>NC_083598.1:35333857-40333857 GCF_020882245.1 Rhopalosiphum padi
ATTATTGTATTGTATTATTGCCGGTAATAATATCGTGTCGGACCCGGCGTATGGGAGGTACCCACGCGCGACTTTAAACGTATACACACGTCGACGAAGCTGAACCGTGTTCCCGCGATCGTGTTCATAATATAATACCAGTAATAATTATTAAAATAAAATGATATATATACCTGACAATAATTTAGTAGTACGTTATACAGCGACATCGTTGCCCCGGTAGACGCTCTCGTCTCGGGACCTGCAATAACGACGGTCGTATATATGTACTATGCATAAGAACAACGAACGGACGTCGAAATTGAAATAACAAGACGAAAAAAAAAAATCGCCAAATAAATGGCCACTTTTTTCAGACGAAAAAAAACATCGTTTGTGGCGTACACAAAATAACTTATGTACCAATCTATAACATAAGTCCACCGAGGAGACTCGCGCCACGTCGACCGGTTCGCGATTTTTAAGATATATAATAATAGATATTATTATTATTATAAACTCGCGTATTGTTTGTGCACACCGGGCGATTCTCTCAAAGCAGCAGACCGCACTTGTTGTTGTGTATCGAAGAGTATATATAGACGTATGTGATTTGTTTTCAAAATATTCACGTTTTTACGAATTCAGCATAATAATAATAATGATAAAATATTCTTCCACGAAATTGATAATCGTTTAAAGCTTAGATAAATTATTGTTGGCGATCAGTGTGGCTCAATTTACGATACAATATTTGATCGGTCTAATCAATTAGAAAAATGTTCTGCTTGGGATTACGATAATAATAAAAGATGAAATCATATTATGAATATATATTATATGCAAGTGACCGTACACAAATAATCAAAATTTGATATCGGAGTAATAGTTTAAGGTCACAACACTTCTGCAGCGCGACAATGAAAAATACGTCATAATATTATAAGACAACAAAATGTAACAATTATAATTATTGTAATAATTATGTTACCTAAATTTTCCAAGACGACTAGTTAAGACAATCACTCTGTATAACATACAATGTATAGTACCTATATATTATTATGCGTGCTCGTGTCGAGGCGCCTTGTATTGCTTCGTGTCGCGCGCCCACGTCCGACGACGACGACGATGACTGCGCGGAGACGCTACGGGGGCTCTTATATATGTACAGCGAACAATTTGATATTTACTATGTAGCCGATTTAGTTTTTTGTTTTATTTTTCGATGGCCCAATATTGTAAACATGACGACGAACGAGGCGGACGAGACAAAAATAATACAACGACTGCCGTCGCGTGTTTTTTGCCGTGCGCCCCGACATTAATCGGTCGCGGGCCGAGACGTCTCCAGTGCCCGACTGCCCGAGTCATGTAAAAAAAACATCCGAATACCTGTATATTTAGACAAAATATAGCATTTAAAAATTACTATTAGTAGTATATAAAATAGCCGATTCAAACACCTATACTCTCTTCTCCCCGAGCCACCGCCAAGGACTGAGCACTTCAGATCCTGAACTCGGTGACGCATTTGAATTTCTAAATAATTTGTTGGATAGGTTTACGTGGGAAGATACAATTCGATACATAGATCGTATTTCGTTCAAAGCGGATAAAATGACGATTTTCGATAGAAATACATCGAAAATAATCGAAAAACAATAGACGCATAATCACGTTATAAAGTTATTGTTGTCAAGAGAAAACAATTTTCAAATAATTGTATAATTATATAAATTTAATTTATTCATCAATAAAAATCATACTTATAATAATAAGACCATACATTTCAGTTTTTCTTTTTTAATGTGGTCGTTGTAGACGATAAACTTATCTATACCTTTTCTGTTAAAAGTTGTATTGTTTGTCCAAAAGTGATACAACATTTTAAATTTATAATTATTTATTTCGATAAAATTTGTATTTTTGTAGCTGTATTTAGGGGTGACGAATGAGTAGGTACATTAAAAAAAACAAAAAGTAACATTTCAATATATTAAATAAATTAAAGAGTAAATATATTTAAAAATTATTTTTCTTGAAAATTAGCATCAAGAATTTACAGAAAAATGAATATATTAATGATTAAGGTAAATTTAAGGAAAAAAATCAATACAAAAACCGATCTAACAATTACATTTTACAGAAGGTAAAGTAATTATATTAAATACATTGCAGTATATTATAATTTATTTTCTTCAGAAATGATAACGATATAATGATAAAAAGTGTTTTTTAAATAAAACGATTGTATTTATTTTGTAAAAATAAAATTATCATAATCGTAAGTCGTAACACTATCTGTACTACTATTATACAAAAAATTTTAAATCGAAGGACAATGAAGAATATTCTAATCTAACATCAGTAACATCAATTCAAAGTAGGTAGGTACCCACAATATTTTTTTAAGCTGTGTAATATTGTGTTTAATACGAAAAAAAAATGAAATAAAAGCAGAAATAAAAACTTAAAACAACAATGGTATCGTTGTTAAAAGTTTTAATTGGACCAGCGTGATGTAAAAATAATGCGTTATCGCGATTTATAAATCGGTATTTATATCTGCAGTGGACAGCACGTTTATATTTTAATCGATCCGACCGGATTATTCGCTTACATTTTTTATTTTTTTACGACACAATTAATTTTGGAAAATTCCCAACCACAAACTGCCCTCGACCCACTGTAGCGCCAAGCACCCTACGTTTGTCCATTTATATATATATATGCGTAACTTGCAACTAACGAACGATTTCATGATTCTCGGGAAATGACGAGAGCAGCAGACTATATTATTATCATGTATATACATTCACTGCAACAGCTATAATATTCTTGTTTTGTATATATATATAAATTCTATCTTTATCTATATATATATATATATATATATATATATATATATATATAGATACGTATATGTGAATGAAAAGGCAGTCGTCCGCTGAGCGGTTCGTGTACGACAGGATAAGAACAATAGTAGAAAAAATAAAATAAAAATATATGAAAAGTAAATAATGAAAAAAAAATTGACCATTGTTCTATCGGTGCGAGTCCTCGAGATGTATATATATGCTACCTCTACACACATAGGACTCCTATGCTCGTACATGCATATACGCCACGCATACAGTTGTTGTCCCTTGGCATGGAACACAAACAATTTACACGGTTCAATGGTCAGCTCCTCTCTAGGTGCACACACACACACACACACACTCGTACGCGGACCCACAATAATATATATATATACATACTTTTATAAGTTAACCCGATATATATATATATATACGCGCACGCATATTCGATAGCTGAACTCTCTCGATTGGTCTGGTGGATATGGCTACGCGGTGATGGCGTTCGGTTCGGTTCATGATGTCGGTCTCTCGATTTTTTTTCTTCTCCTTTTTATGAAATGTAAATTATATTGTACGTACTTTTTTTTTGTTGATATTATTACGCCCATCGGCGTTACGCTACACGCTTCACGAATGTTTACATTTTATATTCTCGGCCAAAGTGCGCACCACATATAATACAATAGAATATTGGAAACTATGCCGCTGGAGCGGAATTTATCGATTTTTTTTTTTCAAAGCTCTATTATAATCGTCTTTTAATTTTTTACGTATCTGAACATTCTCGCGACGCATAACATAATATATTATTGAATAATATTAGATAATAATATTACATTGTATAGGTGCCCATAGTTTATGGAAATGTGTAGCTATACAAGGATTGTAAAAATATAAATGAATAAATTAAATATACACAAATTAGTATTTACAATATGCTTTTGAACTAAAATAATATATTACAACAATTCACCATTAAAATATTTAAATGTTTGTGTATTTTATTAGGTAAGTACCTACCTATATTTAAGATATATTTTGAATTTTGACTACATTATATTAAAAAATAATATTTAAAATGCAGTGTAGTGCCCCTGAGTTACGTGGTATGTGTTATACAAATAAATTATGTTTTTTTTTCATTATAATATTGAACGTTCTATATTTTATGAACAAAACAAAAATAATGTACAATGACAGGTATATTTTGAGATGTACAAATAGTTGATTTTGTTTTATTTTTTTTAATTCACTTTTCTCCAACTTGTACATTTTTAAAATGTCAATCAAGTATGTAAATAATAATTATTACCCATATTAAATATATGATAAAATTTAAATATTTATTTTTGTGTACCAATTAAATAGTTGAAGTTTAAGCAAAATAAATTATACTAAGAACAAAAAAAATCACAAAGGAAAAAACAAATATTTGCTTTTTTATAAACCACCGCCAAAATAATTAGTTTTGAATGTTTTGATATTTAATTGGGTAAAATATTTTTTATTTAATATTGATAATGAATTGCTCTGTAATTGTATATTTTGTAATTTGTTATTACTATAATATTATATTTTTGATTAAAACAAACTATAGATACATGAATTTTAGCAATGTATTAAATTACTAAATAGTAATATAATCTTTAATACGAGTCATCCCGAATATGCAGAGCTACATATTAATATTATAATATTATACAGTTAAAGAGTAATATATATTACACAGGCGTTGTTTATGTATAGTTATATACGTTTAGCCATTTAGGTGTACACAGCGATGAATCTCGGCATAGTTTACTGTCTAGCGACATTTTGTAGGTACTATATATTATATGGCATTAAAATATTTTCTAACGTAAATATATATTATATAAATGTATTTATACATAGAAGTTTAAAAATACCGCTGTGGTGTAATAAATATTTTTATTACAAATGCATACCTTACCTCCTATAAAGTTAATTCGAGACACACTTGGTTGATAATTTAGCTTTCAGCGACGAATGCCTGCAACGCGGGACGGTACCTATATTATTATTATTATAATTATGATATTATGTATAATTTTTCACGTTTAAAATAGATACTTTTATATACATACTATACGTAATATATTATATTATTCGCATTATTGAAACGTAATAATGGACACTGCAGCAAACAAGTAATACGCGTCTAATTATTTTTATTGGCAGATACATCGGTCATCGTGTTTAAAAGGGAACGACATCGCAATAATTAATTACGATTTCATTTATATAATTTTATAAAATACAGTTTGCAGAGTTATTTTTGTTTTTTCTCTTGGCCGTGTACAACGAATTTACGACGTATCATACGACAACAATGTGTCCCGAATTATATTTGCATAATAATAATCTACATTATAATAGGTCGATAAATTGTTTAAAATACTGGATTGCTTGTAGCTAATAAATACAAGCCAACTAAAACAATATGCAAATCTTACATGCGGATTCCCAGAGAGCATCATAATTTATTTATTTTTAAACAGACCCGTGTACATGATTATTATTAAGCTTCGGCCTTTATTTGTACAGTTCTACTTTAATATATTAATATAATACCTACATGCGTTTTGTTTCGGGCTGTCTCCGGAATTTACAATTTTTACATAGACTACCGTAGAACGAAAATTGGTCGCAAGTAAACCTCGGTCGTTATGTCCATAATAAGAGAAGTAAAAAAAAATAATAATAATAATAATACTAATAATAATAAAAATATATGAATAATATTAATGTCATGTACACACACCGGGTAGTATAGGTGTACTCAAATTGTATAATAACTACTCGAGATAAGCCACGTCATAACGGTATGAATAATCTTTAAATAAACATTTATTTTATGGGATTTAGTCTCATTTCTTTAGGTACTGTTATTCCCTGCCCTCCCCATTCTTGCAAACTAAATCATCTCCGATTGGTCCCGTAACGTTAGTATATGTATATATAGTAATGACGACCGTCTTTCGTAATATTATTATGATAATTATTATAGTAGGTAATATTTTTACAGACAACAGCAAACGTCGTCGTGAAAGTTTATCCGAATGCGCACAATTTACGGTTATCAAAACATTTCGAGTTATGGATTACTCCTTACGGCGGAAAACGAAGAAATGATAATATTATAATATATTATTTTTTTAAGGACATCTGAACAGTATTATTTTATGTATTTTTTTTTTTTTAACAACTCTTGTTTTTGGTTTCCCTGTTCGTCGTCTAAATAGTTAAAATAAAAAAGTAGCCTTCTTTTGCATCTGGAGCGAAGAAGGATTACACAAAGACAACACAGCATCTGCTTAAATTGTTTATTCCCCTGCTATATACGTATATATATTATTATATATTTATATATATATTAATTTTTTTCTGCTCTCTAGAAGTTTGCCAGAAGTAGTAAATAACGTTCCGGAAAACGCAACGGCATTTGAAAAAATTCGAAATAATTAAAAAAAAAAAAGAGAAGAAAAAAGAAGAAATAAGAAACGAAGAAAAATATTATAAACTTTTTTATACACTTGACTTGATTTCACTGCCGAAAAATAATGTATATATGACGTATACATTTTAAAAAATATCGATTTGGCGTTGGCTTATATTTTTCCCGATGCAATTCGCGACAAACTTCTTCTATTTTTTACTGCTAAATACTGACAATATGATGCGCAAACGAGTATTCGAAAAACTTACGGTCGACAATTAATTTTGTGGCCCGAAAACCTTCCATCACCAAGACGAAACGAGCACCTGGATAATTCGTCCGCGTGTAATTCGCATTTATAATAAACGCGTCTACAATAATATAGCCGCGGTGTATACCTACGCGGACACGTTTTTATATATTTTCAGGAAATTGAAAATTAAATTTTGCACCTGTATGCCGAAAACAACTTTACAGCTCGGCCGAAGAATGATTGGCAAAAAAAAAATCTATACACAATATTTGGCAATGATAAACGACCGCCAAAATACGCCGTGAAGACCCAAACATCATTACGCAATAGTTTATACCTATATTTACGATATATATATATATATATATATACATTTTTATATATAAAGCCGAACGGAAGACTAAAGAGCACCGAGAAATAGATATAATATTATAACGCGTGAAAAAAAAATACGTATACATACCAAATAGGTAAAAGCATTATAAGCGTCGGTTTTATATCATCGCTGTATCCGCCAAACCCTCGACATGAGATTCGCCGAACGGTTGGCACGTGAAAATGGTAATAAAATTCAACGCGTATCAAAAGTAAATATGCGCATTAGACTGTTTAATAGGGGCCATAAACTATATATCATGTAGTATGCGCTGTGTGCGTGTATAAAAATATTATTATATTATTGTGTTTTTAAACCTCTTATTATGTGTTGTTTTTTTTTTTCTTTAATCCTAGTTAGCCGTAGGAGTGGTGACCAGTGACCACCGCGGACGACCGGTTACCCATTCGATTGGTTTCCGTTTTCGCATTGCATTCTTGTCCACGTATATACCATATACATGTGTGTGTGTGTGTGTGTATGGGAACGCGTATGTTCGTGGTTACACACATCACTAATAACCGCAGTGGTTATTCGACTTATTGAGGTATGTGTTTTGGTCAATGAGATTAGGTGTATTACCGCGGTCGTTGTTGCGGTCTTACGCCTTTTAACCCATTTGTTCCGGTCGGTTTCGAAATGGCGTCGGGACTTTAAATGAAATCCGACGGGATTACAATATTAACTGAAAGCGCTAAACAATCTATTATTATTACTATATCCCGTTGAGTATAAAACTTTAGAACGCATCGAGCCGACGAAGTTTGTGATTAAATAATATTAATGAGTTGATTATATTTTTCGTTTGTTTATATTTAATACGTTAAAAAAAGTACTTTCAATTTAAAAATATATTCGTGAAAAATATGTACAATATTATTATGGTGTTTACTTTTCCACGAGGTTCGTACGATTATTGTTATTATTTTACCCTTAAACGTTGGTTAACAAAACACTTTACCAATGTTCAATATGTAGATACATGTCTTAATATTAAATTGCACGGAAACCATTCCTAAAAGTAGTTTCTTATTGAAATATAATAAAAAAATAAAAAATGTTATTATATTAATATATTATGAAATATTAACGATTACATTTTACCAAACTTATTAATTCATTTTATTACTATTATAACAAATCATTCATATTCACATAATACTGCTTTTACTTTAGGTAGGTACCTATTTTTATCATAAAAGTATTAAAAAAGTTGTACATTTAGGAGATTGATAAGTAATAATTAATTTTAATTGATATTTTATAAATTTATAAATTAATTATGTTTGGAAAAATAAAACAATAATAGTAAAAATGTAATCAACTTTAAATTAAATTTTATTTTTATTTTTAATTGTATTCCCGAAAAATATTATATTATAGGTATTATCCTATAATATTATTATAGTCTTTAATTCTAAAACCATTTTGTAAAATACAAATGGCGTCCTTGATATGATTACACAATAGTCTTACGTACAACGTAATATTTACAGACACTATCAAAAAATAATACATAAATACCAGGTGATGAATTATTTTTTATTTTAGTCCTTTTGAGTGAACTATCATTATTATACTATTTGAAAAGAAACATAATGACATTTTCGCTAATGTTGATATTACTCAATGACTTATGTTTACAAACAAAATGACAGTTAGGCACATTTAGAACACGTAACTATTTTTTTTTGTCTTAAGCACATCAATGTGTACTTAACGAATATGCTTTTACGACATCAGAACATTAACATTAAACAACACGAGGCGGATACATAAGGAACGTTTAAGCAGCTTCGCATGCACGTCAGGGACTAAGTGAAAAGACCTATAAAAAAATGTTATATTTAATTTTGGACGTTAAGTCAATCGGCTTATAATATACCATGCACTGTATAATGTAAAAGTAAAACCTTTGGGGAAATTCATCCAACAAATCTATATTTAGTTTATGTGACAAAATGTGATCGAAAACACTAAAGCTGTTTACGAAAGGTTTAAAAATACATATTTTTCCCGTTAAAGTCTAATGTTATTCAAATTCTGAATGTATAACATAGTGAATCTTGAAAAGGTATATTATAGTTATATTTTACTATTTAAAAAAATTATCAGGACAGTAAAATTGTTCTAAAAGTTTCATATTATTAATTTTGGTAAGTAATCGGTATTTTTAAATTATTACATATTATTATAATCACCTGTTGAATGTTTTTAGGAACATAATATTATACTAGAATCAAAGGTAAAAAATGCCCAGTACTTTAAAATTAAATGGGTATGACAAATAAAAACTATGGAAAACGGTATCTTTTATACGCAAACCCATAGTTTTTTTTTTAAATTTAACTTTACTTAATTTAATTTTTACAATCTTAAAATTCGATAAATTTATCTTTATCGTTATTATTGTGTTTTCCTGCATGATTATTTTATTTAATTTTTCTTTTATACTAAATTATATTATTATGATTTTCATTTATAATTATATGTATCATAATACTTTTATCATTTTTTTTTTTCATTTGGTTATATTATTTTAAATCCGTTCTCACCAATAGTTTTATGAAGTAATTTTGACTTTCATTCATGCTTGAAATAAAATTATCTCAATGTAAGCCTTCATCATATTTATTTTCTTATGTTTGTATACAACGTACCTACTTATTTTATTTCTAAATATGTTATAGCTAAGACTGTTCTTAAATTGTTATTTCTTCAAATTTAATACTAAGAGACTTATTTATTTTGTTTACTTACCATTAAGTTGTTCAAAGAATTAGGAATAACATATTTTATAATCGAAAACCATTAATCTTCGAGAAACATATTACGAATATGATATAAAAATAACTTCTATATTATTATTGTATTCAAACATAAAGATTTGAAAATTAGAAATACAATTTATTGATAGTTTTTTAAATGTTTAAGACTTTATTCAGTTCACATTACTATTTCCATATTATATAACAATTTTCTTTTCATTTGTTTTCTGTATACATTTTTTATTATATGATGAAATTTACAAGACTACGAAAACGACATTAATAATCACTACATCGTCCTTTTACATTGTGGTTTATAATACATTTTATTTTGGGAAATTATAATAATTTAAAAATTTTTGGGTGTGCATTTTAAATCTATTACGCGTTAAAAAAAAGACGTTAGATTTTCAATTACTATTTCTTTTGTTTATTTTAAAGACAATATACATGGGAAATTATTGTGATATCTAAAAAAATATATTTTTAGAATATGTGGGAAAATGGGAAATAATACTTCTTATTTTATCGATTTGATACAAGATGCTTAAAATGTATATATTAAGATAAAAAAAAAACAAATATTGGTGTTTTATTTTGACTTGTTACGCGATTATTTACCATTGCAATGCAATTACTAACTTTAAGAGGAAATGTTTTGATAATATCATAACGATTTTATTTAACAATAACGTTCCGATCGCATAAATATTATAGTGTCACATTATTATTCATGCGATAATAATATCGTAGAAATTATTTCGGCGAGGTTCACAATAATATTCGTTTCCGAATGAATGTATATTATTGGTATCGGCTATGTTATTATAATATACTTTGTCACGACTACCTTACAGTCGGCCATTGTATTTTTATTCCTGCCGTATATGATAAATGAAGTCCACCGCCGTCTTGTATATTTATTCACTATATATATATAATATAATAATAATATAAGTGCACTATTTAAGTAGGTATATACCTATACGAAACGTATTCGAGCTCCGGGCACGGAGTGGACATATTATTCCTGCGCAGTAATTTATGATCTATATGAGTTCGATCCGGTCGTCTATCGCGGTGGTCTTCGGTCTCTGCCGCTCGCGCGCGCGCGCGCCGTACGTTATATACCTGTGCAAAGAAGAAGGCTTGGTCCTGCACACGCACACGGGACGGGTAACGGTAAAATAATATTATATTATATATATTATTACCGACGACTTGGAGCATTTCCGCACGTGCGTGGGCGGCGCGGGCACACTCAACATTTCAACGGTCTAAATATTGCGGTGGTGTGACAGACGTTTTTACTATATACATTGGTTTTTGAAAACCCATAACACACGCGGGGCCGCCACCGTAGAATAACAACAACGTATAAATCGATCACCGACGCCCCCGCGAAGTGCTGGACGTCCGACCCGCCGGTGCAGCAGACGCCGCCGCCGGGTCGTCGACGGTTTTCGGGTCGCGCGTGGAAAGCAATGATATATATACGCCTATATCTGTGACTAAACGACACCATTATATTGCGATGTATACGGCCGGTTGTCTCATATAAATAAAAATAATTAAAACGTTTGTCGAACCAGTCGAAAACGGCGGCGGAAGCGTTCTCCTCGCGCGCCGAGATAATAATAATACTGCAACGACGGGAGCGGGTAGATCGAAATTTACGGTCGCCATATATTATTATAAATCAATCGGCTTCCGCAGACTGCCGTTTTTTTTTTCTTATTCTTTTTTCGTTTCTCGTCCCCCAAATGTGTTATGTCGTCGATGCCGGTGTGTGTGTGTGTGTGTGTCGCACGTTCGTCTATAAATCCGTTTGTCCTCGACAGCAGCAGAAACCCAAGACGTCTGCGGACGCCGGTTAATTATTAACGTACGTGATTATAATAATATTATATTAATATGTAATAATGTAGAGTCGTACGCGACGACCCGGCGGGATAATATACGACGTGCGTATATACACGCGGTCCCGGTCGTGTATTTTGGAAACGGGTGTGAACTGCAACAGCTATAGTAACACGCCACTGCCGGATCTGGTCGGTCAAATTCGAAGGAACATTATTATAGTGAACACACGTGTGCGGGGGGGTACATATATTATTGAAAAAATTGTGAGACGCGAATTTTCAGTGATTAAGCGCTAACGAAAGACGCGTAATTTGTCTTTCAATTTAAAATTATAATAATATACGTCTCTCTCTGTGCATATATATATATATTATATATTATATGGTAGGTAGGTACGACAGAGGTGTTTGTGGTTTTTTTTTTTTTTTGTTGCTATTTAAAATAATAAAAAAAAGTATTTTGCAGTTTTTTTTGTTATTCTCGCCCTCGTGTTGGCGACAATTCAAAGACGGTAGACGGTATTATAATACACATCTTGGTAATTATATATACACCGTACAAAGTAGGTACAAACCAATTTAACCGACGGAATTATTCAAAACGTAATGGAATCGCATTGTACGTTTAGACACATTTCGATGTAATGATTATTATGCGTATGTGCGATTGCGGTACAGATTGAGTTGTCTCTTTATACTAAGTACCTGCGTCTCCCTCTCTCTCTCTCTCTCTCACACACACACACACACACATACACACACACATATGTATATATATATGTATATATAACACAGACACAAGTAAATACGAGTGCGTATTCGGACCTGCCAACTACTGTAACGTTATTGGCACCGATAACCAATTATTCGCATTGACAACGAATTTATTTCACTGTTATTCCCTTTCCGTATCACATAAGGTTTATATCCATTATATAATTACACCATGCATTAAAGGTATATATAATATAATTGGTACCCGCGATACAACTTAACACTATATCCGAAGACACGATAATGGGAAAAATCGTCTATTCGACATGATTTATGTCTATGTAGACTTGTTCGAATTATATGAGTCGTATTTTACAAATCCGTTATGTATACTCTTATATAATATACATCTAATCCATTTTTTGTATGCTTTACCTATGTACATAGGTATTATA
Source organism: Rhopalosiphum padi (assembly GCF_020882245.1). Taxonomy (NCBI): domain Eukaryota; kingdom Metazoa; phylum Arthropoda; class Insecta; order Hemiptera; family Aphididae; genus Rhopalosiphum; species Rhopalosiphum padi. The sequence continues at coordinate 35,346,586 of NC_083598.1, forward strand.
TTAAATAATTGTATACGCTATTTATATTTAAGCTCATATTATAATATTATACATAGAATGTATAGAAGTTTTTAAAACTATTTTAATGTTCTCTGTATAACCTAGGTTATATATTCACATTTAATAAAAATTTAGTAAAATTGTGGCAATATTTTTTTTAATAGCATATTTCATACCGTTTTTTATCGTTTAGATTTTCTTGAATTTAAAGAATAAATAAAAAATAAAAATTATCGTTCTTACAACTGTGTATAAACGGTAATATTAACTTAACGACTATAAGTACAATGCACATAAGTTGTGCCTAATACTGGTTGTTGGTTTAATAAGAAATAAAAATAACAATAAAATATTTTTTAACTATTTTATAATTACAACTCCGCAACAGAAGTCTTAGCTAGTGTAATTGATCGTGGACGTTGAACTCAGACTCAAATTAGGTTGTGGCATAAATTATTTTGGAACCTTTGTACTAAAAGCCATTTGTTTCAAAAGCTACTATCAGGCATTTGTTCAATTACTTAAGTTACTCGTTTTTTTTTTGTTTTTTTTTACTAAGTATATTATAACTTTTAACTGTGGAGTTTGCATCAATTCCGAAAGATTAAAAATAATTTGGAGGTCTTAACGATGCTTTTACATTTAACTCTATAAAATGTCAGAATAATAAATGATGACTAATTTAAGTTTAATACCATTTATAGTTGAACTATAAATGGAATTATTTTTTATATAAAACCTTTACTAATTTTTCTTTAACTGTTAATAATAACGCGATTTCTAAACTTATTTTGTAGCGTAATTTAATAACTCTGCAAAGTATAGTGTTGCTAAAAGTTTATCGAATTTGTGTTAATGTTTTTTATTGTTCAATATTATCATAAATTCATAAACATTTTATACAATATTGGCCATCTTTGATTTACATAAATTATTGAAACTATTCAAATAGCTTGTAAAGAAGTTTTCAACTCGGAATACCTGTACCCGCGCGGGCCACATTTATTTATGCAAGTTTAAATTTAACTTTCTGACTCGCCCATCTAATTTATTACATAACCTCGTTTAATAATGTTTTATTTATTTTATTCGCGTGTACAATAAATGTTACCTTAGTAAAAGAAAACAAACCAAAACTACTGCAAAACTTTCATTGCTGTGTATCGATAAGATCGGTTTCTTTTCATTTATTATTATTATACGTACACTACATATTATATATATATATTTTAAACATACAATTTAATTATTTAGGCAAATACAACCATTTATTCGATATTCGCCTATTTATTATAATATTATAATATACCCATTTAATCGACGTTAACACCATCTGAATGTTAAATTAATTTATTTGGACGTGAAACGTTTAGGTATATTCACATATATTTATTTTCATATCCCAACTTAAATGAACCTAGTAGTATAATAATTTTAATATATAAGTTCATAGATAATAATAATAATAATAATAATATTTACTGTATTATTATAAATTAATATTTTTTTTTTATTATTATTAGATATTATATTTGATGTACTTACTCGTGTATAAGAATTTTGATTTAGGTACAGTGTTGGTATTTATTTGTACGCTAGGGATACAATTATAATTTAACTACGTAGTGGTGAATATTTGTATCATGTATGTATGTATGTATGTATGTATGTATGTATGTATGTGTATGTGTATGTGTATGTGTATTGTATGTATTAGTATGTAAAGGAATTTTTAGATTTGATAAGGATTTTTATTTTGTTATAATCTATTGTAATAATGTACACTTAATTAAAAAAACCGTTAAAATTAATTTTATCGTGTAAATTGATTAAATGTTTAAATTCATTATCAATAAATAATAATACTAAATTACACATTTTTTTTTACCGATAACTGTAACGTCCCTTCATTTTACAAAAGATATTTTCTAAAATAACCCTTTGAATTGTACTTAACAGATTACCAAATTTATTACACGTCAATTCTAATAGGCAGCATTTTTTTTTTATATACATATATATATGAGTATTAAAAATAATAATAGGTATATGCATTGTATGATATACAGGTTTACCGAAATTACTTTTATTTTTGTTCTTAATTAATTAAAATACGTAATAAATCTCAAAAACATAAATAAATTATAAATATTTTTTTTACTATTTATTTAAAACTACACAAGTTTTAAGTTTTGTTAAAATAAAAAAAAAATTACACAACAGTAGCATGTAAGAGATAGATTCTCCCTTTTTTCTCAATAATTTTCAAAACAGTGATTTTTGTTTACCATTAATATTGATACCGTTCGCAACTTTGTGAAAATAAATCATACAAGATCAGAGGGACGGAAAAATGGTTTCCTGTAAATAAAACATATAAATCACCCGATCGTTTTTATACCCACAGTGAAGACTAATCACTAACGATATATTTTCTTGTTTGGGACACCTGACCCGTGGAGGTGGAGCTTTAAGTCCTCACTCATACTATAGATGATATATTATTTTATCACTGCTACAGAGTCCAATAAATGGAAATGTGATAAGAAGTTGGAAGTTGATTTATGCAGCATAGGTGAGAGAGGTGAAAATGGATATCATCCTTATACCCTTGTTTCGGTTTGATAAATGGTCGTTCGCGCCTCTTGGATACAGCGAACGGCTGACATGTGCATTTGCATCCAACTATATTCTGTGCCATCGCGGAAATGACCCAAGATTTTTTTTCTGATCCAAAATCAATAACAACAAAAATAACTATAATAGACTTTTGCGAAAATAAAATAGGATAATACTGTATGTGAGATTTATAGTTGTTAAAAGGTCCATAAAACCAAGTGCGCGAAGACCATTTCGATAAGTCAAAATAATGTATTTATTTCTGGTATAACATTTTTTTTTTAATATACATATATATATTATATAATATAAGAATATTTATACAACATTTGGATAGCAGGTAATATATTAAAATCCCTATACCCAAGATAAAATAGCACGTACGTATAGAACCATAAAACTTCAAAAAAATTGTATCATCTCTATTATTATTATTATTATAATTTAAGTGGTCGGAAAGAAGAATTAATGTTATTTCATAGTTATAAATTGTATAGTGATACACTGCTACTATTCGATAAACCTATACATAATATAGTATATTATATATTAGGTATAGGTAAGTACATATTATTGTACACGGCATGCACGCACTTAAAGTCTTAAACACACTACACACATACACACACACAAACGCGCGCGCACAAACTAAACAGTAAATAAATTACGAGAACTCTATAGGGGTAATATATAGGACGTAACGTCGGCATTATATGACATCGCGTGTATGCAAATTGATGATAATGGGAAACGAAATGTACGTAGAGGAGTACCGCTACCGACCGGTGTCAATCGTTCCCATTGCCTTGTTGTAATCATTATTTTATAAGTCCGTTTTAAATGCGAATGGATTGCATTTCGAATAACGCATTTCTTATACAATGCGGCCCATAGTCATCGTTAAAATTCGCATTAATAAAATAAACGACTTTTCGCGGACAAAGGTATTAGCACGACTTGTGGAGTACGCCGCGCGTGCTCGTGGAAAAAACGATACACTAAAGATATATATCTATTTATTATTTTATGAACTGTTTGTATTTGTATATTAAAAATCTCAACAAAAAATTACATTGTATTATTATACATTTTACAAATAAGATAAAAATCAATCGAAAACGCTGCACTAAAAGAATTTAAATAATATAACTTATTATATAATACGTTTTTAATTAAGTGATTAGTTTTTATTACTAAAAAATAAAATGTTTCTATTATTATGTTATAAAATAGTTATTATAGTCATAAGTTTTTTTTTTAAATTGATTTTATCAAAATTCAAATTTCATAATAATATAGTTTCCAGTTGTCTCGACGTTTTTTAAAACAGTCACGATTAATATTAAAAATAAATTATATAAAATTATTTATTTTATCAAAAATCATATATTTAATTTATGTCTTAATTATTTAAAAATAATTTTGTAAAATTGTACATTCTAATACTTAAATAAAAGTATAATATTTCTACGGGAGTTCATATCGCGTGTTCAAGGTAAATGTTTTGAAGTAAATATACTTTAAGACTATATCTTATATTTGTATAACTCATAATAATTACATACAGTATTATAGTCTATAATAAACGATATATGCCAGTCAGCGATAGAGTGATGGGTGAACTACCTAGTTGTGAATTAAATTTACGAATTATTTTGAGAGGTAAGAAAGAATATAAAATATATTTATCTATGTATAAATATATAATACATGTTATTTCGTTATATTTTTAAACCAAATAATTTGGGGACATTGATTATTATGAATAAATAAATAATTGATATCAAAACAACACGTACCAAATACATAAAAATGATAAAAAATATTGACAACCTAGACACGAATTTTCAGTAAAAAATATGAAAATTCTGATAAAAGATAGGTAGGTAGATTTCTTAGTTGCAACAATGTTCTTTTTGGCAAACCAAATTTATACGTTTTACTGAATAATGCATTAACTTTCACGCTTTTCTCTGAAACATATAAATAAATATATAATATATTTTATATTACCACTAGTAAAAATCTTCCACCCGGCTTAACTTAATTTTAAAACCTGTATTATTAGTTTTTATCAGACCAGTAGTTGATTTGAATACGCATTGTATAATAATATTAATAACTAATAAGTAATAACATAAATTAAACGTTTGTTTGACGAAAACATTATTTACACGTGAAACAAATTAATGGATACAATATATTAATATAAATAAGAATATAGTTATCTATATACACGGTAGGTATATATTATACGTTTCATTGCCGGCTTTGGAATCATAGCAGCTTAAGAATTAAATTTGAATAAACCGTGTATGGGTACCGTAACACTAAATTGTGCTAACTGCAGCGTTACATCAACGTGCCGCAACGCATAGGTAAAGGGCATGGGCGTGGGGAGACGAACACTATTGCTGATGGAACATACTCGTTTTCGATGTAATAAAAATCCCATTAGATCAAGCTCCCCGGCTTGTTTAAAGAACACCGACATAATACATTTTTATGCTAACGTGCTTTTGGACTTGGTTTTTATACGTCTTTCTTTTTTCCTTTCGATCGTTTACGAGGCCCAATGCCCATTAATTCAACAGGTCATTTGTAACTATATTTGATTAAGCGCCGACCATCTATTATGCGGTATTATAAATATCAACTTGTTTAATGAATAATGTATCAAAATGATAATACAACTCATCCAAGACTACATAATATAAGTTATACACCGTGCAATGAAAATATTATAAATTTATAACTATCGGTACGGTTGTGATTTACCATAAGTATGTCGCGTTTCTGCTGCAGGTGCCCCTAACGAAGCAGGTATATTAATAATAATATATTATACCAAACAAGAAAAACTAGTAACTCGATTGTTTACATGAAATCAGTATACCTATCAATTTCGAAAAAATTAATAATCCTTTTAATTGTCCTTAATCTTTTCGTGTAAAAAATTAAAAATAAAATATAATAAATGTTATAAAAATGTATGTTCCACGAAACTATTTTATATTATATAGAATATTAGTTACCGCATAAACAATCTAAAAATATATTGCAACTCAAGTCTTGTAATTTTTTTATAGTTTGTTGAAATTTCAATATTATTTCTTGACACTTAGTTTTTATAACCAATTTTTAAACTCTCGACGCCAAAGATTATTTTTTATATTATAGTTACCACCTATATAATATTATATAATATCGTCTAAATTATTATAACTAATATTTGGAAATTTTTTCATATAGTTTTATCCAGCGTCAAAATCTTTTATCTGAAACAACCTATTTTCTAGTACTTTAAAGTCTCACAACCGTCACATCCTTAGATTTGAATCTATTCATATTAGGTATGTGTAGTTTATATTATTTATAAATTTTATACTGTTAAATTCCTAATATAGTAAAAGGTGTGCCACATTTTACAGCATCGTTGCGAGAATTTATATAGAAAAACAATACAAATACATGGTTTTAATGTTTTTCCTTAATTGGAAATTGGAATTGAATAACGAACAATTGAATTTATTATTTTAATGATCTCGGAATAATAGTTTTATTTTATTGTAAACGTAAAGTTAAAAATATTATTTATGTCTGTAAAACCATATTACAATTTATAATCATTCATGGTTATTATATTTTATTAAAACACAAACATAAAAGTTAATTGGACATTGTGTATTTGTGAACGGTAACCTTTAAATAATAATAATAAAAAAAAAACCTAAAAATCGATGTCATATATATTTATTTTTATGTTTAGTATACATTAACCTATTGCCTAAATTTATAGTTCCGTCTTCAAAATGCTCACAAGACTGAGTCTTATTTATTGTTGATACTTAAACGTTCGGTTAGTCTAATTTTATTTATGTGCGTATACCTTTCATGTCAGACACCCATAACTTTGTCATTTCGCGTGTTAACTAATTATGTTTTCGTGTGTAATAAATATATTATAAAATAGAACTTTTAAAACAAGTGTCTTTTATTTTGGAAAATTATCAAAAGTGAATTTATGAGATTTTTCAAACCAGTTGCCAAGACTCCAATAAAATCATATTTTTGTACATTTTTATAATTTATCGAGGTTAGTGGTTACATTATAATATAAAAATACTGTAGTAATAAATATTTGAAGGTGACAATTGTATATTGTTAGCATTATTTATCTGGTTATTCCATATTACATTTTATGTTTTATGGTGTACTTGGGTGTGAGCTTAATGTGCTCACTGTATAGATACGGCCGATCAGTGAATATTAATAACCATTAATCGTTGAATGTTTGTTTATTGTAACCAACAAATCAAAATTATATGCGTACAAAAAATTGTCGTCACATATAAATCATTTAAAAGATGGATTGCGAAAAAAATATTTTACAGATAAAATGTTTAAACGAGTTTTGCGAGATATTGAAATGTTTCTGAATATCCATTATACATCTGTACACCAGTCATTATTTTAGGTTATAACGCTTGAAATTTAAATAATAAACTTTAATTTTCCGGGACATTACTCTAATGTATACATATATATTTCGTAACGATCGTTTTGTTTTTTGCGATAAGGGTAACTTTTTTCCCCCAATTACGAGTAAGTAGTATAGTTGATAAACAAATTAAAAACAGAATATGATAAATATTATATGTTTAGCTGTTAAAGTGATACTAAAACAAATTATAACTAAATTGCATTTGCATAATATGTAATAATGATATTAAAATAGACAGCGAATAATGTGGCGGATTACGTGAGACACATCACAATGTAATATGCTTTTCAGTAAAATTAACATACACGCGCAGATTTATGAAGTTATTTGAACCTATAACGTTAGGTTGTTTTTGGCGTCAATAGTTTGTATGCAAAAAAAGTAAAAATTAAAACTCTAGAATTTACTTAATACGCAAGTCGTAACAGCGTATTATTTGAAATTAAATAAATGGAAAAACCTTCAAATGTATACTCGCGCGCGCACGTCATATTATTATTATAATCTTTTGGTTTAAAAACCAATTACGCGTCATTGCTCGCTTGACTATTCAGAATAATAATATATTATATATCATACGTTTTTCTATTTATAACGCGATTCGTGCGCATAATAATGTCTAGTGAAACATTTTAGCATACAATATCGTATTATACAATTTAATAATACGCGACATAGCTGAGAATCTGAAATGCGTAAACCGATGAGCGTGTTTTTTTTTTGCATTTTTATTATATACGATTAATCGTGATTGCGTATATATAGTGTTTGGTTTAGCTTCTTCGAGTGGTATAAACCAACCTGAGATCCCGCATCGGTGACGGTATACTAATTGTTTCGCCTATATACTCCAAGTCACGCCGCACTGTTACGCCAAACTCACCCCACCCCATCGCCGCACAACCATCTCACCGTCATAGTATTATATCTATATGCAACACCATAGAATCGCATATCGTTATTAATCATTACCGTTATTATTATTATTGTTATTATCGCGAACAGACACGCGTTGTCCCGTAGACATAGAGAAGTGGCAAACGGCCGTTTTTCGTATCGAGAAATCTTATTACCTGTCTATTGTGATAATAATAATTATTGTGCCATTATTAAATAGTAATAGGTGTATACCTGCAATATAGCGTGTCAAATTCGCGGTACGCGTAAAGATGATGACTCGGGAAGTACCTATATGAGGATAATAAGCACAAAGCGATGTCTATGGCGGAGGATATTATGTCTTTTGCGTTTTCGTCGCGTGTTATAACAATATTGTCTGTACATAATATATTATAATACGTGCTATTATAAAATATTATCATTAATATAACGTACGCGCATAATATTATAATTGCCCATACATCGCCATCATCGTTATATACTGTTAGAAATTTATAACAAACATCAATATAAATAATAAATAATATGCTAAAGTAGTACACTGTACCTATACTCTTATTTTCACCACATCAGATTCTTATCCCTTTCATTGGTTTGATTGTTCGGAGGACTGCACGAACCGAGGTTTCGCAGTCGTACGTTTTGCACGCCATTCGTGTCCTGTGAGATTAATTATAATAATTTTTCCCATCTCATTCACTCCCCTCTCACTCTCTTTCTATTTCGCGCGCGTGTTATAATAAAACCTTCCAGTTTCCTTTTTTTTTTTATTTCCAATTGGCATCGTCCCAGTAAAAAAAAAAAAAAATGAAAATAAATAATAAATAATAGTAACGATATAAAAATATAATAATAATAAGGAAAAAACCTTTCGCAACGAGCAACGGGCGCAGTGAATAATAATATAATATCGCGTGCAGACGGCGGCAGCGGCGTCGGCGATACCGGCTATATCATACCTATACCTACATACGTTTTGCAATACCTGCTGCAGTCGTCGTCTTGGGCAGGTGAAAATCGTGGAACGGACGGGGTAAAAATAAAAACCGACGACGACGACGACGACGTATACGGCCGAGCAATGACAAGACGGAAAAATGACAAAAACAATATCAAGCGAATAAAAAATTAGACCGGTCGTACCTATGTGTACGCAAAACGGAATGGATAAAAAAATAACCGGCAGACGATAAATTACGATAAATCTTAGGGTAAAACGTCGACGACGAGACGTCGTGTGTCATAATAGTAATAATAATAATAATAATAATAATAATAATAATAATATTGGATCGCATGTCCGTGAACAGATGCCGCGGAATCGGCGTGCACGCGCTTCGCTACTCCGCACGAGTGTTTGACCTCCCGTCAAAACCTCCGATGTGTGTGTGTGTGTGTGTATGTGTGTTTGTGTACTTATATACATAATAACGTGTAATATTATTTATAATATAATATAGGTACCTACTCTTGTCGTCGTCTGGGACATAATGTAATGTATATACTGTATGAAATAATGTATTATTTTTTTGAACTTTTTTTTTCATAGTAATATTATACAATATAATATGTATACCTACTATAATATTATTATATACGTTGATTTACTTACTTACGTGACGTGCGGAAATCGCGCGCACGGAATATCTGTCGCGTAAACCTGGCCCGATCGTCGTTGTCGTTCATACACATATTATAGTATTCATTTTTTCTATTTGAAACGTTGTTACGTGTCCGTGTCGGTTACCCGGTAGTACCGCATAACTAACCGACCTAACCGCATTCGTTGGGGTGTACTTGAATGGGCAGTTATATTACGATCGTTCAACAAATGCGTGTCTACATCATACACCAGATATGAGGCATGATTCCATTCATTTTTGTATGTTCGTAGATTTTCGATTCTCGTTTCTCTGTGCCTCCACAAACTTGTTGGTTTTTTTTCAGTAAAATTTAAACATTATAAGCAATAAAATACAAAAATTAAGTCAATGATTTATGGAATAGATTAACTTTAATAACTCTGTTGAGTTTTTAATTATTGTCCGTTCTAAATTAAATTGTATTCAAACAGTTTTCTAGTCAAACAGATAATAAATTTCAAATAATAAAAAAAAAAATTGTAACTATTTGATATTTTGTTGAAATTACATAAAATCGTTTTTTTACATTTTTAATAAAAGTAATATATTATGTTTTCTTTAATATATAATTGACGACGAAAAATCGAAATCTACATATTATACTTAAAAATCCACGTTAGAATATGTTAATCAGAATTAAAATAGAATTTTTTGAATTTGTATGTTATCATAATGCCACAAAAATATTGTTAATACTTTAATTTTCCCGTGTTTTGATTAAATTAAACAAATTACGACAGCGTTTGATGATTTTGTAATATTGAATTTTTTTCGTTTATTGTGCAAGACTGTAGTTTTTTGTGTTTGTACACAACGTACTAGAAACTGCATGTGCAATCAATGACAAAAACACCCGAATAAAATCGCATATGGCCGCATATATAAACCAGAATGTCCTTGCATAACACACAGTATAGGACTTTCAGGATGACGTGTTTTGGTTTCAGAGGGCGATCACGACCACCGGAGTTGTATATAAGAACGTCGCACCTGTCGCAGACCACAAGTATGGTCGTTTGCTAGGAAAGGCGAAGACGATTGAATGGTTTCAAAAAAAATGATGTACAAAACAATTACGCGACTGCTATATAAAAATTATTATTTTACTTTGACGCATCTTCATAGAAACATAGTTTTTCCACTGTTTGTCTTGTCTCCGCTTCAACGCGATAAATCGATAATTCAACATCTTGCTCACTTCCGTTTTCCCTTTAATAATATTAACTTATTCGAATAATAATTTTTAAATTTTTAAATGTTCTTAGAGACCATATTATTAAATTCTTGAGATTTTTTTATACTATTTCAGAAGTATTTTGCGGAAAAATAAGCTTATGTTTTTAAACGGTAAACCACCTACTTTTTTTTACTATAAATTATTTAGAAGATTTTGTTTTGATAATTTTAATGTGCCCTTTAAAAGTGTTTGTTTAGATAAAATTATAAAATTAGTTTTTCAGTAATTACAATCTTTATATTAAGGATAATACCTAGTCCTTAATAATGGTTTTACAAAATTATAAAATATATTTAATATTGATTATAGTTGACTAATCATATAAATTTCAAATCACTTTAGTCCCCATATCTTTTAAATGCAACAATATCGATCTTAGTATATAGAATTAAATAATTCAAAAATCCTTTATTTAAATTTTGATTTCTTTTGCTTCGAAATTCAAAGTATTCATTAAATAGCTGTCGGTATAAAAGAGGGTTATCGTTTGAAAAATAAAAGTTCATTTGGCACATCTCATTACCACAATTTTCAAAACTTTAAGAATATAATTAGAATTTTGATAACTGTTTTATTAAAAAAAAAGTGACTGTGCTTGTGGAATCACTCTGTAGTCTGTATAGTAATATTATAAAGGTAGATAGTTAAATATAGTACTTGCATAGACGATTATGTAAAAGAATTGATTTAACGATATGTCATATATCTACACGACGAACTCGTTGTCTTGTTACAATAATAATATGCAGTTATTCATTTTCTTTCTAAATTATCGCAACTAAATTTATCGAACATTAAAAAAACATGCAGCTAAATCTTATATATAGGTATATGCGTATGGTGTAACGTTTTAGACGTTTTAGTGCCCATTAAATGAGAAAACCATAAAACCACCTAGAGCTCTAGTTGATAATATAAGTGCCCAGTTATGATGCAAAAAAAAATAAGTCCTGCAGAATACCTATATTACTATATTGCTCACTACTTTGAACATATATATGAAGATAACGTAAAATTGTATTAGTGCAATGGTCTATGAATGGAAATTGAAAACATAATAATATAATACGAATAACGAGAATAAATATAATAATATTTATTTTCGTATGACTTTATCCAATTATTCTCAAAAAGATATTTACATTTTACACACTATTTTCAGTTGATGTGTGAAATCGTATATGTGTATTAACACTCTGCATTACTTGTAAAATAAGATTCACATGTATGGAAAAGCGACTAACTCCATTTACATTTCAATTCGCGCCGTATTTGTTGCAAACCGTAGGCTGAGACGTATTTTCCCCTACAGATTTTACGTTCGACATGAAAGGCCACCACCATTACGTTGTGGAAAATCTGATGAAATGGAAACGGAAAAATACTAGACTATCTATTTGCCTTTACGAGTGTAAAAGAACTGAAATTCACGTTCTTCGTTTCTTTTGAATGACGATAATAAAAAAATATATATAAAAAAAAATAAGAGAATGCAAAAAACAGCGTGTGTTCAATCTTCGCAGTGTAATAATGATATTTATAGCTTGTACATTACAAGTAATATAATATTATACAGAATATTATTGATAACAGAAAATAGAGATCAATCGTGAATGCTTGAAAGTATATTTTTGAAGATATTTAGGCTAAGTGCATAAGATAATTTTCGTATTTCCCTATGCGGTGATAGAAGGAAAATCAATGAACTCTTGGGAGTATGCTCCTAGAATCGTTCAGTCTTCGTTACTGTGAATATTGATCCTTTAATTATTATAATACTCATGGTTTTGGCAGCATATTTGGTTAGTTGCGCATCGATAAATTTTCAAGTGAATGTTTTGTATTTGATACAATAATTTGAATTTAAAATATTGTTGTTTTAGATGAGAAAAATCGTTGTCTAGTTTTTTATCATTTAAATAAGTTGTCGTAAACAATAATTTATTATTGTGTTCCAAAGACGTTTATACTCGATTGGATTCTCATTTTAAATTCGTATAAAATAAATATGCTTTATTTATTTTAATATTTTTCGCATATCATATTTAAACATTATTATTTTTTAATTACCATATTATTAAAGTGGTTTAAAAATCAATGCTACAAACAAAAAAATTAAATTGAAAAGGGAACAAAAATGCAACATTAGAACAATTGATTAAGGAAATATATAAATTTAATTTAATAATATACATGCGTGTGTACACTATTATTACTCATGCAAAATGGTTCATGTTACACATACATTTTCAATTTTTTTATATAAATGATGCGCATAGGTTTATGAAAGGTATTTCAGATATGCATTCATTTACATGCATGTAAATCAAGAATAATGTAATAATATTTTTTACCGAGTTACTGATGTAAATAAAATACATTTACTCAACAAATGATTATAATCGTATATAATGAAGGATAAAAGCAATTTTTAAAGTACAATAACCATAAAACGCAAATGTCCATTCAAATTCATAAAGACTAGCAATAAGCATTTTAAACACCATTAGTGAAACTCATTTTCATTTAAAAAAAAACTGGGTAAAATTTAAATACATTCAAATTTATTATAATATGCACTTACAATTAAATTATTATGGTAAGGTTGGTCGTTAATGTGGAGAGTAAAATTTACATTATTGTGTTAAATTATAAAAAAATGTATTAAGTACTGGAAAATATTTCTATATAAATTATATACACAACTTAATTTATACAAAATAAAAACTAGTGCAAACATTATAAACCATTTATTCAACTTCAATAAAACATTATCCGTAGGCGCTTATTTGCTATACTTTCGCTTGAAGTTGGATCGATCCTTATGTAAATACTCTTAATCACGTTATGTCATCAAATTTTTAAACTTAATCAGCGGTATGAATCTAACATTTTATAAAAGGAGAAACCAAATTAAAATGTTATCATACTAATTTTAGTTTATTATTTATATATAATAAATTATAACATAATATTATTGCAACATTAAAACATTATGCGCCATGTAAAGAAATAAAATAGAACATGTTATATAGTAATTAAATAATATATAGTGTGTTAATAATACATACATGTTGTGTAACAATAAGCATTTTTGTAACTCGGGTTTTTGATTGAGAAATCTAAAGAGTTTTGAAATTTATAATTTATAATGTATGATACCAATCACATAAAATACAATGTATTAAAAAATATTCTACTAAGTTCTACTTACCTTCTTGATAAGACAAAAATGACACATATTGGTATAACATTCTCTAAAAAACAAACAATATCGGTATTTATTCTGTGTAAAATTGAATACTACCAAAAGAAAGTATCAAAGCATTCGATTGGATTAAATCTCAAACCAATTTAACAATTGATTTTACACACAATATAATATTATCATTCAGTTAATTTCCGTTCAACTGAATCAATTTTGTGTTGTAATGTTTAATACTAAAATGCATTATCTTAATAAATTACTATCAAACTAGATAAGAATATAATTTGTGTAACATTTTAAAATTGTTATATATTATTTGTATATAGTGTCATTACTATGTCCATAAGCAGATTATTGATAGCAGTTAGGTACATAGCCTCAGTAAGAATGCCGGTGCCAACTTGATGGGCATATCATAATTCGCTTAAAAGTTGAAATATTGTAAAAATCAACGTACAAATATAGATTATGTACTTAGGTACCTACCTTCAAGTTTGATAGCTAAGCAAAAAACACAAAATTGGTTTTACTTGACTCAGATTTCTTATGTTGTAAATATAGTGGTCAGTGGTCAAATAGAGATGATTGTAAATGTAATTATGGCATCATATTTACTGTTTAATTTGCATTAGGTGTGTATCTATAATATTATATTACATACTTATGGATGTAAAAAAATAAATAAATAATAAAATGACAGTATATAATAATATTATTATCAGAAGCATTTTATTTTTGTGTATTATTTCCATTAATAATATTTTGATTTACCTGAAAATTTATCGGATTTGTTTGATTTATAAATTCTAAACGCATCGTTTTTAACAAAATCACAATGCTCTACACATCTTAAAGTTAAGAAATAATTTGCGGACGACACGATAACATTATTAGATAATTTTGACAAACTTATCGGGTAAATATAGTAGCCGCGGTGTACCGTGATATATATTATATTATTACACATTAAACTATTATGACATTATTATCATCATCGATAATAGTTGCGTTACTCTGAGCCAGCGATAGTCACGTACCGGCTTAAAGGTTCGGTCCCGCGTGGCGATCTTCGGGGGGTTGCACGGGGTAGCGTTGTGTGTGTGCGTGGTCGATGAAAGCGGGGAGGGGGCAATAACAATTTTTGCATAATCTGTTGAAACGCATTTGGTCTAATACGCGGAGACACGCGCAAACACGCACACGGCGGCGGCTTATCGTATTTCCGGGCGTCTCTAAAAGCCTTTCACCGAAAACCGCCGCAGTCAGCAGGGCCAGGACGCCGATTCGGCCGCGAGGGGGTCGCGGCGGGTACGCGATAAATTTGATAAACACGAGCTGCGTGAAGTGGTTAGCTGTGTATAACAGCCGGTTTATTACGACCGCGCTACCTGCTTCCACTATGCCCGCGAAACCCGTGTTTATTACGGCGGGCGAGATGGTTTCGCGGCAGAACGACCCTTGTACGTAAGTACGCGACCGTGTATATACGCATAGGGACGTATTATATACTGCGGCGGTGACGCAACTTCTACTCTTAAAAAAAAAAAAAATTAGTCCGCCGCTCGCGCGTTGCAAGCATCAGCAGCCCGGTAGTTAAGTCGTCGCGTGCAAAATGACGGTCCCTTAATGAAAACACACGCTGATTAACGTGTCCGGCGTTGTTTTCGTCACCCTCCGAGTCACGACACACCCACCCACACACACACACACACACACACACACACACACATTACTACCACTATTATATCCCACCGCAGTCATACATAGCCGCACTATACCACACGCCTCAACTTTATATATATATATACTCGCATAATATATATATATATATATTATATTCGCTCATCAAATTTTGAGAGACATCAACGACGGTGTTGTTGTACCCTGCGCACTGTTCGCGCTCTTTCTCTCTCCACACGCTCGTTTCTCTCTAATAAAATCTACTGTTGTACTATATAATATAACATATATATATATATATTATATATACGTATGTATTATACGGCGTGTGTGGAGCAGCAAAGGGGACGTGTGTGTGTGTACTGCAGCAGTTTGTGTATAGACCGCAACGCGTCGTCGAGCCACACCGTAAAAGGGATGGGAGAGTAGGCGCGCTAATGGAAAGACGCTGTCCCTTTGTTGTATTGTTCTTTTCTCCATTATCTGGAAAACGGCCACCGCAACCCTCTCCGTCGCCCCTCCATCGTATTATTTATACACACATACGCGAATATATGTGTGTGTGTGTGTGTTGACGGGAATAACAAATTGCATTTCACGCGATGCCTTTGTATTAAATCGGACACCTCCGCCGCCGTTGCAGTAGTCACTCTGTGTACGAATTTATACCGACTCCGCGACGATTCGGACACGTCCGAAATAATAGCCGGCTTGACCCTATACACTGCAGTATAGTAATAGTAATAGTAATAATAATAGTAATAATAATAATAATAATAATAAAATACGTCCTATGTTATTATATTCAATGGTCACATCGGGTGTTTTCATATAAATCTTGCCGAAACAGTCGATGCAAGTATACCGCAGTATTTGGATAAGGTTAATATAATACTATATCGCGATCGTGCGTATAACGTTAGTTTTTTTCCAGAATTTTGTTATTTCCTTCATATCGTGTATATTTCACTAAAATTATGCACTCGGCTAATATAATTATACCCAGAACTCTATTGTAAACAAAATCGCGTGTAAACCGTTTTTTGACTACAATATTTTTTAATAGTGACACGATACGATATTCTCAGCCTGCGTGTTGTTTTATATTATTTTAATGGACTTATAATCATATTATGAAACTAATACATATTTAAAACTATTTTGGTCGACAAAACGTAAAAAAAAAAAATTACCTTATCAATCATTAGTTTTACTTAATATTGAATATGGTAATCACTTCTCAACAGTAAACTGATAATCTTCAGCTTTTGTAACGGTAATTAATTATTTTCACTTGATAACCACCGTCAACAGTATACGAGTACTAATACCATTACTTTTTAATTTATATTAGGTACCTACTATAAAGTTGCTATTTATCTATATTTTTTTATTCGTAAAATAAAGGAGTATTTTGCTGAGGTGAAGAAAAATAATTATTATAAGCTTACATTTTCAATTTAATCATACAAATTTAAAATCTAAGAAATTACAATTCAATAAACGAATGGAAATATGAAATAAACAATTTCATTAAATTTTCTTTAAAGTTTGAGTAAGGACTAAGTTTATAATATCAGGGTAATTATTTAAGAAAATAAATGATGCAATGTGAAATACTATCATTTTATAGTTTTATACTATTTCTTAACAACACCAAAATTCCTGAATTCGATCTGAGAATTTCCATCGTTGTATTAAGTGGCGTACGTAACGTAGTAGTTTTCGGTATTTGTTTGCTAACATAATGACAAATAATTAATCATTATCGTAAACTCATGGTACGTATAGCCTACGGACTTTTGTTAACACAGTGTATACAAATTGCATAGGTAGTAGGTACACGCTATGTTTTTATTAGTGATAAACTGATAACTGATGAATTAAAGTTTATTTTTAAAATGTTTAAATCGATTAACAAAAAACTCTAAAATCAGTTGAACTTTTGGTTAAGTAAGATCATTATTTTTTAATAACTTTTTATTTAATAATATAGAATAATTTTAAATATTTATTTCTATTTCTTATTTCTGGCCTATAGCCTTATAACTACGGTCTATGGACATAATTTGTATGAAATAACTTATTGATTTCTTTCGTTTTGTGCATAATTGAAACCATTTATCAACATGGCCATGGTGCCACACACTTATAATTTCTTAACACTTGCACTTTTTTACATATCTAACGTATCTTGGTACGTGCAAAAAGCCTCTGTTCATTTTCATTTCTTAGACCACTATACATATAATAACACAACATAATATTATAACACCTTCCAGTATCACTTTGGCGTTGTGGCGTGGTCGTTCTAGAAAATCCAAATCCGATGGCTTGCAAAAGTACACGATCATAATATCATATCTGTCACTTGTTTGCGTGCTCGGAAGTTCACCTGCCCAAGTCGATTTTGTGAGACAAAAAAGGCACGTAACGTCCAACGGCAAGACAATGATTTGGAAACCTGCAGTGATGGATGAACGCGCGTATAATGTAATATTTAAACGGTTTTTTGATAATTTTTTTGCTGGATGGACGTGACAATGACCAGTGACAACGACCGCTGCACGACACGTAAATATATATAGATGCCTTGTTGACACAATGACGCGCGAACCCTCATTACAATAATATATTCTCGTGCCTATATTATAGTATTGCATTATATCATTATTACTATACATTCCAACAGACGCAGACGTGTGAAGTAAAATTGTGTGCATAATAATAATAATATAATAATCATTGTGCGAGAGATGAACACAGCGATGATCCTCGCGAAATCATCATAATAATACGTGGTGTACTGGAAGATCGCGATGCTCTATTATTATATCAATGCAACATGAGTCACGAAACAATTGGAAACGTTAGGAATTCGAGAAGAATTTTTTGGGGTGGATCGAAATTTATTATTTATTAATTTTATTTATTTTTATTTCAAAAAGATAAGTGGGCAGTACTGAGTAAAACTTATGTGGAGTTATTTTTAAATTAAATGTATATAGGTAATTTTTAAAGTACAAAGACGAAATCAAAAAATTTAATTAATACTAATTAAAACCATATTTTATTCAGTACAAAAAATAGTAATTAAAAAAATTTTCATTGGGCAAAAAAATGTACCCGTGAGCTGCCATTTGGTAATATTCATAAATATATTATAAATAGTTGTTCTTAAAGTTTTTGTGTAAAGTCAATTCGGACGTATTTTTTTTTTTTTGAGAATAAATTATTAGTTAAATATATAACATATAATTACCTAAGGACTAAAATTAACTATAAAAACAGTACCGAACGCTAATAATGAATGAAAAAAAAGGGATCATACGGATATTTTTTTCAAAGTGTGGCCGGGATCTCTATCGAAAGGCCGGTAAAAAATGAAGTACTCGGTGAAACGTCTCAATCCGGTTCCGAATACGTCTGTCGTCTACATTATAATATATAGTGGGAATATTATGCATAAATTATGATAATTTTATTATGATATAATGTACGTGTATTACGCGTACGTGCGACGTGGCTGTTACGCTTTATCGTTCTATTATTGTGTTATACGGTTTTAGGAGAGCTGCGCGGCGAACGTCCCCCTAATTTTTGCTATACGCGCGCAGGACCCCGCAACGACCCGGTTTAATCCAGACCGTATGAATTACGAGCTAAATACGATCGCCGTATTAAACTATAATATACGCGTACATAATCCCTTTGGACGTACGTGATGTACACATAAATATTCACTTTTTGTTTTTTTTTTCGCACGTGTTTATTAGATACAATGCCACGCGGTGGTTTTCAGTACCTATTATTATAACTATTATTGTTCGATTATAATTCACCCGCGATAGAACGCGTTATTTTTCTCGCCATCGATCACCACGTTATTGAGGTCTTAATATTTCATGATATATATATATATATATATATATATTATATTGTAAACGAGTCAGCTTAAGTCGTATTTTTTTTTTTTTTAAATACTTTAAATAGTATACAACGAGCTAGGCGCGACATTAAAATGCAGCGCTCCGTGAGCTTGTCGACTGCGGTAGTGTGAACTATAAGAATAGGTCCCTTATTATTATATTCGACCCCTTTCGGTCGATGGTGTTTATAAACGGCTATTAATCTAAAACAGCTGAATTGGAAAAAAGTTTTGGTCATATCCCCTTTAAAAAAATAATAATAAATCAGTTCAACTAAATTAATTTATAATAACTTATGGTCGTGTGAAAATAGTTTTATTAACCAAGTGGTTTATGGCACTTGAAATTAGATAGAAAAAAAATCTTATAGGTATACAGTTAAAATAAGTCGAAAAATTTAAACAATAAATTGTATTATTTAGTACTTAAGTATGAGTATTACGATTTATGATCAATCAAAGTATTATTTATTTTTCTTATTGATTCCACACTTAAATTACAAATGAAATACATTTATTACAATAAAATATATTTTGTCTAATGTGATCCTTTTATTATTCAAAACAAAATGTATTCCTCATTTGCATATTTTTATGATGTCACACAGAGCATTTTATGTTTTTTAGTGTTAACTTTTCAAGAAAAATTATACTTATAATTTAAATGAAAAATGTATTTTACATATCTTCCAAATTTATAAAACTACGTTTGTAATAGCTAAATAAGAATGATTTCATATTATCTAGTGAATCAAAATAATAACCTTCAAACTTATATAGTTAATTAGGAATGTATTACAATATATAAATATATTGAGTGAAAGTGTAACTAATTATTTTATATATTTTTTTTTTATTAAATGGATTATAATAAGGTCATATTTTTTTAAAAATAAAATATAATTAGAGTAATTTAAGGATTAATTAAAATCATATTTATGAGTTGGAGTTTAAATTATTCAAAGTCATTTATCACAAGTTCGCATAATCCATTTTCATATATCAATTTAAAAAATGCAAATGAATCAAATCATTATATTTTTTTGACCGATTTCAATACAAACAAATTATTGAATAACCTTATTGATTGCTCTACATTTCTCCAAGTGATAAATTGATAATCAAATAAAATAGGTCAAAGAATATGGTTTTACTTATGTGTTAAATTATATTGTATAGGTATCCAAACAATTACTTTGGTCATAGGTATTTCGATATTGGTACTTTACTTTTTTGAATGCAAACCATAATAATATTTGACTGAAATATGAACATGCAGTTAATAATATTATAGTTTAGTTAGACTTGGTGAATAGTTGGTATGATTAAGTGATAAATTTAATAATAAAATGAAATATTTCATAAGGTTACATAGATGAGTGGTATTATTAACAAGATAACCAATATACTGATGACATTTCAGTGTAATAAACTTTAAAATATTTTTGGCAATCGTTGTAACCAACCGAATGAGTATGAAAACCCATTAAATGCGTCATAAAAATAAACAAATCTATAAAATGAGCCACAATAACCTCTAAATTTCAGTTAACTATCAAATAAAAACTTTGTATACGACCTGATTCTATCATAAAATCGGTGTGCGCTTGTACGTAAATTATACACAAAAAAGGCATTAGTAAGATCATAATGGTGGTAAATGACCTTCAGTCTTGCCACCTCGTAGATAATATTATATTTATACATGGGTATTATACGTATACATACGTATCGCGTTTTGTAAAAACGTAATGTTTAGGAATGCAAAAAATAAAAACGTTTTCATGTGTAATAAATAATTTGAAAGCTGATGATTACAAATAGCTATCGAGTTTTGTGACGTTTCGGTATTAGAAAATATTTGTATTTGTTAATTTTTTAATTACAGTAGAGGACAAAATATTATCTCAATAGTCGTAAATGTTTTTATATTGCATTGATGATATTTTATACGGATAACAGTTAGAGGTATAATAATGTTTTTGAATAATCATATAATTATCCTATACTGACTAATATTATTATTTGTTTGTGAATGGTGTTCTCACGGTCACTGCAAAGTGTCTACATAGTTATTTGGTACGGTTTTAATGTCGTGCGAAAACTCGCGTAGCAAGGTGTCCGGATTTATAAGGTGTGAGTACTGATCGCAATTTGAGATAGTCGCATAAATTACACCGTGTTATAGTAGACTATGAAAACGGTAGGTAGGTAGGTAATAATAATTATATTCATTTAAAATGCATTTGTAAAAATTCACCGGCCGGGTCGCGTGGACCTGACGACCATCTCCGGCGGATGTTTCTTCATTAGCCCAATGCCATGTCCACTCTACGCCACCGAGCGAGTACCTTGCAGGTTAGGTACGTTTTATGTGAACGTATTTCAACGGAGAACGAAAATACCGGAAACGGGAAAAACGTTCTCCGTGTGTCTCCACAACGGAAATAGATCCGGTGTCCGGTTTTCGTTTGCGTGAGTATATAAATTATATATATATATATATATATGAGAATAAATATCCTCAGGACACGGTATTGAATTCTGAGAAACCTATCAAGGACGGCGTACGGCCGGGTTTTCGACACGCTTCGCATATTCTCGGAGGGAACCAAAACCCGTGGGGTGTATTTCTGTCCACATTTCCACGTTTCTGGTTAACTACACATTATATTGAGAGATCTGTAAAACGCACTAAATTCGAATGTTCGAGCCAGTGTTTGCTTAAAAATAAGTCACTTGTGCCGCATAGTATATGTTTCGGACTTTGAGTCATGATACATTTAAATGCAATGATAAATAATTGTACCTATAAATGAAAGCAACGGTTTTAATACATGACGATTGGCAGTTCAACATACTATTTTTCTTAGGTTAATTAATCTTATGAGATTATATTGATATTAACTATTTGTTTTTTTAATATATTTTATCAAAATTATTACACGCACCTACCGTCAAATGTTATGAATAATTCATGGTATAGCTGTATAATAGGTAATTAGAATAAAGTTTTATATAGGTAATATTGATATTTTTAAATTACTGCAATAATAACTTATATGATATTTTATACTAAATGTTCAGGCTTTAAATATTAAAATGAATAATTGATATAATTTTAAATTACAAAATTAATTCAAAAATCACCGTGATTTTGACAAGTTTTAAAAACTTTTGATGTTTAAACGCTTATAAATACACCTACAAATAGTTCAAAATAAAAACATTTTAAAAATTATATCATTTCTAGAAAATGCTAAAATTTACATTTGGTGAAAATTGAATGTGGAAATCATCTAAGATGAAACAATTCGTGGATTTATGTCATTGTCAGAAAGTTTTTGAATTTCCGAAAAACGAATACATTTACGAATACATTTGACAATCGTCTCGAAAACAAAAAGTCCCTGTGACGTATGAATAGAGCAACATTTGTCTTGATGCCTTTAACACAACAACGACGTCTATGAGCATATAATATAGTACCTATATACCTTATTGTAATTGTGCACATGAACGATGTTTTCGATAAAAAATATAGTTATTGGTATCATGATAAGTATATATATAGCTGTAAAAATATTTATCAAACTTTTCAGAAAATTAATTTTGGATAGTGGATACGTATTATACCTATTTAATAAATGAGAATTAAGCCGACAATCAGCGTTCAGTTAGGATTAGGTACGTGAATTGTCAAAGGTTTTGAAAAAAAATTCCTATATTAATTTAAAAAAATATACGAAACTGAAAGGGACACGACGACCCATTTCATGGACCGAATGATCGCGAACCTGCTGCAGCAGACGATGTTCAACACTTATTTCAAACGCCGCCACCCTTCGTCTCTCAGTTACACGGTTTCTTCCGCAAGACTTACCCGGCTTTGACCCGGTCCGCGTTCACTCGCAGCGAAGATCACACGCAATGATGTCGCAACGTCCGCAGACCGTAATAATACCACCGGATAATCCGCGGCGGATCGCATATTATATTCTGTACATTCGTTTGACAAAGGAACGCGAGCGCGCGCGGCGGCGGAATACAGAAAAAATGTATAAATCTCCGATTGTTAAGATTTACTGTACCGTTAAGACAAAAAAATAAAAAAAAAAACGAAAATAATCGCAATAAATAAATAAGGTGACACACAAAAGGGGTTTTCGGACAACTGCTGCAGCAGACGCGGTGTCTCGGTATCTCATGTCTGTTCGTATATATGTATACACGTATTATATTATATTGTGCTGTATACGCTCACCGCATCAGGTCTGGGTACATTATATTATTAAATGCCCACTGCCGGCAAGACCCCGTAAATTAAGTATTTTGACAATCGCTGTACGTCGACATCGTCACGTGACTCGTCAGTTCGAACCTCGAAATAAACTTTTCACGCGCAATTCACGGCGGCGGCGACACAATGGTCGGAAATATTTTCTTTTCATCGCGCGCGGTCTTTCGCCGCCCTCTTCCCCTCGACGGTATTTCGCGACGGAGCCATCGCGGACGAGTGAATGAAGAGCTATATAATAACGATATCCCGAGGTTTTTTCACACCACCCCTACCTCGCGACGCGTAAAATCGTTCGTCTCGTGTGGCCCACACGATTCGCGGTGGTTGACGTGCGTACAGTGTACACACGGGGACACTAACGTAACGTGTCAATATTTATATACAATAATAATAATAATAATGATGATGATACGAGTAATAACAGTATAGTGATAGTACTACGGCTCTCGGACGTCGACGTCGTGTTTGTGTGTGCTCACAATAATGATAATAATATGAAAACGTTCGTGATTTATCGATCGCGCGCGGCGGTGACACCACACCACACGCGATGTGTGCGGTATAATATCTGCTGCTGTTGCTGCACAGGAGGACGGCAGATGTGTGTGGACGCGGATGCTGCGACGGGGTCCGGCAACAGCAGCAGCGACATCACTCGCTATATTGTTTGACGTATCCGAGCTCGCGTATAATAATAATTTATATTATTATTATTATCGCGCGATAATGAAATTATGTGTGCGCGTATGCGACGCATCTGTCCCCCTCGCGAAATCGCCCACCCAGCGGTAATAACGACCGCCGTTACCACTAAATTATCGTAGTAGTTGTTGTTGTTGTTATTATTGCGTTTTGTCCTCAGCACATGCACGCAATTTATAAATATATATATATATATGTATGTGTGTGTGTGTGTGTGTGTATAATGATACTTAGTGTACACACGACTGTGGTGTAACGACTGTTTGCGTTTCGATGACCAATGGTGTTATACTGTTATAGGTGTACCTTATTGTACTGGTTACTATACCGAGTTCGATGAGACCGTATATAAAACGGAACTGCATACACACAATGACAAAAAATAACTCGAGTTAGTTTAGTTAAGTCAACCCTCCGTCAACCTACTGGCGACTGCACAACGCATATAGCCATGATTTAATAGTTATCAAATAATATATTTAACTTTAGATGTTTAAAGTTAATATGGACAAAAATACTAAATAAACTCGGTCAAAATAGTTCATTAATTGTTTTTAATTATCATTCAGGTCACACATTAGTGATTTTGTACCTTTCAATTTGTTTTTGTTTTGATTTTATTGAAAATGTATTTATTCATATAAAATACACATAATATAATATATAAATACGATATTATCTGCTACTTTAAGCCATAGCTTGTATTGTAATAGAGAGTTATAATAATTTTGCTTATTAAAATATATTAAATATTATGAAAAATAAATAAATATAATAATAATAAGTTACGATTGGAAATACGTAAACAAATTAAATTAGAATATAATGTATTTACATAATTAATTATGTAGTAATTATTTAGCATACTATAGTATACAATTTATCAACACACGTATAAATTATTATATTAAAAATGTTACATAATTATAATACAGAAAAAAGCCAGCTATACACTAATACACTATTCTTCTCCTATTTAATGATTGACTAACTATTTTGTTGAAAATTCAACATGGTACGAGTAATCAATGTTTTTGCCAATTACCTACTGCGACGATATCCACACCATATCGGCGTTTATGGGGCCTAAGCGCGGACCTGTAGCTGCCGAGCAGTTAGACTCGCGCCCGACTCGACCGTATTGTATACCTAATAAGTAATAATAATGATAGTCATGACGTTTGCATATTGCCTATCGCAATAACAATTACTATTAATATATTATATTATGGGCAAACGATTTAACGTTTATTCTAGGATCACAGTTGAACATTACGTGGAATTTTCCGATAGATTACTTGCGCTGCCGACGGCGGCTCCGACGCACCAAATATCTGCGGGAGCAAAATTATATTACGAAGGCAATCGTGGGTGTTCCTAGATCGCACGCCGAACGTCGGAAAGCAACAATTCGTATATTATTATATTATATAAACGAACATCGACGGATTCCCCGCGGACCGATAGCGCTCGAGTGTTGTAATATATAAACGGCGTACGTATATTCCAATATTATGGTGCTTTTCTCGAGTGTACACGTAATAACAACGTGTTGTATACTTATATATTATATAAGAGCGGGCGTCGGTTTTCTTTATTTTCTTCGTATTTTTGCGCTCTCCTCCGGGTTAATGACGACGAGGACCCCGGTTGTCGCGTATACGCATTTCGGCGGAAACGGCCCCGGCGAGACCGCTACCCCGATTTCCGTAAAATGACTCATTTTTTTGTTGTTGTACAGTATTGTTTTCCCCCGATACGAAAACAGCGTACGTACGCCGTGATAGCGATAGTGGCCCCTCCGGGACAATCGGTTTTTTTTTTTCATTTTCGCTCTATACCCACACACTGTTTTTTTATGATTTCATCGTTCGACGACGAGGGACCAAAACCCAAAAGCGACGCAAACCACCACGCACGAAAATGCACGAAAATATTATTGCAGATAGACCCGGCGGTTCTAAAATATAATATACATCATGAATTGAGCGCGAGATGGTGGCACACGCGACACACTCCCAGTTGCCCGTTTATCGGACACGCATACAGTGTAATATCGTCGAATAGTAATAATATAATACACAATATTATATTATGTATCGTTTAATTGAATTCGACGAGGACCCTCATCCGTATAATCTAATCGTGTCTCGTTACGTTATTCTTTCCTACGCATTGATAGACGGCGCTCTACCCCTTTGCAGAGCTTGGCAGGGGGTCTTCTATGTATATAATATTATGCATTCAGTCGATGACGACGTCTGAATTTAATTCGTCCCTTCCTCAAACGGGCCACGCGTTTTGAAATTAATCAGTTTTGATTTATACCGAACTCTATAAATTATATTTATTTTATATCATTTATAATGTATAATACGTGTAAGTAAAGACGACCGTCGCGACGAAAAATGTTCTCACGGTTCTCCAAATTTAATATACAATATGATATACGTACTGTTACTTAGTATACGCGTGTCGAACGCGGAACGACAGCACTGGTCCGATTGACTCAGCAGTACAGCATGGATAATATTAATTTACCTTTATGACACGGGCTTATGGTAAGTGGTGACGAATAACGATGTCTGATGTTACATACATCGCATATCTGCAGTCTGAAAGTCACCAAATAGACAATAGTACTGCGCAATAATGACTTATAATAATTATTATTTATAATAGATCTGTGGTAGAATATCAGAAATCGATAAAATTTGTTAATTTTTTTTATAACTTTTCAATTTCAAAATTATAACTTTTTTTTCACAAATATTATAGTATACATAATACATATATACTAATTTACTTGTACCTGTAGATAGAAATACATGCATCCAATACAATATAATAAATTATCTCTTCATTTAGTGAATTATGAATCTTATTA
Source organism: Rhopalosiphum padi (assembly GCF_020882245.1). Classification (NCBI taxonomy): domain Eukaryota; kingdom Metazoa; phylum Arthropoda; class Insecta; order Hemiptera; family Aphididae; genus Rhopalosiphum; species Rhopalosiphum padi. Next base: position 35,374,194 of record NC_083598.1, read on the forward strand.
TCTTCTTATAGGTACTATTGACAATACTAGCTTTATTTCTTTAATACAATATTTTTTGTTAATACAATTATTGACTATTGTATCCAATATCCATTGTATTTTTCAATTGTCTACAACTGCAATTATCTAACAGTAAGCATTTATTGATTTTTAATATTAATAACTAAATTTACCTACTACAAATAATACCTAACTAATATTAAGATAATTATCGTAACATTTAGGAGCAATATTCCAAAATATGAGTTATGATGCACCTTTGCACCTTAACATATACCATAAGAGGGAATATTTTGAAATTTTATTTGAAATAAAATGTATTATTTTCCAAGTTGGTTTAAAATACTCTACCTAGTTAGATCAAAATATACTATATAGACACGTAAGAACTGCCATTGATTAACATTTGTCAAAATGCAAGGCTGGGCAAATTTATTATATTTTTTAACTCAAGTTAAATTAGTTAAAAAAAAGTATTTTGTTTTCACATAGGTAAAATTAAAATAACTGGTACCTAAAATCGTTCATGTTATTAGACCAAAGAACTATTATTATTGTAGGTATATGTTCCAAAAGGTAACAGTACACATTTTGTTAGCATACTTATAACTTATAAAATGTGTACCAGCAATTTGTATACCTATAATAGTTCACACAATTTTATTGAAATTTACTTAACTTGTTTAAATGAAAATTAACTCAAGTTAATTAAAAGTTAATTCAAAAACTCTTAAAGTTAATATTCATGAAAAAAAAATAACTTATTAAGTTAAAAACTTAATTTAACTTAATAATGCATTAATTCCCAGCATTGTCAAAATGTAGGTACTATCCTTCATAACAATATTTAAAAAATACTAGTACTTAATAATAATTCGTATATGAGAACTAGCCAAGTCAGACCTTAGGCTTAAATATATTATCCTAAGTTATAAGAAGAAATTATATTTTAATTTGTTATAAAGTATTTTATGTTGTTATAAATAAATTTAAGGACTGACTATTGAACTTGGCGCCCATTTAGATCTCACTTCTTTTGTCGTTGAAGTCAACAACCAAGCGGCATACATGTATATCATTATCATAATATTGAACTCATTTCACATATATGTTTTTGATGGGATTAAGATATTATACCAACTGACTTTGAAAATGGTGATAGTTTAAATAATAATGTGGAGTGGGATAATGCTTGTAATAATTTATTAGATAAAAATAATACTGATGAACTAACTAAATTATTGCTACAGTTTTATGAATTTGTTACACCTATAGATTCTTTTGTGGTTTATAATTTTCAATGACCTTTCTGATTATAATAAGTACCTATAACAAGGTAACTGTGGATATTGATCCTTCTATTCCAAATACTATTTTTTACTATGACAAAGATGTTTTAAATAACGTCAAATTTTTTATGTAACTTCCAACTTCCAAGAAGTATTTTCAAATAATCAGTACAGTCAAAACCTCTAAACTAGTCATTGTATTTAACAGCAATTTTAATCAAAATTACTAGATTTTGATGAAATTCTAGTGGTTTATTGCAATCACAATGAAGGAATCTAAATGTGAATACCAACGTTACAAAATGCAGACAACATTTACACAATAGAGTTTGAATAGTTTTAACCGATTACATTATACAGACGCGCTCTAAAGTAATGCACTAATAATAATTATTATTGATTATTTAAGACATGTATGTAGTATAAAGCACTATCTCACTTAATTTTTAGTTTTTCGTTAATTGGTTGTGTTCGTTTCTTAATAGCTAACATAAATTCATAATTTAAAAAAAAAACATTTACTAGACATTATTGCGGGTATTGAATTTTCAAGTTGGTAAAATAATAATTTGTACCTAATTTATTTTAAAATTATTCAAATATTATAGTATATTATACCTACGATGAAACACCATTAAAAGGAAATTTATATTGAATCTCAGAAAAAAAACTTAGGTTACAAGAGCTCATTAATAAGTTTTAGTTAAAATATTATACGGACCAGAAAAACCTGTATATAATTTAGCATTAATTAATAATTATATAATATTATATTATAATAATGTGCTCAAAGTAAAAATTAACGTTTGTACATATTACTATGTCATAATAGGTTATAGGTACTTACTGGAAAATAATATATTTGGGTGAAATTACTTACTGTAATATGTGGTATCTATAGGATAATTTATATTTGTATAGTCTAAAAAAAAATTAAAACAAGATACGAACGATATTATACCGAATACCGATACTTTACGCAAATTGAATATAAATAATAATATAAATTTTAGAAAAACACATTTCTTAATAAAATATTATCTTTGAATATTTAAATTGAAAAAAATAAGGAAATGGAAGGAATATATGATCATCGTTGTTGGTACCTACTTTATATTACTACAATATTATATCGAAAAAAGCTAGTGTTGTGTATATATGGATGGCATTTGGAGCTTGTAGACGAAAGATAATATGCGGAAACCGTTTCTCGGGATTACTATTTCCATAATACTTTCGTGACCCGAAACGTCGAACGCTAAGGTTGATATGCAATAATAAAAACATAATATTATATACCTATGTAGTATGTACCACGGTAATCGCTATGGCAGGTAGATATATATGGTATACACAAGGTGATTTACCAGGCACGGTCACTCCTTTTTTTTTTCTTTTATATAATACAGTTATTCAAAATCTGACTTTTGGAATTTTTAAATATTTTAAAATTCTTGAGGTTTTTTTTGTATTATTTAAACCTTAAGTGTCATATTATTATCAAGAAAAACTAACTTCTGTAATTTATTTATTTTTAATAAAAACCCTGTATTTTACTGTAAATTATTTAGAAGATAATCTTTCTGAAAGTATATTGAAGCACTAGAAAAACAAAATACAGACGAGTAATTCTCAATTTATTTAACTTTGTGTACAAAGGATATAGATTCATGATAATGATTTTGGAAAATTGGTAACAACAGTTTTTTTTTAAATTGAAGACATTAATATTAAGCAATTAACAATAATAATTTGTAAAAATGTACCAAGTATAATACTAGATCAAATATTATACGTTTTATATTTTCATAAAATCACTTTTAAGATTTATTATTCTTAATATAATTTGTATAAACTGTTTACTGTGTCTGCGAAATAACTATTTACATTTTGAATTTGGAACATCATTTTTTTTTAAAAGATCTATCCAATAAATAATTTACTGTAAAAATGGAAAATATTCTGGGTTCTCAAACCGAAATTTGTATTATCATTATAAAATCCACTCGTTAAGTATAGTGCAAAAAATCTCATGAATTTAAATAAATTCATTATCGAAAGAATAAACGATAGTGAGCGTGTGTTTGGCGAATCACTCTGTATCTAATATATCTCTATATATCTCACTATCTCAGTCGTACGAGACTGACTTAAATCCGAATGAAAATAAAATTACAATATTATTATAATATACGGCACGTCATCGCTTGACAACGACAACGACAACGACGTGACGAAAAATCGGATGATCGCGCAAAACACGATTGTGGTGCCACGCGCAAACCGTAAAATGTATTATAACTTGGTCGTAATAATAACATATAACTCGCAACAGTGTCCCATTAACGCAAAACAACAAAGGTATAGGTTATTATTGTATCGGCTCGGCGTAGGTACAACCGTTATATTAATATATATATAGTGTAGTTTGCCGACGTTCGGCCGCGAGTCGGCCCGGCGACGGTGGAGGTCATCGTAAGTATAAACGTCGAGTTGACGGGTTGACAAGTATTGGCCGGGACGAACGGAGACCACACGCGCACACACGCACCGACACACGGAGACTCGTCGGACGCAGTTTATTTCCGCGTGTGTACAATTACATATTATTATTAACGTCGGCGTACGCAAAGTCGTATCGACGACGGTAATCTCTGGACACGGCGTATCGTCGTCGTCGTCGTCGTCCTAATAATACGCGTGTCGCGTGTATATGGACGAGTTTATATAGCATTCCGTCCGGGTTCGGTCCGCGGATACGCCTCCGAACCGTCATCCAGACCGCTGAGAACGATGCGCCGGGTTCGTGGTCGTCGATAACACGGAAATCGTGTACGATTTGGCACAAAAAGTCCACTGTGGCCGTACATCTGACTACGGCAAGCAGAACACCATTAATCGGCGACCGCTCGCGGCATTTGTTGTTGCTGTTTATAATTATAACTACACGTGACGCATAGGTGGAAATTAATTCTAACATCCCGCGAGGGGAGATTAAACATTTGAGGCGCATTTAAGACGTGTGACCTGACATTCCCCCGTATCACCCTAATCATCTACTAATAATATTAATAATATCATAGCATTAAAATATAACAGTTAGAAACTGCCAAAATATATTACTATAATTATTAAATATATATAATATATTTATCTACGAGTGCTATGTTTTTAATATTGTTTTTAATAGGTACGCAAAAACTACTATATATATAGCAGGGCCGTAGCTAGGAATTTTATAACTTACTAGGTGCTTTTGCTTTTGCTCATCAGTCAAACTACCGCCAATAGCATTAATAAACAAACCAATATCATTATTTCGAGGATCAATAACTTAAAAAAAAACTTAGATATTAGGAAAAATTAATTAGCAAGCAAAGAAAGTAAACTAATAAGCTATATTATCTATTATTTAAAAAAAAATAGAAATGCAATAAAAATGTTGTTTTGGGTTTAGATAGATAGTAAGCTGAATTGTCACTAGGGTAAACGGAAAAAAGTCTCCAGTTGCAGTATAAATAAAACGAAACAAAGACAAATCTGCAGATAGTCCTAATTTTTTAAATCAAATAGGTCAAAATATAATAAAGATATTATCTTTTATAACTGAATAAATACATTTTTATATATTTTAAATAATATTATAATAGGATATATTTTTTAAATTTTTTAATAAATTTACTATAATTTTATATATTTTTATATATTATGCAACGTGATACTTTATTTCCTAATATCAGTCACTAGATAAAAATATGCAATATGTATGCAGTATGCCCAAAAAAAAATTGATAAATAAAATTAATAGGTTTTTTCTACTTAAATTTTGAATTGTCACTGATTTAATAGCAAATGCATATCAAATTTTCATTTAAAAATACTGTTAAAAGACTAATTAAATACTATTAATAACTAATAATTATACAGTATAATATTAAATAATTTTAACCAATGTATAAAAAATACTTACTTGATTTTGGTCGATACCAATAGATGCTAATTCAGATAATCGAGAAACAATTTCACTATTATTATCATTAAAAGTAGTGTCGACTCCAGAAAAATAACTTGTGATGTGATTTGTGTGAAACACTATTTTAAAGTATTTAAATATAAGGGCTGCCATGTCGCCAAAAAACTGAAAAGACCCGTTTCCAGAACAATAAACAACGACGATTCAATAAGAAAAGTATCTCCGGGTGCCCCGACAGTCAAGGTCCCGATCACTCAACCTCTGCCCAATAACAAATCATATGCTGAATCAACGAAAAACGAAGAAAATCTTCCATTCACCAATATTTCCAATATCCTATCTAATTTCATTTCTAATCTAAATTCCATTATCAGCCCTCTTATCTCTCTTCTCACAACTACTCTCAATTCTTTCTTTGCTAAATCAACTTAACTCCGTATTTATGTTATATAAATATAATATTTAATGTAGGTAACCACTAAACAGCTATCGACCTATTTTCGTTTGTAATAATATTCTTATATAAACGTCTCACCACTTCATATTTAATTCACTATCTAATATTTTAATTTAATTGCCTTTTGTTATCATGTATCATGTATCATGTTATCTTAAATTGTAACCTTTGCATCCTATATTATAAATTAATTGTTGAACTGTAATAGTTATTGCTAATGGTTCTAAAAATAAAAAAAATAAAAAAATAAAAAAGTATTTAAATGCATTATAACTATACATGCTAAATATTTTATAAAAAGTTAACTAAAAAGTAGTTCACGGATCTGCAAATACAAAATTGTGACTGATATCAATGATATCACCATCATATATATACCGTGAGCTTAAGTACTATATCTACTATAAAATATTTACTATAGTCTGTATTATATTAAGTATATTTTATTCAATTAAAAAAAAAAATTGGTATGAAAAATTTTAAATTTTAGAATATACTAGAAATTTTTACATTTTCTACTTTGTTAAAGGGAAGGGTTGAACCCCTAAACCCTCCCCGTAGCTACGGCCCTGAGATATAGGTACCTATTAAATTTATCACAAGGCAATCATTGTAATATTATTGTTCTATTATTGACAGAAAATTATCCAATAATGTCTTCAAGATCGATATACTTTTGATCATATTTATAACAAGTCAACAAACATAAAAAAAAAAAAATGATTAAATAGAACACAGAAATCATTTGGGAACTTATCCCTCCGGGACTCACATACACTTCGCATGGTTTCGTATATTATTAACTTACATTATTAGTTGTGGTTGCAGACGGATAGATGCCGTTTCCCACAGTGGACTTGGGCACTTGGCACGACGCTGATTTTATTCTAATTGAACATTTCCATTCGACAATGTAAAGTAAGTATACACATTTTGCTCAAGGAACAAATACAATAACTACCAATCGTTTGAATGTAGAAATGGTATCGGTATCTATTATTTAACCAACGTTTAATATGCTTAAGACAAATAGATTATTTATATGGTTTACGTGATTAATAATTTACTCCTTTATTATCTTTAGTTTATTATCTCTAATTAAGATCTCTCTATTATATATATATATGAGCAAAAGGTGTGCCTAGAAATTTTTTTCGGTGGGGGGTTCAATATTTTTCCACATATATATTATATTATGTACAACTTTTATTAATTTTTAATAATCAATAATTATTTTATTTTTCGTGGGGGACACCCCCCCCCTAGGAACGCCCCTGTATATGAGATAAAAACTTAATAAATTACCTACTACTTATCCTCAATATAGGGATACCGCGTATTTTTGTTTTAGTTTCGATTAGGTTTCTCATTTTCTCTATGAAATTTTTAATCCAAACTCTTGTATCCACTTCTTCAGAATTTAAATTGTAATAATTATATAACAAAATATTTATCGCTAACTAATAAACTATGTTAGGTAGTTAGGTTACAACAAAATATTTTTAATATTATCTATTTATTTTCTTTAGGGCTTCCGACTCACGTTGTGAATATTAGTTTTATCAATACTTATACACATATAATGATAAAATCAAATATTAAATATTATATATATATAAACATTTAGATCTGCAAGACACAAAAGAAATTCAACTCTATAAAATAATATTTTTATAAAATTGAAAAATATTTAATGAAATATCTTTTATAAAATTGAAAAAATATTTAATGAAATATCTTTTATTAAACGTAAGTGATTTAATTTTGAAAATAAATAATTATTTTTAACGGATAATAGATTCAACTTTAAGGCTTCGGCGTTTCAAAATATATTTAATAGAACGTTTTTTAAGTATAAGTGGACTTGATCAGGTATCCCTTTATTACCCTTAAAATTAACACATAGTGTGTACGACTAAAAATGTAATATTATAATTTTCTGACAATTACTGTGGTTGAGTAAAAACAAAATTTGTTTTTTTTTTATATAACTAATTCATTAGGTATCGTTTAAAAAATGTTCAACCAACGCCAAGTTAATAAAAAAAAAACATTATTTGAGTAAAGGATAAAGATAGTTATAAAGAAACTTAAAATGATACATTATTCATATCAGTATATCACAATAATAATAATATAACATTAAATCGTAAAAGTAAATACTATATTATATTTTACAGTATTATATTATATTATAATCTACCGTATTATCAAGTTAGGTCAATAAGTTCATACAAGAAAAAAACAGTTAGGTACTTTTATTTTGTGTCGTTGGTCGTTACTATATATCATATTGCAATATCTTATCTTTCTCTGCTCTTAAATTCTCAACTGGAACTGAGTATTTCTTTTTTTATTATATTTAGTTATATTATATTCATCTCTATCTGTATAATTTATAACATTAGTCTTTTTTACGTATATAATACTTATATATATGTATAAGAAAAAGAGAAAGGCTTTTTTTAAGTATGATTCTCTTCATTAGATTTTCACTCCAAAGTTAAATAACGAATTATATTTTACTTTTACAATAATAATGTAAGAATATTTATAAATATATATATTAGTTTATTGATTTTTATAAAACTGTATTTTATACTTTCAATTAATTTCTTTTCATTGCCTAACTAATTTTATATAATGAAAATAATATAGTATACACTATGAATTATAGGAATTGATAGATGGTTTTAATTCAAGTATAAAATTATAAAGAGTTGAACATTTTAAATTATTATATAATCAAATTTTTTCCAAATTTCATAGAAACCACCATAAATTCTAAAAATTACCACTTCAAAAGTACATTTGAGTATATTTTCCTATACACAGAAACATTTAAACAGATTTAATGTTTTAATAAACTCGAGACCAAATCTGCGTAAGTCATTAAAATTAGTTCGAAAATCTATGATAAATAGAAAATGTGAATATTAGGTTATATATTATTATTTTATGAAGAATGACAAACATACATTTTTTGTATGTAATAATATTAAATTAAAAAACAGAATTACGTATAAATTAATCTTGATATTAAAGCTACCAGATGAAATTTATACATTGCAGACATATTTAGAACCGATGAGTTTAAACAATAAAAAGCTACTCTCGGACAGAATTTAGCTATATCACACACCACCACCAGGGAGAATGGAATTTTAAATTAAAACATTTTCAGTAAGCACCAAATCTTTTGATTGAATAGGGCCAATCAGTTTTTAAAACATTTAAATTCCTCGAATGCGCTGAAAATTAAATAACAATAAAACGAAAAATAACAATTTCGTCAAATATTCTTCTTTGCCCGCATTGCTCGAATTTATAACGAATTCAAAAATAAACCAACCGGATTAATTGACGACATAAGTAGTCTAAACGGAACAAGGAAAAAAATCAAATAAATAAACGTAATTGTCACGACTTTTCACAGAAGGAAAATTATGTAGCGTTTATAATAAATTTGTCCCTAAATTAATATTTCAAACAGTCTGAGATATTATATTGTACATTTCGTCGGCGAAATATCACAAAGCCATGAATACTTTTTAGTGTGGTATACACAATTTATAATATAACATCACGCGCGATATATATTATTGTACATTATATAATATATATTAATGTCATGGTCAGTGAATACTTTGACATTAATTAAATATTATACATTGTGGTATGAAAAAAGAAATATTTCACCAACAATTTGCTGCACCAATTATGATGGGCATAATTATTTTAAAAGTAAACTCTCGTTTTCTTGAACAGTATCAACGTTTTTGGAATTACTTTTATACATTTATATTTTCAAAAATTTATTCTGCTTTAAAGTATGCAATTAAAATGTTTCTGTCGTTCAAACAAGTAAAAATAATAAAAACGTGATTTTTTCAAACATTTTGTTTTGTAAGACTTCAAATTACCTAAAAAATGTTATTTCTATGTTATAAGCGTTAATACATTTCGAGAAAATTGAGGTTTAAATTCTATACAGTGTCCATTTATAAAATATTTTATTGGTGTAAAATAAATGAACGACTGTAAAACAACTTTTATTCGGTTATATTAGAATATCGAGGTAACTAGTTTGAAAAGTATTGCGCTTGACGGCCCACAAAAACGCTTCGAGTATACCCGGAAAACGGGTTACGCGCTCTGTACAGCTGTATAGAACTTTGCAAATATCAATATTATACAGCAATTAATATGATGTGAAGTGTGGCTGGCGTTTATTTCTGGATTTTCGCAGTGGTACACACGTGGAGCAAACGAATAAAATAATTATTACTATGCTCCCGACTGTTTGAAATGCGCACGCGACCTGGTCGATGTACAGTCTTGTTCGCAGTGGCGCAACCAGGTGGGGGGGGGCTAAGGGGTTGTAAAATCTCCCAAAATTTCTCCGAGGCCTAGTATAATAACTAAAGCTATGAATTTAATGCACTAAAAAACCTTTAAAAATGCAAAAAACTATGGTATAAAATGCATTTAAAATGGTTTTTAATTTAACATTTATATCGATTTTATATTATATTATGCATAAAAATGTATTTATTTAATAAAAAAAAAAAAAAAACTGATTTTATTTGAATTTTGATTTTGAAATTGATTGATTCTCTAATAATGCTATTCGCCTGAATTTTTTTAAAAGGTTTTTAAAGATGTTAATTGACGAAATTTAATTAAAAATACTGGAAAATGAACTTTAAAAGGAAAAATACACTACCTAAAAAGGCAAAAAATGACCTAAAAAATTAAAAACATCAAAAAATGCAAAAAAAAAGTTTCATAAATCAATTTGTTATTGCATAATTCAAATTAATTATGTACTAAAAAAAGCTATGTTTCATAATTACCAAAAATAAATGCACTTTCCTACAAATTCACAGCCTTAATAATAACCTATGTACTTATCTTATCTATATATAAAAAATGTAATAATGTAACCCCTCCTGAATTTTTTCTAGTTGCGCCACAGCTTGTCCGACATCGAAATCCCACGAATTTTTCGACGGAACTTCTCGATACATAATCATTCACGCGTGTATCGGTAATTTCACATCACGCGTCTCGTTTTGGATAGGAACCGACGGCGACGACGTGGACGAGAGAGTGATATAGGTACATCCTATAATACATAGGTATATGAAAAAAGCCGCATAGCGCACCGGGAAAACAAATCGGTCGACAAGTGATCAATCGCGTTTCGGGTATTATTGTTTTTATTTAATTTATTTATTTTCGTGTGTTCGACGCGAAGACGCGGTCCAAGAGGATACGCAGACACGTAAAGATAATAATATAATATATTATAATAAGTCGTACATACACGTGTGTATACACAATATCGTCGTACACGCGGGACCGCGGAAAACGGTATAATATGTGTGTATACTGAGGTACCTACTCGCAGAAATATATTGTATACGGCTATCGTATATTATACTCGTCGTCGTTTATAGGTATACCTGCAGCAGCGTGCAATACGGTTAGAGACGTTCGGGCCCGCGTGCGTGCGCGGCGAACAGATTATTTACCGGCCATCGATCAGCCGGCCGAGCAGCGCGCGTTCAATCATCAAAGTCCCGATCATCGTCATCGTCATATAGCCACATAACGATAATAATAATAATAATAATATATTACCACTCCGTTTATATTAGGTAGTTTCCCGCGCCGCCGTCGCCGACTATCCGTTCGCACTTGGACAAAACCAATGGCCCTGTGCCGTGTGCGCGCGTGTTACGATATCGAGTAGATATTCTCTAATATTCTCTTTAATAATATGTATTATACGCCTCCGCGGTGTAGGGGTATTGCGCGTGTATAATATACGTAGTAGTAGTAGTAGAAATAGTTATACGGACGACACCGTCGTCGCAGGCCACTGTGCGATCTCTGCAGCGGCTATTATATTATTATCGTCGTCGTTATATTATATATATCGTACACACTCGAACGCGACGCGCACATGCTTACCCGTGCACATACTTACACGTACGCGCGCGTTCGATATAATGTTATGCCGCGTGCACGAGAGTGTATATAATATACTTGCAGCGGTTTACGTGCCGGCGGAAACGATATTATTACATAGGTATCCGCTGCAACTTTGCCGTTTATATTATATTGGAATCGCCGTTCCGCCCCCGGAAAAGCGCTGTCCGACTACCGCAGTTCCGGGCGAATTCATTGCCGTGCGAGCATTTCAGGCACTATAAAATAGGTATATTGTGATGATATGGGCTCGCTTATGTGCGTACGTATGTATATATTATATTGCGGATGTATAATACACTTAATATGCTTGTTTGCGTAGAATTATTTTGCGCGAGTTTGGCCACGAGCACGATGAGACGATAATAATAATAATATAGTCTTATCGAATATATTTGTCACCTCCGTCGTACACCGTCGGCCGAGACGTATACCGTGTGATACGCGTGTTTTAGAGTCCCGTGAGTGAGTCGTCCTGGTACAGAATTGTTTTGTATCTTGGACCGCGGCGGCGGTCGTCCGCGGTTGGCGAGCGTTATCACGATCCAAGGTCGTCGAAAGCCCGCGCGATCGCAGTAGATTTCACGAATAACAATAATTGGTCAACGATTTCGCCATTATGCGTAAATCACACTCACGATAAAAACGAAAAAAAAGTACAAAAAAAAAAACGGAAATCGGCGGTGGTCGTCTCGAGGCCGCGTTTCACAACGAATACGGTACGAATAAAAAATATGGTATGGGTACTTCGCGTCTCTAGTGACAAAAATCGGATAATACACAGTATAGGCGTACAAGTATACATTTTTTTTAAAAATTATTTACAAATATATTATATAATACGGTTCACCTTGGACTATCATAATGCGTGTTTTTGGTTATTATAAAAAGCGACGCATGGCGTTGAAATTATATTATATTACATAGGTATTTCAATATTTGTTTTAGAAGTATAGTTATCAAATTAATATGCTTTTTTCGAACTTAATATAAGTTCCAAGCTCAAAACGTATAGGCTATTAAAACTTTTATATTACAAGTATATTATATAGTTAGAATAAATATAGTAAGCACGTTTTTTACTTTTTAAATTAAACAATAGTAAAATACATATTTTTTTAAATCGTTATAAGCAATATTATTATTACAATTTTTTTTTGTTTATAAATGTAGTAAGTAAAACATAAATCTCATATATTTTTTTTGTAGTTTATAATATTATAATGAATAATTAATATTATTATAGCATAATATATTATGTAAAAACCAGTATAATATGACTGTTATTATTTTTAAATATAATTATTTGATTCTAATATAGATGTTTTCGTTTATTTTATTTTTAGTTTTTTGTGATAGCATTGTCTTTGCACGTACCCAACCAGCTTTACAAGAATACAGATTTGAAATCTGAAACAATGGATAATATTATTTTTAACAACAATTCATCCAAGAAAGAACTGCTATTGGACCAGTTTCACAAATTGTCCAATATTTATTATAAAAGAGAAACAAAACAACGAAGAGATGGTACAATGAAGGCAATATTATAAATCTGGTCGATGATGTTATTATTAAAATGTTGATACACAAAAATACTGATATAATTCAATATTTATAATTTTAATGATATATGGTAGTTGCATTATATACATATTTTTTTTTTTACATTAAACATTATATCATATAATATATAATAATATTATGTTCCAGCACTACATTAGAGCTTAAATCAAGATAACACTTATGTTTTTAATTTTTATTCATATCGCAAACTATCAAAACAGTTAACATAATATGCAATTTATGTTCTTTGCCACTTTATAATAATATAAAATATTGTCCAAACTTTTATGCTAACACTGCTCTACATTCTCAGAATTACGTCATTTATCAAGTTTACGAATCAACCTAGAAACATCAATAATATAATTTTATATATTTTGAAGTTTCAGTAAAAAAAAAACACTTTCTATTGCAAGTAAAAAAATTTTTCTATAATTAATAACTACACATCGTTCGATCTTATATAATGACCTCGTGAGTCCGTCTTATTAGCACGATTGAAAATTATTAAATAATATTTGTAAATATATTAATTTTATGTTCAATATAAATATGTATTTATGCATAATATGATATAATTGATATATTATGTTTTTGTCTTTCGCTATTTATTTTGCTCTAACATTTTCAAACTCTATCTTCATAATCCATACTTCGTATCACCAATAAAACATATATTAATACTATATATTCTCTTCTTTAAAAATCTCCAAGTCTCCATTTCCAATTCAACAGTATCAGTTAGTTGTTCATAAGTTGTATACAAACTACAGAAATGGCAAAAGCATTTCTAGTTGCTGTTTTGTATAATATATTATTCGAGGATTAAACCACAAAAAATAAAATTTCAGCTGTCAGATTTGTCTGCAGAAAGTTGTTCAAAACTTTTGAGAAGTGTACAAACTAGTATATATATGAGAAAGAGCGAAAAAATAGCACGGGTAAGACGTCTAAATATCGTGTTTACGAATGTCAGTTATTTTTTAATTGAAACTAAACTTTTCAGTGCAGCAATATATAGTGGTCATATGGCCTTTGTGTTCCCTTCATTTTGACTCGTGAAATTAGTTTTAAACACGGTGGTGCACTATGAAAAGAAGAAACTGGAAGATGACAATTGACATAAAAAAAAGTTTTTCGTTTGACGGATAACATTATTCTAAGGGGAATCCCCTTTGCATTACTCTCTATCTCACTCTCTCTCTCTTTCTCTTATTCTCTATCATTTTATCTCTCTCTCTATTATTTTGCTTTTTCCTTCTATCTTTATTTTACATTAATTTTCTATACAAGCTATATTTTTCCAACAGAAGGCAATAATACATCATAGCTCTATGACGTAAATTGTTTTTATCCCAGCTTAATGGTTAAATGGTTAATTAAAATTAAACAAAACGTTCTTTATTTGCCAGTGATTAATAATTGACGATAGTTTACGAGTAATTCGTTCAAATACGCACTTCAATCAGAGATTTGTTTGGAAAGGGTGACCTCGTCCCGTGGTAAATTTATGGTTAAGGATTTTCAAAGGATGTTCGATGGTAAACTATGGTAGCGTAATTCAATTAACTGATAACAGTTTTTGTTTGTTTGCATTTTTTTTTCATGCACAACGTAACGTATGTTTACTTACCTATAACAAATGGTATGTACATTTTCCCTTTGAAATTATAAATCACTTATACTTCAATACATTTTATTATTTTGTATTCTATCTAAAAGCATATATTTTCAAATATTTTAATTTAATTAATTTTACTCGGTGTGGTAGTTAGAATGATGTAATTTGCTCGCATTGTTCGAAAAATTGATATTGTTAGATATAATAATATCATGTCGATAGTGCAAAAAAATTTGTAATAAAAATATGCGTATTACAAAAATGATCATATAATAATATCATGGTATTTTGTTCAAATTTCCTATAAATCGATATTAAATTCGGACTGAAATAAAAAATAATATCATTATTATAATATATTCATTATCATGAATTATATTGTTATTTATTATCATAACAATTGATGTACTTACCTTAATACATAGGAATTCACGAGTAAAATGTTTGTCCAATAGTGTGCGTACTCAATGCATTGAAATTGTAATGCTTTATTATATTTTACAACGTTTATACCCTCCGACCTTTCAGTCATACCAAAGTTTTTACAATTTGTAAACGCATAATATATTAATACAGTAAACCGACCGCATGGCAGTATCAATGGGTGTACCATATATGGTACATTCGTGGCACGTCTCAGAGGTTGACAGTTTGATATGGGCCAACATTTAAACAAGGTTTTGATGAGCATCGTCCTTTGCATAAAATACATCATTTTGTCACGCTGGTACAAAGTCCGGTCGTTGTGTCGGCGTAATAATATTGCACTATGATTTATTACACCATATTCACAACAATAATATCTTGTATTGTGTGTATTATACTTTCAGTATTTTTTTTTGTCATTATTGTTGTTATTATTATTTTTTAAACGACCCCTTCGGATTCGTTTTTTTTTTTTTTTTGATACTGGCGGGAAGGATAAAATGTCGAAATTGTATTTAATTATAGACCGCGTGCGTTTCGTAATCCAAAATGCCAGAAAAGTATATAATTTCAAATAATTATTATAATTACAATTCTAAATACGTGCAAGTAGAATAATTCGTACGGCCTCTACATATACAGCATATATATGTAGGTAAGTACCTAGATTTGTAGCACAATATAATTTTGTAATATGTACCTATCACGCGTATAATATTTTATTCTATTCGAAATATGATACTGACTTACATATAAATAAATATTATGTTAGTTAGTAGAATACTTTTTTAAATTTTAACTTTTTTTCTATTTAAAATGGAAATGGTATCGCTGTTATGAGTTATGAGTTTATGTTACAAACGGATTTACGACTACAGAAGTAGAAATAAAATTCGTCATGGTAAATTTAAAAAAAAATTTTTAAATATAAAACGATTTAATACTTATAAATACTGTTTTAGCTAAAATACAAAATATTAGAAATTTATATTTGAAGAATAAAGAACTAAAACATTCAATAGGTATAATTACATTGGAAAACATGACGAGCTTGACAGTGATGACCATACGTTTATAATATTATGTATTTTTTTTGAAAACATTACTGGATAAACGGTGCAATCTATATGCAAATGATGAAAATATATTGAATATATAAATAAAACGATTCGATATAGCGCATAAAAATTGTATCATTAGATAAATATTTGGCAAAATTCGTATTTTATTGTGAATAATAAACAGTATCTACGTCTATTTACCTATAATACCTATTATATTATATTTTACGAAAAATACGTACTTAATTTAATGTTTTATCGAACTGCAAATGGCGAATGGAAGTCAAAACAGGAAAAACGAGCTGCCAATGAACACATTTTATTATACGGAAATTGAACTGAAAACTTTTTTGAATCCGTGGTTTTTTTTTCTCAGTCTAATGTACAATAAAATAGAATGGAATATGCGTTATACGAGTATATACATAGATACAATAGTATATATAGTAATAAATTATAATATTGTAGAATGCTAAACTATGTCTGTATCGAGTATACACACAATAATAATAAACAATATAGTGTTAGCTTGTACCTATACGAGTTGTGTATCACATCGTAGGTATTATAGTGTGTATATTATAATCTATAGAGTATAGTGACTATATTATACGACTACATAATAATATTATATCGATCCGTTATGTGCGAACTATCTTTTTAGCACTGAAAATGTTTGTCTTCCGGATAGGATAGATCCTATACGTTATATAACATATATATATATATATGCTGTGTGCCTATATTATTATGTAGACGTTAAGTTTAATCTTATTATTATTATAACTGGTGTTACGAGATAAAGTTATTTATTATTTACTTTACTGTACAGCTATATTATTATTATACCATATTCTAGTCAGTATTATATCTATAGCGACCTGCGCAAAACGATAATTTTTTATTAGCAATTTGCTCAATTTGCGCTAAACGGTTATTTATTTATTTTTTTATTACTTCGACTCGAGGCGACCGCTGCAGTTATCAAAAAGCCCACATATTATTACACTCGTTTATCTCGGTGGCGGAGGACGACAATTTAGTATTTTTTTTTTACTACGACGAAAATGCCGACTTGCCAGTTTCTTTTTACTGAAACTCGTAACCACAACAGAAGCACTACAATGATAATAATAATACCTACTCGAGTTTGCAAATATAAAATATATAATATTTACAATATTCTTCTACGTTCGTCGACTAAACACGGTATTATTATCGTAGGCGTGGCGGCGATTTTATTTCACAGAATAGAAGGATTTAGATTTGCGCCGCCACCAAACCGTCTTACGGAAAAACAATTTTTTCTTTTATGGTTATAACTCTTACGGGATTGCGAGCTTGAATCGTTGTTTTCACGCAGAATATCCAAGTTTTCGATTACATGGGGATAGAAATAGAGGTTTAGAGCTTCACTGTTTCTTGCCGACGGATATGCGGAAGTGCGAAATTTTCTCCGAAAAAGTCCCTGTGCTTGTGCAACGGAAAGGACAGAGGTGGAGAAGGAACAGGTACAAACATCGGCTGAAGATTTTTATGTCGGAAAAGGCTGTGGTAAACGAGTGAGCGCGATAATAAATGACATATTGCAGCAGCGAATGTCTATAGAAATTGATGGAAAACGGAAACCCTCGAAAATTGCGCAACAAATAATCAACGATTAAGGGACGGTCTGCGCTATATCCGTTCTACATTCGTTTGTGATATGTTTGTAACGGTGCGTTGAAAACGGATGCGTTTTACCGAATTGTGGTTTGCCGGCCAAACCATAGGTTATTTTATTCCGTTTTTGTCTTCGCAAAACTGGATACCAGCTGAGGGTCCGTTTATGCAGATAATGTGTTCAACGTCATTAAAACCAATATGTTTCGGTGCGTAGAAATCGGTATCTGGTATCGGTTTTTATTCGCAGCATTGCATTGCGTTTGGATCCGGTAGACGGACGATTGAAAATATTATATTACAGCGGACAGTGTATTGTATTATGGTTTGCACGTTTCACCTATGTATTCATATCAGCGTGTTTCGTTTTTATCAGCTAACGTATGGGTGTCTTAATCGTTCACCAACAGTTACCGGTGGAAACGGACAGTGTGACGGACTGCCCGGACTGGCCCTAATATACTATTTCATTCGATACGTCTTATGAACCGTTTGTTGTATACAGTGAACGCATCGCCATCGCCCATCATAACACATAATAATAATATAATATTATACAAACCGTTATATTATGTAGTACGTGTACTGTAATATCGGAGGTGTTATGATATTTTTGTTATTTTCAATCGTCGCCGTTCCTCGTGTATTATTGTTACGTTAATAATATATTATACTAGGCGATCCCTGCTGGAGCTGTCACAAATATTTCGGGTTTCTTAAATCTTGCTCGACGAATATTGGATTGCCATGTAGTGTATGGGGCTTATAATATTGTCATGATAAATTGTTCGTGTACACCTAAACGGATCGGTCTGGCCGAGTGTATATTACCCGTGTGCTTTGTAAGGTTTAATAATAATATATGTAAACTTAATAACAAATATGACGTGCTGTTGTTATCGTCGTCGTTGTCGTGCCTATCTCGCGTGTATAATATATATGTATACACAACTTGTATATTATACGCGCAATCGTCCGTCAATAAGGTCATTCGGGTAACGGGTGATAAATGGACGAGCGTTTTTAATCCTCTCGGTTTTCGGCTCGCCGTAGGTGTCCAAACACACAGTGGGGGCTATATAGTCAGACGGGCGAGAGAGTCTGCTGCACGTGCAGCACCCTATATGTATATATTATATTACATTATGTTTGCAGCAGAGCCCCTCGTGTGTATAGAATTTTCGGGGGTATTTTTTTTTGTTTTGTTTTGTACCACTGCGGGGTTTCTATATACGTATATCACGTACGTACGCGCCCCTCCATTTGTTATTATTTTCGATTTTTCAATTTTTAGCACCTCCCTAAAACGCGCGCCGCGATCATTCGCCGGCGAACGCGACAGCAACAGACTACAGTCTGCTATATCGCTTACACCGCGTATACGATTCATGCGTTCGCATTAAATTTAGCAGCCGTACTAAATGCACCGGACCACAATATTTTTCACCCTCCGTTGTTCGCCCGAATGCATGAAATTATATTGATTTATCATTGCAGAAAATCACGCGCGTACAAAAGAAAAATAACGCATGCATATTTATCACATTATTCACGGAATATTTGTATATATTTATCCATTATTGCCTTTGTGTATATGACCGTCCGTTTAACCGTAGAAAAATCATCACTATTTATAAACAGCAAAACATACTTAATTGATTGTACTTTTTATATTTTATACGTCAAAAGTATGTATTTTTTGAAAGTCGAAATGAATATTCTTCCACAAGTTTTTTTTTTTTTTTAATAACTGTACATGACACTTTATTAATTTTATAATCATGTTAAATTATTTTATTTTGTCTGATATAAATGTATACTGATCGCATCAGAGATAACTCAGATACCACAATATTATTATATATATCTGATGGTTATAATCACTTTAGCTTCATTGAAATTATTTCTCTAGGCGAATAGTCAATCTCGAGTGAGTATAAATGTGTTTCGGTTTTTTTTTTTAACGGTTGTACTGAATACAACATGTTTTACCGAATTAGAATTTAAAAATATATCCACCACATAATTGAGTTCCAGAAATTGATTGAAAATCATCGTTTTTATTTCAGGTATATATGTTGAGTGGTACTGTTGAGTACTTTCCAACTCTGTAATTTTCGTTATTTTAAACTATTATAAAAATTTCTTATAGTACAAACATTTATATATAGATTGTAATTACGCTTTTTAATGAAAAACAAAAAGTTTTGTACTTGTTCAGCCCGATACACGAGGCGTGAGCTATATATTATGATATTGTTTTTTTCAAATTAATCAAATGTGTTATTTTTAACATTGTTTCGATATTTTGTCTTAAAAAAAAATAGCACTTCAATACAATTGATTCGTTGCGGTAATTGGTGAATAAAATTATAAGTCTTTACACATTTAATCGCGGGCGCTTAACGCTAGGGCTTACATTCCACTTGTGTTATTATTATTATTATTATTTTTTTTTTGACGTCATTATCGACCTGAACATTGTGTGCATGTGTGTCATGTGTGTGCACCCTTCCGCAGAAGGGGCGTTGAATTCCGGTTTGGAAACGATTTATCAAAAGAGTATATAGGTTTTTTTTTTTGTTGATCCGCCTATACACGCGGAAACAATAAGTCGCGTAAAGTAAAGTACTCAAACGGGGGGCAACACAACGAGTTTTGGCATCGGGGTTTTTAATTTCGAATAGAGTAAATATCGTGAGTACGAGTGTCGGGTAACCGATGGAGGCGGTGGCGGCGGTGGCTGCGGTAGTGGTATATATAGTAGGACAATATAATATATATATGAGGGCCCCGGTGACATTGATATAGGGGTTTCATTACCCACGACTATATACGTCTATACTCTATATATACCTATGCGCAAAAACAAACACACACCATATATATCATATTTTATATACCTATGCTGGTCTGTTGACAACCGGGTAGTGTACTTTCTCTATGTATTTAGCCAGTATACGACGGCAATAGAGAGGACCGCGACCACCGGCTTCAGATAACGAGGAAAAAGTCCTCCTAAAATTTCTCGAGTGGTTTTTCAAGATTCTCCGTGAAATCTTCTGAAAATAAGATAATAATAATATTATTGTTTAGCTACTTTGTTCGTCATAGTAGAGTTGTATTTAAACATACATTTTTCATATGACGTCAAGGTAAAAAATCAACAAAAAAAATCAAAATATTGCAAAAGTTTTCAAAAGTCGGAAGGTAGACGATAGTAAAAAAAAAATAGTTATAGATATATCTTAAAAAAGGATCTTATAAAATAAATAAAACGTGAAATATAATGATGCTTGGTTTTCGACGTAAACTTACGATTTAAATATTCACCAATGGCAAATTATAAATTATACAATATTATGCTTGTCGTAGTCGTTCGTTTAATAACACTTTTAATATAAATTACATCGAGTCAACAGTTTAAATTCTATTTCAACTCGGTTGATCAAAATATAAATAAAATAGAAACATTGTTTATTCTAAAAACAAATAACTAAAGTAAAGTAGTTGTGTTTCAGTTTTATCGGTAGGTACTTTATTATATTATATTAAATATATTTATATATACATATAATACCTATGTCGTAAATACTAGTATAGCAGCGTTTCTCGACGTTAACTATGGTTGGCGAAACGTCGTTCTGCGTCAACAACGCCAATCGTTTATTTTCTTTATGGGAAATTAAAAAAATAATATTTCCCAATTTGTAGTGTATCAAACGTATAATGGAACTATGCGAATAATGTTTATACGTGCCTGGAAACGACGACCCTTTGGCTCCTTTACGATGTCGGATTTTCGCAAATGGGATGGGGTTATTTTATTGTTACCTAATCTCGTTGCCTTTGTGTTTGAACAGTTTTAGCGGAAATACGCTATTTTCGCGAACGACCGATTTAAAGTTCAGCAAAGGACCAAACGGTTATTTCTCGAACAAACGGTGAGCATAAAATGCTTTAAACATCAACTCCATAGCCTGGTGTTTAATACAAAATGGAAAAAAAATGTATTAAATTTGATTTGACTTTAATAATGTATACTTATTTATATACTTACGTGATATAATAGTATTATACTATTATATATCATATGAATGTACACTGTGTCACTGTCACTACTAACCAAATTATCAAATTACTAGTAACTAATACCTACTCATCATACAATCATTGGATTAATGATTTTTAGGTTGCACACAAAATAACCTTACATTGGTCGCGTGAAGCTAAACGAATTTTGTCAAGACAGTCTCGTAGAAAATATAATACGTTCGTCACTGCATATAATAATAGCGCAAGCATTTGTTATTTAAATAAAAGGTTTTGAGTAATATTTGTTTCGTCGTTTCACCTAGTGTATACGTAACAATATAGTTTATGCGTTTTTAAATTAAACCGAGTACGTTATTCTAGCGATTTGCATAATTCGATCATAATTTGTTTTTTAAACAAAATTTAGATTCTAAACAAGTTAGACAACAATTTAACATTGCATTATTCATTCGATGTTTTTTCGATAAATTACCGTACACACGACTGTAATAGAATAATAATTCGATAATTTCAATCAAAATATTTAAATTATCGAGTAGGTATAAATATTTTTAAATTATTGCATTCTCCGCGGTGTTCCTTTTCTTTGGCTCGCCGCGCTGTGCGACGAACACACGCGCACGCGTTATATTATTATATATATATATATATATATATACGGTGTATGCGTCGACGATCGGACATCGAAAGCAGATGAAAATGATACGATTTGTTTCTTTTTCGAACTATACGCACACGCGCGTTTGTCGCGTCACTCCACTCAGCCGTAATAATATAATATATAGGTGCCTATATAATATATTACAACGTGATGGGGAGCGTCGCGTCTCCCAGAAACTTTGCACTTAACGCAGCGGTGGCAGAGTAAACCGTTTAAAAATACACCCGAGTAATATTAAACGAAAAAGGTACACGACTACGATGACGACGACGACGACGACGAGGAGGTTCCATTAGCCTAATGGGTCCCGTCACTGACGAAAACATATGTATTATTGTTTACCGCGCGGAAATGCGTGGCGGCGGTGGATGCGGTGGCGGCGATGCTGCCAGTGCGCTGTAAATTGACACATACTCTGGAAAAGTTTTGCGTTCGTCTCGAACGGCGTTTAATAATAAAGTGACGCTAGGAAACTCCGAGGGCGATGCGGGTCGTGTGTGTGCTTTTGCGGTGGATATGAGAATTATGGGTTGTACCGGGGGGGGGGGTAGAGGAGGGCGCTATTCCAGATTATATGGGTCTTAATCGCCGCCGAACGTTCCGTTTTGAGTGCCACCGCATTATTCGATTATCGCCATAAGTTTCTCGACGTGTTTACCGCCTCTATATAGGGTTTACCTAATAGGAAACCGTTAACAACCCACTCGCCAGTCACGGCGACTTTGCGGCATTTGCAAGTCAATGCCATACCGGATGCATAATATGCTTCATCCATCCGAATGGCAAGCGCTCAGGTGCTCATGGTTGTCGTCGTCGTTGTTGTTGTGTCGGTTTAGGTCGTGTTATTCGAGATGACGGTCGCGTGGATCTTATAGTGAGACATACGGTTGTTAATGTGATCATGGAGAGTTCGTCCCATGAACTCGCTGATTTGTAAGTCTCCAGGAAAAAAAGTTATTTAAACCGTTGAGATAAGTTTATACATATAAGAATATAAGATAATGTATAATATATATTTTGTTTTTGATTCATTTGTTGTTAAAAAGGATATTACAAACGTATTTTGATAATATCTTAAATAATTTATCGTTCTACAAATTTCGAGTAACATGACGTTATTGCTGTGGTTAGTTATTATATTATTTATGTTTCATTTGTAATTTTTTTTCGTTTTATCCGCAAAGACAAAAGTAACAATGAAATAAATTTTGTTTTTGCTTTTCGTATATCAAAAATACGAATTACAAGACAAACTTATCATGCTCGCTTTAATAACGTCGCTTTTCCGGAAAAATAATAGCACAAAGAAAATTTTTGCAAGACCTATATTTCACTTTTAAAATCGATTTAAAACTTATAAAGATTATGTAATTATAAAGGTACCTTTTAAAAGCTATTTTTTTTTTAGAAACTTGGTAATCTCTTTAATATCAATATTATCAAAATTATATGTATACGCATAAGAATGATTAAAATAAAATGAAATTAACGTATAAATTATATTACAATTTATAACAACGACAATCATCTGCTTGCAATTATTATGTATTACTCTGTCATAAATAAAGAATGTAGTATTTTATAATATAAAATGCACTTGTAGAAAAAAAAATACTTTACACAGCAGTATGTTCATCTAAATTACATGGCTTTGCATCTTAAGTGACACATCAGTTTAAACGTTTCCGGTCATGTATAGGTATAAATCAGATGTAATAATATCGTGTAACGTACAGAGAGATTTGTTTAAACAAAATCAAACATATATTATTATTATACATATCCTGATTATACATTGCACTTTTATTGAAGTAGGTAGGTTGGTGTACTTTGGGTTTTTAATCTTTAATATCACTGTGTGATTTTAAGTGGTGGGTTATGTTAAGTAGTTGTAAACTGTATTGGTTGTATATTTTAAAAATTGTATTTCAAATAAAATAATAAATTCTTTAGAATGTTTAGGTAGAATAGTTTGTTTTCATTATCAAATATTTACTACATTAATATTTTAAACATGTAGCTTATCTTTTTTTAATGTATATAGGTATGTGGTATACGTGATAACTTTTTGAACGATGATATATAAGAGTTATTATTAACGTTCAAAAAGTACCTATCGTGGTATTCGGATCAGTAACTGTTATTAAGATTTATATTTTTTGTTCGAAATAATATCTCAAAATCACCCTCGTGCCTTGGCCCTCGGACACGTCAATTAGTGTACCACACTGCTTTGTACAGTTACAAATCAACGTTATTAGACATAAGTGTGCAGGATACACGTGTATAATGAAAGTAATTTGTCAGTCCTATTTTTATGCTTGAACCATTTGACTAAGTCGAAATAGCTTATTAGACTCAAGAGAATTAATCACATCAAACGAAAAGTAATTGAACGACGCAGTGTGCGTACTCACTGATATTTTGTAAATAAATTAATTTCAAGACTAATATAAATTAAACATTCAGTTTCTATGTGAAATGCGCTTCGTCGTAGTTGTTTTTATTTTTTGTTATTTCCTTCTATTTTTATTTCTTATTTTTTGTACTTTATTCTAGTGGATTATAGTTACTTTTAAATTGAAATACGTTTTGATATTCCACTGAAAACAGTAATTCTTTAATTAACTATGACAAGTCAAAATGGCGACAGAATGGTGCTACAAGATAAGACAAATAATGTGCACTTAGATTCTATGAGCGGAAACGATATGTTTCGATTTCGCAACCTACAACAATGGTACGCAACGAGTACATGGAATGTAAAAAGAAAAGTCCTTCGAAATATATTAGACATTTGCAAGGATCCGTTGTTATTATTTATTTTGCATACAATTTTCGACAGAACGTACTCCAGAGACCTTACAACGTACAATATTGGCGAGTGAGTGATTATTATCATGCATAATAAATAAATATAAAAATGTAAAGTTTACTCGATTAAATAATAAAATGCATGTAGGTATCTTTAGAGACAACTTTATGTTTAAAATTTTAAATAGTTCATTTTTTTCCTATAATTGGGTAGTTCGTCTTTTGATAATAATCCAGCCGAAGACAGCACATCCTTAGAATTGACCGCATTAAAATTAACGATGAACGATGACCTTAATTGGTTTCGTGGATTGTCAAAACACGACCAACTAGCAGTATTTATCAGTCCGTTGTTCAAATTAAAAACAACAATATTCTGCAGCGTGACAATAAAATATATTATTTACATTTTTAGGACTTGTGTCATTGGGTGGAATCAATATTATAACTGATATTTGCAATCACATCAATCATTTGATTAGGTCATATGGTAATTTACCGAATTTGCAAGACATGATTGGCAAAAATACTGGTAATGAATTTTTAAGTATAAAAAATCTTATTATTTATGTTATAGAACGTTAATGTCTTGATTTTTAATTATTATTGTACGATATATTTACTAATAATAAATTTGCGTTGTCCTTTAATCCCAAGTTTTAGTTTATGAATTATGGAATAATTAATACAAATTACGTAATATGCTTTTTGATTTTGTATTAAATTCATTTTGGATTTTTAATATTAAAACGAATTTTAGGAAATCTTAATAATTATTAGTAAAATAAACAAAATACTTGTTTATTGTATTAATTAATAATTTACAATTGATGAATGCTAAAATTAAAAATCATCTATTGTACCTTGTACAATGCTTAAAGTGTACATTTTTCGTTTATTATAAAATATCATACAAAGAATAACTTTTGATAGGTATTAGGTTAAAGCCGTGCTTGGAATTTCTAATTATTTTTAATAAAATAATTTTTTATTATTATACATAATACTAACTTATAAAAAAAAATATTTACAGTAGGTACTTGCCTTTAAATATAATTACCTTGTCTAAAATAATTATGTTAAATGTTAGACTTTAATAAAATAAAACAGTAATAGTTTTGTCACTTTTACCCATTAATTTTTTAATAACTTAGGATAGTATAACTAGTAAAATCATTATATTTATAATGTATCGTATCAACTTAATTGTATTAATTTTTAAACGGCGTTAAATGGTTTAGAAATACAAAATTCTATTTTCATAGTACAAGACGACTTATTATTGACAGACAGATTATCAGGTTCCGAAAAAATACTATCAAAATCTAATTTTGGTAAGTATAATATTATAGTTAATAGTCTCCAACATGTCTTGTTACTTAGTAATACACACAATCTTCTCCCATCAGACAAAAATAAGTCCAAGATTACTGATGTGGTATATCGGGATTATATTGAATGCACAAACGAATGGAAAAACAAATTGGATTTATTCGACCAGAAATACCAAACGAATTGTAGAACCACTGAACTCGACAGCGACTTGGTACGTATAGGGAAATTGAAAAAAATTGAGTATTAAGAGCACTTATATTTTACTCAGGTCCAAATGCTACCGGTTAGGCATGATATTCCTTCTAGCGAGGAATTATTAAGCAATCGTTGTAAAGAAATTAACGAGATCACAACGTCAACTAACGGGTAAATAAATATTACCAAATGCATTTTTATTTTTATTATTGATTTATCAACATTTCAAATGTGATAAATTTTAGTTATTGAACTATAATATAACCATTCTATAAGCATCTATTAATATTGAGATAACTATAGTTACAATAAATAATAAAATATTTATATTTTCAAACGTACAATCCATTTGATATCCATGATTTACTTTGACTTTTGTTAAATATTAATAATATTGTCTTATTTTATTTTGACTTTGTTTTTCATAGTAGATTTAATTTCTTTTACTTTAGTGACATGCTACAAATACTAGTCAAATTAAAAAAAAAAAAAAAAAAAAGATAAACGAAGAAAAATAAATTTATGATCAAGCGCCAAAAATATGAATAATTTAATATTTCGATGTTTTTAAAATTACCAATTTGTTTTGTATCAGTTTTATAAAGAATTCCATTGAATTTTCGCGTATACTTGACGGTGAAAATAAATTAATATTTACAACACCAAAGTAAATTTATAATTAGTTAGTGAAACTGATACCGTGAACAAATATTATTTATATTTAATGTAGTCTTTTGTACTTATGTTATTTCAATCAATGACAGGAATCACGTTGAGTAACTCGACAGAAAAGTTCTCCGAGACTTCACTCTATTTTTAACAAACCCTTTACTAGTGTTTAATGAGACTGTCACCTACAGGAATACCGAACGTAAACCATTGCGTTTAAGTCATACATTGGCTTCTGTAACAGAGTATAAAAAAGCAAGAAACTACATTGACAAGAAAATTGACAGACGTTTAAAAATAGTAATCTTAATCAAATTTTTAAAGTATAAGCAAAATGAACAAGCCCGATTATATCAAGTGTACCTATAATACGCTATAGTGACTATTATATTGAAATCATTTTTTAATTTTGTTTATTTTTGATGTGATTATTTTAAAGTATTCATAATAAACATAAATAATATTATATTTATTTTGATAATTGCACTACTTTATTATTTGTACAGTTTAGTTTGTAAAGTTATCTAGATTTTGATTTAATTGTGGTAATCTACATAAAATGTTTAAATTATTTTATTTTTTAATCCAATATTGAAAGGAAATAAGGTATTTAATATTATAACGAGAATTAAAAATGTATTTGAATAACTATAATACCTACCTGCATTTTATTTTTCACAACAATAAAAGAAGAAAGATGTATACCTGCCATAGGTAGGTACATTAATAAGTTCTCCTTCAGAGATTTGTAAAATCTAAGGATAATAAATTTACCGATTTAACTCATGAAATTAATTCGTTAAAACAAATAGATTACAATTTTCAATAAATATATCAATAAATTATTTATATTCCAAACTTTTTATTGGTTATGACGTTATGTCGTTATAATAAAATATACTACATTATATGGACATATATTTTGAAGTTGATCGAAACAACAAACAATTTTAATTTGATTTATTAATTTATCTAGAAATTAACAGTCACTATAGAGTGTTAGTAAAATAATTTATTACACTAAATATAATACTAAAATATAACTATACTTTTTTTAATTTTCAGCAGGAGACAATGGAGCTAGATAATAAAACTGAAATAAGTAAATAAAAATGTTAACTTAAAAAATATTTTAAATTAATAATTTCAAGTATTCAATGGTCTTCTTATTCTAGACAAATGCAAAAATGTCAAACTTCAAGCAAAAGAATTTAATAGTTTGTACACTGAAAGTGCTGATATTATGTATGATTAAAAGGAGAAAGAACCTATTTAAAAATTAACGAATAAGGAGCAATTTATTGACGATTTTTTTCATAGAAATCATAATATAACTAGTTACGACGAATAAAATTAAATATTTAAGTGATATATAGCTATATGAAATATTGAACGCAAAAAGAAAAAAATAGCAACTGTAAAAACAATGACTTACATTTTTTGTTGTAATTAATCGATTGAATCTAATATTAACTAAAATATTGAAGTAACAGTTGGTGCATTAACCACCTATATATTTTTTAGATCTAAGTTAGTAAATTATATGTAGATCTATCAAGCTTAATATTTAAGGAAAAAAACTCAAAATTATATTC
Organism: Rhopalosiphum padi; assembly: GCF_020882245.1. Lineage (NCBI taxonomy): Eukaryota > Metazoa > Arthropoda > Insecta > Hemiptera > Aphididae > Rhopalosiphum > Rhopalosiphum padi. The sequence goes on from NC_083598.1 coordinate 35,403,571, forward strand.
GAATTATTAAAATTATTATAACGAAATAAAATAATTTTTATAAACTTCCTTTACTTCCATCTTAATTCTAAAATATATTTGTAATGTTAACTTATTGTTTTATTGTTTTATTATATTTTAATTATAATAATTCAAATACTAACTGTTAGCTAATTAGTAATTACTATAGATACAATAAATATAATAGATGTATAGGCGCAAATTAAAACAAAACTATCGTCTACCATAAATCATTTGTAACATTATAACGCATGCATTTCTGATAGATTTACATTCAAATAGGTAATGGATTATACAAACAAATAACATTGACAAAACGAATTGTGGTCTACGAGTTATACGTAGACAGAATGTCATGTCTGTTATAATAAAATATTATATTCATAGATGCAAATCTATAATATGACAACTGGCGCCAATTTGTAATACATATAATATACATTAATACTATGTTAAAAACTATTTTTTCTATTCTACGTTAATGTTTGTATAAAATACGAATTAAAAATTAAATGTTACTTTTACGCTAACGTCTAAACATATCAATTACTATAATTATTTATGCTTTAAACTAAACGATAGCAATTACAGCTATAGACACGTCACTGAATTGATTGAAAACATTCACTTTAAAATTTTAAATTTAACTGAAAATAGATAGGTTTATAGATAAGTATTATGATTAAGCATTACTATACTGAAATAAACTTCTAATCGTTCGTTAGTTTAATAATACATTTACCGAATGATTTTAATATTTTATAGTAAACACCTACATCAGAGCTTAATTATAATTCGAATTTTCTATATAAACTTCTCAACTTCTCAGTTTGAAATCAATTTTCTATTGTTATTCACTCTAAACATTTAATTTTTTTTTTTAATATTACGCTCATCCGATTTAAATATATATCAAATGTAACTTCCGCATCACGTTTTATTTGAGTTTACAAATTAATATACCGCAAGTACTATAAATTGAATTCTTCTTAAAGCGTTCATATTTCGTCCCACATTTTTTTCAAAGACACCGAGGAAAATTAAACGTGTACAAATGTGGAGACTGTTCAATGCTTTTAATATTATTTTTTAGTAATTTTATTTTTCTCTATATTTTACCGTTGATAAAATTCCGACCACATATTATTATAATATTAATTTTTTTTTTTTTAATTGAAATCGTGCCAAAATTTTTTAAATCTTAAATGATGATGTTTAATAAATTATAAGTATTTTTTAACTATCGTCAATAAATTTAATAACGTTTTACACAAAAACCGTAGAGGCGTAGACATACCTACATATTTTGTTTCGCGTGCCGTATAAAAATATATACATATAAATAATAATATGGAATATGCGAAATTAATAGACACTATTTATTACATTTTGTACTTTATATGTAGGCACCACACGAGTTCTTCGATGACGCTTATGAGATTACAAGTTTCCTAGATCTACGGTTATACGTTTCCATCGAATTTTGTAAAATCATAAAATTAAAATTCTAGATCTATACATTTTACCACGAAACCAGAATCTTTTAGAGAAAGTATCTCATATTTTAATATTTATCAAAATAAAATAACGTTAAGCCGATATTTTTCAGATAATAATTATTAATATGGCGCGTGCGTTTCGCGACAAGACGCAGTCTACCTAAAGTAATATTTATGCGAAATATATTATATCGATTAATAATATAATAAAATATAATATTATTATTTGATCAATTTATCGTTTCCCGATCAAAACCTAATCGAAATATTATTATTATTATTATTATTATTATTTGTAGTAACAATATTCGAATATTATTATTATATGGTACACGATTTGATTAGACTCTGGAGTCAATTTGCCAAAATCGGTGATGAGGGGGGGGGGCTGGCGACTTTCAGACGTCTATGATATTATCATGATATTCAAATCGTATAATCTCATGTTTTTTTGTAAATAGCTGGTTCGAAAACGGTTCGTATCGACGTTTTATTTATATTTAAATTGTTGTGCAATCCGAATTTTCGCTTTCCCGCGGGACCGGTCAGGCCCGCGCAGGTAGAACAAAAATACAAAACGAAATTAACGAGAAAACCGTATTCAATGTACCACACATTGGCATACGCGTATATTGTGTTCAGGCGGGCGCGTGTGCATCGTACACGTCTATATTTATAGATATTTGTGATGGCTAATATACGTGTATATATTATACACGCGCGTGCAGTATATATTATAATATTATCGAAAAGAGAGCCGTAGCAGAGCGCATACATTATACGTTTGCGCAAATTAATTGCTATATAGGTATATTATAGTGCGCCAGACATCATTCGGCCGAACAGCACAATATAATAATAATAAATATATACATATATATAGTACGTACACAATAATGTAACAACGGATCGAGCGCGGCGTTTCACCTATTTTGCATATTATGTACAGAATTAAAACTAATAAATTATACGCGGCATCGATGTTATAATTATAATAGCATTGATATGTGCGCAACGCCGGGACAACTGCAGCGCAGGTATAGTATATATATAATATTATGTACATGCTAGTCTATATACGCGATGTATATTATTCCAGTAGTTTCATATACCCCCGCGAAACCCGAAGACACCGTCGTCGTCGCGGAGTGAATAATCGCCGCCGCGGATTCGCAACCCGCGAAAATATAATATTACCTATAATATGTAAAGAACGTCGTAAAAACCATCACGGGGAAAAAAAGAACGGAAATGTAAAACGTTTTGGGTGCGCGGAACTTTTTTTTAAATATTTATTTTCGTTTTTATTTATCACATTATACTCTTTTTATTGGACGAGGCCATCTCCCGCCCACGCGAGCGTATGGACGTCGTCGTCGTCGTCGTTTATCCCGAATATAATAATTCCGTATAGGTACGTATATATTAGATTGTATAATATTATCGGCTATGGGTTTTGCCCCGGACGTATAAAATATTAAAATAATATCATATTAGTTATTATTTCGGTGTGCTCGCTATATTATATTTATATTGTATTGTTAGTTTATTGTCGGAAGAATAATAATATATATCGTATCGCAATATGTGATATGTATATTATATTATGCGGAAACGCGGTAGTGTATGACATAGCTATACAGCGTATTATTATTCTCTCGCCTGCGCGGGACTGTGTCGTATAATATGATCTTCAAAATCCCCAAAAACAGTCGAATAAATATTTAAAAAAACAGCTCGTGGAAAACGTCAGTGGATCATGTCGGAAAACACGCGAAAATAACTCGATTTTCGGAAGAAATATGCGTGCGTTCGCGTGTCTCGATGAATAAAACATACGTATTAAGTATAAGTAGGCACCGCCTCAAACATCATAAATGATCGAATAAAAACTTTGCGGCGCGCGCTATTCGTCTTGGCGAGGTTTTGGAATAAAACGAATATACCTTACATAAATGATTATAACTATATGGACCTAGTTTTCTTTTATATTAAATGCAGCTACCTGCCGTAGACTCTTTCAACTGGTATAATATGCCGATTTGTTGAATTGCATTATTCAAATGTACTGTGTATATAATATATTTATACAAAATGCGCTTTTTATTTTCCAGTAATAATATACTATAAATTTATCATTTAGGTAGGGTACGTATATTGCGTATGTATGTGCTGTACATTGTATAGGTGTACACCTATGTTGAAGTCGAGAGATTAAAATTTCCTATAGCAGTATTACTGAATGCACACTCCGCGGTAAATATGTTCAGAGAATTTATACAGGTATTCAAGTTTTAAAGTATGATAAATTAATATTATTCCCGATTACGTCTGAACGGTACATGCATCTAAATAACGTACAACGGAGAATTATGTAAATTATCTCGCAGTCGTATAGCAATAACATCCACGTCAAAAAATTTCAAAATTATCGTTGCTCGCGCACACAAATTCAAACGAAAACTAACAATGTGTTAAATAATCACCGCGCGTCACGTTAGCCTAACCTAATCTAACTACTTACCACATTATAGTATACCTTCAATGTCTTCCGTATATGTGTTAAGTTGACCGTAACGTGGTTTTTTTTATTTTTATATTTTGAGCGGTCAAAAGTGAGCGATAATTTTCTTTGCTTTTATAGTTAGTAAATCTTAATTATATAATTACACTATCACACACTCATTTTCTCTAGTTTTTCTATTTCGATTTTTCATTGTACCTGTACGATGTAAGAAAAACTATACATTTACAGTTTTTAACCTATACGCACACATATGATATATATGTATTTATGTACGATATACATTGTGTGTAGCAGGTTTACTATACGTAAGCCATTATTCATGCACTATAGGCGGTTCGGTTCAGGGGGAGAAATGCCATTTGTAACAGTCACAACAGGTTTCTAATTAATTAACGTTATACTAAATACCTACGCAGCGGTCGGTTTCTTTGCAGGATTTTGTTTTTTTTTTTTTTATCATTATTTTCAGTGATTATATCAATAAAATGCTACTCTTACGGGTACGACTGAAAAATATGTACAGAGCGATTAATAACGTCGGCGTATGTTATCGTTTAAAAAATGTATATTTCGGATGACCGGCCTCGTTGGTTTCGGTCGGTAAGTATAATACAAGTCACGTGTTGTTGCGTAGCTGATATCATATTATTTTATTATGCATCGTAAATCGTAATTTACCTATATAATTTATTATTTACATCTATATTATGCACTTATAAATATATATACGCATCAGTCACTTATATTGTGTCGCTACGTAAAATGAGCTATTCGGTTTGCAATACTATGACGATCTAATAATAATAGCTACAACAGCTCAATAATTTTATTTTTTAGCCTCGTAAATATAGGGCACCTACCGCTTATTTTTGGCAGTATAGTACAATAGTGACACCGCGATATCGCATAGCGTAACTTTAAAATTTCACTATTTTTTTTTATCAAATATTATTTTTTATAAGCGTTTATATTCTTTGTAAATAATAAAATAAATTAGATTCATTATAAATTATAAAAATAACAAACATCACGACAGAACACTGTAATGACACATTACAGCACGACTCACGTTTAAAAAATGGATTGTGTTTTTGTGGATACAGATAGATTTTTTTTTGAGATTATCCTCTCTGAACAGAGCCCATAGATTTTTCTAATAAAAAAAAAAAATAGCGTAGCACAGTACTAAACGTTAGTATGTATAAAATAGCAATAATTAGTATAGCATACAGTTTTCCATTCATTTGTATTATTATTATTTTATTTTTTTATTACGAAGCGGTGGCGATTTACATCAAAAGTAGTGACATAATACCGACGACTCAACTGTTTTGGCCATCACGTACGCTTTATAATATGAAAATAAATACATGCACGTATTAAATATGCAATAAAACACCCATTGATCACGTGCGTGTCTTATACGTACGAGTGATTTGTCATACTTAAATAATAACATGCAGTTTTTAACTACCTAAAATAAAGCATTTCTATTATATCCCAAACTAAAAATAAATAAGATCCTCTGCTAATTTAAAGCAATGTTTAAATGTCCTAACGAAGTATCAAAATGGTGTGATTACCATACGAGCAAAATTTACGTGATTCAAAACATTTTAAATTATATTTTTATAGATACTGGTGAGTTTATGGGTTTAGTAGTACCAGTGTTATGGAACTTAACTTCTTTTTAGTAAAACCGTGGCCTATGGTCTATATAATATAGTATGTCACACACGGAATTCTACGTTGCGATAATAACATTACTAAATTCGTGTTATATTTCTTATATTGTATATTATTATTATTCATTTTATCCGGCCATATGATAATATGACGTATCGCGTGCGCACATCGTCGTACCCGTCGCCATATTATATTAATATAATTTATAATAAATAATAATATTATAGACGTGCGGCGAAAAATTCTATATATAACGACCTACGCGGCAGTTGCCTACAAAACCATACAAAATAGGACATATAAAGTATATTATATACGACGATATTATAATAATAAAATATATTAAATTTTAATATATCAAAGAAACGGCAAAGTAGTCGTCGTCGAGACGGAAGCGGTATACATGTTTCCGTCAACGTGCGCGGTCGATCGCGTTTTATTTATTTGGTTTTTTCTTCTCTTTTAATTGAAAGACCACCACTGGGCTTGCGCGCTCCCTGCCGTTACACGGAGATACATCCGACGACGGCCTTAAACGTACATGATATATATATATATACACGCAATAATATACTTTTATACCATAGTCGACCTACAGTATCTTTATATAATACATGTGTATGCGTCTCTTGTACTGCCGCGGGTATAATATACGAATCGAATGGCGAAGAGACAGTAAACATCGTCGTCGTAGTTGTCGTCGTTTCTACCGCGGGTGTTTGTTTGCCGTTTTATTTTTTATTTTTATCGTTATCAGATCGAAATGAAAAAGGACTGAAAAATAAATAAAAAAAAAAAAAAAAACGAGAATAATGCACCCGCCGGCGTGGCGGAAGGCGGGGGCAGTCGTGTGTCGAAAACGAGAATAAAAGAAGAAATCATTAAAATAAAAATAAAAATGAAGAGAGAGACAGAGAGAGAGAGAGAGAGAGAGTAGAAAATCATGCATATTTTATGGTTCATTGCAACGCTGTTGCGGCAGACCGTGAGCTGCTGTTGCTGCTGTTGCTGTTGCCGCTGTTGCATGTGACTCGGACTGCTGCGACTGTTGTGGCGGCGGCGAGTGGTAAGTCATGGATGAGTCCCACGATTGGCTTGTTTCGATTGCGATTACATTAGAAAAGAATAAAAAACAAAACAAAACAAAAAAAAAAAACGTGACTCCGTTTTTGTCATAAAATACGATATACGCGTATGTATAATGTCTCGTCGTCTTCTCTGCGATACTTGTGCGCGCATTGTTTTCACTGTGCAGGCCGCGGACCGCGTGTAATAGCTATCTGGCGCGCGTATATATGTATACCTATGTAATACCTGTATATACCTATATACCTCTGTTGCGCGCATACACCCTTTACCCGGACGACGGTACGAAACAATATGCGCACTCACGTATATATATATAGATAATAATAATAAATAGGTAAATGCATAACTCGCGGTCGTGGCCCTGAAGAGTTATTATACGTGTGGTCGGTATATACGCACTCGCACACACACACACACACACACTCGCCATACCCGGTCACAATGGCACTCGGGCGGCGGCCGTACGGTGTTCCGTACCGCAACAGCGGTAGCGGTTTATATATCATTATCACCGAGACTTCACCTCCGAGCCGGTGCACCGGCAGCAGCCGTTAGATAACCTTTGGGTTGTGCGGGTTCGAGTTGGCGCGTTGATGTGTCAATAAGCTGTTAGATAGCTCGCACGACTCTCTTTTTTTTCTCTCCTCCTTCCACCACTGCGATATTGTTATACGCTATTTCTTCTTCTTTTCACGCTCCTCCGTATCATTATTATTATTATTATTCTTATTATTGTCGTTGTTGTCTTCGTCGTTGCCGACGCCGAGCGAAAAGGTGTCGCGTGCACTCGCCGCGTTATATTATTGTTTGCCCGTTGATTTATCGCGAAGCCACGCCTTTGTGATTATACGCGTTATATACACGTTCAAGACAGTCGCCGTCACGATGCATATATATACCTAGAACCCATATATCCGTATTGTTATATATATATGCTCGTAGCCGCAGATATCTGCAATATGTGACTTTCGCGGAGAACACTGAACGCCGAAAGTCGCTGCGAGCGAGAAGATAGGCCGCGATTACCGAGCGAGGTGACTTGAAGCGGCCGAGAACCCCCTCCTATACTTACTACTCTGATCAGCCTCTACAGAAATCATGTACGCGCCGCGATGATATAGCTTTTGGATGTGTCCATCGACGCGGGTCGATGGGATTTTCAGAAGTCAAAGACGTTTTGAAGTTATTACCTATATCTCTTTACGACGACCGTTCCGTATAACTACTAACGTATATGTATTACCGGTTAATTCTGGGACTACATATCCGACCAACACTCCTTAAACTGTACAAGGTTAATGATGTTGCAGTAAACCTATTAAATTCGTTAAATGTATAGCTACGGTAGTTTTCGAAGTTATAAAGGAAAATTTCTGTTTTTGGACCTCTCTTGAAAATAATTCACTCTCAACAGCGGACATACAGCAGCTTACTGTACTATTCAAAAAATAATTTTTTTTAAACACTTTGATCACAGTTAATAAATATTCATCACTTTATACTTTACACCTGTATTTGCAGTGTAACTTTTGTACTTTATAATCAAAGTAATGGCACTCTTGTCTTTTATAATAATTATGTTCCTTAGTAATATTTTATGGTAAAGTTATCATGATAATCATTAAATGTGATGTAATAAAACGAGAGAAACTTCAACTGAGAAATGTATGTCAATATAAATCGAGTAAAAACGAGTCAACTAGGTATATAAGTGGTATCGTTATAAAGTACAAAAGTTATACAAACCCGTATGTTTACTTTAAAAATACGATAAAATGTAGGTCTTGTGTACAAAAATAAGATATATAAATTATACTGTAAAATCATAATTACGTTGTTTTGACATCCGAATAGCGATAATTTTAGGATAAAGTCAAATCGTATTATTTACAAATACAAATCGTATATAGTATCTACTCGTATTATTTATAGAATTAATAAATTGGTTCATTAATAAAACAACATGACGACGACGTACTCGAAGATTAGTTATAACCTATCATATTTACATATTATATCATATTATGTCCTATACATACCTATATTTATCAAATATACATAAGATAAGGAACCTTTAAAAATTGAAAGTCGATATTTTTCTAGAACTCCTCCTCTTATAAATATTTATCCGACATAATGTATATAAATAAAATAAACTACAGAAATGTTGAATACGATAACTAAATCCCTTTATATAGCGCAAAAGAATTGAAATGAACATGGTTTCCATGTTTGTATAGATACATTATGTTATATTTTCAGTTATATCTACTTAGTAGTTAGTTTTTATATTTACGTATAAAAATAATATAAATGATGTACGCATACCTATACTATATAATATGCGTATATTTGTATAGCCGCATTCGTGCATGTGTGGCATACGCGCTCGTATATCTCACGGCGACATTAAATTAATAATAGTAATCATAATAAAAATATGGTGGCGATATTGTGGTTCGAAAATTCTAACGAAGATGCATTATTGTCGGAAAGCTCATAAAACACTGGGAAATGTAATAACCAAACGTATTATAATATAATATCATATTCATACGATGCTATATATTACGAGTATGCACTACTCCCGGCACTACAATTCCGGTATCCCAGACTTATGACATTGCAAGTGTATGTTTGTAAAATCTTTCACGGTATGCGAACGGGCCGAAATGCGACTATTATTATGATTACGCGTGTGTAACATAATGCATGTGTAACTGGATTATTAATCTGCCCGCGTCGGTATGAAAAGTTTAGAGCTACTGTAATGACCCGCAGTCGGGGGTCGAATGAATGGAACACGCGTATGTTATATAGATGTACCCGGCAGCCCGTCTGATTGCAGTTTGATTGTATTTCAATTCAAATGTTAACGTTATGTAACGCTCAAGTTTTAATGAGACCAACATAAGATTGCGAAAGTATGTACAACGGATTTCAATTAGGTTCTATGTTTACATGGTATATCTGAAGGATTTGACAGTTTAAATAACAATCTATAAATGAACAATAATTGTGAAATCCTACCGATGCATCCTATATGCATGCAGCATGCATATGTAATTCCATAAAATATCGAAAGAAATAATATTATATTCTATATAATAATATATAACTCGAAGTGTAGGTTACTATATCGAGTTATATTATCATAGAAAGCCAGATAATATACATATACCCTGGGAAAACGTCCTACACGTCGTGTCATGTAAATATTTATGACGACAGTGTATTAATAATAATATTATATATTATTGTAGATGATGATGATTTACTAGTGTAATATAATATTATTATACTACCTTGGCCTAAAGACGTGTTTACGAGACGTATTGCGGTCGCCGTTCGTGAAGTTTTAAATATATGAATTCAATATATAGATCGATATTATATAGTGAATGCGTGTATAATATCACATTATGTATTATATACGTTTATAAACACGACTCGTGATGCCTGCAGATGTCTTTGACGTTACAAACATTGTAAATAATAATCATCAATCGCGTACTACCTATCTGTGAAACAATACAAATAATAACATACGTATTATGGGTATGTACGTGTGTACCTATCGAATCATCTGGTCAAGATCGGTTTCGGAACGATGCTGTGATTCTCGGAAGACAATAATATACAAGTCCGTTTCACGATATATAATAATCGTTTCGCGTCAGCTGACTTCGAGAAAATTGGTTTTTATCTCGGTGCAAACTCAATTTACCACTACACTATACAGTGGCGGCGATATTACCACCACAAGTATCTCGTTCAATCGCGGTATGGACACTATAAATTAGTGGCGAGTTGAAGGCTTTCAAATCGATGTGTAATTGGAAAACGTAATTGGATGACTCATAGCCGTTCGTCTGGCGGCGAAATTTTGAATTTCAAACACACGCGTTGTTGAATTTTGTTGTTAAGTCCCGTGTAAACGTTCATACATCTTTACACACGTACACGTACACGCATACGAGCACAGGACAGTGGTGGCCAGTTATTTTTTCGTTCGGATCACATTATATCGCAACACGGCAGTTTAAGAATGAAAAACCGCCAACTTTTAGCATTGTCCCGCACAGAAGAATTTATTCAAGCAAGACAAATGCGATTACATTTCGTAAATCACCGTGTCATATATAATATATATTATATAAATATACATATATATATACAATGTCTGCCTGTTTGTATTGTTGTATCGCGCGTATTGTGTTTCGTCTTGATTTTAGTGCTAATATCGTTAATGTCTGTTTCGAGAATCTTCATTGTTTTCTGTAACACAGGTCGATTAATGCAATATTAGTACAATAATATTATCGTCCAAGGAATTTTATTTGAATTTAAATATCGAAAATACTGAAAATAGTATTGGATGAAAATATTTTGTTTTTGTCCATCGGGTTCAGAATTAACAATTCCGATGTGTGAACAAACAAAAAAAATTATTTTATTTTGAATATTAATAGCTTTGAATTACTTTAAATATATTTTGTTGTTCAGTTGAAAACATTTAAATATTTTTTAAACCTAAGAAACCTAAGTTTTTTAAACTAGAATTTACTATTATAGTTAATATTTTTATAATATGCTTCGGTGTCGTGATAACATTCATTTGTATATAAAAAAAAAATAATATTCTCTAATGATTTATGTAACTAATTGACTATCAATTAATTCAAACAAAAATATATATTTTATAAAACTGAATATACATTTGCGAAGAGAGCGTATAAAATAAGTTTATAATTCAACTTAAATATTCTATAAGATATAAATACATAGTTGTGTTAAAATGGTATGTTTAATGCTTATATAATTTTGAATGATGTTATATGTATATATAATAAATGATGTATAAATGACATGGCAATTTGATATTTTGACGAACTATAATAATAATACTGACCTCGATTGAAAATTGTACAGAGTGGTAGGATTGAACAAACGGTTTTACTGTTTACTGTATTTTACGCTTATTTGCCTAATGACCCAAAGAATTATAATAATGCATTTGGTTCACGTTCAAGAGAATAATAATAATAAAAGGTAAATTAAGAAAACTCTTATACGACATCACCATTTTGTGGGAGTATTTTTATTCCCAAACATCATCAGTGAATCACTTTTGATACTCGCCCTAAATCTATTCGACGTCTTCGTTTATAGTACCGCAGCCTGTATAGTGTATATTGATATAAAATATATAAACTCGCTTCATGAATACCAATTCGGTTTTGGAATACCTTTTCAATATCATTAGCTGGATTCCAAGGAAACGGTTTCTTTGAAAACAATAATATATAGTAGTGGATAGAGATTCTATAAATTTTTTTTGAAATCTGAATTTAAAAAAATACTTGAATCTTCAGTAGTTATTTTTACAATCCATTATGTTTTTCGTTATTGGTTCTCATTGGAAATAATATTGTGATAATGAAACAAATAAATCTATATATAGGTAATAATATTTTTTTCAACATTCGTTATGTCGAAAGGTACAAATATTTATATTTATAAAATTATTTGTATTTACATAATTTAAATTCATTACAAAATAACATGTTATTGTACAAATATGTTCAACCATTTTTATCATTATTATTTTATGTTGGTTAGTTTTTGAATATTCGTACAGTTTTTATTTTATTTTTGAAAGCAAAACGTTTTTCTAAGTATTTCGATGCATATAAATTAAATCCTAAACGAGCAATTAATTATTTATAAGTAGGTATTTTAAGTATTAAATATTTCGCAGTATACCCCGATGCCATTTTACTCCGCGCGCTTATCCAAACTTAAAATAAACTAATGAGTAATAACTAATAAGCTCTTCGTTTCAAATTTCACTTTTCTAAAATGAAATTCTCAGGAAAATATTTTTCTTTGGAATATAAAATTAAATATGCATGTTGTCGTTCAAAAAAATTAAAAAATTAAAATTAAAGCCATAAAGAAAATAGTAGGAAATACATTTAATATAAAATTTTGTAATGCATTTTATTTATTCATTTATTTTATTATTTACAGACATTGCGCCCAATTACTACAATTCAAATGATTTTCAAAAACGTCAATAATTTTTGAGATAGTAAGTGTTTACTGCTGAAAAATCACCCAGTACACGCAATTACATTTAGCTCTTATGTATAATTATTTAAACAAATACACGTATATACAATCAACTCCAAAGTGTTCGTAAAAGAATATTTTCTAAATGATCGACGGGACTATGATTGTTTACGATTATTTTCAAAGTTTGTGTAATAATAATAATTATTATTACCATCGTAAATGATCAACTGCTATAATAGTGAACCCCATATGAACGATTCTATGACCTCACGGCTCTCATCGATACCGATATGGACACACGTGATGTTACGCATATCTTGAGTTGCATTTTACATCATATTGCAAAACCGCGCGTATTCGATTTAACACGATTTACACGTAAAACGTGCTGTCAGCAATAAATAATATTCGATAATATAACGTAGTATGAAACTATATATAGGGATTTGCCATGGATTAAGTAACTCCGTCATCATGAACTCATGACCGAATCGTATTTAAATATTTTTAGCTTAAAGTAATAATAATAATAGGTGTATACTTGCAAGATTTATTACAAAAAAAAGAACGTACTTTGAGCTGGGTTATTATTATTTTTTTGTTAAAATAAAATAACTAACTAACAGAAACCCTTGAAATTCTACATTGGCAAACAAATTATAATGATTTTTTGTTATATTTGGACTAACAATAAAATATAATAATAATCAGTTACATTTGAATTTATTGGTTAAACTAGTTTATATCATAACCACACAACATTATAGGTAGATATGCAATATAATATTTTTACCTAATATAGGTGTGAAAAAAATACATAGAACGATTTGAAATTAACCTGTTAGGACTTAAAACGATATTATATTCAAATTAAAATATAAATTTTTTCTGCCATAGCTAAACATATTCTAGCAAATTACAATTTAAGTTTTTTAAAAGGTTTCATTTTTTAACGGTTTTCATAGTCCACATAAATCAACGTCAAGTGTTAAACTATTTATAATTTATTCACACGTAACCAAAATTAATAGTTAATTCTTTCATCAGTAAAAAAGTAATGATAATAAAATTATCAAGACCATATTTTAAATTTAAATTTATACGTATTACTTAGCCATCATTAGCTTTACGAATCTTTCATGACTACAGCATTATACATTTAAACCTATACTATACGTATGACACTATTAAATACAAATTTATAATTATAATAATAATAATATAATTAAAAATGTAATTATATAATTTTTTTTTTTTTGAAAATAATTGCATGATATAGGTATTGGCTGATGAACGCCATATTGTAATATTAAATATTAATTTTTTAATATTTTTTGGTACCTAGTTTATTATTATATACATATATATTTTCCTACGTTTCCTATGTTGTCGCCTCCAGATGTATCCGGTCATAACTTTCATCACCCGTCAAAGGGTGTTATTATTATTTTGGCGTTGTTTTAATTTAATACGTGAACCAATTTTATAAATACCTACATGATTGTCGCGAGGTGAATATTAAACGCTTGAATGGTTCAGATCTAGTTCGCCCACGTCGTGTTATGTTGCGTCATGAAAAAAAATCACACTAAATAATTAATTAATATTTATATATTACTATTATTATCCACCGGTACTTAAATTATTGATTAAATAAGCAATCTGAGTGAAATAATATTTGGGAGAGGCCGCCACTTGTTTCAAGCGCACGCACAGACCACAACGGCGGTTTCCAGTGTTTAATTATTAACAACATTATAATTCTGTTTTAGAGAAATAATTACGCGTTAAAATAAAAAATACATCATGTTCAAATATCGCGAGGAACAACACCATACTATATCATATAGAATTCTGACGAAAAATATGATCGATATACTTAAAGCATTAAAGCGTTGTGTATACCCATAATACAGCAACGTATTATGCATATAATAAATAAGAAACAAGCGTATAATTATTTTTTATGTTAAAAATTTTCTAAAAAAAAATCCATCTAGTTGTACATATATATGGGGTGATTTAATAAACAAGCTTACCCTCATTTTTTTTTCTTTTATAAAAGTATTTAATCAAATTTGTTGTATATACTTAAAGCCATATTATTTTCTAATACAAAAAGTTTTTCATACCATTTAAAGACTGTCTTAGCTATAGTAGTATAATATTCTTTTTTGGTGAAAGAAGAACCACCCCTATTAACTGAGAATATTGTTTAGCAACTTAAGCAGATGATTTTTTTTCAAATTGTTTTGTCTCAATTCAAGTTTGAATGATTGTTTTCCGAGTTATTAATATTATTTTCATACTAACAACAATAATCCTTAATAATGGTTTCACTCCCAAATTAACTGCAATTTCCAATAAATAGAAGATTCAATTCTTATTTTAAAAGAAAGAAGTTATAATAATGCCACCATTGTATTTGACACGCAATTAGACCTTAATTACTTAAAAAAAATATGAGACTGGTATACTTGAAAAAT
Organism: Rhopalosiphum padi; assembly: GCF_020882245.1. Taxonomy (NCBI): domain Eukaryota; kingdom Metazoa; phylum Arthropoda; class Insecta; order Hemiptera; family Aphididae; genus Rhopalosiphum; species Rhopalosiphum padi. The sequence continues at coordinate 35,418,936 of NC_083598.1, forward strand.
CTAAAAACCATAATTTAATTGAATTCATCATTAAATGGAAAACTGCAGGAGATGAACATGCACGGCGAATCGCCCTGTATACTATTTTAAATAATATTTAAATGAATGCATTCAGTATATTATATTTTTTAATCATTTGGAGCATTTGAAAATATGTTGTTACGCGTAGGTATTCATACACATTAATACATTATACACATATATATATATGTTATACTACTGTATAATATATTTACTATGTTACATTACGGACTCAGATGAAAAGTGTATTAAAGAAATTATTTTGTATAAAGTATAAGCTACGTGTGCCGTAACACATGCGATTTCATTTATTATTATTTTTTTATTCAAATTTGATACAATATAATACGTTTATATAACGTAATATTATTATATTTCAGATTTGATTTAGATTTGGTGTTTTAACAAAATAAGAGTCATGCATTTCACGAGACATGTTTGTTCTACTGCGTGTTTATAGTAAACAAATTATTTAGATATATGTTGGTAACTGCTATTTAATGTATAATACTTTTGAAATATTATTAATTTGAACGCCACACGTACGATAAAAAAATAAAACCGTTTTATTTTTTATCGATTGGTAATTGAAAATTTACATACTCGTCTGGTAATATATTAAATATTTTTATATCTAAAACAGTGATACGAGTACAGACACGTTTTTCTTTTTAGCTATTCTCTCATACAATACAATATAAGAGCTATTGAATTATTTTACACTAAATTCGTGTAAATAATATACGCGTCGTTATTTTTCAACACTGTGCCTACTTTCGAAAACGTTTCAACACGTTAGCAGGTTACGTCGTCGGTGCATATTATAATAACAACGCATCGTTTCAGTAATTTTTTCACAATTTTAGTCTGATACCGTATTTTTAGAATACAAACATATTTCAGCTAGTTTGATCCATCAGGTTGACTTAATGCGGACACTATATTATACTATATTATACTATATTATAATATGCGTAAACGGCGGTTTTTGATGATCGACGATCCGTAATAGATTATAATATCGAAAAGAAAAGGAAAATTTCAGTCCATACCGTTTGGTCCATGACTGGTGAATTTATAAAAATCTTTTAAATGCGTCCCGGAATACAATATAATAATATGAGTAGAGAAGAGCCACGGAGTCATCCGTCCCTTGCCCATCCGACGATTTTCATCCATCCGCTGACTGGCACGCGACTCGTTTTACGTCACCCCAGCGCCAATGTATTGGGGAAAATAAACGAAAAGGGGAAATAAAGAACCATTAAAAATATCTCCCACCCGTCACCGTGTACGGTTATCACCGGTGCTAATGGACACTATATATATATACGTGCCACTGTTCGTGTGCAACGTCCAGGAATTCCTGTCTGCGCTTCCGGAGACCATCGGGAAAACCATAAATAATAATATTTCACGTATATAATATTATCGCTTGTATACAATATAGTGATATATACGGTATACGGTACCTATGTGTAAAAACGAAAATCTTGGGCTAAAGAAAAACTATAAGTAATTTAGTTTAATTCGAACTTGACTGCGTCAGGATCAGGCGGTGAGCTCTGCGTTTTAAATGTACATATTATATGTATAAATGTATAATGTGTAGGCATGTTAAAACGGGTACCGGCTTTACGAGAAGCGCGTCGTTTAGTTAATTATACGAGGTGTTACGTAGATATTATTACCGGTAAATCGGAAATAGGTACCGGAATGGCGGAATCCTTTTGGCGAAGTGCTACACAACAGTCCTGCAGAGACATCAAAGCCGGGTGTTTGGATGCATTTCCTTAATTAACGGTTGTACAGTTGAACGTTAAACTAGTATAGGAATCCTTGAGTTGTAATTTTTGGAATTTTACCAAATCATTATAATATAGCATGAAAAGAGGATTAAGTACAGAAATTCTTAACAAGTATTTATTTCTTTCAAAAATAATTTGATAAGTCGCGATTCAAATTAAATTCAAAATATTTGTAGTTATTAAAACTTATATGTAAATTTATTAAAAACATATTTATTACATTTTATAGTTACGTAATTATTAAAAAAACATAATAGTTTTACATAATTTAAATTGAATTATTTTAAATTATAAATTTTAGTTGTTATACGAGGAGTAGTTTTAAATTTTAATTTACTATCTGGAAAATTTAATAAAGTACCCATCAGAGTATATTTTAATATATCCCTATACAAGCTTATTTATTATGTTTAACTATACCTGTCATATTTTATATTATAATATCACATATCAGTTGTAATTAGTAATATTAAAATATTTTCGCAGTTATAATAAATTATATTAAGACGTAATTTCAACCATTTTAATAATTTAATCTTAATACAATATATTTACATAATATATTATATAAATATGTAAAGCATGTTATTTGTGAATTAAACTATGAACGCTTATGTTTAATTTCTAATTTCAGTGATACAAATTGGACCTAGATTTAAAACCAACAGTTATTTGAGAAGATATCCAAATACACTTTAATATGTACATTCATGTTATTTATCCAAATCAACTATAAAGTATTAAGTATATTAAAATAATTTCATTAATTTGATATAATCGCTGTTATTGATGATAATTCGAATTTATTTAGCTATTTTTGAACTATTATTGTTATCACCCTTCATATAGAAACTTGGAAAAATAATTAATGTTCTAACAGTTATCAATTTATCATTTTAATAAAATTATTTTTCGAATGAAACTGCAACTATCAAAAATATTTCAATTATCTCGAAACAAGCGGAACCTTGTACCTACGGAGACGCCGGAGCTTTGTTTTTCTGCTTTCTGTCCAAAATAATAACTCATTAAACTGTCAGCCGTATTTAAGCTATGCGACTCGTGATCGGACAACGCGCGACAACTATTAGAGTTATCTTTTATACAATGAAGGGGCTGCTATAAAATGGGTAGGCTCATAAGGCTAATAATATATATTATATTATACATTACTTTTTTTTTTATTATATTATACTATTATGCGAAGACCTTCGCCCGCGTGTGTATCGAGGCGGCGACCGTTCTCGCGTGCGATCCATTAAGAATCTAATTAATCGGTAGGTCTTGTAATAATATTTTATTGCCGGCCGCGCGGATATTCGCTTTCATCACGCGATTGTCTCGCCGCCGCCGCCGCCGACGACGTATTATGCGATTCTCTCGGATCTTTTTCCTACATCATTCCCCGTTCCTGTCAAAGCGTCCGTTTTTTCGTCTCTCTCTCTCTCTCCCACACACACACTGTCTGCATATAACGACATATTATTATTATTATTATATGTGTACGACGACAGCTCTCGAGACGGACCGCTTCTGGTGTGTGCGGCTCGTCTTCGTCCCGGATCGCCTCTATCTATATATATATATATATAATATATTATTGTTTATGCGTATGTGTGTAGGTACCTCTCTATAACTACATATATTCGCACTCGATTCTGCGTACTATTATAATATTATGTGGTCGGGCCTTGGCGGCGATGATAATGCGCGGACATAACTTATCCGGTGCACCGACGGCGGCATCAAGTCCGCGGACTATCGGTACATATACGCATTATAGGTATATACCTCTCCTATATCCGTGTACAATAATAGCTATCACCTCCACCGCCACCGAGTGTGCACACCGCGTGTATATAGGTACGCGACGTTTTATCTATATATATATAATGTATATGAAAAAAAGGGTAAAAGATCGTGACGAGGGGAAAAAATCAAGACGGAAAATCGCACAAAAGAAAACGAAAATAGCCGCTCGCGAAACGGCGGCGGCGACGGCGGTATTTCTCGTGTGCGCGCACGTGTAATTTTATGCGAACCGGTAAACAATAGGGCGAAATGTGCCGTTTCTCACCTGCGTCAAACGCTCGCCACGACGACGGTGCCGCGAGATCCGAAAGATTTATGCTTCCGTCTGACCGCCATCGCCGCCGCCGCCGCCGCCACCGCCACCGCCCGGGTCAGAGATTCTTTTCAGAGCGTCGGGTTTTGTTTTTCCCCACTCCGTCCGCGTTGCCGTTGTTTCCAAATTACAATCGAAATCAAAAACCGAAAAACCGGTGACGCGAATACGTTTAAATCGCACACAATGGCCTGCGCCCGCGGTATTCGAAAAATCCGCTAATATTTATGTTGTCGACGCGACCCGTCGAAGCAGCCGTCGTCCGCGCACGTCTTAAATTATATACGTTATTATTATAATATGCATAATATATAGAAGTGTTGGAGTGCTATCGGTTTCGTTGTTATTGTAGAGCCACCGCCGACGAAAATTTACATTTTCGACAATAATTCAAAGCGCGACCCGACGATTTATTATATACCTATATATGTCCACCGTCGTCGTCGACGTCCGCGAGTGTCGGGCCGATGTCCGTCGTCGTTTCGTTATAATTTTTTAATGTATACGATCGATCCGTATTATATATGTATATTATTATTTTTAACTATAAAAATACAATGGACGCCTGCAATGCCTGCCGATCGTTTATCATTTTGTCTCGCACGAGTTCGCCAGTGTGCGCACACGTCTTGTGATCTATGATCGTCGTCCGTATTTGTTGCGCAGGCAAACGCGAAACTCGCCCGGACGGACGCGTATTATATTTGGCGAGCGGCTGATGCAGTGTCGTCATTATTTGCCAGTGTTCAATCGTCCAAAATTAACCGTAAAATCGACAAGAGCGTTATTTTTTATCATTATTATTATTATTATTTTTTTTTTTTTGTATTACTACGCCGTGCTGCTTAATACCGTTCAATTCTGCGGTTCATTGTGTTTTTTTTTTCTAAGATCCGATCGATACGTCATGATTAATGAAACGGATATTGAAAAATAACAATACCGATTCCATACGAATACAATAAATTCGTTGTTGATTAATTGTGCACATTGTTCGTGATCTCGTGCTTATACTCTTTCCAGTTCAGATAAATGGATATAGTTTTCAAACCATCAATAATGTACATACCTACATCTTAAGAATATTAATTGTTGTTTAAATACGAACGGGATTTAATTAAAAGATATATAACTTTAATACTTGACCGCTGGTCCGTCATCCTCGTGCGCTACCACGGTGCTGACTAAATTATGACATCGATTTAACTACGATTATTATTATATTCTTATAATGTACATACTAATATAATTTATTGAAACGTTTAGTAAATATGGAACATATTACTATGTAAAAAAAATTCAATTTAAATTCTTGAAAGAAAATATTAGAGAAATTTGATTCTGTTATTGGAAACATACATTATCATACATTATACAAAATTGGAAATTGAAAATTCATATGCAAAAAATAAACTTTTAAGCGATTGGAGAATAATTTCAGTGACTTTAGAAAAATGAATCGTAAGAATAAACACAGAATTTTATACAGGTACAGAATTACCTTTAAATTCGATGACGATGGTAGTTTTTTATTTTAAATATAATATTTTTAATTAAATTTGATTTCGTTTTATACGTATTAATATACGATGTTTTTATAAAGTTATAGGTACATTTGTTATAAATACTCTTATAACACACGCTAATAATTTTAATGTGTATAATATATTATACTATTATAACATAATATTGTATATATTGTACATAATCTTGTTAAAATAGATTAGTTTGCATAAATATTAAATCTCTAATTAATCTAGAAATATATATTTAAAAAAAATATTGGTCAGAATAATGAAACAATTAATGAATTGGTTTTTTTAAAACGGTTCTCGCTTCACTATAAACAACTATTAGCATATACAATTTATAATTTAGGATATAATTGTTTAAACTACAAAAGTTTAGTTATTTTTGATTATTTCTTTAAGAAATTATATAAATCAAATAGACTATAATAATTATAATAATACATTTAAAAAATAGGTACAATATAATTTGTATCATATTGTTTCAGTGAATTGTGATCATATTACATACATTTATATAAGTACATTATTTTTTCTGACGCGTTGCTAAAACAGATTTTTCTTATACGTTGTAACACGGAATTGATATTATTGTTTCTGATTCGTATCATTCTAACAAACAAATACCTTTATCAAAAAAACACTTATTTAAATATTTTAGAAAATGAACCGATATTTAAAAAATACAAAAGACATTATTTTTAACGAGACTTTGATTTCTTATTATTTCTTTTTTCTTCTTTTTTTGTCGAATAATTTATGAACAATTATTATAATTGAAGTAGTTTAAACTGAAATCGGTAATCCCGAATCAGATGTATTTAATTTCTCAGAATTAAAACTTTTGTTTTTTTTTTCTAAAATACATATAACAAAACTGAATAAATTATCAATGTTTCAGTCCTTGATACACATAACTACATAATATAATAATAGTTTAGTGTGCATATTATTATTATCGATGACATTTTTCATAATACGTACCTATGCCTACCATTTTTAGGATTTATTGAGGTCTGATTTTATAACATGCATGACCAAATGGTGCGATGCTTGATATATTTGTCGTGCCCTTGACAATCTAAATTCCATTGGCAATTCTCACTTTACGGGTGTGGTCTATACTTGATCTAGGGTGCACAAGATCAGTTTCGCGTGTCGACCGATGCTTATCGAGACCTTCTCGTGCAAACACAGTGTCATCATTCATTCCAAGGTCTTGAAGGAAATGTGATGTTAACGGCCATTGAAACGCGTTCAGTGCGTAATTGTATTTTTCCCATTAACCATTGTGAAACGCGTAAACGACAGATCACTGAAATGTTACTCTCAAACGATAATGTGCGGGGGAGATAGAAAAAACTGGAGTGAAAAATAATCAGAAATCGATATGTCGTGCCTCCGTTTGTTGTCGACTGCAGTAGAGTATTGTCTAGCGCGACTGTACATGATAATGACTGCGTAGTGTGTGTATGCGTGTTTGAATTAAGTACATGAGTTATTTATTTATATATTCATTATATTGAATATATTGTACAATTAATCTGATAGAATAATTTTTTACCCAAAAATATATTGAAAAAACATTTTATACATTAAATGTCAGATTTAAAAAATGTGTCCACATACATATAGGATTCGTTACAATGTATATTATAAATGTATTTATTTATATAAATAATAATATAAAATAACGCATCATTGATATAGTCGGTATTCAGTGAATATACGATTTTGCTATAGGCAAAGAGAAAGTTTAATTGAAAAACGCAAAAAAAGTTTGTCACGTAGTTTCGCCAGTAATCGTCGCCAGTAAACTATGATTACACGAAAGAAATGTTGCACACCACAATATTGTATTTGTTTTTGTGACGGTGGTGATCGTGTATTCTGTTTACGGAATAATTCGAATTTATAATATTTAAAACGAAAGTAGGTACCTATACTTGTATCGTTTTTATCTCGCAGACAATAAACCATAATCAGCATTTGAACCGTAAAAACGTATTGGTATTCAACCAACGTAAATGAATTATCCGAGAATGACTGTACACAATTTCGAGCTAATCAAACATCGCCAAGCCAGCCGTATATACTATTGTTTCGCTCCTAATTCTCCGTCCCTTTTACAGCCGTCGCGACGACGTCCCCGTCAGTCGTCCGGGCGATAACATCTTATTAAAAAAAAAAAAAATACATCGATGATACGCGTGAAGTTTGAAACGCAAACTTGACTCGTAATATACCACCAATAAAAATAAATAAATAACGCATTAACAATAACAATAATAAGTTATAATAATATGTTAGAACATAAGTCTATAGTACCTTTGCATCTGCCAGTGATAAAATAGTATATTATACAGGGTGTTAAACAAGCATGCAAAATCAATTTTTATTTTTAAATAATGCATACTCTCAAATTGCTATATTTAGAATTTTTAAATACGTATTTAGCCAAATATACTTATTTTTTTTTCAGATTAAAACCAACCTGTTTTACTGTGGAGTTGTTATTCAGATTAGTTGTATCTATTTTTACGCATCTAAATTAAAATTCGAATAAGTAGATTTTGAGTTATTAAACTTTATATATTAAAGATGAGAGTCCTTAATAACGGTTTTACATCAAATACAAAATATATGTAATATTATTTTAGTCTACACCAATATACTTCATCAATCTTCACAATTATAAAATGCTAATAAGTATATTAATATTAATTGCTATAATCTCAAATACATTATAACTTCCTTATCTTTTTAAGTTTAAACGTATTATATTGTAGACTATAATTATTATCCTTAGTAAGTACATAAAGTTTGACAATATTCAGAAATTACTCATTCGAAGTTTGATGTATATAAATTATTTAAAAAATAATCCGCTAAGAAATTTATAGTGAAAATGGTTTCTATATTTTGTTAAAAATAAAAAAAAAGATTTCGTGTACGGATACACTCCTTAATTGGCTAGAAACGTCTTAGTATTTGAATATGGGGTTACGTGTAAGTGTACTTTAAAAATTCAAAACGTTAGAATTTGAATAATTTCTTCATTAAAGGAAAAACGGGGGTGTAATAGTATATACCTACATGCCGAATTACACATGTTTTGTTGGTACTCCACAACGCAATTTCGGGAGGGAGAACAACATAGTATTTTGTCCGACCATCTATATCACTACAATGTATATTATTATATTGAATATACGAGCGATCCACACGGCAATATAATATTTCGTAACGCACGCGGCGGCGCGGCGGCCGTCGCCCGCGCGATATATATCATATTTAAAACTCGAGTTCGCGTTGTCACGACCCACCGACTGTATCGGATTATTATTATTATTGAGTACACGATTTCGGGGTCGGCGGAGTAGAGGCATACAGGTAGTATAATATAATATTATGGTGACGGTGACGGTGCGCGGAGGCGAGAGGAAGTCGGATAATACGGCGCGTAATCCGTACGTATTACAATTTTATGCAAATTTAGCGACCAACCCGTGGAGGTGGATACGCGCGCACACCACACTGAAATTTACAATAACTCGTGTGACCAGCGCAGCGTGTTGGATACGGCGTACGAGCCGGCAATAGTGTTTGGACGATGTCTAATAGGTACACATTATATTATTATTATTACAATAATATTATATCCCGTACAATATTATGTGCGCGCGGCCTGCGGTGTTTATATATATATATATAATAATATATACGCGAATAAACTACGACACTCGAGGCTTTCGTCGCAGCTAAATGCTTAATAGACAACCTATATATATATATATAATATAGTTGCTTACAGAGTCGAAATACGAATAGGTGAGGGGGTGCATCGTGGGCCGATGCACGACGATATTATACACACGCGCAGTTGCAGACGCGTGAATAATAATGAGGTTATTTACGCGTATATAAAATACGTTATATAACACTGTGCAGGGAAAAGCGACATCGCAGAATTTTCAAGGACGAAATGTACCGTTTTGCGGGTTACGGGTGATGCGAACGTTCTGCTGCGTACGCCGTGATAGAGAGAGATCGATGATATGACGGATAATCACGAGATGGATGCGGCGCTTGTGACAAAATAAAAACGCATAGTGTGTATATATAACATTACATATATTTTATGGGCTCATGGCGTCGGTATATAATTGTACGGTTATTTTTTTAATTTTTTTTTTTTTTTAAAACTCAAAGAGACATTTTGATGAGTTTCGCAACCAAGTATATATACCTGTAGACAGACGAATGGCCGTTATCAATTATTCCGATATTATTATAATGATTACTCCGGTAACTGCAGTGTGTGAAGACAAAATAAATATAAAAAATAATATGAATGCATGTCGTTGGTCATGTCGTTCGTGCGCGCAATATTATATTATAGCGAGAATGCAGCGTGTTAGCCGATCGTTAAATCTCGTCGATCATATTATATACATTTATACGTCGGGCGTATTGTATGACGCGCTGCAACACATTATACTATCGCTTAGGTATGCAACGCGCACTGAATTATGGTTAAATGTTAAATGCGCGGACGGCACCGGGACGCGTTATCCGATCGTGCATTATATTATTAAGCCGCATTATAATATATACCTATTATATTCCACTGCACCGTGCAATTCGGCCTAGTCGCAGTATACACGATAACTATGCAAAAATATTGCTAAATAATAATACATATTGAGCGAAAATATTTTTTAAATCCAAAAAATCTTAATCACATGATGTGCATGTAGTTTTACATTATTTTTTTAGAGGACGTTGTCGTGCCCGCTGCAGATGAGTTGTCTCGGTCCAACGAGCCATATGTATGATTTTGAAAAAAAAAAATAATAATTTAAACTATTTACAGACTATAATATAATAATTAATTTAATCGAAAAAATGTAGCGTCCTATATAATATATTTCGATATAACTTATTGCGACACACATGCAATTATATAGCACAACACTGCACGGATACCTGGTAGGCACTGCAGAATCATTAATGACGGTGAATTAGGCTACAATACAATTGCGTATTATATTATATTTTATTTAATTTTTTACTGCGAATTGTTTTAAGCTGTTTTAACGATTAAAACGTATATAATACTACCACATTTTCATTTGCAGTACACTATAATATACACGTATATATTATACGTATCATGTGTTATTATACTCGGTAAAATAAGATTGGCCGCGATTTAATCCGTACTAAACTATGCAACGAAAACGGACTTGATGAATATGTCTTAATATTATTATTATTATATGAAAGTGGTATAAACAAACAACGGTATATTGCGTGTGTGCGCTCGATAAAATGTGTACAACGTTTTTATTAGCGCTCGTAGTTATTTCAATGGATGAAACGTCGTATTTTATGAATCACATATTATTAAGATTATTATTATTATTTTACACATTTACAAATAATAATAATAATAATATACTCGTACAAACATATTTACATAACATTATAATGTATATTTATAATTATATATAGGAACATTGATTTTAATATCAAACGAAAATTACACGACATATCTTAAGTCGAGTGTGCATTACGGTAAATTTTCATGATTGAATACCATATAATATTTCATATAGGTACCTAATACATCTCGTAAATAAGTATACGGCCGTACAATTATTACTTTAATACATATTTTATAAAATATGCGCAAAGCATATTATTTGTATACACGTTATTCGCGTCCTGTACGGTTAATAAATATTAATAATATATATTTCTCAAAGTTGTACACATGTTTATTTTACATTCATTAAAATATTTTTAAGAACTACCTAAGGAATATTAAAATTGATATCGTTCGCTTCGCTGTGGACTTCGTGAAATAATATATAATATTATTATCCTGATCATGGATATTAATTAATCTAAATCCAATGTGTTACAACGTTTGATTTACGGTTTTCAAAAACGTTCTTAACGTCATATATTCAACCACTACGCGTATTAATAAATGTATCTATCAAAGCTGAAACTAATTTACCTATTAAGCCTTCCGAACATTTCCCGTGTAATCTATTCGTGTAATTTATATTGTGTGCGTGGTGTCCTATAGCTGCTTTGGAATATAATTATTACGCCGCCAGTGAAAAATGTTTTTTGTCTCGGCGTGTGCCTATGTACTTTTGTCCATACCTATAATAATAGGCAGGGTATAGTAGGTACCACAATGGACATGATATTATTACTATGATAATTCAAACTAATCGTAAATATTTAACAAGACGATACGTTCAGTCCGTTCAGTAAATAAAAAAAACCAATACTGGATGGTATGGGAAAGATCAGGGCTTGCCGACATCGAGGAATAATCAGGTAGTAGCCGTAGATTATGCAGATGAATCATCGAATTTGGATCCACAGCGTCTCGGTATGTTTCACGTATTACAATGATTAAATTAATGATGATATTCAACTAACTGTGGATTTAATTAAAAATATCAATCTTCAACGCCGTGAGGAGTTAGTATTGACGTTAGGAAAGTATATAATATAAAACGTATGAATATAATTATCAAACGAAATATTATTACTAATTGGCGATCATTAAAACGGCCGTACAATCTGATAATATAATTTGTACTTCGCATCAATTAGATATTTTTTTTTGATATCATACATAATATGATCAACGATCATAGTATAGGTAGTTACGAAAGTATACGCCACTCGGCTGAAAAAAATCTTTTTTTTTTTTATCGATATTTTATGAGAATATTTTAATGTAAAGCTCCGTATAAGTCGTATGTTTTCAAAGCAATACATACCAATCATCTAATTAATTATCATTTTTATTTTATTGATCACGATCGAAAATAATTTTATGTTTACGCCCCATAAGAATAAGTTATTTTGTAGACACGGCATTAGGGAGGTGAACTAGTTGTAATCGCCGCAGATGAGAAGATTATTAAGGATAGGCGTAAATGGAAAACGAAATGAGTTAATAGAGTGAGTCCTGTTCATAAATGTATTCGAAAACGTCTTATCATTCTGCATTAGTACACATTTGAGATGTCAATATTGAGCATATCGGAAAAGAAGGCGTAGTCAATTTACTCGTGAAATTATATAAATCATATATAATTCAATATAGGTACCTATTTACATGTAGGTATGATTGAAAACCATCGTAAATTTAAAACAAAGTCTTAAGATAATATTGGTACATACATAATACTATATGTGTATATAATATACAGCGATGATATCAAGTGAACTTACCTCTAGTGTTTAAAACTCCATAATGTCATAATAATATAAATAAAATAAAAAAGTCACTCATCTTAATATGTATGTACATCTATACCGGAAATTGGGGAAAAGTCAGTTTTTACAAAAAATCATTATAGGTAAGACATTTTTATATTTTTTATAATATATTAACGGGCGGTAGTTATTTAATTTTATCATCAAAATGTTTATTTTTTTTTCTGAACACTTATTTTACTTGTTTATATAAAATATAATTATACATATCTACTGGAATAACGTGGTGGGATTGTTATTGCACGGTAGCAACGCAGCACGTAGTACTGACACGAAACGGAAAATGAAAATAATTGTAATTATAAAATATATAAATTAATTTATATGGTGCAGCGTACCTATACATAAAAAAAAATAAAAAAAAACATAATTGAATGCGATACAAATACGCGTATGAGTGGTATTTTTTAAAATTTCTTTCGATTTAAACGCGCACAGTAATTATTTCTACGAAACGTTTGTACAATTATAGGTATACACGACTAATAAATCGAACTGTGGCCTAGTTATTGTTTTTAATTAATTTTGTCACGTTGTTGGCGAGTACAAAAAATGCCGGTACGCACACGCACTCAAAGATACACATATATAGTAACTATATATACTAACTACATATTATTATTATAATGTGTTCAGCTTTTACGTTCGGTCCCCGTATAATGTATATAGGTATATACATACGAATAGTTGAACGGCTGACAAGGGTTCCATTATCGGAGAGTGCCCTTTCGGTTGGGTGACAAAACAATACGCAGCAATAATTATTATTACGGTCATTATACGTCAAGTCGTCAACTCTTCTTTTATATAGGTCGTCTTTTATTAACATTATTATCATCTGACAGTACGAGCAATCGACCTGTCCGGGCGGACGTTATGTAGTATTTGGCACGGATCCGGTCATCGGAACGAAAGCGCAATGCTTTGATACGTCATGATGATATTATACAGATATATGTGCGCGCACGCTCGCGGAAAAATGCAGATGCTTGATGGAAAAACTAAAACGGTCGTGATAATAATTTATTATGATATTATTATATCGTGATAAAAAATATCGTAATTCGTCGGTGTCTCGCGTCCGGCCCTGATGCGTCTTCTCTGAAACTAAAAATAACGGATTAAAGTGCTTATATATACTGTTATACAAAGCTAATGCATCGAATTATTATAATATGCATTTGTTGTTCGCATAAATCGCATATCGATCAGTATACTATGTGACGTATTGTTTATATAATAATAAATATTATGTGTTGCTTGTCCTTTATATTTAATAAGATTATCGCATCTGCTCCTGTTCTGTTCTAAGAAGTGATCAAAATAATAGCCAGCCGGAAAACGGCAAAAACAAATGGCTTTTATTCTACTTTGCGGTGACGACCGACACGAATATTAAGTGCGAATAAAGGCCAAAGGACCAGTGCGGGCACCGTCAGATCCGTCGAGTCTGTAGACAGATTACTACAACTTGTATATTATAGGATTACCGAATACTTGAAAATTCCTCGTACCAAACTTTCACGGAATTCGGGATCTCCGGTTAAAACGTGCATAAAATGTTTCAAGAAGTTTCCAAAATCCACAAGAACGTGTTAAAACTATTTTTTTAAAGATTTTTCCGTGTAAATAATAAAATGTACCTATATAATGTGATTTGGTTGGATTACTTTCGAACTGGTAAAGCTGATTGGATATAAAAATACTATAATATGCACCTAAGATGATCCGTTCATAAATGTGCACAATATATATTGCATCAAGTGTATAGTCACGGAGATCGTAATTCGTAGTACCTATATTAATATAAAAGTATGAAGCTGAAATTCAAGGAATAGAGAAATATTATCCAATTAAAATATTAATGTATACCTACAGTCGTTGAGCTTCAAGAGACCGTTAAAATATGATGGTTTAATGAGCTATAAAATGATTCATATTTATGGTAAATAAAAATTCGTTACGTCATGGTTTACGATTGATTTTTGCTCATTAAAGAAAATCATTATAACATTATTTAATATATAAATTTATATACCTATTTCATGCTGTGAAATATACCTATTATAATATTACGAGTATATTAAATATTTATACTTAATATAATATATTATATTCAAAATAAATCTATTTTAAATGTATCTTTATTTTAATACTGTAATCAAATTTATTTGATGTACTAAATAATAGTTTTAGATATTTATATATTTTAAAGGTATTTCATTATAGCGTTGAAGAAATAGAAATCAACGAAATACGTTTTCTTCTATTGTGGCTATAATGCTATATTTAGGTATCCAAAATTGCTAGATAAAAACAATGATATTCACTATCTCCGCCAGCAATGACTACTAGGTACTACTAATATGATAATTTTGAAAAAAAAATATTTAATTCAGTACATTTTCTAGGTAAAAATGTACATATTAAGTATGACTCTAAATAGTAAAGAAAAATAAATTTATATATTATAATATATATCTATATATTATATCATACAATACTTTAAAGATGATTTATTATCATCGTAGGTGACTGATAGATTAGTTTTCATCTATATAACAGTATATGGATAAAAATTATCAAGATAAGCACTATATAATAATATATAATATTATTATATATCACTATATCACATATGATATATAAAATATATTATATGCGTGGCTTGGCCGTTCTGTATAATACGAACCAGAGACCGCACCTTATAAGTACGATATATTAAGAATAATAATATAATGGTCGTGGGGTTTCTTAGTGTATAAATATTGTATATGAACCAATATATTTTATATTATATATAAGTGTTCATTACATTTTATTCATAATTATATATTATTTAGTGGGCGAATTCATATTGCACTCAAAGACATCATCATCAGAGAAAATGGGAGAAGGAAGAGAGAAAAAAAGACAATAAAATGAAATAAAAAGTATATCGGATTCAATCGTGCGCAAAAAATTCTGTTCGGAAATTATTTTTTTATTGCCCCGCGAACGTGACCCACATCCTTTATAATCCTATATATATGTGTGTGTGTGTGTGTGTGTGTGTGTATACGTGTACATTAAACTATATTATGACGAATCCAACTGTACCAATTTACGCGCGTACGGGCGCATGTGCGCGTGTATGCGTGAGCACATAACGCTAA
This sequence comes from Rhopalosiphum padi, assembly GCF_020882245.1. Classification (NCBI taxonomy): domain Eukaryota; kingdom Metazoa; phylum Arthropoda; class Insecta; order Hemiptera; family Aphididae; genus Rhopalosiphum; species Rhopalosiphum padi. The sequence continues at coordinate 35,434,888 of NC_083598.1, forward strand.
TTTCAATCAATTAAATATACATTTATTATTATTATTGTTATTTTTTATATTTTACTTTTGATTTTGCAAATCATTCGCTCGACGTATCGTGAAAACGTGCGAGGTCTCAAAACGCAATCGCTATATATTGCGCAATCGTTCCGAGCACAACCAAAATGTATATTACCTATTATATATATATATATATAAGACAGAATAACGTTTATATAGACTTTGAAACCGTGCGAGTACTATTGTATGGCTCTCCCGTTTTACGTACAGATATGAAAACATTTACTTATGCAATATTTAGACCGTTGTCGGAAGCGAGAAAATGGGTATAGGTCCGTCGCGGTATCACGGATTTCCGTCACATATGAGACTATTTTATTGTATCACTTGCGACTAGCTGCCTGCAGAAGACGATTCTTTTTAATATTCATAAACGCTGTCGATATGTACCGTAAATTTAAAGTAGGTACGACAAGTTAATTTGCACCGTCGGAGACGCGTACGTGCAGTGATTGATATTTGGACGCAATACTCGTCGGCCGTCACACGTGCAAGACTTGCCGACAACATAATATTTTTACAGGTTTACAGAAAACTGTTCCAAAACCGAATTATATTTACATTATCGAATCACCGCGATTTGTTTGAACACGTGTATATTTTACAATGTTTCGTAAAGTTTGAAAGTTTGAAGTCACGTACAAAATATACACTTTTTAGAGTATCGCGTTTGCATTTTAAAATTATTTTTAAACTTAAAGTGTATTCATCACAATCTAAAATCAATTGATCGGTAGTGCGGCAGAACGAAACGCAATTGATGTGGTGTACCTACGTGGGTATGATGCTGGTTGATTAATAAAATATACAAAACGATTTAGCTTTCAATTCCAATGGATGTTAGTCAGTTTGTTTATAGTTTTTACATGCAATGTGAGCAATATCTATACACGTCACACGATTATCGTCGTATCAACTATATTATATTATATAAACCTTCACATTAAAGTACTCTATTTGTATTATGTACATGGTGAATTTGTGTTTAGCCGTTCCAATTTTGTGTGGTAACCTATTAATAATTGAGTGACATAATTATAGGGAAAATAATCGACTTTTTATCAAAAATAAAGATTAGAACATTATACAATTTTTTTCACATAATTTGTTTACGATATTAAAATTGTTCGGCAAATAATCAGAATGTAAAATATTATACAATTTAAAAGCTCTTAAAGCTTGCTTAAAAATTTAAATTTCGTACAAAAGTACAAAACCCGTGTAACAACATTATATACCTAATGTTTTTACCTTTAAGTTCACTTTATGTTAAAAAGATTAATACACAAAATTGGATTTACTGAACACAAATATTTCACCATGTTCGTAAAACGCAGACAACATATTATTATATTAAGCGTGAAGTTTACTTAAAGGCGTAGGAAACATAGTACTATAATAATTATACGTATAATTATTTTAACATTGCCTTATATGTAGTATGATGATTTATGAATTGTATGCTTTTTAAGGAAATCTGTTTCCAATATTAAATTAAAAACAAGTGTCTATATACTATAAAATCTTGCGATCAGTATATTTTTACTTTGTGTCAAGTATAACAGTATAATATTAGTATAATAATATTATTATGTCTTAGTTATAATATTGTATCACTGCGCAGCCTTTCATTCTTCATATAGACGTACATTTAATATTTAATTATAGTTATGCTTTATGTTTAACAATTTTATAATTAAAATGTTGAAGTTTTTTACCGAGTAATTTTGCAAAAATTTAAGTTATTTGATATGAACATTGTTCACTGAACAGTTATGTTGAATTTGATTGAAACCTTAAATGCAATAAAATTAACATTGGTCATAGAAATATTAAAACTTTGTGATATCGGTTAATAATTTATTAGTATCGTAACAAAAAACATCCCAAAATATTTTTAATGTATGCAACGAAAACATTGATAAATAATTTATAACATACCTAATAAACATATTGTAATGTTATAACGTATACTGGAAATTTGGAAATGAAAATACTTTTAAATTCCTTTAAAAATACAGACTTATAAATAACATACATTATTTTAATACATTTTTAGGAGTCAATAACAAAATATATATTACATGCTCAAAATTCTCAACAACGTTTAAACCTAAAAAAAGAACGTATATGTACGACAAGGCACACATATATACATATAATATATATATATATATACAGATATATATAAGTATTATGTTGAACAATCGAAAAGTTTTGAATTATTATCAGATAACGAGTATTGCATTTTACATGCTCTAAATAAGATACAAAGTTTACAAAATGTCTAATGACATTTTAAATTTTCCGAGAAAGCATATATTGCAGGAACGCGCTTTCCTTCAAATTTTAGATTGACGAGATATTTATTATACAGACAAACAATGCGTATATATATTATTACATATCTATAAAACTCGTATGCGTGATATTCGCTATTATCTTTGTATTAAAATTCTAAATCGAACAGTGATCGTTATTTGATTTTTACATCAATCTGTACAATGAAAATCGCGTTTTTCTTCAGTGATTGTTTGAATAAACCATGATAACAATATGATATACTTTCTGTACATGCGATGATTCGTGCGTAAAAGTTTCAAGTTTCACTCAAGTATGAAGTATAATATAATAAAATCATAAATTTGGTTTTTTATCGTCAACGATATAATTTAATACTTTCATGGTATTACACTGTAGGATAATTCTTTTGAAAGTAAGTAACATTTATCTTAAAAAATGTTAACATTTTTTAAAATATAATTTTACATGATTAGGTAGTGATCATAACACAAAAATTTTTTTTTATTATTTTGGATTGCTATGATTTTTTATGTTATTTACGTTTTATTAGTGAAAACATATATTTTAATTTTTTAAATTAGACATGCTTTCATAAGAAAAAAAAATAAAAAAACGATTACTAAAAAAAAAATGACTAAAAAATGATTACGATAAAATTAATAAAAAAATAATTTTTTCTTTCTAAAATTTCTTTTTTAGAACTGAGACTTCATGTTAATCATTTTTGTGATTACTGATGTTTTATGATAAATTAATTATTCTTTATACATAAAAATTAGCTATAATTATATAAATAATGTTTGTTTGATCGATGTCATTAATTTTATGACATTTTCACAGCAAAAAGGGTGGTTGTTATTAAAGAAAAAAATATTATCTTTATCTATATAAATTTATATTTATTCTACTATACTATACTATTTTTAATCTGATAATGATAATTATGTATTATCAACTAAAATTTTAAACTGTGGTCACTGTCATGGTTAGTATATAATACCTATGTAGACCACGTAAAGTGACTAATTCAAATTTATAACTAATATCATGAAAATAATTTGTGAATTTATCATCGGACTGTTGTTCTAAAGACTATCTGTGTCTATCTGCCGTTCGTAGTTAATTATATTTATATAAATATATTATTTTGTTGACCTTTATTTTGTTTTATTCATTTTATTCTTGTAATCTCAATAATTTAATTTCTCGCAAATGTGACTAAATTGTAAAATGTAAATTCGTTTTCATCGTATATTTACCTTTTGTTGTGGATTGAATTTTGAGTTAAAAAAAAAAAAACAACGAGGAATAAACAGAATAAATTAATATTAAAAACTATTTTATGTTAAAAACTATATAAAATTCAAAATTCAAAAAAGGATGAAAATATTTAACCGCTAACTAAAATAAAAAAAAACGGTATAGATACAATTTAATTATGACCGACTTTTTGGAGATATTCTTTATATTAGGTAACGCAGAGGTAAAAAAAATAAGACATATTGTTTTAGTTAGCAGACAAACTAAATTTAGTTGAATATAATAAAGAATGTTTTTATTTATGTATTTATAGAAGTTACAGTATAAAAAATGCGGGGGCCCTGGCCCCTAGTGTTTTTTTCAAATACCTAATAAATATATTTTATCCACTCCCCGCCAATACAAATTCCTGAGAACGCCACTGTACTGTATGCATAATTATTGCATACGTAAGTGAGTGTTTATGCATAATAAATAATAATATAACACACGGTCATAAATATTGTAATTACATGTAATATTCTTGTGCGCTTGAAGTTTATTATATTAAATAAACAATACAATCACAATATTATTTATTATTATTATTATTATTATTATTATTATTATTACTCTGTGCCGTATGCGAATATGTTGACTTATTATTACCTTCTGCTGCATCACGTCGTATTTAAATAATGAACGTAAGTCACGTAAGCACATAACTTGGACGAAATTAAGAATAACATCTTTGAAAACTACTGTGTCAACAAGAATAAAATCCTCTACGCTATATATTCAGTTATAAATGCACTACCTATATATAGTACCTAATATATGTATTTATGAGTTCGTATATTTTCGAGAATTAACATAACTGGCATCCATACACAGCGTATGCTATATACACAATACACACACATACTATACAATTATATTATATTATTTAATATTATTTAATGTTTAGGTGCGTAATATTCAAAACAAAAAAAATAAATAAATATAAGGTTATATCCGGCTCAGAAAATTATTTCAATTATTCAAAGTACATTAATAGGCATGTTATATATATATATATATATTCATATATATTACAACCAGAGTATCAGTGTACATTTATTTTAATTATACAATAAATTAATAATGTAATCGTACATATATAATAATATAGATACCTATGTACCTACTATAATATTTCTATATTGTGTGTGTGTGTTATTTTACGCTTTTCTTAATACAGACACACATCATACACACATGCATATACGGGAAAAAATCCTGAAATTAGCATAATACTGGCTGCAGATAATGTCATGGGCGTCCGCGAAGTCTAGTATATCTATATAATATAAACATACTATATATATAACTATTACGTCTGCGGAGGGGGGGGGTGGAAATTTGTTTTTCCTATCTCGGGGGCTTCGATATTGTTGTGCAAGGGCGATCGAGCAATTTATAATTTGTATGTACACACGTGCAATATAATAATATATAATACTACTACGTACATCGAATAAATTGTAATATACGCACGCGGTTAACAGCAGCCAGTAGAGCCCGTAAATCAGTCGGTTTCGTTGTTCACGTATTATTATTATTATTATTATTATTATCGTTATTATTAGAGTAGTGCGTTCGCGGCGGCGGAGAATAAATTTCATTCAACCGCGTTAATATCTTGACAACGATTAAAATCGTGCCCCACAGCGGTCCCGGACAACAGCGCTCGCGTATTACCTATATGTATAATATGACGTGCGCCGGTAATGAAACGCGGGTAGAAAAATCGTATATACGTTTAGTAATTTAAAATATATATTCATACACACGAGTGTATATTATTATTATTATACATTATAATGTATAAAGGACGAACGTAAAAAAAAAAATTACTCACATACCTCGATAGTTGACCGCGTAAAAATATGTAAACAGACTATTGAAATATTTTTATAATTAGTTTTCGTTCCCCCGACCTAGGTCGTCGTCGTCGTTTAATGTTCACCACTTTATACCTTTCCTGTACAATAATGTTATGTGTACATCATGCACGCTATAGTGTAGGTACACTGCAGCACGCGGGCAATGCAATATCGGTGCGGAGGCGACGGCGCGGCGTGTGCGCTCAACGCTCGTGATGGGTTATAGTGGTTATTTATATACGTAGTACGTCGTCTCAAGTATATAAGCACATGATATGCAGGTGCCATAAAACCGATCACAACGATATAAATATTATTATTTAGTGCTGTTTCGGTCTCGGTATTTTTTCGTCGTAAACATAATCGCCATCCTCCGCCGTTAATTTTTGCACATCATAATATTATTATATAAATGGTTTGCCCGGCGCTGTTTTGTACATATAATATACGAAATGGTCGCGATTGTTATGATAATAAAACGCATGAATACTTAATTGTCATTGTATTTGTTCGTCGAGTATCTACCTATTATATTATATAATATTACGGGGGTTTAGCTTTTAATTATATATACGTATTTTCTATGAAATGTAAACAATTGATTTACGGTGTTCACTATAACATTCTACATTATAAATCTCGTAGCTAATATGGGTAATTTGTCTTAATAGTTATTTAACAAAAAACACAAATTATTAATAAGAATGATTTTACGCACGTAAAACAAGTATAAGTATGCGTTATTATTATTACACTCCTACTACACTCTATAATAGAGTATAAGACATAATAATAAGTGAATCTGCAGGTCACGTAAAGTATTTTAATATTTCACTGGGCACCTAAGTTGAATCTTGAATGGTTTAGTAAAATTAATTTATATATTTACCGCATAAGACATACCATATGTATATTATGGTTTCTGACCAGTGCAGTATGCATTAATTCATTCATTTCTTAAGCCGACATGATTAATTTTATTTAAAATGTAATAATTGATGACCATGCGATGTCAAATGATATATATGTATATATAATAAGTCGCACCCACTTGATGAAATTGTCCATTTCATGAAAATTTATCTAGTTCATGGAATAGAAACCGTTTTTTTTCCACCCGGTGAAATAATTAAAAATTTCACAAAGTGGATATCTTTTCACAAATTACTAAATTAGAAGATACTAAAATTTCATATCGTGTAATTTTTTTCATCAAATGACCATCCACTTGGTGAAATAAAATATAATATTATTAACAAAATGTAATACACAATTATATGGTTATATATAATTATAATATTATACTAGCATTAGTTGTAAGAATACACAAACCGTATATCAAAATATTGATATTATTATACAATTTTGATAATAATAATAATAATATAAATATTGTGATATATGATTTCTATATTATAAAAAATTTACAATAACCAATAGCAGTATAATATTATAATTATATAATTGTATATGTTATTTTGTTTCACCAAACGGTTGGCTATTTGATGAAAACAATTACACGATATGAAAAGTTAGTATAAAGTTATGCAGTTCATGAAATGGACATTTTCATCGAGTGGATGTAACATATATATTATATACAGTAGAATTCGCTTATTTGGGACACCGCATAAAGGGGACAACCGCTTGATAGGGACAGATTGACATAGTCCCGAACGAATGTAATGGTTTATTAGTTATTCGGTTAATCGGGACAAATAGGTCACCGCCCAATGTGTCCCAATTAAGCGGATTCTACTGTAATATATATATACGTAATGGTATAATATATGATTTTTACAACATATTATTTTTATTATACTATTGCTTATTGCCTGTATTGGTTACGCATATTACAATAATAATTTGCATACGTCTAATGTATATGTATAGCAAATTGTACATATAGATGTAACTGCATATTATAATATAATATATGTATAATTAAGCATGTCCATTAACGACATATTTTTTGAATATAGTTACTCCATTAATACTCTATAATACTCGTTTTTTACCCTGTTGAAGTATTTGTTACAGTGGATTCTACACAAATGATTTTTTTTTATCTCAAACTCATCCAATACTAATACCAACACACTATAGCTACGCACATCGTGTATACAGGTTGATCCATCATTAAGTGTCTACATTCATCATTATTATTTATTAGTTTCAAGTGTTTCAACTGATTTTAGAAATTATTTTTACATTACGCCATATTATAATGTCGTGGTAAAAAAATTGATGTTGTTACAATTGTTTTATCGTTCACATGTTTTAAAGATTATAATTTTTTGAATGATACCTTCATAGGTATATATTATAATGTATGTTTACATTATTAATTTGACGCAAGGTACCTCGGTGTCATTTTATACTCCGCTCATATCTGAACTTTAAATACTTATTATTATAATAAACTACTTGTTCAAGGTTGTTATTTATAGAAGTACACAAAAAATATTCTGCTTCCGAATATGAAATTGAAAAATATACATAGATTTTACTAAAAAGTAAAAACTTAAAAAAATAATTTATTTTCAAAACCTTTGTTTCGCAATGTCATCAAATTATAGAAAACTAATATTTTCAAATGTTAAATCTCTGCGATATAATAAGTGTAAGCATTTTTAAAACGAATCACTTTATATATTTATGTATATCTAAATATATTATATATAGATAGATACACGTAAAATAGTCTATTAGTTTTAATGATTTAACACGTCTCGTAAGTGATTTATTTCTCAAATGTTTTAACCATAGTTTTATTTATAATATCGTGCAGGTTTTCAAAACCATAACAATAATTATGTTTCTATTCTAGGATACCCCTCCCACCCCCAAATTGGTTGTAGCCGTTATGGACACGCCACGTGTATATTAAATATATACATAGCCACTTACGTCCAAATGCAATAAATAGGCCTTGTGCAATAAGGAGTTGCTTTTAAATACCGAGTACGAATCTAAAGTGGGTGGATGAAGAGAAACGTTTATCTCACCGACACGCATTAAAAAAAAAACTGTTTCCTCGCAATAATATATTTAAAACTTTGTGCGTTAAATATAAATTACGTGACAAACAATTACCATAATTTTAATTTACCAATACAATCGATTTCAATATTGCTTTTAACATATTATAATATACCCTATTTTAAACACACTCGTGCATCTATACAATATTTTAAACAATTAGTTTTATATTTCCATTCCAGTATGCATTATAATATTATAATATTATTATCAAACTGAAATCTACTAATATAATATAAGTAATATATACCTACGTCCTACGTATTGTATTAGTTCTATAAGTTCAATAATACTATAATGCTATAATAACGACTAGTATAATAACTATTACTGTTTGCATATTATGTTAATCGGAATAAGATAAGACATTTAAATGCATAATACATATAGTTAGCGTGGTATCGTGCAGAGTTGGTCTTCAAACTAACATTTTGATGGTGATATACTGATATTGTTATACTTGAAATTAAATTTAAATACTTACTATTATTGAATTATATATATATATATATATATATTATATCGTTTAATGACTTTTCTATCATTAAGTTATTGATACATACATAGGTGGATACTCTAGGACGTCTAGGTATATAAGTGTCTTATAACTTATAAGTTTTTCACGTTTCTCTTCTTGAAAACATTCTGTAATTGCCTATATCCTAAACTAATTTATAAACTATACTATCAATAGCAAGCCATCGGAAATCCTTTATTAGTAATACCGACTAACTAGCCTAATATACTCATTACCTTCTCTAAAATTCTTCAGAAATATATATTCTATAAGGTTAAGAATTAAAAGAATTGTTATCCAATTTTTATGCAGATAAAAATATAAATGTAATGACCTTAATATAATATTATATATATAAACAAATAATTATAATTACTCAGCTTGGTTTCCGTCCCCTATTAAGTACACACAATGTATTATTGATAATAGTGCTTTATCAATGAAAAGAAAAAATATTTTTACGACTATATTCGCACCGATGTACCTATTAGGCGTTTGTTTTTACAAAATACAATTGCAGTGAAATATGTCACTCTCTCTAAAGTATACCCAATTCTATAAGGATTAACTTTTCTTATCATGACATATTTTTCAAACTTGTAGTGAACCACCCGATACTCATCATATAAAAACAGGTGTTTTTCGAGGCATCATTCTTACCCCAATACCAAACAAAATCGTTATACTGCTTTCATACCCAATCCTAAAATCATCACAAATAAAGCCATCTTTGCCTATATAATACCTATAGAAGATCTTCATCTGACTTTGACATCGGTGTTGCTATTAATCACCTCCAAATTCATTCGAATGAACAATGAACTACAAATATCTAATAATATATAATATAATACCTACCAATATGTAATAATGTATCTACTATATACCTACCTATAAATTTATGTACCGACATGTATATTGCACTGGCATGACATATTTAAGTCCATTAAAGTGAATAGTCGTAAACGTTTATCCACACGAACGCGAAACGCGTGAACTGAAGACAATGACTGCCGTCGGGGCCGTTGTACCTATATATCGTCGTCGTATTGGTATATAATATTATATGAGTTAAATAATAATGATATTATTTCGGGGAGTTAGAATTCTGAGGAGTTATATCGGACCGTTATTGTGTACACAGCACTATGTGTGCGCGTGATAATATTATTATATACGGTCGTATATAATATTCGACATGTCACAGTAAATAATTCCAAGTTATACGTCATAATAATGGTGTTTAATATTATAATTTATACTAGACAGCATTATTTGGTCACCGATGTACACGGCGTATAAACTGTAAAATAAATGTTTAATATATGCGATGGCAATGATTATTTGTCACGAAAATCGATAACGACGCGAGACGTTCGTATCAATCGGCCTTAGGTACCTATATCTTGTTGTTATTTAAAATGGCTGCACTATTTTTATTTTTATGTTATCAAATTATTGCCGTTTCGTTAGTGCTAGTGGTGGCAGGGTGAGTGAATAACTTTTTAATCAAAATAAAATATGTACCTTGTACCTATAGGTATTTCACTTATTTTTATAAAATCTAGTGGCGATGACGCGTGGCACATATAGGCATCTCCTCTACATCTATCATATGTTGTAGTTCCTCACATTTGATTGATCGAATTTTTCCTAAATAATAACAAAAGCTAAGTAATATTAGCCAATAAGAAGTAGAATACTAACTGTATAATATAATACATGGGAAAAGTGAAGAAATATTTAAATGAGATGTACAGCAATACTGTGATGATATATTATATACGAATTTTGTCGCATGGTTTAATAACAACATTAATAGTCAACCGATAACGGTGATAGGCCATATATTTTTATCTCAATATTAAAACAATATATAATAATCAAAATGTTTACACCATTTTGGTGGAACGATGAGTTTAAGCCGAGAGAGGGGAATGGGCGAATGACTTTGCGCGTTCAGCCCCGCGACGACGTCCGCAACGGACCGGAGAACCGTTTTATTGCCGCGACCGGAAACGGTATTCTTGCGCTCCGTCGCCATTTTCAGTGCACCCGTAGTCCTCAGCGGCCAATGGCCGGGACTCCCACTTCCGGGTAGTGGAAACCATGTTGCGGGCGGCCCGGTGAATGCAAATCAGTATCTAATTAATATTGTAACACGCTCGTTGTATCGCTGTGCGCCCGTGTGACGTTCCGCGTAGTACAACTACTATTTGTTGTAGTAATAATATTATTAATAATAATAATAAAAATAAAATTGTTGTGTGTAATAGACAATAAACTGCTTCGGCGGCGGCAGGAAGGCACTTCCGAGAAACAAGAACGCGCGGTGGCGCGATACGGTACGGGCACGGACGGACGCCGCGCGCCGTACGTTAATTACACGCACCAGCGTTCAAGTCTCCTCTCCACCCGTTTTTAACACTATACACTAATACAACGCCCATATTTCGATAGGTACCTATTCGTCTTTGCGCGCGCGGTGGCAGCGAAGTCGTCGTCGAATCGGACAAACGTGCGCGCATATTTCCCATACGCATATAATATATTATTGTAATAATATTCTCGGCTGCAGTAAAATATAATATTATATATATTATGTTCACCGCCGCTGCAGCTTAATAATAATAATAATAATACGTATGTAATGTACACACACACACACACACACACACACACTGTTTGAAGGTATATAGGGGCATAGGCCGATGGTGTGCAGTGTGAAACGCGAGAGTAGAAGGCTGAAGCACATAATATATCATACGAAAATACCAATATACCTTGAACCGTATATGGACGACCGAGAACGGATACTTAAGGAGTAATTAACAGCGCGCGCGTGTGTAAAATAGGTGTGTAGGCCTCATTAAAAATACCGAAATGATATACACCGCAGCCATTAGCCGTATATATATTCCTACATAGTATTGCATATATAAAAATACTGTATTATATATATATATATATAATAATAATATTGTATAAATATATAGGTAGGTACTCGCGCGCGCGCATTATAATAGAATAATATCATGGCCGATGGTTATGTGTTATGTGCGAGTGATTTTTTAAGTGCACCGACTGTAATCTTCCGCGCGCGTTGTGTAGACATCGTATGTATCTATATATATATAATAAAATGTTATGTACCTATGTAATATAAATATATATATATATATTATACAAACCCGCAAATGCATATTATAAGGTATATATTGGAGATATTGCAGCAGTTCGGCGCGTGTTCTCCTTAATAATATAAAATTAATATCTATAAATCGTATACATATACAGATATTACATAATATACATACACATCACTTTTTTTCTCGATATTATTATGATTACGATTCCATTCCGATTTTCGAAATAATAATATTATTATTATATTCGTCGGGCGGTAATTATTATCATCATCCGCAGTTGCTGCTGTATAGTACGGGATGATGCAGCGCGTATATTGTAATATAAAATATATATGTACCCAAATAACGTATACGCATTGCGGCGGTGGATGGCCGTGGTGGAATATCTATATATAATATTTATACGTGTCTTTAAACAAATTATATCCCGGGTTGCAATCGCATTGCCTGAAGGGCCATAGTCGTTTTCCCGACGACCGGAATGTCGGTCGTCGTATCGAAAACAGACCACGAGACTGATATTGTATATATTTGTGCGGTTGTTGCGGTGTCCTATTTTTATAATAAAATGTACCTAATATCCACCTTTTTAAAGCAATAAAAAAACGACGAAAGCTTATTACTATACCATTACAGTATTTTCCTCGCCTAATATAAAATATTTAATTTGAAAGTATAGCAGCTATATACGTGCGAAGATATAGTCCCTAGATGTACACGTTATTCGTTTCGTTAAGTATAAATAAAACCATTTTATTGTAACGATAGTGGCGGTCTATCGCAAATAATATCTCCCGGCGAAACGCGTTTCTCCATAGACCGGGGAATTGTCAATCCAACAAACACCCGTCTGGCTTTCCCGCTATCGCATCTAGTTATCAAATCGCTCGTATTAGTATGAAACTATATTTCTTCACATATTTTATACTGTTCCAATAATTTAACTTGTCGTAGTGTGATTTCGAATATTCATAATGGCAAAAACTAAATCAAAATAATTGAATAATATTATATAAACTACGGTATAAATAACTGTATAATGTTTATAATATTAAACTATAAATTAATATTAGGTATAGGTTCTATGCAATATTTTTATCGTTCTAATTTTAATAAAACGTTACAAAATTAATATCAGTCAAAATTTGTGAAAAATTCAATAATTCATTTGATATACTCATATGTTTTAACGAAAATCATTTTCATTTTTTTTTGCCTAATTTTTTGAATAAATTACAAACCATATAATGAAATGAATTGTTAAAGTTTTGGTTTAATAGAAAAACTATAAAAATATAGATTTTAATAAATTTCATTATATTTATTTATTGGTGCTAGAAGATATAAATTATTATTAAATCATTATTGAAGCCTGAGTACACTATGTAGAAATATATTTTACAATATTTGAGTAGGTACCAATTTTTTTTTTACCCGTTTCGTTATATTCATTTTTACTACTAATAACATACTTTTAATTTTACATTTTAGAAATTATTATTCTAATTTTTCTACTTTTATCCTTTATATATATTAACCTTACAGCATTGCAAGTCTAACGGGGTCGCAAGGTCCTGTAATAAGTGGCCTCATCAGAAATCAATTTTGGTTGACCCGAATCGTTCTTTAAATCTATAAAATTGTTCACTTTCGAATCTACACCTACTTTGTTTATGCAATTTATTTTGACAAAAGTTAGCGATTCATAAAGGCGAACGATATTAGCATTAATTTAGACCGAAACAAATAACGTGTAATTTGTAAACACATAATAAAAATGTATAACTTTATGAGTTATAATTTATTGTAATATTTTTTCTTATCAATGGACCATAACTTTGAACAAATTATAAATAATAATTGACCTTTATAGATTTTCTAAAAATTGATTAAGCAAAAATGTTCATGATTTATTAACTATTTAACATGAGTAGCGATAGTTATTAATTATTTTAATTTAAATAAAAATGTCATCATCGACGACAAATTAATAATTTATCAAATGAGAATATATCCATGTATACATGTATCCATGTAGTTATACTTACTGCAGAGGTAGGTATTAATAATTGATTATGCTATTAGATAAATTAACATTTGCAATATCTGTGATTGTTTATAAACAAGTCAGAAACGATCAACTATTTTATCGTTATTGCGAAGTTGAATGATTGCATTGTCAATTATACTCGTAATTAACGTTACGAGAATCATTATACTAGCTCTTTCGATAACTAAATAATAAGTATTTTGCACATATCACCTGAAAAAATGTTTAGACAGATCAATGCAAATTAGATTTATTTTGCAAAAAAAAAACAAATTATATGTATACCTATTTAAAAAATTGAAAATTATTCATGAGGTTTACCTATATAAATTATTAGGTATATCCATTACCTTTAAACGTTTATGTTTTTAATATTTGCAGTAAGATAATATTATATATCTAAAACACATTATATTATAACTTATTATAACTTTAACTAAAATTTGAAACGTCTTATATTTATTATAATAATTATATTATTATACCATTTTATAAACTATTTTACTGTTATCCATTGTTAATAATATATTATATCAGTCATTACTCATTATATTTATATTATATATTATTATATTAAGTAACAACTATAATGTTATTGTACCTATATAATATTATTGTAAAACTATGTAGACTGTAGACGAAACTCACTATTGGTTATTAAATCATGTCAAGAAATCAACTTAAATTATTATTGAATTTTGTAGTTAACTTGAATAAAAATTTATATTTGGACGAAACAACTGTATAGATTCATAATATTATTATAACGTGTAAATGTGACTAATAAACTGGAATTGTATTAAACTCAGTGGATAAAGCCATTAATGTCGAAATTCCTCGCGGAAGCAATAAATTACACTATCTCGGAGGCTGACAGTAGGTGGTTTATGTCTTTTTTATTTTATGTATTCCTAGATTTTGGAACTACTTTTCATCAGTGTTTTTACTATTTCTGAGTAGTCTAATAATGGGTTTTTCATCTCTTAATAAAAGTTTAAACATCGCGGGTTATTATGGTATAATAAACTAATGTTATTAGGTTATATTATGTCTCATCTTTACAATACGATAATAATATACGCATGGCGTAAGTATCTATATAATAATAATAATAATAATATATTATACCTACCTACCTAATACCTATACAATATACCAATTTACGTCCATAGTAATAAAATAAACGAAAAATGCTGTTTGTTTTTATTTACAAATAATATCATTCGTTGTTTTATTTCTATTATTTTAATGCATTCGGGTGGACGTCCCAAAACCGTTTCTCCGTAATGTAATTTTATCGACACCCTCTCTATACGACTTCAAAGTTATCGTATCCAGACGACATGACGTAAATATATATAATATACAATACAACCGACCGACCGTATATATATATTATACACATAAATAATACGCGAGGAAACCTCGGATCGGATAGCAGCTATATCGAAAACGTCAATTTTGACGTTCGTATACTCGTGTCGCGGGTGTACATTTCGTTATTGGTCGGGGTCGAACTCGTTACATTTATGGGGTTTGTTATAATATAGTTTCTGGGGAGAGCCATATACAGTTCGTATCTGTCTCAAACACACTCGCCCCGACACATAGACACGAGTTTAAAGATACAGTATATTTATACTGTATACTGTTATATATGTATATATACGCGTCATACGTAGTATAATACTGCAAGTAACAAAAATGTATACGGGCCCAGCCCCATCGCGGTGACTTGGCCGACGAAAATCTATAATAACACGATATCCGAGTCCGCATCGCATCATCGCCACTGCCGCCTCCGCCAAAGTTGTGTTTTCGATTTTTAACGACCCGAACCCATTAGCGGATGAAACGGTATATATATAGCGTAGAACGCACGCGTCGGTGCCGATTACACGCACATCGAAATCAAACGAAACCAATAAATTCGTCAAACAAACTAATGTGTTTCTAGGTATGTACGAGTAATACCTGTATGCGCACATGTAAGCCACGCGGAGACACGACTGTTTTATTATATCGCCACTTATATTATGTACACGAGTTATATATATTTCTAAACCATATATATTTAACATCGGCGAGTATATAATATGTGTAACAAATTCCCCTTTTGCGTGATGGCAGGAGCTTATCACCTTGTTTCTCCAGTCAAATATGAATTCTTCATCAGTTTTGTGTTGAATACTCACATTGAAAATTATCAGATAGAAATAATTCAAGCGATTCGTCTAATATTAAACATTTGTATATTATCTCGAAAAATATTGACAATTTCGGCAATATTTTTTTACATAATAAGTAATTATTCCAAATAACCTATATTTTTTATGTTATTATTATTATTAAGGGTTTACCTATTTTGAATAACAAAATTTCTATTATAATATTGAATATTTCAAAGGATAATTAGTTTTTGAGACTTTTTGTCTAGTAGTTTAATTATTTAGAGTATTTGTTTAGAAATTAAAATTTAGATGGATGGGGTGAATAGAGTAGCATAATATTGATACCCGTAAAATATGATGGTCAGCTGATAAACTTTAAGTATTTGTAAGAAAATTAACTAACAATACAAAATTTGATTTTTGTCAAAATAAAAGTACCAGAAACATATTCAGCTTTAGAATATTAATTAAAATTTAAAAATGTATTTATTATTATTATTTATAAAATGTAATTTAAAAAAATAAAAACCTTAGAAAATAGGAAGAATATAATTTTTTCAAAAATATTGTTTTTAGATAATTTATATGAACAAAAATATTAACGATAAAGAGTATTTACTGATAAAATGATCTCTTTGTACAACATTATACTATGGATATTGTAAAATATTTAATTTAAATTAATATACGCATAGAAACAATAATATCCGCAATACACCTAAATTATTACGATTGCTTATAATGTTATAACATATACACATATTATGTTATATAAAATATTATATTTTAGGATGTAATCAATATGAAAATTTAATTACGTAATAACTAACCCAATGCGTATAATATTATGTAGTAACAAACTTAGTCAAATAAGACTATAATAGTTAATTTTATTAATGGGTTATTGATA
Organism: Rhopalosiphum padi; assembly: GCF_020882245.1. Classification (NCBI taxonomy): domain Eukaryota; kingdom Metazoa; phylum Arthropoda; class Insecta; order Hemiptera; family Aphididae; genus Rhopalosiphum; species Rhopalosiphum padi. The sequence goes on from NC_083598.1 coordinate 35,452,246, forward strand.
TCGATGTATAATATATTAAAGTGTTTAATAAAATCCTGTTGATGAAATTGAGTATATATAAAAGCTCTAAGGTAAGCTGGCTTTTTAAGTTAAATTGGTTAAGTAAAAACCTTTTTTTTCATAAAGTCATTTTTTTTTAAACATTATGATAATAATATGGTAATTATATACCCAATATACATGTGCATCTTATACTATTTTTAATATAATGTAAAGATTTTCATCGAACAGTAATAATTAATGGCTTCTTTGATAAGCGGTAAACTCTTTGCCTTTGGAAATTGAAATTTAGGTTAATTGCTCAGAAATTGACCGACACTAATCGTATTGTTATGGCCGAGTCCACGTGGCAAATATAATATTCATCTAAAAGAAGCACACCTCACAGGTTGCACGGAAACCGATCGTTAAAGTCGCCAACAAAAAAGAAAAACTATGAAGATCGAATACGTATATTTTTCCCCGACCGCGACAGTAGGTATATCCGCACGATAATAATATTATATACCTAATTCGGTTAGGTTTCTTTTTTAATTTTTTTTTTATTTTATATACCTACCTATATATTATTATATTCTCCGACAAAATAACACATTCAGTCGGTCCCGACCATAATATACGCACTTCTAAGTGGGTTACATAAATAAACCATTAAGTTCGTCCGGTTGCAGTTAAATACTCGTGTGTTGTATATATTATATATATATATATCATGTATTTCTTTTTTCTTTTTCGAATACGGAGAGAGAGTGATTTATCGACGCGCGGTCTGCGTCTTCTTTTGGATTTTTCCCGTTTTTTTGTTTCTTTAGTAATTCTTGTAGATACGCATAATAATATATAATATATCGGATGTGTATCGATACGAAATAAAATATATCTTGACAGGCCACACGATTGTTTCACCAGCACCCGAATAACTGTTGTCGTCGCCGTTCGGCGTGTACTTTTTTTCACTGGGTGCTCGGCGACATTAATAAGATAATCGAAACAATGCTAAAATAAAAAGAATCGACGGACACAAACACACACGTATTATAAACACATACGCATAACGGTTTTTCGATTTCGAGACGTCACAAATCATTAGGTCCACGCCGACAATATTCTTGTTGTCTCGTTGTACAGCTGGTGTACAAATACTCTATATATACACCTACAAAGGTTGTTCGACGACCATTAAATTATAATAATATACATGTGATGGCTGCCGCGCGATGATCAAAATTCACGAGTACATTTTCGTACGCTAAAAACTGGCTTATTAATCTTATTAATTGTTTATTTTTTTTGTACGTATATATTATAAATACCTATATATTATGAATCTCTATATACGTTTTACTTGTAAACATACGTATGCGGTATTATCATTGACGGAAGATCGTATCGATTAATCGCTGAATAAAGTATACCTACCGTTATATTATATACAAAAAAGTACTTACCTACAATACTCATATTATATATCATATGTTATAAATATATATATATATGTGTGTATGAATTTTGGAACACTTTGACCGGGTTTAGCTATTTATATGCTCATCGTGGTCATTTTTTAAATATTATAATATATGCCACTATTTAATGTAAACATTATTTATTTATTATTTACTTTAAATATCAAAATGAGCACAATAATTATTATTACCTTTATATCAAACACAACTGTTTTTGCACGGTTATTATAGGTTGTATATAAATTATCTTTTTTATGTTAGTATTTTTTAAATACTCGCAAACAATATTTTAATTTTATACAATGCTTTTTTATTAGTAAGCCTATACTTTATTTGAAATAAAATATGTTATAGATGTACGATTTTCAAACTGGCAATATTTATCTCATTAAATTTCCATCGATTAACGTCTAAATGTATACAATTTCTTTGATTTATTTTACGACTCAACTATTAGCTATTAGGTATGGCTAATATAATGTATATAGTATCACTCGTGTATAATAATAATAAGAAATCGGCATTTTTGTGTACACTCATCTGTTCGTGTCCTGTAGCTGTTCATTTTTATAATTGATTAAAACATGAACTTCATCAAGGGTCCGAATAATTAGCCTCTCTCCCTCTCTATCTCTATTTAACCTTGGCACGGAAATCATAAATCTTCACCCTCACTATAAAAAGTTAACGATGAAATAATGCTTATCCCATGAGTCACAAATCTTCGTTTATTTAATTTCGGCGCTGTTTCTTCTTCGGAACTAAAATCCACGTATAATAATATACCGTAGTACACAGCGCAGGCATATTAATTTATGAATATTATAATAATATTTCATTGTATTACGAGATAAGCTACCGGCCGACATCAAAACACGAAACCGTTTCGTATTATACGTATAGATACGGTAATACGGCGGTGTACATAATAATATAGCTGGTATATAATAATATCTACCTACAGGGATTTATGCATTTTTATTTCAGAAAAATACTACAAATCCGTTTAATATCGAAGCAGTTTTCTAGACATTTACAATAATAAAAACTAATTTTCTATGAGAACTGCTTCTATATTATATAATACGTATTATATTATGCAGTCGTTCAAAGTGCCATAATAATATATATGTTTATTATTATTGTTAAATCGCTACATAAACATAACGAAATCTCAAAATAATACACTGTTTTTATACGGTTGTGGGTTTATATTGTCCATGCGCTATTTGTAATGTGCAATTATACACAAATACCAAAGTTTCTTTCCGTGTTAATCGTACGAGTACATTTTAACAGTGCGCATGCGGTTGATAATATATTATATTGTTATGTATACATTGTGTATATATAGAATGTAATAATTTTATCCACTGCATTGTTCAGACACCAAACGGAGACCATTTAATTGTTTTTTAAACGAACACTGCAAAGTTGAGGATATAATTAAAAGTAATAGATTCAACATCTCCATTTTCGTTTTAACTAACGGTATATTCTTTCCGCCAACACCGCATTTAATTCCACCATTATAATGAAGTGTCTGCGAAGCGTGTACGAAACGATTTCAATAAGACATATAAATGTTTTAATATATCGTTTAAAAACATCATGACGTATGTTATAGCTTATGATATACCTAGGTACTATAAAACAATTTACCCGCACACACACGTTAACGAACGTTGTTTGAAGATAAAATGATGGATATTTGATATGATCATATTTCACAAAACTATGTAAATGTTATACACGAATATACAATAATGCGCGATATCGGTATAGTTATTACTGTTATTGGGTACGAAATAATATTATGCCGAGGGAATAAAAATAATGCACTTCTTTACGTTGCGATACTATAGGTATACGTCATAATACGTGCATTTTATACTTTTTGTAAAGGAAAAAAATATTGAATGTTTAAGGAATGTCAGATGTTTTTCCTACAAACCGATAAATATCTCTCGATGATTCCACTCGTGTATCTTTATTATACCAATATAACTATGTATAATGGACAAATACAGGCGCTACACAGGTATACAAACGATTAGTAATGTTAATTTATAACATTAATTTTAAATATTTGAGTATTCACATAAAAATAAAACGCGCGTAATCAGTAGTGTGTATACACAGTATTATTATATAATATTATTCTTTTAAGAATTACCTTCGAAACATTTATGACAGTAATAATTAATCCCTCGGACGGGCGCCCTATACTACCTATATTATACAATATAATATAATGCGTGTGTATGCCGTACGTACATAAAACGGTATCCGATACGAGCAGTAGATAAAGATTTGTTTATTTTGTTTTTAAATTATTACGTAAACCGTTTACATTCGAGTAACTATATAATATGATAATATTATAACGTATAAGGAATTTTAGTAATCGAGTATGGCCGCGAGGGAACCGAAAACGATTGAAAATACTCACACACACACAAACAAATGCCGACGAAAAAAACTAAAAAGTAATTATTTCGTGTTCCGAAACCCAAATGAATAAATACTTTGAATACTACACGACGTACGGATTCCATTGTTTTGATAGATCGTACAACGATAATAATTAAAAAACAAAAAAAAAAAAAACTCGTATGACTTTGTTCCTTCCCGAATGCGTATATAGGTAATGACAATATGGCATGTTATTATAATGTATAATAATAGTATGATGTTATTGTACGGAGTAGATCGGTAAAACTCAGAGAGGATTCCGTCGCCACGGCGGGCAGCAGTCGTTATGCCGATTCGGTACGATAATTTTATATTATCGCTGAATCGCGCCCGTTGTACAACGACGTCGTTCGTATAACTAACTACCTACCCGTGTGCCAACGATGGTTTTTTTTTTGTTTTTCGGCCGACAGCGTGTTAATTGGTTTTCGAAATGCTCGTCGCCGTATCCCAGTCTCGATCTCGGGTCCACGCCGAGGACTTTGGAGATGATCGCGTGAACAGTACCTACCTATTATAGTGTCGTCGTTTTAATAGGTATACATTTCAATATTGATAATATAATGGTAATGGTGTTTGTAACACAACTATAAGAGTACAATATATTAATAAAGTACCTACAATTAGCCATTAACAGTGATATCGATGATATCGTGTACCAACATAGTGTTGTGATCGCGCGGGTTACCCGGTAGCTGCTGCTTATGTATATACATTATTGTTTATACTACTACTACTAATAATAATAATAAAAATAATAAAAATACGACACCCAATCATTTGATAATATATTACAGTGCCACAGTGGTATCCCGTCGTCCCTACTATACGACAGCAAAAGAGCCGAACCGTAATAAAATTAGTGAATAAATAATACCACGTGAAAACCAATAACACAATGTTTTAAAACTGTTGTCTACATAATATCGTTATTATTATTATGTATACATTTTTAGCATTTTTTATACAATAATATGGATAAATAAATTGTATAACATAAAAAACAATAGATAAATAAATACTCAATATTTTACAAAGTGTAATTTACAAAATCATTGTTTCCGGAAGCTATATAAGCTTGTTGTGAAAACAAAAGTTCAAAATCTTTTACTGAATAATTAATAAATTGAAATTATTTTTAAAATAATACATCATAATAGATGATAAAATATTAGGTAAGTGTACTAGGTAGTATTAGCTACTAAAGGTATTAATAATTATATTTTTCAATTACATTAATATTGATTATAAAATTTAAAGTTTATGAACAAAATAATGTTAATATTTAATGGCATCACCAAATTAATGCCAACGTTAAAAGGATTTCATTTTTTGAATTCTACTCAGACTTACGTTTGAAATCAAATATAAATTAGTTTGTTTACGTTTAGTTTGTCTTGTACATAAAATAAAATCTTCCTATATAATATGAATTTTTTAAAACAAATTACTTTTAATAATTACAATTCAGACGAACTGAAGAATTCTTTCTGAACGAGTTTTTAACATATATTTTTATTTACCGATATTGATTGTTAATTAACAACTTTTAAAAATAAAAATCGTACATTTTTTACCAATAGTAATACCTAATTATTTTAAATTACCATAAAGATAAATATTAGACAGACATAATTTAAATCATTATTATTATTATTGTTAATGTAATACCTACACTAGGTTATATTATTTTACTTATATATACTAAACAATATTTATATTTATATATAGTATACAATAATAGATCAAGGTATTTACAACGTATTTTAATCTATTTAATTAAAAAATGTCTTGAAAACTATCTTTGACACTTGAATGTCATGTTTTATCTTAGCCTAAAAAAATTGTTTTACGTAATTATGTTCAATTATATATTTATATTAACACCCTCTCTCGCATAGCCTAATTTAAATAAACTTACTACACGCACAGAAAAGATTTTTTTTATTTTTTTAAAATTTGTAATCATTTTACAACAATAATATTGTACAACCTAACAATATTGATCTTACACATTTTCAAATTTAATCTCGTGTATCATCTCAGACAAAACACTGTTGATTTAACTGTGAGGTAATATCGGATTATTATTTAAAAAACAACAACAAATATTTACGACAAACTTCTTATTGTATAGGAATACCATAGATTGCCGGACGTGAGACGACTGTGCTGACCAACTCGCTGTCGGTCGTTACACATTTTAAAAATATGGAATTATACTGCAGACCGGACTGCGACGTGTAGATGATAATTTTATCAGAAACCTGACTGAAGGTATGTCCTCCAATATAATATATATAAAGCTCCGACGATAGTTGCGATACGATCGGGCTGGATAGTAACGTAATACCGAAAAACCGACATCGGCACTCGGCTGCAGCGCGGTGTTCTCGCCGGCTCTGCCACTATTCGCACGGCGACGCAGACTTGGCACCGATAAATCGGATCAGTATCAATTCCGATGGAATTCTCTACGTGTCAGTTTCCGACCAGGTCTTTGGATTCGTATAATATATATAATATTATTTTATTGTGTTTCCATAATATATATACATATTACATTCGTATATAAACAAATACGTAGTTATATATTATATTATATATATATATACCTACGTAATTCACGGATTCTTCACAAATTCCGCAGAGTCCGTATTTTTTTCACTCGACGAGTCACCGGATACCATTATTATATTATTATAAGAGCCCGAACGCCGAACGATACGATGCTACGTTGTACACAACCCAACAATATTTTATATTATCCCGTACTTTTGAGTCTTGTTTAAAAACCTCTATTCTAAAAACGATGGACCGCACGAGACAAAATATAGTCGACTTTAAATATCTATAATAATTTACCGTACAATAGCAGAATGTGATAACACTATTATCGCTTATTAATTTAAACCATTAAAACAGAAATACACGTTTAGCGGGTATAATATTTTTTTATTCTTGTCGTGATATTATGCGTCCCGAAATAAATACCATACCATTATAATTTTAATATATGGCGTTAAAATAAAACTGACTATAATTTTTTATTCTCAAATAATCTTTATTGTGTGTAATTAATCTTGCCTTTCCTTTTTTTTTATACATATAATACGAACAGTATACATAAATATAGTAATATTTTCAAGTGTCTGATATTATAATATAGATGTTGTGTATACATTATACGTACCTATTAAATTCAGTTTACATAATCAACTGTGTAAAGGGTTGCTTTTCTCAAAATCGTAAACCCTAACTCTTTTAGACAGGTGTTTATTATTCAATGAGCATCAACGGACAATAACGCAGTTGCCTTTAAATTTAACGACTGTTGGATTTTTCACTCTGAATTAAAAATTGCCGTTTTTTTATTTAAGCATTAATAATTACTTGCTAGTGATTTCGTTTCGTGTTCAACATTGAAATATTTACTGGACATTTGTACGTAACTGCTCTCGAAGAATTTCATGTCGAAAATGCGTGATGCCTTTTTTACGAGCCATGTTTTCCTCAACCAGTTTATAATTATTATACATAAGTCACTCGTGACGTAAGAAAGAAAAATTAATACGATTAATAAAAAACAAACAAATCCAAGCAACTGTCTAATAAGACGCAATAAAATAACGATTAAACACATCTCCTGCAGTTATTACTGACTTTAAATGAATTATAGCACCCATGCAGAAAATGTTTAAAGTGCAATATTATTTTATTAATAATAACGTAATACTATACTTATAATACTTTCATGTGGATACTTATCTACGTATATAATATTATATAAACGAACATTTAACGTAATTGAAATTTAATTACCACCATAAAGTACTGAGCCGTAAAACGCCACTTATATTTATTAATATAAATGTATAAACTATTTTAAGGATTATCTGTAATGTAAAAATTCTATCGTCAATAAAATAATAATTGTACTCGATATTTTTAGTACATATTATTTTATGTTGTATATTCATTCCGATGACGATGCTAAGTTAAATTAATAATATTATCACGCTGGCAGGGAATTAAGTGCACAATGGATTTAGACAGCTAATTTATTTAACTATATAATATGCTCTTCGTGAAAATGACTACTATGAGAGTATACCGTATGTTATACAACCTTAAATTATCCAAAGAAAGATAAATGGGCTGAGTTGGCAATCTCCATAAGACATACGAACGTGTTATTTAGAAGAAAATAAATATTAACTACGATTAGTGCGTATAAATTAATTAAGAACTAAAAGTGTTTTATTTTTGATGTTTCTTCTCTGTGTTTATTGTTTTATGTGTACATAAAAAACCATTTCAAACCTATTTAATTTGATGTACCTACTGAATAATTCACTATAAACATTTAATTTTATTAATAAACATTAAGTTATGTTCTAATTATCATTAAAACTTCAGCCAGTGTCTATTGATTATTATAGTAGATTAGAAAAGGTATAGTTTTAGAGCAAGAATATTTTTTTTTTTAATATCATTAAAATATACCATACAAATACATTAGTACCAAAAAAAACAAAAATGTCTATTTGCTTATATTAATAGTTTTTTTTTATAAATAAGTGTTTTCTGAATATTCATGTAGTTTTTTCACTCTAAGTCTGGACATTTGTCTAATTAATATTTAATATGTTATTTTGTATTTTTGTACTATTTCTATGTGATCAGCAATAAAAATAAAATGTTTAAATTATTCTGTTAGATATTTACATGTATTATAATATAATATGTCTTTATAGGTCGGGTCATTATTTAATAAGTTGTATATTATAACGTAAAACGTATCGTCAATTATGATTTATAACAACCATCTATAAACTTCATATTTTATAAACTACAACTCCTACATTTATTAAATTAAACATGATTATATACAATTAAAAAAGTGAAATTAGATAATAAAAACAATAAACATGTCATAGAACGTGTGAATTTGTGAACTAACTACATTCGTTTATCTTGATGATTGGCCACAGCTATGAACGAAATTCCCAACTGTGGTGGCCCTAATGGTCGTAAATCATAATATAGGGGCTCCTGCAGAGGTGAGTGTCCTGAGATCTAAATGTGTACGTGTTACAGCAAGTGCACTCGATATTAGGTTGCATATGAAGCGGGCAAGCTTCAGTGAATCTCGTTCTCCAATGACTTTAGAATCAAAATAGTACCTCAAAATAGTAATTTTCGTCAAAAAATGTCCATATATTTCTTTAAAAATCAACAAATTCAATGAATTTTACATAATATACTTTTATGATCAAAATTAGACCGTTGAAGTCGTTCATATGATTTAATAAGATATATCATGTTTAAGTCAATATACACTCTTTTAGCAAATTCGTTTACGAAAATTAAACAAACATTTGTTAAATGACTTGATGTAGTACGATCAATCTAGTAATATTGTAATTCGTAAAGTATGTGTATATTATACTTATATTTTCAATTGGACGATGAATGTTGTTCCGAATGAACGTGAAACAAATAATTACCTATTTATTGTAATATACTCATCGACCTCCGCAAAAAGACACGATGCAGTGGTGGTGGCGTCATAAAATATAATTTTACTTTGTGTGTCTCCTTTGAAACGCGGTAGCCGTGTCGATGATAGTAATAATAATGGCTGTTGTATGATGATGTACATAAATGTAAAATAATATTATGTATGTAGGGTTTACCAGCGGCCGGAATGTACACGTGAGGGAAAAATCGTTCTACCGTAACGAATAGTGGAAGGGGCGCGGGGAAGCGAAACACCGGAAGCACTGTTCTATAATCCCGTTCCGAGACTATTTGTGATTTGTAAAAAAAAAAATACATACTCACAATTCAACTCAGTTTAATTCTACAGGCGGGCGAATATAATTTTAGAGTTTTAGACTATATAATCGGGATGAACGGATGTATCATTTTATACGCCCGGAGCCGTGTTCGTTCCACGCGTCTACACGATGTACTTGGGTTATATAATTTCAAAAACTCGATATTATACTCGTATTATATACTACTGCCGCTTGAATACACAAAAAAATACCTAAAGTATGAGGAATGCTCTGCCGTGTAATATCGGCTACGAAACAACGAGAAGGGTGCCAAATGTATCCATCGTTGGAAAGGATATAATGCAGTCTTTGCGTCTATAGGTGCCGCAGTTAACTCGGAAATACTGCAGAAAATATACGTACGAAAGCTGAAAACTTCCGATCAGTTATTTTGCGCGTCCGACGTCGCAATAAATGTACGGAACAGTTCGGCTATATGGTTAGCCCGTCATATAGATGTAGTTCAAAATTTTCGTGACGATGGTCGAATGCGGTCATGTAATAATATGTCGTGCAATGACGTGAGATATAATATCAAATGCAAATGTCTATATTATAAACTTTTTAAAATAAACCATCTAGTCAATACTCTGACTTATTTTGTTTGGTAAACATATAGCATTTAAAATGGGGGGGGGGGGTATTATTTTACGTTCATTACACATATTTATTTTCTAGTGTATATACTATAATATATTATATTATGTAATTCCAAATATATTACATATAAAGTTTTATTCTCATGTGTATTGTGTATATCGTCTCGGTATATGATAATATTATATTTTTACAGATAAATGTAGGTATTAGGTATAAACTAATATCTCATCACAGTTCTTAGTTGGGTTAGTAATTCAGTCGTGGTCGAACAAACTGAAATATGAAACCCATTGTGGGTTTACGCGATTCGCCTCGGATTTAGTTATAGATCCTATACCGAGTGGATAGAAAATTATATTTTATTGTATAACAGTATGGAAAGTTTTTTTTATTTCATAAAATAGCTACGGGTACTCAAAAACCTGTGTTGTTTTATATAATGTACAAAAAGCGCTGCTATAATTTTTTATGCGTATTAGTGAGTTATTGTTCTCGTAATAATAAATTCCTATAATACAATATTATAATATTAATTAAATTAAATGTAGGTACATAATTAAAGTTTTAATTAAAAATGTTTAGCGATATTCACGATTTTTTTTGTTGTTTAGAGATGTCTATTTTTAACTGTTTTCTACACTGTTTATACGTTAATAATTCATTTTTCACTCCCATATTTTTAACTTCATTCTTTCTACACAATGTGGTGCACTATTCGTTACAGTTTGTGTAGTTTTCGTACACTCATTGTTTTATGATTTACATATTAAAAAAAAAAAAAGTTTTCATTTAATGAACACCGTGGGCGATGAAATTGTTTAGGTGGTTGTTAGGGAAAAATAATATTTGCCCTTCACATTTTGACATTTCATCGTGACGAAATAACGTCGCCTATTTTGTAAAATGATATTTAACTTGTTCAAAAGTTCCAGATTGCGTAGTATTATTTTCATTGTTATAAACATGAAAATATTTCATCAACTCAACCACATAGCATAAAGTGTGTTATTATATTATGTTAAACGGTCGTTTGAAGTATTTATGTCGGTCTGTTTACCGTTTTGAGCTGTCGTTAAAATAATAATATAACACAGTATTTAAATGCCACGAATAATACACCGTATTCGCATTAATATACGAATACGGTGCATTATTATTATAGCGCTTAATTATAAAACAATACAACGTATAATATGTAATTTTCTCTTAATTAATTATTTACGAACTGCAGCTGATGGACGGTGTAAAGTTTTTAGCTGTATAGGTTTACCATCACGCAACGTATTGCAAATAATTGCGTCGACGTCGAATTCGCGCATTTTGGACAAATCCCAGTATTCTGTATTCGTGCGACTAATAAAATCAAAAAATTAATATTATTATTATTATTATTAAAATTCAATTATTGAATGACGATTTGTATATCGTATTATAACCGTTTTAAATGTTATAATATACTCGTTGATCGAACAATTTATTTTGGTCCTATATTGACGCAACTACTACACGCCAATCACTTCTCACGCCGTACTTTGCTAAATCTAACTTTTCGTTCATTTTTTATTTTTTATTTTTTTTTAATGTCTCGTCGATGTCGTCGTCGTCGTCGCGTGCATAGGTACTTTGTCTGGAATGTACGCAACGGGGAGCCGGAAGAAAACGTATGTATAGAGAAAAATAAAAAACACCGTCTCTGCTTGCGCACAGGGGGGGTTGGCCGTGTAATTTATCATATTATTCACGTGTCATGCGGCAACAACGCCGGTGTTATGGTAGTACGGGCGGACAACGTGCGTACCTATAATATGTGTACGTGATTTGTTTTTAGTGGTCAACCAAACGACGATCCAAACAGTTTTTAAAAATCTCCAAAAAAAAAAAAAATCGTCGTATCCCATCGTCTGACGTCGTCGTTTACTAATAATTATTAATATTAATATCCTCTCGTGCACCTATATATAACATTTATTATTATATTGTATTATAACACACGCGTGTGTTATGTATATGTAACCGACGCGGTGCACACGTGAACTATGACCTCCGTGTTATATATATATGTAGTGTGTACAAGGTACGTAGTATGCGTTTCACAGTCTCCGTGCAGGTAAGCCGATGACCGCCTCGGTGCAGTGTGTAACATTAGAACTGACAGCCCGCCGGCCGCAGCTTTTAATTCCACAATTTATAACTATTATTTATTAGGTGAGCCTAATCTCGTTCCCGTATAGACGTTCAACGCCACACATCCAATACGTATATATGTATATGTATATGTGTTATATGTAACGAAATACGAGCAATGGTATTAATATTATTACAACGTCTGCGAGCTGATATAAGGACGAGCGGGACAAGGGCAGAAATACAAAACGAGAGAGTGTAAATGTATGTGTGATAGAAGAGAGAGAGAGAGAGAGAGAGATAATGACGGAGATGGAGAGATGGATTTTTCCTCGGGGCGATGAGACTTTAAACAGTTGTACACCTATGTGAGAATTATTGTTGAGCACAAGACATGTGTGTATATGTCTGTGTGCGCGCGCGAGAGAGACACTCGTCAAGGACGCGTGTGAGGGGGAAAGGTCACCGGACTGCTTCGCGATGTAGAGCAAAATATAATATCACTGAGGATATTATATTATAATATTATTGTGACCGATTTGTTATTTTCTTACAATGAAATTTGCATAATTTTTTTCTGCTCTTTTGTATTGCAAACACACACACACACGATATTATTATAATATTTATTATGTAGGTTCATACCTACGTCTAACGTACGATATCGATGATCAAGTTTTTTTTATAACGCAATATTAATTGACGTGCCACCCCCGCTTTATAATAGTGTTTAGGTACCCACTATTAGCTCCACCGTTCACGGTTATTAAAAGCGTTCTGAATTATTACAAAACAACAACAACAATAATATCACAGTGCACTAAAAAAAAACTGTTGCGAACAATAAAATGCGTGGGAGGATTTCGTTTACATTATTATATCACCTTTAGGCATACGGTCTTCTGCAACAATAATACTATTATGTATAAGGGCGTATTGGTTCTACCAAAGAACGATTTCGAGACTAACGTGCAATAATATTGTTTTACCAGCTACAACTCACTATTATATGTTATAGTATATATATTATTAAAATATTATTATATTATTATTATGTACTGTAACCATACTAGTGATAAAATGCGCCGCAAATTCTACGGGTATCGATGTAACTATCGATTGTATTGTAATATGAAAACTAACTCCTGCCAAACTCCATAATATATTATTATTATATACAAATAAAATATATAAATGTATGACTTGGTGGTAAAGGGGCACGTATATTGGAAGCACCGTCGCCCCAGCCGCACGCTTTTCTGTACAACAATTATTGTTATTATTCATGCTAATAATAATAGTAATAATAATTGTTGAAACAATCGACAAACGTAACATTTCTGTTACCGATTTCGCCTGGATACACTGTGTTTGTCACGACAAGTGGTGCTCGCTCGGGGTACTGTTCAAATGTATAATAATATGCAAAATGCAGCTGCGGTAATATCGTATTCGGTTTCTAATTTTATATTTATATACACCGCATCTTTTATGAAAAATATTTTGTCGAACATAAAAATATCCTATATTATAATATTATGTATAATACGTATAGTATATATGACGTATATATAGGTGCATAAATTACCCCGCGATGGAAAACAATGATTCATTGTGCGCCGCCGACGAATGAAATAGTTAGTACTTAGTGAAGTTAAAGCGGGGTTTTTAATCGTTTACTACGGTAAAATCGAGTAATTAGCGATATTCTTAAGACTCCTAGCTGTGGTATAATAATTAAAAGAAAAAACAGGCTCGGTGAATTAGACGGTTATGGGTATATTTATATATTATACGTATAGTTTTAATAAACTATTCTGATGTAAACGGGACAATAAATTAAATGGACGTCGAAAAAATAAAAGGAAACGTTTAAACAAACACTCGACAATTTTTTTTTAAGTTCTTCAAGTCCACCGAACGCAATGGAATAATTATTAATTGCCATTTTGTCGTAACAAATTTACATTTTTATTGTTCTTACCAAGCCCTTTCCGTCCGTCGCATAATTGAAAATCAAAACGGGAAAATTTAAAAATTACTCTCGGTCTTTAATATTGTTAAGTCGTGTAAATATTAATACATCGAACCAAGTACCTATAGGTGTAAGCACTGCAACGTTTGGTTCAAAAACATAATATCATACCATTTTATGTACGTAAATACACATATTATGGCGCGATCACTCGCTGTTCTGGCGCGTATACGGCAATGCCCCAGGGTGTAACCTACGTGCATATAATATACCCATAATATAATATTATATAGGTTTATAGATATATCTACCGGTGGTGTGCTGTGTTGTTATTACTATTAAGGGACACTGTTCAGTTGTATGTCGAGATTTTTATCAAAACACGAATATTGCGGTTTTTAACTGTCGTATAAATCAAATTTAGTTTGGCTGAGATGTCAATTTTTTTTGGAGATATTTCTTGTTTTCCTGTCATGTACATAACAGTATTATACTGCTGCTGCACGGGAGATACTATCTTGCCAAAATTAGCCGACGTCGTGAGTGTTTCAGCCCAGTTTTCAGTCTCAAATATTGTATATTTTTTCGTTGAAAACGAGTTTTTACAAAATTCTAACAGCAATTATAAATTTTCGCGTGACAGCTGGACACGAAAACGCTGCATTAGTAGATACAGTTTTACTAAAA
Source organism: Rhopalosiphum padi (assembly GCF_020882245.1). Classification (NCBI taxonomy): domain Eukaryota; kingdom Metazoa; phylum Arthropoda; class Insecta; order Hemiptera; family Aphididae; genus Rhopalosiphum; species Rhopalosiphum padi. The sequence goes on from NC_083598.1 coordinate 35,467,413, forward strand.
CGAATTTATCTAATGAGCAAAAAATATTTTGGTTTTTATAATAATGGTAGTTGCGGATGCGTGTAAGGCACACGCGCATATATACAACAACAAAATCAGTTAAGTATATTATAGTTTTGGCAAAAAGATGTTTTTCGAAAGCTAACTTTATTTGTACGTAAAAAAAATTGTGACCATCGAATATTTGTACGTTGTCTCGCATTAATTATGTCTTATGTTCGCACTGTATGTCGGACGAGGTTCTTTCCTGTATTATAGGAGGTACCCGGTAATATGTTTATATCGCCACTTATTATTGGGTAAACATTCGTCGGAAAACCCTGCAGTATCGTCTTGAACGGCGTCTGGTACGATGATATTTTTTAGATTTTCTAAAAAAAAAAACGGTTTTTCTATATTGACGTATAATTTAGTACTCTCGATTATTCGCGAGCGGACTATCCGTTGTCTTCCACGGAATCATGTACATATACTTATATGTATACAAGAAAAATATATTATAAATCATTACATTATACATCGTTATCGTTTTAATGGGGTTTGTTTGCCGATTATTGATAACCACGTAAAATACAATACGCTTGTTTAATACACATATTAATACTTTTTGTCTTTTTTGGTAATTCCATCCTGTATCATTGGAGATACGTAGTTCTGTTATCCGCGAATGCCCGGCCACCCTATTCCGCGGTTAATCGAGAGTACACTGTATATATATAGTATATAATATATTATATATAATAACGTTATTGTTGTTTAAAATATATTTTATACTCGCGGTCGCGTAATGCACCAAAGGCTACGACGTGCCTTGTTTTCGCACAGCTAGCTCAAGTTTTTTTTCCTATCAGATCGCGGCCAGCGTCTTCTGGTGTGTAAAGTCATTGGAAAAAATAATACGTGCTATTACAGAAATCGGTTTAGTCTTGTGGAATTCCGGCTATAAAAATATTCGTGAATCGTCACCCAAAGCTCCGCTGTTCGATTAAAATAGTATACAAATGTAGATGTCTCTTCGTTCAAACGTCTGTATAACAAATTTACAATACATATAGACCAATTCACCGTAATACTACATAAAACCACTACCCAACATGCAATGATCGCCTCTTTAATAGCCCTCCCGTCTGTATTCGCCCAGTATAACCTTGCCGGGCGTGGCGATCCGGAAAAGACACCTAAACCGTGATATTTCAAAATCAAGTTTTTTTAAACATTTTTTTTTTTATAGTTAATTCTTTTGATGAGAATATGACGTACCGCATCATCATATGATATATATTATACCTACGTATATTTTGTACATTCACAAACAATGTTGCAATCGTTGATCGCAATAACGACGATATTACGCGGCGGTCTCAAAGTCGTCTTCGCGTTTTGCTATTATACGCGTAATATAACACATAGCGTACGACTCTGTCGCGAGCCGTCCGCGGGCATCACGGTCGATCTTCGTGCACACGAGGGCTCGCGCACACTCGCGGCGTTCCCGTACAGAAGAACGCGTAATACACTCATGTGCGGTGTATTTATGTATGTATGTGCATGTATAATATTATTATACGTGTCGTTGGAATATACGCGCGCGCCGCACACACAATATGCATATAATAACGTATAAGAAACAGGACTATCGGCCCGCGGAAAAAATATCCGTCTGACGTGTGTAATTTCTTCGGGTCCGGCCCGGGCCTGACGCTTGTCCGGCTCCGGGCGGGACCGGGTATTTATTAAAAAAAAAAAAAAAATAATATATAATAATATTACAATGTTATTAATTGTCCACGGCTCCGACGACGACGCTCTGGGAACCCGCCGCCGCCACCGCCTCAGAGTGATGACCGCCGCGTGCACGTCGCGCCCCGCTCTGCAGACGCGTGTTATTGTACACTCGCATATAATAATAAATGGGTACATATAGGTACATAGGTATATATACCTTTAATACCAATATCGTAATAGTTATAGTATATACCTAAATATTTTTTACGACGCGGTAGCCGACGCGCCACCGCCGCCTCCGTATGGGTTTACGTTAGTTATTTTTTTCTTAAATTCTTTTTTTCCCCGTTTATTATTATTATTACTATTATTATTTTTTAATATCTTCGGAAACCGATTAATAAACGAATATTACATATAAAGCGTGTGTGTGTATATATATGTGAATGCACACTATATGATGACTGTTGTAGCGTAATGACAATGGCCTCGGGAGTGTTTGCTGACATGTTCGCATCACCCCATAACGTTCCCACATATACATGAACCAGATGAACGTACATGAGAAAAAAACGATTCGAATGAAAAAAAAGCAGTTTCGTATACACACGCGCATACCTAAATATAATAATAATAGTACTATACGAGCGCAGACTAAATGTATGTGTGTGTGTGTGTGTGTGCGCGCGCGCCGACAGTCTTAAACCATTTCCACAACATAATACCGTCGAAAGCGACTCTCTATAAGCATATATATATAATAATTTAATATATACGCATGTGGCTATGTGTGTATGTGTGAGAAGACAAGAGTATTTGGGCGAGTGTGCGTGATCTATAATATAACAGTAACACACGTAGGTATTGTATCATTATTTACACTGCAGACTCGCCGCGATTTTCGTAGGTATAAGTATGTGGACAAAAATTATTAATTTTCGTCCAAATTTATAATTTCGTTTAAACGCCGAGAGTTCATAACTCTATGCAAGTATACACAATATATAGTAGAAAAAATAATCGATAGAAAAAATTCCATGAATGAGCTATATCAATTTTAAGTGTATTAAGTAAAGCGATATACGCTCGAAAAATGAAAATAACTACGATTAAAAAATCAATATATTATAATCAATTATGCAAAAATTTGGTTGTTTGATAACTAAGAAGCTAAGTGTAACACTACTAACACTATATAACAACAGTGCTAATATATGATTACGATTAAACGATGTATTTTATAATGTTGTTTTTCGCCGAAAAAGTTTTGTGAAAACCATTAACTTAAGCGTTTCGACTCCGATCTCGGCTTTCGGACGGTCTGACCAAATGGTCAAAGATAAATGGTCTTTTAGGCGTAGGTATTTCGAACGATTGTGTGTGGGTTTTTTCTCCTCTAACTTACTGCAGTATACACTAACTATATATATATGTGCAACATAGAATGTATTAAACCACATGTTAAAATGCACGTTTAATGGTTTCTGAACAGTTTTAAAACTATTATTTAATGGTTCCGTACGGTTAAGTCAATTCTTACGAATAATAATTTTCCGTTTCCCGGTTCATGTAAACGCGTTCATTGAAACACCTGCATACTTATGTGATGCGGAAGATAATATTGTAATAAAGTTCAAACGTGTTAAATTCGTTTAAACACATTGTTTTGAATAATTTAAATATCATAATTCATCTAAAATCGAACAGAGTTTTAATTTACACGTACCTAATATTCAAATTGTATTATGAACTGTACCTGTACATTTTACCATTTCGGTTTGATGCACCAATACAACAATTATATAACAGTATAGAATATTAGAATATCGAGTATCTATTGAATGTTTAACCGTCAAAACGTTATGGAAATATTTTTTAAGGTTACGCAAAAATAGACATAATATAGTTTTATTTTCTTTATTTTACTCTATATCACAGACATTTTTCTAGAAACTATAACGCAAGAGGTCTGATTCCACGCTATGTTGTAGATACCAAGCATTTCGAATATATGTATACATTTATAAAACAATTACGATCAAAATAGAATTCTGTGATGAAAATTCGGGATACGCATACTATTAATATTTTTCAAGAACAAAACTTTCGCGAATATTATAGTACACGAATGATTGGTGTGAAACGAATAGAAAACCGTCGGTTTATATTAAGTTCATCAAAATAAAAATTAGCCGCGGAACAATGTGATTGGGGGCGGGGATGGGGTGTGGTAAAGAAACTTGTTATGGTTTCTAAGAGACGTTAATTTACTCGTTCGGTTAATTTTTTGGTCGGTACGTAATTGATTCCGGTTTGACCTCAATGTATTTATTGTACACACATGTACACACAGTTATTTAATATTCTTATGTAAATGAGCCACGTGTGTTTCCCTTTTCTTATTTCGGTTTTTTTCCTCTTATTTCTCATTCGTCAAGGTACGTTCAACAGCCCCCGGGGCTCGGGGGCCGTACAAAAATTCTAAATGCATTTTCGCTTCTGGCGGACAAGACGTATTATATTAATAGTCATATCAGACGTTTTTATTGACTTGGACAACACCACTTCGAGTTGGAAATATAAAACAAAAATAAAATTCCAATCTAAAACTCTACAGTAAAAATATTACTCTTCCCGCGCGTTCACATGCATTTAACAACACATAATACTCTCAATTTAATGCCGAGGCATTAAAACAAATTTAATTCTGAATTTACCCGTCAGATGAATTATATATTATATAGATATAATATGACGTGTAGGTACGATTTATTTATTATTGTATTAAAAAAAAACGTATAAGATGTACTTACCGCGGATAAATATGTATTTTTGTTGTTCATTTATTGTTGATACCAACCAGATAATATTATTACCGTATACATACGTTATTATTGTGAACATGTCACGATGTTTCGTGTAAAATGAGGTAATAATAGAAAACTAGTAGTGTTAGGGACTGTCGATAGTTAGTGATAACACTCAGCTACTCATGAGTTATCGTCAGTTAGTCATCATTAATTGAAATGCTTTACTCCAATATTCTAACTACTTTAATAGACAATAAATATTGCTTTAACGTCGTCCTATCGTATTTTAATATAAGCTTATAGTTATAATGATTATATAAGTACTATAATCATTCATTACAGTTTCAAAATAAATCGTAGGCGAGTAACAACAAAAAGTATAATAAAATGCAACTCACTTCTCAGATAATATTTGCCAATAACATCATAAAAATTATGTTTAAAAACAAATCTATAAAAATAAACAAAATTAAAATGAAAATATGAGTAATAGATTTTAATTGTACATAATATAAGAAATATACTAAATACCTTTATGATTTTTATAGATATTTCAGTTTGGTAAGTATATTTTTTTGCATTATAATTTTTTTCCAGTGATATTTTAAATTTAAATTTGAACTATTTAAAAAATATAAAACTATTTATATTACATTACATAAACCACAATAAATCAACTTAATTTTTTTTTCAAAATAGTATTCTTCGTAAAATAACCAGATAGGCAACCAAACATTATGTACATATTGCATAATCAAAACTCCTATAAATATTCAATATCCATCATAGTAATGATGTTACATTCATGTATAATTTATTTCAGATTTTATCGTTATTGAAATAAAACATCGATTTATTATTGTTTGGGTGCACTTCAGAGTATTATTTTGAAAATATGGTCAATTTACGAATTTTAAATAATTTTTCGATTTGAAAATCTAAAGTTATCATTATACATTATTCTTACTATATGTAGGTAGTACAATGATGTCAACCCACTGGAATATCTACACATAAATACATAATAATATTAGTAATACAACATAAACAATTAAGTGGATATTGAGTTTCTGAGAAACAGATAAACCTTCAATTGAATATAAAATAAATTGAAAAGATACCTTTATTTTATTTTTTATGCGGTTAATGTACAGTTTAGATACTGTATTTAGATAGAATAATATTGTGCAAAAATAGAATATCCATTAATGTTCATTGATTATACCATTGTCCATTGGTCATTGTATTATGTTAAACTCGTTGTTTGTACACATTTATTTGTGCATAATATATCATCCTATGAATACATATACATATAATGTGTGTGTAGATATTATATTATAATATATTTTTGAAATACATTTTTCATATCAATGATGTTATTATTAACCCATAAGAATAAATCAAACAGACCGTATTATCGTGAAGTATTTAATCGTAGACAAATAATTAAATTAATTATGTAATTCGTTAATATTCAAAATCGTGTACATATAATATTATATAATATGTTTATGGTATTACCGAACGTGTTTGCTACTGACTATAAGGACGTAGCTATAGTAATCATAATAAATAATTAAAAGTATTCGCATACGCTCAGGTGAAGTTTTTAATTACATACAATACCAATGATTAATATTATGACAGTAAAATTAGACACATACCTATATAATTTTCTGCAAATAATAACAATTTGGTAATAAATGCATTACACAATACACTATTCCACTTTCAGCATAATATTAATATTTATACTGTACAGTTTTCATAATATTTTATCCAACTTAGTAATATTATATCGAGTTTAAAGTTATATGATATATATTATAATATAGACTATAGTATAAACAAAATTGAACTGATTTATATTTTAGGAATTGAAACAATATTTAGTTATAATTAATAAGAGTGTATTAAGTTAAACGTATACATATAGTTCCAAATGTTTCAATTAAGATAAATAATAAATTAATGTGGCCGGTGTATTTTATCAAAAAAGTACGTACAAAAAAAAAAAACATCACAACAAATTATAAAAGTTGTAAATTTAAAGAGTTTTGATTTATTTTTTATTTTATTGTCTCATAAATAAAAATGTAGCTTATTATTATCTTGCATTATTAGATTTAGGTACATTCATTTTTCCAAAGACCTCAAAGCATTCTGCAATTCACTATACGTAAACATCATAAATCTTAATTGAACACCGATTTTCAATTCTATAAAAAAACTATTAAAAATGTTTTAAAAGTATACCCAAGTTATTAGACTGTATCCAATAATTAATATACGTTGAAAATAGATAATTACTTTATTGCATTCGTAAATAGACAATATTGACATTAGGTACGGATGAAAAATACATTATATCTACTAAGGCTAACATTATAAAATTTAATTTTTTAAAAAATTTCTAAATTTTTAATTTCCTTATTTACACAAAAAAAATGCAAAATAAGAATATCACCTTTAAAATATTTGTTATATTATATAACTTATATAAAATGAATGACTTGAAATGTATTTTCCTAGAGAATCCCCTCTCTGAAAAAAAAATTAAATTTGTATTAAAATTTGGGCACTAATCATAATCAAACATTCATCGCCAAAACAAAAAATACATCAATATTATTTACTTGTAATTCAAGCAATTTAAATTTATTGATATCACCACAAATGCACATCAGTATTCGGTAAAAAAAAAAAAAATTGATGAATCAATAAGATCTGTTACAAAATAATACTATAATATTATCGCACGCAGAAAAATAATAATATAAATGATTTGATAACAATTCACTAAAAAGCACAATCCTTAATTTTCCAAACAATCCGTAAATGGTCCATAATGAAACAAACCTAACAAAATTACCTACTCTAATGTAAGGGAAAAAAAATAACCGTTATAAACCCTAGTAATTACACGCATGTACTAATTTTCTAGCTAGCTTTTATATCAGTGTTGAAAGCAACGCATTTACTCGTATGAAAGTTTAAATAACGATAAAAAAATAAAACAGTATTATGAGTAAATATATTATGATGGATACATAGTTCCTACTCGCAAATAATTTTATTATTTTTATCATACCCCTAGATCGAGTTGAATTATTGTTTTATTAATTAACTTATATATTATTTATACCACGTAATAGATGTTTTAGGTGTGTTTTTCCATTCTGATATGCACTGCACGTATATACAATATTATGCATATTATAGGTATAGGACTCATCTCGCTGTGATTTTCACCGTCAATATAATTTATTGATTCTGATTAATGTTTTTGAAATATGATTTAGGATAGTTATTATTATTTTATTAAGGATCAACAAAAATTTACAATAATTCATAATACTATTGAATTTGCCTAAAATGAAAATATTTGTTTTCGTGTTTCTTAAAAACCAGAGATATAGTAAATTCATAGAAGTAATTTATGTAAATATTTTAAAAGTTGAATGCCACTAATTTCCATTAGGTATTCAAATATAGTTATGTAAATTTTGGCAGTGGACGGGTTAGGTTAAAGGAGTATATTAATATATTATAATACATGTTATAGGCAGGCGGGTACATTACACGATGACAAGCCCGGTGAAACACCCTGTATATATATAGTAATGAATCCAATATATTATAATATAGTTTACCGACTCTGCGCAAAACTCATGAAATCATGTTGTTGTAAATTTTTTCTATTTTAATTACGTATAATAGTATAGATTTTTTTTTCTAGTAAATAAATTACCATGTTTTCCATCTTTTTCAACATTTTAATTAATCCCATAACAAATAATGAAATAATAAAGAAACTTAAAAAATATTCTCATTTAAAATTCACGTTTTTCAACAATTACATATTAATATATTATAATGTCTAATAGCTAGCTCGTCTGTATATATTTGACTATGTACATATATTATAATACTGGTGTTTCGCAGCAACAATTATCTACGATTTGGAATACCCAATCAAATTTATCTGGCAGATAAACACGAGAGAAAAATAACATAATCGGAGTGGGAATTTTTTTTTAATTTTCATCACGTCATCGTCATTGATTTAGATGAATAAAAAATACATATATATATAATAATATACCTATATAGTGACACAACGGAGTAAGTTGCTTTCTTATAGTTAATTTCTAACTGAACTTATAAATGATATATATATATATATATATATAGGTATATATCAGGGGTGGCCAAACTTTTTTTAGTTACGATCTAATAAAAATATACCAATATATATAATATATAAATGAGAATCGACTTCCATATAGAAATTTTTTTATTATTGAATAACTATAATTATTAAGAAACATACTTGCATAAAGTGTATATAAACATATTATAACAAGTATTTTCGTGAGTGTAGCCCTAAAAATAAATTCTAACATGATCGACTTTGAAATTGTCCGCAATCGATCGGTTGATCTTGATCGACCGTTTGGCCGCCCCTGGTATATATGTATATACATCGTCTAGTTAAATTAAGTACTTTATGATGCATCCATAACATTTTGTATATTATCACAAGCATTTAAATTTTGTATATTCGTATACAACAGGAACGCATGATAACGTTTTCAAGACGTTCTGTTAGACTACGCATACGCGTTTTGAAATAGGACTTCTAATATTAATAAATTATTACAATAATAGTATAGCATATTATTTATAGCAGATAAGCCGCTACAAAGCTACAGGGATTTGATCCACATTCGTGTAAACACTGTAAACCAACCAAATTATCATCAAATAATATTATTGTATATATTTATTGATTTATTTGTTTATACGCCTTATGCGTCGCAGAGTAATGGTATGCATTCTAACAAAATCGCATAAAATTAAAATTACAATATTTGTGTTCTATGTAAATTTAATGCAGATAAAGATTTGTTTAAAAGTTATAGCAAATTGGTGTAAACACTATAACATAATACGAATAAATAAAATAAATTATGAACCATTAATAAACTTTATTTTTATTAACCCTAATGACTAAAAAATCACAATGTATTACAGAAATCAAAATATTTATCATTTAAAATGACTACTTTACATGCCTGATAATAAAGTGGCGGCTACAAATAGAAATGGAAATGGAAAACCCAAAATTACTGAAAAAACGTAGCTCATACAGATCGGTGGAAATATAAATATAGGTAGGTACACTAATCGTTTGTCGAACATTAAACAATAATATTATTGAATCCTACTCCGTGCGCGAGTAAAAAAAACCATATTAAAATAACATTGTGATACAAAACCACGTCGGAAATTGATTGCATACAATAAGCTATACGAAAAAACACCATATCGACTCGGCTTCAATTTTAAACAGTTAAATCAACAATATTTTAATCAACGGTGGTTAAATATTTAAAACGGATCCCGCGGATCGTGTATATCAACTATATATGTACAATACATTTTTGAACATCACAAATTGCGTATACGATGACAAACAAAGGTAATGTATCCGAGATTTCAGGTCAGATAGGTTTAAACTCAAGTTAAAAAAGCGTGTCGGTAAATTGATATATTTTTTTTTGGATTATTGTTTTTACACGAAACCAATTTAATATAAAATACACATAATATTACTACCTACTTAACGATATCCTTTCGTATAGACGATTTACGATGAAAAATGACATTACCCAGTAACAGCGCGGCTATAGGTAGTATATAAGTATTCGGATCGGCCATTTTGTTTTTATTCATATTATTTCATTATCAACTAGCTATTACACACCTGCATAATAGCGTTGTGTCTCGTCCGAAACCAATTTAGCTGTGTAGTTTTTTGTACATATTTATTTTCAACAACTGCCCTAGTTGCTCTTGATATACCTAAAGGGTAGTTTTTCATGTCCGTCAATAGTGATTATCTGATGTACCGTCTGATTATTATTGAGCCATGGCTGAATTCATAAAAATCCATCCCCGGGCTATACGCGCACAATAGGCACTACCTATACATTATTGCTTCTGAATGTATACAAGTATTTTGTTTTTATCCTTTCTCAACAGATGTTTTTTTTTTCGTTTACTATTATAATGTCATTGCAGGTTATTATTTAACTGGTATGGAATTTAAAAATAAACTAAGCTCATTTTACCTTTTAGTAAGTCCATTTTCTTCTCGTTAACTCTAATAATTATTATTGTCTTTGATTTGCCTTTTCGAGTTACCTGAATTAAAACAAAAAAAAATTAAAAAATAATAATGATATTGATTGTAACTCGAAAAAAAAAAATTTAGGTGAGTCGTCAATACTTGATTTTATAGTACCTATATATCTACTGTTTAATATGTAAGTACGATATTGCGTTGTATGTATAATAAACGTTTTTGTTTTTCAAAGATCAAATAAGAACCTATTGGATAAAATTATAACAGTCAGTCCGACGACGTTGGGGCCGTTGGGGGAGATCGAAAGAAGGATGTGATGGCGTAGGAGGATACGTCGATTGAAATTTGATTTTGGCGGATCAAAGAAATACCGTCCACGTGATATATTCATATTCTTAGCTGGGTCTCGTACCCGAATTCTCATAGTCGTCGGATGTGAAAAACAATTATATTATCATACATAGCATACAGTACAGACGGCGGATGAACAAAGTGCATCGCCCGGCGGCGGCGATACGTGACGTCGCGCGTCGATATAATTAGCGAAGCGCGAGCGGAAAGGACTCGCGCACCCCCGAATAACAACCATATATGTATACATAACATATAATAATTTCTACGCCGCAGTCTATAATAATAATAATAATAGTATAATATAATATTATCCGCATACAGACGCGTGGTGACTAATCAAAGAGAGTTGCGGTGGACGGCCCTAAACGTGATCGGCGTGCGCAATTTTGGCGCGTAATCGCATTTGCACCTCGAGTGAGGACAGCACACGCCGCCACCATCTAGAAATAACGCAATTTATATGTCTTAATAAAATATCCCGACTTCGCGTACGTGTAGGTGCAATATATAATATACTAATAAGTGTTTGTGTATGTGTGTGTGTGTGTGTGTGTGTATGTGTGGGTTTGTGGTATGGATGATTGTGCAGAGGCGTAGAGCTGTTGTATTAAGTATATATAGGGTGCGGAGGGTAAAATAACAGTTGACATGGACGGAGAAGTTTTAGAAGATGAAAACATTTATAAAAAATATACTTTTTCAATATTATTATGTGTTTTCTTAAAATAATTGCAAAACGAGTTTTCTAAAAATATGAAATATTATTTTTAGTAGATGATTATATAGGCATTACGAGGTATATACAACTTAACACTGGTAATATAGCGTTGATTGTTTTAGTTTCTAATTACAATTTCTACGAATTAAAATAAATTTAGAACTGTGTGATTCCTTTGATAATCATATGCTTAGGTATTTTTTGTGACAAACATTTGTTCGCAACAAATGCGAATTCGCTAATTCAATAAAGTGTGTGTGTGTGCGTTTATTAGTTTCCAAAGACATATTTTATAAATATTATACTATATATTATTATTTATAAAATATAATGCGATGGATTTAAGTACGATATTTTTATGATAGTACTTATAAGTGACTAAGAGCGTTTATCGTGACCACAGTAGGTTAGGTTCAGTAGCCACAACTAGAAATAATAATATATTGATGATATATATATCTACTTACGTCGTAATACTTATTTTATATAAACTAATATTTTTTCGAAATATTTGTCCGTATTAGGCATATCTTTGGCTTCTATTTCAAATATTCTGTAAACTATTTCATGGGAAAACAGGTGCATGATAATGATTTGTACCGTCCTCGACTCGATCTTCGCATACACTCATCCCGGCTAATGGCTATTATACGTTACTGTTTTAAGGCGTATATATAGGTAAATAATATCACGACTAGCCAAAAACACGCTTTAATTTGAATTTAATCTTATAAAAATATACACAATACCTATTGTTTAAAAATATATTTCATCATAAAACAAATACATAAAAATAATTGGATATCAAATTGTTTCATCTATGGAAATATTTCATAATAATTAAAAATAAAAGAAGAATCGAGTATAATGTAATACATTTTATACTGTTATTATATTTTATTCAGCTTGTTTTTTTTTTTCTGAAATAGAAATTTCTTGAATAGACACAAATAATTAACAATAATATGACTCGAGGGCTACTATATATAATATTATATTATACACACTTTATTTTTGAGTACCTACCCATAGTTCTAAAGTCAAATAATGAAATAAATATTATGTAAATAACTTGTTTAAATGTAATTAATTAATAGTGTGTCAAGTTTTTGGTTTCATAAGCTATTTTAATTAAAGAGTTAAGTAGATATTATCTTGTTTTTACGTTCGAATTTAATGTAAGTAAGAGGTACTCTTATAACAGGAAACTACATTTTTAGATATATTCTTACGCTCGAAGAAAACAAAACAAGATTACAAACACCGAATTCCGTATAAATTACTAAATTAGTAATGTTTAACATTTCCACGAAAGTCACATCACTCATTGTTATTATAAATTCATATTTTTACTACAATATGAGACATGAAAATACATTATCATTATTATTATCCAGAACACGTTGTTCTGACAAAAAAATACACGTATGCCACTAATATATTTTTTCTCGGCTATTCTGTTAATAAACCAACAGTATACGTGTCCAATAAAATATTCGATATCATACTTTTATAATCATATTATACTACAATGATTCATAGATCATGTATGGTATTTTAAGTGCGGTGATATATCGGTATTTTTGACTCCTCGATCACAAACGATGACAATGAGTCATCCCTGGGAGTAGTGTGGATGTTGAATCATAATTTAATAAATCGAAATATAAAATGTAAAAGTTTTAACTCACGCGACCATAATGATGCGTTATAATAATATGTAATAATATGCATCTCCGAGTATAGGGAAGTCGTCGATATGCTTAATTAACTGTATTATGTGTTTTAATGATACTCGAAATTTGCAGAATGATTATAATAATATTATATAAAACTCCTTCAGTTAGATCGACACGATTTTCAACAGCAATTCTATGCTATATTATAATATCGCGTACGATAGCTATGTCTTAAGACGTAAAAGGTTTACAATTAAATTTAGTATTTTATAGTATTAACGATTCAAAAACATATTTTAATGATGTGTATTTCATTATAGTCGTATAGGTACAATATAATATTATAATCCTATTCCACAGTTCACTCTAAATATTTTTACCAGAATAATATTATTACATATTATACTAAACGTGTTTGGGACTTGAAAATAATAAAAAAAAAAAAAATCATGAAACACTGATTATTTTTTTCCTACAGGCGCTTGAACGATTTAAAAATAACTTAGTTGCGCGTCAGGATATTAATGTTTTACCGTAATGGAATTAAAATAAGACACACAATATTATACATCATAAACTCGCAGGTAAGACACTGAGCTGTAGTTGCATTACATTCTAATGCTTCCACAGCGGTCCGTACAAAAGGGTTGTGCACTTGTGCACCTATTTGAAAACATTTGAACCACAAGAACCGTTCATAAAATATAATATAATATCATTGTCCGATCGCCCGCGTACAACAACTCGCCTTTATACGATATCGTCGGAGGAAAGCGAAGGTATTTGCATTATTATTTGCGGCTAATGTCAAATAATAAAAGTTTACGTAACGATATCGGGTGCGTGGGCATTGTGGGGAGGGGGAGGGAGGTATTTTTGCCACAAAAACAGAATTATTACTTATTCACGACCACTGTTTATTACCCGACACGGTAGATGCGCGGTATTTTCAAAATCTTTCGACCGAAAAACACCGATACAGTTGCAGATAACAATAATACGTCTTAGGTACGCGCAACTTGGTTTTTCGCGTGTCCCCGAGCGAAATTTCCGACGATCAACTTCAAGTGGGTATACCCATATAATATTGTAATTATAATATTAAACACGGTCCCGCACTACCACGTACCAACCCATATTATAAGCGTGTTTACGTATTTCTCGAGAAACCGATAGTGGTGGCCAACAAAATTGATGTGTAAATAAATTACAGCTTGAAAATCACAAATCTTAAACAACGGTTAATTTTACGTCACGAATGACGAAAACTTTCACGCGACATTTAAGTTACCGATTACTCTTATAAAACACCGTCGTCGTCGCAACATTGTTTGTATTTGTTCGTCTACCTATTGAACACGTATTTTCTTTTTGTTTTTCGTTCGACAAAAGATACTTTCTAATCTATAGTTATATTGACTAGGCAAGTAGGTACCTATTATATTATAATATGTATGACTCTCGGGTGTATGTAAAGTAGTTAACAATTTCATGCAAAACACCTATATGCGCTATGCAGACTGCAATAAATGTAACGAAATATTTACCATCCCATTTGAATACAAAAAATTCAAACGTGTGTATTTAAATTTTAAGTGCGCGTGTACGCACGTTTATATGTTAGGATAAATTATAATGTAATTTTAAATAATGAAGATAATTTTTCACGTCACATGTGAACGTATATTACCGTAACCCATAAAACATAGTATTGTGTTTGCAAACATTAACGGTTTTTACTAGAATATACTTAGCAATAATAATGTACTTTGTACTTCGATGATAACGGTTTAATTTAACCCGTAGACTTATGCTAGTTAGACAAAATATTTAATTAGCATAAATAGTTGACTTCAATTGTGTATTTTCTATAAAACTAGTGATTTGAATAACATAATATTATAATATTATGCATTATGTGCATTATAGGTACCTATTAAAATATTCTATGAGTTTTTTGAATTTAATTTTCTTATAGAATAATAATGTCTAATTTCGTTCTTGTAAAACTGCAGTCCAATTGAAAACCATCACACATTATACCAATATAATTGGTGTAAAGATTAAATAGATTGATTTTATTTTAAGGCAGTTTACAACATATTCCGGGTGGACGGAAAAAGTTCAGCTATTAAAATCTTTTTTTAAGAGTTAAGTGCGGAAACTGAAAAAGGACTAAATCATAATAAAACATATCACACTGGTGCCATTAAACTATAAACAGCTATATTACATATTATTATAGTGAAAGATTCCAAGCAGTTCGGAAAAATACTAACCACCAGCATTTGTCAATCCAGACAATCGAGTTTTAATATTATTATATAAAGGTACTTCATTATAACATAAAATTATCGCAATTACAGATTGTTATTGTGACTGTAACAAACGATTTCCCCTCGACCTTTGAATCATAATAAAATATGTATGTACATACACTGGTGCATAAATTTGCATTTATTATTAAAAAATGTATAATATATTTTATTTTGAAATGGAATTTATGATTTATAATATTTACGTTCACTTAATAAAAGCACAGAACAAAATAACAAAAGAGATAATAAAAAATATTTATGTCATGTTACTACAATATATAATTATTTCTTCGATAAATTTTTTCTCATTTATCTATGTAACTACACTTCTATAATACATAATTAATTACAACTATGTAAAGCGTCTTATTATTTATTAAGTCTGTATACAGATTCTGATAGGTGTGTTATATTATTGTACTTGAACTGATATTATAGGCTTCACAATTTTGCATTGCGATTTTATCATAATATCGACCTTAAAATAATATATGAAGCATATTCTTAAGATATTTCAATTAGTTTGAACGTCAAATAAATTCAAACGTAACATTTTCAGTCATTTTATTATCATTCTATAATATTTTATCATTATACTGTGGTTTAAACAAATTTACGGTGGGTAGTAGCCAGTAGGTAATATAACTGTTTTGATTTATAACGTGAGAAGTATAACGCATAATACAAAACAAACTATTTTAATCTCGTTTAATGAAATATTTACTGTAAACAAGAAAATTTAATTTTAAATTGAATGCGCATGTAATTGAAATTAATTAATGAAATATAAAATATTATATACTATGGTTTTGATTAAGTTTTAATATTTTGGACTTTCGTAGTGCACATAAACTATAATATTAAAATGAAAGACAGTGTGAAATAAAATCATAATAGACGCATAAAAATATTTCAACCTATATAATGCGCTATAAAAACATAATATGTTACTATTACTGTTTATTTTAGTCACAAATTCAATATACGATTTCACTTTCTAATTTATCGTTTTGGGTATGCATTAATAGTTTATGTTATACATTATAACACTGTTTACCTATAATTTAACTTGGAGATGAATAAATATAGTACTTATATAACTTATATTCTTATGTTTTTTTTTTTATATATATATATAATGTAAAACGCAAAATTAGTTTTAATTATATTTGTGTGAAAGTAAAAGCATAAAATGTATTGTTATAAATGTTTCAATATCATAAAATACTTTTGATAATAAGTAATAACTTTATTAAGACCAGCGTGTATCGTTGATTAATAAAACTGTCAAATATATGGATACACTGAACGCGTAAATATATAATATATTTAGGTATTTGGTCTGTGGTAGCTGGTATTTGGAATTTCTGATAGGTAGTTGAATATTATACCATTGAACGCTGAACACATAGTTTAATAGTTTTATCCAAATTAATTAATAAAAATGCTTCGTTATTTTGTCTGTTAATTGTTGATATTATTGTTTGTCATTAAACCTATATTATGATAATCCTATTGAGTCTAAACACATTTCGGGAGGACATATTTCATTAAAAAGAGAATTAATTGTTTTATAGAATTTGATTTATACATTTGTAGAATTATATCGAATGTAATGGTTGAATTACAAGAAACGCTCACGTTGCGTGGGAAAGTTGTATACAATAAATAAATAGCAGAAAGACCCAATACCGCTCACGGGTGTTTATAAATGCACATAATATCGTGAAGTCACTTTTAATCGAAATCATTTTGCACATGTCACTTTATAAAATGTATATTCGTTCAAGATATTGATTACTAACAAACGTCTGAACAAACGTCTGTGTAAATAAAAAACAGTATGTAAAAGACAAATACATATAGGTGTAGTATATTCGCACACCTACCTACTCGGTCTTTACCATGTTGCTCTGTGTATATACTGCTGACACGTTTGAAGTATTTAAATATGGCTTACATAGGGTAAATGATGGTATAAAATGCAATTCAAAACTTCCTTAAATGACTATAAAGGTGCAAAGGTTTAATCGTGTAAATATTATTGTTACGCGTTCTATAATACATTTAATTTGCATTATACGTCATATTATAAAGAGGCAACTTATAATGCATCGCGACTATCGAACGTTTGTGCATCGCATACGATTACGTTTATTTGAAAAATCACCTCTTTATAAATATAAAATTCTCGGTTATGTAAATATCGAGGTAATAACGAAAACATTTTTTTTTTATATATAAGTACGTGTTTGTAACTCAATTGACGCGGAGACACATAAATTAAATTTAATGTTTCGAGGTTGCAATATAAATTTATTTTGAAAAATACAAATTTCATCAAATGATAAATGATTTTGTTGGGCTCCACTCGAGTCGCATGACACGTTTGTTAAATTCCGCGACTCGTTTTATTTACGCGCTTCCCTCGGATGTACCAATACAAATGCCTATGTATAATAATATATACCTATAGGTACATATAACGATACGATCGCTGTATATTGCACATAAATACAGCGATTTACCTACTTAACCTAACATATGCATTTATTATGCACATTGTATATTATTATTATACGTATATACTACAATATGCGTGGTGAACTACATTATATTACGTATTTTGTGTACATGTATACCTAATATCGTGTAATATAACGGTCGAAACCTATGTAAAATATCGCGAGAAGACGCGAATAATGTGGGAATTTGCGTTTAAAAATCAGGTTAAATGCCGCGGGAAACGAGCGCGCGTAGAGCATGTGTCAAAAAGCCACTATACTGCGTGGATTGTGATGTACGACGTGGATTGACGATCGTTAGACAGGAAAAAAATAAAGTACTTGCTTATAACAATGTATTTAGGTATGTATAATAATATATATATATACCTACTTGTTCGGTTGAGATATTTTTTAAAGGCGATCGGAATGATATGCTGTGACCGAAGAGACGTGCTGTTGGCAGTGGGTATATAGGGGTATGTGGGTATAATAGTAATCGTGTGACATTTTTTATCTGTCCGTGCGGAAGAGCGGTCGCTTAGTTCGCAGTGACGACAACGACGATGAGACAAAAGAACACGACCGGTAGTTATCCTAACCAGTGAAAAATACAATTTGCCAATTTCGAATTTATATATCAGTAAAATCTTTGCCGAACCGCGCACATACCTACCTATTGCGTGACGAGTTGTCGGCGGCGGTGGTCGCAGTGCTAGTTCGGCCGAAACAAGATAGCTGATCGTGCGCGATGTGACCGTCCGACGGTTGGTGACCAAGAATAAAAGAGACACACACATGACAATCCTTCTAGAATATATTATTATGATGTAATTCGATGTGCTTATCCTGTATTGGATCAAAAACGTTAAAAAGTTA
Source organism: Rhopalosiphum padi (assembly GCF_020882245.1). Taxonomy (NCBI): domain Eukaryota; kingdom Metazoa; phylum Arthropoda; class Insecta; order Hemiptera; family Aphididae; genus Rhopalosiphum; species Rhopalosiphum padi. The sequence continues at coordinate 35,486,554 of NC_083598.1, forward strand.
ACTGATAATTGTAATATATATAAATATATTCACTGCAAGAGTTATGGAACTTACCCGAACACTTTTTAAAGTAAATCACTTATTTTATGATTATTATTAATAAATTCAATAATACAATAGTTTATAGTTGTTATTATGACTGTAGATAAATTATCTATACATTTAATATACACATTCCATTTATAAACGCTCTCACAGCCAACAAAAATGTCTGGTTGCGCTATTGCAATAAATTATTATATCTTTGGGAAACAAATCAATACATTATTCTGTTATTATAGTAATTTCTTGTAATAATTGTAATAACGATTCTAGTCAGTGTCACTGCGTCATAGTGGTTCGTGATACGAGAGGGAGTTTTCTCTCTCTCTCTCTTTCTCTACATATATTTATATACACTTATAAATTACTAACTGTTTAAAGTTTAAGCCAAAGAAACCGCAAAAATAAGTTTTGTACGACTTCTTTCAAGAACCTATCAAGACCATACACGGAGTCCCAATAAAATATCAAAATTAATCCGACACCGATCCTATAAGACGAAAACATAATAATATTATGTTATAGATACCTATATCACATTAAACGATGCTCATATAAATCAGCCTTTTTGCCGTCAAATTTACAACATTATCGCAGAGACACGATAAAATATATAGCGAGAAGCGGTCAAAAAAAAAAAAAAAAAAATGACGTATTTTGTCGCATTCGGTGTTTACATTGTAATATTATAATATATGTATACAAATTACAAGTACACGGCATTATGTACGTATATTATATATTATTGTGTCGTATCCGATGGGCGAACGGATGATGGTCCCCGTGTGCGCCGAGGCTGCGGCAACGCGTGTTCTCCGCCAACGCGTCCGTCCGTCGGTATTACGGTACGGCGCGGTCTCGCCGACCATTAGTCAACATTGACGAAGTGCATTTCCACCGGTCAGAAGTAGGCACCTATATTCTCGATTGGCAAAACAACAATAAAAAACAAAACGGAATAAAAAATCGACAGAGTCGACTAATCTGACGTGTTCGACGAGCGCCCACGCGCAGCGATTCGACACATTCGAATACAAACGTATATACCCATAGAGTTGCGGTACCGATGCGTATTAATCATTCTTTGGCCATTGTGATGTTGTTGTTTTATGTTGCTGTCGCGACAACGCAATGCGTGAAACGTGCGTAGAAATCCGTACGGCAGAAATATGTGTATACGACTGCACATAATATTATAACGGTTCCGGGTCCGGCGAGTATCGAATATATTTCCGGTGGGTTCTGACGAAATTCACGACGAGCGTATAGTTTACTTATTATATATATATATATATGTATTATTATTGCTATATCGTACGAATTCCGGTCGATTGACGGTCGAGACGTCCAGCACGCAATATTCCAAAGTCATATTGTTATTATTATTTCGACTCAATGATATCGCGAACGCGTCGATTCTTGGTCGAGGAACGGAAGGGCTAGGACTGCAGTTTATGGAGGTTGCATGTGTGCAGTGTATATTATCTATTGCGGCGTCCCCAGCACGCGCAATAACGGATATCATTAGGTCGTTTTTTCGTATATACGTAATATTATCATGCGTAATACCCTGGAAAACATAAATACGTTTATTATTAATATTGTTTTTATTTTTTTTATTTTTTTTAGAAAGTTATCAAGACCTACGACGTCGTAGGCAGTGCATTTGAAACGTTGTGTGCATCTTTCTGTAAGTATCCGTAAGTATAAATCAAGAGGACAACAGCACGAGAAACAGCCGCGATGATTATAAAAGATTCGTATAATATGTACTACGTTGGTACACCAATAAATAAACGGCGTCAAAAATGCATTTAAAAAAGGGTCGTAAATAACTGATAAGGAATACGTTGTCGTGGTCGGATCCAATAGAGAATAATGTATTATTTCCTATATCATATACCTACGTTATAAACAACGAATTAAACACCGCATGAATTATTTTATTTTAATGACTGCCCACCATTAAGGGAGATAATAGCATTTTAAGTGACAACTACGGTTTCTAGGCAGTAATATGGTTTTACGGCTAAAATGATTTTATGACAAACATCTTCGTTTTTGTAATTTAAATTATACGTTTAATCGGTTATTTACTGGTAATGTTGCCCACGATATAAATTGTTTTTTTTTCAAACGAATTTTAATGTCCACAGTAATAATAATATTATTATTATTATACAATAGTCATCGTCTATTATACAATAATATAGCCTGTGTCAGATTGCAGTCGTTTTAGTGTAACGATGTCCGTGCAGGAAACTACTACACTATTCCCGTTAATTCAACAGTAAACAATATTACGACTCTCTAGCAACAGGTAATTATAATAATTAATAATAAAAAATATTATTATGTGCATATTATAATATATATATCAACCGGAGCCTAAACTATATTGTATACTATTATACTAAAAGTGACGTGAAAATGCTGTTAAACTGTACTACCTGCTACAATAATATATGCGCTGAACATATTTATGGTGCTCAATATCACTAAATCTCGTCGACAAATGATTGACCGATAAGTACTTAAATTCTGAATACACATATTGTTGTGCGGCAATATACATCATTATTATCCCTACCTACCAGCATATAAAATCATTTGTCAGACGCCTTAGATCGATTGTCAATCATTTTCCGTTTCGTCTCACGAATAAATTGTCATCGATTTCCGCCGTACATATAATCTTATATTATTACGTATTATTATTTATTTTCCAGAGCTATAATTCAATACTTCTATGCAGAATGTAGCGACTAGATCATACTATTAGTATATTATATTATTATCATCGTTCGATGTTCATTTCATTCTAAGTAGAATCGGACGTCATACTGGTAATCTGAATTTATACAGTAATCACTTATCTTTGTTGTTTGTAATAATGTTTATACAACATTTTTAAAATTATTAGCCCAATTTTTTTTATATATATAATAAATTTTATGTATAATATTCATCTTCAATCAAAAATATCAAGCTCAATACTTAAAAATTACAAGCATCTTTACAATATAGGCTTAATATGCATAGTGATTAGGCGCCTATAGTGTATATAGTGATGAAAATAATTCAATACCTCGTATAGTAAAATGCTGACTTAAGTACAAGCATATATACAAATGTAAACTTTGTCTCAATTTTGAGATATTTCAAAATAATATAGAATAATTAGAAGAAAACAAACTACTTTGTACTTAATATTTAGAAATCACATGGAACTAAAACTGAAAATGCCATAAAAATTAAATGAAGTAAGCAACGGAATTTAAACCAATGCTGTAAAATATATTTCAAAAATTATTATGCCTTCGGTATAAATATTATTTATATCGAACTGTAATACAAAAGTAACATCATTTTTAGAAGAAAAAATATTAGGTATTTATAAATAGCTATTTTTAGGTAGATGTCAGATACCTTCAAACAAAAATATTAAATGTCTATTGATAATTTATTGTTTTAATAATTAGTTTCATCTAAACACCTTGATGTATAAAAAATAACATAAACACTACGGTTAATTGAGTTTCATTTGAAATTATTTTTTGAAAGAGACGATTAATCATTGCTTTCAAATTAAAAATAATAATGAAACACTACTTTGCGTTAATGCAAGCGAAGTGAGACGAGTGCACAGCACCAGGTTTTCGTATCCGGCCCGATTTTTAATCACAATAATTTAACAGGCAAAAATTCCCCAAGTCGTTACCATCGCCAGACTTGTAAAGATAAATCAATTTGTGAACACTATTTAAACAATTTATTACCAATACATGGATTTTTGACAACTTCTAAACATTATTATATAATGATAATTTGTTCTTTTATTAATAACCGTCGAATCGACTTCGTAATTGGCTTAACATAAATCGTTTTATTATTATTTGTAAATAATTAAATAAAACCTGTTTCAAACGTTTTCGATTGTCACAACTAATAAACACTTAATTGTTGTAGCTACAATAGCCAATGGATATAATATTATTAAGGTTGAACTATACGTATTTGTCTTACATGGCACTTTTACAGTGTAATACTAATAATAATAAAAAAATTAAATTAAAAATGTATCTTGAAATATTATAAATTCAAATTTTTTAAGTATATTTTTGAATTTGAATGATAAACCTTTAATATATATAACTTATAAAATATGTAGATATAGAGTTAAAATTCAAGTTTATAAATCGTTCAACGATATCATGTCGTATCGAAATATCAGAAAATAATATTACCATAAAATGTTCGTTATGACTGTTTCAGATAACCATCGTTGTAATGTATCAAATATTTTATCCCACCTGTTAATATATTATAATGTATTATGTTTGATTATATAGTGCTTATTTTTTTATATCTTATGACATCCATTCAAAACCAAATAATTTTATTCGTGACTAATTGATTATTTTAATCTAACGTTTAATTTTTATTACTTCTAATTGGCGGTATCTGATATGTCTATCGTCTGTCATTCGAAAACACTAAAAAATAAGTAAATAATTAATCAAAATGGCCAGTGTTTATATATATTATATAAATATATTACACAGGGAACGAATAATTTTATGAGCATAAAAATAAATATACCGATTTTAAGTGTTTTGGACTACTACCGCACTTATATCGTCTCGATAACGTTTTTTCTTACCTCTCGAATAAAACGAATAAAAAAGTTTTCGTTTTAATCGTCTTACGACCTCTATATTATGAGCTGATATAATAAACTATGCTATTGTAACGTTTTTTTTTTTTTCATTTTAAGATATTTCGTCTTTTCGTAGTAATAATATTATATTCCTTGGTCATCGAGTCGTAGGACTAAAACGCGTGCCATTGCGCTTATGACACATGGATTTCTTAATCGGTCTTGGCGGCGGCCGGTATCCGATTTGTTATCCTATTGTCGTGTATCGTTGCGCGGCTTAAACACGCGTAGGGGACACGTAATAACGTTAAAAGCACTCCCGCGGCGCGTTGTCGAACGGTTAGTGCGTTCGATATAACAGGCGGTACTTATTTTATTTCTACATTTCGTACGCATTTGTAGACAGTTTTTTTCAACTCGCGCTGTGTATAGCGTCGCCGTATGGGTAAGGCATCTTTCCGTGCGCGGAGAACCAACACGCGGCGAAACTGAGCGAACGGAGAAGAGACGGAGGGACGATTGTCGTACACGAGGAAAGCCCATAAAAGAAGAAACGATGCAAGTCGATGCACACGCACTCCAACCGTATAGATACCGATCTGCCGGTTGTCCCAACACGCACACATACACACACACACACACTCGTTGACTGACTCACTCTCTAAACGCACACACACACACATATACTCGGTCGCGTGTGTAGTCGTACTCAAACGTCATCCGTTTATTGTACCATTATAATCGTTTGTATAATTGTTTGGAAATCGATCTGCGGCGGCGGACGACATGTACAAGAAAGACCGGTCCCACGTCGTAGACAATAATATGTATATATTATTATTATTATTATTATAATATTATATTCGTAAGTGCAGTGTGCGTGGTAAATGATCAACGAGGACGTGAGCCGCGGCTCTGTCTATATAATGAGACAACCCGTCGTCGTCGTCGCCGCCGTCGTCATAAAGTCACCGACGCATCGCTGTAATACAACCTCTGTTGTCGTTGCGTCCCTTCACCGTCACCACCGTATACCCGGAACACCCCGACGAGGGGTTGTTTAATGGATTCGTGTACACTTTACCCTGCGCAGACCGCAGGTGAGATATCACAATGATAATATGATGGATCGCATTAATAAGTATAGCTCGTACACCTGTAAAGATATTTCGATTATCGATCGGCCGTCTCGTATCGATGTCCGAAATAGATTGTGTAATGCCCGTGTATTAGGTATACTCAATAATGCTATATACGCGTATGATGAATCGCATCACATCGTTAAAACGATTGAAATAATCAGTGGTCGGAAGTCACTAATTTGTATGTAGTATGCGTATGCAATAACTATATACTAAATAATACAAATAAAAGCTTGTTATACCTTTGTGCAAACGTACGATGTATAGAGTGCAGTCGCACGACAAACGCTATTTTTTTTCAGTTAGATAAATAATAGGCTTTGATAAGAAAATCAAATGTATATTAAGGAAAAAATTTCATATAACTGTATAAATTGGTCGATGTTTACGAAACCAGATTTCCGTATTTTTATTTTTTTTGTTTTTACTCGAACGTGATGCATGTGAGTATGGCAGACGGTAGTGATGTCAATATTCAGTATTTCGTCGATATGTATAAATTAATCTTTAATCTAAAATGAATCTAGTTCATTAAAGTTCGTGACGAAATAGAAACATTTTATTAGTTATTAAGCGTGTAGGTATATCTTACGTTATTTACAACGGAAAAGTGTAGTGTCGCTCTTGTTAAACGCTATATATATTTGTTCTATATTATACTTTTGAAAAAAATCAGTTTATACTCGCTTACATTTTTTTCTATACGTAATACGTATGTCACAGCTCACAGGACTGTCTTTATTTTTTGTACCACTATTATACTATACAATAATAAACATATTACGATATTATTATCGTCAGTGGCGTGTTCAGCACAAAAAAAATTGTGTAGACTCGTTTTGTTCTGTAAACTTATGGCGTCCTAAATGCAAAAAAAATGTGCGATCTTTTTTTCTCTTAAAAAAAACTTAATCCTAAAAATTTAACTTCTAGTGCGGTGCCCCTTTTAGAGGCTTACAATTTGGTACCCAGGGCGCCTCCCCCCATTCCCCCTTTTGCCCTTTCCTAAATATATCTCTGAGTGTGTGTGTGTGTTTATAACTATTAGGGAAGATTGGTCATATCACATGGGACATGATAATGATATTCAATAATAAATATGAATAATAACATTTTTATTTGTGATAACAAAAACCAAACAGTCAAATAAAAATTGGGCAGGACCGAGCTTAGTCAACTTACCCTGTAAACACGCCACTGATTATTATGATTTTCTAGTGTGAATTTATTCCACAAGAATCTTGTTGTAACCCGTTTGATCGTAACAATAAATTAATAATAATAAAAAAAAAACAATTATCGTAATTTATAGTGACTTGCGCGTTTGATATTTGGCAAGGATGCATATAATCATTTTACTCGCATAGTAATTATATCCCATGATAAAGTGTCAAAATACATGTGTATATACAGCGATCGTATGTATATAACTTATACAGAGCGATTCAAGCAACCTCAATCCAGTTTTTTCATTTATTTATTAATGTATTTAAATTTAAATTTCCAGAGCAATTAAATACATTCAAAGACCACATTCTCAAATACTTAGATTAGTGTATGCCGTTTGAAAGGCCTAGTGATGTAAAAGTTGTTAGTGTATAATTAAATAAGTAGGTACAAAAATATATATGATGCATTATTAACGAAAATATTATTCTAAGTGCACATAAAGTCACTTAATAATTCATATACGATGTTCGTTCGTATTTAGATTTGGATGTTACAAAATGTTCATAAAAAAAATTTTCGGCTTCATAATTTGAACACACATATTGTTAATAGATACAATGAGAAGGGATGCATATGCTCGGTACTGGATTTTCTTGGGTATGATGAGTAGTAATACGCTAATACGTATATCGTAGCGCTTTATGAGCCATTTCGGTAACGACCTCACGACCAGGCCTCGACGTTGTACAGCCTATACAGTACACATATAGTGTACTTTACTACTACATATATCACCGCGCAATAAACCGGAGAAAATCGAGAAAAAAATAATTGTTTAGTTAGATACATGTAGCTGTCGCTGTTGATTAAATATCGTATAACATTACACCGTAACCTGTACGCCACGGAGTGCCTACATATTATACGTGTTTGTGTGCGTATACACCGTGCAGTATATCCGTAATTTATATTGGTGCTCGGTGCAATCGGGTTACAAGTACACAATTTACTAACATATCACGTACACCCATATATACCAGTGTACGTCATCCACTGGCATACTTTTTTGACACATACAAATGTGGACCAAAGCGCTCATTGCTGCAGCGACGGCCTATAATAGTATAATGCGACGAACAGGATCTTCAGTGTATAGTTGTAACATGCAATGGTTTTCCGCTGAGATTTATGCGCGAAATACGCGAGTGAACATCTATATGTATTAAAATCTAAAAATTAAAATAATAAACAACAACACGTAGAATGAATCACTTTTTTCTTAGTATGCCTGTCACGTGTACGTGATAAACGACTGGGTGCAAAATGACTAGAGTAGGTATATACTCGTATTATATCCGATATCCGAAAACAAACAAAATATTCTCCTAATCGATGTCCATGTGATACAAATCGATAATAATACTCTTTAGTTAATTCTAGAAGCTGTTGGTAGTTATAATCAACACCATAAGTCATAACCGTAACAGTTCTACAATAATATTATGTGTAACAACTATGTTTTCATTGTATATGTTTGCAGTGCGTGTATTTGTTATATGTTATAGCCTTATAGGTGAAGGGAAATTTATTGAAATTACAAAATCACGACACGATCCGTAATCCTAGCGTGAAACCAGTATTTAAGGTTTGGTTTATTTACCAAAGTTATTGTATCACCTATATGCGTAATGTGTGTTTTTTTTCTTTCCGATCATTCTTGCAAAACAGATAAAAATATTATGCTGAATCACGCGTGACAGTGTAAAAACAACGTCCAGCGCGTACGAAAGTGATTATTGAATATTAGAAAGCACCCAATAAGGGTTATGCTGCATAAATGGTTTAAAACGATATCATCTGGTATCGATTTCTCAATAAATCAAACTCCGGGGAGTCGTCTGGACCGGTACTTAAGGATAAAAAAACCATATTTATATTATATAATGGTCAACGCGACTTGTAATCAATTATACATGTCGCACATATATTTTTCCATGTACAGTGTTTAAGTATATTAAGTTTCAAAGTGATGCTCTCGTATATGTGCGTGCAATAGAGCCGAAATTATCTCACAGGTTAAGTTCCGGAAGGCGGATAACGGTTATATGCGTTCAAATATTTGACATTTAAATGTTTTGAAATTCCACTTGTTATTTAAGAAATTAAAAGTCCATCTGATACAAGAGATCGAATTGATAGTGGCTAGTTGTGAGTAGTAGTACACGATGTTCACCGCGTGGAATAATTGATGATATCGATTCGAAATTAAGAAGTTTACACTAATAAGTAGCACTCGGAAATACTGAAAAGTAATCCAGCAAAAGTATAAATGTCTGAACAACCGTAAAAGCGTTTTTACCGTTTTAAATAAAACATGGCAATCAATCTAAATATTGAATTAATCTGATATATTTACTGATTGTAATCGGAATGTTTCAAAGAAATTTATTGAACGGGTGGTATTATGTCTTATTCTGAAAAAATATACTTTAGATAATAGATATGATAATATAAACACAGTATATAGTTGTAATAAAATATGTATAATATTTAAAAATATAAAAATAAAAACAACAACAGAAATTACCTAAATAATATAAGTAGTATTATAATTGTAGTTAATCAAATGTGATTATACAAGTAATAACCTTGTAATGCGCATGGTAATTACGGTACAAATTAAAAAAAAAAAACATTTGTGTTTGGTGTACCATCATTCAGTAGTACTACTTATGCTTTTGTTTTTATTATACAATTACATTTTATGATCTATTACACAAGTTCAAATACATTTTACTATTGGAGATCTAAAAATACTACACGAGGGTGAAAACTTTAATTTAATTTATTACTCGATAATATTAGAAAGATCTATATCATATTATTATAATAACAATAATTTATGATCAAAAATTGGTTAGTTATATTTAAAAGAGACGAAAATAACATATTGTGAGACAATGAATTTTTGTTATTTATATTATTTCATATTATTAAAATTAAATTAAAAAAACGATGTCTGCACAGAATTTTTTTTTTTGAGAAACGAATGCAAAATATTGCAAAAAAATCAGGAACTTAATAAAAACATCATAAAAAAATATCTATGATTTATGATTTATAATAATTGGCTGTATTAGTAAATGCTTACCACATTATAAGATAACAGCTATTTGTATTGTCATTATATTGAGGTTTTTTTTCTTAATGACATTTATGTGTTGTTATTAAGATTATTAAATTTGTACTATATATAGACTATTGATAAAACAATAATTTGTGTATATTATTATTTAGATTATTTATTAAATTACAATCTAAGATGGGAAAAAAACGAACCATATCCTATTGTTTAATACAATAATACATGACATTTTTAGATAGTAATACATCATAATACGATATTATATAAATTATAGTACATCGGATGTTCTAACAATATCGAAAACCGTTTGATGTGTTCAAATATTTAAGCTCAATAAAGAAAAAGGAATTACGAGATATACCTACAGTTAAAATTAAACGTATTAGGAACATAACTCAAAATCCTGTGATCTTTAAACCATTAAAATTATTATATTTTCGAGAAAATACATAATCTTTACTGGATGGGTATATATAGGTTAATGTAATATTATGTTCCTCGTATGGTTTTCATACTTTATTGGTATTGATATTATTATTATTGTCCGTCAGAGAAAAAACTCATTACGTCGAATTTTCTTCCGGACGCAATTTCAATCAACTAGGATCCACTAAATCAAAGGCGCGTCTATAATCATTTGCTATATACATATACGAAAATGTTAAATATTTGTTTTGACCCAAAACTTTTGGTCCGCTCACTGGGTGGTTTCATTATGTACATCGGGCTTCAAGGATCCTGTCCGACGAAACCTTATCGTTTACAAGACCCGCCTAATGCTCTTTATCGGTTAGGTAATAGTAGCTACTTAAATCGTCAAGGGTCACTATTAGAACGTCCACGACTTTATGATATCCGCCATGCTTTAAGCTCATTAAACGTCGCCAGATTTTCTGTCATCAAAAGCGCTAGTGTTCACTGCGATTTAATCTACGAAAAGTATGATCCATAATTAATACTTATACATAAATAACTTATTATGGTGTATTATGGTATTAGGTACCTTTTAAACGATAATATTTTACTTCAAGTGATCCTGTACATAAAAACAAATATGCAAATTATTGTGAAAAAAATAGATATTTCTACATCTTCGGATTATTTATTTCAAATTTCCACGTCTGGCGGAATTTTTCATTATGACAAGTTTATTGATATTTATATTTCATTATTTCAAGAAAAATATTTTATATTATAATAGAAATTTGTACACTCATAACTATGCGTGATTATTTTTCATTTAAAATCAGTGATTTCATACCGAAAATGGAAAAACAATACAACTATAGTAAATTAAACAGGTTTAAATAAAACTGTTAAAAAATATTTCTAAAACACTGTGAAATATGCATGATACGCTATTATAGAACAGTGTTAAGACCTGCGTATGGCATACAAAAATGTTCAATATTTTTCACGTTTTTTTAGAAACCAACATTAAAATTCGAAACACGATCATTTTATAACATTTTTCTATCTTTCATAAATGTCCAATGTATATTTATGCATTTACAATAATATGTTATATATTGTAAAAGTTACTGGATGATATGTGCTTTAAAATATTTACTACCCAAAGAAAACACGACGGAATATTTTATTTTTGAAAACTCCTAACGTAATATTCCAACTTATTGATATTTTTTTTAGCTGAGTGAATTTTAATCGGGTAGCATTTTTTGAGAGTAGAATTAAAAAGGGCTTTTGGAATGGACGTTCAGATTTTTTACACGATTTATTGTTCTACTTAGGAACGTTAAAAAAGTTTTGAAATTAATTGCATTCTCAGTAAATAAAATCTTGAATGCAATGATCTTGAGAATAATTGCTTAATAGATTGAAAGTAATGCCGACCATAATAGGTGAAATCCTACGATATAAAGTTTTAAAAACTATTAGATATAAATTAATTTTATCATAAATCAAAAAATGTATCTTGAGTTTATAACACACTTTTGTTTATAAACAATATCATATTTAATGGAGTAGAATACATAAGTTAGGCATTTCATTTTCCGAATTTAAATGAAATATAAACTAAACGAATACAATACAAAATCAGTTCAAGTATATTTTATAACTAACACACACAAACAAAAAAAACAGTTTATGTTAGGTACAAATGTACAATAGGATGTACAATAACGTAAATAAAATGTCAAATCTATTACGAAACAAAATACCAAGACAAAAAATAATAATATTATTATATATATGTATATACTGTATATAATATATATATATATATATATATACATAAAAGGTAAGTAACTAAAATGTACAGCGTTCTTTCTATTTTATGGTTTTCGAGACAAAATAATATGTTTCTTTGAATGTTAAACATTTTTGACATTTCCTTTATTTTATTTTTACATTTTGTACACTTTTTGCATGTAATAACGCATTCTGTCAGAAAAATACAGAAATAAGATAATATAAACTTTCACTCAAAATTAGATTTTCAAAATACTATTATTTTTTTTTTTTTTTCTTAACTGTGTAACTGTGTAGAACCAAACATGATATATAATAACGCATACACCCAAATATAACTTCTTCACAAAATTACTATCGTAAACGACATTGCGTCAGAGAACGGTCTCATATCTACAATAACATCAATCATAAAATATTATTTTTTAATTGTAAATATTGCTTTATCCACATTTATAACGCATCTGCACGTTTAAATAGGCTTAAATAAACTATATTATGCATATTTTTGCATGATTTTTATTATAATATTAATTACAAACTATTTATAAAATAATTAATTTTATAATAAATACTGTGAAATATAATATTATGCATGCCATGATTACGTTTGTATCGACGCGTACAGTAAAAGTAGATGAAGTTATGTTTTTTTATTGTTGAGTAGTGTGGAAATATTTCAAAGCGTGTATCGTGACAAGTGTGTACTATATTAAAAACATGATTAGGGTATAATGACTATAATGTTTATGTATAGTGTATAGGAACTTACATATTTAACTTACAATTATATCGTGTAAGAACTAATAAGTGTATTTTTTTTTACCTGTTAAGTCTCGTGTAGGAACTTACATTTCACCCTTTCTAGGAACTCTACCACGACAATTGTGGTTTTCATCCGGACGTCATAATCTAATTGGGTCATCGCACATACGCAGATATCCTAAACTGCATAATAATGTGAGAACAAAAATGACGCAGATTGTTTGACCAGAAGGGATAGGAGAAGTAGGACAGGAGGGAAACCGACTATATAAGGGAGCCCTGGATAGGACTCAGATGTGGTTCAGCAGAATTAGTATGAGCATCTACACGTCAGTCATGTGTCTACTGATGTCTAATAAAAAATATTAAAATTAAATGTATTAAAAATTATTACTTATAAACTTGAGATGCTCGTTCATAATATAATTATAAATATGAATGTAATCGCATTATAAGCGGATCGACAATTCAGGGCCGTCTCGGGATTCGCGGCGAACGATATCCCCTCCCCCATCCCCAAAACACCCACCCACCCATCAACATCGGTTTCAAGTGTCATTAGACCGTCGACATATATAATAAACAGTATTATAGCAGTGCTATACATAATATGTTTAGGTATATAATATAAACATACAGTGTATATATATATATATATATATGTAACATCGATACTTACGCCGAAAAGACGGACTCGAAACCTTACCGAGTTCAATCGTCCGTTGTACATAAATGCGCGACGCGGCTGAGTTATATAAATATATGTCGCGCCGAAGACGTGTTTTCACCTCAATTAATAACGCTATAGCTTCTGCAGTTGTCTGCGGCTGTTTATATTTTTATCATCATCATCATCATCATCATTATTATTATTAAATATTATAGTATATTATATATATTATATTATATTTTTATCTCCCCCGTAAAATGTTTTCGTTCCATTACGTTCGCCACACCGGTCGTTTATTTGTTTGTATATTTTCCACCTTTTTTTATTTGTATAAATACGTATATAAAGTCGCCGCGTAGATTTTGTTATTACACGCGCGAGCGGAGGCTTTTGCGCTCACTGAAATCTTGTTTACGCGTTACCATATAATAATATTATTGTATATATACTGTAGTCGCCGGGAAGCGTGTAAGGGTAAGACGCCACCGTGTAGCGACCGTCGTCGTAGTCGTTGTCGCCGTAAAAATACACGAGTTATATTATAGAGATAAGACTCGGTGGCGTGGGAGAGGAAGATAGTGCGAGCGAGAGAGTAAAAGAGCAAGGAAAACGTTTGCCGTATAGTAATCGAAACGCCACCCGTCGACTCCGCGCATTATCTCTTGGTTGCCCGTCGTTAAATTTATACGACGTTCGCAAGCTACTTCGGCCAGACGTCTCATTTGCAAACGTTTCACGAACGAGGCTATTGCACTGAATCCCCGAGTGTTTATTATTATATGTTAATAAGTAATAATTGGCTTCGTTAGTGAAGAGAAACATTCAGATATCCGGAATTAACTTTGGCAGGTATACTTAAAATGGCCGAAACTTCGAATATTTCAATATTATGATACATTTTTCATCTAAAAAAATCGTTTAACGTTTAATAATTATTATTGGTTCTAACAAAGCTCATTTTGAAACAATAGCATCTGAATTAAGTTAATTGCATTTATTTAGATTTAATCAAGAATATAAAATATAGGATTGTAAAATTCGATACCAAAATTTAAAAATGAATCCAAATTTTTCTTTTTCCGCAGTAACAAACAAATTTAAATGTCAATTCACATTTATTTAAGAAAATAATTTTTTCGAATTCACTTGACCAAAATGTTTATAAATTAAGAATAGCAGTGCAATATTTTTTTTTTCTATCAGATTCACGCACAACATAGACAAAACGCGTTCACGCAACTTATTTTTTTTATGATTTTTGATTAATAATAGAATGGAATCACCCATAACAATACTTAGATAATAATATTTTTTATGATTTGACTAATCAGTTTTAAATTTTACTACTATTTGACTTTATATAAAAAAATACATTATTTGTAAATGTAAATGGGTATAAAATTATTTTGAAATAATAATATTTTGACAAATCAATATGTCAAATCCTGAAAAATATTATTTTCTATTGTTTTTGTTATGTCTAAGTAATATTTTTACTCTAATATTACTCAACAAATTTAAAATATTTATTTTGAGTAAATATGTTTTTTTTCTGTGGTGCGTGACCTAAAGACAACGAATAGTTAATTTGCATAAATTTAATTATTATTGTTATTTAAATTCAATTTGTATTAAGATTATAAGTCATATTATACTCATATATTCCACTATACCATTGTTATTAAAATACATAACCTAAAGGCCCCAATAGTGCATAAGTAATTTATTTGTTAAATTAATTTTCAAATCGTACCTAAGCGTAAGTTTATTGAAAATAATGAAATGATTCAATTTCAATATTTTTAATAAACTATAACAATTAAGTCGTTTAAAGTGTTTAAACCTGTGTTTAATCATTTCCTTTAGTTTAAAATGTAATATAAGTTTAATTTATTTATTAACATTATGTTTATATGTTCCGTTCTATTAAAGTTTTAACCGATTACAAATAATTGTACTACGTTACTTGTGAACTTTACTGTGCACTCGCCCACTATAATTTTTCAGGATATAGAAGTCGCGAAAAGGACTTAAAGCATATCAATTTTTTCACTGTTTTAAACGAATTTATGGTCGGTAATTTGTTTAATGTTCAATTGAAACGCAAATCTGAATAATACTTTTTGAAATAATATTTAATAGTTTGTAAAGTTTATATACAACTTCAGGTTATTATTTTGCACTTTGATAGTGCTTTTAGGCATTTATGTATATAATATATATATATATATATATATATATATATATATTAATGATATATTTATTTATAACTTTATTTAAATTAAAAACAAATTTAAATAAAACTATTAAGTAAGTAGTGGATTTTGCGTGCGAATAATTTAGATTTTTAATTAAGAATTAACGATTCAAAACTTTTTTTAAAGTAATTTCCTTTTTTTGCTTTAATTAAAAAGGAATTTATTTATAAAAAGCTAGCAGGATATCTTTCGATATACGATAATGTTTACAATTGAGGCAAATTGCACAATTCATAAAATAGTTATAAATACATTATTATATATAGAACGATTATAAAGACAATAGTACAACACGGGTATAAAATATTTATATTGTTAAGGTTGCAAAATATAGTTTATCGTATAGTTTTAGTGTTTGTAAAAAGTACGTGAAAACGTCTAACGAAGAAAATCGTAATTTGTTTTTTACCCAGCCGTGGTGCAAAGACGATCTTTATTCCGCTATTCGGTGTTTAATGCAAAGGTCGTTTTTGTTGATGTCGTTATACCTCGTAATAACGGAAAAACATGCCTTCCGATAATGGTTTGTGATTTATATGATATAAACATTATTCTATTTTTTGTCGTTCGTATAATTAAATGCTACCGTGGCTGAGCTTGCAGTGATTGGGTGGACGCGGAGGGTTAGAAGGTTTGCACAGATGGTATTTTATAGTTTTTAATTATCCCGAGTCGCTGTACGCAATAAACTTTTTTGACCCTTCCGCTGGTCCACCCATCCATTAATTCCTCCCCACCCCCGCAACCATCTAACATTTAAAACGGGGTCACGATTTATTTCAGACTAGTCGCAAAGGCCAAATGCGTAGCGCAACAACGTCGGAAGAGACCGTGATCATAAATTGATGGTCAATTTGAATATTTCATATCCATATATTTGCTTTATATCCACTTCCGTTTGTTTACCCCTTTTTTGATACCCGATTGTTTTTTGTGACTTAAACCAAATCGTCACCGTTGTTGCCCGTTACATAATAACAATTAACAGTATTATTATATCATATCATAATGTTGATAAAGAAATCAAATTGTTTAAGACACAACAACAAATCAATAAATACTATTCCATTATTTTTAGCGACTAATATCACAGTCGCTCATTGCAGTCGTTTGTTTCACACATTGAAGGTTGGCATATATAAATGACGGATTGAGGAGTTTAGCATTTGGTTTCTAAATAGTTTTCTTAAGAGGGCGTCACACTCGCTTGACGTGTTGTCTCTGTCTTACAAGTACGTAACATAGCAAAGCTCAGCAGATCACGTTTAGCTCCGTCAGTTTAAAAATTAGAGTGAATCGACCTATTATGAAACTTGATGGTAAGAAAATTATCTGTGTTTGTATGATGGTTTTTTACGATTATTAAGTTTGTAAGTGAGTTATGTGCATTTTTAATTTATGCTATGTTATATACGCATAACTTGGTAAAAAATTTAATTATCGTAAAAAACCAACATACAAACACAGATAATTTTCTTACCACCAAGTTTCATTATAAATGGATTCACTCTAATTTTTAAACTGACGGAGCTAAACGTGATCTGCTGAGCTTTGCTATGTTACGTACTTGTAAGACAGAGACAACACATGCGGATGTGACACCCTCTTAACATATTTTTTATAAAACTACGTTGAAACGAGGTTGAATTAGAATAGTTATCTTGACATAGCCAAACATTTATCATCGCCAAAACGATATTGTATTATTAACAGTTAAAATTATACAATATATACGCAGCTTTATATACATTAAATTATTATAATAAAAATGATTTGTAATTAAAGTAATTTGAAAAATCGGATCTTTTAGGTTCAGATCTAAGTACACGGTTAACAATATTGCCTTATAAAAAAAACACTACTGTTCAGGTTCAAACATAATAACTGTTGTCTCGGGCGACGCGTAACAATATATAGGTAGTTCGTATATAGTACTACACGTTGTATATGGCGTAAACAGAATGTGTAACGGCTGGTCATAAAACTGTGTCCCGCTTATTTAATTACAACCGTTGTGTATAATAATTGTAATAATAATAATAATATTATGTTTCAATAAGAGAAGATTATATTGCTGAATTATTATTGTCAGTGTTGTTTCCACCGTTAAGTATATATATAGTATTGTTGTGGTGATACATGTGTATGGTTATTCTATATAGGTCAGCTTCACTGTATATGTATGTGTTAGTGGGAGGGTGAAAAGCTGCGTTTACACACTAAATTGGTAAGGTTCTGTGGACGGATCATATTTTAGGGGGAGTGGGAATTAAAAACCCATTGCAACATTTAACGGTCGTTATTAACACGAAAAGCCGTAAACGACCGTGGCGCACAGGGATCCAATTGTTTTAAATATTGCTTAGGTACGCGCGTGTATTATAATAATATATGATGCGGACACGAACAATTTATACATAAGTATTCCGAACATCCAAAAACACAGACGTCACGCGCACTAATGAAGAAATATTGTATTCGCTGTGTTATATACACAATACGTAATATTATGTGTATATTGTGTGTGTATACCTGTACCTGTTTTTATAGGTATATGGACAATAATTCAGGTGGTCAATATAAGAGTTTATGCAAATGCGAATTAAAACGCATTCATGTGTCTTTTGTACACCGAAAAATACCTATGCTATGGTATACCATAATAATAATATAATACTATATTTTCATTCCGGACAAATAATTTGATATACCTATGCTGTTTTTTATTAATATTTATATAATCCCTGTATGAGCGAGTACGTCGATTTTTCCGTACTTAAAGCTTTAAAGTCAAATTTTCTACCAAAATAATTATCATATTTTATAATATTTTTATTTTATCTATATAAATATCTGATAAAAAATGATACAGTTGATATAGAGGTAGGTATTGTTTTATTTAATTCAACGTGTAAAATTGTTTTGAATTTTACAGTAAATTGTTTACTAGAAAATTCACCACTTGAAACTCATTTAACATATGTACACGCATTTAAATAGAGTAGAGTTGTATAATTTAAGGTATTTATTATTCAAAATTGTATGATTGTATCAACAAAGTAAGCCCGGTGGTTATCAATGAACTATTCAATGCACACATGGGACTAAATACGTTCTATTAACTTTTGTGTTTCATGAAAAATATTCATACTTTAATATAATTATAGTCATAACGTTATTTTATTGCCTAATTTGTATTTAAACAACACACGTCATAAGTATGCTATCTGAGCTGTCGACTATGTACAGTATTATATTAATTTTAGTTTTTAATTTACATTTTTTTCATATTTCATAACTAGAATACAACTAAGTGGTTATGTTTGGTATAAACATGATGCTTATCTCAATGGTGAATCAAGAAAATAATGAAATTCAAAATATATTTCAGTAAAATACTAAAAACTGTATCAACGACATGATGTTATGACAGGAAGTCATGAAATGTAATTGTTGAATAAATCTAACTAAACAATTATTTTAAATGAGTTTTTATAAATATTTATATAAACCTTGTTAAGTATCTATTAACTATTGACTTAATTTAGGTATTGATACGATTGCTTATTCAACTTATAAAATTCAATAAATACAAAACATGAATGTAATGAATTAAATCACAAGATACAAAGTTGAAATAGAAAAATAAATTATTTGATAAAAACCCAATATATTAAGTTCATAATAAACAATATAAATAATGTATTCTATGAATATAATATACTTATGTCCAAAACAGTTAAATAAATCAATTAAATGGTATTTCAAACGAAATATTTCACGTATATTCAATGGTTATAGCTTATAACGATATACGATATATACATATATATATGTATTGAAAAATACAATTTCAATCGATGGTGGTTACATGTTGTTAGACGATTAGACGAATGATCTTTTTCGGGGAAAATAAAAAATTCTATAATGAAGTTAGGAGATATGTCAATATTTCATGCAACACACGACGTTATTATTATATAGGATGACACATTATTTTCTTAAATTATGCATTTATTTGAATTCTGGTTTTGGGAATTTTCAAAGTACCTGAAACAAGAAGATGTTTAGTCAATACAATATTACATACACATTGTAACTTTAAATTTACTATATTTGGCATACAAGAAATGTAATTTATTAAACCAATCTTTGATGGTAATTTTGACAAAATTTCGAACGAAAAAGTGAAAATAGTAGCACAGGTCACAAAACGTAGATATATGCAAATAAATATCATCTTGCCGAATATTGCAATCCAAAAGTATATACTTATTATATTTATTTTATCCTTGCTATATTATAAAACTTTTATAATATTTAAAATAAATTACTAATTTTTAATATTTACATTATTATTAAGATTCCATGATGAAACCTTCACCCCTCATCGCTGCTTCCCCTCAAACCCGTCATTGCCGTCAATCGTACTCGAGCAATCGAGTATAGCAATACGGTATTTCGTCAACAAATATGGCGATAACCGCAATAATAATACTAATATGACGTAATAATAATCATGACAACAATATATCGGAAAACCCGTCGTCGGCGATGGGACGAACAACTGCAGCCGACAGTTTTCAGCACGTGCCCGCCCTTTTGCGTCCAGCCGTAGGCGTTTATCGGTCCGGCACGGATGACCGGACACGTGAAATGAGCTGCTGCTGCTGCTGCTAATCAATAAACGTCGTATAATACGGTCTCACTAGCCGTTCACGGTCGACTGGACCGTAAAGGGTTTTATTGTGTCGTATGACGCCGAATAATTGCAATAATGATGACGGTCGTCCGCACTGTGTATATGGTATACTATATTGGACCGCTGCCGTCGTCGTCCTATCCGTCAGCAGCGCGCATCCCAAGCGTGCAAGTGTCCCGCCGAATAACCGACGATGACCGCGACGTCGGCGACGACGACGACCGATAAAAAAACAGTCGTTGTGTGTGCTCCGCGTATTATTACTATATTATATTATTAAACCGATGGAATACCTACTACGATATTCGACGAAAAGCGATTTAATTGTGAACGTATTCGACCGGAAGACCGCGACCGGCTAACTCAAAACGTCATACATATACCAATATGTATAATATATATATTATATAATATAGCAAAAGTTATATATAAGTCTATATATATATATATGATATTTGTGTATTGCATGTACAGCTATATTATATATTGTATTGCTGCACGGGCATAATAATATAGTCCGGCGGCAATAACACGCGCCACCAAACACACGACGTCAAGTACGACGGTCGGTGCAGTTGCAATTACTGCAGCGAGAGAAGCCAGCATTTTCCCATATATGATATATTTATGTATATATATATATATATCGTACATGTGTAATACACGCACATATACTCATACATTCATATATATATATTTATATATTATACATGTGTAAGGCCGTAAAGTCACGATAAAAGTCCCGACCGTTCTTTTAATATACGATAGTTGGTCGCAGAATCGTTTTTCTCTCTCTATTATAACGCTCGTATAGGTCGTTTACGAAAAAAAAAAACCGTGTATTTCTCGGTTAGCGCGCACAACACATATTATTGCGGTGGATACTGGCAGACTACCTAGATACGCGTACTGCATACCTATAATACGTCTTTAGTCATTATTAAAAATAAATCGTAAAAAAGGACTTGCTCGCTGAAAACTTTCAGGATAACTTGTAATTCTTTTTTTTCATATACTAGACGCGCAAATCGTCGACGTTGTTTGCGTGAAAAAAAGTTTAAAAAGCTTAACAAATACACTCCGTGTATAATTTTAATACCCGTAAACAATATGTGAGAACCATTCATATTATTTCGACGCATTATTAATTGCATCATTTATTATAAACTTATAACAGAAAATTGTACAATTATTATTCGTCTCATAACTGTAATGTGAGATCGATGTAGATCAATCAGGGACCTAGATGATTTTTTCGAATTCGGATTCGGTAAGTCCCTTTATTAGAAAAAAAAAATAACAAGAATTTGTTTTCCAGTTTTGGTATGGTACTTAAATTGTTCATACTACATACTTATAATATGGCTATAATATTAATATATGCATAACACGTATGTTAATATTAATATTATATTTATTATCCGAGTAAGTTTGTCATTGAACAAAAATATATTGTAAGTCATGACAAATGACAATAATACATCATATGACAATTTGTTTTCATTACAGTTATTAATAAGCAGCTAGGCACTCTTTCGATGAATAAAACTCCCATTAAAATCGAATCATCAGCATTCATTTTTGTCTCTTCATAAATCTGTGGTTTTTAATTGAATAATAAACAGCTAGTGCTTTATAAACGGGTGCGCGTGTCTGCATGTAAAACTTATAATAAGCTACACCAAAACCCTTAAATTCGATCGAACAATCGAGTCACAAATACTCAAATTTTTTTTCGTCCCTCAAAGTGAAATAGCGGGTATGGCACGGATAAGTAATACTGTATTACTTTAATTATATTTGAGATAAATAACTCGATAAATCCATAAGTTGAATTTATTTTTAACCCCACTCGAAATTCGAGTTATCCGAGACCCGAGTGTACTACAATGCGTTGATTATAATGTCGCGAGTCATAAACGCGGTGTGTCAATAACAATAATTAAGATTTAAGTCGTACCTATTGAAAAAGAAAATGTACAACAACGCGCGGATCAAACGATCGGTACGATATCGTATTCATACCACTGACCTCGGGACATTTTTTATTTGTTGTCGTTAATGACACGCACAAAGCGTTAGGGTCACGCTGCGCACGATAATAATACATCGGATGAGTCGCGGACGATCGTACGCATAATTTCTATGTTCTTGAGCGCGGCCAATAATATTAATACGACGACATCGAGTCCCGCGAACACACATTATCGTGTACAGCTTTAATATACACCAGACGGATGATTAATAATCGACTAATATTCCCGATCACCCACACACAGCCCGAGCGTGTACCAGCCACGAATGCAGGAACGGAATAATAATATATGTATAGGTATAGAATAATTATATTATCATATACTTACAAGGAGTG
Source organism: Rhopalosiphum padi (assembly GCF_020882245.1). NCBI lineage: Eukaryota > Metazoa > Arthropoda > Insecta > Hemiptera > Aphididae > Rhopalosiphum > Rhopalosiphum padi. The sequence goes on from NC_083598.1 coordinate 35,509,693, forward strand.
GGAAAAAGAACCGAACACCTTCGTGGGACAAACGTTAATTGTTTAATGCCTAGTCACTCTCATCGGGCCGCGCGCGTTTATTCGTATATGTATATATATATATTAATAATCATCGTATAGGATTCGGAGCTGGAGATAATTTTTTTTATTTAAAGAAAAACGCCATTTTTCTTGCGTCTCATCAATCAAACGTTCTGACCCGACGGACCGGCAAAAAAAAAATAAATAAAAAAATAATATTAAAAAAACAGCTCTTGTCGACGACCAGTCATCTTCTCGATTGCTGTACGACCGATCCCGTCGGGGACGGCTACATCGGTGGAGAGTATCATATATAATATTCCGGTAGATTATTATTTTCACCTCCTGCCCATCACTCCGGAATCGTTAGCCTGAAAACGTTTATCGCTAAAGTTAGGCTTGAAAGCCACTGCGATAACGGTGTTGTACGCACGTCATTTACACGCGGTTAAGCACGAATGAGTTGGCCCGCAAATTCAAAGACCGAAATCGCATCGCTCCACTATCGGCGGCGGTGACGATACGACCAGACAATATGGAACAAGTCTTGTGAATGCAAACGTTTAGTTTTAGTCGAATTACGATGGTTTTACGTCGGAAATGATACGATCGCGACGTATCAAATTATTAATGTTGGCGTTTTGTCACCAAAATTTACGTAGCGATATAAATTATACCGAAATATAATATTATATAGTTATACAGTATTCAATTTAATATCGAACAATATCATTACAATACATGATATTTTTCTTAGACGTGCTCATTTTTTATGGGCTCGTGTACGGTACGTCTATATAACATGCACGTATCTATACATAATGTTATAATTAATTTAAATGATAAAACATTTATAAATTTTAGTAGATAATAATTTAAAATTTAAAATTTATTTTTAATTCATCGATACGTAGTAACAGAAACACGCGATGTCGGTATAATCGAGTCGTTATTGATTACAGTCGTATCCAACACTGACAATAGCAGTTATTGTTTTATTTATTTTTCTTGATATAATAAGCTAAGCGGCATTGGTACTGGAAAATTGCCAATACTATCTCACAAAACTCGTAAACTGTTGTGTAAAACTAATATAATTCAAATATAATTCTATGAAATTGTATTCGAACGTTTCAAAAATTATTTTCGATAAACAAACTTAATCAAAAGAAATGTACTATTAACAGACGTAAATATATAATGTAATGCTATTGTTCATTGTAAATAATAATAAACCGATTTCGCAGTTATTAAATTTGCAAAAAGACACAATTGTACAGTCGTTGGTAACTGTAAATTTATTGTAATTTCACCAATGAGCGACGTTATACCTAAGCTGTTTTTAATTAAAACGTTTAACCATTGTGCTTGTCTGTGTATTATAGAACTGATATTATACATTTTGTACAGCCATTTGAAAAAAATAACTATAAAATATAATATAACAACAACGCGTATTTTAAATTACTAAAATATTAAATAATATACACGGGGCATTCGAAAACGGCACCTAACCGTACAAACAAAGTTGATGATGGCAATAGGTACTTATATTATAATATTTAATAAAAATATATAACAGTTATGATCCTCTTCGTAGGATAAAAGAAAATATAATACGATATTACCGACTAGGGGGCGTTATTCGGCAGAATCGATAAAATGTGCTTATATCAGGTAACAAAAAAAAAAAAAAAACGACCAATGATTTATACCTGTATAAACGAAATGGCGAAAAAAATTCGAACACGATAATATAATGTTATAGCAACCGCACAAAAGTCGCGGTGGTGCGGATATAATAATATAATGATAATGACAATAACAATAACTACAACAATCATAATAACAATAATAATAATGTGATAGACAATTTTATCATTATTATTATTATTATTATTTTTTGATGAGTAATAAGACAAAAAAAAAAAACGCAACAGTGTTGTGCATCGCGGTATACCGACGACCGGGACTCGTTCACGCGTCGATTGTTTCGGAAACGAGCAGTCGGCGGCGGCGAGACGGGTGTGTTTTTGTCCGTCCCGAAACGCTAATTTGGCGGCTCGCAAATGGGGTGCGAAACGCCGCCGCGCGCGAACTATTCAGGGGCGGGGGCGGCCCACGCAGAGTCATATTATACGACACACGAAATACGTGTTATTGAGCCGGCTGACGTGCACCGCAGCTGGAAAACATTAACGGCGATCATTATATTAGTATTATTATTATTATTAGGCCCGGTGGCGACGGAGCCCACAGACGTGAAGGTTTCGTGCAAGTAATTATCACCCGTAATATTCAGACGGACTAATTATTTACAGCGCCGCCGCCGCCGCACGCAGACGACGACGTATAAGACACGGGACGACGTATAATATAATACAATGTGACAAGTACGAAATAAACGAGTGCGTGGGTGATTGGGGGGGGGGTGCAACTCTCGCGGAAGTGTGGGCCGCCGGTTGTTGGATATTTTCGAGGGATTTTTTTCCCCCGCTCGGTCGTCTTCCTGCGCAGCGCCGCCGTTATGTTATAATATATTGCCCGTATAATATTATGTGCGTGTATATGGCCCGACGTTTGACGCGAGCCCGTCGTCGTCCGGACGGTCGTAAATCGGCTGCACTTGAGACCTACCAGACACGGATAAACACGCGCGTTTATCCACATTACTGACATCGCGTCATAATAATAATATATTATATTTTACAGCCGTACCTACTGTATAAGTATACGCATGTACACCTATGCACGCGTGATAAATATACTATGTAAGTATATATACGCAATAAGTGCATAACGCACATACGGCGATGCAATATTATAATATTATATCGTGAGTGTGTTTTGGCTTCCACGCGGGCAACCCGGTGTGGTCTCCGCGGAGGAGGGTAAAAACATAATTAGTTACAAATCGTTATGGCTGCGCGCCGTCGTCACCACATTATAATCATTATTGTACACGAGGTACCCGTAATAATATATAAAGACGATACGAGACGTATTGTAATTAAGAATTTAGAAACATGTATCTATGTTTAACGATTCGAAGGCGTTCGTTAGAAGTTATAATCAACGACTGCAGTTTTTTGATTTTCAGTCTAAGCCTTACTCATCTGTATGCATCATAACGTTTAAAAGGTAACAAATAGGTAACACGAACACATCCGATTTTGTCTGCTCTAGAATAATCGTCGTTTTCAGCGATAAATAAAAAATGTAAAAGTTGTAAGATTTTTTTTGATTTGAAAGAAAACCGGAGTTGATCTAAAAAAAAAAAAACATCAAACTCGTGTGAGAACTCGGATTGGAATAGCAGGAATAAACGAATAAGTGACAAATAAGGCGATAATACAACGAAATACTATTCCTAATCCAATAATTAATAATAATACGATTTAATAAAACGATATCGAATTTCTTATAATAACATTAAACAACAATATTAACAACTAACAAATTCAATAATACTTAAAAAAAAAAAAAAATCAAAAAATGTTAAATTCCAACTGCTGTTAATTGAAGACTACACAGTTACCCAAATCAGAATCAGTTATATTTTCCTCGCATATTCACGCTTTACAATTAAAAAGCTTCATTCTATAATTGAAATACTTCACAGATCACTAACTGCCAAACACATAGTGTATAATTATATACAATAAACTTCAACACGCACAGACAAAATATGTCATTCAATAAATCAAAAGTGCTCAATAAAGTCTCAACTATGTAATGTTATGTACCTATACGGATATGTACTTAAAAATTGATTTACATTAGCCAAATAATAGGTAACTAATATGTATTTAGGTATCAATTTGATAACATTTAATACTTGCATACACAATGTTTTAAAAATCCATCAACATATCAATGTATGCAGATAGTTACAAAAATTATAATTTAGAGTGTTGTGTTATGGATTGGATAAAATAAAATTCTAATGGAATATAATTATTATGATAATTTATTGAACTGTAAATAAAATACACCTGTAAACTTTTAATTTTAAAAGAAGGTATCTATTTTTTTCGTTTGTACAATTATATTTTATGTAGGTATATTTAATTTAGTGTAACTACAGGTGTTAATTTTCTTCTAACAGTATTTATTAGAATCTTATAACGCGTAGAGATTTTTATTATGACTTTTATCAACCCTTTTCGAACTGAAGGTTTTTATAATAAAAAAAAAAAAAAAATCAAATGACTTGCGAAGTTATATGTTGCATAAATTATGAATGTTTATAATTTTATACTTTTAACAAGGAATGCGAAGTAAAACATAGTATGAGCTTTTAAATTTTTTTTTAAACATGTTCTTTCGGTAATTAAACCGAAAAAGCACTCTTTGTATGTATTAATGGTAGAAAATATAAAATAATAATAATAAACGATGACTGTTAAAAGAACGTGTAAAGTACACGGTGAGCTAAAAAAAAATGTTGCTCGCTGTATAAACGAATTAAGCTGTTTTTTACACCGTATTATACTTTCGTGGTATTACACACCTAAGCTTCCGGTTTTGAAAATGTTTTTAATGAATAATTTGTAAAGTATGAAAAAATAAAATAAAATATAAACAGGCTTTAACAACAATATACCTACAGGAATTTTTGTAGTTTATTATATACGTCAACTAACACCATTAAAACTCATTTACCTAATTTTATATAAAAAATATTTCTAAGCGTTATTTTGTTTAAAAATCATTCCGTTGAAAAAGTTAAATTTCATTTATTTAAGAGGATGTCATATCCGCATATGTTGTCTCTGTCTTACTAAAGTACATCATAACAAATTTTCGTTCAGCAGAATACATTTTGTGACGTTTGCTTTAATATCAGAGTAAATTTACTAATTATCAAATTTAAAGAATATTATCTAGAAAATGACATATGATTTTATTGATATTATTATTTACAATCTAGACAATGACATATGCGTTTAATGATATTGTTATTTTAATGTGAGTTACAGCTATGTAAAATATAACAACTTTAAAATGATAATATCAATAAAATCATATGTTATTGTCTGGATAATATTTTTACCTTTAAATTTGATAACATGCAATACATTATTCTGCTGAACGAACATTTGTCATGATGTACGTTAGTAAGACAGAAAAAACACATGTGGGTATAGCGTTCTCTAAATGATTTGTAAAAATTACATAAAATAAATATTTTTCTCCGCCGCTAATTTTTTGATTTATGAAATGTGTTCTGCTTAGGCAATGCTTATAATATTATTTAGGAAATTTAAATTTTTTTAAAACTGAAAAATTATTTGTTTTTTAAAAAAATTGAATAATATATTTTAAGTATAAAATAGTTGAAACGTCGTTACTATAGTTAAGCTGGCTAGTTTTAGGTCGGGATAAAATTTTCTAGAATTTTAGCTATCAACTAATTTTTTACTGTTCATTCACACCGCCAATCGATCAAAGTTTCTAAATGCCTAAATATTTTTTACTTTGTCACTGATATTTACAAATATTTTAATAGTAAAATAAACAATAGGTACCTACTATAAATTCTAAAATATCTTTAAACTTTAAGTCAAGAGTATAAAATAAGTAGGTTAAAAATTACAGCAGTTATAACTTATCAGTTATCAAAATTAATCGAAATAATTTTATTAATTTGCGAAAATTAACATCATAATTATTATGAGTGGTTGATATAAAACGTAATTAAATGCATGGCTACATATTTTATTATAACAAAATGTAAATTAAAAATTAACATTAAATTAATATGATGATGTTACGGGCAAAGTAGACTTTCAGGCAATGTTTACATTGCTCGGGCATTATGGTACTGCCCTTTATTTTAATAAATAAATATTTTTATTGTTTTTATCACATAATACTTTGTATAGTGTGTGTAGCGAGATCAAACATCATTTTTTTTTTTAAATAATTTATTAAGAAAACATAGAAAAAACGCATTTACGCAGAATCATTTGTTTTAATATGTTTTTGTGTAATCTTAGAGTTACAAAAATGATAGAGAATAAAAACTTTGAAAATATCATAATATATTATGTCGATTTTTCTAAATATTGTCTCAAAACAATTTAAACATTATTTAAATTAATTTTTTTCTTTTTTGAAAGTAGAATACAAAATCAAATAACAATAAAATATAAAACCGATATGTCATTCCCTCAAAAATATTATACTCTATAATTTTTGTAGTAAGTAATTTCACTCTAAAAGTAGGTATTCAAAAACCATAAAAAAACGGTTTTGGATGAAAGTGTTTTATCTATGTAGCACGTGCGTCTGAGTGATATAATAATTATTGCGTTGACAACTGACATCTTATACAATTTTTAAGTTACTATGAAAGTATTTAACGTAGTTTCAGTTTTTATATAAGACAAGGATCATTAAGTTAATAAAATTGAAAATTATAATAATGATATATATAAATATATGTAAAAAAAAGTTGTTTTTTAATAATATCAAAGTTCAACTTGTATTATATAAGCCATATTACTATTTTTATCTATTAAACTTACTCATAACAAAAAAATTCCGTTATACAAAACACTAATCACTCTGTATATTCGAACTAAAAAAATAAAACTATATTTATAATCAAAACCTTATTTTTATTTACTAATTATTTGACTTTTTGATCGTTTAAAAAATTAAATTATCATTAAATTGTTTGTTGTATAAAGAAAATAAAATAAACAGATAACAACTATTATAAAAGTAATGGTTGTATAATGAGACTACAAAAAAATAAGATAACTGACCCAACAGTTGTTCATTATAGAGTGGCGAACTCGAAATCGTATAACGTATTGAACAGACAAATTAGAGAAAAATTATTTATTCAATGTTGTGATATTTATTAAAATAAAATTTTATATTGTGAAACATGCATTGGTTTGGCATCTATTGTTTTTGGTCTTTATTTATTTTTGTTTTATCAGATACTCATAATTCCGTAAGTATCAAATGTATTTAGATTCTTTAAAACCGAAATTTATAGTTTAAAATTAAATATGATGATTCGACGATTTCATTGGTTATATTGATTTAATATTTAGACGAAAGAACGGACGTTTATTGTAGATTATGAAAAAAATGAATTCCTAAAAGACGGAGAAGTATTCCGGTATGTTTCTGGTGATCTACACTATTTTCGAATTCCTAGACTTTATTGGAGAGACAGAATTCAAAAAATAAAAGCCGCTGGATTAAATGCTATTACAACGTGAGTGTCGTAAGTACATAATATTAACGAATAAAAACGTTACATCAACTTTGTATAATTATAGAGGAAATATTTTCATTTACCAAATTTTGTGGTATTAAAATGTTTTCTGATTTTTTAGTTCTTATCTAAATTATTAACTACAAATTCCAGTTTCAAAAAAATTATTTTGTATATTAAAATTTCTATGAAATATACAGATTATATCTAATAATGACATTACATCTATTATAATTCAAAAGTATCTTCAAGATTCAAGAAATAATTTGTACATTGTACATTTATACACAAATATACGTCATATAAAAATGTGTACAATTATTTACTTAAAAATTAGTTATAATAATGGTCAATACTACAAGAAACATAGTTGTTAGTACCTGCAATTTACATATTAGTAGGATTAAATGTAAAAAACAATAAAGATTAATCTAGGTTTTATTTCATAAACAAGTTTCAAAGTATGTAATTATTTATTATTTTTTTTTTTAATATCAAAAAATAGTTTTAAATTTAATAATATGTGTATGCACATCATGGTTATTAACAATTGATTAAAGGATTATTTACCAGTTCCTACATAAGAATATTATACATAAAATAGGAAACAAAGAAAAAAAACAATAATAAAAAAACATGTTATTTAATCATTTTAACACAGTAATTATATTATGTAGTTATGTAGAATGGAGTTTACATGAACCATTCCCTGGTATATATAATTTTGAAGGAATGGCTGACTTGGAGTATTTTATAAAACTGATACAGGATGAAGGGATGTACCTACTCTTGAGACCTGGACCATATATATGTGCAGAACGTGATTTTGTAAGTATAGTTGTATATCTCATTCAATACTTACATTAGAAAAAATTATATTTTAATAAACCGTCAATTTTCAGGGTGGGTTTCCATATTGGTTATTGAACGTTACGCCTAAAGGGAGCTTGAGGACTAATGATTCAAGTAAAAAAATATAGATAATATATACATTTATAATTAACCTGAGCGCAGCTCGTTTCGCCCGGATACCCGTTTCGACCAAAGCCATTTTAGTAATTTTCAAATTAAGTTGGCAATGATTTTTAAATAATATAATACACATATTATTATTAACTATTTTAAAAAAAAGTTATAGGAAAAGTTTTTGGTCGAAATGAGTGCCACCCATTAATCTATCTGTTATTCGTCTGGTTTTTAATGCAACATTGACTTGCATGAGATAAAAAGTTTAGGTCTGTTAAATTTAAATTCAATGATATATAAGTGTATACAAAAAACAATTTTGAGCAGAAATGGTCAATCGGCCTTTCTGAAATACAGTAGAATAATAAAAATAAAGTAGGTATTGTACTTAGATATAGCTAGTTTTCATAAAAAAATTTGTTATGTTTTCAAAAACACCCCCCCCCCCCCCCCGCCAAAAAACTTTTTTCTGCGTACGTCCCTTCTAAAAATAGTCAAAATATTTTTAAAAACTTATTGTTAATAGAAAATAAACAATAACATCAGCATTTACTGAACATTTTCAATATCTACGGTTATCTGTTTTAAATTTAAATTTATGGACAACTGAATTATCTTAAAAATTCCAATTTTTGTTTGTTTTTTACAATTATAAAAATAAAATCTTGGAATTTTTATGCTTGACCTCTTAAAAATATAAACTAAATCCAATTTTCTATCAATAACCACCCTCTATTTTTGAAATTTGAAGGATTTTATCAGCAACTTATCGTGTAATAACAAAACAAAACAAAACATATCATGGTAAAACCAATAATTTATTGCTTTGTTCAAAATCAAAAAAAAATGATTATTTATTTTATTTAATGTGCTAAATTTATTAGTTTTATATTTTATGTGTTTTTTTATTTTATGATACGAGTTATATTATCTAATATTTTAAAATTTGTATTTTAGGTTATAAAAAATATGTTTCGAAATGGTTTAGTGTGCTTATGCCAAAAATTCAACCTTATTTGTATGGAAATGGTGGGAATATAATTATGGTCCAGGTGATTAAAACAATACATTAAAATTATTAACTATCAGAACACAATTATATTTTCAAATAAGTATTTAAGTATCCTGGTACTTTTAAAAAGTATCTCCTAAATGTATCTAAATTTATATACGTGCAATATTAATTGATAACATAATATTTAATAATGTCGTATTTAGGTAGAAAACGAGTATGGGAGTTATTATGTATGTGATTTAGACTATAAACTGTGGTTACGTGATTTATTTAAAGGCTACGTAGAAAATAAAGCTCTACTCTATACAATTGATATGTGTCAACAGAGAAGTTTTGATTGTGGCTCTATTCCAGAAGTGTATGCGACTGTTGATTTCGGAATTTCAGCTAACGGTTTGTATTATAGCAGATGCCTTTGATATAATAGGTGGTCATTATAGCCAAACAAATTAATTTATAAAATCAATACGCCAATACCATGTATTTATATACCATATACTGTTATATCTTTATTACCACTTGTTCAATAATACATTTACAACCGATTTTAATTTAATATAATTTTAATTTTTTTTTAGCCTCCACATGTTTTAACTTAATGAAAAATGTGCAAAAAGGTGGACCACCAGTCAATTCTGAGTTTTATCCGGGTTGGTTAGCTCATTGGCAAGAACCACATCCTACAGTAAATTCTAACGATGTTGTGAGGCAAATGAAATCAATGCTTTCGATGAACGCTTCGTTTAGTTTTTATATGTTTCACGGTGGTACAAACTTTGGATTTACGTCTGGCGCCAATACCAACGACACCAACGCGAATATTGGATATATACCTCAACTAACGTCATATGATTATGATGCTCCGTTAACCGAAGCAGGTGACCCGACCGAAAAATATTACAAGATTAAACAGACTCTTGAAAATGCCAGAGTGAGTCTTAACAGTTTTCACAGTCATACAAAATTCGAAGGTCTAACCCGTTATTTTTATAAATACTCTGACACCAACGATGTATCTCCGACTTCAATGCATAAAGCAGCATATGGTGTATACTATTTACAACCATTGGTTAGTATATTTGAAACGGTTACTCATCGGATCGAACCAGTGTCAAGTGCTGCACCGATAACGTTTGAAGTTATGGATATCAACACTGGTTTTGTAATGTATGAAACAACATTATTAAACAATAAGTTCCAAAATCCTGTAAATTTAACTGTGGAATCTGTAAGAGATCGAGCAATCATATACCTGGATCGAGTAAAGTCACACCCATATACAATAAGTGTTGGTATATTAGTTTAAAATAATGGTATATTATTACAGGTTCAAGTTGGCACTATGAATCGATTAAAAGCAAACACGACTATGTATTTAAACATTAGTAATAACTCTGCTCAAAAACTGAGTATTTTGATAGAGAACCAAGGAAGGATCAACTACGGAGACTTTATCGAAGACAGAAAGGTTGACTGATAAATTATAATTAATTAATACTTCATTTCCAGTTGGATTGTGTTGAAATAGTAATTTATCAGACACTAATCATTATTCTGTCTAGGGAATTGTGGGTAATGTACTGCTTGAAAATACAAAACTAGGTCCGTGGAAGATGATTGCACATCCTTTAAATGAAACGTCTTGGCTTTCTTCAATTAAACCAGTGGACAATGTCCAAGTACCCGGCATTTTATAGAACACAGTTTACTTTACCAGAAAATTCTACGAATACCTTAGATACATATCTGGATACTTCAGGTTGGACTAAGGTGCGTTTTCTAATTCTGTTTGTTTTTTTTATCTTTTTTAATTAGTATTCATTGAAGTGCAATTATTCATGAGCTATTTAAAATTACATATTTTATATTTTTACAGGGAGTAGCATTTTTAAATGATATAAATCTGGGTCGATATTGGCCACTTGCCGGGCCTCAAGTTACACTTTACGTACCTGCTACTTTTCTAAAGCCACCGCCCAATGTTAATACACTTGTTATGTTTGAACTTGAAAGCGCACCTCAAGATTTGGCAATTAAGTTTGTAGACAAGCCAATTCTCAATGGCCCAATAAACGCATAGATTAAAATACATAATAATATGCTGTATATTATTAAACTTTTATTTAAAATATGAAAAGTATAAAATATAATATGGGTGCATAATATTATTATATTATATTTATATACTTTCTAATATATTTTAAAAAACATATGGGATAATGCATTATAGTAGGAAATATAATATATCTTATATTATAAAAGTTATTATTTTGATGTATTATTTATGAGTTAATATGAAGCACCTTTTAATATTTATAATACTAAAACATACAAATTTATAATTTTTTAATTATATGTATATCTAAATGGTATAATCTATAAGAGTTTATTTATCACATGTTACGAACTTACGAACTTAGGGAAATTAATCCCATCTATAAGAATAAAGTACCTATATGTGATACATATTATCATTAAATTTAATTTAATAACAATAATTATGATGTATTCAACATAAAATGTAAAAATAAATACGTGTATTTATTATCAAAAGAGTAGACATATATTTGGATACAAAACCACAGTCCATATTTTTCATTATTTGTAATTCTTAATAAACTATTTGTTAAATGTTTTAGGTGTGGAATGACGTTATTTTGATAAGACTTAAATCGTTTCTTAAAATAAAAATAATATATTTAAATATAATAGCATAGCATATCTATCGAAAATATTGAAGGTTATAAAAAAAAGTCTATAGTATAATTAATTTCAAATAATGCTTCGTATCATCATTTAATTAAATTGATTAAAATTATACCTTTATAGCCATATAGGTAAATAATTTATTTTTATAAATAAAAATGAATTTGATTATTGAAAAATATCTATTAAATTAGTACTAATTTAAAAATAATACAGTGAAAAGATAATACATTGTTTTTAAAATATAAATCAGATGAGTTAATTTTTTTTATTATTAAAATACAATATACATATATTTTTTTACACTGCACGTATCAGGTACTGTATTGTTTTGTTTTATAACGATATATCATAATATTGCATACAGTTATTTAGTAAATTTGTAATATATTTATATTTTATTTTTATCAAGATTTAAGAAACATATTATTATACAATATAAAATAACATAACATAATAATATATTGTTCATTAAAATATTAATTGATCGAGTAAGCTATAAAATTCGTGAGTATTAATCAATCTATGTAATCAATATAAATATATTGTTCCATATAAATTTAAAGAAGTCAAATATACAATAAATTGTTTTTGAAATATTCCTAATATTACTATTCCTAATACACGAGACTATTATTCTGAATCATCCCATTTTTTACGTTTCCCTTTTTTTTTAGTTAATTATATTATACTATTTACTGTCGTCACTGCTTTAATCAGTCTTACTAAAAGCACAAGTTGTAAGTCAAAGGGAAGATTAAGTACGAGTACATAATATATATACTACATGCATATAGTTAATAATTTCTGATATTTAGTTATCTATGATTTAGAATCGTTTGACGTGGTTTAACTTTGACTGAGACTAACGAAACGTCTATCGTACCATGTATACTATAGTTATGGACACTAATGAAACGATAGTATTATTGTTAATGAAAATATCTGGTGTGAATAAATTCGTTTTTAAAAGTATTTAAACAAAAACAACAAAAAATAAAAATAAAAATTGCATTCAAATTAGCAAAAAAGTTATTGGTAATAAGAAATGTGTGAATAATAGAGAGCATAATAATAGTATAAAGTCATACTTCGCTAATAATATTTATGAACGAACATCAGTTTAAATGTCTTCAATCGAACGGTAATACTTTTTAGACAATTATTATTATTTATTATAGTCTCATTGACGCATTAACATGCCACGCGATCAGGACTTACTTTAATATACTGATAATACAATGTTTTATTTTTAAATACATACTATATAAATATAATATTATAAATGAATTAACATGCGATTCGGACGTGCGTGCAAATTATAAATTCGGTTTGTTTTTTATTTTTTTTGCCGTCTGTCGACGAAGTCATGTGTTTTTTTTGGACGTCCTACGCACGACGACTAAGATGGTAAAAGCAGATATTTGCCGCCAACAAAAAAGAAAAACTCGAAAATTTTACATTGTCCTCTGTACACTCGCCGCGCGTTCATATTTTATATACCTATTGTGTTCGTATGTCCAACGCCATTACCATTTAATAATGCGACGGATGTTTATAGGTATCGTCTGTACACAAGTAGGTACATGGCGTATAAGACCATATTATTATTATTGTGCACGTGTGTGGCAATCGTGTAAATATTATAATAAAAATGCTTACACAGAATACCTATGTAGGTATCTACATATTATATACTTTTATCTCATACATTAATATGGTATTATATGCGTGTAGTTGGAGCCTGGTTCGACGAGACGGTTGATTAATGGTTTTATCGCGGCGGCGTCGCGCGCGATTAAAAAAAGTCGCGCACGTTAATAATAATTATTATAAATGCTTGTCCCGTACTCTCGTAGTCCACAGTCACCGACAACGTGTCTCCTTTACACGTTCCCGTTGTTCGGTCATCCGTTCAATAACAATAATAACGACACCTACGATTTACGCAACAGCCACAATTGCAAAATATATAACAATATTTATAACTAATAAACAATATGTGTACTGGTTTGGTAAAAATTTCACTGTCAGAATATCCTACTGACAGAAAAAAAAAATAAATAGTGAAAATTCAATATTGAAAAATCCCACTTAATAGGTACTCAGTGAAATTAGTTTAATAATAATATTATCCATCAATTTGAACTTTGTGAGAACTTATAACCGGAATCCTATTTATGAATAGTAAATATAAAAATTAATAAGTAATGGAGAAAACGTATGTCACAATATAAAATGAACAAAATTATTTGACGATATTTTGAGTAATATTCATTATCGTATATTTCTGTACTTTATGGTTATAGTCAACAGTTATTTTTTTAAGTGATAGGTAAATTTCAGAAAATAAGTGGTTTAAATATTTTTTATGTGCAAATTTAAACTTAAGATATATAAATAAACATTTTTTTTAACTTAAATTTTTTGATCGCACGAAAATAATTTTCTACAATAAGTATAAGTACTTTACGACAGATGTTGAATTTATTTTGAGTGGGTGTCGCATGGAGAGGCAATCCATTGGCGTGGGTAAAAACATAGATATTTGTTACTTGAAAAATTCTTTCATATATAAGATGAATTATTATATAATAAGTTTTATTTAATATGTTGTAAATATATTTTTTATATGCATAGGTACATACATATTTGCCAAATTAGTAATAGATATAATATGACTTTTTTTATGTATCTTGTCTTTGTATTTAATGAGTAATGACACGTAGGTTTACATGATTATTAAAACATGCATTAGTTGTTTTTTTCTTTTTTTGGTGAAATGTTGAACTTGAAAAAAATAAAATATCAAAACATTTAATTTTAACAAATAATTAAAAACCAATTGTGTGACAATAATATTTTTTATCCGATGGATGTTAAGTTTGGAATAATACGAAAATGTGTATGATCATTGATCTCAAGTGTATATATAAGAACTCTCGGACAACCGAAAATATTGTTATCATCGTTACAATATAATATAGGTCCTAAATGTATGACGAAGACGTCTATCCCGCAGATAAGCCTATATATTCGTTGTTCCGACCGTAATGATTAATAGAGAAGAGACGGTCAAAATGTCCGTTTTCACATTTTTCTCCAATCATCGCTATACGACCGCGTCGTTTGTGTACTTCGCTTACATAACATTATATACTGCAGTAGTAATAATAACAACAACAATAAATAGACAAGTAATAAAATAATATATTTACAATATCATAACGACGTGTCGGCCGTTGTTGAGAAAATTGCTGCATTGTTATGTCGGCATATCGGATCGAAATCCGATTATTATTATTATTATCATAATAATATTCTCTCACGACCGCGGCTAGTCGACATCTTGTGCTGTTTGTTTTCGGTGCGACACGTCGCGGTCGTAGGTACCTATAATAATAATAATAATAATATTATTATATTATACGATTTCAGTCGCGGCGGTTAACCTCCGACCGGTGACGGCGAGAGAGCTGAACACGTACGTACAGAAAAGAGATGGCTGAATGTTGTAAAATATATCGCCCGTCGGTCGGGTCGCCGTTTCTCCGGTGACGACGATAGGAGCGAGAGCGCACGCCGGAGATGGCCGATTTCCGTTTTGGCTATCCGTCTCCTCATCGGATCGTCGTCCGGAGAAACCGCATAAGGCACCTCTACACAATGTATGCTTACCAATTATTGTTATATTAGAAAACGATAATGGTATGCGCCTCGTCATCTACGAGACCTTTACACGACCTCTACGCGCGCTGTACCGATAACACAACGATCTGGCCGAACAGCCATATTATCGTTTCCGACGTGGCACTAATCCATCGACAAAATAATATTTTAACCCCCGGGTCTCGTGACTTGAAGCTCTAAAAATAATGTGGTTATAAGCTGAACGATGGTAATATATTATGACGCTCTTGAAATGTGTATGATGTAGTTTTAAACGTTTTTCATATGCGTTATTATAATATGAAACAATTCTTTAATAAGTACAAAAATAATAAATATAGTTATAATAATTTCAAAATACAAAACAACTCGCTATGAAAATCAACCGTATTTAGTTTGATAAAACTGTTTCCTCTAGAAAATATAGCTTACACAGAATGGTTTACAAACAACAAAATATACAAACGTTTAAAATCTCTTCGAAATTCAACAAAATTTAAGTATTATCGACTGACACGGAACTACAATTTTGAACGTCGGAATAAAAGTTAATTTCCAAAGTGGACTTACAATCGTTTTGTAATTCAATGAGATTCTCCAAACTATATACTTCGTTAATCAGAACTTAGAAGTAACTATATGACGTAGTGTATTATATTTGATTTGTTTGAATTTGGTCCACAAACTAGGAACTTTATCAGTTTAGCTTAGTTAAAATTATACGGTAGAGATAAGCCTTAAAATTTGATCTACCATGCAATGTACATCGGAATAATAATACGCAATGAATTCGTATGTCCATCGATTTCTTTGGAAGTACAATAATTATTAATTATTAATTCCTTTCGCACACCCCCACGGTAGAAGTATACTTGAATCGAATAATTGCGTGTTAATAATAACAAAAGAGCTTAAGTTACATCTGATATTAATCTAATTGCATGTTTGACGAAACTCGAATTTTAAAAAAAAATCTTAAAAAATATCGACCAACCATTTAAAAGTTTTTGTCGAATATTGTGAGGGAAATATTTTTACCGAGCAACATTCAACGCTTCCGGCAATTATGAGAGTTTTGCGTTTAATACTATACCTACATCAACAGACCGAGTCTAAAGAGAATACTGATACTGCTAAATTACATGGTACTATGGTAGGTACCACCGTTTTTTACCTTTTGTGACATTTAAATATCAAAGACATGCACGCGCGTGCACTCTTATATTATAATATATAGGTACTTTGATTGGTACTTGGAGCACGTTATAGGCGTATAGCGTGGATTCCTAATTCTTAAGTATATAATTATTATGCATATTGAGTTAAAACAAAAATTAACATTCAAAAGTTAGTCTTAGTAATCTAATTTTATAAAATTGTATGCGAATGGTTTTATAATAACGGTGTATGTACTGTAAATATACTCGTATATGTTCTCTACTCTCTATTAAATGTAAAAGTTTTAAAAAAAATTTTCGCCAAATAGTTATCACGGTAACCATTATTAATTATTATATTACATAATATTTAGTTTGTGAATTTAAAAATTGATATAAAAATACTTCGGACACAGAATAGAAGCTATTAATCTATTCTGTGCTTATAGTGTGCTTCAGATATCAGAATCATGGCGCACACGTCATAATGTACAAAATAAACAAAAACGTCAACAGTATATTGACAAAAAGTTAAATAAACATAAAATTAGAGAAAGAACAAGTAGATGAGTGATTATTTAGATATCGATTATATGACAATGTCAATACATAATAATTTGGGACTTAGGTGTTGAAAAGCGAAGTGATTAGAGGACAGAGTCCTCTGATGTAATATATGTATTATTATTTTAATCATTAAAATACAAAAACGAACATATTTTTAATCAAAGTATTTGAAAGTAACAATAAAAGTTGTAATCTAATAAATTCAACTGAAAAATATACAGTTACGATCAATTTTTTCCCTAACATAAATATTCGTGTTCTTTAAAAACTAAAAATTAGTAAATTTTTTATATTATAAAATACACAGTTAAATTACTATGTTTTATACAATTTTGAAAGAAATGTAATCGTTATAAATGCCCGTTATATTTAGTATGCACTGAGCTATGGACATTGAATTAAATATTCTTTCTTTTTATGATAATTTCTTTCTGACTCACTTATTTCTAATACTATACCTCCACCTGGGAATTCAAAGTTGTATTCGCATAATACAACATAGGTAATACGTTAGAAAAATTGTATATGTATATGAACATAAATTGTAGATTTTCTATACGAATATAATATATTAGGTTTATATTCATTTAAAAGTAATAATCCAACACTAAACACACGAGGCTAAAGTCTTTGACCTTAATTAATACAATTACATTTGAATCGGTAGTCGGATTACGATTTCGTGATTGGTTTGCTTGACAATGATCGATTAAAGTACGTCTAATCGATTATTCAGTCGATTAGATAACGACTAATAATATCCCTAATGTAATTAATTACTAGTCTGCACACAAACACTATTCTAGTGTAATGCAGCTCGTTACCAATAAAGAAACTATTTTTTATTTTAATTAATGGTGTCTGAGAGAGAGTGAAATAATATTAATACTCGGATAGGCTGTGGTTAACCATCTAAATACCCTGTGCATTAATAAATCCTATATGATCGTTTATATAATAATTTGTTGAGCAATATTATACTGGTATCGTCAATATTAAAAAAAAAAAAAAACCAATCAGAAAAAAGTATACTGATTTCGTCATTGATTTGAAAATATAAATCCGAATGGAATAAAAACAAAAACATTGTATTCCCACCTATACGCAGTAACCAAAAAAAGAAAAGGCAGTAAACGTAGTATACATCATATACCTACACCGTGCACGTCTTTATCGACAAATAATAACTATAAATAATTGGTTATTAAAATATTTGAGTAGCGATCCTTCGAGATGGTTCAGTACTACGAAATCCGGACCGAGTGCCTATAATAACGTGTTATTATAACTATTGCTTTAAAACATAATGCCTATAATAATAATATATACCATAATAACATAATATGGGTAAAACTCCACTAATTATTATCGTTATTATTCTTCGCGAACACTGTCGCGTGGGCTTGACCGTCCGCCGCGTTTGAATGCCGGGTGAATTTGAACGCCACTGCAACCTGCAACCGGTTAAATGATTACGATGTGTATATATGGGTAATATATATATAAATAATGTGTGTGTGTGTGTGTGCATTATATACGAATAAATATTAAAAAAAAAAAAAACACAATACTCCTCGGGGATATTTCTCATCGGTTTCCAAACATATGGTCTACCAAAATTCGGTCCATCAAAAAAAAAAAAAAAAATAATAATAATAATAACGATTATAATATTATTATAATATGGTTTATGTAAGAAGTTACGCGGGCGATCGGCCGTAGAAAGACGCCCGGGGGAAACCCCTTTCCTACTAAACGATATTATAGCGTATTATAATAATATTATGTCCGCCACTGTATAGTTTCACGCTGCAGACGTCTTGGGGTAAAATAAAAAACACTGATGGTTGCAGCTACTGCCACGATCACTATCTGTGTAGATAGAATTTTTGGACTATCAACTATAGCACGTACACACGCGCGTTGCATAATAACACGCGGCAGATCAAATTTTACACACACACACACACACACACACACACACACACACACACATGGAGCTTATTTTAATATGTTTTATTTTTAATAACAGCACGATTACCATATAATATATATAATATACGCATTCCCCGAATGATTGCCGTGGTCGCAAACCAGACGGGCAACACTATAGGTATAACCATAACTATATACATATAGCTCGCACGAAAACGAAACACCGGACAAGCTACGATATTAGTAAATATAGGTATATATAATATATATATATATGTGTGTGTGTGTATGTGTATATAATACCTACCAAACTATATATATCAACCGTATTACATATTATTTTAACATATATAACATATAACATATGTATATACCTATAAATATATCGATGAAAATCGTAAACGGGCGACAGATTCATAATATCATATTATCGTTGTACTATAATAACTTATATGAGCTATATGTATATAATATATGTATAGATATGTATATTATATACTTGTGTAAATGTGTAATACATATATTTGGCGTAGGCAATAATAATTAACATTCACAAACGGCGTAACGGTCATTATAATATATATATATATATATATATATATATATATATATATATATATATATATTTATGTAATAATTATGTGTTATAATATTCTGTGTAAGTAGTAAGTATCACTATCGGTATTATATAGATATATATCATGTGCGTATGATCTATATTATATAAATATTGATTATAAGCACGAAATTAATATTGTATATTGTGTGATTAATAGTTAATTATTGATTTTCCTAATCATGGTCTATGAGGGTACACACCCTATATCAGTATACTCTTTAATAGACGTCCCCAGTAAAATAAGATTGAGAACGCTCATATTTAATAGTTTTTATCACGATATTTGGTTCTGATCTAGATAAATATCAAAAATCATCTTCGAAATACATATACAAAAATTTGATTTACATTCAATATTATAAAACTCAGCTAATTTATTAAAATGTTTAAAGTTATTATAATATTAACTATTATGTTGACCAATTCTATACAGTAGTTAGTAATTAACTTATATAGGTAGCTTATTACAGTTTAAATATAATCATTATAATTTATGACTGACTATTAAAACATTTTTATTACACATTTTATTTTTATGCAATATACATTTATAATTACTTACTAATTATTTAAACAATATTATTATTATTGTAATTTTTGTTACATTTAAACTTAAAAAAAATCAATGTGCTGGAATCGTTTAATAACCAATTAATGTATATAATATCTACTTTGCAAGTAAATTCGTTCACAATCGCATTATTTTTTTTTTTTTTTGAAAGGCAATATGTTTTTTTAGAGTTGTAAGTATTTTAAACCGTACGGTCAAATGGTATATTTAATATTCACAATCATCCGATATAGCCAATATTTCACTCAGAATACACACTCCGCCGGTTTTATAATAATAATGCAATTTTTTTCATATTATACCTACTGCAGATGCCTACATAATGACGAGTTACGTTTATCAACAAGTCGAGCAGTGCGCAAGGGTTCTATAAGATCTTATTACATAGGCGCCTGGAAGAGGGGGCAAGCTAGGGAATTTGACTCCCCTGGTTTTTAAAAAATACTTTTCAAATTGAATGTATTGATATAAATTACTGTTTACTATATAACAAATTGAAAGTGGTTATATGAATAATATCTAGGTTACTATTATAAAAACATTAGATTAGACAATTTGCAGTCGATTGATATTTGTATACCTAGTAAAATTATAATATTTCTTCTCAAATCATAACATTGCCTCCCCCCTTAGACAATTTTCTGCGGTAGCCTATATGTACATATGTATAATATTTAAATATAATTCAGTAAATCGTATAATATACTCTTTTCGTGTACATTATATTCGGATATTTTTTCCATAAAAAATAATTTTGACATGACAATATTATTTGAATCAGTAACTGTTGAATGGGTATAAAAGTATACTTTTTATAATTTATTAAGGGAAACAAAAAAATCATATTATAATTTTCTTTCAATTGGTTAGATACTTTTATTTCCGAGCGTTATTTTTAGACCTTTGGACAGCCAGATTTTTCACTTTTTCACAGTTAACAGTGATTAATTTATATGGTAATATCAAATATTTTATAGTAGAAACTGAAAATTTAAAAAGCTAACATAACAAATTATAAACAATGTCTAACTTTTATATTTTATATTACCTATATAGTTGGTAGTCTGGTACCTGCCAATCAATGTATAAGTTTATGGATTTTTTTATACTTTCTTATATTACCTAAAAGAGTTGCACTTATTTTTTTTGTTAGTAAAAAATATGATTTAATTTGCTCTTATTGCTTTGTTAGAGTAATTTAAATAGAAACTGGGAAACCAGGATATTCTAATATTAAACACGTGCTGCCATCTTTGTATTGAATTCTGTAGCTATAAATCTACAAAACAAGCTCAATCCAAAATAAATAACGTCTGTATCTGCGAATCTGCCATCTGTATAATTACATTAAACACGAGTTGCTACTTGTGATGCTTCACGTTGTCGAGTATAATTATTGTTAGAACTATTATTGAAAATATATTATATTAAAAGGTTAAATAATTATCTGAATTTTACTTAAAAGTTAATAAAATACAACTTATTCGCGGAGAACAATATTTAAAACTGTTTAGATTTTGGAGCACATTGTTCTCTTATTTTAATACGAAATAAGTACCTGCAGAAATTGTTATTATAGCATGTATATAATTTAGTAATACAGCAGCCATGAGAAAAACTGAAGACTGTTGAGTGAGTAATTTTTAAGAAATAATAAGTACTGCATATTATTATGATTACAGTAGAAAGGTACCTACCAATCAACAACAAGGCTTTTGAAATATAATATACGAATTAATACGAATTAATTAGTTATATTATATTTTATTATACCTAACACATACCAACAAAATGTTATGGTAAAAAATACAACATGTGTGTGTTTGTGTGTGAAAGCGTTTCAATTATTATATTATTATTATTATTATTATTATTATTATTATTACATTACGATTTGTATGGTGTGTTTTTCTTTTTAATTTCCATTGCAGCAGGAAACGGCGGAGGCGTAAGTAACGGTGCAAAACGTCGTGTAATGCCGACAGCGTGGCGAAGGCGGCAGCGGCGGCGGCCATATGCAAACATGGCCGATGATCGACTTGTCTTAATTAATAACACCCGAACACTCGCGTGGAGGTCAAGTGCTACGATATTATGTAAGTCAGTGGTTTAAATCGATCTGTATATACGAAACGTTTAGAGAGATCATGATTTTTCGACTAGTTAATCGATAGAGAAATTTCTTATTAGTTAATACTTATTACGAAACGCAGTTGTTGTGGTTGTTTTTTTTGTTTTTTGCGGCCAAGGTATTTAAATGACGTTGCAAAGATTATACAGATATTCTTTTTGGACTTTTCACGGTCATATTTTTCGTGAATTTTAAGCAGTCAACAGTCGATACATAAGTGAACACGTTAAAATACGCGGTTTGATATATAATTATTATACCTACACAATATGTTGTTCATACCTATTATTTTATTATACCTATAAAATAATTACGAAATTTTATATTACAGAATATGCATAGCTAGTTTTTAATTTCAACCATTGAAAATAAATTATATAAATATAAAGTCTCCTGCCCTTTTCATCGTATTATTTCACAGTCGATTCACAAGAAAATTGAAAATTAAAATGTTTATTTAAAAAAAAATGAAAATATGTTTTTGAGTATCCAGTGTTACGTTCAGTTGATTTTTCAGAATAAATGAGCGCTGATCAAATCACTTTTATTACTCCGTGCTAAATTTATTGAACGTCGCCATGTACCTTTACAGTTTACACTGTCCATCAACATATATTTTAACGACGAAGACCATTTACGAACGATGTCCCTTGGAGTCAGACGTACAGTGTTCATAATATGTGTAAGCATTGGCTTTAATACATAGAACGTTTTACTAGCTACTATATATAAATATATGTCTTTTTGTTGTTTGATAATTAATTATTGAAGACATATACACATATAAGCCATTATGTGTTATTCCGATGGACGGATGAGTGACGAATCGATAAAGAATATCTGATAAATTATTAAAGTCTGCTCTAGGCTACCACACAGAAACAAACCGAAGAAATTGATATCTAATAATAATACAATATTTGGCACACTAATTTGCAAATAGAATTTTTATTTCAGCATAATAATAATATATTGTGCTATTCTAAATTGTACATTAAACTTTTTTTATTTATTTATTACGAATCGTCACAATAACTCTAAATAATAAATATAAGCATACTTAAAATTACCGTGATACATATTTTAATAGATGCATAAATTAAAAAAAAAAAATTTTAAAATGTTATGTAATAATAGGCATGTAATAAAAAAAAACTCAATTTTAAAATCTATAAAAAAAAATGTATCCTTACCTTTAAGTTTTAAGAACAATAAAACGACATATGTCGTAGTGTTTTTATGCCTATATGGTCATAACATAAATGTTGGAATGTTGTGAGAAACTCAAATTACTTAGTTTGATTACAGTTGAGCGTATTATAATAACAAATGCCTTTATATGAACTGATTTTTTTTTTGCGTTATAACAAAAATTTCGATAATTTGAATAAAACAAATTTAAAAACAATATGTAATTTAAATACAAATATGTAAATAATAAATAAATAATTCAAATGTAAATAATATGCCAAAAAAAATAACAGTATTATAAATAATTGATCATTTTCTTTTGAACGAGGTTTGATGTTTTAATAGAAAGTACTTTAATAATTTTGTAGTTGGTGAATGTTTGTAAAGATGAAGTTTGGTACATTGCACTTTGTGATAAAATGAATGTTCGCATTACTTAAAAACTTGATAAGGCTTCTGATGAAGTGACATATTAGATAAAAATTACTTGAATGATAAAAAATAATGTATTTTATATTAATATTTAAAATAGTTATGTATCTATTTTAAACATCATAAACAACAATATAATTCTAAAAGTGGGCAATTTGTTTGATTTGTACTTTACATTATATCACTATACTTTGAACAGCTTGATTCACTTTAGTTAAACAAAATAATAAAATTTAATGTTTAGAAATAATATAATTATACTTATTTAAATCAACTAAAGATCAGCTCACTGTGGACACTGTTATAATAATATTATATTTGTATTTATTAAAATAATTTACTGTGGCATATTATAACCTTTTATAAAAATATAATAATTATTTATGTAATGATCAGGGCTCGAGATTTATAGCACATAAAATCATTAAAATAAACGCTTAAGAGGACGTTATACCCGCATGTGTTATCTCTGTCTTACTAATGTAGATCATAGCAAATTTTCGTTCAGCAGAACACATTTTGTGATGTTAGCTTTAATATAAGAGTAAATTTACCTAATTTATCAAATTTAAAGGTAAGAATATTATTTAGGGCATCTCATAGGCTTTTATTGATATCTTAATTTTTAAATGAGTTATGGTTATGTAAAATATTAAAACCTTAAAATGCTCATAACACGCTTAAAAATTAAAATCTCAATAAAAACCTATGAGATACCCTAGATAACATTATTACCTTTAAGTTTGATAATAGGTAAATTGACTCTAATAATAAAGCTAACATCACAAAATGTGTATAAGCACTCAAAATAAGCATTTAAAAAAATTAAATTTGTGTAAAAATATATAATCAAAAAAAAAAACTTTCTTATTACATGATAAAGTAAGTACTAGACATAATTTGTAACTGTGCTAAAAATAATATAATTAAAGATTACAAAAAATATTGCAACAAAATGATTAGGAAAAGTTTCTGACTAATAACTCAAAAAAATAATTTAAAAATATTTATATTAAAGTGTAAAAAAAAAATTATCAGTTGATCTATTTTTGGATAATGGATCTTTTTATCGTTTAAACCTAGTTGTAATTTTCAAAATAAATTATTAGTCTAAACTTTTTGAGAAAACTTCAAATATGTTTTGTACAAAGAAAAGAAAGACAAAGAAAACCGAAACGATTGAGATCAGATAAGAACCATTTTTTAAACATAATTTGATGTAGTAAAAATGGAATTTTTTTTTTATCATTTTGAACTGCAATAAGAAATTATTATAAGTCAGATTTATATATTTTCCTGTGATACTGCACAACTTTAGTTTTGAATGATTAATATAAAAGATGTATTTTTTTTTATGTTCAAAATATGTTATATACAATAAAAGCATGTCGATATGAAATGTATTCAATACTATGTAGTACAATAATCTCGATTGCACTATCTGTGTTTACTGTTTAAACATGAAAAAGAAAAACAATATACGCTTTTTGCCATTCCAATAATACACTAAATAGGTATAATGCGCAATGTATTTCACATTAAATCGTTTGAAAAATGTTTATCAATTAACTTGTGATAGTAGAAAAAAATGTGTAGCATAATAATAAATTGAATTGGGTAATCTACGTCCACCCGTTGGCTGTTTATGATGCATGTCTCACTACATACACGAAACCGGGTTCATAAATCTTTATAAAATATACATTTTTTTCACTCAACGTCCATTGTTCGTCGACTAACGAAATGTATACTATATACTACTTAAATTATTCGTTATTCTGATTAAACGAATTCGTAAATAAAACATTAACGGTCGTGATTATTTGATCAATCTGCTCATCTTAAGATGGATTTACGCCAATATAATAATATATACTAAAATTATATTTTTTATATTTATACCTATTTTAAATCCAATTGAATTCTGATGGAACATGAATTCTCAGCAGGTGCTCGACGACGGAGACAGACTTTTAAAACAGATAAGAATACCTACGCTTGTACATAGCAGTATATTAGATATTTATTGAACTACCAAAAACGAAAAAAAAATATTACATTTCGATAATTTATGATCTCCGTGTTGGGTCTTTGAATTTCGTTTGTAATTGGTATTTAGACGTTCTATAAATTTGTACGTATCGCCGTACATTCTTCGAGTTATTCGGTTTGACGTTATTTCACCATTGACAATTTCTCTACTGTGGCGTTGCGATAAAGACCGTCTTTGTATAATTGGTTGTTGGCTGCATGTCTCCTTCAGGAGACCCGACCAAAAGACATCTAAAGCTCTTAGAATGCTCTCCGTTCGTTTATATTATAATATGTATCATATTATTGTGGTTGCGCAATGGGCGTAGACCGTTTGGACGAATCGACCCAAAATATTATGGTCTGTTTGGGCGAATAGATTTATACTGTTTTGGCTAGGGTTTATACTTTATTCATCCAAAAATACTGTTTGGGAGAATAAGTGTGAAAATGCTTATAATATACACTCAAAAACTAATTAAACAAAATCTTATAAAATATATAAAATTAATAATAAGTCTTATTAAAAAAAAAAAAAACATATTGGTATAAATATTAGTATTATTAGTAATATTATATAAGTATAAGGTATAGCCGTATAGGTAGTAATCTACAGTCAAAATTAATAATAAATAAAATTACATATACCTAATTTAATTAGTACATTTTAAATTAATCTATTCACTTTGTATGAACATTTTTATAATATATACTCAACAATTAATTAAGCAAAATTATATCAGAATCATAATCTTGTTTTCAATTATCGTGATTATAGAGTTAGGATGTTGATGAATTTTGCTCTTTCTTTCCCTTGATTCTATACAATGCTATCTTAGCTAAAATTTTGTTTCATGTTCCCTAGATTCAATTTATCTTAATTTTATTTTGCATTTTTAGGCATTTTTAACTATAAATGCATTTTTTTGTTTTTTAACGTCATTTTTCAACATTTTTGTCATTTTTTGTAGTTTTTGTACAATATGGGGGAATTTTTCTTAAGTTTTAGATTTTAAAGAAAATGTATTTAATATTCAAAAAAATAACTTAAATATTATTATTGTAGGGTTGTTGTGATTAAATTTATCGCGTACCGATAAGATTTACTATTCGAGTGTTATACTATTTATATTTATAAATTGTATGGAATAATGGAATAAATAAATATTATTGTTTATTAACATTAAAATTCATATTTTAATAATGATTATCAACGATATAATTTTCATCGTTCACCAGGTTTTTACCTCACATAGATAAAAATAATTTCACTCACCAAAACGGTACAAATGATATTCACCCAAAAAGATTATTATTATTTTTAGTAAAAATGATTACCTTCGCCCAAACGATCACCGGCCCGCGCATTATAGCGTTGTTATTATAAAAATTAAAAGGTATTTTTACGGTTAGTCAGTTCTTTATTTTTACGTGTTTCAACATCCACGCATTGACACGTACTCAATATGAAAACTTTAAATTCTTTCCAAGTCATATTCCAATATTGAAAGTTCACATCAGATCATCTGTTTTCTGTAATTTTTTCAAAGTCTTTGGGATGTAATTAATTATAGGCTAGGCTAGATAAGGTAATGTAATAGATTTTGACTTGTGAAACTATTGTTCATATATACAGTTATTTTTTAATTATTGAAAATGTAATAGTTGACAATATTATAATGATATTAGATTATGAGGCTGAGTGGCGTAATAATGTGAAAATCAATACAATATCCAGATCGATAAAATTCATATTATTTTATTTATTTATTTATTTACGGAATAAATCCATTTACAATAGTAATATAATATAGTGTTGCAGTATAATAAAACATATGATGAACATTATTTAAATGATTACATATTATTTAAAACATAGATCGATATAGTACAATAAGAAGAGTTTACAATATACTAAATATAATTATAATTTAACTAAATTAACAGTGAACAATATTAAAAAACATTAAAAAAACACAACAAAAACACATTTTAAATAGTTATAAATTAAATGCTAAACGAATATTATTTTTATTTTTTAATTATTTTTTTATTATAAAATTGAAAATGGGAAAATTATTTAAAAGATAATATTTTAAATCCTACTTTTCTAACACTCGTCATTCGAAATATGACTTTCGAACACATTTCCTGTTCCTTAATACTCAAAAATTTTATTTTACTATATAATAATATAAACATTAAGATCAAATTCTATTAGACATAAAAATGATATTTTTAGTGGCTCACAATATCGTCGGCTAAGACGGAATACATTGTAAATCAAAAAAATATTTGAAACAATTGCATTTTTCGCCAATATAATTTATGGTCTTCTTAAAATAAATATAACTAAAATTAATTAATGGTTCTGTATTTTATTTTTCAGACCAAACTAATCACAGTTGGTGGAACAAGACCATAAATTATATTGGCGAAAAATGCAATAGCATTACATGCATTTGTAATTTGATGAATACTAATTATAAATTAAAATATTAAACACTATACCTATTAAATAATTAAAAAAAAAAAAAACCGGGACATATTATTATTTTAACGATACCATTAATAAACATAGATACATTTTAAATATTTAAATTTTAATCCAAATTGTAAAATGTCACCAATGCTGCTACAAATAACTTAAAAAAAAAAACAAATATTATATTCAATCTTTAAAATCCACACAAAACGACGATCATATTACAATAAAATACACGCGAATAAACGAAGTATGTACTTAAAAATATTCTTTCATCAAATTAATCAATTTTGATGCCGTCAGTTTTTAAAATATATTAGGTATATTATGTACTTATTATTTATACTGATATTTTAAATATGTGAAAATGTTTATTGCAAATTGTTATCTTTTAATTTTATACTTAGTTATTGAATTTATATTTTAAATTGTGAACCCATGGCCTTTATTCAAAAGTTATTTGTTTGAATAGGCGTGTGTTCAAAAGTCGTTAGAACGAAATAATATATTTATGATTATTTTTTTATTCTTAAGCGTATATTTTTTCAACGTACCAAATTAATATCATTTAAATTGTAAGATATTGCTTTTAAGTTATAAGTTATCATACCAATAGATAAAATTCATAATTTTATTTTCATTCAAAAATATGACTTTTGAACACATTACCTGTTCCCATTATTTCTAAATAATTTTTCTGTATATTAATAATTAAACAATTATGATTTTTGAATAATACACATCAACAGTTCAAATAACTGTGTAATTGTTATACATATATTATAACTGATTTTTTATATATTATATTTTTTTTAGAAATGGAAAAAGAAATTAAGCTGCTTAAAAATATAGTTGGTAATATACAATATTAAAGTATATTTTACACAAATTAATTAATGGTTCTGTCTCTATGTTTTAGACCAAAAAGATGAAATTATAAAAAAAAAAAATGAAAAAACAAGGTTATTAAGAGCTTGAACAAAATTAATATATTAATATAAAATATTAAACCTAAAACATTTAATAAATAACACTTACTTGAACTAACTATTCTATATTTCATTTTTCAGACCAAGCCAAAAAAAAATTGTTGGAGGAGAGAATTAAAATATATACATAAATTATTTCAAAATTGTATTATTATACAATATTGTAAATAATGTATGCTGTAGTGCAGGCGCGAAAAATAAATTACCTGACCTACAAATGAATAGTATAATATTTATGTACATTTTTTATATATTTTCAGCATTTATATTTTAAAAAAATGTTGCCCCCCCCCCCGAATTTTTTTTTCAGTTACGGCCTTTTTAACAGACGTATAATCTAGTTAACAACAAAAAGTGATTATGTTGTATAAACTTAAGTTTATTTTAATACGAACTCGTTACGATTTATGTAATTTATAGGAAACAAATATATTATATTAAAAAATTTAATTTTACCGCAAATTATGATCGGCTTATAATGGAATACGACTTAGACTTACGAAATGAGGTACGTACTTAAAAATATTCTATCACCGAATTAATCGATTTTAATAGTTTGATATTTAAAATGGAAAACAAGATAAAAAAATATAGGAAATACAAATGGTATATACAATATTAAACCACAAACATTAAATTAAATATTACTAAAATTAATTAACGGTTTTGCCTCTATTTTTTAGGTGAATTATAGAAAAAAAACAAGGACAAATTGAAATAAATAACGTATTTAGTCAATTAACAGTACGATGTATAAACACGTTTAAAAGGTAATTTTTTAAAACACTTTTCTAAATTTAATTTTTTCAATATTATATTTTTTTAATATTTCATCATAAAAATTCTGAAAATATCTGATTTCAGCATAGTCTAACGCCAAGTTTATTATATGAACAGAATATCTTACACGCGTTACACGCGTGCAACAATAATGATCGATGGTCACTGTAAAATATAATAATCGGTCAACATTAACGCCTCATATAATAATATATACCGTACGTATATTATAGGCATTAGCGAATAAGTATCTGTGTGTGTGCGACCCGTGGATGTTGTGGATGTTCTTTTGGGTCTTATTTGTGATAAATATTATACGCAGTAGACTCAGTAGAGCCTTATTTTGTCGCATCCCGAACAACACCTTTGGGGTTCTGAGGACTTTTGAATATTGCGATGAGTTAAAGTTCACAGAAATTACTTAGCTTCTGTTGTTCAAAGGTTTAGGTGTTTAATAGTAACCGTGAACTACCAAAATCTCTATGGACGTCAGTGACGCAAGTCACTTTTACAGAGCGCCATTCAGTAAGCATTAACTCTAGTAAATTGTTGTCAAACCATTCCAATATATATGTGATATGTCACAATAGTTTTTGTGACTTATTCTTAATATTTACGATTACATTCATTATATCTGAATCTAACACCGTCAGAAGATAATTAAGTGGGAGGTGTGATGATATAAAAAATATAATAATTAATTGACAAAAAAATATTTGAATGTATTAGTTTGTTTTATTTACTATTATACCTATTATATTTGAAATTATTTAAAAATATGATATTTAAGTGTACTTAATTGTATTGTTTTCTATACTTATTAATTAAAGTTTTAAAGTTTGAAAATCAGAACTAGAATAGATTAAATTGAATATGCAATAAAAAAAAAAAAAAAATGAGATTGAGAATGCTTAAATATTAATAAATCAAAATATATCTATTTTAATAATGAGCAGATACTTCCTAACTCAAATCTTAAACTGTGTCTTCACTCAAAATACTGCAATGGTATTTGTAAGAATTGCATAATTTTAGAGCAAGTGCGCACTATTAAATATTTAGGTATAAATGTATAATAATTGATTATAAGTTAAAATGGAATGATCATATTTATTATTTAACTAAGGCTGTTCAAACATTTTTTTACGTTTTTAATGATATTAGATTTATTGTTAACATCGGATATTAAACGTTTATTATACTTGTCACTAGTTCAATCATTTATCTCATATGGAATTTTCATTTGGGGTCAAGCATATGACTCTCATAGATATAGATTAAAAGTTACTTTAAATAGATTAATTAAATTTTTATTGCTTAAGCCTATGTTTTATAGCAATAATTTAGCGTATTTAGAACTTAATGTATCATCAATTGATAATATATACCTAAGTAACACCCTAATTAGTTTATTCAGATTTAAACAAAACATTACCCAGTTGGATTACTCATATAATACACGTTATAAAGATAATGTTTCTATACCTGTACAAAATTTTAAAAAACAAATTGGTCTCAAATGTTGTATATCAGTTGCTATTCAAATCTGTAGACTCTACAAAATTAATATTTATGACTTTTTTAGTTTTTGTGTTTAAATCATTTTTAAAAAAAATAGATTTTTATAAATTTCAATCACTATAATCCTATTTATGTATTTTTAATTTGTACTATTCTCTATTTAAAAAAATATTTATGATGTCTTTTTTCTTGGTTATTTTATAATGTATTTTATTTTTTATTTTAATTAACTATACTCTATATTATACTGAACTCAAATTCTTAATCCCCACCGCAAGCATTACGCTTATAGGGGAGTTTGCAGCATGTATTAATTTGTTATTTCTTTTATGTTTTATTGTTTGCAAGAAAAATAAAATAATAATAATTATTATTATTATTATTAAGTAAGATAACAATAATGATTTAACAGTCCGCGTAGAGAGACCGGTAAAATCCGATAGTTATAATAATGTAATGATTAACCTATACCTAGTTCGTTTTTTTTTTGTCCGTTAAAACGGATTTTCTTCGGGGACGCTAATGGATGAGCTCCTAGCGATCGTAGTCGAAAGCCTGCGTGTATATTTATACACATAGGAGTTCAATGACACACAATTTTATACTGGGATATAAGGATTTCTTTTCTTTTTTTTTTTGTGGATATAAGTGCGCTAATATAATAATATAATGAAGCCCTGCCGCGGTAATTCTTCCGGTTTCTTTCTTTCTTTTTTTCTTACCTTACCATAGTGCCACCGTGACCTGCAGGCCAGATTTGGCACACGACGCATTTAATATTATTATACCATATACGTGTAGGTACGTACACCGTTCGCGGCGTCTGCGGCGATCGATCAAAATCCTTTTTGCCGCTCCGACGGGATTTTTTTAGCCGCGCAATTCTTATCGCCGTCTATAATACACTCGCAGCCATTCCTTCGCCGCGCGCGCCCGCTGCAACGATGACGGATGATCAGACGATGATACGTCGGAATAATAATAATAATACGCGTCGTCTGACAACACGGTGACTGTAATATTTATAAGTTTTGTATATTATACCTATACATATACAATATATATATATTTATATAAATTTATTTTGATATTAGTCGGTCATCGACTTAAACGAATATTTACAACGTGTCCCGTTATCGCGGCGGCTGTATCCTTATATTATTTTTGGGTTTACAATTTCAATATATGTGTTTTTCATTATCAACATTTTTTACATCTCATTTTTAATTATAGGTACCCACACGGTCTCTAAATTGGACACGGACATTACGGACCTATACAGTCTCGACGGTCTCGTCGTTATAATAGTATATATATATATATACGTATGCATGTGTGTATGTATAATATATATATATATATGCTGTGAATGGATGGTGTACCTATGTACCTATACTTGCCGTGGCACGGAATATCATCGGAAATAATATTATTATTATATTATGTATACGCTCGTCGTCGTGTCCAAAATCCCCCGTCGCCCCTCGCCGCACGTGACCATATAAGACAATGCGTATATAATAATGTATAATACTATTATACGCGCGAAAGACGTTGCAAGTATACTATTATACCTATACATCGTAGGCGTGACTATTTGAAATTTCATTTACACCATAGTATGTTGTAGATACCACTGCAAGAATGTGCCGGAAAACGTTTCGCGTGCCGTCTCGCCCGCTGCTGGGTCCGTGAAATTTGTGAAATCTACGCGGCACTGCGGTAGGATAGAAAATTTCCGAAAGCGACACAGATGACGACTATCCGATACCATAATATTTTACCTCTTCACCTATACATAATATAATACGTTATTATGATACGTGGGGTAGTACACCAATGCTATTTTATTATTATATAATCGCATTAAGTGGTGAATGTATCACACGATACGCAGTGCGATTCACTAAACATCACTTACCCCTCTCACTTATTCTTCAATAATTATGCGTTTTTTCGACTTTTGATCTTTTCAATGTTTAAGTTTATATATATTATTTTATGTAAGTGCAACATTTATTTAACCGTTTAAGAAATGCCCAATGACTATAAAATAATTTTTTTTTTCCAATTTAGAACCATTCCTATAATTATTTTTTGAAAATTTTAAAGCATTCAAATATAAATTCAAATGAGTTATTAAACTTAATGTACCTATAATATAGCTTATAATAATTCTTGATAGTGGAATTATTTACATTCAATTTTACATTTGGTTTTAATTTGGTTCTCAATTGAAAAATTTAAGATTTTTTATCGATACAGCTAAGACACTAATTTTTATTAGTTATTTTTATAACTTCTCTATATTTTTAAATAAAAAATAATTTGAATGAATTCAGAATTTGAGGAAAAATTTGGTATGTAGGGGTGAGCATATCTGATAACTTATTTAGAAGATACTTGTATATAATATATTTATTAACGATTATAGAGGTATAAAACTTGATTTGCAGTATTTTGTTTATACCTACCTACTCTAATTTGACCTTTGACTTCTATAAAGCATTACATCTATGAGACCACGAAACATACTACTCAAATTTAAATTTGTGATTCACAAATTGTGATGAATGAAAATACAAATCAAATATAATCAAATCATATCTAATATATTACGACTTTACGAGCACACGATATGTTCTTATTCATAGTCTTAGATTTAATATTACCAACCTACCTAACAGATTTGTATGTTGAAAAATATTACTGTTAAGAGTGTTGTCAATAACATTAAAGTTTAATCGATGTGATTGCTCACTATCAAGATATAAATTATTATATAATATTTCAAAAATGACATTATATCAACAAAGTTGAATTTACAAACAAACGGAATGATAATGTGAATCATTTTTCTCCCTGAAAATTACACAACAACGCAAATAAATACATTAGCACGGATGAGTCAAGGTAATTTGGATTAATACCGTGATTATTAAAATTAAATCACGAAACAGATTATAGTCAATCCATTTGACATTCTGTAAACAGTGTTAAGGTTCTATGAAGGTATACCTGTTTCGGTGAATGGAAAATAACTGTGTACACCGTACATTATAAATTCCCGTCGAAAGCGAACATTTTCTGTTGGATCCCATTGTGCGGCGTTTTGCGACTGTAATAGTAATGCGCATTAGGAAATAAACCACAGTACGTGTATACGCAGTGCGTGGCTGAAATACGATTTAATTTGGAACAGCCAAGTGCAAGGGACAATGAATATTTATGGAAAATTGGTACAGTATTTCATACGGGTTTCACGAGCGAAATTAATTTGACGCGAATAACCGGGCTTTTATTTTATTTTTATTTTTTACTCTCCTGTTAACAACACAATCGCAATAAAGAGAATACTGGCGACATTTTATTTTATTTTTTGTCATACGAGATAATCATAATAATTGCCGGGCAGTCACGATTTTAATTTTAATTTTATGCGCTTTTCCGGGTGGTTTTTTTAATTTTAATATCAACCACTAACCTGCAGTTGTAGTACTCATTCGACAAAATTATCGTCGTCGTTTATTTTCGTTTTCAATATGTCGTCACCGACAAAGTAGATATTAATAAATATTTACTTTGACGGACGAATAGTACAGACAATTTAAATCCGGGTGTACGTTAAAATATAATATGATAATGTCATTTCAGCCTAGTATTTACAGTTTACTATAAACAGTTACTAGTTATTAAATTAAACCAATCTTGTACAATATAATATAATACATTATTTTTTTAATTATTTTGAAATTCAATACTTCTCTTGAGTACCTATATTATTTTTTTTTCATGATAAATGATTTTTGTCAATTTAGTTTGTTACAAAATAAGCAGTTTTTTTATTGTAATTTATATATTTTATATAAAGGTAATATAATCAATAATGATGAAAATATATTAAATAAAGAAACACTTTAATTTAAAATATTTAATATATTTACATTTATAAAATAATTTTCTTAGGTATCGTAAACATTTTCTTGACAATCTCAAAATCTTATATTAACAAAATTAATTTCATTAATAAGACTATTATTTTGGGTGTACCTTATTTTTACAATGTATAGTTTATTAAATATACTTACATAAGTAAATAAATATTTAATTTCAAAATAACCTTGAAATATTATAATAAAAAATGATTTTACACACATTTTCTTATATTATATTATATTATATCAAATATTTAAAAATATTGCTCATATTAAAAACAAAACATTCATTTAAAATAAGACGCTATTAAATTACGCATTGTTAAACGATGAGAAAAAACTTTCGTTTTTATTGGTAGTCCTATGCGATACGTAACTCGAGTAACTGACGCTTACATTTTATTAGTGAACTAATAGAATAGCTCATGGTTCGCAGTTAAAAAAAGCTAAATAAATTTCATAAAACGGTCAAATAACAGTAAATTTAATCTTATATAGAAGTACTAATTTTAGACGACGCTTTGTCTTCAGTAAGCGCGTAAGTGTTATGTTCAATTTTGACCATATGATA
The DNA here is from genome assembly GCF_020882245.1 of Rhopalosiphum padi. NCBI lineage: Eukaryota > Metazoa > Arthropoda > Insecta > Hemiptera > Aphididae > Rhopalosiphum > Rhopalosiphum padi. The sequence goes on from NC_083598.1 coordinate 35,546,225, forward strand.
AAGGAAATCGGATCAAAACAAATGCCATTAAAACTTAAAGTCTATTCTCAACTTTTATTATTTTTGCATGGCGAATAAAATTTTATTTGTTTGCACAAATAGGACAATTAAATTATACCTATACTCAGTATACTCTTGAGTTGAATAGTTATTGTTATTAGACTCTAAAGTATCTTTTGTTTCAACAATAGTATTTTTCGATACAAAATATGTCTATATCAGTTATATCACTCTTTTCCTAGTCTAATAAACATTTAAATTGTATAAAAGTTCAGTGTACCTATTGGACAGGTAACTGTTCAATTTGGTGAAACCCATTTCGGCGAACGGATATATTGGCAAAAAGCATGTATCGACGAAATTAATAATTAAAAATATATAATATTTAAAAATGTAAAAAAAATATCAGTCAGTTTAGTATTCATATCGTAAATTAATATAAATAAAAACAAATATATATATGTTATTAAAAATCAATATAATATGCCAAACTTCTTTAATACCAATTTTGGTTTCGACCGAGCCGTTATAATATTCATAATTTATTAAATCAACAGTTATTTAAATACAATAAAATAACACAGTTAACAATTAAAATTAATTTGATTATTATTTGATCACTAAAACATTTCAACTTTAAAACACATTCGTGTCGGTTATTACGGTTCGGCTGAATGTTATCGTAATAATGTTATTTGTAATCAACGACAATGAAATAATTTTTATCTTTCAATTTTTTCACGTTTTACTTTATATATATATATATAATGTCCAAAAATTACTGTTACAAAGACTAAGGTCTTATTTAGGGATTCCAACAACCCAGTAGAATAATTTTTATCATTAAAATAATAATAATAAAATAATGTATTTTTAATTCATGTATTATAAAATATTTAACCCCCCCCAAATGTATTCTGAAAACGTGCTTGCCGCTAGCTTGAAAAAATTCGATTTATTCCAATATAATTCGACCGAGAAATTCTGTGTTCTCTAAATTGGTGAACACAAAGTATATATGTGTTATATATGTATAAAGGTTTCCACTAAACAGATCATGTATATATAATACAATAATTCTAGTAAAATCACGTGTTTCAAAGTTTGAAAGTCTAACTTATTCACGACGAAAATTATTCAGACAAATCGCAGTCGCCGTCATTTATATCGGTTTAATCGATCAACTGCAGATTGTCGCGACGTTACTTCGTACGCTATTGTTGTATACAATGTATACGTGGGATAAAAGTTTCCTATCGACAGAAGACCGATGAAAATCTCGAAAGATAAAAAACTAAAATAACAATAATGACTCGTAAGGTTGCTTACATTCCAAACGGCGGAGACCGTTTCCGATCATCGACAATTAATAAAGATCGGGTAAAAACTAAAACTATAACTATGCGTTAATAAGTAGGTACGGGCGGGGTGGTTCGAACGCATTCTTACTGCAACGGAAAAACGGCGACGGGCCGGCTCTGTACATACGTGTATTACGGCGCATACCTATTCATATCGTATTATACGACATAAAACTATACAAACGTAGACCGCTTATAATGCGCACGTCGATGTATTAATACGTATATATAATACACAACGATCGACGGGTATAACGCAGTCATACAGCGTATGCGTATATCTATATAACATATATTATAGTACATGCACTTACACTTACTTGATTCCTAAATTTTTTTTCCGGTTACACCGCCGACTACCGGGCGAGTAATTATATTAATTAACGAACCGCCGTCTATAAATGTGTATATATATATATATATATATATATAATGTATGTGTGTATATAATTAAAGAGTATTTTTTCCTACATTATTTTTTTATCAGACGATTAAAAATATGTATATCGTACGCACACGCTCGGGTTCACATCCTTAAATAATTTGTGTAGGTATTGTGTATATGTGTGTGTGTGTGTGTATGTCACGTTGTTTTCGATAAATTTACGCGCAGAGGGAATATATAGAGGCCTCATCGTGCCCCCGGGTCCGAGTGTGTGTGTGTGTGTGTGTGTGTGTGTACGCGTACAATGTGTATATTATATATAGTGGTAGGACCGAACAAGCCCGAAACTTATATAGTTTCGCCCGCTATAATTACGATCCATTAGACCACCGAGCCGCGTTATAATAATATTATTCAGAATACCGTCGTGCCATCCGACCACGAGTGCGGTGCAGTATATTATTATTATGTATAAAACTATAAACGTCATAGTATACATCACGATGGAGGTACAAACGCCCGGAGGCCTTTTCTCCCGCCCTCGCCGCCACCGCGTGCGTTGCCATTTTAACCGTTGACCTGCCGACCGCTCGCCACGTGCTCGGATGCGTTAATGTTTCCGATGTCAGAGGGGGTTTAAGGGACATCGCCGAGATTTGAGTACTTAGACCGGACCGATAAAATATATACATATCGATCTAGACGAATCGCTCGTTTTCTTATCGGAGGCGCCTGCCGCGGTGAGTTCGGTATAGTAATTATTATTTGGTAGGATATTATTAATAATTATTACATGGCTAGTACCACACGATACTATCAATAACTTGTGCAAGCTGCAATACGTTCATATAATGACGACAATGATCCGAATTCGATAAAAATTGATTTTGCCCGACACCGAACGAAAGACGCCATACTGAACGCCCGAAGAGTTGACGGCGATGACTGCAGATAATACAACACCAATCTGCCTAAGCGATCCCGAAATTTTTATGGCTTTAATTTAAAAAAAGAGTGGTCAAGTGGGTAACTCTCTGCTGTATAATAGGTCACTGTAATGGATGTGTTAAATTTGAATTCAATAAGACAATAACAGGTATCATAGTAAACGAAAAACGATTATGAACGGAGATGATTTATAAGTCTAGGATATATTATATAATTACCTATATTTAAATTATAATATACCTATCGCTATTTTACGCGATTTTGTAAAAAATTAAATGTTCTACGCTCATAATATTTTTTCTATATTGACGCTAGAACTTTTTTTTACAGTTATTTGAAGAAAAATTTATGGAGAACCTTGTATTGGATTTTTAACTTAAGGTAAATAAATCACAAAAATTTTATGAATTTTCAACTTCAATATTCTTTGAAAATATTGTATTAAACTTTGTTTTAAATTTTAAAGATTTTTTGGAATAAGTATCACATTTTTTTATAGGCATTTCAAAAAAAACTTATAAAATTCGAAAATTTCAATTGTCTATAAATAGCTTTAAAAACGTCAAAATGTTTTGAAAATTTAATCGTAAATATATAACATTAATATAAATATTTGGTGAAAATTTCAAGTATTTACAATGTTTCGTTTTTGAGTTACAGCAAAATAAAAAAATCGATTTAGTCGAAAACTGGTTATGCCTACTTATATGTAAATATTCCCGTTTTTCCGTTACTTTCTTAGGGTTTTTCCTGATGCTTTTGACTACAACTGGAAATTGTTTACTTTTGATACCCAAAAGTATCAACTAGATTCATTTTCTTTTTCAAAGAGGGGCTGAAGTCCAAAATCAAAGCACTATTACTGTTCCAAAACATCATGATGACCGACACACACACAACAAAAAGTCAAAAACACATAATTTAAAATCAATACATTCATCACTCCGTTCAAAATCTAAAAATATATTATTCGTTTTTATTCAGAAAAAACGATCGTGTATGGGTAATGTTGACATTAAAGCCTCTATAATCATAAAAAATATGATTAAGCATTAAGCATTGTGCTTTATATAGCGTTTTCGTTTGCAACGGTGTCTGCGTAGATAGGTACGTAGTGTTGAATAGAATAATCTACTTAATACATCGTTGGTTCCGTGGCCGTCATCTTCGCACGTCCAGAATCGTTCGCTTCAGCTCTCTCACTCTCTCACTCTCTCTCTCTATATATATATATATCTATATATATATATATATATATATATATATATATATATATATATATATATGATATAATATATCGGATTACCTGTTGTACGCCTCGCAGTTCTATACAGGCGGTAATAATAATTGCACCTTGTCAATAAAGAAAACAAAAATAATTACGATTGCGGACGTCAATGACTCGAGGGCGTTCTAGTTTTACTTTCAACTGCTTTGGCACGTTGTATACGATGGTATACTCTGTTTACACAATAAATATAATAAAACAACGATATATTGTGTATAGAAACGCGACGATAGTACTGGGCTGCAGGCTTCACCCCACCCACGGCTGATATTCTCGAAAAGTTAAAGACAAAGCTGAGTAGAGTATAATACGTTACTTTATATTATATTATATGTTTGGAGAGTGTTCTATACACGAATAAAATGTTATTGACTCAATTATAAAAACCTTTCGATCACCGTCATAATAAATAATTAATTCCTATAAAAGATCAATTTGATCGGGAGACGACACGTAATATAAATACTATTCTACAGCCACGTATATCATACTCGTTATTGGTACGTGGCTGTAACTTGGGATTTAAAAGAAACAGAAAATGTACAAAGTGAATAGGAAAAAAATTGTAAAAAAATGACAAATATATTTTAATATATAGGTACAATAGTTACATTCGTAAAATACAATGACGTTTTAATTAAAATCGATGTGATTTTTTATGTATATAATATTTTTATGTTTGCATAAAATAAAATGAAAACACTAATTTAATTACATACTTATCTATTATACTTGAAGAATAAAATCTCGGAGAAAGTCATCTCTAACAACGAGTAGAATATTTCGTTTTTCTGTTCCAAGACATTAAATAATTGTTAAATTTTTTAAAACGTGTTAAAATTAATTCTAATGAAGGTATATTTTTATTTCAGAGAACAAGTAACAAAAAAACATAGCATTAAATATACCGAAATAATTTTAGATGTCATAGATAACCAAATTTATAATTAATTGATTAATTTTAATATTTAAAAGTTAAAAGTATTCTTATTTTAATTATTTACACATTGATGATTGTATCGACATGTTTAGAATTAATAAAATACTCTATAACGTATATTTAAATAAGCTGGCCACCTAAAATATCAATTGTGAAACAAAAAATATTAATTTTATTGTGTTTTTAAAATAAAATTAATTATATAAAACTATACAATATTCATAAAATAATGTATACTGCTATGAAATAAAATTAAAAATAATAAATATTACGTAAATTATTGCATAGGTATGTATATTATACTTTTGAATAATTCGTTTACTGTTAGGAGAATTTTTAAGCACATTTTGTAAGGGATCATAAACAATTATTCAAAATAAAATTATAGTATATACAGAGTGATTTACTAAAACATTTTTTTCTTATTTTTTTCTTTAATCATGCAATGTTAAAAATCTTTTAAATTGTTGTAGGTATATTATTCGTGGATATACCGACTTAAGTTGTTCAGATGACACTTCTCTATTCTACAATTATTGAATGAATGATTTTTTTTGAAATTATTGACATATCAGAATCAAATTTCAAAAATGTAGTTTTCAGTTATTTATAACTTTTAGTACTAAGGATGATAAGTTAGTGATAATGGATTGGGTAATAATGGGGCTTTGATGATTTTAAAATGATAATAATTAATTAATACACATTTATAAGTTGTTAAAATAGTTCAATCACAATAAATACTGGATCCAATATTTAATATCAGACATATTTTATATATTTTTTAAAATAATTTTCAATAATTATTATCCTTAGTATAAACATTTTAATAACTAAGAATCTATTCGTTTCTATATTATTATATTATTGTATTTATTATTTCATAATTCTCAAAATATTTTTAATTTATGAGTAGGTAAAATCTTATATAAAACAATTGTGGCTATATGTTGTTCTGTGATTATAACATATTTTTTTTTTCTATACAATAGTAATACATTATGTTTGGCTAGAAAAAAACTGCTCAACTTTCTTTTTATTTTATTGGTATTAATAAATAACGAATCAAAATTATTTGGATATTAATATTTCATAATTGTTCAAATATTGTTACAAGTAATCTTTTGCGATTGCATTGATTTTGTAAAATTATTTCAAAATATTATTTTGATAAATAAATCACAGATTGTATTAAATCATTTCGTGATTTTTATTAGGTACAATTGCACCATTTGCACCGTATCTTAGCAAAATAATATATTATTATATTAACAGTACGGGGTTTGAAGATCGTCTGGGGATTTCCTTTGAGTTGTGCTTCCTAAGATAATGTCTCAGACCACCGAGCAGCGATAAGGAAGAAGTACATTAATCATCAATTTGAACATTAGACAAATATTTATTAGCAAAGTTAGTTAGAACAATAGTTTACACAATGGTACCGCTCGTAAGTAGAAACGTAAATAACGTACATTTCGATTATAAAAAAATATATAAAGATTAGTCGAAAAACTTTATAATTATAAATATGTGGAATTATAACGGTATGATGGTTATAGTATTATATTATATAAGTATGACATAAAATATTAACCATGTAATACGTACATGGCTTTAAAGAAAATCGAATAGAAAAATCTCGTGAACAGTTTATTTATAATATATAAGAAGAAAAAACTAGTAGACATTATTATTAATCATATTAAAAAAACAATATCAAGGATAAAGATATGCTATATTTGATGTGATAATAAACATATTTAATGAATTATCATTTTTAAAACAGTTTTCCATTTACATTAAAATATAATGTACTATTACATTATACTTGATAATTGATATCATATGTAATTCGAAATAAACCTATATATTATATACCTAATAATTATATTATACACACAAACAATTTAATATTTTGAAAGCACACAATTATTGACATGCACGCATACTGTTATACGAATACATTTTTAATTAAATTTCTATAGTCGTTATAGAAGCGAATTATTTTTTTAAATAAAGTTTTCAATTCCATATAGCTATAAGTATTAATTTTAAATCACCGCAATCAATATAAATGGTTATTCTATATGTACATACAATCTACATAAATACATAATGACATAATTTGTAATAGTAAATTGTAAACTTATATAGTAAAGGTAGTTGGTACCTACTTAATATGTATTATCTTATTATGATATGATATAGATTTATTTAAATATATATAGTAGTGTACCATTAATTGTAGCCCTGTGATAATAATAGTATACAAGGTTATTCACCAATCATATTTACATACTTTTTTTTTCAATAATGAAGTTATTTAAAATTTGATTTTTGAAACTATTAAAAAACTTAGTGATTACATTCCCAAATTGTTAAGATTTTTTGTAATACTTAATAATAGGAATATATTATAGAAAATGTATAGTAGCTATTAAACTATCATTAAGTAATAAACCATACATTTTAAGAACTATTTTTAATTAGGTATTCGGATTTCTTGAAATGGCATTTCAAAATGTTAATGGTATGCGTTTATAAAAAAACATTTAATTTAATATGATGATATATTGGTTTAGCTGTTCACGTAGGAGTTAAATAATAATAAACCAGTGATACATTAATTTTGTTTGTATTATCGTTACCTGTAATTTACAGAATGATTCAGATATGACATTTAAAAAGAAACCAGATGATAAATTGAATGAAATTTGTTTCTCAAACTATTTACGAATATACCAACAAAAAAAGTCGTAACGTTTAACAAATTAGCTAAATAAAAATATATAGTAAAATACAGAGACGATAAGAAATCAGTCAACTATTGTGTTTTTCCTTAGTTAACCACATAAATCATAGTAGTAGTGTTATTTTACGTATATTTAATACTTCAAAAGCAGACCCAAACGAACGCACTTGAAAAATATTGTTGGTGAAACACAATAAAAAGTTTAAAACCCAACTTTCGTTTATTTAGTTTGCATCTTATTTATTTCTTTTAAGCAAAAAGTTCATATTTAAAATATTTGAAATAATAGAGTATCGACTATATTTTTAATACAATTAGCAGAGACCATGAACTGCATGTATCGTTATCAGCTCTCCAATTATAATCGAAAAAGTGTTTATTTAATTAAAAATAAAATTTTTTGTACATGAGTAAGTTGTTCATTTCTGTCGTGGTCTAAAATAGCAAGCCACTATTACAGTGACGTCGCGTAAATGAAACCCCAAAGACCTATTAACTAAAAATTAAGTCAATATAGTGTCATAGCGACTATTTTTGGATATGAACTCGACTCCAGCTTATGCTGTATCGGACATCGATACGCGCTGTAAAGAATATATTATTATCACAGTGTTTAGTTACAACACGGGGCAAAGCATGGGCAGTACGACACACGCGTTTACCCACCTGCACTGTAGAGCCCAACGGTACTATTTAACATTCATGACGTCTTTATTAACGAACAATAATAATAATACTACGGTAGTTCAGTATATACGATATTATATAGGTGCCTACGCGTTAGAAACGCGGTTTTTGTGACTATTAATATGACGGAGTTTGAAATAAAATCGACGAAAACGCCGTAGGTATATGATTTCCCAACCCGCGATCGGTTAGGCTCGCGTATTATAATATGTATTCTCGAGTCCAGATCGCAGCGGTAGCTTGTCCGTCCGCGATCTGGTTCACGGGCGAAGGTCCGCGAGGCACACTCTTGCGCGGGTCGACCAAAGGTCGTGCTCGCGCAAAATCATTACCGTATTTTATTATTATTATTAAAATAATCATTATTGTAATTATTTTTATTTTCATCTATTACGACAACAGCCGTTCGTAACGCGGCTGCGGTGCCTAATGAGCGCTCGAGTTTGTTTGTTTGTTTTTTTTTTTTTTGCTCTCCAGTTTCACTTTTCACGACGAAGGTACCTTCACACGCGTGTAATACGTGCACAATACACGTCTTACGACCACACTCGGGCAGCAGCAGCAGCAAGCAGCACGGTAAGGCCGGCGGTATCGGTGCCAGAGATCACTGTCGACCCAAATGAACGGCGTGATCAAACCCGTTTAAATCGCAGTTCACACCACGCCAATGAGTGTGTGTGTGTGTGTGTGTAATAAATACGGGCGATAACCGATAATGAACGACTACGGGGCGACGGGTGCGTTGCGTCATTTTCGCGCAGCTTTTAACAAGCTGCCGACGTCTGGCGTCCGACCGTTTAATATACACGCGTGACGCAACACTATATATATGTAGTATGAGCTGCAGACAGGCAGAGGTTTAAATCGATACACAATAATAATAATAATAATAATAATATTAATATTATTATAATATATACGCAGCTATAATATATATATATATTATATAAACGGTATAAATCGTACGCGGAGACGTGGTGACAGACGCGCGGCCTCTGAATATTATTATTATTCCTTTTATTTTTTCGCCTAATGAACCTGCCGCAGCATGCCGCTACTTTTATAATACGTATTATGTAGTATTATCACACTCTGTGCACTCGCGCACCGCAACGATAATAATGTGTAATTATTAAATGCACAACAACGTTTGCACGCGGTAGGTATCTATAATTATAGGAGCATAGAAAATCTGTTGCGCTGATACAGAATCGTATATCCTCAATCTTCCCGTAGAGTCAGTTATAGTGAGCTATAGGGGCACAAGTCCTCCGGGATATTTTTAAGTCAATATAATATAATAGACTATAATATACTATATAGTTTTATAAGTTCATTCGAGCAAAAGTCATGCGCGCATAGTTAGGATGTCGTAGATTCCGATTATATTTGATTCGAACATTAAATTTGCGAATTGAATAAAAGTTATTATTTTTGATTAGTCGCGAAGTCGATTCGATTCATTTATCTTGTCAATTAATTAATGGTTTTAAGACTAAGATAAATAAATGCGTAAATTTCGTATGCGTATAAGTATAATCTTATCGTTATTCTACTTATCAAACACAAGAATACATCACCATTTCTATAAACTAAAAAAATAATAACATTTTTAAAAAAGTTTATCTGAAAATTGTAATATTTATTAACTCTGTAGCCCGAATAAAAAATTAACTAACTGAAAAACAAATTTCTAACATAGAATAAAATCGGTAAAAAAAAATTGTTTAGTTTACTATACGCACTTGTCTGATCAACTCAGCGAAAACAATCTCTAAAGTGTTGTGTAATTGTATTGCAATCATATAATGTATAATAGTATAATAAATGAAATAACTTATTAATATAAATAAATAAACAAGCTAAACATGATTTCTAATTAAAAATATTATTAAATAATTGCTTATTAATTATTATTTTTTTTATTGATTATAGATAATTATTGAACTCAATATTTGTATAATTTATGTTTATTTTATGATTAAAATTGATATTATATAGCTTAAATATTTACTAAAATAAGATCTATAAAACCTAATATAATTGGTACAATAAAAAAAAAAGTTACAGATTAAATGGGCACTATATTATTGGTACTATGTGGTACATTCAAAAACCTGTAAAAGCAAATCTAAACGTAAGTCTTGTCGAAAGTTTATTTTTGAAGAATAGACATGAATTTAAATTCTAATCAACATGACTTTTAACTATTTACTTTGTCAATACATTTCCGTTCTGCATGACTATTCGTACAATAATAACTAATAACGTAGGTGTAGGTTCCTTATATAGGTATGCTAATAGAAATTACTTTTAAAGAGCATACAATTCAATGCGTATATATTATTTGTGTTGCGGTGAATTAATTTTCGATTGTTCACTTGTTCATCGGCTATGTTAAACTAAATTCTCGCAATAACTACGTATTGTAATAAACGGTGCAATCTATATATACATTATACACATTATATGCATTTCGAAGACCAAAATACTAATGGAAATGCATAATACGACCGACACTTTAACGAGACGGACACGGCATTTCATATGAAATATATAAAATAAAAAAGTTCCCTAAGTGCCAAATTAATATACGTACTATGTATTAAACTCATACAATTTATAGGTACGGTTAGTATTATATTCTAAAAGCGTCGAGCGTTTACCCGCCGACGATCTAATTGGAATATTTTCGCAATATAATAATAATGGAGCGCGCGTTTGCCGCCAATCATCGATTTACTATCGACAACGGCAATACGTGATTACGATTTTATTTCATTGTCACACAGACAATAATCAAAATACGATTTTATTCGATTTTTATAATAATTATCTGGAAAGCTTGAAAATACGAAAAAACTTCGAAGCAAACATGATCGGCAACGCAATGCACATAGTATACAGAATATACAAGCCAGTACTCAGTAGCCTCGCAATCTGACGAGTCAGCTGGTCTGCACGGTGTTCCGTCCACGTATATACCGGACGAATAACGACGCTCGTTTGGCATATGTATGGTACACGAAACTCGAGTGATTTATGAATTTCAGTTGGATTGTCATATCTTTTTTATTGATGTATGAAATCTTTATTTTTCCAGAGCAACGGCCGGTATACCTATACCTGTGCGTCTAATCCAGAGATTGGAAACGCGGCAACGATTCTTTTTTACGATTCCGCGGGCCGTAAAAATTCACAAGCTCGTTCTGTCTCTCTCGTTTTTACGACGAAAAACGGAAAGGTTTTTATACGAAATCCCGTCCATCCATCCAAACTGCAGACAAATATTAGATTCCAAGCGGGCTATAATAAAAATAAAATTACCACGTCTTATCAAATATTGATGAGACGTTTTTCCGCCAAAATATAGGTAACTGATACCTATACCTATATTATGACATAAGTATATGAGTATACGTGCACCCAAACTACAAAATTAAACCAATAAATACATTTGTTATTAAGGTTAGGCAGTAATATTCTATATAATATAAATGTATATAACACATATTATATACTGTGCGTTCGTGCACCGCCTTGGAAAAGGGTATAATCGCTCTTTTACGCCGATACTTAGGTCGGGTTGCCATTTGAGTTCTCGATTGGTAAATGGTTCATATATTATTACTATATGATATGCGTACTGTAATGTTCTCTTTGATGTAAGACCCTTGGAAAAAGTGGAATGAGAAGAATACATAAATAAATAACACAAAATTGAAGTCTCTTGTGTGTCACTCTATCAAAACATTAAGCTCTATCTCTACATCTAGTCTGCAAACTGTATTCATATTTTTTCAATATTATGAACACAACTTTTGTAGCCGTTAGATGTTATACGTAAAATATACGTGCGCATATATATGATACCTATATTATGATGCATTGGTGTTTTATTTTAAAATCATGATATCATTAAACTATAGTAATTTAAATAATTTAATAGTGTTTATGTATTTATTTATCAACGTGAAATATTATTATTGCTATCTAGGATATATTTAATTTGTACTGAAAAAAAATTATTTTTATTGGGTAAGCCCATCGCAGTGCCAAAATAAAAAAGTTCGTTTTTCCGACAGCATTTTTGAGCCAAATTTAAGTACATATTAAATTTATAGTTAAAATGGTTTAATCATGAGTTTATAATTAACAATTTTTTTTAAATGATATGTACTATAAAATAAATATGAATTGCGCGTATAAAACCTTTTAATCAAAAATAATTAATAAACGAGGAAATCAAATTGTACATAATAAAATAATAAATAATACATTTGTATGTCAAAGTTTTTTTTAAATAATAGTTGATCAAATACATTTTTTTCAAACTATTATATTGTTAATAATATAATTTTAAATTTCATAAAAATAATTTTATTTGAGTGAATCTTTTTATTAACAATTGGGAAGATACAAGAATACAAAATAAAAATTGAATATTGCGAAAACCGTTTATTTGTTTAATATAATATTATACGTTTTCCGTATAATATATTAATTTCAAGTTTCAGAATTTACAAAACTTATTTATTATTACGTATTTAAAAAAGAAAATAGCAATATACCCGTCAGTTTTATAATATTTTTTCCAATACAAATCAATAATTTTGATTGGAAAATTGTATTAAAACAACACTACCGTTCAATATTTTTTAACGATTACGCAAATATATTATTATGCATATAATGATGTCATTACATACAAACATTTTTTCCAAGTATGTAATCTATATTGATTACTAAAATTTAAAATAAAAAAATAATGTTACAGCTATATATTTATCAAAGTAAATGTTTTAAAAAGTTGTTAATTATTATTTATTAAACCATTATTATAAAATGGATATGCGGATAAATTTAGTGCTGATAAAACAAGGAATTATCGATAAAAATTTACCTTTTTTATTTTATTATAGATGAGTTGTACTCAATATTTTAGTGGATAAAAGTGAAATTAAAAACTGAATATTATGATCAGTTGAATAATTATACCTTATTATGTATCCCGAATAAATTAAAGCTTTGATATAAAGTTGATACGACTTTTAAAACTGCTAAAACAAATTTAACGTTAATAAAGCATTTATGTTTACTTAAATATAATCAAGTTTATTTATTACAAAAGTATAAAGTAAATACATATTATTATTTTGATATTTTAATATCAATAGTGGATTAATCAAACAATGTCAATAATGTTATGATAACAATAAATATCTATTCAAAAAATACCGTTACCGTACACTGTTACGAAATAAATTGAATATTAATATTATTATAAGTAATTTATAACACTACCAATTATAAAAATAAAATACATAATTCGTTATAAATAAAAAGCTTATATTTAGTCATATTTACAATATACATATAATATTACATTCCATATTTCAATATTATTTTAATATACTCTATAGAGGTCTAGTAGGTTAACTAATTAGGTATCTACATTTAAGAAATTATTCGAATAGAATACAGAAAGTCAGAAAATATTAAGAAGCTGTGTATACTGTATATTTCAAATACAATTGAATAGAAGTAAATTAATAATAGAAGTTTTTAAGAGCTTCAATTTCATTATAAATTCTACTATAAAAATTGTTTTGATTATATACTTATATGGCTATATATAAATATTTTAGTAAATACTTTTGTTAATTCTACAATTGAATTGAATAGAGATATAAAATAAAATTAAAATATAATGTAAATACAGTTTAAAAATGTTTTTGAATATTTTCTGAACGATTTTAAAGGTGTGAAATGTCACGGAACAGTTCCAATAGTTAATAATAATAGCTATATACTACAAATCGCAACGACATTATAAAGTAAAAATAATTATATAAAGACACAAGATGAATAAGAAAACCAATATTTACATAACGCTGTAGAAAAACAACAACCATGACAAGACAATGCGTTTGTCTCAACCTTATAATATGTAAACGAATTTTTGGAAATGTGTAAATCAAACCAAAAGGCCGAAGACCACAGTTCACTGGATTTATTTAAGTATGTATCATATTATATTTATAAAAAAAAAAATTAAAATAGCATATCATACATTTCTTTTCTTTTCTGATTAATAATTTAAAATTATACACTCAGAAAATGTAATTAAAATAAAATAAAATCTAACAATGATATATTAATAAAAATTGATGTTAAGTTTTAAGCTTATAGTTGTGTTTTAGGGAGAAAAATCAAAACAAAAAGCACAAATTGTATTTAAATTTGAAAATTAAATTTAAAGCAAATTACACGTTATCTGTAAATATTGGTTAAATAAAAATGATTTATTTCACAGAAGTTTTTGAATTATAACCGTTAATGTAATATAGTAAATTTAAGTAAAGCAATAAAATACGAATTATATAATATTAGTTTTTATAGTAAATTAAAAGCTTAAATGCGTAGGATTTACCTTTTTTTAAAAAAAATGTTCAAGTACATATTAACAAACCGGAATTTAAATAAAATAATAAACACAGATAAATAAATTAAATGTTTTATTGAACGTTCACAAAAAAAAACAAATTAATAACAATCGATGTTCAACTCCAAACGAAGTAAAATTATTTAAAAAAAAAAAAAAATATTGTACAGTGGATATTTTATGTATTTTATGACATTCAAATCTGTGTGTCTATATATAGTACACTATATAAACTTATATAAAACGAGTATAATACATATGAAATAACTTACGATACACGTTTGTACCGATATTAATTTTTAAAGTAAAATAATGTTTTATAGGATGCTTTATAGTTGAAATAACATTGGTTGGCACGCGTACAGGACGAATAGAATATTTCAAACATAATATGCTCAATTTATACATATACCAACATTTATCAGGAAATCTGACGTATTTGAGTTTAAAACATTATGTCTTGACAGTAAGCTCGGATTGTATTGCAATTTATGAGTGTTGAGAGTGCTTTATAGAATTCCGATACACTTTATCGCCCAACATTTTAAATTCGTACGAGCTAACAAACTTGACTTACATGTAGGTGCTTAACTATATATAGGTATGTGCACATAACACCAATTCACGATCGTTATAAAATAAACTGTCAAACTCGTATAAAACCATATTAAATTAAAAATACTTATATAATGTTACTATTATTTCATTATTCACAAAACACACACAAAAAAAAAAGAATTGATATCTGAAGTAAGCCACAAAAGTCATTAAAATCTATAACGCAATCTTGTGATACACGAAGTAAGATAAATATTTTTATTTTTATTTCTGCAAAAAATTATTTTAGAGTTTTGTCGTTTTCATAACAGATGTTTTTATTACAATGTAAAAATATTTTGATATTTGCTTTGTGTCGAGATGTAAATATGATGGTTATACCTATAAAAAAAAAAGCTCTTATCTATCATACTAGTATGTAATGAATCATGACGATTTTGATTTGATTTTAATGCAATTCACAAATTATCTCAATAGAAACATTAGAAACATAATAAAATAAAAAAAAATAAAAAATATAAGTGAAAGGAATCTTAGCTCACATTAGATGAAATTATAATAAAACAACATCATGAATGACGTTTCAAATAATAATACAAAAGCCAATTAACTCAAGATAATATAATTATTAATTATCGTATCGACTTACATACAACAATAATAATAGATGATTTTATCAAAGAGTTTTCATCTAATTTTTACCGTGAATAAGCTCAAGAGAAATGGATTTTTAATTATTGAGTATATAGGGCCTGTATATCAAACATCAGTTTTGGCAATTATTAATTTTAAGTGTTTTCAAAGCAAAGCTAATTTTCTTAGAAAATTATTGTTTATTGTGAATTTATGAAACATTATTACTTCCAATATTTATTTATGGTTCACATATTTTAAGCTAAGCTAGAGCAACGCAAATAGACATTATAGTACAAAATTAGTAATAATGCATATTATTAAATTCTGAGTGAAGCTAAAAATGTATTGATTATTTTTTTTTTTTTATACCTGATAGGTTGGAGGAAATAATATTTTTTATTTTAAATTTGTGATCAGTCACAATCAAATCTAGATAAAACATTTTTTGTTAAGAATACTATGTATAATATCTTCTCCATAACATTAAAGTATTGTGTATTTTATAAAATTAAAATAAATTACTTAGTTAGCATTATTCTATACTTTTTTAAATAGTCGAATTTCGAAAACAGCGATACTTAATCATGAAATGCATAACAAAAAAAAACAAATTCATTCAATTCTTAATGATAAAAGTTTATACGAATTAAAAAGGAAACTAATAATAAAAACAATACCTTTGTATTTTTACTGTACAATAGCGTCAAAGATCCAGTTATTATTATTATTATTTTTATCGTTATTGTGATTTTTAATTACCGGTCTTGTGTCTTCTGGGCGCAAATTCCTCGGAAGCCGATTCAAATCGGACAACGGTGTTTCCCTACTAAGTATAATACTAACAATTTGACCTCTTAAAATAATAATAATAATAATAAGTATAATATTATGTATTCAAGTGAATTAAAAACGGGATTAATAGTCGATATTAATTTAAAAAAGAGATCAAACGGTGTGCTTTCACTTGTATCGAAATACTGCACTAACGAGAGTAGCTATGTTATTCTTATTGAGCATACAAAATAAATATCATGAGGTACCCGATTTTAACATAGGTAAAAAATAAAGATATCCCATGTCGGTTACAAAGCCTTTTAATATAATTTATTATAATAAGTATAACATGTTTTTAGATGTATGTGTAGGTAGGTACCTAATTTAAAATGACTCCTCTGCTAAATACTTCATTAATTGTCTTACATTTTTGATCAATTGTAGATTTTTAAAAGCTTCGTTTAATTGAATACTAAGTCCTAAATCATATTATATTTACGTAATGAAGCGTGTTATTATACTCATTTGTATTCCAATTCAACGTTTTAATACATCAGTCGTCAATTGTGTCTCATATAATATTGTAACTAATGTAACTTGTAAACCAAAGACAACAATTATTTTCGTTAATATACAAAAGATAAACAAAAACAGAAACATGACAATTTTAGTTATTATAAAAATAAAAATTCACTAAAACCATAATAATGTTAAAACGTCAAATGTTCGATATGCTGGTCAAAAGTACTAAAACCATTACGTTATGTGAAGGTTTTAAAGGTATTGAATTTAACTTTTCTAAAATTAATATTTTAATTTTGGGTTTGATCTAATATTAAATTAATAATTGACTTAGTACTTAATAATAATTAAAAGCAATTCCACACGTTTATATGCCATTGCCCACTATTAAACGATATAATATTATTATGTATCATAGTTGTAGGTGCGCTATATAACGTCATCCAGTCGACATAATATGCAAATTTCAAATAACAAACTGGTCCTGTAGATTAGGTTAATATGTTATGCTATCGATATCGATATTTATTTGATATTCCAAAGTGATAGATATTTGATTGTATATTGTAGGTATATTATCTTTTAAATGTTCAATGAAATAATTTATATGATGTATACGTAGGTATAAATTTAATTAATTCTATAATATAGATAGCTGGCAAACTGTGATGTAAGTCGAATATAATTATGAAAAAAACATGATCTCGATAAACTATGAAAATTATATCAAATGGTTACATAATAATAAAAAAAATGAAGACATGCATTTGATTTTTGGTTCTTAGCCGTTGAAACGTAGACAATTTTGAAATATATATTAATTTAAGGAATATACAGTGCCATCTGTTGGCAAAACTACTTTTGAATAAGATGAAGTACGTTCAGTACACCCTTGTGAAATATCCTCAGAATAAAATTTGAATCGTCGCCCTGTAGATTGTTTGTCATAGCATGTATTGATAACATAAATAATTAAGAACGTTGAATAGTTATTACTATTAGGATGTTTATGAATTGCCTTGCGATACAAACAGACAAATAAAGATGTTTATGACCTAAAAATTACAAACAAAAATCTACTTAAATAAGTGAAAAAAAAAAATTTAAAAATAATAATTATCATTACAGATTTACAAATATAGCCGATATAGTTATATAGAATGATAATATGTATCAGATTAATTCAAAATATGAGTTCAAAATTAATAGACAATAACATACATTTCAATTTTAAGTTTAATTTACACTGAAAAAAAAAAGTAACTAAAATAATTAAAAATTATGTAAATTACATTTATTAAACATAAATTTTCTTTAAAATATAAAATTTGAAAAGTGCACCACATTATACAAATGGCGTTAAAAAACAAAAATAAATAAGTATATTCTGGATAAAAAAAAATTAACTCATTTTTAGTTAAGATTAACAAAGAAAAAAATGTAAGTCACCAACATCCTATCCCTAATCATTACCTATATAGATAAAATATTGAAATTAAATAATAAATTGCAATTTTTTGACAGCTCGTATGAAAATAAAACCTGAATAAAATTTTACAGTAAAAATTGGCTTAAACGTTTAAATACTTTTAATTTCCAACTTCTAAGTACCTACTGCATTAATTATTTGTATTAATTTACTATTTTGTATTGACATAGATGAATAACAGCAATCGAGTTCCATATCATGTTGTTGCCTTTATGAATAAGTATTGTAAAACAAATGTTCTCGTATATACATTATAATAGAGTAGTTATTAATGTGACATGGTAGTCAAATAATTAATTATAATGTCACATTGGTTAATGCAACAGGTTTAATTCAACAGTTAAACTTATAAACGTTAAATTAATTATATGGTATATGGTTAATTATGGTACTCTAATATAAGTCATTATGCATTTATGCATAGTGGACAAAAATATTGACTTTATAATTCATGATATTTATACATAGCTTTTAAGTATGAATTATATATTTACAAAAAATAAAAGCATGGTGGTTGTCTTATATATAATAAGCCATTTTGTTTAAAGACAAGTAAATTGTGGTTCACACAGGCCCACTACATTTTATTTTGACTCATTAATATTATCACACACAATAGTATACAACCCACACGTACCTAATATGGTTACACTTAATACTTATAAATTTACCATATAATTATATTAATATATTAATACCTATTAAGGTTATTATTTTTATTTTATTTTGCAATTTTATGTTTTGCCTAAGAAAATGTTAAATGTATGTAAGTTTAAATATTGATTAAATATATACGTAAAAATTTGATTTGTCGGAGATCTATATTATTTTGTTTTATCAAAAAACTATTAGCTCCTACCTACTTCTTATTATTCATTATATGTTACACTAGAAACGTGTTAGAAAAATATTATTACATATAATACAAGGTGTAATAGTTATAAGTTTTAATTATAGATATTTTTGTCAGTGTTGAATTTATATCGATTATAATTTTTTGTTTATAAATTATAAGAATATTATTGCTATATCTCAGAATGATTTATTGATATTTAATTTGTGAACAGAGCCGTGTTCTTACTGTGATATTTAAAGTTAAAATTAAATGAAATTAATCAACGGTTTGCGTTCTATTATTATTATATCTTAATTTAATTTTATATAATATAATAAGGAACATGGGTTTTATGAATCATTATTTTCAACCCTAGTATAGTAGTATGTGTAGAGAGTCGAGTACAAACCCCTCGATACCAGCACTTTCATCCCTGGAGGTTAAATGTGCTGAAATTCAATACCATAAGGCGAGAATGCGTGATTCCCGTATAAATAATTGTGAAAATATTAAATTAAAGCTTATATCTTACTCACTATACTCGAATTTCGTTTATAATATCGCCGTTTGTCTTACGCAATTTACTAGTCTTTCACACGTCTACGCTTATGTGTGATAACTGATAAGCCTACACAGGGATACTATCAAATGTTATATCTCATGCCTTTAAATCATATCTAATTTAACAATTATTAATATTAGTTTTAAAATGAACTAAGGTAATGTAAAGACTTACAGGCAACTATACATATTAGGACACCAATAAAATGTTCTTCCGAGATTGGAATGGAAAACATGTTATCAAATATCTTGTACATCTATATTTAAGTATTAAATAGTATATAATATATTATACATATTTTTATGAAAATCTTCAGTTTTTTTCGTTAGAAAATCCAAAGGTGTCAATTAGCTGTGCTGAGATAGAACAGTTTTTCGCTGAGTCATCGTGCAGATGTACTATGCAATTTAAATATCTAATCTAAAATGTCTAAGACGAATTAATTTAACATAATTACTAGGTAGTATGTTTAAACCTGCATTATTAGTAAGATAGATAGAGTACTTATTCACGCATGTCACAATTTCCTATTAATCAAGTAACCATACAAAGGATTAGGGAATGCCTCGATTACTTTTACGGCTACCAAAGAGATTTTAAAAATAAATAAAAATAATTTAGCTTACAAGAAAATTGATCACGTGAAATATCTAAAACTAGGATGAACATTCTTTCTAAATCGTTAATAATTATCAAAAAATAAAATAAAACTTAAAATTATTTAACAAAACTATTGTAATATATTAATATATTATTTTATTTTAATTATTTACAAACATTGTTATACCCTCTGAATGATGGTATGCGCTATATTATTATATAATACACCTAAGTCAAAACATATGCTATATTGTAATATATAATATTATGTGTATGCTCTCATTTTTCGTAATATTTGTTTTATTTTAATTACATATGTAATTAATTATATAATAATATGTATACTAATAAACAATATAAAGATGGGCATTTCGTGAATAATTATTATTATTTCTTAATGAGTTGATGTAACTCGATTCATTTCTTACTTAATTTATCTACGTGAAAAATCTTATATAGTAGGGATTTATATACAGTTCCAGAGTATAAATACCGTAAACAATGTTTCAATAATCATCAGTGTACTTATTTTATTTTTTGTGAAAACAAATTTATCTTAAAACATCACGTTTGTAAAAGTGTAAGGTATCTACTGAACATTCAAAATGGCCACTAAGGTAAGATTATATACACCTATACATTAATATATTATTTACTAAATTTAGAGGAATACAATATTAGCATTTTAATTTTGACTATATTTTACGACACAATATGTATATTAATTTTATTTAATATCCATTTATTTGTATATTCATAAAAATATAATATTTAATAAACATTACATAAAATAGTATAATATCATAGTGATAAATAAAAATATTTTGTGTGAAATTTGGTAAATATTTTGTCTGTAATAACCAAATTAATCAATTAATTAGATAATTTTAACTATATAATATGGAGGTTCTGATTTAGTCAGTCGATGCCAGATAGTTGATACAAATTTTCTTTTATACGAAAAATATTTATCATCACACAGTATACTTCTTGTCATGGCCGTATCTGAGGGGGGTCCAAGGGGTCTGGACCCCCTTTCCCCACCCCCAAAATTTGTTTTCAGTGATTGCCTTGCTTCTTGTATAATATAATGTATTCAATGTATATTAATTTTATATTATCGGCTTGATAAAAAAACGTATTGTTGAACATTCTAGTTTATAATCTTTGTCGCTTTGTTCGGACACTTGGCCTTTGCTTATCCGCCCATCGAGTACAAAAGTTACGATGCCGACCACTACGATCACGCACCTAAGCCGTATCATTTCGAGTACGGTGTGAAAGACCTTCACACGCACGACATCAAGAGCCAACACGAGATTAGTGACGGTCACGGCAACGTCAAAGGATCGTACAGTCTCGTGGAACCCGACGGTTCCACCCGCGTGGTCGAGTACACAGCTGACCACGAACACGGTTTCAACGCCGTTGTCAAGAAGATCGACGCACCCCACCACCACGGCGAGTACTCCGATACCTCGGACTACCATCACCACGAATCACTACAACCGTCATACGATCATTCGTCGTACAAGTTTTATTGAAATTTATAAAATTTGCCAATCATACGAAAAAATGTGTTACCAAACCGTCGTGTAGTCGATGCTACGGATTATTTGTTTTGCACGTCATGTAAATTTTTTTTTCTTTTTTACGAATAAAACATTAACCATTGTTACTATAAAACACGATATTATATTTTATTATCTATATTATGGTAGACTAAAACACTAAGAATTGCTTTGAGGTATATCGTATGTTCTGAGGTGTGATTTATAATATTTTATTATGATTGGATATTTCCTTGTGGAAAATAAAAATAAGAGTGGTGTCTAAACGCTACATGGAAAATATTATCGCGTCTTGACGGGGCAATAAGTCGGGACCGTTAGAACGCAGTGGAAAAACATACCTTTACACTCACATGCACAAAAATCACAGATTTGATTTCATGATTTCATGATTTTGTTAATTTATTTTTTGTTTTGTTATTTGAACATTGGTACCTGCCGATTGATTCAATATTAGACTATTATGAGTATTATAATATTCACTAAATAATAAGCGGACAATTGTCGCTCGCTCTACATAATATTTTACCTGCCACTCATTGTGTAATTTCCCGACAAGACAATATTTTATTATATTAATATATCGATAATTTGGCGTCGTCGAAGTAATGCGTAAGCTGTCCCCACGACGTCGTCAATTCAAACAGCAAAAAAAAATATATAGATAATCTATAATCTATATAATCTGTAGCGGCGATGCCTCGTTTTTTCACTTCTTGTTGTTATCTACTCTTTTCCCGCGACGGTACAATATACAATGTTGTTAAGGAACGATTCCTGGAATTGATTCTTTTTTTGAGGAACGAATGAATGAATGAATTCCATTATTTTTTAAAGGAATAAGAACGTGAATTAATTCCTTGTTTTTAGGAATAGGAACGTAAATATTATAATTCTTTTGTTCTTCTCGGAAATATTTTAACAAAACATTTGGGAGAAAAATTTCGTTTACTAATCATGTTTTTAATCTATATAATATATAATATATAATAGATGAGCCTACCAATTTTTTATTCACATATGACTTAGTGTTCTGATTAGTGTCTAGTGATTAATGATTATGGTAATAATTGATTATTTGGGATATAATTGAAATAATTTTTTTTAAATATTAATTGATAATTGTACTTAAAATTAAAATATTTAGAATCATAAAATAATCTTATTAAGTAGGTATTAATGTAAACTAAGGTAACTAGGAACCAGATACTTTTTTAGAGGAACGAGAAAAAGAACGAGTTCCTTTCTTATAGGAACGAGGAATTGAACGGATTCCTAAATAAAAGGAATTTTAACAACATTGAGTCAATATGACGAAAACTATCGCGTCGGTGAGCTAGACTGATGCAGCTTATTATATATTATAATAATGCAACATTAATGGATATTGTACAATATTAATTACTGGAACGAGTTACGGTCGTATTATTAGATTTATTATTATTATTATTATTGTTACAACGTAATATAATATTAATTATTATTATTCCATCTTCCTACAATTAATAACCACTAGTTAGTAATTTGTTGCATTGACCGTAATCCGTAAATGTTTATAATTTGTTTAGTGTTGCATTTTTCCATTAAACCTAATAATCATGTTGAAAATAAAAAAAAATAACTTACATCATGAAAATGTTAATATTACAAAAAATTTAAATACATCTTTAAGAATATACTTCACGCTTGGTTATAATTAATTAAAGCAATCAATGTTTTCCTTGAAGAAACCCTTTTAACCAAGAAATTTTAGATTTAAGCTTTTTAATATAATCATTTCCAATTAAGATAAATATATAGTGTGAAGTTGAATTTTAAAAATTTCAACATTTTATGAAATAAGATATTATTGAAATCTAATCAAAATACAAAACTAAATTCAAACGATTAACTTTGAATATCTTTTTTATTGTCCTCTGTGATTGAAAGTTATGAGGGTAATGTGTAATATAAATTCAATAAACGTTACTGTAATCAATCGCATTTTTAGTGGGTGAATCTATTCATTTTAAATACAAGACAAACAAATTGATTTTTCATTATTCGTATGACGGAAGTTGTTAGAAAAATGAATTAATTACTCCTGAGCGTTCGATTGTAACATTTGAAAATAATCAGGTCAAAAATAAGAGTATTATAGCAGAGCTACTCACGGAAACTTAATACGTATTTATTATTTTGTATAGACTTCAAATTGCTGAAAATAGGAGAGTGAGTAAAATAACAAAATCAATTTATATGCGCCTCGGGTACTATCCGGCAAAACATTATACGTGCATAAATTGTATGAAGGTTGTAATTCAATATAATCGTAGTGGTGCAATATATTGTTTTTTCTATTATTAAATGGTCATTCTAGTATTCAAGAATTTTGATCGTTTGCTCCGTATTATTAAATAATATAATATTTAAAATGAAACTGTTCGTACATTATATTGTTCTATCAATGGGTTCTTCATTTTGAATAAAAAGATACACGAAATATGCATAATATATAGTAGCTGGTATCTACACGTAACCTCAACGATTAAACAATTCTCCAGTCTCAGCGAATGATACTGTACGATAAAATATGATATAATTGTATTGTACGATACCGTTCAGACGATAATGATATTAATAACGATGTGCACTGTACCTACACAAGTATTTTTATTCCATTTAGTTATCAAAATAATACAATAAAGAAATATTGAAATAATCTTGAACCAATTGAGTCATTAAGTGTGTATAATATTATGTTATGTATGTATTTTATTGGTCAATTAAGAGTCACGAGTTACGAAGTTGTATAAAACGTATTTCGAAAATATACTAGTCGTTATTTAACTAAATATTAATATATTATATAATTGAAGTTTTACTCCGTCGTATTTGTATAATAAAAAATAAAAATTCCCGAAACCATAAGAACCTTAGTAGTTTATTAAAATTCATTATTAAGCATGTACCTATCATCAAATGCTTTTAATATTGTAAAAATATCAATGAATTTAATGAAGAAAAATTATATTTTATATTGTCCATAAAATATAATATATCAGAAATTATGTTTTAATGAAAATTACTAATGAATTTAAATATTCAAATAAAGTTTTGAACTAAATTATAATTAAAATTTCTTGTACAGTTTTCAGCAAATTTATATTATTATATTATTATTTTTGAAAATAAAAAATATATTGTATTTTTTTTTTACTTTATAACGTTTACACGTACGTAGATACACATTAGCATGGATAAGTTCTCACGAGTCATGAGTTAAAAAAGATATGCATGCTTAACATACATAATAACAACATAAAATAACCCATATTTATATAAATACGAATAAAAATGAAAAGTAAACATGCATAGTGAATAAGAACCGTTAAATGTTTCCCACTCGATAATAAAAAATCAGCCGAGATTAATTTAATTTCAAATAAACAATTTAATTCTTATAGGTAGACGTTCGCCATCACAGTGTTAGAAACTAAATTTCGTATAAATTATCTGTTAATGTGCGGGTTAAATCACAAACATATTATGATAGGCCTGCGTCGTTATTAAAATGAAATAATTGGTATCGTCGCGAACCATTCATTTGGTAGGTAATTTGAAAACAACGGAACGTACAATATTATACTTACTACTACGAAAAAGCCACCATATTATTATAATATAGAAAACTATACCTAAACAGTTACGGAGCGTCGAACATATTATTTAGTTTTTTTGTTCTCGCTGCAGTTAGTTGCGCCCGCGATCCTAATAATAATCTAACACGTATCGTGAGCGTTTCGCTTGCAAAGATTTCATGTGCACGTTACAGAACGATAAGTGTAAGTACGTATAATATAATGGTATGGTATAATTTTAATGAAATATATGCAGTGTGGGTAGTTATCTCACACGGTTTTGCAACGTCATTATCCGTACGGAGCATCGACTAAAATGCGTGTGCAATATAATAATATTATTAAACGTAGGTACCTATTACGTAAGCTACTGCAGCTTTAACCGGGTCACCGTACGAATTCCGGCCTGTCGATAAATACAATACTATTCGATAGTGCCCATCACTATTAATAACTCATTGGATTGTCTTTTATAGTCGTCGGTTAGGTAAAAATATTACGATCACATGTGATGGCAACACCAGCGCCGACCGATTGATCATTAAGAGCCCTAGCGCTACACGTATAATTACATTTTTTTGAGTTTATTTTTTAGTACTGAAAATAAAAATAAAATAAAATTTGATTTAAATTTTTTGGATAAATTTAAAATAGTCAATTTGTGAATCTAACTATGAGAACAATTTTTATGGTGAAAAGATTTATCTAAGTCAAATAGTTTATTTTTAGAATTTTTTTAAAATATCAATATTTTTTGATTAAATTAATTTGGAACGTAATAACATTTTTAAAAATATGTTTTTTGAGAATATGCTGGCATGGGTATATTTCTTAAATTATTTACTCATCATATAATATTAATAATTTTTGTCATACGTTTAAGTAGCATAATTTAATTTTTTTTTTTGTCAAGTTTATCTGTTACACCCTGTATAATATATAGTACAGTATCCCCCACAAATAAACTGGTTTGTTGCAATGCAGATTTATTTCTTAATTATCTCGAGACGTTCTACTAAAGCACACGAAAATAATATTATTATAATACCGTCCGCAGTCAGAGACGTAATCCGCCTACGTAAATAATAAAATACCTTCGAGTATATAATATAACTAAAAACGACGGGTCAGCCCTATTGCATTGTCGGAATGTATACAGTATACTGCATTGTAGGTATTATACATAATAATGTTATTGGTGATGGGGATTTTCCGTAAGAAAACTGTCGGAATTTTACTGAATGGTTTTAGCAGTAAATGGGTAGGTACAAAATATTGCTATAATTTTCTTATTGTGTTTCTATATAATTGTAAAAAATAGTGCGCATGCAGAGGCACGAAAAAAACACTGATGTTTTTGCGACCGCCGAGGGAAATTTGTTATCGCCGCCATTTTTAGCGAATTTAATATTATTCACATTGTTGTCTTATAGATTCTGATGAGGAGCATATTATTTATTACTTTTGTTATTAGTGTTAGGATGTTGATGACCTAAAAAACATACAAAAATGACCTAAAAAAAATGCAAAAATGCCTTAAAAGCTTCAAAAAATGACCTTAAAAATGGTCATTAGAGATATAGGCGTGATAATGGGTGTAATAGTAATTTAAAATATGAATTATAGATTATAATATTAATAAAATAATAAACAATAGTATACAATTACATTTTAAGCATTACATCAAATTATTAAAAATAAATTAAAAAGTAAAATATAAATTAAATTAGATTTTAAATAAATTAAATTTGTTTCCAAACTTGAGTTTAACACTTGCTCTAAAATCTAAAATTGCTCCACATTGTACAAAAACTATAAAAAATGACGTTAAAAAAACAAAAAAATGCAAAATAAAATTAGAATATTCTGTATCAAGAGAGCATGAATCAAATTATTAGCTAGAATAGCATTGTATAGAATTAAAGGAAAAAAAATGCAAAAGTTATCAACATCCTAACTCTAAACTTATTGTTATTAATACTATTCGTTTTATAATGATTTTTTTTATCATTTAATTGTTCTAATAAAGAAACGTTTTTAGCAGAAATAAGGTTACCTATAAAAAACTAGTGTCAAATAACTCAAATATTGCAGATCTATAGTCTCGGTGGTACTTGAAGGAGGACATATTTTCGACAATTTTGTCAGTCGCAGTCTTACAAATTATGGTTTAATATTACAAACCGTAAACGATAAAAAACTTATGCTGACTGATTAACAGTTTTATAGACATTTCCATGAGCACAATTATAACAGTCAGTGTTGCTATATTTATTCCTTTTTTTTAACTTAGTGATTTATAATTGCTCTTAAATTTAATTTTATCATTACCTTCCAATGTAATGTACGAGTATCTAATGGCGGTACCTATTTCTAGTATTTACAATTTCTAGTCCAAAACTTTATCATAATATATTTTCAGAATCGTGAAATGGCCACCTCTATACAATAATATAAAACTATTATAATTATAGTAATGTCATCGTTATAAAAAAGGTTTTCTGCCGGCAACTTTTATGACGAAAGGAAACGGTAAGGTGCAAAAATGTGTGTTGTGTTTTGGGTTTTGTTCATGTGTCATAATCATCGACAGAAATTGGTTACATTCCACTTGTGGACTCGTCTAATTATTATTAATAGAAACAATATAATATTATTAAAATTAATTATCATTTAGTTTTTACCGCATACGAATAGTGCCCCGACATCTAGCGGATTGTATTATCAACGTTGTTCGACATTCACGAAATCTTTCTTGCGATTTAGTAGTAAACTTCATTCGAACGAAATACAACACGTCGCGAGAACAACTTTATTGTACTGAATTAATCGAGTGCAGGTGATATATTAACCATCAATGAAACAAAAAAAAAACTGTCAAAATTATCAGTATGAATTACAACGCTCGTTGTGCACATCATAATGTTATTATAATTTATAATATCAAATGTGATATTATTTTTCATGTCTTTATTGATTAACTCTTGTATTATTTCCAACGAATATATTTGAATTATTTGTAAAAAAAATGAAAGATTGTTCAAATCTATTGTAACGTTTCGTCGGTTCCTCACTGCACTTTTTATTAGATAATCATTCAAAACAGAATTGTATCAATAACACAAGCGCCGTATACAATAACTTTAGGCAATTCATATGTCTCCACTGAGATGTCGCTGTATTATAACGCCATACTTGGTACATAAAATCTTGGTAATATTTTTAAAACACTAATAATTCAGTAAAATTAGTAAAATAAGTGAAAAGATAAAAATTAATTATATAGTTTTTGTCTTTTAATCAACGGCTATTATATTATTTACATATATTTAATAATATTATATTCATATACAAGTATATAATATTATGCATGATAAAAATCACTGCTTCAATATTATAATAATATTATATATTTCAAACGATACGAATGATACGATGATTGACGATAATTGTACTTGGAAAATAGAAATAACATAACGATATTAGTTGAAACAAAATATATGGGCAAAAGTTACAAACAAACGACTCAATATGTATATCTTTTTCTTATTTGAAGAACTTGATCTAAGAAAATAATATTACAATTCCACCGTTTCTAGTTAACAATAAGAGATTTACTATTATATATTAACCATAAACTTTGACGCTAAAAGTTTAAGCTAATTTTAATTGCGTAATACTTACGAATGATCGCGTAAAATGTCTCAAATCCTATGGTACAGCGGTCTATACCACAATAACAAATTCAATTAAATACTATATAATATATACTCATCCCTTTAAAACGTAATTGCAGTATTAAACTCTGAACCTCACTATTAATGTTATTCATAATATCATCGTACAGACGTATATCCTAATACAATCATTGAAGTGCGATGTCCTTGTCACAAATCGTACTATTGTACAGTGTTTTATTGCAGAACTACTAACTGACTAAGCCTATTTTAGACTGTTATTTGCAAATTGCAATTATTAACATTTTTACGCGTTAATGTCCACAATGTATGTACCTACTGGCTGAATAAAAAAATAATAATATATGAGCTACTTGATATTTGTTTCGCTGTACACAAAAGCAATGAATCATATAAATGATTTTAAAAATTACGATTACAAAAAATGTATCAAAAAAATTATTATATAATTATATAGTTATTGGTAGCTATAGGGGTAATAGCAGGTACCTTACAAAAATTCCAACTAAAAATTTTAGTAAGAATAAAAGTAAACGAGATCTCACGTGAAATCGGGGATACAAAAAATAGTACTCAGTCGAAAAAATGTATATTTGTTAAAAAAAATTGCAGTAACCAGCAAAAACATTTTAACCGTATAATAATAAGTGTATAATATAGAGTTATAAGTATAATAATTAAAATAAATTAAATATTAATTATATTATATTATTTTGCAGAAAAACAATTTATATTTATTTTATTGGCTTAACCGCAACATAATATTATATTTTGTAGTAACTATATAGGTATTATGCAATAGAACATAATATTGAAAACTGATATTAACCTCATTTTTCGTTTTTATGGCGCGTTGTCCTGGTCGTGATACATAATATGCCAACCGCCGTATTTATATTATGTTATAACTTTATACTAGTTATAACTAGTGCGTTTTATAGCTAATAAAACATATAAAACCATTTCGATTCGAAACAATAAAGATTCTTCTACACCAGGTCGAAGGGTAAATTAGTTTTCTTCGATTCTGTTTTATCAAACGCTAAGATCATCGTTATAATATTATATGGTCGCCCGAAGTCCGTAAAAGTCTCTTTTCGGTTGCTCGTCCACAACAATATACCCAATAAAACTATACTGGCGCTATATTATTTATTAAATCCCACCCACGTTCAATGGTCCATCAAACAAATGAAATAATTTTTCTAAATAAATATTATATAATATTTTTCTACGGTCATTTATATGTGGCATAATACACTCTAGTTCTGCGTCAAATAATGAAATAAATCATGGTTATTATTCTACACATTTCTACAACATATCTCGTAATCAGATTGGTTTGTTTATACTATTATTACGTTCGTTTGAACCCAAATGCAGCACTCGCGTCCAAATTTAATTTACACTTGAAAATTGTTTCAGACCTCAATAAGTTGCATACATTATCTACTAGATATTATATAATATAATACACAAACTTACTACTTATGTTAATATTTTCTTTAAATATCCGATCCAACAAACATAATAAATAATAATATATCCAAGGGAAATTAATTTCTTTCAGACCATGTTTTTTTATCCTGTAAAATAAACGATTTTAAGATTAAAAAAAAAATCAATTTATATTTAAGTATAGTAAAATAGCTAAAAAAATAAAAATAAAATAATAATGTGAAAAATAAATATAATGGTTTAGTTGGCAATTTCAAAGCAAACCCTAACCTCCCGTACGTAATAATATATTATGCATGGACCGATGGAACTTTGTGGTCATGTTTATTTGAACTTTGAACAAACCCAAAACTTTTAGCTTGGCTTGTACATATTTTGATTATATTGGTCGAGACATTTATTGGTTTTGTCTCTTTTTCCAGTGTGTTTTTTTTATATATATTTATTTCTACATCACATCTGTTTACTTACTACAACACTACCGTATTCGGTAACTAAAAGTTATACTTTCAATAATTCATTTTCAGTTACACACACACACACACACACACACACACACACACACACACACACACACACACACACACACATGTACATATATAGTATATTATTATAGGGATCACATCGTTCCAATGTGCGTCCGTATTCTTATACCATAGCAAATAAGTTAAATGTATATCCTGTTAACTTGGTATTTCAACGCAATTCAATTGATTAGATTGATTTTGCGACGAATCTGTATATATTGCTACTAAGGGGGAAACGATGTTTTGGGGGGTAGTGACCATAGTATAAATTAAGGTTTATTTTACTTCTGTCATGATCATGAAACCCTAAGAGACATATCAAACAATCTGCAGTGCTGTTTACATTGAGATGGACGATTGATTGTTTGTTCATTTAATTAAATCATCTAATTCTGGAAACGTATTCTGACAATATAATTTAGTTGCAATCGATTTGCTCATGAATGCATTGACAAAATGTAAACGTACGAAATATATTACTGAACAAAATCGTCAAATTTATGAATTTAGAAAAATAAACAGCGTGTATAGAAATTTCAAGTTATAAACAAAATATTAGGATATAATATAATATCCATACGCCAGTTAAGTTCAACAAACAGTTCTCCGTTTAATATTGGCGTACAATTATCATGTTTGGTTTGCCTTTATGAATACATTATAACATATTTTGTGTTTCAAACTTAACAACTTTGTCTTTGTGTCTACACAATTTTCGAGTAATTTAAAATAATAGTACCTACTTAAACATCATGTTTTGGTATCTAACTCCATATTGAATCAATTCGCTGCTTCTAAACGTGTAATATTGTATAAAACAACCGTTGACTTTGTATTGATAATATGATAAATATTTTAAAACTATTAAAATTATTAACGTTTAATATTTTATGTTTGAAATACATTATATTTTAATCAAATTCAGCCGCTATAAAAATAAATAATAATATTATTGTAAGTTCACGTACTACACAAACCGTAATAATAGATAGGCAATACAGTCTACACGCGAGTGCGTGTAGTTCCTTTTCCAAACCCGTTTAGGAAATCGTTGAAACCGACAATGAGAATAAAACGACGAAACGCCTCGACCAAGTGTTGGTCGATACCTTTAAAAAAATGATGTGCGCTGCACATATATCGATGTATTGATTCATCTGTATACGGGTCCGTTATCTATAGCAAATTACACATATCGTAAAATATTGAGCCATAAATGATAATTATTTTACCATCATGTCACACTGCAGTAGCAAGTGTAGCAACTCTGTACGTACCGGAACTGATCACGTCTCTAACGGACCTTTGAGTTTTAAAAGCTTGCAACAATTATTTACCTTTGTCATATTATTATTGTAAAAAATATTGTACGCATCACTCGGTATAATAACTAGGTAAGATAAATACCGGACGTTTCCAATTAAAAACATGTAAAAACATTGTCGAGATCTATGTACATATATATATATATATATAAATATAATATATATCGTATACATAATACAACCTTTGAATCATATACAGAATCTTTCGTCGAGAGTAGGAAACGTGGACGGTCTCCGAGGAGTCAACGCCCTAAGCTAAATATCTATGTGTTGTACGCGTTATGTTTAATATTACACCAGCGTTCGCGACGTGTGTGTCGTAAGGCCGTACGCTGATAAACAAGATGTCACACAAGTTACCGAGAGGGGACGGTGAAAAGCGTTTTAATTATTTATTTTCAACCGCAGGTACACTCCACCCTACGTGAATATCGCGATGCTGAAACACCGCCAATGACTTAAAACTAAATCTCACGGCGTATAAACATATATATTATGTAATGCGTATGTTACATATCACAGTATTACACTGTAAAAGTAAGCCGCAATACTAATTACTACGTAACGACACGACCGTATTACTAATCCATTACTCAAAGATACATTTTACATATTTATGTACAAGTCACACTTGGGCGTATGCGTCTCTCTCTCTCTCCTTCTCTCTGCCTATCGCACACACACGCCCATACACAATTTACAAAAATTAATAATAACCTAAAATGTACACTAAACTAAATTCACTATAATATTATTATTAAAATTCGATATGCGTGTGGTATTGATTGATTTTAATAATGCAGGCAAATGTATTACGATGTCTGATTATGATTTTTTCCATCCGTTCTGTTTTTACGGTTTTTAAATTTCGAGGTTAATTATTATAAGAAATATAGATTTCGAAAACTCAGTAAAGTGTCAAACCAAATTCATGTACACGAATTTATAACGAGGACAAAAATTTAACAAATTTTAAGCAAACAATAATGATTTTTAGTGTCGAATGTGTCGATAATCTATAGCAAAGAAAAGAATAAAAAATTGTTACCAATTACAATATTATTAATCGTTAATTTAATATTTAATAAATCCATTATTAATCCAATGAACAACGATTTGAACACCAACTTTGAGAACTATAAGAATATGAAAAAGTTGTTACAAATTAATTACCATTCAGTATACAACAATCAACATAAGACTATTAAATCCAATATTGTAAAAAATATACGTTTTTCATCGGTTTATAGTTTGTCGTATTTAATATTAACACATAAATATAAATAAGTTATACATTTTTTTCTATACTGAGATAATTATATAATTATTTATTAATTTATTATTATTGATTTTTAACTGTGCTGCCGCCTGCCAAGTGCCATACATACTACATGTTGTAATATTATAATTATTTTGTTCGTTGCATATTTTTTTGTTGTTGTGATATTTCTTCTTAGTATTTTTTATTATTTGATTTAAATTTACATCAAACAAACACTAATTTTAATAAGAATTATAAGTTCTGAAAACATATATAATATAGAAATTCCGTGAATGTTGTTTTTGATCAGTTTGTAATTTTTATTTTTTTAATTTAATCATTTCTTTTATTAAATAACTCATCAAAGTAAATATTATATGATTATATTAGGTCGTAAATAAATGGAAATCTACTAAAGTTTACTAAAAACAGAAAATTTGTTTTCAAAATACAATATTTCGAAGATTTTTAGTTGTAAAGACTTAGGTTAGGTACCAGATGGTTGGATAAAAATAAAATAAATTTGTATTATTGTTTTACTGATAAAACCGTCTAGTTAATATTTGATCTAAAACTTGGAAAAAAATAAGCGTAGAAACAAATCTAGATTTACTGCAATATTGCGATAAAATTCAAAAAATATTATTACGTAATGTACCTTTATATTATTTTCTTAAAAAATATATACATTTAGAATTGGTTTCGAGTGCGATAAAAATATAAAATAAATAATTATAATAAAATAGTATTGCGTGTGTTTACGTTCTGCGCGGATTTTTATTAAATTTAACCGAGAAAGATGGGCGGCGCGACGAAAATATTATTATGAAATAATAATATTATTTTCGTATCGTAATTAATGATATTGTTATTACGCGTTCACGAATATCGCGTTAAACATTGGAGATGATAGTGTACGAACGAAATATATACGAGCGAATCGATAGCGAACGGACGCGATGGACACGGGTCGTGCGAATAAAACCACCGTCGGGCTTGCGCGACGAGCATCGCTTTGTAGAGCACAATATGATATCACACGGACATATGGTGTTATTCTTCGGGGATGTGAACGTTTCCAATAATGTCACTGCAGCGCGTATATTATTATTATTATTATATCGCCACCACCGCCGCCGCCGCCAAACAGACAAAACGCATTACTACGTCGGCCGTTTGTTTCCATTTTATTACCATATAGATATATATTATTATTATTATTATTATTGTTGTTGTTGTATATTATACGTAAAACAGAGGGCTCGATATGTATTACTATTATTATTGTTATTATTGTTTTCTATTGCGGCCGTTTGGTCATAACGAAACTCGTGCTCGAACGTAAAAGTTTTGCCACACTATAAAATTACCGAGCAATATCATACGATACTGGTAATTTATCGCTATACATTTTGATATATTATGTATAATAACGGCCACATTTCAACTCTCGAAGATTTGATCCGTTTGTACAGTAAAATGTCTATGGTACAGCCTTACTTCCGACTGTTGTAGTCAAACCATTAAAAATTTGGAAACGTTTTTGTTTAGTAAAAATGTATAAATTAGTGATTAATTTACATTTAATTCGAGCATTAATAATCGCACCAAATAATATCTCATACTAAGACACGATCTCTTTGTAATATGTAAAAACAATATGTATAGGTAAATAGCGTGAGTACCCGCACTATCTTTTTCCACTCACTTACTATTCATAATTAATCCGACCTTTTCAACTCATTAGCCAAGCAGCTTTAATACAGAGCCCATCGGAAAAACTGGCTTTGAATATAATATGGCCGTTTTCGTCTTTTTTTTTGCGTTAAAATATTATATTATAATTATAATAAGCCGACCTTCCGTCCCGGTTCCACCTGAAAAGCTCGTACTTTAATTTAACAGTTTGACCAGTCAAACGTAAAAAAAATGTAAGATGTAATCATACATCTTAAATCACTAAAGACTCATTTTATTAAGTATTGTGCATACTATATTATAAGGCGATCCATTTAATTTACTTTAATTGAATACACTAATTGCTTTAAAAGGTTTAAACATTTTGAAAATATATTTTTTATATAATTGTGTGTCATTGTAGTTCAGTTTTTTTTAACACATTTTTTCGTTATCATTTTTCAAATTTTTATTTTTTGAATAACCACCTACATTTTAAATTTCATATTTTTCAATAAAATATTCAAACGATAATAGAAAATAATTATTAGTCATATGTATTTACAGTTTAGATGAGTGGGGAACAGTACTATAGTGGCACAAAGGTATTTCGTGAAATGTGGATCCACTACTCTGCATATCAAATATATAAACGGTGAATATTTATATCTACTTATTCTTCCTATAACTATGATGATATAAAATAATATAACTATGATATATATAAGCATAAGACAAGTGAGTGGCATAAAAAGAAGTTTACAATTTTAATTTATTGTGAGTTGGTAGGTAAAAGATAACTAACAAATTAATTAATATCAAAAAAATATAAATATATATATATATATATTTAAATACCTTACATTTGATAATTTTTTTAATTAATTATTATAAATAAAAAATATCAAATCATTATGTTCTAAGCACATTTTAAAATATTAAGGTCGCCGTCATTGTTATATGTTTTTCCATAGAATTTTTATTATTCGTGTATTAATACAATTAAGACATAATAAAAAATCAAACAAATTGAGGATAATTAAGATTCATTGTCTAGTGACAAAATATATTTTGAATAAAAATGCCAATACCTATTATGGTTATCTCGTTTTCGATATTTTACGATTTTAAATTTATATTATTTCTATACTTGAATAGTCATACTTTTACTAAATATGTAATTGTTTTAAGGCAAAAAAAAAATATGAAATATACAACGAAAAAAAATATTTATCTCTAACTATCATTAATGTGTTGAACTTTCATTATTCATTCCGCAAAATTAATTTAGTATTAAAATCCCAAATGAAAACTTTGAACTGCTAATCTGGCATATTTTCTCGAAACACTCAGAAAATAATGAAATATTAACATCATAATCCTTTTAATGGAATACTAAAAGTTAGTAATTAATTTAAAAAAAAGCTCTAAGAGAAATCATAAAAGCATACAAAAATATATATCTGAGTGATTTAAATAATTTTTCATGCAAAAACAAACTATAATAAATCGCATTTAGTAGCATATTAAATTGTAAAAAAAAAAAATAATAAAATAGGGTAATATATAATATATGCATCAGTACTCATAGTAGATATTTTACTATTTATATATTATGACTTTTATTTACTATTTTCTGAATGTAATTTATTTAGCTGATTTTGTTTTGTATAGTTATAGTTTCTAGAATTTGATCAGTACATTATTAAAACTCTCTAATTATCATCAATATGTGCTTAATTTCAGCTTTGGTAAATTGTGCATGAGTTTCCGTCTGAAGCAGCTTGACAGCAATGAAAATTAATTAAATATCATTCTCAAGGGTACATTATTCCCGGCAGACATTAGAACATTCATTATCAAAGACTATCCTCCAAAGGGTCAGATGATTTTTGGTCGTGACGTTCAAAGGGAACGAAGTAAACGTTTAGTCTGAACTACTAATTAGTGAATTGTATTAGACATAAAAAGATTTATCGGTTTGTCGTGGGGAGATAAATTTCTAACGGTGTATTTTGTTGCATATTATAATTATGATTTCGTAAAAGTTTTCGGCAGTTTTTCAATATTTATTATTTTTCCATTACATAAAAATATCTTTTATCTTAATCTAATTAGTTTTTGTTAGGTATATTATGTTTTATTATTTTATACATATAGTATTTTAATTGTCTAGTCTAAGCTCTAAATAAATACAATTTATGGACATTTTAATTATTTTTTTTTTGTTTTAAGCTTCTAAAAATTGTTACCCTTATATTATTGTAACATAATATCACTGTAAATTATTGTTTGTTTAAATATTATGCTCATTTGGCGTATTGTTTTTAAAAGTTATCCTTAAATACCAAAGTTTATCAAACTTTCTGCGTGATATTTTACGATAAGTGCACTAAGCTGACTTACTCCTACCAACAAAATATGTTTTGTATGTATGATTCTCACACCATTGGTTTTGCATATCAGTATGAAATAATAACGAAAACGTAAATATTAAAATATATTTCGCTCAGTTAATAACAATAAGTTGTGTGGAATTTACGTGAATACTAAATTGATGCAGTTCAAGATTCGTTATGATAATATATAATCATATTTTGTGTAGTATTTCATAAACAGTCGGGACTCGTGGACTAAAATACGACTTATTTATCCAATATTGTTTCCATCAGAGTGGAAAATTAGTATTTTTGTACAAACTCATGAAAAAAACTACCTGGGAACGCTTAACACAAATACAATTGTTTAAATATATTGACTGTTTAATATAAATGATATTAATCGTTTAAGCAATTCGATGATCCATTTTCCATTGACGTTTTTTACAAACACACACAAAATAAATTACATTATTGCCGTGTAATTAATGTTTCTGAACAACACGATGGTTTAATACTTTAATGTAATAAACAGCAAAACTGTCACTACACCTGGCCTTTAGCGATAATTAACGATATGCCGCATAATACATTATTATACACCGATGAATAATAATTATGACCGACCTTATACCCGACCAAGCTTATTTTTGCCACAAGGATATTACGCACTGTATTTGCTTATATCATACTTACTATTCTATATAGTAGAGATATAATTTAATTACTGAACGCTATATAAACTATTTACTGTAACTTGTAGTTGGAGACATTGCGATATTTCAATACTTTTTTTTATCAACTGTGTGTCCGTGTCACGTAATAATATTAATATTTTGTTTTGAAATAACAAACTTATATTTATAAATTTATAATAAAATCGTTTGGCATGCATTTCAACAGGTCTTAAAAAATAATAAAAGAAATTTTCAAGATTAAAAATCTGAAAAACGATTTAGATAAAATATTGAATAGATAATATAAATTTTAGTGGATGTGGTATGAAACGTTGACAGGTTTAAATGCTGACAGTCGACATATCGATAGCATAAAATATTGACTATTGTTCAAAAATCAAAATTTTTTCAATGAACAAAAAAAAAAAATTACAAGTATTATTAAAAAAAAAAAAAAAATAGTATTTTGTTTTCTGATACCACAATATACATAAACGTTTTTAATTAAATAATTTCATAATTTATATAAGGTTAGTAAATAACTTTTACCTTTAATAATAATAATTTTAATTTATTATAGTATTAAAAGGAAAAAATGACCTATGTTTTATGTATTATTATTTTATATTTTTTAATTTAAATTATTTTAAAATACGATTATATTTACCACAAAAATTGATCATAATACATATTAATTTTTACTTATTTTAACTTACTAAAGTTTTCGAGTAATAAAGGTTTTAGCAAAAAATTTCAACCTTTAGAGTTTTTTAAATGCATGTGCTTTGTACATATATTATAGTTTTTAATTATTATATAGTTATAATAGTTATTATAGTTATAATTACAGTGAGTTTTGTTATTATTATTATTTTAAAATTATTATTAAAAATGTATGATAAAAATGTGATTAAATACATTTTTACATTTGATACCATTGTGCTCGTGTAACCGATTGAATGATTGATCGCAACTAATAATACCAAATGTAGTGAATATAAATCAAATGAAAAATATAATAATACATTTAGGTTAAATAGGTTAAATTATCCGTCATTATCTATCTCTATTCGGAACTCCGATAGATCTATAGTATTAGTTTTGAGTAATCGAGGTTTTCGCCAGGGAATAGCATTTATTTTGACCTATAAAGGTTTTTGACTTATTGAAGTTCCAGTAGTTTCACTGTATCTTAAAAATAATCTTATTGAAACATTATAAAAACATTAAGAATGATAACACAATATGAATTATTAAATAATACAAATATAAACTAATTGAGACAAAAACAAATAAAATGTTATATCCGAAATAGTGTAAGCATATGGTGATATTTTTAACTTTACCAATCATAAATAATTTTTCTTGTAACTTAAGATAATATGTGCTAATTATATTATTTTATTAAAAGTATTTGAATATAATATTATCGTGTTTAAATGAAATTATTAAAAAAATAAATAAATATTTAACTATTTTTAAACGTGTTGAATATTAGGCTACGATATTATACATTTATAATTTATATTAAATAAAAATGTGAATACCTAAATATTATTTTATTAAATATAATTTATAATATTAATGTAACTAATTTGTATTTTTACATTTAATAATTTTTTAAATAAAAATATAATAATGTATCTTATTGTTCACATTATATTAGGTATAGACTGTAGACATACTATATTATTATAATGGTATTTTAATTAGGATTGTACCTACTCATATAATTAATATTATATCATGCTGCAGTACCATGTTATGTTATTTGGTAGACAAAAAATAAATTTTAAATTAAAAAAATACAAGCAAAGAAGGTTTCTTAGGATATTAATATAGGTAGATACCCAATAAAAATAAAATCTATTAATTAATAACTTAATCATAATTATAAAAGTAATAACATTTATTGATTTTAAATCAATCTATAAGTCCATACAAATGTAGAATATAATAATACACTCGGACCTTATGAACTCGTGGGTATAACGTGTTCAATAAGGACCTTTTTCCTGGTACAATTTTCACAAAACTCAGTTACAAACGGCACCAGGACAATATTGTTTTTGACTTTTAATTCCAAATCCCAAACCCGAGTGGTAAGGTCTGGCCCATTGCCTTTCTATTCCCCGGGGCATTTCGTTTGATGGAGTACGTGTATAAATAAATTATATATATATATACACGAGAAAGTGTATATATATATATATATATATCGCCTTGTAAAAACTATAGATGCGTAGACTTAATTTTCTTGGAAAAGGCCCCAAGTTCAATTCAATTATTCTGTGACCCTTTACAAATCCTTTTGAATTATGTATTAATTTGTTTAAGAGGCAACTCGTTATTGGGGATAAGACCACAGTTCTGGAAGTTACATCGAGTAGAACGTTATTCATCTATATATAAATATACATTTTCTACTGATTTGTTCTGTGTCTAATAACGTTACCGGAAAAAGCTTTTTCTTTTTCAACACTAGACACTTATGTCTGTAAACATGATTTCCCAAGTCGAATTTACATTTTGATTAAAATTTACGGTTTGAATCTAATTTCTCTATCCACCAATGTTAGACATATTATACCAATGATATGTATTCCTTTTGTTAATTTCAACTGGGAACAAGTTTCATACATTTTAATCAGATGCAATGCATAAAATACAAAAAAATATTACGTTTAGCATTTTGAAACAAATAGATAAATTATACAGTTTAATTTACCATAGATAAACTTACGATTATTGTTTGAACAGCGTATTTTAATTATAGAATGGTCTCATTTAATACTACTATCGTATAATTAAACATAAAATCAAAAGAAAACAGTTTTAATACAGAACGGAAAATTACTTCCATATAAATGAATGAAATGAATTGTTTTACAACATTGTAACTTATATTATACATTTATTGTCATCAAAATTTCCAAGAAAATTAAAATTAATTATAAGATGGTTAATTTAAGTTCAGGAACAGATATTTTAATACAAACTAAAGTTTTTAATTGAAATACCTAATTACGAAACAACAATTAAAGAATTCAGTCAAGGATAATTTAATTTTACTCTGATGTATCTAGTTTTAAAAGTAGTGAATATCATTATTGAATCGTATAGTTCATATGAAATGTAATTAAAAATAATAATAAACTCTTTCTAAAATTAAGTGTTGTTATTATAAATTGTTATGAATGTGTTTCAATATTTTTAATATAAATTCATTATAGAGTTAAAAAAAATATGTAAGTTCAAGTATTTAATATACCTAATACAAAATGTTTGTATAACAAATCTTATTTCATTTTCGTACTCCAAGAATTATAATTTTTAATATTGTGATAAATCCATTAATTTTATTTATTTACCTAACCTGATCATACTACTACCCATAATAATTCTGACTAAAAAGTGTCCTGATGCGTGACATGTGTTTATCAATACTTATAAAATTCAAAAATTTCAAATGCCAATAATTAAAAGTCATAAAATTGTCTAAATATTTTAAAAACTTTATTGTGTGTAAAAATCATGATTTAAGAAATAGTATAATTTTTGAATAATAACAAAATATAAAAA
The DNA here is from genome assembly GCF_020882245.1 of Rhopalosiphum padi. Classification (NCBI taxonomy): domain Eukaryota; kingdom Metazoa; phylum Arthropoda; class Insecta; order Hemiptera; family Aphididae; genus Rhopalosiphum; species Rhopalosiphum padi. The sequence continues at coordinate 35,588,781 of NC_083598.1, forward strand.
AAAAAACTCTGCGAGGAAATTGATATTTTACGTTTGAATATTCAATATTGTCAACATTTGTTTTTAAATCACTCATTACAAATATATATTTTTGAAATAACATTTAACTGATTTTTTTATAACTCTTAAACTAATAAAATCTAAACTTATATGGGACATTTTAATACATTTGTAAACCATAACGTACTATAAATGTTAAAATATATTCTATGAATTATTTGAACTACTAATTTTCATATTTTATATGTCTAACCTACGAATTTTCTTGAAAAAAAAGTTTGCCAATTTAATATAAATTTTTTAATTAATTGTTAATTTACAAATTAAAAAATATCGAATATGCGTTATAATATTTTTTATAAGCGTTTAAAATCATAATTTTGATTGACATTCATAGTGCCACGCATGACTTTCAAATTATTTTGTTAAGAAATTTATAAAAAAAATTCTTTTCAATTATAATGCATATAAATTGAATTCAAAATGTATTATACATATTCATTCGTAACTAATAAAAAAATTAATACTAGAAAAAAAAGTTTACCAGAAAGTCATTAATTTTTTACGAGAATGGAAATTTAAATTTCAACATAGGATATCCAGTCGTAAAATAACTGATTCTCCTGGATTTTTTTTATATTTTCTTGTAATTTAAAAATAAATAATCGAAAGTAATAGGGATTCCATCAAATGTTTGTATTATTATTTCTTACACAATTATGCTCTAAATATTTGGATTTTCTTTTAACTTTTGTAAATATTTTAATTTTTAAATTTGTTTCTACAAATATCGATAAAACATTGTTTTCTGTGTAAAAATGTTAAGAAATGTAATGCATTAGTTTTTAGTATAGCTAATTTAATATACTTGGCTATAGTAAATTTTGATTTACAAACATTTGAAGTTCAAATTTTAACAAAATTCTTCGAAGTAACAAAACAAATGTTAATTTCATAGTTAATAATGCATAAAATGTTCAAAAAGGATTGTAAATTTAATACAAAGTTTATCTTAAGTTGTCCTTACTGTAACATAAACACGGTGTTTTTATTGTTATTTTAATTTAAAATTTGATTTTTAAACGAAAAGTAATGATTTTAGTCATTTTGTTGTAATAATTTAAAAAATATAATTATACGTTTCAGTGTATGTATTTTATGTCATTTTATCAACCGTATAAATTAATGGTTATAATATTATATTGAATCGGGTCACTTGCATACGCGAAAAGCACATTTTTTTGAATGAACATTATAATATGGTCACTGTTTTAAATCCACTCAAAACTACATAAAAGATAATACCCCTATCAAAGTTGTAGGACTTCAATTGGAAAGGATTTTAATTAGGAAAACTGATTATGATTTACAAGTTGATTAAATTCTAATTGAAGCGGATTTTAACATTCCAATAACCTTTTATATCATGCTATAAACTTCATTAGGCAATATCTAATAAAATTTAAAAATATATTTTTCATTTTTTATAAAATTGAGCTGATAAAATCCAACATTAAAAATCATTTCAATTAATACACAGGTAAGTTATTTTAATGAATTAAAATTAAAATCTATCTAACCAATATCATAACACAGCTGTTTTTTCAGGTGATTAGGTATTTTGTTTTTAAGGGTTAAATAAGATATAGTATCTTTATAAGGTATTTTTTTAGGACAACACTGTTAAATTATTGTATTATTATTTTCTATTAATGTAGAAATTAATAATTACATTTTAAATTATAAAATATTATATTAGTTTATTATTATTCAACTTAAACAAGTTGATACATTTAGATAAAAATGTTATGAGATCACAGAATTAATTAAAATGTTATATTTTTTTTAAATTTTAATGTATCAGATTTTTCTTAACACTTGAATAACCCAACTAATTCTATATAATATAACGTAATTTATAATTGCAATTTTTACTTATAAATATGTTCAAATAATTTTTCGCATAATATGACATTATTATTATTCATATATTTTTTAAATAAAATTCTTATTACGTATACAAAGATTTGTTTAAAAATAATAAATACAGTCCCGTGTGTGGTACTGATATCGAATGGGTACAAATAATTTACATATAAACGCAATGGGAATTATATATGTATCACATTAATGTTTTGCCACTAATATATTTTCTACTTAAATCTGTATACAATATATACTACATAATATTACATATAAAACTGGATTAACTCTTTCAATTTCATTTTTTTTGTTGAAATTATAATATAATTCTCACCGTTATATAAATTGTATTACTATATTAATTACATAATATGTATAGGCTTTTATATAAATTATTGATACTTTTAGGCTCATTATATGATATATAAATTCATTAATTATTAGTTCATGATAATTACATTGTAATAACTAATAAGCATGCCATATTAATTCTCTCGGCCATTCTATCATTTGCTCTTATCGTGTATTAATTATTTAAAATAAACAAATCGTAATTTTGGGGCGGAATTCATTATTATGATAGTCGTTATGAATATTAATTTATATTTTTTATCATTCATTAATATTGTCCTTTGCTAACATATACAATATTTGAGTTCAGGTCTATTATTTAAATTACCAACAAACTTATAAAATATTGCAAATTACATTATTCAAAGATACGCGTCCAATGAATTATGAATAATATAAAAAAAATATATAAATATTTGTATATGTATTTATATTGTATACATTTTAAAAACTTTCAATTTTAAAATATATTTATTTTGTAGTAAATTGTACAATTGTTTCAACTATATAATATCAATAAAATTAAAGTTACGATATAACATAAATTCTTAACTATACTTTTATTTATTATCCATGTACTTATTTAAATAAGTTTATTGGAAAAATATAATTGTGTTGGGTATTATAATAAGTATTAGCTTTCATCGGATTTAAAACACTCAAATTTAAACCACAATAAATTTACAATTTTTAAAATAATATAATATAATGTGACAAAAAACCGTAACTATCTATAAAGGACTTTACTCGTAATATTACAAAATGAGATATTCAAAAAATTACTTATGATTTATATAATAATATAGTGACTACAGATTTGAAAAAAAAAAAAATTATTGCATCCTCTAATATGATATATTATATTAAAATTGTTAATACCAGTTAGTAGAAACATATTAAAATAATAAATCTAATTTAGTTATTTTATAATATACCCATATGAAAGGTATAAAATATTATGATATAAAATTGTGACACGGCGTCTTAGTTATGCAAAATAAATTACATTTATGTTTATAATACTTGATTACTATTTAAAATTAGCAGGCTCTTGATTAGCATTCTACAGTTTTCTAATGTTTTGTATAATACAATCCAGACGAAATAATATTTTTCTCATGATGAAAGATAGTATTATTTTTATATTTAGGAAACTATGATTAACAAATGGATAAAGATAATATACGGATCTTAAAGCTGATTTAATATAACACATTTTGCTTTTGCTTATTTCACAAGCATTCTAATCGCCGAGATTGGAACTTACGATTTGACACTGATTTAATACCTATAAATAATAATTTAAATCAATTTTATTAACACCTTAGAATAACAGTTTTTAACTTATAATGGGATGATCTTTTCATCTGACTAACCGAATATAATATAACAAAAAATAATACAAATATGGATAAGTCATGACAACCACATGACAAACATAATCTATACATAAATAATTTAACTGTACAAGAATATATATATATATATATATATATATTGAAAGAAAGATAGACTGCCCAATACATCTAAATAATACAAAAGAGTGTAGAGCAGTTTTTTCATGAATAAAAGCATTTAATTTGAGTCAATCTATTGATGGCGTAAATAATAACTTAATTTATCAATAAAATAATTTAATTCATAAACGATTATATTGTTTAATGTGCATAAGTAAATTTAGACAACATGACATGTATAATATAATATTATATAAATATCTCAAGATTTTTAAAGTATATAAAATATGTATAGCAGCCAACAGATTATGGTTGTTATGTTGAACTTTAGAGTTAAGAATAGTGTATGTATGAGATTAATATATTACACCCGTTAATTCGTGAAATAGATAAAGGTCGTATTAAGTATATGAAATTATAAAAACTTGAATAATTCTTTCAAAGCAAATAGGTATTTGCTTGAAAACCAAAACTTTAGAACTGAACGGTCCGAATGTATGTCATATCGAAATTGTAACCTTTAGGCCTTTTGTTGGCGAGTTTGATTTCAAATTGGTATACTAAAATAAAAATTGTGTGTCTTATGTTTATCAAATAGTCATAGATTATAATATAATATTTATGAATATGACAAAGAAGGTTTCTGTATAGTGTATTGTATGGAACACTACTATATAGGTAATATTATATCATTGATTATAAAATAAATACTATAGTATACTCTAGTATTTATAATCAATGCCGTAATATTAATTAACTGACTTTGTTAACCATACTTTATATTCATATAATAATTATTATTATTTTAACATCTATAGTTAGTTATTAAATTATTACAATTAATGTACTTAGCGTACAAAACCGTCAAGAACATATATCATCAGTTTCAGTTACACAATTCAATAATAATTTTAAACACTGTTTTATAATTGCTATTCTAAAATTGTTTTGTTAAAATTAAATTAAATTGATAGTACTTATTTCGTATTAATTAAATATGATTTTCAACATCTTTAACGTTATAGAATATATTTTAATTAAGCAGTACTGTATTCCTGTAGAGTGTAGTGATTGTACTTATACTTGTGTTAGTTGTATTATAGTTATATAATACTAACATATGCGTAATAATTTGTAAAACAGTCGATTTTCATATATTAATTTTTATCTTAACTGGAGAGATTAATCAATTAACTATTAATATCGCATTTAATACGGTTAGTTTAACTGGAGATAAATGGAAAAAAAATCACCGTAGTAAATTAGTAGAAATATTCGCCGTTCACGTTTCGGTATAAAACGTTTTGGGTGAACACCAAACTTTGTCCAACAGATGTCGTGGCGCGTACCATTTTGAATCAAAAATGTATACAAAACAGAATTAAATTACTGTATCAGTATTCGATACGTATAATATTATATTAAAATACAAATGTATATCATTTTAAATAGCATAATGTATTGACAATATGATGTATTATAATGTTAATAAAAATAATATAATATTAAATCGTACGGTGGTTTGGGAAAACTGGCGTTTTGTTTGTTCACTATTTTCCGGGACATAGCACAGACGTCCGCGAAGGTTTTAATATTATCGCGTATGCCATTGCAATGATGATGACGATGATTTTGGTGATAATAATGATAATTATTATTTGGCTTTTATCCTTAGGGGGACGAGAACGTCTACAGTATACTTGTCACACAGCCCGCTATAGATACTATAGTTGGAAGGGACGGCGGGCCGACGGAATGTCCACAGGTATCACGGAAAGCTGGTTGTCGGCAGAATAATAAAAATATAAATATAATTACTGTCAAATATAAAAATACAATGGCGTTTTCCGCGGAGACTATAATAATAAACACCATCGCCACAGTAGTATTATAATATAGTATTATGTTATGTATACAATATTTGTAATTATATATACATAGGTATTATACACATTTATAATTCTCAAATAATATACATTATATTGTAATTTTTCTTCTCCCTTAAGTCGGCGCAAGTCGTTATTATAATAATAATATAAAGGTGTGTATTATACGCAACAATATTGTAATAATAATTATTATTATTGTTGTTGTTGTAGTTATTACAATATCGTTATCTCGCGGAAACCACTCAGAGTAGTTTGTTTGTCAGTTCAGGTCGACACGTCAACTACGGTAATAATAAACTAATAACAAGACATTGACAATATAACAATTACGGAGGCGAAATTTTTCGTTTTTAATTGAATATAAATATACCGGAAATAACGGCGTAACACCATGTCTCCGCCCTTCTGTCGTTGTGCATCGCGTATATTCGGCCGTGCGATGGTATCAACTGCCACCGGTCCGGTGTGTGTGTGTGTGTGTGTGTGTGCGTGGGTGGAGGGGGAGCGTACGCGGCCGATTTTCCGTCCCCCGCCCGGGACGTCGACGGGACTTACGTATATAGACCGTATAATAATGTACTCTGTAATTGGACGCGTCCTCTTCGTGTCGTTACGACTCCATAAACATTTGCATTATTCGAATTTCAACGGTATTGACGTAGAGGTTGTATATGCCTAACCTCTCGCATATATATATTATCTACTTTATTATAACATTTATTGTAGAGGAAATACGAGGTTCGCTTTTTTATTTTTAATAAGATCGTTCGTTAAAAATCATGTCTTAGACCCGATGAGATTTTTATTTCAAAATACATAGTGTAGGTATATTATAATGTCACATAATTGTACAAATCGCATTTTTCTTGTCGCTATATACCTGTATTTATGGACAAATAATAACAATATTTCGGGTATTCATGTTACTATGGTATAATCATTATTATTTTACAGCCGCTCCATTGCCGGTTTCCGGACGGGTGGCCGCCGGTGAATTTCAGCAACACACACGTCATGACCTAACTTGACTATAATCTTCGAGATATATATTTCAGTATATACCTGTATCCCGCCTAACATAAAAAAAAATATTATTACTATTTATATAATATATGTATCATCTAAGTTGGTACTTCAACATTGATGTACATCCCTATTTATTTTCCGTGTCTGAATAAACGATTCAAAATGGAACGTGAAATAATATACGTGAGATTTTATTTCTGTAAAACCAAAACATAAAATAAACATAATAATATTTGCAATAGTATAAGCTTGCACCGTGCTTTACACTGTACCCAATTTTTATAGTGTACCCTATTTGTAAATGTATCGGGGTGTGTAATAAGATTATTTTTTTTCCGTCGATCTATCGTACACAATGCCCGTTTGGCTCGATCACTGTAATATCGCGAGAGCTCTTACGATTCGGGAGCTTGACGTTTTGATGTGCTTCGCATTGAAATATTGTTATTGAACAAATATATACGGTTGTTAGGTTAAAAGCTTCTGTGATATGAAAGGATTCCGCGGCTGTGTACAGAGGACGGCCACCATCATCATCGCCGTTCATATAGTGCCGTTGTATATACAAGTCGTAAACCCAAAAGATCGTATACCACCGCACAAGTATACACGCACAGACGCACGTATATATATATATATGTATACATACATATTATGATATAATAGCTGTAATGATAAACGCAGTCGGATTTTTCGGCACGAGGAAATCGCCACGACCGAAACCGGTGGGCAGGGAACGCGGAGGGACGAGGAAAAAACAAATAAACTTAAGTGGACGAGCCGAATGTTTTTATGCCGTAGTACGATGCGCGCGGGCCGCCATATAATAGTTCATAATATAATAGTGTGACGGCTGTTGGTATAAGAGGGACGACACGCGTGTATGATGATATAAGGGCACGCGCGAGAGAAAAACAGCGAGCGAGAGAGTAAAAGCGATGGAGAGTAATGGCCGGAATTTCGGTCAGAGAGAGGAACCGTGTCCAGGCGTGTCCCTTTGTTTTACAGCCCATCATAAATAATACCGGGCACGTCATCCAGATTTGTCTTATTCGCTGTATAACAAGTTTTTTGAGACTTTCGAATGTATATACTACGACGTGTGTGTGCGTGTATTTTTGTATAATATAATATCGAATGAAATACGAGCAAATAAATTTGTTTGTAACGGCCATAGTCCGAGTTGGCCGGTCGGAAATTTATCTACGAGAAAAATCATATAAAATATAACTCACCGACTGTATGTACAGTGACTATAGTTTATAGTATTATATTATTTTTATACGCAGAATAGAAACAGAACACTAAAAGTCCCACTCCACTTAGCTAAATTTATCGGATAGAACAATGTTTATATTTTTATGAAAATGTTTATACGTACCTATTATGTAAATGGATCAGCTATTATAAATGTATAAATCACGCCGATTGAATATTTGTTGACATTATTATGTAGTTATTTATATTATATATATATATATATATATATATTTCCGAAGTAATCTTCGAATACAATAAATTATTGTTTAGAATAATGTTTCGTTGACATTACATTTGTTATTTGACTGTAAAAATGTAATTTCAAAAAAAAAAAAGAAAAAAAAAAGCAATAGTATAGTAATACTATATCCTGTGACGAAACCTCAAAAACAGAAAGTCCGAGTTAGGTATCTGATAAAATATATCAGAGTAATTTTACCTACTACAATTTTAATATTTTCAATGGAACGTCGTTTTTCATAAAAACGTCATACGGTTATGGGTCATTCAGGTCACTAGGGGAAAATGTGTATATACACATAACATCAACTTTAATATATAGTATACCCGGGACAAAGCCGAAGGCACATTTTATTTTTATGAATTATGTAATATGTGGTCATTTGTGCTGGAGGCGCGTCCGAGATTCTTTATTTTTGTCAACGTGTTCGGCATTTTTCATCGTCACTGTCGTTGACTCTCAAAGAAAAATCTTAAGAAATAAGTCCTGTACCAAATAAATGAGCGATATCGCATCTAATGGATGACTTTTAATGATCAGTTTTTTTTTTTATTTAATACACAATATAATTTTTTTTTTGATACATTTTTAAAACGTCTTTCTACATTGTGCAAAGTTTTATAACTTATTAATCGTGCATCTATTTGTTTATAGAGTATGGCTCACAACATTTACTTAAGATGATTTCGTTTTTGAGTTTTATCATTTTTACCAAGCAAAAAATAATTTGTTTTTTAAAATACATAAATCTATAATTTATTAACGCTTCCCAGTTATTTTAAAACATTTCTGAACAAATTTGCTTAAATAAATAGTCTAGATATTAGAAAAAATATATTAATAACACTATAATATTGTTATAATAAATATATTTTTGATGATATCTATTGTCATTAGGGTACTCTTCATTAAACTAAAAGTTATGCTACAGTAGTATTACCCGTTATTGACGGTGCGTAAATAAAATATAATAACGCACTCCAAAACCTTCAAACATACCTTTGATGTCCTATAAGTATCAATTTAAGTTCTTTGTCATTTTAGTAACTTATGTAGTATATTCATTATCGGCCAGTCAAAGGTCTAAATACGAATTTTGAAAAATTATAATAATCTTGTCCAAGTTTCATAATTAACGGATGACCATAAAGTGTCCAGGTGAAAATTTGTTATTTAGTACAATAATATTACTGACACATTAATATGCCTTCAAGCACATAACTAAAATATCTATTGGTATTTTGAGATAATATGATCTAAACAAGTTCATAATATCATCATGCATATATGGTTTATTTTATTTTGTAGAATTAGTTTCCAAACGTGCGTCTTAAACCTATTATATCGTACTTAATATAGGTAAAAAAAGTCAATTACTATTGATTATTTATAGACTTATAGCCTTATAAATAATTTTTAGGTAAAAGTTATGTAAGCGATATAAATCATAAAAAAAAATAATCAATTAAACTAAATGTTTTAAACAATATAGATATTAATAAATGAAAAAAGTTGTAAAATTATAATGTGTACATAATTTAATATTTGTAAAAAAAATAACTACAACACTACCACGTCATGTTATCGTAATTGAACTACATAACCAATCATTAGTTCTCTCATTCTCAGTATATAATTTTTTAGACAGTTCACTAAATTAGTGAAATATAATATCGTGCATTAACAATAACAAAAAAAGTATGGAACGATGAATCCTATACCTACTTGTAATATTATAGATCATTCATATAGATGATAAATTATAGTCAGAAAATAAATATCCAATTTAAAAATGTATTTTACTTAACGGTCGAGTAATAAAATATTATACATCGTACCCATGATTCTGGTGTTGTCAAATTAAATTGAAATCAAATTGTTAAATTTAAACTTACGTTTTTTTCTATCTATTTAATTGAAGCCAATGACATTTTTTAACGTGAGATCGTGTAATAACATATAATTATTATTAGATACCATTATATGAGTTAATTATATGTGATTTTTGGGTAGTCTGTTAGTTTGATAGACAGGGTTAAAGGATCTACCATCGCAGACCAAACCAGGGCAACCATTAATGTAAGCGACAAAAGACCTCGGCAATTTGGAAAACCTCAAGGAAAACAAAATATATCCAAAAAAGCACTTTACCATGTCGATACAATAGACGACCCCCATTCATCAAACAAACAAGACACATTCCTCCGCTCTCTTTCTACCACTAAACATCTACACGCTTCTCATATATATATATATATATATATATTGGCGTGTATCCGTTAAAAGCGCCTTTTGTTTTTAATAAATTTTAAAAGCTCTCCAAGAGTCTAATACTTAGACATAAGACGAAGCCATTTTCTGATTAAATTACAGAGGACCTTAGCCGAGTGTGTTGTTTTTAGAAAATAAGTAAACAAATAAAAAAAAAAAACAAAAATATATAACGTCTTTTGTAAAACGACTTTACTCATCTGAAAACCGGTAATAAATCGCATCTTGGCAAAACAATTTTGATAGGATTTCATGGGTCAGTACACAGTGTAAGCGTCTAACTGAATGTGCCCAACCGAAGGCGCAAACGACTAAAGATAACATCATGCGAAAACATTTATTCGTACTCTTAACGTGAATAATCGAAAATCCCTTTTTCTGTGTATTTAAAAAAAATAGGTCAGGTTAGATTAATGTTAAAATGTATGCTTATAAGAGTGTGAAGTGTGATAAGGACGTTTTTACTTTTTATTGAAGATCCTGTTATTTTATTATATACATATATGAATTAAAAAAACATAATAGGTTTACTCAATGTCAAGTAATTACACAATAAATAATATCAATTCACTAAAGTAGATATTGTAAATATATATAAATGTATTAAATCGTTTTATAAAGTAACATAAACACGTCCATGATTTTCATTAAAGCTATAAAAACAATATTAATTCAGTCAAGGGGGCAAAATATCAAAAAAATTTATCATATTATTTACTATATAAATAAACACAACGTATCATTGACAACGGTAATACATGAAATCTTAAAGTGTATTTTATTAACAACATTATCAGTTCAGTTTTAAAAATTTTTGTACACATATTTTAATTTTATTAAAAATTTATCAAAAATTTGTGGTAAGTAGAACTATAAAAATGGAAGGACAGCACAACAATTCATCCAAGCCCAATATGACTAATAATAATAGAAAATGTAATTGCGCAGAATTCAATAAAATATTCAACATATATCCCGAAACCAAATTAGAAAATCTTGATCAAAAAATGTACAAAATGAATGGCGAAACAACACCTTGGGTGCTAAAGAATATGAGTGGTTTAGAATTTCCTTTAATAACGAACAAAATTGATCAGAAAACACTAGGAAAAAATATTTCGCAAGATACATACAACGATAATATTGATTTCACTCACACTACTATTGAAATGTCGAACTATCAAAGTAATATGAATGACAAAGTTTCCAAATTCCTAAAATGGGATTCGATTTCAAAACAAAACAATGAATATTACGATAATTTACTAAGTGAATATAAGTTGAGATCTCGTTTGACGAGTGGTCTAGACGAATACAGGTATGATCAACACTAGATAACTTTTATTTAAAATACTTAAAAACAAATAATAAAAATAGTGTGCGTGTTTTAATGTAATTTCACCAAAGTGAGTAAAATAATTTTACTGTTTTCAGTAATACTATATTATATCTGTGATCTATATTTTATAATATAAAATAATAGCATTCAGATCTGATTAAAATAGGTACATGGGTTTTCCAAAAGTAAACAATCAAGCGATACCTATACAATTTTATACTTTTTTTTAATGTTCAAATATATTGAAATTTGAAAGCTATTTCTTATTACGAATTAAAACCCTGTTATAAATATTAGTTTTTTCATAAGGTCTTTAAGTCTCCATATTCTTTCCAACCAAATCGTATTACACAATAAAAATGTCTCATCGTTACCGAATTGAAAACAAAGTGATCACAATTTATTAAAAGTAATAGTTTTTATAATTTCATGTTTTTATTGTTATATTTGTTATTAACTATAAATTGGTAAATTAAAAGAGATTAAAAGTCTTATACAAAATTAATTATTGTTTAATAAATATTGATGTTGTCAATAAATTAGTATCAAGCCAAACAATATCCGGTCATTTATAAACCATGGTAATCATTACGTTCCTTTTAATAGACAATACAGTTTTAAATTAATTTTATAATCTTATTACTTAATTGGCTATATGTATAATATGGAAAAAGTACACATAAAGAATAATTATTGTCTAGTATTATTTTTTAATTTCTGAAAGCTCGACAAATTATATAATTTTATTATTATATAATTATTGTAAATTTGTAACTAAAATTACAATATTACAAATATATAAATTATAATTTAATATTACGACTTAATTTACAAGTTAATCATTCACAAATACGAAATACAAAATTATGTTTTTTATATTAAGCCTAATAGTTTACTTTCATTCATCATCATCAACATAATAATAACAATAAGAATATATATTTATAATTACATTGTAATGAAATACCCTAATTAATATCCATTATAAATTATAAACAAGTTGTTAATTTGAATACTGTCATTAATCATTATACAGCTATGACTCAAGAGACATAAATGATAATAATATAGTGCGGTCAAACTCGAATCATGTCTATTGGGACGAAGATGTGAAATATTACAGGTACCCAGTGGAATCATCGTTAAGTACAGTAGACGTACATTCTGATCAGTCTAAAATCAATGACGTTCCTAGAGTTCAGAGTCAGCCGTGTTTATTGGATAACTACTTGAAAGATAGTAATACCAGTTCAGATAAACAGAGAAAGTAAAGTTTTCCTATTTATTTATTTTTATTTTTAACTGAAGAGTGAAATAACGCTTAAGTCAGTACTTCTTTTGAGATTTAAACATTATTAATCGCTAAAATACTTACTCAAACTTGATCTATTAAACTTCACAAAACAATGTTGGAAATCTAATTTCCCAGGGGATTGGAACACCAGAAATAATTAGTTAATAATCGATTTGAACACAACAGGTCAATTAGTTGATGCGTGTAGTTGTAGTTGCAATTTATTTTTTTTAAGTGGTCATTATAATTTACTTTTAAATGTTATTAAGGATTAAGCAGCTTTCACATTAATTTTCTAATTCTGCTATTATTTTTATCATACCTAGAATTTAATTATGATTATGTGTGTATTACATTTCTAAACAATATATTTTTTTTAGAATGTTAGATACATTTTGGAAAGAAATCAGTGAATTCGAAAATTCTAGTAAGAACTCGAATGATTGGTATACAAAAAACAATTCCAAAAATTACCCAGACTATAAAACATTAAATTCAAATGAATATGCTAAGATTAATGTAAAACAGTTAAACATAAATGAAGAAAAAGAATATTTTAAAAGGAACAAGGAAGTTTCAAGTCAAAATCAATTTCGAAATGATCATAATTTGAAGTATCTAAATCCTGAGCCTAATCTTAATATTAAAAACTTTAAAACTTCGGAAAGTCACATTTGTGATAGTTCAGATCATATTTGTAAACGACAAAGCATAGGGAATTCGAAACAATCAACTGGAAATAAAATTTTAGACAAGGGTGTCAATCAAATCACTTATCAAATGGATAAACACACGCAGACCCAGGAAATGAATAATGATTTTGAAAAATCGAAAAATGTGTCAGTAACACATTGAATATTATAGTATTATTAAACTAATTTGATTTTTCGTGTCCTTTAATTTTTTTGATTTTCTAGCAATCATACGTTTTGTGATACATGTGGTAATAGTCACTTCAAAAAGCATAAATTACACACCGATACAACAGAAAATTCTTTATTATTAAAACGAAATAAAAAGCTACGCGAACTACTTGGCTTGAAACCGGACGAGAAAAATGTATTGGTTATGTTAAAACTATAGCTGGTTTAAACAATGTTTATTAACCAAATTAATAATAAATAAATGATGATTCTTTTATCATAAAACATTCATCATTTTACAAAATATTCATGTTTTTTAAAACATTTTTTTACATGGTTTCAAGTTGTTAAAAAACAACGTTTTTATTAAAAAAATTATATTTTTTAAATATTTTTTATCCTTATATTTTTTTAAGTTTTTTACTTTTTTAAATGACATAGAGTTTTAATTTCATATTTCAAAGCATAATAACTTTCTGAGTTAAGTAATTTAGGGTGAGTAGTTTATGAGTTATAAGTATTTAAAGTTTACACAAGAGAAGTGGAGTATACGGGGTTACCCCGCAACATTTTTCTCCACTACTCCGCTTGTCCAAACTTTAAATACGTATAACTCATAAGCTACTTGCCCTAAATTCGATTTTTATTTATCAAAATACTCAGAAAATTATTCTAATTTGGAATATGAAATTAAAGTTCTATGTTATTATTCAAAAAGAAAAAAACTTTAAAAAAATATAAGGATAAAAAATATTTAAAAATATAATTTTTTAATAAAAACGTTGTTTTTAACAACTTGAAACTATGTAAAAAAATGTTTTCAAAAACATGAATATTTTTTAAAATAATGAGTGTTTTATGATAAAAGAATCACCTTGTATATTATGTTTATTGTTATTTATTTATTTTTATAGTTAATTATATAGTATATTGTGTTATTGTACTCAATCCAGTAGACGCGTACAATACAATATTGTATTGACCTCAGTTTATTTCAAAATGATAATAACACTACCGTAAATACTACAGTAAACACTTCGAGTCGTGATACAATTATAATATAATATTTTGTTATCTGAAACAGCAAAGTTGTTATTTTGATGATAAATATATTTATAAATTAGATGAACTTACTAATCAAAATTATGAATTACCAAGTTAAACATAATAGTCGATATGAAAATCAATTCCGCTGCTTGAAGCATGAATTGGGCTCGTGGTAAAAATAAGTCAATAAAACAGAGATTTTACCATTATATACGTATAGGTAATAGGTATGTTGATAAAATAATAATATTATTATTTAATGAGTAAAGTGCTAAATGTGGTTAGTATTGTAGAACTTGTTATCCGGCTATTGTGTTCGGGGCTATCCACGCCATCCCTATTGGTTAATACGTATTATTGATAAACCCATTATCTTGTAACTTACTAAGCGTCCAATTTAATATTCATAGTATACATTTTATGCACCATCTGAGCACGAGTGAATAAAGTACTTTTACGAGTTCGTTATCATTTGCAATTGTGCACAGTGAATAACTTCTCGATGACGACGGTGACAATGAAAATAATATTATTATAAATATTAATAATGGAAAAGTTTATTTAGTGCGGTATGATAATCAAACGTGTTTGTGTTAGTTTATTTTTAATATTAATTAAAAAATCTTGCGACTCTTAAAATAAATGAATATACTAAACAAAATCAGTATTTGTCTTATACGAGTCAAGTGAATCAGAAATAAATTCAGTAATAGGTAATTACCGAAACAGTAAATTGTTGTTTAAATAATTTTAATAATAATAATTACAAAAAACAATTAAAATGTTTATAAATAATTAGATAAACATTAAGTATAATATACCTGTAGTACTTACTACATTATACTCGTTCCTTAATTCTAAATCATTGAAGTTAGCCATAGTTTGTTCTTTATAGTCAGTTTAATATACATTTATCATTTAAGCGTTCTATTTTTGTACATTACAAAAAGTTTAAATTATTTACGTATTATCGTTAAAAAATATTTCATTTCATAAGAGTGAAAAAATTTGAATTAGTAATTGAAAATTTAATCAATCTTTATTAAACTAATAATGTGTGTTAACGAACAATTTGAAATTACAAGTTATTTTAATAGCATTTAAAAAGAGCGTTGCTATAATTTGTCATAGTGAACATTGTAATTTTTTTTACTTTTTACAATCATGTACACTTTTCTTTCTTATGATTAAAATTATTTTAAACTTAGAGACATACAGAAACAAAACACTGACATGGCGCATGGCTCATCGCCTCAACATGAACGACCCGTCGTATTCCAAATAAATGTAGTTTACATCATTGTAGACAGTCGCAAATTGTACGGTTTTGTTTGTGGATCTATTCTTTTTTAACCAGGTCATTTGTATATAATTTTTCTAACTAAAAAAATTATCAAAAAAATTCATCACATTTATTATTCGCACACGAGTAGCGATAATGTTGTAGTAAACTATCTATATATTATTTCAAATTTAGTGACTTGCGTTCAGTGGTTTGTGCAGAAATACAGAAATATATTAATATAAAGGAAATGGGGCATAGTAACGCATATTATTTATGTGTGGATTTAGTGAGGTAAAACATACGTAATGTAAGTATAGTGGAACCGTCGGGTCGTAAGAAATCGTGATGTATGAACGGGGTCGTCAAACTATCATTCCCATTTCGAGTGTAAATAGTATTATGTTATTATTCTGTTGTATTTAAAAAGCATTTAGTTCGAATAAACCGTATTACGAATTAAAAAATACCACGAATTTCGGTCGACGGGCGAGGGCAATTATATAGCAAACGCGTTTATTGCGATATTATAAGACACGCTGTGCGGCGTAACGTTGTTATATATTATATTATAACATTTCCGCAATTATATTAAACGTATATATCTACCTAAGCGCGCGCGCGGGTGGCGGCGGTGATCTGGCCGGACGAAGCGCGTCCGATTAAAGCTTATTATTTACACAATTTACACCCCGCAGGTCCACGCGCTTTGCAAAAGTGTCTGTTCGATGTGCGCGCGTGATACCGCGTGTATAATGTTACCGCTGCAGCCACCGCAGTATAGTGCGCACAATGATAGGAGAATAATAATATATATAATATTATAAGAACGCGCACAATAAACCTTAGATGGTGTGAAAGGACAATTGAACGGACGGCTCGTTGTCAGCTCCGGCTTCTGCGGGACGACAGTGACGTGGCTCACGATTCGCTTCGGATACGTTGTTTAAATTATTGTGATGCGAAATTCCGACGGCCGCGGTTAGCAGCCGGTACAATGTAATATATATGTATTATTATATATTATTTATAAATTATATTATATTATACGGTTATGGGTGCACTGCACGCGGGACGCGATATGCAAACGCGGTATACGCCGCCGCTAACGAGTAGATAAGATTGATGTGACCGATGTAGAGATCGGATTGTCGCGATATGGCATTTACATTTTAACAGTGTAAGTATGGATCGGAACACTTTGACCGCAACACGAATAATGATTTATTATTATTATTATAGAATAATATCTGTATGGAATTTTTTTTTTTTATTGTTTAAAAATAATATTTTGTTAGGTCAAACTATAACTAGAATTGATTTATTAAAAATTAAAATAATTGTAACCTAAAATTATGTATAATGTATAATGTTCTAACAAGAGTAGTATAACTCTACATTTTTCTACAGAATTCTATACCTATCTATTTACTAAAACAGTGGTACCCGTAATTACAAGGCATTTTACACATTTTGTACGATCTGCATTAAAATTAAATTGTACATTCTAAATTTAAAAAAAAAAAAAAAATGTTTTTTTGGGTCGACTATATATGCAATATGTTTTTCAAAAAGTAATGTTTCCGTTAGTCGACGTTAAATGATTAACAAAAAATCGAAAAATAAATAAGTAAAGTAATAATTTTTCTTATTCAGTATTAATAAAATACTATAATGAAATAATACTGATATATTTATATTTGTAAAAATATTATACTTGTGTTTCAATGCGAAGCCAAACATTTTTTTTAAAACAAATCACGACACTTCGTTAGATTGAAGGTCGAATATACGACATCTGGCTCAGTGTATCACCGATTTTAATAAAAAAAATCCGTCCATTGTCCACAGATAACGAATTATTATGCGTTGTCCGACGAATTTATCACCGGAGACCGATCGACGAAATTAAATGCAAAGTCGAATAATTCTCTCCGTGTTGGAACTTTTCGTGTACACATTTTTATGATTATCGTTGTATTATAATATTTATGTAGTTAATAATGGTTTAGACCGCATAATATGTATCATGAATACGACTAATACGAGTGTAATATGTGAATACGTGATGCTATCGTGATGCAATTGTCTAGGAAAATCACATAGTACCTATGTTATTCGCTGAGATTGGGATTCGTGTCGAAAACTTAGACGGAATACCAAAATGCCGAACCCGTTGGCGCGTGTTACCGACACGGGACCATCGCATGATGGAATGATTTATCGGTAGCGGGCGCCTCGCGGAGATCATCAATCAGTCGACGGTCGCCGCCCGGCAAAAATCCCGCTGTTTTGTCTTTCCCGGTCCACCGCCACCACCACCGCCGCCGCGTCACCACCGGACAAAAGTATAATAGCAATGATAACGATAATAATTTGTAAGCAAACGCCAACGCGGCGGCCGTCGGCCCGTCGCCAGTAACGACGTGCCGTCGCCGCGCCGTCGACGACTGCTAAGTGTATATGATATTATGCGTTCGCTTTCGGAGAGATTTTGCGAGTAAAATCGTTCGGATAAGAAAGTTGCTCGCCGGACCTCCCCTACGAACCTCACTCTTCCCGCACTGCGGAAATTCGTAACCCTTTAACGTCTTATCGTACCGGAATTGGACGACTGCAACAACGGTGTCCGCACATGCAAGTTCGCCCGCGAACGGAACACACATAGTACCTATGTATAATAACATATAATGTATTATATTATTACAATTTATAACGACGTCATGTTGTATGCAGGTTATTTCTCTGTTTGGTTTTTGCGCGTGCGATTTATATTCTTCGAGACTTGAACGAATGCCTGTGTCGCCGTACTCTGAGATACACTCGCACACAACAATAGTCGAAAACGAAAAATGTCTAGTCTTTCATACAAATCGACTCAATTTGTATTCATTAGACGACGTCTGTGATTTCTTAAGGCATCTCTACCTATAATAATATTATATTGTGTGCGCCATTTACTGAACTTATTTAAATATACCGTTGCGGTTCACGACGACAATTATTATTGGTTAGATAAGAACCAAACAGCGAAAACGTTTTGTGTTATTATAGACTCCCGACATCAATAATGCATTACATTGCATATAATATAACATGTACAACTCTGCAGCCCACTTACAATATAGGTACGTTAAATGTGCTTAACGAGCTAATTACGTTTTGATCAGTTGGTCTTTTTATAAATTGATCGATTGTTATAATATATTACAGCTATATAATTGCTTAATTGATCCTTTATTGCCGTACATTTATAATTGGATTCTTCAATTATCTTGGTCATTAATAGTTGACCTTTATTAATTAGTTAATTGCTATTTTCTCCATTGTTCATTATTTCGAGTGTTTAAAAAATAATAAAACAACAATTATCTATTTACTAAAAATATTCAAGGTTTTATCTTCTTTTTTTTTTACAAAAAAACTACTCTTCGTTTTTATTATTATCTATCTATCTATCTACAGCTATCATTGCTTAAAAGTATTACGCATACGATTCGCGCATTCAAAAATAATTCATAAACAATTTAAATGAAAACACGCAAATACGGAAAAATGTTATGGCTCGTGTTAAACTCAGGAAACGGTAGTATATGGAAATAAGAAACACATAGGTCGTCTCACCAGTATTTGTTTTGGATGTGATTTATCGGTATTACTTTCATGTCATAACGACGCGACCATTGTACAGTGTACATATAATAATATAATAACACGCCGCGTGTCCGTTGAGAATAGCGTCACTCAGGAACTGGCGCGGAGGAGGAACAGTCAACACGGTAAGTGCATTTGCGGACAAGGGGTTGGTAAGTCGTCTGAAAAAAAAAATAATGTTATATACGTACGTATAAAAAGGCGAGAGTACTAAAAGAAATAACATTAACGGTGAGTGAAATTTTAAGGTTAACCCGCGGACACGGTAATAAAATATTATAACACTCGGTGCGCATTATATTATATCATTATATAAACGCGCTTATAAGGGTAGCGCGTTCTTGTTTTTTTTCGCGCCCCTGTAAGCAATATGTCAAAATATCCAAATGATGTTGACGCCGTGCCGGTGTATGATACATGCCCGTGGAGGTCAATGGGGTGCGAAAATCCTAAATGGATTTTCGTGGTGAACCATACATTATATTATTATGTATATAAAATGTATTAATAATAATGTTTTCCTTTTCGTTTTGAGCTTTTTTTTTTTATTTTTATTATTATTATTCTCCTATCAACGGAGGGTTGGTGGTGATAATTCATAACTGAAAAAAGGAAAAAAAAATTTACTCATTTATATTATACTATTATTATAGTAACGTTGCACATAACTATTATGTCGTTATTTATATTCGCACAGCACTGCGCTTCATTTTTAACTAATGAAAACTTTTCCGAGAAGTAATGGTCGTAAATGATTTTCCCACGGGAGTCGTGTAAAAATATGGAAACTACATATATTTTGTATATTGTATGACCACTCTGTTTTAGCTAACGTTTAGTTAAATTTTCAATTTTGAATGTACCGTCGTTAAAATAAAAATACAAATTATTTCACGAGACATATAGTTGCAGTTATACTTGCTGTAGTACTATGTATCGATTTCAAACGCGAATCGTATTGTTTAAACACTTTGAAGAATAATAAAATCATTACGAAAATAATTTTAATACGTCATAACAGTGCGATTAATTGATTAATAAATGAATACAAAATTTCAATCGGAATATTAGATTAAAATATTTATCTCTAATACCTACAATATCATACGCATCATTCGGTCGTTGTAATTGTTCCATGTGTAACGTGAGCCTGATTACGCATACTATTTTATGATACACGTGTTTCTGCTTTTATAGAGCAAATGTGTAAGGAGAGCCGCACTCTTTAATATTGTTTTAAGTGTTATGAATGCGTGTGTATAAATAATATTGTTAACTTCATGTTTGTCATACAAATTTAAAATTGTCTATTATAATTTATAATATGAATATAATACACACCGAAACAATATCAGCCCAACCTGCATGAACGACATCGTGTCGGATCAAATCCAGGGCAACCGCGACGTCCCACGTCGATCGTATCATTTTAAATATGTCCACATTGAATAGAACTGCTGTTTGTGCTTTGCAGAATTTAATTAAACCACAAGCCCGACCGTAATTTATAGTATTATAATATTATAAATCGAAAATTTATATTCGTTATAAGTTATTGGAAGATAACCCACTTCGTAGTACCTACGTATATTTTAATCCAAATAATTATTGATAAATTTCATAAGTATTTATTTATTATTTTATAGTATTATTATATCGTACAATAAATTTGCAAAGTACTTTTAATCAATAGAAAATAGTAGTTTTAACAGTTTTTGTTGTTGATATTTTTGATTTAATACATTTTATATAACTCGTGAAACTATGGCCGACGCACTGAACAAAGATAAACATTTCAGTTTCTTGACGTTTATTTTATATGTCAGTGTTTATCAACCACCAAAACGAAAATCAAAATCGTATGAGTGGTAAATGCAAGACTGAAAAGTGACAGGAAAGAAATTATCTGCTGGTTTTTAGCGTGACAGTGACGTATTGTTAAAATTATTATAATATTGTAGATTTTGACCGTTGGTACACTTCAACCATTAACTATTGGTTTTATAATTATTTTTTCAATTCTTATTTTACAATAACAAGTACTCAATAAGTTATATGTCATAATATAGTTATTTAATAAAATTGGCTAATATAATTAGTGCAAGAAATTAGGACATGTACTATTGTAAGACATATTAACCGTATGTTTCTTAAATAAATCTTTTTATCTACTAGACATATGGTATATGGAAGGTAAATAGTAATACTAATAAGAAATATATTACATTAACACGATTAAGGATAATATTGTATCCACTGATATACAATGTGTTGCTTTACAAAATATATTATCACAATTAAATTTGTATATTTATAATATTATAAAATAAATAATAATTAATTTGGTTCAAAATATTTAATTAAAGTAAAAACTATATAATTACATCGATTATGGATTAAAAATGTATAGTATTAAAAATTTAAAACTATTTTCATTTAAGTCAATGTTTGCTTATAACTCACAAGAAGCAAGTAGTACAAAAAAAAAAAATCATAATACGGCGTTTTATATAGGCTATTCGGGTACATCGTTCTGTCAAGGGTCCAATTTCCCGGTATCTTGTAATAAATTACGATCAATTTTAAAACTTTTTCTTGAATTTTAAATTTATTAAAGGTGGCTAATGCAACTTATCTGTATCTTCAAGTTTTCATAAGAATAATAAAACTGAAACTTATTAATATAAAAGTGTTATAAAAACATTGTTTATGTTTAGTTAACATAAAAAAAAAAAATAAGTAAATGTATGAATAATTCTATAATATTTAATATTTTGTTAGGTACTTAAAAGTTAAAATATCGAAGCTTTTGACAATAATAAATTGTAATCAAATAAAATCGAAAAATCTATTACCTTGATAATAATGTGAATATAATATTTTTTAACTTGGAAACAAATAATATATTTTATATTATAATATTATATGTATTTTACAACAAAGTCTACATGTCGATTATTATTTATTTTAAAATGCAACACTTGTTTAATCAAAAATGGTTAACATTTTAGGAAATATATTCCAGAATAATATAAAGTAAATGTTAAAAACTAGATTTAAGGAAAAAATATATTTTGTATTATTTATTATCACAATATTTAATCATATCATTGTTAACATTAATTTCAAGTTTCATATTACAAAGCAAAATATTGTTTTGAGACTCTGATGTATAGTAATATTGATTATCGAACAAATAAGTTATAAACTGTAAATGTTTAACGTTTGAATTTGCAAACCAATCCATTTGTTTCACTAACAAAAACTTTAGATACTTAATAACTGATTAAATTCATTTTCATTCAAAATTTGGTTTACAAATAAATACATTTTCAGAAAACTACGCGAAAAAAAAATTAAAAATTAAAATAAAATTAAACGTTAAACAATTTTTTTTTTCAATAATGTTTTTTAATAGGTAAGTATCTCAAATAATGAAAAAAAATATCTATTTTAAAAAACTTCTATACTCAATACTTTTCTAGATAGTGAGTAGTGTTTATTAATATCATGACAATCATCGTCGAGCATCATGTTTGTCTGAAAAATATTTTATTTGCTTTTAATATAAGTTCTTACGTTTCCATCCATATCACACGGACGTTTCAGTTTATTTTTCCGTCGATATTCACAACTCACTGCAATTGCTTATAATAATATGCAGCACTAGCTCCGTTTGATCGCGGGTTGAGACACGTAGTGTGGTGTGCGATTGATTTGGATTTTTTATTACTACAACGTCGCAACGTAATAATATTCACTGTTCGTACGCGTATTATACGCGCTGTATACTCGGAAATCCGGGGGGAAAACGTAGTTAGGTATCTGCCGCGCGTGTACACCTTGCATGTGATAGTAATGTATACTGGTTTTAATATCCGGCACTGTTATTTCTTTACTTTTTTTTTTTTTTTGTCTCTCGTAGAACATTATATTATATTATATAAAATATACGTAGGCGCGGGCTTGATGGGGGTAAAGGGTGAAAAAAAATGATTTCGGCTGCCGGAGAAAGCAGTCGTTTTCCACAGTATTTATTATTTACCCTCGCGCAAATTTCACTCTAATAACCACGCGCTATAGGTTTTTGTTCTTCGGGGGCTTTAACGCGCATCGTCTGCGCAGGATAGCACTGAAAATACCACGCGTTCGCCGGAGCTGTAAATAAATGAGTAAAAAAAAAAAAAAAAAACCGAACGAGAAAGATACGTGCACGCGTATACACGTATCTAAGTATTTATTCTTGTAAAAAAAGAAACGGGTAGAAGGGAAAGTCGTTACGCGCCGAGAAAAAAAAACCACTCCGGCTGGGGGATTTCGTTATTTACGTCCCAGAGCAGTATTATTTTTCGGTTAGCTTAGGTTATTTTTCTTTCGCGCGCCTTGCGCCAGATAACCGCGCGAAAGGCGTTAGATTTTTTTTTCACCCCCCCGATAACGGGTCCTCATCTCGAATGTGGCTGTGGATTTTTCTTTTTCATTTTTTTGTTCACCTCGCCCGGCGCCAGTTGTTTAGATAACATAACCACAGTCGCGTGTGACCGTCACACGAGCGCGGATGCCGATTATATTATTATACGCCCACCGCTGTTTATGCGCCCGATAGCTGATAGTGCGATGCACCGATGCAACCATCATAATATAATATACGTGTATTAAATTATATTTTTACAATGTTCCCGACACTAGTCTACTATGTTTACGACTCTGTTATCGGTCGCAACTAGCGGAACGACATCGAAAAACGGATATTTTTCTTTTCTCGTCATAATATATAGTCATATAGATAACGTGATGCGTGAACATCGTAGATGTTAACAGACGAGAAGTAAATATCCGTAAAGTTGGCTTCTCGACTATAATATTAACTGATTGATTTAAAAAATGTGCAAACGTTTAGCAAACTAATTACAAATAATTGCATAATATTATTTATTATAATTTAAGAATGAGTCAATAAAATATCACAAGTTAAGAACAATTTATGACTTAAAACTAAAAAAATTCATTAAAAAAAATATATATATCGATTTTAAAATGTAAAAAACTAACTTTTAGTTATTGACAATTTATTTTTAAATTATTGACACATTTTTCAAATCTATCGGTAAAATTTGGGGGACTAGTGACTACGTACAGATACTCTTCATCCTAAGCAATGGTTTTTAAAACTTATTATTGACTTGTTTGCAATTAGTTTTCAAAATATTGACATATTTTTTTCAATTGATTGAACAAAGTTGGAGCCATTTTTACGAACATCCAAAAATGTCTAGACGAAAAACAAAAGTGTATAGAATTAAATTATTGTATTCGTATATTGAATTCTGATATTAATAGAAAAGAAAATTTAAAAACTGCTATTATGCTATTATACTTAGAACTCAAATATTTTACTGATGACGTACATATATAGTACGTCATACGGGTTAGTGTACCTAATATTATAATAATAACTCAGATTTATTTTTTTTCGTTTTGGTAGGTAATATATATAATATATATACATACAAAATACCTACATATTATAATACACAAATAATTATCGTGCATACATACGTCTTACTAGACATTCGTATTGTTTTTAGTATTTCTGAATTAATATTGTATTACACGACGGCGTTATTCAACTCTTGAGAAATGAATAATTTCATAATTCTGGTGTTTTCAACTATATAAAACGCAAACGTTGCATTGTTTAGGCCGTTATCACAACAACCCATAATAAACAAACAGCAATGGCTTACAATCGTTTTTCTTTGTTATAACATTATACAGATATGGTAGGTAACTAGCTTGCTACTAATTATTTTCTGGGGAAATGAAAACTATATTATTCACAGTATTAATTCAGGTTAACAATGAACAATATATTATTATTATATTATTACGATCCGAGTAAATAAGTATTTATCGACTTGAAAAACATAACTAAAATTATGTGTACATTTTCAATAATTAAGCATTCAAATTAGATTTGATAAAATGAGCTCTAAATTTTATCAAAATAAATTACAAATTTTTTACATTTAGTTAATTGCATATTTTAGTAACAACTATCATTGTGAAATCAATATATTTATCGCTCCACTGAGAGTCTAAAAAAATAATTAATTTTATATAAAATACGAAAAGTGACATGGGCTTTGAGTGAACCCCACAATTATGTACGTATTTGATTCAAGATTAATATTAAACTATAAAAATGTTTTTTCCCATTTCGATTGGTTAAGTCTAATTTTATTTTATTCACCACCCAAAGTTCGCAGTCTAATATTACGTACTGTTTAAAATATGTATATCATGGTATGTACTATGTACTATGTAAGTATGTATGATCATGCGGTATATAAATGTATAATCTATATTAAATCTAATGCAAGTAATATAGGTACCTACTGGATTTGATGAGTTGCTTCCAAAACATAATTATCTATAACAAGAGTTTACAATACGCATATTTTAGTTATATCATGACTTATATTATACAATAAGTTACCTGTTTAACCGTTTGTTTTTGCGGTCGATCGTTGTTTTTCGTGTGTATATTTTTCGTTATATTATATAGTTTCCGGAACGTTTTAAAGGGAAATATAAAAACCACCCCATTTTCAACTACAACTTTAATATTCATAATAATAATAATAATTATTATTATTATTATTGTTGTCGTTATTATTATAATAGATATTCAAATAATATAATAGTGCATGCAAACACGATCAAAAATGAATTTGTTGTCGTTGGCGTGACGAAAATACGATAGGCAGACTCTAGCGATTAGCCAATTATTGTTTTGCGCAGAGACGCTGCGGATATATATTACATTACAAAACGTAAACTAGAATATAATTCAATGATTATAATTGGGTAGACGTCATTTTGTGGTCCATCGTCAGTTGCCTACAAAACTTGAAACCGCTCGTCGTTTTCGGTTTAATCGCAATTCCCAATTTTCCTTTTACTCGTTCAAACGTATAAAGCGCGTGCGTGTTTGTATCACTACTAATTGCTGTTGCCGGTCGACAGACGGACAGCGGTCACTGTATATAATAATATATAATATAAAATATACATAGTACATTAGTACACGCAGTGCGAGGCGATCGTTACAGCAACATACTATATGTATATATTATATATACATACATACCGCTATAATATACGCCAGTCGATACTTTACCGAGCAAAAACCCTCGTGGACATGTTGCCCCTCGCCCCCTTGTCGTATTAACGTACTTTATTGCGCGATTAACGAGCGTACACGTACTTTATTATTTTATCACCCCCCTAGTTAATGTATTCATCGAATTCCGCGTCACTTCCCCGCGACAAAATGTCAAACGTTCAAAACGTCCATTCGGATGTACAATAATATTATATTATGTTCTATTATAGTATTATGTATAGTGCTTCACAGTCTTTATGCAGTCACCGTACGCATCAAATTCGTACTACACGTCCGGTTATCGTGCCAACTTAACAACAACTTTGTAGTTTGATGACCACGTAAATGTTTGCAAGTTTACTATGGTTACTATATTAATGTATTGAAAATTCAAAGAATAAAATCTGTGTACAATTTTAAATTTTAAATTTGAATACTATAAAATTACACAGGTATTACCTTTCTTCTAATATTTTGATTAGAATTAATTTTATGAAAGTATTATTTAAAGTTTGAACCTCCTTCATTTGGACCAAAACAATTTTTGAAACTTAAAATAATTTTTGATTATTAGTCACTCTGTCATGTATATTTTTTTTTTCATTTTATAGACCATAAAATTAAACATAATTGAGAGAGCTTAAACTATTTTATTTTTAAACCTAAAAGAATAATTATTAAATAATTATATTTTGAATGTAGTGGTAATGTAACATTTTTTATATTCTATATATTATAAATACCACACATGATACATTGTACACGCTATATTATATTGACATGACTCTAATCATTTGTTTTTACGTGATGTTTTATAATCTTAGTCACTTAGGTTGCTAATGATATTAGCTAATATGAGTAATAATATTATAAATTAATACGTTTAATAAATTGGAAATATAGATTTTAAACTAAAACATGAATTAATAATATTTTATAATACCCCCTTACAAGTTACAATTAAAAGCCGTATCACTCATTCATTATTTCTACCTATATTATTATATAATATTATGTAATACTAAAATGTCAAGTTAATTTTGAATTTATGCTAAATTATTATCAAACTGCTTTTTTAGACAAACCGATACGGAAATTTATAATCTATATAATATTATACTCTAAAAAAATATTAAATACCCATATAGTATAATATAAATCACTGAAAGTTAATAGCTATAGATAATTATAATATGCTCGCTAAAATAAGCTAAATACCTACATAATATATGGTCAATACATGTAGGTAAACACTGTTATGGATTTCAAACTCGACTTAAGGGACTTTATTTTCGAGTGTTTATTTCTACTGTTACAAATCTAAAACTATTGAATATATTATAGTGTTATGGTATCCCTTTGGTCTGACAGTTTAAATGTCTTCGGCGCACCTGGTCGTCGTCGGTTACTAGCTCCCCAGACAATTATGCAACTCTATATATTAAGGACCAAATTTCATCCAGTTGGAGTTTTCGACGTAGTGTGGTTTCATGATGCGGTCTATCTCCGGATAAGCCATATGGTACGCCATTTAAAAACTTGTGGTTGGCATGATTGTCGCTGAAAAATAAATAATAATAAATATAATAATAATAATAATAAAACCAGCATTTCATAACATGTAATTATTACATTGTGCGAAGTTTTCTGTAAAAATAAAATACAGTTAACATAATGTAATATTTGTTGTGTGTTTGCTACAGTTCATTCGACGATATATTTAAATATTCATATACGATAATAAACTGCAATAAAACAATCTACAGAATAGATAAGTTATTCTAACATTTTAGGTAATCGTTTTATTTATTATCATTCGACTTCTGATACTGTAAGGTACTATAACTGTTTATAACACAAAAATATCATTTTAACCTTTTAAAAACTAAATATGAAATCTATCTCCCTATTTACGGTGGTTATTGTAAAATGATTTGGTACCGTTATGAGAATTTAGTATGGATTACTTTATTTACATCAAAAGTCTAAGTTTATTTTATTTTATCAACGTGACTCCTGCGGTCTATTATATAAACAAAAATACGTTTCCCACGCGAAAAGTTTCAATGAAAACGATATTAAAAAAGTTTGAAGTATGTATTCATGGTACATAAATAACATTTTTTTTTAATATAAATTATATAATTTTTTGTTCTTATCAGCATAATCGGATATAATATAAAAACTCTGTCAAACGAGATAAATCGTGGAAATCGGAAAATAAACGTAATTAATTAAATATTAATAAAGTTAATAAATTCAAATACAGCTAGTTATATCTTCATTTAATTTTAAAGTTGAAATGAGATTATATAAACATGATTATATTATAAATGACAATGTATGATATACTTTAAGTAATCAACGTTACTTTATAATAAATAAAATATAAATATTGAACCTATCGTAATATCATTACACTAAGTAGATTTTCATCAGATTTTTTTATTACAATATTCGATTTAATTTACTCTGACAGTTCAATTTTATAGATGAATGATATTTTTCGTAAAAAGTAACTGCTGAAACACATTTGAAATTAAAATGAATATCGAAATGTCACCCCTAGTGTCACACCCACTTTTTTTTTATATTCAACTTGGGCACTTTTTTCTAATAATGTTCTAACCCGTAACCCGATTGTACATTTTTGTATTTATTGTTTTTTTTACGATTATTTTTTTTTTCGTTTCCCTTCTTTTATCGCCCTCTTTTAAGTCCCTCAATTCAGTACAGTACTCAGTAATTTCACATTTTTACATTTAAAATGTATATATCATTTATTTTATTTTTCTGCGGTATCTAATCTAGATACTAATAAATCGAATGGTTTACCACAATTTGTTCAAAGTATATATTTGCACTGAACTATCTTAAACTTATTTTGAAGCCTTTTTTTTAATACTAACTTTAAAATATTATTATATACATAGTGCGATTTTTGTATATTAGAATCGTTGAAAACTGTACAATAGTTTCTCGTACAATATTACACTCGAATTAAAACCTAAAAAAAAAAAAAATGATTTATAACATAATATATTTTATTTATCAGTGTATACATTTTTTAAAAAACCAACACGAATATTTTTCGATCATTTTATCATCGTATTGAGCAAATAAGTGTTGCTGCTGATGGATGCCAAATTCTTATGAACAAATTCGTGTTAACTATTCTATCACATGTTTATTGTAAAAAAAAAAAATGAATTACCTACATAATATTGTGTATTTCAGATTTCTTATAAAAAAAAAAAACGAATAGTTACCGTAAATATTGTAATGTATATATTATTTACAATATGGACAATATTTTTTTATTTAGAACATATTATAGAAGTATTGAACATGCTAAATTTCTCTCTAAAAAAACACTATCTATTGATTCATCAAATAAAATATGTACTATATATTTTTTTCAATTTACATTTCAAACAATGTTTAGGAGTTTGCAAAGTATAGTGAATAATGTTATTTTGATACGTATATATTCATTATAATACTATCTGACTGTGTTGATCTGATCCATTATTTAAACCTTTATAGTTTTTTTTTTCAATTTCATGAGATATAACGAGTAGTTTTTATCTTCATTATTGAATCTAGTTAGTCTTATTCGGCCATCTTCTGAAGTTTTATTTTTACTTCACATATATTATCATAATTATACGTTGTTTTCTTTTTTCATCAGTGTTTTTCGTTATTTGAGTTCGGTATAACATAATAACTAGGCAACTGATGAGATGTGTCGTAGAGATAAAACTACGTGGTCTGGCTAATCGACAGACACATGTATAATAATAATCGTTGCCGCGTAGTTGTTTTCGCGTGACGTCTTCGGGGTGGACGGGAAGTTTATTTGTACATGATATTAAATGAAACGTACAGCATTTTTTCGTGTACACAGTAATGACAACGACGATATAATGTGAATTAAATACAAGGAAGAACAGTCAGAATTTACAATAATATAATAATAATATTATATATCATAATGAAAACTGGTAGATTCCGCTGCTGTGCTGAGCCACGCAGTGGTGTTCCGTCGTCGAATGTTTGTCGCAAAAAAAAAAAAAACACGAAGGGCGAAGAATTTGCCGACGCACACTCAGACACTTGCACATACGCTCACTGACGCCTCCCGCAGCGTACGGTCGGCAGACGAAATTGGTCGTACGTCGAGAAGGTCTCCGAAAGGGCAGG
The DNA here is from genome assembly GCF_020882245.1 of Rhopalosiphum padi. NCBI lineage: Eukaryota > Metazoa > Arthropoda > Insecta > Hemiptera > Aphididae > Rhopalosiphum > Rhopalosiphum padi. The sequence goes on from NC_083598.1 coordinate 35,620,049, forward strand.
GAGACGAGTGGTGGTGGCACGATGGGTATGGTTACGTAGAAAGCGGATGGCGAGAGTGAATTTTATGCAAAATCCGCGCAAAGACGACCGTGTAAGGTGTCCGTCTCGGTTGAATAAGATAAACGACCGTGTTGGGTCATTGGTTACCGCCGACGACCGGTCCCGCGATGGTTGCACACCGATGTGCAAACACTATACAAACACACACACACACACACACATACTTATAGAACGTGTGACTGGGAATTCTCCGTGCGTAAGTCCGTACCGGGAATATTATTACCTAGGCGTATGTTTAAAATGTTGTGACTTGGCGAGCCTGTGCGTCCTTCGGAAAATAAAAAAAAAAAACTCGAAACATTATAATATTATCATATGCCTTGTATATTACTTACGATAGTCCTTTAGCTTTGGATTTTTATTTTTAATGAACAATTATTAAAGAAAAAAAAAATGTTAATAAAAATTGCACATTCCACAATTTTTAAAACGATAATGATAAATAAAGAGCAGTCAGAATCGTTTAATCCACTGGTTATTATACATAAAATTGTATATCTTCCAACAAAACACAATATAATATACCAAATTGACTCAAAAACTTAACATATAATTCAAGATAACCTTAAATACCAAAATACCTTTACGAATTGACTCGTCTATACCGAAAATCTCTAATTCACCGCCCTCGACAAAGAAAACAACACTAAAACTCAGATTTTGCTATAACTAAAACAAACATTGTAAAAGTTTTTTAAAATTTTATAAATCTAATACGATTCCTTAATCCAATGTTTATACTGGTATAAACAAAAAATAATCGAATATAAAATTGTAATTTAATTTTGTTAAGTGACAACGCGGTGTATCAAAATCGTGTATCATCACGTACATTAATTCATGTTTGAAAATAAATCGAACATTTTATGTATATTATAATTTATAACTATACACATTATATTTACGGGTGACCAGATACAAAAAAATCCAAAAATAAACTACATTTTAAAACTTTGCTCCTCTATCATAAAAAATCTTTCCCTAGAGAAAATAGGCCTATGTGTATACTATATTATTCTACTATATTTTGTTCATAGATAATCTCTGGCTATACAGCTGGTTATTTTTATCCAATTACTCTATAATTTTAATTTCTATTATCAACTATAAAAACTAATTATTTGTATTTATGATGGAAATACTTTGAACTTGATAATTTATATAATATATGATTATTGAAAAAATAAAAGTTTAGATACAAACGTTTATAAATAATATGTTTCCTACATATTTAACTTCAATACCATATATGTTGAATAAACACGCATGTTAAGTCGAACCATAAAATATAAATGAATAATCAAGGTATAAAAAAAAATATTACTACGTATTTTATCATAGTGCATTCAAAAAACTAGCACAATTGCACGTACTTAACACTATTGTTAAGAACACTAGGACAATGCTTTAAAAAAGAATACGACTGGTCAGTACAGTAAGTTATATATCACTATAGGTTCATCATTATATATAGTTTTCCGCGTTTTTAAGAAAATTCTAAATGGCGATTTCGGATAGTCTCGCGTCATACGTTGTGCATCTGTATATTATTACATAATACTCCTCGCTCGAGACAATTTCTAGCCGTTCGCCGTTCGTCGGTGAGCCGATGGCGGACGTCGTCGTAACACTCGTAACGCGTGTTATAAATTGGTGGTGTGTTGTATCTAATAAACAATATAATGATAAGATGTGCGTGCGTTTCAAATGTACAATCCAATTGGTCGGCAACCGAGACGATCAGTCAATGCCGCGAGACTAATGATTTTCACACGAAAACTCTCCGGGATAAAGGTATCTGGCTGCAACGGCAATGAGACTAATATCGATTAACGTATACCGCGTTTGGTTATTATAACCAGTGAGAGCGACGGCTGTGATAACGCGTTTTGTGTCGCACGACGTATCTCCTAATACGTGCAATACGCATGCTATTATTAATATATAATATGATACGCGGTAGCAGTAACACGAGGTAAACGGCGGAGTGGAAAATATATATAATAATACCTACATCAAATATTATAGTATTATTTAATTTTAGTATTATGCACTCGTGTAGCCGTGTTTCTCCGTCAATCCGTCTCCGCCTTTATCTCTCTCTCACATACACACACATAATCTCTAATTAAGACGAAAAAGTTCGTTAAGGCCATACCGTTGGCAGCGGCAATTTGTCAAAAAAAAAAATAAAATAAAATAAAAACATCCAGTAAACAATTATTTATGTCTGTTAATCAGCATCTTTCCGAGGAGAGTCGTTTCTGTTTCCAATTTGCCCGGGGGCGTATCCGCGCTACACACTTCTTGACGTTTCTTATTTTTCTCGTCACCGCGGCGTAAGTACCACGCGTCCGTATTAAGTGGTATACGCTGACCGCGTGTGGCGGTCCGCGACAGAAATTAGCCAAGAACAAACGACCGGGACGACAGACGGCCGTCCGAAGCGTATTGAGGAAATCGTTAGCGTTCTATGTTGTTTTTAATTTTGGTTTATTTTTGTTTTTTTTCCACCCGTTTTTCGTGAAGTTTTCTATTACCGCCAGACATGTAGAAAGCTTACAAATAAATCCGGCCCGGTCGACAGTGTCCAAGAATGTTTGGCACGATAACACAACAGCAGCTGTCGTTGAGTCAACACGTCCTCTCAGCGGCATACAAAGCACAATACGATAATAGTAATAATAATATTCAACACAAAAAACAATCGTACGTTGTCTGATATTTATGACTATGGATTATGCGTACAGCGTACGTTACACTTCGTACGTGTGTTAACGTACTCACGGAAACACATATTTATTATTTATAAACAAACTTTCAAAACTATCATTGTACAAATTCATTTTATATTTAAATTGTATTGCATTTATACTTAACAACACATATAATTCACATTAATATGTAATATGTATATATAACCCATAAAAATATGTTGTAATCTACGACATTTTTTATTCAGAACATAATATAGGTAGGTACACAGGAATAGTTTCAAACGTTATTTTCAAGTTTAGAACTTTGGTTTTTGAAAATAAAATGTTAAAGAACAATATTTTAATTTTTAGTAAATAAAGTATAGTAGAAGATATGGAAATTATTTACACGAATAGAAACTAAGACATAAATAATAAAAACGCATCACAAAACGTTAGGTTAGTTTTTGTTACCTATATAGAATATTATTTGAATAAAATAAAGTCTAAATAATATCCAGAAATTCTATAGCTACTATAGCTATCTCCATCATCTTTGCATTACGTTGGACATACAAAATGCATCCGTGTTAAATTTGGTTACCTAATTATGTGTTCATTTAGCGTAACGCATGTGGATAAATAATATTTTATATCAGGTGTGCTTATCGTTTTTGCCTTTTAACTATTTAATAGCAGCATTGTTTTAAAATCATTTTTCGTTTTTTTTTTTTGAAACTTAATAATTGATTAAACAAAACGGATGAAAAAATACTATCTTTATAATCCTTTTTTTTGGATTATTTAAAAAGTTAATAACTCAATTTTTCATTAACTTATTATGATTAAAAATGAACTTAAAACCGGCTCCACGATGTACTCTTTCATTTCAAAAAAAAAAAAAAGATCATGAGAATCGTATGAGCAGTTTCAAAGAGCATGTCACGTGAAAATAGGAATCGTTGTCACAGATGCTCTTTGAAACTGCTCATCCGATTATCAATGGTTTCAGCCGTTTCAGGGTCTCAATGAAGCTACTAAAGAAGGGCCCTTTTTTGGTATTTGTCGGGGGCCTGGGTTCCGAGAAGGTAAATGATGCTAGGCAGCTGCCTAGTTTGCCTAGGTGGAAGTTCGGCACTGGCACTAGCACGAGTGTTCGACTATAATGAGTAATGAATTATTATGTTGGATTAAAAATAAACTAATGCTCTAAAAAATTATAAAAATAAGTAATAGCTCGTATTTTAGTGTTTATAAGTTTGATTATTATTTGCATTCCATTTAATTATTAAGCTAATTTATTATTACTACTACTTTATTATTAGTATAACAGCTTATGTCTTTGTTAGTTTCTGTTTTTGATTAACAGTACAAAAATATTACTATACCTATCTATTATTAATAATTCTTGTTATTGCATACTATGATATTATGATCTCGAAAAACATTTACTCAAACTCTTATCGCTTTTGAATCATTATTGTTATATATATTATTACCGTTATTGTTTTGAAACTTATTTATATTATTTTTGTTAAAACAAAACTACAAACTTTTCAAAACAAACAACCAAATATTATTTATATATTAATAATTTACGTATTATTTTATATAGTTTAATATTTGGACTTTGGAGAAACCATAAATTATAATACTATATAAGCGTGAAGATGACAGAGTAATTTGGAAACATATTCAACCTCGTACTTTTAAAACTGTGACAGATAATATTCAACAGAAGTTTTAATACCAACAATATATATATATATATACATTATACACACACACACACACACACACATTGTGTATATACACGTATATATGCATTGTGCACTATGATTTAAACGCTGCATTGTCATATAATATATATTATGACTCGTAAGTCTGAAATATTTATTGATCTATAACATTTTGAGAGTCAGAAAATGAAATTATCTTTTTTTCAATCATTTATTACACGTTACAAGATAAAAATATTGACTCTTGTTTTGTAAACTTTTCGATCAGAAAAATAATAATAACAACAGTATAGGTATCTATATATATATTCCACTGTATATTATATGTACGCAATACGTACTTCATAGCGTGGGCAGTTAATCCAATCGTTCGTATAACCGGATTATAGTTTGTAGGCGTCTCCATTGCGTTTCGTGTATACGATTCCATTGTTATCGCGATATAACTCTCGACGGACATAACAATATTATTATTATTATTATTATATTTTATCCCTCGGACGATAATATTCGTACGATATTACACACATATAGTTTATGGTCGACGGCAAACAGTGGCCGCACCTATGTCCGAAGACGACACCTGCAATCGGTTATTAAACGAGCACCCCATATGTACACACCGTGTACATTATCCCGCGTACGGTGTACACTCGCGTTATTATTATTATATTGTTATATTATATATGTGGAACGCGCAACGCCGCAACAATGGGTGGTGTAAATCGGTGTCCTGCCGCGGTCCTGTCCGCCGAGGACCAACGTCATGAGCGATCGTGTGAGCCGCACGTAGTTAATAATATTTATATATATATACCTGGCCGTAACACAATGCGATGCAAGGTTGTGTGTACATATAGTGAGTATATTACGCACGATGATAACTTTTTAACCGGACGACGGCGACGGCAGCGTGGAAGTATCACCGCAAGCCGCCAGGTTAATATTGCCGAGAATTGCTCGTAAACGTGACCGGAGAACACGCCGATCGGTCGAAACGATATACTGTGCGAAAAATATGTGATCGATAATTCCCCTCCCCTCCCCCTCCCCCCTCATAACCGTATCATATACATCGGGCGAGCAATAATATTTTCAAAACAATGCGTACAATACTAAAAGCAGCTTACTCATTTTAAATCTCGAGGAATTTTTATCAAATATTGTATGTATATAGGTGTCTAAATAGTATGTAATATATGTATCGGATGTCTCTACGAGATTCTTGTAAAAAGCGATTGTACTGGACGATATAAATATTATATTCTCGTTTACATGTAGAATTGTACATGTGCCTATAGGTATAAGTATCGATTTAATTCCAAATGCTTTTATACGAGCAAAGAAAATAGAAAAATAGTGATCTATTGTCGAAGTCGAAGGAATGATATTATTATATTAAAAAAATATTCTTCACTATTTTTTAAATTGTAAACAATCGTTGTAATATGCAATTACGTTTTAGTGTTTTACTGTGTTTTACACACAATTATTATACCGATACATAGGTCCAAAAAAATTCTTTCATAATATATGGTTTCCTTTGGTTATACGAGTAGACAAAAATATACATGTTATGCTATGGATAAAAACTAAAAACATTAAAACATATTATTCATTAATAACTTTTGTTGTAGTATGAGCATTCAATTTAAATTAATAATAATTATAAATCACAAGAAACGAACTTCGCCAAATTGTATTTACAGGTATCTTGTTATTGTATCAAAAAATAAAAATTATTTGGCCACTAGATGGCGTAAGCAATTTCTATTTTTATTTTCAAACAATATTTTATAATAATATTTTGTATCACAGATACAGCTGCTTAAATAAATTTAACTTTTTGTAATATTATTATAAATTATGATATGGAATGTATTATATTATATGTTTACTATATACACAATACTTGAGACATTTTAAGGAAAACTTATTACGTTGATACGATAAATAATAATTTTATTGTCACTTTTTATTATAATATATTTATATACTTAACTGTCCTAAAATTATAGTACTAGTGAATAACCGTTTAATGTCTATAATAGTATAGCAAAGTTGTAGATAAATAATGTCAATAAGTATATTACGATATTAGTAATTAAATAATAATAAATCAGTTTTTTTTATATTAAAAAAAAAATGTATTATTCTTATAATTAAATTCTAATAATTTCTTAACATTTAGAATCAAAATGCAAAATATTTTACTTTGATTCTTGATAATTTACTTTTGAAACTATTTATGTAAATAGACACACAGCATTTTTATATTTTAAAAACATGATTGTTTTTGCTGTTTTAAAAAAATAAAATAATATACAGTTATATACAGTTATATCGTTATAAATAATGTTTCAATTAATTTCAAGATTAAATAATTGTTGAAAGTAAGGCTCACAATAATTTATTACCTAAGTCAAACACCGTAATTAATTTTCAGTTAATATCGTTGTAATAACTGCACGTTTTAAACTCACCGCTCAAGTCCAAAATCTTCAAAAATTACTTGGTTAGCTTAGCTTAACTGACAGTTAAGTCGTAGGATCTAGTAGGACATTTTATTAATCACAATTTAATATACTATAGTAGGTACAGAACACGATGTCTTCTAAACAGCCAAACTGTTCCGCGCAGCTGTTGAATGTGTGACATCATTCTACAATTTATTACTATACCTATTAACTGTTGGGATGAATGTATAATAATAATATTAAGTACATAATATTCTCGGTGTAATTTCTTTTACGAAAATATAAATTACTGCCATAGGTAAACCGTAAAGGCGTCTGCGTGGGCTTAACATGTCGCGGCGATCGCACTTGCCGCAGACGAGCCTGGCACGGCATTTTTATTTTTAGTTTCCATATTATAACAGTTAAAAGACAAAAGTTGAACGTACATGTGTATGCATGCGTTTAAGTATATACGGCTTCTGTATAATTAATAACTATGCGGTGCCCGTTTTTTGACACCAGGTCGTTTGTTCACAGCTTACTTGCATCCGGACATATTTTGTCTAATACAGTAAGCGAGATGAACACGTGCAGTTTTGCTAAACAAAACGACTAATGAGAACTACTTCAAATTATTTTCTAATATAATATTTCTACGCCGTTCCTTATGCGACCGTGCCATACGACATGACGCGCGAAATATAGTAATAACATAGCTGTCCATCTCGTCCTCCACCGTCATGTATAATGTATATATAATATTATAACGTAAGAAAAATATAAAACGTTTTACCGACGCTGACGTGTTTTTGGCGTTTATTTCCGTTGTCGTCGTGATGAGTTAGGTAGCTAGTTCAATACAATAATAATAACAATAACAATAACAATATAATATCTATTATGCGTTCCGGACGTATGGTTTTTTAGGCAAGACAAAACGCGCGTGTAATAATATCACTGTCGTTCTATGCTACACGGGGTGTATAATAATAATAATAATAATAATAATAATAATATGTCTACGCTACACGCAAACAATAATATTATGACAATTATTTTGGACATCAGTTTTCGACTGGTTGACGGGATGGGGTGACGTGATTATGTAAACGCGTATAATCGAAAACGATAAGCGCACAAAAAAACATGAGGTCTACGGAATGCGGGACGTGTCATATGACACGGTTTAAGTACTTATTTTAATAAAACCTAGAATTTACATAGACTAATGCTGTTAAATAAAAAAATCGGGCTTTCACTGATCGTTTCCGGCGAGTTTTAAGGTATAAAAATTATATCGATAACTGCCCAAATGATTATTATAGTTTAGGATTTTACAAACGATAATTAATGATAAATCTTAGAATAAATTAATCGGTTAAAGTATTTAATAGAATATGTATTACGAAATAGATAAAAACAAAAGTCTGTTAAAACACAAAATGTACAAATCCAATGTTATAGGTAGGTACTGGGAGTTTAATAGTTAATAAGTTCATATTTTATCAATATATTTGAATGATCTACACATAAATATACTATAACAATGATATATAATTATAAATTGTCTTGATAGTCGTAAGGGTTACCATCACATATTTTTTTTTCAAATAATTTAAAGCCCTTTCTTTAAAAAACTTTGTACAGGTAATTAAAGTTGTTTAACGAAATGGATACCTACGATTTTTTTTTATGTGCGTAGGCCATAGGTACAATGAATTTAAATATTTGCGTAGAAACAATGATTAGGCTATGATTTCGATTTTGGTAAATCAATTGTTTTGTCCTCCCCAAGTTTTTTTACCCGCAGTGTAACTCCAATGGATATAGTGCACCGATACGATAATGCATTTCGAACCCGCGACGTGATAAATTTTCAAGAATGCGGAAACAAACGCGCGTCACGCCGCGGCCAAAAATCCTTTGGCTTCCGGTGACGTTCTGGAAACCCGAGAGCCGCCCGCCGCGGGACCCGCGAGTGGCTGCAGTGGCGGCGGCGGTGGCGGTGCAATTATACAGGTTTATTAGTTTCACGTTTCCGGGACCCATAAAACCGCCGCACCGCCGCCTCGACCGTCGTCGGTAATGAAACGCGTCGGCTACATAGAGACAGAAGAAGCCGCGCGTTCGAATATCTCTCTCCGTCACTCTGCGCCACCCCGTCCGCCGGTCCAAGTCCCTCGCGCACACGCGTCCGCCCGCCGACTAATTATTGCCGGCGCGATGTTTTCGTCTGTCGGCCGCCGACCGAAAAGAACGACCAGCGAACGAGGGGGCCTTTGCGCGCCATTAATTATAAGCCGCCCCCGCGACCCGCGCCTTTACCGTCACTCGTCGGCAATAATTGCACACGGCACACCTATAATAGGTACGTTTATACACTTATCTGATATATACCACACACACACACACACACACACACACACACACACACACAAGTGCGCGCGGGGTCGTATATTAGATACTCATAGACCGACCCTGCGTGAATTCAAATCGGATCCGCGTTGCAGATGGCGCGCCGTTGTGGGTGCAGTGGTGATAGTATAAACTATAATATAATATTATATTCGAATCATTTGCTATAATATCATGAGTGTAAGCGCAGTTCGTGCGTTTATCGGAATAATAATTGTGTCCAATACTATTTCCACCACCTTCGGCTATCACTTGAACGTTATCAATCGTCATTAACCATCAACTGATTCTGGCCATGCGCGCGTTTGTGTCGAGTGCTGTGGCATTTTTCGAAGGCGGCGGAGATAATGCAGTTGGACGCACTCAGCGGTATATGCAAATGTACACACGGCTACAACACTCATAAAGTATATTAACACGATATGAGATAACTAAAACTCTATAATTCGATATAATATATAATACATTATACAATGTTAATATAGCCGCGAGCTTACATCGGTCTCGGTCACTTAATCAACCCCCTCTTTTATCCCTCCGTCTATAGGCTCTATCGCTGTGTGTGTGTGTGTGTGTGTGTGTTTTTATGGCTTTTCGTAAGGCGTCAAAAGTATTACTATAGTTACTACGCTCTTCGTAAATCTACAAGCCATAAATGATGCCACACTGTTATGATATCTTTCGGATTTCCCTGCACAGACTCCGTACGAAGAATATTTTGTAATATATTATATACGTTGCACCCCAAGGCGCCGAGCGATAGAAATTCGCCACCGGCATCCAAAACTGTCGACCGACGTGTATATAATATATATCATTACAGGCGCATAATATATATTATTATTATTATTATTATTATTATGCCATTTCGACGTGCGCGAGATTCACGCGTGCATTATGTATGGACATCAGTTCGGGTGGCCCCCTCGCTCGTGAAGTTGCTTATTTAAAATACCATGTCGTAGACATTGTTGTTGTTCGACATAAGCCATTAAATCATTTTTACACTAAAAGGTCATAAAGGTGCGACCGTTTCTTTAGGCGGGATTATATCAAGAAGGGATGTAACTGCAATATTGTATTATATTTTAATATATACAGGTATATCCGTTTTTTGTAGTGTTACAAAATATAATTTAACCATATCGCGAGACTGTGCGAAATACGAGCACAATTTCCATATACATACTCATATATACTTTTAGTAAATAGTATGCCTTCCTCCATTAACGTTACTAAATGGGGGCTATTGGTGACTAGAACCCTGAAATATATTTTTGTCACCAGCAAACAACATGATTCATTATGTACTTATGCTGGTATATATATTTTTTAGATTGTATTGATCCATACGATCCCAGTTAGTTTACAACTAAGTACGTTATATAATGATAGAAATTCTATCAGTTACTAGTTAGGTAACTTATTGTTTATCACATTATCAATATGCTATTTTCACAAACTAGTATACTATCTTCTAATTATTATTAAATAAGTATACAAAAATAAAAAATATTCTATTTCTTGTTATCAGTTAATTATAAATTTTCCAATCGTGATAAATTTATCATATTATTATTTATACATGTATTAAATGCGTATAATAATATTATAATATTCAATTTTTGATAAACACTATTTTAATATAGGTAGTCTAATTTTTATATACTCAAGTTTTCGATGTCACTTGTTGATAGTGCTTGATCGCCAATTTGTATATTTTTTACTAGTATGTTATTATTTAGTAATCAAAAATAGTTATTGTGATTTATGAATATAAATATTCATATAATATTTTTAAATCAAAAAGTTTTAAAAAAAACTGAACGGTTGGAATAATGTGTTTTTAAATATTAGATATACAGAATACTGTATTTTACTAGGTATTCCAAGATAGGCTGTCTCACTCATCTCCACCTATATAGATATACCTGATATAATTTACACAGTGACACGCTATTAAAACTGTTGTATTGTTATTTCGGGTTTGTTTACACTTAATTATAAAGAAAGTCCATGTAAAAAATAAGGGCGGATAAACCTTCAACGTTATAAACGCCTGTCGCTGTCATACAGAACCACAGAACCTTCTCGAATGCCAACGTGGTTCTTATTTCAGTGCTAAAAAATAACGATATTACAATAATAATTGGTCATTTCTATAAATTAATTTTACTTCCTTTCCTCCTCTCAAATGATACCATAAAGAAATACATTATGATATTAATTTATAATTATATTAAATTGCACTTAATATATTATACGTCACATAAAAATGTTACAAAGACGGTTGTCTTTTTTACACTTTTGTCGTACCTGATAGTTTTATACCTTTGTTTAATAACTTGATAAAAAGTAGTATTTTGAATATTTTAGTAATTAAATTAATTTCATGTTATTTTTTTATTTTTACGAGTATACTCTTTATACCCAATAAAATATCATATTATTTAATAATAAACAAGAATTAAATGACTTATATTAAAATAATTAATAATTGTCGATTTAGTTTAATTTGTATCCCGTATATAATAAGTTTGAAAAAAATAGTACTTTAATTTTGAATTTTTAAATAAATATAATATTCTGATGGCTTTTCATGTAAGTATTGTTTAATTACTATTAATAGATTAACTTATAACGAAAATCTTATTTTATAATTATAGAATTACTAGCAAATTATTATTTTGTAAATATTGTTTAAAATATTTTATGTTTAGAATTTTCATTGGTTGTAAAATGTTAACGGATGATGATAATATTATATCGTACAAATGTACAATATTTTTGCAAGTATCTCTACTATCTCTTCAAAAATTCTATTTTTTTAGTTTTAATAAATTTGCATTACATTTTAAGCTTTTCGGTGCGTTGTATAATACGATTATATTTTACAATTTAAATGAAATTGTTATGCTATGTTATAAAATATAAAATACATTATATTATTTTTAATTTTATTTACGTACAAAAATCTAGCAATTTATTCAAGTTGTTTTTTTCTTTTGCTCTAAAACCAAAATAAAAATGTTATTTAAGTACTCTCGAATATAGCATGTAGAACAGCCTCAAATGTTAAAAAGGATTAACAGACATTATTTGAGACACACGTCTTTTGCTACGAATACACAGAAAAGTTGTTAATCCTGGTAATAAATATCCAAGTGTTACTGAGTTAAAAATAAGTTCCAAATTGCTACAAACCTCCAGAATATATAATTTACTACAATTTTATGTTGCACGAAATTATATACTTATATTTAATACTTTTTTAGACTTTCGTGGTTATTTTTATATTGCATAAATTATCATTTAACTCAGTATGACCTAATATTTAGGTCCCAGTAGTTTACCACCATTTTAAATACATTTCTTAAAATATAAAATAACGAAATAATTTTGTTTTAAACAGACATAAGGTTTGTTGTTTTTTTATACATATTGTACATTTTAACATAAAAATTCCGAAAAAAATTTCAAACAATTAAAAAAAAAATGATTTCTTCTATTATAATAATTTATAAAATATTTTATAATTGTCTATCTATAATGTCGCTAGACATAATCATTTTAAAAGAAGTGCTTCTTTCGTCCAAACGTGTGCGAGAACGTATATTACTAATAAACACAATAAGACACATCTTTGTCAATATTTTTTTTACCGGTCACAGTTGTTGGCCTGACTTAGGTGTTATAAAAGACAATTCGATCGACAGCTCAATCGTTATTCGTTATCTACCCAAACATCATATGACAACAATATAATAATAAAAATAATAATATACACCCGTATCGACCGTGTGTGTCGTATTAAACGATCGGTATGTGTATTTTTTGTTTATTTTTTATTTTTTCATCCCACAGATACTGCAGCCGGATCCGTCGCGGGCGCATAGTCTTATCTCGATCCGAGATCCTCACCATTATAATAATATTACATTATTTAGGTATACATTTAGAGACCGTGTTTCCACTTGGGTTACAATATCAAATCGTTGAAATCGCCGTCCCGCATCATTGCTGTGTCTCGGCCTTGTCAGGGTCGTCTTAGTCCTGGGGGTAACGAAGCCCCGAGAGGCATTATTGTAGCGGTGAAACTTCTGGACAAAATATAATTGCGTTATTAACGACCACAATTTTAAATATTAATGCGTGGTATAATAATATAACTATTATTCAACCCGCACAATGATCAAATATTAGAGATTAATGTTTATTCTATCGACATGATAATTTTTCTACTGTAAAATGTGCATTGCATTTATTTATATTTAAATATTGTTATGATTACAATAACTCGTTATAAGTTATAATATGTATTAGTAATTTTAATTGAAATTTGGTGAATGATTGTTTGTTTTTTCTCTGCGAAATTCGACGTTCATATTTTATATTATACGACATTAAACATGTGTTCAGTGCATTTTTACCGTCGAAAAATGGAATTTATAAAGAAGAGGTGGCAAGAAGAAGAACCATCACTGGGGTACGAAAACTCTGGATACGTGACTAGGTCACTGTATTCCGCTCATTATAATACACAATATACTATGTAAAATATAGGAACAGTATCGTCAGTATCACGCAGCGTTTTATTCTTATACAATATAGTTTCCTTTTCCTTTCTTCCATCGACCGGCCACCGCGTATTGTTGCAGTGTAAATATGTACGCAATAATGTCGTGCATTATAATATATAAAATAATATTATGTTATTATTGTACGCGCCCGTGTATGCAATACCGAACTACACGACGACTGGTCTGTTCACGGTTGCAGTGCAGCAGTGTGTGGGCATTATTTGTTTCGGGACGCAAACACCGGCCAGGGGTTGTGTCGGCGTCGGTGGCGGCGAATCCACCCCGGGGGTGAGGTGACCTTCTCGGTTTTTTTTTCTACTTTTTTCTTTACCCCCCTTGTCAAAACACGACGTTTTGGGATCCTATTGTTCGCCCGCACTGTGACTTTTGTGACTTCTACGCGACAACAATAATAATATTATACGCGTGTGTCGTGCACGTTACGTATAGGTATAGTCGCCGTGTGTTATATTATTAATAATAACAACAACAGCAACGACAACGACAACGACAACAAATGTATAATAATAGCGATAATACGTAATATACGGCGTTCCCGCAGAGAGCGGCGCACCGGGCCCAAAAATTGTCTTCTCGTTATAGAATATTATGTATTATTATTATATTCTGTTTAGGTACGCGCGAGTGTGAGTCTGTTCATTTGTACGGCGTGTACGGACATGTGTGTGCGGTGCGACCTCCTCGCGCATCGCGTCTCTTAAACGATCGCGGACGAGAATCTTCGTCTGTGGTATTTTTTGAAGCGGCGAGTCTCGCATACACGCGAGCACATTGTTCGATTCGGCTTTTATTGCCGGTATTATAATGTAATATTATTATTTTTTTTTTTTTCGAGCAAACGCGATAAATCCATAATGTGGTGGACTGCAAAGACGGTGTGTCAAAGTGCATTGCTCGCGGCACGCATTATTAGCGGACACGTGTGTTGTTGTGGTTCGTCTCTCGCTATAATCAATGAACCGTTTACAATAAAACACAATTACACAATACAACATGCCAGTGTTGTATGAAATACGCGTGTTCATATATCATATGTACCTATACGACGAGCATTAAAATATTATTATAATAATAATAATGTGTGCGCGAAATCCGGCGGAGGTGTCGTATCGTGTGTCTGTGTGTTATTTAATAATAAATAGATAGTACGCAGCCGACCGCCGAGCCGCCGAGGAAACCGACAAAATATTTTAATACTCGCGCCCCTATCCCATCGTCGTCATCTTCGTCGTTGTATTCGTATATAATACTATATTATTATTACAAAATACCGTAGCACAGGTCCCGTGAGATTCGTCACCGTCGTATTCTTCGCGCCGACCACCGCGCCGCGCACGTTTGTCACGATAAATCTTGTTCATCCTTCATCCCTAATTATTACGCTATTGTCTGTGATAAAGAAACTAAATTTGATATTATGTGTCCGCGTGTTTCATCAAATCTTGCAATATTCTCCCGATTTACCGGTTCATTATCGACCAACAAGCCTATAATATTAAAACAGCGCATTATCAAAGTGAAGGCTATACAAATAATTGTAGACGTTATATATATACATTATATATATATATATTGCGATTTGCTGGGGATGTTTTTGAGGATCTAACTACCTCTCTTTGACGTTAACTACTAACTACTAGCTCCATCATTACAAACTAAAAATCAACTATTTTAATATAATCAGATCTAATCACATTATACTGCATACATTATTTAAATAGTTATGGATATTAGATAGAATAAGTAGATATTACATTTTGAAACATTCCTTTTTGTTTTTTATAATGAAAGAAATACAAACTATACTATTTATTTTATAATGTTAGGTATAGCTTAGTTGTTGTGTGCTAAACAGCTAATATTTACATATTATGTACAAAAGCAGTATCAAATAATTTTATGAAAAGGGCAATGGCCAATGATGATCAATAGAATAAAGTGTGATCAATATTTATACTAATGATAGATATTTAATATAATCATAAATATTATTTATTAACAAACCACTAACCACCTTGATTCCACTGTTATATTTTTAATTAAAAAATATACACAATACACATACACATATACATATTATTGTTTTAATGAATTAAAAATATATGTACATACAAATAACGTATACTATTCTATTTAATAATCATACCCTGCTATATTGAATATATAAATTCATTAAAACCGTATGACGTATACGTTGTATTTGAACACATTTTTAGCTGCATAGATACGTATAAATATACAACATTATAAGATCTTTAAGATAACACATTATATAGGTACAATGAAATTTTATTAATAAAATAAATATCAAAATGTATATTGTATATAAATTTTATTATTTTATATTTGGATGTAATATTATTTTAACTCAGAAACTATCTCTAAAATGTTACTACCTATACACAATTTCTTAGTTCATTTTCGATCGATGAAGCCACAAAGATTTCATAATATACTGTGAATTAACATAATTGTTCGATAAATTCCTATTTGATGTGACTTTATTGGTATATATCTTGTGTTAATGTATTATGGTTTTATGTTACGTAAGACGAGACATCGCATTGATTTTATCGGGTTAGATACTGTAATTGATCGATACAGTCGGAAAACCATTTACGAGCATATCATGGAGCAATTAAACGACCTTCCGATTATAATAATTGTATGGATTGTAATAAACACGGCAATCGTGCCCGACGCGTGATTCAAGAATCTTAACCAATGGTAAATGTAGATTCGAAAAATAAAATAAAAAACTAATGTTCACATTATTCCCTTGCGACATTTCTGAACCAGTCACGACGAAACCGTATATAAGAAACGACTAAAGTTTAAGACTTATCAACGAGTATCGTTACATGCAAATTTAACTCGAAGTACATATTTTTACGATAACGTTCACAGTGACCATAATGAATTACATTTTATTGATGCACATATTATTATTATTATAACGTCAATAGATTATTGTAAACGAGCTACACAAAATTGTTATTGATTTTTAAAGTTATTGATCCGCTGCTAGAGTTCTTGTAACGGTTAGGATGATAAATCCGTATGATGGACATTATTGCCTATTCATGTAATGCATAATATCACAATATAATGGCACTACAGTCAATTATTTTTACGACATTTGTACAATATACGTATTGATATCGCGTTAGTTTTTCGTTCGCGAACCGCATCACCATTAGTTTTCCGAAATATATCGATTGAAAATGCTCAAATGCGTGTTGTGAAACTATACATATATACCTACCTATAATACGATTTGGCGATGCCGTTAAAATTAAAACAAACATTGGCGGTAGACATACGGCCGGAACCTTATGCGTATAATAATATACCTAAAGTTATAAAATACAGTTTACGGTCAAATTTCGTGGCTCGCAGTACAGTATGTGCACAACGGGCATGCACGATTTCACCCATTTGTCCGTATAGTGTTAGATTTTTGACAATAAAACCATTGTGAAAACTAGAACACACAACTGTGTGTCGTATGTGTAGCATTAGAATATCATATGCGCATTATATATATATATATATATATTTGTATTGTGTATGTGCAATAATAATAATAATAATAATATATTCGTATATATAAATGATATACCTACGACGGCACAGGTGGAAGTCGGACGGCTATAGGCAAGTGTAGGGAGAGAGATGGAGAATTTCCCAAGCATCGTCGCGCATAATAATACCTTCTTCCGAACAATCCAATGGAAAAGCTAAACATTGGTCTCATGACGTGCACACTCGGGGCGTACACCGTATCACCGTATGCCTATATATACTATGCACGAGCACCGGTCACTATTATATTCACGAAACTGCATCGCCGTCCGTCCGGTTGACGTTTCGCCAGAGCCTATATGAATGGGCACCCGTCGCAACAGGACCTTGTACGACGCGCGCGTAGAGAGAGAGAGAGAGAAACCGAAGTAAAAAACCACTCATATTATAATAATGTGTGTACGTATACATGTATTATAATGTCTACGTATTCTAATGCTTTTGTCGTTCCGGGACGGTTTAAAATATTGCCACAGCCGTCCGTCTCGCCTTACATGGGGTAGTCATCGTCATCGAACGTATTAACATAAGGCCGCGGGCCGAGACGTCGTCGCGCGATTTAATTAGCCACCTCGACGTGGAATACAATATAATATATATTGCAACATTCGCTGCACGCGTTTATCGCATCCGTCGTCGTGCGTCCTCGCAGGTTGACTATCGAAGGTTTGTTAGAGAAAATAATGTGAAAAAAAAAAAAGAAAATAACATATTTTTTTTTCGTTTACTACAATGTATTATATCATAGAATTATTATGTACCCGCGTTACGTAGACTTTCACCGTACATTGTCGCAGGGACTAGTGATATTTGAGCATCCTTGAAACGAAAATGATATTGTACGAAGAACATAAATGTGCGCGGTGGTTTCGGGACGGTCTCGAGAATTGGCTGCGCAAGAACAAAGTAAAATTACCATTGTACGCGTATTACGAAGAAACGCGTAATCGTCATCATCAACGGCACAATATCGGACAAAAGGGAACAAAATTAATAAACCGTTTCGGGTCGAGTCACGGAAAAATGTTTATACGTCGTACAGGCGAAAAAGGAATGTCACGGGAAAATGTAATTTGGAGGAATCCAATTACGAACGAACAAAGCATATTGTGTGGCCGCCGTGTTATATTATTATTATTAAAAAGAAAAAAAGATATGAAAAACTAAAAAACGGATATTTTTAGCCCTATCGACAAAATATTTACCCTTCATCGAAAATCCGATTATTTCGGGAAAAATAAAGATAAGAAAATATTACAAATTAACGTCATTATTGCGCAGTTTGTATGTGTAGCTAATTAATTTTAGTGATCACAAAATAAAAAATATTATACTATGTTTATGCACTAATTGAACGCAGTGCATCCAAAAGCAAGTTAAAATAACGAACATAATATACGTATACCTATATATTTATAATGATATCTACTGCGATCGTAATTTATGTGCTCGCTGGTTTTGTTTTTGTGAACCCCTTCCCTTTGAACTGTTTGTGAACGTTTACGCCCTACTAAACGGTTAATGGGCATCACAGAGCCAGAAAAAAAAAATAAATTTTCGCCCCTTATTCATTTTTGACTTCGATGACTACAAATAATATTGTATAATTACAAGCGGGGGCCGCGAGGTATAAAGTCTGTGTTGTTTGGCAACGCAACAGTATATACGTATAATATTGCTACAGCAGTGAGTTTAGTAATAAGAGAAACAAGATGCACTCGGTTATCTCTGTTTTGGAAGGGGGAGGATCCTTTTCGGACCCCCAGTCAACGCCATCATTACACGAGACCCTTAGTCGTCTCAGAGAAAAAATACCTCTCACACACACACACACACACACCGACGCGGCGAAGGGTTGCGACCCTTCCCGGTTATTTCATTATTTCTCGCTCGCGCCCTTTAAGAACTGCGTTACAGCAGCAGCAGCAGCACCACCATCACCATCACCACCACCACTACAACCGACGGCGTTTGTAGATTTTTCGGCGGAATTCTCATATAGGAAACTTCATTCCAACGTCCTCCGCCGATACCCAAATATAGACTACGTCGACAAATTAACAGGCCGCCGCCTGTCTCTTGTACCATTTGTTTTTCAATAATTGTGTGTAGGGCGTATTTCTTGGAAGGGTCTCAACAAGAACGATAAACGAAAGTGAAATAACTGCGGCCGGCCGTGGAATAATAACAGTTGCACTACCGTCGGTCATAAACGTCATCGTTCCTCCTCGAATAATGAAAGTTAGCACTCATGTATCTAATCGAGTGCAATCAATTCTATCAGATTTGCTAGGGTCCAAAGAAAGTAATGACCTCGGTATCCGAATAAATACCAACGAGGAGAAGGCACGCGCTCAACAGCTGACTGTACGCTCGAATTTAGTACGCCGCATATTTTTTTAATCAAATTCAATTACGGCAGACTTGCAAAAATAATATGAACGAGACGGTATTTCACATATACCGTATAATTTATTTATCGGAATGAAATTTAAGTTGTGTCTAAATTTATACGCTTGCTTATGGAAGCATTTGTTTTTTATTATTAAAAAGCTATATTATAACAATAATAGTATATTTGCTGCCAACTGTGGTATAACGACTAACGAAAGTGATCACCGCAGACGGACATAACAAAAATATTATTTATTCTATAAATAGTACCGTAATATAATATTATACAGATACCTACGTAAAAATATAAAACACTACTTATTTGAATTAAATAATATTATTGTTGTATTTTTTCTGTGCAAGCACAGAACATTCAATTTTGGTAATGTATTTTATCAAATAACAAACATTGTCTAGACCAATTTAGTATAATAATTTATTATTGTCATATACAACATTCCACAAATACATATTATGTTTAATATGCATTATGCACCTGTCTACAATAAAGTTAGGTATTCATATCTATGAAAATTAGCATTATATTATTATCTGTTTAAACATGGAAAATATGAACGTTATAATTTATAATTTTGTTTTGTATTGTGGAATAATATGGCAGAATGCAATATTAGTATAGTTATTATTATTAACCACATTCTATTAAATATACGAGTACAATGACACATTTAAGTAAAAATACACAATAACCACATATTATAGTGGTTTTGTTTTCATTAAAGGTTGCAGGTATGACGTTCAACAAACAATAAGAAAAAAAAACTTATTAGCGGAAGTCGATTAAAAAACTTTTTTCATTAAACTTAAAAACAAATTAACCATACTCTGTCGTAAATTTAACTAATTTATTTTAAATTGATTTATTTTATAGGGTGGTGATACGAGTATTTTATTAGGTATAGAGAGAATATCCACAGTTAATGAACAATTGTACTTGTTTTTTCAATAATTAAACATTACATTTTTCTTAACTTTTTATCCAATTAATGGCTATACACTTTTCAGAATTAGCGAATCGTATTAATTGGAAAAATGCGATGATATATTTGGAGATATTTTATCGAAATCGTTACGCTATACAACATTATTTGTAAATTATAAGACTAATGCAAAGTTAATCTTCAAATAATTGCAGCATCTCAATGAACATTAATAATACTGTCTACTATTTTTTTTTTCATTAAGTCGTGTCGTTTCAACCAAACGTGAAAAAACTTAACATTCGTGCGTTATAGGTACTTCCGTGTTAAGCTAAAAGCTCTTTCGGAGAAACCGTATATTTTTAGAATATATTTATTAAATAATTGCGAAGAGTAATGGCCTTACAATTATTATTATGTTGCACTGTAATTTTGTCGAATCGCGCAGACTATAATTTAGCGGAATTGTCTCTCATGTATTGCAGAAGACTTTCGTACAGGCCAAATACAGCGGGGTTATTCGAGCACTTAATAGCGGTTGGTCTGGAAACGTGAGTCGTCCGGAGTCCCCGAATTCATGGGTATAATTTACAAACCACATTTAACGCATTTGACAAGCGCTCACTTTTCAAAGAACCCGAGTGCAGCATACACCCGCACACGCGTTCGCCAAACGTACTGCTGAAAATGGCTTAAAGTTTGACTTAACAATAATATGACGTCGATGTTTTGCAGTTCATATAATATCATAATATAATGTCGTATAATACATCGTCTCGAGAAAACGACTTCGGAATGGGGACTTAACTGCATTGGTTGTACGAATTATTACTATTTCGAGTGAAAAAATAATACGATTTCCATTTATTCTATGAACTATAAACTGGCAAAATCTGTCCCATTCTGGATCAATGAGCAGTTGAAAAATGATCATTTTACAAATACTTCTTAACAGAAGGTTACAAAAATAGTCTCTACACAATAAAACGAACAATGTTAAAGCTAATGGAATTAACTCGTTATTATAAACCATATTTTAAACGTAGCTTAATATAATGTTATATTATACTACTTTACTACTTTACGATTATATTATATAAAATTAGGTATTTAAGTCTACTGTAGAATTAGTTCAACGAATGATAATGTAAATACAAATATGTAAATTTACTATTTAGAACTTTTTAGAGGAAATCAAATATTAAAATTACATTAAATTTCAGATTTTTCTTTTTATGTTGTTAGTTTCGTTTTTTATGAATTATAATTTATCAGTATAATCTAAAATATAAAACCCAACATACAGAACTTTTGAACGTTTGAAAGCAATCTGCGCAATGGTACGACGCATTTTTTTATAACTTTAAAATTAAAGAATATGATCAAAGAAAACTTGTCTACTGCGGGTAAACCAAATACAATTATACGTACAAATAAAGCATGAACTAATATTGGTGTGCAATTATTGAAACAGTGTATTTACAAATTCAAAACGAATTAATTTTTAATAAATCAGTTGATGAGGGTCTAAGCCGTCGTAATACCGTCGCAGTAGTATCTTGTATACGCGTCCATTGTTTGAAAATGAGTAAACATAATATTATAATATTATACAATTTGAATTCATCACTCAATTGTTTGTTAATAATTATTATATAATTATTATCATCAATAATTCGATATACTAAATACCTAATATTATTATATCAGATTATCAACTAATAATGCCCGATGATATAACATCGGTGAATGACCTGGTAAAACTACCAGAAACTACACTGCAGTACCATAACTCTTACCTATTATATTATATAAATCATATTTTTTTTTCATAACATTATATTGTATCATTCTTTTATGTAAATAATTGCATTATATTTTAATATCGTTGTATTATTATTGTAAATATTTTTAAATTAAAACGTGTTTGTTTTATTCAAATTATAACGTAGAAATAATTATTGTTTGAAGTTGTTTGACCAAGTTAAATTTTCTCTATAACACACAAATAAAACACTATTTCATTATTTAAATTATATATATATATATATGTTTTTTTACGTTAATATGCGCTGCGTCTCTACGTAGTATAACAATATAACATATATAACTATTGTTTCCGGTAATAAATGCACTCAATGAATATCGAGTGAAATCGACCGTATTAAAACATTTTACGCGTTGCCCGACGTACAAATAAGGGTGAGGCCTATCCGAAAACCATTTTTTAATGGCTTAAACTTTAACCGTATATGGTATTCTGAAAACTTTTGATCGAACTTCTGGGTAATATTTAGAAAGGGGGAGAAAGGATTTTGGGGTCAA
The DNA here is from genome assembly GCF_020882245.1 of Rhopalosiphum padi. Taxonomy (NCBI): domain Eukaryota; kingdom Metazoa; phylum Arthropoda; class Insecta; order Hemiptera; family Aphididae; genus Rhopalosiphum; species Rhopalosiphum padi. The sequence continues at coordinate 35,643,264 of NC_083598.1, forward strand.
AAACCTCGCCAATGTCTTCTCTAATTCCCATAATTAAGTGTACTTGCGGCTGCCATACCCATCTGTATATAAGTAAACACATGCGGAAGGTATTTGTGAAAGGGATTTTCCTCCCAATTTCCTCAAAAAAAAAATGCGCTTTAATAGTTTAATGGATATTTGGTCTTACCATGTCACGGTATTAGACCCTAATTTATACCATTAACGGTCGTTAGATTGACTGCCATTTGGTTCATTTAAATCTGAATTTTAAGCATGTGTATTCAATAAAATATATTCTAATATTCGGATCAAGGTAAATAATTCTATTAAATACTTATTCATGTATTTAAATCCATATAAATAATAACAATACCACGGTAACCTAAGATGATATATTTCATCTTTTAAAAAAGTCCAAATGCACGAAATGACTGCTACTACACGAGTGAGTGGTTCGCTTAAAGTGGAATTTATTAGATACAAAAAAAAAATATTTCATAATTTGTTTTTCAATTGAGTTTAAACTAATAATACACGAACTCGAACATACTTCAAGCCCACATAATATGGTGGGTGGCTGTTTCTGGTACACTACTGTTGGTGAGTGTATTTGCTTTGGTTTTGAATATTTTAAAACGACGAATCATTGTATTTCAAAATCAATTCCCATCACTTTATATTTAAATAATATGTAGGTACATTAAAACTTGATGGAATACCTACAACATAAAAACTATTAATTACATGTGATATTTTTCTGTAGTACCATTTAAATAATAACCTTTAAAATTAAATCAAAATTACAAGTAGACTAAAGAAAACCTAAAAAAAAAAGAAATGAATGCAGTTGATTAAAAATAAATTATTGATAAATCTCAGATATTGATATTGTTATTTTCTAAGCCAAAATGTATTGTTTATTATGTATATTTAACTTTAATAGGTCATCTCAACATTCTCAACTCGCATGTCTTCGTGTATATTAATTGTTTCTGTTTATTATTTATTCATATATTTTAAATTTACCTATTGGCTATTGTACAATCATTAGCCGTTTAAATACATTCTTTTAAATAATAAAAAAAAGAATACAAAATATTTAAATAATCATGATAATTAAATGATTTTTGTTTTGTTTTATCGAATGCAGTGTACCAATATTTTATTTTAATTTGGTTTAAACTTTTATTGTTACTTAAATTATAAATAGTACTCGATAACCCATTGTACACGAGTATTACAATATACAAACGTTCTTAAATGCATTATTTACACTTTACTACAGCGAATACTTGTAAAATAAAAATATATACTTTGCCATAAAATCTATAATTTTCTTACCCTGTTCAATGTTCATAAACTGAAATTGCATTTTTAATACGAATGGTTAAACACATTCCTAAAAAAAATATATGTATATATATATTAATTTTTTTTATCACAAACTTATATACATTCTTTATTTTACTATTGTTATTTCGCAGAACCATATTGTTTTAAAAATATTTCTCACACAAAACTGTACTATTCACATCGTCTTGTATATACTGCAAAAGCGATTATTAAGTGTTTTTTTTATGGTCTAGTAAATATGCATTTGAATTTTTATTGAAATTATTGTGATATAGACCGTTGTAATTTTTTTTTTTTATAAAAATTCATTTTAATAATAATATTACATTCATGCGTTTTTTCGGAGCACACAAACCGTAATGATTATAATATAATATACTCAAAGTTGAGCATTCCAATATGTACCTCGGTGAAATGCTCAACTCGCCGACCAATAATTCTTCCATATCGGCAGATTATTTAATTTTTTGAAAGCTACCAAATCCTACGATAAAATCACATTATATATACCTACTACCGTATTTATAATGCATTATGCAAATCCACTATAATATCAAATGCCCGTAGGAGCCAAAGATATTGCTTTCATTTAAAAAAAAGAACTAATATACTATTATAATAAGTATCTACTTTGTTCGTGAGGGTATTTTTACATTATTCGATCTGACCCAGTAAATTAGGTGCGTTCTTTTATACGTTATATTGCAGGGGACGAAAACAACAGTTTACCCAAATTATATACGGTACACGTGGCTCGGTCCCCGCGACTCCTTCCATTTGGCAGTGAAAACCTCTATTTTCTCCAAAAACACCGAACGAATAAATTCGGCTGCGCGTACGTGCCAGTATTAATGCGGTCACGTGAACAATATCTAATAAAAATCCTCGTACGCTTACAACACAGTAAATTTAATCAAAGATGATAATCAGTGGCCACGTGTTGGCCGTGTGTATATATAATATATATATCGTATATGTGTATTATGTTTTATAAACACATTCCATATCTAATACATCCAATTTACCCGCACAATATATTGGATCTACATAACAATAGTATATCCTTTTATATCATGCATATATATATATATATATATTATTGATTCGTTTATCGATCGAAAAGGATATATAGTTTTGTACTTGCTCTCGTGTTTTGAGTTTTCGATTGTATAATAGAGTAATTTAGACAATATATTTTTGCGTATCAGACATGACTACCGAAAAAAAAACTTAACAACAAGATAGATAATATAATATTTCTCGAATAATTATGTCGACACGACTATAATTTATTATAACCCTCTCGTGGTCAGAACAATTATAACAGCACAGTAGTTAACGGTCTATAATATTGATTAAAGTGCTTAGTACATGGTTAACGAAATATTGATTTACTGTTAAACAATTAATTCAGAGGAGAGGGGGGCAGCAGTAAATGATTATAATATGCTACGGAAATATTTAAACGGGCGGAGATATTATCATTGGGACAATTATATTGATGAATTGTCAGACAATGGGTTTAAATGAAATTCCATTTCACCCCTTTGATTAAAGTATACGAGACGAGCGCATTTCGTTTGTTTATAAATCATTCACATAACACAATTGTGTGTTTAGACCAGGATTTTACTTATAGAGTAGGGACGAAAGAGGAGTGGAGTGTACATATACATGTACATACATACTTTTTACACGATTGAATTTCGCCTGGTTCAAACAAGACAAGACATTCAGGTTAACACGAAGTATTGACTTAAACTGGTTGGAATTCTACAGTCGTATTGTTTGCCTATATCCTTCGTACAAGACTTGTGAAGACGACTGTATAGTTAGTAGCTACCACTTTAAGAAGTAATCATATTCTCTAAATTATGTCTATAATAAAGTTGTATTTAAATTATAGTCAACTTACATCGATTATAATATTCTATTTAAGGTTTTTCTTTCAAATTTAAGAACAGAATATTTTGTAATATTACACTACACAAGAAAAATTCAAATTTAATTTATTTTATAAAAAAAAGTGTTAATTTTATTTTAATGTTATTATAATAACATTATGTGCATACGAAAACAATATTAATTGATAATTAATTGGACAATTTTTACTGAGCATATTAGCTTAATAACCAGAATGACATTTGGCTATACTATTATTACCTACCTGCCTACTTTATTCTTTATCACGTAACCCTTCCCTTCATTGTTAATTTCCTTTTGGCCGTTACGTATTTTCCGGTGACGTTTTATAATCTTTTCTACCGGTGTAATATTCCGTCTAAGGATTTTTTTGCCTTGTTCCAATTAACGATCCTTACCCCCTTCGTTGCCCGCACTACAGCATTTCGTCTATGGAATTTCACAAAAGTTTCACGCCAAATCACACCCCAAAAGCTTTTGTCCGGGCAATTTATTATTCTCCGTCTGTTAAATGACCCTTTGCGAAATGCCGTCTGGACACCGTAACATTTCAAACAAACCCTCATACATTTTCATTTTTTTTTTTTTATTTCGTTCATTTCAAGTAGAATACCGACATTTAACTGCCGTCACATTTATTATTGTACATTAAATTAAAAAAATACTTATACATTTGTTGTGAAGAAGTGAAAATAAAAATACAGTATGTAATCATTTATCACATTTTAACTCCTTGGTAACAGAATATAAAAACTTTGTAAATAATATACGCAGAGCATTCAAAGCTTTTGGAAGTATAATAAATAAAAATATTTTAAACATATTTTAATGTATTTATTTAGAGTTAAATATTTAAATAATAACCTAATCTAACCTAGAATTTTTTGTAAAAATCATAGTCATAAAACGACCGAGTTTTTTTTAGTAAGGCTTTTTAATACTTATTAACTAGAATATTTCATTGCTGTATTATGTGGTTTTGAAATTAATTAATTTTTTATGAATTGAAATGTTTTCCAAGTTAAGTTTATTTCTTATAGGTACCTTAGTATAACATATGCTATTAAATATAAATTTACAATTTTATATAACCAGTTATAATGTTAAAATATTGTTGTTACTTCAATTTAATATGTATTCATATTGTTTCCGTCCTACAATTGAATCACGTACTCGTAATAAAATTTTCGCGTTGCATAATATTAAACTAAACGATTTTATGTCACAGTTGTTATATGCACATTGTCACAATATCACGTTTATGTAGCATAGTGTATACCGTCAGTCCGACACATAATGAAAACTTCGTACGTTTTTCAAACGATATCGTTATTATAAACAAGCATTACCACTAAATATCTAGTGTACCTACCTATCATTAATTAGTTAAAAACATTTTAATTTAATTTTTGTTTCTAATAAGAATATATTTAACAATAAATGAGTGGCTGATATGGACGAATATATTTATTTTTAAAATAATATTTAAAAATTAATTTTGCATTAAAATAAATTGATAATTGTCAAGCACCTCTCAATAATAATAATTATTATTTATTATTGTTTATTTATCATTATTAATTTTATAGGAAAAAAAATAAAAACTTATATTATATCACACTCGATATTAATGTAATACACAAAAAATATAAGCAAAATATTTAAATTATCTCAAAAACAAAAATAAATAATTGGTTTTGTATTTGCCATGGGTATCTAACTTTAAGGTCCCGTACTCAAAGTATCAAATTTAAAAATATTAATAATAAATTAACACTTCATAATAATATTTTACCAATCACCCCCTGAACAACGATTTAAAAATCTACATACTAACAACCCCTGGCCTATTACTACTTTCTAACTTTCTTGCACTCACACACACACACACATACACACAAACACAGTCACCAAAACTCAATAATATCTAATCTTTTATCTGCTACTATTCCTATCAACTCAATTCATTGTCTCAAACCAAATAAAAAAAAAAAATCAATGAAAAAATAGGTACCTAAAAAAAAAGAAGCAAAACATTTTGAAGTAGTGTTAATGGATGTCAAATTTTATCATAATAACATTCCTATAACACATTTGGTAATAATAAAATATAATATTATATATACACAGAATGTAAATTTTCTATTTTTTAAGTAGAAAAAAAACTTATATTTATATGATTGTTTTTTATACTTTAAGTATGTAAAAATTAAAAAATTAAAAATAAGTAAAATGTATTATTGTACTTAAATAATAGGTAAATTATTTATGGAATTTAGTTTATTCGTTATAAAGACAATTAAATTACTTCAAACATAATTATTGCCAATGTTTAATTAATAACTATGTACAATAAAATTTAAAATATAATTATTGTAATTCGTTGGACTTTAGTACTTTACCTATATTGTATCTAAACAGATCTCATTGTTTTTTTAATTTTTATTCGAATTATTTAAAAGCGATCGTTTTATTTTTTAGAGCTAATTATCATTAATATGATTAATATCAATTTATAAAGTGCATTGTCTTTGGATGTCTTGTATTATGCTCTCATTGAATTTTTCTATGACTGTCAAGTTACTATATATAATAAATTGTGAGTAGTAATACAAATACTGAAAGTTGTTTTCTAAACAAACGTATCTAGTGTTTGCTTATAACGCACACTTGATTATTGTTATTTTAAACTTACAATTTTGAAATTCAGCAATTGAATTAAGACCACCCAGTGAAGAAACTAACGACGCATACAGATCTTATAGTGTGTGACGACTATATATTAAAGTGTGTTCACGCTGTCATTGTTTTTAATCTTTATTAAAAACACTTTTTTGTAAAAGCAAATGTGCCATAAACAAACTAGTCGTCACCGAATCAAAAGCACGCGATTACTGCAATAGTCTATCGCATATTATTATTATAACGCCGTTATATTAAGATGAAACATAAAACGCCACGAAAACGGTGTGGTTTTAGTTTGCCAAGAACACTGATAGATGCCGCAGTGATTTACGTATTCATTGTGCGGTTCACATGCGACAGTACGGCGCTCCATAACAATAATATTGTACAACGCTATTTTTATAAATCACCAATACATTATTGTTTATTACACTGATACGCTTTGTTTCGTGAGCTGCCAACGGCGAACCGCCGGTTTATTAAACAATAATGATATTATATTATTGTTATTGTGGTGCGCAATATATATATATATATATACATCGTATTAAAATATTATGATACCACGATGCCGTCGCCTCCGTCAATGCAACTGCCGTTTATTGCGTGAATATTGCATTACGCGAAGTCTCGGCGAAAAACAAAACTTTTGCGAAACGCTGTCCGGGACTTTACCGCGAGCGATATACACCTCTATTATATATATGATACTTACGACGGTAGTGTGTATGTCTATAGGTATAACCACCGGGTACATTTATTATAAATACGAGCCAGAGAGCAATATATATATATATATTACTATATAGCAAGCTCGTCGACGTCAGACGAGTGGTGCGCAACCGTGTTATATATACATATATATATATATATATATGATATATACGTCTACACCGTCTGAATATTGTATTGGCCGTTAATTCGTTGTATACGGAGTAGCGTATAAGTTTGCTTTTAGTGGGAAAACGAAGCACATTGGCCGGTTCGAACTATAAAATATATCTATAGAACACGCAATGTGCCTACGTGTACCTATATATACAATATATATATATATATAAATTTAGAACGATATAGAAGGAAGAGAGAACTTTTGACCGAGTCGGTATATAACGTTAAATGTATGGAATGGAGGTGGCGGAAGACTCACGAAACTGCAAAATAAAAGGTGTATATACGCGCCATCCGAGGAAATCCATTATTTTATTATTAACCGGGGCCGCCGCCGCCGCCGACGACGACGCGATGATTGTCGTGAGAAAGCTGCCATTTGGACCACGTTTTGGATCGGCGTCGACGCCCCACGGTCCATTAAAGGTTTAATACGCACTCAATGCACTCTCTTACGAAATGTACGGTAAAAAAAAATGAAAATAAAAACGAAAAAACCGATTACATTTTTGGAATAAAAAAAAAATGTATACTCGAACGCGTCACATGTGTACCTTTTTGAACTATAGATTTTGTGCAGAGTTGGTGTACCACGCGTAGTGTATTATAATATAATCAACGCGTATTGATGATATTAATAATACACTGTCGACAAACAGTTTTTCCAGACTGACGGGTTTTTTTTTTTTTGCGTAAAAATTCGTTCGTGAAATATCACGACGATACTTCGACACTGACTGATTGCAAGTTTTTTTACGAGGGTATTTAATTTAGTTTCCGTGGCAAAAAAGTTGTCATTACTATACAATATTTTGTGCACTGACACATTATATAATATAATATACGAGATCCTGTTGTTTACGGTTTAAAATTGGAACATTGTATAATTAGACTTTTAATAATTACAAACACGGGTGATCGATTTTGTTAGTAAAAAAAAAGACATTTTTCAACAGTCAATAAAACAAGAAAAACAAATAGTTTGATATTTCATGGTCGGAGAACGTATAATAATAATTATACATAATAAATTATAAGTCATGACATATTATTACAAATACCTATAGTAGAGCCAATAGCTAAACAAATAACGATTCAATAAAACAAATAAAATAATCAAAAATATTTTTTTTTAAGAATAAAAAAACACGTTATCAAGTTAAAACTCGTTGTACAGTTTTTTCCATTGGTAATAAAATAAATAAAATATTATAAAATGTAACGGTTCTTAATAATACGATTCACTGCATACAAGATTTTTACATGTATAATTAGATGTAAAAAATATATTTTATTTACTCGATAGACCCGCATTAATAAATACTTTTAGAAACAATAAAATTGTGTTATTTTTTCTTTTGAAAGGCAATCACGATTTGTGCACTTGATAGTGGATTTTAAAATGACTTTTTTCGTGTCGTAAAATTCTTGAACAAATTTCCCATTACGCGAAAGTTTTGCTACGCTGAGTGCATCTATGTGGTTTGCTGAGGGAAAGTCATGGGTGATCGTTATGGATTTTATTACTGATACTAAAATATAATACAACATAACATAATATAATATATATATATATATATATATACTTTTTAAGGCGTTTGTGTTCGATTATCTGACCTACATACACCGTATAGAAGTCGCAATGAATGGTCGTCGTGGTATATCGGATCAGAATGATAAATGAATATTTCAATTGTCAATATTGGTGAACAAATCGTACTTTATTTTTATGATTATGTATGGTACACGAACCAACGTAATTGAATTCTTAATAATCGGCCTGTACATAACTACTGCGCAACAATGTATACAACGATTTAAACTGTATACCTATATATAACATCATAATACGCATAATATCGTAATAGAATATTCAACTCGGGGAGTTGGACAAATTTTCTGATTGCAAGTTCATCACACAGCTGTTATCTCTACAACAGCGTCGCCTTATATTGCATATACATGGAAAATGAAATAATCGCATAACTAATGAAATGCAAAAGCGTAATTCAGTTACTGCCGCCGACGGTGCGAGTGTGCGGCGATGTAAAAGGAAAAGTATCTACAATACTTGCGCAATAGAAAAAGAAAAAAGAAGAAATTAACAGACGAATAAAACTTCGTATTTGGTCACGAATGCAAAACGCAAACAGGCACGGTACCGCAAACAGAGTGTAACACTATCGAGTCGATAGCGATCTCTGATTAACTAATAAGGCCAGCCATATAACATAATATATTATTATACGCTCATTTGAATTGTTCGATTTCAAAATAGCAAAATTAACTTCATTGGGTTTTAAATAAATAAAATATAAAAACAACATTCAAACGGACATTAGAACCATCTGAATACAAATAGTATAATCATATTGATTTTGTATTATAATCTCCTTTCAGGTATCATGTAATCTCATCACATCGAGTCTGCTTATTTTTCTAGACGTTCGATTACTTCTGTGGTTGTGCCAAACGAAAACAATAGCATTACAGCTATGATTTTTTAAAAAACATCATAACCACGATAACTAGTAAGCAAATATATCGAGAGGAGTTAGAATACAATAAAATTAAAATTAAAATATATCTAAATAAGTAATATTATTTACACTTTTAAGTTTTTAAATACCTCGCGGCATAGGTCGTTGACGTGTACGAAACGGCAGAAAACTTTGAGTAGGTATAGCTGTGGTGTAGGTCAGCACCAGTCAGCGCTATAAACCTATTAAAGTGCTCGTAAATGTAACAATCCAGTACATTATCTTGTATATTCGAACAATACAGGTGATAAATCAAAATCACTATACATTTCGGGAAACAAAAAAAACTTCTCATTTCTGTATTATGACGATGAAAACTGCGTAGAACATTTTTTTTTTTTTGTGCTGTATAGATATCGTATAATAATAATTGAAAAATGGCCAAATGCATTGACTCGTATACCGCCGTTTTATCCATCACGCTACGTCCACATAATAATAATAATAATAATAATATAATATATGTTTTGTTTGGTACGGTGTGCGAAAATCGACGACGGATAGGAACTCTTGGGTCTTACGAGTGGCGGCGGCGTTTGGATTTCCGTGATGTTGGGCAATTAACACACGGTCTAGGTGGGTCGTGCGTGATTTCCATCGCCTGCTATCGTTCATTCCTATCGGCCGGCATCGCTGCTAGTGCCAAGTTTTCCGCACACACCGAAAACTCGGTATCAATTAAATAATAATACCGCTGATACTATATATATATATATTATTAATATTATGTATAGGCACTATGCATTAATATAAATAGTATACGCGTCGCGATAAAACATCGTCTGGGTCCCGTATATAAGCTAATGAGGTGCAAACGGGTGATTAATGGTCGGATGTTTGTGTGCGTGTGTGTAGTGTGTCCTGGAAAATCGTGTGACGGTATTTCGGTCGAAACGACAGCGAGGTGTATCGGGAAAGCGTAAATGGGTCGCGTGACTTGCCCCGAAAACTTTAACGAATAAAATATATTATATTTCGGAAAAACGATACATTAATCGTTTTTCGATTTAATATTATTATGCAAAACCAACAATTATTATAACATGGTTTAAGGCCGTCTCATATCCTTGTGAACAACAAAATTCTATACTACACTGTCTACACTATATAGATACAATAAGGGACTATTGGGTCATTAAAATATTAAGTTAGTCTAACTTTAACATTTTCTCAGATGGAAAAATGACACGGATGTAATTGTAATTATGTAACAAACATGTTTTTTGGTTTACATTATTATATATTGTTAACTAAAACAAATGGTTTTGCAATTTTTTGATTGCTATGGGCATTTTTCCAAAGGAACAACTGTGTATGCAGCTTCAATTACCTTGTTGTATACATTTCATTCAGAGTTCTTAATTGTATATGGTATAGAAATATGTATTGCGAGCTTTCGAGATCCATTCAACATTAGTAGATTTAAATTTAAATACACAGTTATAACCAAGATTATATAGGTTATTATAGTACACTACGGCTGCGTATCTTTGCATGTGTCATTTTTATACATTCGTTTGACACTTGGAACACAAGTACCTAATACAACCATTATAAGCACGCAACACGCATTGAGGAGATCCGGGTATAATTAATAAAATTTAAAATAAATATGATGAAAAATCACTAAATTAAGGACACTTTTAATACATACCTATCAACATAAAGTTGACGGTTTATTATATAATTAATATCATGCTGCATGCCAACAAATAATTCAACTCAAATTATCCAATTTGCTTATGTGAGTCCCAATCCATGGTTACGTCTTTGCGTGGTATACCACACATACACACATACTACTAGTATGTAAATCCATAATAATTATCATTTATATCTAGGTGATTATAACGTGTTTTTTTTTTTTTAATACAGAATAACTAGTAAAATACATATATACTTAAATATTCAAATGTTAAATAGTATATTTAATTCAAAAGATACATATTTAAAACCATCCCAATCAAGATCATCATCTCTTTCTATAGCTGCAATAACTATATAGGGTGTCAAGTGGCGGTCGTTATTGTTAAATAATTAATTAAAAGTTCGATTTGATGATATTTCAGTTTGCATAATTTAACCATACTCTCGTATAATTTTATAATTTTAGTACTGTTAGTTTTAAATACTAGTATTGACTAGTATCTATTTATAATCAACTAGCTGTATAACCAGACTTCACTGGGGGGGGGAAGTGTAAATTATTACATTGCTATTACATAATATATCGTATTTTCACCTCAGTACACTAAGAAACATGCTACGCATACGGTCCACCAACTCGTATATTAGTTTTTTTTTTTTTTTTTAAAGAAAAACCAAATTTTTGTGTGAGTGTATGAGAAAAAGTACATTGCAAGATTGTTTATACAATCATAACTATATTTGTTGTAAAAAAAATTAACTACACGATAAAAATAATCACATTTAAATCAATAGTTTCCGAGATTATCTTAAACATAATATATATATATTTATTTATTACCATGAAATATATATGTATATAATATTGGCTAGATCAAAAATACCTTAAATTCTAAGATCGCTATGTATGTAGTCTATAACAATATAATATGTTTTAAAAATTGAAATAAATCAAATAATATGTTCGTTGCGTATTATTTTAGTAAAATAATATTTCACTATGTCCGTTAATGTAGCATAATTACTATTTATTATACAGCAAGCTGCATCAATCTGAATCTGTGTTGGTGTGATATTTTCTTTGTACTATACTAGTATGTGAAATTAGTAGGCAACTAAAAAAAGAGAAAACACAAGAATGCCGACCATTGTCGTTATAGATTTTATAGATTATCGAATTATTATAATATTACCTTGTCAAAAAATTGCACTACGAGTGATAGGTACCTAAAATATTGGTTTGAGCGACAATCGTCCGCTTATTTAGTGAATATCATTATAGTCTAATAATGAATCGATCGACAGGTACCAAGGTTCAGATAAATAATAATAATAATAATAACAAATCACGAAACCATATCTGTGATGGATGGTTGTGCGTATGAGTGTAAAGGTAGGTTTTCCTGCAGCGTCTAAAGCCGCGGCTGATTGCCGCACAGAGACTGCAGTTTTTTATAGTATATGTGACGTTTAATGCTATGGCTACTCTTATTATAATAACTTATAACATATAATAACTTGTTCTCATCTAAACAATCAACATGTTATATACATTACAGCGCTAACAGGCGTATCTTGGTTTAATGTACCTTATAGCTCACGTCAAATCGAGGTCGGTGTATGTCGCTCTGCAGTATACACGAATTCCACTGAAATCGGCAGTCCGCCACGAAGTTATTAAGCTACTACACTACTACAGACATACATTGATTATTAATATCTATATCTATAACTTTATTAAGAAACCGAAATCGATACGTACGTTTGTGGTGTATATGCACACACATTCAGTCATGTCTATCGCAGATGTGGTTCTGAAATTCGGTGTATCCTATAGTCTCAAAGAATATAATATGTGTGCGCAATTTGTTGCGAATTGAACAAGACGGGACTCCGGAGATTGTCGAATACCCACTAAAAAACGTATAATATTTTTTATATAATACAAAGAGGAGAAACAAGATCGAAATTATAATATACCCAGTACCTACGTGGCCACGTGGTGTTGATACTTCGCCGCCGTCGTGGAGTCGCGATTCCGGACGAGCATCGGAGCAACACGAAACAGACCAGCAAAATATGCATCACGTTGCGAGCGAATTCCGCGCGCACAGGACGGACGTGTATTATATTATTATGTTATGATAATATGAAGTCTTCGAATACCTGCCAGTCGGTTCGGATATAAACATTGAATAATTAATTCTCGGGTTATACGACGTTCGATTGTATTCGTATATTATGTTATGATTAAATATCACCGAGCTGCCGATGCTATCAGATATGCATACACGTACAACACACATGCATAATATGATGTATAATGTGTGTAGTGTGTACCATAATAAACCCACAGCCATTCGCTGTCGGGTCGGACAGTTTAAAACAAACATTTGGTCATTAATCTTTCGGCGTTACGTGTCAGGTTTATAATTACACAAAGTCGTTTCGTTTTTAATTTTACCTTGCCCAATTGACGGTTTACTCTCCGTCCGCGAGTTTTGATGTATTAATTATGCTGCGGCTTAATAAAAATATATTATTATTATTATTATATATTTTATTATTACATCACGGACGCGGTCGGACCGAGACGAGACGACGGCTACTCTTCGTCGGAATTTTCGGTCCGGCGCGTGTGTTTCGATCGGAAACATTTTAGAGTTTCGTCCGCAACACATATTATTAATATTATTATATTGTTGTGTAAAAATAAAGCGGGCTTAAAAAAAAAAATTTAAATAAACTATCGTCGTTATATTAATAAGCCGACTGAGACATGCGGCAAAAAGACGAGCGGTGTAGTGCGCGTATATATTATATTATATAGTATACGCGATGAGATGATACAATGATACCATTATATATATATATATATATATATAAACACTATGACCTCTTTGTATTGACCCGGTGTCATTGATTTATACCTCGCGACTGCGTTCGATTCTTATCGATATCGCTTAGGTAATTTTCCAATTCTGGCTCGGACGCCCGTTGAATAATAAAAAAATAAAAAATAAAACTCCGCACACCATTAGTACACGTTCAACTACAGCTGTAATATAAACAGCCGCACATTTTAAATATTATTACGAAATCCTGCGAATCTTTTATCCCTCCCACCGCGAATGCCGCCGCTGCAGACACTTCAATCGCCGTATAGATGTTAACATAGATACAGAATATTATTACGCATAGATGTATATTATGTATAGGTATAGGTATAATAGTAGCCGGATAGGTGTATAGTGATTTACGCAGCGTGATTATGCAGCGTGCTACTAGTTTTTCGACGACGGTCGCCGATTGCTGTTTATCGATATATAATGTTATAGGCGATTAAAAAAAAAAAAAGGGGAAAAAATAAACGTATACATTATTAATACTATTATTATTATTATTATTACGCTCTACGCGATTCTTGGACCTGTACGCATATAATATATTATTATAATTGGCGGTAGGAGGTGGTGGACTTGGCGCTTATAGAAAAACATATTATAGGTAGGTACTTATTGCTGCAGTCGCAAACCACTATAGCTATTATAGGTATTTCGTCTTGAGAATAATTAGTTTTCATGTCTATAGCTAGTCGCACGAGTGGATATTATTATTATTTTAACATTAGACGTATGGCGAGTATATAATATTATTATGTACGCTTAAACCGATGTCCTATTGTGACACCGCAGGACGAGAATGATCACCAACGTCGCCAAACGTATAGGAATACCTTAAATACAGTTGCCTCTCATCTATACGCTCAGTTTACCTAATTGGCAACTTTGCATACATTTTTTGTGCTCGGGGACATAAAGTATAGCGCGTGGACGAATAACGTTAATAATTAAATAGTATATTATTATAATGACATATTATATAACTGGTATGCCGTAAACGTGCGAGAATAACGATAAGTATTATAATAACAATATATTATAATACAGAGTAGGTATATGCACTTTATACGACGAACCGATAATATTTTATTTTTTGGTCGAAAAATGCGATATATGTAAATAATTTATGTTAATAAATAAGCCGAGACTAGCGAGTTACGAGTTATTATGTAAGTGAACTGTGCGGCCGCCCGGGGCGTTCGGGGCGAGGGGTATACTACCATTATATTTTAACAATATTATGCATATACGATATTCAAGAAATTCAAAAGAACGAAAATTCATATTACAATATTATGACGTACAAAAACATTATCGTGTTTACTAAAGTGTATATAAAATTATAAACATTAGAAAAATATGCACATAATGCCGGAATGCATCACTCTTATACACATTGTTCAGCGATCGATTATTGAGCGATGCTCGGATTTCGTTAATGTCTAGAACATATTAGTGTGGGAGTATAATAGAATTTAATTCCCCGCGATACACAGAGTTTTCTAATATATCAAAAAGCGCCTCGAGAACTTACGTATACACTGTACTTGTAACACGAATTTACGAGGAAATAAAAAGGCACAATTTGAGTCTGTGAAAGTTTCTCTCTCTCTCTCTCTCTCTCTCTCTCTCTCTCTCTTTCTCTCTTTCGGATTTAGGACAATTGATGGGCTAACGAGGGATAACAAGGACAGCTGGGTAGAAAATGAGTCAAACATTACATACAGCTCTTTTATTAGCAACGCTGCTAATATGAAAGTTCATAAAATAGGTGTCTAAGGATTTTCCGTCAAATCCTAAACGTTTCTTTCCGGTTTTAACCGTTATATATAATATAATATAATACTATTATAGGCGTTTCTCGTTAGTCTTCAAACATCGCGTCGTATATGCCACACATCACGTATATATCTAATGATGTTTATTTGACATAAAATTTAATCAACGACATTTGATAAAATACAATAAAGGAAATTAATTTAGGTAACTATATCAAGAAATTACCAAGGTTGTATAACTTATATTATTTATACAAAGAAATATAAACAATTATTGTAGACTGAAATTTAATTTTTAAACAATATTTTATTATTAATATGGATATAAAACCTATTAAGTTTATCAGTTAACAATAATTTTTAAATAATGCAATATAATTATGTTGAGATGTCGTTACTTTATAAATCGTATATTTAACTGTACAAAACAATACAAATTATATTCTAATGTTGTTGACGTAAATTCTTTTTATTTTTTTGACAAATTTATACATTTTGTTTTTATTATAGAGTATAGTTTTTATACATAATGACTAGGAATTGTTTACTAAAATACATCGAGTGGTTGTTTACGAGACGTTTACACGCAAACTTTGTTTTTATTGCCAACTTTTTAAATTTTGTTTGAATATTCAAAACATGAGGTGTTATAATAGTATTCATAAATGACCTTGCCGTAAATTTAGATTTCACCGTTCACTATATACATTTCATGTCATTTAATTCTGGCGCATGGGGAGGTATATTTATATGAACATATTTATTCGAGCACATAATATTGTTTGTTGTGTTTTTCTTTTTTTGCCTGGAAACTTATTGCAAGGTCCAACGTTATTTATTATATGTCCATCATACGAGTGCGATGAATTCTGTCCAAAGTAATGTTGTGTCGTAAAATATTTCCTTGAAATAGGTGCATATAATATGTAAAAGAATTTTAGAGAAAAAAGTGTGGGATAAAAGGAAATGAAAGTTTTTTTGCAACCGTAAATCATATGTAAAAATTCATGAAAGGAAAAATATTTTCCTGGTCGACTAAAAGCATCAACAATTGTTGTGTATAAAAATCGTTTCCGACCGGAGGTTTGTAAAAACTTGCATTTGTCCTGTGTTTTTGGGTTGAATCAAAAAAAGTAATTATTTAGTTGGTTAAAATATGAAATTAAAAACAAAAAAACTAACATTATACGTATAAGTAGTAAAAATTATCTGATTCGTTTGGTAATTATTTAAAACTAAACAGAACAAATAGCATTTAAAATTTAGTAAATCAAATTTGACAGCTGTTTACATCATAATTTAATTTGACGATATTTTGTATTATGTAGATATAAATAATATCAACGATAGAATGTATCTGCCAAAACTCAATTCTGTCATACTTTTTGTTGAAAAATACCTTATAATGTTATTTACTTAGTCGATAAGTCAGTTACAAATGTTAAAATAATATTTATTTTTTACTTTATCTTATAAGTAACTCTGTGTTATAACTATCAAGTTTTAGTCCTAAGTTTAACATAATAATATTTAAAAGGTTATTTCGCGTAACATGACCCGACATGAGCTTATTTAAGGATTTAAAAATACTCAAATTGTAAAATATTTATAATATTCGAGAGAGAAAAAAACGGACGACAGTGTTTTTTGTTCCGGCTCAGCGTACCTATACGTATATAGCTTTGTATACTTACTCATCACCAGTTTATATTACACTCATATCCGGTTTACAGGGGCCGCGGGTCTAATCGAATCACCCCATGGACCTTTGGCTTTTGTCGTAGGTACAGCAACATTATTCAGTTGTCGTCGCGGCGTGTAATTTCCTCAAAAGGCGCAATATAATAATAATATAGTACAATATTATAATATAATCGGCCTTTGCGCGTACTATACCCGTCGCCGCCGCGGCGTAAATCACGAAACGACGAGGACGACATCGATAACATTGCAATATTGTGTTTTACGTATAGGAACACACATATAGGTACCCCTACACACCAGAACACGGTCGAAACTCTGGCAAACCGGACACGGCCGGGAAAACGGCGCGGACTTTGCCGTCGTCACCGGCGGTGGAGGGCGTACCATGGGAACCGATAATATTCTATTAAAATAAAGTCCCGGGCCCGGTACACTATGCGTATATTATACTCTATTACGAACAACAACAATAATAATAATAATATTATATACACCCACTCACGGTTTTCACTCGGGCCCGCGTCGTTGTCATAAATTATTACCGAACGGACGGCGGCGGCGGCGGTAATGTTATATTGTGTTCCGACCGTATTATATACACAATATTGTTGTATTAATATTGTGCGCGCGAGCTCGCGTGTGTGTGTTCGTGTGCCTTTTCCCCGCGCACATATTATCATATACATATATAATATATTTATTATATTATTATAATAGACTATACACACCACACGTAGGTATAATATTATTATTTCTTATTCTTCTTCTCGGGTTTTTTTTATTATTATTATTATTATTATTTTTTTATTTTTTCCCCGGCAACAAACCCGAATAAAATAAATAACGAAACTGCGTTCGACTACGGTGTACGGGGGAACCCGCACGAAAGTCGGAGGCGCGCCCGGAACGTCACGCGTTATTAATGCACTTATATCATGCGCATAATTACAAATGCACCGCCGCCGACGATGACCGAAGATGAGGCATCTGACGGCCGCACGCCGTCTTCGGAGATGTTTAAACGTTCCTAGTGCGCGTACATAAACAAACAACGCGAACACAACCGGTTGCGGAAAACGTAATTGGGATTTTCTATCTCTCTCTGTTTTTATTTATTTTGTTTGGTGGATTATTCGCTACACGGCTCACACGACGCGCCGTGTAGTTTTTCGTAAGTACATCGTATTATTACATTAAATTTGAAAACAGACTGATGACGACAACGCGATAATTTTTTTTACTCAAACGTCGTGTTTGCCGCCAAAGTTTTCTGTACAACGTTACGATGTTTGTGAATTCCACAAAAAAAAAAAAAAGACTGACAATTCGATCGTAAATATTGAAATCGTATACGATAATATTCTGATGGTGGCGGTTTAAAACGCCACCAATATCGCGGATAAATACTATACGTTATTTTATTCACGTTAATGTCATCCAAGACATATTGATACGACAAGCATAATAATATTATCATTAAAAAAATATATATGTAATATGTTACATTTGACATACAACTAAATATTCCTGTTCCGGAGTACAATGGATAAAAAAGTATCATGTACATTATTATTCATATTTAATGTTTATGACGGAGTTGGTATATTTTTTAAATACGCCGTGTGTTTATTTATAAATTACAACATGTACGTTGACTCAAGTCATCTATCATAATATAACATTATAATTAAACGGCGTTATTAACTGACTAAAACATTGAGATTGCAATTTTTCGGTCGTTAATAATATAAGTTATAATACTATATGAATACTGTATACTGTACAACTATATATACATACGCATAAACTTACTTTTTGTTGTTTAAAATATTATGAGAATGTTAAATAATGGTAGTCTATTAGATTCTACTATTCTACTTTTGAATCCACACGGTGTAGTAGCAGTTAAATGAATCATTATTTTTTAAGATTTAATACATTAGTCACTCAAGTATTACACGAAAACTAAAATGAGTATGAATAAAAATATAAAATACGTTTCAAACTGTAGCTAATAATATTTATATTCTGAATATTTTCTAGTATTACAGAATCCCTACTGTGAGTGAAACAAATTATCAAGTAAGTTTCAGGGAATAATATTTCAAGGCTGTTGTGGTATTATGTTGCAGCATACACGACTTTACGACATGTCATTCTAATACCGACAAGAAATCTAACAGTGTAACTGATGGCTTCAAAAATAATACCAGAAGTACTGTAGGACTTAGATGTAAAGCCTAACAATGAGTTAATTCAAATATAAACATTATAATTTAATGATAAATGTTCAAAATATTACTCAAGCACATATTAGGTGATATATTAAGTCATAACTACAAATTCATATCATGAAAATGTATTTATCATCTAGATGTTTATAGTTAACATTATGAAAATTCGTTTAAATATAAAGCGGCATTTAAAACAAATAAAATATTGAGTAAAAAATTACAAAGTTTGATGACATGAGAAATAATGTCAATAGTGTCCTCACTGCCCTTTTTGTATTTGTATTTAGTTCATAATAATAAAACGAATGATGGCTGTTTATTACTATTCATAAGTGTTTGGATGCGGAGGGTTCCACTAATCAGACCATATAACAAGATTCATATTATTGTAAATGCATAACTAACTCGAATAAGCATTTCATTTGTAATCATGACTAAGCAACAGCTTTTTTAAGCAATTTGAAAA
Source organism: Rhopalosiphum padi (assembly GCF_020882245.1). Lineage (NCBI taxonomy): Eukaryota > Metazoa > Arthropoda > Insecta > Hemiptera > Aphididae > Rhopalosiphum > Rhopalosiphum padi. The sequence continues at coordinate 35,663,370 of NC_083598.1, forward strand.
ATATAAAATAATACGCTGCTCCTTTGAGCCAAACTCGTGTTATTAACTTTCACGATGGGGTAGAACGCCGTTCTATTTTTCATCCCCCGAGTCCGCATAATATCGTTTACGGTTGTCTCTTTTTACGATTTCACCGTCAAAGGGGGTCGGAAAATTGGAAATGTAAAACCGTGAAATCCACAACGGTATTCCTTTTATCCTGCAGCGTCACACATATTCGTATACCAAATGTATATATGTATTTTTATACGCACACATAATATACTGGCATAAAGTCGCGAATGTGGCACACGGCATCCACCCCTCTTGTCCCTCGTAATAGTTTTTTCTTCCCTTTTTCTCATTGCAATTGCACGTGGCCGTCAGTCTTGTTCCAATTAAAGGAGCCCCATGGTAAATAATCTTTGTCTCGCGGGGGGTCCTAGGGCCACCGGTCTTTTCCTTTTGTTTCGTATACAAATAGCGGGGGTGTGATAATCTTTTGCGATATTAGCGTTAAGCCTTTGGGTGGCTTAATATTACCGCAATGTACCCAGAAACTTGGAACGCGATGATAATCATTGCCATTTAGCCGATTCTGATAATTCTACTACACGTGTTTGGAAATCGCCTCTACGATACAAATTGTGTTTTCCGATACACGAACCAATATAGTTCTCACTATTGATTCACGGTGAGCAACATACATTACTGCAAAACATATGCAATGACGTATCACCTTTTCTAAAAAAAAAAATGTCAAAAGCAAAAGCGTCACGAGCAAAAGGCACAGTTCAATAAAATGATAAAAATATTAATTATTTATCTTAGCGAAGTATACTTTTAATTTGGATTGTATTCGTTTTTATCATTATTTCAGAAAACATTAAACATGAGTCTCATGGAGTTACAAATTTATCCTACTAGTATAGAGTAAAAACAAGAATCGTGCGTCGAACTTAAATTTTCAAAATAAAATTATTTCAATTTGAAATACATAAATATACATGTTAAAAATACTATACATCTATAGTATACGATATTATTGTATTACGTCTATAAACAATAATTGATCAACTATACATCTATTAAACATAATAATATACGTATAATAGTTGACTTATCATAGCATGACAAATTAGTAATAAGCAACATCATTGTAATGTTAGAGTAATTTTAATTATGTACTTATTAGCATTTGTTTATGCTAACCGTTAAATCGATACTTATTATAACAGTTATAATTTGATAAACATATTTTAATTAAGTGACAATATAATTTTTAAATATTATATTATGTTTAATCGTGGGGAAAACCACTAAAACAGTATATATAGTTATCGGATTTCTACGCCCATATATAATTTCAGTGTGCATTTGAACTTGCAAAGTTATACGCTTAATAATGTACTGTACCGCGTCTTACTTATTTGTTAGTCTTTAAACTTGATAAAGGGCAATTAACATAATTTGAAAATTGTTCACATAATAATATTAACAATGTTGCACGTTGTACAGAACTTTGGAGAAACAGTATAGTGTGACACTAACCAAAAGGGTAAATAGTTTACAAACTCGGTGTGGACTTTGAAGCCACCATCGTCTTGACAATTGTCAGTGATAGTAGACGAGCATTTTGGCTCTGAGACGTGCAGAATTCCGATCTACCAATTCCTCGATGACAGCCAACTATATACTGTTATATAGCTAATTCAAATTTGCGGTTAATTATCGCGGCTATGTACTGCGACACACGACATCGTGTGCCGATGGAACAAATATTGTGGTGCGCATCATACATAATACACGATAACATAACGTCATGTATAATATTATACTTGTCAAGTTTTAATTAATTTCCGGTGCAATAGAGTACCGCAGCTGACGTTTATTATCGTCTGTGGGATATTATTACGATAACAATATCACTATAATATTCGTTTATTATAAAAACTGACGCCAAGACTACAATTGTAGCACTTCAGTGTGTAACGACAGTTCTTCTTATCTGTACGGCGGGGGGTGGCAAATGGACTGTGAATCGTACGCGCATGCGAACGACACGCGCGTTTGGGGTGAAAGGGGAATTAGCAAATTAGAAAAGCCGAACGTCTCATAAATACGATAATTTATGGGTGGCGTTGGCAGTAATAAAAATTTGTCATAGAATTATATTATATTCTATTTTTAATAGGTTCACTACTAGCTGTTATTACAACTGTGCAATCACGCAAATGGCATCGATATGGTTGTACACACCGAAATGACGTTTGCTATCGCAATGAGCCTACGACTGACTATAATAATAATATTTTCCAGTTTCCCGAACGCATACAATTTAATGTCAATTAATATACGATATAAAGTTCCAATACGCCCTCGTGTGTCAGCGATGCAGTTTACATTGATAAATTAAATTAAATGTTTGATCTGCAATGCAACGGGATATACCAAAATGTGTACTATATTATTAATAAACTGTAGAATTATAATTAAATGAACACGAATAGTACAGCCGAAATTATAGCATATAATATTCACTGTTTAATTATCATAATATACAGAGGTAATATCGTATAATTTTTATTTGTTCAAACAAATAATTTCAATATACATTTATCTATGGTTATAATTTACAATTAATTATCACCATATGCATTCAGAATAATAATATATTAATATATTTTTAATCCTCGGTTAATGCAAGGAATTCGTCATATTGTTTTCCTAATAATGTAGTATAATGATTAATAATAATCATAAGATATTTAGGAGTAAGAACCTATATAACGTCATGACCGGATATTATAATAATTTTAATTCAAAATCCTTCATATGTATTTCAGACTTTTAACAGTTTTATACATTCTTAAAGCGTCATTAACTTCCTACAAATAATATAATTTACTATAATAAGTATAGCAAAATCGAATACAATAATGTGCATCGAGTATAATAGAGCTACCTACTCGTAAAAGACACGCACGTGATCTAGTGCCGTTTTAATTTTTTTGCATAATTTGTAATACGTATAATATATTTATTTTCATAAAATAAAGCGTACGTGACGGACAAAACAGTTTAGTCGTCGGCATTATGTCACTACTTCTGATGTGCGTAGCTACCGCTTCGTCATAAAATAAGTACACTACAATAATTATCGTTATTTATGTGCAAATATCTATGACATTTATTGTGTTTTATGTGCCACTTTTTTTTTTTTTAATCAGATAAATCTATAGGTTCTGATCAGAAAAGAAAATATCAAAACATAACTATTAAATATCTTTCCGCGTCTACAAAAACGTATTTACCATTTTTTTCTGCACATCACACGAGTGTTGTATAATTTAAGCGTTTTTTCTTTTTTTAATTTAGAATGTTTCTCATTTATTGTATAAGTTATACAAAGTGTAAACGCTAATAAAAAGTAACATTGGGATTGGAATGTAGCGACATTTGTACTATTCAATGGATAATATTGTATAGTGTTACTGTCGCTCAACGCTATACTGACGAAAATAAGCGATAATCACCTTATATTCACATAGCTAAAAAATAAAAGTAGTGAACTTCTGTAGTAGCTATTATTATTATTATTATTAATATCGTAATAGTCTTGCAAATCGAATGGCTTATTTTTCGTAGTGACAAAATGAGCGACTAATTATACGCATACAGGTAGGTATAAGGTAGGTACATTATAAATGTGTTATGCACTGTGTTTATATACACAGTTATATACGTGTGATACTTTTACAATAAACACATCATATACTTTAGCACCCATTTTGGTATTTGAATAATCTATAATCATAATATAGGTATTATTTGTTAATATTAATATCGTAAATACGAATTTATAAAATGGTTCAAAGAGGGTAAAAAATATAAATTTATTTTATTTTTACTTGGTTTAGCTTAAAATACTAAATAGTATATGGAAACATAAAGGTAATAATATAGATACTTAAAATATATTATAATGTTCTAGTTCTATATAAATGGGATTTTTTTTTTTATACTGAGAACTCGAGAATTGAGATTAATAGCTATATTAACGATTTATTTAACACTAATTTAGAGTTACCGTCGGGGGACTTACCTTTTTATTTATTGAATTCATATTTGAAAATATTATACTGAACTGTTGGTGAGTACGGTTGGATTAAAAATGTATTCATCAGCTATTTCTCATTCAACACCTTTTATTTTGCTTGATCCAGTTAGAATTGTCTGTAACATTTAAAAATATGCATCAAAATACTTGTAAACGTTTGTTTTGGCCACGTAGTATAATATTATATTTTATAATCAAATAACTGATTTTTATTCCAATGTTTTGTATTGTATACATTTTTATTTGGAATATTTGTTAGTTTGAGATAATACGTACAACGGTAAAAATAAAACTATTATCAAATCAAATAATTTATAAAATTGAATTGCTTAGGATTGTATTATTTCAAAATCTACTTGTAAATTTATTGTGCATGAAACCAAAATCGATTAAAAATTGAATAAAAATGTGTATATTCTATATTCACTATTATAATGATTATTATATATTCAAGTGATATTTAAAGTACATAATACATATTATAGGCTTTTCTAATAATAAATAAACGTGTATAGTCTTGTATTGTTCATAATGTAACCATCATTATTTTAACTACTATAATGATTTTTCGAACCCCTTTACAGTTCGTTCATTGACAACTGACAAGGCCCCTCGAATTATTATATCTAAGCATTTTATCTTTTCGGTTGAATGCATTGGGTGATATAAAGGGTTTCAAATAGTCTTTGAAAAAATATACTCGTATGCCATTTTCAGAATTTTTGGAGTATATAATATTACCATATCACTTGTTTGACTTATTATATTATATATTTATTAGTCTATGGTTTTAATATTATTTAAATAATATCAAAAAAGTACGAAAAATAAAACAAATAATTACCTTAATACATATTTTCATGATGCCAATACACTTTATTTAAAATAGCTATAGTGTTCACTTGAAAACTTATATTAATGTTATAATAATTAGCATTATCTTGATTCATGAAGTATTGAAATACATAGTATTAATATAGTATAAAAATAGTTTCTAAATTTATTATAATATTGCATATTATTTTAATAATAAAAATATTCATGAATAATTTTACTTAGTTAAAATCAAATAAAAATTATTGATTACTTATAATATGCGCACATAATAATATATTAGATTTTGTTATTATTACGCATACCTGCATACTATAGATATTTACTTTTAAACATCAAAGAACTTACTACAGACAATTTGTAAATATTTAAGAATTGCATAAATTATATTCGAGTTTGTGTGCACGATGTCACAGATAGGTACTCATTCAAAACAACAACATTATGAAAATTAACTATAAATAGTATAAATTCGAAAATGTATTAAACAATTTATAACTAATATGCGTATACCTATGATATCATAATATTGTACAGTAATCTGTATCATTTATTTTTATTTACTAACAAATGCATTAATTAAAAAAGTTTTTTATCGAATATAATAATATAGTTTATCAAAATATGTATTATTAGTTAGACTACAGAGGAAACACAAATACTTTAAAGTTTAAAATTCACAGATCGTTACTCACGGTCAATATACTTTAATATTGTATTACACTATAAATTGTCATTAAAAATTATGATATCATACAAATTGATATACATTCAATATTGTTATACACGTATAAAATCAATATTTTGTAAAAATTCACGTAACAAACTAGCGTAGAATATACGTATTATTAAGTACTTACGCGGGACTTAGTACGAAGTATGTATACTTACTCTATCTCAAAACTCAATTTATTGTTTTAATGAAGTTAAAAATATATTATATAATATTATTATATTATGCATCGGAGAATATCGTCACTTAGGTAACATCTGTTGCTTACGCCACCACCGCTGCTACCAGTATAGTTTAATAATAATATACGCTAGTGCAGTGTTAACGGCAACTTTTTTCGAGCAACGTGTGCGGAAGTGCGCGAAAAAGGGGATATAACCGTTTCAAATTTATCGAATATACATTTTTTTATTATTATTATTATTATTTTTACATTTTCACCCCCGTCGATATTAGTCGCTCGCCTTGCGTGACAGGGAAATCATCGTCGTGCCTATCCCCTTTCCGCGGCCATACCGTTGCCAAAACTCGTCGGCGGGCAGTGCGTCATGTTTCGATTTTTGTACCAAAATTGGACTATTATTTTTCCGATTTCGTTTCGACACGGTTTGAATTCACTGGGATTTTGCGTTATTTTTTATTTATTGCACTTGTCGAAATCCGAATAAAACAAGCTCAACGATCCCGCACCGTTCGCCTGCACGACGGTCAACTGCAGTGTTTTCCAGTGTGTTGCAACACACGTTGCACGCACTCCGGCAGTATAATAAATCTTCATACTATAATATCGTCGTGTGTATATTATATAATATTATATATATATGTGCGTAGTGCGTGCATATGATACGTGTTATGGCACTTATACTAATACTATACGCACATAATACAATGATTTGATATTTCTTCAAACCCTCGTGAAATTGGAGATTTTCCGATGGAAAACGCTATCTCCCAAAATTTCCGGTCCACTTTCCCTGAGGCTGTATAATTATTACATTCTGCCACCCACCACCACCACCACCGTCGCATATAATGCAACTTTTGTCGATGCACGCGTTATCCACCCCCCAGAGACTCAGGACTTTTCCAGGATTTCCAGTGCGTTAAACACCGTACGTAATTCGCGAGCCTGGACTTCCGGCGCGCCACCGTCAACCCTTTCGTGCAATGAGGGAGAAGACCCTCCACAAACTAAACTTTGGGTCAGTAATAAAAAAATTAAAAAAAACTAAAAACGAGAATTGTCACTGTTGTAAATGTACAAAGAGACCGGACCTAACGGGGTGAGTCCCTAGTGAACACCAGCTGTTGTGTACTAGATTCCGTATTCAGATATCAATGGTCATCGGAGACTCGAGGGTACTGTTTGTTAATTAATCTCTGGTCGAATTTTCCTCCCCAAATAATAAATATCTCAGGACGGTCTGTAGTTTAATTGGTTCGGCAGTTTAAAAAAAAAAAAAATTTATGCACCGCAATATTTGATAATGGGCTTTTTTGTTCGAAATTAATTTTTGGAAAATTGTGAACAGAGTATTAGAGGATGGTATTACGTTAAAATGAATATCGAAACACACATATATAGTTACACTTGTAGAAATAATAAGAATAAATATTTCGTTTCATAATTATTATAATATACTTAGGGATATAGTAATATTAATATAATGTATAGATTTTGAATAAATATTACGATTTTAAACATGATAAAATGCCATTGATATTATTTAGACTATGGAATATTCTATTATACAATACTGTTTGAAATGTATTCGATATTTATGTGTAACGTTAAAGTTTTTTTTTTGAATAAGTCAATTGTTTTTGACTTTTGGTAAAAAGTATTGTAAAAACGTTTTAGAATTGAATACAAAACATTTTCCTACGGAATATTTATCACTTTTCAGCAATCGTTTGATATCAAACAATTTAAAATAACACGATAAAAAACTAAAATAAAAAACTAAATGTAGCCAATATCTTAAAATATTATAAAACGCCCCCCCAATATACAATATTTGTCTAAAACAAATAATACATTTTACAAGAAACGCAAAAATATGAAGAGAGGAAAGCACGACCAACTCGCAGCATATCGATATGAAAATGTTTTCGTTTATCTCTGGCGCATATTCCTTTACAGTTTACAATTTGAACACAAACAGATAAATCGTTTATACATAGGTACCTACACTATATATGTTCTCCGATCCTTAAAACCAAAACAATATCTCACGTTGGGTATGTATAATTTAAATACCTTTCAGACGTGACACGATACGAAGTTCGTAAAAGAACCGCACAACTGCACAAGTACAATTCCCACGCACAACATTGTATTATAATATACAATATAATGACGTCGTGTAAAGTTTGCGATTTACGTAACGCATTTCGTCCGCATGTGTGTAGGTATATGTATATACAGACCGGCTAGGGCGGCGAACTTTCAGTTCGGGACTTGGTGCAGAAATAAAAAAAAACACTTCGCATTATAAATAAAACGTTCCCATCCGAGGCGCAAAACTCCGGCTGCGCGTGGGAGTAGGTGGTATAAAATGTCTGGAAATAGTCTGGACCAAAACCACCGCCGCCGCCACCACCGATGGGTTTTAAAAGCGGTCGCAGACGGGAAACCGATACACAAGTTCACATGCGACGTATCTCTCCTATCTCGTATAACTTTGTAGTATATTATACACGTGTGTGTGCCGCGCGTACACATATTATATACACATCGTCGCACACACTAACGCGTAAACGCTGCGAGTTTAACGGAGTTTTAGGGACATCGAGTGTGTGTGTGTATTGCGTCGCGACGACCATTAATTGGACCTTGGGAGTGGACCAGCTGTACGGATCGCGAGCCTAATGCGCGTATTTACTGCTGCGGCGGACGACCGGAGCGCGGTAGGGGTGAAAGTGCGCGTAACGGCGTGGCTGCGACGGCGGTGGCAAATTATGGGCTTTTCGATTGTCAACCCCTTCCACCGTCACCGGTCAGCGGTGCGTATACAAAGTATATTCAATACACACGCACTTTTGACCTGTGGGGTGGGGGAGGGAATGACAGACGATCGGCGGAAAGTCGATCGCACAGTGCCCTGTATATATTGTAATAGTATAATATACATTATGTCATTATAGATAATAATAATACAGTCACTGTCCACTGGTCGGTATATCGGAGTTGCCGCGGTGACGTGAATGTTATGGGGACACGATTGTTATTCGTATATGCATGGCGAAAACGGATTTTCCGGATTTCCGGTAGCAAAGCTGTTTTTCAAACGTCTGCACCTGCCGCGTGTCACACAGTTTTAGCGACGCCACGATATACGCACGTATATAATATTATATTATATAATATGACGCAGCGATCGATAGGACCGCTGTGAAATATTCGACGAAGAGTTTTTTGTTGTTTTAATCCTTTTTCATGCGCCGTATACGGTTTGATGCACATTTCATTCGTAAATCGCGTTCTAGAGAAATTAGATTTGTTTTCCGAATGTTATTTTTTTTACATTTATTTTAATCCGCCCGCGACGTATAAATAATGACGTACTGTCGTCACCGTTTCAATTACCATACGGTCTATTTTTAACATCAAACCGATTCCGGTGACACACGCATAATATTCATTTCGATGTATTTTCTTATTCCTAATAGAACGACATCAACGGTATGTTTACTCATGTGCGTGGCTTATGATATTATCAAAAAACAGCCGTATTATCTTGGCAACGACTCGTCAAAAACGTGCGAGATTCATTTTATACCACAATACGTTACACACATACGGTGCACTAAAATAGTCGATATATTAATACTATTCTATTCGTCAAACGGATCTTTTATATGTACGCCCTAGTCCGTGTTTGTGCGTACAGTTTCAATATTTCATTTCTACAACATTCATTATTATAATAATGTTATACAATAAAGGAAAAATATAAAACATTATTTTTAAACTATAAAGTGATTTAACGATATTTAAATAAAAGTGCACGTTGCCGATTTTACTATTTATATCACGATAACCTTTTTTTATTCGAATTCGGGAATTCCAGTGTTAAACTACATTGTTATTTTTTTGTTATTTGTAAAAACAATATTAACTAAAAATAATATATAATAAAGATTAATTATGCAATATAAGTCAATAAATTAAATATAAAGCCATTATAACATTTTAAAACATTAAATATGTTAAGTAGGATTTTTGTCGTAAGCAACAGTAACCTAATTTTCTCTAGACTTAAAAGGATATTTAAGATATTTTACAACTTATATTAGCTAATTATTCAGCAACCACTATAACTGGATAAGCGGATAGCTATGCCTGTGAAAATATGAAATAGTCACCCAAATGTGTTTGATCGATTTAAAAATTATGTCGATACCTTATGTTAATTGAAATTGCAAAAAGGCAAAAAAATAATAAAATTACAAATATATATTGATCTGCAAATTCTTAAAACCAATTTTTGATTTTTGCAATTCATTTTAAAAATATTGTCATATTTTATTAATCGGTCGGAGTATCGGACAAAGTCGACCCTCCGATTTCACAGACATCCCGAAGTCGTAGTGACATATTAATATTATGTGCGTGAAATTCATTCTCGGCCGTCATCGTGCGTAAGGCAGTATACTGCTGGTAGGCAGGATTCATATAATCCTCTCCGACCAATTATGGAGACGTGACAACCGACAAATTAGACAATCCCGCCTAATATCTTGGCTGTGGCTTATATATATATATATATATTTTTACATCAAAATAAATAGTTTGAACAGCCAGCAGAGTAATAGTAAGTTATAGCCAACATTGAAATATACAAAAGCTGCAATAAATCGTGGCAAATTAAATATATTTAAATAGTTATGGTGTGGATTCACCCTAGATAATGAATATCATCTTTCCCAATTCACGGCTATTAAAATATACCTTTTTGATTTCAAAACTGTTATTTAAGCGTTAAACGTCGTCAATATTTTACATCGATAAATACTTTATGAAGTCGCAAATGCCGTATAATACACCATTATACCAATACACCAATAAAAACCTTGTCTCAGTTAAAATGAAAAAGGGTTATGTTTAAGTCTTGGCGCAATAAAGCTGGCCATTACGCTTAAATTATTATACGTACGATTTTTTTTATCTATCTGTGTACGAAAATGTTGTTTTACATTGGTCAGGGGACCATCAATTTTTTAAAAGATGTAATAAAAATAGGTTTTTACGTCCTCTCTCTCTCTCAATGATTCAATATTTGCAGCAACGAATTGAATTTTTATTTGGGTTCTGAGAAATGTACGAGAAAATTCAAAACCAGCTACCCTAATATATAATTTAAAGTTCGAAAAAGGAGTCTAAAAAAAATAAAAATCATCTTCCTTCTAAAACTGTTGACTTGGCTTGAAGAACATACATTTTTAAACGAGCGATCTCGATATTTAATATGAATGTAGTCCATCGCCCATCTGTTTTGTGAAGCCGAAATTCGAAAATTTTTACTATATCCGTTAAAATACAAGTAGGTAATATTACGTTATATTCATCGAATTATAAAACGTATAGTACTGTATTATATTGTACGTATTGTATGTGCGCGCATATTCCAATAAGTGCTATTTTATGGAATCAAGAGTATTTTTTCTGTGTGTAAATGTATTACGTAAATAATTTACACCGGTGGATAAAATTTGCATAGTGTAAAATTAAATACGACACAATTATGTATAGTTCATCGCGACAAAGTGTTTTAAATTATTCGTTTCCTACCACTCGGAGTCTCCGTGCGTATAATAATAATAATAATAATAATTATTATTATTATATCGTCGAACGCGTTTCAATTAAACAAAAAGCAATAACGCGTTACTGTTTTAAATATTATCTTCAACGGTATAAATTCACAATGCACGAGTATAGGCGTATACCGTCTACCTACCAATAAATCGCGTTTTAAAACGTAATTTGTGAATATTATTTATACGAGTCACAACAGTAGCGAGTGTATTATTATTATAGCAACTTGTATATACCATAATAATAACATTATTCCGTGCCCGTTTTCAATCATCGTATCAAATTATGTTGATCTGCATTAAACGCATTTTGATAATCGTCGCCGCGGATAATCGACAATCGTTCGTATTTTATTCTCATACATAACGACGTAAAAATGTCGTACGATTTCAATTCAAACTGGGTAGAATAAAATAATATAGAACACGCATAGATCGTGTAAAATACCGATAAATATACCTACCTACATTATAATATGCAGTGCGCGTTACACCGTCGTGCCGTGGATGTTGTTATATTCACACACAAGTGTCAATGGACGGACAAGCGTACACGTAATCGCGTTTGCCACCATATAATTCTAATTCATTTCGAAATGGCTGTTGCACGGGACGACCCTGGGCACTATACTACCTACAGCGTATAATGTACCTATATATTATGCATATTGTTACTGCCGGATTCAATTAGCATAAACAATTCGGGTCAACGCCAGCAAAGTATATTATATATATATATTACCATTTGAACGCCATCGCTGTTTGCCGATTCAAGACCTTCCGGTTCAATCTGCTGTGTTAGGTTAGCCTTTTTGTCCGAAACGTACGAAGTTCAATGGATGCCGAAATAAATATAGTGTCATAATATTATCACTTTTCGTTTAGGACATAATAACCTACTTCTATTATGTTGTAATACGAGTATATATATATATATATATTTAACTATCTGTGAAGTGAGCTTAAACATTTTTTTCACATAAATAATATATACAAAATATGTATACGTATGACCTATGTATTAGCTATGTAATGGATTATGTGATTTAATTAAACATTTAAAAGGACATTTGGCTATTTTGGCGCATACGATTTACCTAGATTCGAGTTTTTATCGTATACAACTAAAAAAATACTTAACACTCATTTAACAACGAATAATAGTGGCGACAACTTTCTGCTTTAGGACCTATCTTTTAATATCCATTTCGTTAAATGTTGATTATAAATACCTATATTTTTTGTGAGCGCATAAACATAAACATTAAATTATTTGTTAAAATATTGCATTTTCATGCAAACATACTCACAATATGTACATGTACGTTTTTAATTTATCGAGGTAAAACGGCACGATGAACAGCTGTCTTCGGCAGTAAAACGCGTTATTTTACGATGATTAAACTAACTATGGGTGGTGTCCGGAGTAAATTATAATGCGTTATCCCAATCTTCCCAATTTTCGACCGTGCCCGTCTCTGTCCGTAGGATTGTTCTGGCGTTTATTCACGTGGTTTAATGTGTGACAAAGCCAACGCAGATATTACAAATGTGTGTAAGAAACTGACATTTCTTATTGGCGTATAATGGATGCCTCCCGTGTCGTATAAATTCCACTTTCAGCCTTCGGGTCCGTCCGGTCTTTATGCAACAATAAAATCATTATTTTGAACGGGCCGAGGTTTCGATAAATATATCTAATACCTAAGCCATACATGAATTATGTTTATGAACCGGTTCCTCCGCGTATGGCAAATACTAATAATTAGACATATTATTATTATTATTATTATTATAATGTACGCTGATGATCAATATACAAACCTTTCCCGGTTAAAATGCCATCGATCATCGACGATTCTCCAACAGTAACGGTTGTTTACCAATATAAATAAAATATATTACTGCACAAACCGGTCGGCATCTAACGTTAGTTCGGCGGGGTGCAGCGAATTTTAGCGATTTGACTAACGACTGGCCACCGTATAGTCACATTCGCGCTTCAATAATAACAATAATATACTTATTTTAATGAGACAAAAATATTTTTTCCATCTTTTTCAGTTTTCACCGACAGTTTTCGCCTATAATAATGTCAACTCCGTGTTATTTGTATTACTATAATATATACGCATGCTGTTCATCGAAACCGAACGGAACTCGCTGTTCGATTAGCCAATAGCTTGGATGGCCCCGCACTGCAGCGTGTGATTCTTCTACTACTATAAAATACTGATTATAGCTATTATATTATTTACAATTATGCGTCCTTAGCTTCAATGCATTGATTTATTGAATCAATTTGATATACTTTTTTTTTTATTCATCTAAAAGTGGTGGACACATGTGATTGTGCATCGATTCACAACGATCACTGAGAAGTTTACCACAAACTCCAAAAAGACCATACACATGACGATTGCATAAATTTACCACTCCCAAAACATATCACAGCCGCACAGTAAGCGTTAGCTTTTGCGATTCCCAATTAGATTACAATTCGAACCCACCGTAACTTTCCCTGACTCCAACAGCTATTTATACTAATTTAATTAAAAAAACTAAAATTAACAATGATTTATAATTGTATAATACGCAATAAATATTACCATTTTCGATAATATATGTTTGGTCCGTTACGGCTGCCAAGTCATCGTTTACGCAAAAATACAAATTAATGTAACACACGCATAATTTCAGGCGATAACCGGGATGACTAAAACGAAATCCATCTCGTGTCCAGCAGCATATTCTGTACAACTTTTTTCCTGCGACCTGCGTAATGCATTCCACCAAATATAATAACTTTTCGTGTCACCCACATCTGAAATGTAGAGGCGCATCGTCAACTGACGTGACGCCAGAAGTGTACAATTCTCACTCACGGTTGGGTCTCGGAAAAATGAATAATATTGCGGGTCAAACGATTGTCAACCCACTATCCGTATGTTTTAGGCTGAATAAATAGCCTTATTTATGCATAATCACCACATCAGACGGATCGGTAGGCATCCTGGCGACAGACCTAAATCAAAGGATCTGACAATCATTGCACGGTGTCAATTTTTCGGTTTGATGTCTACCGTTGCGTTTTCAATATTCTAACAGGTGAACTTCCTTTTATCTTTTAGCAGAAGACGCATAATATACCATTCGGTGTCGGCCACAACAACTACAGACGGTGGTAATAAAGTGGAATTGGAAAATTCCATCAGTTCTCACATGTCTCAGGGGATTTTTCTGAGACTGTTTGCTTTGCTTTGAATTGTGATACATGTGTTTGCATATGCCTAGCTGTATGTGGTACATACGTCATACACTGTATATAAAATGTTTCGGATTTAATTAATACTGACATTTTGATAATTATTGGATTACACTCAATACATAATATACATAATTTAATAATTTAGTAATACTAATAATAATAAAAAAATATTTATAATAGGTTTATTAACAATTTGTAAAATTAGAATTTGTCGAAACTGCGTTAGCGACGTAGAAACAAATATAAAATATTGTCTTTAAACATTATAGCCTATAGATATGTGTTTTTTTTTCATCACTTAATTTTTTCATCTTTTTCTTAAAGTTGAATATATTCTATCTTTTAATTAAAGCCTAAACTACTTAGCAGGAACCTTTCATTAAATTTTAAAGCCTTAACAATACAAATTAAACATTTCAAACATGTAATTACAAAATAATATGTACATTATTATCTTTATTTTGACATTATAACTTCAAATGCTTATAAAAAAAAATATACGTATTGTTTCTTTAATATTTTAAAATATAATGTAGTAATTCATAGTAAATACTTATGAAAAACTCTTATTCAATTTTAAAGTAAACATTTTTTTATTAACGTTCATAGAAAAAATAATACGTAGAAAGTCAGTTATCTATAAATAGTTCAAAAAGAGTCAAAATATTTTTAAATTATACTATGTATGGAAAATGTTAATTCATTAATTTTTTTTCAATTATTAAAAAAAAATACTTGGAATACTTGTAACAAGTGTACCTAAACTACTTGATTCACTTTCTTGCCAGAAAAAATATTAAGTTGACAACCAAAGCATTTTTATAAATACATATATATATAGTATATACTGCTATTAACCGTATATATTTTATTTATGCTTGAAAAAATTATGACTATTGTAAAATTAATAGATTTATTGCTCAAAATCTAATGTCCGAATTGGCCTAACTTTTAGAGAAAATAAAACATCATTTTGACAGGAATTAAAATTTTTTTGTTTACTTAAAATATTGTAGGTACTATACTTAATTACTAACTGTAATACTTAATTTAATCAGAATCTATAGACTTTTTTCTATAAAATACATAATAGATATGTGTTTTAGTTGTATAATAATACAACTTAGTAAATATATAATAAGAAAAACGATTAAAGAAATAAGAAATATTGTAATTAGTGGCTATCTACGTAATTGTCAAATGGTCGTGTACTCGTGTTGTCTATTGTTCTATTTTATATATATATATATAAAAATAATTCAGCTCAACGCCGTAGTCGATTAATTGAACGGATAGTATTATCGTATTAATGGTCATACTTACATATTATTAATTCTCCCCCATCTATGCGATAAATAAAATATTACTCTGTAATATAATATTATACTTGCCAATTAAATCGTATAATATAATGTCGTTATACGCTTATCTCTAGAATCGCGATTTCCCTCAATGTATTATACGTTTGTTTCTCACACGCGAATTATCCAACCGATTTCTACATGATGACTGTCGACAAACTGTGATAAATGTAGGTAAACTTGTTAGTTATTATTTTAGTACCAATACAAACGGACAATTTGGTTGTTTCAATTTTCAACAGTACACATTATAAATAAAAATATTGTTCATCACACGTTTTGCGTATAAACTGATTAAACTGTATTCATTGAAATAAGTAAATGCTTTATTTTAAATTAATTTCAAATCCTAATAATCATAACGTAAAGTATATTGTTCATTGTTCATCGTATACGCAGTTATGTATTTTATAAGTACTGAAATAGGTACGGTACATTTACAGTAGATAAAACGAATAAAATAGTATAAATTAAAATGTTATTTTGAATCGATACGATTAAACCTGAAAATATAATTTATTAATAATAATAATAATTAGCCTACTATGTACCTATTCTGTATTGAATTAATAATGATTTGACTTTCAAACGGCTTTGGAATTTCAAAGAAACCATTTTTACAATCGAAAATACAGTTCTCTATAGTGCAAGTAATTTATTGCATTATTTATTTAACGTTATTTTCGTTTTGTTTACACATTATAATAATATAAGCTTATTATAATATACGAACCGATTGTAACTTTATATTGAAACTTTGTTTATTTTCAATGTTTTTTTTTCAAAATAAAATTACATAGGGCATCTTATTGCAGCCAGAGATAGTTTTTAGTTTTTGAACTTCTTTTCCCTCCGCCAATAAATTGGTGAATTATTTTTAAATAATGATTTTATAAAGTAACTCAATGAAAGAAACAATCTTTATATTTAGAAAGTTATATTTATAAAACTCTTTTCTTAGAATTTATATTTTTTTAGGTTTTCATCGTTATATACGTGATCGATATATCTATTATTTCGTTTAAAAAATAATAATAGTTTTAATTAAAATTGTATATATTTTTGATTAATGTGCGTCTTATCATTTTTTTAGTGAAATTTCATATTACAGACATGCTGTCCACCCGAAGTATCCTCTAATAATTATTATTCACGGTTTACAAAATTTTAATTTAGAATAATGCGTCTACTTTCCACTTATCTCACATAGACGCCTACGAATGGAACAAAGTTTCCACCTACATTATATAATATTATAGTGTTTAATGACTACTGCGGTTACGTTCTTGGATATGAAATGATAACGATCGACACAACATTTCTTAACAAAATATATATTAATAAAATAATAAAAAATGAACATGTATGGTGTGTGTAACAACCTACGTGCCTACCTATTTATTATTAAAAATGTTTAATAGGCGCGCTGCACGTTTTCTGTATGCGCATTAAAATTATTTTTGTAAAGTAAACAGTAAATTTTTATTCATTGATTATATAGTCTTGCCAATGAAGATATCGTATAATACATTTTTATTTGAACTGAAAATTTGTGTGTTTTCAAACAAATAAAAAAAAACAGAATTATATGTATTTTATTCTGGTGGTCTCTAGAATATTATTATTATGATATAATATAACTGTTTTAACATTTGTCAGATTTTATCATTTGACGTGTCCTTATTCTTATCATATATATATACATATACCAATACAAAGGTTTCATCCGGTCTTATGTTTATTGTGGTTGATCCCCTTGTTTATCATATTATTATTACTAAAACGATGGAGCTCTGGCCGTCCAATTCGCCTTAATATATACCACCCGTAAAAACACTAAGGACGCACATACGCCCTTGTGCCTTCAGGGGACTATTTCCTGTGTATTCTCGGTTTTGACTTATCACGATAAACATTTAGGCCGTATTATGATAATACATATATGTACACGTTTTCAACCCCCTTATGCATTTACTTGATTTTTTTTTTTTGGCAGACATTTACACTGAACAGATTTTAAACGTAAACGTTGATATATTAAAAATAAACCATAATTAGCCGTGTGAACATGTGTGAAAATTATTATGAGTGTAAACCAAAAAATGTGTTCCATCAAAAGTAATATTATGTCATTTAATAGTGTTGTTGATTTAATGCGTGCGTATACACCAATGTCGCATAAACTAACCTCCACATAATTATAGATACTATTTAAAGACATCGTTTGAATACCAGAAGTACTTTACATATTGTAAAAACATGACAATTTTGGTATATTATGTACAGTTAACTATTTACACAAAATTAGTTTTTAAAAATAAAATAAAATAATTTATAAAACCATGTATTATTATATTTTATACTTTAATAATGCATGCTATGTATATTGTATAATATAAGATCTTTATGAAGAAAAAAATTATTTACATTTATAAAAACATTATTAGGTACTCTAGACTCTAGAGTTCGAATTTATGGCAAAGTACGTATAGTTTTTTTTTTTAGAATAACTTATATACGGTGATTGGAATAAGTGCTTAGTAAATTTACCTAATCGATTCGATTATTATTGTCGATATAAATCTTATTCTTAATAATATGCTATATTGTGCAGCAAAATAAGGTAAAAATTTTTGTAGGTTAACTTTTTCAGAAAATATATCAAGTACCAATATAATACATATGATTATTATTATTTTCTTTCTGGTTAATAATGCAAATAGTTCAACAATATTCACATAAGTAATATAATATACATTTTTAACAAAGTTTGAAGTGCTTCAAAAGAAAAAGCAACTTTAAATTAAACGAAAAAAGTAATAGTATTTATCCATCTAAAAAATCAAAAGTTACGACAACGTTTTAAACGAACCACTGCAAGTGAAGAAAAAGTTTTAGCTAACTGCTGGGATACCAAGGGAGTTAATTTTGACTTTGAATGAATTTGTCCATGAGATTAATTATAAATAATTAGGTCAAGTAAAACCGTATGTTAATATAAAAACATAATTTTCCTTAAATTAGTTTTTTTTTCATATTGAGAAGCGTATAGATTTACTTATAAGTTATAATAATATATAATTAAAAATAAAACATCAATATTCAAATAAAGCTAAAGATCAATAAAGTTTGTTTTTCCTTGAATATTTTATTTTTTATAAACCAATGGTATAAACTAAATGTTTAAATCTTATACTATACGTCATATTTTTCTCTTTTAATGAAGTGATTATCTATTACCTACAGGCATAAATATGATTTAATCCTTGAATACCTGATTATGATATATTTATGTTGATTTATCAACAGGCAATTGCAAATAAAATTAATTGCAAATTGAACATCGGCACTCATGATTTGTGTAAGAGCTAACCAAAGTGTCAGCTCGTTGACCCAGTTTACTGTACAATAGAAACACTGAATAGACAGATAACACCGGAGTACACCCTAAAAGGATAGAATAAGACTTTATTATTTATATTATTGCCAATACACTTTTAGGTAAATATTCTGAAGCACATAGCATAATATTATAATGTTCTTGTAAAACAACAGGTATTCCAGCTGTCAATATTATAATACATATAGTTATATAACGTGTGACAAAGAAGTGTGTTACATAATATTATTACTACAAAAGCTCTTAATTACTCGGCCTATATTTGCCTATAAAATCGGTTTATGAATTATAGTAAGTAGATCTACAATACAGTCATTTTTATACAAGTACTAAAATATCACATCAAGAAAGGACAAAATCCTTATATTGCTTAATAAATAATAATATTAAGCATTTATTGTCATAAATAGTATTAATTTTTTTTTAAGTAATTTAAAATAAATATTTTAGCTCCGTATAAAACATAATATATTATCGACGTAGAATAATCTCGCGAAAATTGATACGTACTATCTAAATAGTTCACCTCATTATCTAAAAGATTTTGGAAAGTCCGTGTAGGTAATATTTTTTGTCCAGCAACTGTGCATTTTTTAAACCTAGTTCGCCCCTAACAATTAGTATAAGTATTGATAACCATTGATATAATGCATTAATAAATAGAATAATAATATTAATCATTTATCAATTTGTATTTTCTGTTGTTATAAGTTCACAAAAATCATTAAAATAACTTATATTTATGATAAAATGTATACATAAAAAATATGTTTGGAAAAACGCATAATGCCAGTTCTTAGTACACACTATAGTGTGTAATTAAATATATATATATAATTACTTTAATAGATTAACTTATTTATAATTATAATTTAAATAAATAATATTCATAATTAATGTAATCAAACAGTTATGCAAATGTGATATATAGCAGGTACTACTTGGATTGAAATTTAGAATAAATAATATACGATTATCGAATTTAGATATACAATCGATGTCTATAATTTGTATTTTATACTGTAGCCAACTTACGTCCCTCTAGCAGTATAATATGCAAGTTAACTATTAAGCTTACTAATTGCTTAATTTTACCTTTTTTGGAGACGTAAGTATAGTATGCAACCAACGCATCGATCGAAATACCGTACGAACTGCACCAGGACCTCTGTGTAATCCGTAAGTTGTTGGTAGGTACCGTCCATCGTCGCCGTAATTATATTAATACATAAGGTATAAATAATGTGTCTATAAACACAAGACGTTCGGTTCGTATCATTATATTGTTTTACGTAAATTATTATGCCGACAACGGTATATCATTATTATGATTATTATTAGATCGTACCACCCGCGAGATACCGTATACCTAGGGCGGCCTCGGCCGATAACGTAATTCGATTTTGGACCACACGCCAAACGAGAGCGACTCTTTCCGTTCTTCGGCCACTCTCACTTCTCTCCTACGACGTGCCCGCACATCATAAACACGACCGACGAGTCGTGCTTTTCCACAACGTATAATTTTCTTTATTTTATTTTTTTTTCCATAGAAGGACAAACGTTTTGACGGTCATTTTCTCTCGATGTATTCATTGTACAATCCTACTTACTCATCGGTACACTATGTATATAAAGAAAACCGGACGAATGAAGCGTATGCACCGAATTCCTTATTGAGTACCTGCCAATCAAATATTAATCACGATCAACGATTTTCCGACGGGTCAGTCGCGGCGAAATGCCCGTATAGTGAAATGAGTGAAATAACAGTGCGACGTCAAGTCGAGCGAACAATTTTCTGGGAAAGTAATTTTTTCTCGATGAAAACGTTTTGATTTTTTCATATAATATATTATACATTTCGGATGATGACACAATGCATTTCGTGTGAACGCGACGTACCAACTTTTTAGCCTGCAACTACGCGATGGTGATAAACGATTAATTCGCACGACCGTATATATGATGACGCTCATAAATATGTAACATGTCCAAAGCGATACTATATAAGATTAAAGCTGTAAATTATTCAATACTATACTATCTGACCGAGCTTTGGTAATAATTTATGAGTAAAAATATCGTGTACAACAAACGGTTTGACCGTTTCATAATTTCCTGAATCTTTTTACGCCCCCCATCACTATTCGGTAATGGACTATATAAAATGATAAATCACGAACGACTACAGCACGACCCCGAATGTACGTCGTTATGGGCAACGGAAAACCCTCCACGTCAGCCTCATATATAACTTTTACTGTTCAAGTCCTACATCAGATCACAAAGGCAACCTTAATTACATTTGCAATTTCACCCTACACGACAATCTCTCGATTCGTTCTTTTACCTCGGCGTTTGCTGACACTCCAGAGCATTTTCAAGTTAATCTTCTCAATGACTCGTGCAGTATTAGCTAATTCCCCGACAATTTCTAGAGCAATGTCTTCGTCTGTCCTTCAAAATTACCAAATGACAAATACCAACTATATAATATCACTAGATCAAACGCTACAATGAAGGGTATAATTAATTTTATCTAATTATATTTACAGTGCAATTCCGTCTGCACTAAGTGAATTACGTATTTTAATACCGTCCGTCCGTCCGTACAATTAATCAAACAATCCAAATATTATTTACGTAATATCATGTTCAACCAATGAAGTAATAACAATTATATATTAAAGTGTTATGTATCGCATAGAAACCGGTACCGATTGAATAATGATTGAAAAAAATACCAAAAACTATATAAACAATTATTAAAATCGAAATCCCGAATAATATTATTCTCCACATTATATTACGAATAAATTATTCATTTATATTTACATTTGAATTGACTGTACGACAAACGACTATAAAATTAATATGATACTTTGTAATTCCAAAAACATATTTCTGGTCTATAACGCTTAAACTCTCTATCGTTTAACATTTAGATACCGAAACGTGTATGCGATTAATCATGTTCTATGTTCGGATTATTGGACACTATTTTTATTATTATTTTTCTCTTTTTGCATCACACGCGTAGTCACCAAAACCGGGTTCTCGACGACAATTTTATCGTCGATACACAACCGAAATCTCTGTAATATCTTCGTGGGTATATCTCTTCTACATCTCTCGATATAGTTTTAAAATGTTGCGCTATCGGAGAATTCCACACTCCGGAAAGCAGGCGTTTAAATATTAAAATATTTAAATACTATCGATGAATACTATACATGTGTATTGTAATATGATAATAATGTATACAGCGCATATAATGAATCGAAATCTGCTGCGCGATCACTGCACCGAAAACGGTTTGATTTAACCGTGTGGATCCTTGTAACTCACTGCAGCACACGTGCAACAAGCGCAAAACGTATGTATTCGTTATAACTTCCTCACACCCCCACCGACAGTCGGATACAAGGTGCCCTCGGGGGGTGGTTGAAGCGGTGGTGGCCTTAACATTCGGTCCGTTTCTGTATACAAACATAATAATAATAATAATATAAAATATATACCGCGCTGTATGTTAAACGGACTCGGGATTTATCATTTTTATTGCACTAAATTCGACCACACACGTATCATATAATATGTAATGCATAATATAATACGGCGTCTGGTTGGATGTATTTCATATTATATAGCGTTGCGTCTCGTAATAATATCACATGGAGATGCGCACATATGGGACCGCGTTCGCAAAATTAACTGTATCGACGGCGGAGAATAACGCTTGGGTTTGGTCGATTCACGTTAATCCAGCATTTATCATATATTGTTATTATTAACGATTGATTTTCTCTCTCTCTTACTCTTACTCTCTCTCATCCGCCAAAAACATAGATAATATACCCTCCGATCGGACCATTAGTGACAAATGTCGCAGTACGTTCGAAGCAGATGTCGGTGTTCGTAATGGTGAAAAGAAATCATCAAAATGAGATTTGTTCTATAATATATACTTAATAGTCTACAATAAATATTTTTATTAATAAATAATAATAATAATAGTCTTTAATTATAATAGAAGATAGTCAATATAATGTAAATAGGTATATATATATAACAATATTGTGAATAAGTTTACCTGATGTTATTTCAAACAGTGTTGATAAGTTCAACTTATTTAAATTGTAACGACAAAACAAATTGTAATTCCCGATTATAAATTAATACAATTTTTGTTTTTATTCCAGTCAGTAAATAATTATTAAAACGACTGCGTTGAGAAATACTTTTCTCTCAAGTTTTAAATTCCATGCCATCAACGTTGTTTATGTACATAAAAATAATACATAGATATAACTGTGATTGTATAAATCAGAAATAAAAAAATTATCACAGTAAACAACAATCAATTGCTGTAAAAAAAAAAAAAAAGTTTATTTCGTATCAAAATATATGAATACCTATTAATTCCATAAATATTTCACAAAAATGATTTATTTTAATTTTTAACTTGTATTCTATATAATATACTATACTCGTATTCTATACAGTATAATATGTAATATATATATATACTTAGTATAGCTTTAAAGATTCATTAATTTTTTTAAATTGATATTTCGTGTATAAAAACCACATTAATTTTTAACATCCTTAAAATTAGTTTTTTCATTCGCTTATTTCGTTTCGATGTATCTTACTACTTGCTCTATTATATATATGTGTGTGTGTGTATTAAAAACTGTAATTAACATTTCATGAAAAATTTTTAGGTAACATTATAATAATATTATTTTTAATGGCTATTCTTTTATTAAAAAAAAAAAAACATAAAATAATAAGGATTCTCTCAATTCATACAATATTCTACAATATGGTATAAATACTTGGGGTGGTTTAGGAATTGTAGCAAGTATAATAAAATATTGCAGAGAGCTCAAAAAAGTATTATAAAAATAATTTTTAAATAAAATAAAATTATACTCATTTGTTTAACTATTTGAAGAATACAAAGTTTTCACTTCTTAACAATTAGTTTACAGAAACGATTTTTATTTTACATATACATTTGATTTATTAAATTTCAAACCAATATAATATTATAATACACGTAAAAAAAATAATTTAGATATTTCTGAACTTGAAAATCAATTCAATATTTTTGAAATTCAGGTATTAACCTAATAAATAAAGTTTCATTAAAAATTATTAACTGTAAATCATATATTAAATACAAGCAATCTATACAAATATGGTTAATCAGTAACCTCAGTAACCTATTATAGTTTCTACAATTTATGTAATGTGGACCGGTAATAATATAATATTGTAATTATTTTTATTTTCATTCATATTATGTCATCATTTATTTTGTATTACTACTATTAATCCACTATACCATGGTTAAACTTAAAATTTAAATTTATCTTGAATTTAAATTTTTATTTACCTATTTTTATTAATACTCCAACTATACCGTTAAGAGGGTATTCTCAGTGGTTAGTTATAGACCATTTAAACTTTATATAATAATATACTATTTTTCTATGAGTATATATGTATTTTCTACAACAAAAAGAACCATTAAATTATTATTACTACTATTATTAAAAGAAAAATTCCAAGACTTTTATAAAAGTCTCATAATATTATAAAAAAATTACTCCATTGAAAAAAATAATATTTTACCATTACTAAAAATTAATATAAGGTAAAAATGTATGTTATATTTTAATAATCTAATTAAGTATATTGTCATCATCTACAGCCGGGGTCGACAACCTTTTGAGACAGCGGAGCCAAAAGTTATAATTTACATAATTTCCCAAATTTTAAACAGCCACTTAAAATGTTCATCTCAATATTTTAATATTTGCTTATATGTAATTGATTTTCGATTTAAAATAAACAAAATTATACACAAAACAATATTATTATAAATAATAATTTATTATCAATAATTTATGGCTAGTAGTTTATATTAGTATAAAAATATGGGTTACCTATATGTATAATTGTTCACACTTTTAATTTTAGTTGATTACGTTGGCCTGTGTAGGTATTTCATATTGTAAAAAGCAACAAAAATATAATGTAAAATAATATATATATTTTTTTATACTATAAAATATATATTTTTTTTTTGCGTTTTTTAATAATTATTTTTGCGTATGGATCTAGAGAGCCATAACTTAAAATTGAAAGATCCGTAGATTTCCGATCCCTGATTTACAGTATCAGTATTAGTATTCAATTCGAACTTTTTTATATATTTCTAAAAGTAATTTAAAACTGTTCTTTTTTTAAAAAATAAACATGTTATTTGATTTTAGCTCATGACCTTTTCATTAGCATTTTAATGAAAAATAAACTACATACTAACTGAAATATCGACTGATTTACTGCCGGAGGTGTTGAAAACTAAATCTCTAAAATAATAAATCTCTTGAGATTTCAGCTGGACGAGTTCCTAAAAAACAAAAAAAAAATAATAAAACTAGTCACATAAGCCGACCATTGATCATTTTTAACAACATAATGATTTTTAAACGTAAGTTTAATATTATATTTTTAGTGACATATTCCATAGTTAACGTTTTATAAACAACAACCGACACCCAGACGCAAAAAAAAATATTTTACATCTGTTTGCGACAAAACGAATGGTTTTTCGACACCGGCCCATATGGAACGTAAATGATAATTAATTTTAAAATGACTAACAATAATTTTTGTTTAAACGTTTATTATGTCAATATTTTTTTTTTCTGAAAAAACTCTTTTGAATAAATAGCGTTGTATGTTCTATATAATTAAAATATAACTATGATAATCGCACAACAAACCAATAATATATTTTTAGTACTAAAATTTAGTATATTATATATTATGAAATCTAATTATTCGCACAGCATATTACAAAAATATGAAGATGCGATTGAATTTCAAAATACCACATCTAAGATTTGCAATCAAGAATATGAAATACCACTCCTATTAAAAAACTACAGGTGGTTACCTACACCATCATCATGCACACGACATGGACAAATACTAGAAGCATCCTAGTTCTAGATTCACGAATGCATTTAAAAATTATTAAGTCAATACAATTTTCAATTATAATATTATTATAATTATTATTATATTAAACAGCGTTCAAATCGATATGGTTGACAAAAGATAGTGTTTATTTATATGTATGGTTATTGTTGGGTGATATTTACTAAAATATAATATTATCGGTCACAACGTTCATCGTATGCATTTTTTGAAGTTAATATAATAATATATTGACTTATCTGCAAGTCGTTGTACCTATTACGAATTACAAAAATCGAGTAAATTTCGTTTTTTAAAAATAAAAGTTCTTCGCACCATTTAATTTTTTTGAAAATCTGTTCTATTACTAATGTATTACTTTTTATATGTGACTATATTTTCAAGACGATAAAACTATTTTTCAGATCTTTTGACGATTACTTAAACGCGTATACGGTAGAGGATAAAAATGTCCGCTGACCAAAAGTTACGGAATCGTCTGTTTCGCAGATTGTTCGTGTGCGTGCAGGTTGTAAAAAACAAAATCACTACCCCCCCCCCCCCCCCCCCCCGGCCCACTGCAGTTCGGAATTTGGCGTCAGTACGATACAATATTACAATATTATTTATTTACAGGATATTATATAATATCACAGCAAACTGCGCACTATAACGTCGTCTAAAATTAATCTTTATTGTTTATTTATTATTGTTGTTTTTTTTTTTTCTATTATCATTATTATTATTATTATTAATCGTTTAAGCGCACCACACATACACCCTCGACCGACGGATTCGTTAAATAAATATTTATCGTAATTCACGGTGTGTATTGTTGTGCGCGTATACACACAAAAGATAGTCCAACGCGTGCGTGCGTGTGCGTAATGATTACAGTGCTGTTTGCGTCCTCGCCGCCGCCGCGTACACGGCGTACGTTAGTGTTTGCTATTAAATAATATGCAAATAGGGAAAACAACTACTGCACACATATTATGCGCTGCGTAATGTGTAATGTAACAAGTGAAAGGCCGCCGCGCTTACGTACGGTTTATTTGTCGGATTAATAATGAAAACAAACTGATTAAAAAGCACGCGCGCGATATAACGGCATAACGGCGAGTCAACGCGGCGGCGGGCGATCGCCTTGTTATATTATCATTGTTATTAATATCACTATACCGCGTGCGTTATAATTGTGTATAATATTATAAACCCACTTGGACCGGAAAAGGGTTTAAGGGGTTTTTTTTTTTCCCCGACCCGCAGACCGATAAATCTGTCGTGTACTCGATATTATACGTATAGTGTACACATATATACACCACGGCGGTGTAGTAACGACAAAACAACCCTCATGTGGGCATACAGACACAGTAATATAACATCGCGCGACGGCAGCGGCGGCGGCAGGCTTTGGGGAAGAAACACGAAAAAAAAACCGAACACGAAAAATTGTCCTACTCTGTTTTTTTCGAATTCGGACACACAAAAGGGACAACTATAATATTAATAGTGCCGGCCCGAATACGAATTATAATAATAATATAATACGTTACCCCCATGCGGCTATATTATATCCATGTGTCGGTCGTAATCAATCGCGTGTGTCGCCGTTGACCAGGTAAACAAACGCCAGAAGAGTAAGTTATTATAATAATATATTATTATTATTATATATGCTGGACTGCCGCGACTGCTGCCGTTGCGGGTCGTTCCGCTGTTATGATATATTTTCTCGACATGTGAAATAATTTGTTCATATGAATAATTTTCGAATTTGACAAACGACTCTAAAATAATATTATACACACACTCTCTCTCACACACACACACACACACACACGCGCAAACCACCGAGGAACTCGGTATTAAACGACTATTTTATACACGCTCGCGCGTGTGTACACATGATCTCCGGATAAAATATTTCGGATAATATATTATTTTTTTTTTTTTTGTTTTATATTGTATTGCTATAATACGTCACAGAAAAGTATATATATATATATATTATGTATATTATGATTATTATATTACACGCATGACGCGTGTGCGAGACGACACGGCGTTTCTTTCGTTTTAATAACTCGTGTAGTGCACGTATAACAAAATATTATGTCGTTGTATATCGTGAACTCGTCGTAAGCGCACGCACTTCAAAAATCCAAAAATCGTGTGCCTTACGTACTCGACGTTGATAAAATCACAAATGTGGACATCATCATACAATATACACCATTAACGCACGACAAAATATAATATACTCGTACTTTGTGTTTATTAATTTATGGCATATTCGCATATTTATTACAACCTTATTACAAGCAAATATTATTATAGTCCTATACAAATCTCGATAAAAATACGGCTAATGTCAAAATCCCGTCACAAGTCGTTGATAGATGGTATCAATCTTTAACTCATATAATAATAATAAATAAATGGGTTATGTTTATAGAGTTATGAAAACCCTATAAATTATGTAATTATATAATTAAATTAAAAAAACTAAACATTAACTATAAAACTAAAATTCGCTAACCTTGGACAACATATAATAATTGTGTTATGAAATATTAGTGATAATTAAAAATATCTACATGTTGATTTTATTGAACTAACAAGCAATATAATACTTGTTTTCATTAAATTTAACCAATAAACAAATATTAAAAATTCAACAAGTCCATGGCATTCATGTATTACAAATTTAAAGTGTGTGCTGTAAAGTAGGCTTAACTACTTGTTTTTTTTTCAGAGATTCTTTAAGTAACTCTAAACTGTAAATCTTTAAATGGACAAGTCTTAGACATTCTAGTGGATAAGTATACATTAATAAATCTAAAGTTACTACATTTAAGTATATTTATTTATAGTCAGTTATTTTTTATTTTTCCAATATTTAAGTCATTAATGTTTTTATTATCGTTGTTTCAAACTTACTTTAATGATGACAAACTTCACTTTTATTTAAAAATGTAAAATAATTATTAAGCCTTATAACTAATACCAAGTCTATTAAATTTATCATACCTATTGATTTTTCAAGTATTTTTTTGTAGAATATAACTGCGTTATGAACATAACTTTATAAGTATTCATTATAAGTTTATGACTTATGGAAATACTACCCTGAATATAATACAATATGATTGAGGTAGCTAATAAATAATTGACTAATAGGTTTTGTATAAATGCAATCCTAAAAGTTTTGAAAATTATACAATATTATGAACTTTACTTGCATTTAACTCTGAAAATTATAAAAATCAAAGTAAATGTTTACAAGAAACACGATGTATTTTTTTCATTTTGTTCGTGTAAAAAGTTACAATTGAAAAAAATAAATATATAATTAACGTCTGTCGCTGTTAGTTGGTTTTGACGATAAATATTTATGAGAGTATAATATACACTGATGTTTTTATACCGACTAAAACATTGACAGTTCTTTCGTGAGTTAGAACGGTAAGTAATTTATTTGGTTTTGTTCTCTTATGCAGTGATTTGAGAGTATACGTAATGTGACAGATGTAGGGTATACGTCTTTTTCAATGTCCTTATTTGTAATCCCTCGTGTGACTGAAGTCTGACAAATAATAAGAACGAAATGTATACATTATTTATGTACGTATAGTATATGAGCGGTCGGGGCGAAACAAAAAAATGAAAAATAAAATAAGTTTTTGAAACTGGTTTTGACCGAACGTGAAAAACGCTAATCTGTCGCATGAAGAGCGTAACTAACGACGTGACATTGTCAAAACGATAGGGGAACGGGAAAATCCCTGCTGGGCACCAATCGCTTTAGATTTCCAGATCCGTTTCGGGTCGTTACCGTTCTCGCGGCGGCGGCGTCTATTGCGCGCTTGCACGTTATAACAATATAACGATGAGAATTCGATGGGGTCGTTTTTTTATTTATTTTTTTCAAAAAAAAACGCGATTTTAAACACCCCAATTAGTGCGCGCGCCCGCATGTGTACGAGTGTTGTAGGTCTATCGACTATATCATTCGACATTATTAAACGCTATACATATACGTGGCGCGGGACGCCGTACGAGAATCCTTTGGAATGTGTACGGTATGGTGCCGTACACGGGGAAACCGTATATTATATTATATTGGATAACAGTAATAATAAATAACAATAATTTTATGACGGAAAAAAAATAGCAGCTGCTGCCTCGGCGGTGCGCGTTTCGCGTCTTCGCCTGCATGGTTCACCCTTTACCCCGAGGCCATAACCGCATCTGTGCAAACAACCCGGGGCCCAATGCGGTTATTTAACGTACGGGGCGGCGGTGGAAAACAGATAGACGGAGAGAGAGAGAGAGAGAGTTATATATATATATAAGTGAGCCTTATACAGTGATGGGACTGCACACGAGGAACGGGGAAAAGGCAAAAAGAAACCAGCGCCAAACTATATATGTATAATATAAATATAATATATATATACACATTATATATATATTTATATATTATATTAATGCGTCGCGCGCGAGCGTATGTTTTCCGTACAGGTGGGGCCCGCCGGCTAGACGCATACGTATATACGATAAACGGTATAATAATAGTAGGTATACTATATTAATATGGATCCGCAAAACAAACACGGACTGAGATCGGGTAGCCCGCGGGGCGCAAACCGTGGTGATCGGGTCGCGTCTGTCGTTGCCACTGTTGTAGCAGACGCAGCTCGCTCGGGGCTGGTCGTATTATTTATAATAATATAATATTATTGTTATTATGTTGAGCTACAAGTCCGGCCAAAGATGCCTCGGTCGGAGGATTGGGGAAAAACGTAAGAAAAAACCACAATCGTTATATATGACGATAATATATATACTCCGACGCAAAACGGAAGATGATGTTCACGACGTCTTCATGAACTCGGGGACACTATATTATACCGCACGAGTGGCGTACGGCTTGTACTCGACAAAGACAGAAATAAGCTAACTGCCGATTTGACAAGTCGGGTTTTACAGGGTTCCGTTTTGAAGAAACGTTTTTTAAACTCTGTTATTATATTATTATTATTGTTGTTGTTGTTACCAATATTGTTGATCTGAGTTCCATTAATCATAATATTATCCGATACTTGTCACACGTATCTGCCGGTTAAACGGTTAACTAATGTGCTTGATAAAAAAAGGTGACTTTTGTTTTTCGTGAATATTCGTGTTAAACACACATTGAAAAACAAATATAGATATTAAATCAAAATCAAATTAATTAATTGATTTTAAGACGTTTTAAAATAAGGTGTGTGGTAGCCACGGACCACGGTATGTAAATTATAGGTATATAAATAATAATAATAACACATACCTATTATATTAAGTTCATTATAATAAACCGACTTTCTTTTTTGAAATCGTTGAATATTTTTCCAAATATTATTTTTCTATAGATATCTTTGCCTCTGGATATATTTTAATCCTCGGATATTTTCTACCGGTTCACATCCCGTATAGCGATTGCGCATAATTTGTTTTATTTTACTCGGTCGGTTATTTTTTATGTTATTGGGTGGTAGATCTACCGCGACGACAGCGTTACAACTATACATCATACCTTGTCATGACTGATTTTTGTCTTAACACCGTCCACTATATAACAAATATACCAAGTGATTCGCCCAGCAATAGCAGTTATCACATTAATTTTTTCCCTTAAATAATGAAATTATTCAAATTCTAAATATCCTAAATATAAAGATAAAATGTTATAATATTTTAATTTCTAATCACATTAGATTTTAACTTCTTTTTTTACAAACGAGAACCATTCTTTTAGCTGTGAATATAAATTCACTTTTGTTTATAAAAACAGATTATACTAATTTTCAAATTTCGATTAAGATGAATAGATATTTAAGCAAATAGTTTTATAACTAGTTTCTCTTGCTATTAATGTTTATGTACTAAAGTTAATACATTTTATGGTATAGGGCTATGATTTTAAAATATTATTATAATTACTTGACATTTTATAATTTATACAATAATAAGTGAGTACTTATTATACCTAATATATTATATTATATTGTATGTGAAACCATTATTAAAGATTATTAAACATATTCCTATAAGTATAATAAGCTAATGGCTTAAAAATAATGCATTCAAATTCAAAGGCAAATATTTCAATATTTTCAAAAAATAATAATGATTATTATATGAAAAATGTATAATATATAGCTGCGAGCGTTCCTTAAACTAAATGGTATAAAAAAAAAAATCCAAATATCAGAAATGTGGTCTTTAGTATATACCTGTATTATATATATAATACTCGTATATACATAAAATTCCAAAAATCAGAATTTTATAAAATGATAAATGGGGGGAGCGGGGGTTTGATGAATCACCTGCAGGGACGTAGAACAAAAATCATTGTAATTTGGAAGAGTACAGAATGCGCGTAATTAAAAACACCACCTTTTTAATCGGAAGTATTGTATAAATGAAGAAAAAAATTAAAATCATAAATTGAATTACACATAGTCCGTTGAGTTTTAATGTTATACGTATTACGTATACACTGTAATAATATGACGTATGGAGTACACGATATCGTAATATAGACGATCAGTGTTAACCGTAGAGTAAGAGAATAAGGGCATGTTATATAATTTTAACACGACATTGACGAAATCCGACCACTGGTTCTGCAGTATACCGTGGTTCTACATAATATTTCGTCAGCGGCTGCTCTCGTCGGCCGGTATCCGTGGATGATTGCAAGCGGTTTGACGGACGCGCGGACATCTCAACGACGATAATCATCATTATGCACCTAGTTTACCTGTTAATACCCATTTAAATACCTGTATTATAATGATATAATATTATGTGCACGACTAGTGGCTGGTACGACTTTCGTCGCGCAATCCCGTGTATATATATATTTTAAAAACGTTATTATTATTATTATACTCGCTGGGTAATAATTATTTATATTATGGTCATATGGGATAAACGGTGTTTGTGTGTTTACTTTGCGGTGGCTACCTATTTGAAACACCAGTACGTTTATAATTACATCTTGTTAGCCGTTAGGTCACCCGGTCGTTATATTATTAAAATATTAATGTTATGATGTGAGTGTTGATGTTTAAAAGAAAAAACAACCATCGACATGCCGTATAAACCGGTGAAAGGGAAATATTAACATTATGAAAATATCGAGTGCGTATAATGTACAATATAATATTATATTATATTGTACAATATTATTATTCCGAAGATTTTTAATTTTTAGATTACTTTACACGCACGAACTAATTATTGTCGGCGCGTGAGCACACTGCGCGCGAATAATTGTGTATCGGTGTACAATATAATGTTTACGTATAATGATGTTATTATGTATCTTAATAATATTTGTTTAAACAAAATGAAAGTAAAAAAATGTTATGTAGTTTATTTATTTTTTCTTTATAATCAGTTTGACCGTTATTATTTACATTATTTTACATTGTAGGTAACCTGAATGAGCGCTATTATACAGGTACTACAGCTTATTGTATTGTGATTATAACGTAATGATTATAATTTTTTCGTTATGCAATATGTACATATTATAGATATAGCAGAGTAATATTATATATAATATAGTACTTATACGATTATAAAATGAAAAAATGATATTGTTTTTGCCATCCAAGGATCTTTTATTAGTGCATTTAAATTATAATACATATAATATATAGTGAAAAATACTCGTGCAATATTGTAATAATTCCGTAAATTTTTCAATCATTAAATAACAATAACAGTCCTCAAAAATTATTTAGAAGCATTCATTATAATTTATAATAAATGAGTTTTAATTACTTACAAATTCAATAAAGATTTTGAGTAAAGCGAAGTTTTTATTTTTATTTTAAATAAATTAGTAGATTTTTTTTAATTATTGCATTATGATTAACTAAATATTAAGGCCCCACATGATGGGTTTTATAAGAGTATATAATCTAATTATACTATATTGCACAATTTATTTTAAAACAAAACAAATTCAATATGAAATTATAGATTAAATATTTTTTAACGATAACAATGATTGTTTTCAGTCTTGCTAGTATAACTATTGCACAACATTAATTTCAATAAAATTGATTAAAACAAAAGTTAAGAAACGTTATTTAAACTTTTGAGCAGTCTTTTCTTGGTATATATCATATTATGTAGGTATACGTTGAACAAGTTTTTAACGCATTACGTTGAAATATCAGTCTTAAAGAAAATATTGTTAATTGAAAAATCGACAGTGCATAATTAAATCATATTGATACCTACCATAGTGGGAATAATATTATGTAAATTTTATTAAATTTTTAGGAAACTAAAATCAAAATAAGTAATTATATTATACATTCATATTATTCTTGGATGTTTTAGGTCGTCAATACTTGTCTATTTTAAAACACTTAAGATCATTAGAGTCGACACCAAAAGGATTAAAATTTTTATTACAACATAAATATCTACGTAGATCGTAGGTTGGCTATAATGAATATATTATTATGATAAAAATAGGTTTATGACGTAGATAGTTTCTAATGTTAAGACCAAAATGATGACCTTATACGTTACGTGTATGATGAGAAGTTATATTATTTTAAAAAACTCAGTTTTAGTTACACAGCAAACCAATAACGAGTTTTTTGTTTCCAATTTTATTTCCTCAGCTGATTAAAGGAAAATTTTTTATAATAACGATTTTTATTTTTGGATTTCATTTCATCATTTGATTTCTTTGGGTAAATGTTGTTTTCTTTTTCATTATCTTTTCATTTCAACCGATCACAACACGTACGTATAATAGACATGTGTATCCGCTCGAAACACAATTTCGATAGATGGAGTTCTCACGGAATTTGCGTCAAACGCCGCGTGTATATAAGATTGACATATTATTTTCTTTCTTTTTTCTTCTTTTTTTTTTGTGGTGTCGCATCTCGTATTTACTCGTAGTTACCCGCCAACCACCAGGAGAAAATTCAATACAACTCACACGCATACAATCACAAGCACGCGCGTGTGGGCCGATCTGCAATTAAAGCGTTAAATGCCGGGGTTGGGCTCCGATATGACACGGACCACCGATATGAACGAATTAACAAGACGTCGACACGTCATATTTTCGAATCGATATATCTGTTTAAAAACGTTTTGTATGATAAAGCAGCAGGCAAAGTCGTGCACCTGGTTTCGGCCGACAGACCTACACGATTTCTGACAATGTAGTTAGCGAATTTCGGAGCCGCTCGTTTGCGTTATTATTTCCGTTTTTCACCGATGATAAACTTTAACAATGCGCGCCTATACTATAGTTCTCTGGACAAATTTTACGGTGCCGAGCCCACCGACGAATGATGCTAATGTGTATGGCGTACGTGAAATTCTTACCGTGTCGAGACGTCTAAAGGAAATCACAATTATTATTCACATTGGCTAATATGTATGACTAATCGTTTAGCCTTTTTCACGCTCACGGTATTTGCTGAGGGTATTTCACCGCCACCGCCGCCGCCGCCTTTGTGACGAACACACCTGCGGCGCTGCCCCACGCACATACCACACGAAAAACTACGTATACGGATTTACTAGGATCTAATAAGACGGAACGTGTGTTATTATCGATGGCCAAAAATCGTTCAGTTTATATTATATTTTTTTTCACGTCCAAAACATTCCTTGACCAGCTGTCCCTGTGAGTTTGTATTACACTACAGACAAATGTTCTCTATTTAGAAGAAAATTAGTGTAATATAATATTCGATACAATAAATAAATACGTTATAAAGCAAAAATGTGTAAGTTAATAATTATTTTTAAGCGGTGAGTTGAATTTTTTTTTAATGTTTAAAACTCTATCTTATATTATATTTTATTACAAAGTCGAAACTATATAGTGTTTATACAGTATTATTGAATAGTACACACTAAAATTTATCATTATAAAAAAAAAATTGTCACTAGTTCCCCAAAAAACATTACCCGAAATATATTTTTACATGAAAAAAATTAAAATTTAATAAAATTAAATGAAGACCAAAATAAATTAACTTGAGTTCTTAAATGAAAATTGATTTCACTTTTTTAAGGTTAATTAAAATCGATTAAGTTAATTTTGTAGTTATTTAACGGAACATAAAAGTAACAAGTAAAAATAAAATTTTTTAATGTAATTAACTTTTTAACTTAAGACTTAATTTTTATTTTTTTTTCAGTCTAATAATGAACTATTAGCTATTATACGTATAATAATGATGTGTAATATAAAAAAGCTATATAGTTCAATGAATCACTACCGATTCATTTCAATTTTATTATATATAATCTCTGCTATTGCGATATTAAAAAATGTGTTGTAAAATATCAAAAAATCAATAAAATTCTGTATTTGCTTATAATATGATTTATACAAAAATGTATGATAGTTTCTTAGCATATAATATGATATAATCTAATAAATACTTATTTTAATCTTCATCTGCTCTCACTCCGAAAACAGCGAATTAACTCAAACATACGGCGTTGTTCAAATTATTTTTAAAAATAAGTAAATGTTTTTTTGTTTCATCAAAAAAAAAAATATATTGTTAATACTTTTTGCACTCACACGTATAAAATATTCTATTTATAAAATATATTTACATACCTAGTTGAAGGTATGGGTATTTTTTTTTATATTTTCATACCTTTTATATTGTATTTTGAGAAAGATATATTAAAAATCTATACAAATATCGGCTATAATACATCAAACTATAGCTACCTAATGTGAGAGTAGGTAGTTGTGTCACGTTTATAGACAACGCCAAAATACAATAAATTCTATTATATTGAACGTTGACCATTGGGTCTCATACACGTTTATATATTTTTATCAAATAAATTTAATATTATGTGACTCATGAACAATATAATAGCTTGCATTATTCTATATTCAACGACTCAACTTTAAGATCGATTCGGAGCACTGTGCCGCTGGACGAGATATGTGAACATTTTATGAATACATTTCAAACGATAGGCCATACGATATCGCAATAAACATAATATGCACAGTATGGAAACCGGAAGCAGCTACGAAGAGAAAGAACAACGATAAACGTTGTTATTGCCTATCGATAATCGTTTGCATCGTTTGAAATCGGCGTTCATTCAATACCGCAATGAATCGCGTCGACACGGATTTTTACGGTGAAGATTTTACCACTTTACCTATGTGCAAATACCGGTCACGGTGCGCATAACGTCATAATGCACCGTTGCAATACCGAAATACCGGATATTTGGATATTTTTTGCGTAATTATTTTACGGCATATTTTTGCTCGCATACAATACATACGAACTTGTAAGGCGCGATCGCCGGCCCTATAATAACCAGGGCTGGCGCGTCGTGCCGTTTGCCGAACATATCGTTGCCGTAGTATACAAACTATATCATAAAGTGTGTAGTTAAAATAAAACGTATAGTAAAATTAACATTTTAACTCGTCAATAGGCAGCCTTTTTATATACAGTCTACTATCGGTGCACCTATTTTGTATTCGATGTTAATATCATTAACCAATCATATTATGTATTTCTTTGTGCCATATACGTTATACGTAATCAAAGACGTCTACAATATGATGACAAATATTAAATACATGTTAGTAAGACTAAAATATATCATAAATTAATTCATTATTATATTTAATCTATATGTTGTTAATATAACCGGCCAAAATTTGGTTTTGCGAGGTAATCAAAAATGCATTATTTGTTCGCAATTGATTATTTATTGCGTACATCAGAATTGATTCGCTATATTAAGTGTATAAAAAAGATTGGACATCAGTAAAATGTTATACTAGTAGTTATATACTCGTAGAACTGTTTTAAAGTTATTAATTATTATCGATACCTTTTACCAGAAAAAGTATTTAAATGTGTATATTTCTCTCGAATTGAAATAATACAGAAATTTGTTACATCACGACCATCGGACAAAAAATCATTTTTACAACTATTTTTATAATTGATACTGCAATAGGGCAATTCACAACAATAACAGCTATAGTAATATTATTGAAAATGACGTGTATATAGCTTATCAAATAATGTAATGAAATTATCACGGTTTTTTGATCATTCGAGCAAAAGATTACAGAGGTCCGATAATTAAACTCTATTACCTTTTTTTTTGTTTGTACAATATTACTTTAATATTTTTTTCATATACCGTCGTCAACGCGATCACGATATGCGATGCTGCAATGAGCGCTTTTGATTACTGTTTAGATGAAAGTTGCACAACAACAACGATAAATATAATTTTTCCGCCAAACTAAACAATGTCGCCCACCCACCGTTCGCGTATACCTATACACATGATAATATAATAATAATAATAATAACACACCAAATACGTATAATAAAATATTATACATTATACTATATCAGCGACACAATACACACACTGTAGCCAACACCCTCCGAGCAGATGTTCGCGGAGAAATTTTTTCTCATTTCCCTTTTCACTGCTATATACATGATATTATAAAATAATGCGTAGAGTGTTTTCGACGGTTTCGAATACGAAAACGGCGTTGAGTTTTTTTCCTTTTTG
This sequence comes from Rhopalosiphum padi, assembly GCF_020882245.1. Taxonomy (NCBI): domain Eukaryota; kingdom Metazoa; phylum Arthropoda; class Insecta; order Hemiptera; family Aphididae; genus Rhopalosiphum; species Rhopalosiphum padi. The sequence continues at coordinate 35,702,529 of NC_083598.1, forward strand.
TACAAGACGCGTTTTGGACGTCGGGGGGGGGGAGATGGTTACTCGTCACAAACATCTACTAATTCAATATATATTTTATTATGTGTACATAGTGCGCGCAAAATCTGGAAAAAAAAACCACAACTAATACAACTAATATTAGATACGAGAGATATCGAAATTTTGGATAAGGACAGCGACGACGGGAAACGAAAAACGAAACGCCTCGGGTTTTCTTTCACCGTGTATTTTACTCCCCGTCTTTGTCTCATTTTCTCCCGGACGTGTTTAATTAAATTTTCTACGGTCGGGGACGTGGTCGGTATAGGTACTACTTTATATTATTATATTATTAAATAGGCGGTACTCGTGCCGTTTATCGGTCGGGTTGTCGACTACGATTACTCGTTTTCGGCTGAACAGGCGCCTTTGTGCACCCTCCACGCACACACACACACACACACACGCGCTAGCGTAAAAGTCTGAGTGCATATATAGAGAACCCTTTTCATTCAAGCACCCTTTCCACGGACCAGTAGATGAAGATGCTTCCAAACTTTTGAACAATACTATACAACGCGCGCGCGTCGATGTCGCCGGAAGTAGACTGTACATTATATATTATTTACCATTGTGCGACTAACGGCAGCGGCGACAAACTGCAGAAGCCGATGATGTATACGTGCGACTCGCTGTTAGGGGAACTGACGTTTTCACACATTCAGATTTTGCAAGCCGTCGTGAGTTTTAAGTTAAATAAAGATTTTACTTTGCCCGACCAAGATCTGTTCGGCAAACGGCACGACGGGCTAGCTCTGCGGATTATTGTACAGGGCTACCGATCGCGCCTAACAAGTTCGTATGTTTTGAATACCAACGAAAACGCATGTTCAAATATTCAGTATCGCGTTGGTACATAATTTGACGCTATGCACGCCGCGGCTGGTATTTTCCGCATAACGTGGTAAAATCTTCACGGTAAAATTTCGGGCCAACGCGATTCATCGAGGTATTGAACGCCGATTTCAAACCATGCGGACGATCAATAGGCAATACTGACGCTTGTTTTCGTTCCACTTAGTTACTTCCGATTTCCGTATTTTCGGACTGTGTATATTATTTTTATTGAGATATTGTATAGCACATAGTTTGACATGGATTCGTAAAATGTCACATTTCTCGTCCGATGTACTGCAGTGTCCGTATTGATCTTGAAGTTGAGTCGTTGAATATAAATGATACAAGCATGATTGTTCACAACACACGTTATTAAATTCATAATATGATATAAACCCATGGGATGGACGATGGTCAGCGTTCAATATAATAGAACGATGTTGTGTATTGACTATATTATATAGTAAACTATTCTTTCATTTGCTATGTAGTTTGATGTTTAATAGCCGATTGATAGTTGATAGTATACAGATTTCCTGAGCAACAATTATAATTTATAATAAAATTGAAATTAAGCGGATGTTATCCTGCATTGAATGATATTCATATATAAACACATAATAGCTAAATATATGTTATTATTTTATTGAAAAAAAACTCAAGACATCCTCAATAAATTGTAAAACTATTCCATACACATATTCTATATTCTATTTTTCATGATAATAAATAGCAAAAACCTCGTGTGTGTTTTACGTTCAAATAAACCAAAATTTAAAATTATCAATTATAACACATATTAAGTAATACGTAATCGTAATAGATATTTAATATACAGGTTAGGTATAAACATTAATTTAATAATATTCTTAGCTAACATATATAGGGGGATCCCGTCATCCCGATAACTTTTTTTCACGCGTGAGCACAATTTCCAAGTCCTTATTTTTTGTTCGTATTTAGAATACGTTTTAATGGGTAAAAGATAATGATTGTAATTTAATATAGCATCTGCGAAAATAAATTTTGTCAAAAAGCGTTCAAAATCGAGATTCCTAATTACAGCGTTAATTTATGTACATGACGAATTAATGTGTTTAATGATGAGAAAAGGTATGCAATTAAATGTACATTAAGCTAACAAATAATGCTTTTACTTGGAATGGGTAAGCCGAGAGTAAATTATTATTTATAAGCAATATGAAAATAATATATAATTCATAATTTTTTTTTTTGATGAAATTAATTGTGCTCGTCGACCGTGTGTCTCTATACAAAATATAATATAGTATTATTCGAGAGAAACTCTCAGGCGGAAACTCGTGAAACGAACGGGCGGGTGTGACGGTGTGGGAAGGAAACTTCAAACGTCGTCGTCGACGCCGCTGCAGTCGTTCCGGACATCGATTGCCATCGATACGCATAATATATGAATTGGGCGTTTGCGGTTTTTCGCGGCGGAACCGATTGCGCGGAGCTCGGGATGCACGCGTGTTGTAGGGAGCCGGCAGTCGCCACTGCAGCAGTGGTGACGACACACACACACACACATACGCACGCAAAACACCATTCTCACGGCTGTTGTGCGACCGCGCTGGTGGTTTTTATATGACGCACACAGACGCACTGCAGATCGTACATACGTTGAATAGAGAGGAATATGTGATTGGAAACACCGCACGTCGCGCAACCCTCTGTTAAATAAATTACGTTGACAAGATATATAAACCGGCGGAGGGCACGAACATTAGTAACGGACCGTTGGCGGCTGTTTTGAAATCGGCCAAAAATACCGTATATATACGTATATAGACTGTGTACGCGTCCTGTACGATACCCGTGTCCCGTCGTCGATAAACGAAGAGAAAAAGCCGTGAGCGTTATAGGCGGAGGGGGTGAGCCCGGTGCTATTTATCGGCCGTGTAGACAACATGTGCGCATCGCCCCGGAACACACGCGCATTGACCGCGAACATCCCCAAGAGTCGTCGTTTTGTGCGTATTTATATGATATTATGTATATGATATTGAATGTGATATTTTATTATTATACACATAAAAGACGAACCACGTTCGGTATATATATTATTATTACGGCACATTGGGGAAGCATTGATTAGCTTAATGGACGGCTCGGCTACGTCGGACCTCAACCCCGGCGGCCGACTACTCACCCGCGACAAGCGTCGGCCGGATTAGAGCCGAGCGATTCTTTACCCGCTGCTCGCCCTATCCGAAATTTCAATAGCCCTCAATTACCAGTGTTTTGACGGCAATCTAAGGGATTAACTTTTAAACGTGAAATATGGCGTTTTTCCTCTATATTATAGTATAATGTTTAATATATATGTATAAATAAATATAAGAGTACCTACTTACCGCCAACCAACAGAAATCAATATTTGTCCTCCAAACAGAACTGCACAATAATATAATTTTTGTATTATAATTTATAATTTACTTATAAAAAAAATGAATGGATAGTACTATTAAAATATAAATCACGTTGTTGTACAGATAACATTTTCCACAGTAGGAAAACTGTCCCGCGCAAAATTATTTTTACAATCAAATTACGAGTACCTATAGTGTTGCATCCTAACCGTAATTGCCAAATCCAAATTACATCATTTAAAAACTAAAAATTAATATTATTAATAATTTAATTCAACAAAATTCTCTTTCCAGCCGTCTTCATTTCGATCCAATCCAACTTCGTTAAAATCACCTGTTCAACTCGACATCTCAACTGCAATCAAGCCACGTCTACCAAACTTACTTACATTCAACGCCTACATTCCAATGATGACAAACCGACTTTCATCGCTCTCCTAAGACTTGAGTTTAAACACAGCAACTACGCAACTCAAGCTGAGAACGTCCAAAAAACAGGTCATTTTTTTTCTTTTTCCAAGAGGAAGTAATGTGGCGATATAGAGTCTTTTCATCGTTACCATTTATACAGCGTGAATTATACCTATCTTGTTTTATCTTCGTGTAATTATTATTTTATCTTGTCTACTACTTTTGTGATTTTTATACAGTGTATTACGAAGTTTTGACAAATTAAATAACGTGTGAACTAATCAATATTTTTTTAATTTTTTTTTTTTTTCATAAAATTAATAGACCCTTGTAGAACACGCGTAGTATAAACTTATATTTTTATTTTTTTTGCACAGAAAATAAAAAAAAAATTCAAAATAACTAACATATAAACAATATTATCAATAACCATATTGATAAAAATAGTTTTAACGTCTATACTCTATAGTATTTAATTTGAGTAACTAATTTGCGACTTATGAAGTTTAAATATTCGTTTAACTTTCTGTTACTAGATATTTAATTAAAACCAAAAGTAAAAACAAGTAAATAAAAAGTATACAATAACTATATTATTTATTATCTTGACCTTTCTGTCCTATCACCACCACGACTTTATCTAAATAGTATATATTATTATCAATATTCGGATATGGTTATCGGTAACTCTAGATAAAATTTAGTTTTGACTACTGGTTTTAATTTTGATTTTGATTAAATATTCAGTAGCAGAAAGTTGTACAAATACTTAAATTTTCATAAGTCGTAAAGGAATTACTCAAATTAAATACTGTAAACTTACTTCAATAAAAATAACGATTTTTTTTATAATAAAACATTTGTAATAACTGTTCACGCTTGATTCTACCATACACGATACGTAATATCTCCGTCCTAAGATCAGTTTATAATTCCTTTGGTTTCTTAATTTTGTTTTTAATAATATAATAATTATATAGAAAATGTTTACATTTCTGAAAAATTTTATAAAGTTTTATTTCCTTTTATGTGGTAATCGAATACAATTATAAAAAAAATTGTGTGTTTAACATAATATATCTACAAAAAAGTACTGCACCAACAAAGCATGATATTTAAAACATTATCATAACACTACTTTATAGTTTTGATAAAATCTATGTGATTTATTTGTTTTAACATCATCTAATCGTTAAAGGCACACATCCAAGAGTAAACTTTGAAAAAATAATGTTTTATTTTTTTTAAAACACACTTATATATCATCATAACCCTGCTAAAGCGTTAGGGTATTTTCTTTTAGTTAAGCCCTAACGAAAACCCTTTGACTAAAATAAATACGAAAATATATGCATTTACATTTTTATGATTAATACGTTATATTTTAGATCTTACACAATAATAAAAAAAAAACGTCAAATATACGATTGGTAATAAATTAAAATCGTATTTTGATAATGAATACAAAATAGGTAGTGCACCAGTTTTAATTTAAAAAAGAATATTAAATTGAGCTAATTTACAGAAAACTAACTGTAATTAATTATACGATCAAAGAGTAATAAATTACGAAGATGATTATAACGAAAAGGAAATTAATTTTGAAATTAAATTCTCAGATGACTGTGTCCCTTTTAAATATGTCGAGTCATTTATTTCTATTTGATAAGTTCGTATTAATTTCGTAATTAATCTAAACAATATGGAAAAAAGAGGTTTGCATATTCCATTCGTTTCGTTTTCATAACAAAGGACGGTCGTAATGAAAAATCATTCTGGTGGGGAAAAAAAAACTGCACCCTTTTCCGAATGAAGTGACAATTGACCTTTGAAAGCACCAACCGTGTAAACCAACAAAAAACAATCTGAAAAAGCACTCAAGTTGTCTCTTCTAAGAACAACTTTATTCGATTTAAGTCCAGTAAAGATACACACCAGTCCACTATATAGTAACGAAAATTGGTTCTGTCAATAATTTTGTTTTTATGAATTTCTAATTCAATATTTTTCTTAAAGTTTGAAGCTATTTTAATGAAAATTAATATATATTTAATTAACTACAACGATACACAGTTAGTTTTTAGTTTTATATTTTTGTGAATTATACCTATTTTATAAAAGTAGTAGGGAAAACTTAAAAATGTTCAAATTGATGATGACACCAGACACACTATACACAATAAATTATATGATTTAACATTTAACTTTCCGTATTAATTATACCACTAGAGTTTTAATTTATGATTATCTATATTTTATTATTATTAAACAGCATAAATAATTGTAATGTATTATTTTGTATCTAAAATCAAATTGTAAATTTACAACAAATAATATTATTTTTATGTAAAATGTTTTATAATATTTAACTTAATGAATTTGTGAAGATAAAGTTTTATTCAGTGGTTAAAAATGACGGTGGAGTATTTTAAAACTAATTTAACAGGTAGTTATAAGGATTTTTTTACAAAAACAAATTCAAGATTTAGTGGTGTTTGAAATAGATATACTTTTAAGAAAAACGCCATTTATTCCAAACGGAGAGATATAAACGCGCACACTAAATTTTGTCAGAGGGGCTTGTGCAGCGAAGACACACTGAAACTATACCCTTAACATTCTTATTTTTCCAAAGTTTCTGACAGTAATAAAATGAAAAAAAAATTTATTGAAACACAAAAGAAAGCAATGATGTGGTCCCCTCTTGGCTCTTCATACAAGCGTACATAAAAAGTTGTATGAAATAACAGATACGACCGAACTTTGGTGTCGTTGGCTTTGTATCATAATCGACAGATATTTATTCGACAAAATATGATATTCTGCAGCTGACCAAAGTTTGCATTCTTTTCGCTTTCTCTTGCGCGCTGTCAGACGCATACTGTTCCGCAAACTTTTTGGCCGCCGATGTTTCCGCGTTTTCCCGATCGTTTGGGGAGAATGTTTAGCTCACTGATTTTTTTCTGTTCTTTTCACCCCCACGAAACTCGACGAACGTGTTTACGTGTACACCACGTATACGTATAATATCCGATATTATATTTTTTTCCTCTTTTATTTTTACGACCGAATTGCATCTATACACACGCGTACGCGCACTCGTAAAATCATAAGGGTGCAGTCGGCGTAATGGCTCGAAAATATGACTAAGAAGTAACCCAGGTGCCCGTTCTCTTCGCATTAGGCCGTGATTTAGTACGCCCCAGGGGCCGCGGACACCGCGACACCAGCCCTCAAGGTGTTGTTATAGATTATGTGACTTAAAAACGTGACAAACATCCGCCACCACCGCAAGCGACATCCAACAGGCGTGTTGTTCTTGACGGAAACGTCTTGTACAACCCTCGCAGTTACGCCACCACACTTAGTATAATTTATACGCACACATATATGTTTGTATTGTAATACGCGCCCGACCGGCAAAGGTTTCCGCCTCACAAATCGACATGGGCCCGCCGTCGTGACATTTATTCGCGTCCTCGTAATTGTGCCCCATCGCGGATGCCGTATAATAACTCTGTGGTTTTCGTCACTGCTACCCTAACGCGTGTATTGTCATCTATTTCGTGTGGGAGTTAGTTGTACGTAAACCAAACTTTTTAATCGATCCTGCAACGGATGTACATGCATAACGAGTATTATATCGAATTTTGGTTTATGACTGAATAATGTTACGTTAAACTAACCCAAAGGGAATTGGTCAATGTTAAAAATATACGATTTCGCGAAACTACCTACGAGTATATTTTGAATAATTATTTTACATTATTAATATGCACTCGGTCAATTTTCAAAAATAATTAAACATTTTAATCAAAAATACTCATGTTACCCCTATATTATATACGTTGGTAAACATATCAATAACAACAAAAACTAATTTAAAGAAATGTCGTCGTTAAAATAATAGGTACCAATGGAGTGGTCAAATAAAAGTATATACGCAATTCGACAGACGAGATAAATTAAGTTGATGATTAATATCTTCCTGAAAAATTGTTTATAGAGGTGACATTTTTCGAGTATTGATATCCACCTGATGTAATTGACCAAGTCAAAACTGACAGGAAAAATATTATGGTTGTTATAATTTTTATTCAAAATAATAAATATTATGATTTAAGAAATAAAAACGGAACATTAGCACAAATGTACATAAACAACAAATCTACTATAATAATTATGTCTTAAGCACTGGCGCAGTGAGTAGTGATGTATTATATTAAGTTCTAGATGTCATAATAGTTTACTAAACCTGTAATAACAAGTACCTTGCTATATTATATGTATAGTAATAATTTTGTAATTTATCAAATAACATAGTTTGGCCATCAAATCAATCAATATCAGTTTTATTCTGTTGAATAATTAGATTTTTTTAGTATATTATTTTTTATATTTATAATTAATAAATTAATATTGGTTATTATGATCATGTACAATTAAATAATTAATAATAGGCATACAGTTACAATTAATGTATAATACTATAATTTCAATTTTTATTATATTTTATTATTATATTTTTTTTAATCATAATTTTTAAAAGCCTCCAAGGATTACGGTCAGGTATTGTCACATTATCCAAAGTTAAACCTTGACCACCGACAATATGATTCCGTACACGAGTAATGTAGAGTTTTTCCGTGTAATGCCTATACTATTCGGACATTGGACAGCCTGAACACGTAGCATAATATTATACACACAAGACTATATTATTTGTATTGATCCAAATGAGAAACGATTTTGAATTTTACGATCGAATAGCACTGCACTCGGCATTAAACATGGCGATTGCACGGGTCACAACAGTGTATGGTTATGATGAACGGTTTCTAGGTACGAGCTTTTCGGTATCTGTACAACGATTTAAGCCGGCGTCCGAACAGTTGGGAGCACAATTTATTTATCGCTTAACGGACGATTTATTTCGAAAGCCGTAAAAATTAAATGGCGAAAATCTAGATATTCTTCGCTGACTGGAAAATCAACAACGACATGAATTTAATGTAGGAACCGCGTTTTTCACGATGGTTTTCAAAAATACATTGACCGTAAAAAGTCGACGGATTATGATGATAGGTACGCCACGAAATAATACAACTGCAGTAAACTCGTATAAAATATAACGGTGAAAATAAAATAACGGTGCCAACCTATAATCACATAATATTATGTTGTAGTCAAGTGGCGGCCGTTTATCAAAAAAACAATGACATCTCGAACCGCGTTTCTCGAAAAGGTGTCGGGCCGGTAGCCAATGTGCCATTGTTATGGACAATATAACCGACACCAGGACACATGCAGAGCGGTACCTATATCGTACGTGGCGATGCGTCATGTTCTACACGTTATGATTATTATACTATTTACTACAAGAGACGACATTCTTCCTGGCCACACAGCGTTGGGTATATTATTTTCGAAATTATTAATCGTATTATATTATCTGTCAATTGCGTTCCGTTTCGGGGCGTCGCGCTGTTGGGTTGGGTAACACCGGTGCGCGTACAGCGTTTACGCGCGGGTACCACGGTCCTGGTACCTACCTATACGTTCACGGGCCCGTGACCTCGCGCCGAGGGGTTTACGCGCGCGCGAGCACACAAAACGATCGCGCGACTCCGCGTGAACAGGACGCGAAGACGACGGGCTATGACGAGACGCACGCGGGCGACCGGCCGAACCACCGACAATAATATTATAATACCACCATATTATTATTATATTATGTCTGCTGTTAAATTCCGACGACCCCGACCCGTTCCGCCGCGGAATGTCGGAATAATGTCTGTCGAGTGCATTACAGGTGGTAGGTATTACAGGCAGGCCGTCGACGACGATTTCGTACACTCGGAAATCCATTAACCGTGCGATATCATATTATTATTATTATTAATAATAATAATATTGTTGTTGTTATATCCCTCCGGGACGGACGGCAACGCGGTGGAACCGATGTCCGCCTGAGGAATCCCGGGGACACGGACCAGTGGCCAACAAGAATATGACCATTATAATATCACTGTTGTCTGCATATAACGCGATATATATATTTTATTGTTAAGGTCGACCGTTCCAAATTAAATTACTCCAATTACACATTATTTCGTATAATATACGATTGTCTGTAGTTGACGCACAAATACACGTGTAATATATATATATATATAGTGACCAGAGGTGGTAAATGGCTATAGTCGTCGTCGACCGACATGACCGATGACTTTTAACATTCTCAAAACGCTTCTAACGTTATTTCACTCTACAACAGTGTTTCCGGCGTGTCGTGATTTTTTTTTTTCGTCGATATTGATCGTAAGCGAATAACATTAAACGCATAAATGCTGGTCATTCTCTCTGCTAACACGACACTTTTTCGGGTTTCGGAACTGCTCAAACATTTACGGAGCCTTTAAAACCGTAGGTATACTGCTCCGCACTCGTTGAAATGAATTAAAAATGTTTAGATGTTCAAATCGAATAGAAACGATTGACCCAAATCTCCGTCCAACACATTAAATGCTGTAGTTTTCCGGTTTTCGCGCTCGGGTTGGTCGAACGTCGCATGTTATCATATAGCGTTCTAGCCAAACAACACCAAAGAAAACACAGAGCGTATCACGTTAATTCTTGTCAATATTCGATACGATAACAACGACAAAACGACCGCAGATAATATTGTAAGTATGATATATTTTCGGGGCGTTGTAAAGATAATATTATTTTGTTATAATAATCTGTGAGTAATGTTGTATAGCGAGCGCGACCAAGAGCAAAGAGAGAGAACTTGTTGGAAATGTTCAAGCAAAAAATAGATACCAATAAACATGGTAGTTTTAAGACCGCGTCGCATTTACAGCTTTACTTCTTGCGGCCGAAAACTTCCAACGTCCGTATTATATATAATAATGTGTATAAATCTCGAGACCGTATAACCGTCTAGCCGTGAAATTCCTGTCGTAAATATAAAGGCGCCGGGCGACGGACAGCGGGGAAAATGGTTCTCCAACTTTTTGACAAGGCTTTATGGCAAGTTAGCCGGTCAAAATTCTAAAGTTCTGTGTAGCTGAAATCGTTGCAAGCCATGAATAACTTTCTACGAAAGTAAATTACACGGAACGCGGATGGAACATATCACTTTAAAAGTCACTTACTTTTAATTGATAATCGCGGTTATAACTTTTGAGGTATCGATAACCACCGTTTTATTTTTATTTTTCATACAAGAATAATAAATGTTATGGGAAATATCGGTAAACTTACGATGTTTGCAAAGTATAAATAAGTCTTCCGTAATAATGTATTATCACGTTTGTAGTTTTGTTTTAAATTCTGAGCAGAGCCATGAAGCTGTATTGATTTTACATTGATGTGTATTTTTTCAGGTCTATCTTAATTTTTGGGACAGTAAATAAGAGTGAATTCTGGTAAAAATTTGGATCTAATAAGTACTATTTTGAGGATCAAAAGTAAAAATTTCTTAGTTATTTGTTTATAGTTTGGTGGGGGGGGGGGAACAAAAAAAGAATTAAAGAAAAACGGAAATTTTTAGGCAAATCGATTTTTTGACAAAACAAGTAATTTAAAAACAGATAACCGTAGATATTTTAAATTTTCACTACATTTTTATATCATAATTTTCTACTGACAATAACATTTTTAAAATAGTTTACCATCTCTGAGTTATTTATATCCATGACAAACTTTCAATTTTTTTTTTTCTATAACGAATATCTATTAAAAATTATTTACTTGGTAAAAATTCTTGAAATTGTAATATAAATAAGCCATTGTTAATTTTGCAATAAAAAAATATCAAAAATCATAAGTTACAATATTATTTTACATGCACTTGGAGTTAGAATTGTAATGAAATACTTAAAAATTGCAAAAAATTGCATAAATACCTAATTCATACCATATTATAAAATATAAAAAATATAGGAAATTATTTTTACATACATTTAAAGTTAAACTTTAGACGAATTCGCTTATTTAAAGATAAATAACGATGTTGGTTATTTTTTAATAATTTAAAACACTAGCTATTTGTGATACATGAAACATGAAATTTTCCAGCTATATCATAATACGAATTATTATGAATTTCACTATACGCAATGACATTTTTTGATTCATCTTAGGAAATAGGTAGTCTATTATTATTATTATCATATATTTTTATTGTTATACGGTACTTACAGAAAGATGTTATTACATTTTAAGTTATAGAAGTTGATACAATACGCCCAAAATGGTATAAATATACATTATTATAATAATTAAATAATAATAGTATAATAAATGCAATATTTTCAGAAAAAAGGTTATCAACCTACCGAAATACTATAAGTAAAATTAATAACTTTAATAGCTATATCAAAAAATATATTACGAAATATATTTAGTTTTAAAGTTACATATAAGCTGACAGACCGGCTCCGTTCAGAATTTTATTAGTGTAGAAATGATATATCATTGAATTCAAATTTAACATACCCGATACCCATGATATAGTGTCACACTAGACAACTAATGTACAGCAAATCAATTGCCCACTTGCCTACCTTTTTATTTACACAAATTGATACAGGTTTAAGTACGTTCAAAATATTATAATACAAATGTTAATTTTATACACATAGTTACAGAAACTCAAATGTATTTATTTAAAAATATGATAAAGTTTCAAGCAATAAAACCTATATTTATCGTAAAACTATAAGATTTTTTTATAAACCTAAAAAACGTACACGTTTTATTAAAGATTAGTAGAAATCGATGTTTTGCATTTAAATCATATAGTATTCTTTTCTGAAATTAAATCGACAAGATTTTATTTTTCAAAAAATATTTTTTAAGCACTTTTTTAAATGAATTAATTTGAACCTTTTGTTATAATTTTAACCTAATAACTACAATGTATACAATTACATTAAATTTGCATATACGGTATAAGTGTATTATGCATATAGTTTTTAGTTATTACGTCAGAAAAAGGCCCAGTCGATGAGTCATACCGCGATTATGAATAAATTATTCCAGAAGTAGGGTGGTGAATCAGATTTTTGAGAGAACCGATTAGTCTTTTAATCCTGTGAAATATTAACAAGCCCGATGGAAATATGACCTGTAAATGACACTCGTGAATATTTTGATGTGCAAAGTGTTGCAGTGAAAGTCTCTGGAGACGCGCGCGTTTGACAGTACAAATAACAACAGGATAAGGGTGTGTGAAATAGATTGCATGTAGACGCAAGGAGTTTAGTGTGCGGTGGGAATAACGCGCGTGGGCATTCGTTAGGGGTGGGTTGTGAAAATCCGCGGAAATTCTGGGAGGCTAAGTAACGATGAAACTGTTTTTGTCTGAAAAAATCATCGCTATAACATACACTGTCAGGTAAAATATGGAAAACAGGATAGTGCAAAAAAAGCGCAAATTTCAAATACGGAATATATTTGAAATAGTTTTTTATAAGAAAAATCTCATTATTATACACATCGTGTACTTACAGGATAATGCTGTGCGCTTACCATCATACGATATCACAAATAACATTATATTATTGTGCCGCATATAATAGCCTTTTTTATTTTTTATTGTGTCATACCTACCTAAAAAATATATGATGTTATATAATATAATATACCTGTTATGCCTATTTAGATACGCATTGTGTTCCGGGAATAAATTGATCATCCGACAAATCCCAATATCGATTTCAATATTCGTGATTTTGAGAGAGGTACGTGAGATGTCGCCTCGGGATACTCCACTATAATGTATTAGTATACCCTACGTAGGTATATGTTCGCACAAGCTTTCGATGCGATCACTGTCGCGCGTCGTCGTTTTCGGTTCGTTGGCATTTTTCAAAGGTCTCGACTCCCGAATACACGGCAGCGGGTGCTGAACGTAGGCGGGCTGCAGATTTGATTTCATCGTAGACAGGTGTATTGGCTCGGAATAACAGAGCAAAAGAATGTTTCCGCCCGACGGACATCGCCGTACAACAGCCCCCAGGCCGTTCGACGTTTCGTACTAATTTCAAATTTGTGCGTTGATTTTCCAGACTTGAGTCTTACACTCTCTCACTCTTGCACACACATACACACTTTAAATCGTATATATCGATGGCGTACAATGAAAAGAAAATACCGTTCGGTCATGTATAGCGTTTCCGTTCGTTTAACTTGGCGAGTGCGTGTCAAAATCGACGACTCGTTGTTTTGACGAACACAAGAAAAACGTTGTCAGGCAATACAATTATATATCGCCCGCCAATCGATCGGTATACGTCTAGAATCGTCCAGCGTTGCCAGAAATTTTAGATCTTCGAATATTATTTTAAATAGTTTTGTAAACCAAACAGCAATTGTTTCATTGGTCGTTTAGATTTAAACAACAAATAAAATTAAAAAAATTTAGACATTTTTTGTACCTTAACGCCGACCTAAAGCAAAATTGACGTGACCGTCTATCGTTCATATTACAGTGAAAAAATACTAAAATTTAAGAAAATCAAAGATATACATAACATGGGTGAGTGCTTTTCACCAAAAAAATAAAAAATATTAGCACGCATGTGTTCTGTAACGCAATATATATTAATTTAGTTATTGTTCGACATTGAAACAGTGCATATAATTTTAGCGTCAAACAATAATTTATACCAATACAGTTCTGAAATGTCTGAAATGATTATTATTAGTTTGGTACTAAATTTACTTCTTGTTGAATTTATTGCTTCAATAATTGACCTGCATTATTCAGATTATAATATTATACAACATCACAGAGTCCAACAATAATTTAAGTACTTAACCTGAATTATAGCAAAACAGACTAACTTACTAACCCAATAACAATGACATTAAAGGGCCATGAACCTATCTATAGGTACATGCAGTGCTTTTTAAAATCTAAATCACAAGGTTTTAATCATACAATATCTATTAGTATTATCATATAAATAAAAGTAAAATCAAGTATTTGGTTATGTACAGTATATATATTATACATATATTAGGTACCCATTTATTTTCTGTTATAAGTTTATTAATTTATTGTGTATACAGTATATTCAATATAATATTTGTTATTCAAAACATTATTATTACCGAATAGTGAATTTTTCTAATAATATATCTATATTGTAAGGCTTATGGTAAATTCTCCAAGTTTATTTTTAAAACACTACTTTTAAGTTACTTGTATAATATTATGATTACCTAATATATTTTTAATTTGAAGAATAAATTCATGTTGGAAAATATTTCATGACAAAAAACCCCAGCCTTGAAAAATATATTGAAACTGTACGGGCGAGTCTGGAAAAATAATTTTATACAATGTTAGATTGAACTGTAAATTAATAATTGTTGAGCTAGATTTGAAATTATCAACCCATGTAGACCTCTAATAACTATACAATGTTTAAGGCAGATGAGTCATTTATATATATCTAAAAACTGAAAAATATAATAAATATCGAAACTACTGTGACGACGAAGATATTAATTAATATACATAAATTGATGACAATGCATTTAAAAAATAATGAGCCACGCCAGAATACCTCGCTGAAATATAATTTCAATACAAAATATTGTATGCAAAATGTAGAAATTTATACTGTATTCATATATGGTGTGTACGAGTAAATCGCACAATAATAATAATATATCAGATTACCAATTATGGAAATTACAATCAATTTTTATTTATTTTATAGTCTGTTGTATATGTCAATATTTTGAATATTTGTAAATCATCACAATTATTATTGGTATTTTTTTTTTATTGTACACCATTTACAGCCCAATACTCGAAAGAGATAAATCCTGAAATCCTATATATTTTATTGTGATACAACTGAACAACAGACTCACAGTGTGACTCATAAAATTAACAAAATGTATACATATTCTCCATGCATATAATACTACTCCGACGAGACTACTCTACGTTTGAGTAATAATTTATCAAAACATCGTGGTCCTCGGATACTCTTTCCACCCCAAAAATCCCATTTGAATCACCGAGATGGGTTTGTGTTTGATTCATTGTTCGTATGTCAGGCGAAAATAAATTTGTTCAAAACCTCAACAGCTGAAGAAATAATGATCCGACGACAGACGTTGAAGTGGCTCTAGTATACCGTTTATTATACTGTACGGTCGATAATAAGAATTATTAAATGAAAGCAGACTTCAAAGTATTATTCTTCGAATTTGGGGACATACAAATTGTATTTTATTCGATTGTGGTTGTTATAATATACCTTACCTACGTTAATACCTTTAAATAAAATCATTATTTTGAGAAATTTTTGTATTTTATGAGTCGATTGAAATAAAATACTAAATACGTACACCAACACTTTTGCATTTCTTTGTTTAATCGATCCAAGAAAAATGTTTATGGCAAAATACAATCATAATAAAATATTGTTTTCTTACTCTAAAATCATATTTATTTTTATGAACTACGATATTGTAGGAATAAAAATTTTAATGGCATCTTATGTTATAATACTTAATGTCATATTGTGACTTATATTTAACTAAAATAAATGGAAAACCGTTTTTATGTCCTACAGAAAACACATAAATGTGTAAGATTAAAATCATCAAAATATTAACCGTTTAAAAATGAAACACTTTTATAGTTTTTTTTTTTTTTAGGTTTAATGTTTCTGAAATTAGGCATTTTTTTATTTACTATATTTTAAGCCACATATCCCATTATTACGAATCCGTTTACCGTTTTCTGAAATATATAATTAATAAATATCAAGTGTTAATTTTTAAAAATAGGCAAGTAGGTACCTTTCTGTTGAACAACAAGTGTCGACTGTCGAGTGTAATGTCGCTGTAATGGTTGTGTTGAATATGAAATAAATAAATAATTGTAGGTAAGTATAAATAAAAATATAAATATAAATTATTGCATACGAAAAACAATCCTGATTATATAATCTGTCAGCCTATATTACTAAGCATATTTTAATGTTTATTTATATTATAATTGTATAACTATCGTAATGATTTATTTTATTATAAACAATACTTGAGATTGATTTAATATTGGACGAAAATATAGCATTTATTATATCATCGGTTCTAAAATACGTATATAATACTGATATAATTTATTACTATTACCATTAACTTAAATTCAATAAAAACATAATAAAAAAATCAAACAATTTTTGAAAAATATACCATACCAAATGCTTACCTATATTAATATTTTATGTTAATAGTGATTTATTTTTGAATTACAACAAAAAAATAAAATTGATTATTGTGAACTGGTATTATGAAAAATTCCTGGTTTTTTCTATTTTTATTTTTTGTTTTCCTAATTATTTTAAAACGAACTAAGAATATTTTTAAACTCCCGTAAATAATAAATAAATCCAATTATTTATTAAAATCCACTCTCGACGTTTTAAATGAAGCATTAAAACGTATACGGTATACATAACCAAAATTATAAAAATTTAAAAAACAAAAACACTTATTTGTTAAATCAATAAATTCGTCACTTTGCTCAGAAACTTAGATATATAAAAAGTAACATTTTATATTAATAAAATTGTTATTATAGTAATTAATGGATAATAAATACATACCTAAAATTCTAAACCATACTGATATTATTTATATGCATTTTATGTGTACAAATCGTTTTGTCTATAATTTGTTATCGTTCGAAATCAAAAACGCAATCTTCATATTATCTGCATATACTCATACGAGACGTTCATATCGGACTTACGGTTTATGACCATGAACACGGACGTGATAATACGATTCGATGTCGAGCTTGCTGGTTGTCTTGCAGTCGACACCATGTCACCACCAGTCCCAGTACAATTATTTAAACACGATATGTGTGAAAAATTTGTTTCGGGCGTTTGACAGCGCATATATAGTCACAGTTGTTGCAGTAGAAGTATTTCTTTTCGGCCCTCGCACTTTTTCATTCGGAACAAAAGCGTTTGAGACGAAATAACGAGAATGTTTTCGTCTGTAGAGCAGGTGACACGCGGGGTCTCGCCAGAGCGGGGAATAAGAAGGACAGCGTAATAACGTACACGTACATGTAAGGAGAATGAAAACCTTTACGGTTTTCCGCGTCTCGTCCACCACAGGACCTGCGCCGTGTCATCCTTTCGTACTGATTTATTGCCAAGCCAGCGTAAGACATGATCAGTACACCGTCCGTTTTCCCATAAAGGCACCATACTAGAAAATCTACTCCAATAATAATTTCTCCCCCTGACTTGGTAATATAAATATATGGCGATTGGCGGTCGACCCTGCAGTATATGGGAAGATCCTTGTTCGACCAGGACTGTACTAAATGACAGTGTTCAAACATATTTATTTGCCATTGTTATTATTCTCGCTGCAGTGAATTTGTTTCGTTGTTATAATATTAACGATTTATCCATTCGGAAGCGTAATAACTATTGAACCAGACCATAAAATGATGTACTGGAAAAATATACATAAAAACGCAATACAATAAAAATAACCCCAGTCGTTATTAATTTCTTGCAAAATGTTTTTCTGACAATTTCTCGCTCTCCAGCAATATAGTTACAACTATTAATAAGTAGGTACCTAAATTATATTAAATTTATAATGTATGCTTGTAGTTGATTTGGCTGGTAAACTAGTACACTTAAAATTACCAACATTATTCAACATTCAACATTCCGACAACTCATTTAATCTCTATAAATAAATATATTTAAAAGCTAAGCTGATAGAAAATAAAAAATCATGAATAAAATAATAAAATGCATTCGGATTGAAGATGTATTAATAAAATAAGTAAAATTTCTATGATTTTTATAAAAACTGAATCGAAAATCGTCTACAATAATAATATTGTAATTAAAAATTATTAAAAGAACAGGTAATCCGAATACCGCATAAGGATCGTGTATAATACGAGCAAATAAAATATGTATATAAAAATAAAATATTTAAACGTACAATTTTTACTCTGAAAACGCGTATCAGGATCGCACATATTTTATGTCTATTTATTTATCACTGTCAAAATACGAGCACTGACGAATGCGTTTAATATTACGAACGTGTTTGAGAACCGATGTCTAATTGAATTTCATTATTATAATATTATTATCATTGGCGACATCGGAATTGATCGCAGTCGCTTGTATACACGTTATTTCGTCAGTCCGGCCATCCGAAGCCTCACAAATACCATTAGTAAACACACGAGCACTGTGCAGTGTATATAAAATATAATATAATATTACTGGCGCACGGACGTGTGAATGTGTGTATGCGCATGTATGGTGTACGAATGAGTGAGTATATGTGTGTATGTGTGTGTGTGTGTGTGTGTGTGTGTGTGTGTGCATGCGTAGGAGTATTGCGCGAGTGCGCTTTCGAAACAGATTGATTTTATGGACAAATAAAACCATCACTTGCAGTACGAGAGTATTGTTTTACACCGGCCACACACACCGAACAGAGACCTCGCGCAGGTTTATAATCCCGACAAACGTGCAGAAATTATTGTCTACACGATAAACGAATTTAATGACTCGTCCTTTTTTATATGCGTCGCGGGAGACAGTTGTACACGGTTTTAGCGGAGTTAAAAATGTGCTGAAAAGTATATTCCCACCGACCACGCGACACAGGCCGGCGGCGGCGTCGGGCAGGGACGCTCACCTATACTAAACGTCCGCGATAAATTCAGTTTGCGAACCATTAAATATGCGGGCGATCGTCCGCCGATTAGATCGATTTCCATCAAGCCGGGTCTCCGTGTATTTTTCCGGTAACAAAATATGATGCTTTATAATATTATATACCGCTGCGCCGCAGGAACGCGCCAGCGGAGAAAAAACAACAATATACGGCTAATGACGAACGGGTGGCAAGTCATCGCGGGACGGACCGGATATTTTATCATTATTATTTCGCAAACAGTGTTCGAGTTTGAACGGCTTGTTATTTTATTGTTTATGTAAATTCCACAGAACCGTTGATTTTATATTCAACAAATATATATATATATATATATATATATATATTTACATGAACACACAATAAACACTGATTTCCGAAGAGGATATCTGCAGTACACAAAATAATAATAACCAGCAATAATCGTAATTTTGTTTCCGGTTTGCAAGAGTATAATAATATGTATTGCAGTATAATAATGTGTATAAAAAAGAAAATACGTGTCTGTCATCGCCGGTTTCCACAGAGTTTAATCGTTCTTGTCGTTTTTTTAATGTAAAACAATGATCACATAATAATATATCGCTCGTAAAAAATCAAGTTGGCTCATAGACTTTGACATAAAATACTTCAAAGTATACAGTTAGAATTTATCAACTCTTAACGAATAACGACCAGCATTACACAATTTGTATTATGTACGCTTCGTGTTCAAAATCAAAATTTTAAAAAGTTACTCGAATTTATTTTGCTATATAAAACTCGTAAAAAACAAAGTTTTAAATGTTTTTAAATATGTTACATTTATCAGTTGCTAAATGTGGAACAAGTCTGAAGTCCATAGGACAAAGTCGAGAGGTTGTAAATTATTTAATGATAATTGCTATAAAAGATTATTAAATATTGACAGTCGTTTGGTCAAAGTATCTGCGTGAAAGCCCGGATGACCAACTTCGTGGAAGTTAATTTTATATTTTAAACCTAACCTTGAGTAGTTATTGAGTGCAATTGAGTGAAAATATATTTTGCCGTTTGGTTAATACAATTTTAATAAGACAATATAATGACATTTATGTATACCATTCTATTCTTTTATTTCATTGGTTGGTTCATTATTATACTATGCACTTTGTCATTCGTTTAATATTAATAAGTACTAATTTATATCATTCCATTCAACTCTACCGTCGTTCAAATATTATATTTTTCGTTAGTCAGCACCCAGCGGCTTATTATAAAAATAATAATATTATGGTGAATAGCCGTAGTAAAATAACGATAACACGAATGCGCATCGTGGACGTTTAAAACGGATTCGAGAATAAAAACGTAGGTACCACGGGGTCTGTCGGTCTGGTTTTTATTATGATTATTTTAGCCATCTGCGCCGGTCCGCAAAGCACTTCTATTAATGGTTTCCCTAATTTTTTAATTGCCTCCGACCCCAGGGAACCACCGTCGGATTTCTGGCCATATTGTTATTATCGTTGTCGTTTACCGCGACCAGCCAACAACGTATACCATAGGGTGTCCGGAGGACGGCGAAATATAACAAGTGCAAACGTCTCCGGAATAATTATTATTATGGTAAGTGTGAAATATTAGTGGTTGAGTATAGTCACACTCCGTTCTGACGATCATAAATCCTCATCACGTAATATACTCTGGCGTTGGTGGATAACAGGCGCTTTTAGAAAACAGAAATCGTGAGCATTTTGACAAAATCCCGTTGATCCTTTCTAAATGTGGTTTTAGGTGGCGTAAATGTGAAGTTTTCTTACTTGGAATTTGCATATTATATATTTTTTGTAAACGCCTAAAAATTCAATACGTGACGAAAGTAATACTCTGTCACGTAATGAAATATTCATTAGTTTTATTTATATTTTTCTTTAAATTTGGTTTATGGAAGAATATTATTCATTGAGTTTGTGCAGGCTACAGCGGCTTTAAAAAACTCATTTTAACAGCGATATCCCTTTATAATCAACACACTGAGAGGGCTACAACATCGTTTCGTATATACCAACAAATCCTATAAAAATATAAATTACGTCAGTTTAAAAATGATGTTTGTATTATCTTATGAGAATCGGACCCAAGAGTGTAATATAGACGACATAGCTATTAAGAAAGACGCCTTCGTCGTGTATTGCATACAACAGCTAACCTTTTTTTGAAGCATTTAGCATTTTACATCTTGTGACTAAACGCTAAAAATTTGTTTTTTATAATATGACCTTTAACGATTTTTCTTTGATTATTTTTTTATTTACTAACATAACATTTTTTAATTTCTCAAAATTATTCAACATCAGCAACTATTCTGCGTAATTAGGTAAAACACACAATATTGTGATACTCTGTTCAAAAATTATTATTTTTTTTTTTTTATTATTTTGATGTTATTAATCTAATTTCAATGACGAATGTTTATAATTAATAAATTAATATTAATATACTAATATATCACCAACGCATCAGTATATAATTTAGGAGGTACTAAGTTAGTTACAAATTGTGATAAATAATTGATTTGTGCATAATAATGTTGATACGATACGCATAACATATTATATTAATCAAGATAATATGCACATAATTAATGCTGATGAATTGCTAGTTGTTGTCGTAATTGTATAGACTTGCAATATATTCTCGAAACGTTGACAGTATACGTGAACTTGGAAATTTCACAAAGCGAACTGTATATAGAGTATTATAGTTGTGGTGGCGGCGGTGGTGTAGTAGGTCTTAGCATTATATACGACTAACAGTGATATATCGTACCTCAGGGCTGTGTAAATTTACAGCAGACCGTTTAGGAAGTGTTCGCCAGTCCTATGAATATTAAAGCGGGGCAGTGGGTTCTTAACTTTTAAGGACAACTCGTTTGAAATCGGCCTATTAACGCTGTCGGTCGTTAACGAAAGGGGTGGATTTCTACGAGGGGAAGGAATTATGGCCAGAGGTATCGCGTGTTTTTTTTTTTATTTTTTAATAAAAGCTTTCTTTCATACAAAAATAAAGGTAAACTCGGAGGGGAAAAGTTTTTACCGTCATCATAAATAATGATACGTTATAATCTCGTGCCACGGCCGGATGGCGTTCCTATTATATTATAATACATAAAGACAAAACGTTTTACACTGCACGACAACTGAGTTGATGATTATTTTCTAGGATTTTCCGATTTTTATCTCCGCGAGAAAACATACTCTACGGCAAAAACTATACATAGGTACACTATGTGTTATCAGAACATAAAATATGTATGATATATAAAAATCGGTAAAACGAAAGTATACTTTATACAAAAAAAAACTGGCAGAAGCAACAACTGGTCCCAAAAACAGATGTGATTTTGATTTGGGTACGTTTGTAATATCAAAATTGGTCAAATATTATATATTCGGCAACAACGATATCGACAACAACAATAATGAATGAAATAATATGTCGTCGTCGTCGTCGTCGTCGCAGTCGCGGGCCGTTTTCACACGTCATTAGCGCGCGTAGAAACGCATCAATCATGTTAATGATATCGCGGGCGCGGCGGCCAAAGGATTTCACGAATACGCGTGACCCCGTGACCCGCAGCAAATCTCAAGTCGATTTCGTTAAAAGGTCCTCTAATGCGGCGATATTGATTCACGAAACGTATTATTGTACAATAGAATATTATTATGTATGTACGTTATTATTTTGTTACCGTCGTGTGCGCGTTGTACTATATATTGTAGTGTACCTATACATATAATAGGTCGTCGTAATAATATAATAATACGCGTTGTTTCGCGAGCTCCGTGTCGGCTGCCGCTGTTTAACGGGCGCGCAGTGTATGTACGAAAGTTACGTCTAAATGCTCTCGTGATTTTCCGAGTGTAACATAATGTATTGTACCTATTATATTAGTCTGTGACCTTTGCGCTGCGCCCGAACGCCTCGAACACTGCACAAAACCCGGACGCCGCCGCCGCAGCGGTTTAATCCTTTTAGATCGCGTGGCGCGAAACTTTTAACGACCGCACAAGTCCGACCGACGTTGTAATGTTTTTCGCGCTCCGTTCGACGGCCGCGGATACATTATTATTATTATTATTTTATTTATGTATATATATATACATTTTGTATAATATAATATATAATATATAATAATAAAACTCGCGAGACGCCCCGCGTGGGTTAAGCGTCAAATCCGCTGTGGAGGCAATAACGTTACTATAATATTTATTATTAAACGCGACGACGACTATAATAATAATCGCGACTTGTACCTATTACCTTTGTAATATTATCGTGTTCTTCGGGCGAATACATAAGAGACCGACAGACATTACGCAACGCGCGCTGTCGAAGGAAATTAATGGACGACGATACATTATGTAGATTCGAATCGTTTGTTATAATACATACGGTGTCACACGATAATAATGATAATGATGATGATAATAATAATAATAGTAATATACTGTACCTACAACTGCAGTGAGTACCTAATACATATATACCTGAATGTATATTAACGACCGATGACAAATTATAATGCGTTGTAATAATATACCCAAATATACGATAATATACATATATGTGTACGAGGATAATACGTATCGAAAAGAACGATTGTTATATAATTATACACTTTTAATAACGTGTACTACATAATATAATATGCGTTTTTTATGCGCCGTATAGGTCGCAAAACCATCGACGATTGTTAGTGTCGATAATAAAAACTTTGTTGCGTCGCCGCAATACGCATCGAACGCGAACTCGCGACGTACATATTATACTGTAGGTACGCCGAACATATTAAAATATGTAGTCTGATGTTGTATGCGTCTAGTAGTAGTAGTAGTAGTAATATGTATTTAATTGAATAAAAAAAAAAACGACTAATGATTCCGATGATCGCGATGAACGATATAATTGTATTAGGTGCACGTAAACCGAATAGAATCCATCGATATTATATTATATACGTTTTGAACGAATCGTATTTTCGTATATCATGTAATAATATAAAACTATAAAAAAAAAAAATGCAATATGTACGTATAGGTATTATGTATATGAAGAAAAAAAAGAGGACTCACCGCGAATACTAAAAAATAAAAATAAAAGAATTCGTTTTCGCGATACAAAGGACACAATCATATAAATCGGTGGGTGTATACTGTATATATATATCATCTATAGATATTATACAACTACAGTCGTCAAAAATAGTGCCCGCGTGAACGGATGAATCGATTTCCACCCGTTACGCATCGGAATATCGCGAGTAAATAAGATGCTCGCTTCGCCGTTATTCACATCATACCTTTCCGTCATATATATATATACCGTCATACCTTTTTCTCGCTCCATTTGTATATTGTTCAAAGACGTACACTGTGCGGTTTGAGTGTGACTTTTGGTTTTCGAGACAGCGAAGTTTTCAATACCGTTTCAAATACGCGTACTGTATATTATTATATTATAAGAATGAAATCCGTATTTACTTAAGGCGGTAAATATATGCTATACATTTCTGTATATATCGGTCACTCGAGAATAGTGTTCCTTTTGTGCAGGATCTTCTCGTTTTTTTCATTTTTTTTTTCACATTGAAAGTGTTTAAATGGGGCCACTGATGGAGCTTCTCCTGAATCCTGTAAAAATGCACGTGCTATTCTTAAAGCGCATTATAATAATCTTACTGAGTTTATTGTGCAAGATAAAAAATGCGCAATGTACTTTCATTTATTATCTACCTGCACAGTAACGTGTGTATACACATATACACAATAATATGTACAAGTATAGTATGAATATTAATTAGTGTGCCATTTTGCCGTTAAATAGGAAATAATAAACATTAATTTTTTTTATTTAGACATTACTAACTGTCAAATTAGTTTCAGATTAATTTAAATCAACATTTATTTATTTATATTTTACATACGAAAACATTATTATAGTTATTGTAACATTATTTATACCAATTATTATATTCATAATAATATGTAAATTTTTCATAAGCAAATATACATTAATTCAATTACCTTTTTTTTTTATTGCCATGCATTAATGAATTATGGTTCACGTATTTTATAATCTAATAGATTACGATGATACTGCAACCAACACGTGAGTAATGTTTTATTTCAGCAACTACGTGTTTAAACAGTCATACAAATTCAAGTCACGCGATCTGCAAATATTATTCTAATATATATTATAATATACTATACTTTTTGAAAATATACAATAAATACTCCAAATTATATTAAAATTGAATTTAGGTTTGATTATATAATTTTTCGTTTTTGTTAATTAAATAATACGGTTATGAAAATTGTATTATATATACTGGGTTTTGCTAATTAAATAATATAACTCATATTACAGATCATAAGTATTTTTAAAATGTTAAAAAAATATTATACAAGCATTAAAACATATTTATATTAAACTATAAATGCATTAATATTTTAAGCCCTACGTTTTACTTTTCTCATTATATTGTTTAAAATTGTGATTATTTTAAATGTATTTCTTTAATTATATTTTATATACCACGTGTTTGTAATAAAATACGAGTTTTTATAAAGTTTTCCTTAAATTTTGTGTTTACTATTGAAATTTTAAATTATTGAAATAACAAATGTTATGCTAGAGATTTAATTCTAACAGTTAGTGTGTTACGTGATTTTAAGTGCCTTAAGTCGAAAAATAAAATAAAATGTTGATTAAACAATATTTTTTTCTTAAAGAATATAGGTTATACTCAATTAGAGGTTTTTTTATTTTATAAAATAATAACTAAAAATAAGTTAAATCGATACGAAGTATATTTTTTTAATTTACAGATATGAATAATGTTTTACTATATTTCAGTATTTCTCTTTATAGTTTATACTTTCAATATTACAATTAATTTGTATTACATATAACAATATTACTGTGAAAATAATATATATAAGTAAATACTAATTACTGTACTAATATAATAACTATAATAATATGAAAACAAATTTTTATAAACAAAAAAGTTATTAATATAAATTATTTAAATTCAATTCAATTATCTCTACAGTTTATAGCAAATAAAACCCATTCAACAAATAAATATGAATTAATTTAAACTTTCAAAGTATATAAGCCGAATCGAAAGAGTATAAAATATAATTCTCAAATATATACATTGATAATTATTAAAACCCTTATCAACTATCTGGATAGCGTTGTGAAAGCTTAAGTATTAAGTATAGTACTCCATACAGTCAAAAAGCTTTTTTTTGTGTAGAGCAAAATCTGTATCTAGTTTTTAATTGTCATAATTTTTAAAACTTTTGGTTCAAAACTATTTTCCTGTAAAATTTTTATATTTTACATTAGCTGATTTAATTGTACCATTTTTATTGGGATATCATGTACTTATATACTTTATTTTCCTACCTACACTATACGCTTAAAAACAGACCGACCACTAACAGTTCAACAAATGAACTGAAAAATATTTTATTTTTAACAAAAAGGCATCATAGTAACTGGAAAAACCTAACGACACGAGTGGGTGAGCAAATGGAGTTCAGACATAATAATAATTACATCCGTCTTACTCTTATCTAAAAGTAAATAGTTAACTACTGGGAATTTCTCTAAGTGTCTCAGAGTTATATTTAAACACATGTATAGGTTAGGTTTATTCATCTCCAAGAATTTCATATATTTTATAGATTTATATTCAAAACATGTACTTCTCAAGTTTTATTATCCAACCAGATAGAGCTTTTTAAAATTATTTAAAAACTGTTATCGCTACAAGCAATCGATTAACAATAATATAGGTACCATACTTAATTTAAAACGAGTAGGTAATGTGTATGTTTAAATCACTTGCCATACATAGCCATCTGCTACATACTGTGTGTTGTAACCAAAGTTAAATTTAACTGTATTATAAAAATGCTTTCAAACATAATTGGTTTATGATTAAATACTAAGTATAAAGTTAAATCATCGCTAGTGCACTATTTTAAAATTGTTTTGTTTTGTCCGAAACAACATTACGAATTTGAAAACTCTTATAAATTTGAGGCTGCATTATTAAGTATAATGATATAGTTTTTGATGGATGCATTGCTCGAACAATAATGAGTTACACACTTTCACTGTCCAAAAGTTATTCTTTAGAATAAAAATTGTATTATTATAAAATATCCTCTGTTCCATAGATACCACTACTTATCCAGTACTATCGTTCGAAATCTAAAGAAATCGTTTTTATAGACGATTATATCATTTTCTATTGTAAATCGTTTTACATTGTAACGTTAACGATGGAAATAATGAAAGTGTTTGTATAGGAAATGAAGGAATTATAATATGGCGTGTGAGCGCGTTGGGCGCGATAATAAACGTTTCTGTGCATTAATTGCATTTTTTCCTCTCGAATCGTGTACATACCGTGGGTCCGAGTAAAAGTGAGAGCCGTAAACAAACACGTTGCCAATATCATATTCATGCATTTATATTTTATATAAATATAATATAATACAATATTATATTGCGTTATAGTGTTGCAGTGAATACGACGCATCTCTGTATAGAATCGAAAAAAATAAGCTGATATTCACCCTCACACATACACGTAAGAAATTATACTAGGCATGAAATAAAACCATGATATTTAATTACAAGAGGACTCAATACTTGTACTTCTGATGGTAATAGTAAATATACTTGTAAGCTGAAAACAAAATTAATCAAAATAATTTCTTCCCCGTTAAAAATAGTTATTTATTTATATATTTATTTATACCCTTAGTCATTTTGTGACATTTTAAACCTGATTTTTCTACATTAACTATTGAAGATAAATTTCACAACACTACGAGTGAAATTCAACAATGCGTCGTTTGGAAAAATATTTAATTATTCTTTGCCTTGAAAACCAACTATCAAATATCTCGGAGTGACACTAGATAAGAGACTGAATTGGTATAGCCATACGATTCTATTTCCAGTAATAAACAAAGAATCAGTAATTTATAAAAATTTTTTAATCCTAATATAAAAGCAGCTACTATAAAAATAAAAATAAAAATAAAATAACTATGAATATTGTAATATGTATAACCACTGTCTGAACTTATATCTTTGAATTATGACTGAAGACTTTTAGTTGAATTCAATGCTATAATATATTATTTATTGGGCGTAACTGTAATCTTGATATTTTTTTATAATTATAACACAATTTATTATATCCATAAATATATATTTACGCGGTACATAATATGTTAGCTAAGTTTATAAAATACTACCTACTTAATTCTATGTGGGTGGCAACTATTGCGAATATTTTTGGGAGGCAACTCGTACGCATATGATAAATTATGATATATCTGTTAACGGGAGGAAACCAGTATATTTTATTGGCCTTTTTACTCACGATAAGGATGGTATGCAATTCGTATATGTATTTTGATAGGCGATTATAGTACATCACGATCGGGACAAAAACAAAATCTGTGCGTCCTAATCGCGACGGAGTGCCGACCGTTGCGAAACCTTTGCGATCCGAGCGCATATTATATACACACTCGCCCATATTCTCGGGCGAACATAAATAAATTTAGTTAATCGTTTTCTAACGTACACGCGAATGACACGTATAAAATATTATGTATAATGATAATATGCGCGTACACCCGCCGCGCGGTCGTGTACGTCATTATTTTTTATTCACTCCTCGGCCCTTTTACCTCGTCGCGGCACTCATATATTATATATATATATATATATATGAAGGTATAATATTATATATATAGGTGGGCTACTGACCCGACGGCCACTACTAACAATCGATCATTAGGTTCGATCGTAACGCATTTTTTTGTCACGTCGATTAAAGCACGAGTGCCGCCCCCGTCCTATATATACGACTGCGATGAAGTCTCCGACGACGACGACGACGAATGGTCCGAAAAGTGTCGCTTGGCAGTATTGTAAAACGCGTGGCACTTCTATGATATAATATACGTATATACGTCATTATATTATTACTACACTACTATGTGAATACCCACAACTAGCCATAGTTTATCGGTCGCGGACGGACGCAGCACGCCGAGTCAAGACCGCCGACGGCCTCCGTTACACAATCGCCACGCAGTGTTTGACCGGGTCGCACGAACGCGCGTCAGTATTTACTTATACCTCTGCACCTGCCCACAGATATTATAATAAAATAATGTGCATGTATATATATATATGTGTGTGTGTGTGTGTAATGTGTGTTTATGCGTGTAAGATTCGTACTTGTACATAATATTATATATTGTAAACGATCGCGAGTTGCGCAAACAAACGGCGGATTCGACGTTTGCGCGTATACAGTGTTATAGTATTATTACGCATATTGCAGTAGGTATACGAGGACCGTGTGTTTTTTCGTAAACGAACGAGCGCGCTTTAGCCCGCGGCCGAAACTGTGCGGAATGATAATAATAATAATAATCATATAACAACAGCAATCCAAATATTATAATATATTACACGTGTGCACACGTTTATCGCATAGCCGCATAGGTGTATATAATATATTATTATTATTATTATTGTGTACCTATTGCGGGCTCAAACGACGTGTTTTGTAATCGGCCGCCCGCCGTACGCCCAAACCCGCTGCGGGTTTACGCGTGAAAATCGTGCGTTTCCGAAACACGACGTTCCGCCCAGAAACGGTACAGTCATTTCCAGCGCGACGAGTTCGTGATATCGTTGTTCTTATTATTGTTATAATGTGTACATTTCACGTCCTTGTCGTTTATCGGTTGGTCGGTGATTTCGCGTCTCCGTTTTTATCTCCGACGAGTGCGTAGTCAAATTATAACTATGCTATAATACTATATATATATAAGACTTAGGTATATTCAATTCGAGTATATTGCAAACACGCATAAGCCTAATGACGTAGCAGAGAAAAGATTCACTTCATAATTTCCGGTCATCACCACATCAAACAATATACCGAAGGAAACGCGGTAAAATTAATGTGGGTACTAGATTTCTCGTCAATTGAAAGTGACGAAAAAGCCGAAATGCACGCCAAGAACACAGCATCCTCAACATGCTCTACAGACAACATTTCGCTCATCACCTTTCGAGATATTAAATAAACAATACAACTTTTAGACAGCGTGTCCATGTTTTCAACTCTGCTCAACGCAACAACAAAAAAATCACAAACGCATTGTTGTACTTTCTACATTCATTTTACACTCGTATAATAATTGAAAAAGTTTTGAATTTGGGCAAACGCGAGAAATTAAAATGTCCGCGACGCGAGAGGCGTTCTGCGGTTTTCGCTCCGACAGTCTGCTGGTTCCCATATTACACATCGACGTCGTCGAATGTAAACGTCGAATGACCGGGCGGAATCGGACAGGAGATATTATATGATAATATAGCGACGAGTCGACCGACACATACGGCTGGCACACTGCCGGTCACGTCGATAGTCCATGGGAAATTATGCGACATTTGTCTCAAAACCTATGTTATTGCTGTTGCGCGCCTGCAGTGTTTATAGAGGTATAATACATGGCCGTCGTCGAGTATATTATATGGACGCAGAGAAAAACTCTTCTGTTGTGGCGGAGGCGGTGAGGACTTATCGAGATCTGATACACTTTGGACGCTCGTCTTGTGGGACAAAGTCGGAACGCATATTATATTAATATACAACAAACACGCGCGCACACACACACACACACAATGCATATTATACGCGTATTTTATTATATATATATATATATATATATTGTGTGTGTGTTCATATGCAAATATGCAGTGTGTACATGTATAAGGATTAGTCACCGGTCAGCTGTATAATAGTACACACACCTATATATCTATATATACCTCGCGGTTTTATTTATACAAATTATTATTATTATTACAATGGCAGTGTTAAGACTAGCTGTGTTTGCATATATACCTATATACCAGTGCACATAATACAATGTACAAGATTTCGACGCCTCTGGGCGGCTTTACGTCTGTCTGTCTGTCTGTCTGTCTGTCCGTCCTTACTTATTTCCATCTCTTTCTCTCTCTCTCTCTCTCTCTGTATCTGCCCAACACAAACACACTATTTCTATGTCCGTTCCTCCGTCTGAATGCGTACGCGATTTTGCGTGGTTCGGCCCGTCCTGTAGCGCGTTCACCGCGTGCCCTGCGGATGACACCTACTGAACCACTGCGGTTCATTATTCGGTATTCACAATAATATAATAATATTATTACAATGTTGTGTACGACGTGGGAATACGCGTTCGGGGCGGACGACATACCGATCAACCGATACTCGGGCCCCCTCGGTTCGCCGGCGCTTTCGGTTAGGATTTTCGTTGAAATACGTACATGTATATAGAATAAAGAAATTATTGTGTTCTGTACCCGAGACATATCTGTGTACGAGTTGAACATATACTCGTACGCACGGCCGTACTGGTTTTATCCAGTCGAGGGTATAATGTATAATTATGATCACCTAGAATACTACATAACGTATGTATTTATAATATTAAAACATTGGAACCGGAACCATTATTTAAATATATTAAAACCGAGACCGATATAATATGTTGATAGTATAAGTACTAAAGGCATTTTTCCATATTCATAACTTTGATCGATTTGATTTGTTTAGATCGATTTGTGTATAAATTATATCAGTCCTGGTTAAGATAACCGAACCAACCATTTACAATTTTTAAGAATTTGTGTTATTCTTCTGACCACCGAACCAAAGTTAACCAAGAAATTATAGGTAATAGAATTCTAGACCCAGATGCATAATAATAATATACACGATGGCTACTATATGAAATATTTTTGGGATTCAAAAGGTTTTCATTAAATTCGATTGCTGGATTGAGTTTCACACATATTACACCCAATGTCACTATTATTATTATTATATACCAAACGGCATCTGTTATATACTTAATGGTTCAAATACCTATGTGATTTTTATACTGTTATACGTACCTAGAATTCCTGTATGTTACATTTTCTTTTTCTAAGTTCGTTTGCAAATAAATGGCACATACCATTTTTGTTCTTCGCGTCGCATATTAACATTCATAGTCGGTCTTAAAATAAATCGTGATTTTTCCGCTATTCGAGTCATTAAATACATCGATGTCATTCGATATATCATGCACTTTTAATGTGTGTTTGAATCCAAATGACCTGGTGTCTTTACGCACAGTCATTAAGTAATTCAGCAGTGTATTTATCCGCTAGTCACACACATAATTTTTTATTACCTTCGCGTACCACAGGTATTATTCACGTGCATGCAAATTCAAATTAATGACCCGACAACGTTGTAAAGTTTTATTATATTACACACTTCTATTTTTCAAATAACGACTTTGATATGATCAACAGTTTATAATATGCGGTACAAAATAATAAATGCCCGGACGGTATTGTAGGAAGTTTTTCTTATATTTTTTCGTTATCTCGTCACCTTTAATAAATATAATAATTTATTGCAGAGCGCGGCGGGTGTAGTATACGATATAATATACTGAGTGCAATCGAATCCAATTATAATTCATACGCCGAATGTATTGATTGGTTATCGATCAATTTATGAAATGTTTCGCTTTTATAAATTGGTATTGTATTACATTTCCAAATTAATGTATAAACTTTTTACATAATCCAAAGTACCTATATAATATATATTTCGAGAATACGATACTTTCAGTGAAACTTGATACTATAAACGCTTTTAACGAACCACAAAAAAAAAATCGGTAAAAAGATTAATATTAATTGAATTAAAATGATTTTAAATTCTTTGAAATTACTTACGCCCGCTTGGATCTGCAACACAATTTTATTTATTCGTAATTTAATTTTCTATACAATTGCACACGGTTCATGCAAACAACAAAAGATATTAGTTTCATGATAAAAACACTATAATCTCAAAATTAAAATCTATTCACTTATTGTTATACATAATATTATACTAACTAATAAAATAATATGTTCAAAAACATTGAGATCTTCAAAATAAATTAATTTAAGACATGATAGAAATAAGGATAATAATACTATAATTATCATGATAAATATTATTACGGCTTTCATATATATTATATTAAAAAAAAAAAATAAAACAAAATTAATAACCAAAAATACAGTTTTTTTACATTTCTTATTATTATAATTATATATACAGTAATTTTAAAATATATGTTATTTATATTATATAATAATGTTTGTAGATTATTATTCAATAAATATTCTACAAACATTTGTAATCGTGTATATAATGTTGTAACGGTTTTGATTTATTAATATTTGAGGTCAATTGCCTGTAGGCGAATTTTATCGCTGCTGTTACTTTTGAAATATAGTTGAATCTGATAAATGTCCAACCAGGACAACATTATTAATTATCTAGTTAAAATTTCGAAATAACATAAAAATAACTGACTTACTTATAAATATAAAACCATTATATACTTATAAAATTGTTCTTACATCTAGTATAGTAGTTAATTAATAATACAAAACGATGTAATTTTTGGTAAAACATTTAAAGTCATAACATATACGTCAGTTATAATAATTTTTATCGTGTACTTATTATATATAGTTATTACAATCCGATACATTTTATAACGTTCTATACTAAAAATATCATAAATGCCAAATTATTATCAATTGGTTAGAAATAAGTACGAGCACGTCCCAGTATAAATCAATTACCTAGGTACATGCCTGTATAACATGACTATAACGATATATGATATTAATAATAGAGACAAAAAGAAGAATTATTTGCTCGTGGATAAGGTAATAGAGAGGGGTGCAAAATCACATTATAGGCTAAGAACGACAAGCAAAGTTAATTCATTTCATTTTGTCGCCCTTATTTTTTGCACATTTATGACTTGCCGGCGAGGCGAGGGTCCTGCAAACACGGGAACCATAAGTAATATTGGTTTTGGGGAACTCGTGTTTTACGGTTGGTTTTTATTACGAAATATTATTACTGCCCGAAACCGGGGGAACTGAGGAGCGGGGAAAGCTGTCCAAATCCGGCAGCCGTCTTTAATCAAAAGTAAAAGCAAGCAAAAATAAGAAGAAAAGTTTTGCGCGCGTGAAGATATATATCCGCGGATCACCGTTAAGTTTTATTAATAATAACGTCTTCTAGAACTCATATTTACTTATATATCACAAATGAGATGATACACGACCGGAATACGGGCGCGACGGTAATGACGAAGACAGAGAAGGTCAAAACTTTTTTCGAACCATACACACCTCACTTCCTTCCCCCCGCCACAATTCCTGAATGAAACTTTGGAAAGAAAAAAAACTTATTTAATAAAAGCACTGCGAGAAAAATATGTCGTCGCGTGTGTGTGCGTGTGTGAACTTTTTGGACCCCGCGAGGGTTAGAATTTATGTCGCCCATATATTGGACGGCTGCGAAACATCCGGAAACGCAGACAAAACACGAACCAATATTATAAATCATTCGATCGAAATGTGTTTTTAACAATTTGTGTGATTGAAAAATAAAAAAGTGAATATTTTCATCGCATTGCAATCACACACCGGTCATATTCATTATTGTTATTATTGATATTATCATCGCTTCTGGATATATTTTTTGGGTACTGGTGCATCGTTGCAGTGGCGCATCGAAGAAATTGTTGTTTTGCTTAAATTCACAGTACGAAATGTGAGCAATAATTCAACACACTCAAACCGATTATAAACAAAATCCGTTGTGATTTATTATTTCGTTCCATAGTTTCTTTGGACTATATACACACTCAATTGTGTGCACACAAAATGATTCGTTTAGCAATATCGATTTCCGAGTATACTATTACAATATTATAATATATTGCTAAACGGCGAACAACCGAAGGAAAAAATAATATTTTCTTAAACTGAAATGCATTGTATTTTAGTGTACTCAAAAATAATATGTAGACGAATATTTTATTATACATGTGTGTACAATATTATTATGTGACAACAAAATATATATTATATATTCAGATAATAAATAAAAAAAACGTTGAAAAAACCGTGTAAGCCGATAAAATATTGTTTCCATTGTATCAGTTTTATAAGTATACACATAAATATAGTGATGTCGTGTGTCAACCCAAACATAAAACAAATTTATTTTGGTCTTTATTATTATACAAAATATATTAATGAAAGACCGAATTTGATAGGTTTTAAACGGATATTTTAAACTTTTTTTTATATAAATAATTTATTAATATTCACGAACGATTCACGTGGTTCTAATTTGTAATACTCTTTTTCTGTTATTCTTATACATAATATACTAGCTTAAATTTAACACAACTCGAACAATAAACTAATATTATAAGCACAAAATATATTCACGAGTATTATAATCGAAATAATAAAATAAACAAATAAATACACCAACGCTCTGCTGAGTCACAATAGTTATTATATTTGAATATTGCATTTTTCTTTTTTCATTTTTTATAAGACGCGAAGAGATTATAATATATTTTCAAAAATCTTGCTCGTTCAAACACCAATAGGTATACTTAAACATCAAAATGTATAAACATGCAATTCGAATATTATGATGATGTATTCCTCTTAGACATGCATATGTGTGTGTGGCTTTGTAATGCATTACACACCACGTGTTCCTGTCTCGTTTGAATTCATAAAAGCATTCTCTCGTGTTACCACCACTCGGCGAAACATTTTCAATGAAGTCATACTTTCGTCGTTTTCGACCCAAGAGAGTAAAATATTTTACTCGGAAACGTTATGATGATTAAATACTTAAAACACGTGTATTCGCGGTTCTCGTAAAGACATATTAGATTTCAATGGCACGAGCACGTAGTCGTCTGCCAGTCTGCGACTGCATCACCGGTACAGGAAGTAGACGATACGTTAACTTGCATTACCGCTGTGACACATTTGCAATTTTCTAATAGTTATACTTATATAATCATTTTTGAAGAAAAAAACGCGCGACATTCAAACGTGCCGACTCGACGAATACGTGGCCCTGAAATCCAATACCTGTACAATAATATGGCATTATTTTGACACGAGGGATCGTATACCGTTTAACTGCGACGATTTATGAACAACGTGTATTTTATTACAAAATAGATGATGGATTAACAAAACGAAACGCTCTGTAGATGTTTGGTAATAGTAACCGTTATTTTGAAGACGTGCAGACTATGAAATTCATATGCATGATATTGTAATTTCAAGTGCAATTTTGTACGAGTTATGAACTCGATTTGTGAATGTGTGCAGTTGTCCGTACAATCAAGCAATTCTGCCGTAGATCTTAGTAACCGATCGTGACCACTAAAAAAAAAAAAAAAAAAAAAAAAAAAAATGTAAGCAATTAATAACATAGTTTTCAGCTATTCGTTTGTCGTTTGTATTCCAATAATATTATATCATTGATTATTTATTAATTGTCAATAAACGCCGTCTCCTTTTCTCCGTAACGATAATATCATTATATGTCTAGTATGCAATGACATAATAATATATTATATTACCGTATTCTTGTTTTTTTTTTTTTTTTTTTAAACGTGTCTCACGTAGTCACGTGTGCAGCATACTCTAACTTCGTCTTATAGTAATCCGTCCATATTATAGTTCCACCTCGGGGCTGACCCGAAGACAAATAAGAAAATTAAAAGTACCCGATGAATTTCACACTCTTCTTAAAATTTATTGCACGCAGACATGCACACGGTGGCAATGATATCCCGTAGTCGACCCGCAAAACGCGCAATAGGTCGGGTATGCATACCTATATGTGTGCGCGCATATGTGCATATAAATAATAATATGTAATACAACGGGAGGTCGGTAAAGATCGAGTTACACACGCCAAAGGTCCGTCCGTAAAATCCACGACTGAATATTTATTATTTACGCGACCGACTTTCTTCGGCACCCACACACGGTCGTTTAGCAGCTCACACGACGGTTGCTGTTGAAACAATAATAATATTAAGTCAACAAAAAACTTTTATTCGTCATCTACCTATATATATTATTATGGTATTTCGTAGGTAAAAACATTAATAGCATAAAAATATAAATAAATAATAATTATCATTATTGTTGTAATCACGCCGATATAGTATTCGTATAACAGTAAATGCAATAATAACGGCCGTGTTATACATATCGAATATAAACAGAAATTAGCGCCTACGCGAAGCTGTGCGTACACGCTCTGTATAAAATATTACATTATATTATTATTATATATATATACCGACATACCGTCCGGATGCAACAGCGTATTACGGTTGTCGAAATTAGGCATTATTGTTTTGTAGGACGTATTTCAGCAGAATGCAATATAATATATTAATAATTTATGCATTCGTTCGTGGGTGGTAAAGAATATAACATATTATTCCGTATTCGTTATTATTATTGTTATTTTTGTGCGTCGAATACCAACGCGTCTGTACTCCGTATACATTATTATTGCGGCCGCTTTTTCCCCGAATTCCGCAAATGTCCGCGTTTCGATGCAGTACTATTATGTATTATTATTACTGTTTTTGTCGTGGTTGTTGTTGTTGTTGTCGTCGTCATCATTTTTTATCCTGTACATATAATATTCGATCGTTCTTCTTTGGTTTTCAAAAAAGTTTCGAATTTTAGTTAAAATTCCAAAGTTTCGTCATTAAAATAATTTAAACTGTATATCTGACTTGAACGCTATCCCTCTGTCAATTGACACCTGAATTGCAAAAGTTATAAATTACTATCGATATTATAATGTCATGGTATGAATTGAAAATCAATTTGCGTGGTTGACTATATATAGTTTTAAATATCACTAATCTGCATAAATAAAAATGAATTCTTGGTAATAATTGTTGAGCTTTTCATTTCTAGAATTTATTCATATCATATAATGGTAGGTTGTAGGTATATATGGTAGGTACCTATGGGTATTTGAAAACACTTCATGGAATTTGTCAACGTCATCAGTAACGGCTACAAACTAATTTTAATTACAAATAAAGTATAACCTAACTTGGTTAATTAATAATATTAATATGCAACCCCATAAAAAATAAATGTGTGTTGCATTACAAAAATTCATATTAAATTAATAATATTAAAAACGTTTTATTTTCAAACATTGAGAGCAATATATGCATAGCACAATATCATGGGCCAGAAAACACTAAAATAACAGGAAGTTGATTTTACTATAGTAATTCATTATATAATGAAACCTAATAAAGTATTGTTGTACCAATAAGGGAATAAACCATTATTAAAAATCGTTAAT
This sequence comes from Rhopalosiphum padi, assembly GCF_020882245.1. Classification (NCBI taxonomy): domain Eukaryota; kingdom Metazoa; phylum Arthropoda; class Insecta; order Hemiptera; family Aphididae; genus Rhopalosiphum; species Rhopalosiphum padi. The sequence continues at coordinate 35,741,355 of NC_083598.1, forward strand.
ACAATAATTTATGTTTGAATAATACACGTGTATATTATATTACATATTATTATATTATCTTACCATCTGTTTTCTCGTGGAAATAAATATTACAACGTAAAAGAACATTTTCAATAGAAAATAATTTTAATTAACCAAATAGGGACCAAGAAAATGATTTTAACAATTATTAAAAAAATTTACATTTTAAATAGATATTATATTTTTGTGGATTTAAATAACGTATAGGTAGGTAACAGTTAATTATATTTTTCCTAGGTATAATGTAAAATAGTAATGATTTTACTTCATGAATAATGTATGATAAAATAAATAATAAATATTAAAAAATATAATTTAAACGATTATTAGTTGTACTATCGATTAATTTTTGGTATTGGTTTCAGCCGAAAGGTTATTACTGTTATTAGTATTATAATTATACATTCCTAGTTCTAGAAACAGAACAGAAATCGATTTAATACCATGCTTCCATAGATCTCTAGATTACATTTCTTCAAAAGTTGTTGTCCTCGGAAACTATTTGGAAAACTAAATAGTCAATTGAAAAAAAACTATTTCTTCAAAGTAGCAACTAGATTCGGTTCCCAATCAATAGATGGAGTTACTTTAAACTTTTTGAGCACTTTTTGTTCAAAAATATATTTACAGAATTTAATATACAAATAAATAAATCATGATGGTTGTAAATTTGTAGGCCTATATTTCACGCTTCTCTTTGGGGTCTAAAATGTTGATAATTAACTATATATACTTACTCAGTATGCTGTCATTGTCAAAATAAAATATTCATCATTTCATTATTTTAATAATCTATGACTTATGAAGTTGATTTATTATTATGTAGTTAACCTGTTCAAGAATCCCACTCAAAATACGATGAACAAATAATGATTACTGCAGTACAGTGTAATTAAAAATAAATGTAAATAATTTGTCCACCTTCGAACTAATACAATTAAGCAGGCTTATAGGTATATATTTTTCATTACACTCACGTGATAATGTTACCTATTTATCTGTTAGTAATAATGGATCTTTTTTATTTTATAAATAAATTAGTGAATTCTCCTTGAATTTATTTTCGTAATAATTATCGTTAATTAATTTTGTGTCAAATATAATGTTTAAACTGTCTTAAAAGCCAGTCTATATTTCAATTAATTTTTTAACTTAAAATGTTTAATATAAATGTTTAAATATTATTTGTTCCAATTCTTTAGAAATGTATGTTAATTATATATTTTTTTAATTTACAATGATGAAAATCCTTTATAATTTTGTATTAGTTATTTAAAAATTACCTAAATATTGTAGTTTTATCTAAATCAATTGATTTTACTCGCCATGCAATAGCCTATATAGGTATTATAAATGCAAATATTATATTAATACGCAATGGTTTGAAGGTACAACACTACGTTAAAAAAATGCTTATAATTACCTTTAAGTTAATTAATAACAATTATATTTGACTAATATAAGACTATATTAGGGATTAAAAATTGAATATTTAAATAAATTATCGTAGTACCTAGGTAAACTGTATATAAGAGAATGATAAAATAAACATTTATGAATAAATTATAAACTATAATTATCCAAAGAAAGCTGTTTTATAAAATTTCAGAAAATTATTTTAATATTAAATTTTTAGAATAAATAATGATTAGATTACTAAGGTACATGGCCCTTTTTTATGTTCATATATCTTTTAATTTGAGTTTTATAAATCGGAGGAAATTTTTCACGCTCATAAACAAATAAACGATCAACTTGTGGCGAACGGTTTTTGTGGCATTTGTTAGCACTGTGTAAACAGTTTTTGACAGGCTGAGATGGATTTTATTTTTTAGGTATTTCAACGGATTAACAAATCTTCTTAATGAAATCTCCGAGCACGAATTGTTCCAAATTTGCACATGACCCGTCACCGGGATTATTTTTAGAAAAAACAGACCTTTTATAAATACATAATATATTATTTAAGTGTGTGTGTGCGCCTGCGCATTCGAGTGAGCGCGCTTGCGTGTGGGTGTGTATGTTTGTTTGTGTATGTGTGTGTGTGTGTGTGTGTGTGTGTGTGTGTGTGTGTGTGTGTGTGTGTGTGTGTGTGTGTGTGTGTGTGTGTGTGCATACGTGCGTAAGCGCGAGCGTGTATACGACCGAGAGGCATCGGTCCCCAGCCTTTTGATGTGTTATTTTGACGCGATTTCTAATTATATTGTGCGTCCTCCTTTCATCTTTTTTCATACGTATATAATATATACGCTTATGTGTGTGTGTTTACACGTATACGTGTGTGTATGTATGTATGTGGTAAGCACACACCAGCGGAGGATCACAACGCTATTTTAATTAGCCATTAATCTGGGACTGGTGATGTTTCGCACAAAAGAAAATACATACAGGCAACCGACATTTTTTCTTCTCCATCATCTCCGTCTTGTCGTCGTATTTTTATGGACCGCAACCGTTGTCAATTAAACCGAGTTAAAAAAAAAAAAAAAATTAAACGCACACACACACGGCAGATTTTTGTACGTTATGTGCACACATGATATTATAGCAGAGAGGTGCATATAATATCATATATTTTAATAGCGAACCCACCGTATATATTATTACCTCTGCCCACACCGTTAACGCGTGCGGTGGTGGTGGCGGCGGCGGTGGTGGTTAACTTTTGTCACGGGCCGTTAAAAATATACACGCCTTGGCTAGGAAACATTACTCAACCGGCCGCCGCGCACTTGCATCAATGGCATCACGAATTAACGTTTCCGAGCGCGTTTTAGACATAACAAAATATGCGCGTGCCGAACGTCCTATTGTCTCTCAGCAGTTGGACAGCGTACCTACGTACATACCTACCATAATATATTATCGCTGCGTGTGCGTAGTTGTCGAGCACGAGAATTTAAGGACCTCCGTCGCCGATTCCAGACTTTATAATATACATCACATCCTTTCCGTACGGTATATACCTATATTATATAATTGAATATAACAGAACTCGATTTATCCATTTCAGAAGAAATCGTGAAGTCATGTCATTATATAGCAGTGTTCGCAATAGGTAGGTATCTAATACTAGGTATATTATTATATTCACAGTGCTTGAATTGGAAAAAATTACATTATTTAAGAGTACCGACATTTATGTAGGTGATTCTGAATAATTAGATAATATTCTGAAAATTTCTGAAAATAGAACACTGTACTTAAGTCCCGCTCCTCGGACCAGTTGTAGTTCAAAGCTGCGAGTCGTATTGTACAAGGATAATTAATGACACTTGACTGTAAAAATACAAGTATTACACATATAATATAATGTATATGATACACGTATTCTGTTTTATAGTGATATAATACAATTTAAATGACGATAATTTGTGCACGTATACTTCTATTGAATATAACCTGAAATAAACCTGCAACTAACGCAGTACTATACATAAGTATAATTGCATATTTGCATCGATAACTAAATAACGGGCTTTTTTCACTATTACCCGTTTTCGTTTAGACTCATCCGACCGCAGAGATGTAACTTTGGTATACATTTATACTACCTAATCATTAAAAATAAATCGTTGAATAATACGTATATCCTTTAGAAATAATGTATGCAATTTATAAGCTTGCGGTCCGCTGGCTGTCATATGTCGTCACAAAAAAAGAGACTTATTATTATTATTATATGGTGAATATGAATAATAAATTACGTCTCAGCATTCAGCAGGAACGACATGAGCAATTGAATAGACTACTATGATTTATCGTCTTTTTTATGTTTACTATCTTAAAGTTTTAAATATTTACTTATACTTGTGCCATTAATTTATTGCGATTTTTTTTTTTTTTTTTATTATTATTATTCAAACGAATAAACAAAATTGCTGTGCTTGTATTTCTTCCAGTACAGACGAGAGGTCAAGTGTATTCACAGAATTGCCTAACAGGCGTCGGCAGCAAAAAATACGTCTTACAATATAATAATACTAATATGTTCAATTGTCAATACTGCGAATATCACGCGATACCTGCTTGTGATACGTTCAATTATACTTAATTGTTGATAATATAAATACATAATACTATAATATACACATATAATAATATAGGTAGTTGGCCAATTAGTTTTTAACACACTATTTATTTATGGTGGTTACTTAACAGACAAAACAAAACGTATTCATCTATTAAAAAATATACCTACTAACATTATTATCGTATGATTTAACTTTATGGAAGTGCGGTGTAAATGTACATCATTACCTAGTTGGTTTATGCTTACGCGTAAATACTTTATACTCATAGTACATAGTTCATGATATCATATACAGTAGCCTTTAAACTTTTTATACGACAGTTAAGTATAAAAAAACTAAATGTATGGTAGTATAGTGGATCAAAATTGTATTAACACATATAATTTTAATTGCAGAATTTATATTAAATTATGATTTAAGTGATAATACTTGACACATGATGGCGAGTGCACGCGATAATAATTTAGGATATTATTATACATACTTTTTAGTTCATTCGCCGTACCTCGGAAAACAGATTAAAACTTCGTGGATCGCAGTTACCCCTGTTATACGTTATTCGTCTACAATAATTAATATCGTGCAATGTATTACGATTGTTTTAAAAACGTTTCTTTTCAAAGTCTGATTACGGTAACGTATTCATTTTAAAATACATTACAAATTAATTTTGTTAAAAACAATATTATTATACCTACATAACATATAACACACGGTATCGATAAAAAAAAGAAACAAACAATCGCACCTACAACACACGATGACTGTCTAAATCGAGAATTTCAACTTTCTTAATCTAAAAGTTGCACTCGCACTATTATATATACACAGTAGGAACATGAACGATAAATTATACATTTTAATCTTAAATATAATTATATGTTTAATGTTAATACATATTTAAGTTTATAGCTTTGAGTATATTTTAACTATGTGTTTTGTCAGCATACGCTATATACGCCGTATATACGTATTATATATCTATACAAATACGTATGTAATATATATAGGTGTAAGTTATCGTTTATTAGTTTGGACTAACGTTGAGAAATACACCGAGAACACCTTAAGTTCGTGTGTTGTTATTTTATCTTTACCATACCCGCTATATTATTGTAAAAGTATCTACACATCTATTATACAGCATACAGCTACAACATGAATAATAAAGTAAAAATACGGCTTTCAATAAATAAAATTTCATTGGCGTTCCGTCGCTTTATATATAATGATGATGCATATTTATATATATATTTGTATATATAGTGTTATATAACAGTGCGTTCCGACGATATATTTATCTTTTCACATATTAACGTTTGAATATTATGTACCGTTCGGAATCTTTACCACTATTATTTCTAGATTAAATAATGTGAGGGAGCTCTAATGTCTATAAATTTAAATTTATGTAACTACCGTGTTGCGTGTTTAAAACTTTGGTAATTCCATAAAATTTATCGACTGTATAAAAGCGTAGTTCTATATTCGGAGTAACCCTATGAATAAAAACGGTTGGAAATCGTAGTATTTTTTAGAATATTTTTGACCGAATTTGTCGAGATCATTGCAGGGTCAGCGACCATTTTCAAATCTACGAAAATTAAAAGTGTTTGGTAATAAATGATAAATTTAAAAGTATTGTTTATAACAAAATAAACAACATTTTATTTATATCATATAAAAGTGTTGAAATTACTATTAACAATGATATTTTTCATTATTTTTCAAATTTTTCATCAAAATTAATTGTACTTAAACTCTATAAGCATGTGCAGATAAAGAAGGCCATCTGTTAAGTGTGATTGGTATGGATTTTTAATGGCATTTTAAATCTAAATAATTAGTACTAGTATATTTTTAATTTTTGAAAACAATAAGGAGAATTCGGCAAAAAAAAAATGTCCAAGCAATTGTTATAAACCAGCTTTTAAAAATATATGTTTTGACTGTTAATCTTTAATTTTATTTAACCACGTTCCACTTGATACCCAATATAAATATTTATCAGCATCGATATTAAGCAGACTGACCGGTAGTTACACTGTAGATCGTATATATTACATACAATATAAGATCCACCTAAAACTTGTTGTGACTCGTCGTTTGTCGAGTGAACGTGGTCACTGCACGTGGGCATAAACGAACAAATTACATTACGTAGCAGCAGTAGACTATATTCAATATTGTCATAACACTCACAGCACCGTGTTGATTGGAAACCTATGTCGGAATAGTATTGCAGCGCAGCCGATATATATTTAATTAATATCCGAGCAATAACAGTATAACACACAACGTTGCAACGAAGAATTTCGTGAACAATGTGCACTCGCGTTATTTCAGAATGTTATTCGAACAATGCGCGCTGACCCGGGATTTATCTACATAAGACTGTATATGAACTTTCATCGACTCGTATCGATATTATCATTATTTTCCTTTTTTTTTTCCACTAAATATCTCTGTCGGGGCCCGATATGCAAACCACGGCAGGTAATATTATTGTAATTCCGCTACCCGCCGCGGTCATAGTAGGTAGGTAATATAATATTGTCGCAGCGTAGTCGAAGACGGTAAAATATCTTTAGAATGTAATAACACGCGTCGAAAACGCAAATCACGCGAGCTCGCGGGGAACGGAAGTCGTAAGTCTGCGGGATAACGTAATATTACTATAATCATAATATTATTATTATCGTGTGATACGCAATTGCGTCGTGTCCATATCATCATCTATCCGTTGCGGCGCGGCCGTTATTTTTTATTACATTAAAAATATGACTATATTAATTTTAATTTTTCTTTATTGATACGGTCACACCGTAATGTGCGCCGGGCGTATAGACGCCATGCCACGGCCACGACTGGTTTTCGGACGACCCAAAACCCGTCGCAGACGACTCGCGGTCGTGTCAACGACGACTTGTGATAATTATTTTACCGTTGTCGCATTAAACAATATCACACGACGATAAGTCTTGTGCGGACCGAGCGCGGTATTCGCCATAATAAATCGGCAGCGCCGCGCGGTAGCCGCAGCAGCCCGCCGCGACCGTGGCACAACCGTCCGCCCGTCGTCGGAACGCTGTAAATAATAATAATAATAATATCGTATTAATATTTTATGTGGTAGGTATTATTATCACAATATTATTATCAGTGCACTATACAAATAATAATAATAATAATAATAATAACGACGTTTTATACGCGCGCGACCGTTCGTACTTGTCCCCGCGCGCGAAGACTTTCGCCGAGGAGTTACGACCTCTTGGCACGATATATACCTATATCGAAACCGGCTGCAGCAGCAGTTGCGCGCACACGCGCAGTTACACGGACACACATAATATTGAGACATCATAGTCCCACCGGGTGGTCTCGTGCAGTACATATTATACGCACACACACGCTCAGATAGACACGTAGGCGCGACAATGGGGAAAAAAAACACGATTTCTTCTTTTCGCTTTCCGCCGTCCGTGCGCGCGTGTATAGATGCATTTTATCATTTCTCTCGTCCGCCCTCCGCCTCCCCGCCGCCCGCGATCGCCACGGGTCCCCGGTCTCGGTACAAATATCGTGATTTACACGTCCGGGAAACCCGGCGGTGCGAATAACGGGATGAACGCGTCACCTCCCCGCGGGGTGGAAAGTGCAAAAATGTGTCTCTCGGCCGCGACGGGTAGAAAGTAGATTCGGTCGGGTCGTGTTTTTCGAGAAAAAAAAAAAATCTAAGGGCACATGCGGTAAATCGCATTACTGCGGGTGGAAAAAATAAATACAGAAACAGAAACAACCGAACAAAGAAACAAATGCGCGTGGACCTACCCGATTTCATACATTGCGAGTGCCCCGCGCGTTCCGCAACCACCCCCGCTGCGCTTTTTTTTATTCTTCGCCCGGTCACAGGATTACTGTTGTCGGCGGCGGCGGCGACGGCGGCGGCGCTGGTGTGGCGACATCGTCCGAATCTCTCCGGATTAGTCGAACACGTCTCTCTCTCTCTCTCCGAAGTAATATAATATAATAACAATAATAATATCGGGTGCCTCTATTATGTTATTATTATTATTATTGTACATCATACCGGGCTGGCGTCCAAATTTCTTTGAATCGCATCTGGAACTTATTTATTCGTATTGACCGATTATAATAATAACACTGGCTCGTATCGGTCCAATTATAATCATACACTGCAGGCCGCACTGGATTATTGTTATTGTCACTATTGTTATTGCCGTTTGTCAGGGTACGTGTCGTTGACAAATCATTATACTTCCGTTAACACAATAAAAACGAAAGTCGAGCAACAGCCGTATCACGCTGTTTCGGGTACCCACCTCTATGGTCGTATGGCGACGAAAATGCTCTTCCCTTTTCAAAGAACAATTATTATTATTTTTATGTATTGAGAATAAATTGTCGACGCGCCGAAGACCCGTAATTCGGTATTGCAGTAATCTTTACGATAACTGTATTATAATCTGTCGGAACCGCACGTTCGAGGAATTTCTGATTATACCGAAACGTTTGTTTGTGGGACGTATCCGTATATTTTATTATATTATACAATTTTTGGGTGTAATAAAAATATACTATATAAGCGTATTATTATAACTTGTTTTAGTATTGTTACACGTATTGTATAGTAAAAATTATAGAGATTAACCTGGACCTTTGACTGTCTGACAGTGTGCAGTGGTGTACGCATTCTATTCGGAGCATTTTTTCACGTGATCCCCTAAGGCCTATAGAAAATACAATATAATATTCTAACGGTATTTGATATTTTTTATACAATAGTCAATAATACGATCTCTACACATGTATCTAAAAACTCGAACAAGTAGCATCCATTAGATATAGTAGGCCATGTGCCCATGTACCCATGTATATTAATTTCCATGAATCTTAAATCTTAAATTCCATCTAAAGATCTGTATGTTTTTTCAAAACAAGTTGTGGCATTTATATCTGAGTGACTGTGTATGCGGGGTTTCAGGAATACATACAAATTATTAGTAGATACTGCAGTTCAAGCGATTTCACGTGACGTATAAATAATATTATTTCATAATATTATTATATAATAATATATTATCATTCATAGACTATACTAATATATTAGATTAATTCAATACAATACAATCACTTTATTAGTGGTTCATATTGTTGTCAAGTCATATTGCATTTAATGACGTAATCTCAAAATAGTATATCCCAAATAATGTAGTACCCCTTCAGGCATTTAATTGAATCGAATTCAAACAATTAAATACTTTATTTTTATTGCTTTTGGCATTTAAAAATATTTTAAATATCTGTGAATCATTGTATTTTGTTTGATGATGAATACAATTATATGGTACGAAAGATACAAGTATATTGAGTCGTGAAATTTAATAAATCATACAAACAAAACAATATGTAAAAGTATTTTTAACAATGTTTTAAAATATTTAAAATTTCATACAAGTAAAGAAAAACATGATGTTTAATTAGGTTGTAAAAGTTTAAAATATTGTATAAAATTATCAAAATCAAAAATTATAATTTTTTAACCATTCCTTTATTTTAGGTGTTATTATAGATTAAATTTTCTTTTTGATATTTAAGTACTTTGACATTATAAAATAAGCTTAGATTGCAATTGGATTTATGACGGTTGAACTTTAAGTGCACTTTATGATGCTAAACTCCCCTTTTAAATCACCTTAAATATATTTTGCATTTTAATACTGGAAAAAAATATATTTAAAATATTTGAATTAAAATAATGGTATGAAGTATATATAAAATAATAATAAGCTGTAAGAAATACTTAATTTTTTTGATTTAATTAAATTCGTACAATGTGCAAAGTCAAAGTATTATAGTTTAATTGAAAATATTTTTTAAAAGTAATCGGTAAAAAATATAAATATACACAATATTAGATACTAGATATTAACATTGTCAGAGTTATACCATAAATAAATTACTTTAAATTTTTTTTATGTTTTAATAGTTTATTTTTTTTCACAAATAATATTTAATTACATAACTATTAAAACATTTAATTTAAAAGTTCTACTTTTAGAATAAATTCATTATTATTTCAAAACATTAAAAATACATTACATTTCCATGATTTAAAAACAAGTAGTACTAATTTATTAATAACAATAGTATGTTATAATTATATTATATGTTTTCCACCTTTCGGGATCAAAGGATACACACTAGATATTGATATAATGCAGTTTATCTCTAATGTGAACATATGAGTTGGAAAATTACTTAATATATGTTTTACGTTCTTTTTTATATCAACATATAATAACCTGTATACTTGCACTTTAATGAGACGTCCGAAGAAATGATACATATTTTTTGTACAGTCAACGAATAATGCATATACGCATACACTCGAACAAACCTGAATGGTGAACCCTTCCTTTTATGATTCAACATTATTTAGATTGTCCATATGATAATGTGTACGGCGATGGTCCATTGAGTATAAGCTCTAAGGGCGCACTTGAGAGATTCTTTGAAGGATTTCTGAGCATTTCCATAATATTATACAGTTAGGTATAGGTACCTATATAGTATAACACAAAAGACAAAATAATAATAATAATAATATTAATAAACTGGTTATTAGGTGCATCGTTCACGGCGTAATTTCGACAAAATACCAAATATGTATATTATAGTTTACAGTCAGTTTCTTTATTTATTTATTTTTTTTTTTTTTGAGAACAATACTATTCATACGTTGACGTTAATTTTTTTAAATTACATGCAATAATATATTTTCATCCTTGATTCGAAACGAGTTATTTGCTTATACACCGGCCGACAAACGATTGGGTGCGTTTTAGTCGCGGAGCTCGTATTATAAAATTATTTTATTATAAAACATGGTATTTTCTAGCATAAAATATCTCTACATTTCACAAAACTAGTATTATTTCCTGTATATTACCTATATTATTATATTTTTGTGTTCCGTCGAGAATGGATTTTTTCTCGACACAAAATATCTCGTTGACCAGCGAACGGAATGCAAAGACCTGCGTGATGTCACCTATTGCAGGCTACTAATAATATGTGCCAACTATAGTACTAATATACCTACACGAACAGTCCTTGATAGCTGATTTAACATGTGCTCAGTCTTATTTGACAAGTGTTGTATTTAATTACCTGATAATAATCTTTCACTTATTCGTACAACTATAATAATAAAATATTCGAAAAAGTACCTCTACGTAAACACTATATAGCTAAATAGTCATAAAACTCATTATATAATAATATGCAGAAGTCGTAACTGATAATTATTTGTGTGGGGTATTTTGTTTTCCGTACAGAAATACAGTTTGGATGTGAGTTTTACATACACGCGCTTTTATTTCTATCGTTTTCAACACTCACGATTAAATTATAATTAGTACAGAATGCTATTTTTCAATTATTTAAACAGTGCTGAGATGTATGTTGTAAATTGCATTTAACACGTCAAAAAACATGTCTAAGTAATATTATAATAATTACAATATGGGAATCTAAGGTTACAGACTCGTTATGTGTGTGTGTGTGTGTGTGTAGAAAAATGTGTGTGTAAAAATATTTAAATGTAGTAACTATTTAAATTACTCGCAAGTCGCGTTATTATAGTCATTATATGACGTGGAAAACAGAAACAATAGTAAAAAGAAAAAAACGAAACGAAATGGAAGGAAAATACAATAATTAACATGTAAACTTACCTACATTTGTTTGGCGTTGTGATTGTTTCAAACAATTTAAGTGGTAGGTTATTTTTCAATTACCAATGTTAATGAATGAGAAGTCTCGTTAGAACAACAAAATTGTTTTACAAAAACCACCGAAAATTGGTAGGATAATATTATAATAGGAACTGGTTAAGAATTTAGTGTTATTATAATTTATAATAGCGTCAGAACATAATATTATTCGTTTAGAGCGGTCACACACTACGTGTGATGGACAGCAACAGTTCCTACGCATATTTTTAAATAAAATTAATAGTAATCGACAAATCTAAATTTCAAATGAATAAAATTATTTCCAATTAAAATCGTATTCCTAATATTAACTGCAGTTTTATTTCGTTTTTATTATCATTATTATCATTGTTTATTAGTTTCTATTTTTTTTGTTATGTATTTCTAATAGTTTAAAATAGTTGACGTTTTTTCTCTCGATAGGTAATAATAATATTATGTATGCATGATAAAATATACTAAAAACATCAAAACGCCAAAACGAACAAAAATATACCTATATATAAAACAGTTTGTTATATTTCAAGTATCTGACAAAAAACTATCTCATAAATATTAAACAATTTTTATACATGACGTGCATTTTAATAATAACAATAATAATAATAATAATAAAAAACTTACCGACGTAAAATTTATAAGTTTTCAAAACTATCATTTTTGTAACAAAATATATAATGTCCATGTGGTCGAATATGTCAATACTTATCTATATCAAACAATATAATATTTAAATAATAATAGCTTAGGTATAGTAACTACAAAGTTATTTTAAAAGTCAACTAGAATTCTTTGGAATGTTTTGTTCAATATCGTAATACAGTCGAGTTTCATCGGCTTGACCCTCGTCAAAGTCATACACTTATAGATATGAATACTTAATATTTATATTTTAATTTTGTTTTTGCTAATAATACTAAATTTATATAGAAATTATATATTTGTTATATTTATACATCGACTGAAAAAATATAAACACAAATTATATAATTTAATTTAAATTGTTCGTCAAATTATAGTTATTAATAAGCTAAATTAATACCATCAATGGTAGCTTAAAGTTAAGAGTATAAAATAAAGAGCGTCAGTTATACAAGCGTAGAACTGTAGAATCTAAATGATAGCATAAATATTTTAATTCAATATTCCGAAAAATGGAGAATTTTTATGAACATGACGGTGATTTCAGAACTTGACGTAAGATATTCACAGATAGTAGGATATTGAGCTCACTCTGCAGGTTCCTTGGTATTTATACAACTTTCAGCGATCGTACAACCGCGACAGAGTGGTGCATGCGTCGCAGAGAGGCTGTATTTTTTCCAATCACATTGTGCTTGGGTACTGATAAAGTTAGTGGGTTCGTTTCGGAATCTGTTGATGATAATTTCAGTGCTCTGGAGAAAGAAAAATCGTGATCCTGCTGAGAGGTATAATAGAAGACTTAATCTTTCTTAAATTATTGTTTATGACATTATGTTTTAATTCTCGTTACCAAAATTATTTTTCATGTCACAGTGGATTAAGATATTCCAAATTGGCTATGTAAAATATTATACCGTAGCGTTATTGTTATTTGTTACTAAAATGGAGTATATGAGGAATGTACCGTCGCCGACAACGAAATAGTTAACATAATATACGAGTTGTATGATACTATCAGGCACAGTGACTACTATACGTATAGCCGTATAGGTAGTATTACATACGTATATATATATATATATGGGAACGTTTATTATGATGAGAAACATAGTCTTACCAACTCGTATGAATGCGAAAAAAAATGTTTAAAACGTCAACACGGCCGTCATAATAGTGCACATCGCATATAATATTATGTGCAACTATAGAGTATATTATTATAATATAGTAACTGGACGATGAGCACGTCGTCCCACGCGCAAAACGCCCTCTCGCAGCGACGCGCTAGCGCCAACAAGCCCTTGCGATGATAATACTACCATTCTAAACAAACAAAAAACGCGTTCCCAACAACGCACACGTCGCGCACGCACACATAACAATAAAAATAAAATATTATATAATATTATTATTGTGATATTTATATTATTATTATATTATATTAGGTATATATATATATGTAGTATTTTTTTTCCGTTCGCGAGCATTACAAAATCTTTCACCGCGGAATCCGCCCGTTGCACGCCACGAGACACGTTAATTATCGATAACGAGCTAATGAAATATCTCCTCTGCCGCCCTGCCACCCCTCTCCCTCCCCATTCGCCGCCGCCGTGGACCCGGGCGATGATAATATTACGTGGGTGTGCGCAGTCACGATCGGTTTTTTTTTTCAACTGCATATAGGTAGGTACTACGTGTATATAATGCATACGATTTGTGCGTACAGATTATTATTATTATTATTGTTGTTGTTGATGTTGTCGGCGGTGGTGCTGTATTATATTTGTACGTTGAAATTTATAAATTCATAAAATATATTATGCTGTGCGTGCGTACACTACCCCGCGAGAGCGTGTGTGAGTGTGTGTTGGTGAGCGCGCGCGCGAGCTTAATCGACGTCGCGTTATCTCCGCGCACATAAAAGGCATTATAATATTGTATATTATAATAATCTGTTCAAAATACATAATAATATTAAAGTGTACACTGTAGCGGACACGCGGCACATGAATATGCTAATGAATCTATTAGAATTAATACGCACCGTCGTACAGTCGTGTTGTTTGCGGCGGCGGCGGTGTCGATTTCGAGGCCCCGACCGTTTACAATCGGCGGCGTCCATCGAGCGCGGTGCCGAGAAAACCGGATTTAGCACGAAAATGGTCATAATATTATTAATTGTCAGTGTCCTGCTCGCCCGCAGTATTACTGTCCTGCCATACGGAAAGAAATCCAGAATTTAAAGAAATCTTCTTTGAAATGTTCCACGGTCGTGGGTTAGGTTAGGTTAGTAACGGCTTTTTAACGCGAGACCAACGGCGGAGCGACACGCGATTGCACCGCGGGTTCGGTTCAAAAATTTAGTCACGGGGGCACCCGCGAACCCGATTCCATTATCGCAGTGAGATCGATGACGGATCTGAAAACAAAAAAAATGTTTATATGTATATGTATATTGTATATGTTTTTTTATGGCTCGCTGCATTGTGTTTTATAAATATTATAAAAACAATAAAACGCGAACGTCGTGACCGGAACAATAGATAACGCGTAGGTATATTATCATAATAATAATAATAAAAAGTTTTATAATTCACTAGGTAACCTATACGAATTAAGTTTATCGAAATAGTTTCCACAATATTAATTATTGGGTTTGAAAAAAAAAGTATTATAATAATATGATACTCATAATATACAGGTAATTTTGTATTTTATATTTTATCTGCTTATACACGATTCTGTAAATAAATAGATAATATTATATGTAATGGTTTTATCATTACACCACTCATATTATTGTTTCGGATAGTTTGTGTGTGTACAAAATGTATTTTTATATACTTCAGTTGTATTTATACAATTTTAGCTTAGTCAAACAATAAAATTACAAAATTTATTATTTTCTTATTTTCTCTTTATTTTTTATTTCAACTTCGAAATGTACCGAATAATTTAACGTTTTACTTAACATCTGAATAAACAATGCATAGTATTATGTATGTTGATAAAATAAATAATAATGTTAATATTATTATTAGTTTCTATTTTCAAAACCCACTCGTAAGATTAATTTTTTTTAACGGCAACTTAAATTGGTATCATCGAAAACTAAAATTATTTCATTATCCACACTAAATATAGTTCCTAAAGTAAAGCATCAAGATGAAATTGGTTAAACTCAAATTCTACAACTTAATAGTATAGCAAGAAACAAAATAATTTACTTATTAATACATTGTACAACATTGTAGATGACTTGGAGGAAAACGTATATATCCGCCCATAATTTGAATACTGAAACAATTATCGTTGTTGTTGTTGTTGCTGTTTTCAACTATGTATGTGGTAAAATAATAAGTCAAGCTACCTACCTATATACTCATAAATTTAAATATATTATGAAAACGATTCGGATTTCGGAAATAACTCCTTGCCGACAATATACATATTACGATTCATAATATACTATACATTATCCAGCAAAGATATTGTGCGAATGCAATACCTAGTTATATGCGTACAAGTGTAATATCGTAACCGTAGACATGTTATTTTGTATACCATATTATTTAAACGGCAGTGTTGTAGCGTTGTTGCATACGCATTTGTGTAATTAGTTGATCAGCCTGGCTGCAGGTATAATACACGACAAAAGTGCATCATCGCGTGCCCCCCGCCGCTGCACAGCTATAAATATATTGCACACTGTAGAGTTGTATATTAATACATAATACTATTCACCGTATGAAATGTTATTAGATAGTATTTCTTACCATAACTACGGTCGTGCTCGACGAACGGCTACGAACGGTATTAAGTTATAATAATGTACTAATTATAAAGTGCATATAATACGATACAACAAATACTAGTTATCTATAAACCCTATATTATAATAACGCAATATACTATGTACAATGTAAGTACATGAAATAATAACTATGTGATCTGATTAAGTTTTTTTTTTTGCAAAAATAATCGATTCAATGTGAGTTTTACGGGTCAAGCGATCGAGTTATTTTCTAAGTCACTTGATCATGAACGAATTACGTAGGTAAAAATGATATATTATTATTTAGCGCATTATAACATAGATACGCTTAATAACATACAAAAAATAGTGTTATCGAGCAAACTTAACGAAAGTATTGGTTTTGCGGGTGCTTTTGGACAGTAAAGAAATATCATTTTCGTACAAATCAACAATCACGCAGATCGTCTGTATACTAATGTTATGAAATATACAACTATTGGACTAAGTACAAATCTATAGTGGTACTGACACATATAACAACAAATAACGCAATAAACGTGGTAAATAATATATTTTAAAATGTACTTATTTGTACGGTTGTTTAATTAATAAAATATTATTGGTTTAATATTTATCTTGGAGTCTATAAAGTAATACATGAGATAGGTATACAATGCTATACAGTATACAGTAATATAATACACAAACATTCATGTTGTACCAAAGATTCCTGAATTGTATAGTGGTTTTACAAGTTTCAATTCCATTGTAAATATACGGAATCAAAAGTAATGGTAATATTTTAATATAGGGAAAGTTTAATTTCATTTCAAAATGAATACTATAAGACATAAATATAGATGTGTTACTTGATTCTTATGAGTTAAAGACAATAATATGTACATTATCTGTACAATAGGCTGTACTTGTACTCTTATCTAGATATTGCTATGTTATTATTATTATTATTCAATCTCGCTGTTGTTTATAGAATACTTATTATTACAACTTGTTTATTTTACACTTAGTTTATTAATAAATGTATCTATAACTTTCGATACAACTGACGCGAGCTATGCTTCAGAAGATAGATAAAATCACACATTTATAAATTATATTATACATATTATTACATTGTACTTGTTCTACTTTTGATTTTAATAATAATAATAAAAATAATATTGTGTATAAAATATAATATAACGGGTAGATGTCATTGACAAGGGTATGCAGTACGAAAAGTTGGGCACTTTCTTCTAAAAAGTTCAGAATTAAAATCACAATTTATATTGTCATCATAAGAAGTCACAATAACACCCGTAGTTTATCCATGAAAATAGTTTTGCGTGGAACAAACTTACTGAGGCAGTAACTACAGAAGTTTTACCGAATTTTCACTCGCAGTTAATATAGCTGACTTATCTATGTCGAATCGTTTTGTTTTGATTTTAAGACAGTCAAAATCAATCATTCGTGAAGTTCCATTTTTGTTTATTTATTTATTACAAGTTGTGAGTAATGATATCAAAAAATAAAATCGCTATGACACAGATAAAGTTCTTCATTATGCGTATTATAAACACTTAGTAAAGACTAAAGTTATACTGTGATTATTAAACTATATATGTCGCAAGTTTGTCCCACCTTAAAACATTTTTTATTATTATTGTTATTTTATCTCGTTATTATGCAACAACAACCATTTTTGATACTTATAATTGGATCACTTCAAAATACTTTTAAATTATATTTGTATATTATTATGTTATTTTATTTAAAATGTTAATTCGTGTCATAAACATTGCCTATATCAAACCCCTTCAATAACAGGCATCCTTTCTTTAAAATATAACATAGAATTTCCCAGTATTTAAGCCTCATTTTTTATTTATTACTTTAAAATATCATATTTTTACCGTCACGATGATTTTCAAACGCTTGCATCTATAACTTTTATAGTTATTTATTTTTGTCGAAACATTTTAAACACGAAATCTTGAATTTATTATTACTGGTGAGTTCTTTAAGGAAAAACAAATACCTTTCACGGGAGTCGGTGTATAATATAAATGGGCCCTTTCTTGTAGTCGCTGGTACACTGGCATATCCTACATACTTCATCTGCACGCCTTTGATACAGTGCGGTATGATATGCCCGTTGTCTGTGTGGTTGTTTTCTTTCGTCTCGTTTTTTTCATTTTTTTCTTGTTATTATTATTTTTTTTTTTTTGTCACACCAATACTTATGTTCCCCTCATATAACAATATAATAATATATATTATTTTACGTGTATCACACCCTATCTTTGAACGTTTGGTGTCGCGCCGCACATCCATCTTCGAGTTGCGCTCTCACGCGAGAGACGTTTTTCCGGACGAGACGGAACGAGCACACTTTTTCGCACTGCACCCTCGTACCCCTCACAAGACCGGTGTTATTCCATCGGAGGGAGTCTCGTTCGCTCATAGTACATAATATTACAATAATCGGTTCATATTATTCATTGCTATGGTTTTTGTTGTGAACATAATAACCATAATAATGATATGTACGCGCGGTGGTTAACCCGTAATGTTGTCGTTTGCTGATGGTCGAATTATTAACGTCGCTAGAATTTAAAATCGCGATAATTTGCATAACATTTATTAGCTGTCTACGCTTTCGGTTGGAGACCTCGACATTGGACTTTACGTTGTAAAAAGAAAAAATATACATACATACATTTTTCAATACGACAAGATTAAATGTATGTTTATATTATACGTCGCACATAAATCGTCGTTGTCTTCGGAAATTCAAATAAATTTTTTTTTAAATAAGATTTTTCACTACATTATGGGTATAACCGCTACAACGATAGCCCGGAGAAATATGCACGTATATACCGACTGGCGTACATTTTATGTTTTTTAATCTTTTTAAATCCAGTTCACGAATTCAACAATCGTTATAAATTATACAACGCTTATTTGTACATCGGCAATATCATTCCAGACCATATACCATATACCTACTATTAATATAATTTTGTTTTAAAACTGTTAACAAATTATTATATAGCATATAATGACGGGCCTCGCGGATCTCCATAACTTTAACGTTACAAAAAACGCATTATGTATAATATTATGTGTATCGGACTATATATTATAATGCTTATTATGTATAGATGATATAGATATAAGACCATATTGTATATTATTATAAATGTTTATGCGGTATAATATTTATACGAGATTTCTGAAATTAGTTGGCTAGATTAAACCGTATTCGATGTTTATTTAGGAAATATTATAGTATACACTATCTATACAATTTGGATTTTAGAAATAAATCATGCTAGTTAAAAGTAATTACGTTCAAACAATATTGTAATCATAAACCTGTTTTTTTCAATTTACCCATTCCTTTTATACTGTATCACTATTCACTTGACAGTTTAATGTTTATTCATTAATATGTTGTTAAAAGTATAATTATATCGTTATAAGAATAATTTATTCTTTTGTTGTTTGCAGTTTAATTTCGTTAAGGCTCGAGGAACAGAGTATTACCCTAAAAGAATGCCAAATAGGTGTCCATTATATCATAAATAGGTAGGTACTCACGGTTTAAAACTATTTGTATTTTTCCGACATGATTTCACATCCGTCGCCCTTTACACGACGATAGTAACACAGTAATAGTAATAATATTAATAATATATAAAGATTCCCTCACCCTTTCAGCGATGCGAAGCGATCTCAGTGTTGTTAGTCATTGTACCCTCGGCTGGTTAAACAGGCTTTAAATCGCTTACGAACAGACTGCTGTGCGGCGCTGGGAAAAGATCTGCCAATAATTACACTGCGAATCTACCACTTATATATTATTATATAACCCAACGTCCGCTGTGGTAGCGCACGAGTAATTTATTTATTTTTTTACGTGCATCTGTATTTTTTATGTTAAATTGAAATAATGACGATACGCGTTTACGATGCCCACTGCGTTTCTAATGTAACATAATATTAATATTATGGAGACGCTGAACGGTTTTTGAAATGCGAAATTACCGGAAAATCGGCGGACGACGGCCATAGGAGGTCATACCAATCGCACATGTACACGTCATGTCAGCTGCGTGAGCACGCGCACGTTTGTGTAATGAAAAAAAAAATAGCAACTTGGAAATGGCTTTACACATACACACACACACTTGCGCGCGTCGAATATGATACGTATCATAAATATTGACGGGTATAAACTGCACGCATGTATATATATACATAAATACTGCTGCATGAACGGAGGCTCGTCGGTTTAACATACCGATATTTATATATACGAATAATATTATAATATAATACTAAATATTATGATAGATTATTTCGATTGGTCGTGCGGAATCTTATATATGTGTATACGTAAATAAACACGACGAGTGTGTATATAATGAGAAAATAAAATCGATTGAAATTACTCGATAGTTATATAATATAAAAATATAATATAATAATAATATGGTCGGCGGTATAATATGACGGTACATTCGATAGAACTTGTAGACGTCATCAGTCATAATATATAATATATATATATATTTAGGTACTACACAGGTATTATTCGCAAGTGGGCAACAGTAAATTCGTATACCCAATAGTTCTTAAATAGCGAACGCTCTATCGTCGTCGGACATGGAGTCCCGGCACCAGTTGCGTACTTGCACATACAATTGAGGTTTGGATTTAAAAATTTGATGTGATCTTAAATTAAAGGCGAATAAAAGATATTTCAATAAAATGCCACGCACGAATAATTTCAGTGGGAAGAAAAACCGACCCCCCTCCAATTAGTACGACGCTAGTGTCTGATATATCGGGCGAAACGTCAGCGGTGTTTAGTGTTTGGAAACTGATGACTTTGCTTGAAGACAACATTTCAAAAAATTTGTGAGTATAATTCATTCGATAGAAAATAATAAGAGCAAAAAAGTATCACAAATAGCACAACATATAGCATAAGGTCATCGTTACTTTTTATTGACGATTTATCAGCATTTGCAGATATCGTGGTGTTCCACAATCGATTCACTCAAGATGATTGAAAGAGAAGTGATTTTCTGTCTAACACACGTACATCATCCATAGTAATAATTTAGATACTGTGTTTTATTTCTAACATAGGTACTAGTGGATCTAATGGAGCGATGATAATCATTCTAAAAACAATTTAAATTATATTCGAAATCGAATTTCTAACATTACCAATGTATTCCCCTTTGTTTTTTCCTTTCAATCCTAAAATAAATTATTTATAAGATAAATTAAAAATGTGAATATTTCATTTTTCGAATAAAAAATACGCGAAAGTTTCGAGGCGGCTAAATCAAAATTTAAGTATAACCATTGATTAAATATACTTAATACTTATATTTTATCAATGGTATAATACGTCATATAAATTATAGTATATGTCGCGTACAAAGTTGGAAAATCACCACTTTCGAAATCCTTAAAATCGATTAAAACAGTAAGCCTATTTTTGAAAATTGCGCAACGTGTTGTACTTACAGACAAGTCTAAAAATCAGGCCGGCACTGGACCCGGATCATATTATTATACTATAACCCGAACATAGCAGCTGATAGCTGCTGCATCGGGGATCTTGCACTGCGGCCAAACGGTCGTTTCGCCAACCGATTTTCTCGTTTTTTACGACTAATATAAAGGCGTATAATATACATACAGTAGCTACACTTTATCGTACTTGTGGACAATATGATATTATTGTTGTTATTGATGAGGGTATTTTTCCAGAGTATATACGCAACACTTCGTCGTTTCACAACCAACTCCTTGTCTCCCGCTCCTTAAAAAAAACAACAGTGCAAGCATGGCGAAATATTAACGTATTAATATTTTTCCGTTTGCCCATTATTATAATAGGACACTATACAGCTTACGCACTATTATAATATTAAACGGGCAAATCTTATTATTATCGGATCTCTGTAGGGCGATTTCAGCAACTCGACTGGTCTGTGAAGTGGTGTGGTGGCGGTGGTTTAGGTGGGTTCTATACTGTGCAGTGTGCTCTAACCGGTAAAGTCGACCATCATTCGAACAGTGTGAGTGTATGTATTAGAGTAACAACGCGATGGGGCTTGAATTATGATAATTATGTTATTATAGTCGACATGCACACACACACACATACACACACACACACACACACATAGATATAAGGGTTCGTGTACATAATAAATGCTTGTCTTTATATGGAATAATATTTTTCACTTGCTAGTTGCTACACTATGACTACACTAATTTAAAAAAATGATTTTTTGTATATTTACGAAAAAAATATGTTTTTAATTATAGTTTGAAGTATTTTTATAACTAAACAGAGGACTGTGAATTTGCAAAAAATGTATGTTGTACTTTTTAGCTTTTAGCTTTCCAAGCAAAATGTTTGGAACTATGTAACAACGAATTCAATTTTAAAACTTTTGTTTTGCATTTTTTTTTACATATTTATATATTTGGGTCATTCATTTTTCATCTCATTTTATGGTATTTTTTTAATAATTTCCGTCAATTACCTTTTTTTCACACAAATTATGAATTGTTTTTTTTTTTGCACAAGCTTTAATACTGTAAACATAACTGTATTATTTAAACACTAAAGCACCTGCTTAAATAAATTAAATAATTTTATTTGCTAAATGCACGATTGCACGAACGCATGATTTTTTTAAATATATTTTTAAAATATTAAGTGTATATTTCAGTGCATTTGCTGTTATTATTATTAAATTTTAAAGTATTTAACGCATTATTAAAAATTGTATAACCTAGTGCACTAAATGCACATCCCTATTTATAAATAGAAATACTAAATTGTCTACATTTCACAAAAATTCTAATTTTAACTATTTTACTGTCTTATGCTCGAAGGGTTTAAAGCTTTAAAGATTAGTGTAATGGAATATACCAAATATCAATATGCGTCCTTGTGTCCGAATTTAAAGACCAAAACTGCATGTTACTTTGTTGATTTCTACCCATAAAGTTATGGCATAATCGTGGTAGTCATGTAGTTGTTTTACGTATATGCAGAATCACATTGTTCATTATTATCGTCACCAGTGTCAATGAGATATTTTTTATTATAAAAATCCATCGAACCTGATGCGTACGCCGGTCGCCATGCCTTTCGAGTCTTAAACATGTTACCAAGATAATTGCAGATCCACGAAATTTACTAGAAATTATAATATTGCTAGAGGGATCAAAAATAAACTCTACATTGGGAGAATTTGAGATAACTAAACAATATACGATCATAATGCATTAAAATATTATTAAATATTTATCATGGACGCTTTAATCATACATTTTTCTAAAAATTTTCCAACATACTTTTATCCGCGTTAATAATTTTATGAATTCTTATACTATATATATATATATATATACTCGTATGAGCTTCATCGCATGTCGTATAACTAATTTAACTCGTAATGATATTTCGGGTGCTTCGAGCGACGTCTTACAATTTAGTGAATCAAATATTTACGTATGGAGGATATCCTGGATATCGTTCAATTTGTAAGCTGCCAACGCCCGACGTCATATTATATTTTGAATCCTGTCGTGTATTACGAGTATAGAAAAGAGATCTAATTACACTTGGTTTAATGTGACGTGTATTACAATATTTAATTTGTCGTTAGAAAATACATGAATCGTTTATACTTTATAGTCATACATGCAAATACTAATAGACTTATTAATTTCCCACACGAGTATAATTACCTCGAATAGGACATTTATTTTTATCTGAATTATAAATTACACAATATATTATATATTATTTCCTGTATAGTAAAAATTATTTTCTTTGCTATCGCGTTACTATAGTATAAATTAGTCTAGAAAAAATTAAATTAAAGTTAATTGTAAGTTACTTGTACATTATTTACAGTTATTTACGAAAATATATTTTGTTTAATTGTTATCTATACATATTTGTTACCTTAAAGAAATACAATTTGAATATTTTGCTTAGTTATTTTATTATCGATTCTTTGTTATTGAAATATAGTCTGTAGGCACACTGCAGTTGTAGAAGAAACTATTTATATTTTAGAAATTATATAATTATTATAGATTTTGCAATCTGTACAATAAATGGAAGTAAACAGTTTAACTTATTAGTACAAATACTAAGGTTTTACAAGCATTAAACTAACTAAGCTTATCCACGGGGGGGATAGAAATTAATGATACGTGGAACTATGATTTTGCCCTCCCATCTTTATCTTTAATCTTTAAATAACAATACTTCGTCCATAATGTTTATATACTGTACGAATTTATGAAAACAAAAATGTTCTGAAAAATAAACAAGTTCAATTAAATTCTATTTATAATAAAAAAAAATATATATATTTAAAGTGAGTGGTGACAGTGGCCGCAGTGATATTATAATTAGGTAGTAAATACTGAATATAATATTATTTATCTCATAACATTCTGCTAATTGATAACGTCTTGTATCTAAATAGAACAAATTAAATTAAAATACTATTAAAAAGTTTATCTTTGAACTAAAATATTTGAGAAATAATAGAGTACAGAAAAATTTGGCAACGGTCCAATAATATGTAACTTACACTTGTCTTTATTTATTATAACCTGCATGCCAAAATGCTTTACTATTCGACTAGTTGTCAATATTCAATTTCTGATTATTATTTTTCTTTTTTTTTTCTGTAATAATTTATAAATAATAATTTAACATTATTTTTACTATATTAGAATAATATAATACTCTAATGATGGTTAATTTTCTTCACATATTTTTGCTTGAATTTAGACAATGCCAGTGGTGTACACTGAACATGATATACAATATAATAAATGTAAATACATTTTACATAATATCCAGGTAATTAAATTGTTTTTTTTTTATAATTACATTATTTAATATCCGTTGGTACACGGTACATATTATAGTTTTTAATTAACTTTACATGTTTTTAATATGCTTAAGAATAGAAAATGCAAATTTCACTGGACTATAATATTTAATAATATTAAAATATTGTCCTCTATAGCATAATAATTAATAATTAATAACAATGAGTTGGCTATTTCCAATCAATAACAATACCAGCTAGTGGACTGTGATCAATATTGCATTGTAAATATTATAATTATATATATTATATAAGTATAATATTGTGTTTGATATTAAATGTATTAATTGTATATTTGTATATATAGACATTGAATTATAAGTTATGACCTTATTTGAGATCCATTCTTCTTAATACGTTTACATAATATTATATAATATTATAGTATGAGGTCGCGTAAACGACGCCGACGTCGTACCACAATAAACGTTCCACCTAATAATAACTTAAAACAAAACAATATGAAACTTGTTATTGCATTTACGAGACCTGAGATAGCAGTGCCAATTATTCGCGAGGGAAATTGTTATAATTTTTTTTTTTTAGCGTTATCGAAAAAGATACGAGACGGTTCGTTAAGTTTAGCCCCCGCAATGCTATTATTGATGTTGCGGAGATAAGGCGATTCTTTAGTAAAAAAAAGGGTTTTTTTCGCGTCTGAGGCGATCGAATTTTTTTATTTCCGACGCGTAAATCTGCCGGTCGCTAAGAATTCGAAAAATTACTAGTAAAAGATTTAAAATAAATATAAAAAATATAACCACACCGAATAACCGTCGTTCGTACGGCCAATGGTACGTTCGTCTTGGACACTTATTTTTTTCACCTCTATATAATACCGCATTCCGGTAGCTGCAAATGGAATCGGACCGGTGTATTTTAGTGTCACCAGTCGTCATATTTTTTTTTTTTTTTTTTTGGTCTACGCAACCATTCGATAAATACACTAAGTATATAATATCGTACATATTATTATATGATGAATTATACATTCATACATGCATACCGTCGAAACTGAAGGGCGGCGAGAATCATTCTTAAATGTACATTTTTTTCGATCACGAATAACGCGTCCTGAAATTCATCTAGAAATATTTTATGCCATTATAATATTATAATTTACTGCCATAAATACGGGTTCATTACGGTGAGTATTTCCAAACGTCATTATGTCGTTATGTCGTTGTATATGGAAATAAAAGTACGAAATTGTATCTCACGATCAATATTCAAATTTCGATGGTGGTGGTGAGTGGTGAACATAATATTATTGTCTCCCAGTCCCACCATTCACATTTCAATGAGTTTTGTATCGCCGTCGTCTTCTCCAAAGTCAGCTGATGACACTTACGAATTAGATGCCATCAATCCGATCGACTTATATAGAGGGGACGTGGGTACATCCAATTTTCTCCAAAATCCCAATGCCACGTGCCGGTTTACAGAGATATAAGAGAGATACGGAATGATTCCTGCATTTTCTTTCGAACAGTCGGTCCAATTCAAATGCCTCAATTATTATGAACAAAAAAATAATAACGTTCCTGACAGACCATGGCGTGCAAGTTATCTAAGATAATATACCGAATTAGAATAAATATTTATTGAACGTGGTTTAGCCGCAGGAAACTAATAAATAACGTTGACGAGAATTGCAGAGCATATAATAATAATAATAATAAATTATCGTGATATAATTTTATTGCTAAATAATATATTATTATGGCTTGCGACCATTATCGTAAATCGATTCCGACTCGTGTATATAGTTTCTATGTCGTAATTGATCTTTATCGAAAATTAGGAGGTCCGAGGCATTATAGTTTTATTGAATTTGTTTGTTTTTCATATTTTTTATTTTTATTTTAAACACATTATAATATTTTATTATTTTATATAGGTTACACTAGTCACAGATATCAATAATATGGTACATTGACACTGCGGTATTACGTTATTATACCCGATAGGTATGTCGGCGTGTGAAATTTTTTTTTTCAGCAATGATATATATACTATATGTAATTCTCAGTAATATAATATACGCATACCCGATGAAAAGAAAATGTGGTTATCATTAATGTTTTGCGTTTTAATTTAATTAAAAACATTTTTTTCCCCGGCGTTGTGAAGTCTGCAATATTAAATATGAAGACATAAAGTAATTGCGTATTTATATATAGGTACTAAGTAGGTAGGTATACCAAACGCGTAGTAGATACGATGTGCCGGTCAAACATTCGAATAGCGACTGCTAAAAATCGCGTTAAATAATTGTATATAAAAGGCTATAAATCGTTTTTATTTTCGGAAAATCTTGCCCGGCATAAAATACAATGATATTGCACGGTGTTTTAGTTCGGTGTTGGGCCGTTGCTCCCGATTTACAATTCATGAAGTATGTGCCGAAAACTCAATACAAGTATTAATATACCGACATATCGAATAACGACGTTATATTTACTCACTCGAAACTTTATTATAATATGTTTCGAACCGATATAGTACGGTAAAACATTATAAGTTTGTAAACAACGTTTATAATAGTATTATCATGTGCCGCCGTGTATATTATACGCGGAGAGGGAGGTGGGTATTATATATTTTATTATGCTGCCGTAATGCGAGAAAACAGGCGTTTGATTTTTTTATAAATCAAATATTATAGTATTTTAGCAGACGTCGTTGCAGATAATATAGCGGATGGTGTTTTATTATTCGTTAACAAATGTAATGGATTCGCGGTTCATCACGGCTCTGGCGCGTTTGTTATAATCGCGCGGGGAAAGCGAAATTACAATATATTTGACGGTCGTTATTATATTGTACCAATCATTGTAAAGTTTAGCGTTTTTTTTTTCTTTTCCCCGAAAAATATTGCAATAAATAAAACCAATTGTGCTACTCGAATTATACGCGATTCGTGAAAACATGTTTAATGTATACTTTGTGGTTGACGGATAATAGCAATAATAAAATAATAATAATAAAAAAAATGTTTTCTATTTAATATCATGAAAAATATTGTGCCATCCGGCCACTCCCTCCGGACTTTGTTCATTCGGTAACGTCAGCCGTCGTAACGGCGACGGGTGCGCAATATGTTCACCTTTTAACATTTGCATACGTATGCGTGTACCCCATCACTGATGCAGTCGCGTAATGAATCAAAAATTATACTCAAAGACACACGCGCTGCAGAGCCTACCCGGTCATTTGGTAATACAAAGAGCGTTGAATGAAATCAACAACGTCACGACCCCAACACAATAATAATATAATATATTACAATATTATAACACACTCGTGTCTGGGACATCCGCGACAAAAATGCAGCTGAACGATGAAATATTATAATATATATAATAATATAAATATCATATAGTCAATTCGTCGTGCTCTAAGTGTTAATAGTATAATAAAGTATTTTACTAAAATAACAAATTATTGATTGTATATTTACCAAGCAGAATGATTTGATAGGAAAACCAAATGTCATTATATAATTATTTTGTTATTAATTTTTGACACTGAAACGTTATCACAAATTAAACTTGTTTTTTTTTTTTAAAAAAAAGAACTGTAAAATATTATAATAGCTATGGAAAAAAAATATTTTTTACAATTTAGTCAACCGGAAATTGAAACTGATATTAAAAATATACAGAGTCAAAAGATTGCTTGAATAGCGATTAGTGTGACAGATATAATATGACAGTGGAGTACCTATACATACTACTAATAATAATATGATATTAAATTTTTGACTGGTAAAATAAAAACTAATTTAATATTTTTAATATTTTTGAGGAAATCTTATCATCGAATTATTATTTTACTTATCATTTTACCTTGGTTATTATACCTTCCAACTTTATATTATTATTAGAGATTTTTTTTTTCAATTAATACGATTTAAAATTAAAATATTTAACTTGCTTTATGAATAATTAAAAAAAAGTACATAAATAAAAATACCCCATCGGTATGTACGGACACGCGTACCTACTCCAAAATTATTGGAGGGTCGTGGCGCGAGACACTAAAGCAAAGACGATAAAGTGCCAAGTATTGTAAAAGTGTAGCAAATTTCTTTAAATAATTATAAGATCTTATTATAAGAATGCTGTGGAATACTAAATAATTTGTTTAAATTAATTATCAAATAATATAGACATCTAAACGCACAAGAATATGACAAACGAGGAGGCGTTTATATTGTACTTTGTAGTTTTTAATTGTTTGGATAAATAATTTGCTTATTAACGAACGTTCTAAATTCGTAACAGAACTTGTCTACAAAAAAGTATATATTTAAAACAGTTCACATAGTATTGTATTAACATAGCGTGTCTTACAGACGGAATCCTATTATAATGCATAATTTAATAATATTCTGTTTGCTAAAGCGTTTCTGTTTAACCGTATAATATACTTTATAAATTATTTAAAAACTACTCATACAATATTTGGTTCATCTCAATAAAACGCATTAATAACGTTTATTTTAATAGTTTTCAAACGATTACGAATCGTATTGCAATATCAACATGCCGACAAGGTATGCAAATTATATATTTACTCAAAAGGATTAAATTTAGCCGGGCAAAGTCGATTTACAACGTAGTTTAATCACAATAATAATTATATCGTCTACCTATGAGATCATACAAAACCGATTAAACCAAAGAACTTTGAATATCGTCATTCTAAAATTAATATTTAATAGTGGGTATTTATGGTACACGATGGGGTCGTGAAAAAGGGATTTCATTCGAAAATTTATTATTATTTTCTTTTATTTCATATAATAGTGAAATTATACTGTAGACTGCTGCAGTACACACATTTTATAAATACGATATTAAGCATCGATTTTGAGGATAAAATGAAATATATTACTATTCGTAAGGGATGTATTATAATTTTGACGCATACATATACTTATTATATCCTTAGAATAAATTGAAATAAAATATTATAGCTTTCCAGCGGGGAACAGTCAATACATGATTATTGTAATATTATAATATTAACGATAGTTTAATTATTCATTAATCATTACTATATATATATGTAATCGTTTTTGGATTTCTTGACAATTCGTTTTTCAGGACGTATACATCTCGTACTTAGGTACTTTGGACATATAAACACAAAATATAAATATCTATACATAATTTAAAATTATAACCACTAATAATATTAAAATATAGCACTATTCTAAATTTAAAAAAATATTAACAATATCACGAAAAAAATTGAAATATTCTTATTGAATTGTATTATTTAAATTCTTACAATTTAAACGACATAAATATAGGTACTATAGCCATATATTATGTAAAGCGTTTTGTTTTGAATAAGTATTAATCAACACAGCCATTGTAATAACATAAAAGAATATATTTAAATTTCCAAACTATAATAATATTATAATGTACCAATTATGTATAAGCATGCGATGTTGTTAGATCTAAAATAATAATAGGCTGCTAAAAAATGTAATTAATTTTATGAACAAATTTAATGAAATTAAAAGTTGTTTTTCAATTATGTGTGCACATTTTATAGTATCAATTTTGTTTTGCGATTATAATAAAAAAGGAATACATGTCATTATTTTAATCAAACTTTTTCCAAAATAATTAAACTGTGTCAATTACGAATCGTTTAAAACCCACACTCATACAATTATATTATGTGTATAAATTACATCTACAATAAATGGTAACTACATCTAGTTAAAAAGTGAGCGTTAAATTTTTTTAAACTTTTTATCGCATATAATTACCTAGTTTATTATATAACATAATAATATACCTGGTATACATTTTTATTGGGTTTAATAATTATGTTGTTCCATTCGTTTTTCTTAATTTTAAAATTGGAAATTGAGTCACAACATTACTAATATTACTATAATAGTTTGCGTGTCGCCATTTACAGTTGGAGTTCAATGTTTAATGTTTGGAGGTATAAATTATATACTTTCATTTAACTAGACACATAATAATTATTGTTAAATACGATAATACTTATTTTCAAGCCCATTATTAATTAGTGATAATTTTTAAAATGTATACATCACTATAAACATTAAAAAATAACACGGTTTCTTTTTCTTTTTTTGTAAATACCTATTGAATAATAGATTTTTAAATACATCTTTTTTGAACTATACATTTTTTTAATTTAATTAATTTTATCTTCAAACTTTATCAGAATTTTGATCATTGTTAAGCCGTTAAAACCAAATATGACAATAATAGTTCATAAATTCATAATGAAATATTTTATCGTCGTTTTTTGAGGTCACACCAACTGAATAATAATTATTACTGCAGTTATATTTATGACATAGTAATTTGATCTAAAATATATTTTTTTTTTTTTATTGATCTTAAATACATCGACGACTTGGCCATTAGTATATAATATGTACATTTGTGTTAGTCACATTAGGTTAGGTTTGTAGCATTTTTTTTTTTTTTTTTTTTTTTTGATGAAATAAATAAACATTTTTATATTAAATTATACAATTCAGTTTTTTTTTTAATTAAATAGTTTATATTATGGTGTATTCATGATTGAAATAATTTCTTACTTTAAAGGAAATTATTCTTTGTGGTGTGTTTAAAAATATAATTTTTTTGTCGTAGTTAGTTGTAGATATATATCGTATGTTTTATATCCAATCAATTGTTTTTTATTATATGAGAACTCTATTTCTAGTATTATAGTATTTATGTACAAATAAGTTATAATTTCCTACAGCAATGTTTTCCACGTGCATTTATATCTTCGCATTTATTTTAAATAATTATTATTATTATTATAATTAGCTTATTTACGCCAAACGGCAGTTTAACACGGATACAAAAAATTGACAAATATTGACAATATTGACAATATTATATAATATAGCTAAGTATTGGTAGGTTCAAAAAAAATAATATTGTTAATATTAGAAGACAATCCAAATCTGTGGGATATGGCCTAAGTAATTAAACTGAATTCGCAACTCTAAGCATTGGATGTAGTATGTGGTTATGTCCGTATGATTTTTTGTGCTGAAATATAAAATTGGGAAAGGGTTCTAGATGAATATTTAGATATCTGTGGTATGGCTGAAAGGAGATCAGGTACGTCAAATGAGTCATTTAATAAGGCAGATAGAAATTCTAAGTATGCGCATTATCATTTATCTCAGCGAGAGGATACGGTTTGAATATTTAGAACCTGACTTGTGTTGGTATAATCGTGAAATAAATAAATTAATAAAAAAAAAATATTGAAAATAAATGTATAAACTTAAATATTATTTAACAATTAAATACAATGAGTTATATTTTGCAAATATTTAATATTAAATACTTAATTTATGGCATAGTGTAAAGTTGATTATTGAACTATGTATAAAGTCAAATATAATTGTTTTTATTTTTGGAAATATTGAAATGTAATTTATGAAATTATTAAATACAATAAGTACATTTCATTAGAACTTATACGCGCATTATAACGCCTAGTTGAATAGTCGGAAGTTTTTGAAATCCGATTATCGTTTATAAAACGTATAGGTATACGTATACTCATCATTGTTTTTACATATACATATATAATATATTCGTGATATTATATTAGACAACATTGATAGCTTTTTTCGATTCGTAATAGTAATTTTGAATTCAATTAATTTTGTTTATCTTTTAATAACAGTATACAATAATTCAAATACATCATAGTCACATGATGTATCATGTATATTCATTATTCACAGTACCTATAACCACTAACTAGTGTTATATCTTATAATAACAAAATACTAAACTTTATAATCGAGCATTTAAGTCACTAACCCGTCAATTTTGTATCCCTTTGCCACTCGAGTGGTCCATACACGATACAGTGTTTCAATTACAATTTATTTTATAACGTTTAACAATCGTAAGACATTAATCATTGTACACTCTATGAATACAATTTTTTCTCGGAACATCGACAGCCACGATTTGCATTTCTTTTTCTCAAAAACACTCATCATACAAGGACCACCATTGGCCTTGTAAACCAAATAGTTTGAATCAAACTTGTAATGACATAATAATAATATGTTATAGTATGTTGACACATTTTAAATATGATAAATGATGAAAAAAAAGAAAAAAGGATAGTCCGAGTAAGCCTAATGTTTGCATCATGTTTTATATAAAGTATTATAAATTATAATATAATGTGTCATTACGCAAGAAAAATATGAAATACAAATTAATATAGCAGAACATTGTATTTAATTTAAAAAAATAGGCTAATAGCCACAGTCGTTGAAGCTCAACAGATGATGAAAAAATAAAAT
Organism: Rhopalosiphum padi; assembly: GCF_020882245.1. Taxonomy (NCBI): domain Eukaryota; kingdom Metazoa; phylum Arthropoda; class Insecta; order Hemiptera; family Aphididae; genus Rhopalosiphum; species Rhopalosiphum padi. The sequence continues at coordinate 35,774,942 of NC_083598.1, forward strand.
AATGTCAGCATTTTTATATTTTAAATAATATCCGTCTCTCGGACCCTTTCGTAATGTTATTATTATCATTGATTTTAAATTGTTGTGTTCTGCTATATAATAAGCAATGATGATATAATGACATATTATTATTATAATGTTATTTTTCAAAACACTCCGAAATATGTACAAACAAAATATAATAAATAAATAAAATATAATCAAATGACTCATCGCTGTTTGCACCTTTATTCATAATCAATCACTTTTTACCCAATGATTACGGATTCTTCATTTTACGGATTTTATAAAAAGTTACAAATGCACCTGTACTTATACGGTTATTAAGTCGATTCTACCGAATTCATTCAACTCGTCGTTTATAATAAACGAATACACAATAAACCATATGACATGTAGGTATAACAATAATTTAACCCGATCCTGACAGTCAAGTATTTTTAGGAACATAATACAACATTTTTATCCAATTATATTATTATTTTTTTGCTCTTTAGTTCTATTTCATTTTTGTAATTCAAATTAATGGACAAAACACGTTTTTCGATTCTCATTTTCTTTTGTAGTGTTCCAGCAATCATCACTATGCGTATACAATAATAATTTTGTTTCGCTATTGTATCAATATATTATTACTCATCAATAATCAAAAAAATATTATTTAATTCAAATATAATAATAAAAGTACCTATATTATATAATATTATGGTTTACGAATTTAGTATATAATTTAAAAGTTTTACAAACACTACTTTGAAAAACTCATTGTTTTCAAAATCATTTCCAAGCCTAAATTTACATGTATACAATACAAGCTCTTCACACTTGACAATATATATTAATATTTAATGATTAAGCATTATGTCATGATTTGACGTGAATTTGTCGTCACAAAATGTAATTTACCAAAAGGCAAAAATCAATCAACAATGTTTCAATAGAAAATAATTTTGTCTCACAATGTTAAGTTTTGGACTTTTAATTGAAATATCGATCAAATTCCACCAGTTTTATCACATAAAATATTTAATCCGTTATAAGTAAGTTAAATTGCTTCAATCAGGAACGCGTGCAATTATTAGTAAACGTTGAGAAAATCGTCGTGCGGCGTCCTTTATAAATTATGCGCGTCTGGCTAAGAAAACTACTGACGCGGAAACTCGATTTCGGATCGTCCGCTGACAGACTATTATATTTTGTCGTTTTAATGAATCTATAATGTTACATTAATGTGTACGGATCGAGGGTATACGACGTACGTCCAAGACGTTCGGCGAACGCGGTCGGCGCCGAGAAACGCGCATTATTACGACGTTCGAAACGTGGACCGCACCGCGCCTTTCTGCGTTCCAGACAACGCGGGAGGACGATAACTCGTATTCCGCACCCCCCCAACTCAAAGGTCTGTTGTCTTGATATTGCATTAGTTACAAACGACGGATTTATTTTCGAACTCGACCGAGATACATACCGCGTGCGGAGCTCAATAATAAATTCCACTGTATTGTGTCGCGTAGTCAAACGTCATTTCCGTGACAGTGGAGCACAACTGATTTTTACCGGTGACGATAATATAATAAGCGAGTAGAAACGTGTGTTTTGTGAACGACCAAAACCTCGCGGTATATATAGGTAGGCATTACTGCAGCCCGGTCGGGTGTACCGTGGATACGGGTCGTGGGTGGTTTATTATTTATTTCGATTTTTCGACAAAGAGTGTTGTAGGTAAAATTTCGTGTGTTTGCTAGCCATGATGTGTGTGTGTGTGTGTGTGTGTGTGTGTGCGCGCATATACGAGTCGGAGCCAAGACAAACATGTTAACAAATTAAACAACTACCGGACGTCGTCGTAAAGAGCCGTCCTGAACAAATATAACATCGATTTATGCGTGTGTATGTTCTTTTTTTATTTCCCTGCGCCTCTCCGGACGGCGGACAGGGTTCCCTTTGTGGGCCGCGCGTATATACACCGAATATTCGGTTTCAAAGCAAATTGACGGAGAGCAAAAACAACAGAAACACTGCGCTGCCAACACACAATAATATACAGTCGCGACGGCGACGACGGCCGATGCTATTATACAATAGGCGGTGGCGAGGTATACGTATATTTACCTATTATATAGTATATACTCAACACTGTACTGCTGCGGTGCATCGCCGCCGAACCACTACAATATTATGTATATACGTTTTATTCGATATGTGATGATGCACAACACATTGTAGTACTGTAATACACTCGGCGCCGCAATTATATAGGTACAATGTATTTTCTCGCCCACGCGCCCGGAAAATGAAAAATACATTTGTCGACCGATCCGCGGAGGGCCGCGGCGAACGGTTCAGTGTAAACAGACGTGACTCACGGGTTCGTGTATATTTGATTTCGTCTCTCACACCGACGACGACTACGACGACAACCGGCGGGACGGCTGCAACGTACGAAATCGGTACCTACGTCGTGTAATAATATATTTGGGACGTGTGTATCTCTGTAAAATGGAAGGTACGCGCACGCCTTAGGTAACTGCTAATTGCTAAACCGACAACGAGTTCGAAAGCAGCTGTGGCCAACAGCAAACAGTTTGCTGGCGAAATCACGTCACCTGTATGCGTTGTTATTATTTTTTAGATCAATTTTTATACAAAATCAATATAGTGCGCGATAAGTAGACCTAAAACGGGTATATCATTACATTATTATTACATATATCGCACATTTGCACGGCGGTTTATCATTGTTTGGTCGACATCCTATTCCGGTCGACCTGTCAAGTGAGTGGCTATACGCAATGACTTACAGACGTATACCTAATACAGTAATACACAAATATAATGTATATATTGTTGGTTTTTTTTTTATTTTGACCACGGTAAAAATATATAATATACACACATACAATACGATGTCGAGACGAATTTTATTTTGAAACGGAAAAGAATCATAAATAAATTGGAAAAGAGGTAGGCAAAATACTAAAAACAGACGATCATAAAGTTTAGTATAGACAAATCGTTGTTAAAATACATATTAATCATGTCGTTCATGTTATATTTTTCTCTTATCATGTAAACTTATTGTGCTAATTTGTATATATTGTGTATATTAAATATATATATATATATATATTATCATTATATTAATTTGTTATAATACACTCTAGAGTCTAGACTACTGGCTTGAGTTGAGTGTTTTGTTATCTATTTGACAAACTTGTTTATATATTTGCTCTGAACATGGCTGTATCATGAAAGTATCATATTATTATGTATTATTGACTACTTTTTTTTTAATCTAATGAAAGATCAATAATAATGGATATTATTTTATTATTCAATAATTGGAACAATAATATATTTTATCTTATAATAAAATATGGCATAGGTAGGTAGAAAAATTAATTATAAAATAGTACGTACTACAGTCTATAATAATACCCACACTAAATAGTATTGGTTTCAACTTTTTGGCAGTAATAATTAGATGTTGAAAACGAAATAAAGATAAACAATGGTTTATAAATATTTAGTTTATTAGATATTTTGTTGCACGAGTTTATCGTTTGGGAAAATATTACAAATGTTTGAATTCGATAGACTGAATTTGGTAACTATCCTTGTGGATCATTTCGTAGTACCTAAATTAAGCGAGACAAATTAAATAAAAAGCTGTACACTTTATTATTTTTTTGAGAATGATAGTAAAATGACGATTTATTATTATAATCATATTTGTGTTGTGTTATTATGAACAAAATAATCATATGTTAATATGTTTACGTATAAGCAGCGTGTACATTTAATTGCCAATAGCAAACGCCTTGTTACGATGACGGGTCTTCGAATAATGTCTTCGGGAAATTTAAACGTTACCTACTACAATTCTGCGTTTTCACGTTTATTTAAATCTACTATTAAATTGTTAAATCTATCTTTTCATCTGTGGTTGGTGTACTTCACGGACGTAAATAATTTGTTGAACGATAAGTGAATACTATGTTGAAAGGTCACGTGGGATACTATATAATATTATACTGTATAGTGTTTATTCAAAAAATAATTTATTCCATTTTATTTGACGCTTGTAAAAACAATGTGAATTAATAATAGTAATAATTGTGCGTATAAATTCGGACAGGGAAAATAATTGGTTTTGTGTAAATTACCGTTTTATACAAAAATTAAATTTGAATATTAAGAAAGTATAGATTTGGTGAACGTTAAAATATTGTATATTTTTTTCCAATACATATATATTTCCTGTCTTTGCGTACGTCGCGTCAAATAAATACTATATTTCACTGTTCAAACTCCGGACAATGATGATGAACATGGCGTATACGAAAAAAAAAAGTCTAATTAAAAAAAAACATATATTATTTAATCTTCTGTCATTCGAGTAGTGACATGATTGGCCGGATATACGTGTATTTTTATTTTTTATTTTCATTACTCGTCTATCAACGAGACGTAGTTGACGGGTTCCAACGAAATCTCAGTCATCCAAATATTTAATTATAATATAAAAGCAACGCATATTGTTTCGACACATGACCGGAGTCCGGAATAAAAAATGGGGCCAAAAAGCGTGACATTAAAATTTTTCGACGAATTTAATTTAAATTTATTTCCAACATCATATTGTTTACTGTCTTACAACGGTCAAGGAAATATACGTGTAAATTCCAGTTGTTATTTATTTGATATATTATGCTCTTGAAGATTCTAATCGTAGGTATACGATTGCGATTACAATATATTATTATACTTGCGTGGGCCAAATAGATTAATTTATTGATAACCGAATTTTAATTTCATCGTAACTATATTGACGGGAAAATATTTAAGCACCTCGTAAAACCTACGGATTTATTATGTCTCTTTTATTGAACTCCTCTCGGCAATTTAAAATTGTCTTAAATATCGAGAAAACCAATATCATAAATTGATAAACGTGTTGGGAATCGTATTTGTATGATATTTTATGCAAAACAGAAGAATATAAATATATTTAATGTAGACAAACTACCAAAAAAATAACAATTTTTGAACTGACAAAAAAAAAAAAAAAAACACTGTTATAATATAAATTTAAAGTTCTCTCTTTCAAAAAACGCATGTTGTGTCATCGAAAGAAGCGTAATGGAAATTTGATACATTTTGCAGTTTGGTACGCCATGCAATGTACCTATATCTCACACGCGATGTTAAAAGTATGCAACGTACAATCGTAAAATTTTGTAGGTATTCTTAAAACACGTGTAGATGAATAATAACATAGATCATCGATTTCCGGATCCAATTAATCATTGTTACGTGTGTATAATAACACCACGAAATAGTGTCTAAACACGAAAATATTTCTAGAAACCAGTTTCGTTATTTTAGAGTAATCCCAGACGGATTTTTCTTTATTTGTACAAAATGCCATATCGTACATAATAAAACATTCAAAACAATGTCCGACGGAACAACTACGTAAACCGTAGACCTATAATTCACTAGACTTGTATAAAATCGTTTGGTTGGAATTTATGTTAAAGAATATCCAGTGATTTAACGTTAATTTAAAGAACAACAGCTGTAAATCATAATCGTCGATCCGTACTAAAATTATACTGTTGGAAAAAAACTATCTAATTTTTTCTGTCAATTATAATAATATTTAGACTTTCAATATACTCGATGATTTTAAAGTTCGCATTTACTGCAAGTCTCGAAGAAAAAACGAGAATTGCGTTAACAAACAAACAGGTGCTTTTCGACTTGATAGTAATAACATATGAGCTTATACGCAAAAATAAAAATATTATATTCTGCGTTACTGCATACATATTTTGACTTTATTTTGTTCGATTGAGAGCATGATGACTAGCTGTTTCTTACACATATACCAATATAGTGACGTTTTCCCACGAAGTAATTTAAAATATTATACTTTCGATTTATTTAACAGTCAATCATGCTACGAACATTTTTATACACAATGTGTGTATACACAATTTTAGGACCCTTGTCACAAAAATAATATTAAAAATGATCGCCAGACAACGACGTAAAACAAAAATATGGTCGAAAGTCTCTTGGGAGACAAGGGATTTGGTTTACAGCTATAGCCGTCTTTTTTCATATCGAAAGCCGCGTGTTATCATTAATAAAATATAAGCCCATGTACTCATCATGACAGTACTTGGCTATTGAGAGGACAATGGAAACTAATATTATTTAATGGTTGAATTTTATCGATTGGATGCGAAGTATAAAATATATACATTTCAGTATATTTACTACTATATACATAGTAGTATCCATATTGTTCATTTTACGAAATGTGAAGTATGAAAATCGAATGATTTTTATTCCATTGTATTACATCGTATCTTGTTATGTGTGTGTGTTTTTTTTTTATACTAATTTGACGCAAACAATAACAATGAGTTTCCAGTGCATTATTTTATACGCAGACCGTGTATATGTAGGTAGGTAGTGAACTTGTTTTAAAAATAACTATAAAAATCGACTTCAGTAGTAATTGTTATGTTTTGCATTACTCATTATTTCCTATAGAAAGGTCGGCCGAACGGAACTATAATAAAACAGCCGGCAACCCTCTGGTAATAAACTAGTGTGATAATTGTTAAATAATATTGTAAAAAGAATATATATATACATATTATTTTATACCGTAGTAGTATGGAAAAAAAATGAATTATTATAAAAGTAGAAACTTAGTAATATATCATGCGTAAATATTTTAGTATGGCCAATTATTAAATAGTATAATATCCTGTGGGTAGTGGAAAAACACGTGTTATACTATGTATAATAGGTACCCGCTGAGAAGCGCACACACCATCTCTGACCGTAATCATTTATATTTTGTTAATTCTAGCTGTATTGCACGTTGCCTAAGTCGAACGGCAGCATACATTTCCCATTCGAAAAAACGATATCACAATTTACAGAGCGGTACTTATACTGTGTTATTTGGGCGTAACATAAATGAATAAAAATACAATAATCTTAGTATTAAAAATAATAATAATTAATACTATTATTATTGATTATAATAATATTATTTTGTTTGCCGATTTCACGATTTTTCTTGCGATAATTTAATTTCGAGTACACTCTTAATAATGGAAAATGGTTGTAATTTAGTACGCACCTACTATACGTGAACAAACAACGTTATAGCTATATTTGATTATGATTGAGGACTTACTTGTTTCGGTTATTAGAGTACATTTTAATGTTTCGTTAAATTTTATTTTTGTGTATCGTAGGTAGTTTATTATAATAATTATATTAATATTATGTTTCAAACTTAAAACTTTAATAATAAAGGCAGATGTAAAAATATTTATTATTCCGACGTAACATAAATGTTTATAATTTATATTCGTTCGATCGAAAAATAAAATAAAAAGTTTGCACATCGCAATTATAATGTTATGTATATTAAAAATATTTAATTTTTGTACTGTCACAAAGTCATTACGTTTGTTAACATAATACAACGACCTACAACTTTGCTCTACGGACACCTGAGATGACCCGTTCAATATACACAAGTCTATGCAAAAACACGATTGTATAATAATAAAATTATAGTATTATTATTATGAAAATAAAATAATATAATACACACAACTGAGGTAAGTGAGACTTTAAAACTAAATATTCAAAATCTATGGACACGATGGACACGTACCTATAATACGGGTTTTAATGGAGTTTTAGTAGACGATAAACATTTTTAACTTATAAATATTATAAATTGTACGGTGTACACAATATACAATCTACACAGTGTTTAATATTTAAATGCGCGACGAATTTCAACGACAATATTTTAAGCGGCTTGTGAAAAATTCTGTTTTTGATTGTTCGTTAATAACACTCTCTCTCACACACCCATAGAAATATAAAGATTATAACAAACGCCCACATTGTCGACAAACGAAAAATCACGCATGTGGTCCCACAGTGCACCCGGGCGATTCGACAATAACACACAATGTGCGGACTGTACAGCAGTACGACAATATATTATGATCGTTGCCAAGAAATTTTGTCGGCGGACAACACGCCTGCGATTAATAATTACCGCAGTAGATTTATTAACATTAATAATAACATTTGGAATGTGCTAAGAAGTGACCCAAAACGTTTCCTTTATAATGTCGTGTAGTATAATACAATATGTGCATTGTGCTTATGTCCATATACGGATAATAATAATAATAATAATAGTTATCCATTCCATTGGTATAAATCCATACACTAAAATACGTAACGGCACTGAATTATATTTTTATGTTATATCTCAAAAACAGTTAGCACGCCATGTTGTATTAATGTATTATACTTAGCAACGTGTCACCGACTAATATTTGATTGGTTACTTATGAAATTATAACAAATAATAATTTTAATTCTTATAATATTTAAAGCCAATATACTCGTATAAAAAATATCATTCAAGTTCTTAACACGGTTAAAAATAAATTAGTTAATATTTTTAATCACTATAACTGCAGTGTCACGCGTCATAGTGCGATTTTTTAACTTTCAGTTATTTTTTAAAAATATCAAAATATTTTGTTAAAATATGTATACTACCTATTTTTCTTTCTTGTTGCACTTACACGTGTGTCTTTATCTAGTGGTTTAGGTGATTTAATAACACATTTCTGTTAACGAAATCATTCAATATAAGATTTTCATTTTAAACCATTTGATCAATTTATCGTACTTTATCGTATTCGTCGATGATTCTAACTACATATATGACGTATACATATACGATTTCAAATTAACTAGATGTTAGATTTTACTAAGATAATTATTTAATTATTTAATTAGTTTTTATAAATTAAGTTAAAAAGTTGATTCGAAAAAAAAAATGATAATTTTGTCCACATATTTTATTCTACATCGTGAGATCGATTAACGATGGATAAATCTTAAGACGTGAGATATTCACGTCCTATTTGGAAATTTTTTTAGTTTTTATTATGATTATCGTGCTGAAAGTATACGTGTAGTCTTAAAATTTGAGAAATTCTTATTAGAAGTGTTTTGTTTAAAACTATACACGCCGTAGTATAATGTATACATTTATATTTACAAATACATAAGTATAGTAATGCCATTTTGTATACTATTAAAAACTTTCTATAATAATACCGTTCTGATGGCTGTAATTTGACAACAATAACAATAATTCATTGAAATATTAATTATTTTTGGTCACGTGTGTATTCCTAATTTCAAACTTTTTTTATTCAACTGTATAATTTTTTAATATTATATACACCAATACTTCAGTTTTTATTACGGTTGGTTATTATTCTCCATTGTGCGTTTCGAACCACCTGTCTTACCCGGTTGGTCGGCTGCTAAGTTCCGGTCCCCGGGGTGCTGGCTTTGATATTGATATGCGACGACGAGTCACTGCAGCCGAAAACAGTCTCGTCGACCCTTAGTCGCCAGCCTACAATAATTTTCGAATATTAACGAAAATTTATTGTTCAACCAATAAATTATATTTTAAACAATCTTTCCAATGATGATTTATGAATGGCCCGTAAATTAATTTTTTTAATTTCTACCGAAAATTGTTTATGTAAATAGTAGTACGGTGACCGGACGTATTTTTAATACTCAATATACTGTACCTATAGGTACTGATCATTGATCAACCCACTTGAACACGCCTTACCAAATATTATTATTCTTTATCGCTTTTTTTAAATTAGATAATATTTTATACTTTGTTTTAACATTATATCAGTATCTATAATAAACACTGCACTATTCATAATTTATTAAAAATAAAAATATTCACTTTTAGTTTTAAGATGAATTATTATTTGAAAATAATATGTCGCACTGTAAATCCTGTCATAAGTGGTGCCACGACAATATAACATGACATTTTTGTCATAATTAAAATTGACTAAATGTTACATACTTATAGAGGACTATAATAATATAATAAATGTTATTTACCTATGTATAATTTAATAATCGACTATTACAACATAGTTACAACACATTTGAGTGTAATAATATAAAATGTCAATTTCAATGTCATGTACCTATTATTTTTTAATTAATGAATATTGTGATTTGGTTTATAATTTTATAATAAATTAGATTCACTGAAATATCATTATTCATTAAGTATGACAGAATTCTTCCAAAAAATTTTTAATTATAAAATACTATTATTAATAGATTTCAACTAAGTCGATGAATATCACTTTATATTTTGTTTCGGATCACTGCAACAAATCAATACACATTATGTTCAGAACTTTACCAGAATCGAGGCCTAATATTTTCATAATTTTTAATATATTTAATATTTTATCCGTATAGGTAAAATAAATTTAATGTGACTGTTGGCAATGACTCGTCGATTCACTTCACGTTTACTTTAAGTGTAAAATATAAACGTATGAAAATAATTCTTGGTTTCCATTTATATAGCTCATAAAACCGTTTTGGAAAACAGTTATTTTTGCGTACGTCTGCTACCGCCTCGGTCTATAATATCCCTACCAAACGTTCCAGGCAAATGTACTACAATACACTCGTATTTAAATTTACTGCAAAGCATATCCGATCTTTCGGAGACCGGAACTCAGAACTTCTGCTTGCCGCAGGAAACCCCACGTTCATTCGCGTCCTTCTTAACCACATCCTCCGTATTCCCTATAACCATAACTGCAGTATGTGTAATATCCTCTTACGCGCACACACACACATACGCACACCTCGGCATTCAATACTTCATTCGCGACAATATACAACCGGCTTAATCCTGTGTGCGAAATTTTATTTCATTTTTATATTACCGTATAACTGCAACAGACACAATATAATTTTATTTCAGCATGTAAATATTATATAATAATATTTTAATACTAAAACAACGGTGTACGTTGCGTACACTTGGTGTCAGGTGTCCAATTGAAGTTTAATTAAAGCGTATAACACTAGGTCATATTATTATTCGAGGCATTGATTTATGTAGGGCTCGCGAAGGTTTATTAGCAGCTGGTAATAATTTAGTGTCACTGAGAAACTTTTAATTCGTTTTCAAGAGGCAAAAGTTGCCTTAATGAACGCAGTCTCGAATTCCCCCAAAGAAATTTAAAACTTTTTGATCGATCTTTGTTCGGTAAATTATTATTCTTCCTCCTCGTCACAGCAACCCTTCCTCCGCTCCACTGCTAACCGCACTGTATCGCAATCGGCCAAGGAGGTTTTTTTTTTTACCACGAAATGTGCATGCCGAAAAGTAAATGTCTTATCTTTTTTTGTTTCATTTTCAAAAAACGTCCCATAACTCTTTATCAGCAACCCTTTTTGTCTTCGGTAGGCATGCCGTTTCCCCTACGACAGTATTTATAGCATGCTCCATACCGCCACACTATGTATGTATATATACCTATATCGTATCCGATCTTGTTCCATTTCCGAACTTTAATAATGAATCTACAGAGTATAAATTCGTCTCCGGCATGGTTAGATACTGTTTAAAGTTCAGAAAGTCAGCACATTGAAATCGAAAGTGCTGCAAAACTATAAAACAACATCAACCGTATCTGTAACAATAATATCATTGAACGTTGAATGATTTTCAATACAAGTATAATATGATTTATACGATTTTTATGAAACGTATTTTTTCTGTGAAATATATTATTATTATAAAATATAGACAAGTAACCTGACTGATAATATCATTTTTAATACAACTAAAGTAAAGTTTACGATACCCATTTTTAGTTATTATTTATTTATTTTTAAATAGTTTTACTATTATAATAAATATACTTGTAAATACCAATCGTCAAAAATATGTTATGTGTTTTTATTATAGTAGAAACCGAGACTAATATCAACAAAATTGTATGAAATCTGCTCTTAAATAATAATATTAATAATATTTTAATTGTTTTTAATTATTTAGATGTTATAAAATAATATTCTGAAATTTTTTTATCTTTTATGATTTATCTAAAGAAGACACATTTATAATAACATTTGTAATAATAGATACCTTTTGTGATTAATTCGACTCGAGTAGATGAAATAAAAATTTGTTTCAGTAACATAATTAAACAATCTTCCGACTGTTGTGATTAAATACATATATACATTATAATATTATTAATTTGTGTGGTATGTACCGAGAGAGAACGGTTTTGTTTAATATTATTATTATTATTTTTTTTTTGTTACTCTCGCACTCCGACACCCTACGGGGATGTGGAAATTAATGTACGTAGTCTAAATAAATTAGCATTTTCGACAAAGTAGTTTTATACACTTTATAAAATAAAATACGTGTTTGTTATCTCCCATAAAATCACAAACAGACTACGTTATTAAATCAATGCAAGGTGTTGGGAACGGTTGTTACATTACCAAAATGCAGTCAATGACAATTTATATTGACCGTCACCGCAGGTAGGTAGGTATAGATACTATTAGAGTTATCGTTCGGCCTGTTCGGGTGAATTATTGTTACACAAACATTAATAACAACTCACTGCTATAATGATAACTGAAGATTTTTTTTTCAAAGATATTTGTTTTTATTCAATGGAGTTGGAATTGGCTGTTGAGCTGTTCGTGTATACGAAAACCGGCTACCTCTCGGGATTCGACTTCTAATCGTTAACTTACTCTTATCATGGGTCATAAATCACTGATAAGAGAAATTGGTATAGATCGGTCTCCAGAGACAAACCCCAAAACAATCAACTGTACGATTAGAGAACATTTCACTCCTACAAACTACCTTGTATGTATATAAATGAAGCTTATTATAATTTCTCTTTGACTCATACGAATTAGGTATAATATTATTATTGCAATAGGTACACGGTTTGACATCATATGTACAAAACAAATAACAACTATATAATGCTACAGTACTACAATATATTGGGAGTAACCGTATTATTTCCATAATATACTCAAAATACGTATCGGTATACTTGCCAAATCGACGTGGTTAAAGTAAATCACAATAAAATCTATTTAATGACAGTATGGAATAGTGTTTAAATAAACTACAAAATAATAAAATACTTTTAAAAATATCATCGTACATAAATATATACATTATATATTTATATGTATATAAGTATTTATTATTCACTTAATTTATCATTTTTTTTTTTAATTTGATAATGCTGGTTGTAGATATTTAAATAAGTTTTTGTTATGAAAAATTGCTTAATTGTCAATATATATATTTCAATAAACTATATTCAGTAACAGAACGTATAGGTTACTTACACCGTGGTATACTTTCTTACACCGTGGAATAAATAATTTGTATTTGAAAATCATTTTATGTTTATATAATAATACATGACACTAAATTCATCATTAAAGCGAAAAATTTGAGTATTTGATACAAAATATTTACAAAATTATTATTTTTTCCATGAAATAAATTAAAAATAATATTTAGTCATTTTTGAATTTAAGTTATATAATTTGTTAGTTTATTGTGTGCTATGAGATTAGTCATTTATTAATTTGAATACAATATCTAAATTTATGCACTACTAATATTGTTTTTTTTAATTTTGATTTTAAACGTTCCGTTACAAAATTAAAATGCGCATATTTTTTTAAAGGAATTAAAAGCCAATATTAGACTCTCATTAATAAACGTTAAATACATGAAAGAACAATAGCCTTACATCTGTTTTTGTATTACATTTTTTTTTTTTTTTTTTTTTTTAATTGGTCTCTGCAACAATATGATAATTTCATCCGTCTGTATAGTTTTTATGTTTTAAATGTTTAATATTAACTTATACATAAATAATAATGTATATATATATATATATTATGAACTAAATACAACGTTGCCAAATATTTTAATATCTAAATCAAAGCCCTCCGGACAAGCTGCGCACGTCTTAATAAACATTGGTACTTTTTAATAGACGTTTAATTTAAATGTAAAAATACATTATGACTTTTTCGTAAATATAAACAGATTTAATTTACAATTGTATGTTATTTAAAGTCGCAACTAAAATTCTAGTCCTTTAGGCGGATATATATATATATAGATACACACATAAAATATTTAGATCGACCGTTAAAACTATATTAATATTATATTCGAGATGTCGGTTTGTTCAGAATTAGAGTTCAAAACGACAAAAACTCAAACTACGTATATGGATTTTAATTATTATCATTATTATTTTTTTTAATTTAAAGAGCAAGTGCAATAAATATTCATGTTAATAATAATTTCTTAGTAAAAAACGTTCCGTCGCAGTACCTACGACGCAGATACATTCCGCTGGAGCCTGGAAGTAACGCTATATATTTTAGCCGGTAAGTGTGAATTTAACGCCTCCATTAATTTGCGACTATATATGATTGTACCTATACAAGTGTGTAAACACTTATGTACACATATATATATATATAATAATAATATGCAAATTACAATATTAATATAATATAACGTTACGCTCATATCGATATTTCGAATGAAACCACACCTCGAATAGACGGGCAAAACATGGACAATGATATCGTTATAATGGTACATAGTGTTATATAAATAGATATCTGCAAACTACTTGCCTCCGAATATATCTCCTTCAAGCCTACCTACCTATACCTATAATATTATAATGTTTATTCGGTCGATGGTTGGTTTGGACGTCTCGTCGAAATGCTTTATCGTGACTATCGTACTTATATAATAATATATATAATATATAATATATAATAGTATATTATATACTATAGTTATTACAGTTGGCACCGAAACTTAGTGGTGTCATCCCAGATATAGGCTTTAGCGGACTGTCGATCGTCAAACTATATAAAACTTTTATTGTATTCGGGAAACAACAGATTGTCTTACTTTGAGTTAGACACATTTCCGATGGCAGCTTTGCCCGATATAGGCAACAATCATTCAAATACATTATTCAAATGAAATATTCAGCCAAGCAACGTCGGTATAATATTTTTCGTTGGATTTCTATTTTATTCTCAATTTTTTTGAGCTTTTAAAGCAGCGTAAGGTACATAAAATGTAACAAATTGACATTTATATTTTATATCAACAAATAAAAAAAAATTTTAATTTTTAAATTTTCGGTGTGAAAAATTACTTGTAAACGATTTTTATAGTTTATATACATGTAATACTAGTGCTTTATTTCATTACTAAAGAAATAAAAATAAAGTGTAATAATATGGTTGTGAAAACATTGGCTGATTTAAATATTATTTTTAAAATAATTGCATTGTTCAGTTAAATTTTAAAAATATTTTCATTTTATTAAAACACATTTATGTAAATCAATTTATTTTTACTTTGATGAAACATTGTTTTTTTTATTATATGCATATTGTTTCACTGAAACGAAATATAAATGATTTAAATTTGATTAAAGCTTTACGAACATGATATTATAATATTTAAAAATCAATAAAATAAATGAATGAGCTTACAAAAAATAATATTATCAACCAATATTTTTTTCACGTTCGTTTATAATATACAACCATTTTGGTAAATATATCACGTGACCAGTCATTTAAATAATGTTTTGTATTGTGAACGAAAACACTTTTTCAACTCATCTTGCAGAACATCATACGAATATCATTTCGATAGTAAAATATGAATTCACGCGCGCGTGTAAATATTATAATAAATTTTTCGTCTCGTATTCGTTTGACGTAAGTTATTTGTTTTTGACGTTTGACTAAGGGTCAGCGGAAAAACGTTCATATTTTAATCACGTATCGATTAAAGCGTTGTGGTCTGAAAAAAAACCAATATACGAAAACCCGAAACGTTCCACGACCATTTAATATAATATTAATAATAATATACAATATATTATATTATAGTATAGCGAGATGTCGTCTCGATGGTCTTCCAGGACGACGGGCACAACAAGGCAAACCCGAAAATGTGTTTGGTGTTTTTATAATAATATATATATATATATACGAATCGTATGTGTATATGCACCTGTATAGTATTTCCATAAAAAATAATTTGATTTGGGAAAAGAGACAGTGACAGGGACAAAGAGAGACAAAGAATGATAACCTACACAATGTGCGAGTCCTAGTGCGGACGGTGTTGGAATGACGAGCGTCATCGGAGTAAAAGAGAAAAAGACGATCTCTGCAGGGGAGAGGTGCGCATAGATGGGCCGAGCGGTGAGGGGTTGATGATCTATTGGGAGGGGCTGAGGAGAGGGCGACCGGTCGACCGTTTGTCGGCTGCAGACGGGTTTCCGAATAGCCACGTAATTAATTTTGACAATGTGACAAAACACCAGAAGTACCTTCTTATTAAGATTCCTTTCACACTAAAATACCTCTCTATATAATATGATTATATTAATATACGCCTTTACCCACTTTGCCCTCCTCGCGCCGCCGTCGATTCCAACTGGTTTGCGGGACACGCGGCGATGACAGTAGTCATAACGATTTCGGGAAGTTTTACCTACGACGACCGTGTGGCGATCAAAAAAAAAAATAAAATAATAATAATAATAATTATAACGCTATATAATAATAATTTTATACATAATATCATTATAATAGCCGGTGACCGACCGGCCCACCAACCAAACGTCACGCACATAGTAATCGAATATATTATAATATACATAATATTAATGAAACATCCCCTCCCTTCAACTGATCTCGTGTTACCTCACGCGCGTGTTTCGTTGTAAACGCCACGTATGCGGCCCATCTATATATTTCAATTAATTTATCGAAAAAAAAAACACAGGTACCTCATTAAGATTAAACGAAAGTATTATTCGATTTTTAAGTGTCCGTTAACGCTTTGTGTTGGAGACGTTTTTATTTAATTTAAAACTAGTGCATACAGGTATACTCATACACATATTGCAGAGGAAATGAATATTTTTTGTGTGCGGCTTTAAATATTATAATCTGCACTTGTACGATACGATAAAGACATGAAAAATCAAATTCGTCCGAGTCTTAAGACTCGTATTATTATGTATACATCGAGTCTTTGCCCACCCAGCCGTATAGCATTCGTATTTAAATATAATATATAACCACTATTGGTGCTAATCGATGACCGCAAATGATTTGAATATTATGCTATAAAATAATTCAATTTAATAAATATATTATTATGTTCAAGACGATATTATGAACACATTCGTATAATATTATATTCTTCAGAAATATTTCTATATTATACATTTAAAAATGTGTCGATGAAATGTTATGTTACATTAAAACACGATTGTTAATTAACGCACACGTTGTTTACGTTAATTTTCACATTCAATATATTATTATTAGTTTTATTCGAATATTACACACGAATACGCAATGATATATTATAAAATGTTCAAGGCTTCCAAAATCCAGTAACAATATAATTACTGGAATTATTGAAAAATATTTAAAAATAATTACATTTAAATTTTCTTAAAAAAAAGTACCGTATGATTTAATAAGTATAATATGAAAAAAGGTTTATAAATTAAAAATTATGTCAGTTAAAGTATATAATAATTATGGTTTTTTATCCACCCTTAAATTCTTATATTGATGTTGTTTATTTAGAATATTTTGATACACAAAATGTACATTTTAACTAGATAACGCAACAGATTTTTTTTTTAATAGGTATACGCAAAAAATGCAATTACGAGAGATGAATAATTTTAATTTTAAACAAATACTGAAATACATAAATAGGTATATGTCCCATGGTAGAGATTTCTTTCATGTATTTTATTCTTTTTTCTAATTTCCTCAAGGTAAATACTATAAATAAACATTATACATATATATGATGTTAAATTTTATATTTCTGGTGTTTTCGTTTTTATTATTTTCAGCATTTACTATTTCACAATAATGATGTCTCATAGCTATTGTGTAGGAGTAGAGTTATAATAAAACGCGAGCTTTATAAAATATTAAAAAAAAAAAAATAAATAAATAATAATAATAATACATTTCGTTTTGAAATAAACGTGACAATAACGGCAGCGATGCACGGTGATGGGAAATGTGATTTAAGGCTAAAAACTAGGCGAAATAATATCTTAAACCGGAGTCTACAGCGCTGTTTAATTTTACGACCGATTTTGATATTTTTTTTTTTTTTTAGTTTTTATCCCTTTTTGATTAATTAAACGTTCACATTCACACGTCAGTTTCGCTAAAATCCACCACATTAAATCTGTACTCGGCGGCGACGACATTTGCATTCGCCACTCATGCGTGCGTATAAAACCGAATTTCTGTATAATATTATAATGTTATGCAGACGACACAAAAAATCTAAACTGTTTGGATTGAGATATCGAACCGTACGCGCCAATATTTTTTTTTATCCATCAACACGCTGCACATGCGCATGAAAGCGCACAGACCAAACGTGTAAATAATATATTATAAAACGTATCTATATATGTGTGTTTTTCAGCGTGTATGTGTAAATTTACACCAATGGGAAAAAAAAATACCGAAATTCGTTTCCTATGCAAATAAGACAGTCTTCGGTCAAGACGAACGCAACGCGATTGCAGACGCCAAATAATAATATACGCATCAACCGTGAAATACAATTTGTCGACTTGTTACGACGCGGACCGAAATAAAATTGTATTATATTATTACACCAGATAAGGAAAACAAGAAAATCCAAAAAAACTGAACACAATTTGTAGAAAAAAAATGACTTGAATGTGTGACTGTACAGTCCTGTGCGTATATACTTGACCTTACGCCCAATAAACGCATACACATAATATACTATACATATATATTATATATACATAATATATTATATTATACGGGACTTTTACATATAATCTCAAATATAAATTAATCCCGGAATCACCTGCCAAACGTGCAAACACAATCAATTATTTTGGACTCGAAATTATTTAACTTGTAAAACTGGTAACGTTGATACCTAGTCGATTTAATCTTAAAAAATATGTATTTAAATATATAATTACGACCGTGTGGTGTATATAATTTTTTATCAGATACATCAACAATATGTACACATTAAACATATAGTGCTCAATATTGTTTGCAATATGATAAATCAAACATGATGTGTTGTATATACAGTCATGCATATACAAAGCGTGTAATTTTTTTTTTTTTTAATATTGTAATATTATATCGTTGTACGTACCTATTTAATATAGGTATTCAATTTTTATAAAATGATAACTTTTATCAACTACAGGAGACACGCGATCATTCAATTTGTTTTCATATTATCAACATTATAATGATGTAAAAAATAACATAAACGTGAACTTTTTAACTATTCAATACCACGAATTAACCGATTTACAGTGAAATATTATTGTACTTAATAATATTTCAAATATAAAATTGTTCTAAATCAGTGTTTTAAGGTATTCCGTTAAAATATGAACTGTATAGTTGACGGCTTAAAAACATTGGTACATTTACCGTGTTCTACAATTTGGCTTAGGTACACGGAATGAATATAAATTATATAATAACGAACAATGAACATTTAAAATCATATAATTTAATAGGTATAGGTCTATATCACAACTTTGATATTGAATAGTAGAATACACACCACTCAGCTACTCGAGCAATATGAAAAGACTTGTCAGTTCAATCAAACATTTCAAGATTTTTAAATTAGATTTGCTGGTGAAATTTCTAATGGAAATAACAGAGAAATGAAGTTGGATAATTTAATTCTTTGTATAGGAGTACTAGAAAATCTCGTTAACCTAACCAACTAACGTGATTAAGGCATCTTTTCAAAATGAATAAAGGTGTAGCATTCGTTTTTTTTCTTAATATTCCATAGGAAATGAAAAAAATAAAAACCAAAACATCTGTTGAATACGTTTTACTCGTTGCTTCAATTTATAAAACTTATAAAATCACATGAATATTAATGTATTAACCTAGCATACATTCATATCTTAAAAACAAACATTTGATATTTTTACTTTTAATAACAGTGTAACAAAGTGTAAAAAATTCGATTTTTAGCTTTTAATGCGCAAAAATGATTTTATGATAGTGTAAAAACATCTTCATTTTAATTAAAATAAATAATCGAATGTGCGACATAGTCGTGAATATTCATTTACATTGGCTCAGTCATATTATACTTCAAAGCCGTTTTTTTTTTTTATCGCGATGACAATAATAATAATATTTGTAGAAAATTTTGAATGAGGATAGTAACAAACGCATTAAATGTCGAAAATAGAATTAAAATATAAAATAATTTACAACAGAAAAACCTCAAGTCCTCGACGACGAGTGGTGATTAAAATATATTATATAGTTTATTAACCGCGTGAGGTGCAGTAAGTGCGTGAAACCAAAAAGAAAAAAAAACAAATTTAAAACGTTACTAGAAAACAACCAGTCGTGTTGTGTGTAGGTACGTGACAAATGAAGTAATTTTGTAGGTGCTCTATTTTTTTATTTTTATTTTCTGTAAGGGGAAAAAAATCATTCCCGTTATGGACGTTCATTTATCAAACACGGTTTGGCCCGAGGTGGTACTGTTGGAGTAAGTGGCGGCGAAGGGATGAATCGCACGGTGTCCAATTATTATTATTATTATCGTAAATGCGCGCGTACTGCCGTCGCCCGAGCGAAGGTTAATTAGGACTCAAACCGCTCAATAATAATAATAATAATAATAACAATTTAATATTATACGCGTACGACCACGTATCGGAACAGAATGGAATACACCGCGAGAACTGTTGTATCGTTGCGATGTACTTCTCCACCGATTACTATAATATTAAAGTGTATACCGACAGATCCACTGTGGCTACTATATCCGCCGTGTACGTTCGGTGGCTGATGGGCGTGGGTGTGGTTGGGAGGTATTTTTTTTGGTGGGGGGGGGTGTTTCGGGGTTGCCGAGTCTATATAATATTATTGTTATTATTACGATGATACCTAACCTAACCTAACGCGGCTATATTAATTGCCGTGAACGTTATTTTCGAAAACGCCGAACCGCGCACGACCGTCGCAACGAAAAACGGTACATCGGCTGTGCGGGCGACCGGTCCCGTCTCCGGTGCCCATACCCGTACAACGTTTTAATGGTCAATATTACCTATATTATGTATTATTTTAAACGATCGGAACCCGTGGCCGTCGATTTATGATGCGAGCCCATTATTCATAATATTATTATTATTAATATTATTACACGCATATATATATATATATATATATTATATATGTATTATTATGTGGTAGCCGGCGTGTACTGTGTAAAATATAATATAAGACGACGTCGGCCGTGCCGCGTATTATAAATGTGCAGTAGTCGGACCGGAGGGGTAATACGGTGCCGGTGGCGGCGGTGGTAACGTCGTTTTGAAAGAAATTAATATAATAATATTGTGTTACAAACATTTACGGCCATATTATAATATAATAATATATTATTATTATCCCGTACGTTAATGTAAATAGGTAGGTACTCTTCGCATGTGTCCCGAGTCTAAAATCCAATTGCAGGACTTGTCGATGTTTTTAAAACTATTAAGGCACTACTGTAACGTTTTCGCTGCTCAGTTCGACATTCGTTGTCGTTTTATTACATTCCAAAAGTCTCCGAGTAACGTGTTTGAATATCATACTGAAACGGACAAATTGAATTTAAATAATATAACTATTTATATGTTTAGAAAAATAATCTGAAATCCATAGTACACCTATAACACTCGTCTATAATAATATAAGTCTAAAATAAAAGGATTTGTATGTTGAAAAAAGTTAATACCAAAGGTGTAAAAAATATATAAGGTGATTTTCGTTGACAAATTCCCATACATTTGACAGATTAAAATGCATAAAATAGATTTTATTAAAATGTCGTCTGAAAACTTAGGAGTAAATGCAGTCACGACAGGAGTACAAAAATGTTTGTGATTTGACAAGATAATTAAGTTGTCAGATATGAAATTTAAGTATTGGTCTACGTCAAACTTTTGCCCGAACAATGAGTATTTATGCTTCTTAAAGCTTCTTAGAAACGTGTTGACATACAGCTCAAATTAGATGTGTTGTAGCACTCAAGTGAAGAAAAATATAAATATTATTCTGAAAGAAAGACTTTCCAATAAAAAAAAATATGAAAACAAATCAGATATGATAATAGATTGAAAAAATTGTAAGAAGAATGATATTTCTTTTTCATTTTTGCAAGGTTTATCAATGTTTCTTTAATGCAAATATTAAATATATGATTAAGATAGGAATACACTTAAAACCGTACATAGAAAAAATAGTATTTTACATTCAATTTCGATTATAATATTGCATCAAAGACTCGCAAGAATCGATGAATACAATTTTGCATAATATTGAAGGGGGACAATTTTTTTACAAAGACCTCATCTTAAAAAAAAATATTAAACCTAATATTATTTTATCGACTTTCTTTGATCACTGATCAATGCACAACGTAAAGTCGATAAGTAAATTTAAAAACATTTAAAATTGATTTTTATTATTTCGTTTTTAGTTATCACAATCCACCGATTACTGATAGTATCTATATTATAATTTATTTTTTTATCTATAGAAAAATATAGATTATTGGTTAAATAATACAAGTAATTATATTATTTAATCATTATAACCTGATTTCATTATTTTAAGATAGGAATTAATGCATTTTCATTTTTCTTAATTGATAAATTAATTAAAATCGGTTGAATGTCGTGCGTTTATCTATACTTATAAGTAAAGATCTAAGACACTACGAAAGAGACTACTTCCACAAAGTGCATTTCAATTTCTAATAGTACTCGACTTGAAAACATGTAAAAACCTACGAAATTCAAAGTTATCTAATAAAAATCAACTCGCGTAACACGTCTTCTTCATTAAACTAAGTGCGTCCTTGCGCGTTGTAATCATTTGCTTTGCAAAAAAAAAACAAAGTACATATATACGTTTGCCTCCGTCTTTTCAAATCGAAGCTTTTTGATCACACGACCGATACGCAGCACTGGTTAAATAAATGCGTTAAGTCTTAAAATTATATATCAATGAAATCGGTGATATGCGTAGTGAGTAGTGCGAGTCGTCAAGTGTACGCTATTATCATCGATTATAGACCGAATTATAATTAGAATTAAAAAATATCGTCTTTTCGTATAGAAAGAATAATCATGATTAAAAATAACGACCGAAAAACGTATTAAATTGATGCATTTCAGCCATATTGTGGTAGAATATTAACGCGTCACTAAAAACCGAAAACATTACAAAATATTATAACTCAGTATAATGTATCACTGTAACGCTGTTATAACGCTGTATCATAATATTATTATTATTACACGAAGTCTACACTCTGTGAAACAAATAACTCATTTCACACGAGAACATAACAATATAAGTACAATATAACACTATAACAGTACCGTGTCAACCAACATCAACGCAGTAAGTATCTTATCTCACAATATTCTGTTCCGAAAAATTCCCTTGTTTGTCTGTGAAGTGGGATTGGTGTCAGTGGCACGACCTCCTTAATCTTCGCTAAAATCCTATCTCATTACACATGGCTTTCAACTCGTTCAAGACTGAAAACATATTATATTATAATGTACATATTACATCTTATCTATACGGCTGGTATACCTACTACACGTCGTCGGTTACGTGGGTCGGTACAGCTCATATTATTATGAAGATTTAATATACAAATAAATTACACCGTTTAAAATTTGAGTTTATTGTTACTTATAACAATAGGTTTTTGAAACTTGAAAGGATTAAAAATTAAATTATGTACGTACGTATCCGTGAAGCTTGATAGTTTTACGTGAACATTATTGCTGTTTTCCGTTCAACCAACAGACACGACTGTGATGCACACATAATGAATGTTTACCCACAACATTTTGATCATGCACCCACTCGTTTAAAATATTATATATATTTCAGTTTTACATTCGCTAAACCATAATATTGTTATATTATTAAACGTTTTAAATACAAATATCTATCGCTTTTATATAGTCTATATTCTATGTGATTAATGAGATTATACATGATTATTGTACAGACCTGCGATGTTATAATAAATGTGTTCGCTTTTCTCATAACTATCTTTGACAATTAACTTCTAAGAAACTCAAACAGCTGAAGGAAGTGTGTTATTTAGGGATGTATGTATTACGTTTGTCATCGGTATCGTCTCGTTCAGTTCCTAATGAAGATACTGGCGCCAAGTTTTCGGATAATTAAAGAAGAACCTTCTTATTAGTAATTTAGTGTAGTGAAAATAACATTTAATTTTAACTGTGTTCTCGAATTTCAACTGATGAATGGTTATTAAATGTTATTACTATATTTAAAATATGAATTTACCTACTCGATCCCGATAATAATAATAATATGTGGTCGGACACTACTAAGTTATTGTTTTGAAAATTTAAAAAATCTGTCCACGCATCATACATATTCATATTAAACATTTTTATTACTATATTAATGCAATACGAAGTGGGTTATATCTTATATCGTACATCTTGCATTCGTGCATATCTAACAATATAATACATGTAATTTTACTGAGTATATGTTTTAAACGGATATTTTACTCAAACTAAATTGGTTTTTAGATAGTCTCCATTTAATATGCAATTTAAACGCTAAAAACAAAATAACTTATAATTGTATTCAATTTAATTTTGTCACCTGCAGTAGAAATGCATAATATGTATACCTATGCCTGCATAATTATTATTTTAACATTTAAATTTTAAACACTACAACCTATATTACATCAAAAAGTTTAAATGTTTTTCGCATAATTTATAGTCGTTGTTATACAAAAAATAATAAAAATATTTTTTCAATTTCTTCATCATTACAATTCCTTATACGTTTACGGTCTGAACGACATATTATATTTTTCTTTTCGTATTTTGAAGCAAAATACTTTTCTGAGAATTTCAATGTATTGAGTAGTGTTTATAGTGTTTACCATCAAAAGAATTATCTTGTACAATTGACAACATATATATATAATATGATAGGTATTATTATAGTGTTCATGCGTATACTATGTATGTACCTATACATATACAAGTACTCTCTCGTTTAAATCCGGTATATCATATTCTGATGGCGCGTTACATTACATCATTCGTAAAATATATTAATTCAATCCGTGTGCTGCAGGTGTAGTCCCTGTTGAAGGATATAAACGTGCATATAGCATATTATTATCATAATAAAAAACCGTATATGAAATAAATACACCATCATTTTTACGATTCCGAAGAACAAATCGCTCGTATGGAACTTATAATATAATGTTCTGTGTGCACTATTGTTTGTTACGTGTACACACACTACACACTACACACACACACACACATATATAATATATTATTATATATTGAAATTAAATCCGTTTCGGCTGCGACGCGTACGCGGAAAAACGAAAATCGCTCACTGTACAAACATTGACGTCTGTATTATTCGAACAAAACGAGACAAAACCACTCGCGCGACCTGCGTCACACTCCCACGCTCAATGTTTTACGCGTTAAACAATGGCCGCCGTGTTAACACCGTCGTCGCCGGTTCCCGACATCATTTTTATCTCGAAAATCTGGTCTGCAGTAAAACGCCGTAAAACAAAAAAAAAAAATACGCGTCGACTTGAGTTTTTGTAAAGCCATCGTCGCCCGACAAGTACCTACACCTCACCTGTAGCAATACACGTGATTGCTACAGGTATCCGTGCAAAATATATAGTACCAATAATATAGTACCTGCGTTTGAAGAGGAAAGTTAAAAGCTTCCGTGTTCGGTACGTTTTCACTTTTTGGGTAATTTTGCTACACAACTGCAATTAAGTCACACATAATTATAGGGCGTAGATTAAAATATCTTTAAATATAATTAAATTTCCTTTAAAATACTCGATTAAATGCATCAAATACGTATAACAAAACTTAAAATAAAAATGCTCTTTAAAATTATTTTAAACTTAATGTTAAACAATAACAATTAATGAATATTAGATTTGTATTATTTATTTGTGAGTGACGTATATATTTTCGTTTATCGGACGGTTGCATAACTACACCTCTTTTATCTGGTACATAGGTAAAAACATAATATTATCTGTGCCTGCGATAAAGCAAAACGAATAGAATATATTATGTGTGCTATATTTAATATTTTCTTTTAGGGATATAGTTTACGGTACATTTTTATCAAATTGTATTCATCCTTATAGGATACACAGAAAATGTCGTCAATACATAAAAAATAACCTACAAATTTCAAAAAATGCAAAATAAAAGTCGAAGTTTTTCGATATATGAACACTATGAACTGAATTATATCGAAAAGCTTCAATGTCTTGCAGTCATTAAATATTATTTATTATACGATACTTTGCCAAAATAGTCACGGCTGACCATCAAGTCGCTGCAGTAGTATTCAGTGATCTACATGAGGTCATCGATCTCGGTGCAGCAGGTCGTTCTCGGCGAATCCTCACCTCATAATATCATACGGCTTTAATGGTTTTATTGTACTGTAATGTTGTATATGACAGCGTGTTTTTTACGATTGACGAGATTTTTATGCGAAATTTCCTAGTGACTCGGCGGTCCTCGAAATACTGTAACATATATATATTACACGCCCGTAGGTGTTGGGCGCCGGGCACGCAGTACGTAATAAAACGGTAACACACACATATATATTATACATATAATATTCCTACATTGTATAGTAATAATAATGAATGAGAGGAAATAAGTGATCCGTCGTCCGATCTCGAAAATCGCAACAGCCTTTACTTACCGTACAACAAGTCCTCCGACACACACGTCATCAGATACCTGCAGTGGTAGTATTATAGGTATAGGTACCCGGTATCGGATATATGTATAATATATACGTATAGGTATATATTATTTTATTAAAATATAACGGTATACTACAGCGTGCCTATAATATATTATATAGTGAGTTGTCCGCATAGATAATATAATATGTACCTACTTACACGTAGTATATTTTCGCGTCGGATATTCGCGCAAACGAAGTCGCCATATTATTACAATATATATAATATTATTATATATATGCATTACCCGCGCGTGTCGTTATATATATATATATTGTTATATATATATATTATGCTATGTTCTACGCTGTTGCCACTCACTATATATATATACACGTAATAATATATCGTTTCGGCCGCTGCAGTATAATTGGCTACGATTGTTTACACTGAGCTCTAATTTCGGGCCAATGAGACAATGAAGAGTTAATGCTCACTCGGCGGTATCATATTATTATATGTAGGTATACAATACATATATTTGTGTCCTGTTTATTATTACGTGTAACCGACTGCCGCCCGCAGTCGACCCGTTTGTCCGCCGTCAAATGTTTTCGTCTCTCGGCAGATGTTTGCGAGGCTCGTGAAAAACATTTTTTTTCGGTCGAAAATATCGTACGGCTTCCTCCGCGCGAAAACGTGCGCACGAGATCGACTTGCCGTCAGTACCGGAAATGGGAAAAAAATCGTCCCCGCGACGCAGTGATCGTAATAATGCAGTCTTACATATCGAAAAAACATAAATCTCACGTACCTATATATGTAAAACAGCGTGCGGTTGATGTTGTATAAACGAGAACGGCGAGTCTGTCGCTTTTGTGCGCAACGCCAAATACCTGTCGGAGACGCAGCGGCGGCCTATGTATCCTATACGCGTTAGCGTATAATAGAGTATAATATTATTATCTTTGCCCGGGAAGAAGGCGAACATTTCATGACGGGAATAATATATTAAGTCGTCTAAGTCTCCGGCCTGTCATTATGTACAGCTCTACATATACATATATCCATGTGTGTGTGTGTGTGTGCACAAGCGGATGACCGGCCAATTATAAAATATGTATATATATATATATATGCTCGTATATACGGTATGTATAATATACTATATGTATATTATAATGTAAGAATAGGTCTGTTTTTTTGCTTACTGCGCGCCGCCTTACGATTACGACCAATGCGCCGTGTACACGAACGCCATGTTTGTGTTCATTAAACATTTTTTTCTTCTCCTTCTTCTCCTTATTATTATTATCATTATTATTCTCTATTACTTTGTTTTTTCCACGTTAATATTTAATTAACGCCGCTGCTACCTGTCGCGGATGAGCACTCATGTGTATCATCCGCCTCGTGCTCCGCCGGCCCAGT
Organism: Rhopalosiphum padi; assembly: GCF_020882245.1. Lineage (NCBI taxonomy): Eukaryota > Metazoa > Arthropoda > Insecta > Hemiptera > Aphididae > Rhopalosiphum > Rhopalosiphum padi. The sequence goes on from NC_083598.1 coordinate 35,803,296, forward strand.
TGGCGGCGACCATTCCGCCACAGACGACTTTTCCCCGTCTCGGTCTCCACAACTACAAGCTCCGTTTCTTTATTTCCACGTCTAAAATGTCTAGCTCTTGACCTCGTATATCGTTATCACATTATGCGAGCGATAAATATCCACTGTAAGATATACGCTACTAGTTCATTTAGTATTATAATCCTTATTACTACCTATATAATATACGAGTATATTTATTTATATTGATAACAAAATATAATATGAATTTCCTCTTTTTAAAATATAACATTATAACATTAGAGTAAGCATATAGATGACAATGTAGATTATTATAGTAAGACATTTTAGATAACAATCAAACAGGAATTATATGACAAATAATAAATACAATAGATTAAAAAATAGAAAGCAAACAATCATCAAAGGAGAGGTTAAGTGGTGTATACATGCCAAGTGATATATACGCTTCAGACTGTAGGGTAGTGGGCCATGCTCCCCTCCCATCGGCTTTATTAACTTAATATAAAAATGAACTTTTATTGTTAATTTTTGTTTTTAGTGTTTTAGGTTTGTACCCCCTTATTTTAAAATCCTGGCTACGCCACTGGACTCAGAGGCTCTTTTTGTAAAAGGTTCGTGTTAGATTTAGGAATATGGAAGATATTTTAAAAACGACATGTATACATTAAAAATTTAATTTTTTGCTTGTGCTTAGCAAGAGTATAGGCATGTCAAGTAACATCTGAGTTAAATGAGGATACCCAGCACAAAACAAGTAAATCTCAAAAAATCAGCGTTGTATGTTCACGAAGACATTCCAATGGGATACATAATAATTATTAGTTGTACATGACGAGGGTGGAGATGGTGTTTACAATAGTACTGCAGAGACAGGTGCGTCGTCATGGCACCCGTAATTAATCAACCCCCCCCCCCCCTTTAAACAATTTCATTTTTTAGTAACCAATTTGTATCCATTTAACCATCCTTAAAATATTGTGTACCCCTTTACGTTTGTCGTAAAACCTAATACTTAACCTATAGATGCCGCTCGGAACGATCAAAGAGTGTCTGATTGATTTATTAAACATAGAAATTAAAATGAGAAGACGATCGAAAATACCTACCTACTTAATGATGTAATGAATTCTATTTAATATATTATGCATATTGTATATTGCATATACATATTATTATGTAGGTACCAACTATTATTGATACTGGTATACTCTTAACAACAGCTATGGAATATAAATAAACTATATTAAATAAATTATTAAACGTAAATTTATATAGTTAATTAATTATAATTATTTATAAAGTGAATAAATTATTTATGATACAAAAAAATTATTAATTTTAATTCCTCGTATTAAAAAGTTGCTTCTGGTATACTTATACATATATTTTATTGTTTTATTTTACTGCCTACTCCTATTGTACTACCTATATGTCGTTTTGTTAATAAAGTGGAATAATTTTTGTTCTATTTGATTATCTCTAATTTTTAAAGGACACATCACCTTTTATTGACACAATTAATTAAGTAATTTGTACCTTTTTACATTCGTCGTAAAACTTAATATTAAGTTCGGGTGCTGTAATGAAGTCATCCTGACTATTATATAGTATAATTATTATGATATTTTGTTATTCATAAAAGATATATACCGAGTGAATCAGAAAAATTATGGCAAGATATTGCAAATGAGCTAAATATCCATGGATTTACCACAGCTCGAAGCAGACGTTTACGAGTTGCTCTTAATCGAAATAACGTAGCTAGTAAATTAGGATTGAAACTTAAATCAACAGAAATGTTCGCATTTAATTCGTGTAAATATATTTACCTACCCAGTTTTGATGATGAAGTTTATCAACAACAACCTATCTGACAATTATTTTTTGCGTGTTTGATAATCATTCTAGGAACAGCTGTAAGCGGCCTTTTTTTTGTTATTTTCTTTAATCGCCACGATAGACTTTTGACAGGGGAACCACATAATGCATAGATTTTTGCCAGATTCTATGCTAGAAACAACATGAATACTGGATAGTAGTTGTGAGATTAAGGAAAATTAAAAATTAAAATATTCAAAAACGTACCTATATGGTCTAAGGCCTAGTGGTCTTCAACTTAATTGTACTCACAACTCATTATTTATTTGTTGCAACACTTGCAACCAGTTGTATAATTTAATAATAAAAAAAAATGTATTAGGTATATTATTTCAATCCATTTCTGAATCCTACATATTACTCTCGTATTTATTCGTATATTCTTTAGAAAAACGGCTGAATTGGTGTTTGTACTCAAGTATTTTTTTTCGTTGATATTATTTATTTTACAATAAATACGTAATTATGTTAATGATTTGTATAATACACGGTTTATTAAAAATTATACTCTAAATCAACCGATTTTAATATTATACGAAATTTATTGTTACCATTTGTAATAAATGATTTGCTCATGGTGTATTAATAATATTAAATAATAATTTGGTTCAAATTTGTCGTAATTTAATTATCAAACGATCAAAAACCATTATTCAAATTAGTATTATTCATAATGATATATATTTGTTTTATTACGAGAACAAAAGACATTCGAGTCTATAGAACTGAGTCATGTTTAATACTTAATTGTGAAATGGAGTTACGTAGTTTTGTTATGACCCGTGTCCCGTAGTATTATATAGCTGATGGGAAAAGTTAATTATTAATAATCGTTTTATTATTTAAACGGCGCTTTTGTAATAGTCGCAAAGAACAAAGTGTACAGAAATTAGACAAATATCCGTTGTATGAATTTTGAATTGATCCCCGCGAGAATAATTTTCATAATTTATTGTACAGCGGACAATTATAATTGCTATGTACAAACATCACCTTCCATGTTGACCTTTTAAATCAATGCGCATCTTCATCCGACGAAAATAGCTCATGGGTATTCTTGAATACATTATAGATGTTATCGTCTCGAGTTCACGAAGTCGTTATTTGTTAAAGAAACGATATAATAATAATATGTGTACCTAATATACCCGTACCATATACATAGTATATTATACGTATTAAATGTGTATAATAATAATTCCTACAAATATTATACAAATTTCGTAACGTTTTAAACGAAGTAAACGAATCCAGTGTAAAATGTTAATAACTCGTAATGAAGGGGATACGAAAAAAATCACTTATAATCTCGTCGTTAATGTTTATTATTTATGAGATACGAGATGGCGACGGATGTATTTATAAAATAATATATAATATTTTAATAGTGCTCTCGGTGATATTAGATAACATATATAGTTTGAATAAAATACCTAATGGCCGTGCCCCGTGCGTAATTTAATTGTGTAAAAAATTGCTATCCGAAATGGACGCACGGCGTATAATATTAATATTACGCATACAAAAATGTAAATATGTGTAAAATATGTATATTTAAATAGTATCTAACGATAATAATTATTATCGTCAGTTTCGGAAGTTGTTCTACGACCAAACCGGCCATTGCTGCTCGATCGATTCGTTGATGAATTTGTTGGTGAAATTACTCATTCTGTTATCAATATGTACAATGTACATACCATAGTAACTGCTTGCAACTTGAAAGTAGCACGCTGTTATTTGTAATTAATGTTTTTTTTCTCAACATTTTTTTTTAACACTACACATTTCCATTGTAAAAATAAGCTTAAATTTTGGTATACTATTTTCATAAGCGTTTAATAAACAGTTTCTAACTAATTAAATAATATAATTGTATCGGCAGTGATTGAACTGAAAAAACCAATTAAAAGTTAAATGGTAATGTAAATGTGTAAAATACAAATGCATTTACTTGAGTATTTAAATGTTTTATCGATCACAATATAATCAGAAATAGTATGGATACCTCAAACTATTAAAATAATGAGAGTTAGTGCATAACCTAGCATCCCCTTCAATTCGAGTATCCAAAATAATACCTATCTATAAGATTTGTGTTAATTTAAAGCATTTTAATAATACTAAAATTGATTTGTACAATAATGCACACATACAATGAGTATATGATGCGTATATCTAGTATCTACTTCAGATACGCACGTTTCGTGTTTAAAAAATTAATGTTAATTATGTTTTTATCGACAATGCAATCAAATTGAATTACAGTTGTGCTTACATTTTAATTTCCCACGTAGATTTATATAAATATATATATATTACTTTTTAACTTAAAAAAGCAGCATATATTATGTTATGTATTTATGTCACACTCCGAGTTTGCGTATAAAAGCTCCGCGAGATCGTCTAGCTATGACTTAATTTTATTTTTTTAAACACTATAATATGTATGTACTGCATACACTATACCACTATAGGTACCTGCGAACGTTGTGGGACTGCAGGAAGAGACGCGAAATGACGCAAGACAGTTCTGGCGATATATATTACGTACCTGCGTGCATATACTATACATAGGTATACACATGAAATGCGGATGAGGGGCATTCTGTGTCCGTAAACTCGGACGCATTTATGGTCGTTATAAACAATAACACTGTGCTCAACTTGTATCGACGGCGACCACGAAGACGACAAGGGTCGTGGCATTGTGCAGGTAACCGGCGACGGTCTGGAAGTCGGTCGCCTGTATACCGCGGTGGGTACATTACGTTATATTTACAGCCTCCCCGCCGTCGGACCGGTTTTCCTATGCTCGGGCTTCACACAAATCTCATAAAACACACACACGCGCTCGCGTATTTTAATAACTTTCGATTTTCCCGCGTACGTCATATTATACGAGCATATGCATAATATAATGGTCGTATGCCGATGAGGTACCCGTCCGTCTGGCTAAGTATACAATACTATATATATATATATATATATATAAACACACGGGAACGCACGAAGACAATATATTATATAACATAATAATAACAATATTGTACGGGACGCACACACACGACACAACCGACATTGTCCGGCCGACTAAAATGTACATAATATACGATAGTGTGTGTGTGTGTCTGTGGACGAACGACTTTTCTACTATAATGTTACGCGTTATCGTTGTATAATAATATGACTCGTGTTGGGTGTGCTGTGTACACTGTGTGCGCCTATAACCTTGCAATAGTGCGCGTATTGTGTTGTGGTGCACCGAAAACTCGTGTCTAGACGCGGAGCCCATTGTCGTCGTCGTCGTCGTCGTCGCCGTCGTCGTTACATTATTGCACTACTATTATAATACCATAATAATCATGCCATTTGAACCGCTGCGTTTGTTTTAGGGCCGAGAACGAAGGGATTTCGAAAATATATATGACTACACCTTATAATATTCGCTCAGCCTGTATAGTGTGCGCGTAAGTTAGGATAGAAGCTTTTTCGCGCGGTCCGTCACCATTTTTTTTTTTTGTTCTGTTTGATCGGTACTTGTCGCTGCTCACCGCGATATTATGCAATGCCCGTACAATGCATAGGTAATATATAGTGTATATCGCGTGTTCTTCCGATCGCCCAAGCGCGTTATGGTACGTTGCGCGAGAGACTTCGTGATCCGTTTTTGGCCACATAATTACGTAGGTAGGTACACGTAAATATTATTACAAACTATGTATTAAATATTAGTTAATAGGTTCGTAATGGAACCGGGTAAAATCCAATTTGCTTAAACGTGCCGATTTATTATAGGAACACCAATAATCTATTCCGTCATTCGCAACAGTATTGACCGGTCGATCTCGAGATGAATTTGAGTCGATCGCCACTCCCTTTAGTATTTTCTTGAATTTTTGAATTTTTTCTGTAAATTTGTGTATCTTTGTATCAACGAATATAATAATTATACTTAGAAAATGCAATAAATAACTATGAAAAACGAGATCATACACAGATATAGAATAAAAGATGTGTAACACGCATGTACATATATAATTTGCATATTTTTTTTTATTGACAACCTATTTTTTTTTTTTGGACGATCGCGAGAACCTAGAAAATCTCGGAGGTCGATCACAAGTCTATTAAAGTTGGCCACTCCTGTTGTATACGACTGTAAGCCATAAACGGCGCATCCAATGGTACAAAACTACTTCTACTCAACACTGTGTACACATTGCACGCGTGTGCCGCCGTTTTTTTTTTTTTTAAAAAAAATGCATTATTAGGTAATGAAAAAATAATAATAACAGGTACTTACTTACGTAGTTACGCCTTATTTATTGTAAAAAGTAATTTGTTTGATGGTTAAATGAATGACTTGAAGTTAATTTTAATACTTGACAACCCATAAAATGATCTGTTAATTATAACGTCAGTGATGGTAATTACGCTTAACAATTAGTTATTTCAATATGGAAATGTAAAGTAAAACGAACTCGTATTCTAGGTAATAATTATTATTCACTCATTGAAAAAAAAACCTTATTTTACCGTTAACAAAAATCATATTATGCCACGTCGTGCTATTCGTAGAATATTATATTATATTATACTTTACAGCGTATGTGGATCATTAGTAAGTTGCGATAAATCGAATTTATACTTTTATAGTACACTTATTTGTTGTATGCTTTTTATGATATTTTTAGTATAGGTACTTATTGTCAATAAAGTAACACTAACCATACATGAATAGCTACAGTGCTTACATAACGAGAGCAATTATTATTACGTACCATCTGTGGACATACATTACTTCACCCCCCCCCCCCCCCCCCGCCTCACAACACACAAAAACTTGCAAATTTTTTTTATTTGAATATTTATTACTAAATTCTTGTCGATTCTTGCAGACCGTATTTTTATGATTATCACTCTACCCGTTTGCCAGGTAAGTCGAGCGTGGACTATGGTAATTGTAAAATTCATAATATAGCGATGAGAGGGTGTAACGTATGTTATCGCGCGTGTGCATAATAATATTTATAATAATGTTTATTTTTTAACATACGATTTTTAATAAAGACATGATTGATTGAATAAATTATTTATAATAATATTAATGTAAAAAATGCAAATTTGTAAATAATTATTGAACAAACTCGAATAAATTAAAATATATTTTTTTGATACAGACTGCCGATAAACGATCACAATAATATGATGTATCTAATGTAATCTATAATAATATAATATCGTGAGTATTGATTATTGAATGCTGCACCATGGAAATTTGTATGACTATTGACAAATATTAGTCAGTAATATTAGATACCTATTCATCTAATTACTGGTTTGGTCGTACCGACACAGCGACCTTTAGCAGGTATCCTAAACCACTCACATTTATATACATATATTATAAAGTTATAAGTCGTGATTACAATATCATCATATTCATATTATTTGACGTCTCTCGAATCTCGATATATATCCGATAAATATTCTGACGACGTCGGTTAACTAGAAAAAAAAAACACGGATACAATAAATAAAACAATAAATGAGCTCCTCGCGTTTACCGACAAATATTTCAATTCAAACATCATCGTATCATATCTATATGTATATAATAGATATATAGATATATACGCGGGCCATGATACAATTAAAAAGGTGCGCGACTACTTTATATTATATTATGCTACATCGTACAATAAAATAAAAACAATAATAATAATTTATTGGTCTCAGGTGGGCGAGACGGCGGTGACTTGGCCGCCGGATTAAATATTATATTTATATCATTACGATTCGTAAACACATCTCCAACCCCGTGGTCATCCATACCTAATAGTATTAAATAGTATAACAATGAACGCAGGTGAGTTGTTTTAGTTTTTATATCATTTCCTAATTGATTTCATTTATTTAATTAGATTTTTTTTACCCACCTACTGGTATGCTATTATTGTATAATCCGTTTTAAAATATGGCAGTTCAGGTTTTTTTTTTCACCGGATGGTAAAACGGTTTTTTTCTTCTCGAAACTGTTGGTTCCTTTAGCGCTGTCCATTCGTTAAATTAATAAACTGGAACACACTTATCTTTTATTTATCGCATTGGTCGTCGCACCTTTTTCGGAGGAGGAGCAATCGTCTGCAATGAAAAAAACACGGATAGTGTAATATAATGTATACGTCATTATAACACTATAGGTAAATATATACTATACTTGGATCCAAAAAAAAAGCTAATTTTCTCGGACATTTGTTGAAATAAAATGCAACTCAGGACAAAATATTATTAAAATTTTATATTTTAACTATTTTGTGAATAGTTTATAAATAGTAAACTCTATAAATTATGTATTTGTAACTTTTTATTTCGATTCAAAATTGTTTTCTGAAAATGTACATGTATAAATATCAAATACTGAACCGATAATTTATTATTTAAAAATATACCTATCTAAAATTTAGACAACCACAGAGTGTACTTATATATAGTGAAACTAAAAATTACAGAGTAGTCTTGTCACTCATCCAATCTCATACATACATTTTATATGTCTATAAGTAATAAGTCATGTAATATCGTTTTAGAAGGTCGATATTTTGTAAATAAACATTTCTAGAATGGCATTGTGAATATTGTGATGCACGAACACGATATTAAACTTAAACATTGGTTACTGCTTTCTAAGCATGAAAAAATAGGTTAAAAAAACCAATAACACAATTATATCAAATAACACAACATTTGATATTTGTAGAAAAAATTAAAATCTTCAAGAGAAAAAAGAAATAAACCCATAAAATAATAATCCTGCATTTTTTAGACAATCAGTGGCGAGCACAGGAGATGGTAAAATTATGAAGGCTATATTCCCCATTGAGCCTTATTTTTTAAACTTTATAATATATTCTATTAAAATTCGGACCTCCAGGTCTAGCTCATAAACATAATTTGTACGTGTCTATTGAAAAAAATTGCTTATCGGAAATTATGACGTGCTCATTATTAAATGAAACATTTTTGTTGTTACGGTTTATGATATACCTTCCCCATACTAAATTACTGTAGACACCACTCGTCTATGTTAAGAGTATCACATCAATATAAGCAGTTATTTTGAGGGAAGTATAATGAGTATCGAGTACGATAATATATTTTTTATTATATATAATATCGTTCTTGGCATCATCTATCTGAAAACTTAACTGATTTACCTAGTTAAACATTTTTTGTCAGTTTTGAGCATATACGCATTTGGTATATTATAAAAAAAAAAATATTCATAATAATATCGTTACATGTTTTATTTATCTATTTTTTTTTTTTTTTTACAAATATTCGTTTCATAAATAACATATTTGATGTACACAATGTAGTGTTTTTTAAGCAAAATATCGTTACAAAGCTATACGCAAATAGTATCATAAATCAAAATAATATAATAATAATAATAATTCTCATATCCGACGACCTTAACATCAATAAGTGTCCTATGACTATAAATTCCTTTTATTTTCCAATGCGATCACAAGTCCGCGTGGGTAGTATTCTATTGTGTTGCCATAATTCTAGATGATATGTACATCTTGTGTCTAAAAGTCCATAAAACAGATTTACGACAATGGCATTATCGATTAGGGTAAATGCGAATTCGGAACGCTGAAAAGAAATCAAACTGAGCAATACCTACCTATATAAATCTATTTAATATGTAGGAAGTTTGTACATTATATCAAGTTATTACTTTGCAAACATATATTGTTCAGGTTTTTTTGAAATGTGTTTGTCATTAATTATTGATTTAATTTTATTCCATTACAGGAGCCAGAACAATATTGAATATATTTATTTTTTACTTTTGACAAAACTCTGTATCTACTTTATTTTTTACATAAAATATTTCTATTGAATTATTATTGAATATAATCAATATTTTACAATTTAATACGAAATAAAATCAAAATCAAAATATTTATATATTATTTACTTCATTTTTTATATGTTTTTACTAGAATATTGTTGTTAGTTATTAAATAATGCATGTGCATCCCAGATATATATTAGATATATTCCAAGTTAATTTAATTTTTATTTCATTTACAACTGAGCTTCTAAGCTTCTAATCTTTCCTTTGGTTCAAATTATGAGTATATACTCCAGGTGTACAGATAACGTGGTGTCAACATCGTAAGTGCCCTACACTTTCATACCTACTTGTTTTTTGTGTTGGCGGTCTTTCTTAAATTAAATTCTACACCATATAATAAGTGTCTATTACGATCCAAAATTATTCGATTGTTTTTTGCACCTCGTTTAGAATTCCAATCCTGACAATTCTAAAGTCTCAGACAGAGTTAAACAATGCCGAAATTCCATTATAGCTTTATAGATTTGTCGGGCCAGATAGCCGTTTGGTTTTTCAACCACATTAACAACTGTTGAGAATATTATTGTTGTTAAAATCAGCTAAAATGCAATCCAAGCAATTACAGTCGGTAAGTTTACGAAAAATAAACAAAATATAATAATAATGATAAATTAAAAAAACATTATGTCATTCCGTTGGTCATTAAGTCACCTTTCTAGTCGTGTATGACCTTTGCGTCGTTCCATTGTTAAGACAATGCCAAAAACCGCATCGGTGGTCTATACTCGGGAGCAACCGGTTGGAGAATCTTCATGTCTGGACACTTTAAAAAAAAATATATATTGTACTAAGTAGTCGTGACCAACAAGAATCGTGAATTCCTCGTGTACGGTATATTTTACAAAAAAACGAGACGAAGAGATAAACCAAAGGGAGGGACTTTGAGAGTGTTTAATTAAATAATAAGTTTTTTTTTTTAAAACGTAATCATTCAAATCCTGGAAGTGTAAATAAAATAAAAAATTTAAGATATAATTTGGGAATTAATAGTTTGACATATTATTTCATTAATGAGCTATAGACAATTTATGATGCAAATGTGTTTTCTGTTTGGTGATTATCTAATTATTTTCACGCCTAGAAAACGTTTTAAACAGACTTCATATTTGTTTGTGTATATATTAAATATAATGTATAATTAATGTAATGAAATTATACTTTTCTAGAAGTTTTAAAAACTTTTTCGAACTCAAGAATGTTGAGAAAACTTCTATACAGTTATTTTTTGCCTTTTCCATGAATCAAGAGAAAAAAATCAAAAAAAAAAAAATGTAACCTACATTTCAGAAGCATCTGGTAGTCAGTCGTTTCGTTTATTTAAATTACTACTTTCTGAAGGCGTTAAAAAAAAAGTTAATGGTGTACGGTTGTAAAAGGGTTAGAAGTGGAAAAAAACTTTGACCAAACAAACCGTAGTAGGTATAGGACATACGCGCAACAAACAATTACATTTTTTTTGCCTCCCAATCCGTTATTTAAAATAAATTATTATTAGAACATCTAAAATGATAATAAGAAATAGGACAGAAAAAAATAAATTTCTACCCTTGGCGTCTTTTGTAGGTGGTGATTAGTAACAAACAACCGTTAACACCCTATACGGAGAACAAAAGATCCGGTCATGTGCGGGGAACTATATTTATATTTTTTTATACATAGTGAACGACAGAAGAGTATTGAATACTGTTTTTTTTTTAACGATCTCGCACTAATTTGAATTCAACCCCCGTGGTGAAGAAACTGAACATATTGTGTACAATTGGAAAGACGGGTTTCTCACAGAACTATTTGGGGGTAAAAAGTACATCTTGCTGTGTGTATGTTTTTTTTAGGTTCCATTTATTCTGTATAGGACAGGTTCATTTGACTGCGTACATTTCAGAAACATAATAATAATATTTATGGAATTTTTCTTTTGAAATTATTTTAGGAATGTTTTCAATGCTATAAAAATTAAAGTTATTATCTAATACAATTTATTACAATATAATAACAACTATATTGGTTACCTATTTGATTATTATTTTTTTTTGTACTCATTAAAATTATTTTAAACGTTTTTTTTTTCCAAAAAGTTGGACATAACCATACATTATAATTTATAGGTATAATTCGTCTAAAAATCACATATTAAATACTTAAGTGATAAATATTGAATAATGTCAATTTTTAATACCATTAAATATTAAGTTAATAATTAATCACCTAGATATCTTAACCTATATATTATTATGGAAACTTAAGCATTAAACCAAATAATATGAAGTTCCTTAGTATTAACTATTTCATTGTACAGGAAAATTGTATTGTTTGAATTAAAAAAAATGTATTGTATACTGTAGTATGTTATAAAATGTAATTTAAAAATGTACACTTGGATAAATTTGTTTAAAATAATATATAAATATTGTATTTTAATTTGAATATATATAAGTATATACTCCCACGAGTTTAAGTCTCTACCAACATTCACCTCTAATTGGCTAGCGAAACGTTTATACATTTATAAAACGGAACACTTGGCCTGTTAATTTTTTCCGCAAAACTGTTCTTAAATGTTGCAAACGTTTATGTCGAGTACAGTTACTCCTAAAACAAAAAAATGTTGTACGAGTACTAACTGCAGTCAGCTATACCATACGAAATACATTTATTATAGGTCGAGACGATCGACGACGGGTCCAGCGATTCGTCTGGTTTTATTATGGAGAAAACTGTTTTTAATAACATTAATTTTACAAATACTAGTAATTTTAATCAATCATAATAATAATAAATAAAAATATATTTGTATATACCTACCAACAATAATAATATTAAATTTATAACAACAAATATTATACCGCGGGTCGTTTTTAATCTGCGCCCAATAAACTGTATAATATATGTATTTACATTGTATTATTTACTCGGGACACCTGCATGTAGGTAGGCATGCAGTGTAATTATTATAATAATAATCGACCAACGACGTTTGTTTTTTTCTTGTGCAAACACGGCCCGTGGACGTCAGCCCCCTCGTATACCTATATTTTTAATAATATGATAATAATAATTACGAACGCGCAGCTCTTCTACCCCCGGGGTAATTCGTTCAAAATTAGGTTCACTTCTAACAAATAACAATCATACTGTAGGCACAATTCAAATTATATTATATTGTGTACCGTAAAAAAAAAAAAATTAAAAAAAAAATACGGACAACATACTTCAAGTGAAAAAGTTATAGATCAACGCGATTTTTATCATCAGTAAATAGCTATTAAAATATTATATTTTATTGTGTTTTTATTCTCGACGAATCTCGTGCGGATAAGCCCGGACCTCAGGTCGGCGAGTGGGACGTTTTCTACAACCACCGTTGGTGTACAAAACGAATGAAGTGAATTCCACGCGCGGGAAAAAAATCCGTTCGCTCGACGCCGACCAACAGACGTACGTGTTAATTAAACGCGCATCAATACGGTAGAATAAACAAAAACGAATCCCGACGAGCGAGGGAAAGCCGACGGAAGACGACGACGACGAGACGGTGATGGCGTAATACGACGTCCGACGAAAACTGCGGCTCGGGCGATACCGCGTACATTATTATTAATAATAATAATAATAACATCGAGGAGGAGAAAAAAATTTATATTAATATTAAATTATTTCGATACTCGCGCTGCGGCACGTCTCGGGTCCGTGTCGGTATGGGACTGTTTTTTCCGTCGGCGGTGTCGGTGCCGCAGCGGTCGCGCGCCGTGTCGGCCGGACGGGCACCCGCTGCGAACAGTCGATATAGAGAAGACTTCACGTCTCGCGAGAGCGGACGGACAGGGCGACGCGGTCGTTAAACGTTGATTAAAAAAATAAATAATAATAAACGAAAAAAAAAATGACGACGGTGCGACTGTAGCCCACACGCCCTCGGCCCGTCGACGCCGTCAATCGGGCCGACTCGGCGGCGATATTATTTCCGCGCGCTGCCCTACAGAGTTATAATATGATATTATCGTAACGATATTACACGCTTGGCGACTGTCTCTTACCTGTATAATATTATTAGTATAATCGTTATAATATTATAGTCAAACGTACGGACCGATGCAATAACAGTAATATTTACATATATATATATATATATGTGTGTGTGTGTGTATAAAAGCCTACATATTTCACGAGAGTATAATATTATTATATTGTCGCAAATGGCGGCGTAGGACGAAGGTTTTCGGACGGTTTTTTTTTTCGGTTCTTCGGGAAATTTATTGCGTTTCGTTTCAATTACGTCGCCGCCTTTTCGTCATGGCGCGTATATTATAATAATTATTATTACCTATAAATGTTACGCGAGTGAGAGTATATGATATAGGCGCACCATAATAATAATCGAGTATAATAATATATACGCTGCGCAGAGCGCCGAACGCCACCCGGTGCCGGTCGGATCATCGGCTGCCGTCGTTTGTTTTAATCGTTATTGCACAGGTATCGCGTTATTATTTGGATTTATGCGCGCGCTCGACGTTTTAGATATTATCGTATACCTACGTAAGTATAATGCAGGCACATATTATTATTATGCGTGTGTACCGCGTATATCGTATATTATTATAATAGCTCTACAACGAGACATCGTTCGGGAAAAAATCAACACATCTACAATACGGTATATACGTACGTTTCCCCGGCATCCCTCTCACAACAGATCAATTTTTGCAAACCTTCTGTTGCCAATGCATTTAGTAGGTACTCTGTTTTTTTTATTTTTATTGCCCACACTGAATTTGTTTGATGTCGGTTTGTCCCGGAAAATCGGTTTTTAGCGAGAGGAACTGGGGAAACGCACGGCGCTTGTATCGGCGAATCTCGGTTTTGGTGCACCTCGCGGGTTCACGAACAAATTAGCGTTGGTGTACCTCGCTTTACGAACTAATAATATGATTCGACCGAGGTGGACAATCTGCAGCATGTGACGAATCGGATACAGTCACTCGATATATTTTTGAACGTGATTCAAACTACTTTCGAAACTTTTCCGATATCTCCTAGCAACAGAACATTCTTTGAAACATTCGTCAATATTGATAGAGTTGTTCTTGAGTTTAAAATCTACAAACATACGGACATTGCCTTTTTTGTAGGTACGTTTGAATGACAAACAATAAATTAAATGTTGTTTTATTTTATTTAAAAAGCCCCATAACAACACATGGAAATAATAAATGCATGCGTTATACAAATAATATAGTCTATCTGGTTTTTCATTTTGTGGCGCTGATTTTTTTTTTTTACATTAAATTCAAATTTATTCTTGACACGTCATAACAATAAAAATATTGTCATCGTGAAAATAGTTAGCTTGTACTTATATATAAATATTAATTCATCTCTGTCTCAAATTAATATTTCGGCATTTTTATAACGAATAATTAACTGTTTTCAAAGGGTCGTAACATATACATATACATATTATAATAAACTTATATATAAGTACCTAATTCGTATTATCAGTTATTCAACTATGTCCGACATCCTATTTCGTCGTCGCCTCTCAAACTCAAGGCCTGCAAGCGTAAGCGCCAATCTCAAAGTCGACCACACTCCAAAGGAATTTAGCGATAACACCATAAGCACGTTTTTCTTCTATATTATTGCGCGCAAATTACGTCTATGACAACGCACACCACCTCCCGCAACACTCTACCGCCAATTAATATGCAATCGCCAGTATTAATTAGTGTGACTAAAGCGCCAAATGTTGTATGGATGTTGGCGACAGTATAGTTGTTAATTTGTTATTCGACTCGTCGAGTAGTAATTGGCGATCCGACATCGCGAATTCAAAGAATACAATAATTATTTACTAATTCGTAAATGCACCGCCGCACCAACAAAATCGGTAAACCGTTTCATCTGGTTTGTACATATTATCTGTTTTTGATAATAATAAAATATAATTAAAATATATATTATAAATAATATAATTGGTATTTTTAAATTCAGTAGTCGGAAGTAGCGACGGTATTGCGTTTTTTTTCGGCCGTAGCGTTTATAGCGAGACCGAAAGCGATACGCGACGATATTATTATTACTTTTCTTTGTAAATATTATAACGAATGTTTTTATACTGAAAACGAAAACTCTTTACACTTTCTGACTGGTAATGTTATTTTCGTCTAATCGAAAAATAAATATTATTCATTATAAATTTAAAAATTGAAAAAAATTATCCGTCTCAACATAATACCGAAATGTCATGATTAACTGTCATAAAACGTACGACTCACGTTGCATAAAAAAAAAAAAAACGCAATAGATTAATAAAATAATGATTGCGTTTTTTCACTGAAACGGTTTTCCCGAGATTTTCATATAGCTAATCAGATAATTTTTTTTCTAACGTCATACGGCGCGTACATAATATTATGCCACCTGCAGTATATGTACGTAACTTATGATGAACCGAATTTCGCGGATGAGAGTAGCGACAGTCCCGTTTCGAACTATATCGTCGGCGGTAACCAGTGCACTATTACTTCATTCGCGACCAGTAGATATTATTATCGCAAGAGAATAACTGACTGTCTGTCAGTGGTACGTGAGCTGTTTATCAATTGTTTTGGTTATAGAATACTATTTTAATAACAAAAAAATATCGATAATTTAATTATATAATTAATTATAAATATAACTCAAGAAATTTTGTATAATATTTATAAAATATATCTAAAAATTACAAACATTTATTGCCGACGTAAATAGAATATTAAAAGGTTGTGTTTAAAATATATCATATTATAAATATCAATATTATAATATATCATAATATACCATTTTTTATTTCCGAGTTCGCAGATACAATTTTTAATTGTTTTTTGAGAATAATATAATAAGAATCACATATATATTTTCACCTTTTCTTACAAACTTCATTAAAATTGTATAAATATATACAATTTAAATATTTATTTCAAGATATTCTAAAATTATGATTTATAATTAAAACATTTTTTTTTTGGAAAATGTATATTATATAATTTATTAATATCAATAAATTAAACAGATAGGATATAGCTTATCAGTTACATAATTAAGCTTTACTGAAAGATCATTACATACTGTATCATTAAAAAATATATTTTTTTTTTTAGGATAACGGAAATTATTGAATATTTAATTTTATTTATTACTTTTTAATAAAATCAATTAAAATTTCGTCCTCCTCGGAGTGAACATATTGAATTTTACTCCGATATTACACTGGCGATCGAAGCAATGCACAGATCTGGACCTGCAGTATTGATGCCGCTTCGTCAAACGTGCATGATAGGAAAACGGTCACAATATAAGAAACACATTATTAAATTCGAGACGCTGCAGGGAAAACGCACTTTAAAGCTTCATTGCTACTGCAGCATTGTCGGGTGCCTGTCATCCACATCAGGACGAGCGTATTTATTGTTATTAATTTATTCATTACGCTCGACCCAAATGCCGGACAATTTGTGTATTAGGCCCGCTATATACACCGAATAAGCAGATGTGAATTGGCCAAGCTGTGCTCATCTACGCACTTATGGCTATAGTATGTGGTTTCTCACGACCATAATTACCAACTACAGAAATATTTGTTTTTGAACATTTTGCTGTCTACACACAATTATCTATAATGCACGTTTCATTAAAACTAGATTTAAAAAATTTTACTTCGATACGATAACACATGTCGCATCAGTCGTTTTGTATAGATTTCAAGCGCGTCTATTAGCAAAAGTATAATATTAATATTCACGGAATACACGATTAAATAGAATTTTATTATATTACAGCAACACCGACGTGGAGCTTTGTAGACGAACGATCGACTGTATTGCAATATTATGATGCGATCGCCTATAACTATTATTGCACGTGGTTTAGTCCAATTGTTTTTTTTTTGCAGGCTGACAATGCGCCATCGCCATTATTTTGTCTATATTGTGTTACGCAGTCCTATGGTACTGTGTATATAAAAAACGGCGCGCGGCGTCTATCGAACACTCCGTGACGATCGGTTCTCCATTCAAATAAAATAATAAAAACGCGATTTCGTTTGCTTTTTATCTCGCGTTGAGATAGATTTACGCTTGATCGTAATATTTTTAAAACCCTTTTACTTTTTATATTTATATTATACTATACAGAGAATAGAGATATCCGTGGTATACCTACTCATCGTCATCGTCTGTCTAAATAACAGCTATAGCTGCGTACACCTTAAGTAAAAATGGTTGTGAAAATACGAACAGCTCGGGCGATCGACGAAGTATTAAAACAAAGAGAGGACGTCTCACGTACTACCATAAAGAAAAAAAATCTTATAATTATATCATGTATTTTTATCTTACTCTCTCACACACACACAAAATGACAAGTGTACGTTTATTATATTCCGAGACCACGGATCTTCTGTTGTATCGCGTGGATATATTGTGCTCAAAGTATTTTAAATCCAAAAGAAACTTTTCGTTCAAACCGAATAACAGCACAAACCGATCCTAGAAAGTATAAAATAAGAAGACAAAACGTTTTATTATAATACACATCGTCTGTAGCGCGGCGTCTTGCGGCGTGCTTATCAACGCCCAAATCCCCATTGCTTACTCTATCGGCTTTATCCTTTGCCGTCGCCTCGGCAATCTATTTAATGCATTTGGACCGAAAACTTTCACACCAGACGACTGTTGCGAACACGGCACGCGTTCAATCAATCGGAAAATGGCGCGAACAATTCGCTTGCACGAATAACACCCCCCTTTGCGTTGCACCACAGTAATATGTTCAAACAAAGCGCGTTTGAAAAAAAAGAGTTATCAGGCAATTCCTATTTTCTTGACGTTTCGTAAACGTTCATAGAAAATATTAATTCACTAAAAAATATGATGTAGTTTTAGTATTAGGTTTTCTTTTACGCAAAAAAAAACAAACACATTTCGCACGCGGAAAACTATTTTGTGCACACAAGAAAGAACGACGTTTACGTAACGCATGCTTTTATTTGTAAACAAAAGTGATAGGTATAGGCACGTTTGTATAAACATTTTCGTTTTCCGAATACAACGCCTGCGGATATAGTACACAATCACAATATTATGACAATTATGTTTTGGATGGCGAAAAACCGTTGAAACTTTGGAAGTATTCAAACGATTTGGCTTTCGACCGTGGTAATTAAAAACTACCGATGCGCACGTCTTTCGGAGTCATTTTGATTGTCTTCTCTATCGCGCCGAGCAGAGTATTAAAATATATTTTTTTTCATGTTTGTGTTCACGAATCGGACACGTGATTACGATGACAGAAAATTAATATTCCATATCGCGTGAATCGGTATTTGACCGATAGAAAAAAATAAACATTAAATAAATAACAAATATGATAAAACACCACAACGTTTCAATTAATTTTTTCGGTTTTACATTATTAGTTTTTTTCGCCGCATAAATTATTATCATAACAGCAGTGTTCATAATGTTGTACGCCTGCACGTCCGGCGACGCCGCCGTAACAGCGCCCCGGTGGCCTGTCGTCTACTTGTCCGGATTTATACACGTACCTGTCTATACACATATCGCATTATAATAAGCGTACGCGCATAATAAAGGGGGAAAAAACCAATTTAATATTCAACGCGGTAATAACCGTGGCGAATTTTCTATACTTACTTAAAAACACATATTATTATTATTACTATACGCGGTCATTATTATACGGTCCGAGCGCGCGTGACGTATACCGCGCGGTAGATCGAAAGCTCTCGGTGTCCGTTTATATATCAATACATAATAATATATACAGTATATATATATATATATGGGCTATCGCGTATTCCCGTTTGCTCGTTTAATTAACACGGGAAATCGTCGGTAGTCAGTAGGTAAGGTACTCGGTCGCTCTGTCTAGCACTGTTACAGAAACGATTCAGACGAGTGGATTATGATCGTGTGAACAAATCTATAGCTCGAACGGTGATGATATAAGACTATATATATATATATAGGTTATATACAGATATTGAGGTGTGCGAAATACGTTCGCCTTCAGCACGTCGTCGCTGTATAAGCGCGTAACGCAACGCGTCTAATTAAAAACGGGTTTGCGGGCATTTGCACCGGACGAGCGCGGTGTATATATTATTATTTGTAATATATTTATTTTATATATACTATATGCAATCCTTATAAACACGGCGGACGTTCGTTATAAGTTTACAATTTCTACCAAGTTTCAAGTAGTCTGACGTCGGGGTATTACAGTTGACGCCGTAGAGTCGAATATGCTTTTCGAGTTGTATAACCCGTTTACGTACGAGCTTCTTCACAACCGTTTTCACTAACTCCATCCCTGAAGTCATCATAATATTATGGTTCAGAATCCAAAGTTTTACACGAATATCCTAGGGCCGGTTCTGCTCACCGGTTCTGCTTGATGCACCTGAGCGTCTTTAAATGCACTAAAGCTTTGGTTTAGGATTATATATTTTACAGCATCCTAACGGTGTTACTATATTCACTGTTTAGTGTTTACTAACCTAACCTAACCCACGAAGCGTACAATCGAAAAATATCTAACTACGGCGACAATGTACATAACATTACAATGGATCACAATACGTTATAACATACAATATTGATATATCGTGTGTGTGTATGTGCGTGCGTGTATAACTGTACAGCGAACCTACGCGTACATAATAATAATAATACGTCTGAGATAACGATATTATTCTAAAGAGGTAATTTCAAAACGTTATTCAAAATTTAAAAACCTGAATATTACATATTATATATACCTATATTCTATAATATATCACACACTATACAGGCACATATCATATTATTATGTTATATACTTATACTGATATATACTATAATAGTATACAACTCATATATACTTTTAAATAGGTATAATACCGCGGGTATATCTGAATTCAAAGAGATTTAAAAAAGAGAATAATGTTATTATCGTGTAGGTGTGTTCTAAAACCAATACGTAAATCACATCCGTAATCGTCAATGAATGTATACATTGTTGAAGTGGTTCTGTTGTTGTACAGGTCAATGATAAAAATAAATGATTTATATTGCGCGGGCAGATTGATATTGTCTCGAGATAGCTGGGCATTATACTACACTCTCACGGGCGTGCGCGCGCGTTCAGTTTAATATAAAACACCCGATTTTAAATCGTCTTCCGTTAAACGCTCGAGAATATTTCGACGGGGCGAGTACACATAACCCATTAGTTAATAGGTTCGAGAGCTATAGCATAACAAATGGAAGCTGTATTATTATGTCGGATTAAATGATACGAATCAAGGGAATGATGTAATCCGAGGAATTCTGAAACACGGGGCTTAAATACTGTTAAACATCTAATTCAGTATTCATTTTATTCAATGTCGGCAACATTTTCACCATATTATAAAGGTTCAAAATCCCAATGAAAAGCAAGACGAATTTGTGTATAATGTATACGTGTAATAGTATGTGCGTGCGTATAATGTATTCCTCGGATAGAGACTCGGAATGTCTAAGAGATTATATTTTTCGGTAATGAAAAAAAAATAAAGGATCTACAATAACGTTTAAATTTTTTTTTAAAAAACACATAATAAAAACAAATTCTTTTTACGTTGTACACGAAAAAAAATGTATAATCCAATACGATTCAACGATTGTAATAATTACAACGAGTTTATTCGAACACCTATTTTTGTACATTTTTTGTACATAGTAATATTATCAAGGTTTGTATCGATAAACAAATAAATTATTATGTTCACATCCGTACACACCGCCGGTAAGTGAGGATTTAATTACGTATCATCATTAATCATATGTTTTGTGTTTTAAACTATACGAGTATATTAGGTAATACTGTAATAGTAATCTGTAATCGAAGACGTCTCAGCTAGCTAGCCGCAATGATGTCGAATATTATCAGGTAAAACACGAGTGGACAAAAAATTGTATTACAACATTACAAAGCACCGCATCCTTATTAAAATATAACCACTGAAACCTTTTGTTGTTACTCCGGTCACGATAAGTTCGCCTGCAACGTCGGCGTGTAAGCGCGCGTGGTCTCTGCGTATGCGGAATATAATAATAAACAAAACATGGAAACAATAGTAATACAATTAAAATTAAACGAATAACAGAAATAAAAAAGAACCAAACACACACGAATTATTATAATAGTAATATATTATTATAATGAGAAAACGTATTATCGTCTGTCTTCCTCTCACACATCTGTCCGTTCATCTCGTGTTTAACGCACACGCACGAGGATCGTGAATAACGAGTATGGTATTATAATTGAACCGTTTCGGATCTTCGGTTTCGTAATAAAATGTAATAATACATAGAAGTATATTATACTAGTATTATATAGAAAAATCGTCTGTTTTTTGTTTTTTTTTTCGCCTCGTCGTCAATTTGACGTCTCGCAACAGGTTATTATAAATGAAAAAAAAAAAACAAACAAACAACGTCAAAATGTCCGTGTAGCTCATTTGCGCCCGCCCTCCACAATATTATACACACACACACACACACACACACACACACACACACATGGCGAAGCGTTCTAATAACCTGCAGGCGGCGGCGAAACGAACACTGACCGAGGGAAGTAGGTACATACATTTAATAATATAATAAACGAAATTAAAGAACTCGGCGGACACGGACCGGCGGCCCCGCCGCCGTAGAAATGATTAGGAGGATTTGGCCGCCGCCGACAATCTTCAGCATAAGATACACAGGACACGCCTACCCAGGGCACCTGTCTTTCAGCGACGCGCCAGCACACACAAACGCGCGCTTTTTATATATGTTTTTCACTTTAAAACAAACAACCTTACCCCCCCCCCAACGATAGCCTCGTCTCTTTTCGTCCCGCCGCGCGTGGCCCGCAATGTATATAAATTGGTTACAATAATGTTTGTTTTATTATTGTTATTACTATTATTATTACCTACGATACATTTAATTTAATTTTTTTGGCGGGTAATTTTGGGAGTGGTAGCGATTTCCGACTGTCGGGTGGATATATACTCAGTATCATTAGAAGTGTACACATCTTATTATACGGAGGAGGAGACGTGACCTGACGCAGCCGCTCAAGAAATGACGGCGGCCATCGTATATTCGACAAAATATTTCGGAAACGGTCGGAGACTACTGCAGGTGTAGGCTGCAGTCATTGCTGACTGTGTGGTCGATCGGGGCGGCTCTTTTTCGGATAAAATGGTGTAGGCGCCACGTGAAAGGCTGCGTGTGTCTCTACGGTGTCTATATATACATATATATATATAATACAAGTTGCCAATACGACGCGACTATACGGTTTTAATTATACGTGCGCGGCGTTGGCGGCTTTTGATGTCTCCCGAGCCGCCGTGCCTATATACATTACACGCGTATATATAATAACCTAAATTGTAACGCACAATATTGTGAAGGTAAGTGTTTTATTCCGCCAAATGTTTGCCATAATTAATAGTAGTCTCGCTGGCGATGGACCTTAATCAACGCTACTTTATGGGATTTCAAATAAAATCTCGTTTGAAAATCCAATTCCCAATGACTCGCGTGCTGCACGGCACCCGGCCCGGCCTAATGAAGTGTATATACATATTATGTTTTGAAGTCAATAATTAGTTGGCATTCAGTTATATAATATATATATTGTGTTGGCAATCAGTATTCCAATTGTAACTCTTAGTGCCGAAGTCCTATTATACGACGGACTATAATTATGATTTCCATTGAGATGTACGTCCAATTACCTATAATAATAGTAATGGATATAGTTTTTAAAACACACGAACGTCGCATTGTGCATATTTTGGTTTTGTAAAACGCATGTGAAAATCAGTGTTGCTTAAGAACTTTCGTATAAGTATAAAATCCATAGGTTAAAAAATAACCAACGCGGTTTTCATCATCACGAGCACAATGTTATAAACGTGCTGTTCGCGTATACCTCCAACAACGTGTATGAGCGACAACAAAAGTACTGACCGTATAACGACTATATATAGTCTCTAACGTAGCATATAATAATATCATACATACTACCTATTATGTGGGGGGTAGGCGTTTTACGTGTATTATATATTGTAGAAGTATATATGGGTAAAAAATCTATGTGTAGGTAATACGACGAACGTTTTGAGGAGATGAAAAAGAAACGTTGCGATTTATTTTTTTTCTGTTTTTTGAAAATCCGTCAGATTTTATCCGAACGCAAGTATCTGCAACGACCGTACTTGTATCCATATCATGTGTATTATATTATGTGCGTATGATCGGGCGAACATGCGAACCGTTTCGAGCGTTTTGTCTCGGATAAATTGTTGCACGATTGTTCTCGGTTTTGCGGCGGCAGTGTGGTGGTAGTCGAGTCCAATGATAATGTTTAACAACGCAAACATCGGGAAATTACCTCGGGCCCCTCGTTAATTGTTTTTAATCAACGAGCACGATAGCATAATAATACGGTGAATCGAATGCGCCGGGTCACTGCGGCAGCAGCAGAATCTGTAGCAGCTATCGCGTGGAACGCTGCAGACTCCGCCGCCGCCGCCGCCGCTGTCGATCGTTGTACACGGTTAGCTAATTAACCGATATCGTATAACTGCACAGGTATTATAAGGTATTATACGCGGTGCATACCGTTGGGCGCGCTTAATCACTGCACCGATGCAGTGTAGTACTCAGTGTTGTATGCATAGAACATGGTAGTACCGACATCGTGAAATTAATTGCACAACGTGCCCGCGTACGGACGCCATTTAAAAAATATATAATATTATACATACGCAGGTACCTCACAACCACCGTCATCAAGTCCGATAATCTTTAATTGGCTCGGATTAATTATTAATACCGCGAGATGATCATCCGGATAGCGCGGGTCGTTTTGCACCGAAAATCATGTAATAATAATATAGTTCCAATATTAAATTTGATTCGATTTTTGTTGATTATTTTTTATTTTTTTTTTTCATTATATTATTCTACAATATATAGCAACGACCACATTATTAATATATTATTATACTTTGCTCATTGCAGTACACGTATATATAACCTACCTACAGAAATGCGTCCAGTGTGGCCAGTTTTACGTTATATTATTACGTATAAATTGGTTTTTTTAAACTCTCTCACTGTATACTTAATATATGATGTCTTGAATTCCGGAAATACACGCCACATATTACAGAATTCGGCAAAATGTTAAGTTCTGTATAATGTTTTATTTTTATTTTATCATGTGGCTGTTTCGAACAGTGTTTACAAACACAATATTATACTAACGTCTAACATCGTGGTTAAATATCTCACGGTTTATTAATTAATAAAACACACCTCGTAATACCTTCAGGGGTAGTGCAAATACGGCAAATTTAATCAAGATACTTTATACGTAAATCATTGGATGAATATTTTATTGGTGTACTTGATTAATTCCAAGTGCACTTAGAAGTCAAAACTAGTCAAACTATAATATGATGAATTATAAATATCTTATTAGTAGTTTGAATTCCCGCTAGGTATATACCTATTTTTTTCTTAAATAATTGTTACAATGTTCCTAGTAGTAATCGTACGACTATATACGCAATGCTAATTCGAGCGGTGAAATGTATTATGCAGATTATATTAGCAACAAACTAGTAATAAAATGTATTTTTAATTTAACAATAATTAATTTAATCACCTGTATGGTTTACTATAACGCAGCACTTGTTTGAAATTATGAAACCAAAAAAACTGAGTCATAATACTCATAGTATTGGTAATTTTACAATATAAGATTCAAAATTACCGCAGCAGCCACTATATATTATAATAGGTATTAAAGTTGTGTAATGATAATTTGCTGACTTTCAAATTATCGATGATTCCCATTGGTTGGACCTAGTTGTTATCGACAACTATTAGGGAAAAAGAAAGTAAAATAAGTAGGTATACTTATGTAAAAACGTAAATCGCCAATTTATAGGCAGTTTTTCCTATATCACACGACGTTAATGGCAGCATAGGCTCCTCCTCCGTCGATAATACCTTCACACACACACATACACATAAATGGTTCCTATAAATCAGAATTCAACGCTCATAAAACGTTTATGCTTGAAGGTGAAATATATCATAATCTCATTATGTATAGATAATGTTCAACAATAATAAATTGGCGTTCCGAAAATCGGCCGCTATAATAAAATATACACATCAACCACGGGAGCAAAATTTATAGTTCCACCGCGCAGGGGTAATTTGTTCGTTTTTTTTTGTGATGGACACGTCTTGAATAAAATATCTATACAACACACCGACAGCGACGCGCACTGCAGTAACGCGTTTATAATAAAACATCGCACTACATGATGTTATATATTATAATATATTGAGACTAAATCTATACAAAAAAATATTATACGTTTAATTGTTTCGGTATTATAATAGTATGTATGCTATTATTATTGTTTTACAAACGTGTATCGTACGTCCATACAGTGTAAGGTGTCCCTTAAATCACGACCTGCAGGTCGGCCGCCACCGCTACCGCGTTACCTATACGCATTGTATTATTATTATCGTTACGTTATTATTCCAGACGTTGAAAAAAAAAAAAAGAAAAAGAAAAACTACAACAACAAACCGACGACCGTTTCCAATTGCCGATCTCAGACGCAATAATCATTAATCAACGGCGATATTACGCATCTCACGCACACGAAATGAAAACGAATTACTTAAAACAGCCGCAGACGCGTCCACCGCGCGGCCGCCGACGCTGCCGTACAGATGTTTCTTAATACGGCGTTTATAATATATTCTCGCTCACTCGGCTCTCTGAGTTATGTGAAACTAATATTCCCTTTACGACGAGACTACCGTGTCGTGTCGGAAAAGAGTTGTTGTATATCATTACAGCGTTATTGCGCGCGCACCGGTCTGTGTTATACATTATTAATTTATTGTATTCGATAATAATATTTTCATCCGAAACCGCGTGCCACTCGTAATGACGCGCGCCCGTTCCAGGAAATCGACGCAAATTGGATTTTGACATTTCAACTCGATACGGCCAAAGACTGCGGTCCAGACGATACCGCGTGGGTGCTGCTGCTCGTTATCCGCTATGATATGTGGCCGATATATTATTTTATTCTCTCTGTCCGCGTGTAACGTTCAATTCTATGACATCGCGGTTTGTGCAGCAGCCGTCGATTTTCCACTCTTCTCTGCTATACTCGTCTCCTATTAATCTCTTTGAACGCGATTACATCCTTGCAGGACCATCACTTGTTATAGTTATTATAATTTATAATCATATTACAGTAAAATATATGTACCATTGGCTATTCCGATGTTCCGATATTTCTCTACGACTCTCCCACACGATATTATGATGTGCGGAATATTGTTACTTCCGACATTGATTGAGTAGCCCACTGCAAGGGGAATAATCCGTATATTTTTCGTTTTTTTAATGCATTTCTATAGATATCTAACCTCTGATATGTTTTCAAATACTTATTCATTATAACCACCGTATATACGTTCAACATGTCTGGAGTATTTTTCTGTAGCCGCAGCACATTATTTCAAAAGCTATTCTATATTATACTATTTGTTCTTCTATATGGATCGTCGACGTTTATACCTACCATAATATACAAAGCATTATACTCCCAAACGTACTATATTTTTAGATATTTTTCCGATATCTAGGCCAGTACATTTCTTGAAGTGAAAAGGCTCCTTTTTGATTAAACGCTTTCACAGCAGGATAAATTCGTTTTGCTATCTATTTTTTACTTAGCCTTCCGTATTTATGATAGCTATCCTAAATATGCAAATTCTTCTACTTGCTCTACTTCTCGATTTCTTCGTAGATGCATTCTTACTCTAAAAAGTGTTATTGTTGGTGTTTCACACGAGAACTTTTATCGCGTGTCGGTTATTAAACACACTCATGTTCCATAATATAATTTAGTAAACAAATTTCTGCAAACCATGTTTATTTAAACGTTAGGTGTTTGATGTATTTTTAGTTAAATTCAAAGTTCAAGCTTTGTCTGTTGCGTTAGGTTTGATTCATACGATATTGTCGAGCACATAAGATCTTCAGATGCCGTACCAGCCCAGCAAAGCGCAGTATTTCTATAACGGCGTATCTCATTACTATATCATATTACAATACTACTTGGAGCTTTGTTAAATTTAAAAATATTTAAGAAATTAAAATTTTGATGTGCATTCAGCTATGAGTCTTATTTAAATTCCAACGAAATGACGGTGTTTGGATGTTTTCCCAGAAACAAATTCATACACTGGTTCAATATTAATAACCATGTAAAATATGCGTCAGATAAGTGCTAATCGCGTTGGCATATACTAACTATAATAAAGTAATGCAATTTATTCGATCAATCACGTTAACTAGACACTTTTGAATATTTCATTTTTAACTTTTATTCAGTAAATGACTTAAGCGAATAACTAACTCATTTTTTTTAAATGTATATTAAACAAGAAAAAAACTACAAAAATATTACATATTTATAACGGTACGATTAAAAATGTGGTATAACAGTATAATTAATATGACACTGCTGCATTGATAGATGGGACCATTTCCGTAACTAATTGGTTTTAAATTGAATACCGTAAAACACACTATATAGGTAGTATTAATTTCAAATTAGTTCAAATTGATTTCAATGTACCTATATTCTTATTAATAATAAGTTATTATTATCATCTTGGCATATATTTTACGACCTACATTTATAACATATTATCTTGAAATTATCTCATATGTGTCCACAAAAAAAAAAAAAAAATTAAGATTTTAAGTAAGTACTTACACTAATACTGTACATAATCAACAAAATAATTAACGAGTTTAAAGTTTAATAAGCATAAACTTTTATCCCACGAGGCCGAAAAACCTGGATCCGAGATAAGATTTTACGAGTGTAAAGGTAAAACAAATCTGCCATTAAAATATAACCAATTTAAACAAGAAGAAACGGTAATCGCATCAAAACCACTACATTTCCATCCGTTTTTCGTGTAAAAGTTTTCTAGTTTATTTAATGACTTGTTCGCTTTTTCGGATACGTTAATTATAAACATCGTCAGACGGTAATATTCAATGAGTCCACTTTGTCGTAATGTAATTAGCAACGCATGCAACAAAAAAAAAATCTCTTTATTTACTATAACTTCCTGGAGGCATTACTGAAAAATATATACAACCGGTAACGATTATTATTAACAACCTATTGTTTGTTTAATAATTGACGTTGTTACAATAACATCGAAATAATTATTTTATTTCATTCTCTGTAATAATCCTGCAGTTAATAAAGTTGCGTAACTTGTAAAATTAATTCAAATGCTTTTTTTTTATTAAATCATAAATATATTTAACGTTTACGGAGAATTTATGACTTTGATTTAAAGAACTTTTCTCAATATTTTTGTATTTTGATCTTACGCGTAGGTATACAATATTATGTGCCTATGTATTCTTAACTTTTTCCACTTAAAACTTATAAATTATATAAAACAAAACTTTTAGTACATTTTATTACATTCCCTATAAATTCAAATACAACAATATCCTACAAAAATATTATTCATATGTAACCTAAATATAATTTAATTACTCAATTTGTGTTTTTTTTTTTAATCACAACGTATAACACGAAAACAAATAAAATCCAACAATATTTGCATCAGGTTAGACAACTGATTAGTACTTTTTTAAGCACAATAATAATAATTACAGGTTGTCGCTTGTTTCGTTAGATGTTAAAATCGCGGTCCATCGACGTTCACCAGTTATCGATGATACTACAACTATATTATTAAAATTATTATAGAATTTATGAGTTTTACTAATATTAATTATTTGGTTACAGCCGTCATCGTTTCTCTTTACAGATGTATTGATATGAGTTATTTGTGATAGCTTATGAGTGACGATAAAAACTACACCAATAAAAAATGTATATTAAGTGCACAATTATTACGTAAATTATTTCACACTACTTCCGAGACAATGGCAATAAAGTATTAATAGCTATATTATGAAGGACGACCCGAGGAAGAAATTTGATCGATTCTGTTAGTCTAAATGAGAATTGTACCGAAGGCATTTACTAGTAAGACAACATTTTGACGGAAATCGTTATTCACGGCATTAGACGGAAATGCGTATTTCGTAATGTTATTAAAAAGCAGACAACCATATTCTTCTTCGTTTGTTCATGTCGTTTGCACGAAATTTCATTTCGTTTTTAGACTTCTGTACAAAGTCTATATCATACGTATTACGTATATAATAATTATATTATCATATCGCCGTCGTAGCTGTTCGGCTGTTACTACAGCTCATAAGTCAATAAATGTATATATAATCTTGGTCACCAATATCAGCGATATCAATGTATTATAATATTTATTTATTTGAATTATTTGTTATTTGTTCGTATTGTACGGTTGTCACTATAAAAGTCAATAGATTATGTAACACAATTTTTCATTATCTTTTTACTATAATAATTTAATTACAAATTATTATTTAAATAGAAAATTGAATATCTTTTTACATAACGTAAATACGAGTATAAACCTGAATAATATTGTACACGCTCGAGAAGTGTCTTTTTCCGCTTTCATTCATTTATTTATTATTATTGTTGTTTTTATAGAAATACATCTATATACATTATTATACTTCTCGCAGTTTACGGTGTGGCGGAGAGATGGTGAATGATAAAAACGGCGGGTTTGATGAAAAAAAACCTACGCCCTTTTTTTTAATATATTGCGAAATTGTGCTTTTGCAGTACTTTCGAATACCCGCACAAATAACGGAGCCCGTTTACGAGACGACTTGGTGTTTGCGTACGCGTGTGACTGTTGTGTGTGTATATTATAAGATATTCCATTATAAAGTCCAATTTCGAAGATTACGAACGTCTATACGAACATGCTATTATATACAATCATAATAAAAGAAAATAGTCTCACCCAATAATGACAATAATAATAATATCATTATTGTTTCTTTACAACGGTACGGTTTTATAAGCCAAGGGGATTAACTGCTGTAATTCCGGCATTGTCGGTCGGCAAGATTTCCGCACAAATCTTTATTCGGCATACTTCAAAAGCACCGGACGACTGTGGTTCCTATCATCATTAACGTCATCGTTTGTTAATCATCCTTCTTTGGAATTATGATTTTATATAAAATCGCCAAAACGTTCGAAAATCTGTAGAACTCGTAAGGAGGGAGGGAGGGTACTTAAACAATATACTGTAGACCGTAGCTCCAGCCTCCAAGTGGTAAAATTATAAATAAGAATCTGGTCAGTTGTTAAACACTGACTTACCACGAGTCTCGAGATAAATAATAATCGAATTGGTCTGACGCCGTACAAAAATCTGAAGTCAGTAATCCGATTACCGACGATCAATGTTGTACTGTCGAACAACTCACGGCCTTCATTTAAAATTTAAAAACTGAATTCATTATTGTTTATTTTATTGCGATGGTTATTGTTATTATTATAGGTATGTGTTTACTTTATACTATACATAAATAGTATAAACTTGAATTTATTATTATAGCCGCATTATCTGGCACTGATATATTGTTTTAATATTATGTAAGTCATAAGCGGTATTATACAACATGTATATTTATTTTTCACGAAAATATTTGCCTGCTCCGGGATTATATCGTTTAAAATATAATAACAATAATAATCGAAACAATGAATCATTTAATTATATTTAAAATTATTCATTTTAATTTATAATATATGAATTCGGAAAATTAAGATGTTCGGGAATACTGTGTTTTTTTTACTAGTTTTTAAAACGTAATAAAAAAAGCACTTGTTTTTTAAATTATTGGAATTTTAAATTATAACGGAGTTTCGTTTAAATTAAGTACCAATTCGTTACTATAATATTATACAACAATAAATTATACGAAAATAATAAAATACACGTATTTCTTTCCTCTCGAAAAATTAAAAAAAAAAAAAAAACCGGAAAATAAGTCGTGTCTTCAATTGTATTATAAAATGTATGTAGGTACCCAATAATAATACGTATAAATTATTATTATACCTATAAAATATATTATGTAAATTAACCGAAAAGGAGATTGAAGTTCACCTGTTGGAATCCAGATTCCAGACAGTTAAATTAAAAGTTATCTAAAACGGAACGATTGGTGTTAATATCACGGTTACGAAGACAACAGTTCTGCGTTGGCACGCGTTACACAGAAAATAAAAACAGAAAACACCCGTACCATACGATAACCATAACACGATGTGTCATGTCGGTTTCTTCGACAGGTTTTTACAAATCGATATGCATAGTCTAACACATGGGTCACCAAATGGCGGCCCTCGAACACATTTTATCAGGCCCGCAAACAAATAATAAATAACACATATTACGACAACATTATAATTGTTATTATTGTAAATTATTATTTTTGTTAAATATTATTGGTTTTTAAATAATGTAAATATGTACTTAGAATTTTGATGGCCCGTGAAAAATGTCCAGATCCCTAATGTGGCCCTTCAAAAATATTAATTGGAGACCCCTGGTCTAACATAACTAAAGTATGTATACAGTGATAGCGCACGAGCTATTGAATATTTTGAGGCACAGTATTTCTTATTCGACACCCGCCCTATGACCAGACCGAAAAAAAAGGTAAAATACAAATGTATTAAGTACATACATTATTAATAATGTACATTTTACTACCGACTTTCACATTCCTGTACGTACCAGCTATAGTATACTATCTACCCGACCAGCCTTAGGAATATCGAGTAAATGCCACAAAAAAAATATAATAATAACTACATTCGCGCCGTCATTGACACTATGTTATTTACCTATACCCGTAAAGGGGTGTATGATTCAACCGATCGGTATCTCATTTAAACGTTAAAAACCTTCTCGCAGATACACCCCGTATAATGTATATAATATATATATATATATTTACTACGACGCAAAACCTCACGGCCTGTCCGTCATTTCATATAACTATTATAATAATATACTACACAAATACCAAATGTCCGTTTACGTTAGCTATTGAAACGTTTTCTGTTTTGGGATTATGCATCATGTGGTATATAGACTAACACCGGACGATAACGCGGGGGCGAGAGAGTCTCCGGGGTCGCGAACACCGCTGAGTATTCTGTTTTCACACGTTTTCCGTGTATTTTTAGTACCAGTGGCGACGTTAAAATTAGACGGCCCGACCACAGTGCATGGTCGTCCGGGCCGGGGTTATTTGTTTTGGACGATTTCGGTTTCACGTCAAACGCCACCGCTGCCGCCGCCGACCTGCAGCAGACTCTGTGCGTATAATAATACGTATATAATGGATAACACAGTGACGCCTGGGAAAAGGGTGTATAAACGTGTATAAATACTATCGCGTCTGTCCGAAATAGGCTTCACAGAGCCACGCCGCCGCCGCCACCACCGTCGTCGTCGTCCGTCAAACCCGGACAGACGGACGGACCGCATGCAGCGCGTTCGAGATTCGAATTGAGAGCGGCGTGCGAGACATCCCGGTCGAAAAAAAGGGCGAAATTATTTAGAGGGAAAAAACGAATTACAATCGCTGCCACGCCACCGCCACTCGTCTACACGCAAATCTATATATGTAGTTATATACGTATTATTCTATAATACTGTCAAACGACAGGCCGATCAGTCGAATCGTTTTTGGGACGACGACGCGATCGTCATCTCGGGCCAGACACGCGTTGTTCCCGACGCCGACGTTATTTAATCCGAAACTCTTCCCGAGTGTGCGGCCCCCCCTGGAGAGTTCCGATATCCATGTATTGTACTTACAATTTCCAATCACATCTTACATGTGCCTTTTCAAAAGACCATGTAGGTGCGCATATACCACTATGGGCATTGTCGTTTTAGCGGTTTAGTACATAATATATATATATAGTATATACACATACTTATTACAACTGCAAATTGTCTGCCCATCCCCACAGAAAACTCGCAATAATGTGAAGTTCACTAGTACATCCTTATTATTTGCTGAAAACCATCATCAGACAGAGATAAAATATGATTTCAAAACTTCCAAACCACAGCCGAGGCGTATTATATGATACCTATACAGCATAATATTATCTGCGGGTCTATATTACTATTACTGTATAATATAATACGCGAGCCATCCATCGCCGCCACTGCAATTGTGAACCTCTGTATTTTCGAGACATTTTTCTTCGGACAATACGCGAGAGTATATTATGTATTGCACCGAATACTGCGGTATAACAATAATACAACCGTGGCCTGTGGATGAACCACGAAAATTCCGGAAAAAAACCTTTTTGAATGGTAGACAGAAGACACATATTTATGCTAAAATGTCGGTCTACTATATCAAAATAACGTATACATTTCGCGAGTGAATAAAACAGACAGTATACCATATTATTATACACATACATTACCGCATAACGTATAACACTGCGTATAATATCATAAATATATCTATTTATATATATATATATATGTATATGTTTATTTAGGCCCTTCTTTTATACCCTTTGTATTTCATACGGGTTATTTCTGAGATTTGGGTCAGTGTTAGGATGTCCTTTGTGGATTACGCTGGGAAGGTTTTTATTATTATTTTCTTTTCTTTCTTTCTTTCTTTCTTTTTGAACATTGAAAGTTGTGAACACATTTTACAAGATTCGAAATCGTTAAAAAAAACGATAGACTAGATTTATACATTATACACTTTTCTTTCCCGTACGCAATATTAAAACTTGAAAAAAACCGAATTACTCTCTAAAGGTCTTTAAAATGAAATGAGAATTATTATTTTCTTTTAAAAAGTTCGATTATAACGAGGAAACTCTGCAGAAACATTGCGCTCCCGTTTTTTGTTTTTTTTTTTTAGACGTTTCGAAACAAATAGATACTGACAATGGTGTGCCGATGTACCAATCAATCATCGTCTGTCGAATCTTGACAAATTTCCGTAGGATTTTAACTGTGGGTATAGTAAAGGTATACGTGGCAAAGGTTCTTAAAAGTTCTACGGATGCCAACAACGTCCGGACCTCCTCCAAATAAATGAACCTTTTAGTATTGAGACAAACCTCCGGGGCTTTTACCATAATGACGAAATATTGAACTGCAGTCACGTCACGTTTAGTAAAGTGCCGGCAGTCTACTTTTTTTCCCTCCTGTACATACACGATTTTTCAACACTGAATTTATCCATAAGATACTGATACTTTTGACTCAAATAAGTGTTGAGTCCCTATGTAACACAATATATTATAATAATATACTGGTGCCTTTATCAAATATTATTGGATAAATAAAATAGGTTGTACCATTTTAAAACTTTGCTATAGGTAGCCAAAAAACTAACCATATGGTTTGATTTGATACGATATAATGTACGATTATTATGTATACATAAATTCTAAAAAAAATCCACGAAGAAAAAATCTTGAAAAAGAATAAATTCATTCATTATACATATTATCATTGATTATATATTATTAGTATTTATAATCAATGATATTATATACAAACAAATTGAAATTTTTTTCCGTCAAGTTTTGTAATGTGTTGGTTATTTTTATATTATACGTAATCAAATTTAAAACTAATCACTATTATTACATTAGAACGATGTAGAGTTAAGTTCATAAGTAGTAAACAAATCGGATTATCATATTTTATTAATAATTTTTTTCCAAATAGCATAATTATCAATTTCCAACAATAAATATATTGAAACTTTTTGAATACAGAAAAATAATTATATTATTTTAAGCACAAATATGAGTTTATGCTGTTAGATATAGAACTAAATACATTGAATATTCTATATACATTATTATGCGACGTTGAATAAATAATTTCCATTAAATGTAATGTGAATAAGTGATAATAATGTTAATAATGCTTAAACTTGAATAAGTTTTTTTATTTTTTTTAGAGGATAATATTATACTATTTATTATAATTGTTTGAACAAAAATTCGAAAAACATAAAATTAATTATGTTTAATCTTTATATATATGTTAGATTGTGTACGTTAATAATAATATAGAATATTATAGTGAATTGGATTCGTATAACGTCTTATCCGCCCTCTTCCATGGCAATTTAGTAATAAGTTGGTTATCGGATGAAATACGTGGTATTAGTTAAAATCCCAAGTGGTTACCCATCCTGGATCGGCTGAATTTAGCAATGTTCAATATATGATTTAAGTTTAATACAAAGTCTCTGATTAGGAAATTCATCATGCCACGTCATCGACTTTATTATTCAGCATTAGTCAAGGGGCTTACAAAATACTTCCTTTAAAACTTTTATTGGGGTGTTGCTGAAATAACGAGATGCCACCGCACAGACATTTATTACGCCTCCTTTTCATAAGATACAAATTACGTAATTCACGAAACACTGGCCAAAATTATAAAATATAATATTTTTGTGATAAATCGAACAACCATAAAGAGTATAACGAAACTTATTATAATATCAGTGTTGACAACTACATATTACATACTAAAGTCTAAGTCGATAAATGTATTATAAAAACGGATTTTTCATAAGCTATTTATAAGTACACCGCACACCGCTCATCATACTATATAAAGCCGAAATTTAGAGTAGAGCGATTATAATACGTGATACGTAAATGATATAATAAATTATAACTTGCCACAATTCGTCGTTGAATTGTTAATTTAATACTCAACTTTTGTTTGAAATCAAACAAGCCAACAACAACAACAACTTAACAAATGATAATATAATGTTATTTTAAATATGATTTTCGAGTTTTTGTTTGCGGTTTTTGAGCCGTACGAATAATATAACGTTATCACCAGAATTCCAGCAGCTCATCTGCCTCGGTCGGAGTGTTTATAGTGCAGTATGCCAGTATACATAGATATATACGCGGACGTCCGTATCACCGTTTCTCAGATTATTTTTGACGTTTTCGATACAATAATATAGCATAATTCGGCCCAATAGCCGAGCGGCGTCACGAACCGTACACATCAAGAGATAGTGATTATATTATTATTATTATTATTATTGTTGTACGCAGAGAAACCTGACAGACGATGCACAATGGGTGGAATGATGGCGTCTGTGCAAAGGCATTCCAATCGCTCGAGTACTATTACAGTCAAATGCACACCAAAAACGAACGGAATTGGTAAAACGGTCTTTTGCGGAGTGCACAATCGGAATACGAGTATAGGAGCGCGGTGACGGATGTACCTATACGTCATATATATAATAATAATGATAATATTATATTATTATAACAAACTGTGTATCAGAACTTAGCGACGCCGCCCTAAATTCTCCGAAAGTGCATAGATACTAAAAATGATATACAATTATATGCGCTTTAGAAATATACAATTTTTTCGACACGCTTGCCTTTGCCGAACTGTATTTTTATAGCGGTCTATGATGCGTACCTTATAAAATATTATTATAAAAGTCCTAACCTCCAATAGAATGGTTCGATGTTGTAACTAATAATAAATTATTTCGGTTACTCTGACGATCCACAGCCATTGGATTTGTACTTTTATTCGACTTCCATTAGCTTTTTTTTAGTGTGCTGTAAATTATAAAATATAAACTGTGAATAATTATAAATCGGTCGTGCACATTACAATACCACAGATGTAATCGTTTTTTTTTTTTTGTCATTGTACAAAGTGCGTATAGTTTACTGGTCCATTGAAGGGTTAGATACAAATCATACAGTGCATACAATTTTAGAACACCTCGTCATATGTGCCGTTTGGCTTATTATAAAATAATATTAACTACTCGTTAACTTGCGGTTAAATACTTTATAGAAAAGAAACATACAGATAGGGCGGTTCGTGAAGAAAGAGAATACAGAATGAACTACCAAGCATGCTCATCCTAATTTTTTCTATTAATAATAAGTCTATTAACATTTTAATTTTTGGGATTTTTGGTGGATATACTTATTAGGACCATATTTTAAAATATATAGTTCTATATACCTTTTAAGGATTATTTGTGGAAATACTAATTATTCTTATTAGTTTAAATATTTTAATAACTCAGAAACTGCATGTTAGAATTTTTATTTAAATATATCAACATTTTCAAATGGAATCATCTACTTAACTACTTTTAGTAAAAAATGTTTGTTGTCATTTAAAAAAAAGAAGTTTAACGCCACAAAACGCTCCTTAAATGGCGTAAAAATTTAAATAATTTAAAATATGGTCATAATGTAGGTATACTTAAAACTTATAAAACTCAGAACTTAGAAAATACATTATTAAAGAAAAACATGAAGTGTTTGCATGCTCGGTAAATTATTTTATAGATATATTTAACTTAAAAAACATACTATTATGATTTTTAATATAAGTTAAGTATATATTTCTGATTAAAGGTGGTTTTAGAAATAATCATAAAACCTAAAATTAATATACTTAGCAGATTTTTAACTAATATTGATATTTATAAAAAAATACCAACTAATAATAAATTATGTAATATAATTCAAAGTTTAAATTAAACAGAGATCCATAAATGTCTTCGAAATGATATGCTTACTTAAAATAAATCAATCTCTTTTATCTTAAGATGTATTATAATTAACACAAATAATATTATTTCGATATTAATAGGAATTTAAAGTTAATTTTACAAAATGTAATATTTATTAACATTTAATTAACATTATATTGTTGAGCTTTTACAAATATAAAAACGTGTAGGTCTAACTTAAAATTATCTGAAAAATAATTGTAAAAGCAGCTTGATTAAATATACAAATATATCATTTATATTTATGCTCAAGGTACAAAGAGAAACAGTTAATAGCACTAAACACAAATACTAAGTGATTTTTTTTTCTTTATCTGTTTAATTACTTTGTAAAACAAAATGAGTTTTATCCGTCTCCCTTCGTCAAATAAACTTACTTTTATCTTAAAAAATAATATACCAATTATCTTGATAACTAAATTTACTGACCAAATACAGAGAAACTTACTTTTCTCCAAACTGATAAATTGCCTTCTAAATAATTAATTAAAATTAACTTCTATAGGAATAAAAAAATAATCAATTACATACAATTATTTTTAATAATATTATCTATATATTATAGTTATTGAAAGAACGTACGAGTTGGTTAGAATAAAAATGTATTTTAGTATATCATTTTAAAATAAAACATAAAATAACTTTTAAATATATTTATACATTCGTTTTTAGTACAAATAGAATGTACATAAAGTATAAACAATAAAGTAAGTATAAATGTGGTACTATTTAACAATAAATAACAATGCAACTCTTATGTATAAAATAATGACTAAGACAATTTGACAGAAAACGCATCTTTAATTTTATAGACTTTTATTTTTCATATGACACTATCCGTAATCTTGTTACCAATATAATTAATTACCACTTCAAGTGTGTTTCTAATATATTACTGTTTCAATTGGAGAGCTAACACTTGTGGGCCATGGATAATCACGACTTTACTCGTTTTGCCTTTTTGGCAGCACGATTCCAATTATATTTATCGAGAGGTCAACAGGAATATATTATGAAAAATCAACACGATTCCACTCACAATTTAACGTCCACTATAAAATATACTAACCGTTCATGTAATATTATCTACAAATAATTTACGATTTAAAATCTTGTAGACAACATTACATAATTTTTTGAGTATTGATATTTCCTTGAGCTGTTCAAAAATACATTAATCCAATGCCATTCTAACATTTTAGAAAACTGTCGAGAATACAATAAATAAAGTGAATAAATCCATATAATGATGATTGACGAACTATTATATTATTATTGGTTAACGAATCTATTATTAATACTATTATACGTAACCGATTGAGGATTGTTATTATAACAACCGTTATGTGAATTATGATTAGGTTATTATGGTTATGGACGAAAATCAATAATATAGTGTATGTGTGCATTTATTTAAATTATATTGTATTTATATAATATGGTAAATAGTTTGATCGCGGAATGAACTTTTGGGCGCCCACGCGAAAACGACCGGCGCGGAAATGTAAATGGAATATAGATATGGTGTAAATTATATGCTCGATGTTTGAGTTTGGCGCAGCTTCCGGGAGAGTCGAATGATTTCCGAGTCGGGCAACGGTCGGTTTTTAGGTGTTTACATGTATGATATATCGTATATTATGTATTGCGTATATATGTATATAAATATGCTATACTGATGATATTAAAACACACATTATATGCATATACGTAATATGTGTGGTACGTGTTGAAAATGTGTTTTTCTAAAATTCTCGTACAAAATAATAATATATTATTCGGTGTCGAAAGTGC
This sequence comes from Rhopalosiphum padi, assembly GCF_020882245.1. Taxonomy (NCBI): domain Eukaryota; kingdom Metazoa; phylum Arthropoda; class Insecta; order Hemiptera; family Aphididae; genus Rhopalosiphum; species Rhopalosiphum padi. The sequence goes on from NC_083598.1 coordinate 35,843,662, forward strand.
GCGTGCTATCGCTGCAGCTGTGAGCTCGTGCGTGCGATATATAGTACACGGGCGCCAATGGTTTTGGGATGGTTGTCGGACGGACGAGGGGGATGGCGGCGCGGCAATGACAAATATAAACTAAAAGCGGCCCCGATGGACGTTATTATTATTTGTTTTTAACCGGAAAAATTACACGCGGCGCGAACAATCGTGTGTATTATATGCTATATGTAATTGTCGTACCGCTACTGCGCGCGATGAACCGTAATACGCGTGTAAAGTCGAACAGAGGAAAAAAGCTATCCTGTGGCGGCTATATAATATAATATACGAGCTGGAACGATATATATATATAGGACGTACGCGGTGGTGTGGGAGGCGGAATGACTGTTAATTAAATTGATTAAAAGGGCACACACCGCCTCGCGCGCGCATTTATTATATTATATTTATATACGAACGAGCGGCGGCTGTGTGATCGATGGCTAGACCGAGTGCCCGAGCAAATCGAGTACCTATATATATATATGTATATGCTGCAGTGTAGCTGGACGTGCGAGTAAATTGAACTCGGCCGCCACCGCCGCCGCCGCAGAGAGGGTGGAAATTTATCGCACGCCGATCGAATGAGAGAGGACGACGAATAAAAGGCCGTCGGCCGTGTGTGCTTGCGGAGGCGGGGGAGGGGAAGGAGAGAATAAAGAAAAAAAAGTAGAAGTTAATTATTAACGATCGGAAAGCAAACTGGTACAAATTGTTGAACCGGAGCCAAACTGATTTATACACACAGGGATCGCGAGCGAAAGAGATAGAGTGAGAGACGCGGCGCGAAGGCGAATGAGTGAGAGGCTGTGTGTGTGTGAGTGTGTATGAGAGAGATTATGTGTATACAAAACCGCACACACACACACACACGCGCGCGCGAGTATATATCCACTGCTATATAACCACAGTGTGTGTGTGTGTGTGTGTGTGCGTGAAAAAGATAGATAGAGCGAGCGAGTGAGGTAGTGTGACAGTGCGCGAAGGGCAGAGACGGCGGCGCGCGGTATTGTCTTTTTTCGTATAATATGCGCGCGTATACGTGTGTTTGGCTCTCCGCGTTTACACCTATATAGTTCGACCGAAGAGACGATTTATTTCGAAGAGATTCGCCGAAGATTACACGCGTCGCACCGACTGTATACGCGGCGACGACGACGTAAATCTCCGGCCGATCGATATTATATTCGGTATGCGGCGTCGTCGTCGATGACAGCGCTTTCGCGAAGACGAGTATTATTCCCGCGCCGCGCTGTAGCCGAGTGCCAAATCGTTATTGCCGCAGGTGATCGGCCGATAAACTGCAACGCTAACACCGTCGCGCGCCGACGTGCAGCTCCGGCAATAACAGTCTTATATACCCGAGAAATTTGTTGTTCGTTAAGGCCGGTCCGATCGACCGTCGTAAATTTATGCCGTACGAGTCTGCTCGTCGGAGTCGCCGTTGTTTTGCTATTTTTTTGTTCTTTTATCGCCCGAAATAACATGATATACACATATACAAGTATCGACACGCGCGCACGTAGATTATTAATATACGACCGTAAGTATACTACGGTATTGATACTCGTCATCGCGCATATGCAGCTTGTGTAAAATGTGCCCCACAATCGTGATTTTTAAAACATTTCGTATTGTTCTATACGTACACATTATAGTCTCACTAGATCTTCTAATTGGTCCCTCGTTTAATTCGTACACGATAAACACGGTAAATAATGTATGTGTGACGTTTTTTTTTTTAATTGGATTAAACGATGACCCGTTTAATTTTTGTATAATAAGCTTGAATGATGATATAATTAGGTTTAACAAGAACAGTTGATGCGAGAAGCCGCTTACTATACGAGTATAGTGACACTCTTGTCTATGCGCAGTTAAAATTTAAATAAAACCGACAATACCAAACGGAATAATACGAGACGCGTTAAAACGGCGACTACAACGATTGTTGTTTGCGAGATTTATGTATTGTATTTACACTGTAGGTTTTTTTAATCGTGATGGTTATAAGTACAGTCTAGGAAATATCTATTTTTTGAAACGATGAAATTAATACAAAGTTTTCTTCTGCATATTTTATTACGTTTTACAAACATATACATACAGACACGTATTCAACGAAATTAAGCATCCACATCGCAATGGTCCATTGTAAGTAGATATTTTCATGTACCGTTTTTCCCCATAATTTTAACGGGATATTTCGGATAATTTTTTGATATCATTTTAATAGCATTCTGGCAAGCATTATATCAGGGCAATTTTTAGCGCAATCGTCAAACCCCAAACCATAACACGATTCACGATATCGTACGACGCGCACGCTCAAAAATACAATTTTCGTAACGGCCTTTGCGGACCCGCTACGTCGTCGCGGCCGTCTCGCGTCTATGCGTACGGAAGAACATATCATTATAATACGCGTACGTATACCTATACACGATGATGTATTGTAATACTGCAACGTCTGTGCCGCCGTGAGAACTGTGATGAATGGCGCATACGCCGCGCGTCACGATCAGACACGATGTCAAACGCTGTGTATAATATAGGCCTGTAATATATACGACCCTCGTAAATGTGTGTGTGTGTGTGTGTGTGTGTGTGTGTGTGTGTGTGTGTGTGTGTGTGTGTGTGTGTGTGTGTGTGTGTGTGTGTGTGCGCGTCAGAAGCGTTTTTAGCATTCCTACGCCCGCGGGGGGACCGGTAATAAAGTAATGCTTTTAACGGCGTGTACACATAATATATCTATGTGTGTGTGTGTGTGTGTGAGTGTAATGTGTTCGCGACGAGCGCGTGACGCGAATCCGCAAAGAGCGCCTATAACCGAATAGGTGACAAACACCTCAGACCGATCTGGAATATTGGAACCCACTTTTCAAGGAGGGTCGAAAGTTTTTTACCGTTTCCCGGCCCGGCATCCCATCCGAATATGCATTATTTTTTACCCTCCGATCTTATTACACGCATATATGGAGCCGCACGTCGTATATTATCGTACGGTGACGACTTTTAAAATTCGATCTCGATACACGTCCTCGCCGACGCCGTCTAAATACCGCGCCGTGACAACGCGCGTACAGCGATTATATCCTTCTCACAGTGTCCTCTCTCGATCCTCTCTCTCTCTCTCTCTCTCTCTCTCTCTCTCTCTCTCTCACGCGCGGTCGCTCCCCCGTCAACACGTGCAGTGTATATAATGCGCGATGGATTCGGTTTTCGGAATTTTATTCCCTCGCACCGCGAAGTGTGCTCGCTCACGCCGAATACGCCATCATACATCGTATTATTATACACACTGCCGGTCGGACAACGAATGTATGTTTTTTTTTTTTTTTTTACAGCACGCACGCGGTACACAACTATATATACAACATACGTCCGCCACTCCCACGCTCTCTTTTACCAATCGAGAAGCACGTCCGAATTTGCATAGGATAACGAGGTGAATAATTATTATTGCTATTAATCCAGAACCGGCCCGGGGGTTGTTGTTGTACGTTTATTCAGTGTATTACACTATACATATATACACGCGCTGCAGTATATAATTTCACGTTTATATATTATATATATACAGATATACGGCGACGATGACGTTTTGTTATAAAATTATATTATTACGGTCGCGGCAGTGTGTACAATAATAATAACATGTATATGTGTACCAGATTTCCGTTTAAATGACTACCGGTGCTGCACAGTCCGTTGTATAGGACAGTAGTACGCCGACGATTGGACGACACCCGTCCGGGTCGCATATTATTGTAACCGTTTAAGTCATCGCGGCGTCGGTTTTCGGTTGGACAAGTTACATATTATCATACTAGTGTATTGTATCTACGTGAGTGCAAACGCTGATACTACAACGACGCATAAACCACTCCGGGAAATGCATTAATTACGGTTTAACACATTTACCCGTTTTTGAATAATTGGAAAAATGGTAATTCGTATCGCATTTTACTTAATGGAACTATAAAGACTGATACGCTTAATAGCCTCATCGCGAATGCTTTCATTACATGTCTTATTTCCGTCCGAAAATTGTATTAAATACATTCATAATATAATATATTGTAATGTAACTGTGAAAAAACAAAGTGTATTTTTTCAGTAACCATTTACATCTAAATAATAATTGATTTAGTTACAACTGATTGAATACGACTATTTATTTCGTAAAATTAATTTAATTTTTTTATTTAAATTGTCTGGATGTATTGGCGTAAATATAATACGATGTGTATTCTTTGAACCTACGTTATTACACTTTGTATTTATGTATAGACAACTAATATCCATATTCCATGTACAGGAACACTATAGAATAATCACAATAAAAATGGACAAACTAGTATGCACTTTTGCAGATAAATTATATAATTATACTTTCAGTTTCCTTTTTTAATCGACTTTTAGAAATCATTATATGACACTATGACAGTATTAAAATGTACATTGTCTCCACTGTAATCATCGACATGAGAATGACAGTGAAAAAACTTTGCAGACGGAATAACCAACGAGGTGGTATAACGTGCATATTAATTTTAAAATTGTTTTGATATTTTCACCAAAGAAAGCATTAATCTTATTATAATATAACAAAATAATAACAACAAAAAATTACGTGCGACAAAAGAACGTTGGCCATTGTCGGCGTTGGTCGACGGGCGAGGTAAAATTAGGTATAGTTACGTGGCAGTACGTCGCCGTCGTAAAGTATTTTAAGCGTTCAGATAAAACAGAAAGTACTTCCGTTGATGTTTGGGCGCATTAACCGGAATTATTATTAGTTATGCGCACCAAAATCCATTTAAATGGTGTATAATAATATGTTACCAGGAAATAACAATGTTTTGAATCCAGTATTTTATAAAATACCTAGGCCTTCTATGTATAAAATACCAAAAATTATACAACAATCGTAAAATAAAAATTATACGTTGAAAACATGGCTAACTACAAAACTTAAACCAACAGAAGTAATAAATACATTTACAGAAATTAATTAATTATTTGTTTTGTTATTTATGGTAATAATATTATCAAAACTCAAGGACGCAATTTACAATATGTCAAACAGATTTAATAACGACTGACGAAGTTCCAATGAAAAATACATTTGCTATACGAACAAAAGTAACCCAATAGTCTTTTGGAATTAGCCAAGGTTCAAGTGTTTCAACGGGTGCACATGCAAGTCAAAATGTCAAACCAAAAAATAATTATGTGTAAAAATTCAAAATCTCGTGCATACGTTATACTGAAATCAATGTAATCAAATAACTTAATTAAATATAATATACATGCTTACAAATCGATTAAAACATAATCAAACTATTCTAATTAACTACTAAATACTAATAATATTACTTCATAATTTACCTAACACAACATTGGGATTTTAGGAATTGCGTAGAATGTTTTTGCATAATTTAAAATTACATTACAATTTAATAGACTTCAAAATATTATATTATATAGAATCTATAGAATGTCTCCATATTCAACACTTTGTCGCTAACATATTATAGGTATAAATACCATAGACGTTATCACTCGTTTTCCTTAACGTTTTTTTCTTCACATTTACAGCCTTAGTAGTGTGTTCGGTGGGGTCACAGCTTTTGTTTAACATACAATTAATATAAAATTGATTTATCCAAAAGTATCATGTCAGACGCAACTTATGAACAGCAGTCCCCTTCTAATTAATCGCAGACGAATCGTATACGCGTTTTAAAAATAATAGTTGTGCTAAATTTGTGGACACCATAATTGGATCGCCCGCAGTGACTGTATACCTACTACCAGAAAAATCAAAAACACACACATATATATATATTATAATATTTAATATAGTTTTGAAACGTAAACGAAAAATTTAAAATACGCCAGAAACTGGTTAAGCGAATCTGATAAAACACGTATGACTATGTGGCAGACTATACGTTTTAGTATTGTTGTTGTTATTATTATTATCATAAAACAGTGGGCAGAGTGCGACGCGGAAACTTTAGAACGTCACGTAGTAGGAACAAAAATAATAATAATAAAAATAATGATAATATTATAATATATACGTGCACGTGAAATACGTCTTCATTATAACCACGCGCGTTATCCTATTATATTACACTACAATATTGTATTATTAGTGCGTAGAACAGCCTGCAACAACAATGATATTATTCAGGACTTGTAACACGACTGTATATTATAATATATATATTATCCTATGAAACGGGTTGTGCCGCGATAGATTCGTATTCGCGATAAAAAAAAAGTGTTTATAATATATAAATAATTTACCTACTTATATGTTATATTATGTGAGTGTGTGTGTGTATACAATTTTGTACCCGTGACAGCGGTGGCGGCGGCAGCGGACGACAGATAAAAAGTGGAAAGAACTCCTGCCGAATGGCAAAACGCGCATACCGAATAATGTAGAGACTAACGTCGGTCTTATACGATATGATATTAAAATGCAGTTATAGACGACGACGACGACGACGAAAGAGAGACTGCTGATCCTATATAGTATAAATAATATATTATAATGACGGAAAAAAACGTCCGCTAGCTGCTGATTAATATTTGAATAGGACTTCGGCTCGTTTACCCGTGTAATATAAATTTTATACGAGGTGCCTGTATATAATATAATAGTATTATAGGTACTTCTTGTCCGCGTTTATTATAACCTGAAAGTCGGACAAAATGATTATGTCGCTGCAGCCGTACCGTAGTTGGCCTTTTGCGAATGAAATAACATGATATGACTCTCGTAAGTATACCTATGGCCTGCGTCCATATATAGAAGTTTGCGCGTGTTTTATAAATAGGTATATAATATAATGTATATTATATATTATATGCTAACTACAACGTGTTTGAACGCGTTTTGAAAGAATTTCTAAAACGCGATTGTAGTATAACATATTATTATTTCTTAATAAATATTATTGAGCATAATTATGTTGTTTTTAAAGCTTTTACAGCTTTAGAATACGCTATATCTCCTTCGGTCACGATCTTCCGCCATCCTCAATCCTCGCCATTCCGCACTATTATACCGTAAGTATTGTATAATTGTTTGTGTATCGCCGGTCGTCCGCAAGTCGTTTTATGTCATGCACGCGAACATGATATTTATTATTTAATGGCAAAAAAAGGTCGTACAGCTTTCACGTAAAATAGATAGTGTGTCGTATACGCATGTATACGAGATTTGCGTGCGATTTCATTTTTTCTGAAAAATATAATATTATACCATAACGAAACTATTTATTTTTACGAATAGAACAACTACCAAATTTCGTACGGGCTATACATAAGGTACATATACATATATTATGTATATATTCAATATTAAAATAACCTTAAACGAATACTTACACACCGACAAAACAATAGCATTATTATTTATTTTACGACGACGTGAAATAGAGGGAAAATGTCGACTTTGGGACTGTATTATAAAAGAACAAAAGAACAATTTAGGTTCATAAAATAAATCTTTTGATGTTTTATTCGTTTTTCTTTTTATATAAGTCGCAAATCGTGTTTGAGTGAAACCGTTCGCAATACTATGGACTCAGGATTTAGAGGTTATAAAAGTGGATAAGCTTTTCAGATATAGAACTACACAATTAACCAAACAGTATAGATACTGAACCTTTTTACTAAATGTTATGTCGTTATCATTCAAATTTTAATTTGACACTTACAAGATACGACGAAATTATCTGTTAGTTAATTACTCAAAATCATTTATTCAGCTGTAAAATAGATCTACAAAAAATATTATAATACAGTACGTTGAACATTTACTGTTCTTTCATATCTGATTAGGGTCTATAGTTAGTATAATATGATGATTACATCTTGAATTGAATTTATTATGATAAGGTAGTACTATTTAATCAATACGTATAGGATATTTAAATCTATTTGCCATCAATATACTATAAACATCATTTAAAATCTTTTTCGAAATCCACGTCAACTGGTCAATGTAGTAACATCATAGAGCTTTCTCAAACACGTTCAAAATTTGAAGTAAACCAAAGATGTAGCTAGTAAGTTTAAACTACAGGATATCCCATTTGGTGACTAAGAATTTCATTATTTTGAATATACTGGAGACCAATTATTTTTTATTTTGTTTTTGCGTAGAGGCTGAATGTCGTTTCTAACGTGGTATAGTTAGGTACCTTATATTATTTATACTTATACATAGGTAAGTATAGAAGGATGGCCACCATGTTTAGATCTCTATACTTGAAATTTTTTTAATTTATCGATATTTAATTAATACTTATTATATACATTGTATTGAAAATATCACAATACGAACAAATGAACGAAAAATCCCGTAGGTACACATACAGATACAATTATTTTGCCTTGGTATTATTTACAAAATTGACGTTCTTGTTGAACAATATTAAAATGATATTCGATATTTAATTATTCTGCATGGTAAATAAATATATAACGTTGATCCAGATGGTCATTAGTCATTACTCTATACGACTACATGGATATACGATACTTATTATTCGTTGAATTCAAACATTCATTTAAGTAAGTTGTGAATAAATAATTATTTATATAACATTAATTTAAAATAATAATAGTAATAATAAAAATGTTTAACTGATAAATTTCTTAACAAAAATATGTGAAGAAAAATGTTTATCATTAAAATTCATAAAATTATTAATTACTCAATTTAGATACTTAGTACTTAAAAATTACATAATATGTAGGTATATAATTAATAGGTATATAAAATATAGCTCAGTTCAGAATCATTTTGGTAACAAAATATTCAGTTTAAGTTTGATGTACGATTAATAAGTTCGGTTCGGCATATATGTCTTATAATTATTATATTAAAAAAATCAATTCAAAACCATTTTTTTAGTTACTCTAATAATTACAATAAAAATATGATGAATGAAAATTGTTTGATTCAAAACAAACGTTTTTTGTACTCTGTATATTTTACTGTCCATAAATTAATTTCAAGTACACTAATACAGACGTCGTCGCTGTGTTTATAAACAAACGACTTTCTTCACCACCATTTATATTTCATGATAAAACAAAAACATACAATGTGTAACTTGATTTTCTACAAAATCAGTAAACACATAAAAGGTTGTTGTAATATATCAACTATTATTAAGAACTTAATTGGATTTTAAAATGAACCTACTTTTAACGACCACTTCTTACAAATTCATATTGTATAACCATATATCGTATAATGTATATGATGATAATATATTATAACACAATAGGTCTATCGATACGACACTAAACGGATTGAAGAACCATTAATTAATCCATTTTTAATTTTTAGATATTATTGTATTTATTCGTTGAGATATTCCAATATTTTAGTCTTCCTTTATCTGTAAAATGCTCAATGTACGGTATTGCATAAATACTGTAAATTTAATTTAACTTCGCGTTTGAAAACGTTTTATGATTACAACAGGGAAGTTATATTTATTATATATAATAATTATTTGTCAAAATAATTAGTTTGTAAGTACTTTTAAATCGTTAAATCTGATTTAGATTGATCAAATCATTAATTGAGTATAGGATTTTAGATAAATCGCGCTATAGAATAATATCATCCGTAAATACATAGACCAAAAGGTCGTTGATCGATTCGAAATGTTAAAAATTTAAAAGTGGTATATTAAATATATGTTCATAACATATTAACACGGAATACTTTTGAAAGATACACGATTTAGTGTCAATAAAACTTTATGCGCAACAGCATACAGTGTACAGAGAGAATTGAAGAAAACTGGAGGGTCCGTCAAACGATTTGAACCGTCAAACAAACAAACACGAACAAGCGAGTATTAAAAACCGAGTGTGTTTGATGAGAAAAGTATATACTCGTATAATGGAAAAGTGAAAAAGTTTCATTTTCGGAGTTAGGTACACAACATTCGAATGATTCTACAAAAGACGCTGCACTGTTGGATGCATTATATTATATACTATTATCGCGGGTTTACTGGGTTTAGTGTACACAGGCGGCCTATAGTAACGATGAAGGAGCACAGACCGTTCGAGGGTCGTTGTCGATCGCGTGTCAAAGGATGAAAGTGTCATTTTTGCACACCGTAAGACTGTTTCTATAGTGTACATACGTAAAAGTATGAAATAATATTTATAAACGTCTCGTATGAGTGGTGTCAAAAAGCTATTTCCGAGACTGTTCCGACATATTTGGATGTCTGCAGGATTTGAATTTCACTGTTATTCTGAAAAATCTCGGGAAGTTATTCGAAATTATACAATATTTTGTGTATTCACCAAACTATTCAATAATTTTTTTTTACATTTTTACAAAAACTTTTTCATAGTAATTTTTTAATTTAAATGTCTTATGAAAAACTTTGTTAAAATATATCGACATTTATCGAGATTTTTAGATATCCTAACTTGAATTATTTTGGTTTTAGTCATATTTGATAAAAAACAAGAATATTTATGAATTTAGGTATGAGTACCTACACTTGATTATTATTGTAAAATGATTCAAATAAACCAAGTTTTAGTTCGTTTATAAGTATTACTATAATGATATAACATAGTAAATGTATACATATAGGTATTAATAGAGTACGCCACACTCGTGTATTATTTCCCGGTCTCCATCTTGTAAATACAATATTAATGTACAATATAATAAATTTAATTAAATTTTTAATGTACGAGTACCTATGTATACATCAAATGATTTAAAAGATATACTATAAAAATGAGTATTTCACATATGTGACAGGTTACTCTCACGAATATTTTTTAAGCTATCATTATACCTATGTATATATATATGAATAATATTCAAATGATGGAGACAGAACTGATGAAGTTGATTAAAATTTATCAGCCACTTTAAGAGTCGACTGTTGGTATATGTGTATATATTTATATATGTATAAACGTCCAAAACAAGAAAATATTTCCAAGTCAACTCGGCTAGTTCGTTAATTGTGGAACGCTTTGTATTTAGTTTTGATTCATGGATAAACCTTGCATACATATTTGGCGATGGAAACAAATATAATACACATAATATTGTCAATTGACGCATTATTCTCATATTAATATTATAAACTGTCATTATTATCATTTCCATCACATACAACTACCACACGAATTTCCTATTCTGGTGGCAACAGCAGAAATACATGTCGGCGACAAATTTTCGTTCGAACGACGGACAAGGCACAATAACGATGTGATAATAATAACAGTGCCGACGGTGGACCACCCTGCCAGCGGCAGTGGTCGACGTTCGCACGTGAACAACGACAAGGAGACGTCTGTCGTGTGTCACTATTATAATAATATAATGAGGAGCGTCAAAAACATAATTTCACCGTCCTCGTCAAGTGTTAAAAAATAGACGTTATTAAGTGTCAAATATTACTACGTGGTATAGGTACTATTTGTATACAGTGCATCAATCGTATCACTTGATCGCGGGACTGAAAATGTATTATAAGTACGGAGGAATCGTTTTTAGTTTTTCAACTTCTAGTTGAACTAGTTCAAATTTTTGATTTTTGAATTTTCGTTGAATTAAAAGTCGTTTTTTTAAAAACGTGTACCTACAAGGCTATACTATTATAAGCAGACAGAGAATACACGAAACAATGCGAATATATATAAATAATATTGTATTATTATATATAGGTACTTCGAAGAGTCGATGATTAACTAAGGTAGGTAGGTACTTGTGTTTATTTTCAAATAACTGCAGGGCTGATAATATTTTTTTAAAGAAACTCGTGTGCTTATTATACAAGAGAAAAACTACGTCTTAAACTAGGTATTTATAATTTAAATATGAAAAGTTGTACTACAATTTTTAATGGAGAATAAACATTTTTTCAAATGGTTTTTTATTGTCTTTTTATGCGCATATGTGAGTTTTTTCTTATCCTAAGGCATTTATAAAAAATCGTTATTTTCTGTTTTAAGGGCTATAAGAACATTTTTTTTTAACGCATTTTAAATTGGTTTTCAGTGCACATTCGTGGTGCAAATTACAGCAGTTTAAATTTGCGGCAAGGTGAATCTGCTATACTTAAACATATACGTATCTGATAAGCTATAGTAGCCAATAACAGTGCAAGTATGTAAATACCATTGATTTGGTATACTCGCCGTCCCGTAAGTACGGCCGACCGCTGTTAACAAATATTGACTCCGGCGAGTGTCTATAGGTTATAGGTTAATAAACACGCATTTATAAAGTGTTACGTTTATATATTGATTGGGACGAGTAGAATAAACTAACGAAAAAAAATTATTAGCATCATGAACACCGTTGCAGTGCTCTACCAAGAGTATAGTCAGCTTTTTCATAATATACATCACACACAATATAGAATTACAAAACCGTTTTACTTTTACAACGAAATATCATACAAGATCGTTCTATTCGACTGGCGGACAACGTATTTCTTCACATAATTTAACGTTCTTTTTATAAAGCTCTGAATTTTATATGAAATTATTATATTATATACGCCCGGGTATAATGTTATTTTTATAGCACTGCGATGATGTCAACAGAATGATATTGGGCCGCGGATAATCCGTCGTTGGACACAGTTCGCGTGTCTAAGTCATAGCAACAACAATTTTTAATATACACAGGCTTACTTGATATAATACCAGTGTAACAAATTTGTTCGTCGTGTACAAACAACCGAGCGCGGAACGTTATAAAAACAGTAAAATCGTTTGAAAACCTCTCCGAGTTAGTGTGCGTCACGGCCGTTCCGTGACCGTCCGTCGTTCGTGGTGTACCTATATAGAACTAGGTTGCGACCGTGATCCACCATACTATATAGGCACCACTTGTCTTTATGTATATTGTAAATGTATCATATATAGGTATGTGTGTGTGTGTGTGTGTGTGTGTGTGATATAATAATAATATTTTCATTCACAATTCCACCGCACACAACATAAATCGTGTCAGAAGTTTCCGAAATTAATTTTCATTTAGAATATTATACGAGCGTCGAAAATGGAACATTTCTGACACTTACATCGTGATATATATACGAGTCATAATAACATAACGCGTATCGGAGTAGTATTATACGTAATATATTATTTAGTAGGAAAATCGTATTTGTTTTGTGCGGCAATATGTACACGATTCGCCTAGTAAATATTGTACGTGTTAAGTATGCGCGTACGTATATACATATATTATAGGTAGGTACGCCACCGTGTATATAACGCGCGCAAAACGCGTACGACTTGGTGGGCGGCCCTAGATCTCATTAATTGAAACTGTCATGTATTTCGCAAACAGGTGTTCATAAACATTAGTCGCGAGTACCTATATAATATAAGTACGATTTACGATATTTGCCACATGTATAAGTATATATTATTATGCGATTGTTTTTTAGTTGGCTTCGGGCCATCCTCGACGTGCACACACACACACACACACACAAATACGCGCACACACATACACACATCTAATTATAATGAATAATACCGCGAGATATAACAATCGCTGGAAAATGGCGATTAAAAAACACCGTAGGTATCTACCTATATAATATACTACACAGACGAGCGTGGATTGGTCGCAGCTCTATTCAAACGGGAATTAAATTAATTTGATCGCGATAGTGGGAAACGATTATTATTTGTCGGGCGTATTATCTTAAGAGAATTACCGTAGGCATACGCAGTATTTATTGTCTTGGCGTCATTTAAACGGTATTCCTGGCGACTAAAACAATAAATTTCCCGTGGAAGTATAATTCGCATTCCGCGCCTACTGTATATTTTTTTTAAATCGAGAATAGATCGTTCGTTTATAATACATACGTATTGCCCGATTATTGATTGATTAAACCTCAGGCACGTTCGACCCAATTTTTTATTATTATTTTTTTTTTTATTTAAATCCTAATTTTTAGTATTTTTTAGAATACTTGAAAATCGTATTATCAAATATTTTTATTTTTTTTTTGTCATTTGATATATACCAAAACATTGATACAAACTTAATATTTTTAATAAGAACCTATCTTTTGTTGTACCTATAACCTATATCATAAAACAGGTATATTTTTTTTTAATTTTGTCGTGAGTATACACAAATTTAAATGCAAAGAACAATTTTTAATTGTTAAACTTTTATTTATTAAGGGTAATACTAAAATAATCCGTGATAATAGGTTTAAAGTATAATAGGAGCTATGATCATTTAAAAATTATATAATTATTATTATTAAAATAATTTGTATTCTTAAAAATGATTGTCTAAATATTAATAAATAATTAATTTAATATTATATCTATTTTATATTTTGTTTGTTCAAAATTTTCAAAAAAAACAATTATTTATAATTCACAATAAAAAAAGTAATGGATATCATTTAAAAAGAGTATTTATACCATCTTATATATTTAAAAAATTTTTAAAAATTTTTTAACATTTTAATAAATTTATTATTTAATAAAAAATGCGGTCGAGCATATACTTGGTTAATCATCCGCTGTACACAAATAATTGGCTTATATTTTTTTTTTGTAACGCGTCAACGTCTGTATCAAACGTGAGGACGTGTGGAGATGATGATGATGATGATGATGATGGTACCTAATAATATTATGACGAAATTATTAGTCTACGAGCACGTAGGTAGATATTATATTGTGTACATCGCGTTATGTTTGACTTACGAAAAAAAAAGTGTCCCATAAAAAAAAATATCACCTTGAGAACTAGTCACACGTCTCCTCGCAAATCTCGTAAAAATTCCACGCGACCATTTTCGAGAAATCGTGTACAGAGAATTTTCCTCTTCAAGGACAAAACAAACAAAGAACGAGTTTACAACAGGTGCAGAATCAACAGTCTCATAATCTTTGATAAACGATCTCCGAAATGTTTATAAAAGGTAAAAAAAAAATAATAATAAAAAAACGTTAATCATGGGAAATTTCATCAATATAATATCGTACTTTGTATAATCGCGGGAGATGATTACAGCGATGATAACACGACTGTTTATCTATATCGTGGTACCAGTAATATTTGGAAGTTAATATAATAATCGACAAATGGTTACGTGCGTCTTAACTTTAAAATCAGGGGGAATAAACTCCCTTCTGATCGTTGTCTGATACAATTTTGAAAATATGAGCACGCGCGATTGGATGAAGTTTATCGATTAGTTTGATTTTTTTTTTTACGGCTAATTACCGCGGTGTTATAATTATTACAACGTATATCTCATATATTGCAGAGTTGCGTTTTTCAATTACTCGATACGCTAAAACCTCTCAATGAATTTATAAAAGTGGAAATACTTTATTATAAAATGTTATAGACTACGGGTCGTAGGTGACCTTGTACGTACATCAGCGTGTAACGTATTTTTAGATCTTCAGATCTTTCATTTTCTGACAGCGTTTATGCATAATATTTTAAATATATAAGTAGACGTGGTTGCGCGAATAGAGAAAAATTGACTTGTTTGTCAACAGACCATTATTCTTATGTCTGACACGCATGTGCCAAATATATATCTTTTTACAAATGTGACGAGAGATTGAGTTTACTCGACGTGGTTATATCTCAGACTGTAATAAAACGACTCAGTTCAATAATGCTGCGAAAAATAAATAAATAATAATAATTGATTAATCAACTAACGTTTTAACTATATATATTCGTGCTTCGTGCAGAGACTATATTTAAATTCTTAAAATATTTTATCCAATTAAAAAATAATAATGTTTAGTTTTTGGTGACTTTACTCGTCGAATGATGTTATTTTAAATTATTATAGCTATTTGGAAACTTTTCAAATAATATATTCTGAAGCAGAGTACTCTTGAAATACAATTTCAGATTCAATAAAATATAATGATGATAAGTACAACTCATTAAATCAGATACGCTTACGGCAGTAGGTATGGTTAAAATGGTAATTAATATATTTTTTTTTTATTTTTTTTTATTTAATTTTCTTAGAACAACGCACCACCGCCGCCGCCGCCGTAACACATTATTGGATCTCTCGAGTTATGTCAAAGTGCTCTTAAAAACATATATTTAAAAACCCATTTGGACAGCTGCTGCCGTTGTCGGTAGATATAGACCGCCTACTTAATGTACTCGGACAGTAATAGGCCCGGCGGAACATATATTTATACATACACGTACTTCCTATATGGGAATAGATCACTGATGGGGAGGATTATGGGCCATCGGCCAGTCGGTATACCCATCATATAAATACTGCACCTGTTTAAACCACCGTCGTCGCCGACTACTAATTCAAATACTTTGGTAGTTAAAAAAAAAAAAAGAAACAATAATAATAACAACAACCATACAAAATTAAATCGAAGCATACACGCGCGCACGTACTACAATATTATAATATATTATATTGTATACAGGATGATTCCCTAAGCACAATCGCCCCATACCATATATTATTTTATCCTTTGATAAAACATATATTCGAATTTTGATTTTTGGGAATTTTTAAGTACGTATCTACATTCAAGAACCACGACTTTAAATATTTAGACTTTATTTATACCATTACGAGAATATTGGTCATGGGCAATACAAACTTGATTTTTCTTCTCAAATTTCTCATTTATTAAAATCTCCATTATTTTACACTTAATGATTTGTTAGCCACATGATTTTTTTTTAAATGTAGTTGATGTATCTACATCAAAATTCGAGTGATTGATTTCTGTAATATTAAAAATGTATGTTTTAGGGTTAAATGTCTTAATAATAAAAATATACATACAATATTGAATATATTATGTATCTACTTACTGCTTAAATATTTTAACCGCAGAAAAATGTCTTAGAGTTTATAAAATGTTTTTAGATTAATATATAAATTACTATAATTGTTCACTCTCGGACTAATTATTATTCTTATTACCTAGTTAAATATAACTCAAGAACAACTTGTTCAAATTGTAATAAATGAACAATTTAAAAAAAAAATCATCGCACACTTTAAAACTCACAATAAAATAGAGTGGTTCTCGTTTGAAAAAAAGTAGTTTGTATCGCCTCAGGAGTATACTTAAAATTCCAAAAATCAGAATTTGAATATATTGTTAATTGGGTGAAGAATAAAAGGGTCGAGAGTATCTGGTGTATCACTCTGTATATTATACACAATAATGAATCTACTTTTCGACCGGGTCGTATATTTTATCTTACACAGCGTTATCTTAAATGGAAACGTCTCGTTCAGTTTAGTAGGTTGTTATTTTTCGTTTGAACACCTGTAACTTGGCGTGTAGGTACTTACCAATATATTATATTATAAGCATTATTGCACAAACCAATTACTTCGGTTCGTATAATTTGATAATATATGTAAGTACATTTACTGCACTATTTTATGTATTATATTATTATTATTATTGATATTGCCGACGACTTTTGAGCGCGTTTATACACTTGGATTTATTTTTATTATATTATTATTATTAATTATAATCGTGACGGCAAAACATAGCAGCAGCAGCAGCAGCCGAAAAACGGCTTTCGTTCGACTTTATACGCTTATATGTATTAAATTATATTAAAATAATATTGTGCAGCCAAACAGAAAAAATACTCGATGGTGAACCCGGAGCCCACCCGGGGTTTCCGTTAGCCGTCGCTAAATGAGATTTTGCACTCTGCTTATATATTATTATACGTGTACGCGCGCAACAGCGAATCGAAAACGTCTTCCTATAGTTATATTATTAATATCGTTATTATCGCGCACACACACACACACACACACACACACACACACACAAGCACAAGCACAAATACTGCACAATGGGTGCCCGGCAAATTATACGTATTTATTACGAAGCGTCGTTTTTCGTCTTAACGACGACGGGTTGTCGGGACGTTCAGATTAATCTCACTAGCATTGTTTTCATAGTCCACGGGATACGCGCGCGCACATAATAATATTATAATATTATACGAGCTATGTATAATACTATATAATATAGTTACGCGGCGTGGCGGGCGGCGGCGGCGACGACGATCTACGGAGGCTTTAAACGATGTTTGTTTTAGACAAAATGTAAATTCGAACAGACGCGCAGGTGGTCAATTACGTTTTTATTTTTTTTTTCCTAATCTCTCGCTAAATTATAGAGCCGTTTAAAAATTGTAAATATTTCGGCACATAATAATTATGTTAATGTAACTGTTGTTGCACACACATGATACCCATTCGGTTTTCGGTTTTCTGGTTTAAAAATACACATCATACGTCATTTGGCCGTGTACACATTATAATATAGTGTATTATAATAACTACACTAGAGCGGAGTGTACACGGTCGTTGTAAATGCAAAACAGTAATTTCGTGTGCCAGGAAACACTGTACACATTATTATACTACACACACACATACACATGCACTGCTCCAATAGGTTAGGTCATATTATATGGTTTCCGACGACGCACGTCGTACACCCAAAAGCCATCGTCCGCCGCCGCGGAAGAGTTTCTAACGCGCAAACGTATATGTATATATATAATATATATATTATATATTTGTACAGATAGGTAGGTAGGTAGGTACCTATAATACGCGCGTCTCCGCGTATATATTATTATTGCATTAAATACAAAGTATACGGTGACGTCGGACGTGTATCCGCGCACAGAATGCCATTTGGTCTAATTATACACGGGTCTCGCTCCGGTCGGCCAAATAATATATAATCATGTCCAAACGAGACCGGCTCGGAACTACGGTCGTTACCGCAAACATTGGTCTCGAAATGAAAATTTAAATATTTTCTCATCGATATGATATTGCGATATTGTATAGGTACACCTATATACCTACCAGTAAAATACACGTGTTACATATATATGCATCGTTATATAAAATATAATACATAATAATAATCTATGTAGATTGCCATATTGTAGGTACCTATATATAGCAGTACCTATTATAAAATATACAACGATTGATGTTACGCTAGGCGATTTTCGGGTTGTTTGCGTTTGTCGTGATTTTAGGATACGATTTCGCAATCATTCGCAACTGACAACAACAATAATTCTAACACAATTTTAAACCAACCGCAATAATAATAATAATAATAATTGTGATATGTACTATAACTAATAATAATAGATATAGGTTCAAGAAATCAGTATTGTTCGATAACACGAAGAGTTTTATGTTACAGTATACCATTTTATACTGCGAAAGTGATTGGTATGGGTAAATTATAAATTAGTCGAAACACTCGATTCCACCGTTGCCGGTAGAGTCGAATTTTCACGAAGTAAATTGTTATAAATAATACTGTAGAGAAAATTGGACACATCGTTATTTTCTTTGTGCGTCGCGATGGAGACGACGAGAAAAGCCCTTAAAAACTTCTCGTTAGGAATACAGTTGGAAAACTATTCACCTTTGACTTTATGCGGGATTCCGGGAGTGGTACTTAAATTTTGTCATTACCGGTTTGGTCGTTAAAAAGAAAATTAAAAAAGAAAGAAAATCTAATTCAAACTACCTACCTACCATATAAAAATGAAATCCGATTATTATTAATATTAATTAATTACGCGTCGACCGCGGCAGGCAAAAATACATTCTGATCCCGAGATGAGCATGAATAATGTTTAATGTTACGTAATATATAAATCACGTGGTCCGCATATTACGTTAAAACATAACACCGTCATCGTTTCGTGTAAGCAGTAGGTATAGCAATTGCGCGATTAGCCCCACGCGCGGATTGACCTCGCGGTTTTATTTTCGCATCAGTCAGTGTCGCGCACACTGCGCGGTCATAGACTACTCGTCTTGTAATATTTTATTGCTACTTTTTTTCCCGCAAAAATATCGTTCTGTAAACTCACGATAGCCGCAAGCGGCAAACGTAATTATCATGGCATTAAAATAATTGTAAGTACACACACTGCTGCTACTGTGCTGCATATCATTGAGTAGTTAAGTATAATATTATAATAATATTCGATAACGCGACAACCAACAACACGAACGTGTTCGTAAACCGCAAAACACATACTATAGCCTATAATATTATGTACGCATACCTCTAATAATATCGGCCTCCCTCTCGGAGAGTAGTGTTGTACGAACGCGTATCTCCTTCGCCGCCGTCGCTTCGCACACGTTATCAGTAGTCGACAAAAAGTTCACTCTCGTCGCGCACCCGGCACGCTATAATAATTATTATAATACTGCGATGACGATAATAATAATAATAATAATATATTATAATTTTAAGCTGGTTATAATCATTACGCGATCGTCGTGTGCGTAGTATGTACACGCATATATAGTGGGTATATAAATATAATATAATAATATGAGTATTTGGTGTTTACGGTGTATATAGTGTACGCAAACGGGTGTCGCCGGAACAATAAAACACGCATAAGCCTTTTATCCGTCGATCGAATTCATATATTATAGTAGCGCATATTACTATTGCAGCCACGTTGTGCAGTGGCGGTGCAGCGGACGCGCAGCTGCATTATAATAATATATGATATTATGTGCATAATATAATAATATATTACTGTTATTATTATTATTATTATTACACTACACGAATCGTCACGAGAGAGCTGAGGATACGATATGATGCGTATACGCACAGGGGCGGTGGATATATAATCCAATTTGCGGTTTGCCTAATGATACGCGCGACGGTATCGGCGACCGCACGCTATATATTATATTAATTTGTGTCCCGAAAATCGAATATATGTTTCACACTCGGTTCGCATAATATAAATAATGTACGTAGAGATACTATCATGATAATAATAATAATAATAATAATAACAGTAATAGTAATACGATGTGTTATATAATATTATACATTATATATTATTGTTAAAGCGTATAAGTACGAAACGTTTATTTGGTGTGCGTCGGCGTCGTCTTTTGTACAGTATACCTAACCTACAGATAGATTTTCCTTGCCGATGAGATCGCGTTCCGGATGAAGATATGTAGAATAGGTTAGGTTATTGGTGAAGCGGTGTAAAAACGAATTTTCCATACTGCATAATATGTGTTACAGAAATGCGTATGCGACCAGGAAAAGCGTATACGTATCGCGGAAAAGCGTATATGTGTTACAGAAAAATGTAAGGGCCGCGCAGGACCGGTTCACGCTGTCCGTTTGTAACGTGTTTGTAACGGAGTATTGAAAATGGATATGTCTTACCGGATTGTATGGTTATTTGCTAGCCCCTGCACTGTCCGTTTTTTTCGTTTTCGTCCATTATCTGCAAGACTGCTGCAGCTAACTTATCGGTTTACAGTGAACAATTTTTCACCAACGGGCGCAGTTCTATCATTGTCTGTTAATATCTGATTCTACATTTCCATAACAAGCGATAGCGATACATCTGCCAGCACTGAGTGATAATTGGTGGTGGTCCTTATAGAATCATATGCTGTTGGACTATTTAATATTTTTTTTTAACAAAATGGGGCTAAAATCATTTAATGACATAATTTTGCATAAATTCTTTGAACGAGATATCACACAATATTCATGGTTTAATTCAAAAACCCGTTAAATCACTAGACAAATATTATATCGACATTCACATCATGGGACCAATTGTATTCAGTACACGTAAAAAATGATAATCCGTGGTGGTAAATATTCTGTCGAATCGATCGTAAAATCAAAATATATACAATATGAGTAAGTGAAAATCTATAAGAGGTATTATGTATAACAAAATATCAAGCCGACTCTATTCTCGTCTTAGGTACGCAAAAAAAAAATTATATAAATAAATAAAAAAACCTGTATTATGTATTTATATAAGTATACATCATACATCTCGCAAAACGATCAATTTTGGTTATAAGTCAATACGTACATAATATTATATCTACATTTTTTCGAACGACGACGAATCGTGTATTATGGAAAATAATCGACACGCACGTCTGTGATGTTGCAACGGAAGTCGTGTGAAATATATGAATGCAATAATAGTTTATTATTATTTTACAGCCGAATATAATTGCGTTCCTATACGAAGTAGCCCCGATATACATATTTTCGTATTCAAACAAGCGATACGTCAAAATTTGATTTGATTCTTGGTGGTCCGACTGGCCAGTCGACTAAAACGAGATGTCACGCGCGTGCGTTCACATTTGCCATTTTTCGTTATTAAATGAAACGTATATGTATATTATTATAATTTAGTGTAATTTACGTTATAATAACATATACGCATAATTATTTACAACACTACGAATGATAACGGTTTTCTTCAAATAAACAAATTGTATAATTATTGAGATTAGGTACCGTGATTTGTGGAACGTTTTAACGAATAATTATTATTAGTGTAATTTAATTTTAATGTTACCAGTTCACGTAACGTTTGAAAATGTATATTGCGTTTATCGTGCACAGAAACGTCGTAGTATGCCCATTGCACAAACACATAAATACACAATGTATGTCTAATAGACGTTCGCAAAGACATCTGACGCTTAATGTATAAGAAAATAATATAAAAGTTTTACGATCTCACATAACATAATATTTCTCGGAATCCGCTGCCACTGCCGCCTAGAGCAAACAAAGTGACTCGGAAAGACGAAAACAGTACACTCCAATTTCCTTTTAATTCGTATTCGCGTTGTAATGGTTTGCTTGGCCAAGTTTAGCACATAACAATTATTGTGTACCTTCTTCTGTTCGGTTACGGAATTAAAGTTTTCCGTCTAACTAAATTATGAATAATAATAATAATAATATACTGTATAGTGACATGCATTTAAAACGTTCTGCGTAAAAGGTGCGTCGCGCCGCCGAGATTTAATATAATTTTGTTTTAACGAGAACGACAAACAATAACTACAGACTTTCGGATAAATAGAGCGCTTTTTGTATTCGGTCTCTCGACCGTTTGAAATTAACTATAATCATCTATAAAGTAGTTTTATAATCATTATTACATCGTTTCGATTAGAAACTTTTCGGAATCTACTTGGTTTTTATATTATTAATTCCATCTCTGTGGATATCTAACTCAGCAACCCAACTATTATTTCTACGTGTATATTTTTTTTAATATCTATAACATCATATTATATTTATAACATAGGCAATAAATAATGTATTAATTTTCGGATCATCAAACACTGTTATTATGTTATTTCAAATTATTTTACAATACTAGTCCTAAAAAAAAAAAAATTGTCGATTAAAAGTATAATACAAAATATGCTTTAAACGTTACAATAATTTTTAACTTTTTTATAATCCAATCCAATCCCAATATTATATAATTTTAATTACAGTTTAAATATTATTTAGATAACAGAAAATATAGTTTATTTTTAAATATATAATTTCAGAGCAAGTATAATATAATATTATGTTACATATAAAATATGCGCGTCGTGATTAAATAATGTCAATTATGAGCCACAATAATCAGTATTACGTATTTAAAAATGTATTTCCACGAAAATCAATTTGACTCCCAATTTAAGTTTAACCCGAGATCATCGGAAGAAATATAATACTAAATTTAATTATTATGTAAGCTAAAATACATTTTAAGCGACGAAATTACGATCAAAATAAATATATTTCAACGAAAATCAATTCGACCCCCAATTTAAGTTTAACCCGTGATTGTTAGAGAACATTTAATGCGAAATGTAATTATTAAGCAAACTAAAAAAAAATCTTAATAAATATCATAATATTGAGTTCACATTCACAACCCATTATTAAGCCCATAATAATATGATATTTTTTATATTAAATTTATTGATGCAAATACCCCACAAGTTCCCCTTTTAATATTTTCTAAAAATTGCTTATACTTAGCAGTTAGCACTAAGTATATTAAATTGTAAATGGGAGAACTGAGTACTCTATTAGTGCAAAATATGTTTATATTTATGTTTAAGCACACGTCATCAAAACATAAATTTTAGACATGGCTAGCATTATTTTCCAAATACATAGCGATCAATATAATATTATTTCCTCATCGTCACAGTTTTTGTGTCCTCACCTCTTCCCATTATAACCGTCATTGGCGTGAATTCCACACGATATATTTCGGTTATCGATTAGAGGTGCCAGCACGTTTTATACTTTATTATTTTAATTTTGTATAGATATCGTAATTTTATTTTAACACCGATTTCTGGATTTGTTTATCGAAAAACTTTTTCACTGGGAAATTTTCGGAAATGTTTTTTTGGTAAAGATCCAGAAACCAGAGATACACCTTTCACGGTGTAGGTATAAGGTATATAATATCTACGACGAACGGAATAAAAAAATATGTGCGTATAATACTTAATGTCAACGTGTTATTCGTGCCAGCTGGGATAACGCACCTCTCAGGTCAGGTTGTTCCTACTTCGCATGATCACAATAATAATAAAGTACGATTCCACTCTGGCAATATTCACCGGTCCACACGGCGATATTTAGGCGCGGGTCGATAATGGAAGCTACGGGATCGTATATAAATAATAATATTGTGATTTCTGCACTGTTGTACTGGGCCCGGGCTCTGGACATGACATCGTTTAAACCCACCACAACACTACAATACTGCAGCGCCGGTGCATCGTTTGTATCCCAAATTACGACAAGACGTGACCTCGTATGACCGCGCGTATCATTATCGTCCGCATTGAAATTTATCGTGCGACCACCTAATCATATTTTGCCTGCACATACGGGCGTATAACAAGCACAGTCGCACACCACGTCATATTATAATAATAATAATATAAAATATCGTTATTATTATCATCATCATTATCATCATCATCATCGCAGTCGTCGTCGTTACAATAAATTATATTATATTATTAATGGGTTTTATAGTTTGTGATGCGATGCAGGTAGGTGGATTTTTTCCTCCATAAAACAGTAAAGTACCTATTTATATGGATAACATGACAATAATACACTTACACGAATTAGTCGTTTGACATTACGACCTACGGCATCAGAGTTAAACACGTCCGCGACGACAACTGAGAAGCGGGCACTGTAAATAACAATTTTCACCAACGACCGAAATCGTTAATGCCGACGAACATGCATGATGTATAAACATAATATATATTTATTATTATTATAAATTATACATAATATACATTATTATAAAATATGTTATGATGGCAATAATGTACCACAGACGAACTTATATCATCTAATATAACTGTTGCGCATTTATGATGCGGGCTACGACATGCATTGACTTCAAAAGTGTACTTGCCAAACAAATAGATATAACTTAGAGATATATAATAGATATAGTAAGTGCTCTGACATTTTTTCTGTTTCTCGTCATTAAGTCGTATTTTACGAAATCAAATTATGAAAAATAACAGTGATCGTTAAAAAAAAAAATGTTTTTTCTATTATTAAACGCATGTGAGAAAAATATCAGCGGTCTAAATGAGTTAAAAGGATTTGTGATGGCGTTATAATATTATGTATATTACTCGAAGTTGTTTTGTTTGTTTTTATTTATAAAGAAATAGCTGGTACCTGTACCGTTTTTGTGGGCGAAACAATGGAAATATTTAGGCTGGCGATTTCCCATATTTATTATGAGGTACGTTAAATATTCAAATATTATTCATTGATTCTATAATAACCACATTTTTCTAATATCATGGAGAGAAATTTCAATATAATTCGCAAGTTGAAAATATTCAGGAATTCGGTTATTATAATACATACCTATACACAAGATTATTATTCGGATATTTTAAGTTGGTTTAATTTTAAGTCCTCATCTCTAAGGAAGAATTTCCTTTAGTTGATTAAAATTCACAATCGTGTCTTTAATAATATAATGTTTTGAGTGATTTTTGATTTTTCAAAACTCTTGTAGGACGCTCAATATCATGCTCACATAAACATAAATAAATATATTACAGTATACGACTTTATACGAGTACAAATTACAATTTTTGCGTTCATCCATCCATAATGTTTGTTAAAATTAAATATTACCACTATTTATTCCATCCCTGTGTTTTGCTCGGTTATTATTACTATAGTACGTGGTAGTTATTATTTTACGATATAAAGTTGGGAAAATAAATGCTTTTCTCTTGGCCGTAAACTTTTAAACAAAACTTATTAAAAATCATTTATTTACTGTCAGATACAACTTTGAAACACGCTGCAATAATATGACTGATTTTTAAATAATATGACTGATTTTTAAAAAGATAATAATTTTATCAGAGGTTCCACCGACGACCAACATTCAAAGTGATATATTCTATAAAAATTGTTTTAAATGACACCGTTTAAAAAACAACTATTTATCGGATCGGAGCAATAATGACAATGTAACCGCGGCAGATGCCGTCGAGTTGGTTCGCCGACCGATCGACTTTAATCTTGATGAACGTTTTATTTTAAACGTCGATAAAAGGTAGCTGGCATATTGTATATATTTTACGAGACGTTTTCGCGAAATCGTCCTCGTTTATTTTGATGTACAGCCACGGCAGCACGACGCGGCGTATGGATCTTTCGTTGTATTATTACTGTTTCGGTATTTTTCGGAGACGACAATAATAATAATATAATACGCAACCGGGCGAGCGGCCGCGATGAAAACGATCGTATAAACGTCGTTGCCGAAAAAATATAATAGCGTAAAAAACGAAAAATACGATAACAATGTCCGGCGGCCGGCGATGACGTCCGGGTTGAGGAGAGAGCGAGAGAGAGAGAGAGAGAGAGAGAGAGAAGCGCGTCCGTCTGTAAATGTATCCGTTTAACGTGTGCGCTCCGGGGAAATAAAAAATTATTGGCCCGACCGTTCGCAATTACCGCGTACATGCGGTATACGCGCGGTATATACCTACGCAGGGCTGCAGTGCCGATATGATGGTATACTCCCACCTGCGAGCGTACACACATGCAGACACCGTCATACGTCGACCGACGCCGTGTTATATTATCTATATAGGAGGAACAGCTGAAAAAAAAAAATAATAAATAAATAAAACCCGATCATCATAACGTCTCTCGGATCCAATTAGATTTATATTTATTTAGGAATTTGTGCGGGACGATGAAAAACGTTCACACACGCGCACGACCGATCTCCGCGGCGACACGTGAAGAGATATACCCGTCGTTGTTTCAACACACGCACACGCACGCACTTTTATACATATTATATTATATATATATATTTTACACGAACCAAACATTTCTTCTTTATTTTATTTTATTTATTATTTTATTATTATTATTCTTTTTTTTTCTTACCTCCTTTTTTTTCTCCCGTCGCCACGCGGACGATAAATTAACGCCCCGAGCACCATTAATATTATTCGGCGTATGTGATCGCGCCTCGTCCACCGTGCACCGTCGCCGTGTGGTAAATTAGAATATTACAGCGGCCATATATATACGTAACACAATAATAATAGGAACATGTGTGTATATTATATCGTATTTCAGTGTTATGTTCTTATTGGCTCCGGACAAGAGTCTTTTGCAATCTTTCCGTTCTGCTGTAGGTTGTAGGTATATAGCTCGACAGCAGATACGAATAACGAACGGACGATAGATAGACGACCGATTGGTTTTCCAATTAAACGGAGCCCCCGCACGTCCGGCCGTCACCGTCGAAGCCGATAATACTTCTTTAAACCATATATTATTATAGTGATACGAGAACTGTCCAAAAATATTGCTCGTTATACCTCCTCATCGGATACGCGCGCATCCTCGTCCTCGGTACACGCCTCCTGGACTTCCGGTGCTGCCGTGATGGTCAGAGTATATACCCATTTTTACTTTTCGCCCATATACTATCCGTGTTTTGCGTGCCTACACCCGATTGTACGTTAAACGCGCATTTATTCGTTGGGGACACGTTTGTCTATTTTTTATAACTTATTAGTAATCCAAAATAAGCACATAACTAATGTCCAGATTTTCGCGACATAAATACTTGAAAAACGTGTACAATTAAAATGTCGAAAGGTGCAAAAACATTAACTACGAATTAGAAAACAGCAATATTTTTAAGTATATATGTCAAATTATATTTCCATTATTGTTTACTTTGTATTGTGATATTTTTTTTATGTAGTTACTTGTAATGGGTATACATGAACAATTAAGTATATAATAAATCTTAATCTAATTTACCAACATGTACATTTTCAGGTTTATTTCCGTAAGTAAAAAGTTTCTTAAGTTTTTTTTCTTACATAACCGCGACGGATAAACTATACCTTACTATACTTTACCTACTATAATAATAATAATATGTAAATATTATGTATCTTAGGCGCAAACACTTTGTTTTGATAATACTTAGCCGCCCGTCTAACGGTCGTGTGGACGTGTATAATAATACAGTTGTTACATTTCGTTATATTTATTATATTCCAAGTAATATTAACTTAAAATAATACCTATAATACATAATGAATATGTGTAAAACTACAAAATAATAAATAGTTAATACAAAAATACGTAGGTACATAATATATAATATAAACTATAAAATTGAAAATGTGCATTTTAATGCAACATCTCTGAAACATGCAATTTTGTGCAAATTAAAACTTTGTTTAAATTAATCTAATTCACTCGTTAGGATTTAAAACTTGTTTCTATCATTTAGAAACACGCAATAAAAAGTTTCCCATGCGGGAGAATCCGGTCTTTAATCATATAATATTATAACTATAATACTACATACAGAGATAAGGGTTATCTCACCGAAGTCGTCTAGATTTTTTTTTTTTGTCAGAAAATACTAATCAATCTGACCAATTCGAATTGAACAATAATTATAATTACGCCGTTCGAATTACCTCTGCCGTGTCCGGTTTTAACAACTATACAACAGTGACGGCGATTGATGGTCATCGATTCGAACAATTCCGCGTCTCTAACACAATAATATATAGGTATACATATTATGTATAGTATACAATATATATGTACCGATGATTTGGAAACTTTATCCTTGTCTGGAAACAATTATTAGTACCTATATATTATTATTATTTCAAGGATACCTTAAATGTTATATACTTTCAATATACACTCGCTCGAGGCAGCCCCGTTATTTTAATTTGCCTTTATAGCTGTCTATTATCACAATACTTGTAAAAATAAACAGTTGTATAACTACCAATAATTTGTTTCAAAAGTATTCAGTTCGTTTTCCGTCTAGCCTATGAGAAAATAATTCTTGTACTTTTTTAGAATTTCAATTTTTCCGACGGTTTCTTCGAATTGTCCTCAACTTTTATAAATACTTTTGTATACTTTGGCATTGTGGGATAAAATTATAATATTAAATTAATTCTATTTCCGTCTCCGATATTATATTATGTTGCATATCGTGTATACAGACGACTGAACATATAATATTATACTAATATCTCTGACTCGCCAAACGGCGCGTGTGAAGTTCGGCAAATCGCGATACCAATTAAAACGGATAGAAATCGCTCAGTCTGTGACGTCCATATAACCATTATTTTATTCATACATATTATAATGTATTATACATCTGCAACCGTCTCGCTACATGTAATACAATGCAATGCGTACATTATACGATTTATCATTCCTACTCTGCGGTAACAGTATTGCCGGCCATTTGTTCTCGGGTTCCTCTCGATTCGTTGAATTATGCACATTCCGACAAATACGATATAGATAGACATAGGATACATACGCGAACGTGGGAAATACGACAAAATGTGCTCTTGCCAATATCACGCACACGCGTCGTATAATTGTTAGGATAATTTTTTACTTTTCATCGATACGTATACTTTTATAATAAGCATACAATCGATCTGCATGATATAATAAAGAAGGTAGATTCACATTCAGAGTTCAAATTATATGATATGGGCTGAACACAGTATCTTACTATGGCCATACTCTGTGCAACGGTGTGCAACAGATGTTATCTAAAAGATGAAGTATAACATCAACACATCACTAGTAAAAGTAAACAATTACAAAAATTTAAATTCAACAAATTATTAAAATAAAGTTAGAAACTGCTGATCCATAACAAAAATCGGCTATCAGGTACAAACTTCTTTGTCTCTTCAAACCCTATACAATATTACAATATAAGGGTTGGTTCATTTAAGTATCGGCATACTGCTATATAATATAATGCATATATATATTATATACTATATAGTGTATAATGATATGAATCATATATTCAAATTTATATTTATCAAATAATATTATATTACATCAATCTAGTATTCCGCGCGTTTTTTACCGTACCTTATTTATCTAGAAGAAAATATAATACATGTACATTTTGGAGATAGGTAGATTGGCATGGACGCTATATGATATATAAGTGTATTTATTTTGGAAGTCGCGCACGGCAGAGTTTTTGGCCGTGAATGAACGATCGGATTAGTGAGGTTTACGTTCAGATAATTGGCTTCACTACTGTTGAGAAATGACTTGGCTAAAACGTTATATATATATATATATATATATATATTATTAATAATATTATATATGTTCAACTCGTTTAAAAGAAACATATGCTGTGCGACGAAAAAATATATACGTACGCACGAAACAGACGACACACATCAGCTGTCAATCGAAACGGTTTTACATATTTATATTTAAAACTTAACATAACATATAAGTTACATAATGTCTCGACGTAGTTTATTATAATAACACTGGAGCGCATATTTACCTGAATCCCACTGAAAAGTTTTTTTTCGTGGAAACGGTGACATTTTTTTTTCTTTTCATATGATTAACCTAGATTGCTAGATAACGGTTTTCACGCTATACCTATTATAATAATATTATACCTGTACGGTCGTAGATATTATTTTTATACTTTTACAGGTGGTCGTAATATAATATATATATGTATGTATAACATTATTACAATATACGTGTGTGTTTATGCAAATATTTGCATATAAATCGCGCACGGAATCGAATAAATCATTACACAACCATCTGTGGTAAATTAGTTTGGTATACGAATTCTAATTTTATACAGAATAAATAAAAACGTTCAACAGTGGTCAGTGTTGACCTAGATGGTAGCACGTGAAAAAAAAAATTGTTTTCAAATATTTTTAATTATAACATTTTGTTTATAAAATGGTTTTCAAAAACATCACATTGTTATTATAATACCTATGTTAAATATAAATCATAATATCAAAAATTGTGATTTCTATAATTATTAAGTTGTATAAATGAAAATATTGGTAATGGCAAAATTTAAAATCATTATATTCTAATAATATGTATAAACAAATTTAGTTTTTGACAGCTAATAAATAAAATATATTTTTTATATGCTATTCAAATTTATATTATAATTATGATATTGAAAAATAATTTTTACAATAATTTTCGAGTCAATAATAACATGATAAAGACATGACAGCCAAATAAATCAATATTAATAGAATCCAAATTTTAAGCAGTCTTAAGTTCATTGATGTTTGATCTATTTATTGTATAACTGCACTTTTTATATTATTATTAATATAATATTATAAATTATAATACATAAATGATACACATATATTAAGTATTTCACTTGATAAATATTGTAATAGTTATTTTAAAATTAAAATGTTTATTTGTGACTGATGAGATAAGATTCAATGTACGTAATTTATATAAATAATAATGATCATATAATAAAAATTGATTGTTGTTTGTATTGTATACATAGGTATACTTTTTTTAAATTAAGCGTTACAATTTACAAATCTGATATAAAAAATATTTAAAATACGTATATTAGTATTATAAAATCAACTTTTTAATAGACCTTAAAAAAACTCGTTCGCTGAGAATATGATAGCTATTAAGATCCAAGGTATTTACTATTTATTGATATTTTTGAGTATTTAATAACGATTCTTGAAATAAATAAGAAATATCAAACATACTGAAGCAAATTCATGAATCGTTTAAATACATAACAATATTAACTACTGTACCGTAACGGGTATTGAGTAATAAATAAATGAATATATTTGTATAAATTAAAATATATATATATATATATCTTTTTTTTCAATTTTCCATCTTATGGTTGAAGCTGAGTTTAAAACACATACACACATATATTCATATATATATATAATTAAACGGCCTTAGTACAAATGTGGTATACATTGAAATCAAGACATATTGTCAAGAAGCCTTTTAATAATATGTAATTAGAAGAAAACCCCGATTTCTATAGTGCACTCAGTAATACTAAATACGTATATAATATATTTCTGAACGCCATCGATAAAACTATTTCTAATTGGCTCTACATTTAAATTTAATTATCTGTCGTGCTGTCGTATTGCCTCGCGGGGGGTTAATTAATTAATAAATAAATCAATTCGAGGCTGCACTGCGCTGCATACAATAACGAGGGGAAAAAATCGAAAGCGTTTTGTTTATCCATTACAATACGTACACTCGACCTAAGTACAATATACCGAAGAATATAATAACACACGTCGTGTTCACACTTTATCCACCAGTGTACAAGCTGCTTCGGGCGGTGTGAACTACGCCTATAATAGTATAGTAATAGGTAATATTCTTCTATACACAATATCCGAATACCGCCACGGTCTTCGCCGTCGTTACGATTAACAAGTGACAATTGCGGTGGTGGCATCGGACCTATATATTTATCGCACAGGAAATTGATTTACCACCCCTTTTTCGTAACGACACGCACTCTACTTCACTAACATTCTTTCTTTCTCTTTCTTTCTCTCTCTCTATTTCGTTCTCGATTACCCCCTACCACGGTGGCGAAAAATGTCGAACTGTATCTACAAAACAAAAATGTTTGAATTGCACTTAAAAAAAATTAATAATTGAAACTGAAAAAAATTCGAAAATTACCTTTTTTTTATGCAATAAGACACAAAGAAGTGCAATTCGACCTTAGGTATACTCCGCGCGAGTCGCAATTCCGTAGTTTTATATGCAACATTACCTGATAACGATATAATATCATGGTTGAGTTTAATAATATAGTGTACAAATAATGTTGTGCGCTTTAAGTAAAACAAACTCCCCCTTACCACTATACCACTTCGAATGTGTCTTAACTCTGGACGACTGTTTTACCCGCACACCACGTACCCATCAAGCGTCTTATTAGCAATATTGTAATATACCTACCATAGATATACCAATCACTCAATCTCTCTATCGTGATACGCCCATCACAATATTATAACGCTTATTCCATTTCGTCTACGTCACGTTTAGCTGCAGCGCTGATACGCGTGTGCCCTGCCATCGTAAACCTTTTCGCCGATCCGATAAATCGGTCGCCGTCGTTGACTCGAAGAATAAATAATAAATAATAATAATTTTAAACGACTCAATACCGTCGTCGCCACAGCTGTAGGTTCCTGTGTATACACGCGTGTAGTGCGATGCGTAGAGCGCATAGGACCGATAGTAATAATATTATTACTATAAACGCATAACATGTCGGAGAGGGGACGAGAGAAAGAGAGCGATGCTGCGGTGTATAGGACGACGGGTGCAGCGGACGAGGCGGCGGAGAGGAGACAACGGAATGCGTGGCCCGGCGCCCCCGGGGGCACATACCTGTTAACATGATTGGATTCTGCCGGACGGACGGATGGACGGTAAAGATATTATTATTACGTAAAACTAATAAAAACATATTAGTCGTATAAGAGAGTGCGTGCGCGTGAGTGTGTGTGAGTGCGAGTTATATATTTTGGACGATTATACGGCGACGGCGGCGGTCGACAGCCGATGTTTTTGATGTTTTCAAAGAGCGTATATACCTTTATGTTGAATGGAAGTTGTTATATAAAAAAAGCGTCCGCTCGTGTGCGTTGTCGAATTAAGTCTCGACACTGTCCCTATATATACATATATGATATATGACAAACTGGTCGGCGATATGACATAAACGAGTAAACGACTCGTCCCATGATGATTTTAATATATTACTATAGGATTTGAATGGTTTAATCGTACGGGAGGCACAAGGATCTCGTTTTGTTGCGATGGATGGACGATAGGAAACGGATAATATTCATGTCAAAAATAATACCGTTGCTATACGACAATAGTGTACTTAATAGTCGTCGTAGGTATTGCTTTGTATACTCGGGAACCGGAAAAATTAGTATTATTTGGTCCATACTTAATATATGACTACAGCCCGCGCCGTTTTTATAGCGTTGAGCATACTTATATTATATTATAATGTATAAAAAAGATAAAGATATATGTAAAAAACTAAAAACAACATTTCTTATTGGCACATAAACAAAATTGTGCGCAACGATTTATTAAATACCTACCTAATGTATTGTAAAATTACGCGTTCACGAAAATCCAATAGCCCGTCGTACTCATCGGCAGTAGATTGTAGACAACTCGAAAACTCTACATATTTTATTATACTAAATCGGATCCGTGATAGATGGCGCTGCCGGTGGCAGCAGAAAATACAATGGACATAAAAAAACGCAATGTAACATGTACGCCTATACGGTTTTTCTAAGTCCCGCGCGCGCAGAGATCGCGTGCGTGCAGCATCGGTCACTCGGTCACTCGTTAGCTCCCTTCATCTTGGCTCACGACGCTACGGTAGTTAAAATATAATACATAATAATAATATATTATACACGCAGGGTCGCGGTCAACGAGCGCAGTACGATATATGTGGAAGATCTGAAGTATTTCTTCGTATATATTAAGCGCGTCCGTCCGGCAGAGGCGCATTATTTAAAATACTTAACATATAATATATACACGGCCGTTATAACGTTACATTGTAATGTAATAATAATATTATCATAAACATAATATAATATGTTGTACTCGTGGCGTA
Source organism: Rhopalosiphum padi (assembly GCF_020882245.1). Taxonomy (NCBI): domain Eukaryota; kingdom Metazoa; phylum Arthropoda; class Insecta; order Hemiptera; family Aphididae; genus Rhopalosiphum; species Rhopalosiphum padi. The sequence continues at coordinate 35,878,736 of NC_083598.1, forward strand.
ACGCGACGCATGCGATTATTCGGCGCCGACCAAAAACAATACGATCTACCACTGGAACGGATTTTGCGGGCATCGTCTTCGTCGTGAAATCATTATCATCACTATTATTATTATTATTATTATTATTATTACTACTACTACAACGCCACGGCACGGTTAACGCCCTTGTCCGCGCAAAACGTCAAGACTATAATATTATTATTATAAACGATTCGGCCGGATGCGTGTGCGTCTGTGCGTCGCCGTCATACCGCGACCATACGATCTCGTATTGAACGTGTTATTACATATTATATATATACCATTGCCGCGTATTATAATAACATTATCAATTATGTATTTATTTCACGGCGGTTATTGCCGTATCGTGCTGTCTTGTATCGAGCGACATGCGCTAAATCTATCGCCGTCGTCTTACCCTCGCCCGCTTCAAACTAACTATATAACGGCTTTCTCCTAAATCAATCGGCGAGCATAACTATTTTTATTTTTATAGTATCGCACGATGACGCGAGTTTGTCGATTTTATGTTCATATCATTTCTTCGAAAATTGTGTACACATTTTTATGATGGATATATACAGCTCGTGCGGGGGGGGGGTGACCGTGGTGTGGATTCGTCGTTTAATGTACAATGTATGATAATATTATAATATAGATATGTAGGTATATACAATATACCGATGAGCGATGGAGTTAATAATCGTAGTTCGTCGTATACCAAGGTTATGTGTACAAGACGTATATCAGAAAAATCGTTTTCATTATACCGAAATATCAAATATGTATCTATCTAATAACGTCCTATATAGAGTACCTAAACATACACATCGTCGATGCACAAATCGTGCGTTTTATCGTCTTATTAAATTTAAACGACACGAGCACTTCACACACACATATTATTATAATAATGTGCTACACATACGACCGACGACCGCTGTACACTGCATTGTATATGTAGTATATGGTTACTATGCCTAATAAATGTATAGTACAATATGTATGGCGCGTGGGTGGAGAGATATTTTTATATGATAATCATGGTTATATCGTTACCGCACGGGAGACGGACGACAGTTGTACCTGCTCCGGAATATATATTATAAAAACAACAATAACAATGATAATATTACGACTTGTACACCACAGTCGTCTGCGTACGATATACGGTATGATATTATTATAATATTGCATAATGGTATGCTATTATGTGTGCGTTTTGACCATCGCGCGTGCTTGTTTCGCGAAGTGTATTACCTATCGTCGATTAGAGCACGAATTATTACTGTTATTAGTATAGGTCGGTCAGCCGCTTTGCGCAATATAATAATATTATAATATAATATGTGCGCGTAATTATTATTATTTTTATTATGTGTGGATATAATAAAAGGAGGTCCGGCCGGCGTCGTACGCAGGTAAATATGTGTATATTATATAATATATTACATTGTTTGTTCACGGTATAACGTTATTATTATGATTCGCGCGCACTGCAGACCCATTGAAGTACGTTACAAAAAACAGAAGAGGAAAAAAAAATGAAATTAACGCATAAACAGCGCCGGACGAGAAAAGTGAGGGGAACGAAAAAGCAGCGAAACAAAACCAGTACTTCGGTCAGTGTACTGTTGGCGAAAACTCCCACCGCAGCGACGGCGGTGGGTTAATTGAAATTGCACCTTTCGTCGGCCCGTCGGATTATTTATTCGCGTTGTTACGTATCTCTCTTTGCGTCCCGAGGCCGTGCGCGAGCACGCAACATGTACCTACGTTTACCATTGTTCGCGTACGAGTTCTCGTCGGCCACGGACGAAGAACGAGTATAATATAATATTGTGTAGAAGAAGTTTGAACAAAAATAATAATAATGATAATAATAAAACGAGAGTCTAGCCGAGAAAACCACTTATCACCGGCGCTGGATCTAAATACGTTTTTTTATTTATTTATTTTTTATCCCGTATCTACCTGCCAGCGCCATCGGAAATGATTTTTAAACATTGCTTATTATTATTATTATTATTACTAGTCGGTCTCTTTCTGTCCGTCTCTCTGTCTCTCTCGTCGTCTAACCGTCTCTCCGTCATTCCACGCGTCAGAGTTCTCCGAAGCCGTTTTTTTTCTTCTCGCTCTCTCGCCCCCCTCCCCGCACGCGATCGTACAATTTACGCGTTATACATTATATTGCATTATACATAGGTACGGTAAATAACTCTACGAACCACCACCGTCGGGCCCGACCCGCAGATGGGCGGACGCGAAGTAAAAATGACAGGCGGACACGAAAAAAATAATAAATATAAACGTATATTATACACTATGCATGATTATGTGTGGTATCTCTTCGATGATAATTACTATTCAATTATAATGGTCAGGTCCGGCGAAGACGTGTTGCCAAAAAAATAACGGCGACTGTTGCTGCAGCACCGCCGCTGCATCCGTCGATCCGCCCGGAGATTTCGTGTGACAAAATCACGTCATCGTTTTTTATGGTTCTCACGCGGTCCACGCAAATATTTAGGATTACCGTGGAAAACGACGGTCGGCCCCGAGGCGCGAGGTCATAATGAACAGAAATGTGTCGTACCTATATATATGTAGAGGAATATAATATAATATACTCTGTTCCTGCGGGATCCGCACGTGCTGTGAAAACCATACACTATTCCATATTATTTATACCGCACACGAACAGAAGTGTAAATCACGTGTTTGTGGTAAATATTATATACGAACGAATTCGATATATCAAATTGAATAATAATGATACGCCGTTGGTTTGAATTCGCAAATGTATATTAAATGTTAATGTTGTATACTATTGTGAGACTATAATATTATTATATTCAGTTATTGTTACGATTGTTTGAATTTTTTCTGTCTTGACAACCTGGCGGAAACTTAATTAAATATTCAATTCTATTCCTGAACGGCAGAATTCAATGAAGACTTGTTGGGTGAGGAAAGCGAAGCAATACTTCTTCATTATAACATAATAAAAGGAAAAGTAGTTACATTATATAAATATTTAAATACATAATAAAGCATAAAATAATATTTTTTTTATATTTTTTTTATATTATTTTACATTTTTTTTTTTGTATTTTTTCATCAATTTTCGTACTTTTAACTAATAATAATACTATAAATTATTAGAAAATCATAGAAATGGTAAAACAACTTACTATAAGAAACTGAGGCGTTAGTCAAAACATATGTTTTAATCGATACAGGATAAATATTTCCACTGATAAATGTCAGTTTATCAATTAAGCAGTAAATAATACTAAACGACACAATATAGGCAAATCGCAGTGATTTTCCACTCAATTCGAACAATTTTTTTAACAGCGATAACAGCATTCTTAAGGTTTCTTATTTTATTATATGATTATGTGTTTTGCATAGTTAATAAAGTTTTGAGAACGTCTTTTTTTCTCTCGAGGATTTTAGAAATATCTGCCTCATCGCTTATTAGTTATTATATTTAGGTTCACGAGGCCACCACTATGATCGATTAAGCTATTAAAATGTTGTTTGATGTGTAATGATAATACCCAGCGTTATCAGATACAACATTAACATTTTGTAGAGTATATTAAATTTTTGAAATTCGGGTCGTAAAATGGTCAGGATAATAATTTTAAGATACCTTTTTGTTTGTATCGACGTTTATTCAAATGTTGAAAGCATTTTCGAGTCGATCAAAAAAAAAAGTCATCGACGAAACCATAAGCCGCTTATACAAAGACGGTAAAAAGGTTTTTATGGCTTTAATAGTAATACACTGCAAGATAATAATCCCGCACGTATGCGTCGATCCCGCAAACTCTTTTAATTTCGCCTATGGTTTGAGACTTTTTGACAGAGACTATTTCCGTCTCGTCGTGTGTGCCCGGTGGGATTTTCATTTATTTCCACGCCGAACAATGTACCGTGTACCTATATATACGTACATGTCTTAGTTATTCGTCATCGAGGTACGCATTATAAAACGTATACATCACGAGACCAGGACGAAGGACAACCTGCAGTGATGACCGTTCGCCCGGGAGGCGTTGTTTAAATTCGGTTTTGCCATCCACCGGAGACACATTGTTGTCGATACACCAAGATATTAAATTATTGTTATCATTATTATTATACACCGTTGTCTGTATGCGCTAAAGGCGTCCAATATACATAAATAGTTTTGTATAGCATATATAATATTATATACATATATATATAGGCAGACCATATTATTTCCATTGGCGCTTTATACACAATATATATATATAGGTATTGTTATAACATCGTATAATATTGTTACGATTATTAATATTATTATTATTATAGCTGACAATATTTGTCGAAACAGTCCGTCTACCATTGTCTTCCGAGTGGTCCGTAAAGGCGCATGACCGAAAGGATGACGACGATGTCCTCGACAAGAGCTTGGGGCGTTATAGTCATCAACACATTATTATAAACGTATTGTGTAATGTGCAGTGTGATGGTTATTATGCGTTGGGTTAGGTATTATTTATGCAGCTCACATTATAATATATACATGCATTTTCGATGGGACACGCGAAGTTTCACACGTACGCTTCGGTTCGCTCGCCGGTCAAATGACCTCAAGGTTAGGATCGCCGAGCTAAAGATTATATGTGTGATGAAATAATAATGCACTAATATTATATTAATTTACTTATTGGTAAAGCATACAGTATATGGATTATAATGCAAGCAATTTCGATGTTTTACAATATTAATAATTCTCTGGTTTTATGTATGTTATTTAAAAGTTTCAAAAATCAGAATTTAAATAAATTCAATATTGTAGGGAAAATGGTGGACAAAGCTTTGGTGGATCACTCTGTATATACGTATAACCCCGCATTACAGACACAATAAACGCGATGTTAGGTAAAAAATAAAATAATAGGAGCGAAAATGAAGTAGACTAGCACATATACCTATGAGTATATACCGTATTTTTGCAATACGTCAAAACCCAGACTTACGGTATATGTTAGTCGTCGAATTTCATAAGGCACACGTATCTTGGGATACACGTGTAAATATTATTACGAGTGTATAGGTTTTTACTACGAATATATTATTATTATTATTATTATTATTATTGTATACATGTGTCGTCGTCGGTATAGTGGACATTTCATTGTCGCATCGAATTGTCGAGCACGTCAGTCTCGGAAAAACTCATTCGCGCCGAATTTCTTCTTTTTTTTTTTTACCCACCCGCCTACTAGTTTTCGACAAAATAATACGCTGACTTGTCATCGATTTTCGTGGCAAAAAAATTTCTCTGTATACTCAAATACGTCCATTGCAATTATATCTACTTGGCCAAATGAAATTCGACTATGTATTCTATTCGCGCAAAGTTTTTATTAAATTGACCTTTTTTTCCTTTTTTTTCTCCGTCTTACCGAATATAAAAGTTAACAGTGACGACTGCGTGTTATACGTATACCGTATATATGTGTATCAACAAAATATATATTTATACGTTATACCTTTTTCACGAGAAAAGATTTTTGTTTGCACTTAATACACAAACGTTTTCTTAAACATTTGAAATATCTATCAATAATGTTATCAATCAACAACTATTTAATCTATTAACCAAAAATATATTTAAATATGAATATTAAAATGGAAGTTTATGGAAACAAATACACTTAAAAAAAGCATACGCTACAGACATCCGCATAGTTCAATTTTGATAGTTTTTAATACAATTCATTTTACAAATCAACGATATTAATAATTCATATAGTTTTCTTTTAATTAAAGATCAATTTAATAAGTGCATTTAAGAAAGAATAGAATAAATTATTGATCAGCAGTGATATGTGATTTTTTCCTATAATAATACGCTTAAAATGGTTCATAAAGTCGTGGTACCTTTCAAAAATAGAAATTACATAATATATCATACTACAGAAAACATTTTTTTAAATGACAATGTTAAGATAAAATTGATCGAATACTCATTCTAGTATTATCGAATCATGGACCACGACGACGTTAATATTTTTTAACTTATAATTGTTGTTATTTATTTAATACAAAAATTATACTTATTTAATAATTGATCTGTAACTGATTTCCAAAAAACTGTATTTTTAATGTTATATAATATTCAATTTTGAATATTTATAGTAAATAATGGTGAAATAGGTACAAACTGATGATTACATACGTATATTTATTTATTTCTCGTCCGTAGAGATAGGTACTTCTGTAATAATAACTAATGATATTTATTATTATTATTATTAAATGATTGCAAATTGAGTTCTGCTTGAAAAATATTGAAATGTAATATTATCATAAGTTACTATATATAATAATATTATTATACTGGGAAGACAGACCCTCGGCAGGGACGATGTACTTGAAATGCCTATCCAATACGCCGTGTTACCATATTTTTATTATTGAAGCCGTTTTACAAAAAAAAAAAAAGAAATAATAAAACAAAAGATTACTGTTTCGTGGTAAATCCAAGGTGAATATAAAAAACAAAAAGTTCTTGTCGATAACGTGCAAATAATGTACATCTAAGTCATTCTATATGCGGATGCATTTAAAACTATTAATCAGTACAATTATGGGATTCCCGTTGTATAACAATATTATCGATGAGTATGATGTCTTGATAATATGATATATTGTATAATATTATATGTTTGTAATTAATAATGAAAACAGACATGAAAAGTTATTGAACACATAAATTCAATCAACGAGATTTATATACCTGTATGTATAAACACGTGTAATGACAACAAACTTATATCGATTTGCATTCGCTTATATCGTCGTAACAGTATATATATATATTATTTACACCGTCTACTTTAATAAATATATATATTCTGGTAAGTATATATATATTACAATATAAAATATTATTAATGCGTAAAAGTATTATTTTTTTTTCTTCAGAAAATAACACACATATTATTTATATTTTACGAGTTATAATTATTATTCGTAAGCGATATGTCTTTCCCTTTTACGTAATCCTCTTATGTTATCGACGGCGGTTTTCTGGGAGTAAAATAAAAACGGATTAACCGTGTTACGGCCACGGAAAAATGTTCTTGGCGTGGAACATGAAGTTACGCTACGAGTGAGACCGACGCCGTATCGTATACAAATCAATAATTTTAATCGCGTGTTACCGTCGTTAAAATCAATCGTAATTCGGATCGATAGGCAAAAATCCAGAGACCCGCCGCACGGTTTACGGATGCTTATACTTATAAACATTCACATAATATTGTAACGTATGCACGCCGATTATATTATATAATATATAAAACACTGTTGGCAGGCACATCATCGACAGCGGCGCGAAATAAAAGTCGTTCGGCGGTATAATATTATCGCCGCTACTATACTCGGGAGTACGTGTAAAAATATGAACATCACGAACTCATCCTGCTCCAGCATATATAATAGTGTATGTATATATACACGTCATAGTTCGTTAAAATAAAATATCACGTAGGTATTATATATGTATGCGTCCAGCTGCCGCGGCGGCAGAATATCGTTTTCTGCAGTGCGTATACGCGTTGAATTTTATTGTTTGGCGCGCGGCCAGGATGGCGCCGTTAAAGAACTCCGCCGATCCGTTTTTAATAGAACATTTTCGCAACACTCGTACATAACTCACCGGAGTAATAATATACCGTTGACATTATATAAATATAACGCGCACGTACGGAAACCGACTGGGAACGGATTCGCAAAAAACCGCATACAAGTGCGTTCGACAACTATAATAATACCTATTATATGGCGGTACACAGATGAGGATGCAGTTATGTAAATAATGTGTATGTAGGTATACTTAAGCGATTTCAATGTTTCAAATAGCTAACGTGACCAATTTTAATGCATATCGTTCCCATGCCCACTTTAATTATTACCTACGTATAATCATCAGGTCTATACCAGTTCACATATATAATACTATGTACTAGTGTCCAGGGACGATTAATTAACTAAGTATATTTATTTTTGCTGTAAATATACAAATTGTACGGTATTGCAGGAAGAAAAATCGATTGCATTCCATTATAAACGGAATACCTGTACCATATTTCTTGAATTTGTTTCTTTTCCGAACATTTTTCAAGTTTTCTTCATTACGCTCGTCGACTTAATGAACTCTTAACGTTTTAATTATTCAATTTCAAAACGCAAATTTCCAGAATCCTTTATGATGTTCTTCTATACCCATAATGCAATCAAACATAAAATATTTATAATAAATCTTAATTAAAATATACTTATGAGAAATTACACCTACACAATTTAAAAATACAAATGATAAAGAATAAATTAAATCAAATTATTACCTAGTTATATTGTATTTGCAAATATTATAACTATATTTATATGTGTGGTACGCACACGTACGGTGCAGAGTTTCAAGAGTTTTAAAATCAAGAGCGTTGTACGATAACTATAACAATCTTCTAATAGTTTTACCTGTATTTGAGTATGTATATTATACAGTTTTTTAATTACGTTTAGCGATACGTCATAATAATTGGATTTCAATTAAACATAATATTATAAGAATTATTGTAATAATAATATATTGAGTCACTATGGGTTAAAACGAATAATAGGTGATAGTGATTTATATTTTACATGGGTATAACAGCTACTATAAACTATTGGTATAAAATAATATTTCATATATTTTTTTTAAGATTTTTGTGTCTGATTATAATTGGTGTGTATATACTCGTTTATAATTGGGCATAGAATAGACTGAATAGAGAATAACAATTTTATTCTCATTATTATTATTATCGTAAAAACCTCATTGTAAAAACACGTATTGAAAACCTCGAACTTATCAATTCACGTGACGTCAATCCCGAATTTATTGTTGAGTTTATTTATTTTGAGGTGGAATAAAAACCTTTATAAGTGAACTCGAAAACTAAAATACAGAATATTCGACGAGCGTGACTTTGTATATTTACATAATTTTACTGCAGTGAAATTAAATACGTCAGAAAGGTGCAGCTGGGTTTTATATTAACTTATCTGAAAAATATAAAAATTAAATAGCCGATCAAACAGTGATGTTGCACACAAGTCGAAATATCATTCCTGTAAAACATAATTCCAGGTAAGATTATCCGTGCAAAAGTTATAAGTAGTTACCTTATATAATATTATTGTAATTGATTGGTTTGTCAAGTATATAATGAATAATTTATGTCTTATCATGATATGCTGAAAAACTATTTACATCTATGTAATGATAATATGATATATATATATACGACGCGCCTTTTTTGTTCCTAAGACTTCAGGCTTTCAGAGTGTGATAATGAAAGTCCAGATGATGATTATCCTTTAAAAAAAAAAAATTAAAATTACTGAAGTTAAAACTTTGGATCGCGATTAATAAGATCGTAACTTTGTATGGTATCCAATAAATGTTGAATTCTACACACTGTCTTGTATTAACACATAAATGAATTCCAACTGTTGACAATCTACAATAACTGTAAAAAACCTATAATTCAGTGGTTTCCAAACTGATACCAGTAAGTATATATATGTATAAAAAAAAATACCACAGCTCCCCCATAATAATCCTATATTAAAAAAAATAATAAGTACCTACCTTAATTTACATACACAGATATATATACTAACAAATTAGTTAATTTATATTTATTTAATCTTTACCCTATAGGTATTTATTCTGAAACAATATATATAACAATAACTTATATATTATCAATACACAAAAAAAAATTAAAAAATCATAAGTTATGATTCAAAGGTAACATTTAAATTAGATCATGACATAAAAACTAAAATTGTATTTTTTATCTTATTAAGTAGAAAACGGTAAAAAAACCATTTTAAGTCACAAAAATTAGAAAAATAAAAATAACTTTATTGTGTGTTATTATTAAGCACAGTAAGTATTAAAACTATTATGTCGATTCAAGGCAGTTAGACGCTCTACAACTTAAAAAAAAAACCAACGCGAAAAAATCATCAACACAATATTCAGACTTTTAATATTCTTATATTAATTGAATATGGATTTTAATTTCAGGCTAATATGAAAATGAAACTAGTAGGTTCTCAAGTAAAATCAAAAATAGACAGTTTCTTTACTTTGTTTTAATTTAATGTGAAACATACATATATCTACACTCTGTCCAGCGAGAGAACGCGCCGGAAACCGATCAAAATCAGTTATTCTGCGCATTCCCCAATGATGCCCAGCCTAAAGTGAACCAGTTTTGATAGCACAGTGACGCGAGGGGATGCGCAGAATCGGAACGTTCTCTCGCTGGACAGACCATATTATAAGATCTTAAAAAAAAAAAAATGTTTTATGCAATCAATGGTTAATAGAATCAAAATATTATCGGAACCAATGCGATCGCATTAAGCGGAACTCACTGTATCACTATATTATTGCGACGTTCAACGGCATCGACGTGCGTTATATATATATATATTATAAGAAAAGCGCGTTATACTTTTCGCCACAGAGATCTAAACAAAAACATAACTTTATCACACGCCTTACGTAATATGCCTACGCCATTACGCTTGTATATATGTACAGCTATTATACTTTTCTACTGAACATTATTATAATAAGTAATAACATATCTATATACGCACACGAGTACGTGTAAATAATAATATATATAAAAATATACACTCGACCGCAGCGACCCGAGTCGTAAAACGCGCGCGCAGTCGGCACTCTAATTATCGTTGTTTGCGTATACGCGGCCATAAGTCGCCGCCGTATGGAAAAACAACAGTTGTTAAATAGGCCCATAAAAAAAAAAAAAAAAACAAAAAACAGTAGAGGAGTATATAATATATACTGTACAATATATTTTTATAACGCTTCCCTCGGACGGAATTTTCGTATTTATATATATTTTGTTTTTACGATCATCGCAGCCCGTCATTATAGACTCGTATATTACAATATATATTATTATATATATTAAATGTGCATACGTAATATGTATATATTTGTGTGTATGTGTGTGTGTGTGTGTGTGCGTGGAAAACTGACGACGACGACGACGTTTGTGTCCACCGCGTTCATCGTATTATTATTGTTATTATTATATTATTTTATATATATATATATATACGTACATTCGAGCGGCATTTTTTTTCTTTATTCGTTCTTTCCTCGTTCGCTTTTCGCGGCCGCCCACCATCCTTTTAACGACTCCACTCGAAATCAAACCATAATATATTATTATTATTTTAATGCGTAAAACATACGGTTTTTATTATATGTTGGCGTTGTTTGGTGGCGGTCGCGTGTATAACAACAAAAGGGTTTAATGACCATTCGTCCGATACGCGTATATATTATACGTATATTTGGTACAACACATACGTATAATTATCATTTAGTGATATTATAATAATTATATATTATATATGCATATATGTGTACCGGCAGCCGCCCTTTCGTTTTGCGTATCGGAAGTGTCGATTAGCCGTTCAATAAAACAATAACAGGTACCTGCATTACGTTGTTATTATGTTATACCGTCGTGTACGTTCGTTTTCGTTTGGTTTTTTTTTATTATTATTTCTCGCGTACCCCGCACAAAATTCGCGGTTTTCTCTGCGCGTTTTGTTCTCCCGCGTACATGAACTGCGATATAAATATTATAATAATAATATGATATAATCTGTTTCGCGCAGACATCCTTATACTGTCGACAAAAAAAAAAAAAAAATAATAATAATATAGCGATGGAACCAGGTGAACTCTTGGGGTACCTAACGAACTAGACGAGGAGAAAATCGTTCTCGTTTTTGCGGCCGTATAAAGACGTAACGAGCATGTGCCATATAATTATTAGACATAAATACATAATATTATGTATAGGTACACCTATACCGCTACAACAGCGCGCTATACACTTAAACGACCGAATACCGGCGCAAACTATTGTTGTGCGGACGAATGTGGACCGCTGGTCACGGTGAACATGCGATTGTTCGTTGAATTCGGAGCTCGGGAGTGATTAAAACGAAAACGATATAATAGTACAACGGAGCGAAAAACGATCGAATTTTTACTCGAAAATAAATTACGTTTCGGCGTAACCGCAATAACCCTCCCAGGGCAGCACGCAATACCACAGGAAAACGATAGTTTTCAAAATATACATGTATATATATATATATATATATATATATTATGTATTGAAATATGTTCGGCTTTCACATGTCGGTTTCGTAATATCACAGTAGCCGAACTCGGGAAGTTATGTGTACTCTTCAATAATAGTTGTTGTTTTATTTTATTTCCACAATAAGTACAATGGTCTCAACCAAGTCTTCTCGTGGGGGAGTGGCCTAGGAGTCTAATCTATAGTTATATACAATACGGATATAGAATATTCTTCAATACAAAATTAACCCGTACTTACAATTGATACCAAAAAGCATACCGAATAACAATTATGAAATAATGTATTTTTTAACACACTATTATTATATGTTACAGATTATATCAAATAATTACTATTGTAGGTATTTCTGATAGATCGATATTTAGCCATATTATGTTTTACATTTATAAAAATTGTTAAAATTTTAATTCAATAATTTTACGGACGACATACCTAGCTATTCACTATATTTTTAATTCCTATATACGATTTTATCCCAGTCAATAGCCATTGATTTGAAGCTTAACTGGCTGTGCGATACTGTAATTCGTTGCACGCTCCGAGCCCCGAGGTAATCACCATTTTTTTATCATAATGCGTAAGATAATAGTGACGAGTTGTGCAACAGTTAATAAAATCATATATGTAATTATTGATAATTCAATAGCAACGTTTAATTGTTTTAATAATAATATAATGATGAGTGTTCGGATAACGACCTATTTTGATTATATTTTTACATTGTACTAGATTTGAATACAAGGCGCTATTCGTGCGTTATCGTCGTTTATGATGAAAAACCTTAAACGAGACCAACGGAGAGACGGATAATATAAAAAATTAATTTTTATATTTTATAATTATTATGCCTGTATTAGTTGTAATATTATACATGTTGATGTATTGTGTAAATTATGATATAGTTAAATAATAGTTATTTTAGTTTGTATTTGTATAAATCCTAAGCTTTTTTCATAAATAAGTCTTTTATTTTTCTAAAAGTACATATTGTATACCCATAATATGAGTGCGCAATATTCTATTTATAATTCATGATACCATTACTACATTGGGTGACGACGGTAACGTACAACAGAAGTTGAAGAATGATAGAGTGACGGATAATCGAAGATTTACTTTACTGTTTATTATAAATTGTTTATTTTTTCTATAGTTATACGTAAAACAACAAAATAATTATTATAATTGTTTTAACAATGTTTTTGCGGTCAAAAATTCAAAATTTGCATAATATTTAAAACAATATACTTATTATGTATTTCATGTATTTCAATACCCAACAAACATTTGAAAATGGATGCCACACGCATGATGGCAGGTCAACCTTGATGAAGTTTCAATATTTTTTCAATTTCTGTAGACGGACATAAATTCCTAAGCGTATCACGAACGTAGGTACATATAGTTTTCCACACTTTGACGTCTTTTGCTGTAGCCTGAAACACAATAAGTACATACTATTACTATATTATTTGGAGTATAATATGTACCTAATATTATTTTTTATTTATTTTAAAAGTTTATGAGGAAATTTCGTTTAATTTTCCTCATTAAACATCACGCGAAACCCTTAATGTCACGTCATAATGTTATGTTATATAGGCACGTAGGTAGATACAATTTATATTTATGTATATAACTTACTATGCCCTGTTGGACGTTTAGCACGAACGTTAAAGCATTTTTGAATTGAACATACCCTACTATAAATTATATTATGGTTTTATATAACAAACACACTAGCTTTAAGTTATCACCTGTACTGTTTATTCGACTTCTGGACATTTTGTTTTTAAAATTGCACATCTGTAACTATATGTTTTAAATTTTAATGGAAAACGCGTAGACAACGGTGCACCATTTACATAAATGTTTATTATCATTTTTACTTTTTATGTACTATGAAAAAATTAATATTATGAATTGTACATCATTAAAACATTTATTCTCATCATAATTTTTTTTTCAGTAAAAATATCATTACTATTATTACAATATTTTAATCGCAACCAAATATATATATATAATATAATATAAATTAAAATTAAATGTTTACAGCATCAAAAATAAAAATAAAAACTCCATATAATAAACTCAAAGTTGGTGCTATTTATTATAAAATATGTTTTTATTAAACATAAATAATAACATATTATTTCGCATTTGCTATTTTTGTATAACTTAATATTCATAAGTCTTTAATATATTTTAGTATCTTTAAATACAATTTTTGCGAAAATATTGTTTTTGCATGATTTATTTAAGAAGATATTATACAAGATATAAAAAAATATAATTTCTTACGAATTTTCTAAAAATTATATCATACTTAAATTAAATTAAAGTCACTAATATTATTTCCTAGAAAAATGTAATTATTGTAAACATACATTTACTGAAATAAAAAAATTGAAACTCCTTATAGTATATTTTTTTCTTCAGTAAAATATAATTATATCATCTGAGAACTTTGAAATTAAAATCATACAACATTATGGAACTCGATTTCAGACCACTACAATATATTTTGAACACTCATTTAAAAATATAATTATACATTCTAAACACAATAATATATTTTTGAATATAAATTATGAAATATAAAATAATATTACAAAAAATCCTCGATTCCAATCTCGTACATATAGACACATATAGTATCATTATTATTTCATTTTTCAATAGTAATATATGTATGTGTGAGTGAACATGTGTTTTCCACTGACATGCTTGTCACAAAATATATTTTCCATATCTGAAATATCAATCAGTTAACAAATATATTTGTTGAATTGTGTACCTATTTTTTGACGTTACTATTGCAGTTTTAATTAAATTATTATTATTAAGTATTCATTTATAATAACCATCATTATTGATTAAACATTCTATTTAATTACATAATTATAATAACTGTAAGAAGTATATGATTTCATCCTTTATTGTTCATTTTTGTTGTTTACGATGTAAGATTACTTTTTTTTAATCTGTATCTTATCAAATACGAGACATTCGTATTATTCGTCGAATTGCGCAAGTTGTACGAGTTAAATGTAGCTGAATAAAACTACAAACGCCTTTAAAAAAATACAAGGCGCCGTTAATAATAATGTACATATTATAGAACATAGAGAATGATAAAAAAAAAATAATCAACAATTTTATACAAATTAATGTGGCATCGAAATAATGTCTATAAATCAATATGTAATCCGTTCACAACAAAATGCATACTATTTTTTAATCAAAAAGACGATTTAATTTGAATATATATACCTATATATATATTTATATACATATTACATATTATAGAATGTCAACAATTTTAATCGAAACGACTAGAAATCATTAGAATAAGAATATTTATTAGCCAATATAGTTTTTAATTTATTTGAAACGGTGTTTTTTCTACGGTTCCGTGACATGTATAATATACGCATATGATTTTTCGATTTTAAGGTCGACACAGAGTCATAAAATGTTGAGAGCTAGGATGTAACGGACGTTTAAAAGGTCGTAATTTACCGTTAAAAACTTGTTGCACGATTTAACACTTCAAAAGTGTATGGATCTAAATAACAACAAAAACGTCGACGTCCATGTTTGTTTACACCCCTGGGATGTTAAATTATAGCAATTCAAGACAAACAGACCTGGTTGTTACATACGCGTCAAGAGGTCCACTTCGCTTGATTATTTTCAAAAATATTATAATTTATGGATTTCTGTTTTTAGTTCTATAGGTGTGGCATAAACAAAGTTTCGAACAAACTAGAACTGTTAAAATATAACGGTTAATAGTTAAGGTAGGTATAAATAATAGCATGGAAAAATTAAATGTTTATATTATTTTTTAAACGACGCAACAATGTAATATTGTAATTGTAATACATATTTTAAATTTAAACATATTGCATATTATATAACTGTTGCAAGTACTAATAATTAATTTTACAATTTATTAGAACCATTTCTTTGAAAACTGGTTTATACTATATAGTGAACTTTATTTATAAACTGCATACTATGTCCATAACAACTATTTTCACTTTCTATTCCATTTCTGTAAGTTGAATTTTATTTAATTGATACATTTCCTTGTGATCTATATAATAGTATAAATATTATATAACGTTATAGGTACACGTACAATTTTCAATGCATAAAAACTAGGAAAATAAAATACTCGAAGCGATACCTAATCATAAAACAGGATTATTATACACACATATATACCAGAGAATAAAAAATAAACAACTTCACGAAGTTACATGTATGTCAATTTTCTAGTCGTACTAAACGCATTTAATAAGGTTAACCAATAAAACATTTATTGGTTCTTGAAAATATATGTTTTATTATAGGTACTTATATTATATGTTTTGAAGAACCTACAATAACGGCGCCCCCTTAAAACGTATTATATTATATGTCGGCCGAGAAAATCAATTAACTAACGTTTGAAAAAAAGAAGGTCAAGTCCGCCACCCGCCTGCGCCTTCCCGTGGTCCCGTTCACATAAATAAATATTTTACAAAGTGTAATAAGTGTATAGGTACCTACAATATCGGTGTATTAATGATGTTACTGTCTGCAAAGTGAATAATAATAATATTGTATGTTAAATGATCGCGTAGGTATATACACACTATTAATTGCAGATACACAACCGAGATTGTATGTATATAATTATTAGTAGGTATATAATGAATCGTATTAAAGAAGAAAAACCGAAACGGTATCTTTTAGTTATCTCTACCAGCTTTTCGTTAGCATCGTTCTGCTGGTGGGAAGTTGATGTTGTGAAGAGACGGATAGCTCAGATTTAAGGAAAAGATAGAAAAAAACAAAACGTGCAACAGCAATAACAAAATATAAATGGAGAAGAATGTAATGAAAAAAAAAACGGAAGCGAAAACCGTCGAAGAGAGATATGTACCATCCGGAGAAAAACTAGGAAAAACATCCGTCAGTGTGATTGCCGCGGCGGCGGAGACGAGGCGCGAATGGTTTGTGTGCGAGTTGTCTTGGCGAAGGGGTGTTCGGTGAGAGGGATTTTTCGGATTTTTCAACCCCTTCAGCCACACCTCCGGCCGTCGAAAATCGTTCCCGAAATGGCGTAAAAACGGCAGAAGACGTCGACGACTACTCGCTGTGGAATAATACATTTCTCGCTTCAGACATTTTTCTCCGTCCGGTACAGCAGAAACAGCAGCACCGCCACCACCGACACATCGACAACCAACGGCGGCAGCAGCAGCGGGCGCAACCCGACAGACCACCACACAGACGCGCCCGTTCGCACACACACAAAGAAAAAAAAACATTAAATTAGTCGTATCCATGTGTGTGTATATGTGAGTTTGTATGATGTACGTTTATTTATTTCATTTTTTTTTTGTGTTTTAACAGTGTTTCGGAGGAAAAAAAAATAAAGTTAAAATACCGACGTCGGTTGACACTATTAATTAGACGCCCCGGCGAGGGGTGTTTCTTGTCACACAGCGACCGACACATCTGTTTTGCTTTTTACACACGACTATGTATGTATAGAACATTTCGTATTTTGTATATAATAAGATATGATAATATATACCTATTATATTACATTGTGCGTTCTGTAATGATAATATTGTTATTGGGACGGCCGTAACGGCACCTTTACCACCCCATATCATATTGCAATACGCGTAAATACATTCATAGTTATCTTATAAATAATATAATAGACGCAGTAATGTAATCTACTGATAAGTTAATCGTTTTGAAACAAATTGCTTATAATCATTTTTAAAAGTGCGATAATTATTTTAAATAATTGTATTATAAATTTGATTGTGCCGTGAAACTTACGTACACATGGACGAACTGCGTATGGAACCACTGCACTACACCGATCACGTCTCACAGGCGCCATTTCGGCGATGATCGAGGGATAGAGATTTGGAGAAAAAAATGATACAATATTATTATGCTGTTTAATGGTATTTATTTCCGAGTAAACCGAAACCGTCGGTTTCGACATGGGTGTTCTGCACCATATGGTCATTTCAGAGCAAAAAATGTTATCTATTTTCCCATATAAATTATAGTAATATATTATAGTACCAATGTCGTATTCTCTAAAGAAGTCCAATATTGACACTTTACATACCTAAACACGTGTATATTTTTGTCAATAATACAGTAAGTTGTTCACGAATTTATTATTGGAAAATGTTTTATACATAATGTAGTGGTGATGAAATGGCACTATATATAAACAATAATAACAACGATCAAAACTTTATTATTTGTTTGGAAACATAAGAAATTACGACGTAACTTTTAACAATCAAAATTTGCATCATACATTATAGCGATTATCTTTCAATAAAAGCTCTAGTTAATTATATACAATAATAATGTTATAACTAGATCGATGATTTTGAATAGAGATGATTTCACAATACAATAAATAAAATCGAACACAAGCGTAGAAACCCTTTTTAAATATCCATGATTTCTTATTCAATGTCTTGAACATACAAGTCGAATTCAACAAACATGTGACATACTGCACGGTATCCGTTTTGGAAAATAAATGAATACATTTATGGTATTTTATAAGCTTTATGTTTAGTAATACACACCATGAATCATGATATGCAAAACGTATCAAAATATTATGTATTATATAATATATATATATAAGTAGTATATACACATTTTGAATTTAAAAAATATACTACTTGAACTTTAAATAGAAATAAAAATATCATAAGCGGTTTAAAATTACACGTTACCAAGCATTACAATAGTATGATGCAGTTTATAGAATGTAATAATGAACTGATTTTTAAAATTTAACAAATAATAACGCACTATTACGTAGGTATTATGATATGATATACCATGTTTATTTGAAATATTTTAATGTACCACACTCATTTAATAATATAATATTTTGTATTCATTATATACGAACTCTTGTAAATTCGAAAACGCACAAAGTATTGAGTTCCTGCAATACTCGAATCATAAACGATACGGCGTCATTCGATCGATAACCATTAGGCATGTATAATGATGTTGCAACGGAGAACACCGCGAGTACATCGCACATAGTAATATAAAGACTGTAAAATATTCCACCACACATATACACTTCAGAGAGAGATGCACGCGTTTAAACCGTAATAACTATATATTATTATATCGTGGGAGGCAGGTGTGGGATTCGAGTTTTCTTAAATCAAAGTTTGCACAATGATTTAATCGCGGTTTTTATTTTTAAAAATCCTCGAAATCATATCTTGTAGGACTACCTATTATTTATTGTGTACGGCTCCGGCCTCGACATCATATTATAATAACTGCGATGCGTCGTCTTCGCGTTCTTATTTCGAAAGGCGAACATCGAGTACACGCGGCCGTCGTTTTCGTTTCTCCCGATAAATCATATCAAGTTGTCACAATCTATCGCCTCGTTGTGCATGTATATAAACATTTATTCATCATAAAGAGGACGCGCGTATATATGCACGTGCAGTGTTCTACAGACGGCAATTCGGTTGGATACACCGTCCGCAGTATAATAATATGACGTATTATAATATCGTGTGTTATACGATGTCGGTCGTTAGGATTTAACCTCCGAAATGAGCGCAGACCACACTTTTCGCGGAGATTGTCTCTCGTCTGAGCATACTGCATACCTACACATATTATTATATTAGATATGATATGATTTAGTACTCGACACGGCGTATTATGCGAGTATTATAGATACGACTCTGCTAGGTATAGTATAGGTGCCCATAACGTAACACGCGCATATAATCGCATAATAATAATAATATAATCTTCCGGAGGACATCATTGACGATGCACATGCTCACGGCCGTCGCACAGTAAATATATTACCTCTGAGCCGCATTTTTGCTGCCTTCCGATACGAATATGAAATAATATATTAACAATTACTATATGAAATATTATTATTAACATACGCGCCGGTATCATATAATATACGCATTATACGGTGCCCCCCAGACGACGGGGACGCGAGAGTTTGCATTTTTTTTTTATCGTATTATCGTTTTTACACCTCCGCCCGACGTATAATATATTATTAAAATAATAGTATAAATGAGTCGCAACTCGCATAATACTACCTATATTGCATCGGCCGGCGCGGTAGTTGCAGTCCCGTCGTAATAGTTGTCGGACACACTGTAATGAAATATGTCGATATAATTTGCGACAGATGTCTGCTGCGGCAAGTGCAGGTCGGGAGAGGAGTTGGATAAAATGCGAAAACGTATTTACGAGACGTAAAATTGAATGCATATTATTATTGAATACTTGTTCGCCGAGGGTATACCATAATATATAGTTGTATATTATAATATCGCATCAAGCTATTATACGTTTATTCTAATGTTGCAATATATATATATATATATTGTATACAGCGGCGGCGGCATTGGTTTCACAATCAGAAAATTCTATGAAATTCCTGTGAAAAAATAAATGGAAAATAGATTTATACTGTGAAGTTAAAAAAAAATTACTTATATTCATTTTATATTAAGCCACACAGTCATACATATATTTTTGTACATAATATAGACATGCGTTATTGGTATAATATTTCACTTTATACGGCGAATGACTTCGATATACCGCTATAATGTTTTCTTTTAACTTAAAAGTCATAACTTATGTAGGTATACACTGTAATATACGCACAGTTTATGGCGTACAATTTATGACCCGATGCGGTATGACTTTACCGGTGTAACTTTCATTAAAGTAATATCTAATTAATATTTAATACGAACAAAACATTTACACATTATATGGCAAGTTGCATTTAAATAAAAAGCTATATTTAATGATATGTTCGTTGAAATTAAAAAATAAAACGCATTACACAAATTACTACTTCGAACAGTTAAATATACAACATACGTAAATATTTTCGCTCGAAATAATACTTACACCTAGGTATTGCACAATAATGATATACTCGACCGCCCTATGGGCTTACAGCTGATCCTAAATTATTCTAATAATAAATACAACATTTATTAAAATATTTTTCATTCTCATGCTAAGCTTGTAAAGAAACTTACTACATTGTAATGATATTATGTAGTTACACTATTACGGGAGCTCTAACGATATACGTCTACGTATTTGTGAACTATGAAAGATACACGTACCTTGACTCTGGCCTAGGCTAACTGACAAAGTATTTTACCTAAACTTTTCACCCAATTTTACCGGCTATAATCTCAGCGTAACAACTACTTAGAACTGAGTAGCACATCATATAGCAAGTGTTGTACGAACTTCAATACTTAAATTAAATTCCACGCATAACTAACCCAAAGAGATCTGAAACCTGCAGGTTCTATTAAATACCTAAAGTGCGTACTAAATATAAATTATAATGAATATAAACTTATATCTGCGCCAATAGCTCAGAAAAACATGTTCAGTAATTTGAAAAACGGCTCTTTTTACATCTCTGTATATTTCAATTGTTAACAATTTAACATGTAATATACAGAGTGTAACTCGTCTATTTGACATTATTGCATTTGCACTATCATTGAATTTGTCAAATAGACGAGTTACACTGTATAGTATATTTTTAACATTTTTAGTTAATTTATGTTTTTTTTTAATAAAATTTGAAATCAATTACCTAATTTACATGATCATCGATATTCGTGAGATAAATATTAACAAGTAGATTTTCAAACCATATATCTGTAAACTTTGTATACTTCGAGTTTGTATTTTTCATCTTCTCTTTCAATAAATAGATGCTATATACACCTGTGGTATTGCTAAGTACATTACTTTTATGCATATTTATTTTTCACACATAATAAGTGATTCTGACGTATTCTGTAGTTTTTGGTGATTTTTCAGAGAAATGTCTAAATTGAAATCTTTATCTAAAATTGAAAAATATTGTCATAAACGCCGTAACTCACTGATTTGCCCGTACTGCGTATACTACCATATACGAATATACGATAATATATTATAAGTTATAGCTTATATTATCATCGTGGGCGAACCTATTTAGTTCCGTTCGAATCATACAGTTGATGAGCGTATACACACAAAAAAAAAGCTATGATGGATCTACAGTAATAACATTACCACTCATATTTATGAAACCGAGAAATTTTACAGCCATAAAACGTGCAATCGAATACTCCGTAAAAATACGAAAAATCGTCGTAAAAAAATTCAGCGTATTTTGTTTTGTTCGCACCGACCGCGACCACGCCGTAAAAAAGAAAGAAAAAACAGAAAAAACGCCAAAACGTTTTGCGCTTATGGTATATTTAGTGTATTACAACTTACCATTGTATTCGGTATAATGTATACAATATAATATTATATTATTTATACATTTCCGCACCACAGCTCACGATACGCAGTCCGCGTGGTTGTGGGAGTGGCGGCTGCAAAGGTTTTTATTTCTATATACACATACATTTTATATATGCATGTATACAGGGTGATTCACCAAGCAGTCTTATTCTCATTTTATTCATTAAAAATTAATTTATTAAAATTTTGAGAATTTTAAACACATCAGATTTTTAGAACTACTTAAGAAGTGTCATGTAGAGTTAAAAACTCCTGTTTTTTCAAATGAAAACCTTTCTTTTCTAGTGTTAATTATTTATTAGTTAATTTCTTTTGAAAATTTTAGTGTACTTAGTTGTAATTTAAAATATTTAAACAAATATTTTTAAATTAATAAAATGTTTATACTATAATATTATAATAGTTTTTAGTATAGTTTTTAAAACTTAGTTTTACAAAAATATAAAATAGATATTTTATTGGATTTCGATCATTATTTTGTTAGATTAATATTAATTATTAATATTTTCAAACCACTTACACGGTGTCATCCAAACCCATTATCGTGAACCTATTATTATTTTTATATACAAGTTAATCTATACGTGCACATTTTCAAAAAATAATATTCACTCACTTAATTATTTACGGTAGAAAAAGTGGGGTTTACATTTGAAAAACTGAAGTTTGTATTGTATCTCTGCAGGACACTTTTGTAGTAGTAAAAAAAAGTTCTACAAGCTTAAGAATTTGAAAACGATCTTTAAGTATTCATACATTAAAAAGTTATTAAAAATCAGATTTTGAATAACTGCATTATCGAAGAAAAAGAGGGTGAGCATGCTTGGTGAATCACTCTGTATAAAATGTTTAAATTATAATACGAATAAAATCGGCCTTTTAAAAGCATAATAATAATAACAATATGATGTAAAGCCCTCTTAAAAATTCGTCCGAACCGCGGGCGGTGCAGCCTTTTCGGGCGCTAACGATAATTTATACGACGGTGCGCGCGCGCTCGCACGTTTAATCCGAAGACTCACTCGGTCCGGAAACACTCGATTCTTGGCCGTTAATTTCTGTACACGCAGCGAAGAGTCCCGTTTAGATCCTCTGTGCGTATGTATATATATATTGCACATGATGTGTATATTATGACGATTTTATGATCGGGCGTTATACACACGGTCGTTTAACCGCCGCGGACGGTCGACGCGATCTCCGGGCTTTACCCTACGGAGAACTTCGCCGCGCACACGTCCTGCCGACGATAATATTATAACCCTCGTCGAAAACCCGCTCACGGTCGTATTTCACGATTACCGGCTGTGCGTATACGTTTTATTTATGATTTCGAGTTTTGTATTAATAACAATATATTATAATATAAATTTAATGATATTTTTTTGTTTTTTTTTTTTTGTCATTTCTTTTTCCAACAAGTGTTTTCGAAACCACTTGAGATCGTCAAATCCGTTAGGTTAGGTATACGCGTTATATTATAGCCAACTACATATCATATACAGGGTGATTCACCAGATATAGCCACCCCCCATTTTTTTCATTTAAAAATACATTTTTCAAATTCTGGTTTTTTAGATTTTTAAATACTATACATAATATTATCCTTATCATGAATTTTGTACCTAACACTTAAGGAGTGTCGGTATCGAGTTTTGTTTTTGAAATAAGAACCTCTCACCAGTCTAACCTTTCTTTTTAACTGTGCTATTTTGGTATTCTTAATTCAAACTTATAACGAGTAGTTTTTCAGATATTCAAATATGTATAGTAAGAATAATAGTATACTTAAAAATGGTCTTAACAAGTAAAAAGTACATATAATATTGGATCTTGTGTTTATCATACTTGGACCATTTTTACAAATTATAAATATTTATTATAAATGTTGACTAAAATTTTTACGAACAATTTTAGAAAGTTGATCTACTAATTAAAAAGGGGGAGGGGTTCTCATTTTAAAATCAGAAGATTGTATCTCTACAGGACGTAACTTAAGTAGTACAATAATTTCAAAAATATGATGGTCTTTAAAATTTTCAAATTCATGTTTCAAAAATCAAATTTCGAATAACTCCATTAATGAAGGGAAATAAATGGGGGGGGGGTTAGCATTATTGGTGAATCACCCTGTATGAATATATAATAAAACACGCCACCGGATCGTATAATATATTATACACGTGCAGTGAAAAATATAATAATATAGCAATAGCGTAAAACAACCGTGTGTCGTTATATACGACGAACCTATGTGTGGTCGTCGTCAAACGTGAGCGTATAATATACACACTGCGGGCTGTGCCGGACCAATAAAACGATCGCATACGTATATTATTATATCGTATAAATGGGTATATACGCGCGACTCGCAGTCGAGTTTGGTTTGATTCGGTTTTATATTATTTTACGTCGTCTACTATTATGACCAATCGATTTGATTTGCATCGACGGTGTCCCGTATAGACCTCGTAATATGCATATATGCCATACAGGCACTATATAATATTATTATTATTGTGTTGGGTACGTATATACAGAGCAGACATACGGTTTTCGCGGCGACGAAACACCTTCGGGGTAAAAGTGTAAAAAATAATATAATCACGTGAACGGTAATATTATTATTGTAATAGGTCTCGCCCGCACGCGTAATAATAATAATAATAATATAATGCACTGGCGCGTTTAAATTGTATTTTACTTCGTGGGCGCGTCGCGTCGCCCTATTGCCAGCGTGTACGTCACTCGCGCTTTTTTCCGAACGCGACGGTCGCGCGTATTATAATATGTTGTGTACGCTCAACACTATTAAATATATTAAAATTTTAATACTACCGAGTGCGCGCGAGAGACAGCTATAGTACGGGACACGGGAGACGAAGCAGTCGCTTTTTTTCAGCACACGTGTGTGTGTGATATTTAATTATCGAAGTGTTGAATCTTCTCCGTCGACGACGTCAGATCCACTGGAAATCTCGTTACGCGACGTTTTTAATATATCCGATATAGCGCGTCGTTTACCCACTCCCGCGCAACGTTACGTGTGTAGTGTTGGACGGAATGTAACGGCGAAAACGGCGACTCGTTCACTCGCACAATGATTTTATATATATATCGTTCGGATGATTCCTAAGTTCGTACGCGCGCGTCTCCGAAACGCGATTTTCCCGCCGTCGACATTGCTGTTTTCCGACGGCGATCGTGACGGTTCTACGTTATAGCACTATCATACAGGCCGAGTAAAATCGAAACGGCGTCGGCCCGAGAATTAAAAGTCAAAAATATAAAGCCATCGCTATACGATCGCCGGCCGCGATGACCCGAATTCGAAGTGTTTATTACTGCGGACGCCGACCGGCGGGCGACTAAGTTTTCCGGTCGTCGGCGTATAGCTTATTGTCTCGTGACTCGGCGATAACCAAAAACATTAAAACGTCGCGTAATTCAATAACGTCGACCGCCGCACAACCATAATATCATGTTATACTATATACGTGTGCCATTACTACTGGTGGACTATCAAGTCTTTATTTGTATAGACGGCCGTAAAACCGTTCTTGTTTCGGTTTATTTACCATTCATTATTATACCGTCGTCGTTCTCGGAGTCGGTCGGGATGGTGTTTTCGGTATATACCGTATATTTGTCTGTTTCGCGTTTTAATGATTTCGTTTTTTTTTTCCCCCCCAATCCGGCCTTATTTATTGCACGTCGAGAGTCGACGATTATACAGTTCAGCCCCCACGCCTCGCATATAATAATAATATTGCTATATTTTGTCGATAAAATTACCGTCGTACCGAATGATTAATCGAGTAAGACAATAGGTACACGACCGCCATTTTATACGTCTGCTGCAGGATAGCGCACGGTTTAGGTCGTGTAGTAATTTTTGCTCTCGCCGATATTGGTAGGAAAGGTACTACGTAATTTGTGTGTCCGCTCTACACCGTTCATATAAATTATAAATCGTCAAATGTCATAACGCACTGGTAAACGAAATCGACTTTTGTATAATATATTATTATTATTATTATTACATTTTCGATTTTAAGTGTACGCACGACACGAAATATGAAGGTGACATGAATTATATATTCATAACTTATCATTTTCGAAAAACAAACGAAAGGAAAAAAAAGAAAAAAATAAACGCATTATCATTAATTAATGATATGACAATGGTTGGTTTTACTGTATTTCAATCGAAACGTACAACGTATTTGTACGCACGCATATATTATAATATATGCATTATAGGTTACATAATAAGTGCATGCATTCTAAACATTTATCTATTCATGACCATATAATATATTCTATATAATGTTTACGTCAATTTCTATTTTATAAAATAATACTAGATGTAATAGATGTATAATTCACCCGGAAAAATATGAACAAATATAAAATACTGCCCTATATATAGGATTATCTCGGTTTAAGTACCTCAGTCTCCGGTGAAACCATTGTCGTGTTGTACTCGTTATGGGAACTAATTCAACCTAGCTGTGCAATCCACTTGCGGTGAATTGAACGAATTGAATACATCACTCGATATATTTATGAACGTGACTAAATTATTCTCTATACTCTTCTGATATCAGTGATATCTCAAAGAACAATCTCTAAAACTTTCGTCAAAATCAGTCGATTTAGTTTTTGACTTAGATTTAGTTTTAGTAAATAAACTATAGTCATACATTTATTTATTTAATTTATTCTATTTCGTATTTATACATAAATACTGAGCCCGCTGAGAAAAACCGTGTGGGGGCCCAGAATTATACATTAATTTGTATAGACAAGTTTCTTTTATTCTTAATATAACCAAAGGTGACGCAGTATATAAACAAAATAATATTTGATTTTCGTTAGCCAAAACCAAATGCTTGTGAGAACCACCTACTGGAACAAAAAAAAAAAGCTATAAACACTCCAAGAGTCTCAAGAAACATATGTGCGAAATTTAATGTCAATTGGTCAGTAGTTTCCGATGTTAACGAGTATTAACAAACACACGATCGTTTTTATATATTACAAATAAGAAGAAGATATGGTAAATAAAATAAATATGATATTCGTATATACGTGCAGCGATGTTCTCGCACCCAACAAGATATACGGTGCAATAATAAAATATACTAATACTCGGAACCTTATGGAAATTATGAAATGAACATGCAATAATTTTCAACTCGTACGTTTCTTTTTTTTTCTACCGTCGAGTCTATAAAATTTAATCGTTTTTAATTTATTTTGTTTTACCGGTTACAGTATAATAACTCAGTACGTTTTAAAACACAGTAAATAGTGAATAATAAACTAATCGTATAATAAATTTCAACACGCTGTGGGCATATAACATATTTGGGATGAATAGATTTATTAATTATTGCGTTAACTGCAGCATACGATAATATTTTCTACGCGTATTATACGGGCACACGATATAGGTGTACACTGTTCAATGTATATAATATATAAAATGTATATATGTATAACTATACGTTTATATACGTTTATTCATTTTATATAGTAAATAGTAATACTATAATATACATTCGAACGTTTTTCCAATCGAAAAAGTGGTGGCGAGAAACTCAATAAATACAAAATGTATAGAGGTATAGGTACCTATCATATGTATAATATTTACGATTGACTATGAAATCGAATTTATAGTTTTATTATGGTATGTAAAATGTATAGGTAACGTAAGATTTAAAATTTGCAATGTTCAAAAAATTTACCTACAACTTTTTGTAAAAAATATGCACACGATCTGATTACTTAGAGACCAAAAAGTAAATTACTAATTAGGTTGTATAATATACGTCCAGAAATCATTTGATAACTACTGAAATTCCACTGGGTAAACTTGCAAGGTAAGCATTATATGATAACCATTATATCATTAAAAAAAAAATAAAAATACCATATTGAAAATGTATATTACCTTTTTTTAATTAACCGCAAAAATCTGTGGTTTAACACTAGTTGTAATAATATTGTTTGGAAAAGTTTATAGTACTTGGTTTCTATAAAATAATGTACTCGTATTACTATACTCCATATAGTTCTGCCATGTGGAGTTTTGAAATGTTTGTCGCTCCGACGACTTTTTCAGGCCTCTCGTAGTCTCGCGTTATACACAACTATCGGCTGTATCTACTATTTACAGTGTTCATCAATATATCGTACACGATTATAATAATATCCCGAGGGGGAATTTGTATTACGCCTTCATCGATTAACATTTTCGCGGTCCGTCCGTCATACATAATAACATGTATAGGCGTATAGGTACATGCCGATTCTCGAATTCGAAGGTCTCTCCGCGAATTGGTGCGGCACTGCTTTAACATTACGCCTCGCGGCTCTTATTGTGATTTAAATTAAATCGTGCCAGACATTAATATAATATATAAAGGATGATTCACCAAGCATGCTAACCCCTTTTATCCTTAACCGTGAATTTATTCGATTTTTTAAATTTTTGAGTAGGTATACTTGAGGAGGACATTATTCATTCGTGCAAATAACCCAACATTTATCCGAATAAAACATAAATTATTTAGCTGAATTTATAAATTAATGAATTATAATTAAAAAAAAAAAAAAATCGTATAACTTGTACCTGAGTTAGAAGCTTGTGAATACATAACTATATTTTAGCGTAATGTATGATACAATAAAGTGTTTAACATATCCTCAAATTTTAACTTGTAATATTTACTACATATTTTTAACCATACCAATTAGAGTTAAATGGGAAGAAAACGTATTAATCCTTATAAATTTAATCTAAGCGATGTGCAATTTAAGAAATATCAAGTGCTGATACAAATTTCTACTTTTCAAAATATGTGAACCACCTATTTTTATTGTAAATTGTTAAAAAAACATATTTTTTATATGTTTATATATATATATGTTTAAATTCAAACAAGTACATATTATATATTAAAGATTTCGAAGGTTATTAAATGTTAAACACTCTAAGGATATCAAATAGTAAATTTATTAAAGTCTATGATATAATGGACCCAGATGTGTAATAATTTGTAGCTATGCTGTTTTGATGACAGAACATTACACATTGTGTTTCTATACAAGTGTATTTTTATGCATTATCTTCCCGGGACGTCTTCAGTGTCTTCACACAGCAACGATGTCACTTATTATAAAACACCAATTTAATATATCTTTGTAACATATTTACAACAACACGAAGTCATATAAATATTAAAATCCGTCATCTATGAAACATTGTTAATTAAATATAGCAATATATTCAATGTGATATTGTAATACAAATCATTGTGATGTTTCGAACTATATAAAAATTAAAAATATACAATGTTGGTATCATTATAAAATTGTAATGTAGTATATTTGTTTATAATATATTATCTATTATGTATATTAAATAGTGTAAACAATATTCATAAATATTTGCTATTTAAATATTAATTGGTTTGATAAAACATCATTAACTTCAATTTATTTAGTTTTTTACATTAATCAATAACTAACATGGATAAGATTATATTACATATATTAATATAGTATATCAAATGTAATATTATAATAATCAACAATCGACATTAAAGGTATATTATAAAATAAAATGAATGAATAAAAAAAAAAATAATTATAAATACAGAATTGTATTTATATATTTTTATAAATAATAAAAAAGATTTGAATTATATAATAATAAATGAGTAAAAGTTTAAAGTAAAAATAATAATACTAAGATCTTAAGAATTTGAATGACATATTGATGAGATCAAAGCTAAATTCTTTGTTAGACCAATAAAAAAACATTTATATTTTACATCAGTTAAATTGATACAATACGATTCTGACATTTTGGTAGTATCAACAACGTATACTCCGATTTCGAAAGAAGATAGTGGGGTATTACCAAACTCATAACAGTTGAGGAACTGTTTTACAATTAAATTTGGAGTAGAAGGTTTATTTTGTGGTTGAACAATATGTTGAACCATAACAATGTGATTATTAGTAAGCATTATGTATCTATCTTTTTCTTTAAAAACGTTTATAACTGTATTTGTTAATGTTATATGTATTGTTTCAAAAAGTTTATCATTAGTCGTAAAAAATGGTAAAAAATCTTTGTGTATTATTTCATTAATTAAGACAGAAAATGTATTGTATAACTGAGAAGGGTATTTGTCATGTATTTTTTGTCTTTGTGATATAATATTAAAGATTTCTTGTAGAGGATATTTGATTGACTTCATAGATTTTATAGTTTCTTGTATAAAATTATCGTAACGGAAACAACTAAAATTGTCTAGTGGACCATGGATAAGAACATATGTTGGTAAATGAATTAAACTGTGTACGTTGTAACATACGAATTGAGAACCATATAAATTGGAATAATCGTTGACAAATTTTTTTAGAAACTGAGTTGCTAATTCATTGTATTTTAAGCATGTTTCAGCACAAATTAAAATTCGTATTGCATAAACTAACAATAGGAAATGAAAGTAGAACTTTTTTTTTAAGTTACCCTTTAAAACAATCTGACCAGTATATAACAAAAAAGTTCGTAGTTCTGTGGCTTTATAATATTCGATTTCATCTAGCGTTCTCAGTAAATGGCACATCTCAGATGGTATATATGGTCTTAATAATTTTAACTCGTTGTTTATTTTATTTTTTTTATTTTTTTCCAATCTAACTTCCTTGTTACCTTTTACCCAAAATTCAATTAATTGTTTTACTACACCTAGGCATACATTATGCATGTAATCTAACACAACTGTTTTTATGATATTAATTGGCAATCGAACTAAAGGGCTATTACCTTTATGATAATACTTGTCTCTTTTATTTCTGAAGGAATCATCGGTTCTTAATGATGCGTTTAAACCGGGAAATGTCATTCGATGTTCCGAATATGTACCTTCTTCTGTACATAGTGTACAGCCAAAATATTCGTTGTCGCCTTTGACATTCAGCAAAAAAGCTTTTGCAGGAGAATCACACGAAATATTTGAAATGTTTAACCTAAAAAAAAAACCCATTTACATTTAATCCATTATCAAATACTTCTAACAAATCTATAATTAATGGATTTAAAAACTCTTCGATGAAATTAGGTTTTTGAAATCCATGGAAAAAGGCAATAGGTACGACATTTTCTTTTAACTCTTTAAAATTTAAAATTGAAATTAATATTGGCCAAAAATGATGTTTAGGATTTTTTGATACAGTTAGTCCATCTATATTAATACCTATATCTACCACCTGAGATTTAATATATAATTGTGCATTATTTTTAATCAAAATAGGTAACAGCATATTTTTTAAACCTAAATGTACATACGATCCACCAGAAATATCAACAATATCATTAATTTTAGGAATTTTGATCAATGTCCTAATATCTTTTGGGACGTTTAAACCTTCATTGTTCAATATCTGAAGCAAGCTGTTACAAAAATTATGTGAAGTATTATGTTTTATAAATAATAAACGCAATTTTTCTGTTAAACGTAAGTTATCCGGTATTTCATTGTCCAAAATAGGATTCAAGGTGTCATTTATTTTTATTTTTAAATCATCAAAACTATTAACACGTGGATTAATGAAGTAATTTGATTTGATTCTTTCATTTTGTTTTTCATCTTTTTTTTTCTTCATATTGTAAATCTGAAAAAATAACAATTATGTAATTTTATTTTAGGGAAAAAATAGCCTACAAATAGGTACATGACTTTTGAGGTTCAATCTAATAAATGTTAATTTGAATGAAGTATAAATTATACGAAAAACAGTTACTCATATTGTATTTGTGTTATATACTTATATATAATAAACTCAACAAGAAATATCTGTTAAAATAAAAAAAATTAGATAACCTAAGAATTGTAATCATACTTTAATGTTATGTTTATTTTGATAAAATATTACTTTCAATAAATAATTATATCATTTTTTATGGATTTATCAGAGAAATTTAATGTTTTAATTATTTTTTGTGTAGCTACACAATAAATTATTTATGAAAATATTTCCTAAACTTTACATGTTACTTATAAAAATTATATACTATGATAACTGATTTAACCGATAGAAAATACGTGCATTAATAAATAGTGAATTTAAACAATAACATTTTTAATTTTTTAAATATAACATATTACTCACCAATCGCATTGTAATATAAGGTATTATAAGAAGTATATTAGTTCTTATAAGTTTTATAACTGTAACCCATTAATATTTATTTTAATCTGAAGTACTGCCTGCCATAAACTAAATATTACATCAAAGTAAATAATAATAATATTTGGTTAAATTATTATTTTTTTATGGTAATATTTGATTAATACATTAATATAATGATTTTTACAATAAAAAGAGTTAAATAGTTCTGATCTTACTAAAACTTAAAATTTATTATTTTGTTTATTAATTTATAAAATAATAATGTATCATTATAGTATTACATACTCGTAATATTTTATAATCTGCCATTAAAATTGAATTATTGCTATTAAGTTAAAATGACAATCCTAGATATTACCTTACGATTGGTAGATATGCTTGAAGTACTAGCTTTGATTTGTATTGGAGGTGGTGTAACAGGAAATCCGGAAAAATGTACTGCTTTTTTACCTGTATAAGGTACATATTTTATATTTTTTTTGTTGATGGGTATAATTGATATATTACTATCTAAATAATAAATTACAAAATAAATTGATATTAAATATTTAAACAAATTATAATGTTATAAAAATTATTGGTACCTACCTTCAAAATCACTATCTTCAGATGAACTTCTTTGACGTTTATTATTTTGTTCTTTTGGTGGTTTTCTAGCAGAGCTTTCAATTTCAATACGCTTACAACATGCTTCTTTGAAATTCTCTAAGTAAACAAATACAATTAAAGTTTGAATTATACGTGTTAAAAATTTCAGGTAATTTATTTCTATTGTTTCAATTATTAACCAAACCTAATAAAATGTATTACAATCAATATAAAATGTATTAAATATGTAGGTACTTACCGTACATTTTACCATCCAAAATTTTAATTTTGAATGAATTCCATAAATCATCAGGATCGTCAGCTCTCAATAGTTCATTACTGGTCACATTAAATGGAGGCCATCGACAATAATGAACTGATAGAATATTTGATATCGTTACCTTCGTTTGTAAAATTAGCCAATTAATTGGCACTACACTATAATCATTAGTTTCCATAAAGATAACAATAACCCATCGCTTATATGGCCGAATCTACATGGTAAAGGGAAAACAAAACTTATTATATTAAACTAAAATTATACATTATCTTAGAAATTCTGATGGTAAATAAATCGTTTGCAGGTAAGTGCAAAGTGGTTAAAATAAATGGCTAGTCAGTATTATGCCACTGACCATGATGGCAAAGCTAATTTATACTGGCCAACCCAAACCCGATTAAGGCTTTTAGTTTCATATTTTTAACTACCTGTCTTAATAAATACTAAATTATTATCCACTGGACATTAGTACAATACCCACCCACCTCTACTTATAAAATTTGGAGATATCTCTCAATTACCCCTTTCGCCACACCACTGTGGTGAGTATAGTCAAATAAAAAAATACAACAAATAATCAAAGGCACCACAAATTCGAGACCATTGAGCGTACCTTGCTCTTGGTTAGTATTTTCAATTTAAACATTTAAATCAGTCATATATTGTGATAAATTACAACTATAACAATTGTTAGGACACTTAATTTAGACATTTCATTATTTAATAACATACTACAACTACATTTAGTTCAAGTAAATAAAATATCTATTTTAATAATCCTATTTTATTTAAATAAACATTTCAATTGGCATAAATTACTTTTGATATTGTGTGGGTTGACAATTGTTCAAAAATAATATTAATTTAAATTTCTCACAGCTGAATTTTATAGTATCTACTACCTACTTTTGCTCCTTTAGTAGAATAAATTACGATACTCTTGAAAATATACAAGATATTTTAATAAAATAATTAGCATACTCAATTTTTAGGATTATTTTCAAGAATAATAGCAGAGATCAGTGACTATTAATTTAAAATAATATAATACATACCTCACGCATTCATGATCTTATATTTAGTGTAATCATTTATAATGGGTTATGTACGAACTTACTTCACGATATTTCTGAGATTGCTTCGTAGACATAATTTGTATACAATTTGTATTTAACACTAATATTAATTACTTAATATGTAGTATTTTAGTATTAACTATACAAAAACAAAAAGCATAGAGAAACACACGCAAAATATTTTACTGTGATTTGTGACTACTGACGATACAAACACGGATCGGTGGTTGAAGCTCTGCTAAAGCTATAAAAAGTCTACTACCTTTTGTCTAATTATATATGGTTGGACATTTCCAAGTAATTTAATTATTATAATATCAACATTTATAGATACTTCTGTTGTTATCGGAGTAATAACTAGAAATACCATTATTTGATATCATTGTTACTTCAGATCTATCTATCAGTTTTCATTGTTATACGTATGATTTACACATCAGTTTTCGTCGTTACGTGTGATTTACGATATTTAATTTTTACTGATATTATGTTTATTTAATATTTAAATAAATTTTTACAACACATTTCATTTCATAATTTATTATGTTTCTTTATAAAAAAATCCCATTTTTGAAGACATTATTAAAAGCACGTAAAACGGAAAACAAAATTACGTCATTATTTCACGTACACAAAATATTACTATATATTACTAGCAATTAATTATTGTATCATTGTAATTTTTAAATTGTAGTTATTTTTAACCTTATTGTCTTCGGTAGACGATTAAATTGTGCAAAGGATTATTTATTTTGATAATTATATCGATAATAAATTATCATCACCAGAGAATTATTTTTAAAAACATGTTTTGGTCTTGCTCAAATCGCCGGGTAACCGCGGTAGATAACTCGCACTAGGAAATCACACATAAAAATGGTTATCCTAATCATTATTTCCAACAATTATGGAGATGTTTAACATATAATATTTATTATATCACAAAATTTTAATAGTATAGCATCGTAGGTATTAGAAGTTTAAATGTTGTAAAAAGCAAGCAAACTTATACTTTAGAGTCAAGGGGAATAAAGTAACTTAAGGTATGTTTTTACAACATCAAAATATATTACAGTTATAATGATTTGAAAATAATATTAGATATTTAATTAAAATTGTTTCGTATAATCATTTTCTGACTTCAATAAGACGTGTACGAATATGAATACTACATATTATTTATTATGTGAAACCATTATTAATGACTGTTATCATAGATTTTTGATTTAAAAAAAATACAAGATAATTATTTAATGGAATAAAAATATCTACGAGTAAGTATATGAAAGTACTGCCACCTAGAATTTTCGAATTATTTATTATTTATTCGTCACATTATCGTAACTTTTAAAATACCACTTTGAAGCTATATCAGCTATCGTTAGATATAGTTTTAATATTATTTTAAGACGACTTCATATTACTATCTGGCAGGTGGACAAAATTGTATTCTAATCGTACCACGCTTATAAAAATAAATTATACGTATTTAATTGAGCAGTGACTTAAATATTTTCTAGTTTATTTATTTTTTTAATGTATATAGATATTTTTAGTTTAGAAATGTTCTGCTTAAAAGTTATATACCATCATAAAATCAGAATAATAAAATTTAAGAAATCTGTTCTGTTATAAATTTGGCTCAATTTACCAAACACGTTCTAACGACGAATGCCGCAGTCTCTTAAACTCAATTGCTGCAATTCTCAAATGTAACGGAATGTGCGTGATGTAAAATTAAAAATTATAACTGTATGCAAAACATAATAATATTGTGCTTAATCGTGGAAATGTATGATCAATATTTCTTCGGTGGAAATAATCATATTAAAAACATAAAGAGCATAACATTATACTTCAGGAAAATCAGATATCATACATCCTTACTGGTGTGTGAAAAGCAGCTGTATTCAAGGGTGGAGGGGGGGGGGAAATACATCAGTAAGTTTTAGGAGCACGTGCGTGCATATTATATTAATATTATAATAATTAATTTACCCGATACAAAACAGCGCACGTCCGCAGTGTACCTATATATGTAAACATATGTACGCAACCATTTATATTTTAAACTAGTTCGGCACCGATCTAGACGAAGCGCAGCTGCTAGAATCGCGCTATAATGGTATATTATAAAATACTGCGCACGCCACTCGAACGGCGGTTGCGGCGGCAGTGGTCCGAAAACGGGGAAAAATAACCACGGCCGCGTGATATTCCGCTCGTTTGGGAAGTCATCGTGAGAAAAATCGTCATTTCGTGGCGAGTATATATCGTCATCATTACCTATATAAAGCAGCAGTACATACACGTAGGCACGACGACCGGATATTGTACCACGCGATTTTTATTTTTATTTTTCGTTTCGTTTTCCGTCCGTCTTTACGAGCGCGTGCGGTTCGCGAACGACTCTATATACACTGAAACATTTTATTTACTATCCCCGGAGAACATAATAATGATAATAATAATATAATATTATTACTATCGTGCAACTATACATTTTCGTACATACATGGGTACTCGGCTATATAAGCTCACTGCGATGATGGTACCGCACCGTGCAGACGTATTTTACATATTATATTATAATGTATAGTTGTGCGCCATGTACATAAAACAGCGTGTTATAACTATATCCTTGTGCGAGGAACTTCTGAGTCTTTCTCATCGCGAGCGGTTTGCCATAGCAGCGCTCGTGATAAACATATAATACCATATTATACAACACGCGTTCGTCATAATAATCGTAGCTGTTAGGAAATAAGGAGAAAAGAACAAGATCCGAACCTTTGGTGTACCTACCCGTTGGTCGTAAAAATATTACATACTCCGTGTACGTCCTGGCCGTTCTCGTGACGACGACGGAATCAAACGCGATCGGCCGAGATAAAAACGAGGTTCGTCCTCGACAAGTTCGTGGCGATAATATTTTTTCGTTGACGAAAAACACCAGACGGTTTGTCGTTGGGTAATACGCGAGCTCACCACATAAAATAATATGTAACAGCACCACTACTTATTATATTATTATATTGCCGGGCACGTTAATATTTCTCGACGTGAACCGGTGCAGATTTTTATCGTCACGTCCGATTTCTCGAGATTTATAACCGTTTGGCGTCGTCGTGCTTTCGCCCCGCGCACACGTACCCAGTGGACGTCGACGACGGCGGAGATGATGATAATAATAATAATAACAGCGATATTTTAAACTCTCCCGTATATGATAATATTATAATATGGCAGTGACTAGATATATATAATATACTATAGCTGCAGTGGTACTATACGTATATACACGACGTCTCTTCCACCACGGAGTATATGTATGTAGGTATATGTATAATTTTTTTCCCATGTTTCTGGCCACAGATTTATTTCATTACACTAAACCGTCGCAACTGCTATTTAAACGTCGTCGTCTCCGGGGTCCCTCCACTATATACACAAGTTATAATATCATTATATAGACGTGCGTCGGGTGCGTTCCTATACATTACATATGTATATATATCATAGTCGGGTTCGTGCGCGGTAAGTAATGTTCCGGAAACATGACTTTTTAAAAAAAACGCACGTATTTATGTGTGTGTGTGTGTTTATAAAATACGTACATAATAACGTGTAAGCGTTATCTCGACGTCAGTGCGTGCGTGCGTGCGTGCGTGTTGTACATCGTATACCTCGTGAACGGGACGAAATTTAATAATATTTCATTCTCCTCCCGCGGCCGCGGCTCATTTACGTCGAGTAAAACGGCCGCCGGAACAACCCGATGATTTTGTGATTACCGTCGTGGACCGCGACCGCGGTTGAGGAGAACGGGGCGATCGGGACCGTCGCAGAGGCCGCCCGATACGAACGACATACTACCGGTATGAGGTCTCGTCAGTAGACGACGACATCCGGACCGGATCCGTATAATACTAAAATAATATACTTTAACGCGTAATGCACTGATGCTGCGGCGCATAGGTCTACAGAATATCAACAATAATACGACGTGTTCGAGAAATATCATATTTAATATGTCATGACGTTTCGTGCGTAAACGATAATTGACGGCGGTTTTATGGGTACCTACATCTCTGTCAGATTGCTTGACGGTTTTTTCTCTATTTTTCTCGTTTCTCGTTATATAATAGATATAGTAGGTACGATGCCATTTCGGATATCTCGGCCTATATCAAACCGGGTGTTTATCTTTATTATACTAACGCACGCGTATAATTATCGTATCATCGCCGTCGTTGCGATATGACCGATCGTCGTACCGCATAAAAACATGACGTACCTATATGCGTGCGATTAAGTTTTTATCGATTCCTCACGTAGGTGCCTATACAACATAATATCATGTAAGTTGGTAATAGTAGGTAGTCACCCATCTGCGTATATAGTATTATAATAATACATATTACGTATTTACGTGCGGCAGTGCCCGTAACAGATCAATTTTGAGTTTACTCGTCGCTCGTCACATTATCAGATGGCTGGACGAAATTAATTATTAACGGTTAAATACAAACCATTATTCTTACTTAAAGACTTGCCGTAAAAAATATTGTAAGCAAATTCAACGCGGCCATTAAACTGGTTTTTGTAATACGATCCAAATTACGTCGTCTCGGCTGCTTATACAGATAGGTACGTACCTGTCGTACCTACAATTTCACCAGTTGGTTTTCGATTATCGAATTTGAATGAAAAACTTCTGAAACCAATTAATAATAACCATAATATAGTAAACGAAATTTATAATGTGTGTGTGTGAGCTTTTTATTTAAAAAACTACAACTATGATTACTATAGAAATTTTTTATTTTTTGTCGGGTACGTCGTATTGTTTGTATCCACACTTACTTGCCTACTTAAAGCTTGACTATCATACTGATACGGGTTACGGACTTACGGATATGAATTAATACGATATAATACGCTTGTAACGTTTGTATTATTATTATTGGGTTGATACAATGAAACACACATATTATATCGGATCCATGTTGTGCTCGAAATATCTGTATACAAACGGTAAGTCGTAACTTTAATCAACAAAACATATTATACCTACTCGCTGACCCGAAGATTCATTAAGACCACGTATATCGTTCAACGAGTAAAGTATTAATTATTATTTTTAATTACCGGCTTCGTCGATGTTGACCGCATCGAAATCGTATGCACCTATTCATTATTTGTTTTATCGCGACTCTGCTTATCAGAACAATCTATACGTATTATAGCTGTAAAAAGTACCTATGTAATTTCATTTCTGTTATAAATAACGTATTGAAATGGACAGATATTATTATTGTATCTAAAAAAAAAAAATATATATGTTATAATGATTTAGGTTTTAAATAGCGCTTAATAACAACGTGGTACAAGTATAATTAAATACTACTCCGGGATAATGTTACATGAATTATGTCCTCACCAATTGTGTGTTTACACACGCGTTCTGTGTATATAATGAAAAGCCAATAAACACTCGGTTAACTTAATCTCGAAAAGTAATTTTTATTTTTATTATATCCTTTTAAATAAAACAAAATAATATATTTCATTCCAAGTGATTATATACTGATAATGGTCGTTATGGCCCGGGGACACAGTAACGTGTACGCGCAGCTCAGACCGAATTCAAACAGGTTATACTGCACATTTTTAATTTTATCCATCCGGCTATGAAAGACAAAAAAAACATACGTACGATCTCCCTTAATGGCCGAACTGCAGGCCACACTCTGCTATATACACGCGGGTACATCTATGTCTATGAGTAGGAATCGCCTTCGCAATATACTTCGGGGTAAGTATAATACACATAATAATAAGACACTATTTATAACACCACATAAGTGTACGTTCGTGTATACAACAATATTGTGTTTGAGAAAAAATAAATAAAACCTCACGACACACTGTCACGAAAATCCCACATTATTATCGTAGTGATTAATTCCTCTCTGTTAACAGATTCAAAATGAATTTATTATTATTTATTCTTTGAAACGGTTTAAACTACGTTTCATTGTCTTCCTCCGCGTTCCCAACAGCCGCCACACAGCTTCGCCGTGGCGTTATGTTCGAAATTCGAATGAGTCATCAGAAACAATAATATTATGATAATTCGACAAACTCCTGGCCGACCTATAGCTACGACACATCGTGTACACAAAGTTTGTGTGCAAGAGAAGACAATATTAAATATAAAAATATAAAAATATTGTAAACCACCATAGAGTTAACGTTCCACCATTCCGAAATCCAATCCTGTTCAACTACAAACATTTTAAAGTACCGGTTAATGATTAGACCCGAAGGAACCCTAACAATCTCGTACTTCAATCGTTTTCATGGAGTTCTTTGAACGTACCTATCTTCAAAGGTTACGTTATAATAGGATTATACGTAATAGTGAACAAATATGAAATCAAACCATTGTATCACATGCATTTTGTTGAAGATCATTGATCGTTAAGTAAAACCCATGTGGCCATGTTATAACTATAAAAAAAAACCTCACCAATAACAAGTTTAAAATATGTATGTCGAGAAGTTCTAAATCCCTAATGAACTCCGGATGACAGAGTAAAAACCGTAGTTATCATAGTATTTTTGTTTTGTATTTTCTGAATTTTCTTTACTACGGTTAAATTGATAATTTAAATGGTACCTAAGTATAACAGATTTCTCAAACCTTATTGTTACGCACGTATATTTAATTGTTAGAATTTTAAATGTGTTTGAAATTTTAGCTTGATAATTCTAATGAACATAAAATATATCTATTATCTGTTGTCAGTTATAAATATTTCATATTATATATTTCTATTTAATGTATATTAAATATTTAAACGATTAAAAAGACATTTACATAAAATTTAAATCTACAGTACTATAATATATTATTATTTTGTATATTTTAATAATAAATAAAAACATAGAAAAGCTACAACATAATTGCTTTTTTTACCTTAGATCAAAATTATGAGTTTGTAAAATACCAAAATCGTTCGCCAATTTTATATTATTGCTCCTTTTTATTTTATTTAAACCCGTTTATTTTTGTATGTTAAAATCGATGGTAAGAGAAGAATTTTGGAGAACGGACATAATTGTTATATTATAGACAAAAAAATCTTAAGTTCTCGTCGCAACAATCAGAAAGAAAAAATATGAAATTTGAAATACATGATTATTTATCGTTTTTTATCTATGCCTTAATAATCGATTTGACTTAAACAGGACGATCGAACGATGTTTATGGCATTTGCTCACATGGAAATCGGATCGACTAGAATCTGTCTGTACGCGTGATGATAACAGTGAAAATACTGAAAATAGTAACAAAAAAAAAATATCCATAACATTTTCATTGCCTCGTTTTAATTAGGCCATCAGTATTCACAAGCTGAAACTCGCCGGGGCCACTTGGGCATTCCGTCAGTTAACTGCATCGGCGGCGGCGGCGACTACGACCACGTGAAGAATCCATTCTTCGGGCTTGTCAACTCTTCCTTTATGCGATACGTGGTGTTATAAATTATTTCCGTTTCTTTGTAGGGAGTGAAAATCCCCAGAGTTGTGTGGAAAATATAACGTCGTTTGACTGACGGGGGTGGTGGGGCGGGGGGGGGGGGGGGAATAAAAAAAAATATATAAAAATAAAAAGGTCGAATCATGTCGCGTATACGCGTGGGAGAGTATTGTGCTCGTAAAAACGACGTCACGGTCAAATCGTCCCAAGAATATTGTGTGAAGAGAAAGGGTCTTGTCGTGTGATCGTTAAAACACGTACAATACATATATAATAACACATATTATATACGTATAAAGCGTGTGGAAAATCCCGCGATCGCAAAAAAAAAAACATGTATACAATAATATTGTGTATAGCTCTAACTCTCTTTGATGGCTTTGGTTTCGTTTGATGACCAGTGACCACTCGGTGGGGATCAATAATAATATTATGATCTCGTATACCTATACATAAAACGTCTTCGTTCGGGTTTTTTTTTTTTTTTGTAAAATTCTGTACATTTAGGTACGTATAGATCAACGCGTTGCGTGTGTTCGATTTGTCACGAAAAAAAAAAAACCACAGTCGATTACTTCGATTCGTGTTTGCCCAAAACGTGGTCGTATTATACTTAACTGCAGGTAATCCGCGCGTAATATTAGGACCTATCTTTACTTCCGTAGCATTATGTTTTTCTACAATTCGATTAGAAAGTTTTGACACGAATTTCAACGATGTCGACTCAATAGTAGCAATTTATTATTATACATATACATTTATAGTATACCTATATACCTACGTATGGATCCATTAGGTACCATTAAAATCGGTTATGATGTTTACCTACCTATAAATTATAAATAAAACGATTTCGAACTCAAATCGGCGGATCATTGGCTTCATCAATCGTACGTATTTGTTTGATTTGCGGAACATTACTTTTTATGCCAAGTATATAACTGCACTTTCTACATCCATATATAGCGATTTTATTTGTTTTGTACTTCAAACTTCTATCGTTTATGTTAACGATTATGACATAATAATTTATTCACGTGCACACTGTACATAAATACGCTATCGTCCATACAACACATGGTGTTTACTCGATTCGTGTTTTTATTTCCATAAAACAATTTGATATAATACCATTTCTAACGTATTAAACCGAGCTCAAGCACACTGGGAAATTTCATAATATACATTGTTTTAAACGTTTTTTTTTTCTTTATAATACTAGTTATATAGTAACGCTATATAGTTTTGTTAATATCATAATTGCCATTTTAAACATGCATTTAGATCGGTGAGTGGATAAATGGCCGCATTTGCATATACGAAAACTATTAGGATTGAGTTTTATAGTTATGCAAATTTAAAAAACTATTGATGTAATTTCTACGATTTAGATCTAGAAAAAAAAATTAATGAACCTAAGTTTGCAGCTTGCGTAAGTATTACATCAGAGCATAATAATTAAAACGTAAAATAAAATATAACAATGCAACCGTCAGCGCGAAATATTATATTATTACGCTTGTAGAGGTAAATAATATACGTGTTGCCGAGTCGTAACTCGCGCACTATGGTGATGTCCAAATACGCATTAATAATTGTGTTCGGTCGGATAAGATCGTCGTACGCCTATTATTGTAATATACGAGTAACATATCGTTACAACAGCCGATGGACGGACAGCGGCCGACTGCCGAGTGTTTGTTTTTGGTATATGATGTGTGATGGCGGCGGCAACGTCAGCGGTGCGTACAACATAATATCAATATATTATACACGAAATTTCTCCTTAAAAAACATTTACATTTTATAATAAACCCATTTGGCGATGCCGACGTAAAGTAATTAATTAAAAATGAAAAACGAGCGTTGGCCTCTTTTTACGCGCA
This sequence comes from Rhopalosiphum padi, assembly GCF_020882245.1. Classification (NCBI taxonomy): domain Eukaryota; kingdom Metazoa; phylum Arthropoda; class Insecta; order Hemiptera; family Aphididae; genus Rhopalosiphum; species Rhopalosiphum padi. The sequence continues at coordinate 35,923,003 of NC_083598.1, forward strand.
CGTTATAACTAATGTCCCCGCGATAATTACGTGCGCACGCCGTACAATATAATAATATGCATACGGTATAATATTAAATAGTGTGTGTGATGTGTATAATATATATATTATGTGCACGTATGTATACCGTACGACAGCCATACCACTGCGACGTCCGATGGAAATAGCTCTGCCGTTTTCGTCGATCCAATCAGTTGTGCGTCGGGTTAAAATTATAACACCGCCCCGGAAACTGTTCGCCGACAAAACGGACGTGTCCTTCGTCGGACGTATATTGTTTCCCCTGTGAGCATATATCGGTATGTTTAATATTATATAAATAATATAATATTATAATGTTAAAACGGTGTACGATGAGAAACTGAATATATAATTAAAAATAAACTCCGCGCGATCGGCGAGTCGGGCGCACGAATGCGCCATATCGTATTTTAATGTACACCGTACAATAATTTTTAATATTATACGGCGGTGGTTGCCCTAATTTTTTTTTTAATAAACAACCATTTAAACGTGAAAATTCGAGAACGGTCTGTGCAGCGTTAATATTAAAAAAAATATGATATTATAACAATCTCAATATCATACGATAAAACGCATAGCACAGACGTCCGAATAACACAATGTCACGTCAATTATTTATGTCCATCCACGATTGACGCCGCGTCGTGTATAGCGTTCATAGAGGTCGCGACGTAAGAGAAATACGGACTTACGAAATAATGCGAAAGCTGGTCGTCAGCTTAGCAAAATCGGTGGAAACCACGCGCGTCAATTAATATAATTATTGGCGATCGCCGAGTAATTATTATTACGATGCCGTTCAATGACCGTCTGCAAAACGCCACATTTTATGACGTATTATGTATATCATTTTATAATATTATATTAATCAGTTGTGACACGAATAATACTATTATACGTCCGCTCGATAATATACATACAGAAGCGTTTGAAATCTTTATATGTACTGATGTGACAATTTTTTTATCGTATTGTAGTAAAATATTATTTTTTTAGTAGAACCCGCGCATTATAGATGTATAACAATGTATTACGTATAGATAAAAATACCGATTGGTAATCGGCGGAGAACCGCGTCGCGCTATGCGAGATGAGCGGCTTGGCCGATTCGCGTCTGCTTGATCGGCGCATAGCGAGTGTAATACACAAATTTACCGACACGCGTAAATAAATAAATAATAATAAATAATGCGCGTGTCTTGAAACCAACGACTTACTGTGGGTGACGGGGCGGGCGCCGGACAACGCGACGGCCCTCATCACCGACGACACTTTACAAGCGCAAACGTCACAGATATTAAAGCTGATTTGGTGATTAGTTATTTTTTGGTTTTTTTTGTTTTACTGAACCTTGGTACCGGTTAGTCGATTAATATTTAGACTATGATATAACGATATACAATATAAGCGGACGATTGTCCGTAGTGCTCGTAGTGAGATTTCTAGACAATTCGACACTATAATATTATCGTGACGATTCGGAAAATCTATATTTTTTAAACTATGCGGCATGCGCTTCCACAGCGATACACTATTATAGAGTAAAGGCTACATCGGTGCAGATCACTGATCTGCCAATATGATATTATTTTTAGATCAAAAACGGCACCACATCTGTACAACGCACGTACGTAATATAACTTTTTTTTATTTTTATAACAGAACGAATCGCGACCCAAATTTACTGAATGTAACCTATGAAAATAGAATCAAGTGATCGCGTGTAAAAGCTAGGGATCTTGATTTTGGAAACTCAATTTACTTAGTTGTTCGGGACAATCAATAAGACTGTCGATTAATTTGCATAGGACACTTGATTGGTAGAGATACGCTAGGAATGATATAGTCCTACAGTGTTTTAAGTACCGGTTCATAATCATGAGGTCTGTAGTAAATAAAAAGTACCCTAACAGCAAAATTTAAAAATGTACGGTGATCTTTTCAATTTGGCTGTTGAAACAAACGAAGCTGTCGAATATGATCTTAGTTGAGATTAATTTCTCTGACACCCCCACCTCGAATTTTAAACTCAAAGTAACGGATTTCGTTTGTGTTATCCGATAGCGTGTTTTAAATTTTTTACGGCGTGATGGCAGGACGTTAACACACAAGTACATCGAATTTTAATTACGCAATATCATTTCGTGTAGCATTTCTTACTTCTCTATCGACTAATCAGTTATCTTAATTTAATAGTTTAATACAATAAATTATTCAATTCAAACATTAGATATACTTTTTAAGATTTAAATTATTGAAAATGTTTCTATGCAAATATTTAGCACGGAATTTTTATACATTTACTCAAACATTCCTGAAGTTTCTACGACATCAGTTCACCCGGAAAATTAACTTTTCTATATTTAATGCTAGAAAAATTACGTTTTTACATTATTATTTTTAATCACAAGTTCAATATAAAACCGAAATATGGTTAACTATCTACTTTAAACGCATCGTTTTATAACATCTAATAATTTTAACAAGTGGTCCGAAAGTCGCATGCATGCATTTGCGTTGCAGCGATGCGTGCAGCGAACAAAACTTTATGAAACTCAACACCCAAACTCAATTAAAATTCTATTTATAATTGTATGCGGGAAATGAGTCTGGCGTCTTATTCATTACGAATAGAAATCTCTGAACGGCGACGCAACATTTTTATGTTTAAGGGGTTGTACGTCAGGCCCAGCGTCGGCAGCCGTTCTCTTTCATTGACCAGAATTTTAATTAGTTTGTTGTGTCAAAATTGTTTTCTGTTAAGACACAAGTGCACAAAACCCAGCGCTCTGGAAAAATCGAAAACTGAGAATTTTCAAACCAAACGTCCTCGAAAAATTTACGATAATTATTCCATTAAAAAATACCGTCGCGTAGAATTTTTTACTCTAATTATGGTACACTTAGACGTCACAAAAAGAGTTGTTGATATGTCGACATGCACAATTCAATTTAAAATATTAATCCTATTCTAGATTTTTCGTTTATCGGCCAGGTTGTCGATGATGATGACATAGTGTATGACTGAATAGACTTTAGAGCCTTTTGTGAGCCCTCTACAGCACGTTCACAGGCACTCGCAAATTTGGTTTATATTATATTCTTACTGCTCAGACACACTTTCCACGGACGAACAGGTATGAACATTTTTTCAAATAATTTCTGAAGATTACGTCTCACATGTATCGGAAGTAAGCTGTACTCTGTAATACGTATTGGATTATACATATTTTGTTAGAAATCGATCAAACTTCAATTTTCACAAACTCGAATCAAAGTTTAAACTTAGTTTTTTTCTTGATTCTTTAGGTTATACAATCCGTATTCTATTTGAATAAAATTAAAATAATACACTAATTTGTATTTAATTTACCAAATAATTATTTTTTTTTTGTTTTAATTTGAAATGATTAATTATTATAATTATTTTAAGTTATACGAATAATCGGTTGTTTATACGCTTATCGTGTAATTAATAAAAAATAAAAAGTTTTTCGAAAAATAAAGTGTGGCGTCATGAGTTTTTATACTTTTACTCACCACCCGTTAATAATCACTGGATGTGTACATATAATTATATCATACACTAATACAAATCATTATCACCATTCGAAACAATATTGAGTATATATTATGACGTAGGAGGGTTACCAGCTAGATACATCGCTTGTGCACACGATTTGTTGCACTAGTACTAGAATCATTCCAATTAATGGTAAGACTGGCGTGAGTCACAATAATTATTATACATTATTATACATATTATTGTCGTTACGACACGGTTTCCGTCCAAAAACAACGACGTCCGCGTATGATATGTGAACATCAAAACAATGTATTGTTATAAATTATAATGTTTACTGTGCACACACATATACGTTGTATCGACATCGAACGAATAACCGTCGTCGGTGTATTATTACAAGATTCGGCGTAACGTTTGTTTCACGCGTACTATTACACTCCTCATCGTTTAAGTGCGCTTGCGATACGGCGAAACGATAAAAAAAAGAAAAGAAAACATTTCCGAATAAAATATTAAAACAATGTCACTGCGATTCGCGAAACGGTAAGTAAAATATTATTATCGTGTCGCGTGCGTTGGGTGTATACATAATATTATATTATATTACAATAATGCTGTGTGACCGGCTTACAATAACGCTGAATAAGTTCAACTGCAGCCATCACTATTCGTATAATATCGTGGGAACCGCGTGCGCGTTTATACGCGTATGAATTTAATAGTAGTAATAATAATAATAATAATAAAAAACTGATGACATCTTAATCGGATCAAATTACCGAGTATCTGTGGTCATATTTAGTCAAATATATTATTTTCGGATAATTATTATAATTTATTATAGATTGGTAAACACCGAACGTGTTTGAACATTCGGCCGAGGATTATAGTTTATAAATAACTCGAATATATTACACAATTAAGGCTATAATATATTCTTATGTTATAAAATTCTTCCGATGATATTATTCTTGGCTGTTTTTATTTTTTATATTATTATTTTTTTACGAAATATTTTAATTAATAAGGTTTAGCAGATAAATAGTTCTTCGATATTAATATTATTATAATATATATATATATATATACATATATCTAACCATACATAATATTAAATAATAAATTCTGACCTCACCTAGCACGCTGCTCAATCTAAAATCTGATTAAAATCCTATTAAATAAAAAAAAAATAACTAAAAAATGGTGTGGAATATAGAGTATATTATTCTACGATATAAATATACTTTCCTACCCATTCATATGGTTATTCTGTACACCCTAAAAGGCGCGCCCGTTGATTACAATTATATTACAATGCTACCTCTAAATCTCCAACCTCTAATCCTTTCGTTATAATATTTTAAACGAACTCACATCACAATTTAATATGTATACACATTGTACCTACAACAAAAGTTGGTATACTCGTAGTACGCGCGTATACCCCCCATGATCATAACTCGAACAACTATTTTACATTTACGGTTAATTTGATCCTTTTAGGTTTGTATAAATACGCGTCTAAATTCTAACCCGAGGAACCGAATAACTCAAATTAATGTCGCGCGCCCACTAAACACACTTATGTTGGCCGTAAATTTCAATAATACACTACATTTCAACCGTTTACCGGGTGCACGGTAAAGCCTCACGGAACACGGAACATTGTGTTACGTGGGTGAAGAGGTCTGCCGTGTATGTTATATAATATACAAAAATAATATTAAAATATTATATTATTATGTAAACTTGCTTGTGATGTTGTGTTGTATAGTTATATATAATAGTATGGGTGTCTAATAAAAAATGTCAATGTATCTCGACGGCCGTGTCGCGGTAATTTCGGCGGTGCAGAGGGAAAAAATAACAATTTACAGTGAACCGGAACGCGTGGGCGATGGTAAAAAAAAATAATATGAAAAAAAATTCACAGCCAGAGACCATCGTAGTTGCATATGGTCCTGTAGGTCTCCACAGTATACGCACGCCGACGTCAGCCTTACATATTTTGCGTGAATCACGCACAAGGAACAGAGACAACTACACTGCGGCTATTGGCGAAAATAACAGGTAAAATCTACGAGGCAAGTATTTATTTTCTCTTAAGAAAATACATAACTTCTATTTCTTGTCTTCGATTGGACCACACCTCACTCCCGTCTCATTATTTCTTTCAGTTTTCACTAAATGACTCTGCACACTCTGCGACTAAATCTGCGAATTACAGTGCCATTCTCAAAACATTCTTTGACCAAGGGTGGATTGGAAAAATATTTTGGTACAGAAATAGTATAAACAAATTGCTACTCTGTGGTCACTGTTGATCTCTCAGTGTATAGAGTTTTTTATTTTACAATTTTACAATACAAGTCTTTGAATTTAATTTTTATTTAACACATTATTTAGGCACACACTTAAATTGTTATTTGGTAGACTGTATTATAAATTAAAATTATCTAAGTGGCAAATATAATAATGGTAGCCGGCCAAAATAACGAAAAAATAACCGTGAATATAAAAATATAATAAGTATGCTAATAAGCAAAGTAATTGTATTCTAGTGATAACTAATTGATTATAATTTATATGAAGCTTTAAAAATAGTAGTTGTAGTTTCTAAATAGTCATAAAACTAAGTATATATAGTGTACCCACTATACACTAATGCATTGTTCTATGCATTTAGTTTTTAAGCAAGTGTATAATGTTATTATTGGAAATACCATTCACATTTTTTGAAATAGTCTAAAATAAATAACAGTTTATTAATTGTAATTAATTCTATTTAAAAATAATATATTCATAAGCGCACATATATTATCATCAAGGTACTTATGAACTCATAAAATGAGTATACAAACGAAGTTCTATTTCAATTTTCTAAGAATTATTTAAGGAGGGGGCTAATTGTTACATTTTTTAACTATAAACACTAAACACTTTCAACATTAAACGCATTAACTAATAGTTTAAATAATTACATATTAAAATAATTATTGCAAGTTATAACTTAAAAAATATAATTATTAATATTATAAGTATTTAAAAATGTACAATAATTTATTAGTTATAGTGGTGTACATTATATTGTGTCCGAAATTAAAATTAGTGGGTAATATAATATGTCTGAAGATCGAGATGCACCAAAGTCGTTTAGTATATATTTTAATAATAATTAGAAAAAATATACAAATTAAATATAATTACCTCTGCCTCGTATAACTCCCGAATTTCAGTAAGACAATCAGACCCAACTGCAATCTTCAGCTGACCCAAATTATTGTCACCACGACGTGCCAACCTATAAATATTCTTTAATAAATCTTCCAACATTCCATTCATTATCCAAAATATTTTTTCTTTATTATAATTATAAAAAAAAAAATATACGTATTCTTCAATCATATTTTCAACGTATTATTGTTGAGAATAATTATTGTAAAACGATGCTTAAAAAAATAAAATAACATAAATTAGTCACGAAGAGTTGAAGGGTCGTATGCTGACTATAGAAATGACAAGAAATTCACCCGCGAGACCGTGATATTGCAGGTGAGCGATTTTCTTACGTTCTCCCGTCAGAGAAACTTAACGTAAGCTATAAAAATGGAGTAAATACCTTATGTGTATATTATTGCATACTACATTACATTTATACCGAGTACAAATTGTTATTGAGGCCGTATTTTTCGTGTAAGGAATCAATGAAAAATCTTGACGGAAAGCAAAATAATGTCGCCTACACCATAAGAGATTGCGCAAAGTGTTTATTCTTTTTTTTATTATTTATTTTATTTATCCGTTCGCCTTCCTTTTCGCTTCACTACACGAGACGCGCGACTATATTCGTTTTTGTGAAACGACAACGACGTAAAAAGTAGAAATAAAAAAGACTGTTCTCAAAAGTCCTATCTTTGGACGACGGACGCGCGGCTGGTTTTTGCTTTTATGAGCCGAAAACGAGCTCATACAACATTTTCCCCTGGGAAGATTGAAAACGCTTTCCGGTAGCTATACATACTGTATGTATGTAGTAGACTGTGATTTTTATTTGAAATTCCTTATTTTCGATTTCGTGTTTTACGTTTTTAAAGACAAAATGTTTATTATTTTTTCGACATTTATATTATTGGATTTGAATTAATTTTAAATGATTTAAAAAAAAAATCCAATATTTCTTATTAATCTATATTCTATATAAAACTACTCATTTACTATATGATGGAACAATATTTGTAGTATATTTGTATTTTTGTATATAATACTATAATATCATAGTAGAATGATCACTATAAATGTATTCATCATAATAGGTATTACACATTTTGAAAAAAATAACCAACAATAAATTATAATTAAAGTTTAAGACACTCGCCTAGCTGCGCTTGCCTTACCACATGAAAGTGTTGAATGGCTGTTTTCTAATTCATTGTATACTTGCATGACTTGAATAACTATAAAACCATCTATAGCTTTTTTATCATACTTCGATCCATAATCAAAATTATAGAAGTAGTTACGATTTTCCATATTAAAAGCTATTATATCCATGAAACTTTTTAAGCAATCGCTTATCCTAAAAAATAATATGTTTTCAGAAAAAAACGTATAAGATAATATCAAATGTCTTCGTAGAAATGAAAAAAACATTTATCGGTATAATATTATTTGTACCTCGTTATATCATATAGTTATAGGTTATTATTAATTTTATGACTATTGACCAAACTTGTAACACTCGTAATTTTATTCTTTTAGATAATAAATTTAATATTCCATGTGTGTTTATGAATCACGTTTAAACTTCTTGAACCATTATCATTAAAAAAAAAAAAGCAATACGCGTAATTCGTTAATTATTATGTTTTCAAATAATATCTTATCATTTTTTTTTCTCTTTAAATAATTTTAATGACCAACAAAAATTATATTTTAATTATATTTTTCTACATTTTTGACGAATCAGTTTGCAGATAAAAATATAATAAACCAATACACAATTACACAATATCGTAAAAGTTATAAGAAAAAAAAAGTAATTGTTTTAGTGTCAATGGCCATAAACGTCGGTTATGAAATAAAAAAACAAATTTTATTATTTGTAAGACCACACGACCTTATAGAACTTTTTATCGCGTTTTTGAAACAAAGTTTTTATTTAAACGTTTTATCACATTCACTATAATGCCTTGTGACAACATTAATAAACGTTCTCTGACCGACAGTTTTGAAAAAAAAAATGTAATGCTATTTCAAACGCTGAGTTAGTGCATTTCGTTTTATTCAGCAGTAAAATATTTCATATACGTACCTGTAACTCGTCAGTATATAATAACAAATAATAATTTATATACATCATAGATATATAATACGATACATAATTTATATTATCTAGATTTGAATATAAACTGCACCTTACCGGCAGAATAGTGTGATACCAAACCATAATCATTACAGCGACATATTGTGTGTAATAAAGAATCAAATTTGAATGAATTAATGATATAACAATATAGAATTATAATTGTTCATAAAACTGTTTGTATTCAACAGAGAACGTACCTAACTCGTACTAGAATTTTGTCGCCTCGCCATCGCACGTTTTAATACAAACCGAATTCATTATTTATAGGCTTGATAATAATAATTGTCAAGTCATACAAAACGGTCTATGAAATATTTTGTTTGCCAAACACTAAAAATATATTATCGCTCGTGTCGGTATACATGTTAAAAGGTTTTTATGGTATGACTTTTAAAAGTTACTGTATGCATTATATAAATCGTCAAAAATATACCTGTCAAAAAAAAAAAAAATAAAATTATGTATATACTTATATTTTATTTTTGCCGTCCGTTTTCTTAAAAAGAAGCATAACATTAAATAAATAATAATAAAAAAAAACTAGTCGAATTTTAATACGACAAAATATTTCTGTATACATTATCATATTTTTATAAGAGTGTATTCGAGTATACTTAGAATTATAATGTGTATTGTACATACCTATATACCTATATAGTGTATTTTACAGAAACTCTAACTTAGTCGTTATCAAAACGAATAAGTACAACCATGTTTTATAATATTATGTTAGATTTGTTATAGGTACCTACTACTTGCTATAATATACAGATAAAAAAAGAAATGTTTCGGATTAGAAATAGTTCATATATTGATCAATTCAACATTACGTTAGGTTCGTATTTGTAGGTTTTATACACATGTAATAATATTATATAGCTAGCACATTGACGTATGTACCTAATCAAGTTAATCGTAAACCGCCGAGTGCTATCAATTATTTAATATGATATTGTAGACGTGATTCGAAGTTTTATTGGTTCGACGTTTGCGCGAGTATACTAAAAAAAAAATGTAATTAATTGATAAACAAAGGCCGTACGGAAATTACGTCAATTAAAAATAATTTGTCAATTTAATTGATCATTAAATCAATTGTAAACGGAATGGAAGAAAAAAAAATAATAATTGCTTTGAACCCAATTGCTCGAAGCTCACGAAAATGGTTACGGATAGTCAAGTTATTAATAATTGAATAAAATACGAAATTCGATCTGTGGAATACATATACACATTTAGTACCTACTGCGACGAATTCTACGCATGTATGCTGTAGTTTATTATAAAAAAAAGTTATTATTATTATTATTATTTTTTATAAACGTTTGTACTCGAAAAACAATATATTTGTTACAGCAACGTGAGTTGTGAATTTACTTGATTTTGATATTAATTGTATGTATGTATGTATGTATGTATGTATGTATGTATATGTGTGCGCGTAAACATCTTTGCATATCTATACGAAGCACGCCAGCACGTATATAATATATGTATAAAATATGCCGCACGCGAATGGTATTATCAACCACGTGTAGCCCAAAGGCTGTGTGCAGTATAAATGCAATTTAAAAAAACAAAACGCAGACACATAGTCGACGTATCCGAGTTTAAAGTTTTCTGTTTACTCTGAGAGTTGTCTTTTAAATTTATTTTCCTCGACTTTACGTTCGATATATTTATTTTCTTAGTTATTCTCTTTGACCTATAGCTAAAGTGCGTCTCACACGTACATATTGTATAATATGTACACATACTATCGCCTTACACGCCTTGTTTCGTTCTTGTGAAGTCTCCCCTAACGACCCGCACACATCATACCCAAAAATCTTTTATCAGTCGCAGGGATATTATGTGACATATTTTCACAAGTGTTCGATGCGTCAATTTCATTACGATAAGAACATAAAACAATAACAAATTATTAAATATATGTATTATATATATATATATATATACTTTCGTACATAATTTAAATCGTGTAATACCCTTACAGTCTATATACATTACATAATATGGTGACAAAATTAGATAAGATCAAAGTATCATGATTGAATATCGACGATGCCAATAATAATAAGTAGATATTCTCAATATAATAAACATTTTTTTTATAGTTTTAATTTATAATTTATATTCCTCAAGTCGTTTTACTGTTTACTGTTTAGTAGGTATTTATAACTACGGGTGCTACTATATATAGCAAGAAACGAGTTGGTTATCTGAATATGTTTTTGAAAAACGATTAATACACAATTTACATATATTTTCACATAACATTCGCTGCGGTGCAAAATATATTATTATTATAATATACTATAGTATAGTTGGCGCGTACCATAATCAGTTATCTCCTATGGACTTATATCAGATGTCCGTGTAACATATCACGCTAAATATTATGTTAAATAATATAATATTGTTTTTTTTCCATTTAGTTATTATTAATTATTATTAAAATAACGTTTAGAACGAATCGTTTTTTGAACACTTTGTGCTGTGCATGAATTTATACGGTTTGTCCACTGAAATAGAGATTATTATTATTACCGATTTGTTTAATAAACGGACTAAACGAAAATACAATGTAGGTGAATCTATAGCCTGGCGTTTCGACGGGTTTATTCTTCGCACGCGTTACCTCCTATTGATTAATTCATTTTATATCGAATTATTATGCTACGTACGTGACACGAATTGCGTATTTGCAGTGATGATACAGCATCTCGTACATCTTCTACCAGGAACATAGAATAATAATATGTAACAAACACGTAGATCTAGGTGTAATTTTGATATAAACAACTGTAATACTAGGTTTTGTCGGTTTTAATCAATATAGAGACATATGGCATTCATAAAAAATCAATATATTCGCACTACTGTACTAGTATACTAATAGTCAATAGTTTACAAAATAACAGTTTAAAAATAATAAGAAACTAGATACTATAAGTAAGATGGTCTGTAAACGTCAGTCTCCTGCCATACTTTTTTGTATTAAATCTGTTTGAAGATTGCTGAAGTAAATCTTTAAAACGTTAATACATTGATGGGCCGATTTGTTATTCGAAAACCGTAAATTTGAGGGTTGACGCGTTTGGTTAGTCACATGTGTAAAAAGGACAAAAACAATTTCAACTTGAGTGCGCGTGCTATAGTCGTGACGGATCCTCTGCAAATTGGCGACCGGGGAATGGCAAAAAGAATTCCAGAACACTATATTAAAAATGTTTTCCCGGCGACAGATGTTCTCGCCGTTTTAATAAAGTTCACGGCTTGGCGCCGGACGTCCGACTCAAATGAAATCCGAAATTTCGTCACGGAGCAGTATATTTATTATAATAATGTATTTAAATTTGCGCGGTCGCCCGCCGAGAGTGAGACGCGCGGATTGCAATTCTACGCCCTCGCGGGCTTTTGAGCGTACTTGATAAACAACACATAGAAACATATGTTGTCTATAAAATTGGTTTGTCCCCTCTCCAGATTTCCACATTCAGAGTTAAAGGTTTCGCCGTAAAATAGCAGTAATCACAACTTATCCACATTCCACATCGGCATCTTATACCACGGTGTGATAAAATACACACATTATATAGGTATACGCACTACGGAAGGACGCCCAGTGTTTGTCACGTCTTTGTCTTAATCACACGCGTGTGGTAAAATAAAAAAAACCTATTGAAACCGATCGATCATAATATAATGATTGGCAAGTGATTTTAGAGCTGAAACACCTACCTATATATATAGTATCTATTATATATATTATATTTATAAAGTACAAATGATGGATGATAAAACGCGTATATTCGAGGCCGTATTATCCTCTTAGCGATTTTTTTTTTTATTATTATTAAAACATTTAAACGTTCATGCATCATGCGGTGTTGTAGATTTTAAAACTAAATTTCTGTTTAAGGCTATGCGCTATGCCTGTATTATAATTCTTGAGTGATTGTAATATATATACATATTTTTGAAAAAACCGCGAGACACATTATGGCAAGAAATAACGGTGATATATTGTTTGTTCGTGGTACGTGTATGGGTGTTTGGCGTTATAGTTATATATAGTTAAAACCATTTCCTGATAATTTATCAATTTATATTTTTTATGATCGATCTGCATATAATTTTTGCTTTATTTAATATAATGTTGTTGTCTGCGTGAAATATACAAAAACGATGTATATTTTTGTGGTGATTTAACTACAATATATTATAACCAGCGTGTTTACCGCACATAATAGGTATGATATAATGTCTATAGAGTTGTAAAATGTTTAAAGTGTATAAATTGCTTTGGTCAAATCAAAAAAAAAAAAAAAAAAGTCCTCTGTGAACAAAACTTATTTCCGAGTAACGTATACTATTGCTTTTACGTTTTACGCTATGATATATTATGTCAAAAATCGACCGCCTCCAACGACAATGACGCCAAGTTCAGCACACGCGTTGCACGCGCGCACAAACGCTATATATAATACATATTTTACTCGATATAACACACAGGTAGGTACTGCACAATAACATATTATGATATAATAGTAATAATAATAATAATAATAAACCACATATAAACCGAAGTGTGTTCACCGTCATTGTTTCCGCGGTCCGGACGAAAACCGCACGGATCCGATCGCGTCTCGTTTTTATCATTTTTTTTTTTCCCCATTATTATTTATTATCATTTTGTTTTTTTTATGTTAATCCACGAGATACACGATAGAAGCGGGTACCTGCATGACACGAACGGTATATGCACACATACGAACACACACTCGCACCACAGTTGTTGTCGTTTTGTGTACACATAATATAATATACACGGCTCTAAACGCTTTTGTGGTGTGTCTTATATACGTCGTCGACGACGACGGTGGAGAAAAATGTGCGCGCGTAAATCATACACGTACTCGACTATATATATAATATAAAATATAATAATATTGTGTGTGCGTCGTATATATATAATTTTTTTTACAATAATATAATATTATATCGTCGGGGGGGCAAAACGTGCGGACCCGCACACACACCCGGTTGTGCGTCTGGCAGCCGCCACCGGTGTACCTATATGTATATGCATACGTGTATAGCTCCTGCTGCTGCTGCCGGACGGCCTCGTCCCCCGGCGGACGGGTTGTGTCGGTCGTGATGGGGGGGGGGGGGTGGTGGTGTGGTGTGCAAGAGAAAAGAAAAAAATAGACGACATACCGTTTTTTGAAAAATATATTTTTTACGTCACGCGTATAATAGTAGCTCGTCTCTGCTTTTCGTGAAAGGGTTGGTCGTGCGCGACCGTGTGTGTGCGTGTGCTACAGTGTGTGCACAGATGATTATCCGTCGCCGCAGCCGTCACCACGCGAGCGCGACACTACACACGTATACGTACGTACATAAATAGGTAACCCTTTTCGCCAAAGTAAATCCGTCTCGAACGACGACAATGCCGATATCATATATAATCGGATGAAGTGCACTTTTCCACGCGCACTCGAGCGACGGCGGCTCCGGTTGCAGCAAACGGTCTTGTGTGTGGAAGCCTCAGCGATACACATCGCACACGCGGCCGGTTGGGTAGAGGTATTAGTGGTATTACGGTATACCGCGTTCGAAGAACATATGTGTAGGTATTTCGTTTAATATTTGTGACACGGCGCGTATATAGTACTATTATTATTATTATTATTAAATCGTTTTGGGGGAAAGCGTGTTTAACTTACCCCGACGCGGGTAAATGTTATATATAAACCGAAAATACTATGTACGAGTATTAATATTGTATTCGCAGGACCGGCACTTGGTCGGAGCGGACGCGCGCGTGTGTACAGTACACTATCGTAGTCGTACCTATACCGTTACCGTAAACAAGCGAAATAAATTTTTAAAAACCACGCCACGTACGTATAATATATATACTATATATAATAACATAATGCGACATTATCGTGCACTGTATGTAGTAGGTGATTTAAAAGCGAAATTCGTTTTTATTTATCCACTTCGCGTTGCGTCAGGTGCGCACTGTATATAATAATAATAATATTGTACGAGTACTGTGCAGTACAGGGCTCAGATAATCAAAAAAAAAAAAGTGTTATCGACGTAAAGGCAAGTCTTACACATTGTGCACACGCGAGCGGCATCCCATCTCCTTTTCGCAACTCCGCCAAACCCGATGCAGTAAGTCGCGTCTGCGGCTTGAATTTGTACGGTATCCTACCTATTCGGCGGCGAAAATGTCAGTATACGCGCGTCCCCCGTCGCGTTGAATAATAAAACAATAATAACGTACAATATAATATTATGATAGTCTCAAGTCTATACTTAGTCTATACAAGTCTTCATCCACAGATGTAACACCACTGCCGTCGCTGGTGATAATGTGACCCGAGACGTGAAATGCGGATGTTTTATAAGAAGCGCTTATATTATATTTTAATATACCTACATATGATTTTTTCAGCGGCTTTAAATGCAGTGAACATTGATATTATTATTCTACTCACGTAACGAAACGTTAAAATGTAATGTGTGGGGCGCATAAAATAGAAAATCTAAAATATTTATGTTGTTATTTTTGCTACAAAACATTGACTATCCAACAAAAAGTTTTTAAACATACATTAATGTTTGAAATTTTAATCCTATAAAAAAGAAAAGTACTAAATGTCTTAATATCAGATAGAAAATAAACGAAAGAGAACAACAACTAAGGTTTGACAAGCCACTAATGTAATAAATTGTATTGTGTATTTGTGTGGATGGCCATGTTCAAAAACGAAAGCGAATTAAAATATAAATGATTCAAATAATAACTTTCATTATTACAATAATATGCGGGACGGCGGACTGACACACCGTCCGAACACAGACTAACTGCTATACACAGTATACTACAGTATACACTATAGGTAGGTACATAATTTTTGTTTTTTATAATATCGTTATCGTTGACGGACGGCAACGACACAGTTGACACGACCAAAATAATAAGGAAAACCCGTATGTATAATAATATTGAAATGATTATTTTTGCAGTCAAAAATTGTTTACTTTTTTTTATTTTTATCTTATTTAAATTACGACATTCTCATCTAACGATTTACGACCGATTGAACATAGTTTACTACTATAATATTATTAATGTCAATATTCCTGTGAAAGGTAAATTTTTAAATACGAAATGTTTAACCTATTTATGTCTGTTGATAAAATATTTAAGAAAATGCACCTACTTAAAATATTATGTAAAACCAAATAGATTTTATTTTATTTAGGGCGTTATAAAACATGCTTATTTTTAACAAAAATTTAAGAAATCTTTATTCAATATAACTACCTATGTATTTACATAAAAATTCGTGCCCTACCTTTTGTGTACGAAAAACGAAGACCAGTGTATTAATAATATCTAATAATTATAATATAGGAGCGTTGGCAACAATATAGATAGTATAATATATCAATAAATCATATTAATTTTTCATTATTATAGTATTTCGATCTTTATGATAAGTGATAACCTATAATAACAGAAACGGCTATAAAGTTTTCGCTGTAGTACGACCACGATAGCCGCAAGTCACATGCCCACGGACTTCCAAGAAGCCCCCCGACTGAGAACGCTTGGCCTATAATCCACTTGATCTATTAACTCGATGGTTTAAAAAATAATTTTACGATTGTAATTTCCGGAAAACGATTTTGGACGACCCGCGATAGTATGAATAATCGGGTCAATAAAAAATATATATAAGATAATCTGGTGTTTATTAATCAACTACATAGTAAAACATAATAACAATAATCATGGTGAAGAAAATAAAGGATTTCAACAGATATATTTTATAACGTTCTATACCGACATACATAATTTACTTACGTACTTATGCACTATATGTATTTATTGTATTATAATAAATATATAATGTCACAATAACATTAAAAATTGAAACAATATGTGAATATGACGTGTATTATTATAAAAACAGAGTGTCTGTAATGGTTAATACCTATTATTATACATAATTTGACGCTATTATATTATGCAGTTTTTAATTTTTAATCGGATAGGTTTAATCCCTCCTCGGCCCTTTTTTTAGCATTTTTCATTACCACATCTTTACATAAGGTTATTTTAATTAGTATACTAGGTACAATAAGTACGCGCATTATAATGGATTGTAAATACACATGTGTTAATGGGGATTCAAAGGTTTTCATTATTATAATATATTTCTGTGTAGAGCAGAGACCGCTTTGATAAATAAACTTTTTTTATATAGTTATAATTCGTACTTATTTCATTACCTATTTGAAAAAGACCTTTGTACGCATTTCGTTAAATATTTCCCTTTGACTAATTAGTTTATAAATATTTCATAGAATTAAGTTTTCTCTTGACTTGTCGGTCGACTTTTCGACATTTATTTTTATCCGTCACATTAATATATTACTCTGTAAAGAGATTCCAATTTCAAACTCTGAGCCAGATTTTGTTCAAGCCAACATGTATAAATAACAATATATAGATAGGTACTTCGATGTTTTTATTATAAAACTGTCGTTGCTATTCTAAACAGAAAAAAAAGTTTCTTCAGTCACATTTATTTTATTTTATAAGCAAATTGGTTCTTAGCTTATGGACTTTTACTATTGCCTTGAAGAGGGTAATTAATTATGTTTTGTTTTTAATTAAACTGCTTTATGTGTCACATTTAAAATTCACGTAAAAATAATACCTAATTTAAAATCGATTTACTTAATTAATTATGCTAATGATCTGATCATGTACGATTGTGCAAACTCACAACAGCCGTTCTCCTATAATAATTATTATCGTTATCGTTATATTTTATAACAAAACACGAGTGGATTCGTTTATAGACGTAACAGACTTACAGTGTGCCTACGCATGTTATCCAAATATTGAAACACCTATCGAATGCATCGTGCCATATACTGTAGACATCATATTCGTCTTCAAAAGTGTGTATAAAAATCATTCTACAGATGAAACGCACAGTAATATATGTACATTTATAATGGATTATTATTATTCGACATCGGTCTACGCGGAATAATTCCAAGCGTTCATACCCAGCACAAAACGAAACGTCAAAATAAACTTTATATCTTATTATGCAACACGCAATAACGCACGTGGAGCAGTGCAGCAAAATGCAATTTATTACTCGCGTAATGCCAGGACGATGTTGGTATATTTAGGTACATATAACGTATATTATATTATGTGTATTGTATTATTATACAGACAATAATAATGATATGCGTGCGTATTCCCGGTGACACGAAATTATGAATCATTCGACGTTATTTTAAAAGTCAAATTAGGTCCGGCCAGACGACGATTAAATTATTATTATGTAGGGAAACGAAATCACCACACACTCATAAGCGACGGGATTAAGAATCACTGCAAAGGATTATGTCCGGCGATGGAAATTTATACGTATATACACGTCATTATTGCATATACGCGTTATTATTATAATATGGCCACATCCGCCTACTGCTGGGTACTGTGACCGGATCAAATTGTAAAATTGATAGCTACCGGTGTTCACGCTATGCAATTTATTATGTTATAATACATGCAGTGAATAAAATAAACTGCATACAAGCATTACCTTTATTGTGTTTGTACATACACGTGTATAATATGTCATAATATATACGTCGTGTCGTTGAACGTATATCAAAATTATAATAGTATAATCCGCACTATCCGGTGCTCAATTCGATCGAATTATAATATAATAATTATTATCTAGGTACACCGTGTACAGTGATACAAGGAAGTAACCAAAAGGAACCAGTGATGAGTAGGGCATGTGGATTAAATCTTATTCTTGACTTATCGTTACTATCCTCACTCGATTTATCCTTTAGTTGCTTATCGGTAATAATTAGTAAGTGAAGTAGCTTAAAACAAGCCTATTAGACGACTCGCATGACACTGTTAATTATATCAGCGGCAGTGCCGTTTTTCCTTACAGTAAACTATGTGGTGTAAATATTTTGTAAGGAATTATTCATACATCGCATCGTTAGGTATGTCACAGCGAGGGAGACGAGCAACGGAGGGGAACATACAGTTCTTTTAATCTTATTTTCAAAAGCGATACAAATCTAGTGACGTCTGTCTAAAATCTTTTAATTCATACTCATACGCGCCAAAAGTCGATTTTTCAAAAATGCATATGCAATATTTTTTGATACAATAGGTACAGATGTAGGTACTTACTACACCTGTACGAAAAAAACACATGCAAAGGGGTTTCATATTTTTATCAAAACCTAATAAAATGATTTCCGTTGAAAAACCAAAGCGATACAACATTATATTGTATGTTTTTATTTATCGAAAACGGAATATAACACATACAAGGTGTACGAGTACAGCTTTAATAAATTGTGAGTTATATTAGAACATTATTATCTTCGGACGTGTTGATTAATTATTTACGTTACTATTCGAAACGGATACGAATCGACAGTTATGTTTTTAAATATGTTCTCGAAGGGTTATTGTGAACATCAACACGACTTTAACATAAAACGTAATAACTATATAATAACATAAGTAATATTATAATATATAGTCTGCCCGTCCGACGACGTAATAAAATATTTGAACAGTTTCTAAGCGAAATCGCCATTCGGGAAATCTTACCACAAGTATAATCCAAAACAAAATGTGAGCTTTATATTGCCTATGCATACGTAATATATTACAATATTATGTTATTATGATTTTCAAACATATAGGTTACCGGTGAAAATCATTTTGCCTCGGCGTGAACTCTGGACGGCGTGAGAAAGGGTGATTGCTGTTCACCCGCCGCAAGTTACATACGCGTACAATAATAAGTATATTATAACAATATGGAGCGCGCGCGTGGTACACAATACGACGCGTGTCGGACATAATAAAATACACACAAGCGTGGTTTGTATATAATATAATATATAATATCATTATGCTCGTGGTCGTATTAAAACGTATTACACGCACATATAGGCGTATCACAGAACGGCGTACATATAATATTATATATATACTGTATAGGTTTGGTCGTCCCGTTGGGTGGCGCGACTTTCGTATAATATATATATGTATCCGCCGTCGCAGTCGGTATACCTCACACGCCGACTTGTAAATGTCAACGTTTTCGGGGCGACCTCCTGCGGCGACCTCAAATACAAACATACAACACACACATACACATTATATACTTAACTATATGCGTCGAGAGCTTTTCTCGGACCACAACACTCGATTGGAAACGTATATATATAATGGTACCTATAATGATATCCACTGCACACTGGTTACAAGACCGCGAGTTCGGCGTGCAAAACCCACGACGGCGGCTCGGTCGGGGGCTCGGGACTCGGCTGTTAAATTGGATTTTGAACGAGCGGACCCGATCTGACAACATTTATAAATGCCATTCTGATTATTTGTAAGACTTACAATGGTGCATCCTGTATGCGAATTACGTATTTTTATATACCTTGTGTACATATTATGTAATATATATATAGGTACTGCTATAGCTATATAATAGATATAGCTACATAGATTTCTGCACGTCAGCAAGTCTATACGAGCGTAAGTATACAAAGATCTGTGCGATGCGTTTATACGCACTCCGTTGACCTGGAAAATCAGCTCAGCGGGCGCTAAATAATTTATCTCATCGTCATCACACAACCCATACTCATATATGCTTGCCCACCTACGCTTCCACACTGGTTATACTATTTGTTTATTTAGTATCGACACGAGAATGTAGTTAGTACAAAACACGTTAATACGTCACGGTCACAAGTATTTGTTGATCCTGAACTTAAAAAATTAAAATATTTGTTCTCGTGTTCCTAGGTACTTGGGGATAAACAACAGGCTACATCGTTTGTGTGTAAATAATATTTGTTAAGAGTGGAATATCTGCTAAATGCGTTCAACAAATTACGTATAAAAGTAATTGTCTTGTAGATCTGTTTATAACCTGCAGTTGGTGGATACGTGGATCTTCATACGACATGAAGTTTCGCCGAAAATGTCGACAATCCTCGACAAACGAAGTCATTGATTATATCAAATTTTGGTCGTTAAAATCTGTAGTAATCGTTAGTTTTTGATTAGACTTTTTAACGCGTTACAATAACGCCCGCTGACCGCTATACATACATACATAGGCGCAACTAGGGTTAAAATTATGGGGGGGCTACAGCCCTCCTAACAAACCTATGAACTTAAAATATCCCATGGGGTGCCATCCCCCCCTAGTCCATAAATACCATCATAAAAATGGTATACTCTACTCAACATTTTATAGCAACCACTAGTAATTAGTATCTTACTAGTTTCTTAAAAATGTAATATTAATTATTATTATAACTAAATTTGTTTACCTCTAATATGAGAGTAAGAAAAAAGAAAACAAGTCAACTTTTTATAGTAGGTAACATTTTAATAAATTAACGGTATTTTTCTATTGTTAGCACTTGAAAAATCGTTTAAAATGTCTTCACTGTTAATATTGTTTGATATGTCTCTCTCAATATGAATGATAGATAAATTTGAAAACCGTTCTTGTATCATAGTAGACCGTAACCATGTTTTGACTCGCCTCATCGCAGAAAATGACCTTTCACAAGTTGCACTACTTATTGGCAAAGTATATGCAACACCAAGGAGTTTGTATAGATTTGGAAAAGTAGCTTCATTTATGATACTTTTCATTTGCTCTGGATCACCTAATACCTGATCTTGATACACAGTTTGAAAAGCATTTTTTGCAACAGTCATTTCCGCCATTAATGTATCAGTATCAATTTGAAACAGATCCTATAATACAGTAGTAAAAAAATATAAATTAAAGCATATAATCATAATATTCATTGTTTAGAGATTTTATTGAAAGATGATGTATTCTTACTTTATAATGGTTAATGAATAATTTGCTTTCTTTAAAATCAAGCAGAAAAATAATTTAATATTGTTTAATTTTGAAAAATAATAATTATAGTATGTATGTTTATTAAATGTTTTACATATTTTTAATAAGATACATACATATTTTTTATATATACCTTGATTAGTAGACAGTTCTTTTTCATCATGACCGCGGAAAGCTAGACCTTGTCTAGATAAATATAATACAATATCTATTAATATTTTCAAATATTCACGGTTTATAGAAATTTGTTCTCGGTTTGCAGTTTCTAAGCTAGTGTGAACAGAACCTGACTTTTTTGTTTGTTTAAGAGCAAACCATTTTGCTGAACATACCAAATGGTGATTAGAACTGCCATGAAGTTGTAATTTTGATTTTGATCCTTTCCCTTTAGAGCCACTAAGCTGTAAATAAAAATAATTAATGTCTATATTTACCTACTAATAACTGTTCACAAATGACTAGGCTATATACAAATATATAATACAGTATGAAAAAATGTACACTCTATTACACCACCTATGTAAAAATAAAAAGTTTAAAAGCATCAGATTTTTAGAAATATTCTCCTATGTAATCTTTTACACATTTCAAAATTAATACAATAATAAACTTAGTTAAAAACAGTTTAAAATTTACCTTTTTCCAATTGTTGAATCCTATTTTGACAAATGTATCCTCTGAAGTCTCATTACCAAATATACGGCACACATAACAATAAATTGCATTACTCTCGATACTGTACTCAATCCATGGAAAGTGATCATACCATGAAGCACTAAAACTTCTGTTTTGAGTTCCATGTTTGGTTTTTGGATACACCTAAACAAAATTTAAAATTTAAGTGTCAGGTAGCAACATAATTGAATAATAATGCATTTTATTACAAGTCTTAAGTTAACAAAGTACTTACCAAAATGGCAAAATACTATTATGATTTAAGCAAAAGGGAAGTAGGTTCATAGGTACTCATTTATTATAAAAAATATTTACATACCTACACCTAAAGGTTTTTGTTGCTATATACCTATTTTATATTAAAATAGTTAGGCTATTTATGATAAATGTTGTAGGTATTTATATATTAAGGCATTAATGACATGCAAAAATAACAAAAAAAAAATAGAAGTTAAATATACACAATTTTTAAAATTATTTAATAATGAATAACTTACCTGTAATATTGGTCGGTATGGCCCGGTGTGAATATCACCTAAATCATTAGGGCTATTCGGCTGTATTTTCTGTGCTATTACGGGCTCTTCAGCTTCTACTATGGAAGTTTCTTTGACCACTACGGGCACTACGCATTCATCATTTTTTTTTTTATTAATATTGAAAATATTAAAAACTTTATTGTTCATCTTAATATCGTATAGCAATAAATTCACAAAACTAATAAGAAATAAGTAATAACAATAACTGAAAAATACAGAGGCGTAACGTTTTATAATTGTAAATATTCTTCAATATTCCAACCTCAATTACAAGACAGATGACAGTACGACAAAGCTTATCAATGCAATCCTAAATATCACAAAATAATATAAAACCCACAGTCCCTGTCTAAAAATAGATATTTTTCACTCAATATATTTTATCAAACATAATCGTTATCTCTTATCTATTTTACTTGAAAACTTTTCGAGATTTAAAATATTCATTTCTTTTTTTCCAAGTGACAAAATACAATTTTACGTGTAATATTTAAAATTAATAAAGGATATTTTTGGGGGGGCTAAACCATAGCCAGGGGGGACTAAGCCCCCCCTAGCCCCCCCCTAGTTGCGCCACTGCATACATACCTATATATAATATATATATATATCTGTACGGCGAGCCCGATACGTAAGTCATTCATATTTTATTATAATAATACGTAACTACATACGTCTGTTTTAATAAAAAAAATCACACGACAACCGGGAAGAACGTGTTAAACAGTTAACAAGCGTGTAGGTACATCATGTATTATTATATTATATATAATGCGCGCTCTACAACACAGTCTATATATATACACGATATATAGTAACCTGCGTTGGGCTGTATACTCGTAGGTAGGTACATTATTATATTATTGTACGCGACGGTTTCAAAACGCTCGTTCATAAATCAAAAATCATTATACAATATATAATATTAACCGTTCGGTATACCTACTTTATAAGACATATTTTTTTGTGTTTGGACAATTTCAATGGAAGTGGCAACGCGCCGCAGCAGCACAATATAATAATAATAAAAAATATATGTACTGCACCACATTCACCGAAAAGATCACTGTATAATATGACACCACCGGACACGAAGATGAAAGGGTATATGAACAGAACAACGAAAACAGTGAGGAAAAAACCATTGCGATTTTGTCGCTCTTAATATATATAAATATATTGTCTGGATATGAATCGGTCGGCACAGTATATTTCGAAAGGTACATTCATATAATGTTAAAAAAATAATAATAAAAAAAAATATATTATTATAATACAACAACTTTGACGGCAATGAGACGAGCCGGTGCCTCGATGCAAAACTCAACAAGCGATAAGAGGATTAAAAGTCACAAAGTTTTTCCGTCAACGGACGTCGTTTATACAATCTTCGAGTTGTTATATTAAAGCACACAAAGGAACGTGCGAGAATCTACTAAACTAAAAAAAAATATAAGAGAGGAAAGGAAGAAAAAACTAATAAGCCACAAGAAAAACTAATAACGAGAATAAAACATGGTCGACAACCTCCACGAACGACGTTTATTGCATAGAGAATTCGCTCATCCCTGTATAATTATAATAATATACAAGCACTTTATATCTAAGTGAACATTTAATTTCCGGCGAAAACGATGTTATCCACTTCGCAATACGCATCTCACACGAGTTTTACTCATACTTTTCTTATATTAAAATAAAAGAATTTTCTTTTAAAAAAAAAAATAAAATCTTTAATATTAAGAAAATACTATTTTTATAATTAATCTTACAAACACATCAGTGTTTGTTCTTTACATATTAATATTTATTATGTTCTGAGTGTTCTGACATAATGATAGTATGAAATATTATAATAATAATAAATAATTACAAAAATAATTATAATATGAGTATTATCGTCATTCGCCACGAGTGTAGTATACTAATCACAATTTACCTAAATGACATATAGATAACAATAAATATAATTTATTAGCATCCAATCAAATATTAATAAATAATATGCTTATTATTTTCTAAATTCTGGGGGAAAGGAGGAAGAGCGGACTAAACCTTAGATACGCCTATATGGTAGTTTATATAATATAATATACCTACCGCATGATTTTGTTGAACACAATCAATAAAACGGGAAATTATGTCCCACCAAAAGACCGTGAGAGCCCACCGACAGACGACATCGCCTCTTACGCCAAACACACAAAAATGAGTAGTTTCACTTGGTAGTAGTGTAAGACGTATAACGATTTACAAGATCGAGTGCGTTTCACAGTCAACAATTTATATATCACATACGTGCGTTTGCATGTTGATGAATATTAAATATAACTTTTATTTTGTACCAATGTGGGTCCTCACATCGTTACATAAAACGTATATATACATATATATATATAAATAATAATAAACAACAACTGCCACAATAGTATTTTACTTCAACGTTTGACAGTCTAATACTCATGACTGACTATATTAAAATATAACAACATTTTACTAAAATGTGTACCATAATGGTATGTTGTTAAAATATAAAAAAAACTTAACAATAGAGTACCGACAAATCAAAATATTGATAACGGTACATATTATATATAATATTAAGTATTGTATACTACTATACATTTAAAATCAATAATGATAATACAAACAAATGTTTATTGTTAATAATATTATTTATATAGATACGTTTGATATAATTTTTAAAACAGTTTTCAAAACAGTGCTACTATGGACTGTGGTGTAGAAACGGAGTCCAAGTTTGATTACTTGATGTATGTACTTGGCTTCATAATTCTAAAATCACCCAATAAATTATTATATTACATACAATTGCGAATTATAAGTAATTCATTACTGGTTTTAGTGGTATACAGGAGTGGTATAAGTACTATAGAGTAATAAAGAGTGATACAAATAAGTGTTTACACTCATGATTATTCTTAATAGTTTTAATTTTTATGAAAATATTATTTTTACATAATATTATACCATTACAACTCGCAAGACAATACTTTAAAAATGCTTATCACTATATTTTTTAATTATTTACTTTTCTGAATGATTAATTGTTGAATTTCACATTCCAAAGCAGTATGCTTTTTGGAATTGCTATACCTACGTCGATACTTAAACATTAATTTTCGAACGAAAGTAATAGTTAATATTATTGTTATTTTGTTAGTATAAGTATTTAGAGTTTATTTGTGAGTGGAGTAGTGGACCGACATTCATGAAATAGTTCATGTACCACTCAATGATCCCCTCATTTATAAACTTTAAATAGTTATAACTAATATTAACTAATAACTATTACAATTATATTAAACACACAACTAAAACTCAACTAATACTTCCGCTTTACTCACATAAAAAGTAATATTATACTAAATTATATTCACGGCACCCCGTGGGTTATATACTTATATATATATGAATGATAACATAACGATAAAGTACATGAGATATTACAAATGTACGAAATGCGCCTGCGCGAACGTAATATATAGGAGATTACAGCTGAGGGAGTAAGACACGTTTCAAACTAATTACATTTTCCGTCTCGTTACATGGTATTTTACGACCGTGTTAAAAATTATATACTGGTTATAACGACGCGACGTTCATTTTGTCCCGCGAAAAAAATCTGTACACCTACGCACGCGCGTTTCAGCCTATCCAATACGATTTTACAAACAAATTTTAATTAAAAAAATCATCAGCATAACGACTATGCATATAACAAACTACATGTGGGTATATTGTATGAATTGTATATCATTATATCGTCGTTGGAATCAAAATCGAATAACGTATAATATGTATACGTTGAAATCGTCACGCTCGCGTTTATCTGTCGAACTAATTTTAACAAGAAAAATCGCAATATCTGTTTGAATCCGGGACTTCCGTGACCCGATGATAGTCTACCTCCTTAGAGTACAGAATACACATAATTAAAAAACTATAATCTTATTATGATATTAGCAGAAGCACTTTTGTAGGTACGTAAAAACATAGCAAAATTGTTTTAATTGAAAATATTATACTACGATTTACTATAAAACATAAAAATAACTACTAACAAAATTGAAAATCATAATTTTATATGACAAAAACTTTTTGTAAAATATCCAATTTTTAAAAAGCTAAAACTTATTATTATTTTATGAAAACAATGCAATACTTTTATTTTAAACATTTACTGTTCCAGATATCAAAACAACAAATTAAAATGACTATTCTTCAATAACATTGTGATTTATACGAAATAGTAAGAGTTGTTGTTGCTCTAAAATAATTTTTAACCGATTTTAATATGATAT
Source organism: Rhopalosiphum padi (assembly GCF_020882245.1). Taxonomy (NCBI): domain Eukaryota; kingdom Metazoa; phylum Arthropoda; class Insecta; order Hemiptera; family Aphididae; genus Rhopalosiphum; species Rhopalosiphum padi. The sequence continues at coordinate 35,950,461 of NC_083598.1, forward strand.
TGATCAATTTAAAAGAACACAATAGTTTCTCTATAATGTTTTTTCTATAATTTCATAACTGCAAAATCAAATAAATTTACTGATTTACAGACACCGGACCTTTTGCAAACTACTTTGGAATGTGGCATTTGCACACATTCAAATTAAATTCTATATTTTTCTAAAATTTAGTTTATAATGTCTAAAATATAACCTCTTCAGAATACTTGCGATGTATACACCTCTTAGGTAGTTAAGTAGAAGCCAACCATCAGTGTCACTGTAAATGTATATATACACGTAGATATGGGTAATTATCTTATAAATTATATCATCCAAGGGTATGCGTGGTGTAAGTAAAGTGAAAACTTAAAAAAAAAATAAACTTTACAAAATGATCATATTGTTGTATTGTATGGGTAAATTAAATACGCTAAAATATGAGGTCGTTAGTTGTTTTTTTATCGTATAAAACTTTAATTTTTAGTGGAGCGTCCACTTTGTTTTAAGTGAAACTCTCGACTTTTTGACACGTATAATAAATACCTACACTATATACACGGGCTAGGAGAATATATAACAGCCCGGTTGGAAAAAATAATCATTTTCAAGCGCCCACTTTACACAATGGCTATCGAAACAATAGGTCGAGACGTTATTATTACATGAATTGTGCTCTTGATTGGCAACGTAAATGTATTATTCACGTGCTATATATATATATATATATATATAATTGTTCGTACGTTATAATGTTATATACGAGGAATTATAATATAGTATAGCAGTGTTTGTTTTGAGTACCCGTAAATTAAAAACCAAAAATTTAACAAAAATAAAACACATTTTAACATACTCAACACAAGATAAATACCTACATAAATTATGTTTGACTTGTAGCAGAGTTTAATGTTTGGACATGAAATGTTCATTATAGTGACCAATACTTCTGCAGTAATGCATATCATTACTTTCATTAGTTTATTCAATTTATCATTGTTGGAACACAACTTATAAAGAATACTATAAAACTTATTCGCCGTGCAATTAAAAAAAGTATCGAAACTACATCATTATCATAATAATTATTCGATCATCATACAACTTGTCTTCTGGACGTTACATTATTATTATATACATTGTGACAACTCATTCAAAACACGCTCAAAGAAACCATTTAATACGTTCTATATTATAATATATTATACTATTTCATTTATATGCGATTATGACTTATAAGTAATGCAGTAAACAAAATTAAAAAAAAAAAATTAAATTAAAGTTTTTAAATTATATAATCTTAGCCCCTAGGGATGTTTCGAGTTTTAATACTTTTCGCTCAAGGTTGTTCGACGTACGCCTCCCATCAAGTACACGACTACGCGAGAGTTTGTGGATTTATGTTTTTTATTCATACTGCATCATGAGAAAAAACCGGATATTCGAGTTTCTAGAAAAAAATTTGGTTTTGTCTCATTTTTGACTGACAAAGAAAAGGGTTTACAAAAGTGACAGAGGTGATCGATTGGAAATAATAAAATAAAATAAGCTTTAGTTCGATGTATCATATATAGTTCTAAAGGGGGGTTTTTAATATATTGACTAAAATATTTTTCCTGAGGATATTTCATCTTTTTTGAATCTCAGGTACACATTTGTTTGCTATATGTGTATATAGTATATACATATATTATTGCACCATGCCGTATTTTTCTGTAGACTGCCGCGTGTACAAAAGTAATATCAAAACAAACCGATAAATTATATTTAAACTTCTGATTTTGAATAAAAGTAACTATTACAATCTGTTTGTTAAGTATAGAAACCAGAAATGTAAACGCCTTCGTCATTTGTATATATACACGTCTCCTATATTATACATTATATAGTGATATTTATACAATACAATTAATATATAAAATAAAAATATGATTCTGTCTACAGAACGCATTCAATGTTTAATATCATGCGAATGAATTACAAGGTATGGCGTAACTTAATTATAATTTATAAGCTTTAAATAAAGATAGTTCTCGTTTATAAAAATTGAAAACTATATATTATACACCGTATTTATACTATCTTGTCTTCTAAAATTTATAAACCTTATATTATTATTATACATATGAGCTTAAAGTAGATATTTTAATAATATAATTATAACTCGTATAGCTTAATGGTTTCTATATTAAGTATAACATGAACCGTAATATAATTACGCAGCCCTTAATCAACCTTAAATGGATTTTATGTAGTAGGTATTATGGATGCGAAAAACAAATCATGATATAATATATACATAATATTACATTATTTTAGTCGATCGTCATCATTACAATAATATTTGTTAAACGTATATCTTTATATTTATTTTTTTGATCTACTATTTAACATTTAACATTGTTTTATAATTTCGTTTAAATGTTAAATTACTTATAATAATTTTGAGTTATTTTAGATTTTCGTACTTAACGCATAACGCATAAGTATAATGTATTGTAATGAGCAAACAATAAGTCAATACTAATGAACTTTATATATATAATTGTATTCAAAAAATAAATTTAACTATAATATACGCGAGACGTTTTACCGATGTAATATATGAACGGATAGACGATAGTGTATATATATATATATATATAGTGACTATATCTTAAAATGGTATATAATAATATAACGTTAACGTAAACTTTGTATAGTTTAGGTTTAACGTAGGTATATATTGTACATCATAGTTACAGGTAAACTAAAAGTGAAATTTATAAGATTTCCATTCTTATCGCAAAAATTAAAGTCAATTTACATTTTTTTGACTTGAAAACACCAACAAGCCAAGACAAGAAAACAATCATTACCCGCAGAAATATATGCTTTAATGACATGACTAACCGTTATGACACCTATTGTATATACAAAACAATTTTTCCGAAAAGTTTTAAACAATGATTTTTGTCGTTCAGTTGGCAATGCCAGTAAGATATTAAATGTGTGGATTTCAAAACAAATTCTATAGGTATTAGTAAAATATGTATATATTATATTATTATATAGCTCGTGCAGCATTGATAAATAGCATAGATAACACGATGAGAGAATCGAATTTCGGCAGAGTTTGGTCAAACCAAAAACGGTCAAGGTCTCTGCAGGTTAACTCCTCTATTGTAGAGCATATTTATAGGTATAACATTCTTATTTGATTAAAATAAAGGGACAGAAGCATAATATTATAACATATATAATATTTTATTCGAGGTGTTTACGGTCTAAAAAAACATCGCATAAAACCTTACATGCAGCAAAAGTAATAAAAAATACTTAAAAAATGCACCACTGCAAGACTTATTGCCATATACCGTACGCTATTGTCTCGTATTTATTAAAACATACACTTATAATAAATAAGTAGAATATAATGATATAGTGCCGGGAAAAATTTTCCAGCAGAACGAAGGTCACCGATAACCTTTCCCCCCCTTGTACAACTCTATAAAATTAACGCCCTCGTCATAGAGAATTTTGCATAACATGATATTATATAATATTTCAACGCTTGTCGTTACACTTAGGTAGGTACGTCTTGCAACATAATGTCATATCTACAGTGTTCGTAGGTTATAGGTGGTATATGACAGGATAACAATAATATCAACTTTGCTCAATCTGTTTTTCGTCTGAACGTCTAATCCTACAATGTATATTGTATAATAATATATAATATACGCACATAGTCATAATATTATCATCATTATTAAGTACACACGATATTATATAGTCTATAGTTCTATACCTAATAATTATTATAACTAACGCTGTCTGCGCTGTACAAAAAAAATTCCGCACGACTTTCCGTGTGCCGCGGCGGTTGATATTTAATATTTATATTATTTATAATACGGCATATTATAATATACACCGTAACAGTTCTGGCCATACAACACGATATTATTATTATTATTTTTATGCAAACAAAACGATCGCGCCACGGAGACGACTCTAAACGCGCGTTGTATATACCCAATAATAATATTGACAACGTAAAAAATCGTCGTGCCAACAAGAGTGGTGCACGCCGCATATGCGTGTATGCAGTGTGCGTACAACTGCGGTCTATTAATTTCCGTCCTTAATGGGATTATGACAAGAAAATTATATGCACGTCGACCGCCCCGGTACGTAGGTACGCGTATATTATACACATACACACATACATAATAATAATAACATTATATACATATACGTATCTCGCGTACAGGTATATATAATAATAATAATATAAAAACAAATAAATCTTTTAAAATTCCTCACGCACACACTCACACAATCTCTTTTTCCTATGCACACACACATTCGCGCGTGTGGATGGTAAACGACCCGTTTATGATTGCTGTGGGCGTGTCGCGGCGATGCGGGCGTCTGCAGCGCGGGACCTCGGCAAACCGGTCGAGAATTATTCGGTGAAGTGAATATTACGCGAGCGTATACATTATTATATTATGTATTTAGCCATGTTATGTGTATGCCTAAGATACGTTTACCGTGGTAGTGGTATATATTTTAGTATGTACTTGAGGCATATATACATAGGTACAGCAGGTACACATATAGGTTAATCGTATACTTAGAGTGGAGCCGCGATCGCACACACACCTCATCTCATCGACGATTTTACGCTAGCGACACAGCTACAGCAAGTGGTATATTATAATATACTCGCATATTTAGTTATAATACGTATAACCGAAGCTGCAGCACTGCAGTGTTCAAACACCCCGAAATATTTGGGTTTTTGTATGGTTATTTACTTATTCAATTTTAATGTTAATTTTGTTATATCAATAGTTATATTTTTTAAAAAAGTATTGTAAGTATACCTAATTTTCATAAAAAAAATTTGTATATGTATTAAAAAAAGTTCTACTTTTCAATAACTGATTTTAAAAAACACCCCTAAAACTTTTTTCTGCATACATCCCTGGCTGTTTATATGGCGGTAGGAAAAAAATATAAATATCAACGAGTTGACTAGATCGAGAATAACTGTACAGCATAATATAGGTATATATCTACACGTTTTTTTATAATATGATAATATCATCTATGTATACAATATATTATACATAGTTGTTTGTTTGATTATATAATAACGACTTTCGAACTGGGTTTGGTTAGAAGTCAATAATTGTAAACTGAGTTCGAATATCTCTATATGTACAACGGCTAACATAATTTTAAGTGGTAAAATTATTAATAAAAGGAGGAATTATAATTTACTAATTATTGAGAAAACTTGAATTATAATACATTTTGAATTTGAAAAGTGAGTGGCGTATTATAATTTCACACTTTCACAGTATACATGCGCAGACCTATACATTTTAATTTTAACAACATATAAAAATAATATGTATTATATTTTATATTGCATGAATCAATCATTATACAATTTATAAAATATTAGTTCACTAAAATTGTTATAGACGAACCTGCATTAATTTAATGTAATTGATGTATGTTTTTACCTATATATATAGGTATATATAGTACATGGAAAAACATGACGTTATCACACCATTCACAACATAAAACTTTAACTGTCAAACATTTCGGAAAATTATGAATGTATATTAGGTGTACTCGATATATATATATATATAGAAAAAACAAAGAAAAATGTACTTATTTACTTCTATTTAAACTTATTATAAGTATATTTTTTAAAACTTAATTTTACTAACCATGTTCAAATTTTAAATATTATACAATTAATATTTTTAATTTATTATGGCAGGGCATTTAGAAATTTTGAATGGGATTACTTACGCAAATTTTGGACAGGATTGACGTATCGTTGTATTAGTCAGCAGCTATATTTTTTTGTATTCTAGGTCGATTCACAACTGTTAATCACTATAATATTATAACAATTGTTAAATATTAAAATTTCTGTCATTTGTCATTATCCATGTTCGAGAAACGCAATAATATTTAGGAAAAATTCATGTAAATTTATTTTGGAAGATTATAATGAATATTAAAAATTCTATCAAGCATTCTGTAAACGTAATAGTAGCAATTAATCAACAATATATACCTTATACCTACCTATTCTATAATGTACCTATTAGCTGCTCTGTACGTTTTTAAGTATAGACATACAGGAGCTATATAAGAAACAGCCAGCGGGTATAGAAGAGTACATAATATACATTCAACAGATTCTTCAATAGTAAACACTCGTTATTTCAAAAAGTTTATGAATATTATTGGAAATAAGTTTATTTACATAATTTTAAATTATTACAAAATAACAGTTTGGAAAAAACATCATATTTTTTACTATTATTTTAATAGTTTCATATTTTAACTTTTTTTAAGTTGTTTTTAATGCTGGCATGTATCCCGAAGCAGGATATTTTTCTGAGAATTTCAATTCCTGTATAAATAAAATTCGAATTTCAAACGAATATATGGTTAATATACCACTTGATTTTAAGTCGAATCACCCTCATGTACTGTGTAGGTACTAAAGATATACTTATATACAATATATTATTTATTATTTATACGATGAGTGGCTATAGGTAGTACGAGGACAAACAAAGTGAAGTTTAGATGTGGGTTTAGGTTATTTGTACCCACATCCACGACATCATCCATATACGATAGTAAGCCAACTGCACAGTATAATTCTCAAACGTCATCAAAGCTGATTACGCGTTGTGCGTTCAATAAATTCTGTCGACAAACGTCGTGAGATCCCAGAACCATAAATATTATATGATCTTCAGTGAAGTTTGTGTGGAAATGTTTTTCTTTTTTAAATAATATAAATTGATACGATGACACAGACCGCGTGTCTTCGTCGTCGTCGATGCAGTGCGTGTGACTGATGCCTGCATTAAATCCCATTATAAAATTCGCGTCATGGCGACGTTTTATTTAAGCCTTATATAATATTCGTACCTAATTTCGGTGCGGTCGTATCGCACGGTCATGATTAGTAAGAAAAAAAAAATAAAGAAAAATGCCATCCCGGCATATATATAAACGTTTAGCGGTATTAAAGTAACTATGTTACTTCATATTTTATTATTATATGCCCTCATAAAAACATCCCTGCAGCAAATGATAATAATAACAATAATAGTATATTATATTTATAAGGGTAGTTAATTAAAGGGGCGGACAATATTATCTGTAAGACATTATAGATGATTTATTGGATTCTAAGGAAAGTGCGCGCGGCATTTTTTCTTGTAATGGTATAATATAATTTACTCGTATTTTAATGATTATCGTTAAATTAAGAGAAAAATAAGAATAAAGAAAAAGGCGTATACTTACATATTATTAAAATGGTTTAAGTTATTATAATAAGCGATTATTTAATATTTTCACAGGAACTGCGTCTGTACTAATTGTATATATAATTATTATTCTTCGATTTTTGGCAGGACTGCAGGAGCAATGCGAAATGACGAAAATAGATATTCAAACAATTTGCGACAAATTGCGATTTATGACTGCAGCACTACTAACGTTTCGCCGGAATCATTGCCTTACCCCACGGCGAGTATATTCTATGTGCGAAAAGCCGAAAACAACGTTCGACGAAATGAGATATTCCTTCGCCGTTGATCACAATCCGTTGATTTTATTACACAACCGTCGAAATAATAATAATAATCGTAATAACATTGTTCTCATAACATTTCCGAGAACGAGATTTGATCGTCTCTTTTGCGTTTCGTCGAAATCTCATATGAACGCTATTTTATATATAATATATACACACCAATGCCGTTTTCCAACCGTTGTCGCAGCTCGCTTGGTTCGTATAATGATGTGTGCACTGGTGTTGCGCTGAACAGCTTAGAAATTCAACACCTAACGGGTTGCATTTTATTAATATTGTTACGTATATAAAGTGACAAATTTTCACACCTCTGTTGGTATAAGACTCGCATAATTATTATTAAATATTATATATACTTTTTTTATCACGGTTTTATTAAAATCGTTATTCGCTTGATTTCATATCCATATACATAGACAAAAAAAAATGAATAATGAAAACTAAAAAAAATCCTATTAACTTTAATAAATATCTAAATGAAATATAAAACCGTCACACCTATACGCAGACAAGCTGGCGCATTTAAATATTATTTAAAAATATCGGGTTTTCTTTAAATTTTAAGGTGACTGTACTTTCTTGTATATGTATTAGTGTATAATACAATTTAATATTTTAAGATCCAAATATGTTATCTATATCAATAATTACTTTTTTTTAAGTTTAGAACCAACGGGCGACGAAACTACTAAGACTGTTTGTTTTCGCAATACTTCCGCCAAAAATTATGTATCTACCTATAGGCTATAATTATATATAACAAAAGCTGAAGATTAATTAATTTTATTATAAGTATACGCATTACGTATGATATGACATATTATATTGTTTTTATTGTTGTAGCCCCTATCTCTCCCATTCATTTAGATAAAAATTCAAAAATATTTTTTACTGGAACAGCATATTTTAAGTGCTATTTTTGTACATCCTGAAATGACGATTAGTGCAGTAAAAAAGTATAAAATTCACAAATTAAAAATAAAAAATAAATTATAATGATGTGATAATAATTGAGTTTTAAACTAACTTTTATATTATTTAATTTTAAATACAAAAATATGATACTTTGAAAGTCAAAATTCAATTAAACAAAATGTATAAGCATTCAGTATACCTTTTATAAAAATATATAAAATGAGTAAAAATATTAAAAAAAATATATTAAAGAAATAAAATATTAGTTCTTACCGAAAATATACCACAAACGTAAAATCTAACAATACATTCTACTTTTCTTGAAAGTTGAAATTAATTTGTAAAATGTGTTAAAAGATATGCACTTGATTGAATTGTCTAAATAAAAATAATAAAATTACAATTTGATGTTGACAGTTTGACATAGAATACCTAAGTAACTATGTGAGAAGACGAAATAAAAGAAGTAGGTACCTACGCAGTTCCTATAGTTAGGTTGATTATTAGACATAGGACATCTATAATATTATAATAATATTTCGTAACATAATATAAAGACTGACAAACAAAACCTGTGGTGATTGATAACCTCTTCATTCATTTAGAATAAGAAAGTATTACAAGTATTATAAACTGTGATATTATGACTATTAGAACATTATTGCACACTTTAATTAATTAATAAAAGTAATAATAAATTAAAAAAATATTGATTGAACCAAAACCGTAGTACGTAAAACAAGTAGAACGATCGTAACATTTACAACTAAACTTACAAAGTTACCTTCGGGGTTTTAATTCCAAAGACAACCATATAATATACATTAATAGATTTAAATATATAGGTACTGAAAAAATCCATATTTTGTAAGAGCAAAATACGCTCAAAATTTAAAATTTAGATCATTATAAAATATAATAATATTCTTTATTATTCTGTAGGTGTTTATTGATTTAATGTATACAGTGTATTCACTATATACATTATACTCGATTTTGATAACCAAGATTATATTTTTATGACCGTATGGCACCAGTAGTTTATAATAGTATACAGTTCACATAATATTAATTCAATAGTTATTTTAAAACAATATTGAATAGATGAATAATAAAAATATTAACATAATGGATCATTTATATTATAATAGCATATTATGTATAATCTATATTTAAAAGTTTTGAACCAGACAAAGGGGCGTTTTTGACATAAACATACTTAACCCAACCTAAAAATGTTACTAAACATTGTATACATACAATATACATGTTAAACCAAAAATAGTCGTTGGACACAATCACATATGCATTATACATAATACAATATACATGTTATTATAGCATTATATTTAAACGAGATATTTTTACAGAATCATTTTTATCATAAAGTATAAATCATGTTTGGAGACATTTGAATTTTCAGCATGCCTAAACGAAAAATCCTAGCACAACTGAAGCTTTTGACACACACAATCATTTTTCCTGAAACAATTTTCAAATTTAATGTCTGAAATGTACTCGACACATACAATTATATAATTATATTTTATAATCATTTTTTAAATAAATTAATAGGCGTGCAATTAACAAACTTTACTGAGCGCATATCAATGCGCAGCGTTGTCTTATTAAGATTTGGTTTGCGTTCCAACGTAATATATAAACTCTAGTAAGTGTTCAACATTATTGTCACGATGATACTTTAAACTAAATCAAAAAATAATTTTAAGTTAATAGAACTTAAATAATTTATACACGCTCATACTGGCTAAAAAAGAAATATCCTAAATACACAGATCGTTTTCTAGCTTTAAAGTTTGCAAATAGGTAATCATTAAATTTATAATAACCAATGGCGTATATAGGAGGGGTTTTAGGGGTTAAAACCCCCCTGAAATGTATGGTTGGTACGGGCATTGATTTTGATTGTATAATTAATTGGAATTTAAGAATGGAAAATTTTTAACCCCTCCTGAAATTAATTTATATATATATAAAAATGAAAGAAAATTCGTCAATTCGAATAAACACATAACATATAAAACAGTGTGGAGGATATCTACGAGGATATTGATTCAAATATCAAAGGCCAAAGAACTTTGGTAGTTTGAATTTCTCTACCGTTTACCACCATCGGAGTTGTTGCGCGGTCTGACAAAGAAACAAACCAGATTCAGCTTCTCTGATTAGGTCCAACTATAACACAAATAGTGCTCGGAAAATCGTCGTGATGACTACGAGTGTTTAGCAAAAAAAAAAAAAAATGCCACGCCTACCGTTTAAGTATAATATGTAATATCTATTATAGCGTTACGAAGTATTGCGAAGATTATCATTATGTGTATATTATTACCTATATCTACGATGACCGTCTCCTCTGGTATACTTAGTTTTGCCGACGAAAATCGAGACCAGTCCCGGGAAACGTGTGCGTCACGATAATATACTGTATAAAAATATAAACGCTGCACCGTCACGCGTAATACTTGCTATACGTATTCGGTATTAATATTATCGTGTATATGGTTTTCCACTCGAATGGTTCACGCGACCGCTGCACTGCTGCACAAAAAATGTGTACGTATACCCATATACATAATAATACGATACAATATTACTGTATGAGTATTGAGTATAAAATATAATATATACAACGGTTTTGTGCAGCATAAAGCGCAGAAAACCTTGTTGCCGAAGCGACGATTTTTGATTGGTGACGTGGTAGGGTAGTCATAAAAGAAATAGATCTCCGCAATCCACGAAAAACGACTCGTGTGGAAAACGCTAATAGCACTTTAATCGCCGGCATGCTCTCGCACTTATAATATGATCAAATGACGTATATATTATATATTTACGTACACGCGCGCCTATACTGTAATATTATAATCTATTTTAAATTTCAATATAATACGATATTATAATATATTAATTTGTGCGTAGCCGATACGACCCAAAATCGTCGCGGGTTTGGCGACTCAACCTCGGACGTAGTTATCCTGTAGCATATACCTACTATATATACATTGTATACCACCTATATAACGATGCAATGATAAACAGGAAAAGTCAACGTGGTAGTCTATAAATAGGTAAACGTACGTCCATGAACTTGGCCCACCTACCACCCACGTATATCAGTACATTTATTAAAACCGTGGCAAAAAAATAGCGAATCAATATAATAATACAAGTATAATGTTAAAAATCACTACATATCTCTTAAATAGCTTTTAAAAATGTGTTTACGGTGTGATATGTCTGTTTGGTTTAAAATACTGATATAAAATGTTTATCATGGTAAGTTAACAAGCTGTTTGCAAGTAATAATATATTTTTAACTATTAAGCGATTTGCTAAGTTAAAAAAATATATTTGCTTATTTAGGCTATGAAAGTAATAAATTAACTGGTAGGTATATACCTACCTATTTGGGAAGACCAACTTCATAGACATGGTATAACTTAAACTAAAATATATGACTTTTTTTTTATTTCATGCTATGCGTACATATTATTACTGTACTGCACTTGACACTTAAAAATGTGTACTTAATTTTTCAAAAATATTTAATAACTCTTATTTAAATCGTAATCTTGTTTTTAATTTAATATGGACTATAGTTTTTATTGGGTACCTAATAATTAGGTATTCAAATATATTATTAGACTGTAAGAAATAAATACATATATGCATTTTAACATAGAAAAACGTTTTGTTGCATATTTTTATTTTGTAGGAACATTTTAGTTATTTAAAGGATATCATAAAAGTATAATAAACATAGTTATAAAAAATTTTAAAATATATATTAAGGATATATTAACCTACGCAATCAACAATCTACTGACAAATTTAAACTGAACTTTAAACTTTTAAGTTGCTACAAATGTCCTAAGAATAGATAATTTAATCATGTATTAACATACACATTAGTATAAAATATTTTATAGAATCAGACAAAACGATTAAAACCAATTATTGGTACGTCGATTAAAAATACGGTATAATGGGATATTTTTAAATAAAGATTAAAAAAAATACACAAACAACTAGATGAGTGATAGCTGATAAAATGAAAGTCATATGTTTTCATGATATAAATAGCAAAAACTCAATAATAAAAATCAAAAATCTACAAAATATGACTAACATTTATAATAATATTATGCAAAACAAATCTCTAAAACGTGTGATATACGTAATTTATAAGAATACAAAAAAAACATTTCAAATGTCACTTCTTTATATCACAAAAAAAATGTTAGTTTAGTCTCTGCGATATATTTTCTCGTATTTTATAGAAATATGCAAATGTACTATTAAGTAAATCTCCGATTCCTTGATTACGATAAACCGTGTATCGTTCGGCAAAATACGACTGAGAATATCATTTTTAGTAATATGATTGAGAACTCTCAATTTAAATTTTTTCCTCAACGTTACTATATTTAATCATTTTTATCGAATTATTGAGTACGATATTTTGTTTTAGTTCAAATAAATAGCGTAAATCAACTTAGAAATACATATAAAAAGTTGTATACCCTAAGAAAGTGGTTTAAGTTGTTTTTTGGTTTATATTTTTAAGTCATGCATAAATCAAAGACACAATTTTAGAGTTAAGCTACAAAGTGAAAAAAAAAAACGAAAAAAATATTAAATATATAGTCAACATTGAAAATAAATACAATACGCGTATACATAGGTATATTATGAATAGGTGTGATACAATATCCAATTAATTTATTAATACTTCGAATATGTTGACTAACGCCATTCAAAAATCGATTACAAATTATTATTTATTAACTCATTATTATATTTATATAGTCATATTTTTTAGAAGATAATAACCATTATAATTTATATAACTATATGATCTTGAACATTTTTATCACACATTCTATTTACATATATTATAGGTATATTTATTATAACTTATTTTAACTAGATAAGTTATTATTAATTTTCGTTACATTTAAATTTTCAGTTGAAAAAAATCAACCTGCCGAATTTTTCCATATCCAATTAAATATTATATCATTACATGGAAACGTTGCACTTACCTACATAATTTTTCAATCGTATCATTTTTTGGGGAGAGCATGCAAATTCGTTTTAATTTAAGTGTAACCTATACTTAATCGTTTAACCAAAACGAATGTAGAACTTTCGACAGCCATGTCGTTGTAGACTTGGTAGTTGTATTAAGTTCAGAGAAAAGACAAAATATTCTGTTTGTTGATTATTATTATTATTATCTAGTTCGATCTTGGAAAGCTATATATGATAATAATTTATCAAAGTTAATTTAAACGTTTCGTTCTGAGAAGAACGTTAGAAACTAATCTTTGGTCGTTATTTGCATTTTCCTTTTTCCATACGATACATAAACGGATAGCTTTGGATGCAGATACCTCTCACTAAAATACGGTTTTTAGTTAATTACTTTTTTGGAAGACGTTAACGGTTCTCTCCCTGCCATACTCGTTCACAAGCTCGACGTGTTAATTTATGCGTTCGACTTGAGGAGAAACCTCCGTCGCACAGCTATTGTTCGATATACACACACCATTTTATGATTCACATAACATTACACCTATGTAATTTTATTCGTATGTACTAAAAACCCATATTATACACGCCTATACAGTGTTTTCGTATATTATTATAATATATTTATATAGTGGTGTATAAACGTACAAAAAACAAAACTACATATATTATCGGTCGTCTCTTTGTATACTTCGTCAATTATTGTTGTAAACTATTATTTTAAATATTGTATATAATTGTTCTGGAACGTAAATTTCACAATTACAATTGTATTGTGTACATATTAAGCAGTATATATCTCGTTGTAACGATTAATCCGTTGCCTAAACGAGAGAAAAACAATTTATCGGTGTGTCAATCTCTCTCACTCTTGTCTCTGTCTAGGATTCAAATAATAGTATTATACAGCAAGCGTATTTATCTTGAATCCATTCGTCTGTTTGTTTTTGCATAACATTATTTCGTTGACCCGTCACCGTTGACTTCGTGAGACGTTATGGCTGTTGTGAGTTACCTATTATAATATCTCTATCGGAGCGGCTGGTCACAATTCGTCTGCCGCAGGTAAACGCGTTTACGATACGATAACGATATAATATTTATATATCACACACCGGGCCATAGGTACGATTCGCGTTATCTAGTTTTCTAATACTAATAGTAATAATATAAGGTAATAATACAGTACAATGTAGCAAACGTACTGCGTCAGTGTGATACTGTGATGGAATATATAATACTCAGCGGGCGGTGATTCGAACGGATGGACCAGAAAAATTTGAACGTTGCGTCGCTGAATCACATTTGACCCGACGGAGCTCTGGTTTTTGTTGTTGTTTTTTATGTGATCTAGGATTTACGCCCACGCGTTCTCGAAAATTATACCACACAGCACATTACGGGTGTACGATATATATAATATTAATATATAGGTAAGTCACGTAGGTAGGTAAGTGCGGCATCTCCTATAGTTGTATCTCTGAAAAAATTATAAATACGATCATTAAATTATCGTTCGCGTCCCGAGAACAAATTTTTGTTTTCCGATAATGCTCGCCTCCGTCCTCTCTCCATCATATTATTAACATAACATAATGCGCGATGCGTACACCGCCACCGCGCGTAGGTGCGAACCGAATAGAATATTATGTCGTTATAATAATATACATAGTGCCTAAATTATATTAATGGGCCACGTTAATAATGAACGTCCCGAAACAAGACCGACGGCCGCGAACTCCTGCAGTTCGAGTAGTCGTGCGCGCGCGCGCACCCATTACGACAATATTCTAGTATTATGTATATTATAATATTATTATATATAGTAGATACAATATTATAACGACGTATGACACCCATTTATAATGTAAAATATGTTACCGGAAATCGTAATTATACATACACCAGCCATTAGTATCAGACAAGAAACCAAGAATCGGTATTCTGTTTACTTCATATAGACTTATAAGTTTTAATATATATATACAGACTGCGTATATTATATTATGTGATGTACCTACCTTGAACCTAATAAATGTTCAAAAGAGATTGACTATATGACTATTTTTTTAAATACCATATATATAAATATATATGAGTGATTTTTATAAAACTTCTTGATAATAATTATTATTCACTATATCATAACATTTAATAAACGTCGTCACTTATCACCAGCACAGAAAAAAAAGTATCAGTGTATTCAAATCGTATTACAGACTACAGTTTTAGTTCAAGAAGTATTATACAATTATTGATTAGGTAATTGAAAATTAGTCGCTGCCCGCTGGTTTCACTGCTGTGTCCAAAAGTTGAGTTTTGCTTATCTCTAGAAATTTCACGTTGGATCATGGTTGTGAATGATATTAAGATTACAACGGCCATTTAAAATGCAATAAAAGGCGCACAATGCAATATACAACATAGCTGTGAATCCGGCTTTAGAGTCTGTCTCTCTCGCACATATTATATCGGTTTCAATACTCATTCAGAAAACGGGTACAATGTGTGGTCTTTTGTATTATAAGTTTATATTACACCTATATCACCAAATAATTTTACGTTTGCAAATAAATTTCTATTTTCTAGTTGAATTTTATATAATATAATGATATATAGGTAGGTACCTGCTGCAGAAGCAAACCGAAGACGTGCGTGCGTGGTGTACTGGTGTTTACGGCTGATTACGGTCGATTAAAACTGGTTACGAATTTGAAATCGGACACTGCATTAGATTTCCACGGCTGTCGAGAATGATACATATAATAATAATAATATAAAATATATAGTATTATTATTATTATTATCGTAATAAAACGTTCAGTTGATTTTCATTTCGTCCGATGGTCAATCGATTTTTATTCACCCCTCGGCGCGTTGAAGATCTGACGGAATTCCATAGATTACTCATCCGACTGTATGGGACGGACGACGGCGTCACGGCGACGACGACAAAGTATATTTATATACGGTTTTAAAATATTATAAATACCTATGCCGTATATTTCGTTTTCACCTGAGTTTTCGATCGTATAATAATATATTATAATATTGAATATATTAATATGATGTTATATATATATGGTTGCTGCTGCTGCTGAATATAAGCGAGTAACGTACGTATAGAACGAGTCTCACCGCATTTTACGAGTAGGTATAGGTATATATTATTATTATGTACATTACATATTATCATTTCCGAAAATTATCGTCCGTCGTTTTCGAAACCCAACGATCACGTTTTATAATGAGAGTCGGTGGTCATATTATATATACGTACGTATACCAACTATGTGTGTATATATTATATTAGATTTGGCAGAATAATATATTGGAAAGCGAGCGCATATTATTATACCTGTATACGGTAGGTATATAGGTTCAAATGATAATCCATACGAGAGAATATACGGAACCGAAGAACCCATTAAGGGTTTCCGTAAATTATTATAATATATACACACACATACGATGCAAATACACCTATATATATATATATATATAGAGAGAGAGAGAGAGAGACAGTTGTATACAAAGTCTGAGCACAATTTGGCGCCGCGTTTGGTCGTTATAATTATATTAATAATATGTAGTTTATGGGATATTATATTGTGCGTATTATAAGCGCGTATATTGTAGAAATGTTTAATTTTCTTTGACGTGAAATTTTTTATACCCATCGTGTGAACTATGATGGAATTATACATGAAGATCACATATTATTATTATATAATTAGATGACAACTACGTGTCCGCAAAAAAACACAATTAGCATAATATTTATCTTTGTTTATGCCTCGTCGTAAACGAATATATTACATTTCACGTAATTAATAAATAATAATAATATAATAATGATGTAAAGTTTCCTCAATCGAAACAAATAAAATAGTATATAGATCTGTAATGCAGATATATGACGTTTCGATAAAGTTAAATTGACTTTTTTCTAATATCTAGACATAAAATGAACAACATATTACGAAGTATACAGCTTATAGTCAGTAATGTTTTTTTACTGTCCACAAAAACGGAAGTCACTAGCTACCGATATAACTATTAAGTATAAATAAATACAATTTTTCTTTTACATATATAAAACATTATAGAATTATTTGATCTAAATAAATACTAATAACTGTTATGTCTACGAAATTTTACTCAGAAAAGTAGGTACTATATTCCTGATTTAATACAAATTTAATTTCATATTTATACTTTCAATAAGTTAGGTATACATACTAAGGTTAAGTATACTGAGTTTTGGACATGATTTTCTTACAATTATATCTTTTATTAAATAATGATAATACATATTAAATTGTATTTACCTACAGTAAAAATAAATGTACTATAATGCCATAACGATATATTTTGTTATAGAGGGTATTGTATTTTTTTAGAGTTGATTTCGGGGTAGATTTTCCTCACTTCAGCCGCCCCTTAAACACCACTTACCGATATTAATATGTTATATACAAAGGTAATATTATAATATTATTTAACATATTAAAACAATCGTCTTGCGTGCACCGTTCCACGCGCCTAGCTGAATTTATTCTCACGTGCGTCTTCTTGCCGCTTGCGGCTCGTCATCCGGTAAAGTAAAAATCCAACCGCATATAGATAGAAGTAAAAAATATATTATACGTTGTAACAATAATTACAACAACAATAATAATAATAATGAAACGTCCGACTAGTTCTTTCTCGTCGAAATAATATAACATTATAAACACACTGTCGTGTGCGTTCTTTTCTAAGGTCTGCTGTCAATATAACATCACGTTGACGATAATGAGACAAACTAATAATACGTAATAATAATTGGTGTCAAAACGAATATAATAATAACATTATTATTGTCTACAGAACGATCGCGACCATAATATTGTCTAAAACTCACACGTAACATAATATAATAATATCTACCTACTATATAAAATCATAAGACATCATATCATATGCATATGTACGTATGTCGACATGTCGTATATAGGTAAGTCTCGTTTTTGGGTGTGCTACCGGTGTGATACTACTTGCATATATGTAGTGCTGTGAACAATGTGGTCGGAGACCCGCTATGAAAATTTAAATCTTTAAATTATGCGCAAGTGAGGAAGATTTCGTTTGTCATGACAAAGCGATCAAAAATTTAATAACAATTCGCAACATTACGATAATATTTAGAGATTCAGTCTTCGACGAAGGTTAGTAAACTTCGGTGTGCTGTCCATATATTTAATATACAAATATAACGTAGGTAATTTTATTCCGTTTTACTCAGAAAAATAATAGGGTTAGCATACCATCTATATTTTTGTATTTAATTTTTGTTTATGTCGATAAAGGTACATCTTGTTATTATAGAGATACGTATTCGTAATAAATCAGACGTGAATAAAATATAGTCAATATAATAAAGTCACGGGACTAGAGTATTAGATAGCTGCACACGCGCACCCAAATTTAACCTATATATTCAAATGTATGCCCAATAATATTTGAGTACAGAAAAATATTTAATACTTTTTTTATAAACAAAATATACACGCATGTGTATGTTTTCGTGTTCGTGTGGATTTAATAATATTGCACCTACAAATAGATCGACGAAAATACATATAAATTCTATTTAAAACGTTAAAACGTGATTTTATTTTTTAGAGGAAAACGAAATTGGTTTTTCCGAATGGAAATGCGGTTACTATGGCCACGTAACAGATTATATTATTTTATATACGCTGTAGATCATGAAGTAAGTCGTCGTTAATATTATACTGCTACATCCAAAAAATAAACTCGACCAACCCGTGTAATCGTAGTATATTATGTGCGTATTCTATATTTTCAATCAAATACATTTTCACAAATTTTTAACACATCTGGTTTTTTTTTTTTTTTGTATACCTACTCTATTAATCTGAATCCTTGTTCAGACGAGTCCCACCTACATTTCATTTGATAATTATAAGTATTATTATGTTATTATCAACCCAAAAAGTGAAAACTACATTAAAAAAATTATGAATTTGAATAAAACATTAATATACGTAGTTTATTTATGTAATAAGTACGATAACTTAACAACTGATGTCTGATCATAATAATTTATTGTTTTTAATTATTTTTGATACGCTTTTGAATTTGTAATGGTTGTTGATAACTGATAAGTGTGGTTGTATCTTTTTTATAATTCCATTAAAATGATAATACTGTGTTTAAACTCTTTACTATAATATTATATAAGCCCAATGCTTCATGAGTCTGAACATATACGTATATTTTAGATTTGCATGAGTAAATTGATGCCATTGAAAGGCATATACCTAGTTTATGCAGTTGCAGTTATAGATCAGTGCATTTGTATTGTCCTTTATGGCTGTATATTGTATAACAACGTCTATTTTAATAATCATAATCGATATGTTTATATTTTAACTTTAATACTTTAACCGAATTTATTATATTGTGTGTTAATCTTAAAAAAGTTAAGGTACTATTGTTTATGAGTATGAATTATGTTCTGCAAAAAATAATAATTTGTTAGCATATATAATTATTTTTTTTCAAACGGCTCATTCAAATCTTATATAAATACTACGGCATTTAAAATGACTACCAATTTTCGACACGGTAAAATTTAATTTATTTAATGCAGGATTTACCTAAACTTGGCTTTATCAATTTATAGTAAAAATAATTAAACAGCCAAGAAGAGTAGGTAGTTACTGATGGAATAATATTTATTTTTGAAAACTTCGTGTACCTATTATACTTATAGAACATGTAAACAAATCAAGGCTATTTTTAATATAATAAAGGATTTCAACATTTTTGTAATCATTTTTTGTCTATTTTTTTTTTGTCTTTAGTTTCAAGTAACGAACTTATGGTTTTTTCAATTTATTAATCGTTTGACAGTAAATTTAATTAAAATTTCAAAACAACTAAAGTAGTGAGTTTTTTATTTGACATACATTTTGAATTGCAATATTTTATTTTAATTACATTTTGAGACTCTCTTGTTTGTAAATACATATATCTTTAATTTTAAAGGAAATCATTTAATAATACATTTTTTTTTCTCATGGCTAACTTTTAAATTAAATAACATTTTATTTACCAATTTGTCTGAAATATTATAAGATCAATGAAATCTATCACGTTTCAAAAACAAACATCAATCACAAATCTACCCTTAATTACAATTTTTTTGTACAAAACCTATACACTGACACCGACACACAATATATATGTTACCAGCAGTTAACCACGTGTGGTGTTTTATGATATAATTATTATTAAGTTACGTCAAGAATTTTTTCAAAACTTGTCTATTTTTACTACTAAGGATATCCTGCATTAAGAAAAATATGTATGTTTATAAATTGTATACTTGAATAGAAAATTGACTAAAATTCCAGGGTTGTACAAAATAGTTGTATCATAATCTATTTAAAATATATGTAAAATTGTTATTCAACATTATGTTGAATATATATATTTTCTTTTGAACATTTATTTGAAATATAAAATACAAAATGGTTAATTTAAAGTAAATGAAATACAAAATATAACTCATAGTAACATATACATAGATATAATATGAACACATATATCACAATAATATAAAGTAGGTAAATATATCATAATAATACTATGCAATATAAAGTATAAAACATTTAATTGTTAAGTTATTGGGGGTAACTATTTAATTGTCAATAAAATATTCCTCATATGAAATTGTTATGTAATTAGACAATAATATATTGTATTTATACAATAATTTGTGAAAATAAAATAATTCTTGGCAATTAATAACTATATATAGTCAATAAAGCATAAAAAAAAATTACTAACCGAGTTAAATACCTACTTTATTTATTATTATCAATTATTATGATAAATTAATTATCATATTATATTATAAAACATAATTCATATTTTTAAATTTTTGTTAAAAATAATGATATTATGTATTCAAATTAATATTACAAAAAATAAAATAACATTTTAAAATATAAAAATATATTTTAATTTGATATTTCTAGTGAATATATTTTAAATTCGTATACGCAATGCCTAATCATAATTATAACATCACCACGCATATTTAAGTTTTATTGTCTAGTTAATACTTAATCGTTACTATTAATACATAGTATCTAATATAATATCTTACAGCTTTAAAGCGCGTATCTTAAACTTGTAACTCGAATGATCGGTTATATATTTTATAATGCGCAATAATGATTAAAATAATAATTTAGGTACAAATCTCACCGAACGCATTTAAAATGTATAATATGTTAAGTATGTTTTTGACGATACATGATTAGCATAATTTTTCTAGTTAGTTAATTTTCACCTCTCAGTATAATTATATATATATATTATACAATCAGATATTAAATAGGTAATTAGACATTCGGACTTATCGAGGTATAAAGGTTACCTCTTACCTAGTACACGATATACAATCTAAAAAATTCAAAGTGCATTGCATTTAATATAATACAAACGGTATTTCTCAATACAAAAATGTGTATATATTATATCTGCGTGGCAGAGCCCATCTGCATGAGTATGTGTAACTGCAATATTAGGAATTTGATTTCAAAAGAACCCCATTATAATCCCTCGGTATGATACTCTCGGTGGTCAGGAATCAGCCGCCGTCTCTAGCTATATCTGACTATACGTATAAAGTGACTTTACACTTATATATATATATACACACACACACGCCCTACCCACCCATAATCTTTTTGGCGAAAATTAGATTTTCGATATGTATTTATTTTTTTTCACCCGTACTCAAGTGACTCTTTGACACCGGCCACCGGTCCAATTTAACTGTATATACAAGCGTACCCGTATGGCGAAAAACCCACACGTGAGCATGCGCGTACATACAATAATAATAACAATAATCGACGACGACGACATCGACCAACGAAATGACGACTGTTATTGAAACGTCAAAAAAAGAACAGTGATTGACAGTGCCATTATATATACGAACCAGCACCGCGATTGTTTTGTACGGTTGGCTGACGGATACGCGTACCCTATTCTAACTGCAATAAATCGAAAAATCCACATACACGTTCATAATACGAGACGTACAATGAAAATTTAAACCCATTTTCGATCGTGTGCGTGTGTAAACACGTGTGGGTACCACTCTGCGACAATATCTCATGCATGGCGTGGAAGACTATCTTCGGGCGTCCGTTTTTCTCACCGTTGCACGCCCGACTTGAGCACATCGGTCCACAACAATATAATATAATATTTTATTAAGTACACAATAAACGTAATACAAATATAATAATATTAAACGTCCATACAATAATAAATAACCAGGGTGATTCTCCGAAACGCTTCGCGAGGTCGACTTTTTTGAGACCGCACTCCAAATAATAAAATATAACATAATATTAAAATCATTCACCTGCACTCGTTTACACACGCGTGTATAAGCGACGGGATACATCGAACTCGAAAACGTCTGTGTATTTAGCGTAGGTGTATAATAATGGACATACAGCGTGTGCATCGAAAAAAGATCTGACGATTTCATATTATATTGAAATCACGTGTAATAATTATATTTATTTTTAAATAAAAATTAAAAACCCACAGTAGCATTGGCCGCGTTTGATAGTATTATATCACAGTTTACTATGATACCATGTTCCCTTTACCTAATTAGGTATATAATATCTACACATAATCTTACCATTGTTAGTTGTTACAGCACTATACGTGCTGTACGTTACTATTTTTTTATGCAATGAAGCAGTAATAATGGAATTCGACTAATATATTTATTGTGGGCTCGTACTAAATGTAACCAACCAATCGCGGTATCACTATACTCATAACGTGGTATTACCTACAGATTTCTCTATGTAAATCCGACAAATTAATGTTTTAAATATTATACTTTTTATATTATGTACATTCCGCAAGTTTTTTTATTTAACAAATTTATAATAATCAGTGATATCGAAAAATCGCTATCGATCAAACAAAAACCCGTCTGAAATGGTAAAATTACTATCATTATTTGTTACCGTGATACTCATACCTACGCGGATTTTGATAAATTAATACATTAAGGGCGGCAAACTTATTTATAAAATTAATGTAAAATTCATCGCCCCGGACCGGTTCTGTGTACGATACTACATAACAACAATATACCTAGACTTCGATAGCTTGGTTTATATATATTTTTTAATATTATAAGACAGCATTTATCGAAGAATACATACAGCATACCCAATCATTATTGGTTTCCATCTAAATTCATTATAGGTGTTTAGTGGCGTCCCACGCCGAGAACCGAAATTGAATTTACCACGCGCATTTAGCACCATCAATTAATGATTATAAAAATGAATAAAAAAATAAAAAAAAATAATACCTACTTAAAACTATTATAAATACCTCGTAATTTCCAAAAGTAATAAACACATTATATTTTCGTCACATTATCGTTTTATATTTGACAAAACTTGTCGTTTGATACTAGTACAATATATTATATAAACACTTGATGAAAATAAATAATAATAATATTAATATGAGTAAAGTGACGATCTCACTGATTTTCAATAGCTATATTCTTGTCATCATTATAGGTAATTAGGTGTACTGGTGTACAACTTATAGTAGTATAGTAGTATTAATAATCAGAAATTTACCAAACGTGCGTCGTTTAAAGTGTTCATAAATAAGCAGGTCGGGGATGGCATACGATCTTTGTTGTGAGTTATGACGTTGTACTGCAGTAGCAAAGTAGCATAAATGCATAATGCATTTTTTGAAGCGTTGCGGTTAGCATTACTACAATACATTTTTTTATTGTAAAACTCATATCTCCCTACTTTAAACAAAATATTTTATGTTTATTCATACAATAAAAAAAAAAAAATTAATAAAAACTTAAATGTTAGTGCAAACCAATTTTAGTCTTACGCCCTAACAAAATTAGGTGATCTCACTGCCCAAAATTTTTTTGCGTACACTGGTAGAATTAAATATAGATGTGCATATTTAGAATTTTTCTCTTTAACCAATAGTTATATATTATTATTTATGTGGCAAATAAGAAACTCTGTAATATAAAAAGGAGATTTCCAAAAAAATTTTCATTTTTCTAAATATACTAATCCATCTTGATACATCTATTATATTTATTGATTTTTTAGGTAATTCATTTTCCAAACAAACAATTGAAATTATATTTGTGTATTGGTATTCCGAGGAAAACACAATGTGTACATTAAATTTGTAAATTATGTAAAGTTAGTATACAGCTGATAGCTGTAATATTATTGTCTGTAGTATGGCGAGATACCATAGCGTGTAATCGTTGATAAAAAATGTTCGGTAGAAACTGTAACCTAACTTAGAAAAAAAGTGTTCATTGTAATTATATTCATGATTATCACTGTGAAAACAAAATCAAAAGTGAAAAAAAGAATAAAGTGTTAAAGATTTTCATATAATTTAATACAGAATATAAAAATCTCCTTGTCTATATTATAAAAAATCGGAATTATTTTAAAACATATAACTATAGTTGTACAGAAGCAATGCCAAAATTAAGTGCCTATCGAAAAAGTTTTACATCCACGCCTGGACCAACACTGTCTAACGAGGTCATTAGATACCACACATACTATAATATAATAATGTTATGACGAAATTTCAATATATGACGTGACGGCCTAACCCCAATAAACCCATTTTTTTACTTATAGGTGTTTTAAATGTGACGTGTGAATACTGAATGATATATAGTGATATATATTTACTTACCGCGTGTTCGTCCGCGATAGGACACTGTCACGATATATATTTTATTAATAAAAATATGGTGACGGACGACGCCGTATCAATTTAAGATGACATTTTTGTTTCTACGAAATGATTACCTACACGTTTTTGTATATTTTACAGTGTTAATATGCCTTTATACCCTATCGTGCCCTCTATAATAATTAAACACACGTTGTGTAAAATCTCCATGTTTTAATTGACTGAAAATTGGGGTTTTATTTTTAATATAACATGTTACCTATTACTACTGTAAAATTTAAAAATATTTAACTTGTAAACGTGCGACTACAGTAAGTAGATCTCAATATTTTAATACTAATAAAATATTTAAAATATGAAAGATTACTCTTACTAACCGAATTAAAAATATGTCTAAGTTAATGTAAATAAATTTACAAACATAAAACGATACAACAAATTGTGGACGGCTCAGTATAGTCACTATAATAGTGTAAAAGCACCTTTAAGCGATTCGATATACCCGCAAACAGAAAATTTTATTCTGCGTACAAAATAATATTATCATACGTAAAATGCTAGAAGCACCCCAAAGACTTTGAACCCCAGAGTCATTTTTCACTGCGTTTTAGTCCCAATTATAAAAGAGCCGAAGACTCTACTGGTGGACAGACGAGCAACGCGTACTCGTATAATAATATTGCAAACGTGTATTATATATTATTATTAAAGCACCGAGCAAGTATTATAAGTAGGAATGGAGATTATAATATACGCGCGCTTGACCGTGCCCGGACAGCCGGCCGTACGCGTATTATTATAATAATATACGTCCCAAACTCGTCACTGAATTATGTTTCGAATGTAAATGCAACGTATTGTTCGCCGTTGTTCGCGTCTGGGAATAATAATAATAATAAAAAATCAAACTATTGGTCGTCCGTTGTCGAATATATATATATCGAATGGACTCGTTTTCCCTGAACTTGACCAAAGAAGGATTGGTTCCTCAATTATTATTATTATTATTACTCCTGCTGCTGCTATTGCTGCCGCCACTATAATATGCACTGCACCCGCGATGCCTTATTATCGATGCGTATAATCAAAACGCTCGGACAGAAATACCGAACGGCTGCTGTAGGTACAGGAACCGCGCCGGATAAACTACAGAACATATACGCTACTTCACTGGCCAGAGTATATATTATTATATTATAAATTATAATATATACATATTATACATATTATGCGCATGTGCACGCGCAGTATACGTAATGTGCATAATGTACGCGGGAATGGACATGAATGACTTTTTGATATTCAAATGAGCTACCGCAGTGGTCCGCGACGTCCGAGTGAAGAGTCGTCGCGCGCATTTCAATCGTCTGCTGCAGACCGCTGCGGAAAACGATTTCTTGGATTTCCCATCGCATCCAACATCAACAATAATAATACATAATTTTCATAATGTTATATAATGTACCGAGCCGTTGTCGTGCAGACTGTTTTTTTTCTTATATTATCGTATTTTTCATAAACGATAATATTCCATCGGAAATAGGTTACGTGCGCACGCACGCTTGAAATTAGTAGGTATATATTATATATAGGTACCGTATGCAGCTGCCTCGTGAAACGAAATTAAGGGTTCTCGCCATTTAAACGACGACTTATTACAGTAAAAGGGTTAACCTTATGCAAACAAACATCGTAACAAACTGGTTTACAAATAGGTACATGTACCCAAAGACCGTTTACAAGATAACAAACAATAATCTAAAAACACAAGTTAAATAATCCTCAAAATTGACCCTTTTGTTATCTGAAAACAATTGTAAATGTATTTTCGATGTAAATTAAATTTCATGTATTCCCTCGAAAAATTCCAAACGGAATAAAAAAAAAATACTAGTGAAATTAAACGTTTTTTATAATGCTATTATTTTACGAATTCGTGGTGTTTGATTTAAGGACAAAACACGTTAACATGGTTACAATATATATGCTGTAAACGGCCAACTCTATATTATACCTATACATGACTCCAAAATAATATTAAACATATATTATATTGTACATGCTTTACTGACACAATAACATAAATCACTGAAAAACACAAATACACACACACACACACACATTTGAACATTTCACATATTGCATGTATATAAGAGAAAACGTCGCAGCTCTCTGCAAACGCCAATTAAGGACTTCGCGTAAAGCTGTACATACACGCACGGCTAACTTAACATTTGTAAAACCGTTCAAGCGTATAATATCTTTCATTTCACTTGAACCGCTTTGATCGTACAGCTATATTTAGTATGAATTATTGTATTCCATTAATATTAATAATTTACCGAAGTCCGCGGAGGCGTATTTTGTGGGAGCTGCTGTCTGCAGCGATGGATATAATCGAAACTTATGTGGAATTCATAAAATTCAAGTATAGGAACCTTTTTTTTTATCAGTACCTGTCTCCAATACATTCCAATAACACATATACCTTGTACATATCAACATCTCATCGTTTGAGTTAATATATTTTTTGATAAGACATAAGTTCCTATCTTATGATGTATTTTTGAATATATTGGTATAAGGTATGTCGATAAAATCTGTGTTTAAATAATATAATAAAAATAAATAATATTGAGTAATTTTACCTTAATGGCTTAATGGGAGAAACCACATCCACTGACGACACTCATGCAGAGTAGCTCATCGCAACATAATTTTTTTTTTGCCAGTGTTTATAAGAAGGATTGCTGGATATTTATTTGATTAATTTTTTTACGATGAAATTTGGGTGATTTAAAAATGAGTTTTGATTACGTGTGTAGAATTTATATTAATATAATACAGTATCCTGTAATAGTCAAAAGTCAATACTGCATTTATTTAGAGATCTGAGTGTAGTGTTTGATTTTATATGTAAAAAGAGTCCTTTGTTCTTAAAAGACAAATTTTGTTTTAAGTTATTTGTTTAAAATTGATTTTTTTTAAAAGAATTTGCACTAAATGTGTTTAAAAAGTCAGCCACCTTAGATGTTATGTATAAACAGTGTTTATATTGAACACATTCACCCCTAACCATGCTGCAATATTTGCACTTTAAGTAAATTTTAAAAATCTAGTTTATTTATATGATGTTTAGATATACCTACGATACAAGAAAAATTATTGATAATATTTAAAATGCACATAGGTGATATTCGTTAAAATACAAGCAGTGGCATCATTGCAATTTTTTTTTTTTATTAGGCTAGGCATATAGAGAAGGCCACTATCGATGATTACTACAATATTGGATTTTAAATACACAAATGTATACCCTGCGTGGTACAAATGACGCCACTAAATTTAAGTAAACCTAGAGTGAAGTATCTGCATGATGCGTACTACATTGTACAGTTGGCATAAATCGAAAATATAATATTATATAGGCGTTTTTCCAACTTTTTTCAATATGACTAATTATTAGATCTTATAATTCTGCTATCCATAAAAAAATGTAATTGTTTTGTTTTACTACATTAGATTAAATTAAATTATTAAATTGTATTCAGTTTTCAAATCATATTAAATGTTTGTAACATATCAAAATAATTTAACGGCCTGAAATAGGATCATGGATACATACTATAGGCTGGGAAACACTTCCATTTAATATAGCTGCAGCACTAAATAGTATGATAATACACATGTATTACTAGCTAAAAATATTTGTGTAATGTTATAATATTTTTTTCGATAATAACTATAGTTGAAAGGCTACATTTTTTGAGTACGGTGTTTACGTCTTATTAAAAAAAATTATGATAATTCATGGTTAAATTAATCAAACAAAATGTATTTTATATCTAAAATAACCATAGGTACATAAATTAACTTTTATATTCAAATTAATTAATAAAGGTCATCATAACAATATAATAACAAATATGTATCATCTATACATTTTATACTATACGAGTATACAGTTTAAATCAATAAGTAGGTAGGTAGTAGGACAATATAGGTACTTACCAAACATTCTGAAAGTCTGTTTGAAGGTTATTGTAATTTTGATCAATCTGAAATTCAATCTATGTGAAATCTCCAATAATGTAATTATTTTCCTCGAAAAGATTCAATCACATTTCTGTGTGAACTGTGAAAGTCTAAAAAAAATAACAATAATAATTTCGGCACCACAACGCAATAAAACCAATAGGTATGAGTTATATTACTCTCTTCGGGATGTAAAATGATTTGATTGAAAATACAAAATAAAAATATTTGTTTGCACACGAATATAGATGGTTTTATTGTTATACTGTATACAATGTATACCCAATAACCATGACATATTTGTAACTTTTATCAAGCTAAAACTTTTTGGATTAAACGAATAGTTTTTCTTGCCGAAACCGATAATCAAGTCACACGTTTATAGTTTATATACATCACATACCTTCGTTACTGTTTCAATATAAACTAGCGACTACAATTGTATCGTTTATAAATATTATATACCTATTATCCTGTCTGATATTTTCAACGGTAAACACTTTATATTTCGATAATTATAAACGTTTTAGAAAAATATATTTTTATTTACATGGTTTAATGTTGCAAAACGAAATTTTTTAAAATAAAACATGTTTTACTATTTACTTTTATTTATTTTATTTATGCAGTTTTTCGTCAATTTATCAGTGGTATCCGAAATTGTGGAAATAAGGATGGTGATTGTATTAGATAAATACGTAAAAAATAAAATAAATCGATATATTTCAATCCAGAAAAGTGTAAAAGTTGATTTGGTTTGACAACCACGCCCAATAGTGCATCGTACTCGTCATCGTACATTTTAGATTGCGTGCACTAGATTGAACGTACCTATAATGTATTACCTTTATACGGTCGGGAGTCGCAACGCAAAATGTTTTCCCGTGCGAGACTTTTCGTATCCTGTATAGGACCGACACCTATATATGAAAAGCTTGCGATGAAGATTCTTAAACCCGTTTACCGAGGAGGGAAATCAATCGCTGACAACGACGTCCGCCAGCTGAACGCGTCGAGGTGTCGTGCACACACACGTCGCAACGTACACATAATATTATGCGACGGACGAGACGATAATAATATAATGGCCGATACGATCGCGTCGCCGCACACACGTATTATATAAAATATCAGATGTGTATTATGCGCGGGGCGGCGAGGCGAACGATATTAGCCCTCTCGTCCGTGTATACGCGCTCATCACTGCCGCTGCAGCGGAGGTTCTTCGTCGTAAGATAATATTATAATAAACGTATATATACACAGAGATATACAGGTACCCTCGTAATCTCCGGGTTGAATGAAAACAATCTCCCGTTGTGGCACGCCACGGTCGCCGCAGAAGTCGATCTCTATTCTCTGTCGCTCTCGAACCAATCCCGCCACCGCCGCCGCCACAGACATCAGTTGTCTGGATCGGCGTTCGAAAAACCGTTTATATACGTCGTATAATAATATATAAGGCATATAGGTACTCACCTACAGCAGCAATACAAATAGTCGCTATATATATACGCATATCATTATTTTGTACTATTGAAAATATATATATATACCGTCGTATAATCCTTTCGCCCACGCCGGGATGAATTTACCCGAGATACGTCCCCCGATAAGAGACGCGCGTACCTCCGTCACACTATGGACAGATGTTTCTTGCCACGCACGAAGTCCAAACCCTTTGCGTTTCTTTCTGTATAGATATGTGTATACAAGTTTAATTTAAGTATATCGACGGGAAAAGACTACCTATATTATTTCCTGTAAGCGAAACAAGTCGTTACAGAGCGTGGCAGGTGATTCGCCAAGAATGGTCAGCGCCATTTTCTATTTTAACAATTAAAACTGTTTTTTATCTGTAATTTTTTTACAATTAACGTTATTGAAAATTCTAATATATCAAAACCAAAATCCGATCGAGTAGTTTTTGAATAATTTAACTTTGTACAAGTGATAAGATAATATTATATTATATATTTATAATATATATTGGAAGATAATGGAAACTACAATTATTTGAATATTATAGTAATTTATATTGATCTATTAATTTTTATAATTTATAAAAAATGTCTGAGTTTAATAATTATAAATAATAGGTTAAAATATTTATATATTACACATTTACACCTGTTTTAATAACTTTGTAAAACATTTGTTAAGGACTATTATTCTTACTGTAAATATATTCTATTATTTTATAATAAGTCAATTGGCTCTAAACTTATAACAAATATAAAGTTGGTTATATTGAACGAAAATACATTCTATTGTGTACTTTTGATTCAGTAAGAAAAAGAAAACACGACCTGCTGAGTGCTAATATCCTCATGAACTTTCAAAAAATGTCTAAATAACCATATTTTTGCACTCTCCAAAAATAGAAATACGTCGCTTACAGTAAATATAGGCTATGTACATTGTAAGCACGCCACATGATTTATGTAAAATATCATACGTAAATACCTGCCGGGACGGTAGTCTAATTAATTTCACGTGCCCGATCCAATAAAATAATCACAACCGCCGCCGCGTTTTCATTGTATAATAAAATAATAATAATAATAATATTATGTACCCACCGCCGCAGATCTGCGCGTTTTTCTATATTAGGTATTTATAATATTATTACGTATAATGTTATGTATATACGTGTGTGCATAATAATATGATATTTTACAAAGCACTCGACACAACAATAAAATGCGATAACGCAAATTGGTTTGTTGTTCGCGTCGCATTATGTTAAAAAGGCGAGTATACCTCCCGCGTATGAGCTACGTACAAAAGACGCGGACCGAGACGTGCGCCGTATACGCAATATATTATATTCTACATAGGTATACATACGGAGCGCCGTTCGGTTCGGTAAAATCAATTAGGTGTATACATACTCGCTGGTAATGAAATTATAGGACGACTCGACGTCGTGTAACAGTTCGAGATAAGATTGGAAAAAAAAAATAACATAATATGTGTAACATATCATACATATATATTATACAAATATCTTATAAGTATGCCCACCTACCTACCTATACCTATCCTCGGTAATAAGACGCTAAGCAAAAAATAGAGAAAAAAACGTGTACTGATCTCGCAGAGATCTCATATAATATATATATATATTATATTATATTATACATATTACATACGTTATGAGGTCGCATACCCACGTATACCTATAGTGTATACGTTTTGTAACGTAATCGAACAACGATATAGGTTTTCCGATGCCTTAACGCGAAATACATCGGTTCATCGATTTTTATCGTAATTAATCGTAACAACTACCTCGGCGGTAAATGTATAAACAAAATGTATTATAATTATATTATACTATATAGGTTCGTAAGCGTACACTGTAATGCGGTAAAAGTAGTATTTGTGCAAACGGACGTTTCTTCGGAACTTTCTTCTTGACGTGCTTGCGGGTACGAGTTGCTTATATTTTATTTTTCAAAAGAATTTTTAATACGCTCTGTTTTTTACAATAACATTTGAATATATTTCAAACTGGGCGAGACGGGATAAAAAATGTTCAAAGAAAAACGCATAAGTAGATACTTATGATCGTTATTATCCATAACACATAAACTTGGAGATAAATACAAACAAAATAAACATTCAAAACGTAAACGTCAAAATGTTATGTGCCCAAACATCGTATTATAGGTACATATCATATTATTATATTGTATACACGCATTTAAAGTATATATAATGTTATGCGAGCATAATATTATTATAAAATACTATAAATTAGAATAATATTATACAATCACCAATGCAAAATGCGTTAACGTATAATATTTTATCTAAGTTTAAAGCTTCATTTTATTAGTGTGTGTGTGTGTATTTAATAACGTAAATTAAAATAATATCATGTATATAGTCGGCCGCGCACAATAATATATAATATATAAATACGTGAATATATAATAATAATTATAATAATATTATAATATGTAAATAAAATCATCTTCGGAATGGTGTTTTATTTTTATTTTTGCATACTATATATACACCGACGTATACATACATAGGTATATATTATATTAAATTATCTTGTTTTATATGTACACATATTGTATGCGGATTATATACACGTTATTATATACGGTAGTTATCTCCGGAGGACGAAATCTAACAAATATTATAGTGTATTGTATTTTTATGGGATTCACCGCGACGGCAAACCCGTTTTTTGCACACTATTATATTAATAATAATATACATACATAATAAACAATACGTTATGAATTTATGATATGTTATATTATGTGCATATGATGTGGAGATAGGTATAACTACTGAAAATAAAATAATAATTTTGGAACGGTGGTGACTCGTATAATACCTAGTATTATACCTAAAATTATTTTAACCGGCAAACGGCGCCGGACGTAAAACGGTTGAATTAACATTTTAATATATTATTTACTTACTGCAATTGTTCGTCGACAGAAATCTCAAATCCGCGTGAATTCAGGACGATCATGAAATCCAGATTGTTTTTAACGGGTCTGGCACATTAAATACTCTTTCGTGCCGAGAAAATGCAGTCAGAATCGATATGGAGTGTCCACGCAAGTCAGAAAATATTAAGAATCTACCGACGTGATATTCCAATTCTAAATCAACTACAACCATGGTATTACTCTAGGTATCAGCATCACCGGTTATACCGCATTACCACAACCACACTATGCGCAATTGGTATTTTATAAATGGGTAAACTGGAACGTGAACAGCGATATCAGTCTTGGAAGAAAAACTTTCAACTGCAGGTCCCATCACAATTTCGTTCGTGAACTGTGTCAATGGCTATAATAAGTATAATAAGTATTATTACGATTGTGCGTATTTAATTTAATTTTTTTTTTTTGGCACAATACAAACAACGCATTATTTTTTTGCTACATAGGTAATAATAATACGTAGTATTAAATTATCTGTTATTCACACACGCATTATACAGACTCGGCCTGAAGAAGTATGATTTCAGCGTTCAGTGAGGTTGATACAGTTATTATTGGTACGTATCTATATATCAGTTCGAATTTGTCACCGGAAATCCATTTTCCCATATAAAATAATTTAGTATTTTTTTACACTATAATTCATGTGTGTCGGTTCGATGTAAGAATGTATAATGTTATTGTGCCCGCACCACGCGGGTGTCGGTAAAAAATAAACATACGCGAGTTTCTATTAAAAATCATCGGGTCCGCGTACACCTGTATGTGCTTACAGTCCATAAGTGTTTATATGATTGCTGCTGAATCACTTAAGCACTTCCCAACTCGGGCCGATTTCGGGGACTCGGTCCGAACCGCATGCTGGGCGACTGATTGGAATACACAAGCGCACCACCAACTTGTGTAGAAACGCACACACTGCAGGTCACACCCATAATATAATAATACAATAATAATGTATATATTATATATGTAGATTAAAAATAATATTATAACTTATATTATATATGTAGATACTCATTTTTGTAACCCTTATTATATTATATATTATTATTAGATATACGCGGGTTTGTCGGTTTTTATACCAATAGTAAACTAAACAAACCACACGGGTATTGTTTTCTTTAAATTAGTTTTCAACGCTTTTTAAAAGAATATAATATAATAATATGTACTGCAGGTGCGCAGTACGCTTATGCTGTTACTATATTACTATTATTATACGAGCGCCATAAATCATATTACTCTTCATTATAACTTATAAGTACAAGTGGAGTTCCGCACGGACCGATCATTTCAGGCCCGGAATATAATATTTGACTGAAAAAAATTTTGAATTTTCGTACAATAGTAATTACAGTAGAGTAGAGGTCTGACAGAGTTAGTATGTTTCTTTTTTACACAAAATCAACACAGTAAGAAACAAATATGTTTCATACTTAAGCAATGATATATTATAGTTTTGTAATTTATTTTGTGTATAAATGCATATTTTTAGTCTTTATAATTTTAAAGCATATTCTTTCATTTTATACCTTTAAATACATACTTTAATAAATAATTTTTTCAATATTTTCTCCTTGGACGTTTTCATTACATTCAATACAACCAAATTATACAAAAAATATGTAATTATAAATTAATATTTCCAATATATAAAAATACTTTTTTTTAGATTCTGAACGGAGTGATGAATGTATTGATTTTATAATAATGAGTGTTTTTTTTATTTATTTTTTTATTATTGTGTCTGTCATCACGTTTTGGAGTAGTAATAGTACTTTGATTTTTGATTTCAGCCCTTCTTTGAAAAGGAAATTGAATCTAGTTAGTACTTTGGAGGGTCAAAAGTAAAAAATTTCCAGTAATTTTTAAAAGCGTCAGGAAAAACCCTGAAAAAATAACGGAAAAACGGGAATTTTTACGCATAACCACTTTTCGACAAAATCGACTTTTTGATTTCGCTGTAACTCATTGTAAATACTTGAAATTTTCACCAAATGTTTATATAAGCGTTACCTGTTTACGATTAAATTAAATTTAAAAGAATTTGATAAAAACATCTTGTTGTTCTACAGAATTTCGGAGTTCAGTAGTGTATTGATGTTTAATATTTACAGTGATATTTCGTTCTTATAATTATGGCGTATACACTATACTGGCAATAGTGCTTACAGTGCTTACACACTAGAGTATTTTATTATATTATCAGTCAGCAGTTAATCGTATAGTGTTTGTAATATAAAGTTTATATAATGTAAAAATATATTAAATAGGAATCATTTGACGATGCAACTAAATAATATATTTTCTGATCCGCATATTTTCGATTAAACACAATTTTTTTCTCAGATTTTTTTCTTTACAATTTTATGGGCGAAAAATACCACAAATCCGACAAACCGATTCTCGAGTGTAGCTGTAGAATTCACTTCATGTATTACAGTCTTCATGCGAAAAGGGGGCGAGAATATATTATTATATTATGTGTTACAAATTACACGTAAGCGCGTTATGTTATTTCTTCAATCCGCTTATAAGCCTAGACTAGAATACTATTATGTAGATTTGCTTCAATATGATACATATAGATATGATTTTTATAATATAAAATTGCGTTTGGAAAACTCACAGAAAATGTTAAAGGGGCGTATATACAATATATATATATATTAGTATTATTATTATATTATCTCGCTATATACGTTTAGTATTGTATTATCGTGTGATGTCTATAAGCAAATTGGAAATAGTAACTTAAGCTGGTTTATCCTACATTCGGATATATACTTAATAATATACAAAATCACTAATATTATGAGTGCGGAAATAAAAATGTACACTACAAGTTTCTACCGAGGTAAAAATCGAATTAACTTGTAATCATTTGCGGATAATTGTGTGGCATGTTGATAAAATATTCAAACTTCGCGTTTCAATCTGCACCGTCTCGAGCATATAATAATATAAAATAAAGTTTGTATATATTGAGAAAAAACACTTTCTTCGTGTTAGACAGACTGCTTTTTATTATTCTGTAAATTACGTTGATATTTTACTTTAATTTATTTTCGTATATTTTTTTTCCACTTGTTTGTATAAAATGTTTTGGTAATATAAAATCAAAGTGATCGGTAAACAATTACTATTGAATTCAGTGTTAGTCTTTTGCAATACTGAAAACGTGCCATTAAAAATCAAAAACTTTCTGAAAATTTGTGACAAAACACTTTCGATCGAATAAATGTCATGCCATTAGGCGATAATGCGGTATAATGATATATTATAACAATAATATGATGATGGTTACACAATAATATCATAAATTATTAATTATAATTTACACATATTTTATGAACCAATCAAATTAGCACGTACAAATACGTACTTTATGCGCATTATGTCACTATATGTATATTGTATAGGTATATAATAGATTTATAATATTATATATATATATATAAGCAGGCATACTGATACTGTTCAGTCGAAGCCTGAAACGTACACACGATATTATGTCTGGGTAAACGTTATTCATTTATATATTATATATATGTGTGTGTATAAGTTACAATGTTACAAAATGTACTTACTCGTTTTTGCGGATAAATTGAATTTTCCAACTTACTATGTATATATGTATTGCCTATATACGTGTAGTTGCTGGGCCGCGAAATTCACACGCACGTCGCTCAGCGTGAGTAAATGCGTTATTTATTCACTTATATACGTATAATCGGGACGAATTTTCCCGTGTTCACGAATTACGGGTAAATTGAATTCTCTGGCGGACAGCAATTGTATATAATATATATATACATACCTATAATAGATAATATTACGTATGTAAAATCCGTGTCGGTACAATTTTCTCGGTCGTCTCGTCGTTATAAATAATAGACAATGCTGGGTTCAATGTTCCGTATCTGCAACAGCTATATATATATTCTACTGCATATCGAATAATGTTTTGTAAGAACGGTCTGCTTAGGTACAAAACACATTATAACACATACTCCTAAAAGTTATGATCATAATAATTTAATAATTATTACTAATACTTATACGATTCTTGTACACGTTTCCGAGATTCTTTTATTTTATTATTGAATTTTTTTTATGGTATTACAAAAAAAAAAATCAATAATTCCACTAATCATTTGCATAAAGAAAAATTCGCCAAATTTTTAGATAAAGTCAATTTTAATGTACAAAATATAATATACTCTATTAATATTACCCTCCACACCTATAATATATATGTATACAAACCTGGTAAACAAACAGCATAATATACTGTTAGGTTTAAAAATATAAAAAATAAATGCATATTATAACAATTTAAAACACGGGCTCTACCTTAAAAGTATGTTGGTACCTATATTTTAAATGTATTTATACATTTTAATATTTTATGGACTAAGAAATGAACACAGAAATCGACTGACGATAATCGATCGTCTTCCGTTTATCCCGCGTATAAGACGTGTCGGGACACCACGTGACACACACACACACACACACACACACACATTGTCATATTATAATATTATTATTTCACGTTTTGAGGACGGTGCCACCGCAATCACATAAGTCATATTCGTCGTCATATACCTATAAGATATATATATATATATAATATATGTGTTACGTGCAACGCGCTTTTGGTATATATTATTTGAATATTTTTTTTCGGTCAACCTCGCGTTTAACATAACAATGGACGCGCACATTACAATATTATTATCTATAAAGGCGTGCGTATGTGTGTGTGTTTTCCGAACGAATTCCGTGAGCTTCTCCCGTCGGGGGTCCCCGTTTATCCGACGTGCGTGTAAAACACGGTACGCGCGCGCACACCAACATATACCGCGTTTACGTTATAATAATATTATACATTATAATATTATTGTCGTTCGTTGTTCTTTGTACACACATACACGCATTATATAACGTATGTACTGTGAATAAAACGCCACACACACACAAACGTCTCGGGACGAGATGTTATTGTACGGCTGTTATACGAGTATACACCATACACGGGAGTCGCGGTGGATGTCAATCGGACAGACGTTAATGCTGCATTATAATAACGGCGGCAGTTGAGTTCCCAGTGGGAAACGATTATAAGCCCGCGCGTGGTGGCTATATACGCACTATACTCGTATATTACTATTATTAGTAGGTATACATATTTGTATTATATTTCATGTACAAATATAATATTATGTTTATATGTATATACACATGCCTAATGCTTATACGTATGTGTAGAGTCTCCCGTGCAGTTGCAGTCTCCGCGTCATCCCCAGCAGGGAATTTCGTTTCGTAAAATATTTTATTTCGTATATTAGTTTTCATATATTATATATTATGAGTTTATGACATTTGTCATTTTTTTGAAATTTTTTCTCATGGTCAGTTGCATAAGGTTAAGCGTTTCTTTAGCAAATGGATGGGATCAGATAACTTATTATTTTTTGCTCATTATATTATTTCTAAAAAACACAAGTACGCTGAATTATTCGTCTTTGTAGTTATGACTTTATAGTTTATACTATAATATTTATTTTAAATTGTATAGAAATACAGGAAGTTATTTTAATTGTTAAATCTTAAAATCATTTCAAAATTTTAGGCTGGACTGTAGTGTAGAAAATTACCAATACCTCAATGACACTTATTTTATGTGATTTGGCGCAAGTATCTACATATACTAGTAGAATGTTTGATGAGCGCCTCAGGATTTATCCTTTGAACATTTTAACTTTCCTGTATATGGTGCAAAATATAATTTATTTTATACCTTAGTTACCTAAGTTATAATAACTGCAATAATCTAGAGATAACAGGATGAATAAAATGTGTACAAACACTACAAACCATTTATACTTTGCAGACATCTTATTTGATTTCATACATTTTAACGTGTTATTACGATTTACATTTATCGAGCTAACGTTACGACAGTTGCAAATTTGAAGGACGCAATATGGTGGGGGGCGAACGCACCCTCTCCTTTGGGACTTGTTAATTCCTTTTAAAATTTAAATTTGAAAAAATAATAATTTATGACAGTTAATAACAGTAAGTACTATAAAAGTTTTAAAATATAACAAGAGTAAAATAACGTACTATATGAACTAGTATAAAAACATTATTTTTTAATATTTCTTTGTGTCATGATATTAAATTTACCATTCTCAGTATCTATTTAATTTATTTTTGATTGAGCGAGCAGTATATGAAACTCTAAACCGAAGTAATCTTCGGATAAGCTTTATAAGATTAAGTTGTGTAATTATATGCATAATTATAGAATACGGATAAATAAATAATATTATAATTCAATATAGATATTATATTAGATTTTGTCATATAATTATCAGGCAATTTTACATTTTAATGCAAATGCAACAATAATAATAATAACAATAAAGTATTATCGAAAGTAATAAAAGTACATCGCGAAATCCACGGGGACGATTTTCCCCGTCTCCTCATACAACGACTGACACTATATAATATTGTAAGTATGCGTACCTATATTGAATTATTTTTATTTTTCCAATTAGTCACAAAAGTCAACGTGCATAAAATACTTCCATGGCGCATATAGTTGTCACCATGTGTTAATGAAGATTTCATTAGAACTAAACAAAAAAAAAATTTGTCCCATCTTTGAGCGTTGAAAATTTTTTATATCTACAACTGACGAAC
The DNA here is from genome assembly GCF_020882245.1 of Rhopalosiphum padi. Taxonomy (NCBI): domain Eukaryota; kingdom Metazoa; phylum Arthropoda; class Insecta; order Hemiptera; family Aphididae; genus Rhopalosiphum; species Rhopalosiphum padi. The sequence continues at coordinate 35,991,129 of NC_083598.1, forward strand.
AAAACACATGGTTTTCGAAATTTTTGATGAAAAAAATATTTAACAACTAAAACTTTAAATTTACGAATCGAATCATATGCATAATGTTTATAATAGACGATGAGTATAATAGCAAACACAGTTTAATAAATATTATAATATATATTGTATAGCGGCACTCCCCAGTCGAGATATCTTCAGAAAAAGGAAATGAGAAAAACTGTTTTAACCCTTTTCCCGTCATCCGTGACACTGTGCGTAATATCAAACTGTTTATGTGGTTCCGTTGTAAAGGGTTTTGGGGGAAGACCGTTTAAAAATTAAAGGACAACCATGTATTGCGCCAAAAAACAATATGTAATTATAGGTTTGAGCGGAGGAATTAACGTCTAACTTTATCGTATAATACGCGTATTATTATTAATATTGTATATCGGCGCCGGCAAACTCGTCTTCCGGTAATTCCTCTTACGTCGATCGATCTATATAGGTGTACATGTCACGCAATGTTTTATAATTTTATAATAATCCTCAAGTGCTTCACAGTTTCACACACATTAATAATAATAATATGGATTAGCTCGGACGCCAATCGATTCGCCTTTTTAATTTTTCACCACTCAGAAATCCTATTATAGTATAGGTACCTATAATGGTTTTCATAACGCGTGTAATATTATTTGAGTTTTATATTTATAATAATATAAATTTGTACCAATTATATATATATATATAAATAGATAGATATATAAAAAAAAAATTTGAATCAAAAATAAAATACAAGTTAATCTATTTTTTATATTTTTACAATTTGATTTTTAAAAAATATAGATCACAACATTTTAAAAACATGGTCGTCAAAAATAAAACACCATTATTTTTTCCTCTTTAAGAATTCATAAGAGATCTAAATATCTATAAAACTGATAAAAATAATAATAATAATTGTATCTTATTTAAAATATAAAAATAATATAGGTACACAGGTAAAAAATATCCAGGCAATTTATCATTTAGATTGCATAATAAACAATATCAGTTGAGAGTTAAAACTATGCTCGTCTTTAGTTTATATTATGGTTGTCAAAATATTAAATTCGTTCGATTTATGATTATTTTATACCTATTTTGACACATATTATTTAACCACGTTACAATTAAAACCAAATGCTTTATCTGCTCAGTACCGGATTTCAATTTTATTTGTTGTCAATAGTAACGCATGGTAAAAAGACATAATTGTTTAAGTAATACTCCGTTTAAATTATTTTATCGGAATCTTATCGCGTATAACGCAATTTTCACACCAAATTAAATTATTATAAAAAATTATATCCAAATTATAGGTATATAATATACCTACAACGTTTTTGGTTTGAGTTAAATTGAGTGCGAAATATGTGAATCAGACTTTTTTTCCTTTTCATTAAACATCCGAATTATACAATTCATATTCTAACCACTTCAGTTCCAATGAGTAAGTTTTTCGATTTAAAATAACTACTTGCACTCTCTTTTTTTAAATAAAAATTATATACGGATTTATACAGTAGAAACTACGCTTAACTTTTTTACAATATCGACCAATTTAAAAACGAACTCAAGCAATCTAAGGTTTACACTATAAACTTTTACCTATTTCCATCATCATCATAATATAATATATAGGTTTTCATTGATGAAAAGTCTTAAGCCCCAATCTTATATGTGTTATGTATTATTATTATTATGTGTGATATTATATTATATGTATAATGAATTTAAAAAAAACAGACAACTTAAAATTACTTAAAATTAATTTAAAAATTATAATAGCCAATAAATAGTAGGTACATACATAAATCTAAAATAATAATAAGTTTATTTAAAATAAATATAAATGTATGATTAATGATACAATTTGAATGTTCTTCGACATTTTATTTGCATTAATTCTACATTTTTATTGTAATTATTTTTATTTTTATTATTTATTCGATTAGATTCCAAATTATTTTATTAATGACAATTGAATTATTAACATCTTATGACTTATATAAATGCACACGTATAGATAAAAATATCTACAGAAAACAACTTGGAGAGTAATTTTGGTAATGAAGGGAGACGATTATCCTCCATAAAATCTTCTTGTATACGTGCCTCCATAACGTGTTATGCATACATTCGACTAATTGTTGTATATTATGCCTATAATAGTATTTAAACGTTATTTTATAATAACATTAATGATTAAAACATAAACAAAACGTGAGAATAATCAAGTCTATGTCAGAGAGTTTAATCCCTTACTTTGGGATTTGAATCCCCTCCGAAATTATCTACTACTATTCAATTATAAGGTAAATAATAAATAACAGTAAGCTATTCATGAACAGGCCGAAATTTAACATAAAACAGCCGAATAATTGCTTTGCGCTACAATCTACACCTATATAATCTAAGTATAATTGTAAATATATAATTAATAAAACAATTCATTTTAGACGATCAAAAATATTTTTAAGAGACAAACTTGTATAACAACACTACAACAGTACATTCTATTTTAATTCTTTAATGTGTTATATAATATACAATTTAAATACATTTTTAAATAAAATAAATAGCAAGGTGTAGTACTTATATTATACAAATATTTCGTAAATAATATAAAATTACTAATTGGTAACTAATTTATTTATTTGTGTTTTTTAATTACTAGGATTTTTACACTCATGCTACCAACATTTTTACTTTTAAAATTTTTATAAAAAATTTAACAGATGATACGCACTTAAATTGAATTGTCAGTTTCGTAATTTAATGTAACATGAAGTATGCATGAACGCCTTTAGTAAAATATTCAGTATCATAATGCATTGTAATTTGGTTTGGGTTAGCTGTTTAAAAAGAAAATCGTGGTCTAGTAAGATTTATTAATGCCTTCGCATTGTTTTCACCTGATATAAAAATTATATAGACTAGGCACCGGTTGCGCGCGTGCGATAGTTATGTCTAGATTTTCACTGGCTTATTTCAATAGTAATGCTTCCTTTGAATAATTAATGTCGGATACAAGTCCGCGTGGCACGTAGAAAAATTAACCAACTATACAGTAACTACCCACATAGTTTCTAAATAAAGTTATTCGAACAAAACAGAAACTAAGCCAGCTGAGAGTTGTTAATTTAAATATTTTGGTTGTACAGTATTTAAAAGTTGTGCCTAAAACGTACTACTATTATGATAAGATTTAAATATCAAAGGAAATCCAACATTGTTTCCTAATTAAATATTTTTAATGGAATTCTTCAATACCAAGTGCGCATAATGATGTTCATATTTAGATTTATTTTTGAAAAATAAACAATATAGCTATGTAGTTGAAAAATAAAGCAACTTTGTTATAATACCAATGTATAGTTCAGTACCTATATGATATATACGCCTAAAAATAAAGCATTACACGCGCAGACATTATACTTAGCGTCAAGTACGAAAGCGAATACATATATGTGTATATACACGTTAAATGATAAATAGAATAAAGTCTAATTAAGACACTCTATCCATTCTATGTGTATATATATATATATATATATATGTTTATATATTCACGCTCTACAGAAACTTCGAAGCAAACGAGGACTACGCGTGCGTCGAGGTAATAACGCCGGCTAGCGGGGGCGCAGACGGATCTCGAGGGACTTCCCCGCGAGTGAGTGATGGGCCGCCGGGCGATGGCGATGCCTGTGGACGAGAAGGGTGTACACACTTCTCCTCCATCTCGGCGACGGGTCGTCTACTGCGCGCCGGAAGAGATACACGCCGGCACGTGTATATACAGAGAGGGCTTCGCGTTTTCCCCGACGGCAGACACACGCGGGAAACCGTGTGGAAAAAGCCACCCTGTATACGTGCAATGCGGAGACCTGGTCGGTCGGACGGACGGCTATATGGTCCCGGGGGAATTACCAGCGGGGTAGTATACGCCGCGCTACTATTATACACAACTATAATAGGGGAGGATTCGCGCGACGGATCTGTTCGCGGAGGTAGTTGGTGGGGATTGTACATAGAGGTATATATATATGGAGAAGACCGTGCGCGACTGCATCAGCGTATAAATGTACCTACATATATATATATATATTATACTACTGCTGTTGCACTGTTTAATATAATATACTCTCCTCGTTAGTGGGACAGGGGCGTTTGTACGGGACGAATTGGGTTTTAAAAATTAATCGGTACTCCGCAGCGGCCTCCGGTGCAAAATACAACGCGGGAGAGCCGACACCGCCACATCTACTAGACAGGCGCAGGAGATCCCATTTGAATTTGCATGATGCCGCCTTCTTTGATATATAACATATTATTATAATGACGAACGTTCGCGACGATGGCGATAGGGGAGAACCAATTCGGCCCCGTCGTCAGTTTTGTTTTTTTCCCCCATCGGTCTTATCGGTCATCATCAAGCTGTACGGCCTTTTGAAAATATTTTTTACATTTCAAACAGTCCGTTGAGAGGCATACGGGATAATAATGTTACGCAGACTCTCGTGCGCATACAAACCTATCTGATCCCGTTCAAGTGAATGTCTTTCGATTGACAATACCCGTGAATAATATACGCACGGGCTTGATGACTGCGTGGCGGGTGGGCTGGGCCGGACAGCGGCGTTTGGAATCGCCCAATTATCCGACATGAACTGTAAATGTGAACGTAAATTAAAACCGGAGCACATGTTATGCATATACTTATATATAATATACAAGTTGTGATAGGATTTTCCTAGAAAACGTTAATATGAAAATAATATCAAATTGCAAACGCGATAATCGAATAATACGTTTCATTCGTCGTGTATATACAGGGTGAAGAACCGCTTGTTTGCCGTTATTTTCTTAGACGGCAAAATTGGAAAACACAGTCTCATCCTGAAGTACGATTATATTATATCATATTCACGATTTAGAAAACAATATACGTATGCGTGAGATCATATACACGGTTAAGCGAATTCGATTGGTGAAAAGAAAAAAGAAAAAAGGAAATGTAATAACTTGTTTTCGATAGCATTGAGAGAAGTGCGCAAAATTTGATTCTGTGCGTCACGTCGTTCTTCCGTTTGTCTGAACGGCTGGCTTCTCCTTGTATCGTATTGCGTTCAGAATAAAATATATATATATAAATGCGAAAAAACACACACACACACAAAATAAACGTAAGAATAAACCGGCAAAAATAATCGATAAATCTAAGTTTTTACGCCCCGCTCTTGGAATTCGCATTATACGGAGAAAAAGCTTTAAAAGAACATTAAAAAAAAATTCCGTCCTGTTCAAAATGTTATTTTGTGCGGCACGGTCTGACGAACACAAGGCGCAACTATTTCTGGTTTCTGCCGCCTTCGAAAAAACGCATCATATATATAATATTAGGTATATAATATATCGTTGCGAAAATACATCATGCATTTTATACACGTCATTATATTATATATAGATACTATAATATTCCCAAACACTTCGTTCATTGTTTTTAGTGCGACATTCGTAATTATTATTTTCGACGATATCTCATATTATATAATTGTTTTCGGTACCATACACGGTAAATGCTGTTTCAGAAAAAAAAACAGCAAAATATGCGTTTAAAAACCTTTTGTTAAAATCTTGACCTCTTGCTGTAACAGCAAAACGAAACAAAAAAAAAACATGGTAGGTCGACATAATGGTGTAATATTATCGAGCCACTTGTATTACTAATGAGCCCGTCTTGATAAAATGCAGCTACTTAGGCGAGCGCTCACAACTGTTGTAAACATATTATATTCTGCACTAGTTGACATTTATCATGACATCCGTAAAATATTTCGGTTTCTAATAGTTTCGCAAGACTGTTGTAAAATTATATGTTACTATGATACTGTTATGTATATTGTTGAGAATGTTGAGATGCTGCAGATTTCAAACAGTCATTAGATAATTAAAATCACATTGTTTTAAATGCCTTATTACGTATTTGTATATTTTTATCGCATCTATTTGTACACCACTATGATAGGTATAATATAATACTACAATGATAGATTTATTATACCAAACAGTCCGTTTGGAAAAACGTCCATCTATATTATTAAGTCTAGGTACACGAATTAAATTAATAAAACGTATTTCATAACCAAGTTCTGTGATCCCTATCAATTGCATTAATGCCCTTCTTGTTTATTCCCCTATAGTTAACTGTCTTACACACTCTACATCCGAACTAAATGGAACGAATCCCTCTTATATACAGTGCACATTAGAGTACGGTGTTTAATAATTCAATTCCCCGCGTAGTTGTAGATCAAGGAAAATAGCGATATTAGTAAGTTCATGTACGCAAGACTCTCGTCATTTATTTATTTGTAAATTACACCCAAAAGTGTACGTGTATAAAGGGACAAACTGACAAAGTGCAAGTGTTTACATAAAAAAATCGCATTGGTTAATTATTAATTTAACATTATTTATACACATTTATATATATATTATATTTACTGTTTTACTGTACAGTATAAATATTTTATAGTTATAATTATTGATAGCAATAATATATAATATCATTGGTATAATATTATGTATAATTTATAAATATATTATATAATGATTTCATTTTACGTAAGTGATCTTAGTAGTGTCTGTAACAGAATATTACAAGGATTTATCCATGTGATTGGTTTGATAACAATTATCCAAATATCGTATACTTAGATACATTAGCCAATTTTACGTCATAATAATTAATAGGTAGACCGATCAAAATGTACCTAAGAATAGAATTATAATGAAAATGATTTCAGTTTAACGAACGCAATAATACAATACTATGTATCGGATTCTCCGAACGTATACACTGTATTTTCCTTACACATTTTTAGTATTAATGCATTCTAAAAGTTTTCCGGAACGAGTGCATTTAAATACACTGTTTAGCGATGGCAGTGATCTTCGAAATGGGTAGTTATTAAAAAGTGCACTAATGACGGTCAGCGCTATCACAGAACGTTTTTACGATACACACGAGTCTTTGGTTCAATATTACATATAGTATTGGTATTCGGAAAATAACGTCCTAATCTCCAGAGTGACGATGACGGTCCAAAATATTATTACTATAACTATTCGAATGAGACGGACGAGCGTACGTTTGTGAATGAAATCAAACGAAATATAATGTATATATATATATACATTATATTGAAGCGATAAAAAACAACAGAAAAATAAACCATACCTATGAATAGAGCTGCAGGATCGCGGCGGCGGCATAATATTAAGTACGAAATTCGTTTCGGGTAACGCAGAGGAGAACGTCCTCTCTCCGATTTATTTTATTACATATATTTATTTTCCGCGCCTTGCCTTTTGTTGTGCGCTTCGGATGTTATTTTTTTTTTCACCATCGCTTTTCCCGGTTAGGAGCACGTCGTCGGTGCGCTCACACAGCCTTCGCGGTCTCCCCGATGTATACGCGTTTATATAATATTATATTACACGACGTATATATGCATTATGCGTGTACGTCCGTGACAGTATTTCGCCGGTTAATCGATTATACGCCACTACCGCGCCGGAGTCTGAGTCCGGAACATTACTCGGACCCGCGGAAACGGATGAAACGACGTCCGAGAACATTTTCCGACGGAAATCTCGATCGAATTATGTTAAATTGATACACTTGCGCTTGCATCGACTTTGAGTATATAGACAGATGTCATGTTATATTATTATAATTATTATTATTGAGTGTATCATTATTGTAATCCTCTTTGTGATGTCTAATATACGTAAAATACATGCTACTCGTACATTCCACACCCAATATACAGAACGAATCGCCAAACATGCTCACCATCATCGTTTAATTTAATAATGAATTTATTTAAGTTCCGATAAATATAATGTTTAAATATTCCTAGCTTAAGACCATGTTTTCAGAGTTTTGAAATTGTTTGTACTATATAATTAAAAAGTGTCCAATGGATCTATAAACTTTTGTTTTTCGAATGAGAACCCCTCTTTTTACTATAAATTATTAAGTAAATAATATATTTGAAAATGTTGTGATGTATCAAGTTGAAAATTCGAATGCGTTGTTTCTCGGTTATCAAGCAGTTTACACTAAGGATAATAGTCCATAACAATGATTTAATAAAAATATAAAGGAGACATAATATTAGATCTAGTAGTTTTATTAATCTAGGGTAATTTTTACAAATTATCAATATCTATAGATTAATATTAATTATTAACATTTTCAAATCATTATAATATAGCCACCATATCTTTGATGTATACGTTAACATTTTCAGAAAAACGTATCCGCTAAATTATATACAATAAAATAGATATGTTTTCACTCAATAAATAAATAAAGTTTATTTTTTCATAGCAATTCTCCTTTGATAGTACAAACAAATCTCAAGAATGTGAAAAAAATGTCTTATGAGTAAGTATAGGTATTAAAAAATGTCAATAAAATCAGACTTTGAATAACTACATTTTAAAAGATGAAAAAAGGGCAAGCATATTGGTGAATCACCCTGTATATAGGTGCTGACGGTACCACACGCCACTGCACAGAAAATAGGTCAAAACCGTTACAATACGCGTGTATAATTACCTATATATTGTTGACGACGATGGTTTGTATATTACGTGTATATTCTTTCGAGCACGGCCTAAACAACGATGTGACAATATATTACTGTCATTACTATTATTATTACAATATTTTAAGTGCGTGGTCGAATAACCTCTCGTTTCCAGTGACCACGACTGAAAAAGTGCGGCGAAAGTTACGTCTATTGCGCTGAATCAGCCTAATTGGCCCCAGTGTGAAATTAACCGATTTCGATGAAAACGCACGCCGCCGCCATTATTCAAAACCGATATTTGCATAAAAACACAATATATACTCTACACAATATGTACATATGATAATTATACACCCACCTAACAATATATACTTTTAGGCGATATTGTTTCAAGCAAATGGCCGATCTTGTATTCCACGCGTGTCTCGCGACTTCGAGTAAATCTAGAACAATAGTTCGAGACCATCATTGTATATTGTATTCGGTTTAAACGTCACCGTCTTCGTCGTCGTTGTCGTAATATGATAATAAATATAAGTAGGCAGATTATAATATAATATATTAATATTATTATACCCAGTTTTTCCTTGTTCATTTAACTCGTTAACCGAGACGGAAACGCCACTGCTGTATAGTTGCACTCGTCATCGATTTCACTGTTGGGCACACGCGCGCTATTACGTAAAGCATCACGATCACAATATCATATGAATAATTATATGTGTTTTAAGTGCTGCACTGTGAAGTATCAATTACATATTACCTTGTCACATGATACCTTACACTAGACAAATAGCCGTTTCTAGGTTAACATATATACACCTAGTATGTAGTTTTCCGTATATAGGTACATATATACTTTTACAGTTTTAATTTGTAATACTTAAGTTTAAAGCTATAAACACGTAATTATATAGATTTCTATTTTTTTCGGTTTACCTTGCAAAATAACATCGTATTATCGCATATTGAAATCTCACGATTAATGCAAACAACTCAACATTTAAACGGACAAATATTATATTTTGCACATATATTTTTCCAAATTTTCAATGTAATGTTCGTATAAATCTCCTTAAAATAGATGCGTTTTAGGAAAAATATGCATTGAGTATAGGTACTTATTAGATATTATTAAGCTTTTTAATCGACTTAATTTGTATCATATTTAAACGGTGATTTAATGACATCCAGACGATAAAATATAACATTACACGTTTAATAACATTTTAGCTTACAAATATAAAGTAGTTTATTATCATTCATGATTTATTTGTAGTGGGTATATTTTAAATAGGTACGGACTGTCATAAAGACACGGTTTGGCATAATGAATTGTTTATACACAATGATCGAGGACTACCGTGAATCGATTAATAATTTTTTTATCTATCATATTATACTAATTAACATTATATTTTTGATATAATATGCTTGTTTTTGTTACATTGATATATCTACAACTGTTTTAATATGGAATTTTTTACACCTAACACGTTTGTGATTAATTTGCTATAAAGCGATAACTCAAGTGACATAATATTTTAAAATAAAAATAAATGAAAACGCCATAGGAAACTATTTTATTGAATATTATACATATTATTGTACTACAACGATTTAAAGTAATAAATATAAAATAGCTTTTAGTGATGCGTTTTTTTTAAATTTTTTTTTTTTTTTTTGAGCAGTTAAAGAGGCTAACTCGCATTTAATAGGTAATTGAAATATCTAGCTTGTTAAAATCCGAATTATGTACAGGTAACAAAATCATAAACTACCTTGATAAAAATGCATATAGTTATCATAATATGCATTTATACTACTATCAATACAAGACAAAACTCTTTAAAGCCTATAAAGTGTATACATAGATCACAGTTTTTAAAAACTATTCAAAGAATTTGATGAAAAAAATCGAAATGTTTGAATTAAACTGAATTTTTGCCAAAAAAACTTTAAATATCAGATAAACACGATATTTTTGAAACATAATTATTTGAGCAACATGTTTAAATATTGGTTTATTCATTTAAAATTTAAAGGTTTATGTTGTTTTAAAAATTATAACCGGTTGGAGTTTGTTTTTAATACGTACATTTAGAAACCTTAAAACTGATTAGATCTACGATCTAGTAGGCCGCGTTCTAAGATAGCTGGTACGCTAGATACGAGTTGCACGTAAAATAATTATTTTTTCCACATATTTTCTTGGATGCCAATGCCACTCTTGTGAAATTCAGAACTATCTTAAAAAATATCCTTCTTGTGGTTTTGTTTTTGTTATAACGAAATACTGCGACAATTTTTTAAACAACGTATGGAATAATAATAGTAATAATATTAATACCTACATTCCTAATGTTTAGGTGTATGAATATAATAATATATACAGATACACTCATACACTCTACCGCCGCCGTCGCAATCAGCTGTCAAGTAACAAATTATTATGAAACGCGTATTTTTGAAATTAACATGTATAATATTTACGTTTCCGGACGTATTAAGTTATAAAAGTGTCGTGAAAAAATATATTCATACCCAAGCGAATATTCAAAGACTTGTCACGTCATAAACATCCAGGTCCGAAGCTTGTACACACACACACGCACACATATAAACACACGCACATACACATTTACACATTATATATAATATGAAAATGTATGTTCGAGTTACAATAATAATAATGCGCGCGTCTCGCATCTCCGGGCAATTAGAGATGGTATTGTGCGCAAAGGAGACGGCGGCGACGGCAGAATAGGATCGACGGACCGGACGGTCGGACAGGAACGGTTTGGGGGGAGAGAAGTTAAAAAACGGTTTTTCTCGTTCTGTTCAAAATGTCCGTATATATATATGCCGGCTAGAGCTGCAGCAGCCACCGCGACGGGCGCGCACCGCGCACATTGTTTATTTACTGTTTTGAATAAAAAACGAATTTATTACGCCAAGTGGCTGAATATTATTAATAATAAACTATTCAGATGACAAACGCGCCGCCGCCTACATTCGAGGCGTACAGAGTGTTTAAAATATACATAAATATATTATATTATAATAATATACATAAACATAATATATAATATTAAAATATATATGTATAAACGTACGATAGTGCGTATGTACATGTATAATAATATAATATGGTGTGGTGTGCGAGCACGGACTACCAGTTTCGTGCGAGATGTTTCGAATTACGACACACACGCGGTTCGCCAGTGCCGCCGCCGCGCGCCGTCGTTCAACTCGTTTCCGTTGAATGGATTTTTATAGTTCGATAAAAGAAAGAAGAAAAAATAAAAACGAGAAGAGGAAAATGCGCAAGTCACTCAGCTGTGGCAATATTTCCATATCGGGATGCTGATTGATTGGCCGACCGCGATAGAATTGCGCGCGTTATATGGGAGCCAACAGGTTTCCGCCGATACCTATACTATATTATACGCATAATGTGGTGACTTTAACGCGTGTAAACGTTGTTGCACTGACACCGACGGCAAGCCTTTATCATTAATTCGCCATTGGAGTATTTTAGAAAAAAAAAAATTAAACGGTGGTTAGCAGTTTAACACGAGTGGGCAGCGGCGACGACGAAAACTTGAATCCATTCGGTCTCTACCGCGAACGCTGCTTTTCGCCGTTTCTTATATATATAACTACAGATATTATTAATTGTATACTTAATCATAATGCTATATAATATTACACGACACTAAACTAGTTTAGAATATAACTACTATATTGTAGGACATCATAATATTATATTGTTTAATGTAATATACGTGTAAGTTGTAATTGCGGCACCGAGTTATTGCAGTCGTTGCTTCCGATTTGCGTATGTTAATATTACGTATAATATACGAGTGAGTCAGTGAGAAGAAAAAATTGTGTTTTTAAGATCGCATGTATGGGAAATTGAAAAACATATCGTTATTTAAGTACATGTTTAGAAAACAAATTTCAGTATATTCAACTAGAAGTTGAAATATTATTTTACGATTTATCTTGCACGTACTTATTTTTAATAAATTATTTTAACTTGTTCATTATTTTTATTATTATTATTAATATTATTAATGCAAATATGAACGTGTGCATTTATAAGATTATACGACTGTGCAACGACTAACAGCTACGTATACACATATACACACACACTGTGTATTATAAATGTACCTATATGAAAGATAAATTACGATGATGAATTTCATTAAAACACATTTTTATTAAAATACTTCAATTATTATTATATAAGGATACATGGATATATATTATATAATATTACGAGTATATACTAACATTCTTTTTTTTAATTATGAAAAACATACATTTTATAAATCTTATTTATTATGTTAATCAAATATGCAATTTAATAAAAGTAGTAAATACTAAATACGCGGTCGTGTAAAATAAGATTATTCCTGTAAAACCAATCAAAAGCCATATAACTGCAGACGTGGAATTATTATTTACCATTAAAAATATTATTAATGTGTTTACGCATACTATTCAAAATTTGTTATTTATGTCAATTTATTATTATATTATACCATGACGATAAGGATATCCCACTTGTTATATTTTATAAATATAATCCTTATCAAATTTCGATTGTGCTTGAAATATACGTATAAATGCACGCAATAGATTTAATAATTCCTAAAAAATATAGGATAGGACGTCTCTAAGTGTGTGCATGTATATATGTAAGTTGTTATTGTATAGTTTTCACGAGTACCCGAAGTTGACCTATAAAAACACCTATATAAATATATTTAGTAGGTACCTATACATATTTCGGTTCAATAATTCAACATTTTTCTTCATAAATTATTAATAGTATTAAAAAAAAAGTAATAATAAAACTCGGTTCCGCGTATGTATACATATATTTTTAATGTTTGCGTTTTATTGTCATTCAAATTTAGTGCACACACGAACACACATTCGCTACACGGTTGTAAAATGTTTAAAAATGCAGATGGTCAAGCGTATAATAATAATATATACGCATCTTATACCTTAAAGTTGATAGATACCTCACGCGGTTTTGGTATTTTTAACTATATGGGAACGAACGATAAAAAATAAAATAAAAAAACACACATAAAACCTTATTATATTATAACGCTACAAACAAATGATAATTTAAATTTTTATCGAAACGACCGAATTCATTAATCTTCTTTAGTGACATACACAGGTTTTGGCGTTATCTCATATAGTGGAGAAATACGACGTCGTAAATTAAAAGAAAATACTCGGCCAATTGACACCACCTAGCTATATTTGTCCATTACGAAAACTCTATAGTGGCCCACAACCAAAAACCACCTCAGCAATATTATTAATAATACCACATTCTGACTTATTATTCACGATTTGGCATATTATTATATTAATGCTACATAACTCGTAATATTATACTATAATATTCTATGAATAGTGTTTAAAAATTTGCTGATTTTGAAACATGAGACGATCACAAATCGCGTTTGGATTTTGAAAATTAATTATTACACAGAAAATTGATTTTAAATGCTTATAAATGTAGTTTTTATTTTTCCTTAATCATTTATATTAGTCATTAATATTTTTTATATATTACATTACACTCGACTTATAAACCATTTAAATTTTTTGACAAATTAAACAAGTCTATCATTTATTTATTTTTTACATCACCAAAGTCAGAAGTGGTAGTATCAAAAATAAGTATTTAACATGAAAGAAGGAAATTTAAATTAAAACCATCAAAATATCGTTGTAAACAAACCAAGTTCTCATCTGTAAATAAATTAGGATGATTGAGGTTTTTGATATATTATATTATATTTTATTTTATTTTACTTATTTTAATTTAAAATAAATCTTTCTCAGATTTCTTGATAAGGTGCGTACGATTCATAAATCTAAAAAAATTATATGATTTACTTTGAATAATAAAACCCCTCGAGATTGTATACCGATTCGTACTAAAAATCATAATTAAAATTAAACATCTCTGTTTTAGCTCGAGTTTTAAATCATGCCAAAACCTAAAAATATTTATTATTTCACTTTGCGATGTGAAAACATTTCTTTTTCAAAGGAAAATTAATTAAAATAAGTTGTTTACTATCGTTAAACGAAAACAATTTAATTTAATAATTGTTACCTACACTTAAAATTGTATTTTATTTACTCATAGTTATATTATTTTTCTTATCTTTAATACTATTACATAGATAAACACGTTTTACCAGTCATGTTTGTATAATGACTGAAAATTGTGTACAATAATATATGATATAATATATTATATGCAATATATATACCTATACATTTGAAACAGTTAAATATTCATGAGTCATAAGTATAAACCTATTTATAAATAATAGGAATTTTAATTAAACGTTTATTGTATAGTCACTCGAAAAAAATTTAGAAATTCTTCTCTATGTTTATCATTCAGCTGTATCAATCAAACATGTATATAGATCATTATATTTTATTCCGTACATATAGGGACTCGCGAAAAAGATTTACATAATATACCTGGCCACGTTTGCAATTAATTATACAGATATATGGTGTGACTGGAGTGTATTATTACTCGATGTAGGTGTGCAAAAAATATAAATTATGAGTACCGTGTATAACATAATTTTGTAGACACCTAAACGATTATATAAACTATTATTTATCTAATACAAATTACGAACAGTGATAGAAATGATTTGAAGTTTGAAAAAAGTATTTAAAAAAAATATAATACATTATTAGAACGATCGTTCAATAAACGTATCACATACATATTTTTGATAATTGATTATAAATTATAATTAACTACAAATCCAATATTGCATATTATATCATTATGTTATACATTATAATATATACGAGTGTTGGAGAAACTATACAGGAATATCACAGTCCTAGCATCTAGCGCCAGCGATTTTCGACTGGCTATGTTCAGAGCTTATAAAAATGCGCATAATATATTTAATTATACACACTATATAGTGATTCGTCAAACATGCTAACCATTTTTCTTTAATAATGAACATATTCAAATTCCGGATTTTCGAATTTTAAAGATTTATACTTAAATACCATACTACTTTTATAATTGTATTGTTATACAAACTTTTTTTTTCTAATAATAACCAACCTTTTTTTTGTATAAATTATGAATCAGATATTTAATTTGGACATTTGTATGTAGGTTTATCTAAATTTACATTCTAACAAGTAGTTTCTGATTAATTACAGTATATAACTGCTTAAGATGATAGTCCTTAAAAATTGTTTTTCAAAACTATAATATAAACGTAGTAGTTGATCATGTAGGTATTTATTTCACTCTGATAATTTTCACAAAATATAAACTATTAACACAGAATTAATATTAGATAATTATTATTATCATTTTAAAATCATTATAGACCCACATATTCCAATTTCCGAACCACGAACCTATTATCTCTTTTATACAAAGTTAAATAACTTAAAAACCAATAATTTAAATTTGTATTTGAAAACATCACAACTTTTAACTTTTTCAGAAACTGGTTTATTCAACATTGTATAGTATAAAAGTTTTTATTTGAAAAAAAGAAGATGTTATTGCCAAAGAGTATCTAATCACTCCTCAAATTATATACAAAATCTAATTATTTGAAAATATAGACGTTAATTCGTTAAATATACTAAAAATCCAAAAACATGATTTGAATTAATTCATTATTAAATGAACAATTTAGTGCGATTATTATTATCACATACAGTGTATAATACAGATATTTTTTATCGGGAGGAAGAGGGTGATACCGTGTGAAATTTTTCTATGATGGGGCATTTATGTATGACTACTCGATCACCCATTAATTTGTTTATACCATATTTTCAGGAAAGTATTACTAAAAATATTTTGGGTATAATATATTATATTTCTAAATAAATAATAATCAAAAAAATGTACCTAGCTTATTATCATCACAAATGTACTACATTAAAACTTCAAATTTCCTCCGTTTTCTTTTATTTGTATGTAACAATACATAATTTTTTATTTTTTAATATATGAGATTTCATAAAGTGTGCCGTTAGTATTAACTCTATTAAGTATATTTGTATCTCGATGTGCAAAAAAAGCATATTTAATTTGAATATAATAGTCAATAGACAAATTTAAAATAATATAACTTAAGTCTAAAACATTTTTAAAGTGATTAATACTATTTTATATATTGAAAAAAAATAATGATATACAATTTCTTTATTTACTTACATATTTTTAACATTAAATTATAGGGGGCAATCAAGGGGCAAAATAAAATGTTGGGGCGCACTCTGGCCCCCGTGTAACGCCGCCCCTGCACCTGATAGTATACCACCCCACCTTGTATATATATAATATATACATATAAATTTATATTACTTGTGAGTTGTGTATATTACGTGTCAGTAGACCTACAAACGCTGTTGTCGACAATGAAAACTTGCGTTTATTCCCATCGGAAATTTTAAATCAGCAGAAGAGAAAAAAATTACAATACGCAACACTATATAGTATAGGTATATATCTATATCGAATGAAACGTTTTTAGAAGCAAACAATATCCATTATATATACAACAGTGTAATATGTATATTACACGCGTATTCAGAGTACTGGGATTTGGGCGAAGACGCCGAGTTTCTGCTGCTGCTGCTGTTACAGGGAAAGACGAGCGGAGAGTAAGAAAAAAAACAATGCGTCTGCGAATACGCGATTATATGCGAGAATACAATATTATTATTCGGGCAACGCAATTTATATTCGTCGCCGACCTGAGGGAATTTACATGTCCATCTTAGTCGTTGTCGTTGTCGTCGTATACAGTCGACGCATTTTTACATAATATTATACGCACGGTCTCTATATCACGCACAAGGTACCTGTGTACAATGTACCTGTGTATACTATAAACTATATTATATTATGCAATTTTCTTTTCGTAAGTGACTGCTCACCGACGACGAAACGAATGCGAAGGCGTAAGGTGGACCATATATTGTATACATTATGTACGTTCGTGTATTTATAATAGGCATAATATGTATAGCATAACATTATTATACTGCACACGACTTAACGAATGGGTCGCGAAAAATCGTTTTGTATTGTTTATTCGTTTTCAAGTAGGAGACTCACAAATAAAATTATATTACCGTGCACGTCTCTCGTCGTAAAACCGGCAGAGCATAATATATCGCCACTGTTGTTACCGGCGTGTCCCCTGAAATCGGACCGCAAATCGGCAAGACATCATACTATACACTTATATTATATTGGTTAGGCATAGCATATTATTAAAAATCCACAAAATATTTTTCTCTCAAAATCTCGTGTCCTCGCTATCTTTGTAGCATGCAGACTGTAGTGTATGTGTCTATTATATTGACTTCACGTGCGGTCCAGAATGACAATGCTACAAACAGAATCCTGTAAACGAAGTACACTACAGACTTACTAAGAATAAAACATTCCGATATTGTCTTCACGACTGCCTACGAAGTCCCTGATTGCAGACTCACGACTTCCGCAATCGCCTTCCGGATAAATTTTCATCTAGTCGTCCATTAGCTAAAACGGAAATGTTGGAGAGCTGATCTCGCTTAACGTACAAATTAAATTAGCTACCAGAGTTCCACCAATGGGCGGTTTTTTTATCCCCCCCTCCCCCGAAGTATGGTTACTTTATGAAATCGCATAATAACAGTATATACTTTTTATAAGGTATTGTATGTATTTATATGTATAAACTACGAATCGTAATAAAAAATTACTTGCACTCTCTTATATTAGGCCTTTTGGGATTTGCACATCATGCGTTGGTCGTCTAAAATCAGTGGCGAATACAAAGAATCGGATTGTGAGGGCCGGCCTTTTATAGATACTATTTCAAAGATGCATTTCTCTTTTATTAGTTAATTTTTAAAAGGGTAGTAAATGTTGGTGCAGGGAATAAGTAAAAACCACTGCTATTTTCAGGAAACTTAAAACCTTTGCGACGAAACTAAGCAGAAGACATTTTGCTATGAAATGGCGGTATAATCAAAAAACGGTCACATTCACTTATTTAGTTCTATTTTGACCGCACACCGTCCAATTTAAAAAGGTGTCCGATTACTTATGTATTACTGATTAGTCTCTGACAATAGGTGCATACAATATTTTATATTTAGCCTCCCACGAATATCCGACGCTATTTAATCGCGTTTACGAGTGCCTATATAATAATAATCTTATACGATGTACCTATAATACACATCGGAATATAATTTATATTAGGCATTCTCTGTCCGGTTCGGTTATCAATCATTTTCGGGTCGTCCGTTTGTTTATACGTCGGCCGTCGTCATCGCGATCGTACATAATATCATAAAGGTATTATATTCACGTATGAGTACCACTAATATTATTATCTTCACTAGGTGCCTCGCAATAACAACAACAACTACAATAATAACAATATTGTTCAATATATATATATACACCATCGTCGTACGACGGTAAACACAATCGGACGCCGACATGGGTGAAAAAAGGTTAATTGAGCTGACCTCGCTTAGAAACGTCGTATAGAGTAGTCTTGTCAGCGGAGCGAACACAACGGTACTGCAGCAATAGGCCAATAGCCACATAGCTAGTGTCCGCGATATAAATGATTATTCGTATACGCAGTTGCCGTCACTGTATTTATAATAACATTTATTTTATATGACGCGCGCTATTATCATAGTAATATTATTATGATCGGATGTCGATGATGAACGACGAATAATTTTTCGCCGGCGATTAAACGGCCGACCGATAAACGTATACAAAATCTACATATTTTAAATACCAGCCGTAAGCTTTGACACGCGACTCCTTTCAATATGTTCTATTATCGCATCAAACATAGCCACAAATTCAAAATCGTTAACGAGATTATCTTGCAAGAGAGTTAGGTAGTTATTAGAGTATTATACACATTATAGGCAGGTATATATTATAGTATTGACGGTAATGAAACCGAGACGCGTGCAAAATGGATTTTCCGCCACGGATCACTGTACGGTGGGATTCGATGGAAACGAATATACCATATATGTATACGCATATATACATTTTGTACAATTTCTTTACAGAATGTTTCTAGACACACACACACAAACACACTCGCCTACTCGCCTAGTCATATTATAATATACGATTGAGAACTATGTCACGTTATTCCGTCTGCAATAAAATACATACATAAAACGAACAAACAAAACAGCGCGTTATTTTAGATTTTTCTTCTATGAATAACTTTCGTACCTATCGGAAATTGTACACGGGTACGCGTGTATAATAATTTATTATTATTATTATTATATTATGTATATATCGGCGTCATACCACCGACATGTACGCGAGTGAACATTTTAAAATAAAAATATACATTCAGCAGATTTCGCGTCAAAGATCCCGGAAAATTTCCATAAGAATATCGTGTACTATCATCTTTTTCTCTCACTCTCTCTCTTTTTTCGCTCGCTGGTAAAAACCAGCAAAACCAACGCGCGGCGTAATATTCAGAAAACGAACCTCCTTTTAGCGGTTAAGTTGTATACTTACAAATTGTTATGTATATTTAATAGGTTTTTCGCGAGACCACTGTATTATACATTTATACGTATATACGTAAAAAACGATATTATGTTGATATGAACGCTCATGTGGAACACTGCAAAGTATAAATGTAGCATATAATGGAACATAATATTATATATTATGCCAAAGAGGTATAGGTAATACTAATGTGCATACTGCATAATATATATATATTTCGCAAATTGATAATAATGAGTAATTATCACGCCGTATTATATACTACAACTGTGATTAACATTTTCTAATAATTGATTGTACAACAGTGGTCTCGAAAATGTATAGATTATTATTATAACAATAATACGTACCCGGCAATATCCTAGTCATAGGTATTAAGTTAATGTGATCCTCCGAGGTGTACGACTGTACGATATTAGTTGACCAGCTGCAGTTTCGATATTAATTATTATTTCATATTATTATAACATAATAATTACTCCGCCACAGCTCGCTGTATTTTTGATCCCACGGGTACGATATAATAATATTATTTTAAATGGTATCACCGCCGCGCTCAACACAGATATTATACACATACTTGTCTTGTATATGGTCATACTCGTACGTTTATCCTAGCTATTTCTCTATACTCGATCAACACGTCTTTCAGGTCGTCATCGATGACGACTCGCAGTGCAATGCACGCCGTCACAGCCAAACGAAATATTCTTTATTCAAATTAAAAACTAAAACTAAAAAAACACGCTATCTCATTTTACACTGTGCTTGTGTGGATACTTGAGAGTTGAGAGTTGAGAGTCATGGGAGATGGTCGTAATAGTTATCGAAATATATCTCCCTGCACGTGCATGGTCTTTTATCGGTTGTTTTTAAATTAATTACGCGTAGGTATAGGTATATCCATATAATATAGTTTCGTTATACAACTAGTCGTTTGTTCGAAACATCTTTATTTTTTTTAAAACCTCTTTGAGATGACGGTCATAGAACTTACTTCAAAAGTTCTAACTTTTTTCACGCACACAAGCACGCGCATTATCGTCGTATACGTGTATATACAAGTTCACTCGGTCGGTCAGACGACGTTCATCTCGATTTCAATTAACTGTCCGCGATATACCCATACGTCTATATGTCTGAGAAATAAATATATATATATATATATAGATGATAGCTACTTCTTTTATATTATATCCTTTCAACGGTACGTATATTACAGTGCAAAGTACGTCACGTATTTTTCGTTTAAATTAGCCGGCGTTTAGTTTTATCGTTTACAATACCCGATTGTTTGCGTCCGGACGTGCAGTACCTATACAATAATATTCTTTCGGTCAGGAAGGCTTTTCGCGAAATTTCGATCGCCGCACAATCCAAGACACCACAGCGCTATATATCATTTCGATATACGTTTTAAAAATATTATAGCCATTCCGTCTTCTCCGCCACCTCCGCCGCTGTCGTCGGCACGTTATAATAATAATCTCGCCAGCACACTGCTGCTGCTGCCCGTACAGTATGTATAGTGCAGCTTCACGCCTTCTGCTACATTTACCGTCCGAAAAGTGTCTGTTCATTAATCTATATTTTATCTGCGCGTTCGACACACGGTCAATTAACCGCGTTACCGAGGTACAGCTGCAAACAGGCCGGGTATATAATACAGGTATAATAGGTGGTATATAATATAATAAAGTAGACATGCGTGTAATACTGTGTAGGTTATACTTGCGAGCCGGCCTATTACCTTTATTCACATGAAAATATAATATTATTATACCTACCTATTATGATATCGTATAACAATAATAATTCAAAACTAGACATATCAATAATTTTTTTGAACTCGGTTAAGTTAAATTAATATGCATTAATAAGAAAAAGTTGATTTAATTTTTAATTAATACTATACATTTTTTTAACATTTTATAAAGTCAAAACTTAGTAGTTTTCTATTAGAAACAGAAAATAATAGTTGTTATAATATATAGTAGTAACACTAATAAGTAATAACTAATCAATAATTACTGTAATGTGTTTATAAAGTATATTTCTATAATATAGTATACTACATTAAAGTTGTTCTTTCTTAAAAAATAAAAATAATAATTTACATTATCCAAAATACTTTATGATATAAAATCGAAATCGATTGAAATATAGTAGAAAAAAATAAAATTGAAAAAAAATAACTAAACTTCTTGAAATGAAAATGTAATTAATTTATTTCACGCTGATTAAAAAACAATTGAGTTAAGTTAGTAGTTATAAATCAACAGAAATTCAAAAGTGACTAGTTAGGTTAAAAAGACAAAATAAAATAAACTTTTTAACTCAACTTAAACTTTTTTAATCTTCAAGAGCTTTGAATATGTACCTGCAACAGTCGCCGCTCACGGTAATAATGATTTTCCGATTTTTTTCTCACGTCTTATTCATACGTTACAAGTCCACATGTACAACACACACACGTTTCGTATATTTGACTTACTAAATCATATTTATTTTACTTCAGCAATGTGTTAACCTGCACCTTTTATTATTCAGAATACAATATATTCAATTCATATTACATTATATTTTATATAAAATAGGTAAAGGTACCCACTATATACGCTTAAACTATTATACCGGACGCATCATATTATTGTAAACACACCGAATCGAATCGAAGACCTCCCACGCGTGTATACTATTATCAAAACGCAAAGTGCCGCCGCGGTTGTTGTGACTTGTGGCTACTGTTAAATTGCAGCCGGACGGTCTGTCGGTGGGCAAACCGTGACATAAAAAAATTACATTTAAAATTATTCGTCTGGCGGTGGCTTGTTTTTGTATAGAGTTATTTTTTTGCGTCCAATCCACGCCCAGGTGTATATCAGGCGAATAACGTGTCTGTGCCGAAACGTATATATACACTATAGTCGGTCAGGGAATCGTTTCTTGTTATATATAGGTACACAACTGAAATAATAATGATGTGATTATAATATACTAGGAACGCTTTTTAATATTTTTGATATTCCGGGACAAAAAAGCGATTTTCTCGCATAGAATCAAGGAGCGCCTACGCATTATATATATATATATATATATATATATATATATTATAATATTATATTAAAGATAATGTAACTACAATATACCATAATAAGAGGCGTTCAGAAAAATAAGAACGTCGACCGCTATAATAATATAATATTATCATACGTTCAAGAGAACGGACTTGTTGTATACGACGACCTATCTACCGTATGCCTGGCGGATCCCAGTTTCTTATACAATATGTTATAAAGTGATACGTGGGGGTGCCATATGGTCGAGCGCAAGAAGACTGCAGTTCGCCGGCCGGTCGCGAAACGATAAATCGATTTTTTTTCCACCCAAAACCAAAACATACGTTGTACGTATTATATCGGTATATCTATACAATATGAACTACCGGCTTGATTATCGCGGTAATGGTCGTTGGCACCACTGCTATATACAGCTATAATACACATTAACATGTATTACTTTATTCGCGTTTTAGTGAGGGAGTACAAGGCAATGCTCATCTATTTATTATAAAGCTTCTTATTCTTTTGCCCTCCCAAAATAAACTTAAGTAAAAGCGCTAATATTTATTTTAAATAAATGTTATTGAGTTAATTTTTTTATTCGGATTAATAGTAGTATATATTTATTAGATTATAATGTATATGACCATGAGTATAAACAAGTAAATAAAAACAATAAGAACACAAAAATCAGGTACACAAAATGTTATATGAAAATCATGAATCCAAATTAATGTTATCAAAACCTTTTTTTAACTTACCATAATTACACATAATATTTATGAAAGAAATGTATAAATTACTTTTCTAGAGATTGATCAAAATGGGTTTACCTATTCATTATATGTGCGCACTTTTTTTATTCATTTTATTTGGCACCTTTTATTTGTTTAGTGATTTCCTATATTTATTTATGTTTTTCTTTTGTTCATATTATTATACAATATTATATGATTCATATTCATCTCTGATTGTTTATATACAATGTATATAACAATGCTTAAGGTACGTGAGTGTATCTTAGTGTGGCCTAGTATTTCTATTTTCTTTGTAAAAAAAATAAAATAAAATTGGTTTTATTTAATTATACTATTTTTATAATATTACCGTATTTAAAAAAACAAATAACAATAAAAAAAATAGTATTAGGTATTTGTAAATATTTTAACTACAGGGGTGTACAGGACACACGCACTCCTAAAGTAGTATAATAATAATCCTAAGTCTAAATCGTTAACCAAATTGGTTATACGTAGAAAAGAAATTGCAAACATTTATATAATTATTTGTGAAAATAGTTGTCGAAAATATAATCTTAGCATACAAATCGCAAGCAAAATATGCGCGGCTGATATATAGATACAAACTACGAACCTCTATTATATTATAATATAATTACATCAAGCAGGTAGGTACTAGGTATATTGTAGTCTGGTAATGATCTCAAAACAGCTTGAGAACATATTTTCGGTATCAACGAGATAAAAACCAAATAAAACTCAAACGACGTGCCTGCCTCTGTGGACCGTGTTCGACAACGCGCGAGCACCTATATTATAAAATATGTACTCACGCACGGTATTATAATATGATATTCTATCGCGGCGGAGTCTCTCGATCACGCGGCTCGTAAATCAAATCAGACTCGATGTGTGCGCGCCGAGATCGCCGGTCGCGCGTTGATAGGGGGCAAGTCGGGCGGCGGCGCGGGAATTCACGTCGGTCGGAATTAATTGTCCAGTAATTTATGTGCGCGCGCGTGTACGGAATTAAAACCGCCTAGGGACACGAACCGGTCAACAGCCCTCCTTATTACAATATTTCGTCGGACGTCACTCTAGGCAAAAACTATTATTTCCCAAAACGATTTCGTTTTGTTTTTTTTTTGTTTTTTTTTTTCGGGGGGAAAACACACACGCGCACACACACGAAATAAACGAAACCAACCATCGGCCCCGCGGGCGCGTGAGGGCACCGATTTTTTCATCTTAACTAGCTCGTCGTCGCCGCCGCTGCTGCCACCGCTGTCGTCTATTCACGAATGGTTCGCACTGCAGTGATAATATTGGTGTTTGTGAGTGTGTGTAGTAAAGCGTTAAAACGTTATCGCGGGCGCGCACACGCCAACATGGTGACGATCATTTATGTTTGTTTTCCCGTGTAAATATTATAATTTATTTTTTTATATGAAATCCATAAAATGTCGAGTTCCAAGGACGAACGCTAATCTTTGTTTTCCCTTCAGACTTCCATACGTACTGTACTACTGTGCAGCAGTTGGAATAATGTATCATTCTCAAGCGTCATATGCAGGACGCGCGAACAAAGTATAATATAAAATATTGTGTACGCGCGGGTATCTTCCTCGTAGTTGTGGCAGTGGCGACTTGCGGTCCGGCGCGAGCGAGGGTGGAAACGGGTATCCACTATTCGGTGTAACGTGTTTCCTCCCTCCCTAGCCATCCCCAGCCGTTCGAACACGCCGCGGTGCTCGGCGTACCGGTGTTTCCTGTAATTACCATATTACTATACATTTGAAAAGATAATTGAATAACAGGTATTTATCAAATGTACAGTAGCAATTATTCATTTGCCGCCACTCGTTTCTACATAGGCTCGTATTTTCATTGTTTTTTTTTTATATTATACATCCGTAATGTGGTCTTGTGAACGTTAATAATATGTATATGAGCACGACATTATAATGTTGTGTGCGAGAGGCATAAACAGCGTCTCTGTGTGAGTAGGGCTGATTAATTAACGGTATACAGAAGAAATATACATATGTACAAATAATAATAACAAATACCTATAACAATCGAAACCAACATTTTTTAAATGTTTAACCATTGTTACAACATTTATCGAGATATAACTTATATTTTGGTATTAAATTGTTAATGTGAACTTAAAGCCATTATTGACGAATCTAAATAAAACTAATAAACGAAAACAATAATGAAAGTCATATACGTTTTATTTTAACTATGAAGATCAAAGCATTTTTCACAAGTACAAATATTTTTTTTTACCCGATAGCACAAAGCAGCAGTCTAGATAAGAGATAACAAAAGCGTTTTTTTTTTTTTTAAAGGGTTGCGCGTAAGTTTCTGTTTCGATTAGGTTAGGTTAATGTTTGATAAGTGCTACGCTATACAGCAATTTATAATTTTTCCAGTATTCCACATGTCCGTATAGTAATTGTAATTACCATAAAAAATTTACATTTGTGAAATAATAATTATTAATTATTATTATTTGTAAATACATCAATACGATCGCAATAAGAATTAGCGTGACTAAAGTGCCAAAGGTTATTGGGTTTCGGCAAAAGTAGTTGTTATTCGTCTCGTCGGCGGGCCGACATCATAAATTCAATGAATACAATAATTACTAATTCGTAAAATCATAAATTCACTGCCGCACCAACAAAATCGGTAAACCGTTTCGTCGGGTCTGTACATATCTGTATATAATATACGTAATATAATTGATATTATAAATTCAGTATAGTTGGAAGTAGCGACGGTATAGCGTTTTTTTTTCCGACCGTAGCGTTTATAGCAAGAGCGAAAGCGATACGCCACAATGTCATTATTTTTCATTGTAAATATATTATAACGAACGTTTTTATAATGAAAACGCAAACTCTTTACACTTTCTTATCCCGGTAACATATTTCTGTCTAATCGAAAAATAAATAATATATTCATTATAAATTTAAAAAATGAAAAAAATTCTGCGTCGCATCGTGATACCGAAAGGACACCATAACTATCATAAAATTTACGACCCGTGTTGCATAAAAAAAAACTCCATAGATTAATAATATTTCGATTGCGTTTTTTCACTGAAACGGTTATCATAATATACGTCTTAGTCACATTCTTTTTTTTCTAACGCTTTACGGCAGCGTGCCTGTGCCACCCGCAGCAATATAATAATATGGACTTACATTTCGAACCAAATTTCGCGGCTCTGCGTTCGCGTATATACGAGTATAGCGACGGTTCCGTTACGCGCTATCGTTGTTTAAGCGGTAACCGGTAAGCCAGCGCACCGCTATATGATATAATATGTTCGAATAATAATATATATATTATCACCAGCTATGTAGTGTATGTCCAAAGCGCCGTCGTGCTGCAGAAAATAAGCAATAGCGTCGTTACTCGCGCAGTGATTTCAAAGGTCTGCGGGCCGCGAACAATAATCGAACAAAGCGAAACGCATTTATCTCGTCGGGTCGTCCGGCCGCAGACGCGCAAAGGTCGGGTCGGGTTTGTCCGCGATTCGTAATTAAACGCGTTAGCGCACATATAGGGCGGACCGGCCTCCCTCGCCCTTAACGAAAACAAATAAACCATCCTCCCTCTACCAAACGCGCGCTACGTATCGAGTGACGCGAGTCATCAATCGTCATTTAACTCTTTTCGGTTCTTCTTGCACCGTAAGCACATTAGCGGTTCGAACGATATAATATTATGTGTGCACCGCGCCCGTTGCCGATTAATCTTTCCGGATCGTCGGAATCTCGTGTTATTATATGATAACATTGCAATCATTATTATTATATCGAGAATAGTATAACAACGTCGCGTACACGCACCATATAATATTATAATGACACCTTCGCGGCAGTGATTCGAAGTTGTCAGGAAACGCGTGCACGTGTCCGGTTCCGGAGCCGGTCTACTTTTGAAGTTCTGACCGAGACATCTAAACCGGAAACGATATACACACTATGACTAAGGCTGGGGACTTATTATAGAAGTTACCAGTTAATATGAGTATGCAATAACCATTCAAAACATATATTAAATTTGTTTCATATGGTACTTTATGGTACTTGAAGTCTATATCATGGTAATTTTTTTTCATGCGTTGCGTGTTTAACTCTTTTTCACGCGTTAATTCATGTCATGTTAAACTTACACATTTTAAACGCATATTTCATATGGAATTATAATTACATTATTCAATACAGTTTACTTAGTCCCTGTAGACCCGTAATTATTACTATTATTCTTATTGTAATAAGTAAATGTTATAACTGTTTCGGTCGATTATTGCAAATTCGTTTAGTATATAATATTATGTAATTGCGTAAATTTTAGGGTATATTTGGTGATTTTGTAGAGCATAAATGCATGTATATTTTAAGAATTATTGGGACGTGAAGTCCCTAGCCTCAGTTATTAAATTATTATGACGGATGACGTAAAAGCAGTGCTGCGAGGATTTTTGCTTTTCACGCGGTTATCACCCTTTTTTTTTTATTTGATTTTTTTTGTATTAGACTGCAGAATATTATCATGATACGGATATGCGCACACTCGACCGGGGTCGGGGTCGCATTTATCTTCTGTGCAGAGCCGACAGGCTTGTAATCAATATTAATGTCCGAAATTCGACGGGGGGAGCGCATTAACCCGGCCGCCGCATCGTTTCGTATACGCGTTTCGTGGCAAAGAGTAGGTACCTCGTTGATGCCATAATGGTCTTATAATAATACGTTCTAATCATTTAACGATCTCAATGTATGTGTGTTTTGCTCCAGAAATACCGGTTTTGTTGACTTGTGTATATTTTATTTCTATACACTCATTGCGCGGTTGTGATATTTTTTTGTTTACACGGAACATTCGGGGCCGTGGCAACGCAGCGCCGGCCGTATTTGTTTTGCTTCGCGCGCGCGCTGCGGAGAGTGATATGGCACAATATTTATAACGCTGTATAGTAGCACCGATAGTATAATATATTGTATTATATATGTATGGTATGATAATATATAAGTATAAAGTGGTATTCGCCGGGAGAAAAATCCGGACGCGCGGGGTCATACTACTGCGACGACGACAAGGGCAAAACAAATAAATCTATAATGTTATGATAATTTTCAGCTTAGTCATTTTCGTACGGGTTTCTTTATTTCGGTTATTTTTTTATTATTATTTTTTCTATCCGTCGTACGCGTACCGGCGACAAGGATGGGCGAAGGGTACTCGTTCTCGGCGCGAACGTTCCGAGTTCGAAATGACTCTATTTCCTTCGCCAACGGTCATTCAACGTGTGTGAAACGACACACGCCGTCGTGAGAAACTTCGGAACGCGTCACGATCGCGGGGTCGCGTCCAAGTCGCATTACTATTATTATTGCTTTGTCGAAAGGTGCGTTTAACGGACACTATAAACGCGCGACGCGTTGTGAGTACACTATATAATATAATACGTAGGTACGTACAATACTATTAAATAGTAATGTGTTGTGTCATATTTGTTAGCGTCGTCCGCAAACGAATCGCTTCGGTAGTCGGGTGGCGATAAGTGGAGTCGACGAAAACGGTTCCGCCACACACATATATATATACTCGTATTTTGGATGTAATAATATATGACGACGAAACGATCTTCGGGTCCCTCGTGACGATGACTGCGGCAGGAAACGGAATTCGTCGCTAACGACCGATGACGCGGTCTCGGGTTTCCACTGATCGATATGTACCTACCTACGCCGCATCACAAAGAACACCTTTTGCGGTGACTTGTAAGACAAATACGCCTTTTGGCAACTGTCGGTGGTGGCCGCGAGGTCGCATTATATACGTAAATGCATAACGTAACGCGCGACGTATACACCGCCAGTCTACATCACATATATATATATATATATTATATACACTCCTCCTAGGATGAGATTTTCTCCACGGCATCACGGAATTTCAAAGGTCTAAGTCGATTACAAAGGTCAAAGAGTCGTTTCGCGAACTCCAAATCCATACAATATAAATATATATATATATTAATATATTATATGCCCTTCCCCCGTTGTCCACGAGCGTTTCGTCTGCCGCGTACAGACTTTACGCCGATGTGGTTTTCTTCGGGAACCCTTTTATGCCGACAACATTATCGTCCTTTATCATCCGTACCGTCTGCACAATGTCAATCAATTTAACTACGTTCATTGTGCCGGGAGGACGCAGTAGATCGCGTGAAATATAACAATACACATATTATTATGTATAGCTGGACGGAGTACGCGATTCGTCTAACGAGAACCGCACATAACAAATTGCCGTTTCCGCGACAAAAACCGACCAGAATCGCGGCCCACGTCGTCCGTCGAAAATCTCTAACTTTTGTGTGTATAATAATATATATAATATAGGCACTTACGAAAAGAGGAAAAAAATATTGCTACATTTTAAGTATTGAGAACGCATGCCAAATCGAAATATTTAGTCGCATCACGTACGCTTGGAAAATTTATTTCACCGTTTCATTTGCAAACTAGTGTACTAGGAGATTGTACTTTTTAGACCGTAGTAATACAACGACATCATATTATATAATATTTTAAGATTATTACTTATTTGTTTTTTTTTTATTTTCAAAAATATTTTTTATTATTTTTCCGTCGACAATTCTTCGGATTTGTTTATTTCGAACACGCAATATGCTATTCTACATAAATTACTCTGTAACTTTTTGTATTCTGTTTATATCGAATTTTTACAAGAAATATTTTAAAATAAGAGTAATTTCACGTTATAATATAATCTCAATTCGATTACTCTGTTTTATTATTTTTATTCTAACAATTCAAAACTCTTTAAGATTAAATTATCATATTTATGAATTTGTTATTATGTGGCCCTGAAGAGAATGTGTTTTTTTCAGTACTCAATAAGGATGTTCACAATGTTTGGTTAAGCAAAAAGCTACACGTGTAGGTGCATAATAATGTTGAACTCGCATGTACCCGTAGATAGTATTGAACCTCGTTATTTGTATAAACCTCATATACAGGTATTATATATTTTGAATGGGCCACATTTATATAGTGTATAATATTTTATATTCTAAAAAAATAGGAAATGTAATGGTTTTTATTTTCTTTCAATGATAATATTATAAATAATATGATATTTCTAAAAATCTCATTATGAACACGAACACCAGAGAAAATGTCCTGTTGGTTGTATTATTGACTAGAAAAAGTTTACAATAAAATAATGTTGTAGGTATGTAAGCTTTGCCATTTCCATTAAAATAATTTTAAAGTTTTGGTTTGCCGGACAGAAATATAAATAAAATAATCAAATAAGACGAGAAAAGTTATTTTTAGATGCGAAATATTTACAAGACTTCATCTTGGTAATTCAATCACATTAGAGAGAAAACTTACAACTTTCTTCCGTTGTCCGTAAAGATTATAGTCACTGAGAATATTTTTTGACAAGAATAACGTCAATTATTCGGGTTTATGTAAGTGTCTGCCCTTATATTATGATAAAACTCAGAATCTGAGATATTATAGTATTAACTGATTGTATAAAATATTATTGTACATGAAGAAAATTTTAATTAGATTTAAACATCACAATAAAAGCTTATTGGAATTTTGATTCTTAAATAACATTCCTACTTCAGTATAAAAATTAGTCACTTAAAAGTGAAACTCTATTATATAATGTACGAGTACTAGTTATCACTTTTTCGTTTTTTCAGTAATATTACATTATATTAATATATTTTACAATATTTACATAATAATAATAATATGCTGATATGAGAATATGAGATGATTAATCTTCAATTAATTTTAGGTTTTTCGATTGATCTGTTACACACATTATATCCAAAACTATTAACGTTTTTAAAGATATTATTTACATAATTTTAAGTTCTTAAAAACAACATTTTTCTATCACATATATTTTTTTACTATTTTTAATAACAAAATTCATTTTTAATTCCTTATTCCAAGTCATTAACCAAATATGTTAACTAGAATAAAAATATGTTCCCAAAATGATTAACTTAATATTAATTATAACTTATAAGTATAATATTAACATTTATAAGAAGTATCTTATTTTACTGCAGTTGTTTGTATTCTGACGAAAACCTTGATTTTTAAAAACCAATAATATAGCTTTTGTATATTTTATTGTTTACAAATGTAGAATAATTAATATTCAATAAAATTGTCTAATCAACCTCAATTATAATAGTTATTTAATAACAACAATGTTTAATCAATAACTTTTAATTTGGTATTTTGATTATACAAGAAATAATACGTCGTCGCTAACCAACCGTTGCGAACTTATCCACTTTTCGCGTATACCGAATAATATTGGAGTAAAATAAATTCTTTGTCGGTTAAGCGGACCGTAATAACAATATTTATCGTCAACTTTTTAGTATTTGTTTTGTATAGTTAAATAACAACAATTAATTTAAAACAAAGGGCGGTTTCATTATCCTCAATCATTTATCGAATTGTATATATTCTGCGCCCTGCGATAGTGTTATGTATTATATAGTATAGTATGTAGACTGTATACTGTAAAGAGTATAATGTACTTATTAATGTATATGTTTTAAATTTCCTTTCTTCATGATTTTGTTTCGTGTTCTCTGGTCACGGTGCGTCAGGGGTGATGATGGTGTATAGCCAACCCGTATTATATTACCCTACCACCGTTCACTATATATTATATTATTATGTGTATATATTATACTCACATAATGCGTGCACGGAGTTCGGTAATCTTTCGTGCCTCGATAAACGTTCAATTAGTCTGCACTTCCTTTGTTTAATTTCACCTGAAACCGTGTGACTGCACTCTCCATAATATACTTTCATCTCAATAACGTACTTAAAACATTATATCCGATCACGATGATTTTTACAATACGTTCTTTACCACAGTACAATACACACCGACTTAAACAATAATATCTGACGTTATATTAATAAAGGTGCATCGATTTGAACAATATCTGTACCACGCGTCAACGTAGTCGGTATTCCCGCCGTAAAATAAACATGAAATATAATGTATATTATAGTATTAATTTATAACCGTGTAAAGTATACAGACAGCAATATTGCGATCTTGAAAACTGCCGAACGTTATTCACGGTCAATACAGTATTAAGT
The DNA here is from genome assembly GCF_020882245.1 of Rhopalosiphum padi. Taxonomy (NCBI): domain Eukaryota; kingdom Metazoa; phylum Arthropoda; class Insecta; order Hemiptera; family Aphididae; genus Rhopalosiphum; species Rhopalosiphum padi. The sequence continues at coordinate 36,024,387 of NC_083598.1, forward strand.
GTATTCTATACATATTTTTTACCTACATGGAACTTGGTACTTCATCTATTGTTATACAGTTTTTATTCGTAAAAAAATATTTAGAAATATTTAAAATATGCTCTTTTTCAAAATTTTTTTTACATTTAAAAGGAATTCATTTTTCAGATCTTGATTTTATTTTTTATGAAATGTAATGGAATATTCAAAAATTTAGTATAAACAATATACGAGTAAAATATTAGAAGTTTCAAGTCTACGTTGTTGAAGTTCTGGTATTCTGTTTAGATGATCTAGACATTTTTCGTATTCTCTCTGATCACTTTATTTGATACGTTCAATTAATATATATCTATTTTATGCTTAATTTTCGATACTGTATATTATGCAAATTGAATCCGTTAATTTATTTAGGGGGTATTATTAATATATATATATATATATATATATTATATTTTAAGGTAAGCGATTAATTAATATACGACCTTCTCTTTTGATATACTGAGATTTCATTCTAATATACATATAAAAAAGTTTAAAAAAAAACGCGTTGTTTTATTTAAATAATTAATGTACAAGTATTCGCGTTTTTGCGTAGACTATAAGTGAAATTTAAGTTGTTTTTTTTTTTTAGACCCATTTTGTCATATATAAATAAGTCCCGATATAGTGATCCAAAGTCACAGGTAGCGTGCGGTCGTTCGCTTAAAACCATATTGTCTCTGATATTAATTCGGTTTTCTGGCATCGGATGGTCGCATTTAAAACAAAAATGTATAATATGCGGAAAATAACACTGTCAATATATTACACAATAACAATGATATTACATCAATCGGAATCATCCGAATGGGTTTGGGCTTGATCGAGTATAGGTAGGCAATCGCAGGGAGTCGGTGGCAGGGAACAGTGTGGTTGCGGCAAGAGGAGAGATACGAGCGCTGCTGCTGCAATTTTCAAACGAACGATGGTCCACGGGCAGCGGGTACGGAGAGAAGTGCGCGTTTGGCCGGAAATCATCGACGGTGTGCGTTTAAACTGCAGCCGCCGGACCGTGAAATTGCCAGGGATATTGCATCCATTGACGATTTCCCGCACGCTCAACCGAGCCCGTCGCCTATCGTTTAATTACTCCAGCCCGCGCCCGTCGCACTGAAGCTTCGAGAGAACAGACGAGAAGGGGTCCTCCAAGGTGCGCTGCAGGACTAAATCTTGCGAACGACTTACACGCCCGGTCGCCGGATCGTCTGACGACCGTCTGAGTTTTGTCGGATGGGTAATTTTTTTTTCGCTCATTTGCCCCGTCAGCGCACCCCCTATTACATTATATAGATAGGTAGGTAGGTAGGTAGGTGTAACGCGCGCGCTCAATCGGTTAATTAAACGCGATTCACTGTAATTCGCACCGCGTTCATTCGCCTATTTCATATTATTGTATAATATTTTTGCTCCTCCGTTTCAAAAATGACATGTCAGTTACAAAAGTATTATAATATTATATGATAACTTAATAAAAAAAAACTTTAACTTTAACTTCAATACTAATAAGCATACTAACGAGCATATTACCGTAAATAATAAGACATGTCTCGTACAATACACAGTGTGTAATAGGGACCGCTTTCATTCTAATAACATCACTGGTATCGCAAAAACCTTGTATGTATTTAAATTGTTATGCGATAATAATATACTGACATATATGACATATCGTACACGAAAAATCATTTCATAAATGTATAATATTATTAATTATTATGATTGTTTAAAAGAAAACAGTGGATTTTACTGACTGTATAATTTGTATGAAATTAAATTTAATTAATTAAATGCTTGGCTGTGGGTTTGTATACTCGTAATTCAAATTCTATGCACGTCGATTCTTATAAAAAATGTATTCGGCGAAACATTTTAATTAGTTGTACATTGTTGTTCGTATGAAATTTCGTAAAAAAAAAAAATAATAATATTATATTATAAACTCTAACAAATAAAAAAAAAACTAATAACTTTATACGATTCAATATAATACAATTCTTTGATATTTCTACGGTTTCCTGATAGAAAATAAGACAGGCCCTGTATTCATAGACATAATATAATAGAGTTGATGATGTATATTTTATATAGTGATTGGCAAACATATATTCCTGTTTGCTTATTGACCTACCGTAGCTACTACATAGAAAAATCAATCGGAAGTTTTGAAAAAACTGCAGTGAGGCCCACAATTATTTTTCCGGTAACACAAAACTAACAGCACATTTTTTTCCCACTAATTCAGTTGCACTTTTTTTTCGTTAAATAGATATTTTTATTCTCAATTAATTATTCTACCAGCAGGTGAATTAATATCAAACACATATTGCTGTGTGTTCGCATTTATTGTAAATATATTTTAACTTTATAAAATATTATTATGTTAAAACTGATTACATTTATTTCTTCGAGTTTATCTTCAATAATAAAATATATAAAGCTCATTCGTGAATTTATTTGTCTGGCTTAAATTTAATGAACAACGCAATCGAAGTATTTTAAGTTTTAAGTTGTAACTTGAATATCAATTAATGGATAGACAAAGGTACAAAATAAACAAAATGTTATGTAAATTAAAGTTTAAATTAATTATTTATTTTTTGATCACACATTCTGAAAAATGTTGTTAAATAGTTTTTATAAATAAAATAAACCTTATAACGTTGATATATTTTTTTATATTTAACTCTAAAAATTAATATACTTTATTCCCTGTATGAAAATCATTAGATGCATACGGAATATTTCTACACAAGTAAATTTTTATAATTATTAATCATTACTTTTTAAAATTATAATCAAAAGTAAATATTAAACCTTCCTATTTTTAATCTAAAACTGTAAATTGGTTCAAACTTTTATAAAATGTTAAATTATTTATGTTTATATGCTGTTATATAAATATAATATGTACGGATCACGAATTTATCATTCAGTACAGCGTAATAGCTATTATGCTTTAAGGGTTTATAAAATATAAATTTTTGATTTAAATCCTACACTGAGTACTAACTACTGACATTATGTAAACAATAATTATAACGATTTTGAAAATTATAATATTGATAGTATATACTTTGCTATTTACTAAAACATGCAAACTGCAATCATACAAAATGCAGTGTTATAATAATGAAATATATCCAATACCACCAGTTTAATATTAATAATTCGATTTAATCTACTTCATGATATTGAATGTTGACAATAGCTTCAGCGTAAATCAACACATTTGTAAGGATATAATATAAGACTAATTAAATTTAATTAAAAACATTTTTCATCCCTAGAATTTAATTTTTACCTTTTAATTAGTTGCATTAATTATCTGAAATTCGTAGTTTTCTTTGAGATTTTCAATATAATATGTAAGACAAACAAAGAACGATATTTTAATCACGAATCAAACTATTGTTATAATTACTATTATATAATATAAATGTATATTATATATTATAAAGCTATTTTAATTTATAATGTCCACAATAACAATTCGTTTAAACGTAATTATTTTTTAAACAAGACGAGTTAAATTATTGTACAATACGGTTTAACATTTTATAGTTTCTAAGATGATGAATTATGGTGCGATTATATACTAAAAACGAACGATAATCCTGTACAAACTATCTTACACAATAAATTTAAACGATGGCATACATCTTTAAAAAATAAGCCATGATTTTTAAAACAATATTAATATTTTAATAATTTATGTTGACGTTTAATAAACAATAAATAAATACAATTGACACTGCAGTACACAAAACTAAAAATAATTTAATTTTTTTCAACTTGTTAGCCATAATAAGAATTTAACATTATACAAATATCTAAGCGAGTATAACACATTTCAAATATTATATAAAACACATACCATTTTAAATGTTATTTATGATATTTGAAAGTAACCGATAAATCACCGTATGCCAGCTGCACTAGCACTAGCGGACTACAACTAATATACAAATATTAAAATAATATGTAGTCAATAGTTTGTTGTTAACGTTTAGTATTATATTATTTTAATTATTTAAATAACACTTATTATCTGGTATACATCATTGATAGTATATTTATTATTTTATGGTAATTACTCGTTTATATTAATACATTTAAACTTTCCACTCGATAACAATCGATCTATTGAAATACCATTACTCGTTAGAAACTTTTAACAAAAGGTTTATGTTATAGAGAAATCCTATATAACGGCATGAATAGACGTTTTGTATTTTAGTAAAATACGAAAATCGGCTTTTCATATTCGTAGTGTATATTTTTTTACGACGTACTCATATCTACAAGGTTTATTACGTGAAAGTACTGTTTGATCTAATATCTATCTATAAACATTAAATTCGTATACATATATTCGTTATTATTTTCCGTAACGATCAGACAATTTACTACCACAGTTATGAGAAAATTTACGACGATATAGTCTATGTATATATTATTATTATTTTTTTTTTAAATAAATATTAAATATAATTATCACGATTTCATTTTTATCTACCTATTTAAATCAGTATAATATATATGCATGGTAACAAGTTTAAGTTATCGAATAAACCAACGTGTTAAATAATATTGTAAACACGATATGAAATACACGTCTTTATAATACGAAGGGAAATATTTTGAATTCGGAAGTTGTTTAGGTTTCAAAACATCATAAACTGGATATTATTAATGACTTAGGCATTTAGCTATAAAACGGTTTGAAATACCAACAACTTATAATAATTCACGTTATATTACAAAAAATAAAACTTTAATTCGGTAATATATTTTAGTGAAATGCAGCGGTAACATCGTAGTTTACACAAATCGGAATAAGTTCGTCATTTGTGATTTTTAAATTCCAACGCTTATTATAAAGCTATAACCAAGCTTGCCAAATATTGTTGGTGTAGATATTATATAACATAAACTATTATGAAGCGCCGAAAGGAATATTTTATTTAGTCCATTAAAATTGTATTTAAACTGATTATAATACAGAAGATCGGTATCAAAACACATAAAGTGTGATTTTAATTTAAAGTAATTCATTCAAACTGTTAAGTGAGCTTAACGTTGTGTACGTAGGTGCTAAAACCTACCCAAATTATTTTAATCGTCGAAATAATAATTAATTGTTTCCGGTCATAGAATTTTGAATTGAATTGGAATTATTCGTTTTAAATAAATTATGCATCAATAAAGCTTGTATATATAATATTGTGTAAAATGGGCGTTAGTATATATACTAATGTGTGTATTATACCATTATATTATTTTATACTGACGTTATATTTATAATTATTATTACTTTCTTTAAATATTTGATTATGTGTTCAATCGAAAATTATATTTTATTACAATATGAACGTAATGATCAGGTATATAAATGTGAAATATTATCGATTTGTGTGTTTAGAAGACGTGTTTTTCTTTCTCTCGATTAGTATTCAACGTTGATATTCGATGTCTATGGCCGACGGGTCATCAACAGTTTTACACGTACATTTTTAGCGTGTGGAGATTTTAATTTTATTCCCCTGGCGAGTAGGTAATAAAAATTAAAAACTCGTTTAACATAAACGGAAATAATTAAATTCCCGATCGACAGAGATAATGGTGCTCCACGGACCGTGATCTAAACGTAATTTTTTGATTGTACGCAATTTCAGTTAAATGTAACCATTATGCGTACAACCGTATTGTCATGAAATAGATTTCTATTTTTCATATTTAAAATTACGAGGAATTTTAAAGTTATTTTAAGTAATTTATACAGTTTTAATTTCTTTATTATCATCAAGACGGAGTTATTTTCAATATTTCATTTTTATGAATCACTAAGGAAATCATATTAAACTTTTATGTAATCCATTAAAACATATCTCACAAAAAATTAATGACCTATAAAAATAGATAATAATAATACGTGAGTAACAGCCCATTTAAGGAAATTTAATTATGTACTGTAAACTACTTGTACGATACTTAAAAGATAATATATTTTTACTTTATTATTTGACAGATAAAAGAAACTAGTATAAATAAATTACAAAACACATTATTAGGTAGTTATTTTTATAACTTAAAATCAACATTTATTTGTTTACCGTATAATTTATATAATAATACTAATAATACAGGATAATATTTTAATAGTGTACTTACTAATTATTAATAAAACAAAGTATATCTACTTAATTCTAATAATTTAAGTTACCGTGTTCTCTGTATTAAATTCTATATAACATTTAAAACGACATCCTGCTAGTAAGTTATGAATACTGAGTTGAATAGTATACTAAATAATAATAAAATACTTCGATGTGTTTTTCTATATGATAATAATGAGTAAGGACAATCATTTTTTTTTTTATTACAGTATTACATAATGCAACACATACGGTTGATAATATATAGCCTCTAACTTCAATCAAATATGAATTATTGTTTAGATTTTAGCTTTTTAATTATTTGTATGGATACATTTTTACCAGTGATGAATCCTGTTATTTTTATTAATATCAATACTCGAATCAGAATTAACATATCTAATCACAATTGAATTAAGTACTGTTTCTTAAAACAATAGTGAATAATTATAATAGTATAGTCAGTGTATGACTCATCCAGTATACACCATAGTATTCTAGGTATATTAGGTTTATATACAAATGATAGCTATGATATGATAGAGATGTTCCTTACGTGATGAAATATATATAAGTAAAAAAAAAAATCAACAACATTTCTGCCAAAATATAATGTTTTGTTGTGTAATTTATGTAAAACAAAAAAAAAACCTCATTAATTCCCAATCTAATTGTTATTATTATTATTTTTTTGTGTTCAAAGATAATTCAGTCACGTGTTATTTTGTAAATGAGACGTCACATTATAATTATGGTTTTCTTCCAGTCTTTTGAAGGCAAAAAATAATACCACAGTACATTAAATTTGATGAATACCGCGCGTCGGGCGTAATAGTATTATGAAGGGGGATTTATAGGTGTGTTACAAAGTTCATTATATCCATAAACAACTGGTAGGTAGGTACACGGGGTAAAAATACTGTAGAACAAAATATAGGCAATTGAAATTGCAAGAAATAAAACCAAATTGTACGGCATATGCGTAATATACACACACACTAATATTATATTGAATACATTTTATATCCCACACGTCTGCTGCCCGGGTTTTGTAACGAAATAAGTGATGATTTATACACAGTTTGTAAAATATTAACGACATCATATACATACATCGTATATATGAAGCAATCGTTTGAAACCCCTTTGGAAATACGCGACCACATTCGGGAGGCGTACAAAATTGAACACTGCGACAGTGTAAGGTACTATTAAAGTCGGTTTATACGATATAAATGAGTAAGTGAAATAGATTTTATAACAAATTGAATAGCAAACAGATATTATAACAATTAAGGCTCGCGGATGGCGGCGGTGAAGTCACGATGTTTTATTAATTTTTCCGCTCAATTATACAATATAATACAATAATAATCGTTTTAAATTGAGTTGGACATTGTATAAATTGAATTTATTTTAAGGCATATTCATATAATATAAACTCATTGAGACGTCGATGGCGGGCGGACGACATAAGACGTATTATTATTATTATTATTATATGAAAATAACTATTATTCGTACAAAAGCCGAGAACGGTGCGAAAACCGGGTTTATGGGGGTAGGTAACGCGCGAAAAACGAACGATCAAAATAATACTTATATATGTATATATGTATATATATTACGCGCGGGCGGGCCGGGATTACGAGTTAACGAAGTCCATTGTACCGCGCGCGCGGACTTTCCGAATTACGCGCCTCGTTAATAATTATCGTGTAGTAGTATATACACCGTAGTAGCTTATAGTATATATAGTCGTACCGCCATGTTGTAATAGAATACAGTGTAGTGGATATATGTATAGCGTGTTCTTTTATACATATATTTGTATTTCGACGGCGGCGGCGTTCGCTGTGCCTATTATATTATAATACAGACTATATACAATGCGACTATACGGGCGACTTGGGCCCCGTTTCACGGCAGCAACGCAAACACGCGGACTACGATGGCGGACTTTTCATTATACAACGTAGTATAATGACAATCTCGCCCTCGCCGCCGTCGACAACTATAGGTACCGTACCTGCCTATATTATTAATTATTATAACACAAGACGTACGACTCGCGCACTGCCTCAGTGTGCACAGCACTCGACTCAGACTTGGTATGTATAATGTGTATATGTATATATATATATATATATATATAGGCACGTGTGCAATGTGCGAATGTACATATAACTTTATATTATAATTTATATGATGATGTGTGTCATATTATATGCGCGTGTGTGTGTGGCGTCGGCAAGCTTTTACAACCCGCACGCTCGTTCATACATATTACATACAGGATGATTCATCAAGCAAGTTCGCCCCTTTTATTGTGGTGCAGTTAATAACGAATAACGATGCAGTTATTAAAAATCTAATTTTTGAAATTGTATGAGATTTTTTGCACTGCTTAACACGTTGATGAACATGACTGCCACACAGCGTTCGCCGACTAAATAACACCCCTTTTATGATCAGTTTGATCTCTTATGCCCCAAACATTCAATATTAATAATGTGTATACCAAAATAATCAGTATTCAAAAGCTATTGTGTTTTAACTTTTGATTTTAAATTTTAAAACCATGAATACTAAAGCATGTAGTGTCCATCAACGTGTTAAGGTGTAAGGTGTATTCTGTGGAGATATAAACTTCTGTTTTTTAATTTGGAACACCACTTTTCTACTGTGAATTATTTAATGGATAATTTTCGTGAAAATGTTGTCGTACGTTTATAACAACCAAAAAACCAAAGTTTAAAAGAGTAGTTTTAAAATTGTTTAACTTTGTGCAGGTACTAAGAATAATAGATTATTGATAATGGGTTTGGAAGATATGGAGGCTAGGGGAATATGAAAAATTATATTATTCATAAAAATGTTTAATGATTTTAAATTTTTGTAGATATATATTTGAATATCTTAATTGAACTAATAAGTAGCTTTTCATCGATCAATATTTAGAAGTTTTAAAACTGGTCAAGGTCTAATAAATGGTTTAATAAATATTATATCTATTTTATATTTTTGTAAATCCATTTGTATAGACTGTTTTATACTTATATTCTTAGTATAACTAAATAATTTGAAATAAAAACAGCCTCATTTAAAATAAACAGAAATTTGAACCAAAGAACCTACACCCTACTCGTAAAAAAATGTTGAGTTAAAAATATAGGCATCATTTATACTTAAGAATTCCAAAAATTATAATTTTAATTAATCGATTATTAAAGGAAAACATGAGGTTTAGCATAGTTTATGAATCATTCTGTATACTGCACATGCAGGAATAAAGAAAACGTTCCGTTTGTCTCGCGCCCATCCCTTTTTTTTTGAGATGACCGTGTTCTTTTTGTTTCATATTTTTTTTTCATCATTCACTTCGTATATTCATACATATTATAAAATAAACCTTCGTATGAAAAGTTACAGTTCCCCGTCCACCGCTAGCCAGAGTACATACTATATTTTATGCCAGGTACCGTCGGCGAGGTATGGAGGATGCATGTCCGTTTTCTTAGATCGATATTATTATATTATACAGCGTGCGTCCGCGAAAACTGCGACTTTTGATATGCACACACACGTGTGTACATTAAACGGTCAACGTTATGTTACGCGTCGTATGTCATGCGCCACGTGTCGTATAATATAGAACTACATAAATTATTTATACACCAGACTTTCGATATTATACATATAAATATGTCATCGTATTATGTTTTTTTTCATCGATATCTCACGTCGTAGTTGGTGTCCATATCTGAAGACGTGAGATAAAACGTCTTAAGCGACTTAAAGCCATATCTACCGTCGAACGACGATGTACCTAACACATATTATGACATCGTTTGAAAAAATCCTTAGTTCAAAAACATCTAGCAAACATATTATTCATGCGAAACGTGTAATCCATAAACTACCTATACATAAAATGTATGTATATTAAGTACCTATATATAATTTTTTTAAAACAGAACATCACTTACCGTTTCCACCTCGCACCTACAATGTTCGTAAAAAAAAATGTTTATTCATTGATTTTAACTTTGCTGTAAACATATTTTTGAATATTGAAATTTTACTATTAATTTTTTCTTATATGCTAATATTTAAAGTTCAGATGAGCGGTACAGTAATTATTTTTCGCGGAATCGATTATTGTCTCTTAACATACATCAAAAGTCAAAACTCAGTACAAAATAATGTATGTACCTATCTATTTAATATAGGCAATTAGCGACGGAGAGATATAGAAAATTTAATATGATTTTTTATAATGACTTCAGCACTAAGTTAGTATTTCCAATGCAGATTAATTAATATATATTAATATATATATAATTACTAATTTATAATAAAATAGACATTTTTCTTACTTTTTTAAGCGATTTTTGATCAAGACACGTTTATATGTGTCAACTCAAAAACGTATAATCTTTATATAATGCGTTGCAGACTCGCAGTATCTTGTACCTATACGTGGATGAGTACTAGAATACATAATATTAAAATATGAAATTATAATAGAAGGTTATATTGATGCATGTGTTATTTTATAAAATATTATCTTCAAGAATCTATTCACTAATTGACTAGGCCTTTTCATCAATACCTTTAAACAACGATGGGAACGATGAGTTTTATCGGGTAAAAAAATTATCCATCCTACCCTGTAAATCGGCGGAACGGATCTCGACAACGCGTTTTTCGTGGGTTCGGAACTAATGGATGCGTTCCAACACGTCTTGACTTATTGATTTTCAAACACCGTTTATTGAAGAATTCCACAGCATCGAACATAATTGAATGTAATATACGTATATGCGCATCATTCGAGACATTACACATAATAATAATATTTCTTTTTTTTATATTTTTATCGTATTTTATGATAAATAAATATTATAATCAAAGTACCGCAGTGATTAGGACTTGACCGCGTTCACGTCGTACCTATATTATTAAGAAAAATATGCAGCAAAAAAGAGTGATATAATAGGTAGGTAAGTACGAAAGACTATGTGGATCCGAATTTTGCCGAAAACTATTTCCTCGACGAAATCGCATAATAATATAATTATTTACATTCCGTATAATAGGTAGGAACCTTATAAATTATATAACTTGAATTCGTCATGTTGAGTTGAGTCGACGTGGATTGATGGTTTCCACTCGAGCTAATAGCATATCAGCTATTTAATTATTAATAATATTATTATTAGTTGTGTTCCGTAATAGATAATTGTTATCTGTATCGATTATGTAATATGTAAATACATATTATTATCACGCATTAGTCACTAACGCAGTATAATACGTTCATAATAATACTTATAAACATTGGGTACGTGAAATATACGTTAACCGCGACTAATATCATGGTGCATAATATAGTGATAATATGCTGCAATTGCAACATCGTAACATTATGTATTTGTATACATTATACGATATACCTAGTACAATATGACATACACGTATAATGGATATTATATTGTTATGACAAAACGATGACCGGCAGCTTACAACAGTCTTAGCTTAAATACCCCATAAGTATAGTTATATCTTATAATGTAATTCAATATACCTATTATAGTATATAATAATCCTCTCAGATCGTATACATTTTATTCGCATTGTCGGTTTGCCGAAAAACGAAATCGCCCGCGAGGCGGTTTTATTTCTTTCTACACTCTTATTGTATATACAAATCGTGTACATATGTGATAATAAAATTTACTCGGCCGGTCGCCCCGCGCGTCCGGTGCGACAGTGGTCTCATTTAAACGCATAAACACACACACACTGCACATGCGTATGTGCAATACATATAATATACATATATGAACACCATACGCGTATATCTATAAATTTTGTAAATAACCCTCTTCCGTTTTGTTTGCGGATTAATTCGGGTCGGTTTATCAGGATTTATTCCGATGGTCCTGTATACGGGAGACCACCGGCGGCGGCGGCGGCGGTGGTGGCAACAGTGGCGGTGGCGGTGGCGGCGTGTTAATCCTCCGAATCACATTCGAGACCTTACTCGGTTCATGCAGCAAGAGCAGCACTTCCCGTCCCCCCGCAAAATCTTCTTCCCGTCGCCGTGGCGAAGGGTCGGCAGTAAAAGTTTGCACAACTGACGACTCTGCAAAGACGACGTACCGCGGCCGCCGACTCTCCTCTATTATTATATCTGTTTTGGACTGCACACAATATGCACGTGCACAAAATACCGACCCCCAATGCCATATTTATCGTGCACACCGATACGAGGCCTCAACACTTGCGTATAGATATATAGCGTTTAAATAATGATTTTTTCGAGGTATATCAGATATCTATCTAAGCAAAAAATGGTGAAAAAAATATGAGGAAACAATGACGAGTCACGGCATTTACAAATTATAAAAGTTGAGTAAAATTCAATTAAAACCATCACACCTGAGCTAGTCGATGTAAAATATTTATTTAACAATGAACGCATTAATCCATATTTGCTGTTAACGAGAAGCAGTTAGCATTTACCTTCCTTGGTTATTGGTGATTTAAACCCTGACACTATTTATATTGTTATTGTTTTTTTAATATAACAACTCAGTACCCTGAACTGACCGAATTTGTAAATGCACTATATTATAGGTATACCATTAATGTGTTCACTATACACAGATCGCATTACACAATATACACTTCCATACTTATTACTTCCATATCGCATTTCCGACGAGCCCTTTCTTATTTCGTTACCAATACACGTGCCTATAACGAAATAAAAACAGCTATCTATGAAAATCGGTTGCAATTAGTGTCCTGGTAGAACTCTTCCATTCGTCGATTTTTTTTTACAATATATTTTCATTGTTGAAGAAATATACATAAAAATGAAGAAATACTTAATCGATAATTTAAATTGGATTCTGTTATGGTCAAAAATAATTTTCAGTATATCTGTAAGAAAAAAAAATGTGTTTTATTTGATTGAACAATGTACTTATATATATATATATATATTGTATATATTATATTATATAGGTACTAAAATAAAAAATAATAGAATATTCAAAACAGTAATCGTGCCGTGATTTGTATTTGATTTATTATCATAAAAATAATAGTAACACATGGTTTAGGTTTAATTTCTACCTAAAATTTACTCAAAAAAAAAAAAAAATAATAAATACGTTTTCTGAAATTATGAATTGTATTATTTCACGATTTCAAAATTAAAATGATATATTTTTTATTTTTGTTAATGTTATCTGATTATTATTATTCAAGTAGCTGAATATTAAAATGCATGGTTAAACATATTGTTACAACTAATTTTTAATAAATAATTTGTCATATTTTGTGTTATTAGATTGGATCTGGGTGGCAATATAACATGTATAAACAAATGTTTGTGTAATTAAAAAATGATTTATCTAAAAATATGATATTCAATGTTGTTTTAAACAAGGTCTTTAGTTTAATTAATTACTATTTTCAATAATACATTATACATAGGTATACGACCATAGGTTGTTTATTGGTATAAAAACTCCGTGAATGTGTCACAATAAATTCACTGAAAATGCTAATAAATTTTTATAACAACTTTTTGCAAGTGTGTGTGTGTGTGTGTGCGTGTAAATGTATATGTTTGAGTATGATGAAATATATTTTATTTAATGTTTACGCATATAAAATTGTCTGTAAATAAGAAATTAAAAAAAATGTGCGTTGGTAGAATATTGAATTATGTTTAATAAAATAAAAATAAATCGTGATAAACTTTGCTCATATTTGGACTGGTAATAAAAAAAATTAAGCTCAAAAACGTATGAAAAATATGACATATCAAAAACTAGAGAATTCCATCCAATTAGTTTATGATTTAAGAGTTTTTTCCTTCGCTTAAACAGCAATTTTATGCTGTCAGCTATATAGTTGATTTAATATTAAGTATATATATTACATTTATATCAGAAATAAAAAAATGTTTATATTTTTTATGTTATTTCTATTATGTTTTTTCAAAGTCCATTGTACGTCATACCGTACTATATGGTATTGTTTCCTACTGTGCCTTTATTATTTTTTGCATGCTCGAATACCAACCGATTATTATAGGATCTCGATCTTAGAATGAAATAAAATAATTGACTAAATTACATTGTTCTATAAATTCTTATATTCTATATCCAATACATAATATTATATATCATATTCTATGTGCACATTATTTTAATATGGATAATACCTCGTTTACATAATATATTATGGGAGTGCGTATTTATAGGTCATATTCTAAGCAATGCCATACCGGGCTTATCATGTAGTTGTGGACTTTATGTGACTGGTGAGTTTGGATTCGTCCAATTGTATGTTAAAAAAGAGGCGTACTTAAAGGCGGAAATTTCATGACAGATTTAGCACACAACGATGGTGACAAGGTACGTAGAGCTGTAGAGGATTCAGGGAATTTCAAAGGCTGCTGTATGAATAATAATAATATTTTATTATGTTATTATGATAACGACGATGGTCGTACATGCCGGTAATATAATATGTAGTTGTATTTGCCGATTGTTTTCACGGAAAACCGACGTGTCCGGTGTACACACACATTAATCATTGGTCAACGGATATCCGAAAAAGGCGGATTCCGACCGGCGATTTGTTGGCAGCCATCCAGTACGCCCACGGTCGTAAAGGCTACCGCCGCAGCAGCCGCGGCAAATGAAAACGTCGGACTTAGCATAAATCGCACGTTGGGCGCACCCCGCAGACAACAAATCGCATACATACATATATATATTTTATGGTTATAAGTTTAATAATAATTGTTATATAATGAACCAGTCGTGGCGACGGCGTGTTGTACCGGCCGTCAAGTGCCAGACACACACAGGTGTGCGTAGTGGTGGATTTATTGCGCACCAAATATATTCGCTCGAACACGAAACCGTTATTTTTTCTTCCGTCTGCCAAACCGAACCGATTTAGTGAAAAACGCGCACGTTATATTATGATCGCAATACAACGACGAAAGTATGGATATGCATATTATACATATTTCTAATACTTCAAGTACCTATAACAATGTTATGACTTTATGTGAGTCATGACATAAACATTATATACGTTTTTACTCACGGATACAAAAATTCGTTGCACGTTGATTGTGGTTTTAAATTATACAGGTAATTTTATTTTAATACTCAATGACTTATACATGAGTTATATTGTGTATAATATTCGAGTCAAACCAAAGTAACTATCTATAAAATATACGTTTTTCTATTAGTACGCTTTGAATGGAAAAACGGTTAACAAATATTTAAATCACACTTAGATGGTGAAGGGAAATTTCTCCGACTAGAATTATATAGTATAGAAACACGATTATGGAATGTGGATCATTATTCAATTATAATTTATTGAACGATAAATTATTTATAATTAGTTTCAGCGTGACAGTATTGAATATTATTTATGTGATATACCTATACGTACAATCGTACATTTTATTAAACTTCATAATAAAATATACGCTGTTATAAAATCAATAAGTCGAATGTAAATATAACGTAGGAAGGTGTAGCTGTTATTATTATAATTTTTATTAAATTTGCATATTAGTATATTACTTATAATACGACGCACAATAATATATGAAACTCACTGCTATATTACGTGATTTATAACATAATATAGCCACACATATGTTTATATATTATATATTCGAGCGTAATCAAACGTTATAGTTGGATCATCTGTGGGGTCCGGGACCAGTAGACCGAGTAAAAGCACAGGAAAAAATAAATAAAGGAAAGATTTCAAACTGCAGTAAGCCCGGTAGGCTTGCGACAAGAAACTATCCCCCTCCCCATACTTTATTTTTGTATGACAACGACAATATGAGGGTTAAAACGTGTTTTACTTCGGCCATGTCGTTTCCTCGCTGCAACCCTTGGTATACTGTAATACCATAACGAGTTCACCGGCCCCGGAAAAAAATGTTTATATATACCAACATACATACGTAGTACATAAATGCATACATATATGCAAACTTAAATATAAGTATATAACTATATAAGCGTTAAGTAAATGCATTTATCTACGGCGTTACGGTGTAAGTAATTATATTTGTTTGCGTTACCCAAAAATTATTATATTACACCATCTTATCGTATTTATTAAGAATCTACCCGTCCATCATACATCACTGTAATATATTATAATAGTTTATTATAATATGTACCTTTAAATATTATATATGTATACGTTTTAACGATACTGAAGTTATCATCACATATTGCAAACGGTGCTACAAATAAAATAATGAAAACAATTGTTTAATGCGTCGTAGTGCATTTTCGAAAAAAATAACTTGCATATCGTTTTACATATAATATATAAACCTTTAATAGATGTACGAAATATGTATTATCATATGTATCGTAAAAAAATGATTTCTTTTGTCGTCTTTTGAACGGGAAAAATACACAGATTCCGTTATATAAATTGATTTGAAACTTTTCCAACGAAGAACAAACAAAACTTTTGACGAGACTGCAGTAGGTAGTTGTCTCGTCTATTTGATATACGCGTGACTTTTCTAGTGAACGAAACGACGTTTACAATAATAATAATATATAATAATAGGCACACGTCATTGTCTCATTTCGTTCTTCTTTTTACTCGTACGCGCACATCATCTCCACTTGACTATAATATTTTTGAATCACCCACGCAGTTTAGAAAAGTCGTCGTGACGTTAAATCGAGTGCAGACATCGCACCGACAGAAGAAATTAATAATAATAATAATAATAATAATAATAATAATGGAAGTTATCAACAGGCCGTCGTATATTGTTCGACACGTCATCTCAACGCTCCGTCGTAATATTACATTTTATTTTTCAGAGGGATTAAAAACAACAATATAGCACGTTTATTTCATTGAAATAATATTTAATAAAATATAAATAATTAATACGAAAATCGATAGTTGATAATATTATTGATGTTATTATTATTCCATACCACTCAATCGCGGTCGACAGAACATCTGCTCGCTTAAGTCCTTAAAAGTAACATTTTATACACACATACGACGCACGCACGCGCACAATATTAATATTATACCGATGTCCAGATAACGAGGGCAACTACAACTACTACTACTTCTACTACTACTACTTCTACTACTACTACTACAGTACTACTTTAATGCTATCACGACGTGATAGACTTATTTATATTTTTTAACAGCCGAGTTAAATATGTGTAATTTTTCATGTACGTTATCAACGCACATCTAAAGTATGACTAACCGCTCCGATTTCAACCTTCTTTGGAATTCCTCCAACAATCTGGTTTATTTTAATAATTCAAATAATAACCAACTTTTTTTTATAGGTTTATATACATGTATATGATGTGTAATGCTTCCCTAGAACGTCAAGACTAAAGATTATAATTACAGTATTTCGGCCGGCGTAATTAATGAGTAGGTGTATTATAATATAGTATATAAGATAATAGGTATATTATGCATATGAGTTATTCAAAAATGATAATGCGTAATAATAATAGTGTAAAGCAAATAATCAAATAAAAAATTCACACTCATCAATTACACTGAACTCTAATTACTATTCACTACAAAAAATATTAATTACAATTTATTATTATGATGTCCGAAATAGTTTAGATTTATGGTAAAAATAAAATGAAAAACGTCAGCTTTTATTCTCATTCCGTAAAAAAAAAATGAAAATCATATACAATAATAGTACCTATACTATCACATATACATATTATTAAGTTTCTACGCGTATTACAAATATATACGCGTGCGTGATAATTTTCCATAATTTATTCCTTTTACGAAACACTGTCATTTAGTGTTTTCTAAATTAATTTACATTCTTAAAAACAAACGATCTCCACTTATATTATAATATTATTGTATGGTTTAAATTAGCTGTATATGTGCGGTAATCAATGCAGCTGGACGTGGTGATCCTATTCAACAACGTGCGTGTGTTCGTATTAAGCTGAACACAACACTCCACCTCCGTTCGACGTAATATACATCCATTTATCGTGAGCTTAAACTATATAATCACACTTTGTTTAAAACGTCATTAACGGCTCGACAATCTATTTAAACACAACACACGCTGTACCTATACATACCTACTTGTATGGCTCTATAACATTATAATACACTCAAATCTTCACTCATGAAATCCATCTATGAACTGCCGATCGAGAAACCTCAACTAAAACTATCGATCCACATTAATAGATATAATAATAATAATAATAATTGTAAACCGATAGCTGCTCTTCGACCCGATTAGTATTTAATCATCTGGAGAACGAGTTATTATTATTATTATTTATCAACTATGTACATTAAACCTTCAGCCCGATCCTACCGACTATCGTTTACAAACTAGATCTACATAATAAATTTCTCGGACGTGTTTGTTCTACCGGCGTGGCGGCAAGCCATGCGATGTATGTATAGTGTAGGTACGTATATTATAATATTTTATATGTAACACTACATTCAGACGCATTCTCGTCGTGGTCCGATAGCGAAGTAGATTTTCAAGTCGGGATAAAACAGGTGATTGGATGAAAACGTACAAATTAATTGTCGAAGAATATACCTACTTCATTTTCAATTATCCGGAAGCCTATATAATTATATTATAATATAACATATGTTATACCTCATGTCCTCATACCCCGTTATACGGCTAGTTGGATTCGTAAAAAAATAAAAAATAACAGACATACGAATCTGCAATTAATTTTATTATTATTATTATATTGTCTGGTCGAGTCATAAAACGGTATAACGTACGAAAGCTGCACGAATTATAATGGCAATAAATTTGGAAACGGGTTGATTGCGGGTGGAGTCTGACAGATGGAATGAAATAATTATAATAATAATTACTTCTCGTACTTTATGGTTTTTAAAATTCTATTCCGATGATATTGATTGACGATTGCTATCCGGATAATAATAATTAATACGATACTCACTAAAGTCAATTTATTTATTTATAAACATTTTTATTTATCGACGTTGTTATTGTAAACTTATATTATACAATTATCCTAACGTAAAACAAAATACTATAATATTTTCTATACTTATATAATGTATATTTTAGATTATAGTAATATTGTATGCTACTTACTCCAAAACTTCGTACAATTGTACGACGATTCTAGTAGTTCTTAAAGCTATTTAAAAAAACTACTTAATCTCCAAGTTCTCCAAACGTTACATATTATACGATATCACATATCAGTATATCAAACATAATACTATCGTACAGCAAATAGGTACAGCTGCTGTGTTCAATTTGCATATATCATATATCATAGAATGTAAAAAAAAATTCAATCAGAATAATATAATTTATTCTGCAGATTCTTTTTAGTAGTTAATAGTAAAGTTATTTTCTCAATCTCTCTCATCAAAGGTATAGGTATACTGATTTATTATTACTATTATAAATCAAGTATGTATAAACTATGTATGCAATACTTTTTATACACATGATAAGTCTCGCATCATATTTTAATGAAACAATATTAAAAACTTTTATTTTAGAAAGGGAGATTCAACCTGAATTTTTTTTTAGATGGCCACATTTCAAAGGAGCTTCTATAAATCCTCCTCTATAGAGCTAATGGTCATTGCAGAGTAGGTGAATGCAGGTAAACGCGTATAATATAATATATGCGCCAGTCTCGTTATTGTGCGTGTTGTAAGAACAGTATAGGAAATACGCATTGGACCGTCAGTGCTAAGTTCAATTAGTCAAACGAGATTTGGCCGCGTGGCCCGCCGAAACCGGAAAACCGTGCCGCTCCCACCCTCGTGGTGGCTCCCGGAGCGAAACGATCTCATCGGCTTGTTATGTCATGTACAGGTACGTCGGCTCTCATTAAACGGCCAGAGGTTTGTTTGTTTTTTCCCTGCTCTTATACACATTTACACACACACAAGCTGTGGATTCATTTTTTGTGAGTTTCCCCACCAGTTTCTTTTCGTATATATACGGTCTTTATTTATTTAATTTTTTTTTTTTACCTTACAATTTAATTATAGTAATCAGAGCAAGGCACCGGTCACGTGGTGCCGGATCTCGTGTCCGGTGACGTCACGTAATAAGACCTCGAGGCCCCCGGACCACCCAATGATACTTTTCGCCTCCTCCTCCTCCTTCGATATAATTTTTTTTCTTTTTTTCTCCTTCGGTCTCTAGCCGAGCCCCACCCACCCCCTAATAAGCGTGGGCCGTCACGACCGGTAAATACCGCATTGTCTCTTCGCCCTGGGAAGGCGCCACAGACATTCCGACCACGGAAGTGTAATTGTGCTGCTGGAAGAATCTCGTTGTGTATATATAATATAATGTATACTATATATACACCATACACGACTTGTAAGCGGGCAGGTGGAAATACGCATCCTTTTTTTTTTTTTTATCTAACTTTAATACCACGTTAAGACCTCGTTGTAAGCACTCTTCGTGCAGAACATTCATCCTGCGTCGGTTATTATAATGTTCTCAACCATCGTAACGCTGAACGATATGATTATCTATTTGATGCAAGACAATATTATTTTTCATACGGGGCGGACAGAATTCGGAGTAAAACATGTTTGCTTTTTTTATTTTTAAATTAAGTTACTATTATATACATATTTTTAATACATCATATTTGATTCAAATATGAAATTTATTAAAATACATACAAATACACATAGAAGAGACACCAGTCATATAATTTCATTAATGTGAAAAAAAATTAGTGCTTTGAAGTGAACAAAAATAAATAAATGTAATTTTTCAAGCTTTCTTTACTATTAGTGTTAAATTTTCAAATTTTTAAACATGCCGAAAATAATATATTTTGATATTTGTTTGCCTTACTAACTGAATACTAAGTGCCAAATAACGAGTACTGCAGTAAATGTATAAAGGACAATCTTATGCGTAAAGGTATCTTTTTATAAAAAAAATAAAGGATGTAAATACTTTCATTGTTTTTTTACGAAAAAAATACACTTAGGGGCCTTTTTTATAATTTAAATAAAAAAAATAATGTTTTTTCATTATACATTTAAGGTATAGATACATATTTAAGTATAGTAAAAACTTAAAATTACGCAAAGTAAAATGTAAATAGTTTTCAATTTTTCAATCACAGAATACTAAAATAAAGTTTATTCCTGCGCCAATATAATGTATAATATAGGTAAGATGGTAAATAGCTCATAAAATAATAATACACATAATACAATAGATTGTAATAGAGTAATTAAATGAGTAAATGCAGTTCAGTTCTTCAATACTAATAATACAATTTCCTACAAAAATTGCTATTACAGCTTGTCCGTCGATTGATTTAACGCGTAAATCATTACTATGAGA
The DNA here is from genome assembly GCF_020882245.1 of Rhopalosiphum padi. Classification (NCBI taxonomy): domain Eukaryota; kingdom Metazoa; phylum Arthropoda; class Insecta; order Hemiptera; family Aphididae; genus Rhopalosiphum; species Rhopalosiphum padi. Next base: position 36,046,035 of record NC_083598.1, read on the forward strand.
GTATAACTGTTGAGATGTATAGGTTTCATGTGCGTCTTGTTATATCTTAAACACTTATTTTGTAATATATCATTTATATATATCACGTTATACCTTCAACCTTGATCTTGTCCGTACAGTACGTACTGGATAACCGAATACGTAGGTAATTGGTAAACAATATAATAATAATTAACTATCATATATATTATTGCGTTTATTATAACTTTATAATATATATTTTCAAAATCGTCAACCCGACCGTAGAATTTTCGTTTTATAGAACCACTTAAAAATTATTATTCAACACGATAATATAATAGTGTTGACGATTATTCGGCGACGTTCGATCTTCGGTTCATATATAATATATAGATCATAGACGTTACACTATACGTTGCTTTAATGTTTTTCACGTGAAACTTATATAATATATATAGTATATACGTGCGTGGTCTCGTACAGAGATAGTATATTGAAGCTGCGGTGGCGTCTCGTGAAATATCGCCAAGCTCTGCCAAAGTACTCGGAAAAAATATCGCCAGATCACACATTACTGCGCGCCACCTCCGCCGCGGCTTACCAGATTAAATTAACCATCTGCTAGTGCGTTTGCTATATATACGTATATATATTTATATATATATATATTGTTCTCCGCTGCAGTTCGCTCCGCCACGCGAAGTTATACGTGTTGTTTTTTTCTGCTCATACAATTTCGAGCGGTGGAAAAAAACGAACTTGGCGCGTCGCGCGCATATACCCGCCGACGAACCCCGGCGCGGCGGTGCCAGCCGAACCGAAGGAAATTAACTGCCGGTTAATTTATGTGTCTCGCCCGCACTTGTACGGCGCGAATGCGGGAGAGACGGAGAGAAAAAATAGAAAAGAAGAATATCCGGGAAGATACCGAAAATAAACGTTAATCCCGGCTAGCCCGCCGCGCACACACGCACACACGTGTAAGCCATTTCACCGGGTGGAGAGGATTTTGGAATTAACCGAACGATTTGTCTCCCGATCGTCCTCTGTGCGCGGAGCGCGACAAATTACGTATTATAATAAACATATACGCACTGCCGTTGGGCGGCGGACAAATCACTTGAACAGCGCCGCACTCGTATATGGTCGACGTTAACGTGACGTTTGCAGTGGAGCCGGGATTATATAGGAGCGTGGTTTTTAGGACCGGGGTTTAGAATTAGAACTACGGTTATGTTTTTTTTTCGTTCTATTTTATTATTATAACCGAGCTTACAAAACGCGTATTTGTCAACCAGCACGTGTTTTCGGGGGCGGCCCCCTAAAATGTGCGTGTGAACAATGCCACGATAGAATGTCATGTACGGTTTTGACGGGTGTGAAAACAGACTAAAAGCGTAAACCGGAAGACAGTTTTTCGAACTATTATCAATATGTACAAGAACACGGGTAGTGTGGTTTTTCACGCGCGATTGTATTATTTATCTACTTCCAGTCCAGACACGTTTATTATATAATATACAATTCAATGGACGTATAATTATTATTTTATCACATACCATATTTTATTATATTATAATAGAAGTGTTCATGAAAAAATAATAACATTGGCGCACTATTAAGTATTAACCGAAAGAGTTGACAGGCAGTCAAAGGATATAAGCAAATAGTGTTTAAAAAAAAAGAAAAACCGTAGTCGTTTTACCAACGACTTGTTTCAAGACTTAAAATTCCACTACCCCATTTATCGATTCTTCTTAGTCACAACTACAAATACACATGTATAGTCTGTCAGTCTCTTAATTTGTGTATATATACTTGATCAAGTTTATCGCGTTTTTCGCGTCATATATACATAGACATTAGACATCATACTTAGATGCGTTTTCAATTGTTCCCCGCGGTCTACGTTATTACGTACTTATTAGTTATTACTATACGAATGTGTAATGTTTTTAAGTGTAAAATTATAATTGACTTGTGTAATTTAATTTTATACGTTTTATTTGCATACGATGTGTTTACATAATATAATTCAACTGATAATTTGTTTACAAAACCGATAAAAAGACAACAATTATTAGCTAATGGCAAACGATTTTAGGTGGTACGTCTTCCCCCCCCTTCAACGGCGCCACGCAACCACCACGGGCCGGACCGGACCGGACACATGCAGTCGACGTCATTATACGCCGTGCTGGTCCACTGTTTGACCGTTTTCCCGGTCCGGTAGTTGACACCATAGAGGAAACGTACACTTTGGGACATTTCGTTGTCCAACTCAATCCAGCTACGTTGCATGGTCCACCTATTATGGCACATGCGGTACATCTACAGCAAGTATGTATATGATGTTGCGATTCAATATTCGTTTTGATATTTTTCCACCGACAAACGAATATTGCATCAATCCTATAGTAATAATAATAAATGCTTATCCGTTTTCACCAACTTATGCACGTGGCCGACCGTGAAGTAGACATATTATAATATTACATTCGTTTTACTCGACGTCGAATCGCGGTGTCTACGTCATAACAAAGTGCATTATTATATGTGTGTAAGTATATATAATATACATATATACGCGTGCTCGCGTACGTAGGTATATATATATATATGTAACACGAACTACTCTTCGGTGCGTTATTATAAACCATATCCGACGAAGAAATTGTTCTACTCTCTTCTCATATAATATACGCGTGCAATATTTTATTCAGACCGGAGCGGTTTCGACTCGTTTACATACTATTATTATTGTTATTGTGCCCGGAACGTTTTTATATCCCTTCGAGATCCCGTTCTCGTTCATATAATATTTCTCCGTCGCGTATACGCTTATGTAGTTACGTGTATAAACTTCGGTCTGTCTAGCGTATACACACATTACACGATATATAGTTGTGTTATTATTATGATGATCGTCATCATCATCATCATCATCGTCGTCGTCGTCGTCGTGTCGTTGTCGTCGTAGCACCGTTCTATAAGGTATGAGGCGGCATAACCTACACGGCCACCAATCGCGTAAAACGGTCGCGTGAAAATATATAATATAATATAACGATGTTATGTGATATTATACATAATATTGTCATACACCTGTTATACGAGCGAACGTGATTTTTTTTTTTTTATGACGACGAGTGTCAAAAATAAGACATCGGAGTTTTTAGAAAAATGTGTAATCTCGTCGCAGCAACAGTAGCAAAATAGTAATCACCTCGACGCTATTCCCACCGGAGATCAGCTATTGCTTTCGCGCGACGAACCGACAAGATAATATTAGATATAGAAACGAAATATATATATATATATTATACATATAGTTATATATTTATATTTGTGATATAAATCCCAACGTCGTCTTTTCAAGCTAGTTCAAAAATTCGATTGGTTGTAGTGATGTGGTGCGGATGGCATATTATATACATGAGGGAGCTAAGTAAGGGAGAGATTATTATATTTTCGGATGTTCGGCCCGATTGAATCCTACGTAATATACAAGGTGGTTTTTTTCTACAATTTAATACTATATAGCCCCTATACGATGTAGAGAGTATTACTAAAACGCTTTTTACCCTCAAAAAACAAGTGTATTTTGTCGGACAGAAAAAAAATCAACTCGTGTATAATATAATCTAACATATTACATCATCTATATAATACATCTCGCGGACGTTTTTCTTGACTATTTTAATAGAGATGATAACCATATGATTGCCATTTTTACTTGCGTTAATTCACGGGTGTAAAATTGAATCACGTCGTGTACTTTTAGGACGTAGGCATGTCAAAATATTTTGTATAATAACCTTGTGGGTATATTGTAGTCGTCTGAGAGCGAAATTACTCTATGTGCAAGCGTTAAATCAGAACGCGGCGGATTCAAAATATCGTCATTTGACGAACAGTCATCAAAACAGTGCGTTCCGCACACAGACATTGTACGCAACAAAACAATATATTATAGTATTATTTTCCATACACCGTGTTCTTACAACGATGAACCCGTGGATATTACCGCAGTTGCTCGACCAAATCATTTGGTGAAAATCACGTGCGCGTTTAACGAGGTTTTCGATCGTCTTGTGCGTATGAATCATTATAATATCATTAAAATTGGGTACTTTAATAATATATTATACGTTCATGGCCGATAATGTTGTAGCTGTGCGTGTGCGTTAACTGCCAGAAAACCGTGATCAATCAATGTTGCAATACCAACCAGAAGACTTATTGGTACCTACGATTAATTGTGAAGTTAATTTTTGTACGGTGTTTATTTTGTTGTCGAAATTTTGTGGGTTTATATTAAACAAGCAAATTCATCAATATCTAAATGCCACTTAAAGAAAACCGCATTTATCCTTCTTTTAATAATTTTGTCGAGGTAGTGATGTGCGGTAAACGAATTTGCATTCAACGAATTCGATCGATTGATTTGATATTCGTTTTAAAAATAATAATGAATAATTATACAAGCCGTGCACACGCATTTTGTTGGGTTTTAATATTGTGCAAATGAATACGATCGGCTAAATTGACGGAGTAGGTATTATATTGTGTAGATTCAAGAGATTGCATTAGGTGTAGGTACTTGTTGGTGGTCTACACGATTTGTAATAATTTAATATTGTCGTATTATGAATATTCAATCGACTCATAAAACTTTGAACCACGCGGATCTCATCTTTAAAATAATACCTGCATTTTTTTTTTTTATTATCCTGTTTCCATGGCCCTCACACGATCTCCACGTACAAAATGTATTTTACATTTTAATTAGACGGTGAATAAATATTAAATAGTGAACAAAGGCGTTTACATAAGTTACATGAAAAATTACTCTTTTTAATGTTGTGGAAACAATTTTATAATTAACATATTATAATCAAATGAGGGTCATGATTGTCTTACATTGTGAGAATTACTTTTAGTAAATCAACTAATTCCACTCGACGCAATCAGTTATAAACTCATCAACGAATTCAAAATGGTTACGCACAGTTAGCCATATTCGAAGTAGCAGTGCGTGTGTGTATATTATATACAACGGAGTTGAGTAATTATAAAAATAAATACGCTAAATAAGATTGTTTGATGAGTTAATAACTGTTTTAAAATAAAAACCAGATATACCGCGCAAGGATCTCATTGAAATTCAAATCATTTTCGATTGTACCTTGCCCTTCCTGTTTTATTTTTCTTTAAACTGCAAAAAAGAACATTCCGGTTTAATTTAAGTACTTTAAGCTATCTATCAAAAATAATGTTACTCTGTATATTTAAATTATAATAATCATACGGCTATTAGAAACGAATTTGGGCTACTGTAAGATTAGGTACCTATTTAATATTTATGTATTAAAAACTTGAATGTCATTAATGGAGTCTTAAATAATTATTTCGAACACTAATAATTATTTTCTGTGTTGGTTTTAAAAAATAAATAAACGTACACAAATTCGCCACCATAAAAATATTTAGCTTTGAAACGGGTTTGTATAAACGGCTTTGTGCTTTAAAATGTTACTTTGGGATTTACTTTAAATTAAAAATAGAAAGTTATATAAGATTAGATTGAAATACGTACTTTAACAGTTTAGGCCGACATTAAAAACGTTAACTCTTAAAGTACATAAACTCTACTGAGAAGATTAAGTCGTTATACTAGTTTCCGATGTATTTTTAGAACATTAACGAAAACTTTTCAGGGATTGTACAAAACAAAGAAAAAAATTGAAAAAATAAATGTTTTTTTTTCCATAAAAACAATAAACACTAAAATTTATCAAAACACGATTATAATATATGTATATAAAAAAAAGCGATTTACGTATACCTATTATATTTCCGTATATATTTATAGCATTATTATTCAATTTTTAAAAAAATATGCGTATATTGTTATTATAATAATATTATAATATAGTGACTAAGATTATCTAGATAACCACGATAGTGACACGAGAACATCATCGCCGACGATGACCCCGTCGTACGAGAATGCAAATATCGGGGAAACGCGTGTATATAGATAACACTACGCGTTATGTCTTAGTCTCTGATCGAAGAGATTTTGGTTTTACAATTATGTTTTTTTATTGCCATCTTCTTCTGTGAACATTTTTTCGTTATTAAGAATACTCAAAATGTTTCATGTATAACACCTATAAAAATCGAATTAATATAAGTCTGCAGAATACGATATCTTTAAAGTGTTTTGCGTATATATATATATGTATATATGTATTGATGAGGTCGTTTACCGATTTACTCATAATTCTTTTTGGGGGCCGTACAAATAAAAATTACCGGTAACCGTTAAAATATTAAAAAGAAATTCCGTACATAGTATTTTCTTTAGTACCTACTTTTATTTATCATTGTTTTGGCATTTATAACTACATATCACTGCTTTAATACTGTCCAGCTTTTAGTTATATTCATTCGGAAGTGACGAGCACGATTGTTTCATCCGGAAACAGGCATGCGTGCAGCATACAGTTTAAAATACGATAACAAAAAAATTATAAATGACTCGATCCAAATTGTTATTTATATTGGAAATAAAAACGCCCGAGTTTGACAGCGATTCGGCGTGGTCGATAAACAACCACCGGACCACTCCCATACTGCAAACAGGATTTCCTTGTTAAATTAACAAGGAAAAGTACTAAATGTTTCAAACTTATACGAATAGCGTTACGTTTCCTGCGTCAAGAACAATACGTCATATTATTATAGTCATAGCATTAACCTGCAAACTACTGCTGCTTTTGGTTAATTCGACAGGGTTTGACAAGTTCTCTCGCGAAACATATCAGGTAGATAAGCATATTATGTAAATTCATACACAAACAAAACTATACCAATATGTCAAATTATTATTATTTTATTAAATGATAATATGTGTATTATAGTGCTTTGCCTTTACATTTTATAGGAACTACAATATGGCCTGGATTCTATTCAAAATTGTCTTCGATTCTTTTTATGCAACACAAAAACTAACAGATGTTATCTAATACATTAACCATATACAACTATACTCGAATAAAATGGGAAGTAAGTTTTTTCGTTTAATGGGGACTTGTTCGATAACCGAAAAAAATACGACTTCAAAGACAAGTTTCTTCGGTAAATGGACGTGGAATTTTTTCCTGCTTCCGATTTTTGTAAAACTATACTCGTATAGGACGGTCTCATTATCGATATGTATAATATAACTTAGTCTTTTTATTCGTTAGGGTAATAATTTATTTTCTATCCGAAATGAACGGACGGTAAACTATATAATATACTTTGGGTATATTGTAATATTAAAGTAGTGCCGCGATACATCATATAATAGGGACCGCGCACGTAATATCATTGTGGATGGTTTCCCAAGGATCCCCGAGGACGGCCAACAGTCGAACGCCCTTGAACGGTTAGTCGTACCTGATACGCGCGGTGTGTGTATACTAGGTACATATTATTATAGAGTTTACGTTTAAACGCGAGCGCGGTGTGTAAGTATACCGACGACGACGACGACTACGATGACGACGACTAGAGCGATAACATCGCCAAACGACTCGTATAATATTATATTATATAATTTATACTACCCCTTTGACCCGGCGGCGTCGGGCATCGTGTGCCCGTACACACATACATATTATACGGTCGGATTATTATTTACAAGCGGCCTCAAGTTTTTTTTTTTTTTTTTTGTGACGTGGATCGCACAATAATATTATATTATATATTATACATACGAACGGAGTTATGATAATATTACGCACGTAATATCGTATACACATAATCATAATAATAATAATATGCGTGCATATTATATAAAGCCAGTGTGTGCGTGTGTGTGTGTGAAATGGACAAAACTGACCATCGCCGTCGTAGCGCGTATATACGTACAGGTATAATAACATATAGTATATATAATATGGTCACCGACGAAGACTAACGAGCGATTATTATTATTATTATTATTGTTGTTGTCGTCGATGTTATTCCGTTGCGTTCGTGCCCGGGATAGAATATTTTAATAAAATAATATAATATAATATCTACACAGGACCGATCTGCCGCCGCCGGCGCGCGCTGCGATGTATAATATGTATAATAGGTATATTATATTATATGATAAACAATAATAAACGGTTGCCGCCGTGTGGTTATCGTCGCGGTTATTACGAATGAACAAATCGGTCGCGCGGACAACGACCGGACTCGACAAAGAGGTATATAAGTACAGCGACGGCCCCGACCTATTAGTAATATCATTTACCTACCTGTTGATATACATACGTTACGTGTGTACCGATGTTGCGTTTTTATATGATAGCCGATCCCTATAACGCGTGTGACAAGAATCCACATTGCACATGCACATCCACCAACTACTGCTCATCGAAAACTTTATCGAAAACGTCGTCCGTCGCGAAGATGCGCGTGAGAATATAATATCAGGAGGATACATTGAATTGAATATTGATAGATTTCGCCAAAACGACGAATGGTTTTTTATTCAAATAGTGTAACGCTCAAATGATTATAATTTTAAAAAATAAGTTGTCGAAACTAGTTTCGGTTCACAGTGACAGTTGCATAGGTGTAGGCATGAGGCACCCATACATACCATAAGCCCATAACTGTATATTCGCTGTATGCATAATAGAATTTCATGAATAATTTATGTTGTACGTCTTCGTTACGATCCGTTGGTACAACGTTGGAAAACGGAATACGGATATTTTTTGTAAATTTACCGCACGGACAAGCGATATATACAATCCACCGTACGCGCAATGACTTAAACGTTGAGAAGACGACGGATTTTACACGGATCCTATATTATAGATCTTTCTAGATCCGACCTTGAGGTGTGTGTTTGCTGAGAGCACGCCACAGCTTAAATATACTTAGTGTATACATCAAACGCGTATACCTATAATATTATAATATACTTGTAACGTTATAAGAACACGCGGTGGTGTATAACCCGAAATTATCTCGTGATTCGTACAGTCTAGACGTCAACACGAACACACGATCGTTATTATTATATACTACTTTCGAAAACTATTCCGCCGTACGCTTTGATATATGGTAATTCGACGGATACTACACCGTATGATAATAATATATTGTTTGTATTATATTTTATACCACCGTCAGAAACATACCTGCCTAAAATTCGAACGATTTCGTGTGGCGCGGAGCTGCCGGGGTAACGCACCGATCATATATGCGCTATTCATACTTGTAGAATATTATAATGGATTTACCGGAATTTCACGATTACAATATTATAATAATTTATTCTCGCCCGCCGCATAATCTTGTCCAAAAATTATATTTGACGCGATTGACACGTTTTTGAAGACGTAGTCTTATGTATGCAAATTCGATCGGAATCGCGCGTTATACGGTATGCCCGAAACAGCCGATCACGCGTGTTCGTTAAACAGATACGATCTATATAGCTTCGGACGTTATTTTATATTTATATAGCGCCCGTAAGTTTCAGCCAATAAATACTATGTGTACGATACGAGCTAATAGCCGTCTATGTATACATATTTCGTGTATTTAAACGTCACCGTCGTCGTAAATGTGCAGTATTATAATACTACGAGCGCCCTAAACACGCGCATCTCCCGGCATTAAAGCATATACTGATATAATATGCGTATACATTATTATTATTATTATTATTACATATAGCCGTATAATAGTAATAATACGGTCTCTTTTGTTTTGGACGTTTGCCATTAAAAATTATCGGACGTTTAAATCCCGTACATTAGTCTGTCGGGTTTATCCACAGCTGTACGCGACGCATATACACCGCACGGCGCTTTGATCCACACATAATGCGAGCGACGTGTGAATCGCGTACACTGTACACACGGTACATATTATAATATACACGAAATATGCTGTATACATATATATATATATATACTTATACGATGTACATGTATATAATAGTATATACGGCACGTCCTCACGAAATATAATAAAGACGTCGACTGATACAGAAAAACAAATTATCATTTCGTGAGTGTACATACAACGCAAAACCATTACGCGTCGGTTGGTAGCCGGCCAAAAACAAAACAAAAAATGTATAGTACGCCTAGCTTTTACAGTATGGTATACGCAACGGATTTCAACGACACTCTCGGGGACAGTTTTTTTACACTCCGCGCGAGCTCACAATAAAACATCATTTTCCACGTGTGCACGTTGAATATTATATATTTATATACAACACACACACACACACACACAGCAACATATTTTTAAAATGAAAAAGAATTGCTGGCTACCACTGTGTACTCACGTACTGCATTAGGGCGAACGACTTAACTTCGGTGACGATGTACGTACGTCCACCGCGATCGGCCGAATCTCTTACCCACCCCCCAAATCTGCAGCCCAAAGTCATATTTTATTCAAAGTCTCGGTGGTGTGTATATACAATATACGAGTATGTATGCACCCCTAGCCGTGGATTGCTTTTCGGATTACATGATTGGAAGGGTATATGCACGCTCGCGGAATAACGTCCAATACGTGTACCGCCGTATATATGTTCGCATTGATTTTTTACATTTTATAAATATTTACAACAATATAATAACAATAATACAGCTGCTTCCGAAGCGGAAGACAATAATGGCACTATTGCGCAGTATACTACTTACGTACGTTACTATATAATATTATATGATATGAGGTCCGGGAGACCGACGGGCATCCGGCCGCAGAGGCGAGCAAAGGATTAGACAATGGTGAAATAACAGGGTCGGCCGAACGTGTGTGAAGTCGTTCGGCCGATATATTAAACGCGCGCGTCGTGGAGTTGTTCCGATTATTAGATTAGATTTTTTTCCACCGCTGCCGAGATATTTGAGCGTGTATCGAAAACTATGAGTTTGGCCGAGGGGGGTGAAAAAACCGCTCGACGAACACTGCAATATGTGCAATAATGATAACAAATGGGCACGTCCCCTGCATCTGTATTCTTTTATTAAAAAGTTACGGCGATTTTCTTCTCGGTCCATCCAATACATCACGTACACGCGGCGCGCACGGGCTCACGACGAAGACGGTTTTTATTGTCAATTAAACGCAAAAACGCATACATCGCGGGGATGGAGTGGCTTGGGTTTGACCGGGTTATACTGCACATGTGTACAGTATACGCGCTTGACCTTTGTGCATGCGCGATCGGACGGTCCGCAAGTTTAATAGTAATAATGAATTATCAATCGTAAGATCAAATATTAATTTATACTTGGCCCGTGAACGTTTGAAGACTGAATAGAGGCATAACTCATGACTCATTAGAACGACTTACAAGACATTCTTCTCTATTTTTTTATTCTCTCTTTATACTACCTTCTGGTAGTTCTAAAACGGGATGAACAATGAAAGATAATACTATGTTGAAAATCATACCTTTCACGTACCAGAATACTCGTTAAATAATTCTAATTTAGATAGATAAAAATATAAATCTGATTGGAAGCCAGATGCAATTACAAAATGTTGTTGACCGATTTAGGGATAAGTAACTTAGACTTAGATAGGTGACTTTTTTATAAACTCCATAGAACAAATCAAATAATAAATAAATAACCACTCATTCTGTTTAGTATTACAAGTCAACACGTACCTAACCAATTACATTATCTCAAATCACAATCATCAGTTTAAATAAATGAAAAATCGAAATTAATATTGAGTGTAGTACGTTATATCGCAGGCTAGGACAATATGTTACAGTGACTGGTGATAATTTTATTATAAGACTAAAATAACAATTTATAAAGTGAATTAAAAACATGTATTTAACTTCTTACAATCATTAATCAGTTATTATTAATAAAACTCTTACTTTGTTCAATTAAATAAGACAAGTAGATATAGGTATACTAATAATGTTACACGAAATTAACACTATATTTGTTATTTGTAACTTGAAGTGTCATATTATTAGATATAGGTATTAGGTATCACTAATATCTTCTACATATCTGTCCTATACATCTTGCAATGTTGTATCTAAGTTTAGTTTTAATTTGTTATTCCTCACTAATATTATATACATTAAAAGTATATTTAATTTAAAAATGATTGTGTTATATATTAATTCTGTTAAAGTTTGTTCTGTAACAATTAACCCATTCAGCCATTTTACACAATTTTAGATATAACATAAAGACATACAACAATGCATAGTACTGATAAAATAACAGTTGTAAATAGTTCTATGTAATAATAAAAGAAGACAATTTTTCATAAATTAGTTTTCGAAATTTAACAAAACAAAAGTTAAGAAACCGAAAAATTAAACAAAAAATAAGTTTTAATCTATGTTAATTTACGGAAGTACATTTACATCAATGTTTCCCAACCTGGGGGCGTGTACGCATTGCTAAGACGGCGTAAGTTGACATCACGAAATACAATTTATATTAACTTAATTATACATTGTATATATTGACGTTTTTCAATTTATAGGAGGGGCACGAGACATTTGAAAACCTCCAAAGGAGCATATAGAATAGAAAAGATTAGGATTTATAATTATTTCAATCGAAAATTTGGGTCATATTACCCCATATAATACTTAACCGGTAACCCCACGTTTCCTGTATATATAATAATTTCGTAAAAATTTGTCGTGAAGAAGGATGAAAAATACTGGACTTTGTAATGGAAGAAAAAGTTAAGTAGGAGAATAAAACAATACATGCCCGAATGAATAACTTTCGTGTTAGTAAATTTCTACACATCCCAACTATTCACAAAGATTTTTAACAAGAAAAATAGCTGTCATCAGAGTTCAGATGCTCAAACTTCATATAGCTGATAAAATTGTATTGCCTTAGCGATGGAATTTATCACAGGGGAATGATTTGAGTTGGACGAGTTTAATAAGAAACACAGCATACCGTAGAATTAGTTATACACGATGCTACTAGCAGGTGATTGAAAAAAAACCAAATATAATTTGCCTGAAATCGCAAATGTGTGTAATATGCGTGCAATAATAAATAATTATGCAATGTAAGATTTTTACTCGGCATAAAAATTTTCCAGAAAAAAACTCTTATCCCACGAATAACGACGCCAAAATCACCAGGAAAACCACGGTTTTGTGTTATGTGACTGTTCACGTTCACGTATATTTGTATATTATACCTATTGGTGGTGCGGTGTATAGGTACTCTTTGCGTGTACGCGGACATAATAATACATGGATTATGCGCCAACCTATAATTTCGACTATTATTCTCGCTGCACGCCATGCAATAGATTAAAACGTATTTAACAAGCATAATTATTATTTTCGCGTGTTAGAATTTCATTCGCGTAATTTTGTAATAATGAACCACGAATTGCACATTTTAATCAATTTCGTCGTTCAACGATATTATAAGGTATAAAAAAAACACGTTTGTGTATAGCGCCATATGCAGTCAATGTCGTCGAGACGTCGCGCATCCTACCTACTTATACAACACACACAAATAACACACGAATAATATTATATAGAATCGATACGAAAAATAAAACGCTCAAACGTACAGTTCCCGGCAAAAATGTGTCCATAAAACCTAATGACTCGTTCCGATATTACCCAAGTCATATCCCAATACTAATTCGCATTTTTCTACGGTCATCAAAACTTAAAGGTGTGTGTGTGTGTGTGTGTGTCTACTACCTATTTGTATATATACACACATACGATGTGTTCGTATAACCATAAACTAATATGTATATCTTTCTTCTATACGGACATATTTAAATACATGAAGAAAGATAGAGTCAGATAGGTGGAGAGAGGGAAAAATAGAGAGAGAGAGAGAGAGAGAGAGAGTGGGAGAGTGAGTGAGAGAGATCAATTCCGTATAAATACCGATTTATAAGACCGTATCGAGTAAAATAAATTATTCTGGCGCGACGAATAAACGGAATTAATCTTCGATCGATACACAGGGTTCGCATTATACGCCGGTAGAACCAAATGACTCTATGGTATTTTATTTATGCTTTGGATTACCATAAACTTTCGTGCCGTGTAGAAAAATAAAACATTGGGGAGTTTAATACTTATATTATGTAATAATATATTCCGCTGTGTGGCTGATGGTTTAAACAACATCGTATACGTATAGGTACGCGTCTTTTGAAATCAATGTCGCTATTATATTATTTGTAAATCGTGAAAAGTCACTTTTACTCAATTATTATTAAACGTTAATCCTTAAACGATTACAACATAATAATAATATATAGGTACATAAATATAACTGCTATACAACAATACTACTCTCGAATTTATTAAAAACCGTTGTTTGCGCCCATTATATTTAAAATCCATTTTTACTTTATACCTAACGTGTGCAAATCGCGTTTGTCTGCTGCCGTATTATAATATATATTATTACACTGTACACGGGTATGCATAATACGTCCTATGTGTACTCCTATAATTATTATAATACATATATATATATATATATATATATATATATATATATTTATTGTAATGGTGGCGCGCCACTCGACATCGGTATACCGGGAGGAAATTATATATTGATAACACAATGAACGAAGAGATCTGACTTGTCATTTGGACACGATTCTTCTTTTCTATAAAGGATTCTTTTTGTGCGTCGTCATTTTATTGTGTCGAGCATTTCATACGGAAACTTACCTTTCACCGAACAATCAGAGAGATATTACCGGGAATTGTCAAAGTCTAAAAAAATGCAATCGGATTTCTGAGCTTTTTGTCAACATTTCATCAAGTCATACGTTCTCGAAACGTGCGCATAGTTCGAGGTAAACAAACTGTCATTTCTCTCGATATTTTTCAAAGATTAGGTTTTATTAAAACGTAAAAATGAAAAATACTACGTAGCTGCGAACGAAAAATAGTTTCGGGTACTCCGGCACAAGCCCGTTGTATATTATTATTATAAGCTTTTTAACCCTTGAAAAAATAATAACTACGAATATTGATATTTTCGACATACCATAAAAATAAAACACGCAGTTTGAA
Source organism: Rhopalosiphum padi (assembly GCF_020882245.1). NCBI lineage: Eukaryota > Metazoa > Arthropoda > Insecta > Hemiptera > Aphididae > Rhopalosiphum > Rhopalosiphum padi. Next base: position 36,061,090 of record NC_083598.1, read on the forward strand.
CAATTTGTTATGATAGAATCTTGTATGTATTTACAGATTAACCCAAAATCACATATTATACTGTTGGTCGAATGGAATATAAAAAATATAACATAATAATATAGCCGTTTAGCCGTATACGTTTAGACTTTACACACTATATTATTATTGTTGACTGCTGCTGTTAAGTCATACCTTAGTATACATAAAGTTGACGGTTAACTATATTTTCAATTTTCAAGTCCATCTGATACGTTGTCACGCGTCTGTCGTATATGAGAAAATTGTTAAAATCAGCCAACCGGCGAACGATAAAACGACGATACGAAATTGCTTTGTATCGCCCACTATACTTCTTACTGTGTCATATCACATACGAATTCCGAAAATTTAAAACGGCGTTATAGTCAGATTTACTCTGCGGATATTGTGCGGATATTGTGCGGTTATGCACACATTTTCAACGGCGTTCAGCAACAATATACATAAATATATATATATATATATATGTACATATTACACACACACACGCACATACATATAAACACACTGCGGCACGCGCATTCCTTCAGCTGAAAACACGAGGTCAGTATTTACATATAATATACAATATACGTGTACGTATAATATATATATATATATATATATGTATATGTATATGCACATCGTACACGCACGTATACGGTATACAGGACTGCGACGATCCTTTTAAGTCGTCGTATATTCCGTTCTGCGCCGAGAAATCTCGGCCCGAAACCTCGTCGGACGGCCGAGTGTCCTGGAGGTACGCGTACAGCTTGGCTAAACGAGCGGCGCGTGCGTTTTGTATACGTTTCAAAACGTTTGATATCATCAGCTGATGCTGCGGTACTGTGCATACGGTGTACACACATTATATACATATTATGTGTATGCGTTATAGCCACTTATAGGTATTCTTTATTTATTGCTTAACAGCGACGTACGTTTCATACAATATAATAATAATTATCTATTAGAAAGCTACCGCCGTTTATAATAATATGATGTCGATTCGCTGCAGTATAAATGCCTATATAGGTATATATTATGATATATGTGTTATTTATGCAATGGTATAACATTCGCGCGATACAAAATATCGTCTAAATCACTATACAGCCATACATAATATCGTATTATGTATTTATAGGCGTATGTATATATATATATATATATATATATATATACACATACTTGACAAACTGAATCCTACCCGTGAATAATTAAATAATAATAATAAAATCTGAGGGCTGTGATATATTATGTGCAAAAACGTTATATTCACCCCGCACCTTGTCAATCGTTATCCCCATGCCGTTGTTGCCTGTTGAGATGATAAAAATATAATAGAAAAGATGAAATTATTGATCCCAAGGTATATAATATTAAATATTGTATAACATACAAATTTGAGCATAATATTTATTATATTATGTATTGTTTATTAGTGACTTGTGTGCTATATATTGTCTGCCGGGATAAAATGGTTAATGGTGTACGGTGTACTTAACAAATTTAACCAATTTAAACCAAAAATTATTATTTTATAAACTGTAGGATTCAGTAGATTGCACAAAAATAAAAATAAAGTAATTAATAAACGAAAACAAAATATTACGCTTTCTATTTTATGCCGTTCCAATTGAGATTTGAGAACTCTGTAGGGTTTTTAGAATTTATTCCGTATACATATTACATTCATTACGATAAATGGAAAGATAGAGTATAGGATTTTTAAAAATTAAAATATTGTATATTTATTTTATACGAGTAAAATTCACATCGACATCAATGAATCTGATAAAATATTAGATATAAAAGGAGCAGATAAGTATATTATTTTAACCGTGTATATCACTTGCCATATATGATTATAACTGTTAACTGGATTAACCAAAATAAATAATAAATAATCGTGCATAGATTCTTAAATATATAGTATCAGAATATTTTCTGAGTATAAAAATCGTTTTAAGAAAAACTCAAATTTAACGGAATACATAAAACATGTGAATCCAATTTTTCACCCCACGAACATGACTTGTAATACAGAAACAACGTGCATGGTTGACATATTAATAGCAGTAGCAAAGAATACTAAGTACAAACACTAAACAGTCAATAATTATTGCCATAGTACAGCAGTGTTCGGTGTAGGTAATAGGTACATCGCGTTAAAATATGATTAATATGTGAGAAGAATCAAGTTAACTGCTAAGCCGTTAAGGTACTCCGGAAGGTAGTCGTCCTCAATATAACAACTTTATTAATCGATATTATTCTAACATTTCTAGCAGACGTTTTTCGTTAGAATACATAAAAAAAAAAGGCAGTAATAATTTTTATTAGGTATACTATATAAATTATATTTAGTCAAATAGACATTAGATTAGAGATTGATATTAATTCATTCGGCCACGCAAAACCTTGTCATGACCTTTTTTCTGTTGAAAAACGTTTAGTCACGATGATGGTCCCTCTGTTGTAACCATGCCGCATTTTTTAAATCGTTCCCATTAAAATCCATTACGGCGGAACACAAACCTTTTTAGATTTTACCGGTTTTTATCGATTCATTTAGATTATACCATTTTATAAATTGATGACATACAACTTAAGCGTTTAATACCTTATAACAACTGCAATTTTACAATATTTTGTTAGTATAATACTATATTATAATTTAGCTACATGGTCATTGGTCAATATTATAAATATGAATATAATATATCGTATTTCTGATGAGTTGGGTTCCTGAACGATATGTTATGAGATAGATATTATCTAAATGCCCAAATTGACACATACACAAGACGAAAACAACATTTACTGCAGAAGAAGAATTTTAAAGATTGACATACAACAAAATTGTACTAGTGTCTAGTTGCGATGTCTGAGGACATTTATTTATTTAAAGTAAAACAATCAGTCACATACCCGACGATTAAATTGTCCCTATGGTTATATAGTGTTTTTATATTTATTTTACGTTTAAATCACCGACTCTGGTGGATGTTTATACAATGAATATTATACATACATAGTATACGTATGTATAATTTATAATCCATCACAAACAATAATGCATCGATTACTCTTCGAAAAAGTAATAACGGGTGGATTGCCTGATGCACTATGACAATAATAATAATAATAATAATAATAATACTGTCGCAGGTAGGTTTAAATTATATTATAAATTATTTTAATACTCATTATTATGTTTAAACTGTCCGCAGCGTATCGTGTTAAAACATTTAAAATATTTATCCGTCAGTTTAATCGTTATTGACAGTTGCATTTTAATTAAATTCAATTAAAAACGAATGCACGCATTATACTTGTACCATTATTTTTTTAAATACACATAATCGTCGGATATGGAAAAATAAAAATAAAAAAATCAAACAAACGAAAAATTACTTTGAATTTACATCATGCATTTTATACGCGTGTTTTTCCTGCTCGGAAATAATCACTTTGCATGGTTGGACGATCAAATATTGTGTTGTAGAAAAAAAAATTCTCTGAAAATAAAAAAAAATGATACATTTTGATTCGGGTACTTTGTGTACCACCGCCGCTGAGGAAATAGCAAAACATAATATTATGTACCGGAAACGAGAATACGTATTGTAAATATTATAATATCATAATTTATTAACATAAGTTCTAGTATTATTTTTTTAAATGTAAACGGGTACCTACCTAGTAGTCTACAATATTAAAAATATTAATGAATGAAAATTGAAAATATTATTTGAAATAATTGAAAAACAAAACGTCGATAGCAGTGAAAACGTTCGTGCGTAAAATTTATTGTACGTTATATTATTTCATAAGCCACGTTGCCACGTTATAAAGTTTTACAAAATATTAAATTTTTGTATTATAACAAAACAAAAAATCTTCTCATACATTCAGTATTCGAGATTTTGCTTTTGTAACTTATTATATAAATCATACACAAGACACACGCTTGAGAATTTCATGTAGAAATAATATTATTATTACACATAATAATTTATGACTCAATATGGTACCACACCGTAACTTTCATATTAAAATATAATTATTACATTTTTGTTCATCAATAGAAAATCTAATTCGTATCGGTTAGAGATGGAATTATACGTTTACTTTGTATATAATAGATAAAGCCGTAATAAACTATTATTATACGTTTAAGCATATATGTATAAAAACAATATTGAAAAAATATGTATATATTTTCAAACTTATTTCTTACTTATCAACGTGAAATGTTCACATGAAATGTTTCACGCTCAAAACCCTAATTATAAGATGTAGTTAATTATTGTGTGTGGACACGTATAATGTAATAATATACATAATAAACCTATCTATGATATTATGCATTTTGCGGTGCAATAGTGGGTGTGGTGATCGTTGAAAAGGGTAGAGGTCGAGTGCGGGGAGTCGTTTCAAAGCACGTTTGTATTTCGAACCAGTTGGAAAAAATTGCAACTCGTTCACACCGATTATTAATTATACAGGAACATTATTGTTTTTATAAAATTAATTATTATATAATATTTAATTACTCTTTTAAAAGTAATTCTTGATATCTAACATGTTTTTATTGTTTAAAAGTGCAGTAAGACGTAAGACTAATAATACGTTATTATATAGAATCTAAAGTTAAAAAAAGTTGTGCGCTTGTGCTTATATAAACTATACTATTGATGCTTCTCTAGTTCTCTACCAATATAAAAGTATATAATACAAGGTAGTATATCTTATTTATATATAGGTATACTATACTTGCACTATTCTCTGTAAAGAATAAAAGTTTATGTAATTAAAACTATTTTATCAATTGCACCTTATACCCAATTAATAATTATATTTGTGTATAGTCCATAGGAATGATATAATGAACTATAAAAATATAGATGTAGTATCTGTTGCATCTATTATTATTTATATTCTGTCAAGTCTACAAATTATAAAATGATTGTTTATTAATATTATTTACTATAATTGTCAAATCATCATAGGTCCCAATCTTCTAATTATCATGTAATAATATGAACCTATAACCTGCTATCCTTAATAGGAAAACAAATTTAAATAAATGAAAAAATGTTATTTTTAATATCGATTTAAATACATCAACATTTAAAAAAGTCACCTGCTTAACAATTTATAGAAAAAAATGCTGATGCTCAGTTGAAAAAAATTAATATCGTAACAGGACACTATTTTTATGGTATGTAAAATGTAAGTATGTATTATTAATAATAATTTATTAAATGATTATTTAAGGATTTAAAAATAATATGTACCCATGCTGAATATATTTAAAATTGTTCAGTTAAAATTTGAATAAATTCATAATTGATGGAGAAAACTGGGGAGTGAAGAAATCACCCTGTATAATATTATCTATTCTGTTAGGTCATCACAAGTTATTGCTTTCGGTTGGATCGATATGTATATAAAAAATATTTCCGGTATATAAACCACGAGTACGAGGACGGTTGATTTTAAATTATTATGACCACACGTCGAAACCATTAAACAACCAGAAACCAGGTTAAATATTATGCCGTATAAATGATTAACTCTCTTGCTGTTAGAAAAACGAAGAAAACAAAAATAATAATTATTACATTTTTCTGTTGAATTTATTATTATTATGATTTATGACTTGTGTACTTTGCATAGGGAAAAAATTCGTTTAAAAACATAAGAATACGGGGCACGAACAATAATTTACACAGTCCCAATTAAATTCGTTTTTTCCACATAAATGCCATCATCCGGATAGTCGTTTATCATTAGCACACATAGTTACATATATTAACAATATCACGAGACGCGAGATGGTTGCTATTTGTCTATCGTTACTTCGAATGTGGCAGCGGCCAAAACTAAAATATGACGCGTTGATTGATTTTTTATTTTTTTTAAATCATTGATGAATCGTCAAAATCGTTCACGTAGTAACATACGCGTATTTGGGTCGAACATCGAAACGACAGCGTCGGCGACGTAATCAACTGTATATTTTCTATATTACTCAGAGCCTATTAGGTATAATATATACATAGGTACTCGCGAGTTCCGTGATTAGTTTGAATACAGAATAACCACAGACACACACACACACACACACACACGAGAGGCACTTATGGCTACGACGCGTACGTGTATAGCTATACATTTCCACCGGGTTTTGAATTCGTACTTAGTTAACGAAACATTCATGCGCGCAGTTCGGTAATCGGTGACGTCGGTGGCTCGCCCGCAACGTGTATACAATAATAATAATAATAATAATAATAATAATGATATGTAATAGGTATATATTATTATGTAGCATATCCTGCGCCGCGTAGCGGATCTGCTAATCACCTGGAGCTGGTGGGTGGCAACCCCGTTTGCGGCGGATATATAGTAGGTATACATTTGCGGCGTCGTCTGAAACATGACAAATTACAAATAAATGGACGGAGACGGAGAATAAGAATAATGGGAAAGAGAAAAAAAAACACAATACAAACATTGCGCGGGACGGCCGAATGATGAAAACGTATAATAAAATAATAACATAAAGAAACCATTAATCTGCTCGGGGCATCTCGCGACATCTGTGTTTTGAGGACATTTCGACAAAAAGTAAAATAATACTCGGTTACATTAGTAACAATAATGACGAATGAAGAATGGAATATATAATAATAAAAATAAATATATCGTATTAAAAAAATATCAAGAACCCATTGTGCACGCGCAATGGTCTCAGCCGGGGGAATAAACACAGTTACACAATATTCGTAAATCGTTACGAATACGGCGGAACGGCAAAACTGGTCCCCCCCTCCCCCCCGGTTTGTGTATTATTATACTCTCCGACGAATATCGCGTTATCGGCACCAGTAGATCAGCTCGCCGGACGACTACCGTGCCGCGCGGCGGCGACGCAGTGTTTGTTTTGTACTGCGTACGGGCCCGTCGCTCGAGAGCACTTACGAATATTTTCCCGAGCGGCAGCTGCCGTCACACGACAAAAATATGTCGGGCGGCCCCGACAGATTAAAATACCCTTCAGGTAAGCCTCGCACAACGTACACATATATATATATGCACACGCCGTTCGTACGTTATCATATTATATTATTATACTCTGTGCAACTAATAATATATTATGTACCTATGTATAAGTTCCACACGCGAGTTTTCGATGCCGCGGGTGTGTGTGTGTGTGTGTGTGTGTGTGTGTGTGTGTGTGTGTGTGTGTGTGTGTGTGTGTACGTGCGTGCATCGCGTAAAATAATAATTTGCGAGACGGCGGCCATACAGAGGCGGATAGATGTGAACATGCTACTACGGGTGGGTAAGGCACGAAGCCAGCAGAAGGGGTCGTCGAGTATAATCGCGTTCTGCGGTGGGACGACACCATTGTACCCACCTGTTGGTGCGCAAAATCGAAACCGGCGGATGATATTGTTATTATTATTATTTCGTACCTACCTACGACTAATGCACGGCCACTTCATATTTATTCAATTTCAGATTTCTTTATAATATTTAATCATTCGTCGAGACGTCCCATTGTAGAGCAACACACACCGGTGGCATGTGTGTGCGTTAAGTGTTTACAGAAATAATAAATGTGACAGATTTCATATGATATTGTGTACACCTCTGTACGTAGACGTGGTGTACACTGCTGCCGTTAAAACGCAGATTCCAGAGGCACATGTTGCCATATTATTATCATTGTAGGTATAGGCGGTGGTGTTGAATAAATAATATTGTTTGATTTCGGGAAATTCCTCCGTCACGCTCGCGTTGGAAGACTGCAGCTTTAATTAAATAATTTTAATTCGACGAATCGTATGGTAATGGCGATATAGTATGCATGCCCGTAGTACAGCACGATGTCTCGATAATAAATTTATTTTACTTAACAATTAATAATTATGTACCGTGTTTACCAGAGACTCGTTCACGTCGATAGTGACGTCTAAAATGGTGAAATGTTAATAAGTATCAACAGTACGTACCGTCGTTGAGGTATGCATATTTTATTTGTAAACGAAAATTTTCCGGTTGGTTAGGTTGGCGTAGTATATTGTGTACCAAAATACTAGAATAACCATATTTTAGTAACTCTTGGCCACTTTTAAAATAATTCTTTGAACGTAATTTTCGAGTATTCCAACTGCTTTCCTAAAAGTATAATAATTTATGATAATAATTATATTTATAAATTACGGCACCGTTATATTGCTCAACAATCTCTTGACTATTTTTAATACCTCGATACCTGAACAATCACATTTTCTACCTTTTATTAAGTTTGATACGCCGTTAGCTGTTATGCAAAATATGACGTAGTATTATTTTGATGAATTGTGAGATGTTCGTTGACTTTAATAATATTATTCTTCGATCAAATTTTATAACAACGTCAACAACGTCGAGAATTAATTTTTGTAAAAAAAAAAAGACAATAAATTATTGTTTTCGTACAAGCTTTGTGATTGAATAATGTTTACAAATCATTCGAGTGTTGCACGACTAATATTAACATTATAATGTATTATATTGTATAAACATGGTATACATTTTAACATCAGCATGGTTAAAACATTACAATAACTCATCCGTTTCACTTAAATTACGCATTTAATTTAGTCTACTACACGTCAATCTTGATTTAATGAATATTCAATTGTGTAGGATCTATAATATTACCTAGTATATTAGGTATATCGTTACGATAATAATATTATGTATACGTCTATAAGAAACAACACGCGTGGCGATGAGGTTCGTATGGTACGAATTATTATTGTTGTTTTTGTTGTTACGAACGACGACTGACAGCCCTAATTTGAATTATCCTACTCGAACGGAAATCCAGGGTAATTTTTAAATTGTATATTATTATCGAGCACACTAAAACGGTATAAATGCATAATATGTATACCCTAGCCTCGATTTATTATGCAAATCGCTCATTGAAGTATCAGAGCTACACTATACCTATACAGTACTTCGTCCGTGTGTATTTGGTGTGACAGGTTAAAATGGTTGTAGATTTAAAGAAAACGAATATAATGGAAACACTATCGCTGTTGAGATTTATAATGCAAATCAACCATTATAAGTGTTATTGATGCCGTAGATTTGTTTAATAATTCCAATTCTAAAATTAATTCCTCTCCTACGATTAGGTAAATAAGCTTTATATACAGGTAATAATACAACTCTTCTGTATTTTTGTACTATTATACTGTAAGTAGCTGTTCGTCAATTCGTCACACGTACATGAATGTTGATTTGTATAAAACTATATAAGTGAATACTTAATACCTAGGTATATCGAAGTATTAAAAGATTTATTTTCTTAAAAAAAAAATTCGAAGAAATAAGCCAAACTCCAATTGTTTGAATATAATTAGATAGGGATATTTTTTTCCTTATTAAATATTTAATGAGACGTTTTTTATCTTTCATGAAAAGCAGTCAATACGAATATGAAGTTACGACAATATTGTGAATTAGGCCGACGTTTGACTATTGATTTTCGCTTTTTCCTCGTGTATCGATTCTAGTTGCATGTATATGTACTATGTGTTCATTATAATATTTGAATATTTCTGCAATACCTGTTTAATATATTTATTATTTTATGTACAATATAACTAAATACGTATAATATTATGAGTATAATAATTACACTATAATGCATATATAATAAGTGTATTATACGTGTATATAAAACAATAGTCAATACCAATCAAAATCATGAATATTGAATATGTGAGATTATACATTTATAAATCTGATTGTCAAAAATGTTATTAGTGTTTTGTACTGGCTCGAAATTTAATAAATTATTAATTGTTTGAAAGAAACAAAATCATCAAAATATGAATGTTATAGTATCAATAGTATACTATAATATTGCCGTGTCCGTGTGGCTATTAAACGTACCTATCAGAGCTTGAAACGCGTTCGTCCTTATGGTTTATATATAGCCTCTACGCAATGAGAATGTGTTGTACACTTTAATTTTTTTTTACCTACTTTTATGGCTAATAATATCTGCATCATTTTCTCCGACAATTTTCCATATTTATTTCGTATAACAATATAATTGGTTGGGATTGTAATTCGTATATGAGATTAATAAAAATAATAATCGAATGCCAATATTATTGTTATGCGAATTTGTACACGGGTTTCAAATTCCATCATTTGTATTATACATATTTTAAAAATATGTCTACGGTTGTTTTTCATTAGTTTGTCTTAATGACGGGTAAAATAATTTAATTATTATTGTTTTAGAAATTAATTTAATCGAGGAATGATTGTTATTTCAATAATAATTGTTCTCTCAGACGAAAATGATATCGTGTACCTAACGAATGCCTATATTTATTACTGTGTAATATCAGAATATTCGAATCAACATTATTCGTTATAATATAAATACTTAGAAAATACTTCAAACACCCGAAAATGTTATAATTTAAGAATAATAATTCATAGTAATCACGATTTAAAAATATTATTTTAGCTTTGATAACAATATAATATTATAATTTGTGTCCATGATTGCACGAGACCTAATTTATTATTATCATTAAATTTTCGAACTTTCTAAATTAGATAAGAAGTTTTTGGCTATACTAAATTTAAATTTCTTTGAAACTTTTATCGTTTTCTTATTATTTACGTTAAAAATGTTTTTTTTTATACATAATCGAATTTAAAACTACAGAATATTCATCATTCGTATTCATGTTGATTGATATGAAGAAAACGACGAACGCGAGTTCAACGAATTTCCTCGCGCTTTAATTATTTTGTCGTTACCACGGACCGTCGAATAAAATGCCATTAAAATAATCGATTAACGCAAGTCTATTTTACATCAAACGTTTTATTATACGTCCCTATTGGGTATAGCCCATTCCCATATTATATTATTTTATTATTCGTATGACACATTACACCGGCCTGTGAGTACGAAGTTGCAACGATACACTGTTTTTCGTGAAATAATATTGTACTAGGTGCCTCTATACCTATACGTAGATCGCATACAGATCACGGTGCAGCACGTTTTTCAAACATCTGATTTTTACCTTTCATTCGGTCGTCGCAGATAATAATAATGTATAATATTATATTATATTGTCCAAATTATACGCATATCGGCTAACCTACTGCACTTATAATACAGGGAGATTATAATGCACGAAACGTGTCGTAATAATTTCCACAATGGACATAGCAGCAAACCAGCAAACCTTATCCGATTTCAGTTATATATTTTGTACTTATTATACTCGCAGGTATATGTGCCACGTCGTTTGAATAATGCCATTATAAGGATATGGCACGATTCGATACACTGCGCTGTACATATTATGTGCGTGTGACCCGACATCCGCGTTAATATAAAATCATCATCGGTTCGTTATACCTGTAATACGTGTATGAGACGATGAATTTATTGAAGATTTGTGTTTTCGAGGGATTTTTGTCGCCCTCCCGGACTCCGATGGCAAGCTGCACAATTATCAACGCCCGACTCGCACGCACATTCCCTTGTTAGTTGTTATAATATTATATAAGTAGTATAGTATTCGATAAACATATATGTGGTATGGTAACTCGTATAATAATAGTATACACGCGAAGAACGATATAACTACCCGTCGGTAGTTATCGGAGGACTGGTGGTGGCAGAGGTGGTGGTGGTGGTGGTGGTGGTGGTGGTGATGGCGAAGAAACACGATTGACACACACAATAACGGGTTTCCACAAAACGTGTCCCTGCTGAAGTTGTAGGTCGAGTCGTCCGACGTGTGTGTATATTATTATAATGCGTACACGGTAATATATTATGCGATCGTTATTGCCTTACGCACCGTCGTATCCGACAGAAACGTTTAAATTGATTAAAAAAAAAAAAAAAAACAGAAAGAAACGAAAAGGAGAGAAATAAAAAAAAAATTAAAAATCAAACAGGATTTATGGCTAAATCTCTTTCTAATCTATTAAAATAAGTTACGCTCTTGTTTTGTTTTTTTTTTTTTTTATCATTATTATTATTATTTTTGTCTTTTATATCTTTCTCTCGTTCGTTTGCGCTCATATCTGTTATTCGTTTATATACACATTTATACATAAAATAATATAATATATAATATTATAACGCGCACGCCGGGTCATATAATTGAAACGCATTTGTGCGCGCCGGCCCACGCTCAGCGGGGACACCCAAAGGGTATATAATAATATAGTAAGCGCTCTGCACAAAACGACTATCGTCGTATAAAATAATATTAATTCAGCCATACGCGTATTATGTATACGTATTACAGTCGTAAATATCGAGAAACATACGAAATGCAACGATAATTTTATTTCATTTTTTTATTATTATTATTATTATTATTATTGATATTAATTTGTACAGCGCGTCGCTCTAATCCGGTCCTGTGTGCCCGTGAATAATGACCGTCCGTCTCCCGCGGACAGACACCTTTCGGCCGTCGTCGTCGCCTCCACTACACTATTCTATACACTTACAATAGTCACGCATGCGTTTATACAAATATAACAAAAAATATATTGTATTATATGATAAAAATGTATATAATATTATCGAATACACGGGAGTTTGCCCACTATAACTCGCACAATAATAATGACGACGATGATAATAATTACACTATCATTGTTTTACCACTTGTTGTATTCGACCATTTTTATTTTTTCTTTCCACTCGACTTCTCCCACGCCACGTCGGGTACGATATTTTCACACAGACCGTGTACAAACGCCATTTTATTTACGCATGTGCCCGCGAGCCGAACAAATATTTCACTTGTTGTTGTATAATATAATGGCTCGTTCGGAACGATGTTTGCGCCGATAAATCGAACGCATACCTATAATATACATAATGTAGTAGGTACATATACTAATGTACTACGTCTATTCGGATGACAGCCGTGGCGTATACGTACCAATTAAATGCCGGCTATTGTACCACGGCGAATTTTTGACACTTTGTAGGAAACCAAATAATGTACATAGGTATATGTATAATATAATATGTGATATGAATAATGTCACTGCAGCGCGTGTTCCAAATAATATATACACGTTTAATGGTTTAATGGGAGACGACGTTACGACGTCGATACGTATTTTAGTCGGTGAAAAAAAAGAACTGTATAAACAGAACAATATTATTATACGACGAGTCGTCTATAACGTCATCACACTGGAACAAGATCAACTTACTGTCCACCCCACTGCTGCGGTTTGTTTGTATATATAGGTTAACCTGTATACGATATATAGGCGATGGGCCACCGATGTCGTCGTCGATATGCGCTGCTTTTGTACAGACACGCCATCAAATTATATACGCGACCGTATTACCCTAAATGTGTAATAATATATTAATATATAAATGCACTCGTCGGCGTTGTCCCGAGTCGCCGTCGTCAGTCGTCCACACATATCTAAACCGCATCACTGCGACAGTCATTTGCAGTATAATATTATAATATTATTATCGTGGGCGTTTCGGTATGTATTATTTTTTCCCTCCGAACACCGTCTTTCATCGTATATGCTTATACGCCTATGTATATACGAATATATATATATATATATATATATAGTGGTCCTCTTCGCGGCCGTGCCTATATATCTGTATATAGGAACTAGCGCATATTATATTATATACCTATATGTGCGTGCATAGTCTCTTCACATGACCCTCCCCTGACAATCCCACGCGGCCGCCTGTTATAGTATTATTATTATTTTTACTATCACAATGGGCAATCAATCTCTTTTTCCGTGTACACCCCTCCCCTGCGCCGTCGTCCAACCGTTCTGTTGCTCTTTCCGCCGGTCGAAAATGAAATAAAACTCCGCCGGGGCCAAGTTCATTAACACCGCGGGCGCGCGCTCGCGACTGACTAAATGCAACGCGTATATTTATAATACCTATATATACATACATTATACATATAATAAATATATACTCTCTCCCTCCCGCTCATACTTACCTATTTGTACAATATAATATTTATTCCGTCAAACGAACTCGCGACCGTATCAAAACCGCACACGGCGGTGGCGTGTGACATCGTTCAACCTAATGAACCATCGCGAGACGGCGAGAGCGAGAGAGAACGCAATATTGTTATTATTATTGTAATAATACAAACCTATACAAACGTTATATACGATATTATATATTTATATACTTTGCATTCGTCGGCGCGCCGATGATAAATCATACGCATAATAAAGGTAAAGACCTTTTGCCGCCGTCGCCGATTAGCGTTCGACTTGTTACCGCAACTATGTTGTACGATGTGCAGTGTATTTAGGTCGTTTGTACGTATATATATGTACGACTCCAAATCCAAACACGGACGCGCGCGCCATCATATACTTTATCATTTTCGATTCGATCTACCGCCACCCGAAAACGAGTATTTTCAGTTATCCACATAGATATATTGTTTAGCCGCGAAAAGAAACTGGTGGAAAATACAATATATATTATTATGTAGTGTACTATGCGCGTGTGTTAAACTGTGGCACGACGACGCGGAAAAATCTTAAGTCCCGAATACCCACATTTTGGAATTTGTTATTACTTATTATCGTTTCGACACGACTATTACTACTTCAGCGGTTTTATTTTCTCGGAATTATGCACTCGGAGATTTTGCGGACACGAGTGATATATGTATATTGTATACATATTGTAATTTACGTTGTAACCGTCTTTTATTCTTTTTTTTATGCACATAATTCAAGGGAAAATGTCAAATCAGGTTATTAAAAGAATAATAATGAAATTTCGTCGTATATTTTCTTTGCATATTTATTTTGATTCTTTTAAAGCTGTTGGAAAGTATCCAAGACTTAGGTATTAAAGTTTTTAATTTACAGCGTACGTACATAGCATAAAACGGTGAGATTGTCTGCCTAGCGTTTTCTTGTATGTATACATTTTTTTAATTGATATTTGTACTGTTCTGATCAATCTATAAATGTACGTTAAATTGTATGGTAAATTAGTTTTAGTACAATAATATTTTAAAGATAGTTTAAAAAACACAATTTCATTATTACATAAAAAAATATATGGAACATTGAAAGTTAAAACTCTAAGCTTAATAAAATTATTCAATAATAATACTAATGTAACTGTGTAAAATTATATAATATAAAATGATGTACTTAAATCCATGATTTATCATAGTTGAATATAACAAATATATATGTAATAATTAATAGCGCAACTGGTGAAAATCGCAAGGTGCAACATATTAAAGGTTCTGTGCATTTCTCAAAAATGAATAACATGTTAAGCTTGAAATATTCATCCGAAGAAAGAGTAAAATGTTACGTTATGATTTTATATACTAAGAATTAATTAAATATAATAAAATATAAAGCCACTGCTGCAATACGAGATGTGCTCAACACAATATACCGTCGTCGCCCTTGTACGATAAATAATCACCTGGCCTGTAGTTGAAGAGGCTGCACATTTAACGCCAAAATGAATCCAAAGTCCCCGAGTGCCATTTAATTTTAAGAAACCGGAGTTTCATACAGCCTCCCGGGTATACGCACACACAGCGTAACATTTCAATTGAAACTTTACCTTATATATATTTCGATGGATCTATAGTTGTGACGTCAAGGAATAACGGTATGGTACGAGTGAGTGCGGGAGAGGAGAGAATTTGAAAGAACGCAGATGTCGGTACATCACGATTTACGGGTGGACGGCTGGTTTAGGGGGTGTGCAGGAGAGGGTGTATCTTTGGACCCCAATTAGATGGAATAAAGGGGAAAAAGAAAAAGATGAAGACCGCAATCGTGCACGGTTCTTATATTATATAATATACGCACTGTATACTACTCTATACATATATAATTTTTTCCTCCAAAAGAATTTCTGGTTATGTTCAAACTTCCAGTACGATGAGTCATAAAATATGATTTACAGCGGTCGAAGTTTATTTATTATTAATATACAATATATATAGATAGATAGATAATAGATATAATATTATATCGTTCGATTTGTTCTTCAATCGCCATCAATTTAGCCACAAATGCGGTATTATTGCAATTATAAATATCATAAAAATTATAGAATATCATACATTTTATTTAATAAAAATATAACTTATTGCGTATTATAGTTGTAAATATATATCATTATATATATATATGTCCAATATGGCAATATGAATGTTATGATATTTTCTAGATGGACGAATAAATTCGATGAATCATTAATATTTCATTTGAAACTTAATACATATAATATCAGTATTCTAAGCAGTATTCCAACAACCTGTTAACCGGGACAATATTGTGCTCTAATAATTCACATATACGATATACTGTACATCACTGTGGACTTGTCCAACATGTAAATCGTAATATAATAATTAATGAAATTGTTTCAGTATGACAGTATCATAATATGCGATAGCTGCAAGTTCTGCATCCGGGCTGATTCAACCTGGTTCTAGATGAAATCTAGTGAATGTGTAGGTACTTAAACATACTTCATTTATCGGATAAACACGGTCTCACAAACTGTGTACACAAATATAACTATTTTTCACCTACATTTTGAAATTCACAGAGGTTTCTATATATTTTATAAAATAAAATAAAAAAATATATACATATTTTTAGTATATTAATAATAATGAGCATATGGTACTTTATTAGTTTTCAAATTAAAATGATGTAAACATGTGTACTGCTTGAATTTTACAATATTCGTGCTTACATTTCTTGATTATTTGATTTTTAATTTAATTATTAATTATTAATTGTGTTGTATACATTTCAAATACTTTTTTAATATAAACATTAAAAACAACAAGTCAATTTTAAAAACCAAAAGCGGTTACATTTTTTTTAAAAGAAAAAACAGGTAATTTAATTGTTAGTCGTAAAATGAAATAGACTTGTTTTTTTAATTTAACAGATAAGGGTGAACCACAGTGGCATCATTTGCGGGTTGTAAGGATGTGCATTTGCATAAATTATTGCATCCCACACAGATTCTCATTAGTCATTACATTTTACAGGTTTGCTGTTCATAATGATATTCACTATTCAACACAAATAATAACATTATGATAGACGAGAGTTTGAAGTATTCTTTTAAATGATAAAAGTGATCGTCTTTATAATTTTAACCCTACTAAGCTATATGTATATTGAAAAATGCGAGTACTGTAATATTGACTATCTTAAATTATATTTCGTCATTTAGTTTTCCTTTTTAATTGAAAAAGTGAATAATCTTTATGCATTATACATTTATTATGTAAATTTATTACGGGTACATACTTGTTTTCATTTCTATTAAAGTAAATATGGGTATGAGGTTGGTATCTCCTAAATTCGTGGAAAATCCAAAATTTGATAGGCCCATTTAACAACGCCACTTTATTGTTAGTGTATTGCAGTGTATAGCCACATAAGTAAGCTCCGAATACAACGCGCACGGTCTTGTTAACATAATAATAACAATAACAATAATAATAATAATAGAAAAATACCTATATAATAATATAATACCTGTACCTACTATACACACTGCAGAGGTACGATTAAAATCGTGTGCGACGAATATCAACTCCTCCGTAGGGCTCGTGTTCCACGAGGTGATGTAGGCGCACATTTTTCATTATATTATCATCATTATCGTCGTCGTCGCTGTACCGCACATAAAAGATAATAATATATATATGTGATAAAATGTTATGTTATCGTGTATATTTTAGTAGTACTAAGTTCTATAGTGTGATGATATATGTATGTATTATATTGTACAATATTATTATCGTTCAATATTTATATTCTTTCCGAGTGTGTATGTGTGGAGGACAAAGAAGTTAGACTCCCATTGACCTAGGTTGGCCCCTATTGATTTTTGTGTTCATACAATCGGACAGACGTCAGTTCGTTTCACGCCTCGAACCCTCTCGTACCTCTTTTCCTCCACTCGCTCGTCATCGTCGCACCCCCGCTATTGGGTTCCCCGCGAACTTCCACCAGTCCAACCGGTTTCTGATAGTGTATATTATTATATGAGTTTGAGTGTGTGTTGTATGTGCGTGTGTGTGTGTACATCAAAGTATATTTATATATATTAATAATATATTATACATTATAGTATACCTGACCATGTGCCAGTGTATGTTTTCGGACAAGACTTTTATCGGAATCGTTTAAATTTTAACACGGCCTATTAATTCGACGATAGGGCAATGTAATTTTAGATATATAAAAAGGACGAGCTTGCAGAGAGAGAGAGAGAGAGAGAGAGTGAGAGAGAGAATGAGTGAAACGGTATTTCGATGGTCACCGCGACACCCCGAGATATAATACACCTCTATACATACATTCTGTAAATATATATATATATTCATAAGACTGGTGTGCATATGACGTGTGTGTGTGTGTGTGTTTGTGTACGCGCGTGCGAGAAGGAAACACTCAGCGGAGACCTGAGAAGTATTTTTTTTTAATTGGAACCCGGTCGGTTATTTATCGTTGTTATAATACTTTTCATTCGTTCCGTCCGACTTCTGTAAATACAACGCTTATTATAATATACATAAACAGTCGAAAACTCGAATCACCTCGTCGCGCGTAGTCACATTGGCCGATCGTTGGTCGATGTCTGTACCACCAGCCCGTCGAACGTTTACAATAATAATATATTACCTATGTTGTAAATTATTAATTATTATTATTTTTTCGCATATCTCATAACATATAATATTAAAATCACATTGTTCGTAGTATATATATATATATATATTGTATACTATATAGCTTGTATAGCTTGTGTTGTATAAAAAAAAACCTCTTGTGTATAGAACTTAACGGCATTGTATAAGGTGCATTTTTCTCTCTCATCGCCATTCATTATAATTATAAAAATTAAATGTAAATATACATACTGCACATATTAAATAACATTATAATAGTACCTGTGTGCTGCACTGGCTGACTTGGCTGTGTATAGTGTATTCGCACGGCCTCTATATTATATATTATATAGGTACGCTCCTTTTAACTCTGCTCGTAAATTAATCGTGAAATAATATTATTTTTTATTATTATTTTTAGACACACATACATATATATATATATATTTATATATATTATATATGTATAGCAGAAAAAGAAAAAAATTGCCCGCAGACATATTCGCGCGCGCGTTCGGTCGATCGCCTCTCCATACGATTAATGCTCGATAACGCCGTCACGCCGACGGTCGTCCTTTGCCCACTCACAGGAGAGACATTTAGTGTATTTTTTCTAAACGCGATTCGAATTTGATTTTTATTCGACCACGGCGTGGACGACGATTATTATAATAATAATAACAATCATATCGAGCACAACGGGTTTTTAATTGGGCTCGTGTTGTGTAGACGCAGTGTGTGCAGTATAATATACTATCGATTTTTTTTACCACGTGTAGGTATTTTATATATTATAATATTATATTATCATTAGTATGTCATTGCGGTGTTACTAAATCATGTACAACGGTCATCCACGGATAACTGATTTCTAAAATTAATACGTAGGTATATATAAAAATTATTTTAGATACATATTATTTTGTATTATCACGTTTTCGTCCAATGTTACAGTTATTCCTGTTCAATGTGTACCGAGTTGACGGCCAAAAATCATATTATGGAAAGTTACAAATTATTGTAATATCCGTTTCGGTGTATTATTAAAAGAGAGATTTTTAGTTTAATAGTTTTGATTTTATTGAAATTCAAACGTGTCTTCCTTTTTTATCCGACAGACTACTAAAAATCTAGAGGTTATAAGGTTAGGTATAATAAACAATAATTTTGATTGAAACAAATAGATAAAAAAAATTCAAAATATGATAATAAATAATAGTACTTTCTGGTTATTTTAAATTTTTTACAATTGTATTTGCTTTAAAAGTAAAATGTATTCCAATTTAGAACATTCAATCTCAATCAAACATTTTTGATTCCTAAGAACTATTATATTATTTAAACCATTATGTAGAGAGCAAATAGACTTTTATGCATTGAAAATCATTAAATATGCATTTAAAAATATGGTCTTATAAGATGCATATATACATCAAAAAATTAAAAATATGCAGCAGAATGCTCTAGAAATAAAAATTATACGCCCATATTATACTAAAACGCATTACATTTTTTCTTTAAATATTTTATTAATATATAATATTATTATTTATTAAAGTAGTACATTAGTTAAATATATGCGTGAAAAAAACATTACACGCTAAAAAATTACATTTTTTCTATAAATATTTAATTTATTTTAATTATTTTACTTTATTTAAGTTTCTATATACTTTATAATTTCTATGTATATGTATATACTTTATATGTATAATAAGCAATATTATAGCCAATATAAATATAATCTAATCAATACCCAATATTAAGATGAAAATTATTCTTATCGTATTTATAAAAAATTCAAAGTTTAATATAATTGTTGACCTTGGTACTTGAAAAATATTTTCCAAGGTAGGTACTCGATTTTCGATAATCCATCAAAATATGCACTAAAAACCTGAGTATCTATATATACGTATTTGATCACAAACGTTGTGAATAATGTTTTGTGTACTTCCTAAGCATAATAGGATAAAATTAACCAGAAAAATTATGCAATGCATAAAAGTTCTTGCTCTATAGATAAGTTTAATCGATACCGAAATACTGTATTATTTTATGTACTTTATTAAAATTATCTTTTGCTGCAGGTTAAGTTGAAGTATTCTAAAAAAAAAATCCACGTATATCTTGATCACATCTTGACATCATTCCACAAATTTATAATACACTAGTATACTATATAATATAAGTAGTCTCCCGTACAACGTCCTCTATATTCTATACGTGTATAAAAGGAAGAATAGAGAATTTCGATAGAAAATCATCATTTACTGCATGCAGTGATTTTTGGCCATACATATTTGTTCTCTTGTCATCGCGATACATTCGTTGTTATCCGAAAAAAATATTAATTCATCATTGTTTATCTCAGATGCAGATGATGTGCATCTGTGATAGGCTACGATACGGTTTTTGGCACGTTTTTGGCACGCGTCCACGTCGTCGTATACACTCACGTTGTAATAATAATATATGCTAAAATATTTCATGTATGATATCACATTATTATTATTATTATTATTCTACCATCGCGTGGAATTCATACGTGTGCGTGGTATAAACAATGCTCGTTTATCTATATACCGCAATTGCGGGTGAAGACTATTATTAATACGATACCCTTGTTAGATTCATCCTTTTGGAACCACACAATATAAATCCATAGTCCATACCCAGAATACGATGCAGACTTCAAAATTAATTCGATATCAATAATTAAAATTATGTCTATGATTTTTCAAAACTAATTTTTTCTACTGTTGATTATTTTGGTCGTCGATTATGATTATAAAAGTCAATAAGTCGTCCTAAGCTTTTACAACTAAATGTTTGTTTTTAAGTTTATTTACCAATTATTTAACATTTGTCATTATAAATCATGATGTAACGACAATAAATAAAACTACCATTCATTAAATGAACTGCAATACAAAGCATTCGGATATTACAATTTATAACCAGTTGACTATTAAATTTATCTATTAGTAAAGTAGTTACACATAAAGTCTAAACCCGCCATGTCTTATTGTTGTACCACCACTTCTGTACACTTCTGTTGTGTATTAACATAATAATTTTTACCAATTAATATTATAATAAAATAAACTTCAAAAGAATTGTTTAATACAAAAGTAAAAAGTTCTTTGTTTCAGTTATTTTTCAAAAGTTTATTTACCTAGGCATATAACAGTTTTAAAAATTATCAATTCATTTTCGCTAAATTATCTTAATTCTCTCGTAATATACATTATAAATATTATAAATATATGTCCAAAATGGTAAGGCTTTTGTGCTTTTGAATTTTGACGATGTTTACCTTTTTTTTACAGAAATTCATTAAGCAGATTTTTTTGATAATGTGTACACGTACGCATCTATATAAAAACCCAAACGAATAGTTTGAGAACTATTTAATATTAAAATATAATATATACTAAGGATAATAGTAGTTCTTAAAAAATGGTTTTACAAACATTTAAAATAGATGTAAAATTAATTTAGTATTTATTATTCTTTGATCTATTTTATCCTTCGACCATAAAGTTGAGTAACTCAAAAACTAACCGCTCAAATTTCTATTTAAATACATTAACGTTTTCAAAAAGGCATCTGATTAACAATTTAAAGAAAAATGAGTGGTCCTTATTTGAAAAAAATAAATTGATATAGCCACAGGACACTCATTATAAATATTGTATAGATAAAAATATGAAATTGTGGTCCTTAAGTATTTTTAAAAATTCCAAAAATTAGACTGATTAAATTCATAATTTAAGGAAAAGATGTAGTTGAACTTACTGTTACAATGTTATGCTGTATACATAATATTATGTAAGTACAATGTTTTAGTACATACCATATAACTGCGAACACGTTTTAGAATAAATTTAGATTTTTTAAATAATGTATTACATTATGAGACTTATTAGTTATACCTACTGCTACAGTATTATGATATAGAAAGTAACTAGTTTAGTATACAATAGTGTATTGACGACTGACGTTAAATATACTCTTTACAAAATATAATATTATAATATATACGCTATTAATAATAGGTTTATTGTAGGAAATATTTAAAGACGTTTTATTTATTTATTTTTTTTATCAAGCATTTAAGAGAATGTAATGTATACCTAGTTATTTAGCTATTAAATCGTTGAAGATATTATGCTTTCTCCGTCAAAAGTCTAAATATTATTATCTCCAACGACGCTTCTCTTGCATATGAATCATTCGTCCGGAATTCGCCCAAAAGGAGGGTTATGAATGTACACAGGATCTCGGGTTTCGCCCTAGGTACTTTCTGGCTGTTTAATGGCCGACCCGGGCACTCGGACCCCGTAATTATTATCTATAAATCGACGTGATCAAATAAATCTGGAAAAACGAAAAACGTCTCCGTTGTTTGTTTTTGGTCCTCCCGCCTGGCGGCGCCTGATTTGTATACTCTTAACACCGCCCCTTCCTGTAACAATCAATATATATATATATATATATAATATGTACGTGTATGTGTGAGTAAGTAAGAAAAGTCAGAAATCCGATATCGCGTAGTAATATCTTCATCGGATTAGGGAGACCTACATGAATGTCTTTTTAAATTGCCTCATACGCTCCGGCGCGGATAGCCCTCGAGGTGAATATTTATGATCATTGTGTACGTGAGATCCTAAATAATATAGGCAATATAGCAATACGTATATACATCTGACGAAGAGGGTAGGCCTTTTAGGAACGTTTTGGGTCTGATGTCAGTCAGTAAAGGTATCGCATCCATAATATTATGTTCAAAGAAGTTATTCAATACGTATGACACGAAATTTTCAGTATAGACTCGACGGAAAAAATACATAAACGACCGATACACTTTTCTCGTGAACGTGTATCGAATTTATACATATATATATATCATGTATATATTATACTGTCACCGAAATACTAAATATGTTTCGCTGAAATAATATAATATAGTATTTATTATATTTTAATATTATATACAATAATATTGTACTCGTTTCGCGTGTACTTACAATAATTTTGAATTTAAAATATAAAATTATCTTAAAGTATAATAATGTAATATAGTAGTGTGGTAAATTTAGTTACCTACATTACCTCGAGCACTCAAAAACATAATGATATAGAGGAATTATTTTTGCTGCACCTATATATATATATACGTATAGTATATAATACATACGATAGAAAAGCGTGTCCTATAAAATCGGAAAGTGACTCAATAATTTGTGTGAATTTGAAAATAAATATTTCTTTAGAAAACTCTCATATTATAAAAATTTGCAACCGCGGATCTATATTTTAATATCATTTTCAAAGCAGTAATTTCGTTGATTTGACTTTCTCGATAAAAATAAATCTACGAAATAACAATATATTGCTGAAAAGAGAACTGCGTAAACGCGTGAAAGGTGAAAATCCGAGTACTCGCGAATCTCGTTTCAATCGCGTATAATACTATATTGCTATAGTATAATCGGGTTACCTGATTTTCTTTCAATGTTGATAAAAAAAATATGAATTGATAATTCCATAATTGTAATAATATACATAATGTAGGCCGATAGCAATTTATAAATAATAAAATATTTTGTTTCCATTTTCTTCCTTATTGTAACAAAGTAACCTATAACTATTAAATATATGAGGTAGGTATACAACAACTATTTACACTATTAAACCGTATATTTTATTATAATATAATTATTTATTGAATTATGTATCACACGCTCTAACAACCTACAGAAAATTGCAGTGGTGAAGACGAACACGTTAGTGACGCGTGGGCTCAACTCTCCGTTTTAAATGCGTTGCAGTCTTTGTTATTAAATTTGCATTGCCTGTTTAATTTTTACCGTCGTTATTCCAAATAACCACACGTCGGAACACTCGGAACGTGCAAGGACAGACGAACATAATGGAAAAATTAACCGTGAATAACGAGGTTTTCACCCTACTGTTCGGTAAACATATTATTATGCATATAATATAATAAACACGAAATGTGCGTAAATTGGTCGAACGTTATTGAATGTCGTTATTTAGGTGGCTTGACATTGTAGCGGAGGAAAGCGTTCGATACAAGCAGACGTATACAAGACGAGTTACATTTTAAATTAAATAATAAATCGTTGCATATAGAAAATTCAAAATAATTCAGAACATATATGTCTGTAGTGTACCTATTTTTCTAAGAATTTTGTATTATATATTTATTATTTATATTGATATAATTATTATTTATTTTTCTATTAGTATAACGATTGGTTGAATTATAATTATTACCAATAACAAATAACAAAATATAGTATTACTATAATTATTATAATATTATTCATAGGTCAATATATCAATATCAATGTATTGTAGAAATATGTGTATAGGTTCGTAGTTTAATAGCTCAATATTGAATTAAATTTTTTGAAAATTTCATTGAGTGTAGTAAATAATGTATTATACGTTTTTAGTTGTGCGATGAAAAGTTTTATAACCTGACAAATAATAATTTTTGAATAATAACAAAACAATACATGTGTTGTTTTTAATTTAAATATCCAATTCATCAAAATTTGAACTTGAAATATGAATAGAAAAAGTTGTAAATTGTAAATTTTATATTTTTAAATTTCTGGAAAAACTTACGAGGAACATAAATGTCGCATTAAATGTTCAATATTTTTAAATAACAAACATTTTTTTATTAGACATGAATTTAGTCGAAACTTTCAAATGTCTAAATACCATAAAAAAAATAAAACTAAAAAATTATTTTGTCCATATTTTATTTTAAAAATTATAATAATTAAATACTATAATAATTAATAAATGAAATATTTTCGGGGAAAATGTTATCAACAACCTACTGTAATACTAAAAGCAAAATAAAATAGTTTATTATAAATTTATAAATTATAAATTGCTTTTATCAAAAATCATAATACGAAATAAACTTAGTCATATTATAGTCTGACGACCGTCTGCAAATCACCGTTTTTCATGTACAATGATTTATCATTGAACTCAAATTTTACACACCCATAATAGTGGCCCAATCGACACCTAATATATAGCAGAGCGGTAATCACTTGCCTATACCATATTTATTTTTGTTTTTCCTGATAATTTTTAAAAACACTGGACATTTTTACTTTTTACCATTTTAAAGTACCAAGTAGATTTTATTTTAAATCAGAAAACACTCTTATACATAGTTGAAGATTGAATCATTTTTACTATTCCAAAAGGTGCATGTGACAGATACAAAATAAAAAAATACGCACATCGCTGCTGTAAAATACTAAAGTCAATACATTCATCTCTCCGCTCATAATTTAAAATATGATAACCATCGAAAATCACAAGGACAAAGAAAATTATGGTGTTAACATTTATATCGAATGTGAACGAAATAGAAATCATTTCGACTTACGAAAGCCGTACATGCAAGGACGATATTTGTTGGTAAACAAAAATTGGCATATACATAGTAGTTCACGTATTTGACTGTAGTTGGCAGTGTTGTACGATTCATGGAATTGATTTCATTTCACGGAGAACGAATAGAGAAATGAATCCATTATTATTTTTTTAAAGGAAAGGGAATTCGATCGAGTTTATTTTTTACGAATAAGAACAAAGTATTGTTATTATTTCGTTTTTCTGGAAATTGTGTTTTCAAATACAAACATAATATGGGTACTTTTATTATGATTTCATATATTATTTCGGATTAGATACGTTAATGCAGCGTTTCCCAAAGTGTGTTCACTAACCCTAAGGTTTAGCGGGACAATCTCAAGCAGGGTTCCGCTAGATGTATGTGATTATTAAAAAAATTATTTTATTATTAAAAATTATTATTTTATATTATTTAAAAAAAGAGGGTTCCACGAAACACAAAATATTTCTCAAGGGTGCTAGTGGTCGTAAATGTTTGGGAACCGCTGCGTTAATGTATTTATTATTTTTGGGTTTATACTGTTTATAGACCAATAATTGCTACATATATAAATCCCGAGTGAGATTTGTATACATAATATGTTAAAGACATTGATGATATTAGTAAACTAACAATATTTACACATTATATTCCGATCGTGTTTGAAATTGTTAGAACTATCAATAACTTATCATAATTAAAATCAAATATAGTGGATCTGATTTATTTGGATTTACACTTGGACAATTTTTTTCCAAAAACTAAGAAAATTTCGAACGAGATTCTATTTATGTTGAATTTTATACTAAACGAATTCCTATTTGAAAAAGAACGTTAACAACACCGGACCAGTTGGTTATATTTTGTAATATCATGCGCCCGGACCGTTCGGTCTCGCATTTTGAAAGTAAAAAAAAAAAACCAATTTACGGCGGGTCACTCCATGTCGACGGTCGGGTTATCGTGTATATCGTGGAAGTATAAAATATAATAATAATATATTATGTACACGGTGCACATGGTCGTCGTGTTTGGTTGCACTCTCATTATATCGAGTGTAGCCGCCGTAAACAAATATGTATTGTAAAACATGTGCACTTCGAGATAAGAAAAGGACGAAGTCAACGGTCAACATTATCCATCAATATTTGAAGATAAAAATTGTGTAAAAAAAAATATCTAAAAACAGAGGTTCTCGTTTGATTTTTCATTGGGTAAAATCGCATTTGAAAAAAAAGGACAGATACTAAAAAGAAACATCTCAGATAGAAGAAAAAGGATGAAAAAAGTTGATTAAATTTGCATGTTGGCAAGAAAACTTATAGTACTCGGGAACCACTCAAGTGAATGAAACTAAAACATGTCCTCCTGACCTATATATATATTTTTCCCGACTATGCGATTTTTACTGACTTGCAAAATGACAAAAACGACTCTTTGAGTATATAACATAATAGATTATAGGTATATGCTCGTTTTACGAGACGAAAACAATAATCGAAAATCGACGGTTGTGTTTTAAATGTTTTAATATACGTTTAATGTGCATTCATATTTTTTTTAAACATCCATAGTCTTTTGCATCGGAGCAATAAAATACATATTTTAATTTTAACGCCTGCAATATTAAACTCAAACAACAACGATATGATTTAGCTATAAAAATTGATTTTTTTTTATTATTATTACAAAAAACAAATTTTCGGGGTATTTGATTTTCATGTATTCTATTCACTTATATATAATTTAATAAAACGCATAATGCACATAGCGATTTTATTATCAAAATTCGTGTAGGTATTTTGTATACTTTTTTCCTTCATTTATTTAGGTTTATTTAGTATTATTATTAAAATTAAGGTCAAAAATCAATATATGGTTTTATAATTAGTATTATTCAATGTTATTTTATGGAGTGGCAGCAGTGCATGTTTTTTTCGTGATAACATTTTTTATTTTAATTATAAATATTATACCTTTCTATACATGAGTTTATTTTCATTGATTTAATTTGGAAAAAAAAACATTGTTATTATTATTATACCTAGTATGTTATTTAGTGAACCCGATAATTATTACCTATGGTAAAATCTGCTATTTTATTATAATTATTAAAGACACTGGAATTAGTTTATAATAAATACAATACATTATTATAATGATATTCAATGATTATCATCATGATAGTGTATAAATATTATCATTTCGACTTACCTATATATATATATATATATAATATGCATTTGTTCTCCAAGATATTTTGCGTTTTTACCATGATTAAACTTAGAATTTATCATTTCAAAACACGATTGTATTTCACTATCCGGTTATCGTATAGCATTAAATTACAATTGTTGAATATTGAATATATTGAATTTTGAATTGCTTAGTAGGTAGGTATATGATAAAATAAAATAATAAATGCATATACCTAACATAACCTATGTATATTGCAAGTTCCTTAATAGGCTATATATTATATTATATATTAATATATACGTGTTCAGTGTTTACAGTATGCACAGCTATTGCAGTTAATATGCGTGCATTGCTATATCGATGTTTTGATAACGACCAGAAAAAATAATTTTTACGTTCGAAATTTTAATGTATATGTATACATATTATTTAGATTCTTAGTAATAAAATGGAATGATAACAAATTTGTTCATCATTCGTACCAAGGAATAATAAAAGAAAAAAATACAATATTTTTATACAATTTCGTTTACGGAACGTATACCTAGTTTAATTTAAAATTGCAAAAAAAACTTACCTGCCACGAACGTCTGCAACAGCAGCGACAATCGCTTAAGAATATATGTTTGTTACCAAAGAGCTCTTGACATTAGAAAAAAAATATAAAACTTCGTTTTCTTTTTTAAATGCAGAACGAATTTATTTTAAAGTATGTGTGCGTGAGTGTGTGTCTGTGTGTATTTATTATATGCAAGACTGGGAAATATAATTGCGTTGCAGCACTAAACTCTGCATTTTAACCGTAGTGCACTAGAATGCTATGCGTGTCCTAGAAACCTCTCCGGAAACTCAGACACTTTTTTTCGCTCTACTCGACACGAAAATGTTTTTAGGTACACACGTGAAATATAAAATCGTTTGGAAATAAAAAAAAAAACAAATTAAAAAGAAGTACAGATACTCGGCAGCCTAGCGTTGGATACTCACCGTCTCACGTTTCGCTCACCTTTGGCGCTAAGCCAGTGCAGTTGTACTATACTAGTACCTATGTATATTGTATATTATATTGTTATTGTTAAAAACTTTGTATTATTCTCCGCGGAAATCCAATCCATACGTTGTCAGTTTATTTTTATACATTCGTAGCAGCACGATTATTAAATTTCACAAATTACTGTTTGCGATCAATTGTTCAAGGTGAGTCATCTGCAACCGCAACGGTTTTATCCATCAGAAAAATGATATTCATTAATATTTTTATTTACAGATATCCAGAACACGAATTGTAGAAAAAACACCGCGGTGACGTTATTATAAAAGCTGAAATGTGTTATGGATTCCTCGGTATTATGCTCCAAATCTACAGAAAAATATGTATATATTATTATACGTAGGTACGTCCCAGGGTCATAAATGGAAAAACATTATATAATTACTATAGTCTTCAGTATCTAGTGAGTATTTACTGCCTGCTAGATAATATCATACTTATTGTAAAATATTTATAAAAACAAAAACGTCGTTATACCACCAGACGGTAAATAAAAAAAAAATAATAATAATAATGAAAACGTATGAAAGAAAATAAAAGCCAGAAATGAAGATTATAGAACAGTGCACCGGGGGGAAACGGACGTGGAAGTATATATAAATAAAACAATTGAATTAAATATGCCCTAAAGCGTCCATTAGCGCTCACGTTATAGTATTCAGTGTCAGTGTGGTGTGATGTATAATATGAGCGAGGAACATTTTTTTTTTCACTTCTTCCGTTACTGTATAATATTATTATGTGACGTAAATAAAGAATAATAGGAGTATTCTACATTGTAACATTCATTTCATTTTTGTACGAGGGGTTGGTATTGAGTTAGATCTTCGTCAGTGGTCTATAATAGCTGAAAATATACTCTTTTAACCGCGGTTGTTGCTCGTAATATTGTTGTTGTTAAACGCGCTATCGTTTATAGATAAGTAGGTATAAATTGGTTCTATGTGAGTTTTCACTTAGGTAGTTCGTTTTTGAAATTTCACCATAACGACGGCGGTTCGTCGTAGAATTTACTACATACGCTTTCGTGTAGGTACTCTTTGTATTATTTTACGATTTTACCATGTCTCAGAGAACGCAAATTTTAAGCGTATACTATAGCAGTGCACCTTAGAGCTAAAACGACGTCGTCAGAGCTAGATATATATCTCAAATTTACGCACCAAGTGGGCGAACTCGTCATTTTTGATGTACCGCAGACTATATAATATATTATATTATAATATGCATACATATTATATTTAGATTATGTTATGAGTCAATGACCGTGTGTCGCGAGTTAGAAAAAAACGTGCAAACGGCACCGTCTAAGTCTGTGTGGGGGAGGTTGTAGAGGTACAGTTTGCGATTGAGACGGCGTGGATGTGGCGGTGTACCTATACTACGACGTCTGTTGCAGCAGTGTACATTTTATAGGATATTGCATTATTATATTATTTTAAGTAGTGTTTTCAAAAGCAACGACTGTTTTACAGTCGCGTCGCCCAGGGCATGTTGAAAAAAAAATAAACTCCGAGAAATCAAGAATTCGATTTGTTGCCACGCGGTAGTCAGGGGTGCGGAGAGTATTTAGTTATAGAGTTAGACGAAGGGGGAGAACAGCTAAGAGGGCGGGTGTCTATATACGAAAATACATGCACAATATTATTATCATTAAATTACAGCAGTGTGCGCGTACGTTCGCCTACGGAAACATTATAAGACTACTTATATAAATATAAATATTATATAGTAAGGTACTCGAGGTTGAAAAAAAAACTTATGAGGTCGGTAGTAAAACAAAAAAATAATAACAATAATAATGAGAAAATACATATGTATATGTATTTACCGACGGTTAATACATATGGAGTACTCGTACAGTTGATATAGAACTTTTACGAGTCGCCTCGTATAAATAATACTGTTGGAGGTCCAATTTCAGTCTCCTACACCTATTTATACATACAAAAAATATATATGATATTATATGCAATAAATTACATTGTGGCGGTCGGGTACTCGACGACGACGTGACAATCGTCGTTTTAAAGTAAATTAAAAATTTGTTTTTTTCCTCCGACCGTTACGGATATAGTGTAATAACCTATATTATATGGCGTATAACATCATTATAAAAAATATGTAAGATATTATCCACCATCGAGACCATATTTTTCGAGACGTACAAAAACCGGAGTTTGTGTTTTATATGTACATAGTATTAAACAATATGAATATAATAATTTACAAAATGCAAAAGCGCAGAGGAAAACGGTTATATGACGTGTTTCATGTGACGGCGTTGGACGTTGGTAAAGTATTTGTGAACCCGTCAAGTGGCATTTTTTGCAAATATGAAATAACTCACATACACAATAAATAACAATTATATTTGTATTATCGTATTATTCTGCAGATAGAACTTCGTTCGACACTCGATGGCACTCCTATAGCATTACTATAAAAGTTCGAAATCATATTATGTTATTAAAACTTCTTGAAATTTAAACCACCAACGAGGGCCCAATAATACAGAATAATATGTTGATTATAATATATATATATAATTATATTATAAATAAGATTTATTTCAGTATCAAAGACCATAAACTAGGCTGGGAGCTAGTTGGAGTACTTATTAGCTAGACTTATTAAACGAACAAGTTAATTATTACGACTATATAATTAATACATCATGACTGGGTAAAACACAATATAGTTAACGACGCGGAGCGAGTGAAACGCCGCAGAGTAGCTCAAAAGTCTATGTGGTAGAGACGAGAGTGCATCGGTTGAACCATCAATACATTATATAAAAATCTCGAGTCAGCATCTATTCGTCTATCGGTTAAGGTCAAAATTAACTTAAGGAAAAAAAGCCTATCTTAAATGGTAAATATTGAAAACATGCAATCAGCAAATATGAACAATGGTAAAAAAAACGTTCTTTAAACACGCTCTAAAATAAACGAATCACGGTGGAAATGTAAGTGTCCTATATAGAACGGAATGAAATCCAAGTAAGGGTTGAACTAGAGAGCAGCATACAGACACTCGAGTGAAGAAGAAAGCCTAAACTCTGATAATATCATATAGCACAATGGTTGTAGATTTTTAGGAGTACACAAAGATAGACACTACAATTACGCCTACACGCAGAACTCGTCGAAGGTTAAGATTACTATACAGGTACTAATGTTAAAATATAATATAAATGATTAATAACGAATGTATGAGGAAAAAGATGTTTTATGGAGGCGCTAGTGACAGATGTTGGGCTACGAGCAGTAAGCACTCTTAGCACCACCAATAAATATTTATGTATTATACAGTAACTACTCCGAGTTAGCAGGCTGTACAGAATATTATTTTATTTTTCTGTCGAAATGATTGCCGTGTGTAAAGTATAACTACCGTGGACTCTTCGGGGCTGCCACACTCGCATACACACACATACCCACACACGTATATAACGTCCTATGTATATTATTTTAATTTATGATACGCGTACCGGAGATGTTCGGGAGAGTAATAAAACGGTCGCCGCCGCGTATAACTACTCTGGATCCGTTCGCTTTCATACGCGTGCAATCTTCAGCCGTACCGTTTTTCTGATTTTTTAATAATCCGTTAAAAGAAACTATATAATATATATTATATATATACCCACTGAAGAAAAGACCCCCGATCCGGTCGTGATGTTTTTATTCGGTCGGTTTGTTTTTTACAGTCATTGTTTAAATCTTTATATATATATATAGCACCCCGGATGACATAATGTCCTGTATATATATATATATATATATACATTGATATCGTAAAGTTTTATCCGTAGTCTGTACCGCTTAACATAAACGTCGTTAACGTACCGTCGCGTATAATAATGTAATAGATATTATAATAATTATTCCACTATATACCACTAGACACGAGTATTTCTATTAAAACGCGTGTATGTGTGTGTGTGTGTGTGTGTGTGTGTGTGCGTGCAGTTTATATAGGATTGTTGCGTCTTATTGTCGTCTCACTCGTCTCGTATCGAATATCTATTATATTATATTATTATTTCGATTGCTATGTATAAACTATATAATATACATAATATACTCGTCAAAACGGTTTGTGAATAACTACGCGTCCGTCGCTGGTCCGCCGTTATCGTGTTTTATCGTTACGACACCATTAACATTGCTCGGATTAAAACGGTAATACCTACACATAGTGTACGAAAAAAACACATAGATATCTATTTTTACGTATAGATATATATAATATGTAAGTGAAACAACATGTAATAACCACCACTCGTGAACTCGAGCACCTTATATTGCCCATTAAAACCATTAAAACCGATCACGGGCGTGACATATAATTTTATTGTAGTGTTTAGTCCATCTACGATAAAGCGAGAAGTGACATGGTATAGATAATATATCAATATAATTAATGAAAAGACCCTTTCAGAAATTTCGATTCCGGTTTTGATATGAAAACCAAAAAAGTAGGTCCCAGTTCTTTAAAACTAAAAGTGTCTGTTTTAATTAATTCCAATTTTAACGTCCAGTTCCGACATAATTTATATTTTTTACATCACTCGACCAAAACGGTCAATACCCTTTTATACAATCAGTTTTAGTTCCCATATTTCCATACTGTACTGATGCCGGTACCTGCAGCAAACTGTCTCGTCAACGATAATATTGTTGTTAGATTATTATTTAAGAAGTCCTGGCGGGAGACACGTCTATTTCGATATAATTGTTATTTCTCTTTTCTTTATTATTTCTTTTTCCTCCGTCGACGTTTTAACATATAATCATATCATACCGCGATATCCACCCAGTCGTCGTCGAATGCCTTTTTTCTTTTCCATCGCGGTGTTTCCGAAATTTGTTTAATAATCGGTTTCCCATATAATAACAATAATAATAATACTTTACTCGCGGTACGGTATATACCTGTATTGGTACATACATGTACGAGAAAATAAGATTCAAAACGTTCCACGTTCGCGCGCGCGGTAGTCCTTTTCTACCACCCACGAAGCTACTGATCTGAATAAATACAACGTTGTGATGCCTATACCACGGAAACCGGCTGCACACAGACGTAGCGTAGGTACACTCTGAGTAATATGTATATATTATGTTCAATCCGCCCAAACTCTTCTACATAATATAATATTAATCCGCCCCTCTAATTCCGTCGTATAATAGTTATCGAAGTATCTTGTTTGTACGGTATTGTCTCCGAGGTCAAAACAGATTTTTCCCACCCCGTACCAATCACCCCGCCCCGCCACCCAACAACCGATCAGACTTTTCTCATACATATATTACCTATATCGGCTATACTTGTGTATATGTGTCCACGCCTACGACACGTCCGTCGAACTTTATACTTACATCCTGGTGGCTCTCATGATATAATATGTCAGTCCACTATTATATAATTACGTTTTCGAGGAAAATCTGCATGCATTTCCTTAAATTAACATTTTTGTCTTCGCATTCCGATGTTCCCCGAGCTGCGGGGTACATTAACCCATAAAAAACAACCGAGTTAACGAGTTTGTAAATTGGCTTTACCTTACTTTTTCCTTACTCTCGACAGCATTTTAGCTTTTATACATGTATATACCCATTGCGCGTGATTCTTCATTTTGTCGATCCCACGTCTCCGCGTGTACCCATATCGCCACGCTTCCACAGATACATATAATGATTAATATAATATATAACGAGACGCAGGTCTAAGTGCACGCGATATATATTATGCAAAGTCGTCTTTTTCGTCGTCGCAAACGGCTTTCGACACACGAAAAGAAAAACAAAAAAACGAAAACACCCTCAACGCACTCCGACAAGCATTGTATATCTTCCGATGCGTTACGACTATCCATTGTGCGTATGTACACACATATATATACATATAATATAATCCAGATTGATGGATATTATTCTCGATGTTATCAGAATCATCTGCTGCAGCCCTCTTGCCTGTCGTTCCCGACGGAAAAATACGCACGCGCGGCGTTCAAAGACAGGATTAATTCCGATAGACGGTATTATACTATACTACTTTTTCGAACAACATTTTTCATCTCGTCGTGAATCGCGCCACCGTCGGTCGCGCGCGCTCCACGAGGCCTAACTACGTATATAAGTTACTATGTAGGCTGCTGCGGACGCAGTGATGGTTATAATATATTAAAATACACGATGCATATTATTATATATTGAAAAAAAAACCCGAGATATAGACGAACGTCTCGTTAATGAATTTCGTAATCTTAATTATCGATCTGTCCGGCTGCGGGGAATAAGCGCTCCGTCATTATGGAATAATAACACAAGCGCACACGCATATAATACGCGCGTATGCGAGACGATTTTTGATATCCGAACCATTGTTTTCTCAACCCTTTCGGCGGCCACCCCGGCACGCGCATAAATTACGACGAACAAATGATGTAAGTTTTAATTATTATCATCGTCAGCCAGCCGCGGCGCATCCGCCTACGACGGTCGACCACGCCGACGACGACGGTGGTGGTGGTATACTGCAGGCATTTAAAAACAAAAGCGTAACGCGAAGAATGTGTAAACACATAAATTTGTGTGCGTCGTCGGGCGTTCTCCTCATTGTTGCCGGGGCGAATAACATCATATTTTTACACGACCATACGGCCTCGGCCATCGACTATATATATGGGTATTTACATAGTGTTAAATTATATACGTACACTCGCGGTACTTGCGCGCATAACTCGTACGTATCTGTATGCGATTACGCGTGACCGACAAATATAATATACGCCGGGCCGGTAATTATTAGCAATCAGATATTATTATATTTATATAGTATATTTATCAAACGCGCGTCTACATACCAATTAAGTCTAGACTGCGATTTATTTATTTATTTATTTTTTCATAACAGTTATATAATAAGCAAAAACTATTTAATAAAGTGAAATTAATAAACGTATTAAAAAATACACACGCTCACATACTATATACGTATACACACAAACACATTATGAGCCGCTATTATTGTATATATCAGTGCTATTTTTATAACCTAGTCGAACATCGTTTCTCAGAAAATCACTGTAATAGAAATATGATATCAGCTCCGCCGCCGCTGCGGAAAACTTTGTGACTGCGTAATTCGCGTTGTCGAGTTCACACGCGATCTCCGGTATAGTCGGTGACATGTTGGACGTCTAAACAATAACGCGGTTACTTGAAAATCGCTCATCGACCGCGTTTTGTGGCATTGTTTAGTTTTTTTTTTTTTTTTAATTTTAAATTCGTAATTTACAATTCACGTGAACCACTAGTCGGCAAACGATTAACCAGAATGAAATCGGACTCATAAAAATAATATGTTTAAAAAAAAGAACAATGATATGACGCGTACTGTAGTGCGAAGCGCTGTCGATCGCCAGTAACGTTTTAAAATAGACTAAAAAACATAGTGTAAGCCGTGTCGTTTAATGGCCGTGAATCGAAAGAATTTAAAAAAAAAAAAGCAGTACTTAAAACAATACTATATATACTACATAATCGTATGCGTAAATCGCGTTTTAATTTGGGATGTATAGACTCACGTCCAATGCATTAGAAAATCGGTCGTGTCGGCAAATCGCCGAAATGTTGTTAATAAATAACAATACTCTTTTTTACGACCGTAGTACCGCGTGCGATTCGTACAATTTTAAAGACGTGTTCGATATACCTATTCGGTATAATTGACATCGATAATAAACGCGGCAGTCCACGCCATCGTGTCGTACGACGAGTCCTATACAATATGTATAACCCTACATGTATATAATATCCCCTGTAGCTATATGCGCATATACTGCACTGTATATAGACAAAAACTCGGCACTTGCGACATTTTAAACGCAACGATGATACATGGGTACATGCGATGGGATAATATTATAATAACACGATACATCAAAACATATATATTTTATAAGAATTGTATGTAGGTAGAGACGGTCGTGCTACGGAGACGCAGAAGCGTGGTCGTTGGACTACGTCGCGTGCGTGCAGCGTAGTGGTACGATTTTTCGCGAACTCTGCACGAGGAGGATTCTCCGGGGCGCGAGCATACATATTATATATATATATATATATACACATTACACACATACACAATATTATAGAAATACAAACATGTCAATTCAGTGCCGGGTGGAGTATATATATTATAATATTATACATGACACGCGGAGAGAACACATTATTATTAAGTCGTGTGTGCTTGTGTGTGTGTGTGTGTGTGTGTATGAGTGTGTGCAACATCGTGACTGGGTCGTTTCTGGTCGGGCCGGCGGCGAAACAAAAAAAAAAAAAAATCTAAAAAAAATTTCATAAAATAAAATATATGTATATATATATAAGGTATACCCTGTTCTCCTGCAGCGCAATATGTATGTATATAATATATATATATATATATATATACACATACATATTATATACTGAGCGGTGGCTGGCTACGTCGGCGGCAGCAGCGCTTCGTCCTGCCAACAACACGGCGGCGTGTTCCCCGAGCCGGCGGACACGCGGCGTGTAGGTATACGCGTATATAAAGTGCTCCTGGTTTATGAGATCACGACGGTGGCGGTGGCGGAGACACGATGCGATGTAGGTGCAGCAGTCGTACCCGTACGTTTAATACATAGAATAGTACAGTCGTAGCTGTATGTGCAGGTATAGTTGCAGCTATGCGTATACGACGCGACGAGGATATAATAATAATATTATTATATATTTAACCGGCAAACGTGTGTGTACCCGTATAATATTATAATATCTTAACGTTTGCGAGCCGTCACGTGATATCGTCGGGTACAATATATAATATTATAATTTATGTACATAGGTATATATATTATATGGACGTATAGCAAAATAAATAAATACACTGCTGGTAGTCTATTTTTTAACGTATATATATTATATATAAGACACACATTTTCTCAGGCCACGGTTTTTGTCCGAACAAAATATTATATAGGTATACCTGGACTTATGACGTATCTATTATATATTTATATTAGCACACACAAACGACATTTTTAGAACGATATCCTACCGCAGAATGAGAAATTGAATAAATATTCGCGGGCTTTTCAAAAATTCCGATGTTCTTCCCTGGATTATTATTCAGTTATTATCAGGATTTTTGGTGGTTTAGTTGAACAATAAAAATTATGTTATCTACTATCACACTTGCATGTAATCTTTGGTCTACATTTTTATTAATTGTTTTAATAAGTAATAAGTTTAATTTAAAAATAATTATAAGTAAAATATGAAAATAATAAAATCTAAATACAAAAACATATTTTGTATATGAAAATAACAATGTAGAAGTATAAGTACTTTAAATTGCATGAAAACATATTTTTTTTTTTAATAGTCATCTGGAAATTATAGTTTTAAAAGTTAAAAAAAATAAAACCTCCCTGTCCAACAACCAAATTGTTGTATTCAATGATATTATTAAAATAACCTTCATAGTAAAATATTATGTTGTTATCGATAAAACGTACACCTGTATCTTTAAATGTTTTGCAATGTTTTACTTACTACATTAGTACCTATATAATATAAAACATAATGTATAAGTATATATTCAACAAGACACGTCGTAAAAGTTTTGCGCCGAGTCGTTTAAAACAAACGTTTAAGATTTTATTTTTTTACAGTTTCCGCTGAATAATGCAATGATCTTGTGCGCCGCCAAACGTCGTGAATTAAAACGAGTGATGTTTTTTACTTCATTATTTTTTTATTAATACCCAAACGAGCCAAAATCCAAGAAAAAATTACACAAGTTTTTATTTACGATCGAATGTTTTTTCTTTCTTAATTTATTCATTTAAATTGACACTTTTTTTCCCCCCCTGTACTTTGTTTGTTTAATACTCATTTTCATTTAACAACTAACCCGTGAATGTGTCAGTTTAAAGTTAAAAACTCGTAAAACGTTTCGATTTCACGTGAACGATAAACGATGATTGCTGGCTTCGATTTAAAAAAATAAATTTACTCATCTATACGAGTTCGCTGTAACGCTTGCATGATATATATCCGGATAATCGTTTACACATCAGTCGAACGCAATCGGTAATTGTCAAAAGACGTTCGGGTTTCCGTGTGGAATTCAAATATATGTAGCTAATAAACGAAATCGAGTCTCTGTGTGTGTGTATATGTGTGTGTGTGTGTATTTATTGTCGATGGAAGTTAATAATACTACGCGTCCCGTCTTCAGTGTCTGTGTATAATATGTTCTCTTCGATCGGAACACGATATTATGTAAGTACTGCGCGCGGATGACCGATTGAATTTATGACCGGCCTGTCTCACACGTCCGTTTAGGTACGCGTTTACGCCTCCGTCTCGCGCACATAACGTAATAGTTAACGAAAACGAAACAAAAAAAAAAAAAAAACCGTCGAATACACATTATAATATAATAAATTATGTGCGATGCGTTCGGGGAAAGAGTATCAAATGTCCGTCGGTCAAAAAGGTGTTTTGAAAAAAAAAATATTTTCCAACTTATATTATGTGTAGAAAAACGACTCAACTGCAGCCGCAGAACACCCAGGTGTAAATATACGCATATATACATACTAAAAGTTATAATATACTTATTCGATTTAACCCCGTTGGATGATGTTTCCAAATTCCAATGCTACCCCAAGCGCAAAACGTAAAACGATCGTGATCACATCATACATACCGAATTGAATAATATTATTATTGAGACGATCATTTATTGGACGGTGAAAAAGATTTTTGACTAGCTAGGTAATATAGAATAGTATCATACAGGTTTATCCTCCTCCCTCCATCATAGATAATTTATTCGTTTTTTCACGCCAACACTAAACGTTATATACGGCAAATGTCTGAAGGTTATAGGTAGGTATATTACATAATAATATTTGAAGATTTTAATGTATATTTATTTAAATGTATAAAAGCAAGAGACAATTCTTACAATTAAAAGTTATATCATTATGCAACAAAGGGCAAAAGTTTAATATTGGTAACTCATGTTTAGAAATTAATAGATATTATAAGATATTAATAAAATCACCAGACTATATAATACAAGTCAGTATTACTGGTTGCTTATTTAACACCGCATATTTATGCACAGTCTAAGGCCAGTGTACAAAAAAAATATATATATATATATATTAACTAAATTATTAAATATTCTATAGGGAATATTTACGAAAAATATCTAATTTTTCAGGTGAATTATTCTAGACAAAAAATATAATCACCATAATAATTATGATACATGTCTATATATAATGTTATAAAAATATTATGATTGTCCTATAGCATTTTGTCTTTAAAAATGTTATTATTATTAAAATATTATATTTTATTTTATTATGCCTTCTAAACGGTTGATATAACTCTACTGATATAAGATAAGTCAGAACTTGTAACCGAAATTACTAATATAAATTTTAGTAGTCTTAAGTTTAAAATTTACAACTATAGCTTATAACTTACAAAAGGAGGTCACATACTCATAGCTTTAGATATTATGCTATAAGTTAATCGAGAAACTTTTAGGGACTATGTAAAATGGAATTGATGGATTGCAATGAGTAATTACTAATTACTATTCATATCAATATCCTTTTCTATCATAAAAAATAATATACCTATAGCTCAAGTGTTCAATAAGCGAGAATAAAAACTATAAAGTTCGTCACTTTACCGCATGCATATCTTGGAAGAAATTGGGCAACTATTTAAATAAAATAACTTTTGATAGAGGCAATTGAGTACATATTTGACTTAGAAAAAATTATACTTTTAAATACTGATATTTCCCGGAACCTGCAGAACCTTTATTCCGTAGTTTTAAGAACCGAAACTGAATCCTGCAGTAAATGTTTTTTTAGCAAATCGAAACTGAAGTCGTAAGAAAATCATAAATCTTCTCAGTTCTATGGTCTATACTCTATAACGTTACAATATTCTTGGAAACGTTTAGTTTTGGTCGACAAAATATAGCTATATTATAAAGTATACACTCGAATGTACAATACAACAATGTGTAAAATAACATTAAATTCGTTCACGATAATATATCGGAAATCAGTAAAAAAAAAAAAAAAACTTTTAATAGTGTATTCAACATCATGACACGTTTATCCCACCGCCAATATGCAAGCTCGGCGTGTTTCTCGATTGACATGGAGTCCTTTATACTATAATGCCACCGTCGTCATCGAGGCAGGACGCAGGTACATGTGAGCAAATCGCGCAGCGTGTTAATACGGTTATAAACGAAAAAATAACCTTACCCAAATGGCTAAACATATAATATATTATATTATATTATAATATGGTGTCACGCTCGTATACATATTTAAAAGGCGCGCGTGCGAAACGATCGTTGTTAATGAACGCGATACACTGTATATTATATATTATATTTTATAATGTCGTTCAATAATGTAAAATCGCGAAAACCGATTAAACCGAGTCAGTGTATTATATACAGACACTTAAAGTATACGGTAAGCCTACAGTAATGTAAGCTTGAACGACAGTTTGTTATTGATTATGTGTCGCGTGTTCCGTATACAGTTAAAACTCGTATGTATAGGTATATAAAAATAATTGACGAGTAATGCAATATTTAACCAAACCGCTCGTATCCGCCACCGCCACGCCACCATAATTAAAAGTCTAAAAACATTTTTTCTCTTCCCTTTCACCGTAAAAAAATAAATAAATAAATAAACAAAAATTAATACTATTTCACGTGAATGAACCCGTAAACGAAGACAGGAAGCATTCTGTATATTATATTTCATAATAAAAATACATTCGAAATAATGAGACAAAGATTTTTTTAAATGTGTTTTTAATGTCAGAATAGTAGGTTTTTTTTAACCTTTCAGTTATTAATTAAAATCGCATAATAAAATTCGACTTAAATTTAATTAAAATGTATTTTTCAAA
Source organism: Rhopalosiphum padi (assembly GCF_020882245.1). Classification (NCBI taxonomy): domain Eukaryota; kingdom Metazoa; phylum Arthropoda; class Insecta; order Hemiptera; family Aphididae; genus Rhopalosiphum; species Rhopalosiphum padi. Next base: position 36,103,612 of record NC_083598.1, read on the forward strand.
AACCGAATTTCCCAAGATGTTGTAACATTCTTTTAATGACGGAGTAATTAAGTTTCCGTATTTACAACCGCTTAAAAATAGTTTAGATCGTCATAGGACACAATATCTGCCGCGTTAACAAATTGTATTGTGAATACGATTGTATGAACGTTCGCCGATACAGAACTTCAAAACCACTGCAACCTTCAACCATTATCAAACTTTAAAAACAATTTTGAAATCGTAAAATATCATATTATATTTACTAGTTTACTACGTATCGTTTGCAAACGAAACGTATCGCGAGCATAGCATTGTACTCGAACAACAATAATATTTGCTCGACAAAATAAAAATATATAACAATATTACAAAATTACAAATTCAACAATTTTACTTATAAACGCGTGTAATATTATGTTATTGACTTGTGACAGTGATTTCTGAAATACTACGAAAACACCCGCTAAAATCCTTCGTAGTAATTCCACCATAAACATAATATAGTTGTAATCATATACTTCACGTTCACGTCACTGCGTATATAACGTCTAACAATTCATCATATTATTACTAAATATAATATATTAAATATGTATTATAATCAAACGAACTTACCAAGAATCGTGTCGGTTTATTGAAATCCGCAATCCAGGGATCGACCGTATACGAAAACTATGTACCAAAGCCAATTATATAGGTGGTTGTCTAACTTAAAAGTTAAAGCCGTTACTCAAGAAAAACGGGTTTGAAAGTTTCTAGACTATGCCACTTTCAGTATAGGTAAAACTTCCAGTCCATGGCTGTGGTGCGTATGGACTGGATGGACAGTGGGTTTTTGATCCCTACTTGAATCGAGTTCATATTGTATAGTTACGATGGACGTCTATTTTATTAATTATACCTAATAAATAATAGCATTTAAATGTTTGTATAAACATATCGTCACTATTCATTATTTTAGATAAAATCATCTACTCCCATCATCAATTCATTAGAAAAACAATAACTCCCCTCGTTCAATTTCAAATAACTTTAATGAAAACGCCATCCTTACTTGAATTCAACAATAAAATAATAATAACCCTTTCTATTCTATTATTCGTTATAAATAAGGGGGTTGAATACTTGAATGTGGTGATTTTCTGTATTTGTCTTTTCACACGTGCGACATAACAATTTAGATGTGTTCTATTTCAAACGTTCCGATTAATCTAGTGATGCGATGATAAGCATTTTGAAAACAGATTTTAATTTTTCGTCTAATCTACTTGAGATTGACTTTCCTACATTTTGGAATTTAATCCCTTTAAAATCTTATAAGAGAGTTATACATTATATTCATTTATAAATATTACATATATTTTTTATATATTTATTGATTATTAAATATTTAAAGTACTAAAATTTCAATTTTTAAGGAAATATTGCTTATGTCAATAATATAATAATTATATTAGTTTCTTTGCTTAGTTAAATTATTGTTTGATTGAGCTAAGTATTTTTATTTAAGTTAAATAAATATTTTAATGTAATAAGTTATTGATAGTAACTAAAAAAAAAACAGATGTAGTACTATTTTGTAATTGAATTGAACAAATTTTATTAGATCAATTAATAATTAAATTATATATTAAAACAAATTTGGAAAATATTCTTATCACACGAGTACGAAATATTATTACTACATACTATTTAATTTTTAATAGGTATTATCTTCCCGTTACTTATTTAGGTAGAAAAGTGAATAACACACATTTAATACTGATTTAGATACTAATAGATTAATAATATGTTAATACTTAAACAAATAATACAGAAGATTAATTTTATCATTTACGATTTTAAAATAAAATTATAATTATTTCGTATTTTTTTTTTTTTTTTACAACAACCGTCAATTTTACTAATTTAGTTATTCATCATTCATATAACATATAAGCAGATATACATATAGTATAACAGTATAGCTGCTTGTCGTAATTGAATTTTTGTTTTTATAAAATATACTTATTTTAACGTATACCTAAATAATATAATTTATGAACTGTACTTATAATGAAACAAAAGTAACTACGAAAACACATTATAATATATGCGCATTTACATAGACAGGTTATATACCTATCGGTTCGTAGTTGAGTAGAAAATATGAGATATGACTTAATCTATGACGAATTGTTTAAAAATACTGTAAATACGAAAGAAAGGTTCGTTTATTTTCCGCGCTATTATAATTATCTACATCCTGTGCATAATAATAATATTATTTATTAGTAATGTGTGTGCGCATCATAATATAATAATTTGTACGTATTATTTATTTAAGTTTTTTAATAGCCATAATTCATCGTTTTATAGATACCATAAGCCGCAGTTTTCGTAAATTTACATTACATAATATATCATATACGCGCACATCAGACATGTTCTTCGCGGTGTTTTTGAATAAAATATTTAAAATATTCTACCTACAACGACGGTGTGATTTTCGACATTTTCTGCACTCGGCAAATATAAATTCATCTTCGAGATAGGTATGCAATGGTTATTCGTGTACATAATAAAATATATATATTTGTTTTAAAAAAACCCGCAGAAAAACATTGGCGATTAGGATACAAATTATATTATAGAATTTTGTCTTGAATTATTATAATTGTTTACATTATTCAATCATATAGTTTATTATTGACTAAAGATACAATAATATTACCTAAGTCAATATTATATACCTATTACAATTTAATCTGAATATTCGTTTTTTTGATGGAATTAAATGATAGTCGCAAATGAGGATTGTTAGTTGATTCTAATATAATAATTAATAATACATATTATTTGTGTACCTATTTATTTTCATAATTAATGGTATTGTAGCTAGGAGTTGCACCGTAATAATATTATTTTGTTGTTAATATGAGGCTTAACTATGATTATTATATTCTACTCAATTATTAATATGTTCACACGATAAAAATAAAAATAACGAAATATATAATATTATTATATAATATAGATATATATTTACATATTGTACATTATGTGTTGTGTTTAGATTAACTACGTGCTGAATTTGCTGTAAAAACAATAGTAATATTTTCATTAGACAATTTTACATTCTTTGTTACCTAAACGGTTTATGGCAATAAACCTCTTGGCCGTTTTTAATTGGAAGTTTCCCTTGCCAAACTTTAGTAATTATAGTTTACACACACACCAACACACACACATATCCACGTGTATTAAAAGTGTGTGTGCGTATTCCAACACAATGTGTTCAAACCCTTGCGTTAAAGTTTGATCGGAAGTTTCGAGATTATTACTCGGTGCTTCCACGCGCGGCGATCATTTTTTTCCACCGCGGTATTCTCGGGGTATAAATTGCAATGCGCGCGTACAATGTATAACGTTTATAGCCATCAAGCGTTAAAATCGCCAAGGCACATTTACCTGTCTGCGAATTGTGCAGCGTATTGCTACACGCGTATCTACTATATAGTATGGGAAATAAAATGATAAACTATTGTGCATACTCAGTTTATAATATTATAAATTATAATATCATGATGTAGGACACTGTAGTGTGCAGACATGTTTGCCTTTCTATGTATTTAATATTTTATAATCACCCGCCAACATATTTTAATTTACCCTCATCCTACCCCGAACACTAAAACTTCAATAACTATTTGAATATTTAATGAAAATTAATAATTTAACTTGTAAAATATTTACATACATTATAGTTCTATAAATTATTTTTACTCAAAAACCGTAAAATTGTACAATCTGTAAAATACACAATTTATATAAAAAAAAAAAAATCCTATTATTATAATTATTTTCTTTCTTTTATAGTATTTTTGATCATCAATATATTATTTATATTTTTATATATTTACCTAGTTTCCCGTTATGGTACAATATTGGTGTTTGAAACATATATAGGTAATTTCTACATATTGCTGTATTTTTACGTATAGGTACCTAAGGATTAGATATGTACGCATATTTGTAATTTGCTTTCGTTAATTATTTTGATACATAAATGTCTGCATGTTGTACATGTACAGTATGGATAATTTAAAATTTGGATCAACCTGTTTACATTTAAGATGAGAGATTTACCTGATAGTTTTTTTAGTCAACCCATATATTGTGAGGTAGGTATATAAGTGTACGTTTAAATGAGAAAATTGAGCAGTTAGCACACACATAATTATTATACTACACTAAGAAACTCGATGACTGCGTCGAGGTCAACAAATTGTTCATTCCCCGTAAATAACTATAGTCAGTTAATTAATATTCACATTTTTTCTCCCCTTTACATCCTCGTTCTATATATATATATATACATAACTATAATATATACATTCCAATGAGTCGCATTACAATAATCGGCGTCTAATTGAATATATTATTATCGCCAGACAGCCGATTTCCATTCTGCGTTAATTCGTTTATAGTTTTCTGTATATATATATATATTTACTATTAAATATTTTATGCTGTAAGAGAGTGTAAATTTATGCCTATTATAATACCTATATTATACATACCTAATATTATTGACCAGTGAGAAATAGAATAATAATTATAGTGACGAGTGTCGGGTGTCGGATGTGGAATATAAACAATAGGTATTATTTTGGCAATTGACAGTCAATATTGGTTTACCGTCGGACATGTTCATCGCGTAGAGAATCAAAAAATTTCGCGATTTAAAATATTAGAAAAAAAAGTTTTTCTGATTCGACGCTTTTCGTCCGTGGGGACGTTTGGCGCTTTGATTTACATTCATCCCGACTCTATATATACAAGCGTACCTATATATTAATTAATTTATATATAAGTGAAACAAGTATTGTATGTACGCATAAAATATGTACATCTTTTACATATTTTTAGGAACGCAAACATCTGCACGTACTACGTAATATTATATTTGTATACCTACTTATAAAATATTTAAATACGTTATATTCCTAATTTATTATTATTTTTCATTCGTTGCGTTATGCGCTCTGCGTATATTACCTATATGGCTATATATATATATATATATATACTTCTCTACTCTTACAACGCGTGCACAAATCGTTATACGATATAATGTTGAATTGTCAAGAAATCTCATTACGAGCACTACGGACAATCGTCCGCTTATTGAATATCGTTTTATAGTCTAATTATTAATCGACCGACCGGTACTAAGGTTTAGTAAAAAATAAAAAATTATAATAATAACTAATCTTCAAATCAGCTATGTTTGTGATGTTTGCGCGTGTAAATAGTGTCATTGGTGAGGACCGTCACGTTGCCCGGCGCCTGCCACCCAGAGTTGTTGGTTTCAAGACACGCGCGTATTTATTATTATTTATTTATTTATTTATTTACGCGTGTCGGTAAATTTGTGTATTAGACTCGCCATGCGCCGATCGAGCAGACGTGAATTGGCCAAGCCGCTCATCTCGCATAGCACGATGCGGTTCTCCACCAATTACCAATTGGTATTTTTATCCGCGTATGCGTATGTGTATTTGCATCCGTGTAACTATCGTTTGCCGAGAAACCAATATAATATTATAGTAATATTATAGTGATGAAGACTATGACGACCGAGTATATTATATGAAGAGTCTAAATAATTTATGTCGAAACAAATTAATCATTTTTTTTCGACGTGTGGGCGCGATTATACCTCAAAACCGAACTCGTGCTTCGATATACGCGTGCGTGAAAAAAATGCACCGTTCGTCCGTATATTATGATAGCCTTTTTTCACCGCACACGCATCATATTGTATCACTCGATCCGCGCGGTCAACTGCGATTCCGGCATTGCCCCAGTACAAATCGCGCGGACTTCCGGTGTATAAATAAAGTCGCAACCGCACCGCACCTCACTACGATTTTAGTATACGCGTATGCACATCAATAACCGACAATCAGAGACGAGCGTAGAAAACAACTCGAAGAAATCCTCCTGCTCTCCCTCGGCCCATATCATGTCATTATACGTGTATACATAATATATTGTAATGATGGTTCCCGGCGTGCGAGCGTACGTGGGAGGTGTTTATCTTTCTTTTTTCGGTGCCGGAACGATAATTAAAATTTTTTTATCATTCACCTCCATCCCGCGTGCTATCTCCTCCCGCCCGCAACCACCAACCGTTTCGTGCAATACAATGGGTTTTAATTGCACCCCGGCAATGGGCGTTGAGCAACGAGGAATGCGCTTCGGCGGTACGGTAATAGAAAAGTCAACTGTTAAAAACTGTTTTTACAGCCCGTTTATTTATTTTTTTTGTTTTTTTGCGCACCGGATAGGCGCCTCCGGGGCAACCGTCATTATTTTCTTTAAGGGCTTCGCAGAGATAAAGGCGGCAATACCGTTAATGCGTTGTTGTTTTTTTCTCCGTTCCGTTTCGTTTTGTTTTGTGTTGATGATCGTAACAATAAGTGACTGGACGCGGACGACGGCGACGAGATTTTTATTATGCATCCGAGTGAAAGAAAAATAAACTGGCAATAAAATGTAGGTTATTATTTTATTTTTCCGTTTAATTCGACGGCAGCCGCGATTGCAGGGTATCTTGTAATATCGACTCCAACACAACGGATTTAACATTATGTATATATACTATATTGTTATTTTCATTGCACCTTTATTGTACCGTACTTCTATAACATTTCATTGATTAAATATAAATGACTAGAAACTCAGATCGAAAATTTAAATTATTTCGAATCGAAAAAGCGATGATACCCGCCATTTAATGCAATAGTTATAGTTATTAAATTGCATTAAGCTATATTATCATTCATTAGGTACTTATATTATGTTATCATACAACAATATTAAGTATTATAATCAGCAAAATATAATACATAGAAATAATACAATGAATGGGATTAATACGTCAATAACAATATAATATATACGTTCTTAATACTTATACAAAGTATACCTACAGAGTTTCTTTTTTTCTTAATATTATATAATTTGAATAAGTTGTAAATAAAACATTTGGTTGCCAAATATTTTTTTAAATCATTAATCAAACGTAATTAAAACGTAAAAACGTTGTATTTTAGCAATTGATTTTCTACAAGATAACATTAATAATGTTTACTTCAGCAATATATTAAATTATGTACGTGTATATTTGGCAAACATTTGAATAGTTAACATTTTGTCAGTTTATCTTTCAAGATTATTCCAATATATTACTTGTAAATAATTATGTAGGTACTTATAATTTAAACCAATTTTTCAAAAAATATTTGATCATCTCCCATAAATCTTCGGAGATCGATAGAATAATATACCTAATTGTACGTACAATGTATATTTAATATTTATATACTCTTTTAACGGGCGAGTGAACTCAAATCGATGTAGCAATAGTAAACATATTATTCGAGTAGTTACGTAATCGGTGTTTCAAATTAAAAATAATCTCGAATCGCAAGGATTTTCACAGGACGATTTTTACTCTGTTACCTAAATGTGCACGGTGGCGGTATGGTGCACACGTGTGGATGACCTTCGTATACTAGACCACCGCACAGGTCGACGCAAATTTACGTACAAAATAATTTATACGTATATTATTTCGTCGGCTGTCTTCAAAACGTAAGCAGATATTATTATAATATGTACACCCATCATGTCGCGCGTCGTTCCACAAATCTCGGGCAACGCGGTGGAAAAAAAATTGTTCGAACTCACTCGGGCCGGCTTGTAGGTTATACGTTGTACACAATATACAAGTGCGAAATGGTGCACGTATTTTATATTATATAATATAGGCACTTACGTTATTATATTATATTTATTTCTCGTGTAATTCAATCACGTGCGATAAAATTAGCGGCTATAATATAGCTCGTAAGTAGTATAATATATACGTATACGTACCAACAACACTATCGTCGCAGTGGCTTTGCTTGCTCATTATAATAAATCTTACGATATCGAATTCTCCGGTGCTTATAATCCCGCTGCACGGTGGACGTCTATACCTGCAGCTATAATATTATAATACACGTCCGCGTACAATTGTTTCATTGGCTTCGACGTTAAAGTAAACGACTTGCACGACCCAACTTACACATCACTGCAGCGTATATAATACGTTGTACGTATGGTACGCCACATAGTAGTATTGTACAGTTGCGTGTATTTTTACATATTCCGTGTATAATAATATACTATACCGGACGACGTAACCTGCAGCGGGAACAGCATTTTGCACTTATATCTATACGGACGGTACTCGCGTTCAAAAATATACGGTCGCGTTTCACCGACAATAAAATACCTGCAAAAGGACTAGTGGAGACTGGTCTTGTTGTTGTTTTCGACAAACGTCGGGCATTATTTCCGTACCTCACTACGGCAGCAGACAGCAGTGTACTCTATACAGTAAGCTTCATTCATAAATCGGACGTTGAAAAAACAAAACGTATTGTTATTATATTGTTGTGATCGCATAACTCACTGTAACGTTTACCGTCCACAGAGTACAATCCTACTACATTATTTCATAATATAAAATTAAATCAAAGTAGGTAAATTACGGGTCGATTCGTCGTCGTACCTGTAGGTAGTACAAAGGTAGTGAATATTTTTCAGCAATAGTTTATTGTAATACAATATCGTACACACGACGACGTACGAGGGGGTAAACGATAAAATTGAAACAAAGGAAACGACCGCGGCGGCAGTCACGTTATCGATACGCAATACTATTATTATTACTATTATCATAATATTATAATAATATATGGACGCATTAGTAGTATATTGACGGTTTGTGCGTTGCACGTCGAGAAAAACAAAATAATAAAAAAACACAGTAGTGCGGGATGTAGCCCGGGGGACACTGCCTGTACCTATATATAATATATATATATACATTATACACTAGAATAAGATATGATATATATATATATATATGTATATACAAAAACCATCACGGAAAATCTTTGCGTAGGTCACACACACTCGCGTACATTATATTATATACTGGTCGGGTGTTAACGAATCCGAAACCGAAACACGTGTTAATAAGCTACAGTGTCGGGTCGATAATTAATGACGTGCGGACGACGACTACGACGACGACGACAGACGGACAACTGTAATGTGCGCTATAGACGACGCGGTCGTGTATATTATATTACTGCGTGTGTCCCTATAATATTATATTAATATGAGTAATAGTCCTTTTATGCTCTCGTAGCGCTCTGCCACTGCGTCTGGCTCTGGTCCTCCGAGTCTACATCAGTCGCGTTCCCGCGAGGATTTAATGCGCCGAACGCGGTAATAACGACAATAATTTACGTATGTGAACTCACCGAGGGGGCCACTCCATAGCCAACACGATTTTTATATGCGCACCTATTGGCCTTACGAGAAACAGTCGCACCTCACCGCTATAGATGTTACAACAGTGTGCGCTCAAAGAAAAAAGTAACATTGATGACGGTAATATTATAGTTACGTATCAATATAATTAACACCAACAAAAAAGTGCCATAAGTACGTACATTTTGGGCCCGTTTCACCTACGCGCCACTCCGGCGATTTTCCTTGTTTTCCTCGCCGGTATGAACTCAATCAATGTAAACTAAAAACGCGCGCGTACGATGCGTAGTGGTGGTATACGGCGATATACGTCGTATACCTTCTGATTAAGGTCGTATACTCTAACTGTTGTAGTGAAATCACCAAATAATATAAAGAATAAAACTATTAGACTATTATTATTATACCAGATAATTTTAAACCTATTTTAAATACAATCGCATCATTACCATGTTCGACAGCTGAGTGCGAAAGAGGTTTCAGCCTCTGAAATTTGAGGGCATCACTTTTAATTTCAGACGTATCAAGTTTAATGCTTATTAAAACTAACGGACCACCTATTGATGTGTTCAACTCAGAAATGTACGTGAGGTTGTGGCTAGAAGACCATCGATCAGCTGATGACAACCAATCAAGATTGAGAAGAAATGATTTAACAAAATCGGGATCCCGACAACATTTATGAAATATTTTTCAATAAAATATTGGTACTTGTTTGTTATCGCCCCGCCAATTAAATAAAATAAACAAAATAATAAATAAATATAAAATATGTATGTATTTTTAATAATAAAAAATTTAAAAATAAATGAATAAATATATGTTTATAAATTTAAAAAAATATGTATAAATGCATTAGTAAATAAATAATATAATTATAATTATAGTGGAGGCCAGAACTCGGATATATCTTTTAAAATGGTTTCAAATGCGTCTTGTTTTCCGAGACGTGTTCTCCACATAAATTCTGCTAAATATGATTCCAAAAAATTTTCTGTTTTCTAGTTTTAACTATATTATTTTTTTGTAAAAATTTAATTGCAGTATCATTGTTAAAAACAACTGTAAGTAATTCATTAAAATTCATTTTATTATATAAAATAAAAAAATTAAAAATTAATTTTTCGTGTTGGTTTTAAACGAAGTCAAAGTTTAATAAAATAATGAAAGCCAGCAGCGTAATAATATGGTTTAATATAAAATGTACAATAGTTTTTCCATTTCCCAAAATAGATCATCCATCACGAGCTAAATACGATAATTGTAGGTATAATAACGGCACACTATATGGCGGGGCGATAAATTTTATGTGGCATACTGGCGGGGCCATAACAAACAAGTACCAAAATATTTTAGTAAAATACTTTAATAAAACAATTGTTTAGTTTTAATTTTAATTTGTACAAATGTATGTGTGTTGTGTTATTTACCCTCCCCAAAGTATTCGGGTAGACGATTATGTGTTTTTGCTACTTTAAGAGTTTAAGACACGATACCTAATGATAGTATAAATGTTTAATATTATAACTCATAGTATACCTTCTGCTTTTTTAGGACTACAGCACTGCGTATGATACGCGCCCATGTGAAAATATCAGTAATAATTGTACTAAATTCGTAACAACCATACACAGTAACCTCAGCCACAGTCTTCTTCAGGTACATTCCATCCACTTATTATAGATTAAAACACATATTACCTATTAATTACCTTTATATATCTACGTGTACAAGGCCCGTCCATTTCCTTATTATCTACACGGTGATGATGATAATAATAATAATAATAATAATAATAATATGCACTGTCGTCTGTCTGTGAATACAATAATGCCAATAATAATATATATATTATATTATTCCTTTGGACGATTACCGCGCGCAATCCGTTTACGCGGGCAGAGGCCGGAAGTAATTCCGCGCGCGATTGTCCGATATTGAATTTCCACTCGGTTCAATCGGCTGCCGCGGACCGGTCGGCCCTTTACATTGTTCGTTCGTGTCTCGCCCGAGACACTGCCGTACACAATCCAATATCGGCGACTCGTTTATTTATATTATTATACATATATGTATGTGCGCGCAGGCAAATGATGTGCAGTGCTTCAAAGGCGAACGCGGTCTATTTATTTCCCAGCGGGACGAGACGCGAATTCGGACGGTCGCCGCGCGCCCGCGACAAATTGCCGGAGCTCTCGCGCGCTCCGCTGCCCGCGTACGCCTCGCCGCCGTATCTCGTCGTTTGCCACGAAGTTGTGCGTCGCTCGTCCCGTGCGTATGGTCACATTATCGAGATAATATGCACGTGTCTCGCGTTTTAGTATTTAGTGTCCGTGGGTGGAGGGGGGGAATTCTGATTTCGTACAATTTTAATATTCACTCGTGTGCACTACGGTCATTCGGCGTTTTATGCTCTGACGGTCTGTGTCTGCCTGCACGTCCGGCGGCCGCTGAGATTCTGTTTATTTATGTAGATATTATATTATTATAGTGTACTATAATAATATAATATCGTAATATACAGTGTGTGTACTACTAATAAACAAATGTGGTGATTATAAATTCATTATAATCTACGGTAAATAAACATAACTGGTGTAACCTTGAACCGTTGCGTGGCAGCGTAGTGTGCGTTGCCTGCACAACGGAAACCCGAATTTATAGCTTTACACCTATATCACAGCTGACGTCATTATATGAAATGTATACAACGATAATATAATAATAATAATAGCAATTTTTTTCTCCAAAATTGCATTTACTCCGCGTAATAATGGACCGAAATTATTGCTTTGCGAGCCGCTATTATTTATATATATTTATTTTTATTTATTATTATTGTCCAGTTGCTAGTTAGTTATTACTGATTAGTATATTGAATGTATTGATTCATAAATTGAAAACCATTTACCGATTTGCTTGTTTAATTCGAAAAAACAATCACATAAATAACTACAAAGTTGTCCGATTTGAACCCGCGCATTTTTAACGGTGGAAGTCGGTACCACGCATAGGTACTGTATGTACATATTTTTATCATATTATTATGTACAAATATACTTGTATGCAATAATTAGATTTTTAATTAAAAATAACCACAAGACGCACGAAAACTACTCGTTTTGAATTTGTCGTCGTCAATGTAGTGCACCCATTTTCAATTCCACATAAACTCGTTGAAGCTCGTGATTGTATTATTTAGCTGGCTTGAGTTAATATTATATAGGAGGTATATTATATGGGTGCTATTGTTATACCTTATACCGTTGTGGTAGAGATAATCGAATTGAAATTATTACGTTATTCTGAGAACGCGAATGATCAAAATTGAACTGTGTAGCGGAAATAAAATTGCATAATCATACTTAGCAATGCCGATAAGCGTGTGACATAAATACATAATGCAGCCGGTTGCGTTTATCAAAATATTTAGTGTGTGCATTTTGTCGTTTCATCCTATTTTCGCCGGACCCGCGTACCGCCACCTTCGCGATCGTTCGGCGTCATATTGCCGGACGAAACCCTATACGATAATGTATTATACATTCGCCATCGAAGACTAGTTTCCATTTAAGGATATATGTTTGGTTTCGTGTTAATTTATCAATACACGTATTAATATGTTAATTATATTATATTTTTTTCATCAGTTCAATTTGTATGTGTTTCGATTGTATACGAATAAAAATCGATTAATTATCACCGTCTATATAGGCGTATAGACGTATAGTGAGTATCTATTGCCAACAACGAAATTAAATACAAAATATTCACGTTTTTGTTTATAAACGACGTCAACAGTTTTGTTTTTATTCTACAGCAGTGAAAAATGAGAATACTTCAAACTCGAAAATAAAATAATAATATTATGATCTGCTCCAGCTTGGGGGTATAATAATATAATAATATGCTCATGCGTATAATAATACGAGTATGATATGAGATCAGTCGTAGCTTCTTTAAATGTGTCGACGAAAAGTTTTCGGTGTAGGTAGTTGGTACCTGCATAAACGTCTACATAAACGAGATACCGCAAGAATATAAAGTGATTGTATTACTATGATGAACAAAAAAAAAAAACAAAACCCCAATTTTAGCGTCGCATTAATTTATATTTTAAATGAATAATAGATGATTTCGTACATGTATTATATCATAAAATATAACCGAATACTAGAAAACCAAGAGTACATTTACTCATAAATGTTTAGTCTTGACGTTATTTACTGTAAAGATGAAAAAATAAACACAGTATAAGGTACCTTGTAAAAATGCATTTTCTTTGATATTTTCTGTTAAATTTGACAATATAAAAGTGTACATTTTATACTGCAGAGCACTTATATTTAACATAAATTATGGTCATTTAAACTTATAATGGAATATAACTAGCACATTTTAAACATAAACGTAAAAAACTGCCCGATGCTGATTTTATAGGCCATAAATTCAAATATGTTTTTTTTTGTATAAAAAAATACAGAGGCTTTCTAAGTAACCGGTGGCTAAATCATGATCAAATTGGACGCTCAAATTATAACAAATGATAATAACACGGATCCTATTTACGTGCAGCAGTAGCAGCAGTAGCAGCATCAACAGCAATCGCTTTTGATTACACGTATTTTTTTTTTCTCCCCAAGTTCCCGACCTAATCGATTATTTCGATATTTTCGTATCCGAGAAAATATTTACGTAAAAATCGTATACGTCAGAATTACTCGATGAGATTACGTGGGTCGGACGAACAAAAACAAGGGTTCCGTCATACCTTTTAAATTTAAAAAGATCGCACCCTTTTAATGTCGTCACGGTGGCGGCCGCCCATTGCAGGGATTAGTTGTAGACGAAGAAAAATCGAACATTGTTCGAATTTGACCACCCATGCCACCGAATTTATTCATTCCGGAAGCAAAACACCACACGTACCTTTAATTTGAAAACGTCGCATTGACTACGGTTGCCGACAAACACGCACCCGTACACCGTAATACAATAATATACGGTCCCGTCCAAAGTCCGTCATCAATATGCCGAGGGATATACCTGTAATCGCGGAGGAAGTCACTCGCAGATTTAAACAGAAGGGCGTCTGTATATACCAAGGTAATTGTGAAAACATGCAATATACAAGCAAATCACATTCCCTCCTCCCGACTAAACCAACGAGTACACAACGTCTGCACCGTCCTCCATATAATATCGCAATTACTTTTCACAAAAGCATATTTATTTTTTCCACTCCCGTAACGGTATATTATCCTTATCTAATTACACGGAGCAAAAAACACGAGGGAACCCGGGAACGTGTTGTTATCGTATCGTTTAATTAATCGAAACGTACCACGTAAACGCACACTGAGTAGTATTTTTAAATATTTTAAGCGGAGAACAATATGCCATTATATTATTATATCAAAGTAATATCCGTAATTTGTATATCGAACCAAAATATCTCCTGTCATTGCAGCCGAACATATTGAGTGAGAAACAATAGGCGGATTAACGACGAACTATCGATTGTTTCCAAAATTATTAGATTAAATTTTTACATTAATTTATATATACATATAAATTATTATGCGCCAGTATCACTCAGTGTGTTATTAAAACGGCATCATGTTCTTTAACCTCTTCACTGCTCTTCTCTCTAATATAATATAGTTATAAATATTATGATGTGTTTTAACGATGATCCTTTTGGATTTAATTATTAGGAAAACATTTTCAAAAACATTTGGTGTTCAAAAATCAAATATACCTAACAAAGAAAACATTTTTGATTCAATTGCTTAAAATCGTTAAAAAATTTTGTGATTTGGAGTATATAATATATAAAGGGTGTAAAATGTTAGTCTTATTGCTCTCTTATCTATTATTTTATAATTTTATTCGCATTCACATTTTTTATTAATTATAAGGAATCTATTAATACAATGTTTTATTAAAATCGGTCCAGTCGTGTTTTTGAGATTAGCGCGCTCAAACATACAAATTCTTCAGCTTTATACTATTAGTGTAATAGACATAAATAAGTACCTAAGGTGCCTTACTATAATATATTTTATAAGATTAATAATACATTTACTTCATATATTTTCCTTTATTATTGCTCGTTAATTATTGAAAATTATTTGATTATTTTAACAGACTTCGTGGTACATAATAAATTTCAACATAAAATATAAAAATATATTTAAAAAAAATAAACGAAGAATTTTGTTCCGAACGCAACATTCCGCTTACCGTTACGATTTATCGAAACGCATGAAAATAATTTCTATACTATAATTACTGATTATTAATCAGTTATAAAAACACGACGTAAATATCACTATTTTCAGTATACGCAAATATATATTCTTAGTTTCAATGCAAACTTCACACCACCTATTTAATAGAAATTTTAAAACCGATGTATTTCAAACCAGAAATTTACTTAAATATACATATTGCATAATTATATAAGCAACTAAGCGAGAGAAATGAATTTATCGTAGTTCAGTATCAGGTGCGCTTGTATAACTTGAGTGCGTAGAAATATATATAGGTATGTAAACTTTTCTATTACAAAACGAAAGTTGACGATTCTTTTTCATTTAGCTTTCCGAGGAAATGTACTCGGTTTGGTTTTAATAATTGAAAACTTTGTAACAGTTTCAAACAAGTTGACTCGCAACTTTCAAAAGCCTTGAGAAATTCATGAAAATTGTTAGTTTTCAATGTAGGTACCTTGTTGTAGGTACATTTAATTAGTACGCTCACTGTTATACACGAAGGGTATTATATCAGATTTTTAATTTATTCATGCGATTCGTGATATCTGTATATTTACAGTGGAGAGCGTGTAGTTCTTGAAATCATTTCCTATTGGTGTGATATTTTAATGGATCTAGATGTAGACAAATTTTTTAGAAGGTTTATGTATATTATATTCAATTTATGTTGTCTTCAAAATTATGGTATCGTTTTTGGCACCCGTCGCGACTGAAGAGTGCGTTTATGTGTTTTTCTAATGAATTAAACTTAAATCGTATTATATTGGCGCAACTGTTTGAAAGTACTGCAAAATGACTTTAACGATCTCTCAAAAGTCAGAAAAAGAGGGTTAAGCTCCATAAAATTACAAGGCAAGTATAAAAGTTCATCCGTCTACATAGTAATTGTTATGAAAACTTTACCTTTTTCTAAAAATAAATGTAATTGTATAGTATAATACAATAACATAATAGTTATATAAATATATACATATATATATATATATATATTTCTACGAGTTTACGTAATAGTTGGATATATTTTCAAATGTATTACGTTTAATAATATACTCGTTGAATATTGATCCACTACTTACCCATATAATACTAGTCCTTTTATAACTTTGATCTATATAATCACGATTAAACTACACGTTTATTAAATAAGTCGAGAAATCGTAACGTCATAATATGATTTTAACCTACACTTTCCGTGCATAAGATATGTCACACTATACGAGAGATTTATGGTTTAAACAACGAATAACTCAATAAAAACAATAATATAATATATTATATAGATTAAATTATGAATATTATATACTGTTTATAAGAAGATCTCCAGTCGTAACAAAAGTATATATTCTAGAATTCTAGATTATTACGTACGTAAGGTGATAAATTATTCAAAAAATTGGTACTACTCAATGTATAGGTAGTGGTAATGTATAATATAATATATTTATCGTGCACGATATATCTGACCACTGGCAATCGAACGAAGCACATTATTTATTATTAATCGGTTCTGCGCGAGTCCCGTCGGTTTTAACAGCTCGTGAAGTTTATTTTGTCTGAGGGGATATTTCGATGCTGCACCCGTCAATAACCCTACATGCAGTGACTGTAGTTGTAATGGGCCTGCACTGGCGGACAACAGTCTATAGTGTATAGGTAGTATACCTATGTAGTTGTAAAACTATAAACTCACAACACTGTACTATACATTGTGTGTGGGCACGTTTTTCGGGTTGGCCGGCGCACGACATTTACACGGAAGTGTGGATTTTAATTCATAATGATATGAGACGTGTGCACTGTGTGCGGGTGCGGTTCTGATTTTTTTTTCCCGGAAAGATGTCGATTTGACGGACGGGCGGACTCAAAGGGTTGTCCGTGTTCGTGCGGTATTATATATTGTGGTGACGCGATTGACGCTCAATACTTGGATAACATACATATACGAAACGTATGATGAGTACATATTATATATATATATATATACATACATATGTTTATTGAAAGGAAAGAGGTGTCAGGTCAAACACGACGGTCATCACATGTATATATATATATATATATAAAATCGGAGGATCACCCGCGTAGTCGAAAGGGAAAAAAAACGAAAACGAAATAATAGGAAATAATACAATCATTGTATGTGTCTGCCGCAGCGATTCTACAATATGACACGGTAGGTTATATTTCCCAGTGTACACGAGATGTATCTGTGTGCGCGAGCGCTATATATAAGTCTACCGCGTGCATCGTGGGCCAAATCACTCGGCTTTTATGTACGAGTATAGGATACAAGTTGGTTCACTGAGCATGCTCAATCCCATTTTTCTTTTCATAATGTATTTGTTCGAATTCAGATATTTGACAATTTTAAGTATAGGTAGGTATAATATAATATATATATATATGTTACTGTGGATGTCCGCAATTTGTGAGTGCTGACAATCATCTAGTGAATGTCGACATACACCTATACTAAATTGGTGAATGTTGAAAAATTAAAATAATATAGTACTATAGACAATAATATAAAATCACTTTTATTAATTATGATTATTATTATTGAACAATATTATACCTGTATTAATAATTTAAATTATGATTATTTTGCCATACAAAAATTATTATTTTAAAAAAACGGCGAAAATTATTCTATTTATTGCAACATGCAGACAAACTATCATGACATTTTGAACTGCATAAAATGCCAACATTTCTACAACCACACTTTTTTGTGGTGCGCTTTGTTTTACAATTACATCATGTATAGGTAGGTACTAAAATATTAGAAAGATCAGATTAAATAATATCGGCATTACCAACATTCATCAATATCGTTATATAAATGTCGACATTCGCTAGTAAATGTTTACAAACAGTACAAATTTAATCAATATGCCAACATTCACCAACGACTTTGGTATATGACGACATTAACCGGTGACTGCCAGCACTCACCAATTGCGGACATTTGCAGTAACATGTTTATTATATCTACTTGAAGACCATATTTTTAAATACATACATTTTCTATGTCTGTTTAGTGTTCTGTGGTGATACTACATTTATTTTTCCAAATTAAAACAACTTTTTTTACTATGATTTGTTTGTTAAGCAGACAGTTTTTGTAAAATGGTTATTATAAAAATAATCAAAATTCGAACGAGTATTTTCTGAATTATTAAGCTTCATGTACTGAGAACAATAGTCTGTAATTATATAGGTTTAAAAAGATGTGGGAAATATGAATAATAATATTGATGGTTTGAAAATGATGATAATAATAATAATAAATATTTTATTAATTTTAGAAATTTTAAAAATTGTCTAATTGCAGCTAAATAATATAAGTAGTAAGTATTAGACTAATATTTGTATACCTAAAATTATCATATAATTATTATACATAATATATAATTATATTTACCTACAATTATCCTACTTATTTTTATATACCTCTTTTATATTTTATGTAAAACCATATTATTATTATCAAGTATTTACGGATTGTTATTAGGCGGGTATATAATCGTTTTAATTTAAATTAAGATGTATCAAAAACTCTCCTTAAATATTATGAAAAATCCAGGTATCTGAGAATTATCGAATTATGGTATTTAAGAAGACGCTATATCCGCATATATTGAGTCTGTCTTACTAACGTACATCATAACAGATTTGCGTTCAGCAGAACACATTTTGTGATGTTAGCTTTAATATTAGAGTAAATGTACCTATTATCAAATTTAAAAGTAAGAAAATTATCTAGAAAATTACATTAAAAATTAAAATATAATTTTAAAGTGAGTTATAGCCATGTGAAATATTACAATATTGTTTGTAATATTCCTATAATATTATATTGTACCGACCGACGATGAAACAGACTGCACGCCGAATCTAGGTGTATACCTAATTATAAGCTCTCTAATTACTTTTTTCTTTATTTACATCAGACTGAGACTAGTGGACGCGAATTCTTAAAATCATCAAATTACATTAACTCAATAATTGGTTAATGCATTTTGATGATGTGGTTATTATTTTTTTTTTTAAACAGATTTCCACCCCCTCCCTTTCCCCTTTTGAACTCACTGTCGCAGTCGCCACGATCACTGACAATGACGCCACAATTTTGTGTAATGTTATAATATTATTTCTTGTATAATATAGCTGCATAGTTGTGCACTCATCCTCCCCTGACCATCCCTCCCAGCACCTCTGCAGAAACTTTAGGTGTTTTATTAACTTTTCTCATTAAACATCCTTCGGGGGACAGTTGATGGTAAGTAGTATACATATATATTTTTTTAATTTCTTAAAATCACTTCTAATAACGAACCACAGTATAATGGCGACAACATCTCCCTCTGGTCTTCATACTTCATTAATTCGTTATAGCTACCCGTGGTGTACTGCGCCACGGTACTATACACCGTTCGAAAACAACGATAACTGTACGCGAGTTCAAAAATCGTTTTGACGAACCTGGTGAGACGTGAGTAAAAAACGTTTTCACCCGAATTTATACAGAGGCGATAATACGACGACGGTAAAATAAAAATCCAAATCACCAACAGCATCACAGGGTATCTGCAGTTAACACTTCCCGTAAGCGTAACGAGTTTTGTCGATGATTTCTATTCTACGCTATTATGATAATATTATATACGACATATACATTATAATGTATTGAATATATTGTCAAGGACGAACGTTAATTATAAATGATGCGATGATTTTCGGTCCATAATTATACAAATAATGTAATACATGACTGAAATCGATAATTTTGATCAAATATCGTCTCGTCGTCTGTTATTAAAAGAGTAAAAGACTATCGTGATACTTTCAGCTATACTCGTCCGAGAATATAAGCTTATACTGTATATATATATATATATATACATAGTTATAAATGTTATATTTATTTCAAAAACTAAAACCATTCAATAAAAAAAAACCTCATTAAAATAGACGAATAGATTTTTTTTATAGTTTTTTATGGCTTATAAACATCTACTATAATAATATATGATCATCTACCAATACGTATAATATTGACATTATAATTCTTACTTTTCCAACATATAATCGTTAATGACTTTGTAAACACTGCATCTATAGGTCACAGGTGCTAAGGTGTATATTGTATGTATATAGTACGCGTAGTTATTTAATCTTATCGAACAATATTATTTCGTTTCAAATTTCATAATTATTTTCTTCATACCGTTTCAATAATCGTTGTGTACCCGTGTTTTATTATACAACCATATATTTCATAAAATTTTGTCTATATATTTTAAAACTGTAATCGGAATGGATTTTACAGCGAAGCATTTTTTTAATTAGATAAGTACACGTTTTTAGTAAATATGTTCTAAAAGTTGATGTAACAGAAACAGATATTATATGGTAGTTCGAATATCAATTGTGACATTTATCAGAATATTTAAATGTTTTCTTTTGTCAACAAATCTCAACCAATATGAATGTATAATAAATAATAATTAATTAATAAACATTATATCGACTAAGAATCTAACAATAAGAATATCGAAAGCCGAACCATTTTTGAAATTCTGCGATTAATGGTTAATGGATTCCAAAAGACAACGTCTAAACTACAAAACAGCCACAGTGACCTACTCAAAACGACAATAAATTTTCTAATACACTATATAATGCATGTAAAATGTACACTGTACACACGATATATTATATCATTATTTTTACAAATATATAATTAAAATAATATTGTTTGAACACGGCAAACGCGTTCGAGCCTTATCGTATAATATGTAATATATATTATCATACCCGCAGTGTCAGTATACTCTGCAGCAGTGTACACACAATATATTATACTTTCCAATATAATATATTATATTTTATATGTGTACATTATTATAATGTCGTACTGGGAATAATCTATAAACATTGAACGTATTACCGTTTGATATAATCTTTTTTTTTTTAAAAAGTGAATTTATTACCATTTAAAGCATTGGCGTTGTGTTACGTATTCAAAAAATTATTCATTATTAAATGATTTTTTATAGCGCACGCGTATAAACTCACACGCACACAGACAGACTTTTGTGTTCGAACCGTATATTACCATTTATTTTTATTGCGTCTATCTCATAAAATTAAATACACCTACCCAATTCCAAATAATAAAATGCAAATTTCCAATAATTTAACTTCTACAATTTAAATATTCGGTTTATCTAAATAAATAGTCCATAGCTTAGAGCAACGTTCTATAGTTAATTAATACGTCGTCGTTGTTATTAAATAAAAACCATCAGTCGGCAGAGCGAGTTGTACTAAATTATTGGTGTCATTGATGGGGAAAAAACCAGTTTTTGTAATATTTGACTGGTTACAATGAGTTGAGGAAACTCAAGAGGACACACTTTTAAATAAGGTGCAAGAACTGAATTTAAATTAAACTTGTCAATCAACTTGGAGTGCGTGTATTCACAACGACCGCAATGTGTAAAGGGAGAAAATAATGTATATTTTAAAAACTTCACTCACATTACTACGTATATATTATATTGTATACATATTATTATTATTATTACGTCGAACGAGAACATCGCTTTTATCGGTGTGCACATCAAAACAAATATGCGTCCGACTTGTCATTAATAAATTAAAAATTTCAAATAGTCTTTTAAAACCGCGTGTAAGTAAAAGTGAACGGACGTATTATTATGATAATAATATTTACCTGTACGAAACGCACTGCACACATTTAAATATTCATGTTACAGCGTATTCAAAGTCGATAAGCGAACGTAATATAATAGTATATTATACCACGACTTGTACTCGATTAATTTTTATTTAATTTTGTCTTAAACATACATGATACATCAGCATGATAACATTATATGTTAAAGGTAGTCATTTTAACGTCTAAAATACAAATTTCAATACATATTTGTTTAACCTAGTATATTATAATAATACAGTAATATTCGAGAGTGCCCGCGAGGCGTTTGCGCCTTTTCCCTAAAATATATGTATATATACATTAACCCTGTGACGCGCGGGTCCCGTCAAAAAAAAAAAAAACGTCATGGGCGACCGAAGGTCAATCGGATTCGGAGTTCAAAGGTGGGAACGGCCGGAATTCACTAATACATACTAATACACCGTGAGCTGGTCGGTCGACATCCCATCGCGTTGATTTTTTTGATTAGTTATTTTGACTTTATTGACCCACCGGCCACCACCGGGTGACTCAATTTCCCACAGTCCCAACCTGAGCTCTCCTGTGCTCTGCAATCTAACTCGAACACCGCCACCCACCCCTCCCCCACCCCACCCTGGATACTGGAGGATAAAACAAACACACACACACACACACAACAAATCGTGCCTAATTGCGAGAAAAATTATAGATACAAACACACGCGTGTACACACATATGTGTGTGTGTGTGTGTGTGTGTGTAAAATGCATACATAAGTAACCAAGTAGGTAGCTTCCCCCCCTCTCAAATAAAAAATAAAATTGTTTGGGCACGATTCCGGTGTGCACTTGACCGTCTACGTCGTCACCCGTCCACGTCGTCGTCATGCCCAGTGCAATTACCGCGTGAAGACCGCGAGGTAGGTACCTACATAAAGTATATATATATATATATATATATTACATGTATATTGTATATAGCATATAATACATATTATATATATATATATATACATTTTTTTATTCATTCTCTTTATTTTAAGGATCTCATTTCAGACGAGTAACGATAATAACAGGTCAGTGACGGGATAATATCCTCAAGTCTATACACGATGATGAACTGTGTGTGTGTGAGTGTATACATACCTTGTTAGCGCACCGCCCACAGCCGGTCAGGATTTTTAGGCCACACGTCGCCGTCTTGTTACTTTTTTTCTGTTTTATAATGATTCCCTGCCCGGGTTAAGCCTCATCACATACTTAAATTGGTAAAGGTTTTTTTTTTTTTTTTTTTAATAATATTTTTTTCCGTTTATGTTACGTATATATGTGCGCAGGTACACCGAAGGACACGATTCGAATTCAATAACCGATTACTCTTGATTGAGCTCACCTCATTGGTATAGGTAAATACCGCAGGGTGGTGGCCGGTGGCGGTGGCGGACTATATCGTAGCACATCATCATCACGATGACTTCCCCGACGACGAGAGTAACTAAACATTATAATATTATAAGTACACTACACAAACAATGCGCAATTGAAATCGATTCGAAATAATATAATATTATGTATACATGACCGCGGAATTATTATCATTATCGTCATTACCATTATTACCATTATTATTATTATTATTATTATTATTATTATTATTATTACTACGGCGAGGATGACGAACGTCGGTTTTGTTTATTCCACGTGTACCTGACTCGTGTCGTCGTAAACTATTATATATATAATATGTACATAAATAATATACGTGGCCGGTCTTCGAATATTGCTGTTATAACTTATAATATCATTATTATTATTATATTAGCTGTACGAATATACGCGAGACGCTGCCGGGCCCCCAAACCCTACAGCGATCTATTGAATTATTATGCATAATATGTGTATACGTTACGATATTATGCAGTGCGGCGGCGGCGGTGCGTAGTATTTATATAGGTATTATACGCATTACAATATTATATCTTGTATATTACCATGCGTATAAATAAAGTAATCGATAACGTTTGTTTTTTTTTTCGGTTTTTGTTTTTCTAACGCGCTTAATAGCCCCCCGAAAACTCGTATCAAATAAAGTATTATTTTTATGTAAATCGTTCTGCTGTGTAAATTCTTCGGCCGTCGTTTGCATAAAATTAGACGACTCTATATGGACACTTATATGCACCAAAATCGTTTAAAAAAAAAACATTGATATTTGATTTCAAAAATTAAAATAAAAAAAATATATATTGATGAGTTTAAGTGTTATCAGTAAAACATTATGCATTATTTTTCATTCGTGATGGCCAACAGCGCCATCAAATAAAATTTAAATACAATAATAACATTATTACATTTTGTATACGTAATACACTAATAAGTAATATGATATAAAATTATACTACGATATTATTATTATATATTCGTGTCACCGGTATTCTGTGATGGTATTGTTTTTAATTTGCAATCGGGTACATAATGTTATTATTTGTTATTGGTTTATTACTATAGAAGTTGTTTGCTTCACGAAACTTCAATGAGGAAATTGTCGAATAGTTTTTTTTTTTTTAATCGAAACAGTCGGTTTTTTGGATGATAATTTCGAACAGATGTCCGCCAAGGGCTTACCGCGGGTATCATTATTAAGTCATTAATATGTATCTCTTTGCAGCGTATGCGCGAGCGTAATAGTATACCATTACAGCCGGTAGTGTAATAACACAAACGCAATTGAAAAGCCCACCAAGAAGTAGTAATGTCTACATTTTTGAAAATTAAAAAAAATAATAATAATAATAATAATAAAAGGAGAAGAAGAAAATTAAAGAAAGGGTGGACTACACGCTGTCAACAATTAGGATATCAAAATGCAGATGGTGTCTCGGACGTGTGCGTTGGTATTCTATGCTGTGCGTTAGCGTAAAACTCGATCGATTAGACACGTACTTACGTGTACGTATTATTAGGTATTATAGGTATGCATAAAATATGACGTGTTGATCTGTTGTTTAAAGATTTACATTTTTTTCCAGGTAAATTGGGAACGTTGTCTGATACGATCGTTTCGACGGGTTTGGGAAAAAAAAAATTAACTAGACAAACACTATACAGGTACATGCACAATACATAATAGTACGAACGCATTACTTCAAGGTTGCAGTTAGTCAATTTCTGATCACTAACGCGGGTGGTCATCATCCATTGCGGACGTAACTCGTTATTTCAAATAATAATTAAACCATAGGTAGGTACTGGGTACATATATATACATATATATGTATATATAGGTACTGGGTACATATATATACATATATATGTATATATCTACCTCCTAATTCGAATACACAGCCTCGGCCCTAAAATTATCTGCTGGTTAAAAAACACCCAGATTGCGTTTTTCTATGTTATTTTAAAATTGGTATTTTAGACAATTGGGCGTCGTAACGTAACGTTATACCCATATTTTACTCGGTTGTCCCTTCAGTGCAACGGTGTTATTTCGAGTTTCACCCGAGAATGGTATATATATATATATATATACTACTATAGGTACCTGTATAATAGGTGTATATTATATACAATACATAGACAATGATGATTTTTAAGCACCACCACGGCGTCGTAACAACGCGGTAACACGATTTTGAGTATATTTATTATGTTCGTCGTTACTGAATTTTGTTATTACTTTTTTTTTTCAGGAAATTTACAATGACCGTAAAATCCAATGAACTGTGTAATTTCGAATGGCGCCGGGAATCTTATATATACGCGCATGTGGAAAAAACATGCAAAACAACGTCGGACCGAAAAACGGTTTTTATTTTTTTTTTTTTATTTTTCATCCTAAGTCGTGAGACATTATGTGAACACAGAAATTATTGGTTTGGCTGCTATCCAGACGGTCCCTAGTGCGCTCCCAAACTTGACTTTTTTTTCGTATACCTATAAGAAAAAGGAGGTGCTAAAAATTTACGACCGTTTACAAACAGTGATTTTTTTGTGTTTTTTTTTTATTTTGCAAACGAACTCGTACATCGATAACATATTCATGTAGCATAGCCCATAGTTAAAAAATGGGATATAGCTATAGATCACCTCGAACCGTTTCGAAAATAATGTCGAGAATATATTCGCCTTAGAAGAAATTTAAGTCAATTTTTCTTCGTGATGGAATATAATCACTATTAGTTATTATGTTTACTTATCGAATGCACAAAATACTAACGGTAAATTTTACCATTTAGGCAAACTTTCAAAAGTGCTCACACTTTTTATGGTTAACTTTCTAAGCGCGTCGCATGTACCTGAGTGTTTTTTTTTAAGTTTTAATTCTGTTTAAAAACTTGCGAGGTTCTTATAATATAATCTCGAAAAGTATTTTTCATAAAAAATATCATTTACCGACATATAAATAATGTAAAAGATTTTGTTTTTTAATCTCATATCTATCTTATGAAGTAAATAAAAAGCGAGCCGTCTTAAAACGTTCAAATATATATTTATTTAAAGCATATATTATGCAGGTATAGATTTTCTAAAGAAATGTCACCAATTTTAAATAATTTTACTTATACATATTACATATACCTATACGACTTGGTATACTTTCAAATATTGTAAAGACATATTAGACATAATATTGCATTATAGACTTTAATAATTATTATTTTACCAACTTGTTTTTATACTCGCAATCAGTATAGTATTACCCAAGGCGAAAAATTCGTTTGTAAATAGTAGGTACGAATATGTAAATATGAAGTATAAATCAAATGTATATTTTACAACTTTTATTAATACTTAAGACATGTACGTATTATTATTTATTAACGTTTTCCTATTTAATAATTTTTTCAGTACCTTATAATAATAATACGTTTTCAAAGCATCACTTTTGACATATAATATTAGGTTAAGCAAATTGAAGTAGGTAGATATTGAATACATTTTTATAATTACTCAAAATTTTAATTTGATAAATAAGTTCTTTTGGCCCACCTTTTAAGTAAATAAACCTGAATAATAACATAGTAAGATTGAATTTAATTTAAAAATAAATAAACGAACAAACTGTGCATAAAGTAGA
Source organism: Rhopalosiphum padi (assembly GCF_020882245.1). NCBI lineage: Eukaryota > Metazoa > Arthropoda > Insecta > Hemiptera > Aphididae > Rhopalosiphum > Rhopalosiphum padi. The sequence goes on from NC_083598.1 coordinate 36,131,047, forward strand.
AATAACTATTTAATTTAATTTTGTGTACGTTAGTCAAATTATTTATTCAAACCTATATTTTGTTTTATATATATAAGTAATTAATTTATTCTATATCGTATGCAACGTCTAAGACTTCAATCACGTTCTAAATAATTTTCGATATCACTTTTTTCATTGACTTATATGGGTAACTATAGTCAATTAATAATATAAAAAGTACACATACATCAAAGAATTGTATAAATCATATAGTAATACAATTTGTTTAAATCATTATAATCATATTATATACTGTTTATTGTGAGTTATTATTGAATATAAGATAAATACTTATTATAAGGTTATAGTGAATTCGGTGTATATTCTCGTTATTTGGTAAGGGCATCGTCGCCAATTAGGCGATTTAATGTTTGACATGGTTTTCATCTAATAACACGGATTTTCGATAATTAGTCAATAGCCAGCCCCTGGGGGTCTGTTATATACGGCGGCCGGCGCCTAACTGGGGGAAGATTATAAAATACATTACCTATTACAAAGAAAAACAAGGTCGTGGTTAAGGACTATACTATTGATTTTGGATCGAGAAAAAAATTCAAAATCACGCCCATTAGTATGTACACGTAATGAAAATTAATGTGAACGTTTACGTCAGCGGAGAGTCGTAAAAATTACCTATTGCCAATTTATGTTGTAACCGTGCAACATGGTGCGTATTTTAGTAAGTACCTCTTATGTATACTATATAAAAATCAAAAAAAACTTAAATTTAAAACAATAACAATTATTCTGAAAATAAATTAATATAATTAAGCACAATAATATTATTAAAATACATATCGCATAATATTATAATAATATTATATTATGCTTTTACTATAAACCTATGCTGTAAATAAAAATATATTTTTAATTTTAATTCTTGTATCAGAATAATAATTTCAAACGTAACTAATTTAAAAAATGAGATTCGATGTATATTCATATAAATTATATTATCAAAATGTGCGTTCAATTATTGTATACTATTATATAGGTGTTATATTCATAGTTATATGTTATGTTTTTCTAAATATACCACCACATAATATCATAAAATGTCTCAAAAATATGGATTTCAATCATGAATTTGACCTTTATGTATTTCATTTTTAAATGCTCCCGTTGTGTAGTAAATTAACAATATATGATGCGTATAGATTTATCGGTACCATCACAAATCTTCGATGCGAACACTCTGTATACCTCTGTACACAGCTACTCGGTGGAAAAGAGATTTTGGTCTATACGTGTTATTATGATATAAACTCTCCACTAATTACATGGCTGTATAATAAAAGTGCATACTATAAAATCCTAACCTAACCATTCACATATTATATTATACTCCATACATTTTTTTAAATGCTATATTATCGCTATTATCGATAATCATTACTGTTCCCACTTATATAATTACCGTTTTCCTTTCAAAACTCCGGGACCTATATATTATATTATTTTTTATCGATTTTCATATCACACGTGATGTTTCAATGGTAAACACTAAATGGTATATTAATATTTTAATATATTACTACAAAAAGCCACTGCCGCTATTAGCCATTATGCGTTTGAATATTAAACGAATAGCTTTTAAGAAATATGTCTTTATTCGTTTCTATTTTACATAATAATAATATATACGCGAGCAGTTCAAGAAAAATTATTAGTAAAACGTGTATAGGGCTGTTGACGTATACTAAAGTGTTCAGGCCTTCTATTATGTAGTGGGGTGCATTTTTTAAGTTACTGAAATATCACCGGCACGGCTGCACATATTACGTTTCTAGCGCGTAAATAATTTTTGAAAAATTGTACACGGTTTGTATAATATTTGTTTTGGTATTCAGTTAGACAAATGGGAATTCTTGTTTTTTTCATTTATAAAGAAAGTATTTTCAGAAAATTTAAGTCCAATCATATTTTTTTCACAATAAAAAAAACAATTTACCTGTTATAAACATAACAGTTTTTATTAGAAATTAATTTTCAGCATAATAATAATGACTGAATTCAATTTTTATTTACTATTGTTGTTTTTGCTTTTCAAATAAAAACCCACATTTAAAAAACAAAAAATAATAATATTTATACTTTATAGTCACTCAATATATTTAGTTTATAAACTTCCAATGAAATATATATGGATTTTTTTTTTCAAATATAATAAAAATATTATATAACAGTGATATAATATGTTAATATAATGTTTATATAATACAAGAATTGTTTATTGTTGCAGTGTCATTAGGCAAATGGATCGTTTCACCTATTTGTTCAATTATTTTCAAGAGTTCTAGGAAAAGATTATTACTAATTCTGATAAAAAATAACATTCAAGCTAATATTTTGTGTTCAGTAACGGATAAGATAACGCCACATTAAGTTGTTTGAACGCATTATATACCTTCTCTATTTTTTTAATTTTGTCTTTTAAACAAATACAATTTATTATAATATTACTATTGGTAAACTCAACAGTACGTTATTACTTATTAATAAATCGATTTGCTTAGAAACTTTCCGCGTACCTTTTTAATTATCATGTCGATCATTAAAAACATTAACTACGGGAGTTTGAATATCGATTTAAGTGATTCAAAATATTTTTGAATACATTTTCGCATACTTACATGTATTGACGTTTGGCGAGCGTGAAGCATTTCGAATAATATACAATAAATATCGTCATGAATCCATGACTATAATTAATCATTAATCCAAACTTACATTTAGTTATTGAAAATTTATGTTTATATAGCGTCTCGTTGTTGTTAGTCATTTCGTGCATATCGGTACCACGGACATTCGATAATAATTTTGTTCCTTTGTAGTGTGGCAACTATTAACCTTCGCCGGTCAATGTATATAACTTACAAATACCTTAACTATGCTTCTCCGACAGCCGTACACAAGAATAAACACATAAACGCAAAATATGCAATAATAATAATTACGTACATACAGACAAACACGAATCATGAGGATACGTGTATCACATAATAATAATGTAACCATTTCTCGAACGGCCTTTCGCAAATTTCGTGTCGCACCGTAATTCCTATCAAATATTTCATATATATGACATATGTATACTAAACATCCATATAGAGGTAGGCAATGAAATTCAACACAATAATATTATGCTTAATACGTTTACCAGGTAGGTAAGCAGGCAGACTACTTGTGTGAGAAAACGTTTGTCGTCGTCATACGTTATATAATATTATCCATACATATTATTATTGATCGCAGAAGTACGACGATCGTTTTAGTTAGTATTCAACGCGGCAGATAAAAACATGTGCACATTACAATATAAAATATATTATGTGTATATATAACAATATGTAATACGACTTTTAAACACAGAACAAAATCGATGGTGTCGCGCTTAGCACGCCGCATGAATATATATATACAATTTACGATGGAAAACCGAAAATAATAGCCGTCATAATTTAGGTAGGTACCACCCCGGCAACTGTATATTATTATATACGTATAAAACAGTATATATATAGATAGACACAACTGTATATATAGGTACCACCTATACCAGTGGAATCGATACAGGAAAACGTCAAAACACGAGTGAGATTGATAATCAAAAATCGAAATGCGACCAAAACAGTTTTTTGTCAAACAGACACAAGTACACAACATATTTACCATGTACGTAAGTACCAAATTATAATTTTCTAATGGATTTGATAAGTTTTCCGAAATAATTTCTTTTTTTTTGTATTACCGGTCCAAATAATATTCTATCACATCACGAACTAATTATGAATCGCATATAGATATCTACAAACTTTAATTTGGTATGCTGCATTTTTCTCTTTCATGAAAAATGTATTCAAATTCTTATTTTTGGAATTTGTAGCTATATGATAAAGTATTATATTATCAATTATTTAGATTTTTTTAATTTTTTAAGGAGTATCTTGTGGTAATATATAAAAATAAAAATAAGTATTGACTTTTTTAGTACAAATTAGAATAACTTTTTTCCTATAAATTTGTTAGGTGTATTTTTCGTTATTTTGAAAATTTGGTTCTGTATTGATTATGAATACGTATTTATAAATTATAATCAATGATACGAAAATCAAACGAGTAGTCTTTATTTAACTTTAAAGCGTACTAACTACTAAGGGTAATAATAGGTCTATGATAATGAGTATTAGAAAATTTAAAAATGATATTATTTTATATTAATCTATCAATATCTTTCAAAAAATAAAAAAAGAATCTACTTAAAAATGTGCACAGTATAGATAATAATAAATAAAGTTTGCACTTATTTTTTTTTAAAAAAAAAGAAGTTTGTAGCGCCTCATGAAACTCTTTAAATGGTATAAAAAAATCCAAATAATTGAAATATGGTCCTTAAGTATACTTTAAAATTCTAAAAGTCAGAATTTGAATTAGCTCATTATTAAAGTAAAAATGGAGTGAGCATGCTTGGTGAATCACCTTATGTATAAGGTACTTACTTATTCAGTTAAAATACGACCAGCATATAATTAAAGCAAACAATTTTATTTTGTATAGGTACATTATATAATAACGGTTTGATTGAAAAATTACAAGTACGCAATACGCATCCGAATTTTCAATCATATTCAAATCCAGATGTCACTATACCATAATAATGGCATACTTTATATAGTTACATTTTCCGTTGGACGTGTTTATCAATACCTTTATACAGGAATAATATAATATTATTATAGATAGTATATAGTAAATAATGACGGACCGTTTATTATTATTTCTACTTTGGACGTGCGATTTTTCATTTTATTTACACGTGGAGCACACAACCACACAACGAAAAAAAATGCCGTACACGGTGTGCATAGCCCGGTAAAATATTGCATTTTCCGAATAGTAATTTGTACAACGGCGGCATCGCAGTTGCTGTGTGTATGTCGCGCGCGGCACCGATGGGGAGTAAAAGACAAATTGATAGACGAAAATGGAAATGTCACCAAGAACATATTATTATTATTATTGCATTCGCTACAACCATATGTATTATGTGTGACGTACGTATTCCATTTTGACGTTGCCAATAGTATTTAATCTGAAATTTCGATATAATTCTAAGAGCGTTTTATATTATATTTTTGGAAACTTTTTATGTTGAAAAATACTGTATATCCTGGTATAATACAGGGAATTATAGACTTAAATATCTTTGTAATAATGATGATGTAATTTACGTCATTTTTAAATTAACAAAATAATTTTGCTCTAAAAATATCTCAAGTAAGACTTATTTTTTGTATTTTTTATTTGGTTCACTGTACTATTTTTTCATCAGTATTTTTTCCTAGCTTTATTGTACTAGGTACTTATATCCAATCTTCATACTGTAACGTCGGCTTTTTTCCATATAAATTCGTTTAAATATATTGGTGTAGAGAATTTTACAAGCTGATTTATATTTTATACCACCTCAATTGTATTGTCGAGTAGAAAGAGTCGTCTTATTCGCCATTCGAGATATTATAAACTCGTTCCACGCTGCAGTTTACACTGAAGGCCCACGCATATATATATATTATATAGGAAGAGCAATCCATCGACTCCTATGCGGTTAAACCTTTCTGCTATTAAAGACTAAGTGCAATCGAACCGATAACTACAAGATATATAGTTTACAACCCAGTTTGATATATACAGGGTGTAACAGAAATAACCGACTAATGTAATAAACTTTAAATAACTTTTATTCTCATAAATATTATATTTTTTTTAGATGTTTAATTTAAAATTAAAATAATAAAAGTTATTATATAGTAAGTTAGTTACATCTGTCAGTTATTTCTGTTAAATTCTGTATAATGTATACAATTTATAATTCACTGATTTCGTTAGGATTGGTTAAACAAAATCATTGTTAATTTTGCCAGTCTCGCTTGCCGCGCCCGTGTCAATGATGACTACATATTTATATAGTATACATTATATACAATGAATATTCGATTATCGATAGTACTAATAATATACTATGTAGTCTTGAACAAACCATTTATACGGTTTATATAATGTGTAAATACATATATTATAATATAACACCAAATTATATGCCGAACTGCTCAAAAACATGTATTGGGTGTAAAATATTAGACATAGCTGTTTATATATATTTTATAAAATGTATATGTAGTCGATATACGTTATAAAATAAACATCGTTATTTTATTAAGAAAATACCTAAACAATACTGCCAAATTCATATAAACCTTTTATTATTATAATAATATTATGTATAATATAGTCCTAAATGTATTGTACGAACAAAAAAACAAAATCAATACTTATGGTTTTTTACTTTTTTTTATATATATATAGTAACGCGTCACGTCGTCACGGACATATTTACTGCATTTACAAGTAAATAATTTATTTCAAAAAAGCCGTCTGGTTATGGATTCCTATTTTGGACACACTCGTTTATATTAAGTATATACTGTTTCGCTTATTCCGAGACCACAGAACATTGGCGGTGAAGGTGTACTGTTTATTTTTAATTGGAACGGTACCTATACAATAATAATATCTTATACGGATATACGGTATATAATTCAGAGCCTGACAAAATATAATATTAGATATGCAAGAAAGTTGCAGTTATTGGATTTTCGAATTTTGATACAGAATGTATGAACGTAGCAAGTGTTTCTTTTGAAAATGATTAAATAATGTATTTAAAAATAAAGCACATAATCATAGTTAAGTCAACAGCTCTGTTCTCTCTCTCTCTCTCAAAATCTTAAACGACAAGTCGTTAAAAGTTCAACAATAGGTTGTCAAGTGAAATGACATTGTTCTTTTGAAATTTAAACCGAAATTCTAAAAAAAAAAATTTTAAATTAACAAACATGTGAACATTGCGAACGATATTTCTCGTGTTCTTATAATAACCAGATAGCGTTGAAAACACGAAAAGAGCTCTGCTGCAGCTGCAATGATCATACATTATAAGCGAACGTACGCAATATATATATATATTAAACGCACGCGTGTGTATAGTAGTACTATACATGTCTCAAGTGTGTTGGCAGCTTATTGTCGTCGCATCAGACGTAGTACACGCAGACAACTATTATACAGCTAGTAAATTGGCAATGGAACAGAAAAAAAAATTAGAGGAGCGAAAAACCACTAGTCCCAATTATCCCGCAGCTATGGCACCGTGTGCGACGCCGTAATTGGCTGAAAATGACTTAACCAGACACTGTATAACACGGCATCATAGTAGTACTTCATCGCGCCAATATGTATATTGATGTGGGAAACGAGAATACATAACTGTGTGTAATAATAATATAAACACTATACGTATTTATATATATATACATATTCGTCTGGCGCGAACGAGCAATGTTTTACAGGCGATCCCCCCCAAAAAAAACAATAGCTATATATTATTGTTGTTATTGCGATCATATGATTATATACATGCAGACAGTTTGTTGGACGTGGCTATATTTTTTTCGTCCAAAAAGTTGCAGTGCGTGTTTATTCAGTCATTGAGCAAACGCTGCAGCCGTCTTATATTATTATATATATTAAACAGCAAGCTCAATTATTATATATTGTGCTATAGGTGGACGATGAAACGCATAATAGGAAGCTGAGCTGGGTTAGGCTAGATTGATAAAATGCCTTAGGGTTTGTTTTTCCCAGCGCCGGGCGCAGACTACCGGACCGGGAAAACGCTGCAGGGAAACCGATCAAACACTGACCAGTACGGCGTAATGACGTCGACCACGTCGGGTCCGGTCCTGTCGTTGGCGCTTGACACGACCGCGTCCAGACGACGCGGTAGGGAAAACAAACCGGGAAAATCGTATATCATTAGCTAATAATTGTTGACTTCTGTCGGGTTTGTAAATAAGTTTTCAGTTGCATTGTGTAAACGCATCGTGCACAAATAAAATGTATTATACTATATATATTTAAAACATAAACACTAAATCGATTATAGGTAAAGATACCTAATTATAATAACACGTATACTGCGGGGAATGATTGCAATATAACAATACGTTTTATGCCCGAACATTTTAACTGCTATTGACATTTTGTCAATTTTGTTTCAATTGCAAATAATATTTTCATCCGTTTACTGTAGGCTAATACCCGTAGGCCGTTAACCGTTTAAATTTTATAAATTAATATTATAATTTATATTAATACCAACAAACCAGCTCCAAGGTCTCAGTATATTAATATAATAATTATAGGACATTTTGGAATTTAAAAATTATCGTTATCGTATTACCCTAATTCAACAATCCTTATAATGTACAATGCTCGGCCTTTGTACAGAAATTTCCTTTGTCCCGAATTTCCTACTTTGCCAATGTGTAATAATAGTATAATTTGTCAATATGTCATAGAATATGCATTAATTTACTCTGTACATATAAGATAGATCATAATATGTGTAACCTATATGAATTGTTATATTATGTATATTATTATATACTTTTGCAATACAACTAATGTTTCTAGGGACAGAATATATATTTGTATTAATAAAAGAAATTTTTAACACACATAATAATGTTATAGAGTTTAAAAATGAATATTCCCTTTTAGAATAAATTCATAATTACGCCACCGACTGTATACATATTTAAATAAGCCAAACCAGTTAGTTTAAACGAAAATGTTCTGATATCCTTATCACTGCATTTTGTAAACGTCGTTAAAAATTTATTAATTATTAATACGCTCGACAATAGTGAATGATCTATATGAAAACACCATCGTTAAATAAAAAAAAATGAAAAGAGAGAGCAATCTCCTTGTACCCTATATTGGTCATCGACTGCGGTAAAGTCGTCATGTCATATTATATACTTATCCATATTTTTTATTTTTTCTTACGTTGTTATCAATTAAAGTGGTATTTCTATAAATCTGAGTATTTTCTCGCAATAATGCTGCGCCGTTTGACTACCTATCCATTTATAAATAACTGCGAATATTATCGTCCGAACAATTATAAAGTGATCAAGAGTGTGGACTAGAATATTATTGTTGCCTATGGAGTATATATTATATAATATACCTATATATAACTGCAGCAACACTGCATCGCCGGACGAGAACCATGAGAACTGCATTAGCAAAACCGAACGAGTTATTAACTATTTTTTTTTATAAAACTATTATTTTCTTTTTTTTTACCATAAGTAATCGAGTTACGCGCCAATATACCAACACAAATGCCGATAAATGATGTACAACGAAACTCGTATTACAATATTATAATATATTATATCGTGAGTAAAACTTTGAACTATATTTGATTATGAAATTATTATTGCTGCGCAGTAACGTACCTACATATTGTTATAATACGTTTCGTATAGCAATTGGGTTGTAGATGGATAGTATAGTGCGTAATATGTACCTATAATATATTATAACTTTTATAAAAACATTAATCTTCGTAAGTGTGTACATATATTATATGAATTATATTGAAAGAGAAGTATACGAAGAATATATATACAATATACATATATAAATATATATATATATATATACGCGCGTATGCGGCATATAGCAACGAAATACGTCAACGGTAAAATATAATATTAAAGTAATATTGCCTAGTTTATGTATAACATAATATGAATGCTATTATTATTCTCGAAAAGCTACTTTCGATGTTTAATTTCAAAGTAATAAAAGTAATAATACAATTTTTGTTCATAAAAATATGACGAAGGTACGAAAATCTGTGTGTAATGTTTACTCAATACATTGCGTTATACGCTTATATCAAATACTCGTCTAGAGATTATTCCGCGTTGAAGTCAGTCCGTTATTGCTTCCCATATAATAATATATGGGTAGGTAAAATAAAATATTTATTCATAATATCATGACAAACGATAAAATAGTAGGTTAGCCTAGGTATAAGCTGACGACGACGGCTACGACATTGACGTAAAATAGTATATAATATCTCATTGAATTAACGAGAAAATATTATACAATATGAATATTATATTATTATGTCGACACATATATATCACGATGACATCGTCTGAAATGAACGTTTCGCTATATTTTAATATTTCAAAATGATGAAGGGTCTTAAAGTCACAATAAAGCATTTACCATCATAGGTTTTTTTTGCCTTGCATAAAAATATAAGATAATATTAAGGAGTTCAATCAATTACGAATAACGATTTGATATATTTATTACGGGTAATAAATTTCACCAAAACGGTATATTGATGGGTTCATTAAGATGTCTCTTTTCGTGAGCCCGCAATGATGAAAAAAAACGTGATTATTATATTATTTTGTTTTTATTCAAAAAGCGTACACCATTAGATAATTGGTATATTATTAAAATATATAATATACCTACCGCGTGCTGTCGTTAAGACGGCTAATAATGTCCAAACTATCCAGCGCAAAAACAAATTTGAAAACCTAGTCATTATATTTTACCTTAATGACAATCTTAACCTTTGTGCTAATACTCTTCCGAGTTAATTCGAGTTTGTTCGTTCATTAAGTATGAAATATTGTATTTTTTTCACGTAATAATTTACGTACTTACCGAGAAATTATAAGGATCATCCTTAAAATACATACAACGAGCAACAAGGTTGAACTAATAGTTCAAATAGTTATATTTCGTTATATTAATGTATAGAAGTACTAAAATTATTATATAGTTTATAATACTGAAGTCATTTTTATCTTATTTTTATTACATTTTATTTATTTTAAAATTAAAGAAACGTGGTGACAATACGTTTTTGCATCGTTTAAAAATACTACCGGAATGTAAGCCAAGAAAATTTTTTCCGTCTTAAGAATACTAGCATTAACTATAGTGATAATAATGTATAGTGGATGAAACAAACATAATAGATATAAATCACTTGCAATAAAAAATAAACAGATGTTATAATCAGAAAGGATGGGCTACTATAAGAACAAGATACTTAAATAAAAGTATCTAGCTACAAGACACTAGCAAGGTAGATCGAGTTTTACCTTTAAATACAAGATATAAGATATAATAGATACCTATACTTTTTTACTTTTGGATACAATATAGAAGATACTGCAGTTATTTATATATAATATATATATTAGATTCTAATATACAAAATACGTGATTTCAAATAATAACTGAAATAAGTCAAATTTCTAAAATTCAAAATAACCCAAAATTGGGTATTTAATATATTTAGGTTAAAGAATGAGCACCAGAACTAAATCTCCCTTCACCATATAACCTTAACACATGTATGCGGATAGGTATTTTGTAGCCATTTTTCTGCGTTCGATATTGTATACTATGGTTTTCTTTTGCATGCATTACCAATTCAAAATAAAATATCTTATATATTAAGTACTAGATGCAAGCTCTTAAAAAATGATTTAAGAATTAAATTTTATGATTCATTCAATCAGCTATATAAAGAATAGTAATATCGGGAAAATTTAAAAACAATTTTATACATTTTAATTTTTCTATTTCGTAGGTATCATTCTTAATATATCATTACGCAAAAAAAAATAATATATTTGAGATGCATCAACGATGTCAAAGAATAATGTATTTAGATATTATTAAATATACTGCAGAAACAATACTATAACTAATGTCAAAAGATACGAGATATGCGCGTATCTATAAGACATTGACCCTGTATGCTGTATGATTTGTCTAACTCAATCTTGCATATCCAAGTAGATAGACAAGAAATATTATCTCCGAGACAACAAACTGTACATTATAATGCGATTTCGTTGATCTTTTATTTTGGCAGCTTACGCCGGGGGTCACACTGGTTTTGGTACGATTAAGAAGTGATGAAAAAAAAAAAATCAAAACATAAATCGCTAAGTATTCTCCGGAGCACATCGCCGCGCGCTGTCGTCATGACCCCATCAATTCCGTCGGTCCGGTTGCAGCTGTGCTGTCGTGACGTACACTTATACATATTATTATTATAAAGCGTTTGTTGACTGTTACGAAACTCCGCGACCTTTTTAAGTAGCCGAAACAGAAACGTTTCGCGTCGCAGGCGGAGGACACTGTCGACCTACCTATTTAATATTATAATGGCCGTTTGTAAATACACATTACGCGTGTATATTATAGTACAAATATCGTGTACGGTGCCGTTATGGCGTAGTTATATGTCGTGGACGCCCGTAATACACGCATAATAATAATATAATATTAAATTTTTTCGTCATTATTAATCTGTATACTTACCGTCTTGTTCTTAAACATTTATATGTATCGTACAGGTACAACGGTCACGGCAATATTTTACAACGATAACAATATTATATTATTGTAATACAGTAATATTGTTAATTGCGCCGTAGGGTCGTAGTGGTCCGGCCGATGTACATATTAATACGTTACACACACACACACATGTGTATATGTTATATTATATTCCGTAAGATTCGTTATTGCGTTGTTATATAATGCTACGTTAATTCCGCCGGAGGCCAACCCCCGGACAATGATACAGCAATAATAATAACACTAGTGTAATAACATTGTATTATTAAATGCATGTGTGCAGTGTGTTCACTGTTCACAAATCAAAAAAAAAAAATAAAAACGCCCGGAAGCCGACTCGACGATTGTTATATAGGTAGGTTTATACCAAGACCTATACCTAGGTATAGTGCATACAGATGAGAAACGTTCTCGGGGAGAAGCGCTCACAGTCCCCCAGGCACCCTATATACACGACTAATATGACTGTCGTGACGGTTACCCGCAAAAGAAGAACCGGCAGCTAGACGAGAAAATGGAATTACAATATTATTAATATTTTTTAATGTCACGGACGGACACGCCGATAATCTCTACTGTTCTGATGGCGGTTTTCTTCGTTACCCGCCATCATCATAATATTGTAGAGGTACCTGTACTATTGTATAACGAGTGTATCTCATCATCCTCAAAGCGTCGTCTTTGACCCGTCAGTATACATACGGTATACCTATATTTATCAACATAAATTGTATATAAATATATTGTCTTCGTGTGGTGTAGTATATATTGCAAGAGACAAAAGTCAATAAAACCGTGATTACGGGGAGGTCAGATCGGCCCAAAAGGACACGAGGAAAAAATTCAAACACAAATTTTGAGCATTATAAATTATGACTTTTTATTAAAGCTATTTTTTTTGTACACATCATTAAATACATCATTAAATGTGCGTCTAATATATATAATACAAAATAAATCACATAAAGACTAAACACTTATAATACAATAACAGAGGGAAATATAGTTACACGAGGGGAGAATAGGTTTCCCATATCTGTTAAGCATTTAGAGCCAGTCCGTTCTTTTTAAGTACACGCTGGGTTAGTATAAAAAAAATGTACAAAAAAATTCGATAACAGTATAGTAATAATAATAATAATAATAATAATAATAATAATTACACAACGTCGAGCTATAGTTTTAGGTCGCTAGACTCTAAAAAGCACCGGTATATGTTTAAATGTTTAATTTTTTTTTTTAAATATTTTTACTATAGAAGAAATTAAAATTACAGGAACTTTTCAACGCCGTAGATCCGGCCGAGCCTATACATAATATCATCAAAATAACAGACGAACAGGATCAATAATTGAAAATTTAACCAACGACGGTTAACCTATCGAGTGCATCATATTAAGCGCTAACAATTTTATATAATACAAAAAAAGGATAATGTCCCCCGAATACATTGTATTTTTTTTCATTATAAAAATATGGCTTTTTATTAGCTACAAGGAAAAATGAAACCTCTCAAGGCCATTTCAGTCTTTTAAAAAATGTCTAGCCTGTATGTCATCTTTAACGAAGGTTAAAAAAAATATTAAATGAATATTTTTTAAAAAAAAAATAGGCTTGTATAAAATCTATATAAAATTAAAACAAAACGTAAATGAAATAACAACGGAGGTTATTTACAAAATAATTCGATTTACACAATATATTATAATTACACGTGGTATTTATCGTTTAAATATTACAGACAAGAAGAAGCAGATGGGTGTCGTCCAGCATTACAGTCCACGACGACGACGGCGGTCGGTAATTTTCAAGTTTATCTGTAACAAAAAAATAAAAATTCATAATTAGTATAAACGAATTAAAAGAGGGCGCGTTAATAAATAACAGAGACACAAATATGAAATAGCTAATAAGATTTTATGGTCGAAGGGCGACAACATGACGATGTAGTTAGTTAGCAGTTCCTCGTGTAATTCTTTCCCCCAATTTCGCTAAATTATACAATTTAATGTATTTTGTGTATACAATAAACGGTTTGCACATAAGATAACAGCAGTGATAATATTATTATACGGTCATTAAAAAGACGGCAATTTTCGCAGGCATCTCCTATATATTTATATATACCAATATTATATATATATATATATTATACATATAGATAATAAGATAAAATACGACAATTGGGCGTGGTGGGACAAACGGTATAAATATGGGGAGAATATTTTAAAATTGCGGAGACGCCGTCGGTATTAATAATAAATTCCCATCGGGTATTCAAGAGGCGGAAAAAGTAGTTTTCTTCTCGGGAAAAACAGGCGGCATCGGCGAGGGGTGACAGTGGCGGTGGCAGAATGAGACGATTTGTATGAAAAACAACGACGGATCGTAAGAAGAACCCCGTCCACCTCGTCCCGTTCTATAAATCTCTCTCACTCCCTCTTACTCTCTTTCTCTCTCTCTATAATATCTTTACCTCGTACACCAACTCTTTCAATGCAGTCTCTCGCTCACTCGTTCACACATCGACTAACACTCCCTGTTTCCACTCCCCCACAACAGATAGCGGGGAGCATATAACACTACGATGACGTGGTGGTGAAACAAACACAACACTATAAAGCAAAGATAGGTGCGGTAAGTTTATGTAGGTTTTATATAATATAAACATACCTATAATATAAATAAATGTATACACAAAGGGGGCAACAAATAAGACTATATTATATTATAGTAAAGACCGCCATTTCGTATCGGTTTCTTGAGTGAAACACTACACCATTTTTATTATGTATGTATAGTATATATTTTAAGAGAGTATCTATGTGTAGACGACCGACGATGTAAAGCATATATGAGGGGAGCAATTGCGGTTTAGTGACAGTGTTATAACGTGCTAAGGGTATACGTGATTTGTATTTTTTTCTAGTAATTATTTTTTTAATATTGAAAAAAACTGTTTTCTAGTAGGTTTTGCGAAACGGAAATTTGACCAGAGCGCGCGTACGTGTATACACCTGCGGCAACGACTCAGAGGGGGCACCCACTCTGCGACGGCAGCCATGGCCGGACTTCCGGTCGGTGCACCATTGGCGGACACCATTTTGTCGTGAAAACGACAAAAGCAAAATTAACACATAAAAAAGGGAAAAGGTAGATAAAAAACAAATTAATTTTAATATGTTTGAAACGGTGGATGTATTCCTACGATGTAGATAACGCAGATACCCCGTACGCGGTTTTCGGCAACGGGTTTAAAAGTTTTTTTCTACGCGCAAATTGTCGTGGACACTGGACGGTGCTACCAGTCTAATGCCTTAAACGCTAAGTATAAAAGTATAGTATTTCGTATGACACAACCATAGGTATGATTTAAGTTTATTTATCGTTTTAATGTAATTATAATTAATAGCCGAATTAAACGTATAGGTACTTTACAAAAATATTACCTATAACATTAATAAACTTAACGAAGTTTGAGGCCAAAAATAATAATATACTGTAGTCGTATATTATTATATAATACTGCAGTATAATATGATACAAGTACTGGGTTTATGAGATACCAACTCGGTATATAGGTATGTATAATTTATGTTAATATATTGATAACGTGTTATTATTTTAGTGACGCGTATGGTGTGACACATCGTCCAATAAATAAAAGAAGAGAACGCGACATTTGTCACCTGGGCAAGGTGTTCGTGCTGAGTATTATTAAGACTTAGAATAATAATATACTTATGAAAACGAAAAAGACTTGAAAAAAAATATTCGTGCGTATTGTTATAGAATAGGGGATAACAGAACGAGTCCATCGTTGAGTGGTGAGGGTGGAGGGGCTGCGGTCACTTTTCGAATAAAGCGCGACTATAACCACTCTCTGTGCATGCGTAGAAAACGAAAATAATATTCACAATCGTAATACAGGTAAGTCACACAATAATGATATGTGACACGTTTTATCGAAGTCTAACCGCGTGGCTTTATATTATGGTAAATAGTAATAGTAAACACGTCCGTACCATAGTTGTCTCGAAATCGTTATCCGTCGCAACGACATAATATTATTAAAACGATAAAACTCCGTCTTGCTAGTCTATGTGCGCGCATAATCATAAATCGACTTTATGTTGTTATTACGTCAACACTGCCGCCGCAGTCGATAAGTCTATTCATATACCGCAGTCCATTTAGGATCTGGAACTCTGATAAACTTAGAATTAAAACGTTATATTATATTATTATTATTATTGTTATTTGTTATACCACCAATATTTCTATCCCAGAGATTAAAACGATTTAATTTGAATAATTTAATTTTGTGACTGTCTCTTGATTTGCATATTTCTGTACGTTTGAGATTAAAGTTGGTTAATTTAGAAGAAATGAATATCACAATAATAGGCTGGAAAAAACTTAACAATTAGGAAGTACCTATCTATGTATTATAATATTACCTACATGTATTTCAATTTTAATTTTTTTACTTTAATGGATCTTATGGCTGCTTCGAGTGCATAATAAATATATGCGTACATAACATATTATATTATACTATGCATTATATATAGGTACGTTCGTCAACTATTATTTTTTATATGCCTTTTGTGTGTATAGTACGTTTTTACCTATTTTATTTTTATTTTTTTTTACAACCCAATCGTTATACAAACGTATTATAAAGGTACCATCCTACGACGACGGCGAAGGCGCCATCATGGGCTTTTATAATATGATATAGAATAATAACGCGTCGAATAAAATACTAGAAAACTAGTTATGCGTACGATAATATAATACACCGTCGTAAACTGTGTTCAATGGCAAGTTGTGTGTATTAAATCTCTTCCTCCCATTGAGGTGTACTGCTATGGAATTTTTACCGTCGTTGGCAGTAATATACAATAATAACATATATAAGGTAGGTATGTATATAATGATATTGTTATAACGAAATGTGCGTTCCTATCATCGGTGTAACTCGCGCTCATGTATTTTTACATCGTGTACATTATATAATATTTATATGTATATCGTATGCGCGCGGGAATAATGCGCAGTCAAGTAGATAAATCGGACGTTTGGCTTTTCCGTGACCAGCATATGAAGCAGTGTGATACGAAGGCCCGTGGAAAAGAAGGCAAAGATAATATAATACCTACAATATTGTTGTGTGCGGCGGCGTCGGACATACGAATAGCCGTACAAATATTACATTAAAAAAAATAACTTTTTTTTTGAATACTTCTTGTTACTTTTGTTTAGTATACAACAAAAAATACATCATCAATCATGTTTATGGCTTAAATATGTTGAAATACTTGTATAGTATGCATTATATTTAGAATATTATGTAAAATTATAAATAGATAATTTATGAAAGTATGAGACGATTTGTGGATATTATTTACAATAATACAGGTACAAAAAACATACCAATGCATATATTAATAAATCCTAGCCCTAGTGATGATATTAATATACTTCATATCCGGGGAGTACCTTAACCAGGCCGAGGTGTCGTTGTGCAGATAGAGTCGGAAAAGGTCGACCGCGACGGACGTCGTGGTTATTACAAAACGATAAAAAAAATGATAATAACAATAATACCAACGATAACAATGACGATAATTATTATTATCATTACCTATTATTATTATTTATTACTATACGTCGTCGTTTCAGCAGTTACGGTACTTATGATAATCGGAAAGGAAAGTCCGCAGCTATAATACTATATTTACAGGTGTAACATGGTTGTATCGGTAGGAAGCGTATACAGTCGAGATCACAGTCGAATACCAAACCGTTTTATGATATTTTGTCAGATCGCTGCAGATTGTTTTGTGACACGACAACGTGCTATACATTTGTTATCCGTAGTTGTAGACAACTCTAAACCTTCTGGAGAGACTTAATCCCTCATCAAATCTCGCCTTATAACCACCTATATAGAGCGTGCTATTTCGAAAACTATGTTTTAGGGAGGCATTTTTGTAGAATGGGTATGATATATATCATTATACGTAACCTAGGTATATAATAAATATATTATATAATCGCATTATTTTTTCCTCGACGACGACGACGACGTACAGCAGCAGTTCGAGAGTGCTCAGCGACAGCGGCGGGGAAATTACACTGCACTCGAACGGGGAAATAAACCCCCACCCACTGAGGGACTATGTTGATTTTGAAAAAAAGGTCAAGTGTGTGTATATATATACGTATACAAAGCACATTCGATGAATTCAAACGCAAAAAAATATGATAAAATAGCTTATATTTCTATTTTTTTTTTTGTCGAGTTATTCTTTGCATTTACGACTTTTTTTTATTTATAATATACGCCCATGCTGTGTGAATCGGTAGTGCGGAGAAAATATTTAAAAAAAAAAGTAATAATAATAATACAATACAAGCATATTCGAAATTATTATTATTATTATAATGATATTCTAATCTCGCGTGTGCATGTGTCCGTTCCACGGCGCACGGATGCACGGTATAATGCGGTAATTGCAAAACATCGTATTTTCGTAAAAATATTATAATATCGGTCTCTCGGATCGTATTATTATTATTAGATATTTTATTATAATATATTATTATTATTATTCAAAGTCAGAAGAAGACGGTGCGCCAGGCCCAGCAATCCAGGACGCCG
The DNA here is from genome assembly GCF_020882245.1 of Rhopalosiphum padi. Classification (NCBI taxonomy): domain Eukaryota; kingdom Metazoa; phylum Arthropoda; class Insecta; order Hemiptera; family Aphididae; genus Rhopalosiphum; species Rhopalosiphum padi. Next base: position 36,150,068 of record NC_083598.1, read on the forward strand.
GAGATCCTGCTCTCGCACAGAGTAATATAATGTTCTTGTGTAATTCCGTTGTCGTTGTTTTTTATCCACTACAGATAGTATACGGTTTACATAATATCATTATAATAATATAACATAAACTGCGGGCAGTCGGTGTGCCCACGTTCCAACAGCCCGCCGTCCGTTCCAGATTAAAATAGCTGTCGGGTTCGTTTATCTTTCTCACGAACGATACCGGTCACGTTACTTCGTAATAATAATAATAATATTATACTATATGATACGTGGTGATATCGCGCGTCGTCGCCACTGCTGGACAGTGGTTGCAGTGGCGCCTTTAAGTATAATGTATAATTATTTTAATATCATGTACATAGGTACTCGTATATGACGACCTCGCGTCAGGATAGTTGCTTTAGCTGTAAATCAGTTCGATCGACATGACGATATTACATTTAAGATTTGTGCACAGATAATAATTATAATTATTTTATAAAGTATAATTTTATTACAGTAAATAGTCATTGTGATTTAGATGCATAGTTTTATGCGTGATTTAAGCCGCTACAATCTCTCGATTATATATTATTATAATCTATACGGGCGTTGGTCATAGATTTATATTTTTTGAAACACCAATCGTGCACTTACGGTAACGATGAATTATTATTGTCATTTCAGTATTATTTAAATTTAGAATAAATCTCATTCATCGGAGTTAGTGCTAAATATTTTATCATTTAAAAGTGATTAATAAATAGTATCTTCAGCGCATTTCAAAATATCAAAATTTGAACTTATTTACGACGGAAAAATGATGGTGTCACTGACGTTAAACGCTACCACGGGAAAAAAATATTGCAATACCGTCGCTACTTCCGACCAATGAATTTATAATAAATATTACATTATACAGACGTACAAAACCAGCGAAATAATTTACCGATTTTGTTGGCGTGGAGGCGGTGACTCGTTTGAACTCGAGTTGAGTTGTTAATTGACGATTATTGTTTTCGTTAAACGGATTGCGGCTCGTCGCCATCACCGACTCGACGAGTTGAACAAATACCGCCGTTGCCATCCCAACTTTTGTGCATTAATCGCGTTATGGTCGTTTCACTTGTATTTTGCGTACATCGTGCAACAATATTTTACAACCGAATCGACCATAAAACTCACAGCGCGTGATATATAAAAATAATAATATTGTTATTTCGCAAACGTTAAATTTGACGTCCATAAGCTGACGAAGCGCACGCGGTATGCATTTTAAACGCACAGTATACGAGCAAATATGCGATTACTGTATGACAGTGTAGGTATATATTTATATGTACAGGTAATTCGCCAAGAATGCTCAACCCTTTTTTCTTCAATAATGCAGTTATTTAAAATCTCTACTAATTTCAATTTTGAATTGGGTACTAAAAATGTTTCAAAAAAATTATCCATTAAATAATTTAAAGTAAAATAGGAGGATCTTCTTTGAAAAATAGAAGTTTGTATCTTAACAGGACATATCTTAAGTTGTACGAAAAATCTCAACAATTTAAAAATATGGTCTTAAGTATATATTTAAAAATTTTAAAAATCAGATTTTTATTAACTGTATTACTGTATTAGTATTTATTAACTACATCAAGTTGTATGGGGATGAGCATGCTCTGTGATTCACCCTGTATATATGTATTATAGAGAACGGCTTAGAATCACCTTAAAAACGAAATAAATACACTGCCGTGTTATTACTATTATTATGATCGTTGCAAGCCGCGCTCGGCATACCGCGTACATAATATTTTAGTCAAATAGTGAGTGTGTATGTACACATATTATACTATTATTATAAGGTTACGTGTTTCGGGCCGTGTGTATTGTTAATGAGCGCTGTACACATAGCGGAGGTTAGGCTATGTTCTATCTTCGTATAATAATAATAATATATAGTAATCCCGTTTTAACGAACTCGTTCGAATTGCACGGTTAAGAAACGAGCTCCACCGCGGGCCAATCGTCGTGAAAAATCACGCGAGAATATTATATACTTATCGAAGTATATTTTCACATTTGTTCGGCTTATAATAAAGTAAAAAAAAAAAAAATAACCGTTTAATAAATGCGTGTATAGGACGCGAGTAAAAACAAGTAGTGTTGTGCTGCGGTTCGTATCGCGAATACGGATGGAAAAAAACCATAATAATTACGTAGGTACAAGTTACCCATTGTGTTCGGAAATTAACTAGGCGGATTAAACGGTCTTCGTCGGCGGCGTCCTCAACCATTCCACCCACCATTCCCTCGGGATGGCTGCTTTCGTAAAACAAAATTTCATTATCGAAACATCATTACCGATACTGTATAAAGTATAGTCGTTAACAATGGGTGCCGCTGAATATTGGTATACATATCTATTATATATGTAGGCAGGTAGGTAAATGACGCGAATCGATTTCTAAAAATGTAATAAAAAAAATATATATAAAAACAACCATAGGGTAACCAGGTCGAAAAAAAATTCAACAATACACAATACTATTCAAATGAGAGACAGTCCTGCGACTTTGTTATGGATTTACAATCGTTGATTTGATGGCGACACATATTATACAATGCGATAATTCAATTAATATTGCTATGTTACAACAGTACTCGATGGATGGTCTATTATGATCGAAATGGACATTTCATACAGCGTATAGTGATGACGATAATATTAGTATAATACTATCATATGTACGCCTACGACATGTACACCACGCTAATGGCGTAATAAAACAAGTGGCAAAGTGGCAATTTTGAGGTGGGTATCTTTTATACCAATACACCGGGTGTGAAAACAAAAATGTACGAGTACACATTTTAATGGGATTTTTTTATATTTTCGTAATCGCGCGACCTTGCAGCGGAATTTATAAAACCCGAAAACCCGACCGCACTAAAACCAACATACAACGCACAGCCGCACGTAGTCTTCCCATTTCGCCTTACCGTCGTCGTGTGGTTTGCCGCAGCCGAAGCAGCAACAGCGTATAATATACACAGCGCCGCCTTTTATCTTTTTATATATATATATATATATATATCATACCTAACGAGTCGGCAAACCGACGACGATTGCCAGGGGATTATTATTATTGTTGCGCGACTAACAACGTGTGTGTGTGTGTGCGTGGTGTGTGTTTATTTACTGTTTTTATTTTTTTTTTTTACTTCAATTCGTCATTATATTATTTGCGAGTAAAGCCGTCGACGTTGTCTTACGGCGCGCGCGCGGTTGAAAATTATAGGCTTCACGCGCGATCGAGGGGTGCTGTCTCTCTCTCTCACCTCTACTTTGCCGTCCGTCACGAAAAATCGTGTTCCCGAAGGCGCATGTGCGCGGCTTCGCCGACCGAGCATCCGGCCAGACCGGACACGTGATAATGCATTTGTGCGGAGACGCGTTTTCGACAAACAACGCGATATATTTTACAATATTATGTAGGTATATAATATATAATATTTCCCGCGTCTTCCTGTAAAGCCGTACGTACACCATGGGGGAGTTGTACTGCGACCCGGACGGAGAGGTTCAAATCTAGTTTGTTTGGACATAATATCGATTTACGGTTGTCGGCGAGTATTTCGCGATGACGCACACCCTGTACTTAATATTATAATATACTTTATTCGTGAAATATTCCACGGTTTAAAAGGTAAAGGTTTTAATGGAAATTGATTTGGAGGGAGGGTTCCTCCTTTTATTGTATTGTGTTATTCGTTAGAGCTTTCTTATTATTCTTGAAAATACGATGATGATATTATGTGCTTCGTGTGGGCGACACGAGCATTCCTAATGACCGTTTAATTATTGTTATCGATACGTTCACGATTTAATAATATTTTTATATATGGAAAATAATAATTTATAATAATATACCGATATGCTATTATGAGGCCCGCAGAGGGGTAATTATAATATTTACGTCTCATTGTTCTTCCGTACGCGCACATAATATTATCATTATTATTATAAAAAAACTGGTACCTACGTGCGCGCATATATACACCGCTGTAGTCGCCACTACGACGGTTTGCGGCAAGAGGAGACGACCACGACGACGAAGACTCGACCGCCGCACGTATTGTTTAATTTTTTTTTCGTCGTACCTTTTATATATTTTTTGTTTATATGCAAATCGTTTTGGAGGCGACCCAGAGAATTTATTATTAACTCCCCCGATTTACACGGTGTGAGTTTGTAGACGTCGTAATATTAATAATATATACCTAATATTGTATAATATTATGCATATCGTCCGATTACTGCACTCGGGCACACGGTTATACGCGAGTTTTATAATAAATTATAAAGCGTAGGTAATAAACGAATAATAATATTGTACGAGCGTGTAAAAATATACCAATGACCGATGAATATTGATGTGTGCGATCGTTTATACGTATCATCGCGATAGTAATATATTGTAGAAGACTTTTAGTGAATCGATAAATACGCGTGTGTAGGTATGTGTAAACAACATCGCAAAAATTAATATATTATTACTATTATCATCATTATCATATTATCGCGGATCTCTGATTTCGACTTAATATGCACACTACATGTTTCGCATACCTAAACGTAAGTTTTCGTGGCTATATATATATATTATATTTGATATATTTGCAAAGTGTGTATTTGTGAGTACGTGTATGACTTATCTACAGACCATCTCGTATACAGACGACACGTGTTGGCGCATTCAGTTATGTCAGAAATATTACGTACTCTATAATATAATATGATACCTTATTATTATACAATAATACAACATGCATAAATATATCTTATCCGACTTATAGCCTCCGAAGCAGAACTTTTCAATTTCCTAGCCGGACTAGCTCTCAATGATATACCTATACATAACAGTAGTATACTTAATAATCATAATACCATATAGTGATAGGGCCTACAGTCATCGTCATTACTATATTATTATTATTATTATATATATACATATAAATCGTCTAGGTGCGCGGTATCGTAACAATCATAACTGCATGGTACCACCAACTATGAACAGGAAACTACAGTATAATATTCTTATCCATAATCGTGAACTGTGGGCGTACGATGTGACAGTAGCTTGTGCTCGTCCGACTATACAATAGACGTACTGCACCACTCCCGCCCCTCACCTAAGTACACCCCCTCCACAACCATTCCGCTTGCCGTGCCTCGTCGAAACAGCCTAGTTCCGGTCAAGTGAAATAAATTGTAATATGCGTGACACGGCCCAACAATGCTTTTTTCTTCACTCTCTCAAATTACCGCACACTGTCCTCTTCCCGCCCCTCTCATTTAATGCACTGAGAGGTATACACAATACACTGCGGCAGCAGCAGCGTATATACCATGTATACTGTATACCTATAGCATAATATAGGACATAAGGTTAGCGCACGTTTATTGTCTCTATACGTTACGTTATTATTATTTTATTATGAGATACTATTATTTTCGTTGTTACTGTTCGATTAAACCTCGGGGAGACACACGACCTTGTGACTGAATAGTTGTTATTATATTATATTAAATTCTGGACGATGAATAATAAAATATAAATACTGTAGTGTTGGGAGCTCTCGAATAGTGTCTGTGCCCGGGCTTAGAGATTATTATATTAATTACTATTATTTATTTATTTTTCGTAACCAAGGGGTTTCTCGCGGAGGTCCGTCAAAATTTATAGACGATTCCGGTTCGTTTAACTGGTGCCGCAACGAGACGCCGACGGTGACTGCCGGCGCAGGGGAACGATAAATAAAAGAATTGCACGATGTTTATTATAATGTTTCGCAAGATTCTAGGGTCCGATACGCACAACCGGCGTGTATAAGAAAATTAATTAATGGATCCAGTAGTCGGTTTCAGGTGTGTTCATATTTTAGAATGCATTTAATGTTATTTACATAAAAAATTAAATATTAATTACAGTTTTTAAACCCCCAAAATCCATCAAAATTAACCACGTAGAAAGTTATCGCGAGATAAAAATCTCTTTTTGTTTTTAAAAACAAAAACAGCATAGGTACGCTAATTTTATAATATACTTTATAATACGTTTGGAAGGAGGTGAATTTTATATTTTATTTAGGATGACGGACGTACGTGATTGTATCAAAATGTATCTATAATTTAATTTTTTTTTATCGTGAGACAAAATGCATAATAACTAATGACATTAGAAATCGACTTAAGATTAAATGTAAGAATCAATATGTAGCTATATATTATATAGCATAATATATACATTTTTTTTAAAAAATCCTTCGACTACATCACACAAACGACGCAAAGAATAGATTTTATACCGTTGCCGATTCGCCATGCACAACAGCCGTTATTTTTCATTAAAAATTCAATATTGATGTTTTTTGGCGGAAAAAAAATATAAGATTTTTATGATTGAAATTCGTCGATATTTAACGTTCACGGTTGCCTGCGTCTTGCTATATAGTATATATTTTACTATTACTATTACTGCTACCGCGATTAATGTAATATAACAATTATTAATTACTTTATTATATATTATTATGTAGGTCTATTGTGGCGGGCACGTGCATGACTTTGACATCGATCGCGGGTAATTAATAATTAAGCGTTGACACCGGAATTTCTCGATTTCAAAAACAATTAGGGTAAACATATAAAACGTACCTAGGTACGTGATACAGTGATAAAGAGAGAGAGGGGGGAGAGAAACTGAAGGCAGTTGCATAGGTTATATAGATAACGATGACATAGCGGTATATGAAAATTAAAAAAAAAAATCGTTACGTTTGGCGAAATCAAACGAATGTTTTGTCCAGACTGTAGTACCAATATAATATATCAAGTTTAATAATGCATTGTATACATTTTGTATAGAACCGCGGTATTGTGGTGTACTCGTGTCCGAAATAAACCGCGGTATGTTATCCGACAAAAAAAGGAATAATAAGAGTGAGCGAGGTCGAGGGTGAGTGAGAGGACCGTATTTTTACTCGAGGGGATGAAACGTAGGCGCGAAAACTCACGGACAATAAATTATAAATTATATTATTGGCGTGTATGGATTTTGACGCGGACGACCGCGCAATAGCTCTTGTAATTTGAACAATATGCGCGCGAAGGCGACAATGGACAAGAACCACCGGACAAATTTCTGTTTCTAAGAATCCGCGCCGCGACTGCAGCCATTCGATCCCCAGCCCTCTCCAACCGCTCAGCTGTTTGTTTTCTCCCCGTGTCTGCGTCGAATAAAACACTCCGAGCGCACAAAAACCGGCCCCGGCGGGTCCGATTACCGCAGACATAATGCGGTCATTCGCGGCGGCGGTTTAACATCATATTTCAGTATTTCACCTGAAACACCTCACTGGCATAAAAAAATAATTGTGACCGGGTAACCGAAAACCAATATAATACCGAAGTCCGTCACTAATAAGCCGCACTCAGATCGAGAACCAGTTTGCGTATGCAGACACACGTTCCTTTCGGGTACCTATACCTAATCAACCGTACATACCAGAGTATACCAACCTTCGTACCAGTCGGTATACCGGACGGGTGTGTGTGTGTGTGCACGCGCTATAATATTATAGTTTCTCATTTAGCCGCTGCTGCCACCTCAAATCGAACTCACCAGTGTAATATTATTATACACATGACTAATGTTATAATAGTAATGATAATATTATTATTATACATTATGCAGGTATACATATTATACGTTGTGTGTAAAATCGACGATGATTTATGCGCGGGAATAATGACCAATTATTCCGAAGCCGACAGGTGCGTATAAACATTACTCGTTGTGGCGAAGGATGCTTCATTCGGTGTTTATCGATTGCGCATAAAATATATCGGTACCGCCGTCATCGCGTCAAATAAACGACGATTTTTAAAATAAATTTTAAATAATAGTATATCGGTTAAACACTTAAACGGAATATTTTCGTATTACAAACGTGTGGATTGAGAGAAAGAGAGTATAGGTATTACATACCGTGAGTGTTATATTCTACTTTACACACGTGTATTATAATTAAAAATAATAAAAACGGTCGAAGGAGGTCTTCACATCGGAGAGAAACATATTATTTATACTATAGTATTATAGTAATATTAATTATCATTATTATAATTTACTAGTGTGTGTTATGAATTTATGAGAATTTTTCTCGCGGTTTTCTAGTTTTTTAATTTTTTTTTTTTTATCATTTCCTACTGTTATTATTTAGTATTTTCAACAGTCGTTTAATATAGTGTGGCGGTCGCAGTCGCGCGCGGTCGTGTTTGTTTACCAGAGCCGACCATTATAATAATATGATACGTACCTACTATACCTATATATACATGTGTGTAAATTGAACGGCTCGTTAATTCGGACCAGAGATAATTACGTGCGTGCCCAGTTATTGTGCGCTGTGTCCGAACAACCGTTGTCGTAGTAGTTTTACACGCATAAAATGCATAATATATATACATTATTGCATTAAAATTATATTATATTACTCTGGAGTAGTATGATATGAGGTATAGTGGATACGCGCTTCCGTATGCATATGACGGGCGACACGGACGTGCATATTGTTTATTACTATTACGATTGTTGTACTAAATAGCCGAAATCCGATGAAATGTTATCTACTGCTGCACCAGGCATATAACGTGCAGATAACTCGACTCACCGATTGCGCCGACGACAAGGTCATGACGTGTTTGTTACGAGAAAAAAAATCGTTTGGATTTATTGTTATTACCGTACTTCTCCCACGGTTAATTTTTCTTTTTTTTATTATACCCATGTATATACCTACTATATTATATTGACGAGTTTCGGCATCGAATATTTAAACGACAACGTAAAGTGCAATGCACACGGTCGCGATAATAGAATGACGGATTTAACGGTCCAGAGATATTATATTATAATTACGACTATAATTTTAAAAATATGAGAAAAATACACGAGTGTATCAGATTTCACATTTACATTTTAATTTTACGACGGCGCATAATAATATAAGTTTATATATATATATATATATATAATATATATTTGTTTTTGTGTGTGCGGTGTGTGTGCACATTAAACAATATCGTGGACACTATTCATTTTAATATAATGGTACCGACGAAGTGAATACGCCATTAATCGCGCGAGCTCATCAAAAAATATTATGTCATTTATTAACGTTTTAAATATCATGAGCGGTATATTATTATTATGAGGTCTTGGTGATGTTTTTTTCTTTTTATGTAAATATATAATATATACACCGTGCGTGTAATCAGACAGACTACTGGTAATTGAGTTATAAAGATGAGTCGATTAGCATTGAATCGGCGGATTTTGTTTTCGTTCTCCCATCATTATATATCATGATGATGGGTAGGTGAAATAGTTGGTAAAATGGTTATCGCGCACCGATCGAGTTAAGACGCGAGGCGCACGGTCTTCATCTACACACAAACGAGAATTCAACGAGTTCAACGCGACAAAAACGAATACCTATACAAAAACGCACAACATTACGGAAATCTATACGCACCTATAGGTGTATAGGAAATTACACGGCCAATAGTGTTTTATCTCATCTCTTTAGGTATATTAACAATATTTACACACAAGATATGCGGAGATTTTTCCGTTAAGGGCAAACCGTGCAACGATCGTTGTCTGATTAAACTACCTATATGAATAATAGCGCGTGCGCGAGGGACCGACGCAAATGACTATATTATTATATAATGGTAGAGGCGACAACGATATGATAGTAATAATTATCCGGAGAATCGCACGAAAACACGGTAATTTAAAATTAAATGAAAAAAGAAAAGAAGAAAAAGGCCTCGCAAATCGGCTGCATTGTTTCCCGCGATAGAAATCGGCGAAAAACCTTTCGCGATGAGCACACCTCATTAGTGCCCTGTTCGGGATCACGACCGACTTCATGAACATATTATATAGGTACATTACACACATAATATATATATATAAACGAAGACGAGGGAAAACGAGTCTCAAATTGACATATCAATTAAGCCGCACGGCGTACGATGGTAGCGGAGTGGGGGGATCTAATCACACACACACACACACACACACACACACACACATAGACTCAATACATATCCCGCCACCACTGATGTCCTTAATTGCGAAATGTCGGTATGGAGTCACGAGCGGAGAGAGGGAGGAAGAGGATGATTTACGAAGGAAAATGGTATAGACAGAAAAAAAATGTATATAATGTATAATATACATGTATAAATGAGTATGTATGCGCGTGCGTGTGTATATGGACGTTCAAAGGGAGGGAAACTGTTAATTTTAACGTCAGGACGTTAACGAGACGTTAAAAAGATAGAACATAACTCGGTAATAATTATGTACACCCGTCCTCCCACCCTGTCGGCGGCCGCACCGCGTAATATATATTATATACATTGGCGCTCGTCGCTAGTCACGGTTTCGAGAACATTTTTTTATTTTGTCTGTTTGTTTTGTTTTCGCCAGAGACCTGCAGCTAGTGCTCGCTGCTAATTGCAGGGAGGATACCATATTATTATATTAGATGCGTACACTGTGTATATACACGTTCTCTATTTTTTTTCTTTATTACTTTTTAGTTCTTTCCTTTTTTTCCCAGTCGGTCGTCTCTAGTACCTATGGGTCGTATATGTTATTTTTTTTTCTATCGACCCCCCATACACTATACACACTAAGAAACGCGCACACTGGGAAAATTTGGTCTCGTGCGCATACCGTCCCGCGGTCTTTCGTGTAATCGAATTGACCGCCGCCTCCCCACGGAAATTTCAATTAACAAACAATCCAATTCGGTCGTAGATAGACCCTTCTGCATAGTATACGCCTTCGTGTCTACTGTCTAGACGGTAAGACTTCGGAATTCTCAAGACAATTCTATACGAAGAATATTAATTTAAAAATAAAAAACACACGACAGTCTTAAATAAAATGATGCTGTATTACGTCGAACATTGCTTAATAATTCTTTAATTTTTATTTGTTTTGTCAATTGACGAATTAGCAATCTTGCAACGGTGCCGATTTTTTATATACGATAAAAACTACTTATAACGTTTACAAAACATTAATATTAATTTCTATGATTTATGAGGTAATGTTTTTTTTTATACACAAGGACCGTAATAATCTTATTATAAGGACACGAATCGATTTGCCCACAACTTACCTACATAAGCAAATAACGATTTTTTTTAATCAGATTAGCCAGGTTTGGTATGTAATATAGTTATATTAATTTACCGAGCTCGTTAAAAAATGTTGTTCACGCCATACATCATCCGCCAATTTCGTGTGCACGCGTATAGAAGATGATTAGGTTTATTATTATTTTGTGGATATATTATTATTGTATACCTGAACTCGTTATGTAACATAAAATATATAATTGACATTTTGGGAGTGCTTGGCACATTGAATTTTCAGTAAAGTATACCGGCGTTGTCTGTACAAAATTATAAATAAGATGGTTAGCAGTTAGCTGTAGGTATAAATGTACACACACACATATTATATATATACAAGTATATGCAGCGGCAGCGTCAAAAACAAGAAGCCCCTGGGAGGGGAAGTTAATAAAAATTACACGGTCGAGAAAGTAGCGTGGAAATCCGGTGTTCTTTTTGTTTATTATTATTATTTTTATTTTATTTAGTATACCTACTGACAAGCCCACTTAAGGTATATCCGAGGGCCCGAAGGCGACCGGTACATATATAATCATAATTCGTGCGTTGTTCGCGAAGAACGAAATCGAAAATATCTCGACGACGGGACCGCGCGCGCGCGCGCGCCGAGACTATAACATTATATTTATATATATAATATAATAACATGACGAGGTATAATATAGGTAGGTACACGGGCGATGAGATGACGATGGGCCGGAGGAGAGCAAAACACGTGGTGTGCGCAACTCGCACATTAGGGTCACATTCTTCTTGAATGGACGATCGAAAAAAGCACCCACGATTTCACACGGACAAAAACCGACGGGAATCGCGTTTTCACGGTCAAAATTATATTATAGTCGTCGTCGTCGTGAGATGCAATAGTAATTTTTTGTCCGTCTTTCAGAATTTGTTGCTGAACAGCATCGTGCGTGCGTGCGTATATGTATGTAATTTTATTTCGTGAAGAGTACATAACAGGTAGAGAAGAAAAAAAATGCCCTTATTGTAAATAGGTAGCCGCCGTATGCACACGGCGCAGACCGTTACTAATCGTCCGTTCGTCATAATAACAGTAATTTTCATCACGGGTTCCCTATACATAATATTACACATAAACAATATGTATATATACGAATTGGAAACCGATCCGGCCGCTGGCCATACACACATACACATACAGCTACAGACAAGAGACAACGGCGGCTGATACGATGGACGAGGGAACATTTTTACGCTCCACGTGCATATAATATATACTTATATTATTATACTATTTATAAACGACTATATATATATACATAAATACATCGACGAGAACGCTAACAAGATGTGCACGACCGGACAGAGGAAGAAAAAACAAACAGACGAGCAGAACGACGGGAGGAGAAAGCTATACAACGCAAAGGACGCGTTGCACAAGAAAGGCGTTTTTTTATATTTTTCCTTTTCCCCACCGATCATTACCATAGCGATGCAATTTCTACACTACCCGCGGTCGTTGTCGTACGGATGATTCAAATTAAAAATAAATTCAACTGAACGAAGACTTTGGTTAACTACGGTACCGGTGATTATATATTAACGAGCGTCGATAATACGATGTTATAATATACGCGGTTAATTTAATGTTACATAGAAAAAAAGGGAATACGTTCAAGACTTACTATAAAAACACGAATGTAATATTAGTAAGTACTACAAGCTTGTATATATCTACACATAATTGTTATTTATCACATGGGTTTTTGTTCATCTCCTTGTACGATAAAAACCGTCGAACTCGATTATCAACCTCTCATAGAATGTCACAACTATTTTTTGTACGTGTAAATCACACGAACTATAAACTCGATCGACTCGTTTTTTTCCACCGTTTGTTCAATTTCCAGGATAACAACATAATAGTAGTAATACCTACCAATGCGTTTGCACGAATATTGCATATTATCGTTCTATATAGGTATATACATCATATATGTATATACTCGGTAATGATACAAATAATATAATTTATTTGTACATAGCAGGACAAAAAGACGTAATAATATTTATAAAATGTGTAAAAAAAATTACTTGAAAGAAAAACTTGCAGGTATGAACATGGAAAAAAATCCTTTGTAATCGTAGTGTTGGAACAAAGATATGAACGTGGGTTCATAGGTATACCGTAGAGTCAGAGGACATTGCAGAGTACCCAATGTTTAATTTCTTTTATAGTGCTCATAAAATAAATACACATATATTTTTATTTTTATTATTACTTAACAAGTAACTGCCATCAAATGACGCGTTACCGTTACACGGTCCTTCACGACGGGGAGTCAATTGCATCTTTTTTTTTTTTCGTTTATTTCATACTTGTACGTTTTTGGTGAGTACTTATATTCAAAAAATATTAGCGGGCCTCGGAATAGTCTGCGCCTTGTATGCGTAAAACGGTTACCACAAGTAGGTAATCGCCGTCCATATAACTGGCCATCATTCATTTTAGCTACTTGACGTTCCGTTAGTTTGTTTAAGTACCAATTTCCTATAGTCCTATACTATATAGTCACCGCGCGACAACGAATCATATACGTACGTATATTAGTGTGTGAAGAGTGGGGCGGGGGGGGGGAGGAGCGCGCCGAATATCGGCCGAGTATAATAATATAATACTATAATATACAAAACCTATACCCACAGTGTATATTATAATATACATGTATAAATATATATTTTAAATTAATATTTGATCAGAGAGAACCTAAGTAATCGGTAAAAAACAGGATCGGGGCAATTAACGTTGGGCGTATATCGTTAAAAAAATAAAAATAACGATCTACGGGCAGAAGCGAAATTTCTGAAGGAAAAAAATGGTGGTGAAGAAAAAAATAATATGTAGAGAAACCGGTTCGACGTAAAACCAATAATTTCCGAACTATGTGCCGTCGATATATACATGGACGTAAACTGTTGTGTAGATATTCGGGATTAGTTGTGTTGGTTTTTTTTTATTATTTCACTCCTGCTCGTACCTATCGCGTATCTCATGCATGCGCACTGCCCACACACTATCGTTTTTGGATTTTTGTCGCGCGTGTTGTTTGGCATGAGCGCGCGTCGCGGTCGTGATTGTCCGGAAATATATAACAGAGACGAACCGTGTGTGTCACCGTGGTTTGCGCGCATCTCCGCCGCGTCGCGTTTTTAAAACAATTTATGCCTTGTGCGACGCAATTCGTACCCAAACCAAAGTACATGAGGTAACTTATTAGTTATTACGAATAATATAATACGATAATAACAACCGCGCGAGACGATCGGAGCGAAATAAAAAGAGAAAAATACTACATCGATTTAATTAAATGTGAGTGAACAATTAATCGGTGTGCAAATAAATCGTTTAACTATTACCTTGGTATGTGTTGAGTGTGTGTGTAGCGCGCACGCAATTCGTGGCAATTAGAATGTTATTTTTTCGCATAACTTAAACGATTTTTGCGAAATGTCAGAGTACCATAATATTATGTATTTTTATACGAAAATATACATATAATAACAATATTACGTCGGCGGCATCGATGTTATTAGCTTTTCTCCATCGGCGTAATATGATTGTTTTTTGTCTTTCTGCTCAGAGAATATCCGAGGAAGAGATATTACGCGAGGTGCTGTTTAGAACATTTATAAATAAATAAAAAACGTGACTTCTAGACCGCAAATTATCGAGCGCAGTAATTTTCCGTATAAGGAAATCCACTCAAACCAAACTGTCGTCGACGTCGTTTGTTATCGTTATTATTACTATCGCCGTCGTGCCCCCGACTATTATAATTATTATTATATGATTTATATTATTAGTGGTTGTTTTACTCACCGATTATAATTATCACGTTCTCTAAACGAAATAAGTCCTCCCTCCGGCTTGATTGTAAATCGGGTCCGGTATACTACTGTATACATGGTGCAGCTTATGCCTCTGCTGGTAGTCGATGGACACGTAACTGTGATTGGACGGGTCTTCGTCCTCGTCCGTGGTCCTTTGAGACGATTCCTCGGACATACACGAGCTCTGCGTGGGCGCCTGCGACTGCGTCACTGAGGCAGGACTCATGCGTATCCACGCCTCCAAGGACGTCGGAGCCGCCGTGTACCTAGCCACCGGCCGGCCGTCGCATATCACTTTCTTCAGGTCGCCACCAGCGCTGGTCATGGGCTTGGGGTCGGGCATCAGGTACCGGAGCCGGTCCCAGAACCGCTTCTCGCCCCACGTCACCACGTCGCACGACTTGAGCAGCGTCTGCAGCTCTCGGTCCGGCGTGATCGTGGTGGTCAGCAGCACGACCACTGACTGTTTTTTCGTCTTGGCTCGTTCCAGGCACGCTTGGAACGCCGTACGGAACACCGGTTTCTCCCATTCGTTTTGCAGGAACGACAGCGACAGAACGACGATTATCCTCTTAGACGCGTCCGACGCCCCGAGGAAGCTGTCCATCAGGTACGCGGGGCTGATGACGTGTATGTCCCGGTAGTGCAGACACAGGCTGTACCCGAACCGCTCTAGGCTGGTGGACAGTATATGGTTGACGAACTCCTCATCCTTGATGCTGTACACCATGTACGCGTCGTACAGCTTGTCCGTCTCATTGGACGACGGAGACTTGCACACACGCACGCCGTACCGGGAATGAGCCCACAGGCACAGGTCGTCGCGGAACACCAACGCCAGGGCCACCAACACGAACACGACGATGAACAGGGCCAGGCTAGCGGCTACGAACGGTACGTAGTCGGTGCCCAGGACGGACGTGTTGTAGAACGGTCGGTGGATGCTGGGTCCGGTGTCGCGCTCAGACTGACACTTTTGTATGGCCGCAGCAACGGGTGTCGTCTTGTCCGAGCACAGCATCGTCGACGGCGGGTAGTCGTTATTTTTGAGCCATCCCTCGAGCCCGACGATCACGTCGCAGTCGCACAGCCACGTGTTGCCCGCCAGCGAGACGGACGTCAGTGTGTTGGCCGCGTTCAACTGCTGCCACGGCCGGAATTCGTTGATTTGGTTGTTCTCCAAGTGCAGCACTTGCAGCGACTTGAGCGGCGCGAACGACCGGTTCGCAACGCTCGTGATCCGGTTGTCGTTCAGGTACAGTTCGGCGAGCTTAGGCAGCGTTTCGAACTCGCCACCGTTGAGCCGGTCCAGCTGGTTGTTTTCGATGTGCAACACCCGCAGGTCGGGTACACCGTTGAACGTCTTGTTGTGCAATGACACCACGTTGCTATTGTTCATGTACAATACTTGCAGTTTCTTTTTGCCGAGGAATACGTGGCTGGACAGCTCACCCAGGTCGTTGCCGTCCAAGTAGATTTCGGTCGCGTCCATCGGGATCCGGGCCGGAATGGACTTGTATCCGGCGTTCGAGCAGTCCACGATGTTGGACGACCAAACGTGGTCGTGATAACATGTGCAGTTGTCGGGGCACGTCATCTCGCAATCGCACGCGTCAAAGTCACAACACTCGCATACGGAAAAACAGTGCGACTCGTACTCGCATAGGAACTGCGACGGTTTTAGGTCCAATAGCGGCTTATACTTTTCAGTCTTAGAATGCACAAGTCGGCACATGATAGAGTCCATGTCCATTATCCGGGGATGTTGGCGTTGCACACTCAGTTGGTTTATGCGCTGCAACCATTCGGTGGTACAATCGCATTTCAGCGGGTTGTCACCGATATAGAACTGCGGCAATTCTTTGTTCTCCGGCACCGGGTCGAGTCGCAGACTGGCGATGTCGATATATTCCATTTTATTGGCGTACAAAACCACCCGAGACAGGTTGGCCTTTCGCAAGAACGTGTTGATTTTGATTTTGTGTATCAGGTTGTTGTTGAGGAAAACGTTTTCCACGCTATCCGGTATCGATGTGTCCGTGATTTCGGTCAGGCGATTGAAACTGGCGTCCAACATTTTTATTTGTATCGTATCGCGTTGCACATAATAGTTGCCCAGATCGCTGATGGCGTTCTTGTGCATGTCCAACCACTCAACGCTGGACGGCAGGTACGAATAATCGAAATTGGCGATTTGATTGTCGGACACGTTGAGCCATACTAATTTGGATAGTCCATCGAACATACCGTTTATATCAGATAGCGCGTTTCCGTCCAGTCGAATGGCATGCAGTTTATTAGATGTACCGAATGCTTGCTGGTCTACGTGCGTCAGTCGGTTGAATGCTAGGTTCAGCACTTGGAGCAGAGGCATCGTGGAAAAAGTATATGCGGTCAAGTTTCCAATCTCGTTGTTAGACAATATTAAATTGTACAGCAAGTCGAGTCCGTCGAACGACGAATTTTTTATGTGTCTGATTACGTTACCACCCAGGTCAAGTGTCTTGAGCATATGCAGCTTAGACAAAGCGGCGGGCACCTGCCGTAGAGCGTTACCGTACAAGCCTAGGTCGTGTAGGTTAGTGCAATTTTGGAACGCGTGTTCGTCCACAGTATCGATACGATTTCTGTCTAAAAACAGCTGATTTATGACGTAAAGCCCAGAAAAATGTAGTGGTTCGATGTGCTTAAGTTTGTTGAACGACAGCGTGAGCGCGTGCAGGTTGCTAAGCGCGGCGAACGCCTGGTCCGCCAACATTTCGATGTTGTTATGCTCGAGATTAAGTATCTGCAAGCTGTATAGGTCCTGGAACACATGCGAGTCAATTTTCGTCAGCTGATTGTGGCCGAGGTTGAGGACGACCAGCCGGACGAGACCGGAAAACGTATCACGGTTTACCCAAGTGCTAGTCAATTCGTTATGCGACATGTCCAACACAAGCAACTGGTCGAGTCCCTCGAGTAAACCCGGCGCCAGTACGTTTATAGAGTTGTTATGCAGGTAGATTTCGCGCAGATACCGGGTAGAATGGAACAATTCGGGTGGCAAGGCCGAAAGACGGTTGCTCGACACGTTTAACACGTTCAGGGACGTGAGTCCGACGAACGCGCGGTCGGCAATTTGATTGATCTGGTTTTCTTGCAAATATAATTTTTTCAGCGCCCTGAGGCTGGTCAGCCCGTTATCCGGCATCGAAATGATGTCGTTGTTGGCTAAGTTTAAGTCTTCGAGCGCGGTGTTGCACGTCTTACCGGGTGCCGTGGGGCCATTTCCCCAGTCCGAGAAGCCCAATTCGAACACGTCCTGTAACCGATTTTTAGTGAGGTTCAGGTTGGCGAGTCCGACTAGCGGACAGAACAGTTCTTTTGGCAAGTTCCATATATTGTTATCAGACAAGTCGAGTTCACGGAGCTGGACTAGACCACGCAAACTGTCCGAATGGAAATCCATGGTCATCGCGGACCAGTCGGTGTTGTGGGTGCGGATACGCAATTTCTTTAGTTCTCTGGACGTGCTGAGTACTGCGGGTGGCACGTACTTGATCTTACAGTACTCTAAGTCCAAATGGTTGAGGCGCCGGAGTTGCGTGAGAAAGCTATTCTCCAAGCTACTTTCAAAAAATATCACGTCACTGCATTTGAGCGTCAAGCTGGTAATCATGTCCATCTGGGCGGATGTCAGGTTAGATATGACGCTGTCCGCGTTGTTTATGGTCCGCAACGAGCACTTGAGTACGACGCGCAACGGTTGCGCCTCGTCCGCGGCCATCACGCGCTGCCAGTCGCACACCGGGTCGCCGTTGTTGGCGCACGCGGTGCCCGACAGCAACAACAGCACCGACATCAGCAGCCACGGCAACGGGCCGGCGGCGTATCGTCGACGGTACGTCATTGTCGTGGGTATACAGTTTTTGGCGGCACTCGGTCGTTCTTGGGGGGTAAAAAAAAAAGTCACACCCGAAACCGTCACCGGACGCACATCGCGTGAGAAAAACCGACAAAAAATGTTATAATTTTTTTTTTTGAAATTTTCTTCGAAAAAAAAAATAATAATATTCTTGACACTGGCGTGTCTCCGTTCGCGTACGGTGTACGGCCAAAAAATAAAAAAAAATCACAAACGCGTAAAACAACGCACGCACATAAAATATACACACGGGCACGGACACGGAAAAAAAATAATACGGACACTCGCGATACTCGCGGCGCACGATTAATCGAGCAAAACGTTTACGGACCGAACGGTACGGTCGACGGCGAGAAACTGTCGCGGCGATCGGCGGCGTCCGTGCGTGTGTGTCGGCCTGTGGCCAGCCGCCGCATTTCAGCCGTAAGAGCGCGCGCCGGACGTTCGCAGTCTCTGCCGCCGCCGACGCCGAGCGCTGGCGCGCGAAGTGCAACCACTTGTTTGACGGCGGCGGCGGCCACCCCACCGGGATTCAACGGCGGCGGCGGCTTCTGTGCATAAGTAACAGCGGTGGTTACGCCGCCACCGAGTGATATTATTCTTTCGGTTCTGTATTTTCTCTTCTTTACCCACCCTCCATACACCCCCCGCGCGGGCCGTCGAAAATATGTGTCGCGCCGACAATAGACACAGGGGTCGGTCGTATAACGCGGGGTCACACAATGGGCTCTCTTCGGGTAACATTATGTTTTCTTTCGGGGGTTTTTTTTTATTATTATTATTCACCATCACTACTACATCTACTACACGACCCGCAGGTTTTAGGTACAAATATATAATAAAAACAACAATAAAAATACAATATCATGTTATATACGATATTATTGACCACCGCCACCACCTGATTTCGAGCGGTACACGGGCGCATCATGTACCCCGCAACAACAATATTGTTGTGTGCGCCTCATTGTGTCCGGAATTTCTTTTGCTCTCGCCGATCGGAGCAGTTTGGATACGTCTCGCCGCGCGTACCTATACCGTCGGGCCGCTTCGCGATTTTCGAAATCGATCCGACTCGTCGGATTTCCGGTACGCATTTCCCGTGATATCGTGACGATATCCGGCACAACGGGCGTCCCGTTCGCTGCTGTCGCGATGTCTAATTATACGTCATAATCTACCACGCGATCACTCGTTGACGCTCGCAACGCAACGGTACGCGACGTATCGATAGTATGCACTGTGCATACAATAATAATAATACGACAATGACAATATGCGGAAACGACGTCGCCGAGCACCGTTTAGACGTAAACGTCGTAACCTTACCGTCGTCGTTTTCGTAAAGTTTTATCCATGCGCGCCCACCAGTCACCGGGTTGTCGTAGGGCGCGTGTGTTCTTCTGTGTCAATATTATATTATTAGTGAAACGTAGGAATTGGCGTGCGGCCCCTAGTAATTTGCGGTCACGCAACTAAACGTGCACGCACGAACCTCTTGAACGTCGGAAAAACACGCCCGGGCGGTGCAGAGTCACGACACCGGCAAAACTTTTACAGCAATCCGGCCGAAGAGTTAATGGAAAAACACTATTAAATTCATTGCGAAACGTCCCCGATGTTGTCATATAGTAATAATAATAACTATTCAATTATAATTATAATATTATTAATAGGTATAACATTTGTCGTATTATTAGGCATATTATATATTATTATAACGAAGTCGTCCGTTTATACGTTTCGTCTTCAACGAGTTTTCAATATACGATTTTATGCAAGATGTTTGTGCGTGACATTTGCCCGCCGTTGTCGTCGACGGTCCATTATTACCATTATTATCATCATCATTATTATTGTTATTTATTTTCGTTCGTACAAGAATGGAAACGAAACTAAATGGCAATTTAAAAAAAAAAATGTTTATTATAAAAAGCAGTCTTGTAATCCACAACATAAACGAATGATAAGTGGTGTGCAGTTATTACTTTTTTCAATTTAGAGACGATTGTTACGCAGATGTCGCGATTCGCCACTATTATATTAGTTCAGAAAATCGGAAACGTACCTACTTTGACAAAAGAGTACCACATATCGTGTACAGCTGCACCGCTGCTTGGTATATATCATGCACGTAGTGAGTGGCGATTTTTTTTTTTCATTTCCCGTATTCTTACACGCATAAAGATATTTTGTAAATTTGATCTTAATCGGCAAAATATATACATTCATTTCATATTGGTACGCAAAATATATATTGTATAACATGATATTAATATATTATTATATTACTATATCATTATTATAACTTAAGAGAATTCGTTTGAAAATAAATCGTGTGCTCGTCAAATGTACTTAATACTTATATTCGTTCACTTCTACATCTGCTGGCCTCGATTCCAAAACAATAAACGAGACACGCGATATTGCAATAATGTCTGACGACTGACGAGTTTATTGAAACGATTACTTTATAGGCACTATAATAAGTTTCAAAGCATTTAACAGTTAAATGATATATTCTTTTAATTGTTTCATAATAATATTTTACTATTATAACTACTTATCTTTTTCAAAAACAAAAAAAAATAAGAGATACAATATCCAGAAGAATATAGAAATTATTGTTTTACTAAAATGTTTTCTAACTATGTAATGGTTTTTTTCAATAATTACATATATACATATTGATTTTGACTTCGTATAGTATTTGTACAGCTATACACTGAAAAATGAATTTTTATACGACAATGAATACAAATTAGAATAAATTATATATGTAAAATTCGTCAAAATAGTATAATTTCTAATGTCAGTAGAAAAAAAAACGTTAAACATTTAAATAATCGCATCTGAAAACCGTTTTATGTGTCAGTAGTACAGTAATACACAGAAAAAATGCTAGTAAATAAAATAATAAAATATACTCAAGCTAAGTATATAGAACTATAAACACTTAAATATAATAAACATTTTTTACTTAGAGTGGTACGTTTAGTATGGCTTTTTTTTCTGACTACTGTTTAGTGTAGGTACTAGTTGAAAATCATCGAAATTTTAGTGGTTTACCAACGGGCGGGTAGCGTATGTGTGTAGTATATATAAACTAACTGTCATTAATTTCAAACTTTTATCTACAAGACTAAATAAATAGAATACTCCACGGTATCTCATTATGAAACTATTTTCTCGAATCACCAGTTGTCACGCGAAAACGAAACCACACAGTGGTGGTGGGAGGATAGTATATATTGTAATAAATATGTAGAGTTTACATAATTTTGAATATACCATGCATAATAATATATATTATATTATATGAGTTCATGTACAAATAAGCGAATAAAAAATACTATTGAAAATATTATTCAAAGAGTAGAATAAAATATATAATAATATCCAGTATTAAAACATTTATCAAAAACATGAATTGGAAAATAAAATAAAATATTTATTTATTTAACCTAGCTTCATATAACTATTAATAATTAAGGTATTTGGTAACCGACATACAATAGATATATTATTATCTTAATGACATGAGTATAACTATTTCACCTACCTGTTTGTTATAAAGTGTTTAGGAAATTCAAAAAATGATTATAGTCTATGTGAGTGTTTCTTTTTAGAAACCCTAAGATATCATGAAAATGTCATAAAGTTTGAAAGACACGGTTATAAAATAGTCACTGATAATGAATAGCAAGACATTTATTTTCAATATTCTTAAATTCGTCCACAAATAATATTTAACGGCGTTTTGGATAGGCAAATAAAATACTTACTTATTGAAAATACATCTTTTCAGTAATTTATAGTCAATATTATGAAGGAGATGTCAAATATATAAAAAAATCAAGACAAAAGTCGTGGTTGACTTATTTTCAATTGCACTTTTGTCACATATTTACTATTTTTTGCTATTTGCTGACATTAAAGTCTGTGCAACCAAGTTTCTACAAAACAATTTAATACATTTGGGTATTTCGGTATAATATCGATAGACGAGTGATTCATGTAAAAATATAATATTGTATTATACGTTATACGAACGCGAGTAAGCGACGGATAGTGAAGAAGGTAGGTAAATTTCTTTATAATAAGCTATAGGGTTTTATTATTAATTTTTAGTAACCGTTTTGTTTATGCATAGTGCGTTGTCCTGTCGTCTATATAAATAATATTAAATTATATTCAGCATGTACATACACGAAAGCCGTGCGCTTTATAAGAAGAATGAATGACTACGACGACAACACAGTTGTTTTATAAATTATTTTTAAAAATGCACCACCTGATCTATTCCCTGCGGCCCGTGTACGCTTATCTTGCGATTATTCTTCTACCCTCGTGCACATAGTGTATGTAACCATACTGTATACACTCGCGAGACATTAAATATTAAATCCAATTTGTCTGCGGCCGTTGATTTGCAGTGCTGTCCGAAGTCAATTGGTCAGCCGTGCTTACTCTGACTAGATACGTGTATATGTCATTACCAATGTTCGTTGCATTATCTATGTATATATATATATATTTTGTAAACTTGATCAAGTCTAGATAGTTTATAAAAGATTTACCTATAACATTTTATTTGATAATAAAAACGGCCATTTTTTTATCGTTAACAATAAGATAATTCTTTACTGTATCGTCTATATATTTTTTCTTAGAATTTCCTAGTAACTATCAATTATATTATAATGTAATGTTGTTGTTTTTATTTACACGGTATTAAGTTAAATATGGTAGTAATAAAATCATATTAAAAAAAAATATTTTTTATGTTTTGTGGCTTAAGATAAAGTACAAGACGTATAAAAGTATAATATCATTTAAATTTAAATTTATTTTTATTTTTTTATAATCAACTAAAGTTATTTTAAAAATTATCTGAGTATTCTGTAGACAATTTTGCTTAAGTTGACCTATTATACCCTCTAAATGATTGTATATAGGTACTGTAAATACAAAATATCTATTATCTATTCGTATCCATAGATTTGAATATGATGCGTGTGCACCGAAGTTTGGTCGACCATAGTCTATATAAAGATGAAATCCTCGTCAGCCAAAAGTAGGTATAGAAATAAAAAGTATAACTCTATTATAAAACAAACAAACTTCTCGTAAGGTACATGCTGTGAGCCATCGCATTGTATGGTATACCCGTTTATACAACAGCGACGGATTTCAGTGACAAAAAGTCAGTTCATTGAAAGTTTTTTTATCATAATATAGAACACAATAAAAGATTGATGGCGATTCAAAATTGTACTCCAGGACTAGAACGCAATAACAGCATCTATGGCCTCAGTGATTTCGAGGATTCCGGAAAAATATAGTTTTGAAATGTAATATTCACTATACCTAGTCTACGCGTAGATCCGTAGAAATGCACATATAATACACCATACACCACCTGAACGTAGGTACACACACATATATATTGTATATGAACACCTGAAAATCGTGTAACACATAAACAATGCGTTTTTCCAAATTTCGCAATAGTGTAATATTAGTATTATAATATAGAGATACTACTGCAGCTGCATGTATTTCATATATTGTTGCGTTCGCCTATTATGGTCGACTTGCCTTACAATACTATATACAAGCCAATAATAAATACCCTAATAAGGTTTCAACGAAAAAACATTTTTGCAGATTTTATTACGTTACATATTATATATATTATTTAATATAGTATATACTATATTAAATAATACAATATAGTACTATGTTATCACGTATATATAGAGTGGTTCACTAAACAAATAGATTTGTATTTGAAGAAAATAAATTTGTATCGCCACGATTAGGACCCATCTTAAACGGTATAACAATTCTAAGTATATTAAAATATAATTCTTATAACTGTACTGAAATTTTTTTTCAAAAAATCATACATTATTGAAACATAAAAGCCTAGTGATCACACTAGGCGAATAACACTATATAGTTTTACCCACTGTGAATTCCAACACAAGAACAATATCGGTTGCGTGTTATACACATTATTGCGGGAATATTGTTCATACATTCTAACAGCAACAATACCATTGCAATTATTTTATTATTTCCGTCCGTCGTCAAAATTGACGTTTTATAGAATCCTATGCACAGACATAGTTTTCCTTGTATATAGGTATCTCTGTGGCTCTGCTGTTAAATTGCATACGTAAGTCGCGTCGTATAGCTAGATACCTTACTCAAACCGGAAACTATTTTTTCTTTTTTTTTTTACAACACGCCATGTGTTTTTATATACAGACGTAGTATATTATATTAAATTATATTTTTATCATCGTTCATAATAATAAACAGGCAAGGTATGATGTTATTACCATCGTACCTGTACACACTATAACCACTACCTACATATTATTGTATAGGTATATATATAGTACACACTACATATACGGACAACACTCCTCTCGGTTTAGGCACATACCAAGTGTGTACAGTGTACACCAGTGTACATAGTACATAATATTAATATTATATATATATACGGCGGCGCACGTGTCCGACTAGTGTGTACAATATGTATAATATAATATTATGGCGTACGGATACTAAAACAATATAATATATTTTAATCACTATCATTGTTATTATTGTTCACCGACAACAACAAAAAAAAAAAAATGACTGGACGAAAATTGTATCTACGACGGTGAAATTGTTATCGTTAATTCGATACCACATTATTATTATTATTATTACCACCACAGTATATTATTATTTATATATTTATATAATATTATGTTTATTGTGCGATGCTTGTGTAAGTATGAACTGACGTACGAGGATATACCTATATATCCCGCCGGATTTATCGCCCGCGCTCGACGCTGTTATCCTGCGATTAACAGGCAAGTGTCGTTTTTCCGACGCAAATTTTAATTAATTTCGAACGCGATGTACATTTCCGTTTATTGTATATACATATTTCTCGAACAAATATGTATATACCATATGATATATTGTGTATATATTATTATTATACTAGTCATCGTTCGGTTTAAATCATTTGTGAAATTCAACGCCTGCAGTGACGTTTACCCTCTCTCGTGTACCGACGTGCGGTATATATATATATATATATATATATATTTTGCACAAGGACCTGTTCGTGTGGCTCATTGAAACGACAAAAAAATGAAAAAAATAAAAATACCGTCCTTGTTTTATGGGGTGCGCTAATTAGGTTGACAGAATTCCGAGGGTTCTCGTATCAAAGGTTCATAAACGCGATGCCGCTACCGCCGAAAATGCGGTAAAATGAAAAAAAAAAATATACATATAATAGGTAGTATAATAATAATAAAAAAAAATAACTGGTTTCTTTATATTATATTCGTCTTTTTTTCAACCGTCCGGTTATTTAACTTTGAAACAATTTTTGCTGTGCTAAAACCTCGTGAAGTAAATGTTATTAAAATGTTGTAATATTATATTGCATACAATAATATTAAGGTTATAGATAAGACATAATTGGATTAAAGTTTTTAAATTTCGTTTCACGTTATCATCATCACGAGTGATATATATTTTTTAATAAAAGAATCCAATTATAAAATATAAGTCGTTTGAGCCAATTATCTACTCAAAAAGGTTTTTTTCAATATTTAGATTTTTTATTAGTATACCTATTTATATTTTATTATTGTTAAAATATAATAATTACCTATAATATATACAAATATATATATACTTTAGGTTTATTTTACCTAATGACTAATGTCAATGATACCTTTACAGTTTACATATTATATGTTTACAAAAATCGTATAATAATTAAATTATGGCTCTGTCGCTCTGTGACTATCTGTCAATCTGTTATAATTAAATGTAATAGATATACGTACAGTATATGAGTATATGCTAAAATTCAAAATGATAAAATTGGTGAATTTGTAACACTAACCATAGTGCCGTAAAAACCGGGTGTGCAGAGTGTATACCACACACGGGCTACAGGCATCATATATTATATTGCATGGCCTCAAAAAGATGTATAACACGGTCTCTAGATTTTGTTTTGCACACAGGCCTGAATAGTACCTAATCTAGTTACGGCACTGATACTAACTAAATGTTTTTAATCGTATATATTTTAATTGTAACTATATTGGAGATAATAGAGTTTTGTAATTTCCTTAAAAATTAATTAAAATTTTTGCTAAAGAAAAATTAATTTATAATTAGAATTACGAATAAAAAAAAAAACAATAACACAGGAAACTAATTCACGATTAACAGTTTGACACATTTTTATTAAAAGCAAAATCAATAGGAGAAAAAATATCTTTGCATAATACGAGTATTATGAATAATGTATACCTAGTATGTATACACTATTTTAAGTTGATTTTTTTGGTATTACTATTCTTTTTATTTTTTTTTTATAACGTAATAACTAATAACTAATAATCAAAAATACACTATAATATAACTACAGCGTAGATGCAAGTTAAAACAAAAAATATATTCTTATTGTAAGAATGGTGTGTTTATAGTTATTTATAATATATTATATACACTATATACAGCCATGCGAATTGTGGTTTAACTTTCTAATATAAATTGAACAACCAATTAGGATTAAGGGATCTTTTTGCTATCTACACTATGTATACGAATGTGGAGACCATCAATAATTCAAGACAGTCTTACGCCATCGAGCGTACATTGGAGCTATTTCTTTACTATCGAGAACCAATGACATTGAATAAATATAATATACCTACACGTTTCTTGTGCAGTCGTCTTGTCGTCTACGATTAATATGTCGAAGATTACGCTTTATATATTCGCTGAATTGTATAGTCTTTAATGACAATTATTAACATTGTTAAAAGTGGATTGACACTTCGATATGTTTCTAAACGTTCACGTTGCCTTTCACGTTTCACATCCAAACACGATATATTTTGCTGGTAGCCTAAACTGTTATATTATAATACATAAACAATTCGCGAGAATTAAACGTTTGTAAATATTTCATTCTAAAAAATATCTGTAATTTTTAAATACTAAACAGCAGAAAATATACTAAAAAAATTGTTTACATTCACTTGCCAAAGACTGTTTAAGTGTATACTTACATTTATACTTTTTATATTTTAAAACTTATATTTACTATATTATTAATTGTATATAGGTATCAGAAGGAATATTCAAGGCCCTACAAGAAGGAAAGCGTAGGAAATAATTCATTTCCTCCCTCATAATTACTCCTGTATTATAACTACAGTTACCATATTTTGTGAAAATATACGTAAATTAACGAACAAATAATGCAATTATATATCTCTTTAGTAGAAGATATATGTGCGAAATACATAATAATTTTTCAATTCGCAGATGTTCAATAAGAGAATAAGATTATGTGTATTATAATTAATTATAATATAGTATAATATATGTATAGTGAGTCCATATATACCTGCTGTCAGCCATCAGTAAGATAGTGTTCAGCTTGTATCTAATTGTCTTCTACTACACGTATAACAGTTTCTAAGTTTTTGAGAAAATATTAGATATAATATATATGAACCTAACACTTGAGTACTACTTTGTACGTGTATATGCGTCATATATATTTTTATATATTATGTACGTTTCACTAATGGATTCTTTTTTTTTTTTATTAAAAACCATTAGAGTCGAAACTTAACGATTAAATGTCTTCTACTCTTCTGTATAGGTATAGGTATAGGCTGCATATGTACCTATGCACATAGTACTTACATATATGTATATATGTATATATACCTTGTATATTATACCTTTATATATGTTTTTCGATTTCAACTTTGGGCCACGATAAAGTTTTTTCTTTACAGACTTTATATCGACCATTATATAATATATATAAATATAAATTTTACTTGGTAGATTGGTCGAACATATTATAGTTACTATAGTGATTATATACATGCCTAGAAGTTCTATAATATACCTAAGTACCTAGTAGGTACTACCTACCGTCCGCGTGCATTCAAAATAATTTCGATTTCGTACATATTGTAATATTAAATATTTTTTTTTATCCGACCTTCCGGGTAGTATACGGTCCAACTTATGTGTATATAATAACGTTATTATTACACCCCCGTACATACACTTTCATATATACAATAGGTATATATAAACCGTATCATTGTACATAGTGAAAAACTTATTCAGGCAGAAAAAAAATGTGAGTGTAAGAAAAATTTGTAACAACACACGTTGTTGTATTATATAATATTATATACCTATAATAGTATAATCCATATAATAAATAAATGCTGCACTTATATATGATATTATAACTGTGTTTATAACGTTTATAGGTACCTACATGAGAATTTTAGAGTTTGTTTTTGTAACGTCTAATATAACAATCGGCTACACAATCATATAAATGAAAAAATTGCAATTTTTTTTCAAAGCCGCCACCATTTTGTCGGTGTGATCTGAATTTCACTATTAATTACTAAGATATATATATATATACACATTACACACACACTATACCTACAAGATATTCAATATGTATGTGGCTATAACAGTATTCTTAAACTTTATTAGACTCTTGACACATTTCAGCTATTATTTATTTTTTGCGACTCAATTGATAACATTTATACTATTTTATATAATGTGTAAAAACGGACCAATTTTTAATTTTATTTAATTCATAAAATGAAATGAAATATATTTTTATTATTTATATTATTTTTAATAAAAAATAAAAGACGTATTATACGTTATATTCAAATACAGAATGTATACACAACCTAAAATCGGCTCATAACTCACGGATTACTATATAATTACAACCATATATATAAATATATATATTGTCTATCAATGATAAATTCCTTGTCAGATGCCAATAATATATTGTGTATTATACATAAATATTTGTAATTATTATATACGATATTGGCACAAACATGATGGGGTGTATATATATATATATATGTATTATATATACATATATTTGTACCACTCGAAAGAATTTTAATTTTAAATGATCATAACCAATAAGATATATTATATTACAGTGGTGTTTGGCATCCGAAACTTAATAAAATAATAATAGCATAACTATTTTTTTATTTTAAATTTATTTGATTTTAGTCCTTAGAATTCTTAGATACTGCCATACTGGTAATAGCAATGTATTGATTTTAGAATGTTATGGATTTATTTTTTATTCATCGGAGTATAAACACTCGTGTTATTAAAGAATATAAACAATCTACGGTGTATAGTATAAATATTAAATATATATAAAGTTTCAAACAATAATTGAATAATAACACTTATATAGGAAGTTGATTTAAAACTTGTTCATACGAAGACAAAAATAATTATCAACACCAATAACACTAAAGCAGAGAGGAATATGAAATAATATGTGTATTATTTACCTACGAATTACGATAAGTAGGACAGATGATTTGCAATATTTGCATCTTTATTTCATATTTGTATACAGACACAAAAATAACAATCACGTTTTTCCGAGAAGTGTTGTAAGTGGGACTCCTATGCATTTTGTGACATAAAATGCTATTTTGAGAGATAAAAGTTAGGTTCACGGCGAAAAATCGTCAATAAATAAAAATAATAAATACAATAACAAATAACAATAGTATAATATTAGTGCTTGCCGCTTGGTATATTTTATCATTTTTAGAGCTTCAAGTTCACCTTAAATTATTAAGTAATGAAAAATGTATACAATATACTTTACCAATTATGACAACTGGATTGTTCTGGTGTAGTGTAACACTCGAGATCACAAATCTAAATACATAACTTAAAAAACAAATAATAAAAAAACACACATACTACATACATTTTTGCTTGAATATAAATATATTATATATTAAAATTAGCTTTAATTAATAATTGGTAATAATAGATATAAGTGAGGTTAGTATACAATCTTTTTTTTTTACATGTACGTGACTATTTCGAATTAGAATTTCAAACAAAATTGAAAATATCAATACGTCTAGACATATTATTTTCATTTTAATGGCTTTCACCTACATCTACAAACCTTTTTTTTAAAAAAAAAAGCTAGTCAAGAGACGCGGAGTTTTAAGGCTGATAGACTACTGCTGAATTGGGTATGTGTAGATTACAATAAGAAAAATCTCAACGAGTATAAATTATAAATAATATAAATTTTATAATTTCTATGGTGCGCCATCTGATATTCACGCGAGAAAGAGACCGTACACGCGTGACATATACACGACAAGATTATAATATTGTTAACCCAATGAGGTGTTCTACAAAAGTACACTCTACTCGTGGTTAAAGTAAGATATCGTTGTTTTAAAATCAGATCAATTAACATTAAACAGATATGCAATGCATATTATAATTAAAGAATGATAGGTATATAATAAAAATAGTTATTGAGCTATAAATTAATGTATCTATAGTATAAGTTATTGTTTTTATATAAGATAGCTAAACATTAAATTATAAGAAAACATAAATCAATTGTGTCAATAATTTAATGAATCATATTTTATGCGGAAGCTTAGAAATTACCAGGACACCAGGTTCGCCACGAAATCTGTGTCAATGCAGTTAATAAGATTTATATATTGGTATTAATAACGAATACCTAATATCTATGTAATAATGAATATGATTTTAAATTATCTTAGGATATGAAAATTGTCGTGCAATACTAAGAACAGTAAGAACATATACACGGAAGAGGATGATTTTTAAAATTGTATTTTATATAAATATAATAATAATATACAAAAAAATTGTGTTAAAAATAAAATATTTTAGTCTTCAAAGTAATTATTACAATTAATTAGTACTTGCAGGTAATACAATCCAAATCAATGTTACAGGACAGAAGTATTTCATATTTCTTTTAAAAAGAAATACACTATATTTCTAAATCCTATAACCTCATTATTTATTAATCTTTATGATATCTCTTGCAGTATGAAACGGTTTTATTTTTGTAGCTCAAAAATAAAATGTACAATAAAAAGAAATAAACAGAATATAAAATATATATAATATAATATATTTACTGCTTCCCTAATTACAGTCGACAGTCAATAGTTTAATTCAAATTACCTAATATCTACATAATACTCTTCAAATTTCGTTTTAATTTAACTAAATTTTTCTGAAAATTAGTTTATTTTAAAAATAATTTTATTTAATAAATAAAATTTCACTTTCTATTATTATTATTTTTTTTTCTATTGTTATTATTTATAAAATAACATGAAAAAAATTAAGTGGTGTTCATTTAAAAATCAAACATTAATATGAAGACGGGGAGAATGTCTTTAAAAATATTTAAAAATATATGTGTATTAAAATTCGAAGCCTAAATTAATATAAAAAAAAGAGCCAGAAGTATGAATTATTAATGGCTGAGAACGCTTTATAGTAGTATATTTAAAAATATAAAATAGTTGTATAATCCATACATGTTGACCGTTGAGCACTGTTGATACACGTCATTATTTTATGAAATAAAAATATGTCGGGAGAATAATACGTTATCCCGAATTTTATAAACATAATATATTATATAATACATAAATAATAAAATTGAATACGAAAAAAAACAATAGTCATTATCCTTGGCCGAGATGAAAAAACGGCTAAGTACAAAAAAAATTGTATAAACGTGTCTGATCATTAAATTGTTGGTGTGTGAAACATTTGGCCAATTAGAATGGATTTTAGTTTTGGTGCAAAGAGTGCGCGCTGTATATTTGTATATTATTATATTGTTTGTGTTCTTATTCGTTTTTTCATTCAATCTCATGAAAGAAGAGTAGCTATTATTGCAATATTTTTTACTTTTAAATCTTGAAAATCGGCTTGTCAAATTGATTAATTGACCATTGTCGAACGGTTCCTAATTGGCTATAGTCCCTGAGACAATGTGTACCGTGCAGAGACAAGCATGTGATTGCTATTATAATATTATATTATCCACAGACTATATGGAATATATAACTATATTTCATATTGTCAGGCGCGAACGCAGGAAAAAATGTCGGTGGGGTTTTTTAAAAAATGTACATAAATATCATACTATTAATTTGTAGGTCAAGTAATTTATTTTTTGTTCCTGATATTTCGGAGGGGGTTTAAGCCCCCAAACCCTCCCACCCACTGCATTAGCGCCTGCATATTGTAGTCTGTGAAGTGTGTATGTATTATATTACTTATATATTTATAATACGTCAAATAGATATAACATGCATATAGGGACCAGCTAGGTTTTCCAATTTCGTAGAATGCCCAAAATCTTTTTTTATTTACTTAAAATAATTTACAATCTATACAATAATTAGTATCATAAACAAATTTGATAGTTAATAATGGTTAGTGACAGGAGATAAACATTTACGGGCAGGCACTCAGCAGTTTCACCCGACCTGATACTTTTATCTTTTTAGGTATTATTGTGATTTTTTTTTTATTATTATTTTCATTTTAGTTGGTCTCTAGGCCACTGTCTTAACCTAACCGAGAAGTGAAATGGAGGATAGTTGTTTTATTAATGGGTTACTGACTACGGCGAGAGTTTAAGTTAGTATGCAATTTAAGGTAATATAATTTTGCTAATTGATTAAGTGTAGGAATTCTTAGATCTTTGTAAAGATTATTGTTTGTGAAGTACCTACCAAGGAGAAGACCTAAAATCTTACAAATAATGATTTTAAGCAAAAATTTCATCATAAAATTTGTTAAGAGGACGTGGCATTTATACACGTGTTGTATTACAAAATTGTAGAGATTTTGCGTAGGTAGGTACGGCATAACCAATTTTGTAATGTTGTATAATAATTGTTGTTTGTTTATATGTATAATATTATATTAGAGTGAATTGATCAATTACCAAACTTAAAGCCTAAAGGGTAAGAATATAAATATTGTCTGTGTCTGAATGTCGGTTTTCTATAATATTTTAATTTTGAAATATGTTATAACTTATAAGTATAAGATATTAAAATACTCATAAATCGTTTAAAAATCAACATACATGATATTATATAATTATTAATATTTATTTATTTATTTTTTTACTAATACTTTAATATTGTTCTTACGACTTACTTTTAAGTAGAATATTATAATAGGTAATTTACTTCAATATTAAAACTAACAAAATAAAATAGTTTCCGCTAAACATATACCTATTTTTTTGTATTTTCAATTCCATTAGTTATTATTTTATGGGAACATGGACTCGAGTTCGCAGCACCCGAATAGATGGAAACCACGAACGTATGCCGTATGGATTATTGTCATATCAATATATTTTATATGTCATTTTAACTTCATTGCAAATTGTTTATTGGTGACGAACGTCAACGAGTAGATAGTCATTTTACAGTCTACTTATTCGGGATTCAGTAACCGAAATTATGAAATCCCCCACAAATGGTAATAACTTGTCAGTTATAATATGTAATAAATTATAAAAAATAAATATTTTAAAAATATAATTTGTTGACATTACTGTACGTATTACCGTATACTTAAATTATTGTATTCGTTTGAGATGATTAATATTTGGATCAGCGACAGCAGTATTAGCTAGGTTGAGTAACGTCTAATAATACGCAATAAAATAATAATAATAATAAAAATAATACTCTCGATTTCGTGCGCAAGTTAACACTATCAGATAATTTTTAAACTTTTTGTTAAAACAGAAATTATATTTACATTTTATAAATTTAGATAGCTTCGGTGCATCTTAGCTTGTGTATAACCCATAGGTACTTTAAACTTGTGGTATCTTTTCGATACCAGAGCGACATTTTTAGGTCAGTTAAGTTCAGAGGCGTATTTGACTCGACGTTATGTAGTGGGGCGAACCAAGGGTAACTCAAGGAGGGCGGGTGCTATAGTGCCAAGCACCCAGTGTGGCAGTGTCTTATAAAATTTAATTCTAAATAATTATTTTCTTTACAATGTAGCACCCCCCTCCCACCATAAAACAAGTGTGATCAGAGTTGGAACAAAAATAATATTATAGACTATTAAATTAATTATTCATATATTAGATATTTATAATACATTAAAATAATTAAACATTTTAATTTATATTATAAAAATTGAAAAAGTTCACTAGTAATAATTAGTATTTATAATAATTTTCAGCCTGAATTTTTCTAAATTAAAAAATCTAAGTTTTTTTTTATCATTGCAAATTTATTAATTATTTGCTCAGTAATTAGTAGGTATATCAATATGTCTATTTATATGTAGTAAATCCAAACCACTTAAACGTTCTTGCCCCACTTTCGATCTAAGCCAAGTTTTTAATCTACACAAATAAAAAGTGCCAACCCATAACCACGCATCGGAAGAATTAGATGAGATGTAGAAATTGTTTATGTAATATAGTGATACAAACTTAGCCTAAATTACGTGTGTATCTAAGACCTCAGAGTCAAGTTGATGGAAAAATAACCTAACCGTTATCACCGTAAGCGCGTTCGCATTCAAATTATTTAAAACCTATACCTATGTATTATAGCGGCCAGTGGGTACTATTGTACTAGGTAGGTAGGTACAGTAGCTATAAATTTCAACAAATTGCATACCTATAGGTACTTATGAAATAGTAAATAACTACCTACTGAGAATACATACCTACCAGCTACCACTCAATGTAAGAATGTAACAGTGATACATAATACATAAAACATATTGCATATAATTTATATAGGTATATGTAATATGTATAGCTAGAACCTAAAACTGCAACAGCTATAACTTAAAATAGGTAGCCTTCGCTGTGTGATGAGGACCATTGATTAAAATTTTAAATAAACAATGAACATTTTTACAACTACTTTATATGAACATTATAACTATTGATTAAGTTTTCAATACCTACCTCTAATTATAATTATTAATTTATGATTATATGATAGATACTTATTTATTTTATTTTATTTTTGTCAGTTTACACGAGTACACGCAAAAACAAAATATCATTGTTATAAATTATTTTGAAAATAAATCTACGGCAATAATGCTCCTTAAATGACTATTCATAATGCTACACAATTTTATTGTTTTATTGAAACGTATTAAAATGTATGAGAATGTGATAATATAATATAATAATTATGATTTATGATACAGTAATTATAATTAAAGCAAATATAATTACGTATATTTTTATTTTTACTTCTTTTATATTATCAGTAAAAAATGTTTTATACTATTATTATGTATTATATATACATGTATTTTTGTATGTCTAGTTTTAGAACTATATGCTGTAATTGGGTGTAATGCCCGTAAATAATTAAAGTATACTAAACATTAGATATGACAATTAACTGTTTCAACCAATCTGTACACAACCATGAAGTAGATACTAGGTACTAATGTACTATGGTCTATTATGTACTAGCATTAGTATAGCATTTATTGTAACTAGAAAGATTGCATTTTTGATAACAATTTCTTCTTAGTTTTTTATCCAAATGACTGATCCCGGTCATGATACCAGTGGGTAGTTACACATTTACTACTTATTGAACATAAAACTGTGTTCTATCAATATCGTTTTTATTTGTTCAAAATTGGTGTTTCTTTCAAATTCTACACAAAGTATATTACAATAAAAATATATTATAATGATGTATTGCATCATTCAAGTTGTAAGCAACAATATACTTATGACTTATCTATTTGTTTTGAATACCAGTAAATGACAAATTAAAAACAAAATAATTAATAGAAACTTTTTTTTATATTTCATATTAAAATATTAACATTTCATGTTACATTAATATGTTTTTAATTAGTTCATAAGTATCACGTATGTTACATACGTTACATTTGGGACTTATAATTAAAACTTAAATATAATTTGGTATAAAACAAATGTTGAAATATGTATAAATAAAAAAAATTGCACTACAAAAATGTATTATAATAATGTCATTAGTTAACTAGGTTTTAATTCATATATTGAGTAAAAATAATCTTATCAATAAATTTAGAATAGATTTTTTGTGCATATAGAGACCCATTCAGCCCAAAAACAATATTGAGTACCACAATAATTTTATAAAACAGGTACTAAATGTAGGCTAATTAAATACAATATATTTTTATCTTTATTAAAATATTTTAAAATATAAAAAGTTAATAAACAAAAAATAACTAAATTAAATGAGTTATAAAACTTCAAAGTATAAAACATAATAGTAATAAAATTTATGACAAAATAATACTGAAAATAAAACTGTGATAAAAATATCTTGACACATTGCAAGGAATAAATGTTTAATATTATGTTATTATTGGCAATATTGTTATTGTAATAAAAAAAATAAGTTTATGGCCCCGATGAATTGAGCTTTAAAATATTACAATATTGGTATTTCAATAGAAAAAATAATTTTATTTTATACAACAGTCTTTTTGAAATAATAATTTTTTTTTGTAAATTACTCAAAATTATGTAATTAAAAACAATATTATGGAAGAATATCTAATTTAAATTATGTAATTGTTATTAATTTATCTAGATAAAGGAGAAAAATGCAGATCAATCAGTACCTGAGTAGGATATTCAATTATATATTAAATACATACATACAATAATATAGGATAGATAATTAATAAATTAAATGTAGTCAGTTGTTGAAAATAAGCAGATAAGATGTGTTATACAAAACGCCCTAATACTATGATAGTTATATATGAGGTATGTCCCAAAAGTAAGTGTACTAAATTTATTCTTGTGTATTTTATGAAAATGCAAGACTTTAAAATAGTATAATATCAGTTAAACGTTAAATTTAATCAAGTTATAAAAATTCTAAATCTAATGCTAAGATATTGAACAATACACAATAAAATATATAATAATCTAAAAGTTTTCACACAACAAATTCAATTGTACCTTATGAACTTATTATCACTACAAATACTACTAATAGTAATCATTTTAAATAGTACAACACTTATAAAGATAATTGAGAAAATGTTGAAAAAAAAATCCTGCCTGAGAAAAGATAGTGAAACATAAATTTTAAGTAAAAATAATGATAATATTTTTTGTTGACAGCAGTGAAATTGTTCAATGATAATTATTATTTTGACAAGCTTAGTGATTTTGTAGATGATTAAGTGTTTTTACCATGACAATACAACTATTCACTTTCAATTCTTAGTTTATTAGTTTATAACCAAAAACTAAATCATTAGAAATAGAATCACTGTAAAACCACCAAAGTACTTAGAAGGAGATAACTTGTTAATAAATATATATAATATATTCTAAATTGATAAGAAAAAAAATACTACACTTAATTTTGAGGCATACCAAATAAACTGTTAAAAAATTAAGTAGTTTATACTCAATTAAATTTGAAGACTAGAAAATACATTGAATCTTGGTCGGTCAAGTCTAATACTTTTATGTTAAAAATAATAAAACATTTAGACAGAAGTTTCAGAGTTTAACTTAAGAACAAATCTATTTGATTTTGGATTGATAACTTCTTCGATAATACTAAAATGGGGAAGCTTATGTACAGTACACAAAAGTGAAAGATCATTTTGTCGTAATTGAAACACAGTTCCATCTTTGAGTGCTCGAGTCAATAATTCATTACAAATTAATGACCAGGATTGAAGTGATTTTTGTTCTTTTTCATTCTAGAAAAAAAATAATATAAAATATGATGTTTGTAGAAAATTACAATGTCAAAAATAATATATAAATTAATTAATTTAAAAAGTTACTTGTAATACAGGAGATGCACTCAAGTAAGGTTCTAAAAATGCCTTTGGTGAAGCATCATGAGTTAAACATAAAGCAAGGTGAGACAAAATTGACTCTACAGTATGCCTTGGCTGTTGCCTAGTTACTCTTAAATACTTTTGAAGAGATCGTGCAATAGTTGGGAAAACAGCTTGAGCAGCTTCATATGGATCCATG
Source organism: Rhopalosiphum padi (assembly GCF_020882245.1). NCBI lineage: Eukaryota > Metazoa > Arthropoda > Insecta > Hemiptera > Aphididae > Rhopalosiphum > Rhopalosiphum padi. The sequence goes on from NC_083598.1 coordinate 36,189,083, forward strand.
GCAGAACCACCACCTTAAAACACAGAATTTAGTAACTTATAAATCATAATCATTATGTAAAAAAAATAAGGCATAATATTAAATGTAAAATAATTACCAGGATCATGATGTGATCGTTTAACATGAGTGAATGCTTCTTCGGCAGCTGTTAAGAGCCTGGCTCTTCGCTTCTTAACTCTTCGTTCATAGTCATGTTCTTCATAGAATCGTTCGTTATGACTTGAGTCTCGACGTCTAGCATGACCATTCATTGTGCCTCTGGACTGACTCATTTGGAGCGTGTTACTTCCAATACCCTCAATATCATAAAATTTAAAGCTGGAAGCATTTTTTTTTAGACTTTGAGACTGGTAAACGCTCCAAGTAGGGATTGTAAATGGAAAATTCAGTATAATATCGTTCAAGAACCCAAACAGCAGCACGCTGAATGCTTAACTGACCAATAGGATATGATCGACTTTCACCATCAGGACTCCTAACAACCTATAATTTATAATAAGAATTAAAAGATATTATTAATAAATAGGTAGAGTAAAAATTAATTTTTTTTTGGTTATAACTTTAAACGGGTGTTGTTTGACCCCCGCTTGACGAAAACTAGTCGCCGCCTAGTCGCAATCTCATTTTGAATAGAGTATACAATATACACATATACGTAAATTAATAGATTACTTTGTTAAAATTATAGTAAATTGTGTAAACAAAATACTTTTTAAAATTATAACTAATAAAAAAATAAAAAAAAATTATAACTATAGAAATATTGATTTACTTTTATAAAATACTCAAAGAGACATTTAAAGTAGATAATTAAAGTCATCATTTATACAAAAGAATCCATTCAAGTGTTTAATAATAATAATAATTAAAAGTTAAATTTTTTACAAATTTTATGTTTTAAAACATTTACGAAAAGCAATTGAATTTAAAAAAAAATTATTGTCATTTTTAATATTTTATTTTTTGAATGACAATGTACAAATTTATTTTATATTCTAAAGCTAAATATTTTTAAGGAGTATTTTATGCATAAAAATTTAATTTTGAACAAGTTTTATATAGTTTTATAATTTATAAGCAGATTGTGAAACCTTAAACAAATTAAATATAACCAATTACACAAAAATGTCATAAAAATTTGAAAAAAAAAATATCTTAGGTAAATAAAAATTAATTTAAAATTTAAAAACATAAAAAAATACTTAAAATTGTTTAGATTTTTAATTTTCAAATGTATGATTATAATATGTGTATATAATATGTTAGATAAGTAAATAATTGATAGTGATATAATCTGTATCGATTATCTATAGTGAAATTTAGATAACATTAAAAAATGTTAATTTGGACAATGTGATAATAGGTTATAGGAAATATTAAAATATATGTGTGATTTTGTCCCTTGCAGTTTTTAATCATTTATGCAATAATAGGTTAAACTCAACTAAAGCCAATGTTACTTCATTTATTGAATATATACCTTGATGTAAAAAGCTGGCTGAAGGTGTCTTATTTCCATTAACACTATGGCAACATAATGAATACAAAGTAGACAATCACATAGGGAAGAAGAATAGGATACCAAGGCACGATACTCAAGCAAATCTTCACCTGTAGCTGTTGCTCGTACTCCTGAAAAATAAATTTTATATTTTATAATATATGTCTTATGAATAGAAACCTCAAGAAAATAATTAATATATATTAATATTACTAACATATACTTTATAACTTCTACAATAAACTAAATAAAGAAGCACAGGTGTATTATATAACCTTTTCATTTTTATCCCATTTAAAGAGTAAAATTAATTTTAATTACATTAAAAACAATATGTTTTTATCAGCACCTAAATTTCTAATTCATTTGGACAATTCAAATCTGTGACTGGAAATAACTATAAAAAAATGACCATTAATAGTATTTTCTACACCTATTAATAAACTTAATGAAAAATACTAATGCTATATTTGACATAAAATAATAAATACTTTTAAAAATTGAGCTATTCTAATAAAGTAATAAATCATATATTAGGTATTTAGTTTACAAAATTGAGTAATAATTAAAACCATTAGATTTTGCAATGAAAATTTTCTATTAAAAATTCTTATATAACATGTTATTCTTCTCAGATTTTATGTTTATTTTCAAGAAAGAAAAATAATATTTTTCTTTATAAAAAAAATATTTAAATATATTCCTACTACCTAGGTATATAATACAAATTGATATCTAATGTAATCATTGCATAAAAAAAGGAGGTTAAAGTTTCTTGATTTTTAAAATACATATTATATTGGATATTATTGAGTAATAAAGATCAAAACTTACCCTCCGTGACTTGAACTACATAGAAAAGCCAAAAAATACCACAACAAATTGACACTAATGCTAAGACGATTGCTCTAAAAACATGAATGCGGGGCATGGTTGCTTTCACGGGACGTAGGAAAATTGCCCATGATGCCACAGCCAATAAAAACATTTTGAATGCTAATGAAACTAACACTCCTTTACATTCTGCACCGCAATTTAATAGGGTTTCTCTTTGTTGAGGACTAAGATTTGTAGCTGCAGGACTAAAAACACCTAATTAAAAGAATAACAACATTAATTAATATAATATATTTTATGTTATGTTAGAATGTTAACTATTGTTTTTATTTCTATAAATGTTTTTAGATAAAAAAAAATTCAAATTATAAAATTATATTTGATGCCTTAGAGTTCATTAGAAGACATTAAGTACATAGATATTCAATGTTTATTAAATATTTAATATGTTACAAATAAATTACCTAATTTTGGTAAAACTAGCATAGCTAATGGACTAAGAAAAGCGACTAGAGACAAAAGCCCAGTCAAGGTAGTAGCTATATAACGATGGCACAATATTGGAAAAGCACTTTTTTGCTCAGTATCTGGCCATAGAGCACCCATTTCTTCCATGGATCCTGACTGTACTGAAGTATTACCAGTAATTGCTGTGGTATTTTCACCCCAATTTTCATCCTATATAAACATAAAAATGAATATAATGACAATTTATTAGTTTATTACTAATGTTATTTAATAATAAAACAACGAAGTTTTATACATATATATATATTTATTTATTTAAGAGAATTATATAATCTATATAAAATGGTACAATAAGCATATGTGATGAAAGTAGGAAAAAAATAAAAAGAGATTACTAGTTTAAGAAGTCACCAAGTACCTAGTAATACTTAGTTTGGAGGTGAAAAAGGAAAAGAAAAAAATATAGCTTAAAGAAAAAGATCTCTATATTATCTTTTTTTTAAGAAGAATTAAGGAATTTAATTTTCTGATTAGTGTTTTCATGTTTATCTAGATGTGAGAAAAATCACTTTAAAATACTGACATTTTTTGGCATTTAAGTCATTGTAAAGGGTTTGATTTAAAATGTATGAAGTACAAGTGATTTTATTCATATTTGTTTTTTTGGCTGTTTAATTAAATTCTCCATTTAGAGAACCATATTGAAATAAAATAAAATTGAGGTTGGATTTAAAATCAAAGCTATTAAAGAATATTCATGGATTTATCATTTGCATAATCAGCAACAAGGGTATCTTGCAATACAGGTTCACCTGATACATGAATATTAAACAGTCCGGGTCATAGTACATCTCCTTATTAGTTAATACAACATTATTTGTGTTGAAGTAATGTAGTAATCACATCAATCAATCTGAGAACTTGATGAATTGTGCTGTTTGGAGTGAAAACCAAATTGAGGTTTATAGAGTATTTGATTCGTGATAGTGTGAGGGGAAAAGTGCAGTAAAATAAATCTTTTGCATATTTTTGAGAAAAAAGGTAAAGATCTGATTAGGCTAATGAGCCTATAGAGTTCAGAGGTTTGTCTAGCTTAGTAAACATAACTATGTGAGAAATTTTTATGATATAGTGAAATGAAGATAATTTTAAGATCAAGTTTAGAATACTTATTTTACGTGATGTTTCATAAGATGTAATATGTAATGTAATGTAATCTAATAGGTAATGGAGAAGCTAAGATTTTTTTAACATTATCTATGTACTAGTCATCATAGATATTGATGTGATATAAAAATATTATTATTATTTATTATTGATTAGATACGATTATAAAATCAATGCTAAATTACTATAATATGTTATTAAAGTTCATTGTATGTTCACAAAACCAAAATTCTCAAGATGATTAAAAGTTATTGAAAATAAATAAAGTAAACTGTATTAGATATTGAACAAGTTAATTAATTTCATAACAACATCAGTATTAAACTTACTTAGGCATCTATATTTTATAAAATATGAATGAAAAATGTATACATTTATGTTGGACAAGTAATAAACTAATAATTAATAATTGAAGAAAAAAAAAATAATTTGAGCTCTAAAATAATAACATAAATAATTACTTGAGGTAATATTTGCACTTCAACAACATCTTGTCCATCTCTTGTATCATCTAACATCACAGTAGTTTGATATGGTGCCATAGCTGTTTCGTATGGATTATTTAAGCTATCAGAATATTTGCGAGCAGTTCGAGTATTGTTTCTACACATAAAGATGTTGAAAATAGTTGTAAGTTATAGTTGTTTTGTAAGTTGTGAATCAAGAAATTAAAAAACTTACTTATAACTGTTAGATCTATGATTACCACCAGATTTTAGTGAGTGACTCTTGTATTTGGATTTGGAACTGTACTCACTCATGGACCTTATAGACTCGGTGTCCATAATGACAACCCAACGTTTTGCACATCACCTGTAACCAATAAAACTAAAAGGTGAAAAATATAAATCTCTAGAAAATGAATAGAAATCTAACACACTGTTAAGTATCAAATGGAAATTCTAAAATAATTTTTAAGATATTTTCATTTTAGTCTTTAAGGTATATAAAATGTTATACCCAACACTGGTCATATTAATATTTGAAAATGATAAATCAATTTAAATATTATCATTAACTTAAAAAACTAGAAGGTACGTGAAAAAAATAATTACCCTTTATTTACAGACATCATTCGATCGTAGTCTGTGCACAGTGCACTGCATTTAATACTTATACAGTTATACACATTATTTTTTGTTATACTCGACAATCGTAGTCGTAACTATTTACAATTTTGTTTACATCCGTCATCTAGCCATGATAAATTATGTATCTTGTCCACTCCACAGTCCTGCAGAGCTACGAGCGTATAATGACCCTATAGTACGTGATGATTTCGCGATTGATATTTTTTGTAGGTTATGCCCGTTGTAAAGATATTTCATGTTGCATCTACTGACAGCCTGCTGATAGCGCTTAGTCTGAGCAGGAATCCACTATCAACGCCATCCATAAATCATAATCATAAATATTCATAATATTATTATTTATATTTATTATCATTTTACATTATACTTAAATCACAGAATAAATCTCCACTAGTTTTTTACAAAATTCTTTAAAAATTTTAAATACAGATTACAGTTACTAATATATCCATAAGAAAATATTTACAATCATTTTCAAGAGAAAAATTCATGTTTGGTAAGTATTTAAATACTTTTTTAGTTGTACCCTTATCTAAAAAAAATAATTATGTAATTAGAAATTATGTATCATTATTCATTATAATGTAGAACTTTGACGAGGTATCTATTTAATTTGTTATATTTATTTTAATTCTGAAATACTTTAATATTAGTTAAATAATAAGTACTGTTAATGGAATATAAAATGCAAGCTTAATAATTTGATTTTAATTTTTGAAAAGTATTTATCAACATAAAATTATAAAAGTATTTGATTTTAAAACACTAATACATTCAAAATAGTATTTTAATACATTTATCCAAATACTTTACAAGATAGATCAACTTGTTCTACAACTAGTTATAAAAGAATCTTTAATAAGATTATACACTAATAGATTAATTTTATTATATCTATTAATTATTTATTCAACACTTCAGTAATATTGCAAGTACGGCTGGTGTATGCAGTCTGTCGTATATAATATATACTATATAGTATATATGTATATTGAGCTATCCTTAAGGGCAGAACATCAATGCCCAGACTTAGGCACTTTTTTTTTTAGTTTTGGAGCCTTGACTTTCCAAAAATAAAAAATAAAATTGAAAAATTGGTTTCAAAAATGTTATTATTTTATAGAAATTAAAATTGAATGTTTCATATAGAGGAAATTCCTATAACAATAATAGGGACAATGAGATAAATATGGTAGGACAAAACTAAGGAATACAATAATTCTTTCAGAAAACCCTGTAGAGATGTGTTTCTTTAGTTCCATGTACAGCTCATAGCCATAATTTGATTCTTGGTTATTTATATACCTATATAATATATATTATTTCGTATCTATACCAACTGGATACTGGCAACTGCTAAGTATGACTTTTTGGTATAATTCAGTCTGTATTACTTTTTTGGTTTAGGTTTCTAAGATGGAAAATTCTTTTGAAATAAGTTTTTTAATTTAAAACCCATTAATATGAAGAATAAAGAATTTAGTATTTAAAAAAAATTAACATTAAAAAATAAAACTTAAAATAAAGCACCAATAAAAATAATAAAATAATACTTACTATAATAATTAAACACTTAATAAATAAAAATGAATGTCGAACTTCTAAATTATTATTGTACCAGTCCTGCTGGGCCTCATAGTTATTATTATTTTCTTAATCCTCTAAAAAATTTTAAGGACGAGCTGTCCTTATCGTTTATGTATTATACACAAATAGGTCCTATTATTAATATATAATACAGCTATGGGCATTGGAGTACTATCGCATACAGAATAATGAAACATTAATGGGTTGTTAGAATGTCCAAGTTGTAATTGTAACGTCGAGTGCCTATATGAATCCCACATTCGTTACAAGTTTTTGTTACTGATTCGCTACGTTTTAGCCCATCATTGGTACAACTACAGTCGTGTCACAACTCACAACGTCGTATAAAGTCAACTAAATTATTATTAATACCACGAGGCTAGTGGCACAGTCTAAGATAATATTATTATCAATTATGATCCTATTATGGTAATACGATAGATTTGAATTTCAAAAAAAAGCGGTGGCTGCATACAGTGTTACCATTTCACGAGCCGGTATCTTGGGCACCGGCGCGCCGGTTCAGGATTCTCGTCGGTCACCGGGGACCAGTCGCCGCGGCTACCACTCTACAGTCTACATGTCTACAAGTCCACTCCCCACCATCACCTCAACCGCAGACCCTTTAGATACGCAACGCATACAAGCGCGCACAACATTGCTGTATTATACATATATTTAAATATATATACACTAGTAACTATATATATATATATATTGTATGTTTATATATATATATATATTGCATTTTCTACTCTGTCCGACGTTACCCGTCCCGTTTCTTCGTACGGGTCGTCCCGCACCGACCGATTACCGTTTTAGGTCATTTACTAGTGCATTATCGCCGAACGCTGTATACCTAGTCCGGACTTGGCATTTATAATAACATAGCTTCCGCCGCCGCCTCTCGCCAGTCGTTTGCACCGCCACCGCCCGTCCACGACTACGACGACGACGACAAAGTACAAACATTAATCATCCAACGTGCTTACATTTCGGTCAGTGAACGCGATACCCGATAATATTATTTATTATTATTGTTATTTACAATCGTCCATCCTGTTGGCATCACGCAAGTGCTCATTCTTCGAGACCGGTAAGTCGTGTCCCCATTGACCGCACACGCGTTCTGCTCGCCACTCTGGCCCCCGGACTGAATTTTGGGTGTTGTCGTCGGCAGCTGTTTACCAGCACATATATCCATCGTCTTCTTAGTTCTTGTAATCCATTCAAATTACCGTCCCAGCTCGAAGGAATTGTGCATCTTTCGTTGTTAGATGAAACCATGTGTCCCATTTCCCTGTTAGTCTTGATTCTGTAGCCTGTTCGCAGACAATCCACACACTCTATTAAGTATTTTATAGTCCTATTAAATGTTATGTACTTACAGAAATCTGTAGTTTTATTTGTCCATAGCTTCACATAAGAGAATACTTACACCAAGTTTATTTCTGGAAAATGTTAAAAAAAAGGAACTAATAAAAATGTATACAATCTAAAATTGAACCTATATCATGTTACTGTTGTTTTTAATAATACATTATTACCATCAACTATTGAAATATATTATGTATTTTTAATTAGTTCTAAACACTATACCTAATTAAGTTACTGTAATTTCCAATTAATTTCTGTGAGAATAGCTCAACTGTATAATTAATATATCACTGTCACATTCAACTTCAACACATTGATGACACATGTGTAGATAAACTCAGTTCCCCACTGTGCATGTAATTTCTTCCGAAATACTATGTGTTCATTGAAATAATATACAAATAAATAGGTACCGTCTATTTATATTTAGAAATACTGTACGATTAAATATCAAATTGTGGTCATCTACACATACCTAATAATCAAGAATTTGTCAATAATGTATTTATGTAGAGCATCAAACAGTATCAAGCACATTGTTAAAGCATCCATAAAACTTATTATTAAATTAATATTGGTACTTATCCTTGTTTAAATAATATAAAATTATATTAACTAGTATTTTTTTCTTACAGTCTAAAAACATTTGAATAAATGCACTATTGAAGTTTATTGTAATATACAAAATACTTGGTTAATTTTATTGACATGGAGGCTACATCTACCGTGTCAGAAGAATCTTCTATTGACAAGACTACTCAGGTTAGTATATTTTTTTAAAGTTTAGTGTCACTGTAGTTTTTTTATTAATCATAATTTATTTTGCAGCCAAGTAATCAAAAAGATGCATCATGTGTGTCCAGTACAGTTACAGAATCCTTGCCCAAACAGGCAGATGCTGCTGATAGCACATCTGTAGCCACTCAAGCTTCCGAGTTGGATATAGCAGATTCAAATCATCCGTCTAATGATAAGAACCGTAAAAAAAAAGACCGTCATTTAGCTCAAGCATTGAAAACTGTTTTGAATAGTATGAATTCTTTAAATACACCTGAAGAAAAACTAGCAGCATTATGCATTAAGTATGCAGATCTTATGGAAGAAAACACTAAGCTTAAAGTAAATACAATTTAAAAAATGTAGAAGTAGTAAAATTTATTTTTTTTACAAAATGTATTAATTTTTGGTTTTTTAATTCTGTGAAATATTAGACTGCTTATAAACAAACTGAAAAAAGAGTATCTCAGGCATTAACAGAACGTGATATAGTCAGAGGTGAAATGAATAAAGCAGTTATGACAAGAAGTCGATTAGAGAGTTTATGTAGGGAATTGCAGAAACAAAATAAAGCAATAAGAGTAATAATCAAATTTCTACATATTAATTTTAATTTATTAAAACCTATTTAATAAAACCTATGTATTTTTTCTAGGAAGAGAGTCTGAAACGTGTCAAAGAAGCTGAAGATAAACGCTTGGAAATGACGAATAAATTTCAAAACACTTTAAGTGAAATAGCTTCAGTGATGCAACAAAATAGTGAGAAAAACAACAAACTCCGTGATGACAATATGGATATGTCTTCTAGGCTTAAGAATGTGTGCGAACAGTATGAGCTTAGAGAACAGGTAAATGGCGCTGTAAGCACATTCAAGTTTATTACTACTATTATTGTACAGTTTTAACTAGGAATTAATTCATAGTATAGAAAACTTGTAAATTGTTGTAGCAAGTAGTTAAGTTAGCTAAACAAATTGAGCTTGAGACCCAATTATGTGATGCTAAGCTGGCCAAAGCAAATATGGAAATCAGTGTAGAACGAGAAACTATTTTAAACGAGAAGACTCATTTATTAAAGGTTTGTATTTAATTTTGCTTTAAATGTATTAAAATTATAATGCACAAAATAATTTTTTTTTTCAAAAGGAAATACGACTATATCAAACCAGAATCGAGGAAATGCAAAATACTGAAATAGACTTGCGAAACCAAATTTCTCTATATAATGAAAAATATGAAGAATTTCAAAATGCTCTAGCACGAAGCAATAAAGTTTTTGCTGGATTTAAAGGAGACATGGAATTAGTGAGTAACAAAAAATAAAAAGTAAATTATAATATAAGCTTTATTTGTATTGAATATATATTTTTATTTATAGATGTCAAAAAAAATAGTTAAACAAGAAAAAGAGTCTGCTAGTTGGAAAATGCGCTATGAGCGCTGTCAACAACTTTTAGATGAAATGACCTCTGAACGTACTAGAATGATAAGTGATTTATCTGTAGCAACTCGACAATTGAGTACCTTACAAAAATTATGTCGAACTCTTCACTCTGAACGACAGGCACTTTTATCTAAGTTGGAACACGGAAAAAAAATGCCTGAATTGCCACCAGATGTGATATCCGGAGAAATGGCTGAGCGTTTCACAGAGGTCAGCATGTGTGCAATGGCGGAATGGTTTGCACGCACAGATAATGCAAAATCTAAACGTAAATAAATCTAAATTTTTGGCCAACTTAATACTCATGTCATGGTCGCATTTCAGCGGATCAGTCTAAAGAAACACTACAGTCAGCCATTGATAACCAAATGAAATTGACCAAGGACTCGACTGAGCAGCCATCAATTATAAATGGAGAAGATACTATGTCCCCAGAATCTCCTTCATCATCTCAATCGCATATATCAGATGAACCTGCCTATGATACTGGTGTTAGCAGTAGTTCGTCAGTTAATGGAGATAAAGTAGAATGTGTCGTTGAAAATAACATTGAAAATAAGTCAGTTAATGAACAAGAGTCAAAAAAGGCTGACATTAAAAAGGCCAAGGTAATTATAATTACTTAACTAATACAACATTTATTTTAATATCGGTAATTTATTCCTTTGTAATAAATATATAATAAGATTTAAGAGACATCGGGTTAATATAACTGCATTAAAAATATATCTTTCATAGTTTTATATAAAAATAATGTACAAATATTATGTAGTATTTCCTTAGGTTTTCTAAATTAATACATATTAAAATCTTAATGTCAATATATTACAACTTTTTCAATAGTTATTAGTTTGATAATAAATTATTATAAATTCAAAATTGTAATATTATTGTGATATTGGCAAATGGCAATTCTGCTGCAAGATATAATGTAGGTATAATAGAAACACTTCTTTTAAAGTTGACACAATATCGAAAAAATTAGGAAAATCTCAATATAAAAAAAAAAGAAAATATTGTATAACAGTGGTTTTCAACCTTTTTTGGATTGCAACCCCCCCATTTTTTATTTTTTTGTAATGCACACCCTTCAATAAAAACGTTTTATTCATCAAAATTTGATTTAATTACTGATAAAATATTTATATGGTATATAATTTTGATTAATTTACACTTAAAAATTTAATTAATTTATAATGCAACATTATTTTAAAATGCATTGTTAATCATACACAATAAATTTAAATATAAAGAAATACATAAATACAATTTAAAAATGTACTATTTAACTTATTATTCACTTGTTAATGGGATACTTGAGCTAAAATTACACTCCTCGGCATGTTATTGTATAGATATAGAACAAAATAAACAATTATAACTTTATTTTATTTTTTAAATATTATGGAAAAATTATTTTGTCTATTATTTTTGGTAACCCCCAGGTTGAAAACCACTGTTGTAAAAAACTATCAATACATCCTAATTTAATCACTATTTTGTAAATTAAATAAATTCTAATTTTTTTTATAAAGGTGTTAATTTATAAATTTGAAAACTATATTATAAATTTAATAAATATTTTTTGAATTGATATGTCACACTTTGTTTGTTTTACCATCCATCTAAAATACATATTGAACTGAACTTTACTACCAAAAAAACTGACCTGTCTATCTTATACAATGCCAAATGTAAAAATAAATCAACTGTATATTACTCATCTGACTGCTATATTTAATTTTGTCAATTGCGTGTTTCAGGAAACTCAATCAAAACGGAAGGCTAAGAAAACGTAGTAATTTTTGTCTTTGTTTGACACGTAGTAGTTCACTAATACTAAATTTATGAGTTGAAACCGCCAACTGTTTTTGTGAAACAGTGGATGTTTCTTATAAGCAAAATTTTTATTATTGTTTTATTTTCAAGTCATTATTTATCTAAAGATTATTACCTGTAATCGGTTTTAATTTTTAATTAAATTAAGCTATATATATATATGTTAAATATATGAAAAAAAAATTTTATTATTAATTATTATAATGGTATTCATTTATACGTTGTAATTATTGTAATATCTATTATCATTTATTTATATAGCTTTGCCAATTTTGCTTTTATCGTAAAATGAAAAACAAATAATAAAAATAATATTTAAACAAATTTTTTTTTTCCAAATTAATAAGCTTGTGTTTTTAAATGGTGCCGAAAACAATATTGAACTATGATATATGTGAAAAGTATGTTATATTTTATTAAATAAACTCGAATTATAAAAATTATCCTTGAACTATTTTCCTTTTCAGTTTCTACTTTAACTTTACTATTTTAAATTTAAACTAGTGGTATTAGTAGTTTAAATGATTATCTACATATTATTTATATTGGTGAATAAACCGAGTTTATTTTGTTAAACCTATACAATTATTATAACTTCTGTAGTACCTTGTCCAGATGTGGTTAAAAGGAGAGATGGACTATTATGTTCATTATTTAAAATTATATCTTAACATAACTTGAACCAGTGATTGGGATAATACATGGGATATATATTGAACTTCTTATCTCCCTACCTATTGTATTTACAAATTTACAATATAATGTTTGAGTAAAGCATTTAATGAAAAAGATATCCATATCTAATTAATTATTTTAGTTATTAATTTAGTATTATTATCATAATTCATAATATCCATATAATTGAAAGCAGTTGAAATTAATCTATTATAAATATTAATAACCATTATCACAGATTAAATTAAATTAAATTAATGTAAGTGTGTAATTATGTATTATTGTATTCTGTTGTTTAACTAAAGAAAGGTTTTTTTTAGTATACCGCAGGGTGCAATTCAGTCAATGAATTTGAACAAAATATATAAGTGTGCAATTTGAATAAAAAGTTTACCAATTAATGATTTTATTTATTGACATATGAGTGAATATTGAATTTAATCAATTTTCCAGACACTTATACCATTAAGTATAGTGTATACTAGTATTGCTTATACTTTAGTGTCTTTGCAGGTGCACCATGCACTGATGCACTACAATATCAATAAAAAAATATATATTTATATTAAATTTAAATTGATATACTAGTAATAGTATTTCCAATCCTATGGCACAACCAGTATTTTTTAAGAGAAGTATTCAAGTATATACAGTATACTAAGGCCAAATACATTTCAACATTTATAACACAATATTATTTCTAAAATAACGGTTCAAGTTGAACAGTATAGACAACTAAAACACCTCACTTGGTTCACTCCTAATCTATTAGCATTGTCAATGAATCTAAAATTTGAATGCTATTATCACACCAGCATTTGTTTTCTCTGCCTATCTCCCACATAAAATAGGAACCTTTGTTGAGTATCTTTATACTCCGTATTTCCACGGTTACGACTCTCTGGTTCAGATTAGGGCAAAAGCACCTATTATATATTTTATAAAAAAGAGTATTTCCTGTGCATTGGCCAGATAGATTTTTAATATTTACATTTTTGAATAAGTTATTAATGGTTAAAAATAATCGAAATTATTTTAAATTAAAACATGCTTATATTTATAAAAAATGTAAATATAAAAATTTTATCCGGTCAATGCACAAGGAAATACTCTTCTTTATAAAATATATAATAGGCGCTTTTGCACTAAATTGAACCATAAAGTCGTAATCGTGGAAATACGGAGTATCTTTGTTCCTATTTTATGTGTGAGATAGACAAAGAAAACAAATGCTGGTGTAGCGGCCTCTAGAATATACGGAGTAATTTAAATTTTATATTAGGTACAACCAATTTATCATATAAATATTCATAATAGAGAAAATTAAGAAAGTTTTATATTTAGAAATATTTAAATGATTAGTATTTACTATTTTCCAATATTATAGTGATGGGGGGGGGGGGTGGTCAAAACTTTATAAATTAGGAACCTACACCTTATACATCCTAATTACACTAAATAAGCGTTAAATATGCATTTAATTTTTTTTTTGTTTTTGGTAAAAATAATATTTAAAAGATAGGGAAAAATATACACAATTTTAATAAGATATAATTACAAACGAACAGCATTACAGCAATAATCAACCCTGCAGCGGCTGCAACCAAGCAATGACATTAATTTTAATCAGGTTTTTTTTATATTAGTAACGTTTTTTAAAGACATATTTTTCAACAAATAAATTTAGAAATAAACTCAGTCCGACATTTTCATGAAATATTAATAAAAAAATAAGTAACACAAGTAAAATGCAGTAAAATACAATTTTATTTCAAAATATGCGTATCTTTTTAAAAAACCTTAATATGCACACTAAAATTTCATTTTTGAACTTATTAGATTGTGATTCAAATTTTTAGCTCATCCTGCAACTTTTTGATGCACTCAGTAAAAACATGAAAATGCATGAACTTCCGGGCCCTATTTGTAATATGAATCTATTAATAAATTATAACGTTTGAACATTATTTTTTTATTATTAATTATTATTATCATAGCTTTATTTGTTTCATATATCACTATTACTGTTATCACAATCAAGCCTTCGTACTTATCAGTTATGGTTATCACTAAAAACTCAAGGAGATAAACGTGGTCTTGGAAGACCATGCAATTAAATATCAGTATATCACACACAACTGAAGTACCTACTGCGTAGTGGTGACTTTTGGCGAGGCCCTAGGTATGAAAATTGTTGTATTTATATATTACATGATATGTATGTTATATTGTTTTTATTGCACTAAAATTATTTTTATGTACAATATAATATGTTTGGATATATGTCAAGTATTATTAAGGTAAAAGCTAGAGTTCGAATTGGTATGTATCTAAATAGAAGATAGGAAATTAATCGACTTTGACGAGTGTTAAATACGCATCTAAAGATTCTAGAAGATGTACAATTAGGCAGCTCAGATTAATATTAAAATTTATTTATTTTTACTTATAAAATTTAATAACACCTATTTGTAAATACATGTGAATCGATTCATAGTATAAATAGATATTTTTAAATAAATCAAAAATTTAATTGAGTATAGTCAAATTTATGATAATATAATATACTTTTGATGAATCTTGTTTTAAGTTTTCAAGACCTATTTATAATTTTCAAGATTTTGACGAATTTTGTCAAAATTTTAAATTTAATTGCTTAAAAAAAATTGTAATTATTAATTTTCGATATTTTTATGTTAAGAATCTTGAATTAAAATTTCTCGTATTTTTACCTAGTCATAAAATGTTATCAACAAAAGGTCAAAATATTTAAAAAATTATATCATATAGATATAAAGAAACAATAATATTATTACTTGATGAAAATTTCAAGTTTCTATAGTTTTATTCGTTATTGAATAACTGGTTTTTAGCGTAAAAATTCTCGTTATACGGGTATTGCCGGTATCCGCCAATATCTTTTTCCGCCAAATTAGAAAAATGTCATTCTTTTTTCCGCTAGCTATAAATTATAAAATTTTATAGTTTGGGAACCCTTACGTAAAGATTTCATATTATATTTTTTAGTAACTAATAATTATTATGTGTATACAGGGTGATTCTTTTATCATGAACCACTCATTATTTCAAAAAGTATTCATGTTTTTGAAAATATTTTTTCACATAGTTTCAAGTTGTAAAAAAACAACTTTTTTATTAAAAAATTATATTTTTAAATATTTTTTATCCTTATATTTTTTAAGTTTTTTACTTTTTTGAATGACAACATAGTTTTAATTTCATATTCCAAAGCAGAATAATTTTCTGAGTGTTTTGATACATAAAAATCGAATTTAGGGCGAGTAGTTTATGAGTTGTACGTGTTTAAAGATTTAGACAAGCGGAGTAGTGAACAAACATTTTGCGGGGTAACCCCGTACCACTCCACTCCGCGCATCTAAACTTTAAATACTTATAATTCATAAACTACTCGCCAGAAAATTATTGTGCTTTGGAATATGAAATTAAAACTATGTTGTCATTCAAAAAAAGTAAACAACTTAAAAAAATATAAGGATAAAAAAAATTTAAAAATATGAATACTTTTTGAACTATACGTGGTTCATGATAAAAGAATCACTCTGTATAACAGGTACGCATTATACAGTTAAATAATAATTGTACACCTACAACTGTTTAAATCAAAACGCACAATTATTTTTTATATAAGTACAATAATATTATAAAAATATGAAAAAATACCGACAAAATTAGTTTTTCTAAAAATTATTTTATTTCTATAAATTTTTTTTTTTTTTGTTTAAGTAATCACTAATTTAAATCTAATTATTCAATAGAAATAAATTTAAAAAAATAGTTACATGCAACTAAAAAATAAATAAAATGCATATATTATTGTGTAAAAGTAAAATTATTATTATATTTACTTATTTACTGAATATATAGTGTTATATTTGCATCGTTTTGATAACAATATGTCATCGATCGATTCATTGGTTAAAATTGAAATTAAATTCTAAAAAGCAATATTATAGTATTATACCTCAAAATAACCCATAATTAACGTAAGTGTAAGAACAGTATAAGATAACTAATAAGTGTCTACAACTATGTTTTTAGTTTTTTAGAATGTGATCATTTTTTCATATATTTTGCATCGATATTTTTTTAAAAAATTTAAACAATATCTTTATAAATTACTGTACTTATATAATAGCTAGAAAAAAAGTAGTGCGTAATGATTTAAATTGTTGTAGGTGTATAGTTATTATTTATCTGTATAGTGTGTACCTACACATATACACATTAAAATTACTAAAAAATATAATATTATTAAATATTTACATAAGAGTTCCTATACTTAAAATTCTTTAATTTATAACTGATGGAAAAAGAAATGTTGTTTTATTTAATTTGGCGGTAACATTTGAACAGACAGTTTATTTTTGGCGGAAACCGGCGACACTCCGTTTTACTTAAATTTTTTTGTTTATTTTCCCGATTATATAAAAAAAAAGTAATGGGAATTTTTATTTTTGACCTCCATAAAGTACAAACTAGTTCTAAGACCATCACCCATAATGTTAAAAACGAAGCATTTTATCGATTATTTATTGTGTATATAAACACAAAAACAAAACAACACATTATTGTAGAATCAATTCATTTATATATCCCCTCAGAATTTAGAATATTTACCAAAATTAAAAAATCTTTAGATTCATTTATGTGAAAATTGTGGCATTGAAAAATCGAATAAAAATTAATAAATAATATAAAAATATAATTATTATAGAATATTATAGTACACCTGCATAACATTTTAAAAATGGTTGTAAGCCAAACAAATTAAATTAATATAATAATAACCAAATATTTTATTGGGTGTAAGCCAGTTCACCATCTCATGATGCACCATCAAAATATGACCTTTTTTGCTTGGGACGCATTCGAAACATTTTAAATAATCATGCGATCTGCAGTGATGTATGGTTAATTTATTGTATCATAAAAAAACACGAAATTTACGTGTAGAGGTCAAAAAATAGATACTTTCCATGACTTAAACATTTAATTATTATGTATATTTCTCCACATATCAGTAGTTCTCAAACTGTTTTACCCATAGTCCTCTTGTGTATTTATTAAACATTTTTAATTAATTTACTATAATTTCTATAATAAGGTAATAACTTTAATTGTATACAGTAACAAGTTAGTTAATATAATATATTAATATGTATCCATAATACAAACATAAAGTTTTAAAATTTAAAGTAAACAAACTTAATATATTCTAAAGTGATTAAGTAAATATAAATAAAAAACAATTATAGTATGCAACTATGAAATAGTATAGTTAAGTATAGTAACGGAAAAACCTAAATTTTCACGTAGGTTATTAACAAAAACAGAAACCTAAAACTTTATTTAAATAATATATTATTAAATATTTTGTAGATAACAAATGTCAAACCATTTCCAATAATAATGGTTATGAATAAAAATTTTATATACTATTTTGACAGCCACAGAGAACAATTTAGAAAAAAAAAATAATAATAAAAAGTGATTGTAATAATATTGTATATTAAAAATAAAAGGTATAAACCTTATTAAAATATATTTCCATTAAATTATCTTATCTTGCCTATGCATGCACGATAAGTAGTTAAAAAAGTTCTTCAATATTCAACTTTAGGGGTGGTTTCTTAAATTAATCTAATTTGTGCTATAGAAAAGTATATTGGCAATTATTATGTTGATTTTTCTAAAATAGGTACTATTAAAATAGTAAAAACACTAAAAACTAAAATTATATATTTTTTAAATTACTGTAACCTCTTGTTAATTTGCTTATATATAGATGTCGTTTGTAGGTACACGATTACAATAACGGTAACTACCACGAAATAAATATGTTTTAATATTCATATAAAATAATAGGTGATATACTCACGTATAATGGACGACGTGGTTAATACAAATTGTCATTATATAAAAAAGTAATGTTAAAAATACTGTATATAAATGGTTATTCTTAGTATTAGTTTAAATTTAATTTTATTAAGTGTATATTATGTAGTTTTTAAAAATGTTTAAAATGCAAAAAACAATAACTTATTGTTATTTTTATTTTACCTATTACTTTTTACTTTTAAAATTCATTAGTTTTAGCTATTAATATGTCATACTCTCAATCTCTAACACAAGCTCGGCTAAGGGAAGATTATTAATCATAAATTGTATTTGTTGTTTGTACTTTGTTACCATATGCGAATTTAATAACAATAAAAAACAATTATTATTTAGTGCCGTGTCTGAGAGGGATCGTGGGCGTTGGACAGATAGTGCACCTGTCACCGCACGCACCGAACGCGAGACGCGACCGCGCGCAGAACACGACTGCGATTCGATGGAGCTGGCCGTGGTGAATGTGACAGCGTCGTCATCGCTCGCCACAACAGTGCTTCCGGTCCCGTCCGTCGTCCGTTTACCGAGTACCGGCGTGCAGATAGCCTTTACCGGGTTGTCCGTGTTCGGCATACTCGGTAACCTGCTGGCGCTTTTCATATTGCACCGGACCCGATCAAGTAGCAACAAGAAACACGTCTTCATGTTGCGGTGCCTGGCCATCAACGATTTCATTGTGCTTGTCGGCAGGGTAGTCCATATGTTCGTGAACATCAGATGGCCGAACTCCAAAAAGACTGTGTGGTCGTGCCGGATCAGCGTCCTGTGGCGGTTCTTTGGCTTGAATTCTGGGTGCGTGGCTCTCGTAATGGCTGTCGAACGCTGGATGGCGCTTACCAAACCGTTTTTTTACAAAAAGGTGCGTACTTACCTGTTATTGCTGTTGCACTGCACACAGCCTTAACTCTCAAGCCAGTTATGTCATCTATCGTGCGAGTCCAAGAGTTGAGGTCGGCCCAACTCACGGTAGATCGTGGTTAGTAAATTATACCATATTACGATGATAAGAATATGATACTTTAGGAAAACTACGTAGCTGTGAACCTGGTAACTTTATGGATTGAGTTAAAATAAAATATATAAATAACATTTGTAATAGTTGCACATTAAAAAATAAAATGGGCAATGTTTACCTATATGATCGATGTTATAGTTTCTTAAGTGGCAAGTGGTAAGAAAAACTAAATTGTCCATCTATCAAAGTCAATATTTATAAAAAATACCATCAGGGACTGCATTTAAAGTATTAAATTTGTCTTACGATCTTTAGAAGTTAAACACGTTGTACACGTTTTGCGTTAATCATTATTTAGAATTAAAGAATTATGTAACTTTTGTATTTATTACAAGTTAAAGTAGTTTTTAGTAATATTGGTTATATTATTTTTTTACAAATTGATTACCTACTATATAAAAATAGACGGAAAAATCGGATTTTAAAAAGATGGGTAAGTGGATATTGCAAATATATTTATTTAATACGATTTAGAGTCATTGGGTTCTAGACGGCTGCCCTTCAATATTATTTTGGTATATAAGTTAATTATTAATAAATTATTCTTGTCCAGAGTGTCTATTTTTGTACCTAACACAATGTTCAACAATATATATAATTAAATTTAGTGTTGAGTATCACCTATTAAATGATAACATTTTGATACTTTTATTTATTCACATCTAAAATTTTAAAAAAAGTTGAGTACATTAGTATATATAGTAAGTGTTGAGTTGGTCACTGAGATAGATAATATGTACAATTTGATTTCAATGATATATCATAGAATGTGATTATGAATTCTAAGGAAATATAGTCTATTTGTCTATATCACTAAGTATATTTCCCATTATATTGTTTTATGTATAGCTATTAGGAAAAACTAATTTAGTTTACAATTAGTAATACAGAATGTCGTATTAGTTTTTTCTGAAAGCGTTACATTTGAAAATATCATTGTATGCTATAATAAATAATAACTTTTTGTGGTCAGTAAAACATGTAAATGTTTCACATTTTTATTAATTTCATAATGTTTGAGCTTATAATATTATACGAGTAGTAGATAATATCTTATTGTAATAAATATTATCACTCATGATAGTCGCGACCGACGATAGCGATCATATGACCATTATAGGTACTATATATTTATAATATTTTACTAGTCAGTCATTACTCAAACGTTGTACTTCCGTCAACTTACAAATGCATTGTATTTGTATATTTGAGTAAAATAAATTCTAAATAATATAAGTTTACTATACAGTCGCAGTCCATTATAATTAATATTTATCGATAATTAATTGAACAAATATATTGGTGCATGCGATATGTATTAATATAAAAAAAGTAATTTTAATCTAGAAATTATGGACTTTTTAACTTAGTTTACAAATACTGTACATAGTAACTTCAATAAATTTAATATTATATAATTTTGCACCAAATAGACAATGGATATAGAGGGACTTTGTAAACTCTAATCGATTGTGGGCAAAGTATAATTTGAGTTATAGAAAATATTTTTACAAGACTTTATTTATTACAATTTTCAAAAAAAGTATTTTATTATAATAATCTTGTATATATAATACTATTACATATTATCTATATTATCGACAATATTTTTTGATTAAAATATAAATTTACTTCATAATATGTACAGTAGATAAACGCTAATTAAATGTCGACTGTCAATCTATTAAATTTATGGATCGTGCCTTTTGAGCATTACATAAAGATTAGATTGGTTTAATTATATAATCGTTATTTATGTATATTTATGTCGTATCCTTATTGCGTTAATGTACGTTTCATGAAAATATTAAATGCATAACGTTATAAACATTTTATTAAAATTCATTTCATAAAATGAAACCTTGATTTTTCTACTTCGCGTAATTACACCATATTGTCCATATTCATTACATTTGGTGAAATGAATACTTAAATTATAATCAACGGAACTTGTTCCATCATTTGGATGTCCATATATAGTGAACTAAAAAACTTAATTATTTATATTTTAATTTTATTCTATATGGCGAACTAAACAATAAATTTGATTCTTTTCTATTTAATATTACAAATTTCATTTATTATTATTATTAAGAAAATATTTTAAGGTTCAAGCATACCTATTTTTATTTTTCCTTCTTTGTTACTGTCGTTTTGTTTGCTAATTTAGAATTGTTTTTCAATTATGTTCAAAACAATAAATCTTTTCTAGAGGTATTATTTCTGTCTCATTTTCTTAGTTATAATTGTAAAATATATAAAGTTTATAATTTAAATTCGGGACAATCAATATTTATTATGAATTATAATGATCTATATCTGTAGAATTATATTGAATTAATGAAATAACTTACATATTTATTGGTTTATACCAAATTTCGAATAATAGAATTTAATTTGTTAAAGCTATCTAGTTTTTACTGGATTTATTTTTTTATAGTTTAAATATATTTTTTTTTATATAAAAATCATTTTATTTGTCTTACGACATTATTTTATTTATTTACAAGCAAAATATAAAACGAAAAAAAGGAACATTATGCAGTATGTGTCTAATTTTCGTTGCTTCTGTCGTTGATTCGAAATAAGTATAAAGTCAATGATACTTTTAAAATGGTGTTTTATTAGTTTAATATAAGTACGAGTATACAGAAGCATGTGATAGCGTGTGGCGTTTGAACTTAAACATATGAACTCTAGCTGGTACATATGGCTATATGCTGTGCTGAGTGCTTCCTTATATGTGGCTATCCTGGCCTTCTTTTCCTATACCCGAAGTCCATGATTTGACCACGGCCCCGCTGTTGTGTGCTTTGAAAGGTATTGTCTTCGTAGGTGCAATTCGTGTGGGCTCGTATGATTATAACAGCTACTACCATTTATGTTGAATATGTCAAACACGTGGTTATTCGTGTATAACAGCATAGTAATTACGATTTTGATTATACACTTGCACATCTTGATTCATAGGGCGATGGTAAATTGCGCCCACATTGAACATGTAGTAAAAATAGTATAGTAAATTGCGCCCATAGTATCTAAGTGACCTTGAATTCATTGTATTTATTTTAAATACTGTTGTTAATTTATAAGTGAAAAAGCCGAACGAAGGTAATATTTTTGTAAGTTGTTTGCAAGCAACAGTGTACCACAACACAACATGGATATACGTACTACGTAGGTACTAGATTTTGCCAGAAAGAAAATGTGGTTATTATGTACAAAAATTATAAATTTTCAAAGTTAAAACGATAATAAATTGTCATTAGGTGAAACAAAGTGGCATGCAATGTAAAAACGTGTTGAGCATTTTTGAAAACGATGGGAGAAAAGAAAATAATAATATAAATAAATGAAACCCAAATCTATGGTTTATTGACTTGAAAAAGCAATTCATTTTACTTGCCTAAATGTTTGGCCTGAAGCTATAATTATTATAGGATGTTGATTTCAATTAGCACAATCCTGGTGGAACAAATTAAAAAAATTGGTTTAAGTTTAGAGTAGGTATAATTTAAAAGAATCTGCTGTTATTAGGGAATGTTTATTACTTGTGCATGTTTTGAATGGTATTTTTAGAGTTAAGAAAATGTTTGCGATTATTTTAACTGTGAATTAATTATTACGATGCCCGAAGATGATCAACTTAGACAATTTTATTTATTTATTTATTTATTTGATAATTATACGCCCCGAAGAATTTTCTTGTTATGTTTAACACATATATTTGATTTACTGACATTCCTCCAAATATTTGAGCATTAGCTTCCGCAATATAACTTGGACAACTAATGGCTGCGAATCATTTATGGCCATTTTAGTAATAGCTTTTATACTCCTTATCCTCATATTTATAATTTTATGGTTAACATATTAGAGTTGCAGTCCGAAATTTACATACAAATTTTTAGTGTAAATTAACATTATAAATTTTAAAACACGAAATCAAGAAAAACATTTCAACAGATGGTAAAGATTGTTCAGCAATATAATAAAAACATTACGAGGATTGAATATGTAAAAATGATGTCGCATTACTATGCTGATCAGGGCCTGATTTAATAAAATTAGGGCTAAGAGCACAATTTTTTTTGGGGCCCTCAAAACAAAAAAATGTTCTAAAAAAAATCTACAAAGAGAAGGGGGAATGTTGATAATAAAAAAATAATATTTATATGTTAAAAGTGTTAAATACTAAAATAGCTATCTTAAAACTCATAAAATAAAATAAAATATTTGTACGTTATTTCATGTACTATATATACAATTTAGTTACTTGGTATAGTAAATTAAGGACAATGAAAAGACAATACTAATTAAATAACATAATAAAATTATATTATATTAAAATATTAAAAATACTTAAGGATTTTATTCATATGAATTTAAATTAAAATAATTAATTTTCAGTCTTCTATAAAATTATAAAAATGGAAAATAACTTATTAATTTAACAATTTATTTTATACAATTAAAATGAAATAAAAAATGATATATTTCTATAATTTCTATTTTTATAAAATTTGATCATAAAAAAGTTTAAATTAGTTACTTATTAGGTATCAAATATTTCCAATGTTTAAACAATTTTCTATTATTATTATTTTAATATTTTGTGATGGTAACTGGGGTGTGGAATGACAAAAATAACCAAAATTTAACTGACAAATTTATGATAAAAATATACTAAATAATAAATTATAATTATTATTTACTCAATATAAATTAACTTTAAAAAAATATTTTTAAAAACTTAATATACTTTATAATATACTCAGTACGATACCCAACTATATTATTTAATTAAAAAAATAATGATAATTTTTAGAGGACAGTGATAGTTGCCTCTACATAGTGTCCTCTGGGTTATGCTAAATGGCTATCAAAAATAATATACTTGCTGGGCGAAATGTACTATATAGTACATATAGAAACTTATACTTGAAATATATTGGACGCAATTTGCAATTGTTTTTCCTTCGTCAGGCGCAATTTATGTTTGTACGATTTGTACGGGTGGTCTAAGGGTTATTGTGAAACAACATGTTTTCTAATTTATTACATATAATATAGTTCTTAAATTTGATAACATTTGGTAGTCCACTATAATGGGCGTATCAGAGGCAGATCCAGATCAAGATAACAGGGGGGGGGGGGGCGATTTTTAAAGGGCACACATTAATTTTGATAATGTATTTATTTAGGTACATACATATGTTACTTTCCACAGTCTCGTACGGAACAAAAAAAAATAGTTTTTATAGTAATAGTAATAACAAAATATATCACTATAATTTTGTTACCCTTGAAATACTTCAATTATATAATTACGTCAAAAACTAAAATCAGGGACTTCAAACTATTTTTTTTGTTGAGAGAATGGGGAAGGGGGGATCCGCCATTGGGGCGTAGATTGTTTTGGCAAATCGACTCAAAATATGGTCTGTTTGGGCGACTAAATATATACCGTTTACAGTTTGGGTGAGGATTTATTCAACTAAAAATACCGTTTGGGCGAATAAGTATAAAAATGCTTATAATATGCACTTAATAATTAATTAAACAAAATAATATAAAATAAACATAATTAATGAACACCATTTAAAAAAAAAATGTTGGTATAGATATTAGTAATATTATTATATAGGTAGGTAGTAATTTACAGTCAAAAAATAATAAATAAAAGTACATATAATATAATAAGTACATTTTAAATTAATATCTATTGGCTTTGTTTGAAAATGCTTATAATATTATATACTCAACAATTAATTAAACAAAATCATGCCCGAATCGTAATCTTGTTTTTAATAATAGTGATTAATAATGATTAGCAACGATATCATCCGTATTTGTCACCAGGTTTTTATCTTGCATATGTAAAAACAATTTCACTCGCCGAAACGATACAAATGACTAGCCCAAACGGACTATTATTTTTTTGGTCAAAATGATTACCTTCGCCCAAACGACCACTGCCCACTCTTATGCACTTATACTTATAAACACACGTATAATATGTATTAAAAATACAAAGTAAAGAAACATGAAGAATTTTATGCATTGGTTGGTCGGATTATCTACGGTTATTGACCGACAATAAATGTATATACAACAAATAATACCTAAAAATAATGTTATGACTGTTATTTTTTTTATGATAAACAGATAATAGTTGTCATACCAAGATACACTGAAAGTATATTCTTAAATCTAAGTAATCTTACCCAACCTTTAATAAATTGTAGACAAAATATTTTCTTATTTTTTATTCTCGTTACTTATTCAAAAACTTATTTAAATTGATAATAATTTTGTTTTAAAGTACCTATATATAAAATATATTCTTATGAATAATAATATTAAAATATAAAAATCAAAGTATTTTTTTCACTTTATGGACTTAAATGACTGAATAAGTTCTGTTAAGTATAATGTAAGTATCCATTTCATAAAATTAAATGCATATTCTGTAATTACCCAAAGTCGAGGAATAACTTTCCATTTTGTAAAATAGATGCAAATGTTGTCCATTTCGTGATATGGATGCGACATATGTATATGATATATATCAGGGGTGGTCAACTAGTCGATCGCGACACCTTTTCCCATTTTCATAAAATTTTGAATTTTTTTCAGAAAACAATTAAAAATTTTTTTTTTTTGTAAATTTGTATATTTTTGTATATCCCAGGAATATAAAAATTATATTTAGAAAAAAGCAATAAATAAAACGAGATTATACACATATATATATAAAGAACTGTGATACACATTGACAACCTAGAAAATCTCGGAGGTCGATCGCAAGTCTATTAAAGTTGGCCAACCCTGATATATATAACCATCTAATGTATACGTATTATATTACAGATTTCAGTAATTTTTGGTAATGTTTTTATATATTGTGCAGTAATATAGAAAATATTGTGTCCTTGTAAAAATGTAGTTGGTTTGATAACTTTTAATTTTTTCCGAAAACATTTAAATTATTATGATTAGATTCATAGTAGAAACATATAATACAATAAAATTATTAATCTAATTATTCTAAAAATATCATTGAGTTTTGTAAATTCATAATATATGTTAAAGTTTCAAGTTCCATGAATAACAATTTTGAACTATAACGAAATAATGAAATTAAAACTTTAAACTATTTAGATTTTGATGAATATTGTTTTATAAAAACAATTATTTACCATACATATTTGCCTATGTATTTTTAATTTTTTTTACAGATATAAGAATAATTTATGTGGAATCTAGAATGAGATTTTCAATAATTTTAAGAATTTCTATAATTTAAATAAAAATAGTAGTACTCTTAATTTAAATAAATTCAATATTTATTTTCAGTATATTTTGGAACGTACTCTCAGCATAAATTGTGTTCGATGTTGACAACGAAAAAGAAATGTTACGTTGCCGTGGTAAACAGTTAACCTCGTCGGTTGGCCTAAATCCTGAAAATGGAAGAAATAATTAGTAAGCTAGTAATCTGAATGAAATAAAAAAAAAATGATGTTGAGCTTTTTATCGAGTAGTGACGAAAAAGAGCGACAGATGTTGAGAATGATGCGGAATAGTTTAAACTAGGATGGTCCAACCCGCAGTTTGTGGGCTGCATGCAGCACATGAAACATTTTTGCCCATCCCCTCCCTAGAATACATATTTAAAAAGTCTAGTTTTTACGATCTAAATTCTAAATTTTAAATATAAGTTACCTAATCATCATGATTATTATATTTTAATATTAAACTGTAATGTGATAATTTGTGCATTATATAATATGTTTGTAACAAAATAAAATATAAATAATAAAAATATAATTTTTTTCTTTTGGCGGCCCCCGAGTTTTATGAAAGTTTATGAAAACTCATCCCAGAAATCTTTTCCACGATACAATATAAAATAGTATAACTCTAAATACATTTATATATCTAAAATATAAAACAACGTTAGGACAATAAATTATTATTAATTGTAAAATTCATGTAATTTCAGTACATAAGCCTACAATTACTTAAAGGAATGATGGCCATACTTTCTTTAGAAGTACTGTGTTTCATGTGTGCCCCATACTTTGGATTTGGATATGGTCGCTATTGGGATGAGAAATCGTCAACGTGTGTGAGTTATAAAAATGCCAAAAAGCTTTTGGACGTACTACATGTTTACATATATCTAGGTCACGGTAAGTAGGTAACCTTATCTTCTGGCCTCAGGTCATGTTATTAATTAAAAATATATAAACAATAAATATAAAAAACAATATATGATTTGATATTATTTAAAATAAAATTAATTCACTTCCTCAATTCTATAAAATATAGGAAGCTGGTACCAACCAGAAATAATAATTTATTATATTATAAATAATATATTGTAGTTTATAGTATATTCTAAGTTGATGACTTATCAAAAGTAATATAAAGAATGTTTATATGATGTTTCATTAAAAATATGAGTTTTATTTTAAATTATATGTTTGATTGTAAATCACATATTATTAAAACACAAATGAAAATAAATAAATTAAATGTTAATTATTATTGATTACAGTTAGGGGATTTAGTTAAACATTTAAATTAAATAAATAGATTTGATTTTTTTTACAATTTATTTAAAAATCCAATTAAGCAAAGCAATAATTAAAATTTTTAATTATTAGCTGAGCGATGAATGTATCAATTATTAAATAATGTTTTTTTGTCTGTATATAAAAAAAGTAGTTAAAAAAAATCTTAATACTGAAGATTAGTTTCAGATACAAAATTGAATCTAGTTTGTAATTTTGAGAGTTAAAACTAAAAATTTCCAATATTTTACAAAAATATATTAAAAAAAAAAAAATAATTTTTATAAGCAAACCCGTTTTTGAAAAAATTAATTTTGTTAAATTGATTTAACTCAAAAATTAATCATGGTAAATACGTGAATAAAAATTGAACCAAATGTTAATAAAAAGAAATGTTTACGTTTTATATATATAAAATAAAATATTCAAGTATTTTGATTGTTGAGCTATTTATAATCTTGATAAATTTTTGATTTTTAATAATTTACGATAATAATATTTTTGATCGATTAAAAATATATTACAAGGTTTCTTATAAGTTGTTAAATGCCAACTCAAC
The DNA here is from genome assembly GCF_020882245.1 of Rhopalosiphum padi. Classification (NCBI taxonomy): domain Eukaryota; kingdom Metazoa; phylum Arthropoda; class Insecta; order Hemiptera; family Aphididae; genus Rhopalosiphum; species Rhopalosiphum padi. The sequence goes on from NC_083598.1 coordinate 36,217,938, forward strand.
ATTTTAATAATATGAAGTCATAATTTATTTTTATGAGCGGTAGATTTTATAAATTTGAGCAATTTCGATAAAATAATAAAATTTACAAATAAAATATTTTAGATCCAAAATAAAAATAATAATTTTTGTTTTATACTATAGGCGTAATTTTATGCTTTGCAATAGTCTACACGAACTTAGCCGTTATGAAAGCTTTGTGTATGAAGAATATTCCTAACAAACAGCATACCGTGACAATAAGACGCACCAACCAAGAATTGTCATTGGCTTGCAACGCCGCTACCAAAGAAGAAAGAGCATTCGGCTGGCTCATGTTTTTACTGTGTGTCACGTTTGTCACTTGTTGGGTCCCGCAAATGGTAAATGCAATAATACATTATATGACTATATATATAATATATTTATAGTGCTACTGAGTATTAGTATTAAGAATGCCGAATTTGGGGATATCATGGTTATGAGTTATGACTGTTATGAGTTATTCTCGCATATTGATGACTTGCTTCCCGTTCTAAGATTTTTCAAATTCTACCCGTTTTTCGTAAGCCATAATCCCCTTGTATTATATATCTAAATTATGTGTTAATAAAAGTTATTAGTAGTATGTTTACAATGTTTATTTCTATGAAAACAAAAAGTTATTCGATTTTCGTGAGTCAAGACGAAATTAATATATTAGCCAGGATGGTTATATAGTATAGCAATCTATAGTTGAAAATCTCACATAATCTGGAAGTTTTGAGTAATCTATTAATATAACTTTATTTAAATTGAACTAGTAGTTTTGAAAATCAACAGTTATGTAGTAAATAACTTATTTCATATTTATTTATACGTTTGTGTGGTCCTCGGCAGATATCAATACCGTTATCCAGGTTCATCGAGGATGATTTAAAGATTCGGCCGTTTATCATCACCACAGACATGCTGTTAGCTATACATTTTGCGCTTAACCCGTATCTGTACGTCCTCCAGAACTGGAAGTTAGTAAAGACCATTATCTGCTTGAAGCCGAAGATCAGGAAGACTGCTAACGGTAGCAGCGTGAGCATTAGTCTTAGCAGTTCCATGAAAACAACGGACGAAGTATTATCAGAGGTTCCGCTCTGATTACGATATACGACGCCTGAAGTCTGCTGTTGTAAGCATATATTCGGGAATATAACTGCATAATAATATACAATTGTAATATGTATATATATATATATATATACATATGTATTTACACACTCATATGTATTAAGATGATATTATATTAATATTTTTCATTTTTGGAAAATAACCAGCTAATATATGTACTTGTGAATATTGCCAAATATAATATGTATAATATGTACATGTATAATAATTATTACATGTAAAAAGTTTTCGTTTTTTAATTTTTTAAGATATTTACAATTTGTCTATGAAACAGTAAACAAATGTGAGATGAAGATAAAGTATTATAACATAAATATTTTGACGGAAGATAGCTCTACCTGGTTTACATGGCCAGTTTTTCATTAAATAAAAAAATTCAAATTGATCGTATCGTGTAACTACATTAATTACTTTACAGTTTACATATCATAACATTTTATCATACCTATTATGATAAAGTTTATACTTATTTTAAGGTTTTATACGATATAACATTGTAAACGAATAACGATTTTGAGCGCGCGGAGACCGTGTATTAGCCTATATCACTAAATCTAAGAGTATGTTTTTATGTTATATTCGTTGTTACTGCTATCAGGTAAAATAATTTATTTTGCTATTAGTAGTAAGAGAGTTGAATTCATTTTTGACGAAAACGTTGTATTTTAAAAGACCTATGATTGTGTGTTCTTGTAAATTTTAACTTTCTGTGGTAAGCATTATTCATTTTTATTGTTAATAATGTCAATTTTTAGTTTTTACATTTCATATACGTTTTGTTTTAATTTTTACTAAATAATGTGAATATTATTGAATCATTTTTTAGTAAAAAAAAGAGAGTGCTAAATTCAACGATTATGATATACTTATATTATGCAATGTATAATTATGATAAAAGATAAGATTGTATATTGTACTACATTTGTACAGGTGTAATTGTTTTTATTTTGTGTTTGCTAATAATTGCTATTCGTATTATGAGCATTAAGGGTTATTTCAACGATATTTTGTCGATAACGACTGACTGTTTAATAATAATAATAATAATAATAGAATATATTACATAGGTAATATAATTTATATGTATGTAGAACAGATTTTCACGTATCAGTCGGTACAACCAGCTCACTAGACGCTGTGTTTCGGGATCGTCGTGCGTAAAGAAATAAAATAATATATTATGATCATGTAAATTATATAATTTGATACTTAGTCATTACTTACGGTACTTAGTACCTACCTAACATAGTCAATTTTTTAATTTTAAGAATTGTGTGTGTTTGTTATATTATAAGTGTATATTTGAGGAAAGTTATAAAACTATATTGAGTTATAAACACAAATCCTGTGGACAAAAAAAAAGAAAAGAAATACGTGACGGAGAAAACGAAGCAAAGAAAGTCAGCTATTACTCGAACTCGAGTAATATTTTGAATATCCTTCCTTTGAGTATTTTCGATTTTTCATAAGTAAAATAGTTATATAAATTGGTAAGCATATATCAGAATAATTTGGTTCAGTTTTAATGGTATTATATAACGTAGGTATACGATCATTGGCACAATTTCGTTAAAAAAAACTGAGGGTACTTAAGCTCTGAATTTTTTGGGCATTTAAAATAAATTATAACTATGAAGCATTAATGGCTTTTTTGAGCAAAAATGTTTTATAATAATTTAACATTTAATACTTAATTTATTAATTCATTTAAAAAATAATACGATAAGTACAACAATTTACAGGTACAAGAGTTAAGTACATTTATATATCAGAAATAAGTATAATTACTATAGGGGTGGTTTCTAATATAAAATTTATCTAATTTGTACTATAGAAAAATACTGACAATTATTAATATTGACTTTTTAAATAAATACTAACCTATGAAGGTATCGTTTGTTAGTACATGCGTACGCGGTTACAATGACGATAACTGCCGATTGGCATAGTTTATATATATATATAAATATAAATAAATATAACAACAAAATAAATATGTTTATACATTCATATAAAATAATAAGTGATACACGCACGTATAATGAAGATACAAATGGTCATTATATAAAAAATTAAAGTTAAAAATATACTGTATATAAATATTATAAATGGTTATTCTTAGTATTGGTTTAAATTTAATTTTCTTAAGTAAATATTATGTAGTGTTAAAAATGTATAAAATTTAGAAACAATAACTTATTGTTATTTATTTTTTTTACTATTACTTTTTATTTTTAATATGCATTAATTTTAGTTATTAATATGTTATACTCTCAATATCTAACACAAGCTCGGCTTAAGGGAGATTATTAATCATAAATTGTATTTGTTATTTGTATTTTGTAATCGTATAATAGTTTAATATTTATAATTAAAAAAATTATTATGTAGTGCCATGTATCTAACCTAGTCTTAGAGGGATCGTGGCCGTTGGACAGATAGTGCACCCGTCACCACGTGCACAGAACGCGACCGCGCGCAGTGGCAGAACACGACTGCGATTCGATGGAGCTGGCCGTGGCGAATGTGACAGCGTCGTCATCGCTCGCCACAACAGTGCTTCCGGTCCCGTCCGTCGTCCGTTTACCGAGTACCGGCGTGCAGATAGCCTTTACCGGGTTGTCTGCGTTTGGCATACTCGGTAACCTGATGGCGCTTTTCATATTGCACCGGACTCGATCAAGCAGCAACAAGAAACACGTCTTCATGTTGCGGTGCCTGGCCATCAACGATTCCATTGTGCTCGTAGGCAGAGTGGTTCATATGTTATTTGTGGACATCAGATGGTCGGACTCCAAAAATACTGTGTGGTCGTGCCGGATCAGCGTCCTGTGGCGGTTCTTTGGGCTGAATTCTGGTTGCGTGGCTCTCATAATGGCTGTCGAACGTTGGCTGGCACTTACCAAACCGTTTTTTTACAAAAAGGTGCGTATTTATCTGTTATTGCTGCTGCACTACACACAGTCTTAACTCTCAAGGCGTGTAAATAGTTATGTTTACTATTGCACAAGTCCAAGAGTTAAGCTCGGTCCAACTCCTGGTAAATCGCGGTTAGTAAATTTCATCATGATTAGAATATGATACTATAGGAACACGACGTATCTGTGAACTCGGCTTTACAGATCGAGTTTAAAAAAATATACATAAATAACATTTGGAATAGTTGTACATTAGGTATAAAAAAAAGATATAATTGGCAATTAGATAATTACTTAAATGGTAAGTGGTAAGAAAAACTAAAATGTCCATCTATCTAAGTTGATATAATATAAAAAATACCATCAAGGATTGTAATTGAAATATTAATTTTGTTATTCGTTCTTTAGAAGTTAAACTTTTTACACGTTTTGCGTTAATTATTATTTGGAATTATAGAATTATGTAACTTTTGTATTTATCACAAATTAAATTTTTAATAATTTTGGTTAAATTATTTTTTTAGCGTTACATTTGAAAATATCATTGTACAAGTATGCTATAGTAAATAATAATGTTTGTGGTCAGTAAAACATGTAAATGTTTCACATTTTTATTAATTACATAATGTTTGAGCTTATAATATTATACGAGTAGTAGATAATATCTTTTTGTAATAAATATTATCACTCATGATAGTCGCGACCGACGATAGCGATCATATGACCATTATAGGTACTATATATTTATAATATTTTACTAGTCAGTCATTACTCAAACGTTGTACTTCCGTCAACTTACAAATGCATTGTATTTGTATATTTGAGTAAAATAAATTCTAAATAATATAAGTTTACTATACAGTCGCAGTCCATTATAATTAATATTTATCGATAATTAATTGAACAAATATATTGGTGCATGCGATATGTATTAATATAAAAAAAGTAATTTTAATCTAGAAATTATGGACTTTTTAACTTAGTTTACAAATACTGTACATAGTAACTTCAATAAATTTAATATTATATTATTTTGCACCAAATAGACAATGGATATAGAGGGACTTTGTAAACTCTAATCGATTGTGGGCAAAATATAATTTGAGTTATAGAAAATATTTTATTAGATAACACAAGACTTTATTTATTACAATTTTCAAAAAAAGTATTTTATAATAATAATCTTCAGTATTTGTAGTGTACAATTCGAATTAGGATAACACTATTTTAACAAAAATCGATCATTATTGGTTGTTTTTTATATTATAGATAATATATTTTGACCAAAATGTATAGTAGATAATACATTAATACGCTTATTAGATATCAACTGTTAATTTATTGAATTTATATATCGTGCCATTTGAACATTACATAAAGATTAGATTGGTCTAACTACAATCGTTGTTTATGTATATTTATATCGTATCCATATCGCATTAGTATACGTGTCACGAACTGGACGTTTGCGATCCATTTCATAAAATAGATCCGTGATTTCTCTATTTCGCGTAATTACACTACATTAATTACATTTGGTGAAATGTATACCTACTTAAATATTATACTCAACGGAATTTGTTCCGTCACTCGGATATAGTGAATTAAAAAACTTAAATTTTTATATTTTAATTTTATTCTATATAGCGAATTAAACAATATCTTGATCTTTACTACATAATATTTCAATTTGTAACAACTTAATATACTTTATTATACCTAGTACGATATCCACCTATATTATTTAATTTAAAAAAAAAATAATAATTTTTGGAGGACAGTGATAGTCGCCTCCTCGTGGTGTCCTCTGGGTAATGCTAAATGGCTATCAATAATAATAAAATGCTTGTTATGCAAAATTCACTGAATAAATGATTAGACATAATTGGCAACCATGGAAAAAAAGGGTAATTAGATAATCGTTCTGCTATAACTATTTTAAAGTGGAGTTACCCCATCATTGAGTAAGTTATTGTAATGTATAGTTATAAGTATATTTCATGTGTTAATATTGCTATTAAAATTTAATTTATTCATATATTATATCATTGGTGCTAAAATGAGCTGATTTAATTTTTTCCGATAACATTTAAATTATTATATTATAATAATATATATTTAAATCATATTATATTATTGTTATTAATTTTTATGTTGATAACATCTTACTTTTAAATAATATGATTAGATTCATAGTAAAAACATAGAGGTAATACATTAAAATTAATTAAACTTGTTTTCTAAAAACAATTATTTAATATTTACCATATATATTTGCCTATATGTATTTTTGATTTTTTTTTACAGATATAAGAATAATTTATGAGGAATCTTGAATGAGATTTTCAATAATTTTAAGAATTTCCAGTTTTAAAAAATAATAGTAGTACTCTAAATTTAAATAAATTCAATATTTATTTTGGAACGTCCTTTCAGAATAAATTGTGTTCGGGTGTTGATTACGAAAAAGAAATTTTACGTTGCTGTGATGGTAAACAGTAAACTTCGTCGGATGGCCTAAATACTGAAAATGGAAGAAATAATTAGGAATCTGATTAAAATAATAATAATAATAATAATAATTTAACTAACGTTAGTTTTTCATATATATATGTAGTCATACCATGATTGACCTTAGTTAATCCATTGAGCTAATATTAAAAAAAACCAGCGTTACACATTGTTTTTGCATAAAAATTAGACTTTATTATAGCGTAGACTTAGTGAAATTGTAATATGAATAATTTTATGTTGATCTAATTTTTATTAACAATCAATTTTTAAACTCGTATCACAAATTTTTATTTTTATTCTACTCTACAATAGGTATGGATTAGTATTCCATTAAAATAGTGACTGAAAATAATAAATAATATAAATTTATATACCAACGATCTTTACAGCTTTAATATATCACACAACTTGGAAGAATAACCCTATGACTAGATTTATAACATGGAATATATGGATAATCAAATAATTTTTAATTTTAATAAAACTATTTTGTACAAAGAAATATACTAAAGTTAAAATGTATAATTCTTATAAATTTAAATGAATTGTAATTAAAATTAGGTCAACTAAAACCTATCTAAAGGTTTTTGAAAATGTACATACAACATAATATATTTGTCATTAATTATATATATATACATAATATTGATAGGTATATTATTATACTCCCTAATCGTAAATAATCATTTTAGAAAATAGAAATTCATATTTAACTGTATCGGTTAATTCAAAAACTATACAATATACAATTAATAAACAATAATAATTTTCAAACAACTAAAATAATTTAATGTATGTCTGACTAGGTCACCAAATAATTGTTTATTATAAATACTTGATACTTCGCACATTTTCTACCAATTATAGTTTTTATCTTATAATAAATCTACCTAAATTATTGTTAATTGTAAAATTCATGTAATTTCAGTACATAAGCCTACATTTACTTAAAGGAATGATGGCCATACTTTCTTTAGAAGTACTGTGTTTCATGTGTGCCCCATACTTTGGATTTGGATATGGTCGCTATTGGGATGAGAAATCGTCAACGTGTGTGAGTTATAAAGATGCCAAAAAGCCTTTGGACGTACTACACGTTTACGTATATTTATGTCATGGTAAGTGGGTAACATTATCTTCTGGCCTTATGTCATGTTATTAATTAAAAATAAATAATCATTATAAAAAAACAACACATAGTTTGAAAGTTAAATGTCAATTATTATTGATTACAGATTGAGGACTTAGTTAAACATTTAAATAAAATAAATAGATTTGAATTTTTTTTTACAATTAACTAAAATATTTAACAATGCACAGCAATAATTAACATTTGAAATTATTAGCTGAGCGATGAATATATCAATTATTAAATGTTTTTTTTTGTCTGTATATAAAATAAACAGTTAAAAAAAATTTTAAATTCTTATATTTGAGATTAGTTTTGGATAGATAATTGGTTCCACTTTGTACTTTTGAGAGTTATAAATAAAAATTTCCAATATTTTTCAAAAAAATATTCAAAATAAAACTAAAATTGAATTTTTAAGTAAAAATCGTTTTTGAAAAAATTAATTTTGTTATTTTAATTTAACTCAAAAGCGAATAATGATAAATACGTCAATAAAAATTGAACCAAATGATTATAATAAAGTTTTATATATTATATAAAATAAGTATATAAATATTTTGATTGTTGAGCTATTTATAATCTTGAGAAATTTTTGATTTTTAAATAATTTTCGATAATAATATTTTTGCTCGGTTATAAATATTAAAAATATATATTACAAGGTTCCTTATAAGTTGTTAAATGCCAACTCAACATTTTAATAATATGAAGTCATAATTTATTTTTATGAGCGGTAGATTTTATAAATTTGAGCAATTTCGATAAAATAATAAAATTTACAAATAAAATATTATAGATCCAAAATAAAAATAATAATTTTTGTTTTATACTATAGGCGTAATTTTATGCTTTGCAATAGTCTACACGAACTTAGCCGTTATGAAAGCTTTGTGTATGAAGAATATTCCTAACAAACAGCATACCGTGACAATAAGACGCACCAACCAAGAATTGTCATTGGCTTGCAACGCCGCTACCAAAGAAGAAAGAGCATTCGGCTGGCTCATGTTTTTACTGTGTGTCACGTTTGTCACTTGTTGGGTCCCGCAAATGGTAAATGCAATAATACATTATATGACTATAATTAATATATAGTATATTTATAGTGCTACTGAGTATTAGTATTAGGAATGCCGAATTTGGGGATATCGGCAGCTTTATTTTAAGTCAGTTCTACAATGTAAATCAAATACATAATACTATCTCATTACTATTTTACACAATATTCAAAGTGTTTACAAAAGATATGAGAATTTAAAAAATAATTGCGTTACATAAACCGTTTATACCAACAATAATTATTGTAAATAAAAGATTCGCGGGTATATTTTTCGGGTATATCACATCATTAGACATTTTTTATGTAATCTCCACCAGATCCTATAAAGACGCACAATTTTTACGCAAAAAATACTTTCCGTCGAATTGTGTTGCTATTGAGCTATGGATTTATAAGAACAAAACCATTCTTTCTCATCATGCTTGTGTAGTATACCAAGAGCTATCTACCGGCAATTGAAAAATTTTTCCCGAACTATCCTTACAAAAGGTTATGAGTTATTCTCGGATATAGATGACTTACTTCCCGTTATAAGATTTTTCAAATTCCACCCGTTTTTTGTAAGCCGTAATGCCCTTGTATTATCTATCTAAATCATATGTTAATAAATTTTATTAGTAGTATGTTTACAATGTTTATTTCTATGAAAACAAAAAGTTATTCGATTTTCGTGAGGCAAGACGAAATTAATATATTAGCCTGGATGGTTTTATGGTATAGCAATCTATAGTTGAAAATCTCACCTAGTCTGGAAGTTTTGAGTAATCTATTAATATAACTTTATTTAAATTGAACTAGTAGTTTTGAAAATCAACAGTTATGTAGTAAATAACTTATTTCATATTTATTTATACGTTTGTGTGGTCCTCGGCAGATATCAATACCGTTATCCAGGTTCATCGAGGATGATTTAAAGATTCGGCCGTTTATCATCACCACAGACATGCTGTTAGCTATACATTTTGCGCTTAACCCATATCTGTACGTCCTCCAGAACTGGAAGTTAGTAAAGACCATTATCTGGTTGAAGTTGAAGATCAGGAAGACTGCCAACGGTAGCAGCGTGAGCGTAAGTCTTAGCAGTTCCATGAAACAATGGACAAAGTATTATCAGACTATCCGCTCTGATTGCAATATTCGATGCCTGAAGTCTGCTGTTGCACGCGTGTATTTGGGCTATTTAACCGAACCTAAATTTAAATTCAATGATTATAATATACTTATATCGTGTAATGTATAATTTATTATTTTAAATAAAAAAACGGTTCTTTACGGAGACTGTCTTTCAATATAACTGAATATATTTTTCATGATACGTTTTTTGATAAACCTACTAAAGTAATTTTTTTTACTTTATTGGTATCAAGGTATTTTTTCCGAAAACATTGAATTTATTAAATTATTATAGTATTGAATTACTATAATAAATAATAATATATATTATTTATACATTATACCATATTAAATTTTATTATTATTAACTTTTGTTTTATCAGACCTTACTTTAAAGCAATGTGTTTAGTTTCATAGTATAAATACACAATATCTTAAATTGAATCTACTTATTATTTCCAAAAAAAACAAAATATTCACAATCATATAGAAAATTATGTAAAATTTTCATTTTAATCTAGATTTTTGTTCTAAACTCTTTATAAAAAGTTTCTATTTTATACATATTGCCAATTATTATCTCTCTGTAAAGGTTCCAAAATTGTACAGTTATATACTAATATTATAACATAGAATTTTAAGCGATTGTCGTCCGTAATGGAGGTTTCGATACAGTAATTGATGGCCATGGCTACTGAGAGGGTTTACCACGGGCTCTACCCAGGGACCTTATACCTCGAGGGCCTATTATGCTGGTCGTTTATACAAACAATTTTTTTAATCATTGGATAATTTTGATTTACTAAAATGAAACAATATTATGATAATTTTCAAAGAACACTTATTTTTGTTTTCTTTGAGCAAATAGAAAAATGTTCAATTAAATTAATTTACTTAACAGTTGTTAACACGCAAACAGTCGTTTCTCGTCACTAGTATTATGATCGTTAAGGGTTATTTCAATGATATTTTGTCGATAAGGACTGACTGTTTAATAATAATAATAATAATAATAATAGAACGTATTATATAGGTAATCTAATAGATAAGTATGTAGAAAAAATTTTCACTATTAGTTGTTACAACAAGCTCACTATAGTCACTGTGTTCCGGGATCGTTGCACGTAAATAAATAAAACAATGTATGATCGCGTAAATTATATAATTTAATACTTAGTCATTAGTACCTAATATTTGATGTTACGATTTGCATGTGTTTGTAATGTTATGTTTTGCAAGTGCATATTTGAGAAAAGTTATAAAACTATATTGAGTTATGAACACAAATGCTGTGCAAAAAAAAGAAAAAGAAAAGAAAAACGTGACGGTAACTGTAATGTAAGAACTACAAAATTATAGAATTTGATGGTCAGGTTTTTAGATTAATTCCAAAAAAAATAATTGAATATCGTTATTAAATCTGTTAAATCTGTTAATCTCTAATTATGATTAATGAGATATAATGTTTAATGGTATTCTTTTTTTTTTTGTTTTCATGTTATAAATAACGTTTTGAAGCCCTAGTTAGTATAAATCGAGTAATATTTTGAATATCTTTTCTTTGAGTTACCTAAGCAGTCTATGAGTCCGGCTTTAGAATCAATTGAATTGAAATGTAATAATAAGATTAATGTAATAATATTTGATAGCAATAGTGCTAATTCAAGTAAGTTTATTCATATTGATGAGAACGTACTAACTGAAACTGGTATTTTTATTGAAAAATCTACTTCCGCGTCCAAGATACAGCCATTATTAAACAGATATTTTAACATAGGTGATCCTAATTTTATCATAAGTTGTGACTTGAAATATCCACGTGTTCTGATTCCTGATAGCTATTTTCTGTGGATACTGAAGATTTTAGAGTGCTAATATCAGTAGGTATTTTTAATTTTCAATCTTATTTTAGATAGGGTTATAGTAGGAGACATAATCACACGATTAGTTCGAATCAGTGTATTTTTTATGTGAAAGTTTTTCTGTGATATGGTCGAGTAAAAAAATTGTAATAGACTAGATTTAGCTATTATTCCGGTAAAACTATATTCAAAAGACTTAGAAAATGAGCTTACAGGTGAATTGCAAAGTTTAAAATTGATATATTCATTAAATTTTAGCAAAAAGACAGAAAATTTGGAATCTTTTGAAAATCTGAATGACATAAAAACTTTAAATCTAGAAAATGTATTCCTTATTCTCCAAATATTTATCGATATATCTGCTACAGTATTAAGTGCATAATGATCTCTCTCAGTACTAAAAAGAGCCAAAAATATTTTACGTGAGACTACGTGTCAAGGCAGACTATTAAGCTTAAGAGTGTTAGTTGTGGAACAAGAACTGTCCAAAACCACGAATTTTGACGGTGTCGTCAATAGTTTACCGTGAAAAAATCCAGTGAGAGGACATTCGAAATTGACCTTATTTTTTTTTACGATTGTTAAATAATTAATAATTATTAATTAAAATAATTAAATAATAAAAAAGTATTTTAATCAAACCAAATACTATAAGTATGTTTTTGTTATATAGGTACACAGACTATATATCATATCATCAAACTTGAATACAATTATAACCAAATAAGTGTAAGTAAAGGGAATAGGAATATTATATTAGTCCCGAAGCCAGCAAATATTTCTCGGCAGGCCCGGCTGGTAGTACAGTGCACTTGCTTATTGGCTTATTATAATATAAATGTCGTAGGTGCACGATCACAACGATATAGACGTACACACGCAATACGTATATAAGTATATTTAATAATGATTATATAGTGATATCCGCGCATATTATAGACGCGGTCGATAACAACAATTGCCATTAATCATTATTATATTCCGTGTTTATAGTCGGAGAGGAGTTGAAGTCGGCGTTGGACAGACGGTGCACCGGTCACCGGCACGCGCGCAGAACGCGACCGCGATTCGATAATGGAGGTGACCGTCGAGAACGCGTCCGCGTCGTCATCGGCCGCGACACCGGTGGTGGAGTTTCCGGACTCCGGGTACGGTTTCATGTTACCCAGCTTCGGCGAGCTAATAGCCTACGCAGGGTTGACCGTGATCGGCGTGTTCGGCGTCCTGTTGGAACTGTTCATCCTGCACCGGACCCAGTCAGACAGCAACGAGAAGTACGTGTTCATGTTGCGGTGCCTGGCCACCAACGATTGCATAGTGATGATCGGCGTGTTGGGCCATATGTTGGTGAGCGAAATATGGCCGGACACCAGGAGCAACGTGTGGTCGTGCCGGATCCGCATCGTGTGGCGGTTCTTCGAGATGTGCTCCGCGTGCGTGGTCATCGCGATGGCCGTCGAACGCTGGCTGGCGATCACCAAGCCGTTTTTTTACCGAAAGGTACGTGTTTGTGCATCTGTAGCTTATACCGTACGATACCCCGCGGTCTCATTAGATCGGTTGGGGTTAGGTTATAGTTGAGAACCAATTTTTGCAGAATGTCTCAGCCCTCCCGTTTCACACGTGTCACCTGCTAAAGTATGAAAGTATTATAATATTCGGCACATTTCTTAAATTGTTTCACTTAAAAAAATTCTTTTAGCATTACATTATAAATGCCGTAGTTATCTTGAGTCAATATGCATGTAAAAAAAAAGGCGGGCAAGCTGTATGAAAAATGCGTCTAGGTGTATCGAGTAGAATTCAATGATATATTAGTGCATACAAAAAACCATTCTAAGCGAAAACGTTGTCAGTTCTTATCAATATAAGTACATTTTATGATATTGCTTTTAAAGAAATTTATTTTACTATTGGCCATGAGTTAAGATAATAAGCTAGATATCTATTATTTTATTATCTATTTATATTAAGATGTTTATCTTAATTTATGCTATTGACGTATTAAAGTATGTTAATCATCACATATATATATGTATATAATATTTATTCATATAAATAACTCTTTGCGTCATAGCAATTCATGGGAATTATATTTTTTATTATTTTAATAAATATAAAGATGTTTTTACATTAATGAGGGTAATATAATTGTTTGGTTAATAGTTGGTTGGATTTAATTTTATCTGAAAAAGTTGCCTTTTTTATACTATTAGTATTTAATTATCGGAATAATATATATTTTTACAATATTTTTTTATTGTTTTTATAACTTTTAACTTTTTGAGTCAATATCACTTTAACCGTAAAAACGTGACTGGTTACGGTACAGTGGCGTGAAACCCCCTCCCCTATTGCCTGTAATATTATTTTTGTTTTTAAAACTAACCATGATTTAATATAGTATCTAAAAACGTGTATACGTGTCTGTGATTACGACAATAGTCCGTAGATAGATATCTATAATCTATAATTACAACTAAACTGATGTTACCAACAATCCAAACATCGTTAAGCTAGCCAACATTCCGATAGTTTTATGTTTAGCCTTATACAAATATTAATTTAAGTAAGAAATAAAAAGCCACTATTTTATTTTTTAAGCCAATAAGCCTGTGACAACTGAGTAATTATTTATTTTCACCCCCCCCCCCCATTGTAAAATTGTGCGTATGCCATTGTAACGGCGTACAAGAATAAATAGATAAACTCATAAACTTAAGAATAATCTACTTATTTTAAAAATATTAGTGCATAGTATAATACATTTATTGAATAGATCTAAGTTCCCACTACTAATTTAATACAATATTAAATATTATCATTTTTACTGCATGTTGATAGTAAAAATGATTTATAAAAAAAAAGTTAAAAAACATGCTTTAAATCTTAATTTACGTACATTTTGTAATAATTATAAAAGTAAATTTAACAGTTATAAGAAAAGCTTAAATTAATTTTATAACTACAAGTCTTCTAAGTTATAACATAATAGTCCCAAAATAATTTAACAATAAAAATACTGACTAGTATTTGGTAGTTCAGTATAGTTGGGGCCTTGGGGATAAATTCTATAATCTGCAAAAGTATCCTCTTGATTCAGTAAATGAAATCAGAGCATTTTTGTTGGCCCAAAAGTGATGACTGATGACAGACAAAAAAAAAACATAAGTCATTGTAAAACCAATACATTCATCACTATGCTCAAAATCTAAGATTAGTAATAAACTAATAACTAATTAGGTACGAAAAATGTTATCTCTTATTTTCATCAACACTGTATGTACCCTTTAGTGGCCTAGTGGAGTAAATATATATAAAGATAGATAGATAACAATTATAGGTACATAAATAAAAAGGAATTTTACCTATTTTAGTCACAAAAATGATGTATTTTAAATGACATATATTATTAAACATTTGAAATGTTTAATATAAAAAAATATTAGCTGACCAATGACAAATAAAGTTGTAATATAATAACCTATGTAAAGTAATTATGTACTTTATATAGGTACTCTAAATATAATATTTTTTCAAAATAACGTTTAATGTTGACCGCGAAAAAGAAATGCAATGTCGCTGTGGTAATTAGTAAACCGCATTGTTTGGCCCGAATCCTTTAAACGGAAGAAAAATATTAGGAAATTAGTAAATCTGAATAAAATTAAAAAATTTAATGGTGTGTTTTCTATCGAGTAGTGACAAAAAAGAGCGGTAGACGTCAAGAGTGCAGAATAGTTTAAATGACGCTAGTAGATGGCACTGTTGTTATCAGTCCTGCTGGTGACTTTATACTACAGGGTTACTAGATTATGCTTTCCTAAACCCGGGACATTTTGAATGGATATATATTATATATTTAAATAAATAATTTTTTTTTTGATCATTACATTTTTTTTTCTATAATGAATTGTGTATGCAAGTAATATTATACAAAAACCCATTACCTATTCGTATTATTTATAAATTATGGTTTACATTCGTTTTCAATCAAATTTTGAACTTTTACGGTCAGTAAAAAAAATTCAAACAAATATAATAATAATTCATTGATCAGTTTTTGAAACTTTCGGAGTCGGGTTTCTCATGAGGATTTTACTAAATATTTGGCTGATCTATGAACTTGTTTTAATAAAGAATTTTTACAAGAAGCACGTTTTTATAATAAGAAAAGCTTCTACCGTTCTTGAATTTGTCTATGTGCTGTTCATGAGTGAAAATACACGTTTCACAGCTGCATTTGAACCCGGAAAAACAAAACTAAATTTAATAACTTTTTTGTTATAACTATAATGTGAAGGATGATAATGTTTTCTCCTAATTGAAAAATGGTATTTTATCGAGTTAAATTTATAAACCGAGACAAATCACTGTTCCGAAACATTTTCTCGGGGCACTTAATTATGAACCGGTAGTGTCCCGGTAAACCGGGACGTATAGTAACCAAGACTTATAGAGTCTATAATAATATGGGGATGAAACCTCCCACCAAATATTACAAACATTTATAATTTAATTAACGAAAGTTTCCTAAAACTCCCATTGATTAGTTGTTTAGTCTGTATTTAAAAAAAAACAGTTCATCATTTTTTTGGCTAATTAATAAGACTTATGGTGTAGACTTGGTGAAGTTATATAAATCATTTTTGGAAAATTTAAACTCATTTTTAAACTCTTATTAAAAATTTTAATTTTCGTATTACTTCATACTATAGGTATACTACTAGTTATTAGTATATACACTAATATAGGGGCTAAGAATAATAAATAATTTTTTACAGTATCTATTCAATTCAATTTTCAGAATGCTTAGTATTTTATAAACTGAAATCCGTTTATAGTATAGCATTGGTACATTGAATTTTAAATTCTATTCGTGATTAAATATGCAGCCTTATGTTTATGTATTAAATCGCATTCAAAAGGGATTCAAATTTTAAATATTCAAATTTTTTACCTACAATGAAGCGCATCTATTGAATCGTATACACGACTGCTCTTGCAATTGTATGAATAGTAATAATTGCACGTACACAGAAAAAAATCAGTAATAGAGTTTGTACGTCATGATCAAAATAAATTAAAAAATTAAATATTAAAATTCATAAATAAAAAAGTTTTTATTTAATGTTTCGCGGGGGAAGTATTTTGATAAATAAAAAATCTAATATGATTTAAATATGTGTTAGCAAACTTTAGATTGTTCGTTTAATATTGTGATGAATATTTGTTTATTTATTTATTTATTTTTTTTATTTAATTAGGTTATAAAAGTTTTTTTTTAATTTTTAATTTTTATCTACATTCCCATATTTTATACTATAGGTACTAATATTTACGTATTTATATTTAAGTGAAATTCTTATTTGTGTAAGTCTTAGAAAATCTAGGATCAATATGATTATGGATACGATATGAATTAATAAATAATTTAAATTAAAAATGTATTTCAAAGTGAATAATTATAATTATAATTTTTATTTTTTTGACAACAAATTGTGGACCATGTTTAATGCTTCAGTTTAAATTAGTTTGATCGTTGGACATTTAATTAATATACAAAATATAATTAGTAAATCAAACTTCATTATATCATATTATTGCATGAAGTAAATATTTTTCATAATTCGATGATTATTTCATAGGTATAATCGAATCATATTAACGCTATAAAATATAAATTGTCAGTAAGTAGACATCATAAGTTATTAAATATAATTCATATTTATAGTCTTGTATGTATGTTTGATGGATTGTAGCCTGCAGTAGATTGGGAAAATACCTAATATTGTTGTTTTTTCGATTTTCATAAGTAAACAAAACTATATAAATTTGTAAGCATATTATTATCAGAATCATTGGGTTCAGTTTTAATGGTATTATAATGTAGGTATACGATATAAGATTATAGTTATTATTTATAGCTAATTCCTATTAGTCTCTAGTAATAAAATAATTATATTATTATATTATTATCTATCTATAGTATAGAATATAGGTTATAGAGAATAAACAATATTATTTGAATTATTTATTTGAGTTATAGCTGGTAACTTCTTATAGCATAAAGCCATATAGGTTAGAAGCGAAAATTGATAAAGTATTCACAAAAAATATAGTATAATACATAGAAATATAGAATATAAGAAAATTATAAATAAATAACCCTTTTTTTAAAAAAAAAAAAGTATTCAATTTTATTTTACGATAAAGCTATATGCATATATATATATTTCTAATTGATTTGTTCAAATTTTATTTTATATATTGCATTAGTTTTTAATTTTAATACAATTTACTTATTTACTTATTAATTATTATCCATTATCCCATATTTTGGCATGATATCTTATATTGAAAACAAAGTATAATATTGTATGCTATTATGGATTATTCTGAAGCATTGAGCTTTAATATTTGTAGTAATTAAACCTGGTTTCTTTATTTATTTACATTGCTGTAATATGAACAGTGCATTAAAAGTGTATTAAAATCAAAATAAAAGTACGTTATGACGACACTCATCATCTGGTCACCAAAGTAAAATCATACTGTGAAAAAGTTGGATATTGTAAACAGTTTCACATTTTCAATAACATAAAAAAAAACTATACTTATATTTTTTATTCTTAAAGGTTAGGTTATAGAAATATATTTTTAAAACCTTTTCATTACAATTAGTATTAATTATTCACTTTTAAACAAATCATAATGTGCATGGTCGAGTTCAATAAAAATAATTGAGCATTAAGTACCTATATAATCTATGTTATAGGTACAGTACTTGCCTAAGTAAAAATCTACCTAACAAGACAATATTTATAAAAAAATACTCAACAATTTGTAAAATATCCTCAAAAGATTAACTATTTTAATTTCTGTGCTCGGGCCCAAATTTATATTTTGCTCGTGGCTTGCCATCCCATAACTATTGATGAGTGAAAATTCTAAAACATCTTTGTTTTAACAATAAAGAAGTGCAGACCACTCATGTCATTTTTCGGTGAAAGTAGTTGAAACACTTGAAACATTAGATATTTTTGTTAATTGTAGTTAATTTTTAACCGACTATTAACGTTCCAACATTGTACACTAAACAATATAACATAACATAATATAACATGAGATAAATGGTAATCTAAGTTGATATTATGTTATATTAATATTTTACATAAAATAAAACATACATTTTTGATATTTTTTATTTATTTTGAGAAAAACTTGCTATTGAAACATTATAATATATTACATTTTAAAGTATTAATATATCGGTAAAAAACTAAATAAATTCAAAATGTGTACGCTTACTTATACGTTATAAACTTAAAATTAGCTAAACATTTGAAAATTGCATTGTGTATGTATAGGAAATAATAATGAAAGCAAGTCTAGCTGTTAGACATTTTCGAAATACTACTATAAAAATTTTCAATAACGAAAATTATCTATAAATAATTTGATATATGTGTATATAGTTTTTTTTTTGTTTGAATATAAAATTTTTAAACGCTCATAAACATTTTAATTATAGGTTTTTTCGCTGAAAGTTTTTTAATTTTAATGAAAATAAATTAATTTAACCTTTTTATTCAATTTTTAAGATTTGTATAGCCATGTAAATTGAAAATGATATACATTTTTAATACAAATTAATTTTCAAATTTTTGCATTTGTGAATATCCTTGATGAAAAAAAATATAATGTTTTTCGAGTGAAGCGGTGAAGTGTATATAATATTTGTTATAGCCATACATGTTTCAATTTAGTGTAAAAAGATTTTGCGTGAACCTATTACTTGACAGCAGTCACGGTCGGCTTTTGACTCAAAAATCAAGTCTTATAATTGATCGTAGGTATTTACATCCAATACTTACTACTAAGCCTATAGTTTAAAATCCCGATTTTCAAAATGTGACGTTGCGATCGTGTTAGTTTATATAATGGATATATGTGTGATATCATAATAATGCAACGTGGTGACTTCGCGAATTACGTGAGGCTGTATTGTGTACTTATAAATAAATATATGATGCGTGATTTAGAGTTCGTACCTTATCACCGCTATTCTCGGGGTTCAGCAGTTGGGCAGTCGTCAGAGATAAGGCGCGTTTTTAATAATGTACGTATATATAGGTAGGTACTATGTAATAATATACGATAAAAATCCGAACATAATTATTATACAGCACGAAAACCGCGTAATGTGTTACTATACTGTTGTATATCGATGAGCATAATATATTATAATCATAATGATGATGGTCAGTCATAATTTGGTTAGCATTAACGCCAGTTGTAGACTGCAGTTGTAATATACTCCGTGCGTAAAGACATACTTTCACATAATATTATAGTATTTATAACGCTAAATTCACGTTTTTCGTACACAATAATAGGTAATATTATGTTCTGCCAAAACAATGTGACGACGACAATGAGATTGCTGTGCGTACATCGAATTTCATATCATGTATTTTGTGACAATAATGTTGAATTTATTGTTTTTTTATCCGTTCTGTGTTCGTATAAACCAATAAATCCGTCGTTAATCGTTATATCATAATCAAATCATATTATCGATCGAGTATTATAATTTATATATATATATATATTATGTATAGCGTATCATTATCATTACAGTAATTATTATATTGTGTTATTATTATCATCGTTGTCAACCGCCTGAAAGTTTTTAAGTATTGTAAAAACCTTGTATAGTGTAATACCGCGAACGTCGTCATAAAAATATACAACTTCCAATAACGGGACGCGTGTCGTAATAATTGCAAACAATCGGCGGAGTTTCGAGTAATACGAATACAACAGTCGTTAATTGTTGCCGGCGGGGTGACGACGACCGTTTAAAAACTTTGTCACACACACACACACATATATATATATTATATTGCGTTTAAGGGTCTTTCGAGAAAACCGTCAGAAACAAAGCAAGTTTTATGAAAATCGCAAAATCTAACTTTTCCGTTTTGATTTATTTGCACACCGTTTTACGTATGATATCGACACCTAATAATGCAATTTGTATATTATAATATAAAAATTAAATAATATGATATGCACTCGCCGCTCGAGAGGAAAAAAACGATAATGCACGCAAAAAGATCCCATCAGCGGTGACAGTAAGTGGCGGGCCGTGGAGTGCGCGGTGCAGCACCTGCAAGTGCACTCGCTCAATAATATAAATATCGCGTACGATAACATACCTATTATAGCGACAACCATAATATATCGTAACATAATATTATACTATACTATTATGTCTTAATAATATTAACGATAATTGCAAATACGCGGCACACACGTGTAGAATAGAGGTGGTCGTACAATATTGGTATTATTATAATAATATTAATTATTATATTATGTTGTGCCGGGCGTAGGTGGGAAGGGAACGGGGGCGGCGGGGAGATAGCGCGCCGGTCGACACGCGCGCGGAACGCGACCGCGGCGCAGAACACGACCGCGATCCGATGGAGCTGGCCGTGACGAACGCGACCGCGTCGTCGTCGCCCGCGACGCTGGTGCTTCCGGTCCAGGCCGGCAGCCGATTGCAGAATCCGGGCGTGCAATTGGGTGTTACCGGGCTGTACGGGTTCGGGATATTCGGCAACCTGCTGGCGCTTTTCATACTGCACCGGACCCGGTCGAGCAGCAACCAGAAGCACGGGTTCATGTTGCGGTGCTTGGCCACCAACGATTGCATCGCGCTCGCTGGCATGTTGATCCAGATGTTCGTGAGCGTCCAATGGCCGAGCACCAAGAACAACGTGTGGTCGTGCCGGATCCGCGTCCTGTGGCGGTTCTTCGGGCTGGGCTCGGGGTGCGTGGCCATCGTGATGGCCGTCGAACGCTGGCTGGCGCTCACCAAACCGTTTTTTTACCAAAAGGTGCGTAATACCCATCGTATAGTATAGCTGTTGCTGTCGCTGCTGCATGCGCATAACCGTGTACATTCGATCTGCGGGTTTGCATTGTATAGGCAGGAACTTATTAGTACACCTGTCCCCTGCAGCTCACTCCCCGCCTATATCATATTATCCACGCGCGTCACCCTATTGTAATAGTACACATCACCTGCTCGAAAGTGAATTTTTGATACGTTTGACGATTTTGAGAGAAGAATTTATAAGAGCATAGTACGCTAGACGTACATTTTTAACACGGAATCAATAAAAATGCCAATTTGAAAATACATCGAATAGATTACAATACACACAGCATATTATAATGGTCTGTAAATATGTCTGATATATAATGTAGTTTTGAAATTCCTTAAAAATTGTCTGTACACATCACTAATTTGTTTATACCAACGTGCATATACATTACATAAACATGTTTAAGAACTGTCGAGTTCTAATTTATAGTTCACAATGCATTGTTAGAACTGCAACAGGGGGGACGAAACACTTAATATTTTCATTTGGTACCCAATTGGTAAAATACCTGTCTACGATTTTCAATTATTTCAATTTTTAAAAAGATTCAAAATATTTTTTATACATTTTTGTCAACAAATTAACGCTGTGAATAGTAGCTATTAGCAGGCGGCTTACTAAATAAATGGGTTAATGTTTAATTGTTTTAACTTTAAATTCACTATATATACTTATAATTTTGTTCGGCACGTGGGCTTAAATAGTCATTATGATATTTGTTTTTAAAAATCGAAATATCTGAGGAAAGAAATATATACAATATAAGTTATGTATATATATTATATATTTAAATTGTTGACTTGAAATCACGACCAGCTCTGGCAAATATTAACCTTATTTAGTTGATTAATTTTGTTAAGTTAGACGAACAAGGGAATGAAAATTAATATACTCCTAATATGATATGTTACTTCGAACACATAATAGTATACTCGCTAGGGGCGAGTCTAGCTAAAATGGACAAGCACAGTAGGTACATAATAACATTAAATAATATACGCAATGTTCCCGCACTTCTGCGTCTGCGATAACAATATTTAATATCATAAAAGTCAATGGTTCTCATCTGGACCAATTTTAATATTACACGTACGAATTCCATGAACATATTAAAATTTATTATACCTATTATTACTATAATGCGGTGAGCGGTGTTGTGCACGAATCGTGTTTTCGTATCATTATGTTCGAGACGCGCGACGCGTGATAACAAAGACAGATTTATACACGTTGGTTATCAGGATGCAAACAAGTCATTTCAAAGTGTCATAACCATAATCGAGCAATGAAATAAAATCGTAATCAAAAGTGCATTATTATACGATTACACGTGCAGCGTGTTATTGGTTTATTTTCCTCATAATACGTAAATTGGCAAGGTTCTTCAATAATTGAATTTCAGTTATCGTTCAAAAGCCCCATGTCGTAATAAACAATAGTAATAACATTGTCGATGCCTTCCACTAATTTTTTAGATTTAAACGTCGGGCTATTTTGTTGTCAAAAATCACATTTTTAAATAAGTTTCTTATTTTGACTTATGCAAATCATTTCAAGTAGTAATTCGAGCTATTCAAATTTATTAATACCTTTCATACATATCATAAAAAATATTGTTCAAAGTTTGGACGGTTAAATTAGATCATTTTTATCTAATTGAATAATAATTTATTGACGCACCCCTATGGCCCTATCGTGTGTAATTAAGCTGTTCACAGTAAAATAGTCACAATATGAAATTTTCATCGAATTTCGTTTTTCTTTTCGATTGATTTCAGTATACTCGTGTTTTTTTCAAAATTATTCTCACGCTTGTCTAATAAAATTGTTTACACAATGAAAGCTTATTAAATTCGTTGGTGTATCAACACAAAATGAATTAATCCTAAAATGTGGAAAGGTAAAATATACATTTCATCATAGTTCAAAACTGATTTTGAGTTAAAAATTCGATCATCATATTTTGTTAATTGTATTTCGATGTCATTGAATTTTATTCCGTAAAATTTGTCATAAATTTCATTAATTCTCAGATTAATTTATACTTTGAAAAAATATTTTTTGCCGAATTTTGAAATATAAGAAATTAATAATATAAGGAAATTTTGTGGAATTCCCGTAGGTGTAAAATATTAAATTTAATGTGTTGAATAATATGAAGTAATTATTATAATGAATTGTGAACATATAAAATTTAATATTTATTAAACAAGAAAATATTAATATCAATCATAGGGTATCATGTATTATAATATATTATTAATATAATATTAACGATAATATTTTTATCTATAATTTGAATTTTTTTTAAATTTATTATCTTACAAATAATGTATAAAAATGATAGTATTATATAAATATATATTTATACATTTCTTTTTTAAATTAATCGTTTAAAGAAAATATTAAAAAACTTTTATTTATTTCTATAAATTAATATATCATTACACAAACTGTGTTTAAATCTCTATGTAACTCGAATAGTCGAATAAGAGTCAATACAAGTAAAAGCAACTATGAATTATAATTATTAGTTGTATACTGTGTGTTAAAATTACGTAAAACTGAGATAGGTAGTTAAATTGTTAATAATTATGTATTTATGTCTCACTTCAAGGTAGCTTTGTAAAAATTATATAATTTCAAACTGCAGTTTTAATTTACAATATTAATATTATAACGGATAGAAATTATAAATCATATACTATAATATACTTTGGTAAGATTTTCTAACATTTTTAGCTCTAAATATGCAGCAATTATTTTAATTAAGCAATTTTCTTGAGTTTTGGTATACTTAATAATATGTGTCATTTGACTATAGTAAGAATATATTTCCATAGTTTAAGAACTGTCAATAATAAATAGCAAAATACCGTCATAATTTATCATAATAATATTATGACTGAATTGAAGGAAGGGTAGAAGGTGTAAATGGAGAACAAAAATAAATGTGTGTGTAAAAAAGTGTGCCAATTATACAATGAAATAATTTGATGACTATCTTCTTAGTTTTCTCTTTGGTAATTTATTGTGATTCGAACAAAAAAAAAAATCGCATGCTTTTATGTCATTTATATGCCAATTTCGTTAATAACATTCAATAGTGTAATAATGTGATCTTATTATTTTACTTTTTTATAGGCATGCTTACTGGTGAATTTGATACTCAGATATCTATTATGTTTTTATTTCAATTTTTAACATAATCTTTTATATTACTTAGGTAGTTTTAAGTCATAAACTTATAACTTATAACATGCATTATAGTAATATAAATAAATGGAAATGAAAACTAAAAATTTGAACAAATTGTGTTCAATATTAAATAAATATTATAATACCTATTATATAATTTTTTTTAATTTTATTATTTTATAAATAGATTAAATATTAGCTACCTATATACGTTAAACAATTTTGAAATAAATTGTTGTTTTTAAATTACTATAGGCTTATTTACTTAAAATTAAGCATATATTAATATATTATAGACAATGTTTTTAAACAAAATGTATTTTAACTGATAAGTAATAAAATCACTTTAATGATTACATTTATTAAATAAATCAATAATATTATTTCCTATTTTTAGTAGTTATAGCTAAAAATTAAAAGGCAATAGTGTAAGTCTTTCAGAATTTTCTAACTTGTAAAAGACGTAATAATGGTTTTATTTTTTAATATTTTCTTATCAAAACAAAATGCGTGTTTATGCTATTTCTTTTGAAAAAATGAAAAACTATAATTACGAACCCTTCAATAAGTACATTTTTAAGAAGATGGGGATTGAGACGAGCTATATGGGTCAAAAGAATAAAAAAAAAAGAGTACATGTCTATACAGTATATGAAAACTGAAGCGAATAATTTACTATAATTTTATATTGACAAAAGTTAGTCTAATATAATCTAACATGGGTTATAGTAAAAACTAAAAATTATTATGTGATATAATTTTATTTTAAGTAACACATGGTAACACATAGTGACAAAAGTTTTTGAACTATTAGATAATATGTTATTTTGGAGTAGTAACAAATTAATATGATTTCGTTAATTGATATTATAGATCAATAATTTCTAACAATGTTGATAAGTTAAAATAACTGTTTGGTACATTATGATTTACGACTATTGACTAATAATGTAATATTTTTACAGCCATAAGGATTAATATAAACAAAAAACAAAAATAGAATATTAATAATAATGTGTATTGAAAGATGAAATTTATAATGTAGTCTATAGTAAAATATTTATTTTACTTAATAGTAGCTTTTAAACGATATTTCATGTTCATGATCATTTTCCGGTTTCTCTAGATTATATAGGTATTTTCGATAAAATGAAAATAACATCAGTTTTATGAAATCTGATTTGTTTTTTATCTATAATTTTTACTGCATAATATTGATTAAACCAGTAGGTATATGGTGTAAGGTACACTTTACTGGCTATTTCTTATTAAATGTCGAGTGTGTTTACCAAATACCTAATCAATCAATCGTGGATGTAAAACTAATGCATTTATTTGAATTTCAAAATTTGATTTATTTATACACATATAATATCTTATATATATTATATAAATTCTATGTAATTAAAAATGAAAAAATATTTATTACGTTCAATATTTTCAAGCGAATTGCATCAAATATGATATAACGTAACAGTATGTACAATATAATTATACTCAGCATAATGTCCTTCAAACAAATAATTATATAAATAAATCACAATAATTATTGTACACCATTAATATTCTAAAATATTTTTATTTATCAATATTATAAGGTTTCTTATTCCGTTTAGAGACTGTACAGCTACTGCAACTTTAATTATTAAAGTGCGTTTATTATCTTCTTCGATCTCTGAGTTCTATAATGGGTATTATGTAAAATGTATAATAACGTGATATCGTTTTCATTTAGAGAAATCAGTAGAATAGATAAATTGATATTAAAATCGCTTCGATGAAGGACTCGGTGATTTAGACGACTTTTTACCATATACAATAGTTACACGTATTTAATGGGTAAATAATATCATGTATAAATAACATATAGTCATCGGGATATAGTTGTTAAAATAATTTTTAAAATATCATCGTGCTATATTTATTATTATAGTGTAAATATTATTTTTATCATTATATTATATTAATTTATGAGGAATGGTTTATTCGAAACATACGATTAACTTGAATAACGTATTGGCAACCTCAATGTGTTTTAAACTTTTAAATGTTGATGTAATGCAATTGGATAGATACCAATAATATTATTTACTTCGCATGCAGAGTAGACATTCGTAGATGGTTAACTTTTCATTGAATACTCTTGATAGCATAGTTGCGTGTCGCTATAGGTTGTAGCTAGCAATTTGAATTTTCAACAATTTTTAAAAAAATATTATATTTTGAATCGTAAAGATTCTATCAAATGTAGGTATAACCGGTAACGAGAGATGGCTAATAAAATATTAGTTCATGCGACCAAAACAATTCCTCTCCCAACAATCATTATAATACCGGTTAATGACATTAAAGTTTTTGGATCAAGCAAAAAATATCGGGGACGATTATCTGTCTTTAAATCAATTACTTATAATATTATAATTTATTAATATTACCTCTCCGATCCTTGTAGCGACTTGCCTATTAAAACCGTGGTTAGCGTCTAAGATATATGATAAGGACATAAGGTGACTGATTTATATTTTAAAATAATAAGATTTTGTTTTCTTTGATTCACTACTGTTAATTGTATGGATGGCTTAGGCGCACATAATTACAAACAAAAAGGTAGAAAGTGGATACCGCTCTGCTGTATATTAGGTGTCGAGTGGGTCACTATTATAGGTGTGTTAAATTTGAATTCAATGATACATATCCTTATACACAAAAAACGACTCTGAGTGGAAACGATCTATCAGCTTATATCACCAAGTGATGTGTTTTTTGGATATAGCTATTAAAGAAATTTATTTTACTTTTAATATTATTTTTTCCGAAAATATTTTATCTATTATATTACTAATAATTAATTATTATAAAAAAATATATTTATACCATATTATATCAAGTTATATAACTCACAATTTAATTTCGTTCTGTAAATGCTACAAAACAGTAAAAATAGATTCGTTTAGTACCTATAAATATACAATATTTTAAAATAAATCAAAAATTTTATTGCATAAAATAAAATTCATAATAATATACAATACATAAAAGTTAAAGTTCCAAAGAATAATATTTTTAACAGAATAATTAATATATTATCATTATTTATTGTTTAAATAAGTAATTTTATCCAAATCGGATCTTAAAATGTCGATATAAATTAATAATCTTAATACATATTTTAGATTTTATGGTTTCAATATACGTAATATGAATAATGCTTATGAAAAATCTTGTATTCAATTTTCAAAACTTAGATAAGAAAAAAGTAGTTTTTATGAATTTTTAGCTACAAAATAATTTTAAATTTTGAAAAATGTCGTTAAAAAAATATTCTGACCAAGAGAATAATTTTTTATCGACATTTATAAAAATAAAAACTAAAAAAATTGAAAATTTCGAATGCCAATAAATAGGTAACTACAATTTTGAAAAAAGATGACATGAAATCTCTGTATAGTAAAAACAAAATCAGATATTCCTATTTAACCATTCGTTCTCAAAGATTTTTTAGTATCCACCCAAATACAATGAATACCAAACTGATCTAACAATTTAACTTTTAATTTAAGATTTCCAACCTACCGAAATATACAAAACTACTGTCTTTATCGAACAACCTTGAAGAAGCTTTCAATGAAGAGACCAGCACTAATGTACTGAATTTTTTAACGTAATAAAAATATTGTAAATATATTTTAAAACTTTACTAATAGCAGTAATAGCACAACACCCAAGCCCTAAGTTTTTCACAGATGTAACCCCGTCATGTTTATATTTAAAATTGTTATTATTTTGTAAACGCATATTAGGTTAATAATCAAAAACGTCGAAGTCAATAACCATATATAATATTATATATACGATTGACGTATGCATTGTGAGTGTTTTTCTACTTGTGTATGATGTTTAGTAGGTATTAATGAGATTGTAAGCCGAGTGTGCGGCCTGTTGAGTGATGAGACATTACTCATAATAAACAGTATACCTAAGTACTTACTTTTTCTATTATTACATATTGATTGTAACCAAAACTGATCGTAATAAACGTGAAACTGAATATTAATTTTTTTTTTTGATTCATAAAAGCATTGATAATAACATTTTTTTTTTACATAGTTTGTAAACATTAATTTATTTGTAAATATTAATTGGTAGTATATTCACTGAGTTAAAAATTGCATTGAATTCGTGAAGGTACCCGGAACTCTCACCTACATAAACTAAGTATAACATGTCAAAACTATAATATGTTATAAATATATTAAATTATGCAAAATATTTAAATATTATAGGATGGATGTGTCTAATGACGTTGTTTTTACATACAATTTTAACATTTTTTACTATTTATATTATATTTTATCTTTTAACATTTTTTATATAATTTACCATATATTATAGTATGACATTTTAATTTAAACGTATATTTATTATGTTAACTAAAACAAAAAAACTTTTAACTCGTTGTCAGTAACAATTAATTATGATGAAACGTTTTAGGAATTTATAAACCTTTGTAAACGCGGATAAAACAAACAAACTGTAAATAATCATTTTTTTTTCAATTACCAGCTTTATGGTATCAATTACTTATTTATATTTAGGGGAATTATTGAAATTTCAGTTGAACATTTTTTTTCAAGGTATAATGTTTAAAACAAAACGAAAGTTATATGTAAGCAAAGCTACATTCAAAATAATTCTCAATAGGTAAAAGTGTATTATTAACTATATGACTGTACAATGTGCATTGTAGCTAATATTTCCAAGTAACAAAAGAAAATATTTTTGCTTCAATTTCAACATAATTTTATTAGATTAAAAATTGTCATAGTGGCTTAAAATATATTCTAGTTGACGGATAAGAAATATTAAAACAAGAAAAAAAATAATAAATACATTTCCATTGTCTTATAAAAATCTATACTGAATAAAACATTTTCAAAAAATCACTTTTTCTTATTTAAAGTATACACTTAATTTAATCATGATTAGAATATACATTTTTGAGTGTGTATAAATGATCAATTATATGAATATGACATTTTTAAAGACAGCTATATTAAAATATGCGAATGAAGAAATTTAAATAGAGACAGAACTGCATATTATAATGTATAAAATATAAATAAATCGATTGGCTTACCACGAAATTGCGAGTATGATTGATCGTGAATAACTATTTATAATAATATTCTGTTCAACTTATAAATAGACTATAATATTATACTAATTGTACGTATACTAAGCGTGACTGATAGGTAAAATATACGATTACTATTTATTAATCATATACATAAGACAAGTATACATTCAAGTAATTAATATGATATAATTTTGTGTCATACGGATTTGATGTCCCTCCCCATATTTATTTATTATTCAGATTATGAAGAACAGAAATGTCCTCAAATAATAAAATTTAAAAATAAAAATTCAGTAGTAAAACGTATGTATAGTCAATAATGTAAAACAGTAGACAATAATATAGTTAATTATATTTTTACCGTATCAATGTAAACATTTAAAACTTGCATAAGACCAAAACTATAATAATATTTAAAATGTTTTGAATTCATGATATATACAAAGTTCACGTTCGTGATACAAAATGATACTAAATTTGTAGAAAATTCCATTAAAATTGGTCTTTATTGAATTAACACTTCTAAAGAAAACTCATCCGTGGAAAATACTCGTAGGTATGTTTACGTACACATACCTATATTACATTAAAAGATGACTTCCTTGATGAAAAATGCTGTGAATAGGTTTTTGATATTTCTGAAAGACGATACAATTTGCACAACCTATATTTTCATTTTTCACTCTTTTGTTCTATTTTGTGATAAAGTCAAAAAAACTAAATGAAACCGTTGTAACACAAGTTTGATGAAATTCGTTTTATTAATATTGAATTTTTTATTTACTAGGTATAACTTAAAACGTAGGGAATTTTTTGGAATTTACACTACGAATATACTTTCTTTTAACAATTAGTTTTTAAATGTCTTTAAAATAATAAATAAAACATGTTCCGAAATATTTTTTTTTTATTTTATAGGTTTATACATAGTTATTGCAGTATTAAAATTTACTTTAAAACGTTTATGTTGTAAAGTGTACCACAAACATTTAGTTTTATAATAAATAATCAATCATTATACTCTTTGACTTTTAATGCGAATGTAACTAATTTCTATTAAATGTGACGTAAAATATTCACTGGGAATCATTTAAGTTTTTTTTTCACATAAATAATGGTTTTATCAGTTGCATAAATTTAATTATAATACCGTACCCATTCCGCCCATCAATATCAGTGATTGCGCCTTGCCTACTTGTATATATATTTATTATTATTATTATTATTATTAATGTATAATATTATTATTAGTATACTTTCTTTTGTATAGAGTGATACAGTATCAAAATATATTTATTATTAATTTTGTCTTTTCAGAAAGATATCAATATATAATAAATATTTAATGTTTAATTTTCATTATTTTTTAACTAACTTTTAATTAATTCATTAATATGATTTTAAATATGAACAATGTTTATTATACTAAAAATATAAACAGAAATCGATAATTTTTTTTATTTACAACAGTTGTCTATCAAAGGGTCAAGTCATAGATTTAACTAAGACATTGATTAATTGCCTAATACTTTACCCAATCGTTTTTTAAATATAATTTATAACACACTGTCTTATTGAACTTTATAATGCAGCTGTTTTAAATATCCAAAAGAAATAAATGTATACATCCAAAGTCGTAAACCTGTCATTTGTGATGTTTATAATATATTTACATTCATTTTTATATAGATAATATTATATGTGAAGTATATTATTTTGTAAAATGTTCTATTGCGACTCGATAAGTCATACACTATGCCCTAAATTTATGAGGTCAGATACTAATTAGATTTTAGATATTCATTGTTTTTTTATTTTATTTTGTGATATGAATTTTTATCAAATAAAAAAAACATATTGTAAAATTATTGGTTGGCCCATGGCCAAATATTAACAAAAATATATATATTGATCAAATAAGTTATCATTTATATTGAACATGTTTAAGATCATAAACAAATATTATTATATCATTATAACATTAAAATGTTTAACATATTTGAAACGAGATTAATTAAATGTTTTTAGATTCGACAACTTTCAGTGATACATTTATAGTTTACAATA
Organism: Rhopalosiphum padi; assembly: GCF_020882245.1. NCBI lineage: Eukaryota > Metazoa > Arthropoda > Insecta > Hemiptera > Aphididae > Rhopalosiphum > Rhopalosiphum padi. The sequence continues at coordinate 36,250,038 of NC_083598.1, forward strand.
AATTGATAAGAATCATAAATATCATACTTATAAACATTTTTAACTATAGAAATGTATATATTAATTATGTAATAAATTAAAACATTAAAATAAAGTCAAATTAAGAAATTTTAATCATTTACGTTGTTTAAATGTAATAAACAAATTACAAATTATGTGTTATGTTTACTTTTGAATCATTTTATTTTAGCTACTAATTTAATATTCGTCATTGGATTTAGACGCTTATCTCATTATTTAAGTGTATTCCCGAGTATATGTATAGTATATAATACACTTATTATATACCTACAACAGCATTAGTGTAAAAATATTTTCATAAATGTAATTAAATTATTTTACTAAAATGAATTTATTAACTTAACTAATTGGTTTTTTGATAATAATTATTGTTATTCAATCTGAATTAATTAATTGAATTATACTATTTAAAATTGGTTTTCGTTTTTTAATATACAACATGTGATTCATCAAGCATACTCACGCTTTTCCTTTAATTACAAATTTATTTAAGTAAGTATTTTTAAGTATAGGTACTTGAGTACTATATTTTCAAATATTTACTTTGATTTTTCTTATACCATTTGAGGAAATTCTTATTTTTCTCAAATGAGAATTAATTTTGTTTTTTAATTATTAAGCAGATGACTTTAAAAAAAAATGAACGCATCTAAATTGAAATTTAACCCAGTATTTTTTAAGTTATTTAACTTTTGGTGTATTAAGAATAATAAATATTATGTTTTTGATAATAGATCTTCAATATATGGATGCTGTGATGATTTTAATATCATTATTAATTAATTTTACGCAGTTCATTAACATTTTATAATTTTTTGTAAACAATTTCTGAATATAATTAACACTACATTAAATATTAAAAAAAAATATTTGTCTACAAATTTACGATAAAAATGTCTGTTCTTGTTTGAAAAAAATAAGTTTGAATAATCACAATAATGTCTCCTTAAATGGCACAAAATATAAGTTTTTTAAAATAGTGTTATCTTCATAAATTACGAGAATAAGAAAAAAAAATATCATGATTTGAATAAATGTATTATTAAAGTAATAACGGATCCACGATGCTTGGTGAATCACTCTGTACATAGTATATATTGATTTCACTTAGTTAATGTAATTGTTTTATTTCATTAGACTGTAGGTAGTAACCAGTAGGTACTTATAGGACTTAAATTGGTTGTAAGTTGACAAAGATCGTATATGATTTACTTTCTATCGTTGTATAATTATTGATCTCAATAAAAATTGACGTTAAAGTGTTTATTAAATCATATAAAAATAAAATTTCATCTTTTTTATTGATGACAAATTCATATATTTACATAATTAATATAAATATATAGAATATTAAACTTTGAATTACATGTATGAAATTCGTTTATTTGACGATTGATCTAGTAAGATCAAAAGAATATCGAACTTAACAAATATAATCTTGATGGGATCTGGTGTACAAATAAAAAAATATACGCAATATAATATATTATACTTATATACTCATTAGTCATTACGTCGTTTGAATTCAAATGAAATAGTCAATGCATTAGAATAATATTTTTTTTGTTCCGAACGACAGTGTTCTTATCGCCATTGACATTGACGATTGTTATCGCACTATAACGAAAAATAAATGCAAGTCAATTTCACGTATCAGTTTTCAAGGTTGGGCGAATTATTAGTAATAAAAAAAAAAAATAAAAAAAATATCGTATTTATAAAATTGCATACAGGTAAACGAACAAATATTTGCCAGCCCCCCTGAAACGAACACGCAGTTATTTTGTCCCGTTTCCGGGTAAATGAGCGTATGCTGACACGGATCCCGTTCACATTGTGTATAGTCAACGAGGGAGTGTGTGTCGTGTGTGTATGTTTGACACAATGCTCATCGACACCATGCACAATAATAATAATAATAATAATAATAATACAATAACACGCTGCGATGACATGTATATATTGATATATTATACGATATACCTATAATATTCGCCAAGCATATTTTCTAAATCTGCGCACAACCACGATCCCACGTCGCCGATATTTTTATTTTCATTAATATATTATTGTTGTCGCCCGCGGAATGTAATGGCGAAGAATTTGCAACTGGCCATCGCGTGCCTGTTGGAATATTAACGCCGAACGAACACAAACGCGTCGTCGTTTCCTCGACTAATAACAACCGATACTACACAGCGTTATATTAAATACGACTTAAATAATATATTATATTATAATTTATAAACGTACGTCGTCCAGTGTCCGTGTTCAGTATATAATTGCGGCATTACGCGAACAACACGTATTCGGGGTGGCAGGAGATATTTTTCGATATTGCTTATAACAGACTACAGACCGAATACAGATAGCTATATATTTTTCTCCTTTGTACATAGAAAGTAGTTATGCTTTGTTAGTGATTCGTATCCGGTAATCTCGGAAACTGCTGAACCAATTTGCATCAAATTTTACATACATATGTATTCCTTGATACCCGGGGGAATATTTATAACTTAGTTTTTCAATACCCATGTAGGTTCCTAAATGAATCTTAGCTCACACGAGAATTTCGTTTTGGTTCATAAAAATCGAATATTTTCTGTTCATATATTCATATAAATATATTTTGTGATCGGTCGAAAGAATAAAAGAAATTTATAATATATTATATATACCTACATGAATTATATGTGTACTTTGCTTATATATTCGAAAACCATAACTCGACTGTTTTTTTACGAAAATGTTAGAGATTGTTCCCTGAGATAACAAAAAGTGTAGAAAAAGTAGTTTGAACCGCGTTCGAAAACATACCAAGTGCGATATTTAATTCGTTACAGTTAAATTGATTCCCCATCCCGATCGTATTAATTCACAGAACGAGAAACGCCGATTTGAACGTTGACTGAGCATACTAAAATCAAGATATTATATCTGTATAGCTATAGCACCATAATTCATATTTGATCATTTTTTTCCGGGCGAAGCCGAGTTATACTGCTACTTGCTAGTAATATTATATTACATTGGTATCCTGCATGTAAAATATATATTATTATCATACTATTTACAAACATTGAATAATGGTGATTGAAAAGGAGACTTCAAAGTCTGAATAGTATATAGGAGGCACCTCGATTCGGTTACTCTAATGAGACGTATGCTAAAAGACCTTGAGAGAATGTACATACGGCCGTATTTCGTTGTGCTAAGTGAAAAAAAAATAAACATAAAATGCTAAAAGTAATTGAATTTCGTAATATTCGATTGAAAAACAAATTTATTCATAATTTTTCATAAAAGTTTTTATCATATAGATGATATTAAAGATACGAGTATGCTCGATTATTCATGAATTACACAGAAATGTATATTAGACAACTATAGTTCTTCAGATGTTCATACGCATCATGTAATTATTTTTATATTTTTAAATTGTAAAATATACTTATGCCAAATATTATATGTTTGTGTTCAAACGATTTTACTCGGTTATTAGTAAAATGGAAATCAATTAATTTTTAATTCGTTGTATAATATTGTTTAGTGTAAACTTATACGATTAAATTCATTTTACTTCGTGGGTCATTATAATTGCATGAATCTATGTTTATTAATCATTCTTAACTTCAAAACAAAATTTAAGACTTGAAAAGTATCTCAATCCTACAGTGATCATATATTATTCAAATTGAATATGTATAAGATAGAACAGTGAATTATGTAATGGTTATTGAACGAAAAATTATTATACATGTATCTACGATTATTATTTAAAAAAATTAATAATCTATAGATAATTATTTTTTTTTAAATCTGAAAAAATGTAATATGAATCACAAATACTAATTTATTACGAAAAATATGTTTTGATAATGATTAAGTAATACATATTATATTATTAGCGGTGAACGTATAACATATTTTGTTTTTTTATTAAATTTAACATTAATGTTAAAAAAATTATATTGACCACGTGAAGATTGGTTAAAACGAAACCTACATAAATTCACTATAACTTATTTGTAGTTTCTTTTTGAGCTTATTAGAGAATTGCTGAAAAAAATGAAAAATGACCAACTAGTCTCGATTTACAATCAATAGGACTACTTGTAAGTGTAGAACACTCCCGCTTTTACCCCCGAAAAAATGCTCCACAAGAAAAAGATATATTACAAAAACCAATTATTTTCTTGCTTTATTTATAATTTTAAATAAAAAAAAAATAAAAATATATTTATTGTAATGGTATCTAGTTATTTTTACTTTTATAATCAGCTTTTATCAATATCTTATAATCAATATATTTGAATAATTATTACTACCAATACTACCCCTTAAATTTAGTATTTTACAATATTTTAGAAATTACATTTCAAGTATAAAGTTGCCAAGGTATAACAATGTTATAGTAAATATTTACAGGTAATATTATATTTTGAGATCAATTAATTTAAAGAAATGCTCAATGAAAATATTAGAAATATTTTATTAATAGACTTCAATAGAATATAATATAATATCTCTTAAACACCAATTATTTTTTCTATCCAAGTTTAACTGAAAAATATTTTGTAGATTCCAATGTTTTCTTCTCGAGGAAATTAAACTATGAAAATTGATATGATAAGTTATATCTTTAAGGATTTTAGGTTTTTTAATGGTCACATTACATTTATATAAAGTTGTGATTTTTAATTTTTACGTTTTTCAATTTATCACGCAATACTGCAAATAATTGCAATAGTTATTAAAGATAACATAACAAAATAAAATCACAAATCACAAGTAGGTGAGTAAGTATACACAATATTTTATCTTACCTATTAACTAATATAAATAAAAATATATAATAATATGTTAAATTTATACTCGTAGACATAGGTACTTAGTACTTATACATCCTATTGCGTGATATTAAAATAATATAATAATTTGTTATTAATTAATTAAAATCGTGTTTAATAATTAAATAATATCTATCATATATTGCATAACATATGCATAAATAATAGAAGCATTGTGACATAATACAATAAATATAATTATCATTCGTAATAAACTAATAAACTACGATGTGATCAATATTATTTGATATTTTGTTTACATTTTGCAATATTTTATCAGTTATTAAAATACGACACTATTTTATACATATATATATAATATATTGTATTGGGGTTTGGTTTCATTTGACCTTATTATCGAATCAATTGGCTTATTTTTTTTTGAAATTGGTAAATTTAACCCGCGGGGGATTAATTGAAAAAGCAATGGACGGGAGCTGCTAAAAAAATATCTCAAATATCTTGATAAGACGTTTCGATGCATTTGAGTCTATATACGACCTTTGATCAATATATATAATATATAGACCACCAGTGTGGAAAAACAGATAAACAGTGTACGGTTGACGACGCGTAATTTTTTATTTTTTTTTTTGAGAAAATGTCTGTTGATGAAAACACGACATGCATTACGTATAGATACATAAAGCGATGAAAACAAAACAACGCAATTATTATATTCTATTTTTGCCGATTAAAAATTATTATTCTGTTTGTGACACTATAAAATATACAAGCAAGCTGCAAAGTCTTGGATTAATGATATTGAAGGTCGTTAGTAAAAACAAAATATTCTATATACATGTGTTTTTATATAAGGTGTATAGATACACACGCACAGAAATCTTTTCTTTTCCGTTTACCTAGCGTGGCAGGAAGGAGGAACTAAATATAATTAATTCGTCACGACACTTATATTATATTATATATTATACTGTGCGTGTCTTTTTGTAATAGAATTCGAAAATTGACTCATTACAGTCGTAGCACATATTATTTAAAAATATAATTAAATCGTGTATATTTGTGGCGTTTGACTTTTATTAAATCAAATCAATTTTGAACGGAAGAATCAATTTTTGTCACTGACCATTAAAATAACTTGTAACTTTTATACAATATAATTATTGTTCAAATCTATATAACGTGTTTAATTTTATCGAATAACGTTTCATTTCTATACTTTAGTTTGTTTATTTGCTTTATTCACTTACTATATAATATTGTGTTTTATAGATTATAGTTATTGACTCAGGATTGGAATGTGCTTAAAACGCTTTAATAAACATTTAAAACATTTTAATAAAAGTTTTATAAAAAAATAAATTGTATAGGAATTTTTTCTGTAAAATATATATTTTATTTGTAGATCATACTATATACTATATATACACCAATAACAAAGCATTTTTATAATTTTTAAAGCATGTTTAAAAAATCACAAAAAAAAAACATTAAAAAAATATTTCAAAAGAATAAAACGTTTGTTTAATATTATTTAAAAAATTTGTTTTTCTAACCATAGACTTATCGTGTTCTATAGCCTTAAAGATATAGCTCTGAAAAGATTCGGTTATGCTTATTATTAGCTATATAATATTTATTATTTGCTATTTTTAGTTGGATGGAGCATCGCTGAAAGTTTTGATACATCAGCTTATCCATTATGAAAGTTTTTATTTTTGCGCCAAAAAAATTCTAACAAGTCATAATAATAATATGACAGTAAGAAAATGTGTGTGACTTTTTTCGTGTTTGATATTCATATTGCGAATATGCTAGTCTCGTTAGTATTGGCGTTGCAACGGCGACTCAGTCGTCATAATAATACCGTAGAGACCGTAGAGTTATGTGTAATGTGTATGTCTATAAATATATAAAACTGTAGGTTTAACTACATGTATAACATTATATATGATAGGCGCCTGTATACAACAATGTTATATTATTATTGTACGAGGTTAACATATAATGTACTACCTTTGCCTATGAATATTGTGTTGCATTTCGTATCCGATAAAGAAAAAATGACACGTGTTTTACGTTGTGTGTATCTATGAAATGTTTTAATTGCTCACGCGCAAGCGAACGGTTAACGATTATAATATTGTTTGCTGTTAAGCGAGCGGCTCCATTGCTAGTTCCCGGATGGGTGACCACCTTGGAATTTTAGTAACACATACACACAATGTCCTAACCTAACCATAATCGTTGAGATAAATAGTATCTAATTATATATCTTCTGGCATAAAAAAATAAATAAAAATATTGTTTGCTTTTGTAGTAATAATAATAACAATAATAATAACACTATAGTGTGATGCCAATATTAAACTAGTACCTATTGATATTTTAATGCGAGACGGAAACGCTACACCGGAATAGTTAAGTTCGCAACAGCAGTGGCTTTAATCTATTTTATGTGGCGTAGATCACGTAGACTTGGTAAGCTGTGATGAGCGTATAATTAGCAATATAATATAAAAATATATACACATAATAGTTACCTTGGTATAGTTACATAGTTACATGGCGAGACGCTGTTGCATCACCAACAGTTATCGAAGTCATCAGGTCGAGTTGGTGGCCGTTGAGTCACCAGCAGACGGGTGAATATGTATACACAGTGGTTGGAAGTAATGCGTCACTTCAGACATTTTAGTGTAATGCTTTTTTTTTCGTTAAAAATGACTAGTGGAGTATTACAATATAGTTTTTAATTGTACGAATAACGCAAATTTCACTTCTTCAAACACTAATTTTTTACACGAGCTTATTCTTCCTAACTATTAAAATATTTCTATTTTATCACATACTAAAATGTCGTATAAGATTTATTTAATATTTAAAAATCTTAACACGCATTCTAACAAAGTATTGAAATTGTCATAAAAATACTCGTGTTTCAAAATAATAATAATAATAATGAAATTTATGTATTTGGGCACAGGCAGATTTGTCAATTTTACTAAGGATTTTATTTTCTATAGCCACGACCTATACTCTATAAATATAATTTTTTTAATTAATATAAAATATAGGTGAAGTATACGTCCTATATTTGCCTAAAAGTAGTCATGATTTTAGCGATAGTGTTTTATTACTATAGTTCGTATATATTTGATATCATCATACTATGTATATATGCGTCAATGCCCTATATATATATATACATATACATATATATACGACTTGATGAGTCAAAATCTGTTTCCGTTTCGACAGAAATACGAGTATAATGTATTACGATATAGTAATATGCATTATGTGCATTTCTATACACAAGTTAAATCGATTTATCGGCCGTTCACTTTATTAATATATTGTTTGCGAAGGCGCATATTATACATGACGTTGCTATACTTTATACGTGAACTAATACTTAACGTATATTACTTTTGATTTTCAAGCGGGACCTACAGTATGATGTATTATATTATTGCAAATGTTTGTTTTGCTTATTAAATACGTCTTCTGTGTTATAATAAGAAGTTTATAATAGTATATGCTTGTATAACCATCAAACACTGACTGTATTGGACGAGTTTGATATATTTACTGCATTTTACCTACACAATATTGTGTACAATGTGTACTCGTTTAAATTAAGATGATTTTTGAGGATAATTATGCCTATGCATATATATTTGTGAGTTTAGGCCAACATAATTTATAAGTATAGTTAACTTTATAACATTTAAGTACAAAAGTATTTAGGTTTATGAGCCTACGCTATGTAATTGGACAATTAAAATCCATATACTCATAAGTCTACCTTCATATATTTGTCATACATGATTAACTCATGGATTCCTAGTGGAAAACAATTACCAATTAACATGTAAAATTTGCGGAATAATATTAATTTTAGTCAAACATGTAATAACAAATAATTCCGTTAATACACTAACAACCTCACCAGCCTCAATATGTCGAACAAATTTAAAACATTAGGACCAGACCTAAATATCGACAATCATATGATAATTTTTTTGTTTTTTAAAAGAGAAAAATTTTATAAAAACTGTATAATTATGTATATATATATAAAATAATGCGAACCACAACTTATTTAGTGGTTTTAAAAATATATATAATATAACTAATGGTTCTTTGTCATTGATGTTATTAAAAATCATAAATAATAAACAAATGCATATGTCTTTAATTATGTATAAATAATATCGATGTATTATAATTCCAAGTCGTAAATAATCGTTATAGAAAACAGAAATTCTTATTTTTTTTTTTTAATCGGGTTAGATAAATGGTTATAGAGTATATAAATATGACAGAGATTTCTTAAAAAACTATAATAGTTTAATAGATGATTGACGAGAACACCAAATAATTGTAAATACTTTGTGCATTTTCTATCAAGCATAATTTTTTATCATATAATATATTCAACTAAATATAATATTCTAATTAAATAACCAATGTGATTCCAGCATATTAGCCTTCGTCTACTCAAACGAATGATGGTCATACTTTGGTTAGGAGTACTGTGTTTAGTGTGCGCACCATACTTTGGATTTGGTCTCTACTGGGATGAGAAATCGTCGACGTGTGTGCGTTACCGGAATGCCAAGAAGCCTTTGGATGTGCTATACGCTTACTTATATTTCGGTCATGGTAAGTAGGTAATCTTTAAAACGGGTTTTAGGTCATTTAATTAACTATAAATTTACAAATAATTTAAAACCTTTACTAATGATTTGGCATTATTTAAAATAAAATAAATTAATTTCCTATTTCTATAAAATACAGGTAGGTACCTAACAAAAATAATAATTTATTATACTATAATAAATATTTTGAAGTTTATAGTGTATTCTAAGTTAATTTCTTACCAATATAAATAGTAAAATATTCAAAATATTTTGATTTTTGAGCTATAGTCAATAGTTAAGTCTTGAGAATTTCTTGATTTTTAAATTTTTTTTAAATTACTGTCGATAAAATTATTGTTGATCAGTTAAAAATTTAAAAAATACAAAGTCAAAATATATTTAGACTTTAATTATAATAGTAGATTTTATAATTTTCCACAAAATCTGAAACATTTACAAATAAAATTGTAGTTTCGAGTTCATTAGCATTTTTTTATATCTGAGTTTTAAAAGCTCAATACAAGATTCCTGATAACTTTTTCAATTCATAATAAAAATAAAATTTTTTGTTTTATTGCTGTAGGTGTATTTTTATGCTTTGCAATAGTCTACACGAACTTAGCCGTAATGAAAGCTCTGTGCATGAAGGACAGTCCTCACAACAAGCACAACGTGTTAATGAGACGCATCAGTCGAGGATCGTCATTGACTTGCAACGCTGCTACCAAAGAAGAAAGAGCGTTCGGCTGGCTCATGTTTTTGCTGTGTGTCGCGTTTGTTATATGTTGGGTTCCGCAAATGGTAAATACTACAATACATAATAGAATTCTACATTTATAGTGTGAACTAAGTATTAGAATATTACTCTACTGTACAGTGTATAAATTGGCATAAACAATATTATTGCAAAAAAGTCTGGAGTTATGAACAGCAAAATTACAAAATGTTACAAATATAATATAAAAACATTGATTAAATATTTAATGAATATATTTTTAATGTATATTTAATCAATGGTTATATAGTGTAAAAAACATAGTTATTTCTGATTTTCGACCTACGAGTTGACATATTTGCCGTCGACCCTTGCACACATTCAATCATAACAGTTGAATTTCAATCAAGTATTATAATACGTTATAATATTATTACCCTGTTTGAGAGGCCAGCTAGTATTGTAAACAAATTATGTGACCGGTCCTGGTTAATATAGTTTATATAATATGCAGTATCTATATTTTTATATTGTGTTCATAAATAAAAAATACAATTTCGAAGATTTTATTTTATGACAAAAAATATTGTTGTTACATATTATTATATTTTATATATTTTATTAAATACATAAAAAAACACGAAATATACAATATTTTTGTGACCTACGTTGACGTATCTATTCAAAAAAAGACGTACAAATGAAATTATAATTTTAACAAATGTTCTTGTTATCAGTTATTGTTGTTGTGTACCAGATAATAATATTATATAGAAACTATATTGGTATTACGAACGCGATTAATTACACAATCTTTTATAGAGGGACAAAACAATTTAGTACAACTAAATTTGACATTATTTGTGTGTTAATTATTTTTTTTCTGTGGAATAATGTAATTTTATATTATAATCTTCCTAATAAATCGTTAATTATTATAAGATTACTTTTATCTCATTTCCGTGAATTTTTCTAGAGTAAAATTGCATTCTGAAAATTTAAAATTGCGTAATTATTTTTTTTGGCGTTATTTTTTAATATTAGGTTTTACTAAATATATAATACAAGAATTTCTGTATACCTATGCCTATTTTTTTACAACGCTTGTTATAAAAGAATATTAATGTCACGTTAAATACAATTTTTAATCGTCAAGAATTGCAGTATTCATTTAACACCCTGAATTGAACAATAGATGAATTTTTGTTTCGATAAAATTATCTTCACGTTTTGATAATTTTCAGATAATAAAAACATTAAATTGATTATATAATTTATATTTGCATTCCTAAAAATGTGTGTATTTATTAAATTATAGTTGGTAATCAGTAAAAAATGACTTTTGAACAAAATCAGAATGAAGGTTTTGAAGGTGTCCTAAACTTAAATGAATTCTATGTCTTTTTGAATACACCATAAAAGTATAAAACCATGGCATGTCCACATATTTTATCAGTTTTTAGGATGTTTTAAAATATACATAATCAAAGCATTAAAAGTGAATATATAAGTAATAGTAAATATTATGAATTATTGTTAAATTTGATATTTTAAATTAGTAAATTATAGCATTAATAAGAAAGTCAAAAACCATATAATATGAATATTAAATAATAATAATATCTTAATACTTATTGGAGATTATAAATTGCAGACATCGTTCCTTTAATTTAAATTTCTTTTAAACGTTCTATTGTGTTTATTAGACGATTGAAAACATTTATTCTAAGATAATATTTCTTAATTTAAAATATAAAAAAATACTTAAATATTAAATTAAAATTAAAAAATGAGTTCCTAAATGAATATTACGTCAAATATTTTATATTTTAGTTTTATTATATTATAATTTTGTTAAATTATTATTGTTTTAAAACGTGGTATTTTGACAGAATAGACGACTTAAGCCACTAATGGCAAGTGGCAACAACGTAATTGTGAACAAGAAATTTGCTAGAGTATTTTTCGGGCATAAAACATCATTATACATTTTTTATGTAAATCTCCACTAGACTTATTATAATATAGTATGATATACGAAAAATGTTTTTTGTCGAGATATATTATCATCGCGTTAGGAACTGATAAAAATAAACAGAAACTCGTTTACTCGTCGCAGGTATATAGTATATTAAGAGCTATCTACCGGCATCTTATAAAAACTCCTAAACTTTACTATTCCTACATAATGGTAGATGCCAGTCTCGTATTGTTTGCTAATTTTCACGTTTAGATGTTTCAAAATTCTACTCATCTTTTGTAAGCACGCTGAGCGATCCACAGATAAGTATTTCATTTTCATGATTCTAAAATGTTGTTCATACAGAATTTATAGGTATACTACCTAATCCTATACCCAAAAATCTGTACCTCCTCAGTCCTCATGTAAAGCCAATTTTTAAAAATTTGCATTTTTAATCTATAAGAAGCTACAAAATGAGGATATTGCTTTTCGAATGTTAAACAATAAATTTTATTTAAAAAAAAATCCCATAGTTACATAGGTACGGCTACATACGGTTCATTTTTTTTAAAACTGTATTCTTATCTTATAACCAATATATAAATAAAAAACTATTCGATTTTTATGAATCAAAACGGAATTCATATATTAGCCACCCAATAGCAATGTGCTATTGAAGCTGAAAAGAGAAGCTATAAAGTCGTTTTATATTAGTCTCGAAAAATCTATTGATATAATTTTATTGAGTTCGGGACCAGAAATCTTTAAACTTACAATTAGGTAGTAAATAATTCATGTCAGATTTATTTATGTAGACAACTATATACATTTATACGTTTGTGTACTTCTCCACAGATATCGATACCGTTATCCAGGTTCATCGATGATGAGACAAAGATTCGACCGTTCACCATGGCTGCAGACATGCTTTTGGCTATGCACTTCACACTGGACCCGTACCTGTACGTGCTCCAGCACTGGACGTTAGTAAAGTCTATCTGCTTGCGACCGAAGAACAAAAAAAATGCCAACGGTGGCAGCACGAGCGTGAGTCGCAGCAGTTCCATGAGAACAACGTACGAAGTATTCTCGCAGCAGCCGCTCTGATTGCGATATACGACGGCTGAAGTCTACTGCTGCACGCGTGTGTTTGGGCATGACCGTATAATAATATACAATTATAATATATATACCATCATATTGTGTTACGATGATATTTTATTATTATTTTTCATTTTTGGAAAACTACCAGCGAATGTGCCAGTGATAATTGTCCAATATATGTATATATACATTATACATGCATAGTAATAAATAGGTATATACATATCATATCTACTCCCAGACCCGACGGCGGGAAGGAACGAAATTACATATACTATAAATGGGTTAGTCGTGCAAAAAAACTTTAAAATTTAAAAACAGTAACACACCTGTACCTATACTATTTATTCATTTTTTTCGTAGAAATTATTATTATAAGCGTGAGGTAAACGCGCAATTGTTCTTGTTTTAGGTTTGTTTGTAGCTAACTTATACACATTTTTTTTCAAGTGCGAAAACTAAGTGGAAATTCATAAAGATATAAACTTATTTTCTTTTAACACTAATTATTATATACTGATAATATTTATATCGTTAATTCGTGAAATCCGAAATGATAAATGTATTTAAGAAATTTTTCGACACCTGTATTATAGGTACCTTCTGTCAAAAAAAAAAGATTTTTATAAAGGCTTTTAAGCTGTTATTAAATGTGCATAAACAAATAGAATTTAAAACATCTTATTTTTCTTTGGTACAACGAGATTCGATCTGTAGATAATGAAATTATATAATAGGTATATTAATCTATTAGTATGAATGTATGATTATTATAATATGTACATAGTATTGCCATTATACACATTAAACATCTACTCCTGATAATTTAATTTCACAATCTTATAATATAAAACTAATACTCATGTGGTTAAAAAATACTTAAGTTATTTTAATTTACTGTGAATTAGCGTATTATATGCCAATGAGAAAACTCGAATATTATAATTTAAAAAAAAAATGTTGTTATTTTTTTGAGAGTTTAGAGTAGAGACATTTGTACCAAAGACTAAAGCAAAAATGTAAAAAACAACTAAATAATTTTTAACTTCAAGTTTGCAAATATTGTGAAAAAAAAAAAATTTATACTTGAAGGTTTTAAATGTAAAATGTAATTATACCTATACCAAGGTCAAAGGTATACATTTGTATTCATTGTGTACTATAAGTTAAAAAATTTTAGTTATATATGTTAATTTTTAACTCTAAATATATTTTAATATAAATTAACTTTATAGCTAATTTGCCTATACGAATACGTATACATACCTATATTATAGCCTCTAACTGACAGAAAGTTTGTAGATGTATTCGTTTAAGTACGAAAATTATAAAATTTATAAATTGTTTTGTTTTTATGAATTTCCTATTTATTACTTACAAGTTAGAATATTGTTTTAAATGTTGTTTGTGTCAGCGGCACTACTTAAGTTATCCGTAATTCAATTCTCTTTACGTGTTCTAAACTAAAATAATTCACGGTTAGTAAAAATAAATAAGTATTCACCCACTCAAAATAAATAATTGAAATAGAAATGCATGTGTGCTTATAAAATTAAATAGTGTTGTCATTGTTTTAAACCTTTTAAAATATAATCATTTATTGCATATTGTACCACGCGTTATATCATTTGTTTTTAATATGAAATAGTCGTAAATACAATTTACAGTTTTGTTTTTTAATAAAACAACTATTAATTACAACGTAAAAGAAAAAAAATTAAATCTATAATACAAACAGATACTAGAATATAAATTAAATTATTATTATTCAAAATATAAAAAAAAATGGTATCGATACATACATAGATCCTAAATTTTTTTATTTCGATGTGAAAATAATGTCACTTTTTAACAATCTATTTCACGTTTATAAAATAATGTAACTATATTATGGAATTAACATACTTAAGTAGTACTATTACATCAAGAAAATCCATTATTTATGGGTAGGTATTTCTTACTTCAAATAGAAAATACCAAATAAATTATTACTTTGAACCAGTTAAAAAATAAAATAAAATAATAATAAATATATAAATGTAATACAGATAATTTTATTAATAAAAAAAAAAAATGAAAATTTCTTTTCAAAATTGTATATTATGACTAGTACATTTTGCACCCTCGTTGGCCTTATTAATAATCGTAGGTACATTTTATGACTTACTTTATATATTATAACGTCATTATTCTTTTAGGCATGCTCTTATTACAATATGTTTATTTTATCCAGTATTATTCTTGGCAATTTATTTCCTTCATAATATTATGTTTAATTTTTTTTATTTATATATTTTGCTTTTCAAGCCTTATAGGTTTTCTACTTATTAATGTTATGTTATTTAAATATTTTGTTTGCTTTATTAATTATTATTTATATTATATGTATGTTCTAAATAAAATTGTAATTATTATGAATGTCTTTTATTATTATTTTATCATAATATCATACATGTGATTTTATTTATTTATTTTTTAATATAACAAAAAAATAATATGAATTATTTTTTAAATTATAGATTAGCCACAATTTTGTGTCTATATGCATTACTATTAAAATAAACTAAAGCAAATCATTTTAAATTGAATAGATTTGTTTTATTAATGTTTTAATTAGTCGTTTTGAATGCTATTTGTCAGTTATTATTTTTGCAATAATTAATATTAACCACTATTACTATTTTTGCTTTTACTGACAAACATTATAGAATATGTTATGTTACAGGTACATAAATTCATCTACATTTTTAGATGTTTTAATACATCCACAGCATATTTTAATTGAAAACACATATTATATTTTTCAAATAAAAGTTTAGTACATGAAAGCTTAATATTTCATTAAATTCGGATAAAAATAAATATAGAAAATGTTCCTATAAAGTCGTACCTGCACACTTAAATATTTAAAAAAAAAAAATTAGATAGGTTATCTTTTATGTGTTATATTCATTAAGCTTAGCGGATGTGTTAAAATAAAATAATTAAAGGTAGCTTTAATGCGAATGCCATTAAAAAATATAATAATTTTTATTTAATTTCTATATTATTATAATTTTATTTATATGTAATTTTATCTGTTTATAGATGTTTCTCGTGGTTCACATGGCCAGTGTTTCATTGAATAAAAAAACTCAAATTTATCGTATCGTGTAACTACATTACTTACCTACTTTATATATCATAACATTTTATTATACCTGTGATAAAGTTTATATTTTTAATTTTAATATGTATCTATGTTTTTAATTTTATTTCAAAAAGTGTGTGGAATTATCTCATTAGTACTTAATAATAATTATATAGATGATGAGATTGAACAAATATAAAATCATTTAACTAAAATTAAAAATGTATTTTTTTAAATGCCAAAAAAATCTATAACTTTTAAATTGAAATATTGAATTATAATAATCAAAACTCGGCAATACTGGATTGTACAGTATGATGATTATTTTAACCTTCTTTTTGGTTATATTGGTAAATTTCCAAAAAAAACTATAATTTTAAAGTTGAATTAAAACAAATATAATAATATTTTAATATGTAAATCTACTTCTGGTTTACAAAGACTAGACTTTCTCTTGAAAAAGATAATGCATTTTTATATTTAAATATTTTTTTTTTTTTTGTATGGTGAAATAGAAAATCTAAAAACTTTCAAAAACGTGTAATTCGATTTGTTTTTAATTTTTTCTGATTAAAATGTAATTTATATGGCCAATTGTTTATACAATATTCTTAATTGTTATGGAAATGACAATACAAATTGTTTGGCACTAAATAAATAGTTAATATGTAGCTATGACCTACCTATATCTAGTGACTAGTAGAAATAATAATAAAATACAATTTTACAGTTGTGGTATCTAAATGCAAACGATAAAAAAATGTAAAATTATGTACGACTTACGAAATAGTAAGATAGATTTGTACATAATAAGCATTAAAATTAATAACGTGTTCATTAAAATATATAGATTAAGTTGGTTTTGTGTGTATATGTATTTTTGAGGAACATTTAAAATGAATAATATTTATTAGCGTGTATTGTAATACACCTGGAACGTCGTTTATGTGTATTTAGCCACTATACTATATAAGCACTCTCATCTTAACGATGATTTAGAAACTGCTGTAGACAGTGGCAGACACAGTATATAATATTGTATACTTTGTCAGTTATCTCATGAGAAAACTGTACAATTTTGAGCATATGGAATAATGTAGAATATTAATTAGAGTGGCTGGCTGGCCATTTAAATCTCTCAACTCAAGAAATATTTGGTAGTTACCGCAGCATCGTTACAGAACAAGCAATAATTGATGATATAGGTAGGTACCGGTAGAGGTCAGAAAATGGGATATACAATAACTAATTTTTTTTACAGTTTTTTGTTATCCCTCGAGACAAAGTTTAATCATTATGCAAATCGTAATTTTAATTTTGTAGGATAATTTATCGCAGTAATAAATTTCAACTATTTTGATTTATAAACAAATTTGGATGTATTAGTTGTATTGCACTATTAAATTAACCTACAATGTTTTTGTATTCAATTAATATTTTCCTCATCAACTTTACAAAATATTTTCAGTATTAATTATTCGTAGTTATATAAATCAAGTCAGCTTTTTTAGATTAATAAACATGTATTATGAATTTATGAAACATAATACACTTAAGGCAGTAAATATCAATATTACTAATCTAAATAAATCACTTCTAAGTTCTCAACTTCTTATATACTATATACATAACGAAGACAATAAATTATATTAATCCACGTCTCACGTTAGATTGTATAGGTCTAACAAGCATTTAAATTTAATGTATCTTTTTCATCTTAATTTTATTTCCAATTAATTATTAATGTAAGAATAGCTTACAAACATTTTGAAAAAATAATTTTTAAGAGTTGTATTGATATTTTAAGTCAGGTCACATAAAATATTGAACTAATTTCCATTGTTTTTTTATTGTGACCTTAATATTAAGTAATAATATGTAGTATAATATATTACTCTACTAAGTAAAAAGTCCATTTGTAAATATTATCGTACATAAAATAAATTAAGGAAACATGTTCAAAACATACCAAGAACAGTAAATTTTCATTAACACACACCTGCAGGGAGTAGGTACGGTGATGAAAAAGTCCATGAAAATGGCTTACATTAAATCTTTTTCCTAGAAATAACTAGTACTAATCTTGTTTTTATGAAAACATGAATATTTAATTTTTTCTTATTATACACCGAATAAATATTATAACCTAATAAAACGAATAACCAAACTCAGAAAAAGCTATCAACTTTATAGAATTTTGTCATTTTTGAAGATGACAACGTTATATTTTAGATCATTATCGATGATTTTGTTTTTATTTATTCACATATGAGTGCACGCAATCAATTTTCCAGACACTCTTCCTTACAGATACACTAAAATATCAATAGAAAAAGTACATTTTTGATATTAAATTTGGATTGATTTATGCAATGACATCAATTTATTTAACTATAGTATAGGTGTTAGCAACGTCAATGTATCTCAAATTTGAATGTCATTATAAAACATTTTCTTTGAAATGGACTTTGACTTGATATGTTTTGTTCGAATTGGGTAAATGATAAAAGATAACGATAACGCTTAAATTTTTTAATTCTATTTTAAAAATATGTAGCATGATTATATAATTAAAATGCCTACAAACACCTAATCATCTATACAGAAAATCTAACTTATTGATTTAACCTGTTCGTAATATATTGCCTTGTATTTACAAATTTAATATTTTAAACAATAAACTTTTATTTCAATGATTATGTAACACTTTTTTTTAACATATCTATATAACCATATCAATAATATAATATCGTATTATTTAAACTGTTATAATATTATAGTTATTATATTTTAAATGACATATACTAGTATGTAATAATTTAATAAAATAAATGTAATACCTAGTATAATAAATTAGGTGCATAATAATTTAATATAATGTTATGAAATAATTTAATAAATAATGAAAAACATTAATACAACAATTAAAACACCTATATTATTAAAGGGATATTAAGTAAATGTCCACTATAATAAAATATACATTTTTCCTAATATTTTTTTTTTCGTAGATTCCATTATTCATAAAAAATGTATTTTTGTACTACGTATCGATCGCGGATTATGGCGTCATATTATGTGAATCGCTAGTTTGAAACGTCTTCGCTACCTGCGGACATCAATCAACAATCCATCGGTAATCGGTATAAGACACTGTAAATGTATATAGTGTATATACTGCTAAGTGTTCTATGTCTATCACCGCCATTTAACTCACCGTTGTTCGTACGATGTGAATTTCAGCTCGTCGTTTTCATTTTTCATCACAATGTATCGTTTTGCTGTTTGCGACTAATTTTTTTTTTTTAACAATAAAATATTAAGTGGCTGAGTTGCTGATACGTGGATAATTGTCACCGGCTTCAGGTTTGTAATAATATCATTCTTAAGCCCGTTTCACAGCCTCGTGTTTTTCGATTTAAATCGAGGTTCGTGAGCATACACATTTTGCAAATTTTTCCGTCGGCGAAAACGAACTTATACAATATAAATCGAAAAACTCGCATATGAATATATAATATTATATTATATTTACATATGCGTGACTGTAAAACGGTCGTACATATTAATATATTATTATAGGTAGTATTATTATCTTTAAATCTTGATTTAATATCACATATTATATTATAATTATCGATGTAAAATATATTATTATTGTTTGACGATTACATTCATATTTATATTATTAATATTATTATCGTCGTAAAAGTATATTCAAAGGATAAAATAATGGTATTTTTCAGTTATCGTACTAACTCCGTTGACTAGTAATACTATGAATGTACCAATAAGTACCAAAATAATACTTTTATAAAAGATTTTTTTTAATTAATATGCATATTTTACAAAGATATAATCTTTTTTTTTATAAGTATAGCGGTCCTCACAAGAACCGGCCTATTGAAAGGATTTTCGATTTCCGGATAGGCCAATCCACCCCGGCTTATCGTTTATAATTTACATCAAGTTTTAATAAAATAAACAGTACCTTGTAAATTAAATAATTTACATTATAAAAGTATTTTAATAAAACAAAAAATGTATTGATATGAAAGAAAGAAGCACGCTAGCACGTTGTACTATAAGTTTCCTGTCAATGATATTATACTTTTAATATAACTGATGGACGGTCGTATCACTTCACTTCTTTCGTCAGTTAATTTCAGAGTTCCTTCTCGCACTACAATAAACCATGTTCCTTTCGTAGTTCCTGCTCCACTAGGCTAATCCACTAGACCACATGATGCGGTTGGCCAATGAGAGCACTATTTTTCATAACTGATAAAATTAAAATTAGGTGTTACTGCTTCTATTATATATACTACTATTATACTTATATTATTATTGCAATTATTATCTTACATAAACTCTTGTTTATTATTTGTATTAATTATTATATAAATTATATTATGTTTTTAATTATTGTATAGGGCTCCGCCCGTTGATAGAGATAAATAAAATATAATATTTCATATTAATACAATATTAATATAAGACGGCGCACTAAGTAGGCAAATTAAAGTTTTAATCATTATGCGGGTTGACCAAGCCTATTTTTAGAAATCGAAAATGCGCGCATAGTTATGCAACTAAGTCAGTATAATATCAAGATAGATAATAATTACAGAAGTATGTGGTCTAAGAATAATAATCGGGGCACTTTAAAGTGGCTAGATATTATGAGAAATCATCTTATTCCTTCAAAGATGGGCCTTAAATATCGATAACTATGCTTTCATGTAGTCCGTGAGTTTTCGTGGCTGATGGTGTTGCAGTGGAAAACAAAGTTAAGTCATGATTTGCATATTTTGCTAATAACACTAGTGACATTATGACAGTTGTCTGCGAGATTTCATATATATATAATATCTGTGGGCACTAACTTATGCCGGCTGTGGATTGTTTGTAAACTTGACATAAATCAAAATATCATTACTGATTTAAGGATATTATAATTTATAACATGGCGTATTGTCTCACAGGTTAATATGTCTGACCTACAGTTGGACAAACGTACGAACTAATCATTTAAAGTTTACATGATAACTTAATGATATTTTAATAACAATGATTATTCGACGACTTTAAAGCTCTTATTGATAAAATTCATTACAATATTTGTAATTCATTAATTCGTAATTTTTATTGGTTCTAAAAAATATAAGAATATACCTTAGTTACCTCAACATACGATAAGTAGACGTCATAATGCCAAATACATTTTCATTTCGATGAGCACATGAAATACAGTAGTTAATCATCCTTTCAACACTACCTTATCACAAGACCCGGAAAAGGGACCCAATATGTTCGTACAGAAAAGGCTATTTTATATGAAATTGCCAGACGTTAGTGGTTTTACTTTAAAATGAATGGAATTCCACGTGAAAGATTTTAAAGCTAATCCTTAACGTTGAAATCGGCGGTATGGGCTAGTGCTGATTTAAAATTTCACACACCCCTATTTTATTTAACATAATATAATATACGTGTGCATTTTGATTGCAGATTGTGTGCTATTTCATTTTTTGATGATTAAGGGAAACGATATTATAGTCTTTATATTACATTCTCAATTATTATGTGATTTAAAAAAATAGATCTTCATCTAAATTATTTAATAATGGTTTGGATGTGAAGTTCGACTTGAAGATTATTCTCGTAAGTACTAAGTACAATTTAGATATTTTATTTTATTTACTTTAAGATTAATTTAAAAAATAAAATGAAAATGTTAAATTTACTATTTTATAGCTATCGTTAATAATAGTAGGTAATATGATTTTCAGTATATTTTTTTATTGTATTTAAAAAATGCATGTTTTTTTTTTAATTCAAAAGTATATCGTGAATAATATTTATAATCACAATTAGGTAAATTGAATTGTTTTGCATCGATATTGTGTTTTAAAAATTATACTGCACAATACCACTATTAAGTATGAATTATATGAGATTAAACCTTAAATTTTCATAAATGTATTAAAATAATTACGAAAATGTAAAAATTATTTTAGATTAAAAAAAAATCATGCAATATTCGATTATAGAAAAATATCTAAAGCTTGAAAGTTTTATAAAAGATTACAAGAGCATAAGGTTCTTCGTAAATTGTTTTAAAATAATTTAAAATATTGAAATTACATACATGAGTATTTACGAATTTTTTTTTTTGTAGACATTTGAGATCAGATTAAGAAAATTAACGATTCTTTAATGATATAATGATAATAATATATTTTATAGTACTTTATTCCTTTAATGATTTTAGTTATTTTCTGAAATTCAAGAAACATTAATTATTGAGATTTTAATCTATTCACCATTACCAAGCAATACCACCATGTATTCATAACGTACATTATTATTGACTAATAAATGAATAACAATAATAATTAATAATTATATAAATGCTAATGACTACCATAATTATTATAATAAATGCAATGTATAAAAATTATTTTAATCTATCCCATTGTTAATAGAAAAAATAAATTACCAGTAGACAGTAGTAAAATTAATACATTTTATAATATCTTTAGAAATACAGTCAAACAAGGTTACTACTAACCGTCTCCAGTCAGAATTGTTTATTGTATCGTTAAATGATTTATCAATGAATTCAAATAAAACTCATTTGTATAATAAAAGTGACCTATTAATTGGTCAGTTACTACCTCTAAACCTATTAAACATCAGCAGGGTGGATTTTTATTTTTATTTTTATTATTATGTTAGAGTTTAATTACTAATTTTACGACGTATTTGATCTACATAAACATATAGATAGTCCATTGATAACAAATTAACGACTACTATAGACATTGAATTTGTATTCTTAAAAAAAATATTTTTTTTTCGTTTCTTTTTCAATTGTATGTCCTGTTGAGAGAACCCGTGATTTCATTTGTGTTCAATTATTATTTTTCTAACTGCTTTAAAATTAATTTCTATTCAACACTATTGGTAATTAAAATTTTTGAAACATTTATTTTTAGAGATTTATTTTTAAATATTTATAATATATCTATAGTTATTCTGTGATTCTAACAGAGATCATTTTCAACTTAAAAAAATATGAAGAATTATTTCAATTGTATAAGAACAATTAAATTTATTCGTTGTTCTTAATATTGAAAACTCTTTGTTAGAAACTATTTCATGAGATGAATGTAGTGACCAATCTTTAAAACAAAAGTCAAGAAAAGCTTTGTTATGAGAATAAAAATATAATTATATTTTATGATAAATATATATATATATATATATGTATATAGTTTACAGTTGTGAAATTCCTAATGGTAAATTTAAGTTATAATTAATATATATTTATTAGGTACCATAGCATAATTTATTGGTTTGAAATGTTTGAATTTAGTAATGATTTTTTTTATTGAAATTTTAAAATTATACAAGTGGTCTTTATGAAGATAACCACAGAAACTTGAAATTTTCAATAAAAATTTATATCATAATTCATAATTTTCTATGTATATATATGTAGGTATGATAACCTACATAGTGAAAATCTCGAAAAAAATACAAGTTATTTTGTAGTTAAAAATACATAAAAAATGTTATATTTTTACTAGTGATTTAAAAATTGAATACAAAGTTCTTTATAAGGTTTTCATCATGTATATACAAATAAATTTTACTGGAAATAAAATTAATTTTTTATGAGCATTTGAAGTTTAAGTTTTTACAGTAGGATATTCAACCGTATAATAATTATTTCTTTCCAAACAAATTTTTATTTTGTATTTTAAAAACAAATAAGTGTAAATACTTAAAATTTGTATATTATTTTTTAAAATTATATAAAAAATTAAAAATTAATTTAACTCATTTTGAAAACATTTATAGGCATGTCAAATTTTCAATTTTTTTCCTTTTTTTTCCTTTTTTTATATATATATATTGACAATACATTATTTACTGGATCGAAGTTCTTTAATTTTTAATACAAATTTTTATGTCGTTCTTTTATGAGTGAAGTATGAAAATATTTAAAATATACATATATGCATAATATTTTTATACGCTTTTGAATTTAAAATTTTGATGAAATTCTTCAAAATCGTATAGGATTGCAAACTATTTTGTAGTTCAAAATTAATAAATACTACGTTTTATATCTAAGCTTTGAAAATTAAATAATATTTTTATATTAGGTAAGTAGTTTATACTGGAAATATATACTGGCAATTATTTTTTATAGACATTTTAAAATCAAATTTAGACGAAATTACCTATTTAAACGATAAATAACGTTGTTAATTATTTTTTTATAACTTTAAAACATTATTCCAACCTAAAAATTTGACGTAAGTATATTATAATATTATTATGGATTTTACTATATATGCAATTACATTTTTGAGATATTTTTATAATATTTTATCTATTTATAATACGAATCTATTTTTATTGTTTTACGGTAATTATAGAAAGTTGTTATTAATTAATAATCAATAACAGTAACAGTAATAACCACGGCAGATTATAATCTACCGTGGTAATAACATATTCACTAATCAACAAGTTGATATAGGTAATATGGTAAAAATAAATATTGAATCGATTTTCGTAAACAATGGTGTATCATTGAATTCAAATTAAGCACACCTATAATAATGACCTATTGGCTATTAGACAACATAAATATTATATACGGTAGAGGGATACCTATTTTTTTATATTTCAGTATTTATTATTGATCATTTATTTATTTATTGTACTTAATTTTTATTATAATTTGTGTTACATGGCATAAGACATTGAATAATAAAATACTTTTTTTATATTAAAGATATTTTACCAATAGTATTATTATTATTTGAATTATTTTATTGTCTGTTATTAAAGAATATTACTATTAAAATTTTTTTGAAACAAAATTTAGATGGTTCAGTATTTAATAATATATTTTTATTCTTATGAATGTTTATTGTATAAACAAAATATTGAATAAATAAATTGTAATAATAACTAATATTGTATATAAATTATCGTTTATATTTTAAATGAAAAAATACTTGCACTTGGGCTCGAAATGTCTTAGTCCTACCTTTTATGTATATTTATTTATATAGAACCTACAAGATTTGAAATGTACATTGTACAGTAAACTTTAAAGAGCAAACAACAAAAGTTGTATGCAATATATTATGTACTCGCTACAGCATAAAATCTATACTCAATTGTAATAGTTTTCAGTTAAAAGTGAGAAAGTTCTATTTTAAATTTTGAACTTTTTATTTAAAAGTGAATTATATTGAACAAGTTATACCAATTATTTAATATTTTTTTTGTGAATGCGAAAACATTATATTTATTGTTAAATTTAAAATACAAAATCTTTAATTGTTTTTAACATTGTAATAATTATACCATAGTTGATGATCAACGTTTTAATTTTTAATTGATAAAAATACTTGATTTTTTTTTATGTATAAATTCTAATAATAAAAATGTATGGAAAAATAAGTGTTACCTATGAGAATACTTACTCATGTAAAATATACGACATTTTATATTACTGCCTATCTTCATAGTAGATTATGTCATAAACAGTTATATTAAATTATAGATATGAAGAAAAATAAAACTTTTACCTTTTTAAATTCTTCATTAAATATATTTTTATTTATCTAATTATATTATATTATATGTCTTAACTAATTTAATGGTATTGTCTTTTCAAACTATTAAAAGTATAATTACATATTTAAATATTATCTTGTGGCTGGATTAATAATTGTTTCGTTCAGTAAAATCAATAATATATATAACAATATATCTTTTAATCTATTAATTTATAATCTAAAGGTAATAACAATAATAATACATTAATATAATATAATTAATAATTATTATAATAATTAGTTTTTGGATAGAAATTTTGGTTTTGGTCGAATATAGGTAATTGTCATCACTGTATACAGCAAAAATTGTTGGTTATAATTATTTTTTCAACCTTAAAAACAAACAAAAACATAAATTAGTTATTTATGTATATTGTATATATATTATAAATGTATATTATCTAACTTATAAAAATTAATTTCAATGATGTTCGTAAGTGATTGATACCTAATTTTAAGGGATGCTGTGTATTGGAGTGGTATCCTCCAAGCTTGTGGGCGAATCTTTTTCATTTGTATATTTGGTCCTGTTTGTTCCGGGTTCTTGTAAATGCATTTTTTCGGGATCAATTGAACGGGTTTCGTCGTTTTCCAACATGAAAAGCACGCCAAAATTTAATTGCCGGATGTCGTAGTAAATAGACAACGTTAGCATCACACATACAAGTCCCACAACTAAGTAGCCTAGATAATATATTAATATGTATATATAGAAATGTAATAATGCTATTACGTTTCTGTGCCTACGATTTATTTTAATTTTATCGACATTATTACCGGTTATCATTAGTTTGTAGAGTGGTCTGTACTTTTGATCTGGTGCGTCGCCCGGAATGTAGTCCCCTAAACCAATGGTAGTAAGTGATATAAAACAATAATACAATGAATCCATGTAGTTCCATTCGGGTTCCAAGTATGTGAACATTGCCGCGGGCAACAATAAAAACAGAAATATCAGTGTGCCGAGTATAGTGCCAAAATGTAATAACCGAATAGTGAACGGTGGATATAAATGTCCTAGACGGCTGTTGAGGAAGTGTAGGTACTTTGTCGTGGGTATCATCAACCGATCGACCAGTGCGGTCAATAGCACTAGTGTCAAAGGTATACCAAAAAGTGCGTAGAGCATACAGAATAATTTGCCTTCTTGAGATAGCGGAGTAACATGCCCGTAACCTGAAAGATAATTTTCAACACAATAACTATGTATTTCTATGTATTTCAGTATACATTATGAAATAGAAATAAATGATAACTGTTATTAACTATGAATTAAACAATAAACATATAAATTTAAAAGAAATGGTGTATATACAAAACTAATAAAAATATTAAATAAATATTGATAACAAGACAAGTATACCAAGGGCCAGCCAAAGCTTAGTTATCATATAAATCAGGGATCACCAATTGATATTTTTTAAAGGCCACATTAAGAATTTAGAAAGTTTTCAAAAAGCCAAAATATCGTATGTACATATTTATCCAAAGAAAGTAAACGCAAAAACAAAAATTTTAATTTAAATTAATAAAAACCTCAATTAATTCACCATAAAAAAAAAAAAAATTTATTTTCTGTGGACTAAACAAAGTTCTTCCACGGGCCGTAATTTGGTGACCCCTAATATAAACCATTTTAGTTGCCATGTAATAATTTTGTTTTCAATAGATATTATAATTGCAATAAAAAAATATTCTTACAAAATTAAAAAATATTATTTTCGATTATCAAACATTTTTCCATGATAATTTTAATTAATTGTTGATCGACATAGTAATTTTCGTTTATATTGAAAAGAGGAAAGAATTCATTTATTTATTAAGAGTGTATAAAATATGCAAATTATATATACTTTAATAACAAAATATGCATTAATATGCAAAATAAAATTTGGTCTATGAAATCAGTTTGATTTAAAACGCCCACATTTCATACCCTTATAATCGAGCATATACTCATTGCGAATATGCAAATGCATAATTATAATTATATTATTATATTATAATTCCGGTCTCTATTAATAATTTTTTAATACATATTTTTCAAATTTAATTTTTATGAACTAAAATGGTATTTAAAAAAAAAAAAACGATATTGATAAAAGAACAAAAGTTATTAGTATATTACATTTACCTAGTTAATTCCTAATTAGCAGTTATGTTTACCAGATATTAACCCTGAATGGCCTGAATAATATAATTATACCAATTATATTAACAAGAAAAATAAATTTAAATTTATTTCGAAATATTCTATAGTTTTTGGTTATCGATTTATCATATTAACGTGAAACACCTATTAATTCAAAACTAGGTATAAGATTTTTAAAATATTTTTTTTAATAATTTGTATTCATTAATATAATATATATATATTTTTTAAATGTAATGTAATTTTATGTTTATTACTATTTTTTTATTTTCTAAGTTCTATACTTTTTTAATTGACAACATATAGTTTTAGTTTCATATTCTGAAGCAATATATTTTTCTTCAGGTATTTTGATACATAAAAATCAATTTTTTTAATGATTATTTAATTAGTTTTAATTATAACTTATAACTTATAAGGAGTATTTAAATTTGACATTATAAAAATTTAGATAACTATTATTTTTCAGAAACCTTAGTGTCACACCACTTAAATCATCTAAATTTGAATTAATAATTCGTTAGAAATTTGATATCCATGAATAAAAATGCTGAAAAAAATATGTGTCACATGTTAATGTAATTAAAAAAATCTTAAAAATATACCTGATAAAAGATAGGTACCTTATTTTTATTATTTCTAAAAGTTTTGTTTAATTTTGACTTCAAGTTATATAAAAACAATAATTTTTAATCTTAAATAAGTTTTTTTTATTAACGAGTGTTACGTTAAAATATTGTCCATATCATGTAAAATAAATATGATAATAATCGATTAATACAATTCAAAGTAAAATGTCAATGTGAATAACAATTATTTTTAGAACGAAAATATCTTATAACGAGTAACAAAATATTCTTTAACAGAAAAATATTTTAAAAGGAAATTCATTTTGCTTTGAGTCATATTCTTTTATGCTTACCTATAGTTGTTATTACAGTACAAGCGAAAAATAAAGATTGGCCAAAACTCCAGTTTGGTTCTCCTGAAACATTTTTAGCTGCTGAAACACCTCTGTTACTAGCAGATAAAACTTCTTTTATAAAATTCTCCATTGAATCATCTGAAAGGAATAACAAATTGATTAAATAAAGTCATTTGAATACTTTAATACAATATATGCCCCACAGTTTTTGTATTTTTTTTTCAAGTAAGTAAGAGTAGGTATGTTAGAAACTAGGTATATTGACTAAAGAAATTCCATTAAGCTACAAGGAAAAAGTTTAACAAACTGAATGTGACAAACTCTAAGTTATACATTAGTACTCCAGTAAAACAACAGTGTTCTATCTTACAAACTTTTAATTTGAATCATAATATTAAGTTATAGTATCGGAAGTTGATACTTTGAAAGTATAAAATGTATAAGTTATATATAAGGGCTTTTTAGATAGGTACCAAACCTTGTTTTTGTGCGGTCCATTTTCTCGGTATAACTAATAGGTGAGCTTAATATATTATTGATGTATTTCAATAAGAGATTTTTGTTGTAGATGCATTTTTCCAGTAATTTGTAAGTAAGATTTGCTGAAATACGTTACAGTACCTACATGAAATATTACGCGTATAAAGAGTAAATTAAAATTGTACTAATCATTATATTTTACAAAGTAGTTTCATAAAAATGCGGACAATACTCAACCATTTTTTTTTAAATTACTATATATAGATACAATATGTTAGCGGTAATGTATGTAATACGTTATTTTATTAAATAACTAGTTATTCTATAAAATTCCTAAATATACTCGTTAATATATAAATTACACCGTTTTACTAGTTAATATATAAAATACCGATTGGGTTTTTGCTTATGTATGAAATTTATATAATTAGATAGATGGCCGGGACTGGATTAGATAATATACAAGATTTGTTACCGTTTTCGTTTTATTAATAAATAATAACAAGATAAGATAATGAACCACACCATTCGGCATAAACTAGACTTCGAGGGTTTTTCAAATGCACATGCCAACAAAAGTGTACCACAAGTCCACAAAACGGTGCATATGTTTAAAAAAAAATTTACTTTGTAACTCTAAATGCCATCCAAAAAGTTCCTGTACTAATAAATAAATTGTAAATTGTAAAAAAAAAATAATAATTATAACTATAATAATAGATTTTTTTTTTTTATTTTGTAATTTGTTTAAGATTTTATAATAATTATTCCAATAAATTGACGTGAAATAAATTTATATTTATATTTATTTTTATATAAAGATGTAAAGCGTCTTTGACTTGATACTAACATTTGATTTTTTTTGTAATTTATAATTTGATTAAAATGTTTATTCATTAAAAGTTTTAAATACATTAACTAAATCCTTATTGTTAGTTTATAAAATATCTGGTTAGTATGTAGAATGACTAGTTGAAGTATGTATTTAGGATCCATTCAATACATTAACTGAAAGTTCCGGTAGTTCTATAGAATAACTAGTTATTTAATAGAATTACGGAATTTCATACTTTAACGCTAACATTTATACTTTTTTTGATCGCATATTAATCTTATAAAATACCAGAATATATATATATATAGGTACCATAGTATGCTATAATTATCACGTAACTATCAAAATATCTGACAGATATTACTTTTATATTTTGAAGTTTTATATCAATATTTGTTTACAATTACTTAAATGGTTTCATTTATTCAGTACTTTGCCTTCATTATACCACAAACATATTTTGTTTTTATTATTTATATTTTTAACATTTTTAATATAATTAAGTTATACCTACTACCTAGTATTAATTTTATAAATTAATAATTGTAAGTAAATCTGTTTATTTATTTGAATAATTAATTACCAAGTAACTAATGAAAACAACTGCTATATTGTTTATAGGCACATATAGTTTTGTATTTACCATTTTCGTTTATGTAATAATATATTCTATTTGCTTATAAAACAGTTTCGGTATTCTAAAATACAAATCATGATTTTGATATCAAATTTGAGTCGTATTGTACGGTAAACATTATATTATATTATGAACTAAATTGATTGAATCGTATAAACAATTAAAACGTTCAAATGAAATAGTTTCGCTAAACGATCAAGTTTAAATATTGTCTTCGGAGCAAATAAAAGAAGAGGGCACCATGGTACTATAAGAGGAGCTGGTGGAAAAATTGGAGAGCGTGGAGCTTTTTTAGAAGAAGATTATTTTCACAAAAAAGTAATTTATCATATGATTATGCACAAAATATACTATAAAATATACTGTGAAAATATAACATACATTTTTAGGATAAAATATTGTTAGAAAAACTATTAGAAGATATGAAAAAATGTGAAGAAACAGATAAAAAGAATAAAAAAGAAGATTTGAATAACCAGAAATAAAAGAAAAACTAATGTAAAAAAATGTATAGACGACATTATTGATAACAATATATAAATAGTATTATACTCTGATAACTGAAATATAGGTAATTATTTTTTTTTTATTTTCATAATTATATTTATACATGATTAAATTTTTACCGAATGATAAATCTTTCTCAAGTAAGCAGGGTTTGTGTGCAGTGTGTCGTGTGGTTTCCTATAGTAATGTCTATAATGGTATTATTTCATTAAAATAATTTTAATAAAATATAATAATAGATATGGTTTTGGTTTACTCTTTTAACTCAGCTAGCTATTTTTGTTTTTTAAGCGATAACAAAGGTTCGTGATAGTGAAATTTTCTAAATAAGTTTAGTATATTAATATAATGTAATACCTGTGATAGTAATAAATATTTTTTAATATACTAATTATTCAAAATTTTAAGAATTTATTTTTAACTCTATAAGATAGTTTATAAAATAATTTACAGTACTCATTAATTATTTATTTTTTAGTACCCAATTACATTTGTGTTAAGTTTATATCTGTGTTTTTCTTCATAATAATCTTTATATTATTTAATAGCTCAGTGGTTATTTACTTTTATAATAATTTGAATTATTAAAATTCTCAAATTAAATGAATAAATCGTTCAATTCTTACTCATCAAAGTACAATTTGTTGAATTTTATAATTTTCATTTTACAAGGCAACACGTTTGCTCAACAGGTATATTTGCAGAAATAATTGAATGAAGGTAGTAATTTAGTCTAATTACTATTGCTTAGATTTTTTTATTGAATAAATAAGTATACCTATAATCATTATTCTAAAATAAAATGCATTTCAATAGATTTAATAGTGATGTCAGTGATGATTATTACAAAGTATAACAATTTTTGGTTTTATTTATGAATTTAAAAGTTTTTTTCTAGATTTACAAAAATCATATAATATAGTACTAAAGCCTCATTTTAATCAAAAAAGTGTTGTTGAACAATAGTCAATTTAGACATATTACAAAATACAGTAAATTAATTATTTTAACTATTGTGTTTGGAAAATTGAAAAATCTATAATTTATATGATTGGGTTACCATAGTAAAATATCTAAGGAACCAAATTATTTTTTATAAAAAGAATGAAACTGGAAGAATATTTTATTTTGGTACGATTTTGAACTTTTTAATAATAGTTTTAATTGAGAGGTTTAATACTTTAAACAAGTTTAAGGTGAAATAACTAAAAAATTATTTATTTATAAATAAAATGAATAGAATCGTTTAATTACCTATGTAGTATGGACCTATCGATTATAAAAGTCAATTGTTTTCTTTTATTATAAAAATATTATAATTATTTGTATAAAATATAACTTTTAAATATAATCAACTAATATCGTAGTAGTTACAAGTTGTATAAAAGTGCAATAATAAACGGAAAATAAATATCATTATTATTACTTTTATTTCTTTTATGAAATAAAAATGATCCATCATTTTTGTTGAACATATATTTTTAAAAACTACAGTATTTAAAAAAAAACTATTTCGTTTTGGTTGAAAGGTGAAAGTTTTGACTTTTGAAGTGGAAAGAAAAATAAACTATTAGTATTAGTCTTATTCCTCAAGTACAATATAAATTAAAATAGACGAACTATTCATAAGAAATATTCTAATAAGTACTGATGTAAATTCTTTAGTTGTTATAGGTATTATTTATTATACATTTTTAGAATAATTTTAATTCAAATATAATTATAGATAATATTTTGTATGGTTAATACAATTTTTAATATATAATTGTTAATTGTTAAAGATTATTGTATATTAAAAAAATATTAATTTACGTTTTCATTTTTGAAATAACGAGTTCAATAAAGTGTAAAATATACATACATCGTTAAACGAGACAAAATAATTGCTATGCATAATTTATTGTAAACGGTAAATGTTGATATAATATTATTTTCAACTAAATTACATTATTATTTTCATATTATTTTATAGAACATGAAAAATATGGTTATTACAGTCGGGATAAGATATTTATTCACAACCATTTCAATTGTTCATATAATATTTATACTTTTTACGAGTATATTGAGTATAATGTTTATGTATTTATATGATATATATCGAACAACGGAATACAATTAAATACTTTTAGATTTTATAGCACTTGATGTATATGTAGGTATGAGTGTTTTTTTTTTTTAATATTGCAGGTATAAAATCCAAAACTAAATTAAATTAAAATGCTTTCAATTCATTGTAATAACCGAGAGACTTACTCGATTTTATTTTTTCCTACCGATAATTTAGATGTTATAAAACAGAAGTTCTTAAGTTATTTCTACCATTTCATTATCATACAATTACTTTTCAAAAAAGGCATTTTAAATATCAACAACGAATAAACCCTTGTCCATTTTATATTCTAGATATAGATAAGTATCATAATATTTATTCTGTATATTTGAACAGCTGTTGATAGATTTGTATTGACAGTCCATTATTAAATATAAATGTATGAATGTATGATTAGTTAAAAGCTTCGTCCTTGCTAAATATACACAAGGTGGCAGTTTTTACGAAGATTTTTATTTTTTTATATCGTAATATTAGGTTAAACGAAATTAAGTTGCTTATATAATTTGATTACCCCAAGGCCCAAATTGTATAGTTTAATAGGCGATTACAAATTTTAGTATGATTATTTTATATTTGCTTATAAAATGTTTTTTAAATTGTTTCAAAATAAATAATAGTTACCTAAGTATCTAATTTCATAACTTAAACTTATAAGCATTTTCGTATAATAGAAATTCCTTGAAACAAAACTTCTAATGTAAATATGTAGACTTTACTTTTTATAATTTAATTTAAAATTACGATGATTTTTAACTGTTTTCATTTATTAATATTTTTTCCCCCAATATTCAAATAAATTTATATAGGTACAAGGTACAATGTACATGGTATGATTACGTAAATGTATTAAAATATAATTAATTTATTGAGTTTCAGTTACAGTGTTTTGGAATTTTGCTCGGATAAACTAATAATGTATCCTTTTTTTAGCTTTAAAATAATTAAAAGCATATATTTATTTATTGCGGGAATGATGTAAATAACATAATAAATATAGCATATACTTAACCATACTCATAATATGGTATATCTATTTTATTATCAAATTTTAATAAAAAAAAAAAATGGTTCCGTTTTCATACAAAATATGATTACAAAAAAAAATGTATTTTGTGTACATATAAAATATAATATGAGTATACAATTTGTTTTTTTTTTTAAGTTATTTTGAATTTTTTAAGAATTAAATCAGATTTCATTGTACTTTTTTTCTTTAGCTATTTTACTATAAACTATTGTGATGAAACGTTTAGTCCTTCGGAGTTTATGTCTTTGTGTATAAATACTTTCAACTGCTAGATATACACGAGCTCCACTCTTTTAAAGATTTGTTCAAATGACCGTTGACTTACTTTGCACGCAAGCATAAAAAAATATATAAATGTATGCAATATCGTTTTTATACAAAATACTTATAAAAGCAGAAATACTAATATGTTATCATTGAAATATCCTATGGCTTTAAGACAAAATTCATAATTAATTTTAGATAATTGTTGAAGCATCATAATCTTTTAATAATGATATGGTATAATCAGACACTCAATACTTTGATATATTCAGTAGATGAAAATATATTAAGCGAATTAACGTATTATAATCAGCATAATATTATAAACCATATTAAGATGTGTTGCACCTGCAGACCGCATTAACTTCACACGGTTCCTAGGCGCTGGCAGCAGGTTTTGATTGGGCGGCCAGTAAATGATTGGATTTGAGAGAACTGTCGCACAGTTGACATTTTAATTTTTAACACGACGCTCATACGTGTAAATAATAATTACAACTGTAAATATTAATGTATATTATGCATTATGTTACTTTAAACTATAATAACTAAAATAAAAATTTTTAAACAATTTTTTTATAATTATTTAAATATTAAAAATAAATTATAAAATCACGTTTTGTCACTTTTTACGCGATAGCCATGATAAAATTGAAAATATGAACTTTTCAATGTTTGCTATTATACGATTTTAGTAGTTGATCAAATTAAAACTTTTAACTAAGCGGTGTATGATGAATAGAGGACTATAAAAATGTTAGCTATATCTTGACCTAAAACTTTGCACTCACCTTTACGGTTAAAATAATTTAAAATGTTGTTTGATGTACACTAATAATTAAATTGGGTAGATATAATATAATATTGAATATTTTTAATGAATCAGACGAGTATTTAATAATGCTTTCTTCTATACTATTATACTAAGTTCAATATTGAATAATAATATGTTGAATTTTTTTCTAGATTTTTAAAATTCATTTTAATCCTTAATACATTTTACAATTTATGACTTTTAACTGTTTCTAAAATGACAAATTAGTTATGATTCGTTCAATACAAACTTTGTATATAAAAAAAGTGTATTATTTTTTATGAATAATTTGATTTAAATATTTTTATACCAAGTATAATAATAAATTATATAACAAAAATAAGGTACTACAGATTAAAATTAACGTTATATACTTTTCTCCTCATATTCTACTTAATATTAATTATCTTCCATTAAACTTCTGACAAAATGTACACTGTTGTAAACGATTTGACGTATATTAAATCTTAAAATATTTGAAATGGCTAAATAAAATTTAGAGGACTGCCATATCATAAGCCTTATTTAACTATATAATGACTGTTTTTACAATAGTATTTTCAACAAAGTTCTATCAAATACAAATTGTATCAGGAATGGTATCAAGTAACTAGTAAATTGTAATATTTTTATAAAAGGTTTGATAGATCTTAATTTTTCCAGGCCAATTTTTTTTAAGGAAAAAAAGAAAAATACTCTTAGAGAGTATTTCATGAATATGTAAAGAACTGTTGAGAAATGTAATAGGTATATAGGTATTCTAATTTCATTGATGAATATAATTACTTTAAGTAAACAAGTGTAAAATAAATATAAAATAATCATGTATTTTACATTCAATTTTTTCTATAATTTTCGCGTTTGTGTACGTTTCTGCGCCGACCAAGCTAATTCGCAAAAATATATAAATGATTTATTGTATTTTCACGCAGAGTAAAATATCAATTTTCTAATTATTATTATAGACGTTTTATGAAAAAAATATTATACATTACTCTATATTAAATTATTTACATTAAGTTATTAGATTTATTACTATTTTAAGAATAGTTTCGAATTTTCAGTAAAAACACTGAAACAGTAGTCACCAGTGAATTTACCAATGCTCATGGAGTCACGAGTTATAAATCATGATAGTCGTCGTGTAATCTCTGACTATGTAAATACACACTTTTTTAACTTTGTTAAATTTGATGATAATATTATAAAATAATATTATAATGTATTTCAATTGATCACACACTCATACCTACTTAATTTAAATACTGATTTTCATTTGTATGATTTAGGAAAAGCTTGAGTATGCCTATAGAACTCTCAGTTTTCAAATTAACTCCCATCATAATATATTAATATGTATATATTATTTTTAGTAAATTAATTCTTATTTTGTTTCAGATGTTATTGAGCCGGGGATTGAAATTGTTTATTGATAATCATAAAAATAATTGAAAAATAGGAAGCTTCTATAATAAATAGAAATATGTAAGCGTATATAAGAATAATTTGTAAAAGTTTTTATTTCTATTCACAAATATATTATACAAAATTTAAAGCAATAGTTAAAAAACTTTTGGAAAATAATCCAGAAAAAAAACTTACTACAAAATCAAAATATCCCCCCCCCTCCACCACAAAAAAAATAATAAATTCCCTTGGAAAAATTTACTTGGATAAACCAATATTGGTACATTCTTTCATTATACATAGTACTAATACCATATTTTTGTTTGTTTTATTTTTATAATACCTATATTGTGGTCATGTCAAAACCCCTTTCAGAAAAGGTTTCAAATATTATTTACTTTTGATGAATAATATTATTAATCAAAAGTAAAGCAACAGGTTTTCTGCGTTAAATAGATTATGAATTATAATGACTTGATTTGAAAATGTGTAGAGAATCGTTTATAGAAGATAATGTCAAAGTGTCACCAAAACGATATGTTATATAATATTATAGATTGTGTTTCTAATCGGTTTATTATGTAAACGAAGGATAATTATATTTTAGGATTTAATATTAATATTGTTTCTAATTGAATTTATGATAAAATTAATTTAAAAAAAATTAAACCAACAACAATTAAAGAATCTATCATAAATAATATTATGATGCTGTGAAATTGTTTATGTTATAAATATAATGAATACAATAATTAATTCTTGAGAATTACCATTTATGAAGGCATGATTACTAACATAGGTACTAGAAGAACTTTGGAAATTGATTAAACCTATTAGAAATAATAAAATATCTACTTGAAAACACTACATTTTTTTGCAGAGAAAGTATTTACATCATCATGAGAAGTTGAATTGCCTAAATTCCTACGTTAGGCATTTCCCATATATTCATATATCTAATAGCTTTACGTTATCATAGAAGATTACTCTAAAATTCACTGAATGCATTTAATTAAATTTAAAATTGTTACCTTAGACAATTCTACATAATTTTTAAGGTTTAAAACTTACCTATTTGTAACAAATATCACACAATTAATGTACACAAATAAGTATTTACAATATAATATAAATTTAAATAACAAAATACTATTACACTTATATAAAAGTATATAATATGTAAGGTAATTCACCAACCATGTTTATCCCCATTTATTACTTGAAGTATCCTAATTTTTAAAATTTTCAAGTACTAAAGGATATATTTTTTTTTTAATATTATTTTGACATAATTTAATGTCATTGGAAAATAATGTTTTGGAGAAAAATTATACTTTTACAATTTTCATCATTATAGTTTTCTAAGTTTTTTTAAATTTTTTAATTGAAAACATTAATTTTTAATTTAATATTTTGAAGCAAAACAGTTTAATATTTTAACAATACATATTTCATTAAATATCAAAAAAAAAAACAAAAAAGGAATGCATATTCATTTATAAATAAATAAAATTCTATTTGGTCTTTAAACGAGTTTGTTATCATTATACTAGCGTAAGTACATTTATCGGTTGTCGTTTTTAAATTAAGATTAAAATGTATTCGGCGATTTTCCCATTAAAAACAATGAAATTTCACCGTTTTCAAAAAAACGTCCACTATTAGGAGGTGTCCGTTAGAGGATATTTCACTCTATTTAAAGATTTGAAGAGGGCATAAGTGACCCAAAATGTTATGATATATTAGTGTGCTACTTGTTACCAGTCATCAAATCTATTTTTTTTTTAAATTTTATTAAACAATATATTATACGTAAATTATGTTATTAGATTATTTTTAATAAGTATTTATTAATAAATATTATGTTTTATGTTTATATTTTACTATTAGGTTTAATGATAAATTCATAAATAATATTTATCTTATTCCTAGATGTTTTTTTAAAATAAGATATTGCATATACATTTCTTATCAAAAACGCATTATATATTTAAATTTCCTTATATTTACGCATCCGAAAATGTATAAAGTTTCAAGTATTATATTTGAATGAAATATTTACTGAGCCGTTGTGTTCTTATTTAAATAGACTATTATCTTTAAACTCAGTTTTTAGTTAGTGTTTAATGGTTTGAATACAGATCAATATAGTTGATTTTCATTTTATTTGGTATTTATTGAACTATATAGTAATAGTATAATATAGTGTTGAACCTTAAAACAATACAAAAAATCAATATTATATATGATAATAATTTATATTGTATTATTAATAAATTTCTAAAATGTTAACCAAAATCTTTTATTAGAGGTATTAGGTACTTACTATATTATGAGCTTTTTAAAATAAAGTTTGATACATAAAGAAAATGTATTAAATAATAGTACATCCTATATGTAAGACTCTAATAATAATTAAGTTGCTTACTTATGTTTGTAATGTAAATGAAATTTAATTAAGGTTGTCAGCATAATATATTTAATATTTTACACAATAATAATTTAAAGTAATCGGTTTTTTATTTATTTAAATAAAAAAATCAGCTAAAATGTCTAAAAAAAAGACTAAATATATTCGTAAAGTGTCCAAGAATTTTAATAAATACCTTTTTTAACTAATGAATATATAGGTAACAGTATTATATAATAAATTAATTATGTAATTATAAGTTGTATTCAAAATATTTGATGGTCTTAAGATCAACACCACGAATCTACACCATGACGGTTATAATAATGTTTTAATAAAATCACTCCGAATTCTAAAAAAATTAATTAATTAATATTTTAAATAATAATATGTAAATTAATTTTTGGTTATTTAATGGAAAATTAAATATTTTGAATTTAAAAATGTTCTCCGAAAATATAATAATTTCAACATCAATTATCTATTAACTTCAATTTCAATGAATATACTATTATATTGTATATATGAATAGTAAATATAATATATTCTATGTAATATCATGGACTATATACGTATATTGTGTAACACTAATAAACCATCGATATTCTATATGTATAGTCTATACATACAACCTATGTTTGTTGCTATCAGTGTATTAATCAAAGTTCTATAATTCCATCTGTTTATCACCTTTCAGCACTATATCGGAATTTATTTATAATTCAGATATCAATCTACCAAAACGATATCGTCATAATAGTTGTGCCGAAATGTTTTCGCCAAACTTGGTAAACCTTAATTTTATAGGATCACTCGGTAACGGGGTGAGAAATAATGCAATAACCATTCTTTCGTTGGAAGTTGAAAAAATATAAAAGGTTTTTTAGTAAGGCTTTCTGAACTAATTTAATTAGACATTTTGTTGTACGATTTTTTTTCTTTTTTAAAAAGAAGGTACGATAAATTAATACTAATAAAAGTTGCACTGTAAAACAAAAAATAGTTTATAGAATGTTTAATTTCAATCGATCTTAATATAACTTTTATTAAAATTAATGAAGTAATTACTATAATTAATTTGACGTATACAATATGCCATGTAACATATAATAGTGTTAACTAATTGTTGTTTTATAATTTTAATTATTAAAATTTCTAACCAAATGCAGCTGAATATTGTATTTGTGGTTAGAATGTATATTTTAATGTGTGTACCTATATGAATTCAAGTAATTCGACTAATAAATTTCCATCATAACAGACTGTCAACACATTCCTACCATTTTGATTTGAATTCCTCCCCATCCCCGCTAAATTTCTGTCACCATTCCAGATAGTCAACATTTGCAACTTCAAACGCATAATCTCTTTTAGTTGTATCCTTTGTTTTAAAACAGGATTTATCTATTTTAATGTTGACTCAAATTGGGGTCAATTTAGATGCCTTATAATTAGAGCGAGGGACTTATAACAATAAGATATTTCAGTATATATAAGAGCATATAATATTTACTTCAAAACCTAACAAACAATAACATGAAAATAAAAGATTTTATACAAATATTATTTTTAACAATTCCATAAGTTAATAAAATAATTTGTGTATCTATAAAAATCAATCATACAACGGCACATATTATAACCACTATGAAGGTACGATGCTAGAATAAATCTAAATATAACTTAAATATTGAATTAAATTAATCATTGTTTTTACAATTTATATTACTTTTCAAACTCATAAAATATATGTAACAACAAACAAATTTAAAAAAATAAGAGATTTATAACTAAAAAGCAAAAAAAAGAATGTTTGAATCTTATTTTCTTTTGATAAACATACGATTATACGAGTATGATGTATTGTTTCTTAGTCAGCTATTTTTGTGAACGACTATAACAATTTTTCAAATATTACAAGTGGTTTTCCCTATACCTACATATTAAAATTACTTAAAAAACTCTTCTAACGAATATTATTGTTAAGCATAATGTTATATGTTTTTTTTTTTAAATCCCAGGCTTCATAACTTAAGTCACTTTATTTATAATTCTTTTTTTGCTGTATTTAATTTATTATAAATTTATACCTTTTAATATTACTATACCTATCGTCTACTAGGTATCTTGTATAACTCGTAGAACAACTTCGATTACTTTGATGAAAATTTTTTTTTTTAATCTTTTAATCTTTTATTTTTATATAAAACATTACTATTTGTATTGATTTTTTTGTTAAGTAAATAATTATGAAGTAAAAGAATTATTTTGAGGCCAATAACCATAATATTGTTTACGTTTTATTACAAATAACAAATACATTAATATATTTTGTTGGTGAGGTAAAATTAATCAAATAAATACTGAAATAATTGTTGAATAATTGTTTTAATAATTTTTTTAACTTTTTAAAATTATAAGAATGAATAGTTTTGATACGTTTGATTTCAATCACATAAAAATTGATATTGATTTGGATATAAATAACGTAATCAATTCAATTAGAAATTATCAATGAATTACACAATTAAAAATCTAAAAAAAATAAATCATAGGATTAACGGAAATTTAATCTAGAGTTAAAATCTGAGCATGTCGATGAATACACATATACACATATATTTTTTGTGTATATTATATATCTTTTGAACAGTTTCATATTGATTTATTGTCCTTTTGGGCGAAAAAAACAATTAGGACTTATTTAAAAGTAAAATCTTCTCTTCTGTCGAACTAAAACTTACAATTCGTTGTCTTATATTAATTTTTAAATGCTTAAATTGTGGAAACATGACGTTCTTTTTCAATACATAACTCACATTATTAATTAAATTAAGTAATTCAGGAATCTAAGTAAAAACTGGATAATGAAATTTTTGTCTATAAATAAAAAAATTTCTTTCATTAATTTATGTTCTCATGAAGACTCCCAAATATAAATATATATATTAAAATTTAAATCATTCATTACAGAAATTAATGTAAGGTACTCTAGATAATATTATTTTTTTTAAGTTTCATTATAGATAAATTCACTCTAATAAGTTTGAGTAGGTGGGTATCGCTTTGCTATAAGCATAATATGTATAATATGAACAACAATTGAACGGAGATGGTGGTCTGTCAACTTATAAATATATTTCAGGACAACGTTTTGATATTGCTAATAAAATAATTTATTTTTCTATTAATACTATAGTTTGTTGATATAATTATTGTACTAAAAAAAAAAAAAAAAAAAATTAATTAATATAAATTATATAATAATTCATTTTTAATATTAATATTTAATTATTATAATAGTATAAAATATTTTAATTATACTATATTATATAATTGTTATTACATTTTGAGTCAATACTACCTTAAAATATAAATAGCGGGGGAATAATTCATAATATTAGTACATAATATATAGTAGGTTATAGCTTAAAATGAATCCATATATATTGAAAATGCCATTGTGTTTAGTTAAATTTATAATGTACGTAACCATTTTAAGTTCCCGAGAAAAATATTGATGGTTTTTTATCATTTAAATATCAATAATAAAAACATGTAAAGAACTTTGTAATTAATTATTAAGCTTATTGTTTTATTGTTTACCTTAATTTTTACTTCTAATTAAATATTTCCATTGAAAAGAATAATATTAAAACATAATAATATATTAATAACAGTGGAATTTCCACGAATATG
The DNA here is from genome assembly GCF_020882245.1 of Rhopalosiphum padi. Classification (NCBI taxonomy): domain Eukaryota; kingdom Metazoa; phylum Arthropoda; class Insecta; order Hemiptera; family Aphididae; genus Rhopalosiphum; species Rhopalosiphum padi. The sequence goes on from NC_083598.1 coordinate 36,293,357, forward strand.
GTGGTATATAATTTATTTATGTTTACTATCTATTACATATCATTTGTCATTCTACTTAAAGTATATACGGTGGGATTTGAATATCTAAGTTTAATCAGCGCTATTGGAGTGACACATTGTTTATCATGTTGTATGTATTGAAATACGGTTCAATATAACTACATTGTATACTTATATATGGTTCGTAAATAACATGGCAAACTAAACAAATGGAATAAATGAGTCTTTTGTATAACATCATAATGTATGATGAATGCTTTTTATTTCTTCAACAGCCAACATAAAACATCTGGGATTAGTATCTTAACAACATTTTAAATATAAAATATAAATTGTCTCTATTAACAGATAAGCTCTATTAAAGGTCAAAACTTTGGTAAAACCATGTGGAATTTGTTTTTAATACGTCACGTATTCTTTTGAGTACCTTAAAAAAAATTTGGGTTATCAATTCGTATAATTTCTATAATCATGTATTTTTTAAATTCATCAGTAAGTACATCTTTATGAATTGCTATTTATTTTTCATCTTATAAATTAATATTTTAAATAATTGATAGGAAAAACAGCAATACCTCTATGGGTTATGTGGCAACCTAACCACTATATGCATTAATAATCAACTATTAACAAGTTTTTTAAGTTTTGGTGATTAAAGTATTAAATATACATTTTAATTTTATAATAAAATCATTTCAAGTATCTTGAAAATGTTATCATGTATGGTAAAATATAATATATTCGTACGGAATAGCGAAAAGTTCCAACGATAATCTTTTTGAATTATAAAATCATTATTTTTTGTTTAAAAATATTAACTTGAAATAACTGTAAACAAAATTTGTGCATTATAAATATTTTTGATATTTTTGGTTTGTCTTAAAAACAACTTATAAGGAACTTTTAAAGCCAACTTTTATAGAATTTTCAAGCTTTAGCTACCAAAACCTAAAGTATTATGCATTTTCAACTAAACAATAATTTGTTAATAAATCTAAAAACTTATTAATTATAGAACTGATTTAAAATATTAATTTTATGGATTTAGTCCATGGAAATCGAATACCTAACGTGTTATAATATAAGGAAAATTAATTAGTCTGTGATACACGATGTTGCTTTAGAGTCAAATCGTATTAATTGAAATTCGACCTTAATCAAATTTTACAGTTATAATATGTATTATTGTAACTATACTTTATATAAGTTTCATTACCAGTTGAAGTTCCAGAACATAAATTTTTTAAAGGATTATTTTTATAGATAACACTAATAACACTTGTTCTTCATGTCTCCCATCCCAATTATTATGGTTACAAATTTACAATGGAACAAATGATTACAATCAAGATTAAATAATAACTTCAATCATAAATATTATAAATATTTCTTTGACTTTAATGATTTACTATGAGGTGTAAAAAAAAAAAAAAATCAAAATTTTGATTACATTTCCTACTTGAACAGTGGTTAACAAGAATTAAGGGTTCGAACGTGTTGTTGAGCTTATTGTTTAGACAAACACTTGTTACCTACCTAAATCCAATTTAATATCCCAGCGGATACGCATAAAATATGACGAAAAACCATGCAAAGAGAAAAAGTGTAATAGCAATGAAATATCATCCAGGATAATATAAGGTTCTAGAATCAATTTACCCATGGATTTAAATCCGTGGTCTGCAGGTAAGAAATACCTAATACAAGGATATTCGCCGTAAACCATTTGAATACATGAATATCTAATGTAGCATAGTTAGTTGAAATGAATTAAAACCTTAAACGTAAATTTTAATAAGCTGATTTTATTATATTATGTGATATCATTTATTTAAATTGTCAAATTTAATTAAACGTGTTCCAAAATTACAAAATATATAATGTATATTTATATAAATATTATATTATATTTATTATGTTCCTACATAAGTACCATAATAATTACATGTTCAAAATATTTTACTAGAAGAATATAGTACATAAACCTAATTGTTAAACATATTCTTGAATAATATTATCAATATTAGTATTCCTTATAAATAATATATTATATTATTATCCACATAAATAATTAATAAGCACGACCATAAACATAAATTTTTTTCAAAATATTTTATCAATAAAATATATACATATATACTATATAATTAGTTGTATAATATATAAGCATTGTCACATCCATTTTCTCTTTAATTTATTCAGATTCGAATTTTTAGAATTTTTAAATGCACATAAAGATTATATTTTTAATTCATTTTTAGATTTTTGGTAGTACTTAAGGAGTGTATATTGATATAAACTCTAGTTTTTCAAATAAAAATCCCAATTCTTTACTGTAAATTATTTATTGAATATATTTTTTAATGTACCTACTCAAAATTCATACGAATAGTTTCTTACTTATTTAAATGTTTTGTACTAAGGATAAGTCTTAAAAATATTTAAAAAAATTGTTTAATAAATGTAATGTTGTATCTATTATTTATCATACTTCGAGTCTTGGACCATTTTTATAAATTATTAATATTTATAGATTAATATTATTTATTAAAAATGGTTTTCCTTTATATACAAATGTATATTTTTATATAAATATATATCACAATAAACCCATTATCATAGGCATGTTATCCTTGGTACATAAATTGAAATATCTAAATTGTCGTTTGAATTTTTATTTTGATCCGTTAACAATATTATTATACGAATAATAACAATTATAACAATATTGTCCGCTAAATAATTTACATTAAAAAAGCCAAAAGGGAAGTTTTCGTTTAAAAAACAGAATTTTGCATTTTAACAACACACTCCAGTACAAAAATTCTTAATAATTGAATGTATGATCTTAAATAATATATATTATCTTATTATCTTAATCAAATATATTAAAATGTTCCTAAAATACAATTTTGAATAAATGCGTTTTTGAAGTAAGCAAAGAAAATAAACATGAATGGTAGTGATTCACCTGTATTCAATTACAGGTAACAATTATTTTCAATATCTACTTTAAAATTATAAGTACATTTTTTATAAATAATGTAACACCAATATATATTGATTCAAATTTACTGGTCTTTGGCATTTCTAAAATTGTGTTTAACTGTGAAGTTTCTGTCGTTTTAATATTTATATCAAAAAAGTACCTAATAAACATCTTTTTAACATTTTTATTACCTACTGCAGCCATTTTGGTACCTACTTAAATTTAGTATACTATATTTTGTAAGATTGTAGGAATAAAAATGATGCATCCCACGAGAAAATATGTGACAAATATAAAATATATTTTAATAAGTTTTTATTTCATATCTGCATTATTTGTTACGATATTATTAGAGAATATTTTATTTAATATAAAAATACAATTGATAATTTCATTAAAAGTTGTGTTTATTAGACGGTTTTAAATAGTTATAGGAAATTAAATTAAAAATTAATCAAACTAATGATTATAAATAGTAATTAATATTTTTTATTTTTATTTTTATTTTTTTACTAAAAAGAATATTTACAAACTATGCTTCGAGTCATAATAAGAAAACTATATATATATATATATATTACATAAAACAATAAAGAATATGATTGTATATATAAGGAGAGAGGCCATTCAGGGATATAACCCAAATTAAAAGTAATAATAATTGATAAAAGTATAAAACATAATATTATACAGTTTTTAAAATTTTTAATAAAATTAAGTTTAATAAAGTAATATTGACAACTTTATGATAATTTAAATTTATTCATAGTTATAATTTTACTTAAATAGATACATAATATATATACAAATATGTATTTTTCTGACAACGTATTACAAATCAGAAACTATAAGAAGTATAAACATTTGACATCGTGGTTGTTAAAATCAATTATTTTGTTTTTTTTTTCATTTATAATGATTTTGATATAAGAAACATTTTTTGACTTTCTAATCAATAAATTTACATATATATATAAATATATATATATATATATATATATATATATATATATATATATATATATATATATATATTAGATAGATTTCAAACGTCATTTTCCGACTTCCATATGTAGGACTTTAAATAGAAGGAAAAGCAGCTGTAAATTAAATTGGTTTTATTCTTCTTCGAAACATTAAGAAAGATACATTGTACGCATTATTCAAAAGTGTCAAATTTTAATGAGATGTCCGTGATATAACAAATAATAAGTGTGTTGAAAAAGATTTATTACGATATATGCACAAGTGTACCTAATAGGTATTCCCCAATAGATTAGTAGCCGCCAGATAAACTTTATTTGTACTTCATAACCTTTCTATTGGAATAGTGATATACGTTGTTATCACTTCAAACAAAATAAAGTAAATACTGAATAGAAAATTGTATAATGCCTCAATTCATAGCACCGTGGGTCGTTACGATTAGCTAAACGCTTCGATAATTTTGAAATGGCGCATATTTTCAAGTGGTAAAGAGAAATTACACGGTAAGTTATGTTTGCGTGAGTTTTATCGCCAAAACCGGTAGACTGGCAAAAATATATTTATTTGGTAGTGGTTTAACGAAACGTACATAACAAGAATAAATGAAACAAAAAAAAAAAATACATGAAATAATATGTATCGAAATTCGAATAACTGTATATACGGCGAACAGTTTTTAAAGTTACAAAAAATATACATATATATTATATACATATAATAAGTTATAAATTATAAAGTTTAATTGTCTACGTTTTAATTTTATCATAAAATAACAACTTAAATATACCTACTTTATTCCAAAACATGAAATAGGCATTGTTTTTTTGTTTTTACTGAATAATATTAATGCATTTCATAGTGTAGTACCTACCTATTAATTTATATCACTTTAAATAAATAAGTTTCTTAGGCTCTTAATTTCTTAAAGTGCGACTACTACCACAAAATTCTTTGCTGACTTTGTGATAAATACGTTTTGAATTTTTATTTTTGCTCACCCAATTAAATCATATTATTAAGGTAAAACAATTTCACTAATAATCATTTATTAATAATCAAATATTCTTATAGCTATCTAACTTAAGTAATTGAATCTTTTCAACAACTTTTTAGGTTCCTACATAATGATAATTTGTTAACCACATAGTTTAACTATACGAAACATGGTTGTAGGCAAATTTAAGAATATCTTAAGTTGCACAAAATTGAAAAGATAAAATAGAACGTTTCGGGCATGTAAGCTTAAATAGTTCTTATTACTAATATATCTAACGTATGTCTAATTGTATTACGCGTCATCAAAACTGATGATAGATGAAAACATAACTCATAATTATTAATTTAATATACATATAAATATATTATTTTTGCTTTACATTTTTTTAATTCAATAATCCAAACTCTAGCTAGCAATCTAAAATTGAAATTATGTTATAATTAATAGTTATAATCATTTAAATGTAGTTAGCAATATGTATTATAATCTTAAACAATATAAATATATTTTTTTAATAAATCAATGTAAATATAATAGAAACGTTAATTATATTTTTTTTAGGACTGTGTGCGAATGAATAATTATTTTCCACATATTAAATTTCTTAAAATCTACACTTAGCATAAGTAACAAAATAAAATATGTCGTTGTTTGTTATTGTGTGATTATATGGACGGCATATAAATAGATATCCTATGACCTGTAGGTAATTGTTCATAAATAGTGTAACTAATAACTATATAATTATTCATAAAACGAAATATATGATTAATAATAACTTAACCTATAATATAAGCAAATCCACTTAGCAATTACCACTATGCTTGTGTTGTTTATATTGGGTAAGAGGCGTTATATAGAGCAGTTAATTGGGTACCACTCTTTTGGATTCTAAATGGATATATTATACCGTAGCTACTGTTACAAAATCTTCAAATTCCGATAAAACATTCATAAAAATTCTGCTGAACAGCAATTTTAAATTTAAATAAATTGATTCAACTCATTTTATTTATATTTATAGAATATATAGTAGATTTGAAAAATGTAGTTTTTCAATTTGACTAAAATGTTACGATTTTAATATTTAACTCAACATGGTTAAAATGTTGTTATACAAAAATTTAAAAAAATCAATATTTAGATATTCCTTGAACAGTTGAATTATTCAACCACCGATATCACGACAAACGGTTTTTGGGAATCTAATTTTTATTTGAAATCGAAGAAAAAAATTACCCTATATTTAATAGATTAAAATATATGTATATCATTTTTTCTCTGGCACCCCCTTTTTCAAGTCATGACATTTGTACTTTCCGAGATGGAGTCATTTTTTTAGTGTATGCTGAAGAAAAGGCTATATCTTCTTTCAAAATATATAACTCTATAAAAAAAAATCTTTTATATTTAGTTGTGTAAAAAGCCCACATTGGCGGTAGAGACATTTATATATAACACTTTATCAAATGCCATATCATTTATAATAATTTATTTTATTATTTATATGTACCTACCGTATTATAATATTGTCTTATAATCCTTCGATTCGATGTATAACACTTGAAATTAAACTACAAAAATTAACTATTTGCATAATATACTATAATATTATAATATTCTTTATAACAAATTTTATATAACATGCATATTTTACTTTTGTATAACTATGTATACAATATTATTTCATTTTATAGAATGACATATTACTATATTATGTTATATTATTATGAAAAATTAAGAAATTTAATCATCAAACACAAATGCTTGTATAAATACCTTATGTGTAAACATTTTTTATCGGATCTTTTGGAAAAAAACCATATATTAGGGAAATTAATTGCAAAAGTATTTATTATAAGTACAATAGCAATATTCATTTATCTTTATTTATTTATTGACTACGATATACAATATGTTTATCGACTGAAGTAGTTGGAATGAGACTATTTGGTTTAATGTTGTTTAATTTTTTAAGTATTATTTTTTATTTTATGCCAAAAGATTGTTGCTAAGATACACATTTTAAAATTAATGAATCATTTATATTTAATCCTCATCATCTAATTGACCAATCTTCATGATTACTTTAGACAGAGTGAAATTTGTCTCTTACCTTACATTATTAAAACAATAAAATAAAGAGTTTATTTTAATTTAATATTTCTTTTCATTACACGGATATTGCCATGGTTTAATTTAATGAGATATTTTATCTTCAAGTTTAGTGAAGATTTCCGAATAATTATCTCATTTATATCGTACAAAAAATTATACAAATTTAAAAAACTTAATCTCTGAGTTATAGTCTAAGAATGTAATATTTTCAAACTAATAATGTTTATAAATTTGATAAAATAAAGAACTTTTACTTATAATTTATTTTTAGAACATAATAGAGCAAGTTTAATAAATTGAATGATTGTAATATATAAATATATTAAAATATTATAAACTTTGCAGAAAATGTTATTCATAGGTACCCATTATGTATAATTATATTACTTTTAAATTGTTTCATTTTAGTTTTTAATAGAAATTACAAGTATTTAGATTTTATAAAACTAGTTTTGCATTTTAGATTGAATTTATTATAAATATAGGGGCAAATAATTATTAATAATTAAACATTTTTGACAATAATATTATTACAGATATTTTTACTTGAATCTGCGGTGTAATAACAAAAACCATATTTGAGAGATAAAGTAGAAATTAATTGGTACGTATTCAAATACATTACATATTCATTGCTTTTATATAAAGGTAACATGAATATTTTGTGTTACCTTTATAGTTGAATTTCGAATGCAAGACCTTGAATTTGATTCGGGTTTGCACTATAAAAGGCTTAATAAGATTGGCACTAAGAGACAAATTATTAATTAATAATAGAAAAATGATTAATTTCTAGTTCGTGCGCTGAAAAAAATATTTAGCATAGTATAATATTATATGATATAAATTAATAAATGTATATAAATATTAAATACTCATTTAATTTTCATTATTGAATATAGTACATATGATACATGCATTTTATATCTTAATAGTATCATTATAGTAGCACCTTTTGATTTAATAAATGATAACACGATTTTAAAGTTAATCAAATTATTTTTAGTATCATTAAACTTAAATTTAAGTTTATTAGATAATGATAAATTTTAAAAATATTTTATTGTTATTATTATTTAATATCAATTCGATTCTTAATTAAAATAGTCAAATAATCTGAAAATTTTCAGAAGTGCTTATGTATACTCATCTCACTTAAGCATATTGATGCTTGAAGCTTTAAGATTTTTGGTTTGTAGTAGCTTAATGCGCTACAGCAATTTGTTATGTTTACTGCATGCCCTAACAAAAATATCTTTCCTCTCTATTCCCATCTTTTATTTCACTTTTTATAAGTCATCAATTCCCACGAGAAATACCTTCTACCCACTACCACTGTTAACCTTATCGACTTATCTTTCGTTTTAACCATTTTTCTACGATTTTCTAGTCCTTCTTTTATTCAAAATGTATATATTTTACAAGTGTAACCTAAAAAAGAATCGAATATAACATTATTATACTAGAGAGTAGGCGTAGCCTTTTGCAGCAGTTTTACAATAAACTCAAAACACATCAGTTGATCATAACTTATGATCTGATAAGCTTATGATTCATAAGCTAAGATTAATTAATACGAAATATTATGGTTGACTTAAGTCTATAACACATAATTTATTAACATATATTATGATAATTGTTCAATGATCTACCTACAATTGCATTATTATTTTAATGATATAAAATTAAAATCGACCAGATTTAAGTTATATCAGGATATTAATTGTTTGTAATAAAAATATAAAATGACGTATTTAACAATTATATGTGAATAATAAGATTATAATTTTTAAGAATATCCAAACTACTTAAATTAATTTAAGGCCTAATTATAGTATTATACATATTAATATATTATGAATAAATTATGAAACTTAACCTATAGGTACTTATTTAAAGTAATGTTATAATTATGAATGTGAAATTATATAATCAATCCAATAAGTCACATTTTCCGAGGAGCATCTAAATAATAATAATAAAAAAATAATAATATGCTATCATTATAATAATGTACTATTATTGATTCTATACCAATAACTTTATCTTGATCTAATTGTAATATTTAAAAATTATAAAATGTTCAGATATTTTATTTTTAAATTAAAAACTGTCAAACTACTAACATTAAAATATTTTATAAATAATAATGCTTATCATATTTTTAAGTTTAAAAAAAACTTATCTTAAATTATGATCGTTAACATTAATATTATTATATCTTATATCTATAATCTATATCACACAAATTAAAATGTATATTTCACAATCTTTAGAATTAAATATTTCATTAGGTACTATTTTTTATTAATGACAATATAAAATGTTCAGTGATCTAAACTTTTAGTTTTATTTAAATACTTGTAGTTAGTTAGCTTTGTAGTTATCCTAAAATTAGAAGTTTTTTAAGTATAATAAATATAAGCGAAATTGAACTTCAATTTATTTTTAATAACAAAACTTTGATATTTAAAAATTGTAAAAATTAAATAATCTTCTCCACTTATTATAAAATTCCATTAAAACTTGTATTGGTACTGTTCCATTTACTTAATATTAAACGTTATTTTACAATATAATAATATATACCTAGCTATTGACAAATTAAAAATATTTAATTTTTTTTTGTAGATTCAGAGCAGGTGAAGAATACTTGTATATTTGTAATTTGTTTTAAAAAAGTTTTCAAAAGTTTTCAAAAATTTTAGTGTTATATTTATATTTTACTAAATATTAAGAAGATTTACCGATAAATGTCAAAACATTATGAAAAACTGTAGAAGTGATAGTTTTAACTAAGCTCCAACGCTCAAAATTGTTTTTTAAATACTATTTGTTACTTTTAAAACTATCATTAAACACAAGACTATATATTGAGCAGAGATGAATAAAGTAATACGATTTATTAATATAAGGTCTTATAACTGTCCGTCAATTTAAAAGATATTTTTACACTACCGAAAATTATTAACTTTTAATATTGCTATTCTTTAATATTAACGATCGATGCTAAAAACATCTAAGAAATCAACACTTGTGATCCCCATAGAATATATTTTATTAAATGAAATAAGTGTCGAGAATTTATTTTTGGTTTAAGGTTTTAGGTTTTCTTTTATTGCGATAGCTTAAAGTTTCATTTTGTTGTGTAATTAAATTTACGGTGGCAAAACACACTCACACCGTTTTCACTTTTGATTACTTCACTAGAGGTGGTGCCTGTTGGGAATCTATGTAACATAGTAACATACCTATTCCCTAGCACCATCAGGAGAATGATAATACTTTGTAGCTCTTGAGGTTCAAGCTATAACACTTAGGACATACAACTAAACTTTGACCGTACAAAAAATGAATTTAAAATAAATGGTAATAATAATTTAATTTATTAAAATTATAATATATTATAATAAGTATAATAATATATAAGCAAGACGATATAAATATATAATATTATAACCTACTTAATCATTACATAATAAATAACAATACTTACTTGTGATTTTCATTTATGATAAAAAAAATTATAGAAAAATTTATAGTTTATTATTAAAACTCGAGTATTTGATAATACTTCATTAGTGTTTATGATAATAAATAAAATAGTTATAGAATATATCATTATACGACAAAAATATACTATTAATCCACAATGACATGTTATTCCAATAAAATTTCAAAAATTATAAAGATATTTTCAAAATTATTCTGTGAGATTTTATATTTATGAGCTATAAAATTAATAAACATAAGCTTTTAACAAGTAAACTTTTAAGCAGAGCACTCACTGTTTTATTTTGATCGTCTTAAGGGACTAAAACTAAAGTATCCATATTAGTTTGATTAATTTTAATTGATAAATAAATATAATTTAGATCTTAAAAACATTTAATAGAAATAAATAATTATGTCTTGATATTATATTAGCATATTTTTATTAAAATATCTGGTGTACTGAAAAATTAATTATTTTTATTATTCAAATATTTTCTTTAAAAATATGTATCTTTTAATTAATTATAATTTATAATTTTTTCTTTTATTTTTATGTATATATCTTTTTTTACAGATAAAAAAAAATATTAAATTTTCATTGAAAATAAAATTATTTAGAAATCAACAATTGTTTAAATAATTTAAATAAATTAAATATGTATGATTTTTACCTGAAGTAGATAATTAATAATATTTTTAATAAAAACTAATGGACATTATATTACATATGTATAATGTATATTGTATATTAAATAATAAAAATAATGATATGAGAAAACAGTTATAATCAGCGTTTCTGAAAAAAAAATTTTTTTAATATTTATAATATAATTTAATCATAAATAATATAAAAAAAATCTGATTTATTATCATTGAGTTTTATTAATTAATTGTTTTTTATTTAAAATGTTAAAGGAAAATATGTTTCAAAACGTTTTAAAGTAAAATATTGAACCAATATATTATACTATACAAGCATTTAAACATTATACTGTAGAAGTGAGTGTGCTAAATCACATATTTTTAATACATTTCTATGCCCGTAAAACTTTAAATTTTGTTAATCATTTAACTATTTCTTTAATTAAAAATAAATTATTAATAAACAGAATTTAAACTTAAAATAAGGCTTATATCAAAAAAAATAGTATAAGTCTTATAAGTTAAATACGATTACCTATGATAATAAAAGAAACATATTGACGTTTAAAGTTTTATGTCAACTTATTAAATCATTAGTTAGCCTTATGCTGCCAAACAGTCAATCGAAGATTTTGTTACACTTTTGCTATTTCATAAAAAAGAGTTAACCTAAGACTATTTTTTAGATTCTGTGAAGAGCAATAAATTTATAGATTATACAATGACGTGTATGTTTTTATATGTATTCATTTATTATACATATAATAAAAAAACTAAATTAATATTAAATCCAAATATATTCGTTAGATAAATTTAAATTTACTTCCGTTTTAAATAGGAAAATAGACAATTAAAAAAAAAAAAATTCTATTATTCAAATATTTTAAGAATGTTTAATATTTTTTTTATTTACTTTAAGAGTTATACTAGAGTTATATTTGAAAATATTTACCAAAACACAGTATGTTAAGAAATATGCCATAGAAAATGTGTTTTGACTTTGATATAATTCTTATTTTTAACAAAAGGCATCTTAGATATTTCTAATGAACTATTCTTTTGTAAACATTCTATACTACGTGTTATGAATTTTTGTCGGTAAAAATATATAATGAAAAAGTTTAGAAACAAATAGCACTTTAAGGCGTCGCGTGTATGCTACAATGACAAAACTATTTTCACTTTAACATAATATATATTATAATATATGTACCTATATATTTATAACCATCTTAATTTTATATGAATTATTTATAAAAAGACTTATTATAAAAGGTTTTGAAAGAGTTCAGTTAAGAGTTTTCTTAAATGTTTTATCTAAACTAAGCTAAAATAGAGCTTAAATAATAATTGTTATCAACATTTGAGCTACAAATGATTATAATAAAAAAAATATTTAACTACTTTAACAAAAATATATAATGAACCATATACTTATTATATTTTTTTAAATTTTTAACTAGCTTTAAAAAATAAAAATTTGATCAAGATTGTACTTAAATCAAATATTTTAAACATCTTTAAATAGCTCAAAAAGTATCAACATACTTTGAAAATTAGATTATGTCTAGAAAATTAATATAAAGATTTTCATGGACAATTTAAGTTCGATTATATTTTCATTTTGAATTACATAAAAGAACAAGATAGATTATTTTAAAAGTTGATGTATAAAAAATTAAAAATATTTATGTTTTTCTGATATTTTTCAACTATTTTTCTCAATTAATGAAAAAAGTACTGGGAATTTTCTACTTTTTTCGATCTAATTTTCCAATAAATACCACACTTAACATTCAAAATTTAAGCATTATTTCTGCTTTTTATGTTTCCAAACATCAGAAAAAAACTCATCATTATAAAATCAAAACATTTATTGTCTGCTCAAAATATAAAAGAAGATAAAAGAAATGCTTTCAATATAATATAATATAATTCGATTAAATTTAAACTCACATTTTTCATACTCAAATATAAAAAAAAACATCACGTAGTTTTAAATACAGTCGTTAAAAAAATTATCATATAAATACTACTGTTATTGCTGATTTTATAATAAAATGTACATTTAATTTTGATAGTTGATAATAAAAGTTCGTACTTTATAGGATTTTTTGACGTTTTCTTGTCTAAAACGAATCTTTTTCAGCTACAAAGTTGATTCATATTACGCAAAATAAATAAATAAAATTGGATTTTGCTTTTCTTATTTTATTAATTTTGACTATTTGCAAATATAAATGAATGTTTATGAATATTTACTATTCCTCATTCACTGATAATTATCCTAATTTTTTATCTTTTGATTGTTATACAAAGATGTGAGATATAAAATCGGTTTATTATGAAAATCAATAATGATAAATTTCTTGATACAAAAATTAAGCTCAAAATTGTAAAATTATTCATTTTTATAAAATAAAATAAAATAGATTTGTTAATATTTCATTGCATTTCAAATTACTAGAAAAAATATATACTCAAATATCGATTAATGTCTTTCATTATGTATTTATATATAAGATAAATAAACTATACCATTAATTAATAATACTTATTTTGTTAAAAATTAAAAATACACTGGTTGGCCTTTTTACATTTTTAACATGTTTTTTACATGTATTTAATTAAAATTATCCTTTACTTTAAAAATATACTAATGAATATTATTGTTAACTTTGAATGTTCCAAATTAATTTTTTAAATTACGTAATATTCACGAATCAGCCATTACGCATTTGTTTATTTTAAGCATATTTATATATTTATTATAATTTAATACATAATTTTTCATTTTATATGGATTAAGTATTTAAAATTTACAAAATGTATAAGAAAAATCAAGTTATTAATTTATGAATATTTTTCGATTTATTAAAAGCGATTCTTAACTCTACATAATATATTATATTTAATAGTTATCCCGGTGCTGTGGTAAACTTTAAATTCTTCTGACTTAATCTAAACTATACAATGTGCATAGTACTACTCCAACATTGTGTCAGATTATTAACAATAATAAATAGAAATGGATATTGAAAAACTTTAGAAAATTTTAACATCATTAATTCAATATTATATTTATTTAGTGGTATCTTGTACACTAATATAATTTATTGAAAAATGTTTTATTTAAATCGTTATTTTTTTTTAGTAATATATCATATTATATTGACGTATTATTTTAAGAACAATTTGAGCATTACACAATATTATTATGTTGTGTTGATTAATTTTATTATTACTTCTTAGTGATTTTATATTAATACCTTAATTAAAAGAAATATTTGATCTTCGGCAACTTTTATTGAGATATAGTATGATTTGAATATCTGTATACATTTTTTTTTTATTATTATTATACCCTAGACAGAAGATGCCAGTGGGTGTGATTTAGAGATATGATTTATAATATATACAACGTTAAGAAAATATCGGCATATTATTTTTATGAGTAAAACTTGAAGTTATTAATTTTGTTAAGTTAATTTTGATGTAATATATAATAACTCTACAAAAAAAGTAGTTGAATGCAGTAGTTAGAATTATGCGTTGGTTGTATAGTTACCTAAAACTTACAAATGTAAAGTAAAAAGTAAAAAGTACTCTATGTTAACTACAATTTATATTCTAGTATAATATTTTCTAAGTAAGATACAAAATTACTTTCGTAATAGACTTAATAGTCAACAACCAAAATCTCTCTAAAAACAGACTACATTATAAAACAAAATATATTAAAGTAAATTAATTATTAAATATTATATTATTTTCAAATACTTATTTGATTTTTCAACTATTAAGAAGTATTTTGTAATAATAACAACCTATTATTTTTGTTTTAGAAAAACTTAAAATAAAATAATGATATTATAAAGTTGAAATTAAGTATTAAGTACATTTAAAAAATGGAAAATGTCTTTTTATGTATAGTAGGTAGATACCCTAATATTTTTTAATATGTAAATTATAATATAAAATAAGTTTTATAATATTATAATACATACTATAGAACTTACTAGTGGTTTTATCAAGTTTTCTTTAAAAACCCATTGTATTTCAAAAGAATTTCACTTTTTTTTTATATAAAAATGATTTTAAAAAAAGGAAAAAAATCTATCATATTGTTGACATTTTATACAAAAACCAACAATTTTGTCCAAAATGTCTGCAATACGCATTATAGCAATATCCGTTATATCAAACAGTAATACCTACCATAATACACTTTTGTTTCTCAAAAGTCCAAATTGCTGCTGACGGCTGATTCTTGTATACACCATACACGTACAATATAACATAGTCTATCACGTACAACTTGACAATCCGGACACATAACATATTTTATACAATGATATATTTACGACGGATATTACATTAGGACATTATATGATATATTAATATAATGTATATATGTTAAATAGTATCTCTTAACTTACTGATCACTGAAGTGGTTAATATCATGTATTCACTAATGGTGATAATAATGTTTTATGTAATCAATATGTTAATGATACTATCTGTTAACTACTACCAATGGCCACTGATGTCAAGACTCAAGGGTATTTTTAAAATAAAAAAATGCCTTATACCATAAGGCTTATAGATACATATCGTGTAAATATAATACATATTAAAAAACGATATTACCTGTAATAACTAATAACTAACATTGTAAATCGTCTGTTCTAATATTATGTGTTTTATATGATACAAATAAAATAATATTATAATAAATAATACAATACAAATTGTATATAATTTAAACGTTTAACTCCTAACGCCAAATATAATGAGAGTAAGTATTTTTTTTTCGATTTATTTAACTCATTTAATAATGTCTAATAAAACAGAGTAGAAGATTGCAATGCTCAAGTAAATCGGCGTAACTTAAATATCATATTTTATTAATTATAGTCGATAGGTACTTGAATAGAGTACGATCAATAATATCATTAGAAGATAATGTGTATAAAAAATAAACGTGAATTCAAAAATAAAAAAATTGTTAACACAACTTTCAACGATGTGTATATCGTATCATTGTCCCTTATAAATTATAATAAGTATAATAACTGAACTTTTAGGTATAGGATTCCGTCGGACGTCCGTTTTCAGCACGTATGACTGTATAATATGACGTATATATATATAATAGAAGTGGCGCCATTTGAGGGGGTAAAGGGTATACTTTGCAATGCACTTTACTGCATCTTATTGGCCTGCCATAAAATATACAAACGTGATGAAGGCCTACGTGATAAAGTTAAAATATTATATAAAAACCATAATGCGTAGAATTTAATATGATATGTCTAGAGGTAATATATATTTATTATTCATATAGATATATATTACATATACAGGTATATTACTTTACTTGATATTTATTACACATACGCATGAAAAAATCCATTTCTAACATCCAACTTTTCAAATTGTTTTTAATCCGTTAAAATATTAAATAAATAACTTCTGCATATATGCGCCATTTATACATAAAATAGATACCTATGTTGAATAAATACGATGAATAAAGAGCAACCAGCAAATGATGAAAAAAACTGATCTGATTAAATTTTGATATCTCAAATAGCGCCACTGGATAATGGTATGCACATTACTGAATACACGACTGTCGACTGAAAATTATTGTAAACTATTACATAATACTATTATTAACCGTTTGAACCGGTTGATGCAGTATATGATGAAAAACATAAGTACGTTAAATATTTTTTCATAAGTACATCAATCAATATACACATGCATTAAATGTGTTAATAAATTGTGTATATTGTATATGGTAATAGTATTTTAGTATAAAATATATTATAATATTATCTAGATTAACACTTAGACTGTAGACTAAACTAGGTATTTAATATCCACACTAAACACGTTAAACAACCGTTCTCGTCAAATACGTCTTCACCTCACTCCGTTAGTCTCAAAAATAAACCTTTTCTATAAAAGAATCTTATTCAAATAAATATGGATTCGTAATTAGAGATGGAAACTCGTTAATTTTACCCGGCAAATTCTAATGATTAGTTTAATTTACATACATATTTTAACGATATTTTTTACCATCAAATTGAGTAATTTCTCTTTTCAGTTGTTTTCATGTGTACAATAACATTATTTTAATAACATTTGACCACGGGTACAAGTGGAGGTGTAACATAATATTTTTATAAAGGTAAACTAAGATAATATTAGAATAACAAGCGTGTTAATATATTTATAATTTATAATAGTAATATTGATATTCACTGGTTATTAACTGATATAACTAATGAAATAATAAAATTATTAAGTTCTTATTTTCTTAATACCTAAATTTATGAAATAAAAACACTATACACTATTATACCTAATACCTATAAAAATAATGTACGTAAGTTGTTACCTCACATTTTTTTACAGAAAACTACCATCACATGGTATTCAGCTATGATGAAAAACAAAACCCACCAACATCAATAAAATTAAATTATTCCAATATCCAAATGCCTTCATCAAATAACCAAAGCTCATTCGTACTACGTCTCAAATTAAACTCTCCATACAGATATTTCTACCCGAACAGTAAACAAAGTTAATTTACCTAGGTACATACAATTTAAAATCTTCACAACCATCGCATCCTCCTAATCCCAGAACTGTCCGTTCCCACTATTCCAGATGACCCCCGAAAAGCGAATCTAACACGGTGTCGAAACCTACTGATTGACTAACTTCCACTATCCCGCGTCATGAAGTTCCATCAATAGATGTCCTCGAAGTCCTTAATCTATAGAAATTTTAGCTAAGGTATTATTATTTTTTATGAACCTTATAAACATAATTTGCCCTTATTGTAAAAATATTGTACTGTTCTAAATGTTTAAATAAAAAATACAATATTAATGTGCATCATAGGTAGCAGTGGCGGATTTAAGGCTCCCGTCTCCTTGACTGCAGTTATATTACGTATGTAAGGCCTATAAAATCAAATCCTAAATATTGTGTTTAACAAATTATATGAGATGAATAAATAATAATATGATAATTTTGCCTCCCCCTCAAAAAAAAAAAAAAAAAAAATCCTAGATCTGCCTGTGATGTATACCTCTGACACACGTGTGCCCGTCGAGAAACTCTTGCCGGAGGTCCTTGAGCTCCCTGACTCGGGCCGCTTCCTCCGGTGCCTCGATGGCAGAGAACACAAATGCTCCGACTGCCAAGAACGACACGTAAAAGCCGATGAACACCAACAGGCGTACGGTGGCCGGCGACCACATGGCGACCGCGCGGCGCGTGCGGCGGTCCGCGCTAATGCCGGGCGGCGCGTGGCGCGCTTCGCTGACGCGGTGGTCTCGTCATCGCAACACGGTCGGCCGGTGACTGACTGCCGGGCGGCGCAGCGTCGCGCCCCGAGGACGCCGACGGCGGCAGCCCTTTGGTGTGTAATAATAATAATAATAATAATAATAATATATATACGCTACTCACCCGAGACACCCTCGCCCTTACACTCCCCTCTGGCACACCACTCATCCCCCGCCTACCCTTTCCCGCTCTTCACGTGTGTGTATATATATATATATACATACATACCTACTATTTTATAGTCCCACCACCATTCGCCAAAAGTAACGCCTCGCAGCCAATCCAACGTCCGATGGCGCCAACGAAATTACAGAACCTTCCTAAGGGCATCTTTATATGCGGACGTATATTATAGGTATTGCGCGCCACGTATTTATATAATATACAATACATGGACGGATCGGCAGTTTGTAAATAATAGTAGCCATAGGTATACGTGTCTCCGTCCGGATCCATTATTGTTGCTCTATCGGACTGGTGTGACGCAAAAACGATTGATTTCAAACTTATCGCCGTTAAATATTGAAACAGATTTAACAATCCGATTATATGCTGAATATATTATTCACGAATAGGAGAACTGCTTTAATATCATCACTTTGCTGTTAACGTTTTATTCGGGTGATCGATTATTAAAAAATATTAAGAGAATAAAGAGTAAATTCTATCGTTTGCTTTGCATAATTTTTGCGCCTTCCAAATGTAAGGTCTAGCTGTGTCCGTGATTAAAACATGTGTAAAGGCGTCTACCAATCTACAAAACCGCGATTGGTGATTTAAAAGCACCAATATTTTATGTGGGACTGCGGCTAAATTAATAGATTAAATTGTATCCGTACCGAAAACCATGAATTTTCGTACTGCCATTTAATTACAATTGTTTACATCAGTCAGACCACAGTGAGACAGGAAAATTTAAATTTCATATAACATAATAAATCTCATGTAATTTAATTTAATTTTTATCGTTCATATATTATGTTCAATAAATTAAAAATATTCAAATCAAATAATGATGGATTTTTCGCGTATTAATTAAAAAATTTAAGAAGTATATTCAATAAATGTATAGTTATAAATAAAGTTATAAACACATATTAAATATAACAAAAAAAAAAAAAAAAAATAACAACAGCCTGTGAAAACCGTATGTCTTAAATTCAGGCGTGTCTATATGTGGACTTTTATCCGTCTAGTCATGCGTGAATGCATATAAGCAATGCCTACAACACTATGGCGGCATAACGGGTTTTCCAAGCTTTAAATACGTATTTATTCTACGCATCGCAATATATAGGTATGAATGTTTGATGCGTGTGGAAAATGGCGACAGCCGAGAGGTGAGCACTCGATAAACTCGTATCAATAGCTATCTTTACTCGGATGGATACGTAGACGTAGACATGAGGATGAAATTATTACAGTACGGTTTTCTGTCGTGTCTTTCAAAAAAATCGAAAGAGAAAAAATATATTAACCAAATATACCGTTATTCGTCGTCATCATTTCGTGTTTAAGTATTTCTTTTTTTTATTTCCGAACAAAAAACGTATTAGTGACGATCAATTTATTCGTACACTCCGTCCACCGTGACTTAGAACTCCGATGTATAGTAATTCAAACTGAATCGATTTCTACATTTGATTTATTATGATTTCACATATCTGCAGATATATTTATCAAATAATAAAAAAAATAATTAATAATTATTACAATAATATTTCAATTTGAGTCAATTATAAAAGATCATTATTTAAAATATACTTCCCAAACTCTTGAAAATTGTTAATGACCTGTTTTTTTATAATATGTTAAATCGTCCTTGGTACTTACACAAATTATATAATCTAAATTAAATTTTTTAGTGACAAATAATAGAAGTTAATAATTTTTTTTTCATGGCTATATTTAAATTTCTGTATTATTGGACTAGAATAAACAAAAGTCAACAATCACTTATAAATATAATGTTACTAACTATCTGATTCCTATTATTGGGTTAAAATATTTTCAACTTGTTAGAATCTTACCTATTTATTTTCTATTTAAACAGTATAATTATCCAAAAACAGAGTTAATCATATACTTGTTTTTAATGTTAGACGTTAATTTTATCTATTTACATGTGCCCACTATTTTCAGTATATAACTTCTAAATAACTGAAAAACTTTTACCAAGATTCTAATTATTATGTTATGTTGTTATCCATTTAAGTATTAGATTTACAATACAAATAACAAGTATGATATTCATAAATTATGTATATGTGTATAACTGGTTTCAAAAATAAAAAACTTATTTTCAAAGATTTATCAAACAATTAGTATTTATTTTATAATACGTTTACAGATACATTTAGCATAACACAGCAGTCGCGTGATAGATATAATAAATATAAAACACTTACTTTGTCGAATTATAATTTTACAATCGCTATAATTAGTGTAACCCCTGATAACTATTTACTGAAGTAGAAACTTCAATAGGTTATTTTATACTTACTTAAATCTTAATTGTACTTGTTTATTTGTTTTTTTTTTTTTTTGTAAAAATATTTAATGACAATCATTATAGAATACGATCAAGAACGGTGCTTTACAAACTATTACTTTTTAGTTTTCACTTGATAATGTATACTATAAATATATACATATATATATATATATTTTTTTTTTTTTGAGTGAAATAACTTGTTTTTAGACTATTCTTCTTGCAATAATACAAAACATTTCATGCGATGACATGACATTATTTTTTTTTGACGATCACAACTAATACAATGTTGACATAAACCTTTGCATTTAATATTGTAT
Organism: Rhopalosiphum padi; assembly: GCF_020882245.1. Lineage (NCBI taxonomy): Eukaryota > Metazoa > Arthropoda > Insecta > Hemiptera > Aphididae > Rhopalosiphum > Rhopalosiphum padi. Next base: position 36,314,773 of record NC_083598.1, read on the forward strand.
TCTACTATAATCTAGTGCTATTGTTATTGTTGATTCCATGATCATTACGTCGTTTAGAATTTCTATTCTTCATCCTCTATCAAATGTATGATTCATTAATTCAAAGCAAAGAATGAAACAGCTGACTTTCTTTATAAAATAATATAATTTTTCTAAAAATATAACTATAAAAAAAATGATTTATATCGTATTGCGTATTTATAATACTTGACTTATTCCAGCGAACGCGTTTTATAATTTTTCATGAACAATGAACGTAGATAATTATTAACCATAAGTTATTCATATTTCATATACATTACCAAAACCTATTAATACAATTGGTTAAGTTTTAAGACAATTATAGTTATTTATATTAATTGAATATACATCCTGTTTTAAATATTTATGGTAATTGAAATACTATAATGTATAAGCACTATTATATGTCCATATTAAATCTATCAGATTTAATTTTAAACAATTATTTAATAAGTACTGATTACCTTCCTTAAAAACAAATTATGTTGGTAGAGATAAAACTATAGCAAACAAATAAATTTGTTAGGATATAGATATTAAGAATATATTTTAAGTGTTTTATATATTTTACAATTTTACAAGAATAATATAAATATGAATACAAAACATGAAAACACAATATTTTCATGTAATAAAAAATGTACATTAAATCTTGTTTCATCTATATTAATTTATAAATAATAGCTGCTTAAATTAGTATACATAAACTCGTCAGAATTAATATGCATAATATATATATAATACCGAAGAATAACAGAATCAATTTATCAACGAATTTTCCTTAAACTCCTAACTTTCTTATAAATTTGTTGTTTAAATAATAAATAAATAATCTAATAAAATTATATTACATTTTAAAATTGTTCAATATTTTAAAAACCAACATGTAGAATAAAACGTTATTGTGTTCAAATTTAGTAGAAAGTTCAGAGTATATAAACTAATATGTCTAAAGATGAAAGTTATTATTATGTAATTTAATTTGACAAAATTCATTAAGAACATTTTGCAAAACACGTCTACTACTAATATATTCAATTTTAATGACAAATATGCAAGATTCCCCGACGAATAAATATTTATTAATTAATTACTTGTCATAATTTCTAAAACAACGATGTTAATTTAAATAAAAATAAACTATATAATATCTAGATTTCAAAATATGTAAAAAATAAAATAAAAATTTGTCAGCAGATAATAATTATCTTAGATAATAAGATGTATGTAACAAGTAGTAATAACAAAATCATTATTAATAACAATAACATCGAGACCTTTATTTTTTGGTCAAATCGTATTTCACGATCACCTTGCATATCTTTACATTTACAAAGCAATAAACTTATATAATATCGAAGAAAACTCGTTTCCTCTCTTTTGAAAAAATCAAAACGGCAGGATAAATAATAATTTAATTTATGTTTTTACTAAGAATATGAGATAAAATATATATAATCAATGTTTTTACTTATATCATTCCTAACATATAAATTTGGCAATAAACTTAAGACACGCTAATCCAAATTTTCGATCCCCGAAAATTTAATTTTTTAACCAAAAATGATAAAAATAATAAAATATTGTGTTACATTTCATAATTTTTTTTTTAAATATAAGTGTGTAAAGTACCTACTTTTAACTAACTTTTTAAGTATTAAATATATTCGGGAAAACAAAAAAAAACGCTTGCCAAGTCAGAGATCAACAATGTAAACTTTCTTGATTTTCAATTTTTAGAAATTTATTAATTATATGCAATATGTATGACGTATTTATATTGTATAATGTATTTTATTTTCATTTTCATTTAGTGAGATAGATTTCTGAAACCGGAGAGCGGTTTTTGTTGTTTGGGGTCTTGTTAGATTCATAAAGGCTAGGATAAGTGCAGTGAAGATTTTCAGAACTTTATCTTTTTTAGTTAATTCACTACAGAGCTTCAAAAAAAATTAAAATACATTTTATTGGGCGTTTTTTTGGTTTTTCAGCTTTATAGCTTTGTAGTGAGTTAAAGATTGAAGATAAAGTTCTGAAAAACTTCACAGCAATTCTCCTAGCTAATTTTAATCTAACAAGACCCCAAATTACCAAATCCGTTCTCCAGTTTCGGTAATCTATAACGCTAAATGATAATCTAGCAAAAACTAACTATTTTTTTAAGTATGAAAAATTAAATAATTTTTTTGAAAATTTTTAATCTCACATTTTGTATCTACTTGATAACCCCTTTTTATTGATATATCAATCAATTTTTTAGCTATAATAGTTTTGGAGAAAAGTTAAAAAATAGAAATTTTGGGTCTGTTCACGCTGACATTTTTGTGGATTCAAATCGTTATATCACTTGAGTGTGATATCGGATCTCTCTCATTAATACTTTATGTTAAAGCTAGCTTAATTAACCACCTACTCATTACATTTTTATCATTTTCCTATTTAACAAAAATGTTTAGTTTTAAAAATTCAGACTTTTTAAATTTCAATTACCATACTTACTTGATTAAAAATCAATAAAGTAAAAATTTTATAGGGCTTTTATACAAACTGATAGGTATAACAATCTTATAAAATTATTACCATTTCATACGCTCTATTTCTTGTTAGTACTCTATGAACTAAGTAAAATACATTCCTCGTAAACAATATTAACTTAGCTTCAATGAACCTGAAACTCACGATCACTTTGTTCAGAAGGTAAACTTATTAATAAGTAATTGAAAACAAATAATATATTCAATTTTACTTTAAGACAAAGCAAATTAAAATGTTTTAACAAAAGAAGCTTTTAAACTTTATCACTAAAAAAAGCTTTAAATTAAATTTAAAATATACATTTAAATTCTGTGGAAAACGATGAATGTATTGGTTTTACAGTGTTTTTTCCTTTATTTTTTTCTTTTTCCATTTTAACTGTCCAAACACCTTGGAGCATTAATATTTTTTTAATCTTTAACTTTAAAGATAGAAAGATACATCTAGTTAGTACTTTTAGCTAATTTCCGTTGAAAAGTCCGTTGGTTCATATCTACTTCGCCGACAAATATGAAATAATACACTGGTTTTATTAACTCTTAACTTTATTTCCAATCCGCCATCAGGTGAAAATAGTATTATTAAAACTGATATATAACAATAATGTAAACAGCAATAATATTAAATTCAATGTTTAAATTGTTTTTTCCACATATCTTTAGGAGACACAGACAACTATAACCACTATTAAAAGGTATAAATGCAGTTATTTACTGATAAAAATTAATGAAATTCACAATCTTGAAAAGAGACTTGCAAATTTAAAATGTAGATTAAATATTATATAATAATTACCTTTTTACTCATCAAATTATGAATAGGTACATAGATGATTAGTAATTAATTTCAGATTAAAATCCGAAGAAATATTAATCAAATATTAATTAATATAATTTCATCGAATACACGGATGTCGGATATATTAAAATACCATAAACACATAGAAGAATAATATATTTATTTTTAAAAAACAGTTTATATACTACGAAATTGTATGTTTTTTTTTTTGTAGAATCAATGTATGTACTATTTATGAAACAAACATTTTTTTTACTATAAATATTAATGAATATTTGTTATTTAATCTGTTTATTTACCATATATACGAAACAATAATATTTCAGATTTTATATGAAGCAATGAATGTATTGATTTTACAATGCTTTTTTTATTTTATATATAAAACATATCATGAATTTTACTTAGTGACATTGAATTCAAATTTAATACATCCATAAATGTATATCCATACGAAACTATAGTTTTTTTTAAATAATATAATATTTTTATAACTTTATAGATATGTATTCTGTATAAAACTCTCATATTGATGACTTATTAGATTTAATAAAATTCTATTCGACAGCAGGTCTGTAGTTGAATTTAGATTTAGCAAATTAGGATTAGACGACGTGAGTAGCCACGCGTCCGATTAAGTCCACTTCGATTTAAGGTCCTCAACAAAGGATATCCAATTCAATAGAAAAACCAAACAACTTGTTTGGTGAAGTTCCAAACAAAACAAACTATTTTAAAATTTAAGAGAAAACTACTCAAGATATTCATTGTTATATGCAGATTAGTGTGGAAAGTCTGTAAGTATATAAAGGAAATTATTAAATAATTTCATATTTTATATTATCTAATAAATTGCATGCTAAATTTTTGAGATTACGTAATTTATCTTTTTTACCAGAAAAACAATACATTTAAATACCAAATAAACTAGTTTTTAGTTCACAATTTTTCAAAATATAGCACAATTTTTTATATATAGTTTAGCTTTACTTTTAACTTTCTATTATTTTATTGTGATGTGTTATAAATTATTATTTTAAGTTTTGTATAGATAACAAACTAGCATAATATGTCATCATATGTGTAATATATTTTAAAATTTGTAAGTATATTATTTTTTATTTATTACTGAGCCAAAATAGATTATACTTATTAGTTATTATATATAGAGAGAAACAGTTCACCAACCTCCATATTATTTACTCAGTATATTTTAGGTTATAATTACAGTAAAAACTCTTTATAACGAAACTCTTTACAACGAAAAACTCTATATAACGTAAACATTAAATAATAATGGTTGGTTTGCTTTATAAGTTTACAATCCATTAGTCAATTCATTCTCTATAACGTATAGTCACTCTCAATAACAAAACAATATTTTATGCTTTATAAGACAATTTACCTGTTATTGAAGTTTACAATAACGATTACATTCTTTCATTATCTACTTTTAATATCGCAATAATACCGTTATTATCGATATCGAATATATTAATTTTATTATCGACGTAATTTCTAACAAAAATTTGTTTTTTTTAAACCCCCTCTATTACGAAAACTCTCTTTAACGAAAGAAATCACTTGGTCCCTTCAAATTCGTTATAAAGAGTTTTCACTGTACTTTATGTTTAAAGTAATTTTTTTACTATAAGTAATACAATAGATTGAATTAATTTTACAGAAAACATTGCATCAAAAAACGTTATTTAAATATAGATCCGTTTCTTGGGGGGAGGAGCTAGGGGGTATGCGCTCCGGGCGCATGATTTAAAGGGGCGCCAAAAAATTTTTTTATAATATTTTAAACTATACATAAATAAAATATATGAGAAACGTTTTATTCTTGTATTATTTGGCTTTATAATAAATTATCGTATTCTTTATCTCTAAATCTACTGCATGTCGAGCACGCGGGGTGCGATAAGCGATAGTAAAAAAAAAAACAGATACAAATAAAATTACCTATTGGTATTATATTATATTACTTTTACATTTTACAAATCACCATGTCATGTTAGGTTAAACTTCATGGCCAAATCACATATTAATCAAATAAAATCTAAAATGAATTTATAAATTTACTCGGTTCAAAATTACGAAATTAAATCATTCATAGAATAAAAAATTCAAAATTGTATTTAATTTAAATATACTAACATATGTTAAAGTACAAACGTCCGCATGGAGGAAGCAAAAGAGTTAACTACTTTCTTTATGAAGTTTCTATCACTCCCCGAAATCTCCCGTCAAAGTATTTAGTATTAGTAAATATTTAAAATTTTATAAAAAAACAAAATTATTATTATTATATTTTCTTATTTTTAAATAGGATACAGTAAAAACTGTTCTGATATGTTTGTATTTAAACCTACAACTGTATAAATTAATATATGTATAATATGACTTTATAATATATAACCACATCCATGATTTCGTGTTAACATTTCAAAGATCGTTGTCTCGCCTTGATGCCATAATTAGAAAAAAATTCAGAAGCAGTCCGGATCTTTGAAGTCTTAAGCTACTGCAGTATTGTCTACCCTATTTAGACGATCTCCACACACTTGTGCTTTAAAAGTTTCAAGAAATCAAATTTATAAACTACAAAAAAGTCATTAGAATCATTATTTTACTTCGTATAAATTTAAACTTGAAATGTAAAAAAAATACCTACTGTGCTTATTTATTTTTAAGATTTGTTAGTTCCACTATAAACTACTTATGAGAAATCTAAAAAAAACCTTACTTCTTGAATAAAATAACATTTTATACATTTTTAGCATCCAAATTCTTTTCAAATATTTTTTTTTAATTTGACGAAGTTGAACTTCAAATGTTTTATTAATACGAATCATCCTTATGTATCATTAATATTTTTAAATAGCTATAATAAGAAATTAAAGAAACTTTGTTTTAAATTTTCTAGCTTCAAATTTCTATAAGTTTCTTAAAAAACAGTCAAGATGTTCAAAAAATATATTTCTTATTATATGAAAAATAATAATACATAGGTAAAATTATTTGATGAAAAGTGCATGTATATACACGGTTGTTTGTTTTTGAATTACAACAAAATATCAAACATTAATTTAAAAGTAATACTTACTTATTTTACAGGTAAATAATATCAATGTTGTAAAAATTTGAGCCTCAAATGCTCATTATAGTTGAGTATGAAAACTGGTATCGATACTATGGTAAACTTTTTACTTTTAATCAATAAAAACTTTTAAGAAATTTGTATAAAATTATAAAATTTTTAAAAATTATTTTATTGACATTCATAGAAAAAAAACTAAAAAAATGTACCATGTATGGAAAAAGCTATTGAACTTTTGATAAAAAAAATTGAAGTACTAACGGTTATTTGTTTTTGGGTAACACCGAAGATTTAATGGAATACTGATTTTGCATAAAAATTTAAAATTCCCTTTTTTAATTTCATGTTTATTTTTTTTTTCTGTTGTCATGAAAAGTATAATGATTTTTTTTATTTTTGACCTCCAAAGTACCTACTAGATTCAATTCACTACTAGACACCGCCCTCAAAGTTGAAAATATAAGCATTTTTACTACACCAAAAAATGACAGATACAAAAATATAAAAACTCATATCATTGTAAGAACAATGCATTCTCACTCCACTCAAAATCTAAAAATCATAATGATCATTATCGTAATTACGGTTATATTTAATTTATTAAGATTATAAAAAGTGAATAACGATAACCAAAATTGCACAAAACATTAAAGTTGCAAAGGGGAGATTACATTAATAACATTTGTAATGCTTCACAAACTCTTCATTGTTATACTTTACATTAGTGTTAAATTTAGTTTGAAAATTAAATACATGAACTATTAAATAGCGCATATAGTTAGATTATATCAGTCGTGAGTTTATAATTTAAATTTAATTCTTGTTGTATTACTACAATGCTACTGCGTGTAGTATTATCTATATCATTGTGTGTAATATTTTAAAACTTGTTTATTGTTATAATTGTTTAATTATACGTGTTTGAGTAATATATCAACATCACCCAATTTAATGTAAAATTAAACATTTTTCAAACATATTTATTTCCCCATACATTTTGAGTCAATATTATGATTTTATCATTTTTACACATGCGTGAATACAATTATGTTCAAACGTAATGCTGTGCATATTTTTCAATAGTTTTAAATAAAATACAGCTTTTACTGTAAACCTTACAGTATTGTAAAAATGACAAATTATAAATGTTGGATTTTTATTTTAACAATATATTTTAGAATGTGTTTCTTGTTAATTTTTAGTTTAATTAAAATGATAAGAGATAATATCTATATTATAATTTGTTACTTGTAGGATTTCCCTAGTCTTGATAAACTCTTTTACTAGGCTCCTATTATAATAGGCTATAGCATCAAAAATTAAATATATATTTAACTTTTTGTAAATGAACAACTCGTCTCACTGATCTAAAATTAATGAAGCAATGCTTTTTATATATAAAAAAAATGACAAGATACATGAATAGTATACATTCTTGAGTATTTTATATTATTCATTACACTTTGATACTTTATAACTATACCAACAATTTTTATCTTAAAGTTAATAATTTAAGATGAGCCTTTAATACTGGTTTATAGATACAACCATTACCCATCTGCCAAAATAAAAATATAATTTTTTTTTTAAATCTTAATTCAATTATTATTTAAAAACTTAAAATATAATAATTTAACTAATAAATATTAAAAAATTAACTATATTATTTAATAATAATAAATGTGAGATGATTGAATAAATAAGACATTTTCTTGCTAATAATGACAATGGTATTTCCATATGTATTACAATAGTCATGGGCGGATGGTCAATTTTTTCTGCCCGAGCAATATGGATCGAACCGACCCAATATAACCTCGTTCCCACAAAAAGTTAGTTTAATTTTATTTAAATTTAAAAATTTGTTTAGTTTCACCACTAAATTAGTAAAATATATATTATTTATAATTATAGCTAACAGTTTTGGATTAGTCAGGTGAGGTTAACCTGTTTTAACTTGAACTTGAAGTTTGATATTATTTTATTTTTGTATATATACAGAAAATATCCTTAAATATTTTGTAACTGATAGACATTTAATTTAAACTTTTATTTAATGTTCTAATCCTTTTATAGAAATATTAAGTACACTTTTTTTATTTCTCCTACTGTTCTAGTAATATTGCCTTGTCTTTACTAATTTAATATTTTAAAAAATAAACTTGTATTTCAATAGTTATGTAACACTTTTTTTAATATATCTATAACCATATATAAACAATATAATATCATATTATTTTAACTGTATGTACTAGATGTAATATTTTAATAAGATAAATGTAGTACCTAGTATAATAAATTAAGTGCATAATAATTTAATATAATATTATGAAATAATTTAATAATTAATGAAAAACAATGATAGGTACCTATTATATTATTAAAAGTATATTAAGTAAATGTTCACTATAATAAAATATAAATTTTTTCGAGGATATTTTTCCTAGATTCCATTATTCATGAAAAATTAATTCGCTACGCGATCGCGGATTGTTATGTCACATTTGTGATTGGCTAGTTTGAAACGTCTTCGCTACCTGCGGGCATCAATCAACTATCCATCGGTAATCGGTATAAGACACTGTAAATGTATTGTGTATACTGCTAAGTGCTCTATGTCTATCACCGCCATTTAACTCATCGTTGTTCGTACGATGTGAATTTCGGCTCTTTTTAATTTTTCACCGCGATGTACCGTACTGCTGTCTGCGACTACTGTGACTAATTTTTTACCAATAAGTACCAAAATCATACATTCATATTTTATTTTTTTTTTTAAATATTACCTATGCTTATTTTACAAAAATATAACCTTTTTTTAATAAGTATATAGGGGTCCTTACAAGAACTAGCCCAACAGGAAGATTCCCGATTTACGGATAGGCCAATCCACCCCTAGCTATAAACTATAATATAGGTATATATATATTATTTACCTTTTTTGAATAATTTACAATGATTCAGTTTAAGAAGATTCGGGAATAAGTAGATTTTTATGGTTAAAATTCTTGTAATTAATGAAAACTCGTGATAACAAATATTTTTTCCTCAAAGTAAGTGTATTATATATTTTCTTAATTTGGTTTTTGAATCCCTAAATCAATTTATTGTTAGCATTAGTTAAAATTAAATTAGATTCAGTATAATCAATATTAAGGTTAAATGTAATAACTAGTTTTTATTTTTTTATTGAGTTATTAATAAAGGATACTGGTGAAAAATAGCTGAAGGTCGTTTACTATTTAGTTAATTTACTGATCATTACTTGAATATTTCATTGCAAGTACAATAATTATATGAAATTGTCACCAAATAATCTAGGAACTAAAAGAATACTAAACAATATCATTGATTAATGACTTAACTTATTACTGTATAAGATAATATTTATCTTAAGATTAGGACCTGTGGAATCCTAGTCAAGTCATCCAATTTTAAAAAATTGAACGTTAAGTAAAAATTGTAATATTACTTATAATATTTGTGACTATATATATTTACATACAATACAAATAAACATAAAATTAAATTTTAAACACTACACTAACAAAATAATATCAGTATACCTATTGTGAGAGCTAAAAAAACAAATATTTCTATAAATCGATTACACACATTCTTCCATCAATTTCGTAAAAAAATAGAAGTCGAAAAGGCAAAATTGTCGCTTCATAGGATATTCAAAACAGCTAAAAGAAACACATATGACTCAGATTAGAATATAAGATTACAAAATGCGCATACAAAGTACCAACCAAATAACAACAATGGAATTTTTGAATTGTTTGGTTTATTGCATTTTATTGATCATAATTTTATGTTTATTTATGTATAGCGTATATTTGAATGAATGAATAATATCATTATAATAATTATATAATATATATAATTGATATCATTATTTTACTTACTATAATTACTATAATAATATTTTTTTTTATACATAATTCCATTGAAAACGTAAACCTATACAAACATTATATTATATAATGTTACGTCTCTAATAATATTTCTTATTGATTTAAAAAATGATATGATTCTTGGATTGCGAGTTTAAATCGGTGAATAATATTTCTTATGATGAAATTCCCTGCTGTGATCAATAACTTTTGTCTAAGCAGCCAAGCAGAGAGAGTAATCGTATTATTTGGCAGTGCTAATTTCAAATTTACTTAAAGAAAATATAATCGTAACACAAACATCGATTATATTAAACACATACGGACGTTTTTACACTCATAGAGTTGGCTTCCAATCATGTGACAGTTATGAATATTGGGCGATTTGCCAACGTCGTCAACACAGTTGAATTGACTTAAAAAATGACGCGTACGAAATAATAATACAAATATGTGAAGAAAACCTTACATTAGATACAGTAAATTTACAACTTCCGAGGTTATTTATTTATTTATTATTATTATTTTTTTTTTTGCTTTAACAATTAGGAGCAATTTTGAAAAATATTACGTTTTTATATTATCTGTGTGATAATAAGGAATATATTACAAAATGTATATTATATATTATTATTATTATCACAAAACTTGGTAACAATAAAATAATAAAAAGGTGGTAACGATAACTGATGTAACTATTAATTAAATCTTAATGGTCCATACACATGAATTTAAAGTCTTAATAAAGGTAGTATACGGAATTGTATAAATTAATATTTGAAAATTATTAATTTTACTATTCTTGATAAAAACCAATAATATCGTTGACTATTAAAAAAAACTATATAATTAGAAAAATTTTGAATGTATCTATTTTTTATCATTTTTACTAGATGAACAACAAATAATTCAGAAAAAAAACATCGTCCACCACAGTTGAATTTTCATTTTAATTCAAAAATTCAATATATTTAGTACTTAGATGATTTAAATAATTCATACAAATACATTATATACAAGATGATAATTTTAAAGGTTTTACAAAAAATATTGATGTTTTAAGAAATATTTTTTTATCATAATTTTAACTTGTTACAAACAATACTTTTGAAAAAAGATAATATTTTTACTATTTATCCGTTATAATTTTTAAGTTTTCTCTTTTATAATTATAAATATTTTTAATTTCAAATTATCAATTGGAGTTTTTCTGAGAATTTCATTATATAAAAATTTAATTTTGAAAGATTATACATAATAGTTACATAATGTGTATAATTTTTTAAATTAAAGGCTTAGAAACACCGCGTAATATATTGATAAAGAATAACTCAAATCATTTAAACTATTTTAACTATAAATATTTATAAGTTATTACTTACAACTAATTGCTTAAGATTTGATTTTAAATAATTATAAAATTTTCATAAAAATGCATTATTTTGAATATGGAATTAAAAATATATCATCATTCAAAAAACAAAAAATTGAAAAAAATAACAATAATAAGTAATAAAAATTAAATACATCATTTGTTTTGTAAAATAATTTAAAGTTATATAAAAAAAAAACATAAATACTTTTTAAGAAAATTAATATTTACTTTTTAAAAAATAATAACCTTACATATTATTTTAGAAAATAGGTAATATTATATATATTTACGTATTTATATTTCATACTACCAGTTGCACAATTGTGTTATTTGATAGACAGGTTTATAATACAAATAAGAAATAAGAAAATAGTGTATTTTATCTTTAAATTCTGAACGGATAAATGAATGTATTGATTTAATTATAAAATAATATGTTTTTTTTTAATACGATAAGTAGTTTAAAAAATTGCTTCAGTATTCAACGATTAGGATGGTTTCTGATAGAAAATTGAATATAGTTTGTACTTTAGGGAGGTTAAAATTTAAAATAACCATTTTTCAAAATAATTGAGAAAAAAACTGAAATATTTACCCAAAATCAATTTATTTATTTTGTTATAGATTAACCTATTTTTTGATTAAATTTAAAAAATTATAACTTAAAATACTTGAATTTTTAAAAAAACATTTATGATAGCGTTTCCTACACATCGTATAATTTTCAAAATATTTTAAATATTTTTGAACTATTAATAGACGTTTTCAATTTTCAATGAATACCATTAGCAAAATTATCACCAAATAATTAATATGCTTTAAAATACAAGGTTATTCATAAGTTAATAATTTACCAATTAAAAAATATCGAAAATTTACAAATTATTTTATAGTTTAAAATTCAAAAAAAAATATTTATTTTTACATCTATGATTTTAAAATGGAATACAACATTTATTCTTAGTTTTCATAACTACATATAATAAAAATGAAAAGTTTGTCGGAAGTCATATTCATTTTTTATATGGCTGTTTGAAGTTCAGATGTTTACGACAACTATTATTTCTCTTCAAACAATTTTTATTTATTATTTTTGTAATTTAAAAACGAATAACTCTGATACTTGAAATTTTCACCAAATGTTTATGTATGTATATCCTAAGTTAGGTACAAAGTATAATTATTTAAAATATTTTGACCTATTTAAAGCTATTTATAAAAATTTTAAATTAATTTTTTTCTGTAAATAACGATAAAAAAATTGTTTAGGTTAAAATTCTTTAAAATGTGATGGAAGATCGGTCATATTAAGTTGTACTTACAATATACTTATAATAAGTCTTATATCTATATAAACATATTAAAATACATAGGCATTTTATATACATTTTAAGTTCAAATTTTTATACAACTACCTACGTATTTCAATGATGTATATATATTATTCGATATTAATAATTTTTATAATTAATTTTAATAATAACACTATTATAATAGTTTGCTTAACTCAAAATCATTGATAACTAGAGCTTTTTCCTCGATTCCTAGAATTTCATATTTAAGTAATGTAAAAAATTCATGTTTAACTTGAAATTATAACTTTTTTAAAATATGTGAAATATGTGTTATTCCTGTATGTATGTAAGTACAATTTACTTTCGAAAATAAATGTATTTACGTTATTATTACTGATAAATGGCTTATATAACAGGTTTACCACTTATTATCCATGTACATACACTTAAATTGTAAGCGCTCCATTATGTTTCAACGAGCCGTATTTATAAGATTGCAATTTTTTTTTTTTCATAATGTCGACATTAGACCATGTGGTATGCACTTAAATAACTTTAAAACTTTAAAAGCCCCGATTTTAATTGTATACTTTTATATTTATACATATATATGGCAGTCATAGAATCAATAATCTGAAAACCTTGAAAGAAATATGACAATCATTAATCCCTGGAGTTTTTTTAGAAACTTTATTTGCTAATTGATAATATAGGCCACGGGTGAAAAATTTACATAAAAGAAGGTTATCTGTTTAACATTTTTCTACTTTCTACCTTATTTAATTTATCCTTTGGGCGACAACAAATTACATGCAATGCTTTTTTCAGAGTAATTTATAAAAGACATAATGACCATTGGGGATAGAGAAAATAATGTTTTCTACGATTTTTTTTTATGATTATTATTATTATGAAGAATATACACATTTGTTCAAATACATACACAATTTTTTTATTTGCCCTAAATATATATTGAACTAGATGTCCCTGTGCATTTCGATACCCATTAAAAATTATACCTTTTATAATATGATTCAAAGTTTGTTTAATTCGTTATTTAATACTTGATGTAATGATAATCAAAACTTTTAAAAAAAGTATTCTAAAATGTATATTCAAATAACGGAACTACGCAACACGCTGAAACGCGTATTATTTATAATAAATTAAAAATATTAATTTATAACTAAAGTGATAAAAGAAAGTCCAACATTTACCTATCAATGATGGTCAGTTTATTTTCAAGGAATCCCCTTTCTGTCTACGTTAGGTATAGAAACACGAGTAGTTGTTCAGACATCCACTCTTGATATTTTTTATTGGGATGTTTCCTTATCCTTTCGACTTGCTTTTGTAAATATTTGATTGAATTATTTCTTTTAAATTTGTATTTATGATATATTCTTGAGTTTTTGACTTTCATTAATTACAATTAAATGTCATATTTGAAACTATTTTAAAATGGTTGAATTACGAATAGTATTTTTTTGAATTATAACAAGACAACTAAAATTGCAATATCGAAAAATAGTTAACAATTATACACAGAAAATATATTTTTATTGAAATTGAAAAAATAAATATTTCTTTAAATATGTCTAATTTTATTTTTTCAATAATTCCTTCCGTACTTATATTACAAATTAAATTTATTAGAATGGCAGTTGATGCCAGCCCAACTCTTATTTTCAGATTGCAGCTAAACATTGCTTCATAAGGAAACCTTCAAATAACTTAAATTATTTAATTATTTATAATACCTATTATAAGAAAAATTACTAAGCAATAATATTAATACCTGATTAAAATGAACCGTTTTTGAATGGTATAAATTTTACCCTAAAGGATAATTTTAGCATTTATTTTAATCCATCCCCGTTGTCTTTGACATTTCAGTTAGCTCTTTCTACAGATCCTTAAATTTGGCTATGTTGAGGTTTGTCGTATAAAAATGTTTACACCTGATACATAGAATGCAACTCTATAATCATTAAATTAACAAATTCTCAATGTCTCGGCCATTGTCAAAATGTAGAACAGCTGGTGTCCCGAAAATCGAATAATTATCCAAGAAATTATGTGCGATGTTCTGTGCACGTTTACTTGTTAAAACTCTGTGTAAGACCAATTTCTTAAGATGTTCTTGATAATTTAAAATGAATCGTGAGCCATTAATATTTTGTGATTGAATATCAATTAAATCTATTTTGGCTCTCGAGTTGAAAGCGGAATCAAAAATTGGTTTCGAAACTAATCCTCTTCTAGGATTGAATAACTTATTTTTACAATGTGTACATAGATTTAAATATTCTATAATACTATAATACTTATACCGTTAAGATAACAATATTTTCCAACATGTATATAGAAATTAACAATAATCAAATCCCCAAAATAATAAATCACGGTTGTTATTGGTTTGTTAAGCAACTATAATAGTTATTTACTAAAAAATAACGTTATTTTTATATTTAACATAATCTATTGTAACTTCGGTGTTTTATTTTCAAAATAATAATATATTGAATTATATAAAGATAATGTATCCGTAAGAGAATGGTTATTTAGGCTTCTATAATAATGAGAATAGTTAGTATTGTTATTATTAATGATAATTAAACTTTGTATTAAATCATAAATTAAATATTTATTACAATTTTCAAATTTAAAATTACAACATATATCTTTTTATGACTTTTTTTTTATATCTTTTTGTAACTACTTCATGTCTAAAGTTACTTTCTGTATATAATGTAAGAGTTTTATACAACAATTTACTTCTAATATTTAAAAAAAATTAAGGAAAATGTAAAAAAAAATGTGTATTAAAAAAAAAACTTTCAGTTTATCTTACTACTATATTATCGCATTTTATTACGTTATATAATTCTTATAAACTATTTAGTTATTGCTAACTGTTACAGTTACGTACTTACAATATTTTCTAAATAATTTATTTACTTTTTGTTATGATTTAAAATTTTAAATTATATTTTAGTTAATATAATTGTTACAACATTTTGATTTAAGATATGGTATACATTTATATTTTAAGAAGGCAATACTTAAAACATCAAACTTTAGCTTTTCGATCCAATATACCTAAAATTTAGATTTAAGTAGTTAATATTTATTATGTGCCTATAACGTTTAGTATTATATAAGTTAAAAATAACTTTGATATGGAAACTTTATCGCTATCAATTTTTTCAATACATAATGAAACACATTAGAGACTTTAGAAAAAATAAATATTAAGTAGGTGAAATGAAAGAATTTTAAATATTTAATGGATTTTTTTTTTAAATTTATAGTTTAAGAGTATAAGCAAAAAATTCAAAATTAAGTTATTTATCTTCAAAAGCATGAACTACATTCATGAACAAAATGTGTCTGAATTAAATTATATTGTATTCACTAAAAAAAAATATATATATTAAATACTAAAATATTTAAATATTCCATTACTGAAATACTGTTATAGCGTTAACATATTATTTTTAATCTTAAACAAAAACCAATTTTTTTATTTTGTATCATTATAGAATAATAAAGAAAATAAATGATTTGTTATGATAAAAATAAATTAATAACACTAGTTATTAATTATTATGCAAATATATTTCCGGTCTTGTTTTTAATTTTATTTACACTGATATTTATTTGATATTTATATAAGTAATTATTTTAAAACAAAGGCAATTTTTCTCGACATACGGTAAGAGTGCAGAATAAATGTGAGTTGCAATATTGTTTGCGTAAACGCCAAGATAATGCTTTCAAGAAGCATTCATGGCTTTTGCATATCTACCTAAACCTATCTGTGTGGTAGAGTGGAAAATTGGAATAGATAGTGTTGGGTTTAGTGTTTAGAGAACTATTCCCCTGCCATGCATCTAGCTACACAAAACGCCGAACAAACAGTTGATCAATCAACAACAGCAGCTGTACTTGATTTAAGTCCCGCCGTAGTATGGTCTAATGGAGATACAAATGTATTTGAACAGTATAATAATAATGAAAACTGCGACTAAGATAAACTGACCAAAAATATTAACGTAAAATTCATAACATTGATATAATTGCAATTATAAAATAATTCATCAAAGTCGACTTTATTTTAATGCAATAATAAAAATAATATAATTTATTTTTATATTTATGAAAATCCTAAGCAATTCAAAATGATTACTTTAGTATTCAATCATTACAATTATTTTCCTACATTATTTATGATGAGTAAATACTTTTTACTTTATTACATCTTTTATTTATTTAATTATTTAATTTGATAACTATTTTCAACAATTATACTTAAGCAGTAAAAAAAACGATAATAATGACATAAATAAATATTAGGCTTAGTAAAGACAATAAATATAAAATAACTATCCGCCGTTTTAAGTTATAATATATGTATATTTTAGTTAAACAATAAAAACTAGATTACTTTGGACTTTAATTAAGCAATTAGTAATTATTTCAATATATTTTAATGATAAATTATTTTTAGATTTCAATAATTAGCTGCGATATGTTCAAGACAAATATTGTAAGACATTTTATATATACCTAAATTGTTATATAAAAATTGAAATAAAATATAAATATTTTGCTATCTGGGTATTTTAGTTAATATGATCATAATAATATATTAATATGTACTATTGTAGTACTATATGTATTTAGATAGATAAGTTCGAATATTGTAAAAGTACAATGTCAACTATCTAATGTGGAATAATTTAATTTTAAATTAAATTAATTTTGACCTTAACATAACATCTATTTAAAATCGATAAGACAAGTAACATGAAGTGTAAATATAACTCAAATAGCATACACTGTAGAATTAAATTATGTTTTCTAGTACTTCAAAGTATGGTAAAATTTCTATGTACGTATATTGATATATAAATATAAGTTCATAATATAAGAAAATATTTAGTACGATGATTGCGATGTATTTAAGACATAGTGTTGTAAGACATCAGTATCAGGCACGTAAGCAGAAAGAATCCATGGGGTCTAGACTCTAACCCCTGAAATTTTTAAAAATTAAAATTAAAAGTTTTGTTTATCAATCATGTAAATAAATTTAAATTTAAATTATATTTATTATTTAGCCCCCCCCCCCCCTCTGACAAAAAAAAAATGTTGGCTTCTTGCTTGATTAATGTTTTTAATATTATTGTTATGATCTTCAAGTATAACTTAACAAGATATATGGATGGTATACGAATTAGCATAAAAACATTTTCATTTAAAAATATTGTATTTCAATTTTTAATTTTATAAATCATAAATTAAAGATGTTTAATTCTTGTATGAAAATAAATAGCTATTGTGAACTACATGGATCTATATAACGTATTAAAGTTACATTATAATTTCATTTCAAAATTTGGAAAATATCCAAAAATGTTTCTTTAAAGGTATTATTAATTTTAATATTAAATAAATAAGATATTTTAAAATTGTAATTGTTGTTAAAGATAAGTTTCTTATAGTTTATTGTTTAGTATGAATTATAAAGTTAGTTAAAAGTTAGTGTTCAACTCAAACATGACAATATAAATTATGAATATTTATTATTTGTATTTTACAATTTTATTTCTCTAGCCTATTCAAATTTAATTTGATATCTTATCCATAAAAATATATCTTAAGTTTAAACTTTAAACTAATATAACACTTAATATGTATGAAAGGTTAGGTAAGGTGCCATAGAAACTTTAGTAAAATTTTATTTGGTGGTTATGTATACTATATTATCTGGCCTTTTTAAATTTTCTTGGGTCACGATTTATTAAATATTTCTATATTATGTTATAATATGAATAATTTTTATTTTTAATCTTTATACAATACGGTATACAAATTATTAACAAATCATTAATTCCTAATTAAAAAGCTTTGATCCTAAAGGACGTTTAAATAACTATACCAATAAATAATAATGGCATTATCGTTTTATATTGTTATAAATATATTAGCATTTAATTACTTAACACCCTATAACCAACACAATAAATCATATAAGCTATTGATGACGTTCTTAACCGTTAAATATTACAATAATATTTATCATTGTTGGTTTTATGTGTCTTACACTATAGTTAATTTTAATACTATCATCAATACTACATTACTGATTGATAAATCGAGGAAAAATGATAAAGATTACTTTTGTTTAATTAAGATTCATTATTATTTATTATACTACCTATTCAAAATAAATACTAATGGAAATAATAAAAATGATTTAATTGATAATAGTATTATTTTTTATTTATATATAATATATAAATAAGTAAATAACAAGTAGAATGAGATAAAAAAAAAACATTTAAAGACATTTTACTATTGATTATTTTGTCAGTAAAAAGTTTGTTTTCTATAACAATTAATTTAAATTGTAATAATCATTATGACCAAATTATAAAACGAGTTATATAATTACATTTAATATTAAAGTGCTATAAATCTTATTGGCTAATTAACTCTGCTTCAGTATGTCTTGTGTAATTTTAAACTATTAGTTATTTTTTCATTTTTTCATTTTAATCATTAATATATTTTTTTATTTCTTACTATCTAATACAAATTCAAGCTAATACAACATAATATTAATCCTAGTAAAATCGGTAATTATTTAATTAAAATCTAAATAATTATCTACATTATTAAGTTAGAGTTAATAAGACTTAAATGAATTATTTCTATGTATGAAACATTTTATAAATGTTACCTATTTTTGAAACTAGTCATTATGGTATTTCTTATAATAAATATTATAATTTGTTTATTGTACATTTTTAAGTATTTTACTGTTAGACACACGAAAAAATCGTCTTTCATATTATCTACAACAGTACTAATATATATATATATATATATATATTAACCTCGATTACATTCGTTTAAAAGTTTTTTTGACTTTACTAGTTTTATATAGATACATAAAATCATTTAGGTTTTATTGTTGATGACTGACAACACCAAATAAAAAATGACCTCGAGTTAAAGTCTCAATCTAGAGTGTTAATATGTTTTACTATCTCTTCTATTCTTCGACCTTCAGAAGAAGGTTTAAGGTATATAGGTGAATAAATGGCTACTGCAAACCAGTAGATATAGTGATAGAACAGAAAGTTACCAAAGTCTTTTTTAAACCCCAACAGAGTCATTAGAAAAGACGCCCTCTCCCTGCCACCCTGAAACGAGTTCCCTTGTATTTTTACCCGGTTACCAGGGTGACCGGATATGGGGCGACGACGGAGCGGGGAGATCGATAAAAGGGTCGGGAAAGCCGATTTTGCGCATCTGCCCCGTGGCTGCCTTTCCATCTACTCAGACCGTCGCCGAGCCACAAAGACGTCACATAACATGTAAGTTATTATTATTATTGTTATTATATTTTAATATAAAAACGTACATTAAATGGTCCTTAACATTATTTTTAAGTCAGATACATCTTTATCGCTTTACAACGAATAAATCGGTAGTACTATTACATTATTGCATGCATTCTTATCAGTCTTAGATATAAAACAGTAAACAATAATGGACACAAACAGTAAAACTGTTGAAATACCATGCTATTGAATTTTAGTAAAAATAGTTATTTTCAATATATATATGATATATCTACCTAATATTATTTATTACAAACTTTTAATAATCAACATTTTTCGAACCATTCAGAGCAGTTAATGTAATAATCCTGTTATGAATTATTGATCTATTGCTTTAAATATAAATGTGTTTAATATATTTATACAGAACAAATTATTCACATTTAACTAAAAAAAACTAATAAACCATTTATTCCATTTCATAAATTTGAACCTACCAAAAATGTATTACAGTAGTTAAGTATATAACTATGTGGTGTTATGTGTCCATTTTTATATAAAATATAAGTTATTTTCTTACAAAAGTTGTATCTTTTTAATATTAAGGTTAGTTTATTTTAAGTAATGTTAAGTATAGGTAGTTTTAAAAATTTTGTAAAACATATTTTTACATATTTTATAATTATTTATTACTTAAATTTCTGTTACTTATAAAACTACTCCAATTACATATTTTTTACAAGAATAAAATAATTTTCCCAAATATACATTAAAAAATGAAAAAAAAAGTAAATCAAACTTTTTAAAATTATTTATCTGAACAACAAATAGAATGATATTCTTTATTATAATTTATAAATTGTAAATAATCTTTTATTTATATTTTGTATGTCATTATATTTAATAACAAACTTTCTCTTATAATATAACTCACCACAAATAGCTAGATTTCTAACTTAATTTTTGATAACTTTTCAATGAATAAATTGTTTTAAATATTTAAATATAATAATCATGAGTACAAGGGGGCTATATGAACTCAAGTACTTAAATACTATTTGAAAGATTTTTGTCTCACTTAACTAACTAAAAAATTCAATAATTTTAGTTTCTAATGCTACCAAAAACATTTATTATATGCTTCTAGACATAGTTTATCATTTTTTAAAACTATGTGTATAATATTTATTTATATAATTACACGAATTATAGTATAAGCACATATTTTTTGGTAATCTGCTCATTTATTCATTCCTAGATTTACCTCTAATTATAATACTATTATTATTTATTATTACGATTAATACATACCTATATCAATTATTAACACTAACATAGAAACGTATATACGTTAACTCATATACATATAATGTATACCATATGTATTTATAAATAATGTTTATAATAAACAATTTTTATTCTATGATATCCAATATTATTTTATTTTAGAATTATTATTTTAAGATCTATTGTTTTAATTTTGCTACATAATTCTATAAAAAATATATCTCGAATCTAAACTATGAACTATCAACAATTTATTAATGTATTTTTATTTATTGATAATTTGACTTAAAGTTATAATACTATAACTTTTCAGTAACAATTTTACATTATTCTAGTGGTTTTATTTATTTTGTATGATTTTTCATGATTTGAATATCAATATTTTACTCAAATTAAATAATATTAATTAATATACGTGCAAATTTATTGATAGGTTATCTAAGTAAAATGATTGTATCATAGTTAGTTCTATTTCAATTGTATACTTATATAGTAATTAGTAACTGTTATTTATATATATATATATATATATATATATATATATATATATAATTATACATTTATACTCAATAATATATTGGCACATATATATGCATGAATAAAAGTAACTTTTATGAAATGAAATCTACGTATTTTATGATTGTAGATCTGATGATTTATGAAATGCATAGTTTTAATTTATTTATTGCCAGTGTCTTATATAAATATAAAACTATAATAACTATTTTTTTCAATTAAACAAAATCAATTGTACATACACTTCAACCTCAAAAACTCTTTGGCATTAAATGTTTATTATTTTTTGCTTCGGTTCTTTTAAAGATGACGTCACCAATGTACAATGGTAATCAAAAACTGTCAATCATCTCCCCTACTGTAAGCCGATCGATTGTTTCACCCTCGCAACCTCATTTTTCAATAGTCATTTCACAGGGCAGATAGTAGATAGTACACAATATTATTAGACATATATGTGTAATTTCCGTTTTAAGAAATGTGCTCAGAGAGGAAACACAATTTCAAAATGATGTAGACTGTCACAGCAAGTTGATAAATAGAGTTTCACATCAACTACTACTTCAAAAATGCCTAAAGCAATCGTTTGATATAATGGAATTTACCATCTTTGTAATATAGTATGACTTTAAGCAAAACTAAAATATATTTTCAACGTTTTACTTCAGACTTATTGAAAATTATTCCATGCATTTTCAAAATTTTAAAATAAACCTACAGCCAAAGGGAAAATAGTAATAGACTAAATAAAATATAAAAATATATTTTATTTTAAAAGTTAAGAGTTAGAATATTTTTCGCCGCATGAATATAAATATGGTTTTGACATAAAATAAATAATAAAAGTTGAGCGAATTTACGGTATAAATAGAATAGCAAATAAAATTATGATAAGATTTTAAATTAGTATTCATTTATTCCTATATCGTACAACAAATGAATTACAGTATAAAAATATATCATTTTTTACTTAAATTAAACTAAAAAAAAGTTAATAGAATAATACTATTTTAAATGCTACTAGTATTACTTATATTTTTATTTCATTTTATTTTGAGAAATTAATTATTTTGTTTGTATTATTAATAGAACACGTCGTCATCATGAAGATTTACTTAATCGGGTCGAGCCTGTGCATAGCCACGATGGCCGCTTGTATGGACATGACCGGCCGCGAATGCGGTGATCTAGGTCCGCCGCCGTCGATACTGGACATGCCACCGCCTCCGATGCCATCATTTTTAGCCGCCGTCCCGAGCGATCAATCTGGCAGCAATGAATCAAACTCGCCAAACAAAGAGATGTTGATGGAAACCAACGAACTGGAACCTGGCAAACCGTGCAAATCCGTGTGCGATACGGATCAAGGGGTGGGATTTGTCGAGTTACCGCAGCAAGGTATGACGTGTGTGTGTGTGTGTGTGTGTGTGTGTGTGTGTGTGTGTGTGTGTGTGTAAAAAAAACCGTCGCTCTGAAAATTTTTGAACTTGCAATTCCTTTACTATGTTTGGTTATAATTTTGAAACAAGTTGTTTGTTTTTCTATTGTTTTTTATACATGTGTATTTTATACTATGTATTTTTTTTGGTCCATAATAAGATAACTTTTTTTTTTTTTTAATTCAAGGTGACCAATCCGAGTTAATTGCCAATTTAATCGATTCGATTAAGCATAATATATTATACTATACAAAAAGTACAAGAGTTTTTAAATATTTATTACGAAACGTCGGTCATTGATACACTAAAACAAAAACTCTTTCCAGGACCTATTATCGAGACATACTCCTGGTGGATGCTGCTATCCACATGTTTGCTCGGAGTGATGCTGGTCGGGACTGTTATATTAGTGGTGATCGTCCGGCTGAGAGAGTGAGTACAGTATACAAATTATTTTTAACATATGTCTAAACGTGTTGACGAGTTTTAAATAGATTTATCTTAATAATTCATATACGAAATTATATAGATATTATTACCTACAGACCCGTACTCAATGAACGAGAATGGCTATAGATTATATTATATACTGCTAGGAAATATTTTTATTTGTGAATTAACAGCATCTCTAATGGCCTATAATTAACACTATAACACGATTTTCAATAAAATCTATACGTTATTGTTTTAAGCTACTTATTTTTTATTATTATCACATATACATACGTGATCGACACCGTTCAATCTGTCTTTGCAGGTTTAAGACACTAGCTAATTTTAAACGATTTTTTTTCATATTCTGCGACACTCGTCATATTTTTACTCGTTTTGCTTTGCAGTAAGAAACGTTGGAACAAATCGGACTTCAGTCCGGAACCAAAGAAGAGTCCCCCACTGTACGACACGATCGACATATCGCCAAAGACGTTTTGGGCTACGTTGTCGCCCACGGGCAACATCGACACGACAGCCACAACTCGGCGACCCGTGCACCACCATCCGCAGACCATAGCCAACCCGAACTTCGAGAACGGCGCCTACTATCCGTACGAGCAGCAACACGAATACCAGCAGATCACCACCATCCGCCGCGCCATACCCGAGTACCAGACCATCAGACCCCACGTATCGTCACCCACGCGCATCGAACATCCAAACATGCCGCCGTTGAATTTGTATAGGTCGATACGTCGGATTTCGGATTTGGAATCGCCGTGAACCGCCCCGGCGGACGGCGGTCACGTGGTCGCTGATAATCATATTATTATGGATCAATACGATAACGTGTGCGTGCTACGAGTATAATATAATATACCTAATATACGGCGTGCAGTCTGCACACGACGTATTATATGCATTTTAGTAATCCCGTCGGAGGACGACGACGACAATAATATTATCATGCGTATAACGTATTTTGAGTTTTGACCGTTTTCCAAAGCCGTCGCCGAACCGAGACTCTGTCGTCCAATATTTTTTTTTCGAAATTGCGGAAGTATTCGCATCATTCACATACATTTATACTCCCCGGTAACCCCCCCCCCCCCGAAATCGTTATTATTTGACCACCGCACTCTGTGTATTTGTGTGTATATATTTGACAAAAAAAAAAGTCAATAATTGCTAGATGCATACTACTCATACCGTCGTTATTTGTAGTCTGAGTATACCTATAGGCAATAGGTACATGTTATATTATACTAGCTGTATAATATTATGTATAGACGGCTTACTTACATCGCGTAAATCTATATGACGTATCTCTATCTCCCCGAAACTCTAATATTTCTTTTTTTCTTTTTCGACGTATAATTTTTTTCATGTTTTCAACGAATTCAATCGTTCGTAATAATCGCACAACACGGTAAACATGACAATAAGAAGAAATGCGTTGCAAGATACATAAATCAGCATACCTTATTGTGCCATCGCCATGTTCAAAATTGAACGACGTTATTTTTTTTTATTATTTTACAAACCAGTAACTTCCATTATAATATACAACGTGGGGTAAAATGTACACACTGAAATTGATTTTCATTTTCGAACAGTAGATTTGTGTACACAGTAAACCTTAACATTTTTTAACCAATAATGAAACCTTCTGTTTTTTTTCGATTTTCAACACTAATACTTCGACCAAATTATCTAGTCCTTAAGTTAAATACTATAAGTTTGTTGAACAATAAACGAAGAATTTAATTACTATTGATTATTTGATATACTGGAAGACCACCGGGGAAAACACATTTTATTTATTGTTTAGATTTGTAGAAATGAACTAAGATTTCGAATAGGTACGACGCTCCTTTACTACACCTGTAATGACTGAAATATTTTTTTATACAGATGTCTTTAATCTCTTGTCAATACTTTAACATGCTTATAATTTTCGCCCAAGTTATTTAAGACTTTATATACTCGTAATATTATTTAAGAATGACACTTGTAATATTTGTTTTGCTGTATGTACTCAGCTGTTATACTGTTTTTGTTGATGTTTTATTTGTTTGTTTATTTGTTTATTTTTTTCGTAAATTATATTATCATGTATAAATTTGATATACTTAAAATGAAAACTAATAGTTTTATACGCATAAGATTGTGTATTTATATGTAGATGAATGCAATAAAAAGCATTAATAATTAGTAAATATATTTGTGTTGGTATTAACCTAACGAAAAAAACAGCAAATATTTGAAACGATCGCGTCGGCTGAGAAATACTAAACTACGAAATGGAATTTATTCCGTACTAAAAAAATAATGAATATACCGTTTACATTATACGGGTTATTTTTATATTCTCCAACGGATGTGTACAACCGTGTATCACGTCAGTAAAAACATTAAATCAAAAATATTGCATATTATACTTGTGTTACCGGAATCGAACGCAAATCGTCAATTTTTTTTACCGTGTATTCGTTATACGGGTAAATTGGCAAGGGTTCTTCCCACAAAGGGCGCCAACGTTTATAAATAGAAACTATCCTACGACAGATACTACACTAGACTTAGCCACACACATCAGTTACAAACGCACGCAGTTGTCCGCTGACGTGCGTAGTAAACACCCAATAATAAAATGAATACACAAAAGCGTGATACCGTTCTACACGTTATGAATTCGTGACATAGTTACACGTATTTTTCATCTCAAAATATTAATAATATTGCATGATAAATAAAATCGTTTACCAGCGATTTTCCACGCTCACAACATGAACATACTTTTCCGGAAGAATTTCCAGGCGGAAGGCTCCTCCAAGGAGAGAAGCTATTCCAGTGGCCTGGGCAGGAGGACGACTAGTGGCAACACCAATGCACTGGGAACCGTACGGAGAACCAGAGAATCCAGGTTAGCAGCTGTTGACCGTAATCGATAAGGATTATTATTTAGTTACCGTCCCACGTACCAATTCACCCCTCGGTATTATAATATATTAACACATCTGTCCATTAGGGTGTTGAAACCGGTTTTTATAACCCTGTGAGAGGATTAGAGACAAATTAGGCGTGAAGTAAATTGAATAATAAGCAACAATCTATTATCTAACGCAATATTAATAATGACAATGATTTCTCAATATTTGACCTTCCGATAAAATATGCGCAATAATAATAATCATAAAAATACTTATTACTTCTTTATTTTCTATTATCAAACATCCCCAGTACTTTAAAAATCAATTTATTTTATACGCATTGAGTAACTAATTACTTCAAGTCAACTTACATATTGTTTTGTATTATTAAATATTTAACTTTACTAAATGAATTAAATAAAATTTCATTAAATTTTTTTTTCAAATAAAATAATAATTTATAAATGCATATTTTCATACAATTATTTAAAACATAATATAATTTTGATTTGTTGTTTAAATAAAAGAGCTAATCAATATAAATTCTATAAGTACTTAATAGTACCTACATATTCATAAATTAATATATTTTCAACAATAAATAATATAAAAAGTTCACTTTAATAAAAAAAAAAAAAAAACAATTATTTTAATTAAATCGTAAGTTTTTGACAAAAAAAATAAGTCTTAATATTATACCTATGCGCCTGTGCCAGTATAGTTAAAAGAATTAAATGACTATAAGTATTTGTGTTTTAGTATTCAAATATAAATGCGACAATACATTTTAAAGATAAAATAATAGTCCTCATTTTCTTTTTGACAAAGTCACATAGTTATAAAGGCTCATAATCCTACATTTTAATTTATTACAATGTTTTTACACTTGTACTTATGTATTTAAAATGCAAATAATAGCTCACGTTCATATCAGATATCTGCCCCGATCATTATTGTATAATATTTACAATTGAAATAATGCAAGTTAATTTTAATCGTGGATGTGGATAATATAACCACAATATTTTCTATCTCATCATAAATAATAAGGTAAGAAAATTTTTTTAGA
This sequence comes from Rhopalosiphum padi, assembly GCF_020882245.1. Lineage (NCBI taxonomy): Eukaryota > Metazoa > Arthropoda > Insecta > Hemiptera > Aphididae > Rhopalosiphum > Rhopalosiphum padi. The sequence goes on from NC_083598.1 coordinate 36,342,836, forward strand.
ATCCTAAATAGACTTTTGATATTTTAATTTTAAAACAATTTATGAATGTTTTAAAATGCTCATACGCCTATTTTAAAATTATAATGTCAAAAAAAGGCTATAGGTACTAAATAATATTATTACCTTTAAATTTGATTATAGGTCAATTCATTATAATATTAAAAATAATTAAGTTAAATAGATTATTCTGAACCTAAAATTAGCTATGTTATAACGTTATACGCAGATATACGCTTAATAAATATATATTTTATAAAATACAATTTAAAACTACGTATGCGCAAAGATTGAGTTTAAACTTCAGTTTTTTCCTCCTCCGCCTCTACAAATGGGTCTAGGGATGCCCCTTACCGGACATGATGTGTATCACAACTGTCCGTCCGCGTCCAAGCTGATGTTGTGACAATACAGGTGTTCAATGATGATCGACTCGGATCATACTTGCCCGTTTAGGACCCACATACTCCTGGGTCATGCAAACTTCCCACAGGAGTTCGAGGACTTCGTCGGACCACCTTTACTAGCGCAACCAAAACCCACCTCAGCTGTCCCGCTCATACGATGGATCCGAAGGAAACAGTCCACGGGGAAGGCTGAGACGATCGTCACCAACACACCACAATTCGCAAATGGCACGGGGACCAGTGCGAGCGCGACCTGCAGCTCGGTCAACAACAATCCAATTGACAAGGTTCGGTGTTTGTTTCGTATATTTAAGAAGACGCCAATCGCTAGCATACCTCACACCCATAAATTGTTCATAAAAACTGTTTCACGCGAAAAAAACACTCAGACAGCAGTCATAGTTAATAAACCAAAATTTGTACACGTTATACATTCATATTTTGCTATTTTTATTTTATTAGTAGATATCCTTAATATACAAAAAAAAATAGTAAAACAAGAAATATTGTCTTTTGTATCATGTATAAATTTGGTCTCTTTGATGTGACTATAGTTATAGTCATTTATTTTTTTGCTTGAAACTCATTTCCCATATAATCTCATAACTAATCAATACCTACTATAGAACTAGCATAAGACCACATGTAAATTACTTTAAACTAATATTTAAATACCTATACTTGAGAGTTAAAATTTAAACTTTTCTCAACATTTCATTAAAATTGCCTATACAATAAACCTCCTAAAAACCGGGTGTGTGTGGTGCTCTCTTAAGTCACTGCAGCAGCAACAGTGATATATTATTATAATATTTTACAATATTTACTTACACATTACACAAGATCATCATGGACATCGCGGTCATAATATACGAAAATGTATCGTATATATACGATACAAACTATATATGATGAGCCAATATTGAAACATCGAACTGTTTTTTCATTTCACAACTTTATCCTTCAAATACCTTTAAATATACTTATATATGCCCTGCGGTATATAAAGTCGATAATTTAGATATATTTATCATGTCATATGATATTACGCATCGATATCACAATAATGCAAACACTTTTTCGAAAAATTCTATAAATTACATTTATAGTGTAAAAGTACAATACAATTTTAATAACATAAATATTTTGACACAACATCCATGAATTGTGGTAATTGTTATTACAGCGGAGTAAAAAGTAGTCGATTAGTGATTTGCAATTATCTTTTTATTATGCTGCCAAATAATGTTGAGAAAAATAATCAATTTATGCTACCGGAAAGCTTCCCCAAGTTTATACTATGATTTGTACAATATATATTCAACTCGATTTTCTAACAAAATAACTCCGACGTTATAATTTACATAATCAAATGGCGGTCCGTCGCAAGAAAATAAATATTTGTTATGTTTTTTTACTTTTTATACTAAAACGGTAGTTCAATAAGCAAATGTCTGCCCTGTATTTTACCGACTCGTCTAGATTATGATGATGATTTTCATTCACTCTATTTTCTCATACTTTTATAAAAATAGAAATATTATACATTCATTTTTGAAGTTATTATTTTGTTCATAAAAAAAATGTCCGTCTTCAAATTACAACTTTCAGAATTGCAGAGGTCGCCATGGTTCGTATTCTACATTAAACAATCCTACTGGTCCAAACGGTCATAGTACTCTCCATATTAGAAAAGTCGATTCGGCGAGTATTGCCAATTTGGATAAAGATTGTTTTATTATACCAATCGCTTATTTAGACCGATTTCTACCCGACGGAGTCAACGTACGTGCATTGCTTATAAATAATTCAACGGTTATTTAAAATGTTGTCACTTATGGCGTCTATACTATTCTAGCTCCCTACGACTCCGAGTCCAAATAAAACCAATGCTCTAAATATGGTCGAAGTAGACGACCCAAAAACTTGCCTTATGTTTCACATGATGACCACGTTGGAACCGATCGATCCTGTTTTAGAATCTCCTTTGTCGGATCCAATGGCCAGACAAACAGCAGCTGCGTGTTCACTACTTACAGAAATAGCAGCCACCAAAGTAGCTTCGGAGGGCATGTTACTGGCAAATTTAGAAAAAGACGGTAATATTCATTTAAGCAGTCAACTAAAAATGTCTAAAGTGTTTAATATATAAAAATTACATGCTTCTATATATTAGTCCAGATTAACGTGCCAACGTGCAGATGTTTTTATATAATCATTATAATCCTTATTTACTGCCTATTTATTTCGAATAATGACTATAATATAATTGAAACTCAGTATTTTTCATGTTTGAAAAATATAAATTCCTATTTTTTTTAAGAAACTAAAAATATAATTTTTAAAAAGTACGTTTTATTATATTCTATGTTTAATAAAAATGTTGAGCTATTAAATTAACTAAAATTTTACTTGGAGCTAATTTTTGTTGGTGTTTTTAGAATAAAATAAAATGTGTATATGTATACATTTTATTTATTGCACTTACTCGATACATATTTTTATTGCATATTTTTTATTTCAAACACAGCCGTGTTCCCGTTCATTACGTATTACGTGCTGAATAAGTCTTCGGTGGCCAATCCCCGTGAGGTGGCGGTGAACGTTCGAAATACGACTCTGAAAAAATTCGACCCCCGAGTCATCAAGCACACCACCGATCACACGTTCGACTTATTCACCGAAGTGGCCAATATCGTGTGCCCGCCAATGAGTCAGTCAAAAAGGCCTAGAGGTACGCACACAGCTTACATCATATCTGTGTACAAAGTATTCGACGGCGACGACAGTGAAAAGTTCGAGAAACACTGGCTTTATTGGACAGGTATCTATTGCCTTTGCGATAATAAATAATAATGAAATAACATTGGGCCCGTGCGCATTTTTTATGCATATTTATAACACATACCTAATGTTGAGCGGGGCAATAATTTTAATTTAAAAATACTATGTTGTGTTGGCCGTGTGTATTTGAATGTCGACCGACGCGTTTCAGGCGCACGCATGATCTACAACTATCTACCGAAATCCGCCGGTCTAAGAAGAATAACGTTACACAAATCGCAATCGAACGGCGACAAGCAGTACGTGCTGATGTGCGAATGCGCCAATTTGCTACAAGACTTCACGTCCGTCGCCAAGTTACTGCCGGCGCTCAAGGCTAGACTGTGCGGTTGCACTGGAGTGTACCGATCTATATTTATCATTTAATTTTAATAATTAAATATAAATGTATTATAACACGCGATTACCGCGATACAGGTATCTATGGCGTATTTAATATTTATCCACAAATAATGTTGCGGTAATAACGTAAGCATAATAGAAAAGACGACCGCCGTGTAACGTATATAAACCATATTTTCCAATATAAGTACTCCAAAATGTATACGATATATACCTATACTTACGATACCTCTTCATTGTAATGATATATAAATTATAAGTATTGTTTTTCTTATACGACACGCATGTACAAATTAAACGACTATTGTATTTTTATAATTGAAATTATTAATTATTATTATAGAATTTTACACATTTTACTCGCGTAGGCGTATATTGTGTACCTACATGAATAAAATTGGCACGTCGCCGAGTTACCAAGTAGACTGATATTATTGAGTGGGTGTGCGATGACGCCGAATCGAGCATTACAACTTTAGAGAAATAACACTCGGTGATGATAGATACCTACTACACATCTATAATAAGCATGTTGAACTATTTAACTGTTAAGGCTCAAATATATAAAGTGCAATATTTTATCATTTTTGATGATTTAAATAACTAAATGTACCATTATATTGTTATGACTAAATTAACACAAAAATTATATGAATATAGTTACACTCTCGAATAACACAAATTATTGATACAAATCAATACTTTGTTTTAAAACTGTAACAACCCATCCTCCGCGTCAGCAACCTATGCAATATACATGTATATTGTGTAGGTATTGGCTTTAACGCTATGCAAACCTATGGTAGTATAACAATAAACAAGTAGTATATAATAGAAAATAATAATATAAATTTAAAAAAAAATCCAAATTTACCAAGTCCCAGCTTAAGAAGTGCTTTGGTCTTGGATTTAACCAATTTGTTAGTCATCAATCATCATTATTATAAAAGATATGTTAAAAAAATTATAAAAAAAATATCTCGAATAGGTATTTTTGTGTTTTTATATATACCAATTATACTTGTTACTGTTAAAACAACTGTACGGATTGATGTATTTATGTGTAAAACCACATATGTTTGTTGTTAAGAAATGTGACATGGGTGTTAAAAATCGACAGTCGACCATTTCTTGTTTCTCGGTGATTAATGAGAATGAAGTCATAAAGGCTTCTTCGACTTCTCCTTTATGGGGTGGTTACCTAATAGAAAGTTACAAAAGATTTATGACTTATGTTATACTTGCAAAGCATTGTAAATATAATATATATATGTATATACACGTATACTCATTCCTTTTGTACATAACAAATGATTTATCACAATAATAATATGTCTACAAATAGCAAGAAAAACATCTATATTCACAATATTAGACAAGTATAAAAAGAAAAATGTTTGCGAACCATGTCAACCACGTTAGATAAATATGGTCGGTTTAGAGTTAGACGATTCCATGTAGGCTCTATTACTGCAATAGGTAATACTATCCAAACAATTAATGTTTGAAAACAAATGTATTCAGACATTTAGCTCCACAGTGCTACTATTTTTAAATTTACGACAAAATCAATTTTTGTTTACTCATTTTATTTAATACAATATTATTCTCTCCTTCTCAATTTGTTTTCAATTATTTAAATCTATTTTAAATCTCGATTGTCGGTGGTATAGAGCAATATTACTCTTAAATAAACTAAATTATAGCTTAATTCATAATATACAGTTAATAAAGAATGAACAGTAGTCAGTAAATATCTTTTGAGTTATAATAAATATTGGCGGACAATAGAAAAAATTCAGCACAACAAATCTATTTGACCAGTATTCAAATTTTTTCGTCATAGACATATTTAATATTTTTTTAGGTATTGTCTAATTGTATGTACTTGTTAATTACTAAAAAAATTTATGATTTGCGTTTTGGACTATAAGCCCCCCCCCTCCCAAAAAAAAAATTAAATCCTGGATCCGCCACTGGTTGTTCCTATCACGAAAATATTTTAATATTTTTAAATACATGTATCTATACGTAGCTATTAAAATTAATTAAAATTAATAATTAATAATTATAATTGAAAATAAGAAAATAGAAAAAATATATAGATAATAAATAATAATATAATGTACTAATGTGTATAATATATAATGTCTACAAAAATTTTTAAATTTTTAAAATAAATATTAATTATATAAAATATTTTGTATTTGTATTTTAGGACTTTTTGTCTGGCTATAAAAACTGAATCCAGACCTTTAGTCCAACTTTTTTTTAAAACGGACTTTTGACCGATTACCAAAAAAAACCTATGCAAACATGCAAGATAAATTATCTAAAATAAGTAATGATGATGGCTTAACACAACGGTTTTTTATGCAAATGTAGTAATTTATACGGTGCGCCTAAACTAAATTTTTTTCAAATTTAAAATATTAATATTGAAGTTGTAGGAGCTAGGGAAAGTTAAAAATCGTGTTAATTTCACCTGTGCTAACGTTAATAACGAAACATTTTGTACTTCGGCTGATGTCACGGCGTGGCTTATCCCACTTCTAAAATTTCATAATTGCTAAATGAGGCAACCTGTATAATCTATAAACCTTGAGGGTAGGGTAGGTAATACCATGATTAAAAATATAATTAATATATTACTCTATAGTCTATACAATTAATTAAATTGATGTCACTGCTGGATCACTGGTAATATTGTGGTATCAGACGTGTTGTCATTTTTCGGACAACTGCACTATAGACGTAATACTCTATGAACTGCGCCCGATTTTGTGCTGTTATCTACTTTCATTATAATCAATTGATAACAGCATGTGTTTATAACAAATATTATTATCTATTAATATTAATATCTTAAATCGTGGACTGTGATTGAAATTGTAGTCAGGAATATGAGGTGGTTGAAATATTGAATCATTGTCAAAAAAATAATATATGGCTAATACTTAATAATAAATGTAAATTAAATAAACAATAGTTAACTTACTTAAAATTTGAGCGTGTTGCATCATCGCTAGAATTAGTAATTACAACTATTGCAGTTACAAAGAAGACAACCAAATTACTCACCGATACAGTTTGTAGTTATTTACATACCTACTAAAATAAATACATTACCATATCTATTATCTTATTAATACTCAATAGACTTGTTGTAAGACGTACAATAGTTTATATCAAGATGATGCGCTATGATGAAGGTGAACTCACAGACCATAGGCCGTGTGCAGGCATTAGAGCGGATCTCAAGATGTGTTTGTTGGAATCAGACTGTTGTAAAATAGTAAATAATTAATTTTGTCCTATAAAAAGTCCTAATGTTGTAATGGGTATTAATTATAATTTTTAGGAAAGAAAATTGCCCAAAGACTGCTTGAAAGAGAAAAAATGTCCACCAGAATGTTTGGCATTACAAAATACATTTTTTGAATGCAAGAGATCACTTGTAAGTGATAAGTTGATTTAGTTAAATAGATAATATTTTGTAACCAAATTTGAATAACTTATATTGATACATTCATTAGTAGGTATTGGTTTTTATAACATTTGAAATTAGATAAGTATATTTTATAATCTTTCCTTAAATAGTGTGAAATAAATGTGCTAAAATATATAATTAAAATTATAGAATATGAAAAAAATGAAATAACTAAATAGCTAATTTATTAAACACTACACAAATTTAAAAATGTTCTATTTATCATTAAGAACTTTGAATCAAATTTCTAAAAACTTAATGAATCTATCAATACATCATTTTAATAATTTGGATTTTATAGTATGCAATTGGCAACTGTTTAAAAACAAGTTTATTAATTTATTTGACTGTTAATTTTTAAAATATGGTCAATTTTTGAATAAAAAACAAGTAAAAATGCAAAAATATCTCAGTTTCAAAAATAGCCTACTAATTGCCAAATATGCAACATCTTGTGTCATGGAACTAATTTTATACTTACACATTAATTATTATCAAGCTTATGATATAAAGTATCAAATGCTAGTAAATCTTTCCTGTTTAAAAATACTACAATACATTAATTATTGCATTGCTAAATAATCGTAGGCTTATTAATATTAACTATCAAATGTATTTTGCTTAGAAGTATAATTGTATTAACTGTAATATCTATTTTTAAACTATATTTGTTAAATCATAACTATTATATTATGCTATACTAATATCTAATATTTAAATAATTTTAATTCAGTTGGACAACAGACAGCGATTCAGAGGAAGAAAAGGCTACTAACAGTGTACATGATAATATATAAATTTCAAGATGTGAAGACTCTCTGATATTTATATATATATATATATATATATATATATTGTAGTTATTTTCATTTCAGTTGTTAAAAATAAAGTTATTCAAAATTAGTTTTTACACTTTAATTTGTATAGATTTTAATAACAAAACATTTAAAATATTTTAAATATACAAGTTATTAAAAAATTATATTTTGTATAAATAAATAAATACATATAAAACAATACATTTATAGAGATCTAAATTATTTTTAGTCTCACTCAGTCATTATTTTCTTTTAAAACTCCACAATTCTTTAGCTACATTCTTTTGTCTATCAGTTCCTAATTCATTTACAAATGGAATAATGTCTAACAATATGTCTTTTGGAGATTCATGTACATCATCAAACCATCCTTTAATATCCTTATACATTTGTATATCATTAGTATATTGGAAATGTTTAGGCTTAATAATAGGTCTAAATGTTTTGATGGGTTTTTCATTTGCCAACATTAGTCCTCTGACAGCTACTGATAATGATGACAAACTAATATCATATATAGAAACACCAAACATAAAATCTGAACTTAACATTACATCAGCGGCACTGATTGCATCAGCTCCTTTGCAAATATCAGTTAAACTCGAGAAGCGAGTTAAATAGTTTTCTTGAAGAAACCCCAAAACTGTACTTGGTTGCATTGCAAAATTTTCAACCAGGTTATCAGGGTTATGAGTAAATTTAAATTTGAGTGGTGAGTTAATCACCTCTCTCTTGGGATATATAACACGACCAATAGAATGAAATAAATCTAGGCTCTGGTCCATTGAAGCAGTAGAACACTTTTTACTGATTTTGTTTTGGACATTCATACAAATAAAACTTAAATTTATTATTGATGCTCTCAGATCCCCGTTAGTCTCATCATATATAGCATTCATTTCTGTAGAATTAGGTATCCTTAATAATTTATTCTTCTGTTGTTCAGATTTGACAATTTGTTCCAATACAGACAGGACAGATTTTTTAGTGATTGGGTTGAATTTGATTTGTTGCACTTTCAATTTTTCTGAGATTTCTGTAGAAAATAGATCACGTATAATTTTTTCGTTGTTAATTATAAACACAATGGGAAATTGTGAGAGTGCATTAAAACGCATCATAATATCATGAAACTCATCTGGTTTATCTAGGAAAATATTAGGAATATCTTTAATCAACAAAAATTGACTATTAGAAACACCACATTTTAAACTACGGTATCTTGTTGCACCCCAAATAAAATCTTGGAACTTGTCTTGTATATTTTGGTAACAATAACTGTTAGTGCACTGATCATAAATTGGTTCAATAGTCATAGGGGTTATCCATTCTAAACAAATGAAACCACACTGTTTGGCAATTACTTTTACTGCAGTTGCTTTAGCACATCCCGTTGGTCCAGTAACAAGTAAGATTTTACTTTTAATCAACAAATTGCTATTTAAATTTTCAAACCAATGTTTTACTTCTTTTACTTTACCATTATGTACAGCTAATTTAGAAACAGACTGAGGAGTGTAAATAGTACACCAATCAGAATTTTTATTTTCACTTTGAGAAAGAGGCCTTTTTTTACTAGATTGCTTCAATAACTTTATTGTTGATGGAATCTCTTCAAAAGATGGTTTAATCCATGCTTTTTTTTCAGGACTCATTATCTAAGAAATTAAATTTAAAATTTCAATATTTTGTAAAACAATAATTAATTCAATATTTTAATAATAATAAATAACATTGAATTAAGATGCATAAATATACAGTTGTTTTAATCTTAAAATAATTAAAACAGTTAATTAATCTATAATAAAGAGACTAATACTTACTGTTTTCAAATTTGTAAATAAATACTATTATTTGTCATCAAATAATTTTGATTAAAAATACTAATAAATAGATTAATGAATTAAAATTAAAAAATTAGTAATAATCATAGGATTACTTCAAAAATCATACTGTTTTAATAATTTAAAAATTGGAATCATTTCAATATATAATATGTTATCATCTTGCAGTACCTATTAAAATATTGTTATCAATACCGAGACTGATGTTATTATTATCACAATTCCGTGTTATTACTGTTATTACTTATTAGCACGGACGTACATACGTACATATTACGTACATATACGTACATATACGTGCTTATTAGCATAGATCACAGATAAAAAGAACACATTTATTCTATATATCAGCTGTGGTTATTAGCACCCACAGATATATAAACATATATATATATACTATATAGTATATATTTTTATATTTCTGTGTTAGCACTAAGATAGTAAGCACGAATTAAAATATATTTTAATTCGTGATAGTAAGATATCTTAGCTGTTAAATCGTTAGATGGTATTTACCGTATTTATTACTTATTATTATAATATTATATTACTTTATAGCATTTTATCCTTTTTTTTATTTCCATTTTATCTTTAGACCTCATGCTTTATAGTAGGTATATATATATATAACATAACCACGAATATAGGTCTATAATAGTCTAAAGATAATTGATATTGTCATATTGATTAGGATACCGATTTGAAGATTCAAATTCATATCAAAATTAACTAAGGTAATAAATTCCTAAATTTAAAACCGTACTAACAATAAACAATTGACTAATTTGAGAATAATAAAGTTAGGTATTAAATTATTGGATGCGTATTTTATATTAGCAGTAACAGACTTTATTATGTTAAATCGATATAATATTGTAAATTAGTAAATTATTATACTTGCTTGTAGATATTCACATTTTCATATTTTAATTTAGTAGTTATTTGTTTTGAAAAGGTGGTAAGACGTTATTTGTCCAAATAACTTGATTTGTATTGTAAAAAACTAATGTTCTCTTTATAATTTCAAGTTCTTCAGTTACTGTGCTTAGTCGGAACTTTAACAACATATTTTCTTTTTCTAAAATAAATAATTTCAATGCCATCTAAAAAAAAATAACACAGTGTATCATTATTAATTGTGTAGGTATAACACAATATTAATTGATGTACAATAGTTATGAATTAGGTAAATTATGTCCAAAAAATCAAATTATTTTATTTTAGTATTATATACAAGTAGGTAGATAATATTTTTAGAATATTATTTCTAACCAGTGGCGGCTTGAGTCTTCATAACTCAAGGAGCAAGTTTTTAAACAACCCACCCACCAACTACATTTACTAAGACCAATGTAACATTTTTAGGTTCTTCTTTAGTTAAATTTCTCATTAACTTTTACAATTTATTATATAAATACACTTATTTTTTACTTGAATGATCAATCTTCTGTTATGAATTATGAATAAACCTGTTAAACATTTAAACTTAAAACATTTTTTCCCCCATTTTTGAGGTAGGAGCAGTCGCTCCTAGTATTCTTATAGCAAGCCGCCCTTGTTTCTAACTATATAAATCTATAAATAAACTGTCGTTTTCTTGCCTCAAATAAAAAATAAATCCTACTATATTACATTAGACTATGATGGTCGATGGATACCTACTAGCTTTCAAAAAACTCAAATGTTTTTGCGGACTCTCGTCTACTAGGTAACATAAAAATGTAACGATTTAGATTTAATTGATGCAAATCTTATTAAGAAAAAAGTATAAAATGTACTATTCTAAGTTAAATTAATTTGTATATTATAAAAAAAAAATTATTAAGTATATAGGTACAAAACTACAATCATATAATTTAATATTAATTAATGACATTTCGTTTATTGTAGATGAAAATACCTATAACGGAATTTATTTTTATAAGTATATTATAAGTTTTTTAAGGAATGGGATGAAAATGGTTGCAAACTGGGAAGTGCCTGCTGGCAGCGGAAAATCTCTGAATACGCCATTGAGTATATTTTTGACTTTGTATGCGATATTTAATATTAGCTTTTCTAAAAAAAAGATTGTTATTTGTTGATTTTGGATAATGTTTTCATATATTATATTATAATTATTATAAAATATTGATCTGCAGAATTCAACGTAGGGGCTAAGCCGCTAAGCTAACTCCTCAAACACTAATCGCATCAGAACTTAATCGAAATGTCTTCACCACTCATTTCTCAGATTGTGTAGGTACTATAATAATACATTTAAAAAATATATATATTATATTATGTAATATATATACCAATATACGTGTACCTACATACAACTTAAATCAAAATCTATTAAAAAACTTACTTCATTGTCTCTTCTACGTTTGGCCTCTCTGGACTTTTTAGCTGCCATGTTGTTTCTTTTTCTCTTTTCGTAATACTTTGCGTCTTTTTTTTCTCTCGGAGTATCTTTCTTTAGACGTCGGAGTTGAGTTAATTGCACACTATATATTTTACAAGTGCACTCATGGTCATGTAATTTGTCATTTTCTAAAAAAGAATTTAATTTAATTATATAGGTTTTAAAAAATATATAGTACAATGAATGATGAGAAAAAATGGGTACCTACTACTATAATTATTTTGTATACAGGACGGACAATTTGTTCTAGAGTTATTTCCACCAAAACTCAATGAATCCATTCAGTTGCACGATTTTATACTTCGTTTTATAGGATATACCTACTGGAAACTGCGTTTTGCTGCCAATAATAAACATTAAAATAAATATTACATAGCTATAAACAGTTATTTATAAATTGGTAATACTAAATCATTCACTATACAGGGTGATTCACGCCAAGCATCTTTACCCCTATTTTTTTTATTCAGTAATGAATATATTCAAATTCTGATCTTTGGAATTTTTGAATATCAAGAATGACCTTATTTTCAAATACTTAGATTTTGTATAAGTAGTATTAAGTACCATTTAATCTCCTTAAATAAATTTTCCATCTTGACAACCCTGTGGTAATATAAACGTTTATTTAAATAAGAATCTCCTATATAATAGTTTATTACATAGATGATATTTAAAAAAAAATTGTATATATAATATATGTCCGAATTGAGATTTGAACAATTAATTTATGAGTTATTAACTTTTATGTATTAAGGATATAAAAATATGTCATTAGAATAATAGGTTTGAAAGACATGGAAACTATATTATACTAAGATATATATATATATATATTTATATATATATAAATATATCAACATATACTTATTAAAGATTGTCTTAGTATAATATAATAGATTAAATTTGAATTTTACATGTATTTTATAGTTTTGCTTAACTATATTTAAGGATTATTATCTTTATAGTATATACATTATAACAACTTAGAAACTATTCGTTCAAATTTTGATTTATATACATCAAAATTAAAAAAAACTATCTGCTCCATAATTTATAGTACAAATTATTGGTTTTCAATTGAAAAAAAAAAATTTGTATCGATAGGACACTAAATGGTATAAAATTTTAAGTATATGAAAATATGTTCCTTTTAATTAGGTATATTTAAAAATTCTAAAAACTAGAATTCGAATAAAATTATTATTAAAAGAAAAAATATTAGGTTAGCTTGAAAAATAAAAATTACCCTATGTAAAACAATAAAACCATTAAAAACCGATAGATGTAAATATACGTAATATATTATTAATTTTAATGTAAACTACACTACTGTAGTATAGGCTATTAAGTAATAAATGTAAACATATCTATTCATATTGATAATTAATAATTATACATATACTATAATACTATAATACTATTACACTATAATATATAATTAAATGATTTAATGATTATATATCTACTGTTACTTGATTTTCTAAAATGAAATAAAAACAAGGAGGAGAAAGGTTTGAACACCCAAAATTGTCTTTCATGTGTAAATCACTATAATATATTTAATTATGTAGGATCGTTGTATGATATATAGATTTATAAACACTAAACAGGTATCTTGTAGGTATCTAAATGAATAAATGTAAAGTCGTATATAGCTATGCTTTTATCTTATATAGGTATTTTAAGGACTAAAGCTGTTTATATTAATTTAGTCTTTGAAATTAATAAAATTATATACAAACCAAAAGTTAAATTCATATAACAGTTATACTATTATAGTAGTTTCTATGTTGAACTTGGAAACGTTAGAACCTAATAATAAAATACAACATTTTAACAAATATTTGCCATTTGAATGACTATATTTTAATATACCAACTTGCGAAATCGGTAAGCACGAATTCGGCTATATCAGCAATGTTATATACTATATTAAATATTTATGAGTGACTGTCAACTGTACAGTACTGTGAATGAAAGTAAATAGTGGTACCGTATACAATTTAGGAATCAGCGATACTGACTGCTTGTTCGGTAGCAATATTTTGCTTTATTTTGTACTATAATATTTATTTTATTCTCATAAATATAAATGTATTTTTACTTAATTACATATTATATTTTAACGTCATTTTTGTACCTACTTCTATGTATATTTAAATTTAAATTAATAATATCTGTATAGTTTGTACTATATAATAATATATGTATATATAATGTTATATTATTGTAGTACCTACCTATTTTATCGTTTATAACTATAAACGATGACTATAGCCAGGTGCATAATAATATGTCAGCTTACACGCGAACGCATGCAAATTATCAGTCGTGAAACCAAACACCATAATCATTAGTAACTAGATTTAAATTACTTCCTACTAATTTCATAGTTTGAGGGATAGACATTGTATATTTGATAATTTACTTTACCACTTTTCACTGTTATAATGGGATGGCAATATTTTCCAACGTCTGTACACAATAGCATTTATCGACGGTGACATCGAAAAATAACATGACATTTAATAATTACCAATTTACCCTATTTCTATTATAAATATATTTTATGAGTTTTACAAATCACATAACGTTCATCAAAAAAGATTCAATGACTATATTTTATAACAAACGCCCACAGTAGGTATTATTTATTTATCAGCCATCCTATAATATTATTCTATACAACGCATTATATGATGCATAATACTATAATAATAGGTACCTACATAATATTTAAAATGCATATATGATATTATATTCAGTCCTATTTAATAAATTATTGTTAGTTTTTACCTTATCAAAAAAAAAATTTAATTATAAGTATATTTTTAATCGTATTACTTTATGCATATTTTATAATTCTAGACTCTAGCATACAGTTACAAGGCAAAGACGCCCGTAGATTTTTCATGAATCAGTGCAGCTATAATTTTAGGAGCCCATGATAGGTACCCCAAAATTAATTATAGATACCTACTGGACAGTGGACACTGCTAATCATGATGTTTCATCAATTTTTAATATCTCGATATTATTGTCGTATACGTCACGCGATGGTTTGACATATAGAATAGGTATCTCGGTATCCAATTCCCAAACCGTCAAACAAGTAGTATCGATACCTGCGGTAAGCGCTTACTCAACAATTGAACAATCATTTATGGTGACTAAGATAATGAGTACTGCGTAAAAGACAATTTAATAAGACCTCGCAGGGTTTATACGTTATAACTCTAAGGTTGCTTTACTCTCAAACAACTGACCACGATAACGAGTACTGGAAGAGAAATAAGGTATTATAGTGTTTTGCTATTTTCTAGTAGTGTTTACTCGCCACAAACGCTTTATGGTATGTACCTCGATATGAGATTAAAAACAATAGTTATATTAATCGAAATAAAATAAATATATAATGGCACAATGAAACAATAATTAAAAGATATTAAAATAAACAGTTGTTAGCCGTAACACACCACGACTGCCCGATTGCTCCGTTCTTGTCGTCGCCAATTTCATTATTCATTTTTGTTGAACCGGCATTTATTGACTCCCGCTCCGTATATAAAATAATATTTCGTTATATATACAACATTAAAACATTATAAACTTAAAATATTTGATACTTTCAGTTTTTACGTTTTTCTTGATAGAAGTTTGAATAGTTTGAAGTTGAAACAAGTTGTTGCCTGACAATGCTGGCACATACCCAGTTAAACCATTAAAGTTGTTATTCCTATTTCATAATTTTAGATTCAGTAAACAATAAGAAACGGCTATTGTTATTCATATTCAAATCAAAGCTTTAATTAGGTATTTATAAGTATTATCAGGCTGAAATAGATATTTTATTATTGAAATGTGAAATAAATTTATACATGTTATATCAATTTGGTTTGTGTATATAAGGTTGCATTAAATTTGAAAAGAAAACCATTTCATTTTTTAATTGCGATCTGCACTCCATTAATGTCTAGTTAGCTGTTTAACTGGAAGAATAGATGTTTGCGTAAGTCATTATTCATATTATTATGAGAAATTAAATTAACATTTAAAACTAAAGAAATATTAATTATGATGGATAATCTGATAACCAGAAGACATAATATTCTCGCATATTTTATTCCCAAATGCTCAATGCATAATACTATAACTAAGTCATAGATTAATTATGTATATACTTATACCTATATTAATAGTATTAGTCCAAGACTGGTTCAACAAAAAATGCTCATTTGGTTAACCAAATGAGCAATATTGGTTAACCAAATGAGCAAAAATAAATAACCTTTTTTTTTACCTAATGAGCATTTTTGGTTAACCAAAACAGCATTCTTGTTAAACCAATTATTTTAACCAAATGAGCAATCTTGGTTAACTAAATGCGCAATTAAGGTTAACCAATTGAGCAAAAATGAATAACCAAATGAGCAATTTTGGGTAACCAAATGAGCAATATTGATTAACCAAAAGAGCAAACTTGGTTAACCAATTGAGCATTTTTGGTTAACCTAATGAGCATTCTTGGTTAACCAAATGCGCAATTTCGGTCAATCAAAAAAGCCAAAATGAATAACCAAAAGAGCAATCATGGTTAAACAATTTTTTAACCAAATGCGCAATTAAGGTTAATCAAATGAGCAAAAATGAATAACCAAAAGATCAATTTTGGGTAACCAAATGAGCAATATTGATTAACCAAATAACCAATATTGATTAATCAATTTTGCAATTTTATTTTTATATTAATTTTAAATAAAAATGTTAAAAAGAAAAAAATATCTTGATTCTGCTTAAGTTGTTGTACTAATTTGAAATCTAACTAACTACATAAATTTCAATATTTTTTTTTTTTAATTTTATTAGATATATACAATCTATACCCAAAGGCATAATAAGAATATGTGCTACATTATATTAAAAAAACATGAATAGGGTGAGGGAAGAAACCATCCAGTGATTGCACTATACGTGGAACTATATATTCTTTTTAATTATTATTGTCTATTTTTTTTTTATCGTTAATCGAGAAGATCTCTGCACCAGTTTCTTTTTAAACGCTGTGGTGGGTTTCCAACAAATTTCAATATAATTATATTTATTGTAAAGAATTGTATGCAATGTCTTCATTATTTATGCACACCAGTACACCACCTACGATGAACTTCACTCTTAACTCAGAACCCAATTGTGATGGCCTTAAAAAATCCCGAGTAGATAAACTATACACAATATTGCTATAACTTAATTTGTTTTTATAATCTTGTAACCTAAGTAAGTCTATCAACCATCAAGTCAAAGATTTATTGAAATAAATATGATACATCTAGTGATAATACTGTAGATACAGTATATCCTGTATATCTACTATTAGTAGGCTACTAACCTACTCAACACTCCTTTCTATACACACCACCGTGTAGGTACACATTACATATTGACCATATTGTACAAAATTAGAATCTTTATAAAGTTTAAGCATCCTCTCGAAATCTAGAAAATCGTTAAATTCGTCACCTAGACCTAATTTCATATTGAGTACAAACTTCAAAATTAAAAAAAAAATTAAATATAGTTAATTTTCGATAGTTTATCTTGTCTAAAATTACTAATTAGCATTTAAATATGAAATATTATTATATCTAATGCTCATGCGCATTAATAATTCGGCCAATTCGGGTATCGAATATATACATGGATGGGACCGTGTACGCTTTATCTACCCGGATATCTAGACACAGCGTGTCCGTGGTATCAATAACTATATCTTTTTTATCATAAAATACAAAAACAATGCTTTCATTATTGAGCATTTGAAACACTCAAATACTAATACATAAATATATTTATTTTTATTTAGAACTTTTGAAGATTGTTTTAAATTTATAAAACTATAAAAGTAATAATTTAATTGTTTTATAATAATTTCTTACCATGTCGAAGATATTTACTCCAACTAATCAAATTCGTCTCACTAATGTGGCTGTTGTTCGGATGAAAAAAAATGGTAAACGATTCGAAATAGCGTGCTATAAGAATAAAGTAGTTTCGTGGAGGAATGGCATGTATGTTAACACCAACTATAATACTTTTGTTTAAACAAGATTAAATATTTGTTTACTTTTTTTGCTTTTATAGTGAAAAAGATATTGATGAGGTGTTACAAACACATTCGGTATTCACTAATGTATCCAAAGGCCAGGTGGCCAAAAAGGAAGATTTACAAAAGATTTTTGACACTGATAACTCAACAGATATTTGCAGACATATATTAGAGAAAGGAGAGTTACAGATTTCTGATAAAGAAAGATCTGCTCAATTGGATGCGTCTTACAAAGATATTGCCACTATTGTTGCAGGTAATAAATAAATTAGAAAATTAATAAAAAAAATACAATTTAGTATTAAATGATATTATTTTTATTTCCAGATAAATGTGTTAACCCAGAAACAAAAAGACCTTATTCTGTAACTATGATAGAAAAAGCAATGAAAGATGTACATTATTCAGTAAAACCGAATAGAAATTCAAAACAACAAGTAAATACTAATTACTTGGCAGACTTCTGATATTCCTAATTATTAATAAACACTAAATAATAAACTTGTTATGGACATTTAACAGGCTCTTGAAGTCATACGTTTAATCAAGACTGTGCTTCCACTTGATAGAGCTATGATGAGGCTAAAAGTTGAATCATCAAGCAAAGATGCAAAAAAATTGAAGGAAAAATTTGTTGCTTTAGCATCATCTGTAGAGTCAGAAAATTGGGATTCTGGAGAAATTACTTTGGTATTAGAAAAAATATTGTAAAAAATCTATTTAACATTAATATGATAATTTGTGTTATTGTGTAGATACTACTTATTGATCCTGGAAACTATAGGCAAATAGATGAACTTGTGAGATCGGATTCTAAAGGTACCACTCAAATGGAAGTTCTTAGTTTAAAAGAAGTTGTAGAAGGAGACAGTTTTTTAGATTAAAAGCTTTATGCTATTATTTTCTGTAAAAATTAATCAATTATCATTTATGTATTACTGTTATATATTTTTTTGAAGAACTGATAATTTATAATTGGTTATTTTATTAAATTTAAAACCAATTAATAAGTATGTGTAATGTGTATACTGTTAATATAATGCATAAGTCATAAAATTTAGTATTTAAAAAAAAAACAATTTAACACAGTTTGAAATGTTTGAATTTTATAAACTTTTTGAATTAAGATGACATTTTTAGATTTTGAATGAAGTGAATTGAAGAATATGTTTTAATATTACAATTTATTTTTCTATTAGCTATAATTAAAACTTGAAATAATAATCTAAAGATTGCCGTACGAATAAACTCATAAGAATTGTGATGCAGTAAAACATCAGTGTCACAAACAAGAAGACAAGTACCCAAAAAATAAAACTATGAAAGTAGTTCTAATACACATATTTATCATTAAAGACATTATACTGATAACTGACACCATATAGGTATACAACTATATAACCTTTGTAAAGAATTTATTCAAAAAACAATGTAGTTATAAAATACATTTTATACAAAAAATTTTCCAACAAATTTCAAAAACTGTTAAAAATTTGGAAATCGGGGAATGCAAAATATTTGTTTAAAACCTAGTCCACTCCCATGGTATGGTCCGTGTTACTGTGTTAGTAAAATCTGTTGTAGTCAGTAGGGTAGACAATGATTGTCTACCCAAAAATATCAAATAATTTAGTTTTAAAAATTAGTTGTTTATTAAATGCTACTATACTACATAAGTATTTTATTTTTTCATAATTTTATAAATAAAATGTTGATTACACTGATTCGTTTCGTCTCTACAGTGTCTGTGTGAGTAGTGAATAATAAATATAATATGTACAGTTTTATTTATATCTTAATCTTATCTATACTGTAATTGCTGTTTCGTCGTCGCCACTCGCCGTCGGATCGGTGAGACATTTAGAGACATATTGAATTGTGTCTCACTATTGATGACTTACGGGCCACGGGCGTATGACATGATAAACGAGGGACGTATTGGGGTATTACCAAAATTATATGTATGAAAGAGATGTCTCAACGTAATATTTTAATAATTTAATTGCATTCCGACTGTGGTTTAGTGCCTTATACAGTTATACACATGTGTAATGTTTTTTATTTTTAAATAAATTTTATATAACAACATTTTTTTAGTTGTCTTGTTGTCCTTGTCTACTAAAATTGTTTATGCGCCACCACTGGTTATAGTACAACCCTATTACTATTCAGTATGTAATGTATTTATATAATATAATGTAAGCCTCTCCAGTCTCCTGTTAATTTAACTGGATCTCTGTTAAACCGTCTAGTATCAATTAATAACTATTGTAATATTATTATTTACTATATATGTAATATGTCAGCGAGTTACATATGACACAAACAACAATTATTTTAATAATATTTCATACTTCGTTATAATATATTAAAATGTCTTTGTAAATATATTTGATGTCTTATATTAAATATAGTTTGTTTTAATTTTGACTACTAACACTTAACAGTAATACAGACTATAGAAAAAACAGTATTATAACAGTCTAAAAAGTATTGCAATAAGTAGTTGGTGAATTAAAACATAAAACAATATATCTATAGTCAATATTTAATATAACCATGAACTAAAATATATATTAATATATAAAAATATATTATATAAATATATATATTGATAAACACAATTAAAATTTTATAAAAATTTGTCAAATCGGCTGTCCATTGTTCATTATCTTTCTAAATTTAAGTAATATAACGGTTGAACTCAGTTGAAACTTGAAGAGGAATTTGGGAATCCAATAAAAAAATTATACTTATATATAACATCTTTGTTCCGTTCACCTGTTGACTGTTGCGACATCCGATCCCCTCCCATTTACCCGTTACGCTATTAAAGTCAACAAGATTCTTAACTAATACTCAATTGAATATTGATAGTACCGTACGAAAACACAAACAATGGGTTGGGTGTAGAATTTCAAATATTTTTAATATATTTTTTCTCGTAGTTTAGTTAGAGAATTTTGTTCAGTTTTTTTTTGTTTATTAGTATTTAGTGTAAAACCATTTGGACTAGAAAATTCGTTTGGACACGTTAATAATTTAAATGATGTGATATTAAAATAAAATGGCTTTAACTACAGTGAAATTACTAGGCCTGTTTCAGTTTATTGAGATATTCGCATTTCATACACATGCCGATTACACTTGGACAAATGGACCTAAATCTAATAAAGGCTATACAGAATGGTCTGGAGGAATCGTTGCTAATCATCATCGTTTAAAAACCGACCAAAGCCCATACTTCATCTTAAATAATGTTATTATTGAAGATACTGGTCAGCTTATTATAGATCCGGGTGTAATACTAAAATTTTCACCAAAAACCGGGATCACAGTGAAAGGATCAATTATTGCAAATGTAATGTATTTTAAAAATATCTAATAAATAAATAAATATGCTCATACCAATGACACATTTTATAGGGAGATGCTCATAACAAAATTGTAATGACATCTAGTGCTAATGTAGAAGACACAGATGATGGTTTAAGTCAGTCTTCTTCAAACATAAGACTTATAGACGGTCCTAGTATACTAGCTGGACGTTTACAGTTATTTTATAAAGGTGCTTGGAGATCAGTCTGTACATCAACACAGTAAGGAAACTTTAATCTTTATAATATGCAGTAAGCTGCAAAATATTTGATCTAAATGTTTTGTTTAAATATACAGATGGAACAATGCAGACCTCCAAACAACATGTCGGCATTTAGGCTTTCGCGGAGGTAAATTTTTACGTTGGATGGAACCTAAAGTAGATAAGCTGCATACACGACTTCTGTTGTCTGATTTACAATGTCAAGGTATTGAAAATGATTTAAATAGCTGCAGCGGATGGGAAAATAAAAAATTAGGATCTGGTAGCTGTGGTAAGTTTAAGTGTTTAAAACAATAAAATTATATTTTTAAATATATGACTCATCAGTCATCATTAATGAATCATCTTTAATCTCAAAGTATTTATCTAATTTTAATTTTCAGATCTTAAGCAAGATATTGCTATTGAATGTCAGCCGTATTATGAAAATAGCTTTGCTGTAAAAAGTTATTGGAAAGGTCTTAAATTTGAAAAAGCCCAGTTCAAAAAGTCATTAATACATCATAATACCTTATATCAACCAGTCTCACTATCTGAACTGAATCATGTTATATTAACGTACGTAATTTCTTTATTCTTTTTACATATTTATGTATGATACAATAAATTATTTATTCAGTGGCATCATTTTAAGGGGGGAAAGTGCCATTTTGATAATTTAGGTAATATTTGGGTCCTTCATACCTGCTCATAAGAAAAACATTTCAATTTAATACTTTTTTTATCTGTCATTATAAACATTATTAATTTTTTAATTGTATAAATATATGACTATTTATTGGTCAATGTAAATAAAAACTAATTAGTAACAAAGTTAAGTTAGTACATGGCTTTTCAATGAAACAGGCATCGCAAAAGTCATGAGAATTAACTACCTATATTATAAAAATCAAAAACTATGGGAGAAATAAATATTATTTTCAAAAAAGTTGATCAAAATTTTGCCTGCCACTGCATTAATTATTTTTTAGTTTTTGTATTATTTAGTGTCATTATAATATTTTTAGATATGCTGGAGTTGGTGCTGAGTTTAAATCTACTTCAGTCATAGAAATTGATGGAGTACCACCGTTATTAAGAAATGTGTCAATATTACATTCTGCATATAATGGAATTAACATAACAACATCAGATTCCATTCTAGATTTACAAGACTGTATTATTAAAAATAATAGAGGTACTTCACTACTTTATATTAAATAAACTATATTAAAATGTTAGTTTTTTTTATACATATAAAATAATAAAATATATCAATGTGTTGATAATGATATGTGTTGGTTACAAAATACAATATTTGGTTTATCAATAATGTGTTTTTTTAAAAATATTGAAAATATTGAAAATATTTATATTTATTTATTCTCAGGACATGGTATTTTTATGAATTCATCTTTTGGTCAATTGAGTTTAATGAAAACGTTGGTGTCTAACAACAAAGGAGATGGTATACATATGGTCCAAGGCAATGTCAATCACGATCTCATGAATAACGTTAATGAATTATGTTCTCTCCCAACAACAACTAGTCAAACATTTCCTGTGCTTGTTTCTGTGCAACAAAATAGTTATAACGCTAAACAAATTAACTGCTACAAGGTATTTACTTATAATTTTATTTAAAATAATATTTAGATTTTATAATCTATGTATTTTTAATTACAGAGTTTATTTACTAAAATTGGACAAGTTTTAACTGTTAACATTGAACATACCCGTTCTCAACATCTTGACAATAATTCATTCATATACATTTATGATGGAGAAGTATCAACTCCTGATAGGTATTTTTTCACGAATTTTATATTGATTATCTTGTATTATGTTATTAATAAAATATATATTTTTAGGCTTTTAGCTACTATTTCTGTACTCAATAATACAGTACCACAATCAGTAACATCAAGTCGTAACAACATA
This sequence comes from Rhopalosiphum padi, assembly GCF_020882245.1. NCBI lineage: Eukaryota > Metazoa > Arthropoda > Insecta > Hemiptera > Aphididae > Rhopalosiphum > Rhopalosiphum padi. The sequence goes on from NC_083598.1 coordinate 36,366,612, forward strand.
TTAATTCAATTTTCTGCACCAGCTAGAACAAATGTATTTGGTCTTCTTAGGGTAACTTCAGGATTTGGTAAGATAATTAATTTCAATTTAATAATATAAAATAATAAACATTAATTGATTAGATAAATTTTTTCATTTAATTTGATTTTTTTTTTTAGTAAAATGGCATAGTATTAATATATCTGAAAGTATTCTATCTGATAATATTGGCTCTGGATTATTTGTTGAGAATTTATATAGTGCTGTGTCAATATTCAACTCTTCTGTGCACAACAACAGTGGAAGTGCTGGAGTCAATGTTTTTAATGGTTCTGCTGACATAACTATATTAGGTTCAGAAATTGTGTATAATAACGGATTTGGAATTTTAACCAATACTAATGGTGGAGTACGTAATGTTACATATTCATTAATCAAGTCAAATTCAGGACCAGGAATAGCTGTTCGATTATTAGACAAAACAATCAGCAATGTACCTCAGAAAACAATTTTAACATATTCTCAGATCAATAATAATACAGTAGAAATTGATGGATGGTGTCATGGAAAATCACAGATAAATGTCACGGGAAATGTTTTTAGTTTTAGCATTTATGCATTAGAAATAAAATCATGTATTGAGCGACAAGCTACTACAACTCATGTAATTATATCGTATAATGAATTTTTTAATAATAAGAAGTTGGCAGTACTTATAAGACCAATGCTTAACATGGATGCAATTTTGGAGTTCAATCGATTCAAAAAACAAGAGTATGGTTGTATATTAATTAGAAATGAACATTTTGATGAAGATTTTGATGAATCGCCAACAACTGCTTTACTGAGATATAATGAATTTTATGATAACAGTGGAAGCTATGTTGTTAATTTGGGATTAAGCACTTATAGCCAACTACATAATTTGCTATTCACATGGAATTATTTAAAGAACAATAAAATAACTCAACCTTTTAAGTTGGTTTCAAGAAATAAAGTGGCGGCAGTAATTGTTGTTGCTTCTTCTAATATAATTGTCATGAGAAATATTATTGAAAATCCGTTATCAAATTATGAAATAGGAGTACAACTTGAAGATCAAAGTCTCATAGTAAACACTACTTATAATTGGTTGGGAAACACTGATGATCATTTTATTATAAATAGATTATTTCATAGGTAAGTTAAATTTTTTTCTTTTATTTTATGGTATTTGATATAGTATTCAATGTTTAACAGGCGTGATCGATATAATTTGGCTAAAATTGAATTTGTTCCCTTCTTGTTACATCCTACAAACCCTGGTACTACGTCAATAATGACTGTTTCTACGGTTATAACCCAATTGTATAAAGAACCCAATGATTTTGGTGGAGAAGTTGATGGTGTAGAAACCGTGTATAGTGGTGAATATGTTGTTACAAGAGACATTAATGTGGCATCTAGTGGAAAATTAATTATTCATCCTGATGTTACTTTAAAGTAATTTTATACTTTATTATATTACAATTATTGTATTTTTTGTCTAAAATGTAAACATTTTAGATTTAATCCAGGTGTTGGCATAATGGTAGCTGGTAAATTAGAAGCTCGTGGTAGAGGTTTTGGTAATATTAAATTTACATTAAATGAACCTCCTGTTCCTGTGGTTGAGGAACCAATTGAAACTGTTAGTGTAAATACTAGAGTAAAGTTGGTTGCTGGAAGAACATTTAATGAAGGAAGACTTCAGGTATGATCTTTGTTTTCTTATTTTTGTTTCATTATATTAATTATATTTTGTTTGAAACAGGTATTCTCCGAAGAGTTAAATACATGGGGAACAGTTTGTAATTACGGCTGGACAATTGACAATGCTGCATTAGTGTGTCGACAAATGGGTCTAGTTTTAAATCCTGCAGATTGGAAAGTTGATGTACCCCTTGCTGATCCATTAGAACCAGTGTTATTAACGTAAGTAATTAAACTTTAAATATTCTTGAATATTCCAATTATAATAGAATATTTATTTACAGAAATGTCACTTGTTCTGATGAAGATACAGACATGATGAATTGTAGAGTGGAAAAAGTAATTGACTCTGAACAGTTATGTGATCATTCGAAAGATGTTGCTTTTCGGTGTGAACAACCTGGTTGGACCGGCTTAAGATTAGGTGTATTGGCAGATACGTGTAATCTACAATATATAACAATAGAAAAAGCTGGACTTTTCGACTACATTACTAATGAATTTGGACCCGGTATATTTTCTAAAATTAAAATTGAATTTATTCTTTTTAACAGTAGTATTTACAGTTGTATTATGTATCTATTATTATAGCCCTACAGGTAGATTTGAATAGACATACATTTGAAGGCGTTCGTATCACAGACAATGCTGGAAATGGCTTGGAAGTACTTTATTCTGATTTACATAACAGTTTGAGCTATATTCGTAATTCAGAATTTAGCGGAAATAAAGGAGCTGGGATATTTTTCAAACAACTTGGTTTGAACATTCAAGGTAAATATTGTATAATGCTAATTTAAGATATTTATAAGTTTACTAGTATTTTTATTTTCAGATAGTAAAATTGAAAGAAATAAATTTGGTATTCAGCATGATGTTTCAATTAGCATTGATAAACAAAGAGAGCTCGCAGGATGGTTTAAACCATTTGCATCAAGTTCATATCAATATAAACCCGTACTATTGCCCAATGATCAATCAAATTTCCAAATAGACTTAAAAACTAATGAATTTAGATATGTTATCACTAAACAAATGCATTTAACAGAACCAATTCAATCAAAAATAATTTTTCAAGTGATTCATATTTTAATCAATTTTAAAAAAAATTGTTTATTTGTATTTATTTATTTATTTAAAATTATTTTAGTGTACAAAAATCAATTATGTTATTGGAATTCAGATGTTAAATATTCCACATAATAATAGTACTGAAAAAATTTCAATTCGTAATATTCATAGTAATAAGATTAATGATAACATTTTATGGAGTTCTAATCAAGATACTGGTATTTTCCCTACTCAAAGTAGTTCCAATGGTATCATTTTGAATTACAGTAGTGGATCAAATCCACGAGGAAATATTGTTCTTCTTATATCATGTGTACCAGGTATGAATAATTTAATACTTAAAAATTTAATAATATTTTAATTGCATTAATTATAATAATAATTTAATTTAATAAATATAATAAATATAATCTAATTTAATTTAATATAATAAATAATTATTTTATTTTTAGCTACAATTAATCAAGGATTATTAATTCAACCAGAACCAACATTATTTGTTACTAAAACTGCTATTAAAAGTAATGAAATTGGAGTATTTATGACCTACTATAGCGAGTAAGTTTTTTTTCTAAAAATGTATTTCTAGTTTTAAAATCATTTTTTTTTTTATATATATTGTTTGTTTAGATTTATGAGTGCTGAAAGTCACAGATATAACAATAAACCCAAAAAAGGCCAGTATTATTTACGTGCTTTAAATGAATCGATACATTTATATGATTGTGATATATCTTATAATACAAACGAAGGTTTGTTAGTTCGTGAAATTGAGCCGTTTTCATTTGGACTGTTTAATAAATCTCATATTCATATAAGTGTCAATAATTCAATAATAGCAAATAATGGAAAAATTATCAATCATCATTCCAAGTATGTTTACTTATTTACACTTTATATATCATTTTTGTATTCTATTTATAATACTTATAAAGAATTATAAATTATAATTATTTTTCGTAACCACTTATTTTAACTATTATTTAGAGATACACAAAATTCATTAAACATTTACAAATGGGAGTTGACTGGAAATTCATTTGAACGAAATCTAAAAGATGGTATCCAATTGATATTGCCATATTTATATACATATGATGAAAACATCACTCATGTTGTGATAATTGATAATAATACATTGGTTCATAATTCAAATTTAAAATTGAATATTGGTGGACACTTTGCCATGTTAAATATCACTCGTAATACTATACAAAATAATATTTGTAAAGGTAATTTTATTAAGCCATTTCTTATTTACATTTTTCATTTTCATTTGTTTTATCTACATTCAAAATTATTTAGATGGTTTGATAATGATAACGGGTATGGAAAAGTATATGTTAATCTGGAAAAATACGATTATTTCAAACACTGGAGAATTTATGATTAAGTTCAATATTAAAAGCCAGTGTGAAATTATGAGTTCGGTATTTGCGTTGTTCAGAGAAAATATATTCAATAGTAACTCAAGATTACTTACAACAGGGGTAATTATATTGTATAGGTATTAAAAAATGTTTATACTTCGATAACTTATAATTAATTTTGTATTTTAGTCAATCTCTGCATTGATTATATTTGATGGAATTCAAAATGTTAAAATTGATCGTAATTTAATGTCATCAAGTAATAATATGAACTATAATGTTATTGCTGGTCTGCATACGTCAAGAACAAGTAACGCAATAAATATGGCAAATAATTGGTGGGGTTCTTCAGATATTAATCGTATAAAAGATCTTATATTCGATTTTGATGATTGGAATAATAATGCAGTTACTGTTTTTACACCATTTTTAATTGATGATTCTTTTGATGCCTCTTTATCTGTAAGTACCATTTATAACTTAAATATTTATAAAGTTTGATTATAATATCTTATGAATTTGGTTTAGACAACATGGGATGATACATTCCGCACCTCAAATGGTGTATTAGGTGGTAAAATTTCAGAATCATTGATTATTACTCCACAAGAAAATGCATACATAGTTTTATCAGATATTACTGTAATGCCAGGAGTAACTTTAACTATATTACCAGGAACAACATTAGAATTTGCACCTAATGTTGGTATCCTTGTGCTCGGTTCTTTGGTCGCTCGAGGTTATATTGGTGGTGAAATAACATTTAAGCCCATAAATAAAATTATGATACCACATTCTCACAGTTTTAAGTCCAGGTATGATCATGATAATTATTCATAATTTTTAAATTAAGTTTAATTAATTATGTCATTCATCAAGGCCTACTATACGGTTAAATCATATGAAAAATGTTGATGAAACAAATACTAATGTATTTGGATTTTTGGAGATATGGAACAGTACTCTAATGCAATGGTTACCAACTTGTGATCGCTCATTCACTGAAGCTAATGCTAAAGTGGTATGTAAAGAAATTGGATCAAATAGTAGTACCTTCAACAATTGGTTTACCTGGAAGAAACATTATTATAATGAAAGTCAAATGGTAGTTGCTGCTCAAAGTTGGCCTCAACATTTTAGATGTTTCGGTAATTTAATTGAATAAATTTAAAAATGATTTGTATACCCATAAATGTTTTATTTTAGGAAATGAAAACAATTTCCTAGATTGCCCAATTTTAAATTTTACTGATGAGTACTTAACATGTGATTGGAATGACGAATCATTTGTATTTGTATATTGTACTGAAACTATTCTTACTAAGAACCAGCATCATTGGGGAGGCATAAGGTAAAATATTCAAGAGATTACAATCAATTAAATATTTACTAATAAATCTAGGAAATTATGGTAAACTGTATTTTAAAGTACTTATAAAGAATTAAGATCCAAGACTGATCTTACCCTAGGGCTCATACTCTAAAAAGTTAATACTTATAATTAATTAAACATTATACAATATTAAATTGCATAAACTTACAAAAATATTGACTGAAATAACTATGAAAATGTACATTTGCTTAATTTCAAATATAATATAAATTTTTAGTTGATTAATATTACTTTTATAGATTTGCTAACAATGATTTTGAGGTAAACGATTATTCTGAATATTTGCACGATAATGAAAACCACGGATTGAAAACAAATGTGCAATCTCAATTACAATATGTACGAGTTGAAGGTGCTGGAGTGTTACATAACGAATTATCACCAGCTGTTATGATAATTGGAAAGTCTCCTTATATAAATTCTATTAATGTTACAAATTCAGCATCTCATGGGATATCTGTTATTACATTTAAACACCAAAACATACATCTCTTCTCTAATTGGTTAGTGTAATATTTTTAGTAATTAATTGTTTATTTGTTAATTAATTATTAAAAATGATAACTTGTGTCTTAGGATTGAAAATAATACTGGAATCGGTATTAACATAATTTCTTTAACCGGAGAAGGACAAGAAAACGATGAAAGTTCCTTTGATGTGTTAAAACAAGTGAATATTCCTAAAGACACATTCGGTTTGTTAGATATGTGTGATCCAATCAAAGATGTAGTAGTGTATGAACGAATGATAGTACACTTCAGATACAGTGATCAACCAATATCTTGTGTTAAAATTTTCCGTAGTTATTTGGGATCTAAATCATTAGGTTTAAGGTATAAAAAATAATAATAAGTATTCTTCTTTTTTTTTAAGTAACTATTTTAATTTTAACTTATTATATTTATTTATAGATTACTACAATTAAATTTAGCGCATGAAAGTGATTATGTGGGAATATATGATGGAATAATATATAATAAAACTTCTGAAATTATCCGTCTTGTTAAATCTCCAAAATCTCAAAGAAGAAGATTCATCAAATCCACATTTGGTAGCATTAGTTTAAAAACTATAGCTCGAGCTGCTTCTTCTCGTGTTTATGGTTTTATTGCAGAAATTATGACCCTTCCTATTGCTGCAATTGGTTTTGGTATGTATATATTATTAATATAAGATTTTAATAGATTTAATAACGTATAATTATAATTATTTTTTTCATTAAAAAAAAAAAAGAAAAATTGATTTTTATTAATTAATTTTAGATCGCAACACTGAACATAATATTTCATATTCAGTGATCAACAATAATTTTATGGGTGCTATAAGTTATGCATGTGCAGGTGAAGTAAATCCACATATTAGTGTTGCTTGGAATAAGATAATTAATAATTGTCGTCATATACCCAATTCAAACATAAGTACATGTGATATGCCTATCCAATTTCAGTTGCAAAATACTCAAAGTTTACTACTTCATGTAAGACATTTTTTTATATGATTAGTTAAATAATAATTTGATTAAAATCTTAGTATAAATCCCTTTTTACTTTCTCTTCTGATTGTTCCTTTTTATTATTCATCCTTACTTAATCTGTACAACTATTGTTTGTTCTAAAATAAATTATGGATTAGTTTATTTAACTATTCCAATATTTTATTTCTGACCTTGTTAAAAATAGATAATTAAATTCCTCTGTCTTCAAATTTTCCTCCTTGGAACCACTTACAAACTTTATTGTCTTTTAGAATTTTTTTTTCATGAACATTCAAATATTTTTATATTTTTTCATATTGAAATAATAATAATTCCATATTGCCATCTATTTATTCTTCAATTTCAACAACTGTATTCTAATTTTAACGATTTATTTTATTTAATATATTTTATTTATTTTGCTTCAATTTTTATAAATATAAAGGTAAAATATTTTTTTTTTTTTAGAATAACCTCGTTATGAAAAATCAAGGTGGTCTTAAAGTGACAGCAGATTCTAGTGGATTCGCAACTGCTTTACAAGCAATTATCCATAATAATTTATTTACAGAAAATGTTAATTTACCAGTATTAAATATTAGTGGTATACGAGTGGCGCCTCAACAACATATAACTATTTACCGCAACTTTTTCTCTGATAATATCGCTCCTTATGAAAACATCATTCAGCTCGTGCAGGTAATTATTTAATAATTTATAATAGCCTGTTGTATAATTTTTAACTTTCTTTCATTTTAAGGTTATTTCAAATTTTACATTCAACTACGTTTATAGTAACATTGGTTTTCATGTTCTACAAATGTCTGGTTTTCACGGAATCCGATTGCCATTACAGTCATCAACTTCACATAATGGATTTTATTGGTAAACATCTTTTACAATTTATTTCTTATTGTGTAAGTATTAATTAAATTTTGTTGTTATAGGAACGAAGCAACAAACTTACAGAACAAAGGAACAATATTGGCTTTATCAAACGGTCAATATTATATACATAATATATTTTATGACCCTGAAAATAACTATGAAATCATAGCTGCAACCAGTAATAATAGATCAAAGTAAAAACATTTTGATCTTAACTTTCTTTAATCAAAATAATTATCATTTCAATAATATTTGCAGTGATTATATTTATGCTATTGATGGTTCCATTGATGCTCGTCACAACTATTGGGGTTTTAATGATACTATTGCTGTGCATGGACGCATCAAAGACTACAGAGATGAAATAGAATTAATGCCAGTTGATGTAATACCGTATTACTCAACAAATAAAACTATTTTAGAATCAGAAAAATGTCCTCCACCTTGGATCTTAATGCCGAATTCTAATACTTGTTATGGATACATTGCCGTACCAATGACATTTCATGAAGCCAAAACATTTTGCATGGTAAGCAATGCACTTAGTGTTGTTAAATATATATTAAAAATGTTATGTCTTATTTTTAGACTATGAATGCTTCTATGCCATTCATTACTGGTGATTATGCAAATATCAGGAGAACTCTGCAATTGCAGATATATGACTATGGCCTAATCTGGGTTCAGCATATCGACTACATTGGTCAGTGTACAGCTCTTGGTTTTAACAAAGTACACACTAATGTAGAATGTGCTTTTCGTAATGCTTTCATTTGTGAAATGGGTAATAATAAATTTGCTTTAAAACAAAATAATTATTAAGTTGAGTGCTAATTTCTTTATTATTAGTAAAATATTTATTTGTTATTAGACCCTCAAGTGACAATTAATCCATTAAAATGGCGTGATGATTTTGTCAACATTGCTGTTACGGGGTTAATATTTGGTTGTTTGATTTGTGTGGCATCTGTATTATGTTGCTGGTGGACTAAATCAAAGCGAAGACAAGTGCAAAGACTAAATAGACGAAACTCAATTCGCCAATCGTTAACATCTTTACGATCATTATCCCTGTCACAGCCAGCATTTTCTGAATTAAATTATCGACGTAAACCAGTATGTTAAAATAATTGTATCTCTTTTATTTTTTATGACTATGATTTTATAATTTTTAATAGTATTTGAGAAATATTTAATATCATATTAATTTATAGATAATTGATAATAGCAGTGGTTTTAACACAGTATCATCCAAAGCCAATGGAAGTAACGATTCCATAATGAAATCACAATTCAATTCATCTGTTGATGAATATGAGCCAAGTGATTTATACGAAGTACACAATGTTAACGATCCCATACACATCGAAAATGATTATGATTTAGCATATAAAAATAAAGGTATTTCTTGGTTTTATTAAATTGTAAATACAAAAAAAAAGTTATCTTTATGTATATAAATTTAGGTTTTAGAGACAACTCAACATTTGCATCTACAGTGGGTATGTGGACAGACTTAAGTAGTCGAGGAGTATACAGTAGTGCAGAAGTCCTTGAAACAAATTTGGATCAGGCACCTTCGCCTCCCCCCAGATCACACAGCCAACCACTAGAAACCTCAATGTGATATATTATTATCCTATTTACCTTATTTTAATTATTGTATTTATTTATATTGCTTAATCGATCTCTTAGTTCAGAGACCACTCACCCAATAGAATATAGTGTATAAAATGTTTACGAAGTATTAATAACGATTAATTTATTTATACCTATTTATTACTAAGAAATTGTGTTATAAAACATTATGCACTAGTGCACTACACTGCCTGTGACTATATTAAAAGTCCCTTATTTTTGTTTTCGTGGATAAACTGACACTTTTTGTTAGGTTTAGGGAAATTGACAAGGTATATTTTAATTTTTTTGTTTTGTTTTTTTTATATATATATATGTAATATAGACATAATTTAATTAAGAGTTAAAACATTTTGTAATGTGATTAAAACGAAAAAGTATTCCGTCCAGTTTACTAATCACCCGAGCCGTCCAGAATAAAATTGTTGATATCTATGTATAATTAACATGTTTTAGAAGCAACTATGATAAGTTAATTTGTATTTTTTTTTTTTTTACATACATAAATATATAATAAACGTTCTTTTATACAACATTGTGTTATGATTTCATTTAATATGACGTACTCTCTAATATTACGAAGAGGTAAAACCTATTTGTCACCGGAATATGCAAATGAGCAAATGATGTCAATAACTGATACGGATGGGATGCCCTCATGCTGTGAGCATTATTATTATTTTTTTTTCACAGTCCATTTGTTTTAGTGCGTGGAAAACTTTCACTCGGCCAGTGGTTCCCATTCGAATAAATGTTTTTTCTCCATTAGATCAAAAGAAAAATCACTTTTCGTCGAACCAATATACCTGAGCGGAATTTTCTCTGCGCATCAAAATTCGCACTAAACAGTATAGATTACCTGTAGAAAATCCCATTAGGTGCATCGACTGCATCGATGTCGTCGGTTTGTCAACGCATTCGGCCGTTTAACGAACGTGACCGTAGTTAAGGTCCAATGGTTTTAGGTCAGTAATTAGTAACACGTTTGCGGTGCGTATTTATTAGATGGTTGACTTTGGTTTCTACATTCAGTGTGGCACTGGTGTGATCATCGGGCAGATTCTCGCGATCGTTCGTTTGCAGTGCACAATCGGCGCGCATTTCTCCCGCAGTTTAAACCTCTCTAGTCCCCGCGCCAATAAGTATAATAATCGTTGTCGTTCTTTTTCACGAGCAGGTATATTACAGTTAAATATGATTTTATCGAAAATAATAGCATGCGTCGTCATATCATTGCTGTCTTCCACGGTCGTTCAGTCAAACCGAGGTAAATTTTTTTTAAATTTATATTTTGAAAAATAAATCTCAAATCGTTATAGTGCAATTACGAAATGGCTTGATCATTTTTTTAGATTTTGCTCATCGTTTGACAACTATTGAAGACTTAGCAACACGCGACAACGTTATAAACGTGCCGGTAGCTTTGCCTACTGGTTACGTTGTGAATCGACCGTCTCAAAATATAGCTGCTGCAGGAGATCGAGTGGACGTTAACAAAGAACCAAGCAAAGAAGTATTTGAACATTTTATCGTTTATTCACAATTTCTTATGAAAAACTTATATGATACATTTTTTAATAACTATAATAAGGAATGCTGAGCCATTTAAGTAATTTTTTTAACCAAATTTAAGTTGTCCCCCACGTAAAATAATAATATCTAAACTACTAAACTAAAAATAGGTTAAAATCAATTTAAAAAATATATAAATTGATTTAATTAACTAAGTTAAAAGTCGAGTAACTTTTTTTAAATTACCTTTAACTACTTATAGGTACTCATAAACATATTTATCTCATCGAAAAGAAAATTACTAGTTTTAGACTTTAGTATAATATGATGAAGTATAGGTTAGGTTAATACCTATAAGGACTATTTCTAATAAGCAGACCTTTCTTCCAGACGATTCGGGCGACCATAATTATTATGTTAATAATATTACCTATCGTCGCTGCGTTCAAATGATATTATGATATTTACAATTATGTACAATATTATTCGATTTTAATCCGTAATAAAAAAATACCATAGATGAATACAAATAATATACAATTCATAATAGTAAAACAAATTATAAAGAACTTTAATTTTAAGTTTAACAATATAACTAAGTAAAGTTACAAAAATTGCTTATAAAAATAAATAACTTAATTAGGTAGGTATACTATCTATAAGTTATTTTATAACATTCTATAACTTTTAACTTTTTATACTATGGTTACTGTCCAGCTTTGTTAATAAGTAATAACTAGTAACAATTTGAATTCACATCATTATTTTGAAATTTGATCAATAAATTCGCGCATTATGTGGAATAGTTTATATTATTATAAATGTTTAACTCGATGCATTACCTCTCATGATTCAACAAAAACTTTATGTCGAATTTATAGGTTTCAGAAACTGATATGTATTTACTAGGAGCTATAGAAAAATTGGTACATAGAATGGATTTAATGGAAAAACGGTTAAAACGATCAGAAGAACTTATTCAACACATTGTAGAAGGAAACGCAGCCAACAGAGAAGGTTAGTCACGATCTAAATAAAACTATTCAGAAATTTAAAAAAATAATAAACCATAATAGTTATTATACACTATTATATCTGCTTAAATATCTCAAATATGAAATATATTAATAATTATTATTGATATCAATGACGAATACTCAATTTCTATAAAATGACTTGCACAATGTACATTGTACATGTTTAACTCCTAGGTACTTACTTTCTAGGTAAATGCGATTTAAAAAAGTTATTTACATTAAAATGTAATACGCTATAATAATATGAACGTATGTTGCCATGTAAGTTAGATAATTTACCAATGAATAATCAAAATTTTTTCAAGTTATTGTATTAATAATATTCAAAAGAATCTGATGTTCATACCTTATTTAAATATTGACACCTTTTTGGTATAGCTAAACATTTTTAATACGTTTAGAAATATTATGGTAGACCAATGAGAGTAAATTTAAATGACCTCAGTTCTGCTATAATTTTTATACATCACTAAATATTTCGTGGTTTCTAATTGTTTTTATTAGTGAATTTATCATAATATTCATAATTTAGCTATATTTATTATCGACTAGTAGGTATATTATAACTCATAAGTCATAATTCATAATTAATTTAGAAATAGCCAATACCTATGTGGCTATGTACATTTTAAATTTGTTATTTCGGTATAGCGTGTAGAATGACTAGAATGTAGATATTGTACGTAGTCATATTACCACAATAACTATAGGTACTGTAGATACTTACTGATCATTATAAAAGTTTATAAATTAAATAATCATAAATAATAATACTAATTGATGAGGGACGCTCTACTACTGCTGTAGATGCAGTGGCGCATTACTTATTTTTAAGTAAGGACCCCGGTCTCATAGGCCCCTTATTATCAAGTTGCGCAACTGTGTAGATGTGAACCGTGAGGGGTTAAATTAGTTTTCCCTAAACTGTTTCTTTACTTATATTAATAAATCAAATACAATTCATATTCTATTTCGTTTTTTATACATTATTATAATATGCGAACTATAGACGTGAATAATGGATGATTTAAATTTCCATTAATCCATTGCATGCTGCCATGCTGCGTATATGCTGGTACCTATATAGAGAATAACTATACTTGTTATTTTGGCCATGGGTATAAATTAACCAATTAGAACAGTAAGCATTTCTAAATGTTAAACAATGTAGTTATAATATGTTCACAATTATAATAATTGCATTTATTTTTAAATTAGCACTTAAGTGTGTTCGTTTTTACAGGTATTCAGTTAATTTTTGAGATAGTAGGTACCTATAGGTTCTATAGGGAATAATACAATACATTATAATGTGGCATGTCACATGTACTTACCACTATGCTGTCCAAACGATCGGAATATATAGTTTTATTTAAAAAGTACATTTATAAATATATGTTAAAACATATTACATATAACATATTATTTGTCGAAATTGTATTATTCTGAATTTGAATAGTTAGGAGCATTTTATTTTTTATTATGAAGTCAATTTTATACTGTATAGTGTATGATATTCATGATTATGAATAAGCCATAATTTATTATTATATGTAGTTATTGTAGTTATTTAGGATTATTTATTTTACAAATTATGAAGTTTCAAACACAATTTTAATTATATAGCATATGTTACTGCAGTATTTAAATATAATTAAGGAATTATTTCTTATTTACTATTAACGTTTCAAAATGAAAAAAATAATTAAATCAACTAAACATTATCGAACACTGAGTCCGAAGTCTAAATGAATAATAGGTATTATATACTATACTTAAATTTTAAGACTGTCAACTTAGTGAATCCTAAATAATTTAAAATTTAAACGAAAACGACAAATAATATAGATATATATTCATCAAAGTAATTTAATAGTACTTATAGAAATGTATATTTAATAATTTTAACGTATTACAAATACATAGTGCCTAATTATTTAGTTATGTGAATTCGTACCTATGTTAGGCAGGTATTTAAAATTAACTATTAAATTATTGTATAATAGTTATATTTTGAAGTATAATGTTTATTACTCTACTTTTAATTTATGATCAAAATGTTGACCTATTATTATCTAGTTATTAATTATTAACCCATACTATACTATACATGCAATTACTTCTTTAAATTTTCCGTGTAAACTATCATAACACATGTTGCTATGTTTAAGAATATTTGTAGCGATTGTACACCCGGTACTCGGTAGTTGGTAGTATTGGTACATTCGCATATTGACTAGCTTCGATTAGAAATCGAGATTCAAACTAAAGATTACCTATAGAAAACACTTTTTTTTTTTAATTACTTTCTTTTCAATTCTGTGAATAATATTACCAAAATAAATTTAACATGTTTTTCAAATTAGTTCATTTTGCTTATTACTTTTATATACAAATACAAGTAAGCCGATGTGTAAGTGTTCGAAGCTTTTCAAAATATTGAAGTGTGCTCTTTACCATAATACAACACTATAAACTATAGTTATTATATTATTATTAATTAGAGTTATTAATCAATTTTTTTTTAAATAAGACGCTTTATATTTATTGATACCTAGATAATACATTTCACTTAAATACTGAAATCATACGGGTTTCATACTATAGTTGTGTAATGTTTACAGGTATCACTGACGTACGAAATTAAACTGGTTTTAATAGAAATTTACATAATATTATCAAATTTTATTTTCAGAATAGGTTTTCAACAACAAAGGTAATTTCGGATAGAGCTGATTTGCCTATAATAGTAGTATAGTATAAATAATAATATTATGATATCCGAAATCCGTTAGGTAATACGTTCTATTAAACATCTCATGAAATATATAAAAAAAGATTAAACAAATCACGAAATTTTAGTGTTAAACTGTTAAATTTGAGAGTTAAATTAAATCCAAATTGCACACTCATTTTATTCTAAGTTGATAAAATTGTCTTATAATTTATATTACATTCCTTGGTTAATTGGTACATTAATTTCTAGTTTGTTTTAACACTGTGTATAGAAAATCTTTGCATTCGTCTAGTTACATTGATCGATAATTATTTTTTATTCTTCTACATTCTATGATACATTTTTTTATAAAAATGTGATTATTTATCCTAATTAAACTATTAAATTTTAACTAATTTTTCATCTATAATTGGTTTATAATTTTTTCAATCTCCGTGTTCGTATGACATAATTTACAACTAGTACCTTATTGAGAGATGGCAGTGCCTTGTTTATTTCTGTAACTGATATTTGCTGTGACGAGACAATTACAATAATTTTAATTACTGGAAATGTACATCTTAACAATGACATTTTTAAATAAAAAAAGAATATTTAGCTAATAAATATCAATAGGCTCATCCTGGATATTAATATTAAACGACGTTAACGAGAATTCCTAGCATCCTAGCTCACTAACACGGTCAGTCGTTTTGTTTGAGAGTAGGTATATTTATTGTATGTTTACTCTTCGACTCTCGAAATTCTTCATCAAAAATATATTACCTATATTAATATGAATAATAATTACGTACTATAATTCAGTAGAACAAATTTTATAATATTTCAGAAGAACAATACTATTTTAAGAGGAATACATATATGTTATTATTATTTTTAAATATTTATAATAGGTACAAATGTACAACTATTCATTATAATTATATCTAATTACAATATTGTATTTTAAGATTTTTCTTATAAAAACATTAGAAGTTTATGATAGTACTTTATTTAATATCTATTTTGTATAAAGACAAATTATTGTTCTATAAACAATCAAACTACTACTTCTGCTTATTAAATAATATTATTTATTACTATATGTACTTACAACAATTTATAAGCAATGAATATTGTATACACATATTTAAGTAGTATCGTCTATATAATATAATATTACAGTAATACATATTATAATATAATAGTTACATTAAAATTAATATTTAATATTTATTAATAGTAAATCGATACAATATTATTATAAGCAATTCAAGTAATCAAGTGCAAGAAACGAAAATATTGAACGACAACGTTTATAACTTATAATTACGATATCTTTAGACATATTTTTCTTATTAAATTTATCAGGTTCTAAATATAATAATGTCTAATAATATATGGCGTTGGTATATCGTGTAAATTAGTCTTAGCATTCAAATATTTATTTTAGGTAATAACAATAATTACTTATAGGTAGACTTATAGTACGTGCACGTGTACGTATAAACAATTAAGTATAAAAACAATATGTATATCTGTTGTACAATCGTATATGTGCGAGTACATAATATAATATATTCTACGGTAGACCTATATAACACTATTTTTTTTTCATAGATCCTTGTCCAGGCAATTTCACGCGTATCGCACATGCTTGTTATCACTTTAGTGAAAGACAGTATAACTGGAAGTCAGCTATGTCGATGTGCAAGAGTCTGGGAGGAAATCTGTTAGAGTTCGACAACAAAGACGAACAGATTGACGTGCTGACGTACCTTATCGGTGACAAGTATTTAAGAGGTGAGGGATTATTTTGATTTTTTTTTCTAAGTATGAAGGTTGCAGGGTGTTTTTAACGTGCATTTTTAAAGAAATAATAAATTTAAAAAAAAATTTAAGTGGTGACAATTTTTGGAAATTTAATTTTTTTTGGCGATGACCTACATTTTGTTTTCATAATCTGAAGGAGAATACTTTTCTAAACATTGAAAATTATGATTTACTTATGTAATTTATGTAAAATCAAATATCGAACAATATTAGTTTTTTAAAATTAAATGTATCGAAAACAAGTAGTAAATTAGTAATGTATCAGAAAATTTGTTTATTTTCTTGAAAATTACATATTTTTAATTAATAGAAAAAATAACAAACGGAATTTCACGTTAAAAAATCACCCTGTATCAGTGGCGTGCTAGGCTTTTTAGAAAGGGGGGATATTCATTTTTGACTTGTCACAGACCCCTAAATTTTTTTTCATGTAGATAAAATATCATAACAAAAAATCTAAAGGGGGGGATATGACACCCTGATCCCCCCATGAGCACGCCACTGCCCTGTATACATTATAGTACATAATATATTATATATATACGAGACAAATAATTGAAAATTGTACGCGAACCTGTTGTAGGTGCAGCAGGTATTGATTATTAAAATTGTTTGTTTTTTTTTGAAAATTCTTTAATGTATATCGGAATCACTACAGGTTACGACTATTGGACGGGCGGCCTAAACCCGGGATTGCTTTGGATATGGGCTAACAGCGCGCGGCCCGTGGTGCCCAAGGATTCAACGAGGCCCGAGGATCAGATCAGCGGGTCCGGTCGGTGTTTGCGCCTCAACCCCAACGCGGCAACCAAGGTGTACTCGTACCATGGCGCCGAGTGCAGTAACCGGCACCGGTACGTGTGCAAGCACGAGGAGAACGCTACGGAAAAAGCGCTGACCAGGATACATAAAGCGCTTAAGGACGGCAGCCAGCAATCGAAACCAACGATGGTGTTCGGGTCATCGCCACTGATTGCGGCCACCGTATAACCGTATACACTACTTATATAAACTAAATATAGTAATATATTGTACATTATGTGATAACACTGATAACTGATAAGTACCTAATCCACGCATTACCTATATGTATATAAATAGATAATTGTGAAGTCCTACGAAAAAATTCAAACGTACGCGAAATTCGCGAACGGTTATGAAATGTAATCGTATAAAAAGCGAGATTTGTATAATATAATAAGTATTATAAGTTTTTTTTTTTATTTATAATTTATAATATTTAAATTTCTGAAGACCTCTTCTCAACGTAAGTACTCCTTATATTTTACGTATTATGTCATATTTATATTTATTACACGTTCGACGGAATATTATAATAAAATATCTGCGGTTTTTTTTTAACGTTTGTTGTGTATGCTAATAATATTATCTCATTTGCGAAATAGTGACTATCAGAGTCATCGCACAGCATATACGCGTTTTTCATAACGCTTTTTCAGTAATAGAAATAATAATAATAATAATACGAAGTTCGCGGGGAATCGATTTTTGGAAATTCTAAACAGTCAGCGAATTGATGGTAACAATCGCGACGATTAGCGCGGCGGTGACCAAGATGCAGACCTCGTTCCTACGCCCATCCGAAAACAACGGCATCGTTCGATCCATCATCCATTCGAAACCTAGTCGGCTACTGTTGTCTTTTAGGAGTTCATCACCCACCATCTTCCTGATCTTGATATTGTACGCGTTTAACCACTGCACCTGATGCGAAAAAAAACCATATTGATTGATGTCCAAATCATTGTCCAGTAAAAAAACGCAAAACAAGCAATAAAGCAGCATAATTGTTGCAAAATAAAAAAAATTGTGTGACTAATTTTTGGTTTTATTTGGTATTTTACAACAGTAACATAGTACGTACTTGTTTTGGACTAAGCATGTAGTAATCTATGAGCTTTGGTTCGAACGGCACTAGAGTAATCGGCATGAACGTCAAATATTTACCCATTGTTTCGTTCTATATAATTCATACAAGTTATACATTTTAGTGATATTGTTTTTTTCTTATTCAAAACAACCCCTCGAATTCATAATTACTAATTAGATAACATTTGTAAGTATATATTATAATTAGGTACCTTTGTAATCACTTCTAATATAGTTTCTAGACGTACGCCAAAATGATTTTCTTTATAATAACCGGGCTCTGTATTTAAAAAAAACATTTATTATTCTTGACTAATAAAAGATAAACAACATATTGTAATAAATATGCACTTCTGCAGTCACGACGCTCTATATAGTATAAAATGAACAAACAAATTGGAGATCGGATATTCGAATGATGGTTATCAATTATCATACAATTATTAATAATATAAATTATAAATTAGTTATTCTACCTATACTTACCGTCAGATATAAAATATCCTTCCTTGAGCACTATGTCACTTGCTTTTTGCCCATAATACATATTAACTGGTGCTTAAATATATAAACAAAAATAATATCAAAATTATTATAATTATGCTGATTATCTTAAACAAATTCAAATTAAATTGTACAATACATATTTTTTTAAGTAGGAAATTTATCAAATAAATGCAGTAGTTCTATTTTTTAGAGGATACATTTCAACTTTTAGCTTAACGTTTCTGTTTGATTATTATTAATTAGTACTTAATTACTATTCTTGCCTTGATTAAATGTATTTTGCCGTTTTCATTTATATCATTCTAATATTGTTAATAGAAACTAGAAAAATTGTTCTAGAAAACCAAAATATACAATAATAGCTCTGTTATATTTATCTGCGGACTGTTGCCAAATGACAGGATTTAAAATTTAACTCACTCTAGTATCAGTGGCGTATTAACTGATGGGAAAGAGAGATAATTTGGATGGCAAATCCTCCGGTTTTTTTCTATAATAAAAGGATTTAGGTATATATATATATACGCCAGACACCTATACATTAAATCGTGTTTAGTATTATGTAACTATTTTAGAAACATTTTCAGTGATTTTTGAGGTTTTCTAATTTTTGTTAATGCTACATTGATTGAGAATTTTAGATTATAATGATTAATGATTATATGATTGATGTGTTGTAGATATATTCTAATTAACTATTATATAGTTTAATCTCAAGGAATATGTTTTGAGTATAAATCAAAAATTTATTTCAGATACAATTAAAAATAATGAACGTAATTATGTACGTCATATTATGGTAATAAAATATTGGAAACCTCAATGTAGCTTTATATATAAAGGGTGTTATGTATGCGATTCAATGCCTTATTCCCTCTCTTAAACAATTCTTAAATAATAAGTTGCTGCATAGTATGTACCATATTTATATTCTACACATGTAATTATATACATATTTATAATGTACACGACAATCGAAAATCGTGCAAACTTTCTACTTTCATAATGACGTTATATTATATAATTGTGCAACATATTCAACAACCGCAGAACGAGAATCGGGCTACAGACATAAATACTGGATTTGACGTCACTTAATTATATCCCTTCAATATAAGGACATAATTATGTATAATAATAGTAGATGGTGAATATTTGAAAACTTTATGTAGGTTCTACATAGATTATTAGTGGAATATAAGAGTTATTTCAGCCAGATTCTGTTGTTGCAGTCTATGAATGAATACGATGAAGGCGGTGATATACGTTAGGGGTATTTACTATTTAGATTTGTCTTCTCTTCCTTCCCTTACAAAAAAAAAACATAGTATAATGAATAATGATCACTTACGTTCGTGGACTTTGAGAAACACTCCGATCCCGTGGCTGGTACCGTGTTTGTAGTCGTAACCGAAATCCCAGAGCGGTGCCCTGGCAATTACGTCAATCTGATTAAGTTTTAAATTGTACGGAAATGTAAACGACGCAAGGTCGATGGACGCCATCAACACTCTCGTGTATGCTTCTATTTGTTCAGCTGACGGTTGTCCAAAATGTACCGTCCTAGTCACATCCGTAGTTCCGTCTGTAGCAGATAAAGTATACATATACAATTGTAATATTATTTGTCCACGTGGTATTTACTTTTAAGTTTTATTTCACATTAAATATTTTTATATATTAATTATTTTTGTTAAGATAATTACACGATCCACGTGAACCGTAGATTTCTAGTGTCTTATAGTGAACTCGACTACTCGAGTCTCGTCTCCATTGACAATGAAGTCCAAGAATTCCTCACCAAGATGAGATTTTAAGCTATCTTCACGAAGTGACGGGAGAGTTCTACGACTTGGGCATAAAAAAGATAGTACACCACATGCAAAAATGCATCGATATCAACAGCGATTATGCAGAAAAATAGGTAATTATCTATGCTTTATCGAGATATATAATATTTAATGGAAATAAATATGTTTTTCCTAGTAAAAAATCGTTGAGAACCTTATATTTTACGGACAACCCTCGTATGATGATTAATATTTCCATTGCATTTTTAGATGACGTTTTATAACAATTAATATACAAGTATACTTATAGCAGCGATAAATTTAATATCGTGATATTTAATTACCATATCCTGATTATTTGGAAATTATTTAGAATGTATATTCAAGTTTAAAAAGCGGAATTAGAGATATAGTTAATTAATAATTTGATATTTTGATATAGCTTTGTCAAGATGATTACATTTATTTTCTATTTCAAAAATATCAATGACTTTTATGAGCTGATTAAATAGGATATCTGGTCATCATGCGGAAAGCTATATTTCCGATTTGGGCGGGTCCTAAACAAGTCTTATATTTTTATACGTTCCGGTAAAGTGTGTATGCCGTATCAAAATTCAAGACAATCGTTAAATCGTCGATTATAATTTTCGGTGCCCTTTGGCCTTTGGTATGAGATTCGGTGACGCCAACTGTAAAAAATCGTTTTACTACCAACATGGCATTTAGAATGTTTGGTTGACCTACATTTTTTTATGAGGAATGATAAATTTACCCTATAAAACGATTTTTATGCTCGTTAAATAAATTACCTACAAATAATACTATAAACTAGTGTGTAGTGTAGTGTCATATATATGATATGATATGACATATTTCTTATTATTAAGCCAGCTTTAAGAAAAATAATACAAATGTAAGTTTCTCATAATATTGTTCTTAGAAATACAAATGTTGCGAATATGTGAGATGTTTGTAATTTAAGCGTGATGTAAAAACAAAACACCACTTTCGATTTTTCTACTTATTTTTAATCGTAGCCTGCAGGTAACGGGTGTTTATTTAGTATTATTGTTCATAGACCTCGTCATTTCGATTTCAAATAAATACATATTATAGGTACGATTTAACCAAGTCCTCGTGTTTAAAGTTGAGACTAATCTTTTCACTTTCTATATTAAGTATGTTTAATAAGTATTAACAACTTATTTATTACATTAACTATGCTACACTCACATTATTATAATTTCACTATATATATACATCATACCTACTTTTATTATATTAATTTTTATATATAATAATGATAAAACACAAACACATGATGTATATAGGTATATTAATTCTATCATATTCAAAATCATCGAAGGGTGTTTATCAAACATGTAATTGTGCTTAACGTCAGACTCACCCCAGTAATGAGCACCGCTGTCAATGACCAATGTGCTAATGTGATCAAGTTTCAAGCTGCTCGAAATTGACGGTGTATAATGAGGTATAGCCCCGTTGGGCCCGTACCCTACAATGGATTTGAAACTCGCACCACGACTGAAGTTTTGCTCGTCTCTGTATTTGTCCACCATGTTAGCCACTGCAAGTTCGGTGAGTTGCTGTCCACTTTTAAACTGAAAAATATACATTTAAGAAAGTATAATTAAATACGTATACATATATACATATTGAATAAGTAATAATATAGCTTCTATAAACAGAACTACAGAAGTATTATTTAGCTAACCTTTCAAAACTATCAAACCGTTTTGGCGATAACTTTTGCCACCAACTTGTCCTCGATACTTATTTTGAATTTCAAAAATTAGGAATATTTAATGTATTGTTTGTATAGATATTACAAATACATTCAAATTTCAGGGGACATACATTTAAAAAAAAAAATGAGGACTTAGCACTCTCCCAACTATAATAGGTAACCACTTATACCGCAGTATAATTATTACAATAAACTAATCAAACCAAAATAAATTTGAAATGTTTATAAGCAACAGGTATTTGTCTAGCAGTTCAAATGTTCAATATAAGTATATATATATACTTATATCGTAAGTATCAAATAGAATAGTTAAATAAATTGTAATTGTGTTATTAATTATTATAAAGTACCTGCTCGTTTAGCTTGGCTAATATATTACACATAGCCGCCGAATCTCTAATGTGTGAGAGTCGCATTCCTTCCTTTTCGACGGAATTCTTTTCTGCCATCATGTACATGATTGGCGAAGGAGCCTGCTTTCTCTTTTCGGTATTGATCTACAACAATCAAATCAGCAAATTGAACCTCATAAAAATAAAATCATTTAATTATATTTTCATCACACCCTGCACAGTTGAAAGTTTAAACACAATATTTATTATTCATAGTACCTATATACAGAGAAATTACATTTATATTTTACACCGCTACAGCCCGTAATAATCAATCTTAAGTCACGGCTGACAAGGACAAAGCTATATATATATATAATATAATATACATTATATAAATTGTAACAGTATATTATAGTAGTTAATGGCGGAAGATTATTTAAAATTATAACGGTATATGCTTTATACATAATATTGTTTATTCATTATATCGAAACCTATACTTTCGAATAAAATTTTTCCATTAAGTAGATTAATTAATTATGTTTAGATGATTTACATTAATTGCAGTGAAAGATTTAAACGAAGTTTTAACGGTATATTAATATTGAGCGTGAAATACATTATTAATTATTATTAATAAGATGAAATAATTATAATACATCAGTATACGTCATCATACAATAATAATATTCTACAACGACCATACTTGGAAAACTCACCAAAATGTAAATGCATCTGCTCGCTCCGTTGTTGAACTCTGTGGCAGACGGTATTAGCACTTTTTGCCAAATTTGCGACAGTGTTCTCAGGTCGATCCATATGGCTTCATAATCGTGGAGCCTATATGTTAGTGTGATATATAGGGACATAGCTGTATTATTCTAAATATCGTTTTATATCTCAATAGTATAATATTATTTCACGTAAATATTATTATTTGTTAGAGCCTTAGAGAGTTAGAGGACAAAAATACTTATAACAGTCATAACATAATAACACATTATATTATTTATAGCTATTTCTTATAAATTATAATCATAATTTGTATACCATTATAAATTAATAAATATATATATGTATGTTATCTCATAACTTTTAACACATTAACAATATAAGTGGTCTAACCTGGCGCAGTGGGCCGAAATACAGTTGTCCGTATGCAGATGTCTCCGAACGTCAGGACTGAGCTTCACGGAATCGGTGTACAGATGTAACTGGTCTTTGCTGATAATTACATACGACTTAAGAAAAGGTCCGTATGGTATGTCGTGGCCGCGAATGTTCAACAGCCATGCGATTTCGTCCAAAGCCGTCACGACCATTGCGTCACACCCCATAGCTTTGATTTTTTCACGGGTAGAATCCAACTTGTCTTGCCAACTCTTGCCTGTTTTATAAATATTTCAAATTTACTAATATACGGTGACGTGATTTTTATGGAAAGGAATCACTTGATTTGAATTTTATTTCCCTAAGCCACGGCAGGTATATAAAATTAATATAAAATTAATATCAAACTAATTACAATAATATAATATTTTTTATTTAAAAGAGAGTACTTATTTATGCTATACGTATAATGTATATTAAGGTGCATATGCACCAAGTTTCAGTATAATTACTATTTATTAAGAAAATATAATTATTGCTCCCTTCAAATTTATTTAACAAAATAGTAAAATTTCTATCGCGTCGTCAAACTTTCATAATACTATATGTTTATATGTATATTCTTTTCCCCAGCTCATGTGTTTATTTTAACTGTTATTACAGGTTGTGTATTTTTCTAATAAATGTTAAAAAATATGTATATTTAGGTTTTAAAAATTCAAAAATTCAAAAGTACGTTTATCTGTATTGCTCAGTAGTATCATATGACTTAAATAACTATAAAAAAAAAAGATAATAATAAATGTATATAACCAGTTTAAACTACGAAAAGTATTATTTAACGACAAAAATATATTATATACCTATTTACGTGGGTAGTGGGTACCTTTATATAGATAAATTCAATATTTAATTTTGATTTAATAGTTAATTGACAGTTTAGAAATTAGAATAAATTACAGAAATAAATAAATGCTGTGAATATGAATATAATTATTTATTATTTAACTATTCAGTATTCGACAATAAAATCAACGTTCAGCAGTGCTGCGTATCACCCCTGCAGTCTACAGGAGATATATAGGTACAAGCAATTGCAGTATTGTTATTAAATAAATTTAATTATACGCAGATAGGTACATTTTTACCCTATACAACAATCATTATCTAATAGAATATATTCATATGGACGATGTACCTACATAATGTGTTTATGTACTATGTGCAATAAATGCATATGATATATTAAAGTGCAACTCTATCGGGCATCGGCTAACGATATATATATACTCAGCTAACAAAATCAGGTACCTGCATATTCCAGCGGCCAGACGTATGCTTCACGTGTTGGATTATCGGGCCGGTTATCCACCCATATCATGTCGATTATGTTGTTATTGATGGGCACCAAGCTGATGGACTCGTTTGCTAACGCGTGATACAAGAATTCCCAGTCGCCGTTCGAAATGAGCTTAAGGTCAGCGCCTACCCTGGAATTAGGCTTGAACTCGTCCAGTAACCATTCATCCAGTCTTTTCTGAAAATATATATATACATATTTTTTTAGTAGTAAACGACAGGTGTGTTAATAACATGCAACCAAACAATAACTGCCACCGCACTGTACAATGAATCTGCAGTTATTGAAAAACAGTTCTTATACATTTGTAATAGTTGCGCCTACCGACTCTCCGTGAACCAACAGCTCCCAGTCACAGGACAGCTCTTCATCCGCCTGTTTGTGGTACATCCATACGGTCCAAAAAATCGCTTTAGTCTGTGTCACTACAGCCACCCCGCCAGTGCCACTAAATCCCGAAAGGTATTTCAGCCTCTTGTCATGGTCTGCCACTTCTTCGTTCTACACACACAAAAGTATTAATTGAATCACGCGTTATAAATTATAGTATTACGATAGATGATGTACACGTTTTATTTAAACGTATTTTTATATACGCTATGGTGGGTTTTTTTGTATAGAAATGAATTATTGTTTTGATTAGTTTCCAAAAACCGTGTGTTGATCGGAATATTTAAAATAAAGTCATTTTACATAAATTATTATTGACATATCATACAATAAATTTTTACTATTGTACCTATGGAAAATGTATCATTGTATTCTCCTATTATTATTTTTTTGGGCGTCATCAATTAAGCCACAATAATTAACCTTTTTTCAAAAAGGTATACGGTAAATAGGCCACCATTAAATTTTGAATTTTTATAAAATAATATTTAATATAAGTTTTATTAGGAGTTCAATCAAAAGTTTATATTAAAATTAGATTAAGAGCGTAGGGATAATAAAAGTTAGGAAATGAACTTTAATTTGAAAAAATTATACTCTTAATGAAATTAAAAAAATATGAAGAAGGGAAAAAAGATAAATTTGAATTTGTAAAATCTGTATCATATTATTTAAAAAAATTATTGTATTTTTATATATTGGAAAAAAATGAATTAATAAACGTCACATATACTTGTATATTTTTGTGTTAATTTGCGACCCAATCTCCGGGTAATAAAAGGTAAACTAATATTTTGTATGAAGTAGGTAGATAAAATTTGGCCCAATACCGACCACCCATTTTTTTTTTAAATTAAGCTAATAAATAGGGGTTTTAAAAAAATGAGTAATTTCGATTTCAAATAATTTGTAGACACATTCTAACA
Organism: Rhopalosiphum padi; assembly: GCF_020882245.1. Classification (NCBI taxonomy): domain Eukaryota; kingdom Metazoa; phylum Arthropoda; class Insecta; order Hemiptera; family Aphididae; genus Rhopalosiphum; species Rhopalosiphum padi. Next base: position 36,393,334 of record NC_083598.1, read on the forward strand.
AACAATAACCAGAACAAATAAGTTAGTTTTACTTTTCAATTATTTTTTAATACATTTAATAATACATTTTTTATACGAACTTTAGTTTACCTACAGTGAAATGTTTTTAAATAATGGCAAATATAAATCATTGATTTTATGTTTATGAAAATTGTTCGATTTTTGTAACTTTTATGGTATATGGAAAAATATTAAAATAAATCAAAAAACTTTGAAAAAACTTTTTGAAATTGTAAACAATCTAGTAATTTGATAAGTGTACCTTGTACCTATTTATTTATCTTCAATAAATTAATAATTACTTGATGTTCGTCCGTATCTGGAACTATATACGCATCGATTGGAGGTCCATGGTGTGCATTCCTTTTCTTCATTTCATTTCTTAACCTTAAACACATTTTTTTTTAGCTTTTACTTTATTCCATTTCAATATATTTGTTATAGCTTATTTATTCAATGAAAAACCATAATATTATACACATAGATTTACAGTAATGTAATACTAAAATTTAATGTTTATACTTTATGAAGTAGTCAGAAGTACTTACCTATATATTATTAATTATTATGTATTAAACTAAATGTATAGGTTATATCTACATTAATATTATATAATATAAACAAATACACAATACTCTCGTTTCTTATACGTAGATATATACATTTTTAAATGTCTAAATTAATAATAATATGGTTATACTTAAAACATAAAAAATCAACTCTCTCTTAATAAATTGTATTTAATATTTGTATTTTACTCGTGGAGGATAGCAGATGTGTTGACTCGATTAATGGGCTGCGGTACGTTTTCCATCGGTGGACATAATTTTCGACCCAATGATTTTTCATTTGAATCTCCATTTTGGCTGTATGCCGTTGTCCAAATATCTAAAACGCAAAGTGAGTTATAAGGCATAGGTAATATTATTCACATTATTTCATTGTACCATTTCGACATAAATAATATGCTTTCATTACTTAATTTACCACATATTTTATTATTATCATAAAGGTTCGGATTTTATAGCATTATACTAATATTATTATTTTATATAGATAATAGATAAAAATAGCAGAGTTGGCTATAAATTTGTTTTATAAATCAGGGACTCCAAATACAAAATTTTATTTTGCTATTTTTGCATATTTGAAGCATTTTAGATTTTTAGTATTTTTTGCTAATAATATACATAATTTAATGCTTTATTTTGTATTTATCATAAATCTCGTTTATATTGAATGAAAAATAGTATTCATTTATGTGAATCCATAAGAAAAATTTCCATATTTTGAATAGTTGCATACAAACGATGTCATCATTCGAGGTAAAACGGGTATATCAGTACTATACATTTGTTGAAACTGTAACAGAAGATATATAGTCTAAGTTTTTTTTATAAATGTATATAATTTCATAAAATTATTTAATAACTATAATAAAATTTTGTTTAAAATTTTTTGCTATTTTTTATGTTTTTGGAGCATATTTTAAGGTTTTTTTGGTAATATTATAGCTGATATTTTAGTATTTTTGGTACTATAAAATCCGAACCCTGATTATCATAATCAACTTAACTTCTATGACATACTAAAATATACACAAAAAAAAATTGAAACGTGAATTTTTATTTTAGTATAATAAATGATGAGAAATTGAGACAAAAATAAGACAAAAAAGCGGGGGTTACACCCTCATCATTATACGGTGATCGAGCCTCTGACTAATGCATTATCCATGGATAATGAACTTATATTGGTATTTTTGGTTCCAGCTATTCTGTAAATGACGAATGATGAATAATTTCTAAATATAATTTTTATATTCGTGGGATATACAAAGATATAGGTACAAATTTACAAAAAAAAACTGTTTTAATTGTTTTCTGAAAAAAATTCAAAAATTTAAGAAAATGCGAAAGGGTGTCGCGTTCGACTCAAATTCATCTCGAGATCGACTGGTTGACCACCCCTGCTATATAGGCTATATACTATAATATGATTGCACGAAGTATCACAATGATCTATCTGACAAACATAATTTTAATGTAAAATTATCATAAATATCATATCTTCATGATATACCTTATATAAGCACATAGATAAATTGGTAATATAATATAATATAAATACACGGGGTATATGCAATATAATATACTATTAATAAACTTAAATATATATATTTATGGAGAGAGATATAGATAATAATAATTAATAGATACACTATAAACACATTAAACATATTACATATATTATATTACCAAACGTATAAAATAAAAACAACAAATTTATCAGAATCACCCTTCTGGAAAAATCAGCTTTGGGAAAGAGAAACATCCCAACGACCCAACGGGTGAAATTACTTTTTCAAACAATATTAAATATCTCTATGTTGTAATTAAATTGAAGAAGACCTCGATTTATTGTATACAGGTATAGTACAGTAATACACGTATAGTGTTTATTCTCTCGAGAATGTATACTAGCAGCAAGTGCAATCAAACATCATTGCGTAAATCTTATTGCGCTCCCTAAAACTCGATGTGACAGCATAATATGTAGGTATCTATACCTAATAATAAGGTTGATACCTAATAAATGTATCAAGTATTAACTATAATATAAAATAAATACCTATATATTGCTTGATGCATCTTAGTATTTTACAAATTACAATGTACCTATCCGTATAGTGTACAATGTATACATATATTTTTTAAATAGGCCATGTATCCATGTGTATTCCTAATATAATTTAGCCAGGTGGTAATCATTTATTTTGACCCAATTTCGGATGACATTTAAATTCCTCGAGGGACGTACATATATTGTTTCACTAAAGGTTGTTTTCGGCGAGGGCTGTATAAAAATTGCTGACATTTCAAAATCGTCAGATATAATCGCGGCGTTCACGAGGCAAGCTATATGACTATAAGACTTAGTTGTGCTCTTGTTGTATTATGTCCAATGGAAAAGCATCAACACATTAATAATTATACCAGAAATTAAACGAAAAATGTAATTATTTTTGTAAACTTTCATGGTATACGCAAGTTAACATAAAAAATTAACAGTTAAGTTTAAGTTCCTTACACAAATTCCTAATTTTAAGTTCCAAGTTTTCAAAATACTAGCTATTCTATTTCAAAATTACGTTAAACGCTTGAAAAAACACCAATCGAAAATAATACATATAAATAAAGGCAACACTATTTTTTTTTTTTTTTATTATTGAACTTAAGCCCGGCAACTAAGGCCATCAGCATTATTAACACTATTATTAACCGTACTCGTGGTATTTTTTATGCATCTAATATGTTGCAAGAGTTCTTGAAGCTAAACTCTAATATTTCTTAACCCACATTGTATAGTACTTATCTTTAAATCTTTAATAATAATTTTATATATAGTAGGCAGGTAGTTAAAAAAAGAATAATGAATTGATATTGATATATACATACAAGCAATGTTAATAAAGCTTTGCAACTCAAATTAAATCCTTTACATGGGTACGCTATGAATATACTACACCCCGCCTAGCTATATATAATATATTAATATATACCATCATAGACATAGCCCCAATAAATTCTACATTTATCACGCACTAAACAAATATATTTATATACATATGTTACGGGTAATGTTAAAATTTGTATAATATCGACATTATTCGGATAATGCTAAAAGTTGTATATTAAATAGACTATATAGAGCTATATATTTAAAACTGTTATTTCATTTATATTTTTTAATTATTATATTATTCTTTTATATTTCATACTATTAGAATGTTATTATATTACACTTATTTTTATTTTGTTGTTTTTATTCAGATAATAGGTACTTATGTAATCATGTGAAATGTCTTTCTATAAAGGCTGCTTTTATTATGTTTTTAAGTCGATTGTCTGGTATAGCTAACAATATATTATCATTTATGGATAACCAGATAGTCTCTTCTTCATTTTCTATTTGTAAATCTAAATTATAAGTTAATGCTACATTATGAAGTATAGCACATGAAGTTATAATCAAAGTAGAAGTTTGAAGTTTTGTACGGAGCTTTCTGCATAAGCAACGAAATCGACTTTTGAGTACTTACTCCATTCACTCTTTCTATAACATTCCTGGTTTTTATATGTGATTTTATTATATTTATTTTCTGCTGCAGTTGTGGGATTGGGTTTTGCTGTGTATAGAAATTTGTTCTGAGGGTAACACGACTATTATTATATTATTGTAGACTACTATTATTATTATATATTTTATGTTAATTATTTACAATGATTTTATCTCATGCATGTTACATTTTTATGGTTGTTAAGACATTATCCAAAAGTTCTTGGCTAAAATCATATAATCCGGTTAATTTTAACAGTATCCAACATTTAATAATATTCATGGCGGGTAATGATAACATTTGGCTAATGTCGACTTTATCCGGATAATGTAGACATTATCCAAATGTTAACATTACCCGTAATATATATATATAATGTAGGTATATGTAATAGGTAATACATTGGTGAGAAGTATGAAAATGACCCTTCCTTGTTTAATTAAGAAATATAGTTTTTTCGTCACCATTTATAATATTTTAAATAGGTTATATAAGAAACTTTGAATTAATGTCAAATTTAATAGTTTTATGAATACGATTAATCATTTTTCATGGCTATGTATAGGTACTTATATTATTTAATTTGATCAAATATGTTTATTGTGTTTTCGGAAGACTTGGAATATTATTTAAATATTAATACTAAGTATCATATTAGTTAGGTACTATAAATTACATGCTCTATTCAATAAATTTTAAAAATATTTAAGTAGATACTCGTCAAGTTATTTTTATGAGCAATAACAATTTTAAAACCTCCTATAAAATAATATGGGAGCCGAGAGGTTAGGTTAAGTTAACATTATATGTTTATATAATATAAATGTATAGTAAACTAAACCTCTGCTAGTCTGCTACGAATCATCATTCAAATGTGACAATTTATCAATTCTTTTTAATATATATTTGTTGCAATGTTGCATACAGCACGCCACTCTTACCTATCAGATTAATTATAATTTTATAAATAATACACCGTGCAATTAGGTGGTGTATTAAAACATAAAAAATATTAATTATTTTTTAACTAGTAGGGGTTTACTAGTCTATAATAACTATATTGAATATTGATATAGTTAATTGATATATTATTTAAAAAACAACTGGTATTTATATATAAATAAATATAGGTAATTTGCCTACACAGAAGTATGTTGACTTTAGTTTTGTTGATATAAACATATAATTAATGGAAAAAAATAGTAAGTATGTTGGTATGTATAAAACATGAGGAGCAGCAAAACTTAGATTTGCCAAGTGTGTTTAAACGCCTTGGTCGCGGGCTAGCTGATATAGAGTATGATATCACTACTATGAAATAAAAAATATAAATTAGTCTAAATGAAAAATTAATAAATATATTGATGGAGCTCAGTTTATGACATTATAGTTATAGCAAGACCTAATATACTCGCGAGTAGTAATACTTGTTCGAACTGCCCATCGTTCACGTGATCCTTTTAAATATCACTTAAAATAATAAATATAGTATACATATAATTCGGCTTATTACATTCGTTTTTCTCGTATTTTGATTTAGCAGTCCGAAATATGCAAAGTAATAATGTATACATTTATATTGAACACAATAATATAGGTATTGTCTAACGCCTAACATGGACGAATAAATGAGACAAAATATCAATGGCTGTACCAGCTCTCTGCAGAACATTAATGAGTATCTAGTCTGTATTTTTCTTCTTCTCGACTCGCAGCCTTGAATAATAAAGGTTTTTTACTTGTAACTTTATTGCGAATATTATTACATCTATTAAATATATATACATAAGCAAGCAGTGTACTTAAACGCAAACGGAACGAACCATTCAATACCATTCAATGGTGGCCATTATATTAATGCGTACGCTTTATATTTACTATCATTATATATATATATATATATATATATTGAGTGTATGCATTATAATAGGTGTATATAAAACAACACCAACTGAGTGCGGACAACGCCCAAACGGCGGAAACAACCAGAGGAAGTTTGTCCGTGGCCCCATCAAAGTTTTTATTGATAGAAGTTTTAAACATCAATTTAAAAAAAAAATGAAAAGAATAAGTATTAAATATTATACGCCTATATAGGTACATTTCATATATATATAAACATATACAGATATAGGTATATACTATACTATATATTTTAATGTTTAACAAATTTAAAATGCGTTCGACAATATGTTTGATTAAAAACGGAAAAATATTAAGTGCGTCTTGACTTTTTAAGTTTAATATAGTAACTTTTTCTTGTTACAATTATTAAGTACCCAGGTATAGATCTACACTATATACATAGATTCCTCTCCCGTTACCAGTCACAAATAATAAATAAGTACCTATTAATTATAAGTTATAACTTATAAGATTAACGAATGAAGCATATATTATTATAAATACCTAGGTCGTAGCTGCAGGTAATACGCGCTGAAATATACATGAAAATGATTGTTTACTTTAAAAATGTATAAAAGGAGAAAACATTTAAAATATAATCAAAATTAACTGTATTGTATTTAACAACTGATTTTGACAACAATTCAAATAAAAACGAATGTCAGTTATCATCACTATTCACTAATAATTACTATTATCTAATTCGTATATAGCGTCTTGTACTCTTATTGATAGAAAGTTTCAGGATATCAGATTTTATGCATTTTTAGTACAACAATTTGTCACAAAGTTAAAACACTATTCTCAGTAGTGTTAAATGTTATATTGGGTTAATAAACATTTATACTACATTATTTTGGCGTTATTGTAATTTGTAAGTTAATTCAAAATCTGCGTAATTTGATAAGACCTGATTAAATTCAGGCCATTCATCTTCCAATTGAAAAAAATTATCAAAATTCAACCATTCTATGAAACGTTATTGAGTAATTATCTTTCCTTTAAATGCAATAGAATTGTTGAGCTTATTTGATTTTATATTTCCGTACCGCCTATTTTATGATCACCGCGCTAAGTAACTGAAGATTGTCCGAATTTTTGTTTTTAATAAATAGTTGGTTTCCGAACTATATACATTATTATTGTTTGTGAATACTGGATGGCAAAAAAGTAAAAAAAACCCATTCAGATGTGTTTTATTTAAATAAAGTGTTTTATAACTAGCGTTGGGATGTTTATACATTAAAAAATGTATGAATATGTATACATTTATACACTAAAAAACAATTAAATATGTATGAAAAATTTGAAAAATTAGCATTAAAAAATAAATAAATGTGAAAAAAAAAATGCAATAATTAATATATAAAGACAAATGTAATTACAGTGAAACTTCCATCAAATGAACTTCTATTTTACGAAATTTTCCGTTTAACGAAATATTTTTAAGAACTATGATCTTCATTGTTAATGAATACGTAATTTTATTTAACGAATTTCCTCCATATTACGATTTTTTTTTTGTTGCTTATTCGACTTTGTTGTATGGAAGTTTCACTGTATTAATAGAATATAAACGAATTGGATCGGTACCTACTATTTTTATGTACTCGTTATATTAATTATTGTCTATTACATTTTTTAATTTTCTTATTTATTATATAAAATAAAAAACAAATACATTTTAAAAAGAGTTGCATTGAATAATTATTGTTTTTTTTTTTAATATTTCATTGTAAATCTTGGTCTATTTAATATTTGATGCAAATACGTTTTTGAATCTATTGGAAGAAAAATCTTTAACACGAAACTCGCTATATAGGTAGGTAGGTACTCTATATCGGTCGTAAACTAGACGGCAACTAACTACAAATTATTAAATGTGCTGTGAAATATATTTGATAAAATTGTAATTTGTAATGGCTCGCAGTTTTAAGAAAAGTTTTGATTGTGACAATTGACGAGAATTATCAAAAATATTCAAGTTAACAAGAAATAAATGATCATTTGTAAAAAACAGATAATCAAACATATAAGATTCAGTTAATAAAATATAAAATTACGGTAATTTTCAGTATTTTGCATTGAAACCCGTTAAATATGCACTTAAAAACAGAAAAAAAACACAAATAATGCATTTATAAATAAAAAATGGTAAAATATGCAATTATATGCAAAATAAAATTTTGACATTTTAAATATAAATATCATGAAACACATTTCTATACAAGAATGGAAGCTATTGGAGAACCTAAAAAAAAAAAAACAAAATCATAAACATTCTAACCCTACTCATAACTAATTTTCTTTTAGATATTAAGTATTTATTATTTTTAGATTGCCATGGTAATTGGTAATTATAAAATACTTGAAAATATTAAAAAAAAACTTTTTAATGATGTATGAATGTAACTAAGTTAAAAACTTTAAAATATGTCATTTTTAAGCTCATTGGGATTATACCTATTATTTAATAATTGAATATCAAGTGTTAACACAATTTACAAAAAAAAATAATAAATTAATAAAATGTTAGAAATTTGGAAGATAATATATTAATATTAGATTACATCCGGTCGTGGGCCGAATGTCTAATGAGGTTATGTACAGTTCCCCCCTTTTTGACACACACACATATCCTTATTATCATATATATTACAAAATTTAACGTAGATATCGAAATGTGATTCAAATATGCAAAGTATATCTATTAATTTTTCTAACAACCCTACAACCCACTAGCAAGTAAAAATATGAAAATATATTAGAACCTCCGGGTCATAGTCTTTATAATACAGCCCTATAGGATATAGAGGCCTACACTTATTTGTGGTGTCATAAATCGCCATGACAAATTACGTAAAATCACGATTAAACGACAGGGGGTATACGATTTGATTATGTTTGAGCAACATTCCTATAAAGGTAGTTAATAATAAATTATATAATCTCAAATCATTTCTTAAATAAAAACCCCTGTGGTGAAAGCTCTACAATGAATAATACCTTATCTATTGAATAGAATTTCATATAAGTAATATATTTCAATAGTAATTATATTGGTTTTGTTATAGATAGTAATAGGTAGCAAGTATAATAAGGTACCTAGCTCCTTGCCTAGATTACCGTTATTTACATATTTTGTTCATTTTTAAAGCATTTAAAATGCGCGAAAATAAATTTAGTATTGATAGAAGTGTTTAAGGTATGTAAATAATAAATTCTTGACTGATTTGTTTTTATAATTGTTGATCACTAACAAAACTACATAAAAATCATTAAAGAAGTTAGAATATTATAGGACATTCTGAAGTGTGTAATATAGTTATAGTAGTTGTAGTTATGTAGTTATAGGTACCTACTTATTATAGTATAGATATAAAAATATTAAATACATATAGTTTATTAATGGTATAAAAATCATTACGTATTAATTAAAATATAATATTATAAATATTAATAATATATTATGATATAAATATATTAATAATAATATTTATAATATTCGTAATCGTTAGTAATCACAAAACTATAAAAAACCTTCGATATTTTTTTTTAGTATTTGATAAATTATTAAAACCAATTTGTATTTTAATTAAAAATATACGTATAAAAATAAAACCCATAATAGCCCGCATGGATAATCTAGCCAGATAAAGCTTAAAATAATAAAATTGTCTAAATTATCAGAAATGTGAATAAAATATTATTACATAAGTTAAAACACGCAAAAATTATTGACTAAAATTAAAAATACCGTTTTTCTTTTACTACTACAAAAATAATTTTTATAGTAACTACCTACTTGATTTTTTCTTAATTCTTACAAATTGTAAACTTAATTATAATTAATTAATACATTGCAGATTATTTCAGTCTGTTTAAATACATACTTATTCAAATTTCAATAACAAAAACAAATTAAATAATTAAACTTTATTTTTTTTATAAGATGGGTTATAATGGAATGTCTTAATTCTGACATTAAGTTGAGATAAATTTGGAGATTATAGATATTGAAAAGAAGGGAAAAAGAATTTAACACTATATTGTAGGTATATAAAATGTGAAAAAGTGTAATTAATTTTAAATAATTAAAAATATATATATATTATTAATACAATATACTAAATAGTTAGATACTTAAAAATGTTTTTACTTTTAAAATATCAAACTGTATTTTATTAAATCTTTGATAAATCTAACCATCATTAGGTATCAAATTATGTTCTATATGTTGTCGTATGTGTTGTGTAGATGTACTTATAAATTGTATTATCATAATATGTATAACTTGAATAGTTGAATATAAATACTATTTATAATTAATGGTAGCAGATATTACTATTTGTATCAAAATATTTTTTTTTAATGCGAACATTTAAGTATATTTTCTTAATTCGTTTTTAACGTACCTATTTAACACTGGTTAATGGTGTCATATATATCGTGAATTAGGTATTGTTGGTTAAAGCTATTAAAGGTGAACGAAAGCCGCAAATTTTCTTTTTGGTCATAAATGAAAAGCATCTTAAACATTTTAAATTATTGATAATAAAAACAAATTGACTATTACTAATTATAGGTAAAAATTAAGTAAATATTTATGTAAAAGCTTCTATATATAAAAACCTACGTAATATGAACTTCAGAAAAGTACTTTACAGAAAAATAAATAAATGTTAGAAATGTCTCATTTATATTTTTATGATGAATTTGTTACTTTAATATAGGCAATTAAGCTTAATTTTTTACATAGATACATATAATAAATCGGCGAACTCGTCTATAATATTGCAGTATATACTTTTGAAAATAAAATTATTAAATTAATTCCAATAAAGTAGTTTGCCAAGAATAGCAATGTATATCATTTTCGTTTCATGTTTAATTAGTATATACATACTACATACATAAGAAATAAAAAAACCCTATTTTAAATCATTAATTTTTTCATATTAACGGAAATTTAATGAATATATTAATAAATAATTTAAATACTTACACATTAGTAGAACACATATTCTTTTCATTTTTGTAGAGAAATGACTTAAAAATTTTGAAGAGGATACCTAAAACATTTTTCACCCCTAAATATTCAGCACATTAATAACAGACAAGAGTTTCGAAATAAATGACCGCCTTTGAACATCAAATGTATAAGGTCTCCTTTAACTGGACATAAATGCATTGGTATCAGTGTTGCCATTTATGAAGGTATTAAGTACCAACATAGAAAATAAAATCATGTAATACTGTTTACATTATAAATTCTTTTTGTTAAGTAAATTTTTTATTTTTATTTTTAATAATTACAATTTTAACAAAAATGACTACACATATCTCATTTATGTACAAAATATATTTTTGTATTATTGATTAACGTAGTTTGAAGAAGTCATACTTTAAGTTATTATCTGAATAACTTGTGACAACAATTACCAAATATATTATTATTCAAGCAAAATTGTTTTAATATAATATTACTTGATTCTTAGGAGTGTAATATTAAAAAGAAAATATAACATTATGTAAAAACACTAGTCGAATTAATCCAATTTATTAATGTCGTTCAAATAATATTTCATCGTCTTCGGAAATATGCCAGTAGTTGAATGCAATCAGTCACAAGTTCTTTAAAGGATAGAGAATGTCTCTTTTGTTTTCTAAAATGTATGTGCAAATAAGAATCATGAACAAAACAATTGAAAAAAATCAAATCATGTTTCCTGTAACAGTTCTTAGAATTGGAATCTAGTCATAGGGACACTTTGATCCCTAAAATCATACTGTTCAATTCCCTGTTCAGTTTCTTGTACAGATGGTGCAACACGTGGATCATCTTCTTCAGAACCAAAATAACGTTCAATAATTCCAAAAGCTTTCTGATAAATTTCAATATTTTCGTGTGATTGCAAAAATTCAATTTTGTCTAGACCATAGCATTCTTCTAGCAGAACAGCATACTGATTAACAGCACCAGTTTGTCTAGCTAATTGTTCACCTAACTTAAGAATATTTTCTAGACCATTCAAAGCCACCTGGATAATTTTAACATCTGTGACTGTCAGGAGATCACACAATGGAGGGATACATTTCTAAAAACATAAGTATGAAAAATAAATAACAAAATATTAAAATATTTATAAATATCAATACATACTTGCTCGACTAAATGTTGAATTTGTTCTTGGGTTCCTCCAGACGTAGCATTTGTTATTGCCCATGCAGCTTCTTTTCTTGTCTTAAACTCAGCTGTTGCCATAATATTGATGAGTGAAGGAAATATATTTTCATTCATAACAGCCTATAAATATAAAATGTATTCTACCAGTGTTTTAGTTTTAACTTTTTAATATTAAATGTCTCACTTGTATTTGGTTTTTATTTCCAGCAGTAATATTAGAAATTGTCCAACAGGCCTCTTTACGAATAGTTTCTTTTGGTGATCCTAACAAGGTAAGTAAGCAAGGTAAGACCGAACAATTTAGAACAACTTGTGTTTGAAGATCATCGCCAGTTACTATATTACCAACAGCTCGCAAAGAAGCAGAGATAACATTATTTTGTGTGTGCCTTTAAATAACAAAGTAATGATATGGAATTTATTTATAATTTAATTCTTGTTTATTAATTTATAACTCACATAAGTAATTCAACTAAAGTTGGACAAACTTTAGCATCAATAACTGCTTGAATTTTTTCATTTGGACCATCTGATAAATATGACAAAGCCCAACAAGTATCTGCCAGTACATCTGGATCATTATGACTCAACAAGTCAGATAAAACTGGCAGAGCTGGTGACACCATAGTGAAATCAGGTGGGGGTACTTTTCCACGACATAAATTAGATACAGCCCATACAGAATTACGAGTCATTGAAAGACGTGAACAACTATTTAATAGCCTAATAAAATAAAAAAATATATATAAATATTATAAATAGAGGACATCTATACATGCACGAGTTGTCATGACATACAAAAGTACATTTTACAATACAAAATTTCAATATTTACACATCAAAATACTATAAAATATATTCTGCTAGAAAATATGAAATTAAAAACTTATGTTAAAAACTAAAAAAAAATTAAAAATTATAATAATAAAAAATATAATTGTTTTAAAAAAGTTTTTTTATTTAAACTGATAACAGATTTTTAAATAATATATGTTGTTGGAAAAAAATCCCCAAACGATTATTTTAAAATTGTAAATATTTTATGGAGTTATAAATCACTTAAAAGTCAAAATGTCAATTAATTTCTAAGAGATGTCATAGATAATACTTTACTATAAATTTAATGAAAAAAATCGATTTTATTCACCATACAATACAATATAGGTATTATACTTATTAAATCTAACATAAAATTGATTTTACTGATCAAAAATGAATTGTTTAATATTTCCAAGACCTCAACAGCACATAAGAATGTGATATATCCTGAAATAATGAAGACATCATAATTCAACTTTTTAATAAGATTCACAGGGATGTTTCCAAAAATATTTTTTTATTCAATTATTTTCAAAAACATTGAAGATAGCCATTTTTTAGAGTTAATTTTTCTTTTAATATTAACGTTTCAATATTTTAATTTCACGAATCTCCTGATTTTTAATATTTTTTTTTAGTTTCGAGAAGCCGGCTGTATGAGCACGCGGGCCACATGCGATACCACTATCGTAAATAATTAGCAATTTTTTTCAAAACTAGAAAAAATATTAAAAATTAGGAGATTCATGAAATTAAAATATTGAAATGTCAATATTAAAACAAAAATTAACTCTAAAAAATGGCTATCTTCAATGTTTTTGAAAATAATTGGATAAAAAATATTTTTGGAAACATCCCTGTGAATCTTATTAAAAAGTTGAATTATGATATCTTCATTATTTCAAGAGATATCGCAATGAATAAATCCTCACGGGAGACACTGTATAATAAAAGTTGATAATTACTAAATATTTGCATAGGTAAAATTAAATTAGGTGAATACATTTATAATATTTTACAGTTGATAAATTTATATAAAAATTATTACTTTAATAATGGCTTCATTATGCCCATGTTCAAAACATAATCACGACACATAGGAGAATCACCAGCAATATTTCCTAGAGCCCAAACTGCTTGTTCTTGTACATCTTCATGTGGTGATTCAAGCAAATATATGAATACCGGTACAGCATCAGCCTCCATTACCTTTCGTGTCTGTTCTGATGTTCCAGAAGCAATATTTGTCAAGGCCCATGCTGCTTCAAACTAAGAAAAATGAAACATATAAGAATTAAGAATTGCCTAATCAATATCATTATTAAATAAAAATATTGAATTATATACCTGTAGATGACTATTTGTTGTGTTTTTCAAAAATTCAACAAATCGTGGAATAACACCTGTACTAATAACAGCATCAATAGGAGGATTAGGTTCAGATGACAATAATTTCCTAAACTTTTGTGTTGCTTTTAATTGATCTTCTTCATTAATGCTATACAAATGTTTAAGCAGTTCTTCATTTATGTTAGACCAATCAGTCACAGCACTAGGTAAAACCACCTATAAACATAAGCATTTGAAAATGTTAACAAAACATATAACATATATTTTATATAAATATTAATTAAAAATACAAAACAAAATTACAGAAAATGATTATTCCACCTCATTAGTACCTAATAAAATATATTAATAATAGCTATAAATATTTGTAATCTCAGGAATTATAATTAGGTACTAGGTATTGATAATTATTATCAATAATTTTAGACATTGTATAGAAGTGAAAGGTATGTTTAAAAATAATATTGAATCAAATATCAAAGTTGAGCAGATAAAAAACATTATTAAGGTTTCATTAATTTTACATTAATCGAGAGAAGTAGGTTCGAAATTTATGAACTCTTTTATGTAAACCGTGTTAAAAAAAACATTTGAATAATTATATACTGTATAAACAAAAAGTAATAAATAATATAGAATATATTTTAATAATTAAACTTGATATAGTTAACATTACTTCACAGCTTTTAAAATGACAGATACGTTCAATTATTGAGTTAGATTATAGAATTAACTGGTATTAATATTGGAAAGTCTTAATTATACAACGTATAACACTTACATCAGAGTCATCATTTTGAATAGTCTCGTTGATGTTGCGCCTTTTGAATAACTGAATGTCTCGTTTTTGCTTGCGCAACTGTATGCCTTCTTCTTCACGCCTGCGACGCAACTCTTTTGAGTCAACGCCTTCGTTTTTGTACCGCATTCTGTGCGTGTTGGACATGATTGATGTCTATCGGTTACGGCACCTGTGCAAAGAATAGACAAACGATTGAATTGATGTACAAGATAAAAGTTTCCGTGATACCACAAAATAAAAATATACAGTTGGAACACACGACATTTAAGGTTAAGTACGGAATATTATTAACATGCGTACTATGTAGCTGATGGACGTTGAGTGGCGGATAACATACTTACGACTTAACTGTACTACGTATAGACGACAGACGGCTTTGGTAGTGGAGACGATATTGTGAACGAGCACACAAAAAAAAAACAGATTATATTCGACTGGTTTTCAGCGAGATCGGCGCGGAGAACGTGCAAGAATATCGCACTAGAGCGTAATCATAATATCACATCCGACTATCCGAGTAAATAAATAAAAAACAAAAACGGGCGATGCGGATGGTAAACGGTAGGTGGTCGGTGGGAGCGGGACCGAAAGTGCGCGCCAAGACCTTGGAAGAACGGTTAAACAGCTGTTACCGCGGAGTAACAACAAAGGAATTTGATTTTTACATCGTCTTTGAAACCGGGTCGATCAGTCGCGGTAGCGATGATTGGGCGGCGGCGCGGCGCCAATCGAGCCTTTAACGGATTTACGGAGTACGAAATACGAATCAAACAAGTAACAGTTTTTACTTGTAAATGATGTGAAATTGTGAATTCAGAATTGCAATTTATATATTGATTCTTTAAATTTGGATCTTTACCGAGAGCCGTATATAGTTTACCCCTTGATAATTGCCATATGTTGGTAACTACGAGACATGAGTCTACACGCAACGACTCATTTATTTAGTGAAGTCGACTGACAACTCATCGTTGGTATTCAATCTCCAGATTGGTCAAAATTGATTGTTTCTGTACTTGACTTCATGTATTAATCTTTAAACATTTTATAAACAAATAACTATCGTACTATTCGAGATTAAAAAGTATAATATAAGCTACAAAGTAGGTACAAAGTGTTATAATAATAATATTATGATACATATTTTTATATGTGTATGTAATATTAGAAATTAGGACCATAATAATTAATAATTATTTAGCGATAACTGATTATTAGATTTAATATTCATAACTTCATAAGTCTTGAATTAAATGCATTAATTAATTTTTATTGTGAATGTATTAACTAATAATCTATTACAATGTAACAACTAACAAGTAAATACTTCTTTTTTTTTACTACAAAGTACATTATAGAAATAATTTAGTTCGTTCAAACTTCAAAGTGTATTAGTATTTTACTATACCTACTTTAATATTGGTTGTTTTTTTTGAATATCAGGTAATAAATTAAGACATTCCTAGTCAATAGGCTATTATTTGAACATGATGGATAAAAATAATACATGAATCCGGTAACTGCAGTAAGGAAACAACATAGACCTTAATACCTTATACTATAGTATAAGGTCTATTGGTAACAAGTCCATTTTTATCAGTTTTGATTTTATTATCATTTCACATTAAGCACGCGTAAATACATCGTTTACTGCAGAATGCAGATGCTTAAGAATGCTAAAGTAGTCAAATCCGACTATACAAACACTAAATATAGTGTTTGGGAATTTCACTTTATTACAGAAAAGGAACATGTCAACATTTAGTTTTTTATCATTCCTGAAAAATAAGGAAAAGTGGACTTCTCCTTTCTGCAGTTAGCGATCACATACACAATTTTTATTCCAAACATTCTATCCTGGCCCCTGAGGTATCGTTAATTTTTAAGGGAGTATGTCATGCCATAGCACTGTAACAGTAAATAATAAAGATAAATAAAATATGAATAGGTCATTTTAAAATGTGCAGTTTCAAAAATATAACTTACTTAAAAATAATAATATCAATAAAAGGCTATGTGGGGCCCTGGATAATAATCTTACCTTTAAATTATATATTGTATAATAAGTCAGTTCACTCTAATCTCTAATATCAAAACTAACAGTACTATATTGAAACTGATGAACGAAAATTTGCTATGTTGTACGTGTGTAAGAAGGAGATAACACATGTAGGTACTACATCCTCTTGGTAGCCCCGCAAAATTCTGCCCCGAAAACCATCCCAGGCCGGCACTGGTTGGAGTTCAAATAATCATTATATTGTTATATAATATTTAATATGACATTCTTGTTTTATGCAGCATTGAAGTGGTTTTGTCCTATGTTGAGATGATAGTATGTTCAATGTTGAACATGTTGAGTGTTTATTCTGTGTCAAGTTTGATAAAAATCGCTTAAACACTTTTATTTTTTTATTTATAAACCTATTCAAAAAAATTATTTTTCACTATCTAATAGATACTGAGTAAAAAGATAAATAGATATTAGATAGAATAATAACGTTTTTTTTGTCTGTCTGTTAATGTCACTTTTAGGAGCTAAAAACTTATTCAATTTTAAGGATGATTTCTATAAAAACAGTTGTGAATTAGATCTAATTGATACTATCTCCAACTTCAGGCATAAAAAAACACACATATCATTGTAAAACAAATTCATATACTGATTTCTAATTTTAAATTTCTAGTTTCCAAGTAAATTTTGAGTAATGTAGTCAAAATTTAAGTTGGGAAGTTTAAATTATTACAAACCACAAGAACTAAAAATTCAAATAACTATTGAAGCTATACTGCAAGTAAAACCTGTCAAAACAGTAAACTTCAAATTATCGTAACTTTTTTAATTATTTGCAAAACGTTTAATCACTTCTATCATAAAAATATAACTGTTTAAAATAAACAACGAAAATCGTGAGTGGACTAGTATTTAATAGTTTAGTTGTTCCAAGTTATGAAGGTTATATATTTTACTAATATCAATTAAAAGGATGTCGGCATATTGTTTGTTTTCTCTCTCTGACCCACACGCAACATGAAAAATGTTATGTTCACAATAATGACTAGAACCATATTAATTTCTCAAATTAGAGCAAAATTACCTCTTATAAAATTTAAAGTTAAGAACATTATCTAGGGCATCTCATAAGTGTTTTATTATATTTTAATTTTAAAGCAAGTTATGAGTTTGTTAGGATGTATAAACAATTTACAATTTTAAAATATTTTTAACTCGCTTATGAGATGCCCTAAATAATGTTTTTAACTATAAATTTTATAAGACGTCATTTCACTCTAATTTAAGAAATTAATATGGTTATAGTCATTATTGTGAATGTAAAATTTGCTATGTTGTACGGTTGTAGGTGGGTTAGAGAGAAATAACAAATACTACGCCTGGCATCCTCTCAATATTAAATAATTTTCTTATATATTCAAGTTTTGTGCAAGTTGAAAATTCATAAAAAAAATGATATTAGTACACAGTGTGATTCTTTTATCATAAACCACTCATTATTTCAAAAAGTATTCGTGTTTTTGAAAATATTTTTTTACATTGTTTCAAGTTGTTAAAAAATCATATTTTTAATATTTTTACTTTTTTGAATGATAACATAGTTTTAGTTTCATATTCCAAAGCAGAATATTTTGAGTATTTTGATACATAAAAATCGAATTTAGGGCGAATAGTTTATGAGTTAAAAATATTTAAAGTTTAGATGCACGGAGTGGAGTAGTACGAGTTATCCTGCAAATGTTTGTCCACTACTTCGCTTGTCTAAACTTCGAATACTATAACTCATAAATTACTCGCCTTAAATTCGATTTTTATGTATCAAAATACTCAAAAAATTATTCTGCTTTGGTATATGAAATTAAAATTCTATGTTATTCAAAAAAGTAAAAAACAAAAAAATATTAAAAAATATAACTTTTTAAAAAAACATTGATTTTTTAATAACTTGAAACTATGTAAAAAAATGTTTTTAAAAACATGAATAATTTTTGAAATAATGAGTGCTTCATGATAAAAGAATCACCTTGTATATTATATTCATCACCTCAATATCCATTGTTAATAAGTACTTTTTTCTAAATTTTAATCAACATTTTGAATTTTTAGTTTATTTTTATTTAACACGTTCTGAAATAAAATAATTTTATCTAATGATAAAAACAAAACAAATTACAAAACAATTTGTACATTTTAAAATTTGTATTATAATTTATGTGATAAAAAAAAAAAGATGATAAAACACTACATTGTATATTTTAACTCATTAATTTTCAAATAATGTTGTTCATTATGCATAATATACATTTATTTGTTGCACTTAAATTTTTATAAAGAAAATTACCAGGTATAAAATTATGTAAAGTACTTATACTTTATAGTCTAAGAAACATGATAATATTTATGATCTACTAAATATAATGAACAATAATATACTTAGTTATATTATGTATAAGTTATAAATGATAACTATAATTTATTATATCAAACAATTAATGGCGGTGGTACTACATTTAATGATTTTTTCGTATTATTTTAAATTACAAATCATTACCTATGTATGTAAATATGCGTACATATATATATACAAAAAAAATCAGAATTCATACATAAAGAATAAATTTATTTAATTTTGAATAATATGAATATTATAAAATTGGATTATTTTATTTCTTATCATAATTCTGGTATTACCAGCTATATTATATAAAAAAAAAAACAGAAATAACAAATATTGATATAAAAAAAATCAGCCCTCTATATGAAATTAATTAAATTTCTACAAAGAACTTAGGAGGTTATTTAAACTAAGTAATCACCGTAAAAACAAATTTCTACTTTTTATTTGCTTTAACGATTTTGTCATTGTAACTCAAATATGCAACACCACAGCCAGTCAATGCGAATCCTGAGATTAAACCAGCAACAGTAGTTAAACCAGAGTTATTCGGCAATAAACTACGTAAAATAGCCCATGATAATACCGATCCCATGTTGAACAAAATTGATCCATACACACTAAATATACAAAAATATTTATTATTATAAAAGGTGTACAATAACAATTGTTTAGATTTAAGAGGACATTATACCCGCATGTGTTGTCTCTGTCTTACTAATGTGGATCAAAACAAATTTGCGTTCAGCAGAACACATTATGTGATATTAACTTTAATATTAAAGTACATTTGCCTATCAAATTTAAAGGTAAGAATATTATCTAGAAAATATCATTTTAAAGTGAGTTATGAATATTTTATATAGCTATAACTCACTTTACAATGATAATATCAATAAAAGCATATGACATTTTCTAGATAATATTCTTACCATTAAATTTATTTTGCTGAACACAAATTTGCTATGATCTTCATTATAGTAAGACAGAGACAACACATGCGGTTATAAAATCCTCTTAAAAAGGACACCATACCTGCATGTGTTGTTTCTGTCTTACTAAAGTACATCATAACAAAATTTCATTCAGCAGAATACATTTTGTGACGTTAGCTTTAATATTAGAGTAAATTTACCTATTATCAAATTTAAAGGTAAGAATATTATCTAGACAATGACATATGCTTTTAATGATATTATAATTTTAAAGTGAGTTACAGCTATGTAAAATATAACAACTTTAAAATGTTCATAACTCACTTTAAACTGATAATATCAATAAAATCATGTCATTGTTTAGATAATATTCTTACCTTTAAATTTGATAATAAGTAAATTTACTCTAATATTAAAGCTAACGTCACAAAATGTATTCTGCTGAACGAAAATTTGTTACGATGTATGTTAGTAAGACAGAGAAAACACATGCGGGTATGGCGTCCTCTTAATGAATAATTTTTTTACCTGTATGCTATGCGTAGTTTAAAAGGCGCTTCACTGAGATGCGGGCGTCCAGCAATAAATAAAAATGACCCAAAGCAAGAGTTGAATAAAAATATATTTGTGAGGTCTGGTTTAGGTAGAACTCTATAAACATAAACAGAATACCAATTAGTATTTGGGTAATGTGACAATTATTTAGTTTGACCAATTACCTTTGCAAAAGTCCGGGATTCATCACATTGATCGATAAAAATGCATAGTTGAATGTGCCAAATGCCGGGGCGTAGTAATTTAATGCAGTATCTTTATTTAATGGAGGTGGTCTGTAATTCGCGATTGCTTTAACCAATGGTATCTCATCACTTGCCATTATAATTTATAAAATACACAAAAACTATTAATATTTAAAACAGGATACTTTTTGTACACAAAAATTAATATAAAACTTAAAATTTATCAAAATCGAAGAACATAAAAAACATCAGTCAATATCATGTGAAACTGTGAACATAGAACTGCAGTAGTTTAGTCCGTAATGTGAACCAACTTAAAAATAATATATTCATATTCTTATCAGAGTATCAACATATGTTTTTGTTGTGATTTTATGCTTTTATACAATAAAATAATTTTTCGTACGTTGGTATATAAAACAAAAGTGCGCGAATTTATTTTAAAAGTTGAATCACGATTCAAGATATATTTTAAACGTAGTAATAATTCACGTTTAAATTTAGACATACCGTTCAAATGTTTGTGAGAAAAAATATCAAAAATAGAATATCTCAAATCTAAATACAAACCAAATCGATGTTGCTGTATCTTCTTTTCAGACACCTCTCGTCATCACCCCTTCTTTTTATGATGGAAATTTGTACATTATTTAAGAAACAGGTCGAAACAGCAATAACCAGTCTTTAAGGCCTAAGGAATGCTTTTAAAATTTTTTTCAAATGCTTTTAATTAGTAATTACTTGAAATAGATCATTGCTCTTGTGAATTTTGAGCTGAAAAAATAAAACCAAATGTCATGATCATACGGAAAAAAATAATCGTTGTGGTAACCATTTAAATATTTTTTTTTCTGTGCAGTCGTTAAGACTGTTGGAATTGGAACATAACTGATAAACGTCGTTGTAGATGGTAGTATGAATATGGTACCTACTGTATTTTAAGCAAGGGAAAAAATAATACATAATTGGTAAAAAATTAAAATATATTCTAAAATAAATTTTTATCAAGTAGTTACCTAATTAATGTACATTTATGTTAAAGTAAATTAAAGTTTATATTAGTATTCCTCATTCATAGGCGTGCGCAGACATTTATGGCAGGGTGGGCTAAGTCAATAAATATAAAGAAACCTGAACTCTGATGGAAGAAACAATTAAAATGTTACATAGGTACTTTAATTTACCAACTCATAATCACCCACTATTTAAGGCATAAATCATTCATATGATTAAAAACAGAAACATATTTTTTTTAAATTAAATAAGAAATATTGTAATTGCCAACACAGTTTAATACAATTTCGCAATCTGTTATGGTAATATGACATAATATGTTATCAATTTTATTTTTAAAGACATTTAATTTATTATTATTTATTATTATTGTGTATCAATTATTTTTCACCTACCAATTTAATGTTTTATGATTTTTGAAAAATCAAAAATCTGTATGTTTAGAACATGTATTACTATGTATAAAAATGTTGGTACGGCTCACCTGCCCCCCCTGTGGGCACGCTTATGAGTATATATACAGTAGATTCTTTGACAAAGTTGTGTAAAAATTAAAATCAGCTTTTGAAATAACACCTCTATGACTTTAAACTTTGAAGTGTTCATATTAATTTATTAATTTTAAATAAGCAACTATATAAATATTTGTTCTATATTAACGAAACAATTAAAGTGATAGTTCCAAACTGCATGCTTTGTATAATATTGCACATTTGCACAATTATAATGGAATACATTTGATTATTATATAGGTATTATCTCACGACTCACCTCAAATTTTTCATATTTAAACCGCTATTTTTAAAATTTAAAATTAAATTCTATTAGAAATTCTTATAATGTATGCCTGTTGTACTTTCTTTCGGACCGTCCAGCCATCCTCAAGGACCACGAGTAAACTCGTTGTCATGTTAACCAAAATAATGATAAATCGGTTAATAAATATTCATTTCGTTTCTATACTTAATTATTGTTGATTTAACGACATTTTTAAACAAAGATATTTTTTTACGACTTTTTCAATAATATATTTTATAAACTACTAACTGCCAAATGGAATATTTTTGTATCGTCATCTTAGTTTATTTTCATTTTTTTATTTTTCTATCTTGTACCTATCTAAAATTATATTAACGTTTTGTAGTCACAATGAACAAAATTAACTCTGCAAGTTTACCTACATCTCATCGGAGTCTAACCTGCAGCTGTCAGCAATAAACAATTTGAAATACTTGCACCGCAACGCCATTTCCATGCCGAATATATCTATTACGGAAAATTCTAGCATATTGTTAATGGAATTACTTACGTAATATATAATCAATTGGTTCATCATCTTCAATAGCAGTAGTACATAATTTATGTTTATCCGAATAGAAGTAATCACTAGAAGTTTTATTTTCAACAAATGATTTGTTTCTATTTGGTCGTCTATCGTTGTGCCTATAAAAACGTATGTACAATTTAAAACTTCAAAATGGATGTAAATAAATTTTGTATTTCTAGGGAAATAGGGTAAATGAGGGTCTCACCTCCAATAAAGTCCAAACCTATTAACTTTAAATAAATCTCCATTAAAATAATTTCTATTTGGCTGATTTTAATTGGTAAGAATTTAATATTTATACCAACAGAAAAACAAAAATGTCCAATATAACACATTTATTTTATTTTCAGTACTTGTATCCGAGTTTGAAAAAATTCCTCTCACCCCACTATTCAAAATGTATATTTACGCCATTGATTTAGTGAATTATAGGTACCTGATGTACCATACACATATTATGTATAGTTACTAAAAAATATAATATTAATAAGAAATATATAATAATTATGCACTTTACCTATCTGATTTGAACTTAAAATCATTTAAAAAAAAATTGTTTTTATATATTTAAGATTGTATGATTTCAATATGAACTATTTATGAGGAATATTGTGTTAAATTATAAAAATAAAAGTTTTTATGTATCTCTAACTATAAAATAGTGTGCTTTTTTTTGTAATTTTGATAATTTTGTATCGACATTTATAGAACAAAAACTAAGAAAAATTGAAAATTTGTCATGCTTAAATAAACTATGAATAGTTTAAAAAGCATTTTTATTGTTCTAAAAGGTGTTGATAGGCCGAAGAAAGAAACCACTCATCATTGTAAAATGAATATATTTATTGTTACGGACAGAATCTTGTAGAACCGATAGAAAAGTTTAGTAGCATTATTGCATCAACTTGTTTGAACGTCCTTATTAAAGTTTAAAACCCCATTAGGGTCGGGACTCGGGAGATGAATCTATTGCAATATTAAGTGATTGAGTACACATCATTCTTGGCAACGATCTAAAGCTAAACATTAATAAAATTTCAAATCTATGCGGGGTCTAGAATTCATGTATATGATCTTATATACGGTTCAAAGCGAACTAGTGTTTATACATTATATCCAATAACATATTATATATGATACTTCTATTTTCCTTGTAGAAGAAAAATCTCTATTAGCCTCTACTTTTTTTACTAAGCTTTTATAGTATACATCGTGTATTCGTGTGAAAAAATAAATAATTATTATTTGTTATACATTCTATAGGATATACAAAACGTATTTATTAAAAATCCCGATAAAATTACGATTTTCAGCATTTACTGTGAGTATATGACGTATAGGGGGGGTTGGGATAGAGGAGGCGATTACCTCGGGCGGCATCAAATTTTTACATAACCCAGCATCTTCTGTTAATGAACAATAATATAAATTGGTTAATATTTATTTTTTATCAATAATATTCTAAGAATTTGACACTTACTGAATTGAGAAAAAGAAAATTAGAAAAATTGCATAATGACCTGGTAAATGATATTTTTCGTTAATTTTTAATATAACCGAATTAAGCGTTCTAAATCTAAACAACTATTCATTTTTTCCAGGGCGAACTCGGGTTATACAGCTAGTTCTAAGTAAAAATAAAAATAAAATAACAACACACATCATTGTTTAACCAATACATTCAATCGCTCCACTCAGAAACTAATATCGTGAAAAATCGCAACAAACACGTTTCAAATCAATACAGCATAGGTATATATGTTGGCACGCAAGCGCATGTTTAGGATTACAAATTACCATTATCATCTCAGTCGTCTCTATAGTTAATATAATATAATACGTTTACAATGCGATACGCGCGATATGTTGTTGCTATTTCATATACTTATGCGGATACGACGCGGACGCAATGCAATAATAAATGTTCATACATATATATTAGATACCAACTATATAGATTGAATGGCGCGTGTTCTCGAGAAATTCGCGGCGGCGGCGGCGCCATGGCACGCGCAGCATCATGCCTGTACAATGTAATACATAGACAATATACGGACTTGTCCAAAAAAGGCGCGTTGCTCTTGTGCACTGGTAGTAATTACTAGTAATATAATATATTATATAACACACGCGCACGTGTGGCGTCTACATAATTACGATCCAACTACGATATAGGTAATAATATTATGTCGTTCATATTATTATTATTTTACTGTTGTGCGTGTTGTCGTGCGCGTGTGCACGCCGGTCGTCGCTCGCCGGTGTTGGGGAAGTCTACGGGCACGTGATGTAAAATATCGTCATCTTATTATCATTTATACGTATTTATAATCACCGACTGCCGATGTCTCAATGTGATTCGAATACGCGACGCGTGCAATAAGACCGAACCAGTTCGTAGTCATTCTATACGACTATACTTTTTTTTTATTATTTATAAACTTGCTTCGTCGCATTATATAGTATTATTGGTATAACAGTATAACATTGTGTCGATCTGTAAGTTACCTAGTAGCTCATCGTTATACCGTTTACAATATAATACATACGATAACGTAATACACCTGCGAAAGCTATTTTGTTTGAAAAAATATACAATTCGAACTATCTTAATACAGTCATAGTTGAGAAATAATTTAGACACGAAGTAGAAGACAATATTAGTTTTGACATATAGGTTCGTCTTTGTTTGTTTTACATTTTATTGATATCAAAAAAGTTATTTTACTTTAAAAAACATAAAAATAGTTCATTTCAAAACAATAATAACTTTTTTTTGTATTAATGAGATCAAAAATTAAAAAATAACGTTAACACCACTAAATGTTTTATCATGTATCAATGTCATTAATTTGGTTTCTTAACCAAATTCAGTCCTCTTTACTGGTGTAGCTTAAATAGTTATTTTTCACCCAAGCCCGTTTTATACATAATCTTATAGTTACACAACAACTAACATAGTATGGTACTGACATTAGATCACTTATAAATTACTATTTATTGGTATTAAATATATTTAATTTAAAAATGTTATTAAATTGCCTATACCAAACTCCTTATAAAGCGGGTATATAGCATTAAGTTGATATCATTTTGTAATATATAGATTATACAGTATACGAATACAGTTATATTTATTACATTATATTATAGCAATTGTGCAAGCATAATAATGTAAAATAATTGTTTCATTATTCTTAATAAATTTGTATGTAATGGACAATGGTCATAATAACTACTTAGATGTATTAAAAACCTCGTTACTCGTCATAATTTTGATTAAATAACATACATTTAAATTAAATATTAAATACTTAAATAAATACATTATAAAAATAAACTAAACATGATAAGAGAGAGGGTTGGTTAAGTTAGATTCGAGTAAATGATTTTGCAAATCATGTAATTGTTTATGTCAATTATGTGTTTAATCTTTATCAATGATTATTAATTGTTATGCCATTTTGTATTGTATACGTAGATACAAAATATAGTACGTTTATAGTGCTGTCTCTAAAACTTATATAGATTTAAGGCATTCCAATTCACATAATTTTGTGTAAATATGAATACTATAAGATATTAAAATAATACAGTAAATAACCGGCAACTTGGGTTAGGCAACCTAATTTACATTGATGTGTATTTAATTTTGTTTATATCAGGAGTTCGAACGGAAATAGTAATTTCAATATTAACAAAAAATTGTTTAGAAGATAATAAATTCACCTAGTGTACAAAATATTTTACATTTACTCACGTATTTATTTATTTTGTGATACTGGACTTATATTTCGTCGTTCCACTTATTATCGTAAAAATAATTTTATTTTTGCTGGCTTTCACAATCTTGAAATTTTTAACAAAAAATCACAATTATTTTTTTTTTTGTATTCAAAATATATAACTGTGCCATAACAAGCGTATTGTTTTCTTTATACAATTGTACTCAAATAACAAATGCTCAATGGTCATATATGTATACGATAATATCGAGTTTATAATAGCCTACTTTTTTATTATATCTGTTATTATATAGCCATACCGAGTTTACAGTTACCCATATATTATATATTTGCTTTGTATAAATATAATTCAAATAAATATTTTTAAAATGTAAACTATTAATTATAAAATAATTGAATTGATTGTGTTCGATTTTGAATAAAATTAAAAAATAAATGTATTGTAACTAAAATACTTTAATATAATACTGTTAAATATACATATATTAATAAGCTGTAAAATATTAGACTAATGTATTCTAAAATAATAAATACACTATCAGTATATTTAGTAGTAAAACGATTCGTCTACAGTGACTATTGTAGGGTATCTAAGACTTTAATATTCTTCCAAGGTTAAAAATCAAATACGTCATTTAATTCTCCACACAGACTCACAGTGAGCCATATGATGTTATTATATTATGTTATACGCAGCGGTGTGTATTTCGAATTTCGAATCTCTATTGTCCGTGGCTGCATCAGCACACGTGTTTGAATACTGAATATACTGTATTGAATTAAGTCGATAAGAGGGTTTTGGAGGGAGGGGACGAACTTAGGAAAAAAGCAGAGAGAAAAACAAATCTTAATCACATGTATAATCCTAATTAATTATACCCGTTAGAGTTATTACGCCATACGTGGGTGTCTTGATGCCGCCACATCCCAGTAAAGCGTCCATCGTAATAATGTTTAATTACGTGTCATATACGGTTTTGATAAATCTGTGTTTCGTCTTAGTGTCTTACACACGTTGTTAGCGATGGATAATTAATTCACAGGTGTCGGGGGTCATTAATAACTGTTCGAATGGCAAAATCCCCCGTGCACAGGCCATATAGGAGAAACCAATAGGCAATAGAACAATAACGTGCGTCAACGGCTGCAGTCTTTTGTTCTTCAACGTATATATAACCATCCGGCCTACAACACGCGTGCGTATACAATGAAAACCAAGTTCCTTTTCTTTTTGATGTTACATTAATTTTTATTCAATAATAATAAACAACTAGTTTTTACTTATTATATTGGGGGGGGGGGAGGTACGTGATAATCATAATAATAATATTACAATATAACAAAATCATAACATAATAGTACAAAATATTTATATTTTAACAAGTCATAACATTAAATGTTTATTATTAGAGCTGCTATTCCTCACACAGATTTCAATCGAATATAATAAATTATTATTGTAGAGAGTGAACCATATTATTGTATTCACTATGAAATAAAATATAATATGGTACTTAACTGATAAAAATTATGATATATAGTGGTAATATATTATTACAGGCTATAGTATATATTATATAATGCTTCAGATTATTATGTAATATCATTTATTCGTAGAGAATTGTTATTATTAGGTATAATATATGCTGTTGGATGTAAATTATAACTTACATTTTACATCTTACGAACATACTTGGAAACTGTTAAGAGAAACGAACAGATAATCTCTTTTGGACTAAATTGATTTAGCTGCAGCTTAACCGCAAACAAAAAAAACAAAGTAATAAACACATTGTACGTTTGGACAATACACAAGGTTTTAAGATAACCGACGTGGGATTCTATTGCGGTTTTTCCGTTCGGTACCAACGACCGAATGTTTTCCAAATCATTTACTGATATATTATGCGCGTCTTTATGGAACACCCTACAATGCTGCAACGTGTGGTTTTATATTTTCTCGTGGTTGAACTCGTATAAACTGGTGCCTGTAAAACGATTTTGAAACAAATCTATGTTATTTATGAGTTTTTGAAGTTTGGACTTTGATCTCCATTGAAGTTAAAATACGATTAAATTACTACATAATATTGAAAAATATGGATTGAAATACGTTGAAATATTCAATATGAAATGTATGTTTTTAAAATTCCGAAAAATATTTATTATATAACTACAAATGCACGTTATCAATGTTTTTTTAACATAAACATTAATTTTTGATTATAAAGGAAATAGTCTATGTTTCTTACATTAGTTTTGTATTCGTATAAATGTAAAATAACATTTAATACATTTTTAAATCGTTTGAAATTATTTTTATACATAAAAATACAACTATAGTTGTTTATACATGTATACTGGCGCGTTCCATCAATGATATTGATACAGTTTTTTTTTAATATTGTACTTATTTATTTAATTGTTATTATATTTATATACAATTATTATAAGTTAATGATTTAAAGTTTAATATTATATTATAGTATAATATAATAGGCATAATAGCAGAATTATCAAAAATACGGTTGGTTGGTTACCTGGTTAGGTAGTACTCGGTAGGCATTCCTAAGAATAGGCATTTGAGAACAATGAAAAATTATTACATTTTAAAAAAGGATGTTAAATGAATATCCTATAATCCGAAAGTAATATTTCGCTATAATTACGATAAATTAAATGAGCATACGGCGTGGTGAATAGGCAATTTAAGCACACCACTGTTGCAGATATTATAATATTGTTTCTTATTTCTCTTTCTAGGAATAAAGGTCGATTGTTATAAAAATAAATTTTTCCATTATCGGTTAATCACGTAATAAAAAATCGGATAATGTGAATAATTCTCAAATAATTATTCTTTGAAGCTTAGATTCGTTTTATTTGTTCATCTTCCTAAATATCCTAAATATATATATTAGAAATTAAATATTATTAGGTATATAATAAAAATATATAATACTATTATTTTAAATATATATTATAATGTTTAATATTATATGGTTCACGGCTCAGTCCCGCGCTGCTTGCGGCCTACAAATGGGTTGCGGCCTATGGGTTGGGACCCGCTGATCTAAAGAATTGTAATTTTTATTTTTATCGTGGCAACTAAAAAAATAATTTTAATAATAATAAATAAATATTAGTTATCGGTTTTGAAGTATTTGAAATATTTATTTTTTTTTTAGTTGTGAACGAATTTACTATTTTTGTATACTATAAAAAAGTTTACAAATTAAATAAAAATAATATAGGGAATTGAATAGCGGAGTGAGCAGTTACCGCGCTAGTTATTTGTATAACTGAAGTTTTATTTAAATGTTTAGATATATTAACATCATTGTAAATTTTTTATTTAATATTCATATTGAATTTTATCATCGCATTATGTCTATATGATAACAATATTGACTAATATTAATTGCAAATTGTTTGGGTTAGACTATATGATCGACAAACACGTAAAATAATTATAACTTGGTAAAATCTATAAAGTACGATTTATTTTCATACTTTTTATTACATTTTTTACTTGTTAAATTATTTATTAGGCACATAATATTTTATGAATAACTGTGGTAACAATTTAATTTTTCTAATTTATAGTGTTCTAAATTTAAACAATAGGTACAACAGATTATTAGTGATAGATATACGCCTATATACCAAGATCACTTATATTATTGAATTCTTGCAGGCGTAGGATGATATTATTTTCACAGATTAGCATTCAATAAAACCCATTTATTTATGAGTTAAAACACAACCGGACGAGAACGAAACAGTTTGAATATAAATTATACCACTTGAGTTCATCGGAAAAAAATCAACGTCTATAATACACAATAATACAAATCTAACCCACGTGATTCGACACCTCTAAAATTGGTCCCTATTAGAAGCAAACCGCAAAAACCACACCCAACCCGATGATGTACATATACGTCGCACGTAACCACGTTGGAATATTCTTCTTCTACGCCTTAAACGTTTATTCCACTAATATTATTGATTACTTTTACACTTCTATAGTGTGGTTCATAATTATGTATTATGTCACGAATGATCAGTTTTTATTATTATTATTGTAATCATCCTCGTCCATGTGTTGTTGTTTTGATTATACCAAATATCGTGAGTGCGTCAATATATTATTGTAGTTAAAGTTTTTTCATTACATTGATTAAATATTTCAAAGTTCATTTACTAATTATCTAATTAAATATTCGAATGGAATTTAAACAAGCTTTTTAACTTATTATTATTTCTGTAATAAATATTAGTATTAACGGGACTTTCAATTGCGTATAGAATAATAATGTGTGATGATTAAATGTTGTTGTAATATATAAGTATAAGTAATAAGTATACCTTTATAATCACGGACAATACCAATCAAGCGTACTTATATTATTGGGTTTACATAACTTTTGTTGAATATTTTTTGAAAGTTATTGTACATTTTACTTATTTATTGAACATTCAAACAATGCTATTTATTAGGAAAAATACAATCATAGCACATAGCTATCAACAATTATTTCAATGTGTTTATATTTATAACACAATAAGCTCAGTTAGTAATTTTTAATTTTTATTTGAAGATAATTATTTTAGGCATAAGTATCTTTACAATATTTATAATGTTTAAAATATTTTTAATACTTATTATGATAAATTATATTTATAATTTTTCAAATATAACAATCTTAAAAAAAAATAATACATTTTTAGATTAATAAATATAGTTATTATTACTATAGAAAGTATTGTTCTAGTCATAAGTTTTAAATTTTATTTATTAAATGAAAATTAAAAATTACTTAAAATAATTATTTGATATATTTGACATCAATACATTTGATTTAATACATTATTAAGTATTATTACTTATTTATAAGTACCTACTATAATGACTATTGTTTAAAAAAAAAACAACAAATTGAGAAATGTGTTAGTTTTTATTATACAGTTGTTTATTTGTTATATAATAATTATCATAGTTAATAATGTTTAGTTTAAACAATATAACCAGTTTTAATACATTTCCTAATGGATGTTTGACTAATAACTTATAATAAGTACTAAAGTACCAATTCGAAGACATTTAAAGTGGAGCCATTAATGTACCTATACATTGTATAACCAATCTTAAGTGTAATTTCATTGAGCCCTAAAAGTTTGTATAAATTGATCTTTGAATTTTCTATTTCATATTAAAGACGGTTTTTATTTTTTATTTTTCACATATTTCATTTGATAAAGTGTATGACGAGGAATGAAAGTAAGCAAATAAAAGTATTCATAAATAAATCGTTACAAGGCGGTTTTTTTTATTAGAAGTCCTTTTTGGTATCACAATATTGTATTACATTGTTCCATTTGTACAGGGGAGGTATTAGTAAATAATAACTAAAATCAGAATGTCGTAAAAACCGTTCCTGCAATATTGGCTTTAAAAATTAATTACTTATTTCTGTTCAATCTTTTATAATGTTGTCTATTTAAACAGTTAAACAAAAAGTAAATATCTTTTGATATTTATGATGTTTTAAAAACTAGTCAATTCAAATAAACAAGATAAAAACTTAATTTCTACATTAAAAAAAAAAGATTTAAATGAAATTTAAATACATAGTTACTTTGAAAATTTAAGGGAGCATGTTTAAAAAAGGACTACTATACAAACTATATTATTGTTTAGAAATGGAAAACAATTTACTTTGATTTGAAATTTGGTAGTACATATATTCATTATATTTTATGATAGAACGCGTGTTCAAATATTATTTATTTAAGCATCACTGCTTAAAAAAAAAAAAAAATGAGTCGACATTAATTTGTGACGATTGCCTTCTTATTATTATTGTTCGACGAATTCAGCTACGCGGTTTGAGGTATTGTTAAGAAAATGTTTTTGTACCGTGTAGTCCCCGTCTCGTATATTGTTCACCCTTCGAGAAAAGGAAGTTAATGTAGTACGATATAAATATAATTTCAAAATTGTAAAACGCCGAATGAAAAAAAAAAAAAAAAAAACAAAAACACAAACACAAACCACCGAACGACAGACGAGTAGGTATAATAATATATGTATATATACCTACTACTGCACCACTGTTGAGAGTATATAACTATATATATGTTTATCGTTGGTATACGGACGGACGAGGTACCCATGTTATTATAGAGTACACGAAATCTCGAACAGATTTATATGGATTCGAATTCTTCGTTCGAGTAGTTGGAATTGCTACGAAACGCTTAATGCGACATCCGTATTATATAGTCCCGTCAGACGTCTAGGCCGAGTGTCCCCAGACTACTCCAGTGGCGACCGTCGCCAGACCCTTTTCCAGTCTCGCCGTTCCGTGTTTGCATTCGGCGACACTGCGTTACGTATAACACTATATATATGGGTGCAGGTACTCTTTACATTTGATCTGCAGTAGACGACGCCAGCAACCGTCGGCCGTCGTCTGAGTAAATTTACGGAGGGGGTGGGTCGAAGCCAGCGCGGAATGTGTGCCGGAGATGTACCAAAAACGCAGTGAAAAAGGCGCCAAAAAATGACGTTGTTTTGTCCCTCGTGACTTATGATACATTTCAGTTATATACTTATATGAAATGTATAACGTCGTCATATATAATAAGGTGCAGCTGTCATTATAACAAAATAATACGCGCAATATTATACGCACACGTATTATAATATTATATGTTCTGTCGAAATATTTTTTCTTAACCGTCTCGTATAATACACTATAATGCCATTTTGTTATAAGACTGAAAAAAAAATAGTAATTCAAGACTAGATTGTATTGTATTTTGCAAACCAATATAAAATTGATTAAACATTTCGAATCAAATATCAAGAAAACTGTATTCATAAACTATTAGAAAACAACCATTCGTTAGTTTCGTTTCATTCAAACATGTAAAGAATAAAGATAGTTTATACAATTTTTCGTGTAAATAGCTACGCGGAAAATTATGTTAAAGATCTGGATTACAGATGAATCAAATTATTAAAAAAAATTTCTATTAACTATACGTCACAGGCGTTTACGCGAGTGAGGAGGTATATATAGGTTTATATTTTTTTTATAAATCCATAGTTTTGTTGCTTTTATTTATATTGGAATTTTTTAATATTTTGTTTTAAATTTTCATACATATATTATTTTATTTGTAAATTTTGATTCGTTTTCTTTTTTCATATTTGTTTATTGCGTATTAATAACCGTTCAAAAAGCTGTAATAACCTTAAATTTCATTAGTAGTTTAATTAAGTTATAATTTAGTATATATTCAATAATATATTATGCATGCAAGTGTATTTATAGTATGACTTAAAATTAATATTTTTCAATATTTCAAATAAAATAAATTGATATAATTATACAGACTTTTATACTTACTTTTAAATATGAGACTTAGTAAAAAATAATATTTATTGTATTTTAAATTGTTATCGTGGTGAGTGTGGACGGAAGCCATCATTTTTCAGAAAATTTTGAAATAAATATTTTTATCCCCTTCCATTAAAAAATCTCGAGAACTCCACTGTTAGGTATATTATGTATTATAGTAAAGTACATTTGCGCGTTAATATCAATCTGAAATCCGAAGCGATACACTCGGGCACCTATGTGCTATGTATTTATATACTTAATATACCTATACATATACATATAAATATAATACAATGTATAAGATGACATAAACCCTATTTGTACGAGGTTGACAGGCGGAATGTTTTGCTTTTGTACGTTTAGTCGGGGCGGGAAGAAAACAGGTATTTCTGGATAACGGAATATAATATACGAAATCCATAATAATAGTCCGATATTCCTACGAATATGTATATCCATGAAATGATAATAATAAAAAAAAGATGATAATTAAATGTGTCAAATGTTTGTGTATATTTTTTTATTCTCGTCAGATCTTATGGAACGTACTGTATTTATTTTATTGTCCGAGTTTTATTATTATTGTAATACGTAGGCACCTATGAACAAATATATAGGTACGTCGGGGGCAACATGCTTGGTCATATTGGATTAAACTACTGGAAGACGCGCGTTTCTACATAATATCTAACATAATATAATGTTATTATATAATAAATTTATTTATTATTCTTTACATCCTATATAATATACCTTAAGAGTTCAAACCTGTATGTGAATACGATTTTGAATTATTTTTATTTTGGAGTTTGGGATGTTTGGGTTGTAGGTAGACAAATAATAATTCCTTGCTTACTATAATGAATTATTCAAATCTATATAATGTGTATACATTTACGGTTGGTATTTGCTATTAGTAAACTATAGTCTATATTAAAAATGTAATAAGACGGCTTAATCATTATAAGCTAAATTTTTTTTCAAATATCGCAACAAGACGATTAACGTCATTATGGTAGGTACAAATTGTTAATATGTGCTGCCGTGTTGATAGTATTAAAAATATTTAGCTACAACTGTTTATTGGTATAAAATAATAATTTATTTTATAACTATATTAAAACTGATGTTTTATTGTTGTTTACCAACAGTATTTTTATGGAAAAATATATGAAAAGTGAAATTATAGCTGAAAAGATATTTAATGATTTAGGAAGTGTAAGTTAATTCATTTTTTTTTTTGTTGATATACATTGTCATGTATACCCTATATACTATAGAGAAATGTATAGTAAATGTTAATACAGACAATATGATTATTTAACGTTACAAAAATGTCTATTTCCTTGCGTTTTACATTATGATCGATGTATATATTAGAATTCTAAATAATATTTTAGAGTAAAAGTGTAAGCCACTGATAATTATAGATTTAACGACAAAATTGTATGTTACATTAAACACAATTTATAGGTAACTACAATACTTACCACTACAGTTCGTTAAAAAACTACGTTCATTATTGTTGCTTACTGACTACTGCGCAAGCAATTTATCGCGTATTTACAAAGTTAATGACTTAAGTGGCCTAAGCAATAATTGAGTTTAAAAATATGTGTACACAATTTATTTTACAACCTAAAGTGATAATCAACGCTTAATGTTTATTAGCCAATTAAATGATAAATGGTATACATAATACCTATGTGATTTCTTTGGCGCAAAAATTGTTGCGACATCGTTTTAAACTTTCTGTGTGCAGTTTGGTGTGCTGATACGCTGGTATGTAGTGGTACAAGGTTATTACATATAGAATTAATTATATGATGATTTGTTTACGGGTGTGGCAAGAAGTCATTCCTGCTGGTTCTAAATGTATCGTTAACGTGGTACGGCAGCTATAGATATATTACAATACATACGAGATTATTATTATTTTTTTTATTAACATAATTAAGGCTGTTTTAGAATAATTAGAGTTAATTATTGGAGATATTGCTGTTATAGAATCGCATGCCGTAAATTGAACGGAATGACACCAAAGCAATTAAAAACAATTAAGTATATTTTTTTTTATCAACATTTAAATGTTATTTATGGTTTATTGGAGTGTTAATTGTATTACGCATTATTATTATTATTATTATTGAAAATCAGTAGCAGGACATTTGATTTAATCTTATAATATAGCTGAGAGTGCCTAATTATATATTAATATTATATATTTATTTATATTAAATAGTACTGTTGTGTTATTTGCTAAGTTGTAATGTACCAAGTTAGAAATTCCTCATTTGAAATGAGCATAACAAATGGTTGGTTATCACATTATCAGCATAGCTGGTTAATAAATATATTTAAGCCAGGCTTACACAATATAAATCACACTACACCATGTCATAACGAGTTACATATTATAGGTTTCAAAATATTGGTAACACGTTACCTTTAATTGAATATATTCACTCTACATGACATGGTCACATGGTATAGTATGAACCAAGTTTTCAATTCAAGCAATACCATATTTATGGTTATTACGATTTTAAGAAAATTTATTATTAAAATATTTCAAAATCAGTATTGTAATCTTTTTCATTAACCTGTACATATGATCTATCTTTTAAATAATTTTCAAGTTAATATTTTAATGAATAAGTTTAGGGATTTTAATTATGCTATAGCTCAGTACTCTGATTACAAAAACCTATTTTTCAAGGCTTCAGTGTGTTTATAACATTTTTTTTTTGATATTAAACATTGTTACATAATAATAAAATAACATAATACTCAACAATTCAAGTCAAAATTTTCATCTTAGGGTGCACACAATCTGAAATGACGTTTGTATTTTAAGAATCATCTTGAAGGGTGTCAACTGTCAATCAGACAAAATAATTCATATTATGGTATTCCTGTAAGACGAACATTATATTCGATTAAAAATCATGTATACACAACCCCAACACAATTTTTGGTAAAATATTTTCAATGTCAATTAATTTGACCAAAAGTTAACCAGTTTGTTTTTATCTTGTTATTTTTATAAATCTTGACCTTCTGTTTATCAATTTCTAGAATAAAAACAGATAATTATTACTACATAAATACCTAAGACTTTTTATATTTTAATTTATTAGCATTTGACAATAAAATTTTCATTGATAGATATTTAATATAAATATTAAAAAAAATGGATTAAATTAAAAGTATTTGAAATCAAGATCAGTATGTAAAAAGCAGTATTTGAATACTTCACTATAATAATATGGTTTAATTACTAGGTATTAACTTAAAGTAAAGTTTTTAAAATCTGGTAAATACGTGACATGTCATGTGTGTGTATATGTAAATTTAAATCTGTCGTTTATTTTTTCCACCAAATGCTATTTTAATTTTTAGTTGTTTAAAAACACTCATTATACAGGTTCATAATTTTTCATTAATGAAATACAATATTCATTCGATATTTATTTTGTTAGTCATATCAAGGTCCGAGGGGTGTATGTCATCACTCATCCCTCTATATATATTTACCTTACTTATATTCGTATGACACCATGTGATCACGTGTTTAATTCTGGTGAATTATATTAGGTAGATACATACTGTTATTAAACTAATCGAATTATGACTCAATAGTCGATGTTTGATCAAAGGTAATTCAATCGTGCAAAAAACTAATAACATAATATAGTTTATATTATGAACCACGATGAGTCCATTTAATCAACTTAATTGATGCCCATATGAGCTGTTAATAAATGTGTTATGAAATAGTATTAGAAGATATGTTCGTGTTATATTTTTTAATTTATCACTGTTGCGTGCCATAAGGTAGTACAAAACATTATTCATTTTAGTGACGATGATGTACACAACAGAATATTTCTCCATCAGTTTAAGCTGGCATTTAAATCTCGATATTTAAATAAAAAACAGATTTATAAATTAAGAATCATACGGGATAACAATAAACGATGGGTTAGGTTTTTATTTAAATTCGACACGATCATCGAAATAATACATAACGCGGGTGAGTAATATACATATAAATATAAAAATACTCGAATGTTCGATGCGTTCAAAAATCGCCCGCGTGTTTTACACCTTTGAACCCAATAATATATGTTCCAACCGCCGACACTAATCGTCCGAACGGCACCTGGGCCTGATGTATACCGGTACCAGATACGTGATTTTTGACAGATAACCAATGGAATCCTCTTATACTATCCTGTGTATATACTATAATTACCATATATATACCGCGGTCGGGGTGGCTCGAGTAAACGACAGACAGATTCGTGTGTGCCGGAATGATGTTTGGGTATAAATAATAAGAATAAAAAAAAAAGTAGAAAAAAAACCATCTAAAACTTTATGTTTCGATCCGGTTAGTCGTTTACGATTTATTATTTTTATTTCTCGCATAAGGTAATGCGTGCAGTGATCCACCGTAAAATTACCATCAGTGTCGACCCCACTAATCACGAGCATATCACACAAACACACATACACGTATACAATATAATATACATGTATTCATATATAGACACATCACTGAGCTTCGAATACTACTAGAAATATATATAATATTTTGTTATTATATAAGTGATTCGACGGGACTCGTGGTGAGTAAGCATTCGTCTATTGTTTTTTTTATATTCGGCCCCATCGACATGGCATCCAACAGTGAGCGTTTTTTTTTTTTTTTAATTGTCTGCCTCGCTTCAAAATTGTTATTAAGAAATATTGTAATTAAAAAATAGAAATAAATACGCTGTTTGAAGTTATTGACAGGAAGTGTTTTCTAATAAACAAACCACATGGTTATAATAATATTATAACCAGCTGGCTCTCTGCTGCGCGAATAAATAAGCTTTTTTAACACGCATAAATCAATAGAAAATGCGCACGTACGTGTATAAGACGATTACGTATGAAAATACACGCATAATATAATATATTATTATACTTGTTTAGTTGTTTATGTTATGAAAAAAAATCAGGACTAAACAAAGTACCTATAAGATATAACGCAATTTAATTTGAAAATAATGAAATTAATAATGTTTTATTTTATGGTTATTTTTCCAAGGCTTATATTCTTTATAATATAATAAAATTATGTATGTGTAATTGATATGGTTATTCTTACAGCGATATCGTTACCTATAGTTTCTTTTATAACTTATATAAGATTTGTATTTATTTATCTACTATATCTTTGATGAAATAATCAAAACCAATAACAATTTTATTTAGTGTCCCGCGCTTTTCATTTTTAAAAAAAATACCACTTCATCGAGGATTGATACAACACAACACAGTAAATTCATGTTTAAATAATGTTACTTTAAGTGTTGAAATTCTCGATCAAAAAATAGAAATATTTTTATATCGATTATGTGACGAAATAATTATCTTATAATAAACTGCAAAATGCAATTAGATTACAGTATGTGCTTTTAACAAACATACTATCGTAAACTTGTACGATAAAAAATATATAATATACAAGAATCATCATAATAATTTAGGACAGTCTCATAAAAAATAATATCTTAATATCTGTGAGCATGTTGTGGTTCGTGTAACTTTTGAACAACTAGATAGTTTTCAATAAAAGTTTCAATAGATTATTTAAGACTCGGAGTGTGTTTATAGTTAATTATTTTAATTTCTATAGGTTGCTATAGAGTGGTTCACACATAAATTTAGTTTTGGCTCTCGAAAAACGAATATTTTTTTGTTTATTTTAGTAATTGCCGTTATCGGTTATAGATTATATTATTATAATAATGAGTTGAAATATGATACATAAAATTGTTTACAAATAAATTTAAAAAAAAAACAAATCCTAAAATCAAATATTTATGAATATAATTACAATGATCACTTTTATGATTTGCAAACACGACTTGCTTTTTTAATTCTGAACATATTTTTAATATAAACATATAAAAACGAATGCCAATTTTAACAATATTGGATTTCTATTGGGCTTTGGCTTTTGAGAATTTGATAAATCTGTCTTCAGTTTTTTGTGTTTACATCAAAAATACGCCCAGAATTAAGAATTAGAAATTAATAAAATTATTCAATGCAATTATTGTATTATATTCTTTCAAATAAAGTAAAAAAACGATTCAGAGATATAAATTAATTTTAACCCCGGGAAAAGCTGCAGGGTTATACGGCTAGTATATATATGTATATATAGTTGATCTCAAAGTTTAGGTATTTTTCTATAATATGTGAAATCGGATGAGGTACAAATTATCAATAGGTAATTTAATATATTCATAAATAAATACCCGCAGTGCGTATTAATTAACGCCGGAAATTCTTCATAATAATAATATAACTGAAGAGAAATAATAATGCACCTAATATATGCGTATGAATGCATTGTATAAACTTAATATTCTTTATTGCATACTTGCATGTACCTATTATAATTGTAATATAATTCGACATGTTAGTAATTTTAAATAATCAATACTACGTAACATATTATATTAATATTACATATTAATGTCTAAATATTGTTCGAAGTAACGGTAACGATGTGTAGAGTCTGTAACAGTGTAACTGACTCAATATTATAATAATGCACTTCTACACCATCACAGAGACTTACACGTGTATAAGACCCATTGGAAATTAATTTCGAACGATTATCTTTGAAGTATGTGTTAATATTTTACGAGTAATAATAATAATAATAATAATAATAACATATCGAAATACTTAACAAATTTACTATAAGTGTTGAGTACGGGTGGAATACATATCGTGGGGAATATATAGCGACCGTATACATAACGACTAAAATATTACTGAAGCCAAACTAAAATAATAAAACTTTATGAAATAGGTACAGTCGTGATCGATACGTTCAAAACGATAATACAACATTCGTATTTCTTCGAATCCGTGTGCGAATTTGAATTTTATAGTATTGCTACTATTTGTTTCTCGATCAACTTCGGACATGCAAACGTAATTTTCCGAGTCACAGCTTTACAGTAATAAGGGGACTGGGCGAACACACTAAAATGCACATTTGATAACACATATTAGGTATTGCGTGTAACTACCAAATCATTCCACGTTCTACGGGCTATGGAATACAGAATATTGAATAATGCATATTTACATAACATTGGTTCTGGACGAAAATCCAGTTTTTATAGACTATGCCGAGGTAGTACGACGCCGATCGTTCAAACATCGAATAACATTTATTGTAGACGAGCGATAGAAGTTCGATGCGCGTAATGATACACCCAGAACCGTACCTTGTAGCAATGCGCGAAGGAGATTATTCAAAATTTAATATTATGTTGCTGACCATATTGTGACCGAATAGTATGTATAAAATAATCACACACACACACGCGCATTATAGGCGTGTGTATATATACGACAAACCGCGG
Organism: Rhopalosiphum padi; assembly: GCF_020882245.1. Classification (NCBI taxonomy): domain Eukaryota; kingdom Metazoa; phylum Arthropoda; class Insecta; order Hemiptera; family Aphididae; genus Rhopalosiphum; species Rhopalosiphum padi. Next base: position 36,435,548 of record NC_083598.1, read on the forward strand.
TCTCTGCAGGCCGTTATTATAATAAGTATAATTACATATATTTATTGTATATTACGAGTGGACGTATGGACGGACGTCCTATACACAAATCCAGAAGCGGTTGCTCGCAAATGTCTGCGGGCTACTGTATACGATAATAATTTTGTACCTACGTATTACGCTGCGCCGTGTATAGTTCACGTACTCGTATCGAACGCGACAGTAATAATCACACCCTCTTCGCCCACACTTATACCGTGCACTGCAGTACAGTAAATAGCAATCAGCTCGGTCATCCCGGAGCGAAAACAACAACAGTAGTAATAACAACAATAATAATAATAATAAAAAATAAAAAATAAGTCTCACGTGGCTAAGTAAATCTATAGACATGCTATAAGCTGAACATTTTTTTTCATACCTATCTCAGTGGCTGCGTTCCACAGGTTTGGTGGAAAATAAGAATTTATTTAGCCACGAATTCTCGTGCCTCATCGTACCTACGTTTTTGTCAAACATAATAATGTCACGTAATGTAATATACGATGGTCGTGTAAGTAGTACTCGTGTCAGCCGGGCTGTATATTGCATGCACCCGAGGTTACGCACACAGACACGCGCGTGTGACGCGTAAGCACAGATGTGTGTGTAATAATTATATATTTTTTTTATTTATTATTTTCAATAGTGTGTGTGACGGACGAGTGGTATTATCCACGGTGAGCAGACATCGTATAGGGACGGCGCGTGGAAAAATCCGACCGAACGAACATTAGACGACCTCTGTGGTTATGTAGTTTATTTCGACTGTGGCGTGCGCATGAAAACCATAATGGGAATAATGAAAATCGATTTAAGATCGATCGCCGTCGTCGCATCATATTATTTACGTACATAGTCGCGAGGTGCGCAATTCGATCGGTGAAAAAAAAAACAAATTGCTGTGACGTATCGTACGATCGACGTGATTATATTGTATATTATGTCTATACTGCCCACGTGATCTTTGCACGCTCGGTCCGTCTGTTCAAAGCCCCATAGACGCATAGAAGTCATTCGATGACCGGACCAGGTCGAGGTGCTGTCACGTGTGAATCCTTGTTACAATAATATCACATTCGACTGGCACAAGCGTCAAACTAAGTGTCATTATAGTCCGACGGATTCGTTTCGGTAGTGATGTACAACTGTACAAGTGTCGCCAGACGCGTGTGCTCCACGCGTGCCGTCCGGGAAAGCTGTGATGGAATTTTCAACAAATCGACCAGACAAAGACTGTATTATGATTTGTATGGATAATAACGATGTTATCTAGCTGTTATATACACATATAATATATATTAATTGCAGTTATAAAAATAACTGCGGCGTTTATTCCGGATTTAATCAAAAATCTCAAACTTGGAATACCAGCTAGTATACCACGAATGAGCTTAATTTTCGTGCGTAATTGGACACAATAGCATTTTGTTGAAAATATTTAGTGGGCATCTATTTGTAAGTAAATAGGTAAATAATAGAAAAAACTGGATTTATACAGAAGAGCTAATATTAACGGTACACAAATCGTTAGATTAACATACATACATTACACAAGTATCTACAACAATTATGCTTTCCAAATTTCCAAAAAAATTAGTCCGTAGAGGTAGATTCCTGAGCTCCGAAGCTAACAGTACTGCAATCAACATTTCCAATATAATGTTGTTTTGGAAAAATAACATTTAGTGTGAGCGTCTTCCAAAGACAACCATATTTTCGAGTACTGTAATATACATGTATAATATACTACTTTTTATGATTATCTTTTATAAAGATAACAATAATATGCTTTATGCTCCCATAGAATAATATAATATTAACTCTATAATTACCAAAACTATAAAACTAATTGTATAGATACAGATGTTTTTTTTGTGTACTTATTTTTATTAAAAAAAAATATAGTATTATACATTTGACCTCTAAATCTTGTCGCTATATAGAACTTAATTTGTGTTTATCATACTGGTCAGTAAATATGTTTAGCGCTTCATTTGTGGCAGGAGTATATGACTGGCCGAATTGAAATAATAAACTTGGTACATGTCCTGCGTAACCAGCCATAAATTTTTTGTGAGGATTGGTGTTTTCCAAAAAATAAGGTGTTTCGCTAGGTGGAACTGTCAAGGTTGGTTCGTATTGTTTTTTGAATAATTTCACACCTTCAAAGTTCTATAAAATATTTTAATAATATATTTTCCAAAATGATATACAATAATGGATAATCATTTTAATCTCGTATTTGATAAAAAAAAAAGTATTAAATTAATAAACTAGTGAAATGTATATTTAATCTATAGATTATAAATGTTAAAATCAAATGTTTAAATAACTAAGCAATTCAGCAGTAGAATAAAAAATGTATAGATATTTTTCAAATGTTAATTATTCTAAAATGAATTAGGTAAAAAGTGGTTTTGGCTATCCTAAACTTTTACTGGTAATTTTTCGAAACTGTTGAGTAACAAATAATTGGCTTTATTAAAATAACAATAATAAAAAAATAGTTTAAAAACGTTTTCATGTATTATCACTGCAATTTTTACTTAACCTTTTGGAACGGCTGTTTATAATTATTGACATCTTTAATCTTCTTATCAAATTTTTTAGAATATCCTTGAGACTCTTCACATTGTGGACACAAACATGAATTTTGTATTTTAACAAAATTGTTAATTCCCAGAGTTGCGTCTACACTAAATCTTATTCAATAATAGACATATTAAATACATATTTTTTATTAAAGATATAATAACAGTCATTAGGATGCCTTTTTTAGTAGATATTGTTAATATTGGGAAAAAATAGTTTATATTATTTGAAAATATTTATGTATACTTGTTTCCACATAAGAAGTTATATTGAGGTATATATCCGGCATAGCCAGGTATCATATCAGTAGTATATTTGCAACTTCTAGTTTCACATCGCTTATTTATAGAGTCCTTTTCTTCAAGAGTACAAAACTTATCATCGTGTACGTTAGTAAGGTCACTCAGTACTGGTATGTTAGATCGATTTATTGTTTCGTCAAAAAACAAATCGTGAGTTAATTTTCCATAACTCTGACCATAGTGAAATTTGTAGCCTGGAACATATCCAGCGTATCCGGACAAATAATGCGGTTGGGGTGATAAAATCTTTTTGATAGACCCCATAATAAACTGTAATTCGATTAAGTTAAATAGTTTTAAGCACAACTGAAGACTGGATTTATAAATTAATTAAAATGTAATAATAATTTTATATAACCATGACAACTTTAAACAATATATGTGAATAATTAAGGTACTTAAGCATAAATATTTTTTAATTTTCTATAAAAATCTAAGGCGTTATTGTAACGCTAAAAAATATGTCGCTTAAATTATTCTTTCTATAATGTTAATGAATATAAATTTAAATATTTTTTAATCATGCAATTTTCATAAAATAATTTAGGCTCAAATCATAAAATTTCAAGTGATGATAGTATTAGTTTTTTTTTTAATTATATCTAAAAATATACGATTAATTATTTAAATAGGTACTGAAAATACTAAACTAACTTAATTTTGATTTAAATTATTATACATTATATTGATTTAATTCTGATAAATTATAACTTGTATTATAATTTATTAAACTTTAGCCGAGTTGTGACTCAATGTTTGACCAATCTATACCAAAGGTAATTTGTTCAATTTTCAACTGTGCAGAAAACTAATAATTATAATATATTTATTTAAATTCTGTTTAACAATAACGTATAATATACGCGCCATTGAGTTATTATTATTAGTTATTAGTAATAGCTTATTATCTATTACTGTTGTTTTTATTCTGGGATGGCAAAGTTGACTAAAAGTGACGGCCAGTGGACAATGAGACCCGAGGGTATGGCTATAACACGAACTACATCATATACAGGTTAATCTTAATAGTACCTATGTAAGTATGAATGTATAAAGTCATTATTGTATACGCTAGTCGGCAGATATTTTTTGCTTTTGTATTCGTGTCCATAGTACAAAAAAAATGCAATTTTCAGAAAACTATAATTCTTATTATATTGAAATATCATAAGCTTTTTTTAAATTTTAGATAAGTAAAATCTATTATATTATTCTATACAAACATAAATAATGTATCTTTAAATCAAATCTTATGATTTTAGCATGAAATGTTAAGATTTAGAAAATCATTTCACTTGTGTTGTCATGCGTATTTACTAGTAGACTTGAATTGGCATTTTTTTTTATAATGTCAGTCATGTCACCTCTCTCGTCGGGGTGTGATATGTAATTACTTATAATTAGCGGTATGCAAGGAGACGTTTGTCGACTTGTCGAATTAACCGGGTAACTGCGTGCGTTGGCCTCAGCTCGAGGTTATATACGCACACGCAGACACGCACGTGTGACGTGTAGGCACGGGACACGGGTGTGTGTATAATTTTCAATAGTGTGTGACGGTCGATGGACGAGCGGTATAGGAGATCGCAAGAGAAAATCGTCGGAACTGCGCGTGGAAAAATTCGGCCCGACGAGCACGCGACGACTTGTAGGGAGACGGTGATCTCGTACATTTCGACTGCAGCGTGCGCGTGAAAATTGAAATGGAAATAATAAAAATCGATTTAAAATATGTCGTCGTATATTATTGTATTGTCAAAAGGTGCACGCACAAACCGAACTGTGGAAAAAAAAAACAAATTGCGGCGACGCGACTTCGTATTATATACAGCCGGCAATTAGTCGCCTACTCGCCGCGTGATCTCCGCACGCATGATCCATTTGTTCCGGGCTCCGAGACGCACAAAGGTTAATCGATGACCGGACCCGGTCGAGGTGCTCTTTCACGTGTGAATCCGTGTCATATTCGACCGACACACGCGTCAATCGATGTGTTATTATATTATCATCGTCCGGCGGATTCGTCTCGGTATCTGTAGTAGCCAGGTAGTATAATGCGATCGCTTCGCCGCCACCGTCCGCAGGAAAATTGTGACGGAATTTCCAATAACCGCGTATACCGGACGCGGGTATCCGCGATACCGTAGTAACAACGATGGTGTATAGACGCGGTATAGCTTCGAACTCGTATGGGCAATAATAGACTAATAAATTATTAAAAAATAAAATGATGTTATTATAACAACGACGGGGGATTGCTATATTTGCTGTATGCAGTTTTTAGAATAGTCGGATAATAAAAGTCCGTTTGAGTGACGCGCGACGAAGAAGACGAAGACGGTGGAATGCGCAGGACGCGGTAAAAATTGAAAATATAATAACATAATATATTTTGTATTATTGTTGTACCTACACAACAAGCGGCTAGAAGTCACGACGGGTGGTCGACGGCGGGTCAGCTCGAGGGGACTTGGTTAATATATTATTTTCGATTGCGACAATATCGAATCGGGCGCCCGTCGCAACACGCGGTGAGTACAATGCACATATACACACGTTATACGCACCCTGTTTGTTTTGTGTTTGCATGTGAATGTGTGTGTGTGTGTACTTGTGATAAACATCTAGAATACTCGAGAGAGGGACGGATGGATGACGTCGAGTCGTCGACGACGAGGGCATTCTAGATTTAATCGGGTCGGAGGTGAAAATAAATTTAACACCGGTCAAAACGACGTTTGCGTCGAGGAATCATCTCGGGTGTATAATATGTAGGGAGGGGAAGGGCGTCTATCAATCAAACGAATTCTTATAATGTACCCCCGTAGATAGGGACATATTCTTCGATTAAACTTGTATAGTTGTACACAATACAATTTTCGATAAAATATTTCCATTGAATATGATATGATGATTTTGATCGAGGAGTGGTTTACTCGAACATTTTAAATCTAAATCAAAATTTCGCAATATTAGATAAAATTGTTATTAAAATATGCCTATTAAAACAAAAATATATGTTTGAAATTTGTATTATAGTTTATTATTAGTTTTTAAATATTAATTATTACTGTATTTTAACACATTGTTATGGCTAGAAATAAAAAACATAATTTTCAAAACCAAGATATGTAAATAAATATTATACAGTTTCGTCAGATATCTAATAAGTAATAATTATTGTGGTAAAAACGTATTTTATCAATACCTATAATATTGGTAGGTATAAAAAAAAACTTATTACAATTTGAGCTTATTTAAAGCAATTTTAAATTTGTAAGACAGTTCACTGAAAAAGTTAGAAACAACTATAACAAAGGAAAGATAAGATATATATTAATTATAAACTTCTAACGACTTTGTGTTTATTATTATTAAAATAAAATATACTGTAAAAAAGATTTAAAACCCGTTAATTTAAATTATATTTAACCTATTTCTATGGTTATCTAGCGTTAAAATGTAATGACTAATGACCACTATTATATATTTTTAAATTGTATTAATATTTAAATACAGGAAAGTATCTTTAATATTTAATACTCTTTAAAATTAATTGCAATACGAAAATGTAGTTATTATAATTTAAACATTTTTATGATATATAGAAACATTATTATTATTATTATTATTAGTTGTATATCATAATAATATAAACCTAAATAAAACATTGATCCTTACAATTTTATTTACATTATATTACAGTATATTACAGTATATATATCATCTTATTTTTTATAATATTTATTACCTACAAGGATAATATCCACGTACCATTATCACTGATATAACATTCATTGTATTAAGCACATCAATTTACTTTGTAATGTAATGCAGCACAACCTGCAATCAACCAATTTGTTATTTCTATTATGTATAATAGTATAATAAATATATTATATTTTTGCAGAATTACAATAAACGATGGTAACAGAGGAGTACAGATACATGTACATATGTAGTATTGTTCGTACAGAACAGGAGAAATAAATATAAATACATTTAAATAAATTGTTCAAGATTTATATTTATATTTTATTATTTTTTTTATTGTATTTTGAAAATTATTATACTATACAATTATTTTATAGTTTTTGAAACATTATTTGTAATAAATTTAAATATAATTGAGTATAATTTGTCTAGGTAATGTGAATTATTATATATTAAATGTAATTTTTTAAATAATTTTGTTAAACATTTTTTTATACATAGTATGTAAATACTTATTTATTACATTTTTATATTAATTCTTATAATAATAATTTACCGATTAAAAACTGATATTTACTAACACACTATAAATATTATTCATGGATCAATATGAATAATATAATAAAAAAATTAATGTAAGAAAATATTCAGCTTACAAAATGTTAACTTACAAATCTTGAAATTGTAATAGATTTTCTATTGTAGTTTGGTTATAAATACTTAAAAGTATCGCAGCGTTAAAATCGCTGTCTCGCTGTGTTACAGAATTAAAGTCTCTACAAGTCACCATAGGAGAAGTTATTACTTATTACCAAATATCAATAGTATAAAAGAGAAAATAGAGAGATGAACCATTTCTTTCTAATCTTAGTCTTAGGTAGATTTTATTTTATTCTAAAGTATATCAACCAGCTCGTGATATATTGCAGTAAGCTACGGTTTAGAATGACTATTAAATTATGCCCTCGAAATTACTTTGACGTTCACCCTTGGGCGAAAAATCCATTTACTATCCAAGTAATGAATGCCGGGAAATCATAACATTTGGATATAAGTATATTCATTTATTAAAGCATGTAATATGATAGGTACATGAAATAAACGTAGCTATTATTAATTATAATTTTCGTGTAAATTGATGATTACTATCAGCTTATAAGTTATTAAGTTAAAATTAAATTATGGTTTATTTATAATATATGTTTTATTGTCTTTGACAGATTTGGCAATTAATATAACTTTTAATAAAATAAAATAATATTATAATTTATATTATACGTTATAATCGATATATATATATATATATATATATATATATATATGGTGAGAAATTCAAAAATGATAAATAAATAAGTTAAAATAACAGTAAAAAATCATATTGATAGCTCCATCCAGAACAGTTTTCGAAACAAATTATAATCGATCACTTTCTTATAAATAAACTACACATGTCTAACACGCCCATAAAAACGGACCTACCTATGTCGCATTTTATATAAAAAGAACTCCGACAGAAGTCAAGCGAATCAAGACGCGTATCTGACATCAAAATTATACTGTCTCAGATTTGAAACGTAATAATTCATTAAAATTTGAAATCGTTATTGCTTGCATAAAATCTAGATATGGAACAGAACAAGAACTGTATACATTTTACAATTGTAAATGTTTCTTTTTCTTTAGGTTTTTTATAATTGCGTTTAGGAACGGAAGACTTAATAATTTCTAAACGACATTTATAGAAAATAAAACTAAAAAAAAATTGAAAATTTAATTATAAATAAAAAATGATTGTATAATCATTTTATGAGAATTGCAAATATTTTAAGTTATTTGTATTCAAGTTCACCTAAAAAACAAAATCGATGTTTTCGAAAATTGGATTTATTTAAAAATTCCCGTTTTTCCTAATTGTAATATAAAGTACTAGGAGTTTTTTATTTGTACCCTTCAAAAGTTCAAAGTACCAACTACAATAAACTTTTCTACAGTAAAATACAGTTATCTTGTGTAGATACGAGTAACTTTTCCATAGTGCACTTTTTTCAGTTATGATAACTATAATGTAAGAAAAAGCATCATTTTACATTTTTAGAATAGCTTTTTTTTGTCTATACGTAGAAGTAGGTATATATAAACTAGTATATGCAAGTTATAAATCATAATTTATATACTAAATATATTTAAGTATATTATGGATTAAAAATAATTGTTTTTGAAATTCATAAACACTATTAAAAGCGCATATTTATATGCTTTATACTTATTAATCAAAGACGATATGAATTTATCTAAAATCACTAGCTGGATTTTCTTATGAGGGTCATCGTTGCCCTCGTATCAGTAAATCCAGATGACTGAACACTGAACAGTATCGAACATTTTAAGTGATAGTGAAAACATTGAAAACATTATTATTTTTTTTTTTAACATTAGGTAGTCTTAGAAAAGAAGAAAATCATTTATAAGCGGTTCAGATTGTTCAGAATATAATGTGAAAAAAAAGTCCTTAAAATATGTAATTCAAATAATTAAAATATACGGCCGTTTTTATTAGTGAAAAAACCGACAGTAAGTACATAAAAAAATGTAAAAAGTCTAAAATAATTGTTAATTTACGAACTTATCATAAGATGAATAATTTATTTTTATTTGGTTAAACGTATCAATTGATTGCCAACGTATTAACTAACCTGTTTGTTCTATATAATTTCTGAAAAAAATATTAGAATTGGCAATGAAATCTACTTGAAAACAATTTTCATATATAACTATTAATATTACATACGAAAAAATCATTATAAAATCAATACATTTATCTTCCGCTAAAAATCTAAAATGATAAAATTAAAATTAAAATGCTTGTCAAACTATTGGTTTTACTTAAACCCAAATAAGAATTGAGATGTAAAAACAAATACCATAATATCTGCATGTGATTGACGAGAGAGGCGTAAGAAGGATGAAAATTCGTATAGATCTGAGTAGGAGGAGGTGTTTTGGCATCGTCCCTGAATGACAAACCTAAATATTTTATATTATATTTTAAATTGTATAATGCGAAACGAAATACGATTGTACGAACAAATTTTCGCATGGCATACATTATAAAATAAAACAATAATATATAAAAATAATACATTTTAAATGCATTAAAACAATAAAGGATAACATTTAAAATTATATTATTGAAAAAACAAATAAGTATTGACAACATTTTTAAACCAATATTAAACAAAAACTAACTTTCTTTATATGCAGTATAATTTTTTTCAAATCTTCTTTTTTTTTTTAATTCAGAAAAATTCTTTATAGGTAATTTGTAAATTATCAAATATTCATGATCAGTGTATAAATTCATATAGTTTAAACAACTTAAATGTATATTCTTATTTGCCAAAGTCAATCCATATTTAAATATATTTTATTAGTTTGATTTAAGTCACGAAATTTAAATTTAAATTTAATTTATTTTTAATTTTATTAGAAAAGCTCTGCTGACACTGAAGTCGTATAAATGGTATCGATCCAATTGATAATGATCAGGTTCAACACATCTTCAACGACGACGACACGTCGACACATATAACTATCTCGTCAAGTTAATCTCGTTAACTTCTATTAGACAAACATACTTGAAAAATCATTTTCTGATAAATCAAACGTTACTTCTACAGATGGTGACTTCAGTAGCGACTCTGTTGATGACCGGTATAATTCGATTGATAACAATTAGGATCTGCTTTTTCATTTTCTTAACTTAATTGTATTTATTACAGTATATCTTCAGTAAACACTGTACACACGTTGAAGTGAATGCTTTTGTAACAAATAAATCAACACAGTTCCTATAATAAAGGCAACTACGATTAAATAATAACAAATAGAACTGATTACCTAGTTCTGAGATAATTATTATTTTCCTGAAATTTAATAAGTTCTTTTTATGTTTTACGATTATCATTTTTTTCTCTATGATTTATAGTGTCATAGACACTTGCCATAAGAAATTTTGTATTTTTTAATACTTCGACATAAGTTTGTCCCACGTTAATCTAATACTAAATACTATTTATTAAAATAAATAAATTACCTACGGGCTGGTTTGTACATCCTCTCAAAAATAAAAGAATAAAATAGAACTATTAAGAGTAATTTCTAAATGATCCTCCCCTTCCCTGTTAACCAAATATTTCTTAGTAATTTCTATTGTTTTTATCGAATTAAAATTGTACGTATGTGACTAATGTAGAAGATGTGCTTGCTGTAATGAAGACCTTTAAACGAAAATAAACAACGAAAATAATTTGTTTAATTTATTATATTTTGTACTCATTATATTTGTTTTCTTATAATAAATAATTGTTTATATGTTAACCAGATTCATTTTAATCATAACTGCTATTTGGTCTATAATAAGAGTTAACTAACTAATTAATACGTGCTGAAGATTGTACATAAAAAAAAAAGAGATACATCATCGCTGCTACTGCAAAATATCTATTTAAATCACTTATTGTTATAATAGATATAATAAGTGTGGGTTTTCAACCCGTGGGATCGTATTTGTGTACACGTGTCGCGTTTAAGTGGCTCTCACAGCCCCGAACACTTATATACCTACTGGGCTAATCACCAAAATTTTTCTGTTTATCGTACACAATATCACTATAATATTATAATATATATATATATATTATATATACATTATACATATTATACACCCTTTAAAAATCTAAAAAAAAGCACTCGACGGTTACATATAAAAGAGGGACATGTCAACACAATACACATAATGGCGGTGACAAAACGCAGGGAGATTGTTCACATTGTCATAATTCAGTCTTCAGCCGATTGTGTGCTTTTAAGCGGCGGGTGTGCTGCAGTTCTCGAAGGATTAACCCTTATCGCCGTCATACGGTCGGAATGGTATTTGGTCGCCGTACTTGAACATAATATATTTTTGCCTGCTGGTCTTCCGAGTGCAGTTACGAGTTTAATTTTAAAAGTTATTATTACATTATATTATTAATTATTTTATATATAGCTGGTATTATCCGTATAAATCGCTCATATTATTACCTACCTAGTTATATTCAATTGTAGTGTAACACTGCACTTTTTATTTTGTTTTCTTTTTATACTCCCTTTATACTCGTAATGAGTTTTAATAAAACGAGATACGATTATATCAATAAAAAAATATTACAGAAATTTCAAACAACGATTTTTACCGTGTAGCCATTGCTTTCCGGGTGCGTATACGACGCGGTTTAATTCCTATTCGGCTTCTGAAGAATACTTTAAACGATTTTTATATTTTTAAGACGATTATAAGTAGATTGTCACGGTACATCTCTTGACAGACAGAAGGTCTAATGATTTTTTCCCCTCTCCTTTGTTCCTAAACGTTTAACGTTCCTGTATATATATTTATACGTATATTGTACTTTAATCGGTTTATAGCTTTAAAATTGTATATTTTCTTTTTGTCGGAGCCGCCTCAGAGGATTCCGAAGCCACTCCGAGCAACTCAATAATAAATCTGCTACCCGTCTTGGTGTGTGTGTGTAAAGAATAGCGATTTACATTCCGCAATCAGAAATATTCTGAACGCAAAAAAAAAAAAATACAATTTTTACACAAGGCCAACGTAGAGAATTTTTTAAAAATATTTGTATTGTTAAGAAAACAGTTCTTTTCCCGTGGAATCAAAAAACACGTTTTGAGATGAAATATAAAATAATCTATTTAAACATTTTTAACATAATGGAGAAGGTAGAGTAGTACCTATTTATTTATCTACACGGAAAATTTCTTTTAAAGTTTTACATTTATATTTATCGTATAATATTATTATTTATTATAATTTAATCATTAAAAATAATCGAATGCATTTATTCTAAACGTTGGGTATTAAAAATGACTTACTTGAATTTTTAACCATAGCCAACATTTTATCTGCTCTTAGTTTTTTCATTATGAGTGCTTGAAATAGTGTACTACCTAGGTGTTTTAATTAAAATGAAAATTTTAAATTTATTTTTGTTTGTTGTACACTTGTATGACAACAAGGTAACAAATTGTTTATTTATAATTTTTTATTCGATATTACCCACAGATATTATTATATTATTATTATTATATCTGTAATATTACCTAATGTCTTATCATAAAACCATAATAATAGTTATATTCATATAACTCGTATACTTTTATTATGTTATTGTAATAATTATGAATAGATTACACATATAATACGTCATATATTATTATTATAATACTATTAACATATTTAATTATAAGTAAGGCTGATATTTTAATGCTTTAAAAAATATTAAAAATTAAATTTATTTAAAAAAATATATTACAAAATTTATTTTTATTTTTTAAAATAAGTATTAGGTAGTAGAATTAGTATACCTAAATTTAAAAAAAAAGTTGTACAAAAAGCTATATCTCATTTCAAGGTTCTAAAAAAATCACATTAGCTTTATCGTAGACGTCGTCTAGACTCATCGTTATCTAGGTTTTGACGTTTCAACTATTGACCGATAATATAATACGAATTACAAGTAATAATTGATACATTGCATTGCAGTCACACAGATTGTAAAATATGAGGAGTACAACACAATTTATTATTAGTACACTTGCTTTGGGTACTTGCTTCTGGTCGAGTGAGTGAGTCCCTTTTCAACCAAAATCGTATGCTTTACCTTTTCGGTTAATTTACATTTTGACCAAATACAAACCCAATATTTAGTATTTAAATTATTTTATACGTACTTATAGAAAAGTATAAAATTATTTATCGGCGATCATCGAGTTTGATTGTGATGATAACTACCATGTATAGAACATACAATGTGCCCCAAAAGTCCTGTATCACTCTTAATTTCTCTGTAGAAAAACAATATATTTAAATGTGTTTTTTTATTATAAGAGACTTGAATGCTAGTAATGCTACGAGTAAATAGTTTATAGAAAATCAAATTGTTGTATGGGATTATCATGAAACAGTATCACAACAATCATTCACCATATGATCGGGGTACGCAATTTCGAGGCAAATCATTGTTGACTATATAGTATATACGTACATTTCATACAACTTATATTCTTAATATTTTCCTCTAAGTATTACAAAAAGTAAAATTTAACATTTTGGTTTTGCCCAATGAATTTAGTCAAAAACGGTCATCCTTAACTGCAGTCGGTGGTATATTGGTGCTTACCAGTTCGGGTATGACGATTGAAGCGCCGTTGGTGATTTCAACAGCCACCCTTCGTTCACAGATTTATAGCGAAACGATCGAAACGCGATTCGCGAGGGCAATTAAAGATTTGGTACGATAATAATAATATAATAATAGTAGGCACCTATACCTCCTGTCTGCATGGCGTTGCCCGAGGTGCGCTTGCACTTGTCGACCAGCTACGTTATACGTACTAAATAATGTGTATACAATAATACCTATTAACCGCCTTACAGCCGCCCCGATGCCGTTTGACATGATGGATATTGTTGCTGATCGGAGTGCCGCTATTCCTTTATGTATCGATCACCACCGGTCGTCTCGAAAAACACACAAAACCAGCCCCGTGCGCGCGATGAGCGTCTTATGTATATTATTCGTGTGTTCGAAGCGGAATAATATATAATATAATAAACTATATGCTATTGTACTACGTACTACATTAATATTATATATGGGCCGTATACGCCATTATAATATTTTGCGGGACGCGTCGCGATATTCCGTCGGAGTTAATATTGTTACGGTTACGCTTTTGTGGTTTTGCGGGCTCACCCCATTGTGCCCACGGTTTATCCGATTTTCTGGAGTATTTTATCGACAATAAGTGTGCGTTATTATTATTATTATATACGTAGGTAGGGTATATTGTTATGGTCGTTCGTCGTACGTGATATAGCCGGTGGTATACCTGTATGTACCTACCCTCTGAACGCGGTCTCTTACATAAATGGGTAGCAGATTATTGTTGTATTATTATTATTGTGTATATATAAAAATCTACAGCACTCGAATAATATGTGTGCATAAGTGCGGTGGCTCGCTCGTTCTTTTGTCGCGCACTCCATTACTGGCGATGCTACGAGGCGGCTATGATATACAACATGATAATGTATAATAGTTATCTATACACATGCGGTGCAACAATTTTTATAAATAATATATTATACGGTCCTTTTGTCCAAAATCCGAGAAAAGAACGACCCGCGTCGTGGGCCGTGCGGGGCAAGAAACGCGCGAGTGTGTGTGTTTTTTCCTCTTTAGCTCTGCAGCTGCACCGTATATTATATTATTATTTAAAATAAATATTCCTCCGCGAAAGAATCTGAGCAGATGGATATTTATACATTTTTAAAACGATACCTCGACGACCGCGAGTTTAACGTTTTTAATGCGCGGCCTACCTCAAATCCCCCGCTGGTCCCTATTTTTTTTCCGGGTAGTAGGTACCGACTTTTCTTCGCGCACGCATCGATTATTGCGATTGTATCGAAAAAATGAGCAGATGGCTAATTTACCAGCGCCGTGTGGCGTGTATACGTTATTTAAATGCGATTTGCTGCACAAACCTTTTATCGACGGTGCGTACACATACACCCAATATATAATATTATTTATTCTGAAAAAGCGTATCAATAGCCGTGTAATCTTCTTTGAAAAAAACTCGACCAACTGATCAAATTATCGTACACATTACACACACACACACACACACACACACACACATTGCACTGACAAGACCGAACGCGGTGTAAACTATACTGCGTCTTACATAATAATATAATAATCCGTAATTTTTATAGTTACCAACACCGTAATAGATCATTGAAAAAATCGTTTAGTTTAGATTTCGAGTTTGAAATCTATTGATTATCGTCGAGATTTTACGGGTTTTGAATAATCAGAAGATAGCCAGATGGGTGTATTTAATAGATAGAAGATCGTGTACCTAAATAACATGTATACGAAGTGATCCATTTAACGTAAGATAATTTCAAAAAAATTATTTTATATGAACTCATTTTTTTGGAAAAAAGTTCAGTTTCTTATGTACTATCTTTTATCGTTATAATTTTTTATAAAGTTTTTTTACAATTTTGAATGATATAATAAATATTTTACATTTTTATTCCAAAGCAGAATATTCCTAATGAGTACTTCGATGTTTAAAAATCAAATTTAAAATAAATAATTTTAGATGAACTGAGTAGTGGACCAAGATTTTGTGGGTACCCCTGTACCACTCCATTCCACAGGCTCATCTAAACTTTAAATACTTATAACTTGTTAACTACTCAGACAAAATTCGTTTTTTTACGCATTTAAGTACTTCAAAAAAAAAATAATCTGCTTTAGGATAAGGAATAAAAAATGTATAGTATTATAATTTCTTTAAAATTATAACAAATAGAAGAAATAGTTAAAAATACAGTTTTTTTTTAGAAAAATGTTGTTTTTTAACAACTTACATATAATAAATATTTTCAAAAACTATTTAAAGTAATAATGAGTATCTTACATTGAATAAATCATCCGGTATATACAATAATAATAATCATTTTAGTATTATGCACATCAGTACCAACGTCACCATTGAACATATTGAAAGACACTTTATTTTTTTTTAAATAATAAGATCAAATCGATTGGTGTATGGTGGTGGAGAAACGTAAGCCACCGGCGTGTGTCATGGATTTCCTGCAGCAGGTGGTTACCGTTTCGATGTTATCCAATATCGATGCATTGAAGTGGACAGCTAGATCATCCGCCGCATATGGTATTCGCGGCACACTTCACGATATAATAACGAACGATCTAAAATATTAGTTTCCCTTAATTAATATCTCAGTGGCTAGTATTTATGCAAGGACTTGTATTTATAGAATACTATTCTAAGCACTGTATTCTGTATAAGCCGCGTGGTTATACCGAATAGTTAAGATATTTAACTACTTCACTGTGTACCTAGCTATTAGTAAAGTTATTAATGATGAGTGAAATCGTTTATTAAAACTATTTAATTTGACTTGTTCAATAATAAGACAATTTTGAATACGAACAACACAGTATACGCAGAATACGGTAGTAGTGGAATAGTATATTAGTTTATACTTATTTAAATGATACTTTTCCTAATAACTGACTCGTGGATTTTTAGTTAATAGATCGTCAGTATTGAAGCTTCCTGACGCCTGTACCCCGCGCAACAACGTCGTGCGTATTTCCGGTTTGTTGAATTTTTTTAATCTCAGCATCGGTAGCGATCAATGGATCCTCAGAACAAAATTTCTCGGTCATTATTTGATCTTTTATTACTATATCTTCCGCTTTTGATTAAAGGGACTTGATACCGACTTGTGGAACATAGAAATTTATTCGTGTTCTTCGCCAAATGTACTGATTGATCTAATTAAGTGATCATAAATCTGAAAATAAATTTGAATTTGTTATGAAGTCTACTTGACATTGAATTTTTCATATTTTTTATTTTATTATTTTCAATCCAAAAAAAAATTATATTAAAAAAGTATAAATTAAAAATTGTCATAGTTCAAATGTTGAAGAAGTTATAAACAATTAAAGGAATGTAGGAAAGTCGATCTCAAGTAGACCTAACAAAAAATTTAAATCTTTTTTCAGATTTCTTATCACTTCATTAGATCAATTGGTACGTTTATCAAAAATCATGTCTGAATTTCTATGTCCCGTGTGTGTTAAACAAAGACAAAAACTGACGGTAATTAAATCTCCTTAACAACATAATGAATGTAGTAATTCTGCTTGACAATTACTTTTTGATTAATTAATACTTTCATCGTTTGATGTATATGAGGAGAAAAGCATATTATGTCTATACTGTTGTAGATTCATTGTTTTTGCCGTAATCAGGTTTCTAATTACGTTTCAATTCGAGCGATTCATTTTTATCGTATAGATGATCACGTTGTCCTGCCGCGCGAAAAAACCGCGTTCGCTCTGTCGATGAAAACACAACAACTGTCGTATTTCCGGTTTACCGTTCGTCCGTTGCACGTTTTTTCTTGTTTCCTTTTTTTTTAATATGATAATGAAAACTATTTATATATCACTCAAATAGATAATAATATTTTAAGTTTCATATTATATCAGTTATTATAATTAATATTTGTTAATATGTATAGTTTGTAAATCGATTTTCTAAAGTAAATATTAGACAATTTGGTATAGTTTTTTTATTGTCAAATACATACTTCAAGCAACAACAGTTATGTAAATATTTAATATATTTTGAAGTTTTAATACATTTAATGAAGAACAATATTAATTGCAATTAATAATAATCATATTATCGTTATTCGTTAAACAATATTTTATAGTATTATAAAGTACTTTGTTCGTACGGCGGAATGCACATTGCATGTGAGTATAATAAAAGTTGTTCCTATTAAGTTTGTAATTCAAGAAGCGACAGTGATGATTACGTGTTATATGCAGGGCATATATCCAATGTTAAACTCTATACGCATGATCACAGTACACTTTCAAGTTTTAACAACAACCATACACACAAACTAATATTGACACTCGAATAATAATTAACCAACACACGCACGTGGCCATGTGTGATGCACATTTCAACATTATAATAGTATCGTTAATAGACAATTTATAAAATAAATATATAATGATAGTGTGTTGTTCGATGCTAATAGGTCTTCGATTTGTGTTAATGTCTAATAAAAATTATTTATCGAAATTAATACGATTCAATTAACATGTCCGTCGAGATTTTTGTATGCTGTATAATAAAATGAATTATCATAAGATCACTATTTGTTAATATGCACAATGTACCTATTTACCGCACTATCAGATACGATACCATAATACAAGCAGGAGTGGCCGTCAACAAATAAGACGTACAGTGCATACTTGGCCCGCGATCTAACCCATATACCTACGCATATTATGGATGATAAGCAGTGACGTGCCCAGGAATTTTCAATAGGAGGGGATGTTATCTTATAATTAATCATAAAATTCAGAAACTTTCGGAAGTAGAACTATAACGACGCAATTAGTGGGTCTTTTTGTGTTTAGTAATTTAAGTGTTAATATAGTTTAGAACCGTAGGAACTAAGCTATCATTTTCAAGTATATCATATAAACTTCATCCTTATAACTGTGTAAGAAAAACATTTCGAAAGTCTTAATTTTTAGAAGGATGAGACTCGAAAAACGTATTTCTAGTCGATTCACGTGATTTTGATTTTTTGTGGACGAAGAAGAATCTTTCGAATTTAAAATCTTGGTTTCTATATTCATGGGAAAAATACGTCTTATGCTCGAAAAACAAAAACAAAATTTTAAAAAGTTAATTTTTTCAAATTTATATGAGGGCCAGGGTGACCTGTTGTTATTCGTTTCCAAGAATTGTTTTGATTTTATAACGAGAGGATTGTCTTACAAATTTCAAAACTAAGTTTGCATTTTTATTGGGGCATGGCGTGCATTATATACGTAAAGATTTTTTTCGAAAAATCTTAATTTTTACTTGATAAAGGCCAGAAATATGTACTTCTCGCCGCGTCGAGTAATTTTGATTTAGCTTGGTAAGGAAATATTATACAGTGCGTAATAAAAACGTATTCTAATATGTGTATAAAGTTGATAGGGTGATAAAGTCAGCTAAAAAACAAAAATGTAAACGAATGGGGATATAACCCCTAACTTTCTTTTCTCTGAGCAGGCCACTGACGGTGAGATTATATTATATATTATTATTTATTCATATACAATATACATATGTACCGTCAAAATCATTGACCTATATAATAGGTGCGCACGCTTTATAAATTATGATATATTCACAAATACACAATGCAGAAATTAGCGACATTTCAAACGTAGGTAGGTATAGTCACAACTATAATACATACTTGTCGAGTGTTTGTAATTATTATATTGTCCACTTTCGTGAATAATCAGGTCCCAGGCGTGTATGAATACGACGACATGCGAATATAAATCATAAGCCGCTCTTGATGTTGCCTACATCGCTATACATGATATGATATTGTTTTACCAGCGTCCAAGACAAGGCGATAATCCAAATCCAGCCGAGCGGAGGTGTGATGTACACGTCATGTACGATGTGTTCTTTTTCTAACGCACATCACATAGTACGCGTTCGTTGTTTGTGTTAATGTACGATCTCGCGCACACGCGTATTATTATAGCTACAGGATTTCGTTATGCACGCCCACGCGCCTAAACAAATAATAATAATAGGTTAGAGTTTATTTTTTTTAATTCTTTTGTCGAGAGGAAAAAGTGCCTGAAAGTCCGCACACGCACGTGACACACGCCGGCGAGAGGGTTATCGAATAATATAAGAAGATAGGTAGGTAGATACACCGGTATATATATATATATACACACACACACACACATCATGCGTTAACCAGGGTAGTCGTTTTCCATATTGTGCACGGAGGTCGACGACGAGATAATACTATATTATATATATATATATATACCTCACCAGACGGACCTGCAGCCGACATGATATTATATATATATTATAAGCACACAGAGATGCTGCAGAGTTGCATATATCGTATATGTAGCACGACGACGGCGCGCGGCGTAGTCTGAAATGGTACACACACGACCGACCGGCACGCGGGGGTTAGCTCATTTGAATTTATACTTCGTCGTTGTATGGTGACTGCGGACAGTAAACAATAATATTATATTATTTCACAATACTGGTGGCGGAAGCGACGGCGGCGCATCGTTATTATTATTATTATTACCCATACGGCATACACAATATACGCGCTTTGGCTTATCGGACGACCGTATCCGTGTGCTTTGTGTGTGTTCCTCTTCGTACACATACACACACCGTGTACGCATTATAATAATATGTATGTAGAGTGATCTGCGGGTAACGCGACGACGGAAAAAACTTATAATGTAATATATATATATAGTAACAAAATCGTGTGTGACTTTTCCTCACGGGCCAAATCGATATAGTATTATGTAGAGGACGTGTATTCGTGGATACACGACTACCCGAGATCCGTAAACACGATACATATGTTAAATTAAATGGTGAACGAGAAAATATGGTAATGTATTTTAGAACGAAAAACACGTAGATACGTGATGTCAATTAGACGACTTTAATGTGTTGCTACTGCAGTTTCGTTGCATCAGCGCACATCATGTACCTGCACTAGTTACAGTTACGCGTGGGTAGTAAGTACACATTATAATAATTTAAACCGAGTGCGTAAAAACGATAAAAAAAAGAAAGGAAACACCTGTTTTTGCAAAAAAAAAAGTTTTCTTTAGAATTCTTAAACTCAGTATAACCGTCCTAGCACTTCTAACCTAACTTCCCTCAATCATCAATCTACAAATAAATAATATTATAAAGAATGTCTGTTACAGTAACAAATTAAATATTATAGTAATATTTATTAACATTTAAAATAATATTTTAGTTAATTTAAATGTATATATATTTTAAGTGTGTTAAAAAAAATATTGTAAAAATAATTAAATTTTTTAATGAGCACCGTAGTAGAGGTAAATCTATTATTGAGAGTACTCAATAACAGATTTAAAAAAAAGTTAGATGTTAGAAGAGCTTTCCCTCCCCTCTAATTTGAAAATGAATTACAATTATATCTGGGTTAAGTGTTCGGCATACACAGTTGATGATATAATAGGTATTATAAGGTATACATTACTGTATCTTACATAGCGATTGAGTGTGGAAATTGATTCGTCGTCTGAATTCCAGCGATAATTGTGCTAAAAACGCGTAAAACGGCCGAATACCGCGCAAACACCGCGAGTTCAGTATGTAGAGATGAATTATTATTTAATCGCATCGAAACTCGCACATAACTCCACCGTGAGATGTTGCAGGTCGAGTACTATTTTGCGCGCACCGCTATTATTCTATACGTTAAAATAATTACAATCCCGTCTGGTATATACGGTATATAGTATATACCCACGTATAGAACCGTTTTATGTAGGTACCGACGTAAACATGAAGTGATAATATGTATGCTATAATATTTAGTATCATAATATTAATGTAGAACGATCTCGAGTTTAAACATATTTTAGTTTAAGTGCCGATGCCGCCTGCTTAAATGAGTTCAAGTGCGTGTCTATAACATAATATTGTATATTATACTGCTGCAGCGGATTTCTTGTTATTACACAGACGACGCTAAGAGATTTATGTAGGTAACTGGTGAGTACAAAAATGTAGGTACCTTATTTTGTCCTTAGAATTAATTTTCTTCCCGAAAATTTAATTTGTCACGACAAATACGTGCTACTGATAATTGTAGAAGTGTTACTAATTTTAAATCGAATACATTTCAGCGACAGTTCGGTAGATAACGTGATATACGACACGTCTTACAAATGTTTTTGCTAAATACTAATTTTGTTTCTTGAACATAATTGGTGCACATTTAATGTGGAATTCAGTTAAATATTTTATACACTTTATTACAAAATTATCTGTTTAAAAAAGAATGGAACAATATCACGATGTTAAAAAATAAATTGGCACAATTTTACAACTTTAAATTTAAGAATAGTCAATTATTTTTTTTTCTTAATAGACAGAAGGGGTTAAAGAATAGGTGTATAGTTTGTCACCAAACTCTCGTATTACCCTAATTATCTGTGTGGATGTGGAAAATCCGTTATGTCCAAACGCGGTTTTTTCAATAGCATTCTATAATAAATTTATGCCATTAAATTGGTGTTTAAATATATTGATATGTAACGGTCTCGCAGACCGGACAGGGGGGAGGTGATATGATTCTTTGTAGCACACTATACATCGTAATATTATATGTATAATGTGTGTGTATGATCTAACTCTGTTTTCGATAGTTTTTTTATTTTTATCCAAAGATTACGGCTCCGAAGTCAAAGTTAGTACTATCATAATCTATGCGACTATACTACACGAACAATAGATTTTTTAATGAACTAGATATATCGTACGATTCTTATTTCTTACGCTGAATATTAATTGGAAATCAATTTATTTTTTGTTATCCTATGTAGAGACCCGTCATTTTACATTGTTTCGTTACTAATAAATACCATCTTATTTTTCATAGCATATTAAAGCGCATATTCATATGTATCTATATATTATAGGTCTGTATTATATTTTGTATCATGATAAGCAATATCAACGTAATAGGCATGGCTCGTTTAATTAATATCCAATTCAGAAACCAATATCCAAACCATAGTATGCATTGTATACGATACCAAATATAAATAAATATTATAACTTACAAATTAAAATATATGTAGTATGGTAAATATATGAGGAAATTATTTAAGCTCAAAATTAATATCATGTTTATAGTATGGTCGTATTATGATTAGTTTGTGTACTGTATATATAATAATAAAATTTACTATGCACTTGAAGTATATTATATTCATAAGTAAATATACAATGTAACGATATAATAATATGTAGTGTTTAAAACGGTTACATATTACAATGTACACTTATAATTATTTTATTTTTGCATATATAAATTGAATACGCATATATAATATACATATATTAATATAATGTTGTGCAATTAGTTTGTGTTATTTTTCACCGATCTCGTTGGTGATATTGATGCATATTAAATTTAATTAAAAAATCAAGTATAGTTAGATAAATTAAATACATATCGCATTTGACCTAGGTTATTGTACAAATTCGGGTTTCGTCGTTTTTTCCGCTATGAATTTCAAAAATAATTTGTGCCCTGTGAGTTAATGGATTTGGCACATGTTGTGTTTCGACGTCAAAATATTTCCATATATATTCTATACGCCGTATACTTAGTTCTGAATCGATCAATTTTTTTTCTTCCTCGACTGTATGGAAAAAATAATATTTCATTGATAAAAAAATAAAAAAAATAAGATAGGTATATAATATATTAAATAATATTGTTATACAACTATAGGTATAATACGAAGATGGCACAACAATACGAATCGGGGTACTTACATATAGATAAAACCCTTAGGACCGTAAAGAAATGTACCTGTATACGTTTTTTTTTTGATTGCTCTCTTTTCTTATTGCGGCGGCGGTGGTACGCGCAGTACCTATGTAATACTAATTATCTGTGAACAATGACACACGAATGCGTAACCGAACCAAAATGATTGTGCGGCCGTGGCAGTACAAACGAAAGCCGACAATACGATGGTTGGATTAAAATAAAGAACCGAAAAGAAAACGAACTCGGAACGTTATTACTTATTATTATATTATTATTATTATACTTTCGACCCCCTAAGTAGCTCGAATAACACGACTTATTACACGTCGCCCCGAAGAACAACAACTGCTGCACATAAGCGTGTTTGATATTTTTTCGAGCTTCGGTAAGAAAAAAAAAAACAGCAGGGCCACTCTGATTTTAATTAACAATGTATCAACCAGTTTTTTATTTTTGTTTATGGCCCATACGCACACTCACACTCACACAAAAACGTGGCGGTTTTATCATTTTCGTGTATAAAATATTTTCTTTTATCTTACAATATTGTAATGATATTATATATTATGCTGATCGCCACACAGCGGTCAGTGGTCGGACGCTGCAGCAGTGTGTATATCGTGGCCGCTCGGCGGGTGTCCGCCGCCGCGCCGTAACATAATCAAAATTACACATCCGCGGCCGATTTGCATAATGTAAACAAGATATTAAACGGCAATTATAAAAACGACAACGGAAAAGAAGATAATAATATAATATACTAACGCGCGTGTGCATTATATCATGTATAAATATATATTATATATTATTATGTGCATATGCTACACGTAATATAATATATTTATATTATTTATTTATACCTGTGCCCTGCGCATCGTATACGAAAAATCTACGAACTTGTATTATTAATACGTGTATTCCTCCCCGTCACCACCAACCATCACCTCTCTGCAGATGACCAGTCAAACAGTTATAATAGTTATCCGTATATTTATATATATATTGGTATACTCTTTGGCAATCTCTTCCACTGTGTCGACGTCATATTATATTACCTATATATGAACAATAAATAATGCGATTCCAAACGATTTATATAACAAACGGCAACAAATCGTTTAATATATATCATTATTGTTTTAGTCGAATTTACTCGTACGGCACGCGATATTATATACTTATACCAAATATACATCATAACCACGCGCTTACACACATATAGGATGTATATCATGTTATTATTTTACCACCGACGCCACCGCCACTAAAATAATATGTGCAAGTATAATATGCGTCTTATTATTACTAATGCCGATACATAATAATATATATGTACCCGACGGTTTTTCGCCTTTTGAACTGCACGAAAAACTCTCAAAGTATTATATAATAATTATTAAAATTACTCAGAAGGTGTCAAAAAAACTTATTTACGAGTATGCGAAATCTCAACTCCGTCGTTATGTGTGTTAATAATATTTACGTCGTCCGCCGCTGCACATCCCGTAGGGCGTATAATGCCGCAGACATCGGCCGTGCTATTTTAATTTGGTTTTAAATTATGAATCCTGCGATAGGTGTGTAGTACGGAGCATGCACATCATACGCATAATAATATATGTTGTTTTACGAATAAATCAAATGTTATTGTTGTATGCCAGTACCTATAATAATATTTAATATTATTGTCTCATTTAATAATGTTTACGATTCGTTAATAATAAATATATATATAATATAGATACGCAGTAAATCTTGTGTAACGAATGCATTCCATAATATAAAACAAAAGCGTAATATTTTTTTATAGTTTATTTATAGACTATAAATAGACTATAGGTATTCTGTGTATAATATAATGTGTGTGAAATATTAAGGTATAATAAAAAAAATATATTTGAGATTTTCGATAGTGGTTACTTTGAGTAGGAACATGCTTCGCTGTCCACTTTAGACTATTGTTGAACCGATAATAATTATTGAATACTTATCTTTACAAAAGTCTGTTTGATACATTTATTCACACAGGAAACGTTCACTTCAATACGTACCACCCTATATTTGAACTATTATCGGTGTTTACGAATAATAACCTTTTTTTGCCGTTTCAAGCTAAATTGATTTCGTTTTTAAAAATAAAATCACGAATAAACTATATGCATCTACACAATAACAATGTCCCATATGTTATGCTATATGTACTTACCAGACGTGGTAGGTATAACTACGTATTTTTATCGTTGAAGTCTTTTTAACACCACTTAACAATCCACAACACACACTTGCTTTTATATCCCGCAGGTTTCCTTTTTTGCGCCGAGCCCTAACATTTATATTTTATAATAATACCTATGGGCTAGGACACATTTTATTCGAAACGCACCCCTGAGAAACCACTCTGGCAGAAACACTTTTTGCGTATGTGATCCGTGTAATAATAAGTGCGTGCGACCACTCACGTTGTTCGCACAGAACTCTCTCCATCTCGTAACGCCACACCAGCATTTCGTTGTCAATAGGGTGCAAATGTACGTTCTGCTGTAGTTCACGTTTAGCTTCGTTACTTTTGGTATTAGTGTCAATTGACCTATTATCAAACTTAAAGGCGATAAAGAACATTATTTGTGTTTGACGTGTTTGTATACCTATACGCGTTGGTTTATCATTTTATTTTAATTGTTAAGCTATTTATGAGCATTTTCCGAAATGCATCTATTGGAAAGCGTTTTCGTTACTGTATATAGTATATACAGAGTGTAACTCGTTTATTTGACATTATTGCATTTGCACTATTATCGAATTTGTCAAATAGCCGAGTTACATCTTGTATAAAACCACTAATATCATACAACACTTCAAATTATCGTAAGAATATATATTTTTAGATACAATGTAATAAAAAAATGAATATTAAAAAAAAAGTTATGGGCATTTTAAAAATTACAATATTCCAGAATTGTACTTACAATTCGTCTAAATAGATAGACGTACAAACGTTGAAAGTTTTTGTTAAATTCACAACTGAGCTTAACACGAAATATTGATGATCGTAAACTAGTGAAACATAATACGGTGAGACAACTACAATTGGGGAGGGGGTGGTGGCCTCCTCTCGAAAACGTTTATTTACGAATTTCGCAGTATTTGACTTACACATCGCGTGTCATATATTATTATACGCCAATATACTGAGTATCGATCGGAGTGGCTTAGAGGCAAATGATTTGTACTAAGCTGTTTGTTTTTTACCACTTATCGGTCGACTATATTAGTAAACGATCAATGGAAATATAATGTTTATATGTCCGAATGATCGCAAACGCGCACGTATTGCCAAACACGCATTATAATTGGCGAACTGCAATGGCATTATAATATACATTTAATAATATCTACATCACGCACACACAATAATATTTATAATATTATCACCTAAGGCTCAACGTACGTCAGAACACCAAGAACTGTATTACTATTACTGCTGTTAAACCTAAATCCAATATCTAATGTGTTATAATATAGAATATATTATTGTACATGCGTTGGTTGTTATTATAACACGAAATTCAAAATTGAGTTGTTTTTAAATGTTACATTAGTTTTTCTTCGGAATAAGTGGGCGAAGGGGTGAAGTAGCCAATAGGCATACTGAATTCTTTTAACAAACGTTTACCTACCATAGACATACTAAGATATTTCTTAATGTCAAATCTTTGATATCTATGTATTTTTAATCAAACACAACAAGTTATCTGTAAATATCTACTCATGGCGATATTTTTTTTTTTTGTACGAAAACTCAAATCCAACGGAAATAGATTTTTCTTGGACATATCATTTAATAACAATAAAATTGTTTATTGTGCAACACGAGTAAGTGTATACGAATATACGCGCGTGTGTCGCCATGAATGC
This sequence comes from Rhopalosiphum padi, assembly GCF_020882245.1. Taxonomy (NCBI): domain Eukaryota; kingdom Metazoa; phylum Arthropoda; class Insecta; order Hemiptera; family Aphididae; genus Rhopalosiphum; species Rhopalosiphum padi. The sequence continues at coordinate 36,463,187 of NC_083598.1, forward strand.
AGTGCCGTCGTCGGGAGCACATTTCAAGACAATGGGACGCGGACGGAACAAAAGAGGACCTACCGGTGTGGTACAATTATATCTATCTGGTTCAAATCCATTTGTCATTTATGATTGATTCCCGGCCGCACAATGGCTTGTAAAAACGGCCGGACTGCAGGTCACGTTATGATTTAAGCCTGTTTTTATTTCATTCTAATAGGTACGGTAGTTTGTTTTTTTTTTAATCGTAAAACGAAAAAATAAATAAAAGAAACCAGTTGAGACTTTGAAATCGTAATCCTATAGTAAGTTTTATATACGCGCGCCGTTTGGAAAAAGACGAATATTGTGTTCCGCGCTGATATATAATATATTAATATATATATATATATCATAGGCTTACGGTCACGAACGACGTTTATCCGGCGGGAAAGTGTGGTCGTAAAACGCGTCAATAAATTGTAACGTTTTTATTTTATTTTGACAAAAAAAATGCGAAAAGAGATGAAAACTAAAAAAATTACCTTACTAGAATACACTTACACTTGAAGCTCCTAGGTGCATATTCATCTTCATTCGAATCATATAAAATAATGTTCATATTGTTTAATGTAATTTCAAAACTCATTTTTAAAAATTAAAAAACTTATGGAATGTTATTGTATGTAAAAATATAAGATAATATATATTACAAAATCAAATAAATATTTTGTGTAATAGGTAACTATTGTGAGTTTATTTTGGAGAAATCGTATACTTAAGAGTGATATACTGAGTAAAAGAGATATTGTATGGATTGACCAAAACAGACATTATCTGAGAATGGAAATAATCAATACAAGCGAGTAGTGGTCGAATAAGGGAACGTGAATCAAAATAAGTTAATTTATTCAGTGAATTATCTAATAAACTCTTGATGGATAAAAGACTTAAATCTCCGTCTTATATCGTAAATACGACATACGTGCGATTATTTGAGCAATACTTCACACGCGTTCTCGCTACTGATACTTTTATGTATGTGTTTATTTTAGATATCTTTTAACAATCGATAATAATAATATAATAATTATAGTTTGATATAACTTAATAAAAATATATTACATGCATACATTAAAATGTATAACCTAAAACGAATTATTTCAACTTTTAACTTTATATAGAAATGTTTATTGAGCAGATAAATGTTTTTTAAAATTTTTTTTTATTGCAAAAATCAATAATACTACTCATAGTATTATATAGGATTTCTCTGATATAAAAAAACCTAAGATTATCTATATTTACTATAATAATTATATTAAATAAAAAAATAATAACTAATTAAAAAATGAACACCTTAAGTAATAAATCAGTAACCAAATAACCTTTGTTATAGATATTTTCACAACCTTTTTAACTTTTGAAAAAATGTCATAAGTGTCGCCGGTTTCAGTCGATGTGTCATTTTTTACCTTCTTTGTGTTATCGATGTTTACATTTTTTTCGATGATGTATGAAGTAGTGGTCATATTCCGATATTTGTTACGGTTGACTATAAAATAGCATTTTCAGTTTTCACAAATTATAATTAGGCAATATTGAAAAACTAAACGTTTTATGTGTATCAATAGAAATTTTATATTGTTAAAAACTTCAAAAGAAAACAATATTATAATTATAATAAATTATACTAACTGTAAATTGATTTTTTCTTACAGGAGTAATCATCAAAACTTCTATTATACTTTTGCCGCTTGTTAACCTAACCTAACCTTGCTCATTTACTAATAGAAAATTATTAATGAAAATGTTATTTTTTATAAATAATTTATAATGATTTAAAATATGGGGATTGTAAAATATTATGATAAAATGAAATTTTACTGTAAATTCTATGCGCTCAAACACATTTACAACAAAATCAATTTATTTTTTATGATAGTAATTTGTAATAATTTATCAAGTGTAATAAAATTAACATATACCCAAAGTTAGTTCATGCAAAGCTAGTTAATTAAATTTTCTATAGATAAAATACAATAAAAATTAAATATAATTATAATACCTTAATGAATATATATTATACACATCTATCAATCATGTTCATAGATGATAAAAGAATAATATTTTTATTTAAATATTATGTTAATGAATTGCTCGTGAATTATAAATTTATAATGATTTCAAGAAAGCGATTACGCTCAATATAATATTAATATTTAATATCATAGTAAATTATTATAAAGCAAAAATGAGCTTTAAATATATATATATGTATATTAAAATATACATTTCGATTGCAATCGGTTTTTTTTAGGTAATGTGCACATGCTATAACAGAATAACTGCAGTTTTTTAAATTTCTCTTAAACCTTATTTATGTGACTCTTTTTTAGTTTATTTTCAAAAATTAAAATAAATTAAAATAATAATACGACCACCCATACGCATACTTAGAGACTAAAGGTTTTTTTCCATACAAATATTATTATCATTTTTTTTAAACGCTGCACATAATATTATTATTTATCTTATATACCTACGTTTAGTTATTAGATGCCTCTACCTGCATCAGCGATTTGGTTGTAATTATGTTTAAAAACAATAATTCTTTGCAGGGATAAGTTTTTATCTCATAAAATTTGAAAGGTACCGCGCGTGTATAATCCGCTGCAGTCGTAATGCGTTGACAATGATAATGATATAGAATATAAAGTACAAAATTATCAAGACCCGTGCCATTTAAAAGGTAAGTAGGTAGGTATATATTTAAATCGAATCTGTTTTTTGCTTCCCAAACTATAAATATATACTTACCTACAATATAATTTGAATGTCAAAAAAACTAAAACTCATTTTAAGTGTCGCCGACTTTAACGTTTCGACGTATATTATCTATATAGGTACAACTATTTAGGGGAAAACAAAGAGGCGCACATACACGTAATATTAGAACCGTACGGGTAATAAATATAAAACAAAATGTCATTGTGTATAGCATGCCCGTAATGAAAATATACATAATATACCTGATATGCATCCGGAGACCTTTACCATTATTGGTATATACCATTATAGGTACATATACCAATGCAACAGCGGTTTGATAGTAGACTCGCCTGTCCATTGTTACAAGTATGTTACCTACCTATAGATATGTCGGGTGGGCGTATACCTATGTAAATTATACGAGCACAGTCCGTCTGGAGTCGAGTAAAAAAAAAAAAAAATGAATGTAAAAGATCATTGCTGAAACAACTATGGAGGTACATGGACAAACATTATTGTTTTTACGATAACGCGTTGTCGCGTTACTGTCAAATTAACTCGACACTCTTCAACGGCCCACACTATTTCGTATACAATATTATATTGTACCTATATAAATATTTAAATTGATTAATGTTGTAGCAGACGGACCCACCAGGTTTTTTTTTCAATTTTCTATACCAACAGAGACAATCATAATGTACTAATATATGCTGATTATTAAATATAATACATTGAACATTGAACATGGTTTATTATTATATAATTTGGAATACAATGCATAGGTACTTAAACTATACCATTACCTAAGTAAAGTTTATTCGATTTCAAAATTAAATCTATCGAGGGATATACGACAAGTCGTATATATTATTTAATAATATATGTATGATTATGCATATTTAAAATAAATTTATTTCGTAAATGATAACTGCGGATAGTAGACGTTTAAATACTTTGCCGCGCGAAGTTTGTGTCAGTCTATGGAGCGTACACTGCAGTTATATATAATCAACTCGCTTGTCTATTAACTTTTTGTATGGACGATTTTACTTGCGATACCTATCACGTAACACATAGTAGGTACGTGTCACTACGTGATAGTGGTCGAGTGCGATTTACGTTTCCGGCCGTATCCCGTGTACCATTTTAACTTGCAATATAAAAATAGGAATATTTAACGATATTATGAAGTTTTGTTCGGATTTCGCGAGTGCAGCATAATGACGTGGATTTTCACACAAAACTTAAGCATTGCCCGAAACGTTATTCCCGATCCCAGACAAGCATCACGCTCACTCCTACTAAACAGATATATGGTACGCCGGTATTACAATATATCATACGTATATGTATAGGTACACGTATGCATTATACCAGGGATGGGCTACTGGCGACAAATGGCGTACCATTTTTAACTGGCCCGCGTGCTGAATTTCAAATTATTTTATAAAAATAATATAAAATGTTAGGATTTTTCTGTATTTTATTTTGTTACATTTATTTTATAAAATTTATATAATGTTTAACGTAAAACGTAGATATGAATTCTCATCTGGTATTGAACTATTATAAATACCTTATTATAATTATATTTTTTATAAATAAATGTATATAAAAATAAATGTCAATTGATTAAAGTTTATTTATCTTCTTTTTTTTTTTTTTGCTTTCTATGATCTCTGGCTCGCTAGAATTTCACTTTCAAAAAATGTACGCTCTAGTAGTATTGAGTTTCCTAAGCCTGTATTATGCTATACACTGTACTTTATTATGTTCTCATTGATAATGATAATATTTAAATGTAAGTTTGCTTGACAATACGTTTATAGAAGTAAATACATTTGCGAAGAAACATCACAAAACACGTGATACCTAGCCAATAGGTACTTTTATAAACATTAAATATAATATTGTACCGGCCGGTGATACATGGGGTCGGCGGATCGTAGAAGTTATAATTATGGTTGCAGCGAAGACGAAATCGTATTATATTTATTATTGTAATATTACTATTTACTATATACTATTTAGTATATATTATACAGATACTCCGAGTTCGACAACAATACAATTTAATATTAGAAACAGGTAATTTCGAGATGGGTGTTATTCTATAAAAAAATGTATTTTTTATTATATTATTATGGAGAGAAAGGGGAGGGGATCGGTGGCGGTCTTTTGCGATCGGATTACGTTTTTCCGATCGACACACAACGGCAAGGGCGACACGCGGCACAGGCGACGTGTTCGCTCTGGGCGCAATCGATTAGGCTCGACTGCTCGAGCGGGCAATTATTACGCTATTATTATAATATAATATTATATTATGATAATAATAACGATGATGATGACGACGAAGATAATATGTGGCCCGTTGCCGTTGTTGTCAGCTGGCTGACGGGTCTCACTTCTCCACCGGAGACTGCAGCGGTATAATGTCTGCGTGCAGCCGTCGTCATATTATACCAATAGGTACGACTACGACCTACACGCGACACGCAACACGCGCGCGTCATAGTCTAAACTCTAAATAAGCACGCTGTACATAATTATTGGTGTATACCTTACATATTATAATATCATACCCGACATGATATATTTGACGGCCATGTTCGATATATATTATAAATAAAACGTCGATACGACTAGACGGACAGACGGTTGCGGCGGCGAAGCAGTGACGTCTCGGAAGAGACCCCCCCCTCTCATCTCTCCGCCCCGGAGGTAAAAGGGTTGTAAACACTCCATTATGATATATTTATATTTTATTATTATTATGCCCTGCAACTTTGTACGTACGGGTTACTATTGTGTATGTGCGCGCGCGAAGATACGATTTCTCACGGGCTCCTTATGGTATTACAATATACAATATATATATATATATATATATAGTTATTATAATATTATATGTACGTACACCGTCGCAGCCCCGAAGCGACCACGACCATGGTCGCAGTAATGGTTGTAGTGGTGGTGGTGGTGACGGCGGTGGCGGCTCTGCGTGCTCCGGGCCCAGTTTAATGCGTATAATTTCGAGTTAGAGCGAAAAAAAATTATACGCGTGCGCACACATACACACACAAGTCTGACGCGTTTACCCGTAAGTGTGGTAAACATTTCTATATAGGTACTCATAGATAGGTGTACGTGATAAATTTGTTTTTGTTTGGATTTCTTGTTTGTTCTCGACACGAATCTTCGCTAAAACGTTATTTTTTTTAAATTTTAATTTTCACCTATAGGCGAAATTCCGACGACTCGCTTTCATTGTACGCACTATAATATACGTAAATATATTCCTATGTGTAAAACTATTTATACGTTGTAAACAGTTTTTTTTGTGCAAAACCAGAGTTGGTAATGTTTAAACATGTGAAGTTTTTTGAAAGCAATTTGAACGCTCTGCAAACAAAGTGTATATAATATTCAGAATTTTAGCATTAAAGTGGTTGTGAAATAAAAAAAAATACTATTATTTTTCTTATTATTTAAATACAAAAAAAAAATATAATTTTATTATTTATTAATGTTATTTCTCATTACTATTCCTAATTCGTATTAAATCGTATTTAAAATATACGCAAATGAATGTCGAATTGATATATTATAATATTATAGTTGTCCCGTTTTAAATGATTAATGGTCGAAAAACTCGATTACTTTTAAATTCTTGTCTAATAGTACCATAATGATGGTTGAAAAATGTAAAATATAATAACAAGCATGTTATATTATGTTTGTACGCTGTATATATATAAAAATATTATAACACACAGGTCTATTCGATGACGAGTTATTAAATATCAAAAAAAAAAATAAAGTTTCCGAATTACGCGTATATTTCAATATACACGGTCATAATAGATGACTGAATCCATTATAATGTTAATAATAATAATAATAATTTACAACTTGATCATTCGTTATTATTTGGTAGCGAGTTAATATTAAGTCTACCTACGACATAGATATTATTTAAACGTAGGTTCAACGTTTATATAATAGATTCAGATCGTCACTGATATTTTATGTATTTGTAGTTTGTAAAAAATAATAACAATTTAATAGCAAAGTGCTTATCAGATTTCTATCGAACTTAGCTTTTCTGCAAAATGTTATTAAAAACTATCGTGCTATACGTTAAATTCATTGATTTAATATGGTTATAATAATACGAGTACTTGGTTGGTAGGTATACTACTGCAGCTTATAAATTATGAACATGACAGTATTTTCCGAGTGTATAATATATTGATATTTATACGGGAAATTTACAAAAAACATAAGTTTCCATATGCCAGAACGCAAAAAAATAAAATAAAAGTGGTTCAGTTAGGAGTGCAAGATGTTAACTATTTTTCTATATAATTTCCATTCTTCTTGATAACCTATATATTGGAAAAATGCTCGGTACTTCATTGGAATCAGTCCCCCTAACCTCACAGAAAACTTTTAATACCAAAAAAAGACCGAATCTGTAAGTTAATAATTTTGTTTTTAGTTATTAATGTTATTACAGTGCTTTTAGTGCAATTTTGAATTTTTTTTTGTCGATTCTGAAGCGGCTGCCGGGGAAATGCTCTCCAAATCCTGAGTAAAACGATTGACATATATAATTTTATTGTCTCTAGCGTATTGTAGTACCTATACAAGTATTCGATACTCAATAGCATCAATATATTATTATAATTTATGAACCATTCGACTATCCCACACTGTTTTGCGGGTGTCGAGTTATATTTTAATTCGTATATACATGCCAGAACAACGGCACGACCACGATGACGGGTGAAATAATCAAACCATAAATGTACATTTTAAACATTTCTATTTAATTGGTCGGACGAGACGAGTCGATCTTCACGTCCGATCAAACAACATGTCCATCAGTACAATATGTGTCGATAAGTATCACATATTATATCAACGACTAGAATGTTTTAATCGAACCCACAATCGTAAACCGTCGACATAATAATATATTATTTAATACGTAGCTATAATGTATCATCGAAGTAAACGAGTGGTTTGATACCTTCGAATTTTCCAAATCGATAACCCCCGCTGCAGGTATTTCGAAGACTAATTGTTAAAAAGGTTTTTTTTTTATATTCTCCGACGTGTTTTGAGATCCCAACATTTCCTATTCGAGAAACACGATATAGAGGTGCATGCGCGGGAGACAGACAGTGTGTTGTGATTTGTAGTATACAAGACAAATCTTTTTTTTCACTCGTCATCATTACTCGAGATTACCGAGGCTCGCCCAAAAAACGAATCAGTGATTTGAAAAACGAACTAAATCCTCGAAAACGATCTCGGTAAACTCGTAATAATAACCTACTGCGTGGAAACGTATATAATGTGCACTACCTATATACATTAAAAAAAAAAACCTATAATTTACTGGATTTATGGTCCAACTAAATAGTCGGTTGTCATTTCACGGTGGTTATTATTACCTTTTACGAAATGTCTTTTCGTAAATCGGATGTAATCCTCTGTAAAATTTCGTCGATTGGTTTTACTTATAAGTTATATTCGGCGTTGTATTGTCACACGAGAACAGTCTGCATACGTTTTTATTATTATATTCGAAGTCACATAAAAAATAATCCATACAGGATTTGGTCAGCAAAGTATAATAGGTGGTAAATATTACATAGAGATGCTTATGCACTAAAAAATAATACGAATAACATTATAGCACACTATACATTTTTAGTCACAGCTTTTGGTCGCGATGACCTGTACGATTCCATTGCGTTGAGTCGGGTTTGAAACGAGTTTTCTTTTGAACATTACAATCGTGTGTAAAAAATAGAAATAATAAAAATAAAAGAAGAAAAAAGTAATTTGTACGATGACAGAAGATAAAAAAAAATACCGACGTTGGACTGCGAACGGACGGGTGAAATATTGCCACGGGCTGCACATATGTGGCAATACGTTTATTGAAACGCGTCTATCAAATCGTCGATCTTATTTTTCGAGATTAATGCACACAAGTTCAGAAACACGGAGCTATTGTATAATATTTTGATATTTTAACGAATACCCATCCAATAGTATCGTATATAATGTAAACAATTTACGGATAAAAGTTAAACTGAGTTTAAAATATACATATCATAATCAAAATATTAATAATAGTAATAATACAATAGATTTTAATAATATTTTAAATTTTTAAATAATTCTCCCCGCAGAAACGAAAGAATAAAAACATAATATTACGCTCTGTCGGTTTTAAAATATAGCCGGTGGGTAGGTTATTACTTATATTACTGACAGCGTACGATGTGAAATAAATAAATCAAAGTTAATGTGTTTTTTATATGAATGCGATATATAAGAGCATATTTAAAATATAATATAAATAATATTCATAGCAATAAATTTCAAAGAATTCAGTTTCCTCAAACTAGTAAATGTTAAGTGTGTATACAAATTTACGTTAAATATTTATATTATATTCAATATTATCCACAACATATTGAACATTATAATATTAATAATCAGAAGAACAGCACCTGCAGTAAACATAATTATCCTTTTTATCTTTTGTTATTGTTTTTAAATTTACAGCGTAATTTGTTCCAATACGTACAATTGGCTATACTCTTGTAAATATTTTTTTACATAAAATTTACAAAAAAAAAAAAAAATAAAATATTTGCATAAATATTTCTTATTAATTCATATAGTAAATCTATAAGCTATATCAAATATTGACAAATTGTTATTGTTGCAAAAGCTCGCTCATTAAAGTCTCTTATATAGTCCATTAGCTGTATAATTATACGAATATGAAACCTTATTACAAATTGAAAGCTTTGTAATAATTTTAATTTTATATTATTATATATAAAGGCATTGCCTGTTATATATAGGTTTAGCAATATTCTTCGACTCCAAATAAGTACGTCTTGAATTCACAGAATATATTATTTTTTCTATAGGACTCGTTTTTCATACTTCTTAAACTTGTATCGACAAAAACATTTTTGTTCAAGTATTCTTATAATATTATTTTCTGATTGATATATTCAATTCAATTGAATATCTAATACTAGTAATACTTACTATAACATATTATGTATAACCGTAGTTATAATTCAATTTCAATCTCAATATTTAATTGATTATAGACGTTTTGTACTATACCTATACTACCTAGCTGATAACGTGAGAAATTATATTTTTTAATTTAAACGACCTTCCTGAAACCGGGAGTGAAGCGAGTGCAACTGATTTTTATTAAGTCGTTAAAAAAATTCTGCGTTAATCGAGATGTGAAATTAATTTTGACGAATAATATCTACCTTCTACCTATACACATCATCAGTAAGTACACTGCTGTATTAGATGGTTACAGAATATATACTGTACTATTTCGCTACGTTCGAACTCTTACTAATCTGTTAAGTACTTTTTTTCCCGATCATGGTATATACAAAACTTAAGTATAATTATTTTTTTGCACGACCGTATCAGGGGACTAAATAAGAATTGTGCATTGCCAACATGACGTGATTGCCCCCCGTCAATCGTCGTATTCCTATAGGCGGTACCAATATATCTGTATACGACTCGTGGATTGCTATATATCGGATGCTGAAACTCCATATAATATACGAATCGATCGAAAACAATATTGTGTTAGACACGCGCTTTTTCAAACCTCGGCCGGGAGCGAGTATATATACGTTAAATAATAATAATATACCCTATGTACCTCATTTGCATTATACCGTCTGTTATACAATACTGCAGCAGCGTACTCGAGTCTCAAAGAGAAGTTTCATATATACGGGCTCAGCGGCACGCGATGCCCGAGAAACGGGAACGCGAGAATCGCCCTTAACCACGGTCGGCGAATATTCCGGTATAATAATATCGATAAACGGGTACCATATAGTACTATTATATATACCATCGGAGTCGGCGGCGTGTGCGTGCGTGCGCCCGTGTGGGATAATCTCGCTGGATGCTCGGTATTGGCTCCGCGTGGCCTCGGGGATCGCCGAGGTAATTGCTTTTCCGAGTATAGACTTACTCGGTCGCGGCGTAATAATAATAACAATAATAAGTGATATACACACACACACACACATACATACAACGTTATAATGTTATATTATTGGCTCTCCGCAATCGATTTACGCCGCGCAGAGACGAGCGCGGGCGACAAAAAAAATAAACACGAAAATGGGGTTTATATGAGATGACGGTTTATACACCACCGCGTATTATAATATATGTGTACATAGGTACTATTATTATATATTTTTTTTAGTAGGACCATCGCCTCACGGCATCGTTCACCCCCCACCACTCTCCCCGTGATATATCATCTTATACTTGTGTGTGTGTGTACAATTAGACAGAAACGTATTATCGTACACACACAGTATTCTGGTGCTGCTGCGGTGTCCCCGAGGTACAGGACGTCTTGGAGGACGTTTTCATCTGCACGCGGACCGCTTATGGGGCTATATTATATATTATGTGACGACGGCGTGGACCGGTTATACTGCGTGTAACATATTTTATTATATTATTTTATCGCCCGCCTGAACCCATAAAAATCGATTTGTTTTCTCACTTCGGAAACCATAATGTATGTATAATATTATTATATATCATGTTCATTTATTATATAAAAAAGAACAATCTCACAGCCGTCCTCTATACCTCCCTCCCAACGCTGCATAGTTACCGCAGATATACAATATTTTGGGAATTTGTCGACTATTACCAACATATATATATATAAATATAATGTTAAATAATTTTTCTCTGGTCACCCATAAAAATATTGGATACGTAGGAAAACAGCGAGAAAATTGATTTCAATGAAGGGGGTTTAGGAATACGATCTCATGAATGCCCGTGGGCGTTTTCGCTGACTGCAGGCTTTGTTTTACTCGGCAAACAGTTTCAACGATAATTGTACACGTATAAAAGTTTATAGGATGCACAAGGTTGTTGAATTTTCTAGTCGTGTTTTCTTTGTACGTGAAAATGCAGCAATACTTATTGTTAAATGCCCCCATTAACTACAGTATACAGATTACTGCAGGGTGATGTCCCACGAGCATTATTTACTTATTACGATATCTCCAAATTAATGGAGATATCATAATTCTGACTCACATCGATAAGGACTACAGTCTATAAAAAAATCACGATGCTAATAAAAATAAAATGTTGAAAAGTTAACATTTTCAAATAAATAAACTCTACAAATCTTCGAATTTTTTACAAATAATTAAATAAAAATTATTTTTTTTTACTTTTTTACTGAAATATTAAATTAAATCAAAATATGAAATACTTGTAGTCCTTGTAAGTGGAGTATTCTGAGTCTTTAAAAAGACTTAATTAAGATATCTTCATCATTTCAAGTGATATTGCTATGGGTAAATCCTCACGAGGCACTCTGTCGTGTATAATCCACATGTTGAAAAATGAAACTATTTTAAATTATTAATAATAAATTACCCAACTATGGTAATACGTTTGGTAATACGTTACCGCCATCTTTAGCTAGCATTGAACATTGAAGATCTTGCCACTATTAAAATATTCTAGGTTTATTTTTAATTTGAAATTTAAGATGAGAATAAGCTTATCAGAATAGTGGTAAAAGGGGGGATATGAAATATTGTGACTAGAAAAAATAATTTTACGCAAAGCAAAAATAATTGATAGCATATTATTATACATCATGTTATACTTTACTATTTATGTTTATAATAGTTAATAGGGTTTGATTTTAAAAAAATGCGAATTTACGATAACTAACTATTCGACAATTATATTCCAACTAACATTTTATGAGCATAGGTACATAAAAATAAAAAATTTAATTAATTTGAATATTTTTACTACATAGTTGTAATATGTATAATACTGGTATACACAAAATGACAGTTGCTTAATAAATTATATTTAATGTGTCTACTTATTGTAATAAATAATATTGATTATAATAAATAAAAGTACTAAAACTAATGTAATTTGTACATGCACCTATTTTAAAATTAAAAAAAATAGTAAAAGAGAACAAATTACGAATATTACTTAAAAGTATTGATGTATAATATTATTATTTAATTTATATAGTATTTATACAAATTACACGCCACGTGCAGTGGTATAAATTATTAACTATAAATATAGTATAGGTTAATCAATTATGGCGGCTAAACGTTTACCATCGAAATAATAAAAAAGAGAGTTATTTTTAACACGCTAAAAGAGTTCAATAGATTTTAAAGCTTTTAAAAAGATGTTCACCTTATAAGATGAACTACACGAGATACTGCACGTGTCGCGTAATATATTGTGCGCTTACTATTGTATAGTATAATAAAGAACATATTATTTTGGTACGTTAACGAGACTTTCCCATTGAAAATCTACAGCACGGTGCTGCGAATAAAAACTCTCTCTAAACCTCTAATACAATAAATTGAACAAACTATTTACAATGCACGTTGTCCACCGTGTTATAATATAATATTATGTATACATATGATTATTATGATTAAAACTGCCTTAGTCGGGGTAACAATAAAGTTTTTAACGTTTAAAGAACAAACCGAATTTTCGGACAATGTATACCCGAAAAACATAATAGTGGTTACCGCAGCTGCTGTAGTTTTCTATACAATATTTAGGTAGGTACTGGGTGCTTTGCAAACGACGAGAGGTGACCAATGCGTAGACAGCCGGACGTCTAAGAAATTGAAAATACTTGTACACATTACAGTAATAATACACTATACTACTATATTGTATACATACGTATGACGATTCTCTCAAATATTGAAAAGTATTAACATTATTGTTAACGTATTAATGAAACATATGTAGTTTTTTAATTTTTTAACCTTTTTAAACAAATACATAATGCATATTTTCTATTCCATACTCAAGAAAAGTATCTTTTTCTAAAACATAAGAATTTGTTCGAAATTTTAAATATTTCAAGTTTTGACGACTGGTATGGAATAAACCCTGCCTGGTGTTGATTTTTTAACATACGACTAGATTGCTCATCTAAAGTTTAAATAATTATAAGTTATAGTTAACCTGTCCTTTAGGAAATTCAATTTTTATATTATATCGTATAATATTTAAATTTTTAGAAAAGTATTATGCAATAGAATATGTAATAAAAAACGTACGATTTCTTGAAAATAGTATAAACTTGAAAAATGTTTATGATAAATATAATAATTTACAAAAAATATATTTCCAGAAACTTTAATTCTTTACAAAAAATTTAGTATTTACCTTTACAAGAATTACTTTGTATATACACAAACTCCCGATACTTTTTCTCACTTTTACTCCCTGCATATGTAGGTATGCATTCAAAATATCTAGTTTTTGTTTCAAACCAACAGCGTGCTATACCTATATCGTATAGGTAGCTTGGTTTGACGTGCACCCACAAACGAGAATAGTTAGTTTGATATATTATATATTGTAATTTATAGTGGTTAATATAATATGTTACGTATACTATTAAATATTAATGCATTTATCGTGTATGCTAGAAATAACCGTCGAATCAAACGGTTACTCACCACAGCGTGTGCATATAAAAACGAAAAACTACCCAAATTTTGATCCTCTCCACTGCCTCGGGTTCGACTGTCGACTGCAGCCAACACCTATACACATATATATATATATATATATATTATATTATTAACATAGGATCGAAATACCACTTTATAAAAATACCATATATATATATTATACGCGCGCCACCGCCGCCATGTAATCGATTTTTCATAAATCCAAACCTTGAACGTGACCTAGAAAACCTGTTCTCAAACGTTAATGTATACGGCCCGTAGGTGCATAAACTTATATAGGTATAGATCGTATATACATCATAGGCGTACGCTGCGTTTTCGTGGCAATAAACAATTTTAATATTCGACAAAATATTATGGTTTGTACACTATATACTTATCGGATTCCGAATAAGGGTGTTTCGTCAGCTCGCGATTGGAGGTGTTCGGATGCGGTATAATAATATAATGTGGCAGCGGATGAGATATCGGGTATAATAACTATCGTTTAAAGTAATAATAGGTTTGCTTTTTGTTTCGTTGGGACGCAAACTTTTTCTTTTTTTTCGAACGAGAGGAAAGCGGATCGGAAAAGGTCCGAGAAAAAACCCGCATAGAGACGATAAACTACAACTGGATCACGATAATAAGGTTGCCGCGTATCTGCAGAAAGGCTAAAACAAATTTTTTTTTTTTACGTTTACTAACGGGTTGTACGGGTACGGGGCAATTAAAAAACCCGTCGCAGGAGTCGAAAGATGAGTATATAATAATATATAGAAACGAGACGGGACACCTGCAGCTAGTCTCGGTCACGGGGACGCGCGCATATTCAGACGAAGACGATTTTCCCGCCACGGATACAGCTATACATAACACAGCGGACGCCGTGCGTCTTTAGCTATTTCGTACGATGATTTTCGAGCATTTATTATCGAAAGTGAATAACATTAGTGTATATTATTATTATAGATATTAATAAACTGCCTTGCTGCGTGAATGCATTAGCATAATTTTAATTTATTTTTCAATACGATGCAATAAAAATAATGTCTGATGGTTATGGTTATATACGTACGCGTGGTTTGACATGGACTGCGCTGCATAGTGTTTTTTTTTTCGGAGATAGAAACCCCATTGGGTTTAGTGTGTGTCTCGAAATTACTAAGCGGTGCCGACGGTCTGATGAAAATTTGATACAACTCCAAACGGAATGTTTATCAATGAAAACGTACAAATGTCCATGTATTTATATAAATGTTATAATGTCTATACGGAAAAAATGGAATGACTAACGGTCGTTATCGCAGTGACATTTATAAACGATATACAAACAACGAGCCTAATTATCATCTAATTGGATTCTTGGTCAATAACTTACAACTTAATAATATGATTATTTTATATGCTGTTAAAACGATCGCAATAGGTTTTATCGTATGATTTTAATGTGAAATTCCGTATAAACAGCTGCTGTCTGTCTAATTACTACAGATAATAAAAACGGAATTTTTAAAAATCGCATAAAACGACGCGTTATAAATTAACCTAATAGTATTATTAGTCATTGGAAAAAAATGTACCTAATAATCTTTGACGTCCTGGAGTTGTAAAAATGTTTGTTGGATTTTTTTTTTTTTATAATACAATAATTAAATAAAATTACATTTATTTATGCTAACCATAAAAATATAATAAAATAGATTTGACTCTTATTTTCAACTAATACGATTTTATTAATACTAATTTCTCCAAGCTTATTAATAATAAATGTACAGTATATATGCCAATACATTTTTTTAATACATCTTCTATTTTTCGTTTAAAAAAAAATATTTTTTTGTTGATTAAATTATGTTTTTAGAAGTATACCTACTATCAGACTATCCGCTGTGAAGGTACAACAATTTAAGCTAATAATTGACTATAATATTTCATAGTAAGTATATACACTAGAGAAGGTATAAATTGTATCACACGTGCGGTATAAACGAATACAATGTAAGATGGATAAAAAATAAAATTATAGTTATAATATACGTATATAATCACATATAGTGATCTAAAATTAAACAATTAAAATTAATTGACAACGATATTCAACATACAAAAATAAATCCGTGTCTTTTTTATGCGTGGCTCTTTTGTCCATGGCTTTTTTGTCGGTGGCTTTTTTTATCCGGTTACCGTACACTATATACCTACACTATAATGAAGACTCGGAAGACTCTTAATAAATCGAAAATATCATTACACGTGAACTTGTCGTAAAAACGAAACTCCATTGGACTATGAATATATCCGTTAAAACTCGTAATGATTGTCTGCATTCAAAAACTTACACTACATGTCATGTTTTTTATTCTTGAAGAACTTAATAAATATAAAATATATTTTATCTTAGCCCGTCTACTATAGGAAGTCGCGTATAATGTTTTCTTAATTAAGGTTTTATACAGAAACTTACGAAAACCAATTACCTCGTACGTTTACAGCAATTTAATATAAATGTTATAAAATAAGTGTATATAATAATATTGCTATGAATATACGAATAAGTAAATTAATGTATGGATTAATTTTTTTCTAAATTACTTCACTCGATTTTTAATGTAACATGCCGATAACGCAATTAGGTACTCGCCTTATTTCCATCACCTGACCTAAACCTTAATCTCTGTTATTATAGTATATAAAGGGATGGGGGTAATTGTTTATCATTATCTTTTTTTTTTTTTATATCTAACATACCGTTCAAAATTGGTTGAACTAATTTATTGTGTTGTATCGCTTTTTGATTACTTGTAAATATTTTTCGAATTTTCGTTGAAATTGGTTTTCTATATTTCAAGACGAAATTGATTAGTTGTGATCAGATTTAAGTAAATCGTTTTTCCTATATTAAGAGTCTAACTAGTCTAAGACACAAATCGTTTGGAAATATTGTAGGAAAACGTAATGTAATTCAGAATTTTGGATATTGTATTATTAGTTTATTATAACTTACAAGTTATAAACTTGTAGGTACCTACCTATATTATAAATTTATAATTCATACTATATTTGGAAACTTTGATGTTTCATAATATTTAAACGCTTAGAGATTAACATTTATTTTAATAACTATAGCAGCTACGTACATCTCAAATTGTTTAAATTTTTTCGACTACACATACATTACAAAGATTTATTAATATACAGAATATTTTTTCCAATGTTGGATTTCTAAAAAAAACATCATAGTTTAAACAAGCCGGGATTAGCGAAACATTTTATGGTAATATTCATGTTTCGTCATTTATTATTGAATGTGTAGGTAGGTAATTATATTATTCAATGATGCAAACTGCATATTTCTGATGTGAGGAAATTATTCTAAAATACACGCATCACAAATTAAAAAGTGTTGGTTTCCTTATGTAGGTCATAGGGTTTTTTCTTATTTAAATAATTACGTGTACCAACTACTAATACTTATAGGTACCTACATAGTGCGTACACATAAATAATATATATTTAATTAATTACCTTGATTTGACTGACACGCACGGACTGATATTTATAATATTATATATTTACCATTTACCTCATTAATATATTATTCTTAAGGACAGAGTCTCAATAAAAGATGTACAATGTACATAGCACATTGAAACACTTTTATTTATGCTAATTATTAAAAAGATTATAGACAACGATATAGTATGTAGTAGCATTGATTAAATATATAATAATACATTTAATCAATGTTAATTGGTAGTAACTAGTAGATACATAATAACAAGAAAAATATACAAGTTCAACATTGATACGATTATTGACGCAGACAAGTAGTAGCCGCAATTTAAATCCCTAAACTTTTAAATAATAAATACGTGCGATACATTTTTCATTTTGTTTTCGTTAAAAAAACTGTTAGCTTTCATCATAATAATTGCTTTATTTTGTCTATGAGTTATTTTACTGGTGGATTAAGATATCGTTTCGGTCAAACAATATTATATTGTACCTATATATAGTTATTGGCAAGGTTTTGTCATTTTCAGTATCTTACGCTACAGATAATTTATTACAAAAGCTTATCAATAATGGTTATAATATATTATGCAATATTAAAATAGGGTAGATATAAAAAAAAATTCAGATCGTTGAACATCGATATTTTGCAATATTCTATTATTAGACGTGTATTGATACGAGCATAGGTACATCCGGTAGGGCACGTATGACTCAAGTGACTAAGTCTAGAATTGTCAAATTCTTGTTCAACTGTATGCACGTCATTCCAATAATATGATATATAATGTTATGACTTATGAGTAATGTCTTTATTATGAATGTTCCAATAGTATAAATACGGTGAGTAAGTACCCATATGCAATAAGTGTTATTATTATCTATGGATCATTGTTGGAATTCTAAATTCAAGGACTACAGTGTTTATTTCATAATAAAATTTAATAATATATCGTATAAATATGGATTCCGTTATACGAATACATACTACATACTTTAACTGAAAAAGAGAATACATTCAACTTATACACTAAGATAAATGACAAAAAAATGCTCATGATATTTAAACACAATTTTTTTAAAAATTGTATTTCCGCCGACTAAACAAAAAGGCGAAAAAATACAAAATCCATTGAATTTTATTTAGTATGTCAGCCTACCGTTTTGATGGTTTTCTTAAGTTATTGTTGAAAGTGCTCTTATTAGGTACAATATTTGAACCACTTAACTTCTGATATTAAAAAAACATCTATAATTCTTATAGAGACAGCTGTATACATGAATAATGAATGTGTCAAAGTTCTATATGTCGAAAAAATTCTTTACTAGGAAACATAAAAAATATTACAACATAAAAATAGAACATGTCTTATCGACGGATTAGTGTTTTAAGTAGAAATAAATCGATTTGGCACATTTAACACGTCATACAAGATTGTTGCCATGGGCAAATAGAAATATAAATCAACAATATGGACTCTCGTTAACCAGATTCTCCCGAAATATTTCGTTGTGTCTAACACCGATATGCTCGACAAATTAAATATAACATAAGCATTAATGGTATTAAGTTGAGATTATATTATTGTCGCTTATATTTTCATGAGCAATCGAGATACATATTGTTTTATATAAACGGAATGGGTAACCTCGCAAAATGTTGGTCCACTATTTATAACACAAGATTATGCATGTTAAGTCTACTGTCAAAAAAATCACCCACTGCAGTGCAGATCGTCGTATTGGTGGATTGAGCAACGAGTTACGTTCGGTTTCGATTAACATCATGCATAATAATAATGTGTTATAACTGTTAATCATTACATTTTATCATTATTTGTGTTATATGTTGTAATAAAATTACACAGAGATGTCAATATGAATTATTATTATGCCATTATCAATAATATGTCGTAGTGTACCTACACAGTTTTCTTAGTTTGTATCTAATCTGTCCAATTCTCGTCCAATCTAGTTTTCGGGATGGTACCTATATAATATTATTATGTCATCGGTATGTATATTGCAATGCTACGACGACTGTTCGCATTGAACCGTGTCCCGTCCCGGACTTCCGCTCTACAACGCGTGTATAATGTAATATCGTTCAGATGTTTGCATTATTATAGACGGCCAAATTTTTCGAAAAATCATCGACAGCTGGTGATTTTTTTCAACTTGTCACGTGACCGTGTGATATACATTTTCGAATAATTGTGGAGTATATTTCATTCCCTTTTACGCCCCGATTACTTTGGTTCGGTTCCGGTCTGCTAACCGATCACCGCTTTCGCGCGGGTGCGATATTAAAATATGGTACGTATATATATATTAATATACAACAGCGGTGGAAAGAAACGATTCGATGGGAAATCTTATGGAGTGTCGGCATACATATACACGAGCGCGCGCGCGGATGATGCTCCGGTATTTGTATATTAGTGCAGTTAAGAAACATGTCCGTTAAATAATTTCGGAGGTAAGTATAGGAGATGTCTCTTATTATATTATGTGCACATATTATATTTTATACGTATTGTAATATGTATTATTATAATAAAAATATGGGTACTCGGCACACACAATGACCCATCCTGACAGAGGTGTCTGAATTTGTTTTCGTGGTATTCGTCAGATGACTGTTCACCATTCACTTCATCAAACGTCCAAGAAGCTAACGAGGCCGTTATTATAAGCATTACAATAGTTATTTTTATAAATAGTTCACATCATTCCGGTGGCTATAAGATTTGTTATTCTCATCTCGAAGATATAATAATAGTGTATATTGTATCCGCATATACCGGCTTAAGTATATATAATATGCATATATACCTACGCGCTTGTAGTCCACTGCGGTGTAAAGCTACTTTTCGGTATACGTATAGCACTGTACGTCGGCGCGTACCTATATATCATCAACACATGTATATATTATTTAAAGTACTAAATAATGTATACATAGGAGAGGTGTACGATATATACTTGATACAACGCATATCGGAACCAACCCAACCGTCCTAACCTACGGCGCAGCGGCGTATGCGAGCGGGGGGTTTAAGGGTTAAATACGCCCATGATCTTGATGTTGATGATATAGTATTACGATAATGAATATTATTAAAATATATCATACATAACAACGAAATAAAAAAATTTGTTTTTTCGTTATTTGTTCAGTACCTAGTTAGCGCCGTTTTAACACTATTTCCAACCCTCTCCCACCACATTTCTCGCAGGACAGTAATCATTTACGGTATAGATTTTTTTAAATGCCAACTATTTTCAATACCATTATAAAGACACGCATTTAATCTTCCATCTCTAAATAAACACCACGATTCTAACAATAATTATAATAATAGCGATACGCGTTTAAATTATTATTATGATTCGAACATAATTATTAATCGATTAAACCTCTTAGCGTATATACATATATTATACAAAAATATGAAGCATCTATTTTGTAAAACTGATTTTCGAACATTATTTCTATACTAATACTCACAGACACACTATAATAAGACTTTTATTCTTTATCGGTTATCTAGCTACGAAGGCTCGGTATTAAAAGGATTTCGGTTGTCCTACCGAACACAATATAATTACTCGGGTAGCTGTTAATTAACTCACTGATTCGATCAGTGATTACTGCTAAAAGGGCGGAGTGGTAACACGCACTTATGTGTACACTATGGAATGCCGACGAGGGAAGTATATGGAAAATTATTAAGAAATAACGTTCGGCCCACTATATGGGTGGGAACCGCTACTGCAGCAGCTCCACAGGACCACAGGACCCAGGTGTTGTTCGTGTTCACCCTTGAAAAAATAAATAAAATAAATTATACATATAAAAAAAAAACGTTTAATATGATGGTATCTGTAAAATCTTTACCGTATATTATTATATTTTAAAAAGCGTTTAGTTTTCAAACGACAGCGGATTCTCGGGGCGACGTGAGCCACCATATGGCGGACGCACCGTTTACGTAATTACACATCAAATCCGGAGCAATATTACCCCATAAAAGTTAACCCTTCATAGGCCCCATAAATCGTAACACCCGGAATCGTAAATCAAAAAAAGTTAATCTTTATTATAAGTATAAAATATCATGTACAAAGTTGAAAAATATGGTTACATCGTGCACACGGTCATAACATATTTTATTTAATTTTTAGTCGCTATATTAGTCCATATCATGAGCCGCTATAAAAAAGTCACTTTCGGCGGAGAAACTAATACTATAGCACGTTCATGTATATAATATTATACAGGATCAATATAATATTAAAAATAGCACCCGTGCAACTGCAACACTTATTTTTGTAGCCACCCGAACGTGAACGCATATTATTATTGTCTGTTGATATGTTTTTTTCTTTTTTATTGAATAAAATTTCCAACTACAACAGTAATACTGAAGACAAAATTATTATTATAACAAAATGAGTTGGTCACCTCCAAGCCAATGGCTGTGCGGAGATGAGAGTTCTAATAAAATAAAATAATTACATTTCTTATGTTACACGTAAACGGTTTTAGTCAGTAGAATAATATAAATACAAAGACAAACCCTATGATAATGTACAATTATCGAAAATATATAGGTAATTTAATATGTTTGCGGAAGAAACTCGTCGGAAATAATTTAAACAAAGTCGTATTTATCGTTTGTTGAGACGTTTTAACACACGCACACATGACGCGATTACCCGAAAAAAGTGTGTTTAACTCCGTCTTTGTCTTGCACAATACTCTATAATATTATAATTAAACAAAATATCAATCATTCGACCTTCCCACATGTGAAGTTGATGTCAACATCAAACGTGTTTTCATCGAATGCCGACGCTCAATACAGAAACAATTTAAAGCTCCCGGGATCATTGGCCGAATCGCTCAATCGGGACAACTGCGCCACCTTCACCATCATGAGATTCGTCGTCGCTGAAAATTTACACAACAAACTATATGATATATCTTTTTTAACTGATCATAAATAGTCGTTTATATAATTTAATGTAAGTGTATTTGTAAACAAGTATCTATAAGTCGCTTTCAACGGCAATTGCTGCTGACGGCATCTTAAAATATATATTGTGTATAATATTACAGTATGATCTTGCAGTGATTTAAACGCACGTACTCGCATATGTACAATACAATATAATACAAGATACATCACGACGCATGCGCATTCCTTATTTCTTCAATAATGCAAGTATTCAAAATTTGATTTTGCAATTTTAAATAGATAAACTTGAATACCACGTTTTCAGCATTTTGAATTTTTTTTGGTATATTTAAGAAGGAGTATCACAATCCTGCAGTGATAATACAAATTTCTGTTTTTTTTTTAAATGAGAAACCTCCCTCTTTTCTACTGAAAATTATTTAGTGAATAATTTTTTAAAAATGTTAATTTGCCTATCTAAATTAAAATTTGAAAGAAAAATTTTATAGTTATTTAATAATTTGCACTAAGAGATTCATGAAAATAGTTTTGGAAGATATGTTTTGTGGCGGGGGCTTTAATTTATTCGAAACAAAAACAAATTGAACATTTATTTTGTACAGCCATATATAAGGATTAATTTCCTTATTAGTGTACACATTTTAATAACTGAGAAATTAATCGTTCTAATTTTTAATTCAGTGTATGGATATTCTCAAAACAATTATTCACTAAATAATTTACAGTAAAAAAGAGGGTTTTCATTTGAAAACAGGAGTTTGTATTACCACAGGACACTTCTTAATTAGTACAAACAATCTTAAGAATTTGAAAACATAACCTTTAAGTATAATTAAAAGTTCTAAAAATAAATTTTGAACAGATTCATTATATCAATAGAAAAAAATGGGGGTCCGGTAACTCACTGTATAATTAGTGACAATTGGAAATCCACGCAAGTCTCACACAGACTATATATGATATTATACCACGTTGTATAAATATATTGCGTACAGTCGTTGCACCTGTGACCGGTACATAGTATAACACGATGATGATATAATATTAATTATAATTTGAGTGTCTGATATATTCCGGAGTAGGTACTTGAAACTGCAATGGTCCTGACTGTCTTTGGCTCTCGTACACCTCGTTTTCTCTTTTCCGTTCGGTCCGACCGCGACCGACTGGCCGGCCGGCCGATCGACCGACCGACCGACAGATATACCCAGCAGCAATCACGATATGATATCGGAGTCGGATTTCCCACGGCCGGTGCATCTGCCGAGACGTAACACACTTTTTGCCTCTCTTTCTCGTCACGCGCTCTCTATCTCTGTCTCTCTCTTTATCACTATCTTTCTCCCGTCCCTCTTCATTTCATATATTACACGTTATTATGCGCACTTCTCTCGTTTCCCGCCGTCGCGAAGTACCTATACATATACATAATACCTGCCTACTTTATACTTGTTGCAGCTACCGGCGGGCGCGCGAAACTTTCGATTTCAGAGCTCACATCACGACTCTATATTATATAGGACGAATTATGTGGGTACGGTCGATCCGTATACAGGAAAATCGATAAACACAAACACACATACATACACAAACACACAAACATACACATATATATATATCCGACGCGTATCACACGTTTATACTTATTACTATTTTTTATAAAGCAATTATTCGGAATCGTTTACGTTCAACGCTCTCTTTATTGGCGTGCAAATGACTATTTATACCCTTTAAAAAAATGTAATACTCTGCTGCGAAATTATTTTAATATATAGGTATAAAATGGGCTCTTTGCTACTCAGTTATTATAATATACGCCGGTCGGCTGTGTGCGGACTACCGGTTTGTGTGAAATTTGAAAACAAATTGCGGTCATGATCGATTATTTTCAAATCCAGTTTACTGCGAACATGATTTACGGATATTGTGCGTTTTGAGTTTTACTTATACTTATTATTATGTACAGCCTTTTCAATCGATACTAAACGTGCGAGAAAACCGTTACGCCCATTTAGTTTTCATCTACATATATTAACTTTTACGAGTGCATCTTATACGATATTACAGTATGTATTATTACACGACGGTATAGACTATAGACTATGGTAATGCTTAAACCGCACTGATATGGGTAATAATAGTTAAAAAGCATTGTGTGAGACGGAGACTTTTAGTGTGTAGTTTAACCGATTGTATTTTCAAATACACGACGGCGGTAAACAATGATATTAATTAACATTATATGAAGATACGCGTGCGGCAATTATACACGCACAAAATATTATGATTGATTTAAATCGATTAGAGTTCAAAACAGTGCGTGTTCGAAGATCATCGCATTACGGGTTGGGCTATTGCTGTTACATTTTATATACATAAAAAGCGCGCGACTTTAAAGTGTTTTCTTACTGGACTTTATTCCGGCCTACGGAATATGAAAGAATTGCCTCAAGTGAAGTATAATATAATAATTATTGTAATTGAACAATATTATAATATAATAAATCATAAGCCGCCGAATCGGGTTACCTCACATCTCGAAAATTGCACAATTACCTAATTTAATAATTGTAATTTATCTCCGGGACGGGTAATGGGTATACCTCATAGGTTTATGCATGCGCGTAACATCACTTGACAACGCGTGTGCGGTTTAATCGTGTACTTAAATCTAATTATGAATGTGATTACCGAATTTAATTTTAATTGACGCATGAATACCGGTAAACTAATTAATAATATTAATCGAAAAATTAATATAAGCAGTTAAAATAATACGTAATAAATCATCATCACGTCTACTCGCAACAATATCTGACGCGTTGTGTAACGACCTAGTACGCCTCAACAAATCGTTTCGATAAAACTCGCAGGGGATCGAGTATACGTACATAGGATGTTAAACGAATGACAAAACATTGGGTTTGTGGTCGTGCAGACGAAAATCCGATTTTAAACAAGTTTACCGAAATTATAACCATCGCTGCTGGAACGTATTTCTTATTTGGTGTAATAAATTATTTGATATTTTCCAGTCACAATGCCAATGCGCTTCACCGCGCCGTTCCATTTATCATGGTATTAATGCGTACACGAACTGCCGAACGTGTTGAAACGGGCGAGTTTCAAAAATAAAATAAAAACATACCTATCAAATTAAAATTAAGTATATAATATATTATATACGTATATTATGTATTATTGATAGTTACCGCCGGTAATCGTTGCCCGTTGACGGTAGACCGAACACATAAAAAAAAGACCTTTGAAGTAAATCGTTTCGTTTCTGTTCGGATTCGGACGTTGATCCTATAACAAAACTGGTTTTTAAGTCCCAAAACGTTTTCCATTTCATTTCATTTTTTTTTATTTCTTCGTTTTGTTCAAATACTATTTTTATTTTTGTAAACAGTTTCTGCGAGACAGTAGGAAGCATGCTGCGTGTAATGTGTGTGATTGTTTAGGCACTTTGTCATGCAACAACAACGGCGACGACGACTGCGTTAATAATGACATACGTGGTGGCGCGATGGCGGCGCGAGACTTTATTTTCTACTCGTGGATTTCCGTCGACGGTCCGAACTTCATAAATCATTTTTCCGTCGCCGGAGATCTCGCCTATGTCCCGTCCTGTTGTGTCCGGCGGTTAATCTCTCTGTTGCCTTGAATGTTTCGACTTGGCGTCGGCGGTGCAACGCTAATGGCTTTCTACCCGCAATACGTCTTCATATACTAAATGATAATATACTTTTATTATTATTATCAAGGCAATAACAAATTAATTTCACACCTTAACGACCTGTTCGACAAAACGGGACGCATTAACTAGCCCGACGAGAGGAGACGAATGAATTCAAGCGGTGGCGGTGAGGGTTGGGGAGAAGAAAAAAGTCGTTAAATTTTATTTTTACTGTACGCGACCCGAAATGCGTGTCCGGTAGTTCTTTATTATATATTTTTTTCAGTGATTTATACATGATTTTTTTTTTATCTAGGTGCGCACCTGCACACACACACACACACACACATCAGGTGTAATATATTAATATATATTTTAATGAATTAAATGTATATACAATTGACTCGACTGTGTATACGCACGGCTTATGGGCACGCGAGGCACGCGATAAATCGGTAATGGTAAATTGAAGTCATCGTGATGGGGAAAAAAACTTACAATCCGCGTTTTTTTAACACGATTTCATTAAATTATACCAATATGTAAATCCAACAATATACTTAGCTGCACGTATTTGTTCATAGATCGATCGATTTTCAAATCAATTGCACGCAGTGTTGTGAATCAAACCGTCGACACGCAAGACGATAGACAATCGACATGTGTTAATAAGTCGGTAATATAGGTATCCGCACTTGTACAGATAATTTACCCGCTTGTTGTGCGGTACGAATATTTAAAATGTAAACGCGACTGGACCACTGGAACAGTGACCATATAGGCAGATGACGAGTACGTATAATTGTGTGATGGGTATGCGTTTGTAATACTATACTCTGCAATTAGTTAACTACCATATACGACTCGCACGTGAGACGTGACAGAGTGATTGGAATACCGTACAATATTACTTGTCGATAGTATTTGCGTAGGAGAAAATTATATTTTTGGCGTCTGTTCTGTACACGTTTTCGGTTTCACAAGACGCAGTAATGAACACACGACACTATATTACGGTATAATAATATGGTGGTTTGTAGGAGGTCGGCAGCTCGCGTTGTGAGGCCCGCCGATCCGTGTTTTATTACAAATTAGTACTAGGTAGTCGTTTTGATTTGTTACCTAAATGTTTGTTATTGATTCGTGGATAAAATATCGGGTTCGTTATAATATGCAAATCGATAGCCGGTGACATACCGTCGAGTGTACCTTAACCATTTGAAACGTTGGGTGTATGCGATGTAGTTATTTTAGTTATTCTGTTCCCTGTGTCACGTACATAATATTATAGTATCTGCGACGCCATATTATAATATGTTAGGTATTATACTCTCGTGTCATTGTCAGTTACGTAAAATAAAATGTAATATTATATTATTACTTTTGAAAGCACGTGTGAACATATTATGTACTTAAACTATTGTGGAATAAGCAAATCGATTACAGTTTATGATATAACATATTATTATATTATTTTTAACCAATACGCGTTAAGCATGTTTATCATCATTGGCCATTACGTAAAATATTTTACCTATATTCGTATAGTCATATATTGTTCGTTTTGTAGACACACAATTATTACACAAACCGTCATTGCTTGAAAAAATATTTATACAGTATCTAACAAGCATACTCACTCCCTTTTATTCTTTAACAATACATTTATTTAAATTTTGATTTTTGTTATTGTTTAGTATGAATACACAAAAACCATATTTTCAGACACTAAGATTTTGTTTTACTATTCAATATCTTGTGGCGATACAAACCTTTTTTTAAATATATAGATTATACATAGGATATACTCTTTAAATTTCATAAATATTACTTGATATGATGTTAAAGTTAACTTAAAAAATCAAAATTTGAAAAAGTTCATTATTAAAGAGAAAAAATTGGGTGAGTATGTCTGAAAAAATAAGCTGTTCATATAATACAATAAATGTAGAATAATTGTCACAATTGTTCTCATATAAAAATGAATATAATACCAGTTATATTTTACTTACAAATGAAAGTAAGGTGAGTATTTGTTTATTCTTCCCACGAGATCGCGATCTTATTTGACAAATGACAATAAGACTTACGACTTGAACTAAAAAAATTGTTCACACTGTCGACGTAAGTTCGTTTTAAGTATATTTTATCTTATTTTAGTGTTACAAAACCATTTGATATCCGAGCAATCGTAATGTTCTTTACGCAATGTTATATATTATGTTGTTATACATGCGCATCACACCTTTTATACATTATTCCATTTTTATCTTACTTAAAATTAATTGTAATGATGACTTATCAGTTATTAGTAATATATAATGTTCGGCGTGAAGTCAAAGAGAAAGCTGTGCCAGCTTTTAGAAACAAATTGGTCTGTGGCGTCTGCCCACAAACTATATGATATCGTGAATTGGAAATGTTCTCTAGTTGTTGGCACTGTTTCGTTATTAGCTCGTGATTTATGTTATTCGATTTATATTGTTTTTTTGGCGCGTCGGAAATGAAACACGGTTATTAGTAAGGCGATTCAAAAAGTACATTTAATGAGACTGTTTATCTGTAGAAATTCAGCATTTAAAAAAAAAAACGAATATTATTATATATATTTTTAAATCGTAATTTTCAAAACCAACGCAATAACCGTGGGACATGCCATGCCACATTACTACTTATATAGTTACACATACCTATTACCACCTATTTAATACCTGTAATAACCGAAGACTATGATTAATGCATGGGCATAATATGTCGAACGAAATATATTCGAAACTGTACACTTATTATTGCTGTCTCTCTGTAAATTATATTAATATATTATACGAGTATACTATTGAAATATATTCGAAAACAACACCGTATATATGATAAAATTAATACTGGCGAGTTGACATTGGGATTTTTAACTGTAGACATTCAAAAAAATACACATTTACATGTAAATGTATGTACGTTTTAGTTGTCAGTAACAAACGTTCGAGCTAATTACAAACGGTCGTCGAGTAACGCATGAATTATCGAATTAAGTTTACTGAAATAGGACTATTACAATAATACATTATTGTGGTGTTATGTTATGTATAGGCCCGTAATGATTATTAGTGTGTAGGTAATTTCCGATCTTTTTACACCAATAATATCAAAGTGGGCCTTGACGTATGAGACTATAACAGAATAGACTATAATGTATCCGAATATACTTGGCGAAGGCCGTTAAGTATACCGTATAGATAATGTACCTATGCATATATATTATATATGTATGCGTGTACCTATATATATATATAAATATGTAGGTACGCTTAAAAGTATTTTAATCGAAAAAAATTATTAATCGACATAAAACTCGTAGGTACGCTCGGACGTTATTATTATAGAACGTCATTAAACGATTTTATGTACCTATATATGGCTATATATGCATAAATGTAATAATGTTATAAACCGAGAGGGTACGTGCGTTAAACGTAACCAAAACCTGTTGCTTCGATGCAATCTAAACGTATGTGTTAATAGTAAAAATAAAAATTATCAATTCGCTGTTTATCACAACTTTTGATGAAAAGGGCATCATGCGCACCTTTCCCTTTCTAAGTCAACCGCTTCTCATTTTATAATATTATATTCATAATCTGATAATATAATAATTTATATATATATATACATATACATTCGCGTACCTACCTATAATAATTTTTATTAAGATTTTCTCGTAAAACTTGCTAGTCAACTCTGGTCTTGTGGTAAATAACAACATTTGTCATATAAACAATATTAACATAAAATATTACACCTTTGAGTACTGCTTTAATAGTAACTTGATTTTTTTGACCGAGTTATTTTACTAGTTTATAAGTTCAGTGAATATATGAATATTCCGTTTTTAATAGGTGGCATAAATAAACTGAAACGACGCGTGCGACGCAATTTCAGCTAAATTGTATAAATAATATGTGGTAAAAGAGAATAATTTTGTAACCAATAGAGGATCTTTCCTATACCATAAATAATAACAATGAATAATAACGCACGTGAATTATTCATTTCGACAATATAATTACCCGTAGCATTATAATGGAGGCGTTGAAAATTTTGTAAATGTTTTTGAGTTATGCAAATCGGAAACAATACGATTTATGAGTAGGTATCCAAAACATAATATTTACACTGTATTTATATTATGTAGTATGTTCGGTGTGCTTAATCTCACTAAAGATAAAATTTATATATTATTATATACAAAACAATAATAATAATAAAAATACACAATTTATTACTTTATATAACCAGAGGGCTCTGCTACCTACTTGCTTCACTTACCATGGGAGGTTCACTCCGTGGCCCAAGTGTTGTCTCTTTGCATCTTGAAATCTTATACCTGTAAATTTAAAATATGTGGAAGATAAAATATTCAAAATTCAATAATATATAAAAGAGAAGTAAAAATAAATTAATAAATATTCTTTGATTTTATAATTAACTAAACTACTCTAAAACAGCTAATGTGCTACCCAAGGAAGAGTAGAACGTATTTTTAACAAAATCTTTAGTTTTTATTTTAAAAATTTAGTTGCGTAATTAATATGTACGACCTAGGTGGTGATTAAAAAAATCTAATTAATCTATTTATTTTTAACCGTGTTAAATTAATCATTTCCTTCATATTAATTATGAACTTATTGAGTTAAATAAAGCTGACTTGAGTAATTAAAATTAATTTTTCCGTTTAAATTTCTCACTTTTGGAGCTAGACGTGCATTCTATGCATATTATGCAGTATTGACGATGAAATTATGATGTTTCTATATACATCACACCAACAGTTTAACCGACCGCTTTCACTTGATCGCAGATCATGCGAGCGAAAACCGATGGTGGTTTTTGTTTTAGGCGGGTTCGTCGCGGTTCCAAATTAAACACAATAGATCATGTCGTATTATTATAAATTTATAAATATACTACCACGTGATAAATACTATATAACGCCTAATTGAGGTATATGTTTATAGGTATATTAATATATTAACACAAAACATATACCATGGTTAATAGTTGATAGTTAATACGGTTTTTTTACGCAGTCAAAACCTCATCACTTCCTGACGTCTGTCTGTTACACTTGTTACAAACTTAGTTGCTACGTACTAACAGCAATAATAGCAACTAAACACTATAAGAAAGGAATTCAAAATAAAATACTAACAAAGTGTGATAATATAAATATAATAATAATAATTTACAGTCTAGGTATCATCTACATATCTGAGTTTCTGAGTTCTGACTGATAAAAACGTACAAATCCTTATATTCATATAAACGGTACCGTGTAATATTCGTAATTTATCATATTTTTTTATTGTATTAGTTCTTATATGTGCGTGCACACAAAACAAACACAGTTTCGTAACTCACAATAGGTTTTGTAACTAAATTAACGCACACAATTATATCGTTAATCAACCGCAGGTTCGTCGAGCGTTAGATTTCGCTTAACCACTAGTACAGTTTTCTCACGTTGTATTTTATTGTTATATTGCATAATATTTTAATTTATAATTATGTTGGTGTCAGTAAATTATGCGTTAGGAAAACTTTTTCCCGTAACTATAAAAACTAAAACTAAATAAAATCTCGGTAGATGAATGTTTAGAAATGAAAAATGTCTAATATACGATCACCAGTATAATATAATATATATAAGTATATATAATTTCATATAATAACTAATCTGTATACACGAGTCCATGACTTATGATGATGCTCCTTCAGTAGCGTATTTACGGGACTATACGGAGACTATAGAAGAAACTGGACACCGTCCATTAATTCATAGTAATTATATTTCATATACGAGAAATCTGCTTATTTTGATAAATTATCAATCAAGTAATTTGAATAATCTCGAAATCCTAGCTATTTATTAAATACCCACTTAACATTTATTTGAAATATTAAGCCAAATAAATAAAATTAAACAAATGCATCTGAAAGGCTAACATCGTTGAATACTAATTTGGTAATTTTGTTATTCGTAATTATTTTTGAATACTTTACCATATACCTATACGTATTCATGAATATTATCAGTTTACACCTATAAATTCCCGTTGCAAGAAGGTACGTAGAAAGCCTATTACAAATGTATAGTAATACCACTGAACGGTCAATTATTTTTTCTATTTAATCTTCAGCCAATATTGGTCACCATCCTAGCCAATCAAATGTAAATCTGTAAAAATAAACAATAGTAATCATAATAAAAATAAAACGTATTGAAAGTTTACGATTATAAAATATGAATGTCATAGATATCCATATTATACAACGAAAATGTTTTTATAACATACTGGTCTTAATTGCATGTACGTATTAATAAAAAGCATACATTTATTTTTGTTTTCATAAAAATTTGATGAAAAACTAAACTTTATACAGTAGTAATGCATGGCATCTGTTCGCTTATAATAGCTAGTAATTCAGTCGTTACTCATAAAAAAACGATAGCTGATTGTCGGTAAAAATGTCGACCGCCTATGTTAAAATTAATCTTTAAATTCTTTTCCTCAAATGTCTTTAACAGAAATTTATATTATTTCCCTATTAATAATATTTCCTAACTGAGAGTACCTAAATAAATCAAAAATCATAAATAGGGTTAATATTATAAAAGCAAATTAAAGATGAGATAAAAGAGCGTTGGAAAAGCACCTATATACTCGTATAGTTTGAGGAAGAAAACGGAAAGGTACAAATCCATTATAGAGACATGTTAAAACTATAAAATATGTAACAGTTAACTTGAGATTACATTGTGTGTGAAATGTGAACCAATCGAGCTATTTCTCAGTTTAGTAAGGAATATTTGTGATTGGTTGTTCTTCTTCGGCCAGTGAAGATAGATAGTTGTGAGGATTGTAGGACATGAGTGCAGTAGTTATACCAGAGGAGATAGAAACATGTAGAACTTTCGTAAATCTGTTCGGTTTACGAGAAGGCGGACACGTACGGTATAGTATGGCCATCAATGAATCACGTATAATATAACATAGTACCTAATGCTAAAAAATATTATATACTTACTGAGGTTATAACAATAAAATGTGTTTTCTGTGGTTTTATTTACCTATAAGTTATGCACACTTAAAGTGGATCACGTATAAAGTGATAGGAAGAAAAACAAGAATGTATATAATACGAAAAATAACGAACCCAATATAATATGGTAATATGTCTATAATCTATATATAAACAATAATACAGGTAATATTATAATGCGCTATTATTTCGAGAAAAAATTTTCAATTCGAAAATGCTTATAAAATCATGACCTTTGTTAAAAATCAATATGTTAAAAACTCAAAAAAACGTTGATAGATAAACCTATAAGTACATCATGTTAGTAAGATGGTGACAACACATGTGGATATAACGTTCTTCTTCAATTCTTAATTAAATATTGCTGTACGCGCTTTACATCATTTCTTCATAATAATATTTTCGTTCCGGACTAAATGCCATTTCTAAACGATTCTTCAGTGCTGCGGAGGTCTCGTATAATACATATACATCTAGGAAGCAATTACATTAAAACTGAAATCGAAAAAATATAAATTATGAAATAATAACGAAAGAAGAAAAAAGTATTACAATAAATCGTCTACGTCGGTGTATAATGATATTATTATGTTGGACTGCAGCGCGCGGGACACCCTAAAATTAATGTATTATGAGCGCGACGGCAGACGTCTGCTGGCAGACGGGTAGAAAATCGTTATGAACTCACCCCGCAGAGATAATGGGCACCGTTTAAGTGGGTTTTTATTTCGTTATTGTTATTATTATTATTTTCGATAACGGACTTGGAGACGGAAATTAAACGTCGACTATTATAACTCATGGAATTATTATGCAGTCGTTAAACATTCCGAAAATTATGTACTCCGCCGGATGACGTCATTATGTGTGGAGACAGACATTAACCAGAACAACGAAATTATATAATTAGTGTTTTTCTTGACTTCTTAACGTTTTTTTTACTATTCCTACATAAAGATTTTACGACCGATGGTCAAAAATTATGAGTTTAATTGTACAAAGTGACTCAATAATTATGTTACAGTTATTTTATCATATAAATATAATATGCGTATGACATGTAATCGATTTTTAAATACCAAAATTCTTCAAAAAAATTCTTCATTATATGTAGTTGTAAAAAGTATATAGGTTCTCATTTAAATTTCTTAAGTTGAATTTCCTCCCTCCCCCCCCCAAAAAAAAAATTGTAAAAAATATCAAAATTACTAATCATTTTAGATATTTATAAATTTATAAACTTTTGTATTAAAATTTTTCCTTTTTTGTGAAAATTTTATATTTACATGATTAAATGGCTAACATTTTGAATTGCTCTGTATATTATATGAACCTAATAGTAATAAGAAAAATTAAACAAAAGTCGGTTAGAATTATTATTTATTATTACTTATATTACTACAACATTTGTTAGGTATTTACTATTTAGTCAGATACGAAATCTAAAAATACCTATTAAATTAAAAAAAACAATTTTCAAACAAAAAAATCTTTACGACATCCACGAAAACGATTAATATTTACATTCTATACAAGTTTATGTAAATAGAATAAAATGAATTATTAATAATTTAGTAAAATATCGAGATTAATATAAACCGTACATAAATTATAAATATTTTCAATAATCGAATCTTACCAAATGATTATTCTAAAACAATATAATTTTATATTAAAGATAAAAAAAATATAGATTGTTTTGTAAAAGTATTTTTTTAATATTAAATAGCTTTGAAGTGACATAATATGAATAATAAATATAAAATAAATATATTATTGTGAAAACCCTGTAGAGCACCTTGATTACTGCAGTGAATAGCAAAACATGACTTAAAACATTAATTACGATTCTTGATTTGTACAGTTGGTTAACACAACAATAAAGTTTATGATAAATCGATCACATATACACGTAAATTGAACAAAATAGGGGGGGAGTATTTACAAGTAAAACAAATTAGTTAAAAATAAATCTTGGACGGTCATGTAAAAAAAATATTTTTTAAAAATCAGTTCAGCCAAAATACACACAGCACACAGCTGTGCTTTTAAAAAAAATGTTTGTCACAATATTTCTTTTAGCTCATTATTTATTTTTGTATACAAAATCAGATAAATAAAATTGTATTTTATTATACATACATTTTCTCACTATAATAATATTATTACTATAGAAAATTTTTCAAAAGCTCACGGCATGGCACACCGGTTGACAACTACAGGTTAGGTAATAATATATGTATTTATACCTATTACCATTGAGTATATATAGTATATACTATATATACTCAATACTATTACGTATACAAGTATAAGAAATACAGCGCATTCGACGAGTTTAAAATGCCGTAGTTTTTTTTTAACATTCGCGTGAAAATAAAAATATACTCAGTGATAATCGTAATAATTTATTCGCACCACTGTTGTCGTGTGCAGAGGTCCAGTGGTTTTATTTATAATACAGTCGTGGACTATATGCGATGGCGTAATAAGTGGGTCTGAAACATCGAGGGGATAAACTATTTTTTACAACAATATTATCATACAAGACTGGTTAGCTGATATTATCGTACAGTCGTTTTGATTGTACGTACAATTGTCCATTGACAAATATTCCGGCCACCGATAGAGCAGCCGGGGCTACCCCCTAAGACCCAAGAGCCGAAATAACAACAATATAGGTAGTATTATTTTGAACGACGGGATAAATGACGATAACCCCAGTGAAAGGCGAATTTTGAATACGGCAGTGCTATAATATGCAGGCTCATAACGGCCAATTTAGGGCCGCGATGTTATGACGTTTAAAGATTATAATAATATGCGCATAACATTATTTACGGCATTGCATATTACATTATTAATTATTATTATTAAAATATGTATATAGTAAAAAAGAATAGATTACACGCACGTGTGTTTCTGATATACCTAACCCATACTTATTATATTCAAGTATCATTTTTTAAGACATGAAATACAGTGTATTTGTGGTACGCACTTTTATAATACACCTATACCATGTTGAGATTTAGGTGTCACTTTATTTGTAATAAACTATTATTATTATTATAGTTAATAATTTATACACTCGCGTAGCCGCATGTCATTATCATATTAATATGCCCATTCTTTTGTTCGTGATATAATTACGTTTATAAATTAACCGTGTATAATTTTACAATAACTACGTGTTTGGTTAAAACGCCGTTGTTGTCCTGAGAATACGACATTATTATTATTATTATTGATTACAATATAAAATGTTTGTTTACGCGTACACAAACTGTAAAAATCGAGATTAATATAAGAGTCAATTAACGCCTGGTTAATTTCGAAACCGTTATGCAGACGCATAATCGAGAGTAAATAATATGACGACGTCTGAAATTGCCAAATTCCGTTCACAAAGGGATTTCGACAGTTTTGTCCTGTGTATAGTACCTAAACTCGCCGTACTTTATCTTGTCGAAATCTAATACCTTCGTGTTATTCTCTGCTCGGATAAACGTGATAAATGTGCAAAAAATTGATTACAATTGGAGATAATAAGACTTAAACCCTAAAAAACTACAACCGACAAACGTAGACCCGCCTCTGCGCAGTCTTGAGGTAAATGTAATTTTAATTGCATTGAGAAAAACGAGCCACTCGGGAAGATTATACAAACGAGCTTATTAGACTACACCACGTAAAGTGTTCGTACACATAATATAATGCGATAATAATATATTATATATTATTATAATACTAATAGTTCATTGAAATTATGAAATCCGGCTCTTATTGTAAATGGGCATGCATTGTAAATTTATTTTTGTTTGTACGTAGAACAATTGATACAATGGTTTGCGCATATTTATATACCAATAGCGTAACTGGTTTTAGAGTGATTATTGTGCTCAATTACGTACACACTCGCGTTTATAATATAAATAATCGTATACGTTCACTGCACATTAAACATATATATATATATATACGAAGTAAATAAGTAGTAGGTACTGCTATAACAGAATTCTATTGTGACATGAATCTATCGTTCCTCGCGGAAGCTGTGATTGCAGATCAACGATGAGTAGAGGTTTTTTTGTTTTTTTTTATCATTAAGCACCATTTCATCTCAGTGCCATACTACAAAAGGTGATTATTTTAAAGATAAACACTTTTTTCTCAGAAAGTATTAAACATTTAATTATGTTGTTTGATAACAGTTTTTTTAATTTTAAATCATTACAAAACAATTTAATTATTAAAAAAAAATGTAATTATTTCTTACTGTTATTATTTTTATAAGTGTTTTACTGTTTTAAACTAGGTATAGCATAGAATTGTAATTTAATATTTCTAAGCAGAATATTTTTCTGAATAATAATAAGATTTATAAAAATTTATTTAAAATTAATACCTACTATACCTGTGTTATAATTAATTATTAGTAATAGAAATAGATAATTAAATTTTTGACGAGCGGAGTAGTGGACCAATATTTTGCGGGATACATAGGTTCCATTCCATTCCGCCAATTATGAATTTAAATACCTATAATAGAACTTATAAATTATAACTTTACTAATCAACCACTGGTTCGAAGTTTGATTTTAATATATTAGGTATACATTGAGGTTCTTAGAAAGATATTTTACTTCAGAATATTAAACGTCAACAATTCCTAAGTAAACCCTATAGAATTAGGAACGTCAAAATTTGACTATTTGAGTGACGATATACGAGAAATTTTATAACGCGTTGGTCCGAATGAAATCTATGATTTTCTCATACGTTCAAAAAATAATCGTTGACTTTCCCTCGATCATAATAGTCATATTTTGTGGTGCACACGCACGCGTGTTGACGAACTAGTTTATTTATTTTATTAACACGATTCAGAAAAAATTGCAATAATTACGAATCGCACACATACAGAGGAGGCAATCATATAATAATAATAAATTTACCGTGAAAGTATTCGGCACTTTAGAGAAATTTAAAAATTAAACAGTAAAACATATATTATAAATATCACAATGTTATAACACTTATAACACTTATGACCAGAAACTCGCGTGTTTTTAATATCTATATTATACCGTAATATACTGTACAATGCACACGCCTACTACAACTACGACGCCCGATTTTCGTGCAAATTAAAAACGAAGTTTCTCGCAACTGCACGACGATAACGTTTTTTTTTTAATTAACTGCCCAAATCATTAAATAAAAAAATAAATACAATTTCTATGAACGAAAAAAACCGTTTTCATTTCACGATAATGTCGCCTTTCGCGCGTACTTATACATATCTGATCAGCGATACCTACTTGTTTCAAGAAGTTTTTTACGATTTCAGTTTTTTGTAAAAATAATTATCTATCTCTCCTCGTGTCACGGGTATGGTCACAGCAAAATCGTGTAATAAAACCGTTTACCGATGATTTTCTTTCGGTATAAAAGACACTAATCATATTTATATGAAAAGAAATGTGATTTTTTTATGTACCTATGCAATAATACTATATGTAGGCGAAAACATATACATATGTATTTTTTAAAAAATCTACATTTTTGCGGGAAAAGTAAAAATTAACTGAGACATTTTTGTGAGTATACCCAATTCGTTGATATCGATACAAGAATATAATACTAATATTAATCATCTATGTCGGAATTATCATATACCTAGGTATAATGTTACCAAGTATGATCCAAATGTCCTCATGACTGTTAAAAACACGAGGCTGATCAGAGTTAATATATTTCTGCTTAGACAGTCAATAAGCTTTTTACGTTACATTCTAATAATAACAATTTGATGACAAAATGGCAAAAATTAAGCTTTTTATTATTATATTATGGTACGAATAAAGCCACTACACCAATGTCATTTTTTGATAAAATTAAAAAATTATTTAATAAAATATTCAATAGCACAGAGCACTTAAATATATATTAGTCTTTTCGATTCGAATAAACAGTAATAATATATGGTCGTCAAAATAATATACTTTTTAACATTGGCCATTCTTGCATCAAGTACCTACTTATATTTATTTAGTGTAATTTGGTATAATATTATAATATAGCCTATAGGTATATTTATACTAATAATACCATTATATATTTAAATAATTAAAATATTAAATGTCTTACAAATCCTAAGCTGAAATTTTTATTTTGCCATTTTATACTTCAAACCGACGTTTTTAAATAGTTCGATTAAAAATTCGAACTCGTTCACATGTAGGTACGCATAGGTAGGTTCACCACGTTTTTAAATCGCTTTATTATAGCATATAATATATTTAATATTTTATTGCGCGATTGCCAGCGTATTTATACATAATACGTTCGCAAATATAAAGCTACTATATAATGTTAAAAAATAAAATATATTAGAATATTATTATTATTTTTATTCGATTTGATTTTCTATGTTAGAGGCACGTGGATATAAACGCGTATTTACTGTCCAATTAATTCGGATAACAGACGAGTTAAAACTTAAGACGACTAACATAATAATATTATAATGACGTACCTACATATACATAAGTATAATAATATTCGTATGCAGGTTTTAGTAATTGAAATAAACTTGCACGTAGGTAGATTCTTGAAACATAATATTATCTACATATTATATATATTTAATTTTAAGTATAATTTAGTATTATTTTAATGAATATGAATGATTTTTGCGGCTGATAAAGAGCGCAAAACACACTGTTATTACTATCTGCAGTATTGATACACAACACACATACACTGTGCTGTATCGTGAAAATATGAAAATTTTATATTTAAATGTGTCAGATCGTTGTGATACAATCTGTATCATAGGGTATTATATGAATGGACGCAATAAGACAACACATTTTTCTTTTTTTTTTGGAGGGGGGCTTGGGCTATTTTTATAAAATATTAGAGAAATGTCTCTATTACAATATGATATATATATATTTTTACGTCGTGCGTCTAATCAAGTTTTTGTGTGGACTTAGCCATCCCCCAGCCAACTATATTTACGCCTATATATGTACACTTGCAGCGATGCACACTGCACACCTTTTTATTGATATACAGTGAACGCTGCTTATTATAATCACGATGTTTTTAATGTTAACAATTGTATATTGTTATTTAAAAGTCTATGTACCAACCGGATGTGCATACTAATTTATGTAAATAATCTTAGTTATTGTGATCAGTATAGGTACACCGCATCAGTTTGGAAGCCATTTTATTATAGAGATATTTTTAAATTGTATAACAATCGTCAATCTCGATTATAGAGATTACAAAATAAACAGCAGACAGTGAAGTCGAGCTCTATGTCTATGAATTTAACAAAAATAAGTTCAATACAAATCCGTACGCGCCATATGATAATATAACATCGACACCTTTAAAACGAGTCTTAGAGGTGAAGGATTAAGGATTCATCTATAGGTTACACCATCTATATCTTTTAAATTTCAAATAAATTATATTTATTGTCTACGAATTGTTGTGTTTTACGATAGCACAATATTATAAATTAAATTCAGCCAATTAGCCCAATGTCTAGGAACAACTATTAATACCATTTTTGCAATTTATATTCTGAATTGCGGTTCGATAGTGTGGAATCTTTTTCTACTAAACGATTAATAATTTAACCGAACGGATCCGTCCGAATTTATATTTTAGTTATATGAAGATTATTCTAACTAAAAATTGACCGCCCTCAGTACTAACATCGTGGAACATTTTATTATCTCGTTTCTCTTGATAAGAGGTTGACTAAGGGTGGATTAAAACATTTTGCTAAAACGATTGCCTAGAATGATTAATTCGCCATACGGTGCAACAAGCACATAATATATATAAGTTTACAAGTTCCAATTGTCTATAACATATTAGATCCCGTGAGATATTCCATATTCCGCAACTCCCGTTCACGTTTTCTATTAAATGTCTTGATTCAATATATGAAGTTCTCAAAATACATTAATTTGATAATCGGACATAAATATTTTTGCTTTGAAAACTTGTACCCACATCACTTGTTCTGTTTATGTTATAATTATATTTAAGTATATAATTGTTTGATATTTTTCCTTTTACATGCTCTTTTTTTTTACTGCATTCACGTTAAACAAAAAAATACGCAGATTGACAATAACATATACATCTTATTTCCGTTACGAAAAGTTCGTTACGGCTATTATATGACTGTCGCGGCGGCGGCGGTTGCTTTATCGCATTCCGTGGACTGAATATGAGCAGCGGCGAGTAGAACATTTTAGTCGGACGACCCGATGACGGGTTCGGCCGGCCGTAAAACCAATTTCCCCAAAACATGACAGCTCTGATAGCATATACTATGGTATTATATATAGTAGGTATGTCGTATGTGTATATCATTATATAATATCGTCTTGAGGCAATTATTATATTGAATCTCTTCCGTTCGCCCGCGCGCAACACCGTAATGCGTCATATAATATGTATACGACTACGCGGGTGGACATATTTTTTTTATCATTAATTATCAACCGACGTAATGGTAAGTAGTGTAGTGAGAAAAAAATTATAATGTATATGCGTGATTTATGATGCAAATGGTGGAAATCGTTTGTTTTCACTCGGTCAATAGTATAATATTATATAGTTAGTTAATAGTTATTTTAATTTTATAACTGGAAAAATCGTGTCGACACCGAACTCGTGTTTATCTTGATGTTTAATAGTGAGGGAGAAAGAAAAAAAAAGAGAGAATAACATCGACCAAAAATTTAATAACGTTCGTCTAAACATATATACATAATATGTTAACGAAATAATAAACGAATATATTATTATTTTATTATAAACGAAGAGTTTTGATGATCACCACTAACACATTATTTTCTGATGTTCAACTCGAAGACAAAATGTTTAAATTTCGATTAAATTTTTAAATACATTTATGTTAAAATCCATCAAATACTTTATACTATACTAAATCGATTATTCCACCACGGGTCATATTATTAAAAAACAACGACGAGAAATCACAGTTTTCGTATTTTATTTTTATACAAAGTTTATGAGTATGACCTAAAATGCAATGATGAACATAAAAAAAAATCTACCATCAGAAATTTAAAAACAAACCATACAATTTTCTGACCTTCACGAACTTTTATAAAGCGAATGAAATTCAACAAATATTTCTTATAATATCTAAATAGTAAATACGTAATTCGATTTACACAATATTTCATAATTTAAAAGTTAAAACCCACATAATATTATAATATGTATTTAAAATAGTTGACGAATTGGTTGAACAAGTTGGAACCAACACAATCACAAACGCTAAAATACAATAACAAAGGTGAGAATTATTATTTTTGTTTTTTTTTTTTTTACTTTTGAAATATTTACTAAAAGTAAAAAATCACCACGTTAATACTATGAATTTTTGACGGATTTTATAAAACCCGAACATTAATATAGTGTTAACGCAACTGTATAATATATTTTATATATTTGATGGCTGTCGCTGTGCTACCCGCGCGCGCGCGTCCGTCATTACAAATAATAATAATTGTGATACGACTTCAGACCCCCCTCGAACTTTTGGTGTGGTCCGTGAAAACGCGTTTTTTAAGCGTTAACATTTCGAAACTATACATAAAGGTAGGTACGCGTTGTA
This sequence comes from Rhopalosiphum padi, assembly GCF_020882245.1. Classification (NCBI taxonomy): domain Eukaryota; kingdom Metazoa; phylum Arthropoda; class Insecta; order Hemiptera; family Aphididae; genus Rhopalosiphum; species Rhopalosiphum padi. The sequence continues at coordinate 36,506,486 of NC_083598.1, forward strand.
CGTGTGTAACGTACGTTATACGAAGCAGCCACGAAGATAAATAACTGGTAAGTATATAGTAACCGGTGCTTAACCCAATAATATCGTGTCTCGCACTCCGTCCATATTGTATACAATATTATTATTGCATGATCATTTTTTTTTTTTACATTTTTACGACGATGAGATGAGTAAATCGAAATACTTTAGACCATAAGAGACCATATTACATTATGTAGATACTACGCGTGTGCTGCAATATTGTAATGCAAACGAATAAACGATAATGACGCATTTTCTGTGCGCTTTTGCTGCAGTCCCTGACTAGAGACACGCTGCACCTATTATAAACGTGTGCGAGACATCAATAATTTATATAATAATATACCAAATAAACAACGTCCTATCATAATATATTGTAACGTCGAAAATATTAATTATTATTATTATAACGATCGGCGGTGGCTCATCTCCACCCGCAGTCCTGCAACGGTCTAATAGATCCGCTACACGACCACTACTTCTATAATAATAATAATAATAATAATAATGATTCCGAACTCTGTTAACGCGTATTGTTATTATAATATAGTTGTGCAACCGATTAAATTTATTGTACGGTAATAATTCGCCTCGTATTGAGTTATAACTATATGTTTATATATATTATTACATGTAGGTAGAAGTACCCATAATACTTAACCTCACTGTACACATTATATATTTTATATACATTTTTATTGGAAACGGCCAGTACCGTCCGCTGTGATATTGTAAATCGTCGTAGACCATAACGAGATAATTGCAAAAAACCTATAGGTCGTAACACGAACATCGCAGCAGTATATTATATATACCTATAATATTATAATGCGTACGGTACAATTTATAGATTCCTATACCTATACCTAAGTTTATATACATATACCAATTTGAATCGATCGGCAATCGAGGTCGTGTTCCTTTTTTTTTTTACATTTTAATTAGATTTTTGTTAAATTGAATTCGATTTAATTTCCTTAATTTTCGTCATGAATGCGCGCGACCTTATACTATGGGTAAATAATTACGTCCGCGAAAGCGCGCTTTGTTAAACTTTATTTGAATACTACTAATAATAATACAATTATTGCCGTATTATATAATACCGTGTATAGTATACATAGGTGTACCAGAAATTCCGTAGTAGGAAAAAAACGAGCATCGTACCTAACCGATAATTAATTATATTATCGTCTATACATACCTGCAGTGCGAATCGTATCCTTATACGACGAAACTATAGTATATAGTCGAACACCTATAATAATATAGTTATCAAAATATCAATATCGATAGGTGCAACGTTTTAATCGATTAAAATAATATGAAATTAGAAACAGCATTTGTCGAGATGCCATTAAACCGTGCAGACTATACTTATACGCAGTAATAATTAAAACAGCCGAATGAATACTGCACATACATATTATATAGGTGAGTAGGAATATGTATTACACCGAACTCAAACGAATTATTATAATATACACGTTTCTAACTAGTCCTAATTTTCGAAAGTTTCATTAGTTTTTTAATATGATTTTTCAGAATGTCGGGGTAAACCCTAAAATCGGGATAACCGTAAAATAAAAAGATTTTGAACTCGCGGTCACGACAAAATATAACTATAATACAACAATATGATGATGTAGTGTTAAAATTAAACTATATATATTTATATATAGTGCTGTGTGTACAATATAATATACATATAATACGTTTTTCATGCAAACATTTTACACTTGTGGTGCCAGGGTGAGTGACCTGTTTATAATAACGATATAAAATCGTTTTTGTGTTTGGGACAGAATATATAATAGGTATAATATAATGCATAAATTTGAATTTATCGATTCGATCGTGTTGTCGCATAGTTATTATAGTCCTACTGTGCAGGCCGCTATTCTTTTAACGTTGGGCATTCTTTTATGAACACGTATACAGTTTTAATATCTCGTGTGTTCGAGTTAATGTTTATGCTTATTGGTTTAAAAACAAAAGTTTAATGGCCGGTTCACAATACTGAAAATAACACTAACAAGGGCCATATAGGTATGATATAATCTGTAGATTTCCGTGTATTTCAAATCGTCCAAGAGCGTTAACTGCAATGAAAAAAACTGTTGGAAAGTGCGCGTAAAATTGTTTCAAAATGTTAACGAAACCACGCGTTCTCCATGTCCGTCGTTCTTGCGCTGCAATCATGATAATAATAACATTACGATAATTTGTCGCGTGCCCATATAAGTACTTATGAATATATAACTTCATATTATATACACATCGTCATGACCGTTGTTGCTCTTTTTGCGGTTTATATACCCATGTTTACATGCATATATGTGTATATAAATATTATACATATACTATTACACTATTTATATATATATATAAGAATAGTGTATATATTATATATTTTTCCAAAAAACAATAAAAAAAACATTCATCACACGTATCGTACATAAAAATAATATATAGTATCATAATGCGACTATTTGAACTGTTGTCGTTGCACACGTAGAACGAATAGATACGATCTCGTCTAACATCCAGTGCGATATTTTGTTTCTGACGCGCCGGACAACAGGTTTAATAACAATAATAATTGTCAGACGACTGAGGAAATTATAATTTTAACGTACAATTTACGTAACTCGATGTCTTCGGTGTAGGCTGTTGGCTCGTTATAATAATATTAAAGTTAAATACATTAATAGAACTAGCTATATTATAGAACTCTATACCAGTTCACGCCAACGCGCCCCTAATAATAGTCGCCACTATATATACATTAAATTAATAATGATTGGCCGGTGTTTGAAAATCACGAGACCATACTGAAAAGTTATACGCACAATACCAATAAAAATGCATAGTATATATATATATATAAACAAACTGTTTCTACATAAATAGGTTATATAACTATATTTCCCGGTGAAGGAGTTATTGGGTATTTAAAAAAAAAGAAGAAGAAAAGTTTATTCACCGTCTTGCGCGAACGTAACCCACGATAATATCTACCTATGCAGATTTTAGATACGAATTTAGAAAATTATAAAATGAACTGCGACACACACGGTGATATATACACATATAGTTAGGTTGTTATAGTGTTGATTACGGACAGACGCAAAAAGTAATATATTTTTACGACCGCGTGAAAAAAATATAGGCGCGCGTAGGTAGATTATGTATATTATATAAATTGAATAATATGTAAATATTTAATTAAGCGAACAGAAAATTGACCGTTTCGCATTCGACGAATACGCAAATCCTAAATATAGTACTCAAATTTATGGCTATCGAATTTGTAGAGCGGTATGATAACCATATAATGATTGTCAATTTACAGTGATAAATGAAATTATAGTTATAAATGCCAAGTTACAGTTAATAACGTAGAATGAGCTGCGATAAACAAGTGTGCAGTAAAACATCATATCATAGCAAGGAAGTGTATAGGGTTAGTTCTCTTACCTATTACAGTGGTTCTCAACCGGTGGGGGGGGTATACTATTTAGATACTGCACGGAGGGATTATGGTGATGAAATTACAAGAATTTTGCTGTTAAAATAATTATGCCATTTTACAATCAGTTAAATTGAAAACAATAAATTAATTTTCGTACGGTCGCCCATCGATAAAGATTTTACGAGTATTTTATAATGATTGACCTCTTTGCAGGTAATCTTATACTGATAAGTACAACGTTTAATTCACACGACCTATCTGTTCGGTATCTGTAAAGGTTATCTGTCGAACTTCCATAGCGGATAATGAAACCTAAATATAAACTAAATAATGCATTGAAATGTTTCTGTCTACGTATTTTTACGAGTCTGGCTTTTCTACACTTTTGCAAGTAAAAAGAAAACAAAGAAATCGGTTGTATGTGGAAAATCCATGTTGCGTGCTATCAAAAATATCGCCACGCGGGTTTGGTGAGAAAATAAAAAAATCTCGAATTTCACATTAAAATAATTTTACTTAAAATATTTAATACAATTTTTTTTATGAAATTGTATTCAACAATTTTAAAATAATATTATTAATTATTAGGTAAATGATTTAATTTGGTTCCAAATATATATATTATAGTCGAATTCCGAAGAAATATATGTATACAGGGTAAAAAATAAAAAGTATAATTTCAGGGGCGGAAAAATACTATAAGTAAAAACACAACATCCTCACCATTTTTGTAACAAACACAATTTAAACGACCTTGTATGTATAACTTATATAGCTTATAATGTAAATATTTATGTATTACATACAGTTTATATTATAAATGTACGTTGAACATATAATACACTTTTTTGTAATTATTTTAAAAACGCTATAATATACAATATAATATATATTGTTATACCGTCCGCATCACACATGTCTAAGTTTTTATTCATTCATTTTTATCTTACTCGTCAATTAAGTGGTATAAAAGAAGTGGGTACAATAAATAAAATATAATAACAATAATAAACAAGAACTATAACAAAAATTGTATACTTTATTAAATATATTATTACTGTTGCAAGTCGCATATGGCAACTATTATAATTTATAATATACAATATATATATAATAACTAAAATAATATAATAGAATAACATTGAACAATTTTTCGAACAAGACGACTTTGTAACTTATACTCGTATAAATATACATATTATTCTATTTAAAGTAATAATAATAATAATAATATTAATAATTGTGTTTTGTATGTACAAACCGTTGTACATGTAACCGTTGACGATTTAACCATTAAATTTTTTGCAAACAAATTTAATAGTTATTTGTTTAAACTAGTATATTATGTACTATAATATACATATCTATTAATATTCTCGTCACAACAATTAAAAATCACATGATGCGCGCGTTTAAGTCTATTATATATGCAATTATATTTTGCACGCTGCAGAAAACGCTATGCAATCAATTGCATAGTTTTATAATAGAATTAAAAAATTTGAATTCCGTATGATTAATTTCAAAAATGTTATTGAGTTTATCGAAAAATGATAACGGCCAAGTATACAGCAAATCGAAGAATGAGTATATATAGGTATAATAGTATGTACCAACTGTGCATTTAATGTATAAATCGAATTGACGTATAGGCACGGACTCGGGGCCCCGAAGAAATGTCATAACAGTAAAACCACTATTTAAATGTTGAATTTTTTATTGCAGTAACAAGTAAAAGCCAAACCGTCGATTATACGCATAGATCTGCGTGTATTACTATGATATTAAAATATAATATTATAGCCGACGGTATACACACACACATATATATATATATATATATACATACTTAAATTATAATTAATAAGACGTATTCGTTCAACAATTCTTGTCGTTTTACTACATAGGTATTATACTTTAATTAAATAATGTATAGAGAAATCTGTAAATTTATACACAACTACAAGAATTATAATGAGATTTCCTACAAATGCTATACTCGGCTATATAAACGCGTACATAATGTAATATTATAATATATCGTATATGATTGTACCTACTGCAGCATCCAAACGATGAAGATTTTCAATATTATGACATTATACTATTATGTTATATAAACACGACATAAAATTATATAATATGTATATACATTGTACATCTATATCACCGTTTTTTAAAGTTAATTGAATTCCACACGTGGTTTTCACGGCCGAAGCGGATATTGTAACACACACGATCCTGTAATATAACTACCCCTGTCATATACGTGTGTAATTTTATATTTCATTCGACTTTGACGTACACGGAGACGGGAGAGTTATTAAACGATACGTTTTTCGGAGATTTCTGGTCGCGTGTTCCGAGACGTACGTGCGCGTACCCGACAATTAGCGTATACAACCGTAAACAAAACAAAAACGAAAAAAAAATGAAGAAAAAAATTGAAGAAAAACCAATTTCGACATGCAACCGGCACGTTTCGTGGGAGTTTCAGTCCGAGCAACTGGTTTTTGGTGTCTCTATCTTTTGACCAAATTGTATGTGCTATAATATAGCGGCTGTAATGTCTAACTAGTAATTTATATATAGTAAGTACATATTATACAGACATTATTGTTTGAGATTATATATATATATATATGTACTCGCTGAGGCGGCCGTGGTCGCCGCATACATATTTAATGACAAAATATAATATAATAACGTTTCGTATTTTATAAGCGTCCAGCTACCCTCTGCCAACTGTTTCGGCATGTACAAACAATAATATTTATTGTATGATGTCGGCCGGCTGACGGCGAATAATATGAAGAAAAAAATAAAACAAATTATAACACAACTATTAAAACGTTTAACGCGTCATCTATTTTTTTTTTACGCATACTTAATCTATGTGTTTAATGTTTATAAACACTGAATATATGCACGACGAAAGACGACTACCCGTGAGAAAAACCTTACTCGCATTATTTGTCGTACAGAAGTTATTACAGCAGCGTTTGTATGCTATTGTAACGTTTAAATGCAATAAAATAAATATTATTAAATACACATAGTATATAATATCATACATACGTACCTACGTATATATAATATATTAAAAATATATGTCTATTAAAACGAATTAAATATTGTTATCTTTTGTATACCTACAAAAATTAAAACTAGAATAATATATAAATATATATATAATATACAGAGACGTATTTAGGGGGGCAGAGGGGCTTGGGAGCGCTAAATTTTGAATTTTGGAGTGCATTTTGGTATAATACAGTACCTAGGTTTTTCTTACCTGGGCAAAAAATTCCTAAATACGTTTCTGGTAATGTTTAATTGAAAAACTTGTTAAAAATCATATCGTATTGTCCAATGCATTCATATCGTGACGATGTACATATTATAAATTATTATTGATATTTTCAGAAATCCGTAAAATGCCTAGAAGCAAAATCGATTGGTTGATGACGAATTGTTGACGTATAATATATGTGTCAGGAAATATTGTTTTTTTTTCGGGTGGAGGTTATTGGTAAAATTTAAAACCATTTCATGCCCCTCCCCTTTTACAATCATGAGCAAATTACGCCACTGATGACTAGTTCCAATCAAAATTTTTAATATAATTATTAAAAATCGTTATAATTGTATAAATACATAAAAATAGGTAAAAAAAAAATAAAAAAAATTGAAAACCATATAAAAATTAAGTTATTAGTTATTATATTATGGTTAGATAATGATACATTTGTCAATTATTTCTGTTACACTCTGTAAACTTATAAATAGGTACTTAACAAATGTGTATTGAGAAAAGAAATATAAAGTTGAACAATCACTAGGTATTGTGTGATTCAAATAGTAATTATTAATATTATTTGTTTTATCTTTGTCAAGTTTATAAATTGCATTATATATCACCTAACTTACGCTTGATTACTTGGTATCTATTTACTCATAACTTGGCGTCGTACTAAACGTACTCTTACTGATTTGATTTAACTAACTCAAGTTAATTTTTTTTATTGACGGATGGAATTAGTTACATTACATATTAATATATGTGGCTGAAAATTCCGTAAGTACTTCATAATATTATATTATTGTTTTTGACAATGGTATCGTTTTCAATGTGTACAATATATGTGAACTTGTTACATGTATAGTATTATAATAATATGTAACGATTTTGTCGACTGGCGTACAAAACTACAAAACGTTCGCCGGAAGTTCGAGTTCATATAATATACTGCAGCTCCACTTATACTTTTACGAACGAATGCTTTTATTTTTACAAATATTTAAATCGGTATACCGTAGTATATATGTGTCACACACTTATATTATACACTCGTATATGTGTTATGTTTGAATGTATAGTTGCGGGAATCGAGCCCAACGACCTTTTGTCGTGTGAATTTCGTATATGGACAAAAAAGATTTCTCCAAACGCGTAAATGTATTATATGTATATATATAATAATATTTATTATTTTTTTCCGTACCAATAACGCTGCTACAGCGTACCTATAGAATAATATGTGGAAAACCCGTGAGAAAAACTAGGCCAACCGAGGAGGTATGTATAAAAATATATGTGTGAAAAATAACGTCGCGATCCAGTCGAAATGAACATATAGTAATAATAATAGTAATAACAATAACAATAACAATAGTAATGATAAAAACTTATAAAGGACATGATGTACGCGACGGTATGCGATAGACGAAATCACGTCTACTGTCGGAGACACATTATAGGCGTAAGTCTTCGCGGGAGGAAAAGTGGATAGATTTTTTTTTTAATAATTTTTATCCGTCGCGTCGTCGTCTCCTGTACCTATATAATATATATTATATATTATTATATATTTTCGTATCCGATTCAATAGGGTCCACGACAGCGGTGCGCACGTGCCGATATGGCGCATTTGGTACAATAATAATAACGACAATATATATAATAATATCGACCGGGGGAAAAAAGAATGGACGGAAAAAAAATTAAAAAATTGACGCATAAATCGGACCGTATCGCGTTCGTATACACGCGCGCGCGTGTGTGTGTGTGTGTCGTCCGATATGATATTATTATTGTTGTCCAGTTTGGTTCTCGCTTCGGCCTCGAGCCATATAATAAATAATAATAACGCGTAAGTCGGTTTTGTCGCGAGCTCAGCCGGCACGCTCCGCGCAACAGCTCCTCCGACACCGACCGACGACAACGACAACGGTTTATTCTGTTTTTTCACTATCTTTCTCTCGCACGCACACTTCTTCGTTGGACCACACGTACACACGTCCAATTATAATTTATCGACACACGCACACACACACAGAGAACACGGAGATATAGATAGATTGATAGAGAGAGTATGAGTAAGAGGGAGAGAAACGGCTTAAGCAACTTATATATATTATTTTCCTCGCCCAAATGACTTTTTTTTCTCTTCTCCATTTTCTCTTACTCGTCCGACAACCGTTCTCCTATTATCTTTGGCCCGTGGAGATTTTGACACGCCACGACGGGTCACGTGCTCGTGTTGTAGTGCAGCACCAGCGAAGATGACGACGGTGAAGTATGTTACGATATACAGTGGCGAGCTTAAGTAGCTGTGATTGATCGACCGCGGCAGCGGCTGTTCGGGTTAAAAACGTCTATTATCTATTATTCTCACGTATACATACGCGGTATACCTAAATCGAGTACACGACGAGCGAGTACGACGGAGGCCTAAACGATTTTTATCACACTAATTACACACATTAATTTTAACCGCAGCGCCTTCTTACGCTATATTATGTGCCTATGTTACTTATGCGTTATTCGTTGCCATGTCTTTGGTCTCGGGTGCGTTTTTTTATCTATGCGTACCTATGATGACCTACCGCGCCTCATTGAACATAATATAAATCCTCGGGTTCGTCAAACCCAACACCGCGTCGCGATAGTATAATATCTTAACACTGCGGTTGTAGTCAATTCAGGATAAATATAATATAGCTTAGTCCTTGCCCCTTGGAGCTCTAGTCCTAGCCTTATTAGCTTCTCATCCTTCGAAGTTATACAAGTTAAATTTCAAATTTATATTTTAAAGTCGAAAAACGTACAAGAGTCGAGATATTGAGACTTGACTGAGACGACAGTATTATGATACACGACATACCTACTGATATCATAACCACGCAATACGTATCTAAGTACTATAGAAAATACACCTACAAAAGTATTAGGACCAAAAATAAACACGACGATTTTAGAGTTTATAAAATACATTAGGTACGTCTATTATTTAAAATTGATAAATTTTCATAAATATATTCATTGAATTATGTATTATTGATGATAAAATGTATAAATAAAATTTAACTAAAAATTAGAAAAAACTAATTTGCTAATAAATTAATAATCATGATTTATAATATAATATGCGATATTCCTAATTGAAAATTATATTTACATTGCCTATGACTAAATTTTATCAAGCATTATAATATTTTTTAATTCTTAAATATATTTTAAATAATAAATTATTATATTATATTTCCTTACATATATATTATAATACGGTAGGTATAATAGGTATTGATGTTTATTAATTGTTAACTATATAATAACAATCCTTGTAAGCTATTAAATCATCTAGTTGTTTATCCAAGTACAGCTGATGTGTGCAAGATTAACAGAATATATTTGTATATAATATATATCTTTTGGAGCAAGACACAAAAGCTATAGATTTTCAAAATATGTATATTATATATATATATATTGTATATCATATCATATTTTTGATATTGCATACAATTTAATTTCTAAGTTCTTTCGTGTTTCTTCTTAACTTGTATTGTATGAGAGCTAGGTCGAAGTCGAGTCGAAGATCTACGGAATCTGTGATTAGATCGTCATTCAGTTAATAGATGTACGGTCAATCGTTAGAGAAATTCTCTTCCCCGATAAAGATAAAAGTGTGAAGTTACCCGCTAAACAAAACCTCTAAAAGTGGACGCCTTCAAATAGCAGACGATTTTTTTTTTTGGAACAAACTATAAACTTTCTATAAACTGAATCGGCCCTCTGAATGAATGACACTTCCGAATCTGTGACAAGATTTCAACAACGACAATTACCTACCAGTATTTAAAGGTTTCGCCGTAATATTATGATACAACGCGTTCTTGAGTAGTATACGCACTTTAGTCCAACGAGAATATACGCCAAACTTCCTCTAAATACAACCACATTAATTATATCCAGAATACATACAATAAACCGCAAAACACGTTAGAGCGTTAAACATCGTATTGTTGTATACGTTTCATCTGTACACGTGCGTGTATTTACATAATTAATTCTCGCAGTTTTTTTGGCATCATCACCGGAAACCGTTCGATTAGCATTACATCAAGAATTGGTCGTTTGTTTTCTCTTTCCCGTAATTTATTATATACTTTTTTTGCATATTTTATTTCTTTTTTTTTATTTCGATTGCTAATTTTATTGAATTTGTCATGGCACACCGAGTTTTTTTTCATTAATTTTATTAATGAAATGTCTAAAAACCTACACATGCCTATTAATTTATTTATTTTGTCACCAAACGTGTTTTTTGTTTCGGGAAAAAATATTTATTATAGTTAACAGTATATCGTTTGAACACTATATTGGTGTTTGAGGAAACTTAGATTCCCTTATGCCAAGTTCCCCCAAATCAAGTATTTATCGTTTAACTGTCTATAAAAGCACTAAGAAAATATCACTTTTTTTTTCTATAATTTTGAAATAAAACCTCTTACTATTTTTATACACGTATTCTGGAGAATCTAATAGGTACATTTACGACGTGTGTAGCCGTGGAGGTAAACGGTAAAACAATATTATACATCCATATAGATAAATACGACGCAGTACTATTATAATATTACGAGTCTCGAGTTGTCGTCGGCACCAATTCGCATATGAGGACAATATAATATAATATTATAATCCTAAGCAAATGCGGGAGGTGCGGCCGAAAATTTGCTTGCCCGCCGCGTCTTCGGGCGCGTCTCCGGAATAATTTGTCACGCGTACATCTATATAGGTATATAAACGCAGTCACTACGAGAGCCAAGTGCATAACAAAATGTGTATAATATAATATAACAATAATAAATATATATATATATAAGTATACAGATTACAGGTGGAGGTGTACCTGCAGTCATTGCGATTCAGCAAAATGATAATACGCTGTATTGGCCTCGATCCAATGTGTACGAGTGTGTGTGTACCTACGTGCGACGTGTAATTTTAAAGATTGAAAAATAAAAATTAAAAAATATTGTCGTACACGGCAGTTAAGTTTTAGTATACTACTCGTGTGTATATATAACACACAACCGGCCGCGAATGCCGTCACGTCAAAATCACTATTATTAGTATTATTATTCCGTCGTGTATACGCTATACATTATATACAAGTGTATGTGTGTCTCCAATTCACAATTTCCTCATTGTTTACGACATGCAGCTAATAGGTATATAGTATATAGACGACCGGATTTCGTCGATATCGCAACTTTTTTTCCTCTCTCCGTGGCGCTCTACAGATATATATAATAACATTTTATGTAAGTGGTATTGTATATTATATTGATTCATTCGAATCGAGTTATTGTCCTATACATCTATAATTATCGTCGGGTGTGACATTCTCGAAAACGGTCGTCCTAAAAAAAAAAAAAACCGTTCAGTAGAACATTCGTCAGAGTGCCGAGTGACTGTATAATACATGTTTTGTTAAAAAAAATTCCAGCATTATATAATATAAACCGTTTTTGTGCACTTTTCATAATAATTATAAGTATATTATTAAATTATTAAAATGCACTTAATTTAGGCTGATGAACAAAAGCGATAAAATTAGTAGTAATATGAAAAGTCTAAATTTTGATTATAATAGATAGATAACACAAATTAAATTAATAATATGAATCATTTTATGTGGTAAAATACGAAATTGTATACGTTTAGAGATGTGAGCAAATAAGTACAAATTATCTAACGACGTACAACGGTGAACAAATTTCAAAGTTTCATTACGATTAGCAGATCTAAAAATATAGAATTGAAAAAATATTGAGCGTGTTGGATGAGAAGGTATTTGAAAAAGGACTTGGGATAAAAGAGTTGGATAGTATAGGTTTTACCGTTCAGAAGGTTATTCAGAAAATATTGTTTCAAGTTTTCGTGTATTTTATAACATAAAAGTCTCTAGACTTAACAGTGTAAATAAGAGGTATTTAGACTTGAGAGTAACGCCTATACATATTATAATAATATGCATGTATAGAGGATGCACACGACGTTTTTCGTTTGACGGACGTTTTCCCGTCTATAAATACTGCTGAGAAATCGTTTGCCCTTATTCAGTAGAAATCTGACGTCGACCGACAACAAAATATTATAATACAAACATTGAACGAGCATAATATGCATTTCGCGATTACAACGTTAAGTACATATAAATTAATGTATATGTACCTAAAATTTATACATATATAGATAGTATTTTTCATTAATATAATATAAAAATATTTTCAGTGATATGCTTATTATTGCGTAAATATGAACGATGCATGCAAAAAACGCAAACGTCGAAAATAAAGCGATGTCGTTTAGGTTAATTCCTAAATATAGAGGAGGGACTAATAAAAAAACTTTTCACGAAATATACTATTCAGTAAAAAAGGATTGTAAACGTCTTTCTGCTGCCACGACGAATTTTGTTGTAATCAAATTATCACACACATTGTCTTGTGTTTTTTTTTTATTGTTTTTTTTTAACGAATTAAGCAGAAATGGCCATTAGTCATATTATACGTACAGGATATTAAAATACAATACTTTAATTACAATAAGGACATATTATAGTAGTAATCGGTTAGTATAATAAATGTACCTAGATCAATTTATTACCATTAACTTTATTTTTATATTCTGAGCGGAATTTATTGATTTATATTTACAATAATGGTGTGTTTTATTTATTTATTTAAATTTGTTGAAAATAACAAACCAGTATTCTATAAAATTAATTTTTTTTTTTTTTTGTAGTTCGAATATTATTAGCAATATACTTTAATTCTACATCAAATATTTAAATTAACATTTTTAGACTTAGTTTAATTTATTATTAAATATTTTGAGGTTTTGCGCTATTCATAGACATTTTATTCCTAAATTTTTAAGTTTTTTTAATTTACATTTTTTATTTTTAATTAAAAAACCTGAAAATGTATTACAATAAAGCTTCTTCGTAAGTTGCTCTTACACCAATCTTTTAATTAAAAACTATTACATTTTTAGTTTTAATATCTAAGGCTTAAAAATATTATACCTACAAGATTCATCATAAGATTCATCACTTATTAAGGCATAACAGCGTCTTCATTCAAAGTTATTTTACGTATGCAATAATTTATCATTGAATGAACACATCCATTACCTACATTGCTACGTAAAACTAGTCAATGATGAGTTTTTAAACAGTATTATAAAAATAATTAAAAAATGTAAAAGTTAAAATTGTTTTTATGTTTGGATTTGATATGGCCGTATGTGGGATGAGTTCAGGTTGAGTCATTCCTGTTGATATCGTTCGATAGTATTCGGTTAGATTGTGACTTATTGTTAGCCTGCAGATATCATTCATCACCTGCAACACATAATAATATGGGTGATAAATCCTTATCCATAGAGCATAAGGTATCCATACCTATTAGGTTAGTCAAGTGTATCTAATTCGTAGACGATTTGATTCGTTATACATATTAATATATTATTATCATTTACAGAATAGCCATATTATAGCACCAATAGCACCATAGATGATATTATTATTGCGCTGTATATTATATATATATATATATATATATAAATTTAAACTTGAGCGATATCCCTAAAAACAATCTGCAGGTCACAATAGTCGGGTCTACTGTTATATTGTTTGTAGTTTTTGTTTTTATTATCATCACTTATTTCGCATCCAATTATTCGACTTGCTCAACCAAGTCCGCCAGCGTCCGAGTCTTTCTCGTTGAAACATACGAAAAAAATAATAACGAGTTTGTCGAGCTTATATATTATTATAATATACTATGTTCACATTATATGTTTTACATTGGGTTCAAGCCATTAACAGGGTGTTTAGTATAGAGGTGTTTTTACTTTTTAGATTCTTTACGGAGCGATGAATATACTGTATTGATTTTACCAATGACGTATTTTTTTTTTTGTACAATAAGTAATCGAACAATTTTTTTTAATTTTTAACATTAAGGGCATAGAAATATTAGAATAGAAATTTGGATCTGGTTTGTACTTTAGAAAGGAAAAATTGAAAATAACCAGTACTTTTTCAAATCAACTGGGAAAAACAAACAGGAAAATTTTTTTCAAAAAAACAGGATTGCAAATCCAGTTTTTGATAAAAATTGATTTTTGTATTTTAGTTAAACTTGAAAATGGATAACTATAGATAGTTGATATTTTGAAAAAATGTTTATATGATCATTTTTTAAACATAATATAGTTTTTAAAATATTTTGACTTATTTTAAGCTATTTATAGACATTTTACATTTTGCAATTGGTTTTTTTTTTAGTATAATATATATCGACAAAATAATTATTTGCTTGGTAAAAAAACTTAAAATATAATGCAAGATCTTACATGCATTGTTTTTACAGTAATTTAAAAAATGTCAAAATACATTAGTGCTATTTATTTGTATAAGCATTTGAAGTTCTAATTATAACAAAAACCCGCAAAATTACAAACAATTTTTAAATAGTATTTTTTTTTTGTTTTTTACACGGGGAAAATATACATGATTTAACGTGATATCTAAAATTTTTAAATTTATAATGAAAAATAACAGATAATAATCTATACTTATATATAAATTGACATAATTTTTGTTTATTGATATTTTAAATTTAAATTTGGACTAAATTACATATTAAACTAAGAATAACAAAATTCATTATTTTGTTATAATTCAAAAACAATATTCATGTGGACATACAACTTTTACGTATATTATTATAGTTTATTATACACAAATGATGAAATGCTCTGCTTTTATCAAAAATTACGTAATTCAACCTACGCTGTTTATTAATAGTAAAATAAATTACTTTACCTAATAGAAATATCAAAAACTAACATGAAATACTCTTAGTGATATAGGCTGATAGACTGTTTCGGCTCTGAATAGTTTTTTGTGTGCAATGATATAATATCATATCATCATTGTATTCAAATGTATAGCATCCATCAGAGTAACTCTCTTGATACCTAGCTACTGTATACATAGCAGAGGTTAGTACCCACTTACCACTTTTTATTTTGAAGTAAGCGAAATTTAGTTGTATACTTGGGTTTTAGGTGATGACTAGTGTGTTTGACGTATAAAAAATCATTATCTAAAATGAAATCCATTGTAAATGATTACTGAATTGATATACATCATATTATTTTCTAGCTAACTGTGTGGCATGATGATAATAAAATATATATAAATGTGCGTGGTACCTAAAGTATCGTTAGACGTTAATGGAGAGACTGCGTCGATAGCGCACGTTTTGTAAACCGGCTTCGGGTCGATTATCGCCAGAACTTTTTTTTATTTTTTACAATTATTGTAACAATATATTATATTATCTTTATTATTAATTTTTATGGTTTGAGTATGTACCTATACAATATATATTTATGTGTTGCGGTTTTACACTATTATCGTTAAATTTTATTTTTACCTTGATTCTGTATACCTATATTGTATGTGTTGTATGCCGTTGCAAAGCCATCACATTATGATGCAGATGGTGCAATAAACCTGTAAAAACATCTAAAACATAATAGCAAATCACGTGTATACAAAAATAATATATTACGGGTATTATAATATATGTACTCGTTAATATATGTACAGACGACTTATTGCCGCACGCACAGACAATTTAAACAAAATAAATACCTAATGTGTATTACTTGGGTTAGGTTCGTATAGTATATACTATCGACCATGCAATATTGTACAAAAAGACAATATTTGCGCGCGAAAATTTTCATGGAAAACACTCTAGCAAATAGATATTAGAAACTAGTAGTATCTATAATGTCTATGCTATTGTACTGTCCATACACAGTAATTGTCATACGTACACAGTGACACTGACGCAGACGTTGATGACGGGTGTACCGACGTAGGTACGTGAAGTTAGCCCACCCATGTTGTCCTATAAAATTAGTAACAAATGATATCAAATTATTTGTAATAATTTCGAGTTGACCTTTCTCTCACCAAACCCTTTTTCCACAGTAAATTTAAAAAAATTACAATTTAATATATTCTATTGTTTTATGGATATTATTATACTTAATTATGACGCACTACAGATTTTGATTTTGTGAATTAAAATTTCGTACATCCTTATTTGAAATTTCACAATATATTTTATCATGTCTTGTGACAGTATCTAAAAATACATTTATGGGATAAGTGTATTTGACGCACCTATTTTGAAAATGGCATATTCGCAAATATTTTAAAGCCTTAAAATATATCAAAAAATGCTCTTAAAAATAATACAAAAATGACTCGAAAAACTCAAAAAAATGCATTATAAAAATGACTTTAAATTTATTATAAAAATATATATTAAGTGTATATTTTTGCTTTTTTTATATAAGTATTAGTAGTATTGATATAAATTTAAAAAACTCGTACTGAACAATATCATCGAACGTTTATTTTACCGATTTAAGATTAAACAGGAAATGTAGGTATAATGATTCTAAATAAACCACATTAGTTTTATCGTAGACGTCGTGGTCGTCTAGACTTGTTATCTATAGGTTTTGACATTTCAACTATTGTTTGATAATATAAAATTACGATGAGTTCCTCTAATAGCTACAAAAAAAAAAAAAAAATACGATGAGTACCTACTTTATAATCTATTATTGTTGTATAAAAATCTTAAAAAAAATTTCAAATTCATATTCATATTTTGTTTCTAAAAACTCAAAAAATGCTCCAAAAACTCTTAAACATGTTAAAAAATTAAGAAAATGACCTAAAAACTAAAAAATGCAAATTAAACTTTCTTTTTCTCATTCAAAAGTACAGAAAACAAATTTATGACGAACAATGCACAGTAAAATTTGGAAAACAATGCAAAGTGCATCAAAATCTCAGCCTTGTCATAAATTAACGACGATTATTTTTCTGAATCGTTCATAAACATTGTAGCACAATTTTATTTACGTACACTAATCAAAAATTAAATGTCTTAAAATTTTTCTATTGAAAAATTGTAAGTTTGTTGGTTGGTTTTACGCGCTCGGTGATCGATCATATCGCGGTCGGCTGCAAGTTCTATGATGCGACACTGGCAATCACACAAACGGATACACGTAGTTCACGCAATGAGAGTGCAGCTAATTCAGAGAGTATTTACCACCTCATTACAACTTACAAGCACATTCACACCCCGAAATAGCTATATCATATATATTATATATATATATATATATATGTTTATTACATGTGCATGTGCGTGCAGTACGATACATTATCGTACTGCATCACGACGCGTATACAAATAAAGAAATAAAAATTTTTTTTATATAAATAAGAGCCAAGAGGACAGGTCGAGAAAAATCTCGCGTTTCGTCACGTATTAGTATAATAATACATCAGTGCGGACCCTCCGCTAGATCTTAAGTGTTTTTCCAGTTTTCAGAGCGATGTGGCTGCGATGGTTTTCGGGCGGACGGACGGACGGCCGTTGTGGAAGTTGAAGTGGTGAGGGGTTAGACGAGTGTGAACGCGTAATGTGTAACACGATCTCGGGTTTCAAGGTCCGCCAGATGACGCCGGTAGATAATGGCGTTGTTAAAACTGTAAAATATGTAAGAACAAAACGTATGTGTTAATATACACATATACAAATGGTATATTATATAATATTAAGTAGCGCGTGGTGGTCAAGACAAAAGGAATATATATACGCGCACTGCGGTGATATTGTATTTATAATACAATACGCATGCGCGATACGCGCGTTTCCACGGTAGAACACGTTTTTTACGCGACGAAATCGTGATGACGATGATGCCCGCTCGTGGCCGTTGGTTTGACCGTGTCTTCCATAATACGCGGGTCGTATGAGGTTCATTACCAGTAACCACTTACCACGATCGTCGGACATAAGCCTGCCACTTCACTGCTACGCATATCGTCTGCCACACCGTGTGATGGCTTTTAGCGTGTTCAGCTAATTGGTCGGGGCAATCATGGTAATAACCGTGGTCTACCAGGAAATTAGGTCGAGCTCAACTTACACGAAAACATTTTTTTTTTTACTTATATAACATTATATAACTTTTAACTTGTAATTTATATTGCAGATTATGTGATCATTTAAAACCCACCAAGAAATGTATTCTGTATATGATATGCACGGCTTAATAGTTAAATATTATTAATTATTTTTATCGTTGTGTCACACGATACACGAACGAATCCGATAAACAGATATGCAAGAAGTTTAAGGTGATATTATCGCGATTACGAGTGCATATCGCTAGCGTATAAATAACACAATATTATTATATGTTATTATTATTTTACACTCGCCAAATGTAGAAATAGTACATTCAAATCTCGCACTGTTATTGTAATTGACTAATACGCGCGACGGTCGAAATCTCTAAACGCGTGCTCTGCCATTATCCTTTTCGATCGACACACAAAGCAATCGTACGCACCCGTTGCGAAATCATTATGTAACGTCAAGTAAAACGTTTCCGGAAGATGTTCCAATAACGACCATACTAGGAACATTAATTCTTTTACGATTTCTATATCTAATACAGTATGTGTTTGCGTAAATCACTAGTATTGTACAAACTCACGCGACGTAAATAAATTAGAAATTATTCAACTATTATACGTCGGAAGATTGGTGAACATAATTCGATTAAATGCGATTCTGAAAAATGTCACGCTGGAGCGCACCCACCAACTCGTGTTCAACTAAAATTTCAAATATAAAATCAATAATAATAATGTAAGTATTGTAAGTAAATATTATTTATAGTAATCATTGAGGGAGTTCAGAGCCAAATTGTTTATTTGTACGCGTCACAACACAATGATATTATAGAACAGTTGATATCTTATTATAATGATTAATATCTAACATTATTATAGACACGAGAACTGATGACGCAATGCACAACAATGTTTATGACGCACACAGTTTAAATGACTCTGTGCCGACTGTACCTGTATTATACTTAGGTATATTTGTTTTGTTCGAACATTGAAATATCTTACGTTCTATAGTAAACCATCATAATCGTTTCTTCCAGATTGCGGTTCTTTCGATCGTTTCAATTTTCAAACCGCACTGTGCTGTGTAAAACACTTTCCCGCCGGACGATATTTTCTTTTTTCGATCTATCGGTGTTACAATAATGGTATTATAATATACTGACACGAGTGCCTCCTATTATTCACGTACCTATACATCAACAAGCGTAAATTCACGGGTATGTGCAGCACATATTATGTCGTTTAGACTGCTGCAAAATCGTGTGACGCGAAATCGCGTCCGCATAAAATAACAAACAATAATAATTTATTACAATATATACATAATGTATTGAAATTCGGAATATAAAAGCAATTAGAGCGCGCATTGTGCTTGAGCATACCGGAACTGGACTTCCTGCGGTGTTGCCCGGTATCCACGGGTGTGTAACGAGCTTCCTGTTGCATATTCCGTACATATATATAATATATATATATGTATATTGTACACATACATATTATATATATATATATAGGATGTACGCATAATAACATAATATAGAAAAATGGCGGCAGCGGCGTTCCCCACTACCCCCTTCGTGCAGTCACCCCAGGGTCAATATATATATTCACTGAACAAGGGGAGGGCACGCTATACTGCGCGTGGATAACATGACCTGCAGAAACAGATCCACGCGGGCCCGACATTATTGTTGTTGTACTGCGAACACCTAAGCAGAAGCACTAGTAGATGATAAAGTAAAATGTATATTATTTTATAACATTTCGTGCCACGTTAGTCGCTAACTACAACTGTGTTGTACCTACCGATCGGAATAGGAAAACGTTATCATTCCGAAAATTGTGAGGTCTTCTCGACTTATCAGATATGTATCGTTATTGTCACACGTATAATATAATATACCACTAACCATACGTAATTCCATTATATCAACAATCTCGTTTTTCGACAACAAAAAAAAAAAAAATCAAGAAAACCCATAATATAATAATATATTCAAATTATAGAGTCAGAGCATGTCCACGTTATAAATTTAAATTTTCAAACGTGTTGACGCGTTTAGCTATACAAGATCTCAAGGTTATAATGGAGAGTAATAATATTTTTATATGTATAAAAACATAAATATTTTTTTTTTTTTGGAAACTATGACAGCCATTGTTGGCGTTGGGAAAGTGGCGCGCCCATCGCCCAGCACACCAAAAAGTGTGCTGCAATAGCCCCACGCTGACTTTAATTAGTTGGTGTGGTCTGGCCCTCCAGGTTGGGGGTTGAGCGTAGGGCTGACAACCCTACCTCATAAAAAAAAAAAATAGATGTTAAGAATCAACAACATAATAAGCCTCGGAACAAAGATTTAACGGACATCAACATTGGAACCTGGAACGTGCGATCTCTGTATAGGGCTGGAGCTTTGACAACATCCCTATCGTGTCTTGAGCGATATGAGATGGATATAACTGCGATTCAAGAAGTGAGATGGACAAACTCAGGTACCTTGAAATCTCAAGGAAATACAATATTATACAGTGGTGGAGATAAACATGAACACGGAGTAGGTTTCGTAATAAGTGATAACGTTGCGACAAATATAGTGAGGTTCCAACCAATAAGCGATCGGATATGCTACATAGAACTCAAATGTAAATGGTACAACATGTTCCTAATAAACTGTTATGCACCGACAGAAGATAAGAGTGACGACATAAAAAACAAATTTTATGAAGACTTAGACCTGGTGTGTGACACCCTACCGATTGATAAACCGAAAATAATACTAGGGGACTTCAATGCGAAGATTGGAAAAGAAAACATATACAAACCTACAATTGGATCCGAAAGCCTTCACGAAATTACGAACGACAATGGAAACAAACTAATCACTTTTGCCACAGCCAAAAATATGATAATAAGTAACACGTACTTCCCTCATAAGAATATACACAAACAAACATGGATCTCCCCATGTGGGTTAGTAAGAAATCAAATAGATCACATGTTAGTGGACAACCGGATAAAATCATGTGTCAAAGATATAAGAAGTATGCGAGGGAGTAGTGCAATGTCGGACCATTTCCTTGTGAAAGCGAAAATCAAACTCAGAATATCAACAAAATGGAAAATAAAGAATAAGCACAAAGAAAAAATTAATAAGGATATACTGAAGACAATAACAGCTAAAGTGTACCAAGAAAAAATATCGATAGAATTACGAGACATACAAGAAATGGTGAACCTGAATGAAGCCTGGGGAAAGGTAGAGCAAGCAATCAAAATAACAGCAAAGGAAGTACTTGGATATGTATCAAAAAAGACAAAGAAAAGATGGTTTAACGAGGAATGTAAAGCAGCTCAAGAGGAAAAAGACAAAGCAAGAACAAAAGTTTTGCAGAACCCTAGTGAAGACAATAAAAGGCTACTAGCACAAAAACAAAAGGATGCAAAAAAGGTCATCAGAAGGAATAAGAGATTATGGGAAAAAGAACGGATACACACCATAGAAAACAACAGGAATAACAACTCCAGAATATTTTTCGAAAAAGTAAATGAAGTTAAACGTGGATATCAAACTAGGCCAACAGCTATGAAGAAGCATGATGGATCCTTACTAACAGAGAGTAAAGAAATTGCGTGTGAATTTAAAGATATGTTCGAAAAATTGCTAAACCAACCAAATGAAAATAACACAATAATTCAATACTCTACTGTAGAACAGCAGCTTGAAAAACCATCAGAAGACGAAGTGAAGATGGGACTAGATATGCTAAAAAACGGGAAAGCACCGGGAGATGATGAAATAGTAGCTGAATGCCTAAAAAAGGGAGGCCAAGGTTTACTGAACCAGCTACACAAACTTATGAACACAATCTGGGAACAAGAGGAGATACCCGAAGCATGGCGTATATCCATCATATGCCCTATACACAAAAAAGGAGACATCATGGAGTGTGAAAACTATAGAGGGATCTCACTACTCAATACTTCATATAAACTATTGTCCAACATACTACTGACTAGAATTAACCCATATATCAAGGAAATAATTGGAGAATACCAAGCTGGTTTTATGCTAGGAAAATCAACAACAGATCAAATACACATCGTAAAACAAGTTGTTGAAAAGAGTCACGAATACAATAAAGACACATATTTGCTATTTGTTGACTTCAAAGCAGCGTATGACTCAATCAACAGAGACAAACTATGGGAAGTCATGGAATCGTTAGGAATACCAGCCAAGTTAACCAGATTAATAAAATCGTGTACATATAACTCAAAAAGTAAAATTAGTTTTGGAGGAGAATTATCAGAGGAGTTTCAGGTAACGACTGGCCTTAGACAAGGTGACGCTTTATCACCTGCACTGTTCAACATCGCCCTAGAATCAGTTATGAGGACAGTTATATCCCAATCTAAGGGCATAGAAATAAAAGACAATCGACATCTAACGGCAGTCGCTTACGCGGATGATATAGTACTATTAGCCGAAACAGTTGACGACCTAAAGTACACAACAGATATATTGCTGAAGGAGGGGAAAAAAATTGGCCTGAAAATTAATGAGACAAAGACAAAATACATGATAGTATCTAGACAAAACCACAGATCGGATTCCTTGAAAGTAAATGAGTACACATTTGAAAGGGTAGGAAATTTTAAATACTTAGGTGCAGATATTAATGAGGATGCTAATAGCCACGAAGAAGTGAAAAGACGGCTCATTGCAGCAAACAGATGCTACTATGGACTATTACCATTGTTCAAATCAAAACTATTATCAAGGAAATCCAAAGTAACATTATATAAAGTTCTAGTCAGACCAATAGCTTTGTATGCAAGCAGTACTTGGGCGACGACAAAGTCAGATGAAAAAAAGTTAGAAGTATTTGAGAGAAAGATATTGAGAAAGATATTTGGCCCAAACAAAAACAGTGAAGGAGAATATGAAATACGTAGCAATAAAAATTTAGAGGAATTATATAACGAACCCAATATTACTGGGATCTTGAAAAGCGCACGAATAGGATGGGCTGGGCATGTATGGAGATCAAAAGGACTAATCGGACAAATAACCGCATGGAAACCAAACGCAAAGAGGCCCAGAGGACGTCCTAGACAGAGATGGGTTGATAGAATAAAAGAAGACCTAAAGATGTTGGGAGTAAGGAATGCTGAAGAAACGGCACAAAACAGAGAAGAATGGAGACAGTATGTTGTTGCGGCAATGGACCTAAAAGGCCTGTAAAAAGCCAAAGAAGAAGAAGATGACAGCCATACGTCTTGAAAATCTTTGATCTTTATATAGGGTTCTTCTTTTTCAACACTCGTCGCGTATCTATATATATAAAGAGTCGATTAACGCGCCGTGTATTATATGTGCTTTAACCGAATGAAATGAGATAACGGCATAACGCTATAACATTAGTCGCATAATAATATATATATATATATATATATATAAATATGTATACATATACATATATTATATAAGAAATGTGTTCGGTGTAAAAGTTCACACATTTCTAAAAACTGCCCAATAAAAAAAACATTTGTCACATAAGCCACACGAATAAACTTCGTTTTATTAGTATGTATTTTTAAATGCAAGTGTTATATATAAATGAAAACTAACAGATATCACATATAATATTATAGCAGTATGTATATGCATAATGCACATTCGGAACCCATTAGGTAAGTACAACATAATATTTATAATCTTATGCGTTAGAAGATTATAAGAGAAAGATATAACTGTTCATATACCTATATAATATATAAATGTATATTGTAAAGACTAGAAGACTGTACAGTGTACACTCTGGAGAAGTGCGTCCCATATAATTGCCGTTTTGGCAACGATTACGTTTGGGATTTTTTTTTTTTTTAAATCATTACCGATTACTTCACACATACGCACGCTTGCCACAGTGTTGACCCCTTGTCTTTCGGTCACGATTTAGTTACTTGAACAGACTTCCTCTTTTGACTTGCATCCGAGGCCACACCATATCGACACATGCAGTCATGATAGTTCGTACAAACTATCTCATAAACCTAAAAAATATTGTACACAACATGTGTATATATTATGTTATTAATATACGCGTGGTGGTCATTTAATACGTTTAATTTTTATTTGCAGATATCTATTACGCGATATATATCTATAAACGGTTTCGCTGTACAACGCGATTTTTCAAACTATCATTAGAAAGTGTTTGTCAGAGTTCATTAAGGACTCGCGCAGATAAATCGTTTAGTTTGATTGCGAAATACACATTGGTAGATTGATAATACGATTAAACGAGTCGCGTTAAGTCGCTTAGTGAAATGCAATTACTTTTATTTGTACAATATAATTAATAGCAATTGGTTCCTATATCGAATTACTATATACCCAAACATATAAACATTAAATAATATATACCATTATAGTATCATGTTATATGGTTGCATATACATATTATATCGATCATATATTGTGTATCTGAACAATATTTCACATTAGTTTTTATAACGAAACTATAATATTATTTATACTTATACGCGAACAAAACGGAACGTATTTTGTACTAAGTAAAGAAAGAATAATACGTATTTTTAATATAGGTACGTACATAATATGCGCTTGGACATTAAATATTGACACGGCTAACGTTTTAGTCTTCGAGTGTATGTACCGTATGCGAGTAAACGATAATTTTAAAAAAACCGTTTAAAAACGTTTTGAAAGAGAAAAAAAAATAATAAACCAACAGATTCTTGAAAAATTCTTGTGTGCGGCGGCGAACGTATAAAATGTTAATATTGTATGCAGTGCAAAGACCATTTAAAAATGCGGTGACCGGAGGAAAATGAATTATTGCGCTCGTGTGTTTGTTTCCGTAATATAGTTTTTAAAGAATAATAGCATACGTACAATAGGACCGAATAAGAAAAAAGTCTCGGTTTTACCGCTCATATGCCTACTAAATAATATATTTTATTATAATATAATATTATATTGTAGCTTCGCCCAAAGAACATAAAAATGTTACATTTTTTAACGCGACCGAACGTTTTGTTATCGCATAAACCTATTGCACAAGTATAATATATTAACGCTATTTTTCTCGAATCGTATTCTTATACTATACTATTGTAAAAACGCTGTAGTAGCAGTGTGAAATACACATTATACGTCTTGGAAGAACGGAGGAAAAAAAATTCGAAACCCGTTTTTATTTATATACATATATATATATATATATATATATATATATATATATTATAAGTATTTCTCTCAGATAATAAAAATCAAAAAAAAAAATCAAAAAATTCCCGTTTTTAAATCCCTTTCCCAGGGGCCTAAGCGCACAATGGAATTATTCACGTATATCGCATTTATATATACGTATATATTCAGCGACGTCGTCGTCGTCATGTCATAACTCATACGCGCGGTCGACATAATAATACATAATATAATATAAATCGTATAATGCGTGGTCAAAAAAAAAAAAACCAAAGAGATTTTTTACTAGATCCCGAATCCTACTTGGTATATAATATATATTATATATGAGTGCGTATACTTGATTCATCAGCCATCTTTGACTGAGAACACCTTTTGATAATCGCATATCGAAATAAAAGTGAGTTTCCGCTTTACTTTTTTAAATAACATTAAAACATCACTTGTTTTTAGAAAATTGCATGGCCTCCGCTAAATGTCTCTATCAAACCGTTATAAGTTCCTGAACACGCCACTTTGTGATTTTTTGCTCGTCCCGCTAAATTACACAGTGTTCGTAAGACGAAAAACACACGTAAAACGGTACTCGCCCGGAAGACGTATTAGAAGGTACGACTCATTATGGTTTGAAAAACAAATTAAAAAAATCAACACACACTTGTCATGAACGATTGGCCATAATATAATTTATTATTATTATTACTTTAACATAAAGTATATACCTCGTCACAGTCAAACGTCCCATAAAAACAAGGTCACGGCGGCAGTGGTGGCCTCGTGACTCTGTGGCCGCGGCGCGCCGTGAACTATGACTTTGAGAACAAACTTTCACACACGAACATTATACCTACATATTATTATTATCATTGTACAGACGGTGTAGAGACTTTAACACGCATAGGCGTAAATAAACATACACGACGGATTTGGCCGTCGAGCATGTTTATGATATTATATATTATTATTTTACTATTATAAATGGCATTATTGTTCGATTGGAGAAAATGAATAATAATTTAAAAAACAAACAATAATAAAAATTTTACATCCGGACAATCCCAAATGTATTGTGCAGCGGTATAGGTACCTACCGGTTGCTGCATGTGCAAATATACAAAACACAAACCAAACACAGACCATCATCTGCCAATCGATAGCTGACGAGAACCTGTAACCCATCTCTAAGGGTATGCGTACATAGGTGTAGTGTATTATTGTAGTAGGTTTATGTATATATATATATATAAGTAGTATTGGTACACGCGGCTGCTACAGCCACACCGGTGGCTCTTCGCCGTGCAGGTGATTCGATCGACATATAATATAGACGAACTACATGTATGAACCGCCTCTTTCCGGTCCCATTTTCTGAGTGTTTTATTTATTTTTTTTCCTTTAAAAAGCCATCTCGGGTTTCCGCACGCCCACGACATCCGCACACACGTCGTTTCAACATGACGTAGGTACAATTGTGGCGATGTTGTTTTTACCGTGGCGCTGCTGCTGTTGCTCGCGGGGTACCCACGGTCTGGCGTTTATTCAAAGGCTCCCGAGGTCGTGATTATTATTATGTCAGAGAATACGATATTATCAATTATCTGTAATGAAAAACTATTAGGTTACGCGTTTGTCACGTTGTACATGTGCAGGGTAAACGGATGTAAACAGAAGTATATTGATTTATTCATATTATAAGTGCATAAGAGAGAGGTACAAAGCCCAAAATTGTATACTGTGGGTACAATTATATACAAAATATGTAAAATTAATACTGATATGACTTATTATTATTATTTTGACAGAGTAAAAATGGGTCAACAGTTACAATAATAGAACAATACATAGGATTATTTTAGTCGTCGGAAGTTGGGCGGATAAATGCGTTTTAATAATGCCCAATAACTTAGCAGGAGAGCTAACATATAGTGCCGCCGATATACCTATACCTACATTATGTGCTCGACCGACAATAAGGGCGCGTAGTTGAGCAGATATGGCAGTACAGTGCAGACATAATAATTATGCAGAGGATGCTCGATATCTGATATATAAGTATGCACCGACGTATTAGAAGAGGACAACGATCGTAGAGATAATAACGAGAGCTTGTTACAGTTACGTGTATTTGAAATACAATCAATAAATAAGAACAATAGTTTCATATATTAGGTAGGCCGTAGCTACATATTATCTATTATGTATAATCATCTCCAACTGTACTATTAATGTATTACTTTTATTAAGTTGCAACTCCAAATGCCTAGTCATCAATATATCAATATGTATGAAACATATTATTATATTAAACTTTATTAAACTGACACAAAAAATATTGTATCTCTATAAAGTTGATAATTTAAACAAATACATTTTTTTTTTTATAAAAATTATGACACCCAGTAATTTTTTACGCACAACGTGTATATAATATGTTTTTTCCGGATGATTTGTATTACCGTTTCTGGAAAAATAGATACATGTGTGTTGTGTAACGGCCAATTTATCAATAACTCACATTGGCCATAATATTATTTAATACGACATCATGATATTATGTAATATTACATTATGATATATTTTATGAATGTGTACGCAATAATTTTCAGTCGATATAAGCACGACGTGCGCGTATTAAATCAGGACATATATTATATTTAGGTGAACGACTTACGTACGGTATAATATTGTTATATACAATCCGCTGAGGATGCGTTCGGCGAACAATAGCGTGTGTGCCGAGGAAATCGTTGTCGGACAGCTTAATGACCGGCAATTTCGGTGGGCACTGGAAGCGTTAAGAGTGGCGCGCGCACGAGATGTCATGTTAAACTATCGTCCTGGACACCACAGATACAATAACTATAGCTAGGTATAGGTAGGTTATATGTATATATAGCCACATATAGGTGTGTGTGAGAAGTGTAATACACGATGTATGTTTTTTTATTTTTTATAATCCACCGCCATTTAAAATAGCTATTTTATTGTTATTATAATACCGCGGATTTATGATTTCCGAACAGAAAACGATAAAATTCGATCGATCGATATAATGGAAAGGACGAGGAACGAAAAACGGTGCGCGGTAATTATTACAATCACCTGTGGACGTGCCGTCGATATGATGGGGCTGCAGGGAGGAAGATATAAATGTCGATCGATCGACCGTTTCCTCTGGTCGTCTGTCATGGGAACGAGAGCACGTTAAATGCCGGCGGCGGCCAAGACGAATAGAGAGAAGTCATAATCGACCGTGTTCAATGACGCGTGCTGCTGGCAAGGGTGTTTCTGGTACGCTTATTATTATATACGTCGTCGCGCGTACACATTCTACACTCCTAGAACAAGTAGGTATATATATATATATACGAAATGTGCGACTTTCGAAGGAGGTTTTTGGAAATGAAAAAAAAAAATATATTCAGTCACACGATTTGTCGGCACTTATACCCGATGTATACGATTATTATATTATTATATTGTGTCTTACGCTGGGGCGGCCGGGCTCTCGTAACAAATAGGTACAAATCGAATGTATACGCGCCCGCCCGTGAGCCCGTACCGATAACTCGTTTTCCGTCGCATATATTATGCGTGTGGCCCACGTCCGCGACGATTGATCACGCGTTATTAGGACGTCGTTTTATCTCGTTTATTTTGATCGTCGTCACCCCGCGGAGAATCTATCAACCACAGTCGTCAGTCACCGTAGTCCTTTTGTTGCGCCGCACCGATAACGAATAGGTACATTTCTGCGATCTCGTCGTTGTACAGTGACGTAGCCAAGCTTTTGCGCTATGAAGTGCTAATATCTTGTTAAATAAGAGGTTAGCCTTTAGATATCACTAGAAATTAGGATCCCTATAAGTTTTATTTTCCGGTGTCTTTAACCAGAGTGGTAACTACCTATACGACATTTTAGGCTTGAACAGCTACATTCGTATAAATTATTGGACTAATCCATTACAGATATCTATATTAGATAAATAGGAAGGCGTAGGATGCGTAAAGTGTACAGTTAATTATAATATTATAAAATTATAAAATTTAGCTAATAATTAAAAGATTTTTAAAACTATCCGTGTCAAAATGCGGTTAGAAGGATAAATTATTCAACCAGTTGTAAAACGCAGTAAGTCTATTTTTCGCGAAACGATATTTTGTATAATAGTTTTTTTTATTAATTTGGTCATTACTTTAACAGTAGTAAAAATCGTACGTAGTCGCATTAGCTGGTGTAAGTCAAACTATTTTTTATTTTTATTTTTATTTATTTTAAACATAAGTACTATATGCTTTTCTAACAGATCCACTCAAAATATTTTTTGTAAACAGTCTTGCAATTGGTGTTCAGTTCATTATTTAAGACTTTCAAGTGGAACTAAGATCCCTTATCCCATCTTACCGATTTCCACCAATGGCTGTAATATCACGGCAGAAGAAAGTTAAAAATACACAAGTGTAACCGAACTGAACTGAACCGAAATACAACTACAGCACGTTGTCATGCCGCGCGCGTAAGTCTTGCGCGGCTATACGACGACGCATCGACGCACACTATAAATCAGTAAACATCTGTGCGCGTATATTTATATGAGTACGTCGCTGCTGTATAAGTCAACACAATATGGTAGAGTAGTGTAGTACCCGTGTATATGCATTTCTAGAGGAACGGATGAAATATAACATGAGTTGACAGGACGTATCGTCAGATATTTAGACGCTCCGGAACGGTGCGTATTATATACTATTATATTATATCGTATATAGGTGGATACGTGTATATATATGTGTATGTGGAGACCTCGCGGGTTAATAATAGTATACTGACTCGATTCGTCTTCCGAAAGATGCTGCGGCGATGTACCATCGAAACGATCGCGCGAACAAGACTAATCACCATATAACAAACACACACAAACACACGTACACAGACATATATAAATATACGCGTACATGGACGTCAGACACGTAGTTTTTCTGGACGACTGTGCGTATAAAATCTAACGAATTCAGACAAGAGTGAATGAAATATATTTTAAACATAAATACACGTATTATTTATTATTGTAAATATATAATATATGCGAGTTTTAGAACGTGCATAATATTTGAAAACGATTAATAGCGGATGAGTGTTAAAAAAATACAACGTCGCGGCCCCGTGCGTATAAGTATACCTATGTGCATACATGATACATGTACTCGCGAAATATCTATGTATATTAATATATACACATTTTCAGCGCATATATCTATCACGTCCATGTTAGTTCGACCGTCGATGATGATGAGAACATATCGTAATTAATTATCCAAACGCTTAAACGATTTACACGGGTCAATCGATTATGTTATGCACACGTATGAGCGTATTACTATATGTTATTGTGTAATACACGCGTGTGCAGATACACTCGACTAAGACACTGAGTGTATTACTACAATATAAGTTCAGAGGATTTCCCAAGACGATGACAAACGAAACTTCAAGAAACCTATTAAACGGCTATACATAATGTATCTGTATATATATATAAATTTACATTATACAATATTAAACGTGGTAATTTTCAATAGTTAGGGGGTTTATTAAAAAAAAGAGATATGTATATCAAGGGTGATTTGTCTATACTCTATAGTATCTAATCTATACTCACCTCCTTTTTTTCTTCAATAATGCAGATATTCAAAATATGATGTTTTGAAATTATTAAATATAGTATATTAAATATTTAAAGATTTTTCATATTACTTATGAAGGTTCCTATCGAAAAACAAATTTTTATTTCAAATAAAAACCCTCCCCCTTTTACTGCAAATTATTTAACTCGCCACTCGCATCATCATAGAATTATCCTTAAATAATTACTACGAAAAATCTCAAGTATTTGGATAATTATATTATTAAAGGAAAAGTGAGAGTAAGCATGATTAGCAAATAACCCTGTGTATTTTTTACAAAAACATTTTTATATAAAGAAATAAAAGTCAAGGGGAGTAGATTTGAACATTCAAATCTTTCGCTGCGTGTGTATGCCACTGTATATAATATGTATACCTATACGTATGTATAAACTGCAGCTGCTTGATGTCAAATGTTTTTATGCAGACGCGTGACGATTATTCTGATATCGTTATGACGACCTTATCGAAAGACTGTGAAATTATTTGTATAGGCTGTTTCCACCACAAATGTCACCACAGCATGCGGGATGATAAACTATACTGTGAACACATGGTAACCCAAAACTGAAATATATTTAATGAGCTATCTAAATCACCAACTCCAATACATGGGGTTTTTTCAAATTTAAAATAATGACCTAAATTTAAAAAAAATAATAATCTATATACCTATGGTATTCCCGGAAAATTCATCACGCAAATTAACCGTCTGGAATATTATTATTATGTCAACAATTTTTCCTACTTCAGTAGAACAATACTATGTTCATCGTTTACTGTTGGAACTCTCTGTATGATCATAATAATTAAATGCAAAAACAAATTGAATATTATTCGCACGTCACATTTTTTCCACCATTGTAATCTGTGAATAAATAGCGGAAATAGCAAGAACGAGTAGGGTGCGTCCATAACTCGAAGTCACCTCTTCTCTGACTCGAAGTAACACTCTTCTCCATAGGTAAAACACAAATAACCAACAAATATTATTAACTAACTATAAAAAAACTTATATATTCTGAGCGGCGCGATAAATGTAAAATGTTCATGCATAATTAACAAAAATCATAAAAATTTAATTGAGCAGTTGTAATTTTTTAATAAAATCTATTACATTGTCAGTACTTTATTTATTACATCTGTAAGATCTTATACATATTATATACGTATTTGGAGTGTAATTAAATATTGTCGTTACGCTTGAACTTGTATAATAAAAATAAATATTTTATTAAATGTTGTCCGTAGTTATAACTATAAAATTTGCACTATTAAATTGAAGCATCTACCACTACAATTATATTATATAAATAATAGATATCAGTGGCGTAGCCAGGGGGAAGGCTGAGTGATGGGCTGCGCCCTCCTACGAAATATCCAGAAAATTTAAAAATTGTTTTAATTTTTATTGGTCAATGAAAATCGCTACAAAAATCTTAAATTGTATTTTACAAAAGTTGATCAGCCCCCCCCCCCTCCCCGCCCAAAAAAATCCTGGCTACGCCACTGATGGATATAGTGTAAAATGTATTTAAACGATATTTTACTGGGTATTAAATATGTATATATAATGTATTTTAAATAATTCTATAGTATAATAACATTATTTTAAAATTGTATCCGATATGTGCATCAGTCATTTTTAAAAATTATTAGAAAGTGTTTTCCTCAAGAAAATTATGGTCCACTATTTATGCCTCAATACTTGTACACGACGTAGAAGGGACTATAATAGATGGTAGGTACTACATTATCACAAAGTGTCGGTTTCGGCGGCATTCAGCTGCAGCGGTCTTTACGGTTAAAATTGCAATGCGTGAACGACTATAATACATACCTATACATATATTATAATATATACAATATTATACTGGTAAAAACGAAGATTTCACGAAGATTATAAACCGATTGATACATCGTCGTGTGTGCACAATAATAATAATAACGTAAAACGCGTTTTACTCGTGTATATTATAATATTGTATTGTGTGTGTTATTATTATTATTAACGTCCGCAGAGGGGAAAATAAATAAACATCCGTCCCGTCTTATAATAGTCGTCGGCGAGCATTCCGTTTATTATTATTATTATTATTATATGTATACACTTCTGCAGCAACGTTATATGACCGCAAAACACACAATATTATAATATATACGAAACGCAAACATGAACGTACGAACATAAATCTCTACGTGCGTATAGGCCAGCCACAATAATATTATAAAAAATACGCGCGTACACGATAGGACACGGCCGGCGATCGCAAAAGAACGAGAGAGACGTGCACCGGCCGGTTGTAGGAAACGTTGTACGCATACGTGGGGAGGGCCGACGTAGTATTTTCGATTTCGTATGCGCGTATACTGTATAGGTACACAACATAATATTGCTGAGCGAGGGAGCAGTAAGTTTAATACAATTTTAACAAAATATGTTCGTATTTAATATATATTATTAATAATAAGCTATTAAAAATGCTGGTAAAAAAAACAACCAGTTCTAAGCCTGCAAAAAAAAAATATAAAAAGAAGTTTCACGTATAAACAATAAACATATATCTAATAATAATAATAATAATAACCTTAACATGATACGCCAGTACTGACAACATATTTTTATAATACATAAATAACATGAATAATTGTAATATCTTATGTACATAAGCTAGGCTTTGTCCCGACTATAACAGAATCAATGTAGACTGTACAGTGTACAGTATAAACTATAATTTGAAAACACACGATAAAAATTATTTTTTAAGGTTTAATTTTTGGACAGATAGTTTAGTATTAGTATTATACCTTTAACTTCATACTCGACTAGTCTAAAATGTTTAATACATTGATTACAAAATAAATCGTCCCATAACCATGAATTAGATTATAGTCAGTGAGTATTGGAATCGCATTGGTATTAAAAACCAGCGAAACCCTTGTTTAAATATTTAAGATACCAAAACAAATATTTTGTCATTTTGATAATATATCTACACAAAGGTTAAGATATAATTTTTTTATATAATAGTCTTAATCGTTTTTATTTATTGTTGTTTATATAATAAACAGATTTTATCGGAACCGGTTAAAAACGGTATTATCCAAAAAAGAACATTTTTGTTTTATCTAAAATCCGTTTAATATACTGAAACCGGAACTGAAATATTGTTGTTCTCCTGAGAACCGAACTGAAACCAAACCCGAAAAAATGCATAAAGGTTCCAGTCCCTGAATTATTATATAATAGCATAATAGCCATAATGACATCATAATATGATAACGGGCTCCGCCCGTTTTATTATTCGTCCCCGTCGCGAGTTTTTTTTACGTTAACGTTCGAATACGATTAGGCCGCGAGAAAATGAGTATATATTTATTATTTTAAAATGTATGGTACGCGAGTGTATACGTGACGAGTACAAATGTATGGATATAGGTATACGCGACGAGGGAGGCGGACAACGTGCGACGACGGTGAATTGAAAGAAAGAAAAAAAAGAAAGAAAGAAAGAAAAAAAACCGTTTGTCAGCCCAAGTCTTCATTAGGTCGTTTGCGCAGAGAAATCCGATCCCCTAATGTATATGATGTATATGCGATTTTAATTTCGAAAAACCCGGCACAGCAGCGGTGGCCGCCTGCACCTGCTGTCTGCTGGGTTATGTCAACTGCATAATACGGGCCTCTCCTACAGCAGAAGAAAAACGGTTCTCGTAATCTTCGTACTCCGCCCCCGCAGACGACTTTTTGTACACATATATATATATTATATATAATATATATGTGTGTGTGTGAGTGAGAGAGAGAGTATTACGTACGCGCGCGATTTGTGCATTGGACGGGAAAAATATCGTTTATGATTATTATTATTATTTTTTATCATTATTATTTATATATTTTTTTCGAGTTTTTTGTCAGTCGACTTGGATGCATTATTTCATTCCCCCCTCCAACCCTTCTACGCTATCGGATTCCCACTGCTCTCGAGTGAGTTATTATAAAATAATATAATATACCTACCTATTCCCTATAGTCGCGTCGAGGAGCGCAATATATAGGTATAGGCATTTAGGTACTTATTGTTTTACGCAGCGGGTAAGGTACACAATATTATTATTGTATGAATTTCGGACGTATTTTATTTTATTATAATATTATTGCCTGTACGGAATCTACTCGGAATCATCTATGCGTACACATGTCTACAATTATTGTGCGTATACGATTATAATATATTACACTAACGATTTACGCACGCCCCCAAACGCGAAACGGTCAAATAACACTTTATTAACGCGGAATGATATGCGTTTTTATGTTTTTTTTTTCATCCGGTAAATACCGAAATACCTATGTACTTATACATACAATATATAATATAATATTATATATATATATCTACACCGCGTACACCGGAGATATGACAGTGCGGTATGATAATGTAATTAAACACGACTGTAACATATAACAATAACGATAGCCGTCCGAGTACATAAATAAAATGTATAACTCACGCACGACCAATTATTAATAATATATACAACGGAGTAATGGTAATTTGTATTTTATAACATAAATGCTACACTCGATGAACAGTATATTGCGTAAATATATGGTATATATATATATAGTATTTACATCCGGTGCAGCCAGTGGCATGGTCAATGGGAAATGCGATTTTAAAAAATATTATACTTCCTCCCTTACATCAATTGTGTAGGTGCCTAATACATCCACAGCTTCAAAAAAATCCTAATTGACCAAATCCTGTGAAATATTTAGTTTATTTACGAACAAGTTTGAGTTGTTTTAATAAATAAACTATATAAACAAGACACGAGTATCTACCTACTAAAATTCTACATATATCTTTTGTCTTACAAAACAACAAAAGGACTCGTAGTGATGTTTACATGGAATATGGATGATGTAGAGATAATGTAGTACCTATTAATGTATATATTCTATTAAACATACGGTTTTTAATATTTAGAAAAATGCAAACTTTATAAGAGTGAAAAATATTTTTCGCCGAATTGCCATTCATTAAATTAACTTAACATGTCCTGTGAGATATCTAATTTTTATTTTGTTTTATTTACACGACAAAAACTTTGTTTGATTTTTTTTTAGAAATTAGTTTTAAACTATTATATTAACCTATAACTACCAAATAATTTAAGCTCCTTATAAACGGCTATTTATTTTAACGTAAAAGCAAAGGGACTTATATATATATATATATATATATATATATATAAAGATCCATTTAAGAATGTTACTTTTTTTAATATTATGGAAACACAATTTAACGGTATTAAAAACTAAACCAATTAAACTAGCCTAATCTAATTTAAGCTATGGTTTTTATATTATATGTTTAACTCTTACTTGTTTATCGATATAATATTCAAAGTTCATCGATTATTCCTTGTGGCTTGGTAGGTCGACCATTCACTATTGTTAAAATGCACTTTCTGTGCTGTGGAACGAGTCATTTTTAATCCTAAATGAAGTATGGTCGATTAAACCGAATATTGAAGACTAAATTCGGCTACAGCATGTCGCATCATATTTACTAACTTAAATTTGATGTAGATAAATTTTATATTCATTGCGGGTTACAAGAATTTCAATATACTAAAAAGAAGAGGTTCTATAGATGCATATCGAATAGAATAAGGGAAACAACAATTAAGGGTTATGATTTGTCAGAATGTTGACTAAATACCTACTTGTATTAGTTGTATTATAATTTTAGATCAAACCTCATGCAATGCTTATTTCATGATTATATTATGTATTTCCAGTTTTTGTACATGTACTTTATATTATGATAATTATTTTACTTATAAGTTTCATTCTTATTTTTTAAAATATTTTAATAATAAATCTATTTGAAATTATAATTAGGCAGGCTTGCATTTATTTCAATTCTCTAGTTATAGAAAAAATTAAACAGTAATGTCTACAAAAAAATGAAATATTATATGTATATATATATATATATGTTTGTGTGTGTATGTGTTTTATGAATAGATCTGTATTAAAACACCTTTGTATTGTTTTTAAAAATTCGTTTTTGATATATTTAATATATTCAAACAATTTTATAGTTTTTTGTCAATAGTACATATGTAATATGTTTATCCATACATATCAATCATATATATAATATCTATAAACTTTATATAATAATTTAGTACTATCGATAATATTTTTGTGGTTTAAACATTGTAGACCACATACTAGTACATTTATTCACAGCACTGCAGTTTTATGCACGCAGAACCCGAAAGCACTGTTGAGCTGCTGCTGCAGTGCTGCTGTTATAATATAATATATTATATTATATTTTAATGAAGTTCACGGTCGGCTCGGCAACGAGCTCGTACATGCATCAGTGCAGTGTACCCATATACCTATGTTTATATACACATATGAATATATGGTTATATATAATATGTATAAAGTTTTACCATAGGTACATATATGAGTATATATACTGCGCTACCGGCCTGCAGCAGAGTCCGTCCGGGTTTTACGGTCTGATGGCGTGCGCGTTGAACATCGGACATACATATAAACATATATATTATATATAATATTAAACCGAATACCCGGTCGTTTTTCGACCATATACCGGACTCGACGACACAGGTGCGTGAACACGGCGGCGTGCGTGTATATGTACGTAGGTCCGTCACGGGTGCGACAGAATAATGTGTATAATATTATTATTTATTATATATTGTTTTCGTCGTCATCGTACACGCGCGCGAGTTCGTATCCTTTCAGCGGTCGGCTTGTCCGGATTTTACCAAAACTAAGCAAATAATACTAACAACAAGATTAACTTATCAAGAATCATGATTAAATATAATTTTAAAAACAAAAATATTGATATTACTAATTTCTAAAAACAAGCATTTCAAAAATACTTTGTTAGCAGTCGTTCGTCGTTTCATCGTGCTTTAAACTTAATTTTTTGTTACGCTTTAATTAAAATATTATCAGAAAATATAATTATAAGACACGGTGTTAACCTGTACAAGCGGTAATCATAAATTTGTATAATAACAAAATTAAGTTTACCGGAAAACCGTTAATGACTACGATAACTTCGATAAGTAGATAACTTACTACCTACCAACAAATAATAATAATATACGTCACACATTTGTGACTCATGCGCAGTTTCAGTGTGGATTAAAAAATAATTACGGAAAACCGTCCCTAAATATTTAATCACCAACCCCGTTTGTTTAACCACATATCAATAATATTGCAATGCAAGTGAAACTATTATTTTATATATAAGTACGGCGATAAATGCCGAACAAAACTTATTGGTTGATGATGATTTCCTTATATTTTCAGCAATTTATTTACTTTATTTGGAAAAATAATTAGCTCATAGGGAGGGAGGGCAATCTGACCTCTCGTACACACACCAATATATTTAGCTGTGCACTTTATCCGTTTGCCATACTCTGTAATTCACCTATATCGTACTCATCAGCAATAAAACTTTTCAATTTGTAGAAAATGTAAAAAAAGTTAAAAAAAAAAAAAAAAAAAAAAAAAAAAAAAAAAAAAAAAAAAAAAAAAAAAAAAAAAAAAAAAAAAAAAAATAAAAAAAAAAAAAAAAAAAAAAAAAAAAAAAAAAAAAAAAAAAAATAAAAAAAAAAAAAAAAATAAAAAAAAAAAAAAAAAAAAACATGTTATTATGATATGCACGAGATATACCGTTTTGACACCCTTCGGCGCCTATCGAGTGGCGTGAACGATCGACATTCGAAGCCGACAACGACCCTAAAGCGATAAATCTTCAACCATTTACAACTTATCCGTGGACATAATGATATACAAAATAGTGGTGTTTGCATTAAAATTAATATAATAGTGTATTAATATAATATAGGACACGAATCGCAGAAATCAGATTACTTTACAACCACGCCCGACTTGTTGCGTGTTTCTTTATTCACAAATAACTGCAGCTCACAGCTATAAAGCTATTAAAGTTTATAAATTTATTTCACATCGGATTCTTCAGTCATATTGTTATACACAAATAATATGTATAAATTCGCAAACGTTTCTTCTATTTCAGTTTAAAACAAACACTACCACACTGTTTTAATAAAATCGATTTTTTTTTATATATCAAACATTAATAACTATACAATGAACGCACTTGAACAAAACGAAAACGTTTCCAAGTATATTATACGATTTGAATGTGGGGAAGGGAGAATAATGCGCATTTTTCGTCAACTGTTCGTCGCACATTGTACATATACATACTGATTGTGTATATCAAGCTGGTTACTCGATTTAACTGATTCCAAATGGCACGGCTTATTTTCTTTTAAACGTGTTATAACACTTGTTGGTATTTAAGGCAGGTTAAAAAAGGCGATTAAACCGATTCGATGGTTTTACAAGAGAGTTCTTGTTTAACGTACTTATATAGATGCCTATAGATTATGTACAAACGGGGCTCCGTCGTGGTACAATACAATCGATTTACTTACGCTAAAATTCACACCGCCAAATTTGTTCCGATAGTTTCAGTCGGGTTGAAGTAGTCTGGAGACGTATTACGTATATTGTTACTTCATGCGTTACTTACTTAAACCACCTTTGTAGTAGGTTTGAAACCAAATAGGACTTTTGTATAATCGATCGCAGCGAAGACTATTTCCAAAAAAAGACAAAAAAAATGTATGAAATTATTTCTTTATAATATATAATACTTATAAGGGGTATTACGGTTTATAGACTTATTAGATAATACTAAATATTCATATTTGATATCATTCAGTGGAAAGTAAGTCCAAATTCTACACGTACAGATATAGAACTTGTAAACAACCAAAATCTTCGATTATACTAAGTTTTTATATAATTATTCAAAATAAACTGTTAAATAGAAATTGCATATTACAAATATAATTTTAATCAATCACTAAC
This sequence comes from Rhopalosiphum padi, assembly GCF_020882245.1. Taxonomy (NCBI): domain Eukaryota; kingdom Metazoa; phylum Arthropoda; class Insecta; order Hemiptera; family Aphididae; genus Rhopalosiphum; species Rhopalosiphum padi. Next base: position 36,547,277 of record NC_083598.1, read on the forward strand.
GTTTTATATTAACCAACCTGCAATGGTATCTACATCACAATCTAATTTTTACTCCTCATGCTGTTCCAGCCACCGTTAATATCACACATACAAGTAATAAGTAATCAGTATTTTTTGACTACAACTCAGTACAAGGGCCTCAGCTAACTATAAATTAATTAATTAATATATTAATGAAAAACAATACTTTTGGTGTTGCGCGATTTATGCAAATAAACGTTTTATTTTTTTAAACCAATAGCTTAACACACATTATGTGCACTTTAAATCATATTGTACACGTAAACGTTTAATTATTTTTTAAATAATACATAACATAATATTATATTAGGTTTAGGTATACCTATAATTTATAATAACAATATTATATTTATTATTTTTATAGCTAGATATATACAGATATATAAATTTCATACTTGTTTAAAAAAAAATTGTTTACCTAATCACCTTATTGTTATACTTATTTTTAGGTTATTTGTTATAAACACTACAGCCGTTTGTTCATATCTTTACTTAGAATGTATAGTCGAACAATAATAATTGATAAAATACGTCTATCATATTCTTTTCTATTTGAATTGAAGGCTAGTTTGATTGAAAATGAAAATACATATCATAACAACATTATTTTCTTTATAGGTATATTTGATTTTAAATGGTAAAGAAATATTTTATGACAAGCTGTCACGGAAAAAAACATTATTATACGGGCCCCTTTCTTTTTTGATGTTTTTATTAGGCCATTTTTACAACAGATTTCAATGGGAATAGTCCCTTACGCGCCTATATACATATACCTACAGTTTTATTTAATCGAGTACGCGTGGTGTATACAACATGTTCGCATGGAACCCTTTCAGGATTTTTTTTTAATGCAAAGACTAGGAGAATTTCGATTATTATTTTTAAATTTAGTTTAGATTGCAAGAAAGGCGTCAAACCGCAGACGAACCTTTTGTTGTCCTGTTCACCCATCGACCTACCGACCGAGGAACGATCAAGTCACAATATATGAAGCTTATTAAAATCCCACCTATATTACACATATTGTGTCTTAAGAGCGTGCACCGATGGGTTGTGCGCCGTATACGCGCATGTAATACGTATACTGCAGTGTACCCATATATAACATGTATTTCATTCAATGCCGTCATACTTATAGCAGATGTGAAGCGAACAGACGACCCAGGTCCACCCAGGTGTTTCAGAGATTTTAACGCCCCGCAGGTAAAGGATTATTGTTGCGCGTATTTCGTATATATATATATATATATATATATATATATATATATATAGATAGATACGATAGGCAGACACTGCACGGACGGATATAGACCCTCTGAAAAAGAAAAAAAACGGTTTCGGATTATAATGTGTGATATAAATAATGCATTGCGAGTTGTGCTGTGATTGTCGACAGAAATATGTCTATATCATTATGATTATTATAATCATCATCTCCTTTTAAAAATATATATACGGCAGACGTTTTACTTTTTTGTTTAACTAAGCGCAAGAGTGCACAAAAATAATACGCTCAAGTACTCTTCTCTGCAGCATTGTACGCGAGAAACGAGTATATAATATATATATATGTGTATATATTTAGTATTTACATTGTTGTGTTATGCACAATGTTAACCATCCGTTATATAATAATATTATTATCTGTCGTCGTGCCCGTTTTAAGCGACACAAATAAATTACTAACGTCTAATTATAAGACGTAATTATATTAATATATTATATCGTTTCTAAGTGGGTACCGTAAACCATAATGCAAATGGCTTGAAATTACACATTTACTACCATATAGCTATAATTATTAAGACGTTTTATCAATTAATTTTGGCGACCGTTGTATGGGGATAGACTTCGCAACGTCACGGTTCACATTGGAAAAATTATACATTTAAACCCGTCTTTCAGGCCGATTAATTTTCGAAATATTAGATGCTGTTAACAAATTACCACAGAAGAAATTTATTCCTCGATCCAGCCCTCGATGACACCAGCATAAATTATGTATAATTATCCACTCGTAAATCGAATACGATCATTGTTGTAGCAGACGCAGTGATTTCTATTATAATATTATTTTAATATTGTTTCGTAGTCACTTGACAAAATAACGGTTAGATCATCGGATAATTAAAACAAAAAAAAAAACGACGAAACGAAGCGATTTCGATACTCGCGACTATAAATATACGAGTAGGTAGGTACGCACAGTTGAAGACGCAATCGTACCTAATTGTTTTCAAAAAAAAGATATACAGCGATAACATATATATACATATAGCTGTAATGTTATATTCATCATTTGTGTTACATTATACACTTGCAGATCGTGAAACCGATGAACGACTAATTGTTTATTAATTTCTTTTCTTTTCTTTTTTTACCGCGTGCATACCTATAATACATAGTAACGTGTCGCAACGAGAGACAATCGAAGCGTCTTCTCGTTGCGCAACACACGAACATATTATAATAATATTATACGTTTCTATATCGCGGCGTGCCCGCAAACAATTAGATCGCTCTAAAACGATATTTTATACGGTTAATTATTATGTTTCGCGCGTTTGCGCTTAAACCGAGTAAAAAAATAATAATAAAAACGTTACGAAATACGGGGCGTTTAAAAGACGCTTTTACTTATGTACATAGGTATACATATGTGTTAAACTACACTGCTGCTCGAACTAATGTTTCGGGCATTGTTTTTAGGTAGAGAATCATGAAAATAATAACAACGACTGACTCATGTTTTGAATGCGATCCGGTATTTTACGAACGAGGTAAGAGACACTTAAACAGTCGCGTTTGTACATTAATAAATACCCGTACAAACATTCGTAATTGTGACCGATTTAGTGGCAATTGTTTCCAGTAGCGGGTACAGCACCGATACAATATAATAATATGGGTATGTGTATCATGCATAATATAATAATTCATAACGGCGAAAGAATTATTAGCGTTCAAGGTAAATGGTTTTTTTAACATCACATTCGTTCGTAGCTAGCTTTAAGAGCGCTTAATATATTATCATAACTTTTACCGGAGCGTTTGTTATAAAATATTTCAAAATACCAATAAGGTATATCATGTAAACATTTAAAGTTGCAACTACGAAAAGAGTGAATAATAGATATAACTAACAAATTATAACAACAACAAGTAAACATTAACATATATCATGTAATTAGTTAATTTAAATGTTGTGTCGGTAAACAACATAACTCTCAATTTATTCGTTTAGTAATCGACAATAATATACTTTACACATCGACATTTTAAGTGCTAAGTATATTTATATTCTACTTACTAACTATATATGTATGTAATATGTAGTTTATACGTGTGTACACCAAGCGCCGGATACGGCCGAAACGCTATCTGCAAGACAATGAATTTTATTAGCTGCCGAAAATATACATCCCGCAGTATACGGGGAAGGCTATCCCTCCTTGCCCCCTTTTGATCCACACTTGATGCCTGATAGGTTACCGTTTGAAAAATCAAAAGTGAATCAAACGATAAGAATTTTAAGATGATACAAATAGCTATTATAAAGACTACATATCTACATTATAAAATGTTAGAACATGATACATTTTCACAATATTACAAACTCAACGTTTTCTTTGAATAAAAAATTCTATACTTTTGATTTTCACCGTTAAAAGAGTCACCCAGTGTGTGTATGTTATTTGTAAATTAAATTTAAATTATTATACTTTCTCGGCATGAAAATCCGTAATGGCCGACGTGGCGACGTACCCTATATATATAGTTGAGCGGGCGCGTGCGGCGCGAGACGTTTGCTCCGATTTTTCTACATGGCCGCTCAACCACGCGTTTATGTACATACTTTGATGTACAGGCCGCGTGTACATAGTTTTCTTTTTTAATATAAAATATGTAAACGATTATTATAGTCATTACCGGACAGCTATCATGATATGTATTTATAAAACTATTTTTCGCAGTTTAAATCTAGCACGGTATTGTAATATATCATATTATAATATAATTAACATCCCGTATAATATTTGGACCATCATTCGATGCAATCGATGCAGTCTAAGTCTAATAAGTATAATATTAATTTTATATATACACATTTTATAATTCACCTATAATTTACTCAATAAGCTTAATATTTCAAATAAAAACAATTATTTCTACACATAACTACATAAGTAACACAATCAAATCAATATTCATAATTAATAAATAATAATATAAGATACATCATTATCATTTATCAATATATTTGATACTACAATTGTATTTAATCATTATACTATTCATACTTGACTATGATTTATTTATTATAATTTTTTAAACTATTCTATAAATTTATATAATTTTTTTTTACAATAAGTGAAGGTGATTAAAATATATATAAATGGAAAAAAATAAAAACAAATGTATGTATATTGTATATATATTATATATATAAAAACATCAAGACTGTAGACCTGTGTAAACTAGTCTGTGTGAAGGAGCCAACCAGTATTGCGGGATTTCAAGTCTTAACTATGATTTAAAAATATATTTCACGAGTATTTGACATAATTTTTGTTGTTTGAGTTATACAAGTATGATTATGTAGCTACTAATCACCTAAACAATAAATGCCGAGTATATAATTACTTATATTACTGGAATTGAAGACGTGCTCAATGCGTGTTCGATGATTGCGTGCAGTGTCATAATAATACATTCGTATAAACTTGAACCTCGAATGTCCTTTTATATGTTGAAAACTGTACAAGAATGTAATATAGTATAGGTTGAGTAAAGTAGGTAAATCTCGTAAACCAACCAAATGAAAAATTATCATCTTCCTGAAAAAAAATCTTATATACCTACAATTTATCCATCCAAGTTCCATCTAGGAATTATTATGACGTTGCAGTAGACAACGACTTACACGACGATATCTGGGATGTTTCGTGGAATATAAAAGCGTCCCACCGCAACAATACTTGTCTATCACAAGTATACACCGATCACTTTGATCGAAACATATGATAAAACACGCCGTCCACCACACAAAGGCATACAAATACGTATACACGAATTCGTTTTCATGAGTTCGGTAGTAGTGCGCCACGGGAGACTTTCGGGGGCTTTGAGTGTATATACATGCGCAGGCGTACCGCCAAACATCGCGGCACGTCGCTTCGGTCAAAACTCTGGTATTTTAAAAATAACATTTTGTTATGCCGAAAAACATGAATTCTATCGTTTTCCCGGTAACGGGTCGGCCGACCGCCGGGCGAGGCGGTCTTTTTTACGATCGTCAGATTCCTCGCTACTGCCGCGCCGCACGGGGAGATCCGTTTGTCGTCCTAGCGACCGATCGGTTGTCGTCGTTGTCGACGTCGCCGTAAAGCCGCCGCAGGTCTTGTTTGTACAAAACACATTTCACACCTCTGGCGGCACCGGGTGTGGTCTTCGGACACGGATGAAGGAAATAACAATAATAATAATGATAATAATAATAATATATAATGCCATTACAATTTAGACGTTTCTCAGCCACCCCCTCCTACTCACGACAACAGAGAACCGTACAACGCACATATAATAATAATATTACATACATATTGTACTTACGCGTATTATATAAACGAACGTCCAATACTGCCGCCACAGGAACAATGGGCCAAAAGGTTGACGCGTATGTGTAATGTGTATGTTCCTATTATCCGCCCGCCGGTTGACAAATTGTTGCGCCTTCTTTCGGAAATTCTTTGCGATAAATCCTCCTCTACACCTCCCACTACCACGTCATCACAAACTTTGTTTCCTCTGCGGCGCAAATCCGTTGGCAGCAACTACGGCAGATTACGATATTATATTATACGTATTGTAATAATACGTATACATACAGCGACGTTTTTCTTGAATATACCTACATATGTATATAGCTTGCGCCTGCAATAACAGATAAGATGGCCATATTACGGCGAACAAGTAAAATAAAGCGTCCCTGATATTTATAGTATAATATATTACACGTCGTCATCCCCTTCGACTAAATCCCCAAATCCCGCGAATAAAAACGAAGCCCGTCCGATTTATTGTATACCCTCTTCCCCTCGCCAGCAAACAATTGAAATAATTATTTTCATCGTGCGAATATTTTCGTAAAAGCGTCATAAGATTAATAATATTAGAACATAGAACATTAATAAATTATAACATCATTACTTTGGCACAAAACTATTTGCTGACTATTGCCTATTTCTATACTACGACTAAACTTCTATATAAAAGTAGTAATATTGTCAATACTACATTGAGCATAATTACCTTACGTATTTCAGGGAGAGCTTTGCACGGTCCGTCCACAATATATGAAAAATAAAAGTAATAATAGTCCGACCATATTTTCGGTCTGATTAAAATGTTAACACAATAGTCCAAAAATTAATCCGTTAGTCATAGATTGATGTTTCGTGTCCGTTCCATAAATTTTCTAATAGTCCAAAATAGGTTCCAGAATTTTTTTTCGATAAGTCTCGGTTCTGGTATACACATTAAAATTGAATATATAATGTCCAGTCCAGTTTTAAGAGAGTTGTTTTCGTTAATTTAGTCCTACTATTACTATATAATATGTTATCTAGAAAAAATACGGATCGTGTAATAGCTTAGCCGACACGATCCACGTCATTGTCGATTTTGATCGGATCTTCCGGACCTATAGTTGTTTGAGACATTTACTGCAGTTCCTATTAATCATGCGCTGTCAGGATATAGGTTTGTGTTTTTTTTTTTATCTTATTGAAGTCATAACTTAGCAACAATAATGATACGGTCATTCAGTCGGAGTTGGTTCAAATGAATCGCCCGGAAGTAGAAAATTATCGGCAAGCACTTGCAGATCGTGCTTTTCGTCACGCTAGTCTACCCCGTATAAGATCTGTAAACACAAAGAAACGTTAATATTACTATAAGTATAAATAATATTGGTGCAGAAGACAATAATAAAATATAATAAATATAATTTAAAATCGTTAATTTGCAAATTTGAAGCAAACTTTCTTCAAATATTTAATTCGAGTAAGCTTCTCATCAATTTACTCGGTTATACAGTTTTCTAAGTATTTGTTGTTTTTTTCTTGTTTGCTAGTAAGTTGTCTTGTATTACTTCGAATTTAAAATTGTAGGTAACTATTTGACCTGAAAACAAATGGAAACCAATTCAGCTCAACCTAATAAAATACCTTTTTCAAACGGGAACCAATTCGGTTACTCCCGAAAAACGAAGGTATGAACACTTCCAGAGTCAAAAGAAATATATGATGTGTACAAAATTTGATGTCAATTGGTTCAAAGTCTACAAGCCTCATTCAAACTTACATTCATTTATAGATGTATATATTTTACGCACTAGTTTTGTTACGATGGGCTGGATCTCCGAATAACGAGCTGCGTATAATGATATACATATAGAAGAGTACGATTTTCGGTTTCAACGAGAAACGTGTTTACTAATAAAAAAAAAACACACTGAATATACACAAATACAAACACATATATAAGTATCAGTATATACCTATACATTTTACTATAAACAATATAATTTATGATTTTAGTGTCACGCGTATAATTTTTACAAATTATCTTCGAAAACATACGCGTCAAGAAGGCAATAAAAATCTTCGAAAACACACCTGTCGATATATACTTCTCATACCCAAATATACGCACACACAAACATGCATGTGTGTGCGCGTATAATACGTAGGTACCAAGCCATAATACGTCTCCGAATAGAACGTGTCCGTTTCTCGGGTTTCGTGTCTTTACAGATAATCATCAGAATAAATCCACGAGACGCCATTGAGCACAAAAAAAAACAACTATATACTTTTATGTGCTATTAAACTCGTTCACACGAATAACATTATAATATCATATACAAGTATAGTAAGTATACATACATATTATATAGAAACATGATTATTTTACTCGGAATATCTTTTACACAGACCATACCCTCTTTTTATGTGATTATTTACTCTATAACTACGGTTCTGTATTTTTTAATATCATATTTATTTACACGGCCGTGTAAACGAGTCGATTCTATTGTTAATAAAACAAATCAAATTCTAAATAATACGGAACTTTACGTCGAGGAAAAATAATATTATATTATTATACTTAGGGCGGTGTGTTTGCAGTTTGGCAGTTAAAAACTGAACTGACTACAAACTCCGATATATATTATATACTTACAAAGTATAAAAAAGCTTATATTATTTGATTATTAAGAAATAAGCATACATTCCCATATTTTATTTCATATTTTGTATTCATTTATAATTTCGACTTATCTCGTTTAATTGTAAATAAAACAAGACAGTCGAATGTTCATAAAAGTTATAGTTCAGATTTCAACTGATCACGAATGCAAATAAATAAACTTCTGAAAACATATTATTATTTTCATAAGAAGTTTACCTAATTTAATTTAAATTCGAACTATCGCGATATTAGAATCTCAGTGTCACCGAGTTAATAATATCAAATTATATAAATACCGTACCGAGTACTCAATCGTACATTTTGCTAATGAACCAAGTTAAAAATATAATAGCATATAGATTCAGATAATTATTTTCATTTACTTACAATCTATATAAATTATACTACGAATTTATGCAACAACAATCTAACAATAGTCAATCATCTAACTGTAATACACACGGCACCTTTTCCGGGTATACCCTGGTTATCTTCCAAATATTGTACCTATGTAAAAGTAAATATTTAATAATATATCAAACGAATTTAAGTGGAAATAGGTTCATAAAATTATTGAAAAAACACTATAAAAAGTGTTTGCGGCCAGCATTAAATAATATAACTGTACAGCATAATATAATTAATATAATAAGGTAGTTAAAAATAAAGTTGTCGGTATTTATTGTTTTCGGTCGTAAAAAACAGACATTGCCGTCAATCTTAATTAAGCTTTATGTCGTATTATTTTAACACGGAGCCCGGTTAGGTTCATTATAATGAATAGCTCACGATTGCTATATCTAAAAATTCTCCTTATTCCCCTCTGTCGAAATTGAGTAGATGCTATTTTTAATCATTTTCTTCTTTTTTTTTACACACGTATTATAAATATATCATGTCCAGTAGATCTTAAATACTATTTGTGAAAAATCCTGATTATTCAATTATAATATAAATTTAATTAATTAATTTTAAGTTTAAAAATTTGAACTTAAAAAATAGAATTTTCCAATAGTTTACAATAATAATAATAATTTATGTTACAGAACTTCAATATAAGTATCTATTCTAATTGTTGTACTAATATTATCAATATAAAGATTATAATACTTATTTTTTTATTTTTTTTTATATTTATTCTTAAAATATTTATGTCACAAATGATAACTAAAAAGTATGAATGTAAAATCTGAAATAAGAGAATTTTTAAATCGTTGGAAAAATAATTGTCACATCTATTTATACAATTTAATATAGGCACATATAGTTACTGCTTATCGGACTATGATCCTACGTATCCTACTTTGAGAAGACGACAGCGCAAACTGGACTCCTGAGTGATAGAGTGTGAATAATATTTTAGTTATATTAACAGGAAAACCATCTGTATATATTGTAATAACGGCGTGCGTTTAGTATTTGGATTTATTTTCGATAGATTTCTAATTTGAAACAACGGTATAGACTATAGGGTGTGGAAACAATGTCTATAAAATTGAGTACGTACTGTGTATAATTTTTTTTTCATATCACTTGTTCATATTATTTTTGTGAGCGAATACCGTTAAAAAATAACCGACGCACCGGACGCACAGAGTTCTCGACGTACGGAATACAAATAAGGTGCCCGCATTTTGTTCACAACAAATTACACTAAAAAATTACACATTATAATAATATTGTCTTTGTTGTTATTCGGTTATTGTTTGAGATCTTTTTTCCTACTTACAAACGTACAATAATTCCGCCAAAATTACTACACCTATATAATATATAAGTACTTACCAGAAAATACGCGCATCATTCACACTTCAAACACGTACCATAATGTCTAGAGGATCTTACCTAAACATAATATAAAGATAGTACTATAAAGCAGTGGCATAGTATGTAATATCAAATATATTATTATTATTATTATTATTATTACGATAGGTAGACGCCGGATGCAGAGCCTTCGTTGTATTTTCCGGCTCACGTGTGATTCAAAACACTCGCACCGGTGCGGTTTACACCAGATGCGTATATACTTAGTACTTACCTATATACACTATTTGAAATGTTCCATTATACCTATAAATACGGTTCATACTTTGTATTCTTTATAATAGATATTATATTATATATATATATTAGGTACGCATATAACAAGATGTATCAGTGAAAAGTGATCTTTAAGATATCGAATTATGGTAAACGAAAAATACATACGTTTTCAAATTCTCAAACACAAACGTATACTAATATAATGATTATCACGAGTTTAAAAAATAGTAGAGTACCGAAAGGTTTACTATAGAGTACAGACTTACGTGGTTTAAGACATATGTATAAATATATCAAGAAACTAAAAATAATGAATCTCTCTCCATTTTTTTATTATCGTCCTAAATCCTTGAAATATGCTATTTTTATACACACTTATACATTATAAAACATCGAAAATAAGAATAGTATATAAGACTATAATCAGGGATAGACAAAATACTTTCTAAATTGTATTTAAATACTAAATACAAAATTAAAAATACATCAGACTAAATAAGTTTAAAAAACAATTTATATACCTCTGATATGTTATTTTTAGATAAAATTCGTAATTTAATCATAAAAAAATTTATTTTAAATGAAGTAATGGTTATCTTTCAAAAAGCTATTTTGAAAAAAATTATAGTCCGAAAGTTCGGACGATAATGTCGAAGTATTAATGACGCCATTGCCGATTAAATCATTCGTTTAACCTTCAACCTATCTTGTTATAAAAGACAAATAAAAAGTTTCTTAATCAATACCATATATAATAATAGATTGAATAAAAGATAAAAAGTATTTTTAGCATTACTTAATTGACTTTGTTATTAAAAATACTAAATACATCTAAAATAAATATTTATCTGTATACCAGGTCTTTATACCTACTGTCCTCTAATGTCTAATATCCATACTCGACAGTTATTATTATTATTTGAAAACGTTTTCAATTATACTTTTGCAGGCCTTCCAAAAGTACCATCGTGCTGTCATGTATAATGTACTGTTCGACTAAAACATAATAGTTAAGTGTACGGTTATTAATATTACGAACGTTAATAATTTATGATGAACTGCAAACTGAAAACATGCGTAATATGCCAGTAAAAAAAATAATATAATATCTACGCTCGTCGGCGACGGAGACGGTGTTGTTTGATTTCTAACAATAATATTAATAATATTATTATGTCACTATAATAATAAATGATAAATAATAGTATTGTAATCTCGTTATAATATTATGTTAAATATTCTATCATATAATCTCGTTAATTTTTTTCCAGTGAAGATCTAAAATCCTGTATGATATACGGGATCAAAGAATATGACGGAATTATAATAATATAATATAATGTATATAAAACTGATTATCATAATATCAAAGAAATTCGGAGAATTAAAAAACCATAATATTCTAATATGTCCGTAGGTTTTGTATTTTTATTTCCCCGAACGGAAATGGCCACAGGTGTAATATTAAATATTATATTCGTGCGATGATGTAACACGATTTAAATATTAAACGTTACTTATACCGTTCGTAAAATCTATAATTGAATAAAATTAATACATAAATATGCTATATTATATTACTTTTTTAACCTAATTCCTGCCTATATATATTATGTATGTGAAATGTATGCATACAACTAGGTACCAAAAGGAAATCTACAAACGAGGGACTACTCGTATAATTATTTGTAAGTAGTTCGCGCGATAGTTGAGCTGTTTATTTAGTATGAATTTTTATAGTTTTCGAAAACGTCTGCACTGATGCATACATTTTTTTAATCTCGTCAAATGAAATAGCCAAATAGGTGATCGTATAATTATTAAACATATATAACATGCATAAATAAATATAATTATATGTATATATTATGTATATACCTACCTACGTATTAAAAATCGATATCCTATCCATGTATATTATATACATATTATAACACTATTAAAATTCATAAATCTATATTAATTTAAATAATTGCTTAATAAATACAAAAAATCTTATAGGTACATGAATACATGATACGAAAACGGCATGGTTAAGGATATATCAATAATTTTATTATTTATTAGTTATTAGTATATAGTATGTACAATGTAATGTCTTCATGATCTATAAATTACGTTCAATTATATATTTCCCAAAAAAATACTAAAAATGTGTTACATAAAATATAAAATATTTTTAATTTAAATTTTTTGTATGTTTTTATTGTAAAATATTTAATTGGTATTATTTTGCTATACCCTCGAAATATGTCAAAATTAAGTTTAGTTTATTAAATAATTAAATAAGTATGTCATTTTTAAATGTATAATATCAAATATAATTTACATTACTGTACATTATTATTTATATTATTCTAGTACTATTATGAATCATAAGTTATGATTGATTACTAACATTGATTTTATAGTTTAAAAATAGTGATTATGTTATTAATTATTAGAAATGTTGTTTTATTTAAAAAAAAAAAACATATTAATTTTTTAAATTATTGTACTCGTATATTATTTACAAGTAAGTGATATAAACAGCAGAAATATGTATTAAATATACATTCATATCTGAGAACTAGCCAAATATGCACTCATGACTAAATAAAAGAGTCAAATATGCAAAATATACATGTATTATAAGACGTTTAAACTTTTCAATTTATATACCTTTAGGTATACATCGTACATATACGCGTATAAATATATATTATGATGTAAGTTTTTTCCAATCACTCTTATGTTGCGTTTGTTTGCTTCAGAAAAGTCCTAATACATTATATTATTATGACTAAGGACACGATTCACAATCGGGTTTTACACATATACACCTATCTATAACGAAAACCATGATACCTAAATATTTTACATTGCACGTACGAATGACTCACGATCGCACTACGACGTTTGGGTTTTTGAAAAGAAAAAATATCAGATTTTTAAACGTAACACACATCCGAAACGTGAACGATTTTGGTAATCGCTCGATTTGGTACACGATATTATTATTTATCATGCGTGGTTTACGCAGGAATGCGTGTGTTGCACACTGTACAACAGAACACACACACACAGTATAATGCACATGTGCCTATCATATAAAACCCATCGAGGTAAAGCCGCTCGCTATAAGGCCTGCGTACCAGCGACTTTCCAGACGTTTCCATACGTTATGCTTGTGTACAATAATATATGAATTTGGATGAGTCAGGAGTCCTGGAACTGAAACGTATATGCGGGGGCGTATATTGATTGTGCCGAAATGACCTTTTTACCAGTAAGAAATCTATCGATTGCGCAAATATCGAAGGGCAAAAATAGTACAGTAAAAATAATAAATAATAATTAGTGTATTGTAGTGTTAAGTTTATTTATTTTTTAGAGTAGTGGTTTGATGCCAGTTTTATATAAATAAATTTATTAATTTTTTTATTTAAATATTCGTCAAAAATTGTTGCTATATATTTTTTTTTATTTTCATAAATAATATCAAATTATATTATTACGAGTAAACTGAAAATTAATTTTATACATATTTTTGTATTATTTAAATAATCCTTATAAATTACAATATTATATACAATCAATAAGTTATTTACAAGATTATCTATCTCTTTAAGCAATTGCTTATGTTGAGATAGAGAGTAATACAATTTGATAAAATAAGTGACAACAATATGTGATAAATATAATGAAAGATAATTACACATTGAGATTATTTAAATTTGGTTTGGCATTTTTACTTATACAATATTAATGTAAGTATTTTACATTATATTATTATTAAAATAAATAATTTACAAATATTCAGCGGAATTAATAGCTAGCGGTATCAATATAGAAAAATATCGGGCGGAATCGATAAAATCCATTATGCGGATGACCGATATATACAAATATAATGATTATACGTCATAATTTAGTAAGATTATGTTATACTACTTAATACTTATATAGTTATATTGATGAATACACGAATTAAACTTAAAATACCTATAAAAGGCGATTCAATGAGCGTGTTCCCATTGATTAACACCCCTTATTGGTAATGCGAATTTCGATTTTTAGAATTTTTAAATACGCCCACTTACATACATAATATTTCCAAATACTTTTTTATTATATAATTTATAAGGTGTGCTCAGCGATTCAAAGTAAGTACAAACTTATATTTCTCAAATGAGAACCACACTTTTTTCCTAAAAATTGATAAGCACTTGAAATTAAATATTTTAAATTGTTTAAAAATAACACAGACTAACAAAATACTTGAATCTTCAACTTATAGTGCAGTATGAATAAAACGGTAATTATAAAACATTGAAAACGGCCATTTGGGTCTTATGGCCAAAAAATATCTGCTAATTTAATATTTCTCAGATAGGTACTTGAAACTATTTAGTAGGTACTTTTTATGTAGTATGTAGTGCGCGTTGCTTAATAAGAAAATAATTCGTTATAACTTATAACCATTGCTACTTTTATATGAACATACAGCGTAGTATATTAAATAAAAAAATAATGTCTGAAACCCTGTCGTCATGGTATGAGACGATTAGTGTACTTGAGCAAAATCTCAAGCGAAACTTTACAGTTTAATCCACCAGTGTCCACAAAAATGTATAATTATTTGAAACACGCATGGTACCTATGACTGGTATGACAGAACCGTATCATTTACCTAAGTATTTTATTAAAAACCCGTAGTAAACGTTTTTTGAATCTAGAATAAATCTTGTTTATTTTAGTTTATGATAAAATAGAAGTATTTAATCACTTCGAGTGTGTATTTAATGTGATATTTGCGCTATTTATACTGTGCTAAACTGTTAAATGGTAAATATTATATTTTGTAAATAGTGTGACGTTCTTGCCAAACGACATTATACACATACAAAGCACGGTACTTAGGAATATATTCACTACTGTTACATCGCTCCAAAAAATGTAACAAATTACTTCTAAACACCCCGATTTTTTTCACATCTAAGCGAAATTTTGGTTTTTTGTCTAATAGACATGGTAGTTACGTAATAAACAAATATTAATAATGTTGTGATAATATGACGATTAACGGCGGCAACAAAAATTATGTGATATGTGTATATAGATGGATTAAACGTGTGCAATACTTTACATTTCATACTATATAACTATATTTTAATTATAAATACCTAATTCAAAACGAGTAAACACAATATTTATGATAGTATTATGGTAAATCGTAAACCTAAATAATTGATCTAATGACGGACGTAAACTATAACATTTATGCCTCGTTTCTCGATAACGTCGACCTTTGAGCTTTAACGATAAATCTTTAAACCACAAACAAGGCACAACGAATAGAGTACAAAACAATCAATACATTGTTATAATATTATTTTATGGTATTGACTTGGCCGATAACGCGGCGCCGTGTCTACGACTAGCTTGTACGCATAAATTAGTGTTAGGATAACGAAAAACAAAAAAAAACCACGTGACTGTGTCATTAATGAAATTTAATAGAATTTACATAGTTATTAAACGTGTTATTACAGTAAGCTCTAGAATGTGTCGTCCAAAAGTCCATCAAATTCCATAGTTTATCGCATTATGTAAAAATTAGATATATCGTTTCGATAAATCGATTTATTATATACAGCACATCAAAAGCGTTAAATTTTTTGGGTAAACTGTAAGCTTCATAGAGCTAGGCTGAAATCTAATAAAAAAAAACCCTAGTAGAAATATTTTTTAAATTAATAAAATATGTAAAACTGAATTTAGAAAAAGAAACTTGTTCTGATGGCTCTCAGTATTAGTTTAAAGTTATGCGCATCCTCTATGATTTTTGTTGTTTTTTCGCATGTTATTTTTGTACACATAATTTTTTAAATGTCTTAAAACGATATTAGAATAATTGTCTTCTGAACAAACTTTGGCTTTAGGAGACAATAACTTCTATTTCATGTATAAAAATTGTTTTCTTCGTGGTTACTGTATTTTTGAAATGATTAGATACATACGAGTATATAATTAACATTTAATCGTGTTTTGTTACGCTTTTGCCACAAAAACGAAAAACTCTCAATACACACCCCATATATATAATACCTATATCTGTCTAAAAATCAAATATTACGCGGTCGCGTCGTTTATCATACCTATATTATTATCATACAACTGGTGTCGGCAGCGTACACAATATCGATTTACAGACAATAAGAAACTATTATACATTTATTATAATATACGGTTTCGTTGAGCGGTCGCATAGGTGTTGTATACTTAAAACTGAGCTACGTATATTATAATAATAATTTATATATTATTTTATGTGTGCATACACAGGTATAAGCGCGAGTCACTGTACCGCGAAACGCAATTTTGTTGTTGGTCTTCGCGCGTGTTGTGGTCGCATATACGATATGTGCGTATAATATAATATGTATGCGCTCTCGTTCGTGATTTATGCGCGTAAAAATAAACGACGTCTACATTTTTTTCCTTCTA
The DNA here is from genome assembly GCF_020882245.1 of Rhopalosiphum padi. Classification (NCBI taxonomy): domain Eukaryota; kingdom Metazoa; phylum Arthropoda; class Insecta; order Hemiptera; family Aphididae; genus Rhopalosiphum; species Rhopalosiphum padi. The sequence continues at coordinate 36,564,092 of NC_083598.1, forward strand.
CTACACTGTGATTATAATATCGTTATTATTACCGCAACGTGCAGTCTAAGTCATACATTCAAGGACGCGTTTAAAGATCATCCGGTATATATGATAAAAAAATAATAGAGAAGAAAGTGTACGCCATAATATATTATGTTCATATTGACGCTGCTTGTCCACAGGACGCACAGTAAAAAACAACGCCGGTGAAACCTTTTTTCAGATGTTAACAATATTATATTTTATACGTCGATCCAACTAAGTCAAAATTCGTGATTTAGAAGAACAAAAAATACATAGGTACAGCGTTAAATGGGATGATTAATATTTTCTGATTTCAACAAACTAGAGACGCTGGAATCAAAATTAAACATTTAAGTTTAAATATAATTTATTGATTGGTTTATTGACAAACTCGAATACATGGGAATTCAAAGAAACGCTTATTCAAAATATAGTACTATATTATTATAATATGATCAATGTTACCAACCATCGCTTGTGATGTTAAATAAGTTCGTGTCACCGGCAACCACCTATACCACATTTTTATTTCATACCAATCGTTTATGGGAGACGACAGATTTTCTACACTATTTTCTAAAATAGGCACTTACCTATATTATATAGTTCCGACGAAGAACGCAACTTCTAAATTATAATAATAAACTATATAATTATTACGGTTGTATATAATATACAATAATATATAAATATTATGCGCCGCGAGACCACCGAACGTTGTTTTCTAATTTATAATAATATATCACATCATATCATGTTATGTTTATGCAGATGCACGCAAAACGGACGACGCCCCGGCATCAATTATTAATGACCGCGGCCCAATTTCGGCGTGTGCGCTTCAGCATTGCGTCCATTGTTCCGCGTTGGTCCCGTCCCGGAGAAACAATTGATGTTGCTAATAACGCAAATAATAATATATAATAAACTCGTGTACCTACGACGGGTCTAACATTATTATTATTATTATATATAATAATATAATGATATCGCTGTAAAATATTATACGTCGACGTCGGTGACAAACCCTATGGCGGCCGCGCCTTGCAGTACATCGCGCACACACTTCGTCGTTGCATTGTATTGTACAAAACTATACGCGTATTAAATGTGTACATAATAAATAATAATGATATGCAAGCAGCGAGCTTATTATGTGATACGTAAAAGACTAAAAGATATATTATAACAAATAATGATAATAATACTACACGGACAATATAATATACATACATAAACTTGTGTGTACGGTGTACCTATATATGGTCGTAGGTTATTATTACGGTTAAAAAAAAAGGTAGGTATATACTGCGGGTGTGTGTGGGACGGCGATGAGGACGACACGAGTCGATTTGTTCTCCGCATAGTCACGCGTGTATAAGTACGCCGGCGGTCTCGCGAACAGGCAAATTTAACGTAAGATTAACGAACTCGAAATTAAAATAATATTGTACAACATTGTGTATTATTAAAATGTTATGTCGTTAGGTTAATATCGCTGTTAGTCGACATATTTCGAACCTATTGGTGGATCTTATTCATGTGAAAGGATTTATGTGAGCATGAGCGTAACTTGGAAATTTATTAAGGGAGCAAATATATAGTTACATATCAATACATTATTGATTATTATTATATTATTTACTCCTAATTTATTCTAGGGGAGATAATGCCCCCTTACCCCTCAGTTTATGCATATGTGAGTGAGGAATTTTTTATGTGTAAGTATAATAAGTATTTTATAATACAATCAATGATAGATTAAGATAAAAATTAATTTTCCGTAATACGAGACCAAAACTGAGTGAATTATTTTTCTACACAGTTGTGTAGGTACACGTATAATATAAGAAAAAATTTCAATTGAATGGAAAATCTAATAGAGCTACAGATTTATTGATTCCAAGTTTAAATATAATTAATTTTAAACTAAGCAGATATGGTATTATTGTGTACTCATCACTCATAATATTTAAATTTCATATTAATCACGAGTAAAATGTCAAAATATTATATTAACATGAAATTTTTAAAACAAATATCAAATAATTTGTATAAAATATTAAAATGTATTCAAATGTGGTAGCTAGGTATATAAGACAATTGTAATCGGACATCTGTAGATTTAGTTATTTATTAAAAAATTATGAATGGATAAAATTTGTGTGTGCTTTATATATTTTACAATCGGAAATTTTAAAATAAATTGTGATTACATTTTTAGAACCAATAATTCTATACCCCGCAGTATAGAATCTAATAATCTATATGATTAAAAAATCAGAAAAAGTCAACTGATGAGACAAATTGAAAAACTAGTATTGTAAAGAACAAAATTCTTCAAATAGTAGAAGCGGAGTTAGATTCAAAACGTAAAAGTTTATTCGATTCATCCCTATTCCTTAGACTATAATAATCGTTCGGTATCCGAGTTTCCCACGGTTCAGAGACTGCAAGAGAGTCGATCAAGTATAACTATAGAATTTTTTGTCGCAATTACACATTGATGTGTGTAGGAAATATATTATTGCGATGCATTGATGACAAATACATCTTCGTTACAATAATGTAAATTTTCTCATAGATACGTATAACATACAACAAAAGTACCAGTAATAAGGTTTAGATTTTTTGTATTATAGTCAATCCCTAACTGCAGTTAACGTTTAAATGTGTTAATTACTGAATTTATTTTCTTTTATAAACTAACCATATTAAAATGTCGAGTAACGAGTGATGACATTTTTTGTGCGTCGTGTTGCTGTTGATGAATATTTTTATTTCAATTTCGTATTTCGTTATACTTTATTTACATCATTCGAAAGTTGGTGGTTTAGGTATACGGGCATACGGCTGGTTAAAGTGAATTTTTTTAGTCATACATATTATATATAATACCTATACACATCGTAACGGAGTCGTCATCAATAAGTGACAAGTCAGACAATTCAAATTAACACTCAAACACCATATTGGGTATAGAACAATACATTTTCATAACATATATAATCACTTGAATAACAATGTGATGACTAATTTAATAGTAGGTATACTTTATGTTTTATAAATATTTTAGGTACTGTATGAATGTTTAGAAATTTACGTTTTATGTTTTAAACACTTTTTCTACTCGTATAACATTGAAATATAATTTAAAAAATAAACTACATTTTTATTTATTATATTTGATTGTGTTTGCCATTGTTATTTAGTGAAATAGCACGTTTTAAAACCAGAATAATTGAAAAATGACAAGATTTTCCTACCTACTTAACGTCCGATATTGAAATATAATACAGGTATTTTTTACTAAAAATATTATTTTTTTTCATCGTTTGTTGTGACTTGTGACAATATTCAAATCACAACTAAAATAGAGCAATTCATTTCCATTCTCCAAAATTGTGTTAATAATAATTAAATGTATAATACAACGTTTGAAAAAATGTTCGTACGCATATAGTATATATATAATGTATACTCCTTTAACCGATATTAAAAATTGAAAACTGTTCCTATGTGCAAAAAAGATTCTCAGAGATGTTATATAGCAGTTATTTTCTGTAATGTGAAGTTTATGTATAGTGTATACCCAAAAAAAGATTTGCTTAGCCCATTATATGAAAATAATACAAATATAATGTTATACTTGCTAGAAAATAAACCAACACATTTTAAGTATCTATAAAAGTCGTGTAGATATAAACTATACGGTAAGCGATCATCGAATAATTATTAGAACAAAACGTCGGAATGAATTCAAACTGCGCCTACTGTTGGTTAAAATTAAAATAGTATGATCGCAGTAGTGCGTCAATTACCGTGGAAATACAGCCGGTATGTCTCGACTGGATGCTGATGCGATTTTCCACACTTGCACTTTGGTCCACAATCCTACAAATACAGCTGCAGCTTTCTTTTATATCGATCAGCAAACGCTGATGTAGGTTTTTGACTACAGTCGAAGGATCCGGAATTTAAATATCACAGTAATAACAAAATATACATATTAATCAAAGTATTTTATGTGTTATTGGGCTCTACTGTTAGAATCATAATAATCACGACTGAGACATGGTAAAAAAAGTCAAATATATGGGAGATCAAAGGACGCCAAACCCGCATTTGTTGTCCATCTTATATACAAGTGTGTAACATATAGTAAAACTACGCTCAACAGATAACGTTTAGCTTCGTTAATAATTTTAAAATTAAAATGAATTGACCTATCAGCAAACTTAAATGTAACAATATTTACTGTATTTGTGCATACTGTAAAATTTCTAAGCGAGTTATAAGAGTACTATGTCTAATATTGCATTTTAAAAATTCTCATATTTATGTATTTCACTTAAGAATTAATATCGTAAAAATCTAACATTCAAATCTACAAACATAGAAAATATTTTTACCATCATGTTTTAAAATAGGCCAATTCACACAATATTAAAACTAATGAAGCTCATCATAAACTTCTAAATGTAAATTTGCAGATATTATGTTTATTATTTAGAACAATTGTATAAGACGCTATGTGTACAGGTGTGGCGTCCTCCTAAGACTACAATAAACTCGTGAGCGTCGCGGTTGGCGAAAGTTGCAGATGGATAAAAGTGGAATGAATTAATTATAGACTCGTCAATAAAATCAACAAAAAAAATCAGACATCTATCAAAATTTAAAAAAAAATAAATTATCAAATAGTACATGCGACGGACATCATAATTTAATAATATAGTGTATAAATAACGCAATAAGAATTCGTTGTTTTTGCTCGCGTCATATAATACATCAATCAATCATCATCAGACGGATTTAGATTGCGAACATTCGATGAAAACCGTCGTAATACGATGCTATTTGTGCTCCACCCGTTATATTTTAGTATGAATTTATGGCTTTTTTCTACAAAAAAATAGGTACTGAACAGGGCAGTCCCTTAACAACCTGCACTTAAATTCATTAGATATAGTGTAAAGTCGTACAGACCGTGATTTTAGCAATACCAAACCCGATTTTAAATAATATCTAGTTAGATGGAATATAATATAATGAATACTTATCGACCAGACGTCTTGTTACAGTCATCATTTAACAACAATTGTATTAATTATTTATAAAAATAATTTTAATTAGTAGGTTACTATAGTAATACTATTAATTATGTAGGTACCTAACTTAAGTATATTCATAGATCTATAATAATAATAGATTCGGTTCCTACATTAATTACGTTAAATTACAATAGTATAACAAAGCTATAACGGGTATTTTTTTGTTTCAAGCACATCTATAGGCTATAATCCGAGTTTTATCTTTTTGTGTTTGCTAAACAAATTTATATAAAACATATTATTGTTATTATTACGATTTTAATATAATTTTTGATTCATTTTTCTTACAAAATAAAAATGCAAAATCATTCATAATACCTATTATACAAAGAAGCCTATTATATACGATACATGGATTATTTTATTAGCATAATAAAATAATTATACGATTTCTACGGATTTTGGAGTATATTTTTACTATAGAGGTTTGAAACTGATATTTTTAAAGATTTTTTTCTTGTGAACTTTTTTTATAATGATTGAAAAATTATTACTTTTAGGTGCCGAAAATGAAGGTAGGTATAGCTACTGTTCAACTCATTATACGGATTGACGAAAAATATCAAAATAAATATTTGAACGATGATTATGCATTTTTTCATTTTTTTTAAATTATTTATTACAAAGAACCATATTTAGTTATTTAAAATATATTTTTATGGTAAATGACTTATTAGTTATTATTATTGATAAAATACGATAATGTTATCACGTAACTTCAAATATGTAATAATTCATGACTATACACCGGTAAAATGATTGGAAAAATCAATTAATTATAAATTTATAAAAACTAAAAAGAATATCAGAAAATCTTAGTAATAATTTTTTTTAACTATAAAAAACGTTATTAAAAGTTTTAACAACATGCGCTACGGAAATATAAAATATATTATATTGTTATATTTTTTAATATAACGATCGAAAAATGTACACGATTTCCATTGTGTACCTTGGTAGCATAATAAAAATATGCATGCATTATATTTCATTACACTCATTTCAACAGTAAAATTATAACAGTTTAAACAATAAAAAAAATAATAATAATACACTCTCTTCGTTTTTATCATCAGGTTAACGTACAACTACATAAGGTACCCAAACAACAGTACATAATATAATAATTCTTGTCACATACTCACATGATACTATACCTAAAGGTAACATTATCATTTATCGTATAACCTAACCTATATTCATCGTGTCGTTTTCGGAACATTCGCGGCACCGACTACGTATCCATATTAATATTGACATAAATACATAATATTATAAAATATACGTTTATATGTCACGCATTGCACACATATACTATAGTGGTCTGTTTTGAAATTCCGGTGCGCGCGTACATAAAAACTTAATATTTCAATTTTCAGTCACATAATAACAGTACACAGTAATATATTTACATATTATATACTAACCTATAATATTATATTGTTGTTTTACGGCAGACAGCACCTCCGAACAGACTGGGCCGTGCCGAGTTTGTTTTCTTTATTATTATTTTCACCCTATAGGTAGGTAGGTACTCTGTACTCAAAGCACTTCCTGGCCGCACTGACACGACTGTCATAATAATCTCACTGGATTGCCGCCGAAGACCTCCAAATATACATATAAACACACACAGATGTATAAACATTCATATGTTATGTACACAAGTACACACAATTAAATAATAATATATGATAATATCGCTTGGACTTGTGCGCGAGCGCGTACCCAAACTTTTGCCGCGCGGTCGAGACGCTCAAAATAATAATAATGATAATGTATATTATGTAAATAACGTCAACAACACGCGATGATCACGTGACGTTTGATTACCAACTTAATTCCGTATCAATTATAGGTATCCGGTAAGTTATTATTTTGCACACCGATATTTGCTGCAGAGGATACCTGGCGCATCGGTGGGTATCACCAGTATAATACGATATATTATTCGTCAATGAATCCAAAATATCGGGATAGAAACAGTATTTCAATGTAAAGTACATGTTTGGTAGGAGAGAGTTGCTCTAGATCAGTCTGGTAAATATTTTAATAAAATAATTATTATTGAAATGAAAATATTCGAGTACTATTTATAATATAATCCAGACTTTTTTCCTCCACTGTCCACTTTCCACTATTATCATTTACCAACATAACAAATTATTGTCACCCTATTTTTTAATTTGAATATCATTCATTTGTCAGGTAGCCACGAATATTGTTCTAAGTATTTTTATATATAAACACCAGATATTGAAATATGAAATAAATTAAAATAAAAAACCATTGTGATAAAATATTATAAATCATAGGTTTTTCAATAACCTAAATATTATTAATGTTAGAAGTGTTACATTATATACTTATTTATGTGAATATTATTAATGTTGAAATTTCATGTTTCAATTGTAATTTCCCTAAAAATAAATTTATACCAACAATTATATTTTTGTTATTATACCTATAAGTAAGTTAATATACGTGTCTAAAGAAAATAAATACCTATTAATTGTTAATATGTGCAAACACTACAAGCACATGGATGTTTTATGACATAGGTATGAAATAAATTCAATGTTCTGTTCTCTGCAATATGATACGTTTTTTTTATTTCAAATAACTATTCTATAGTTATTTTTAGAACTAGGTTTTTCGAAAAATCTAAGTGATTAAAACTTTTATACAAAAAAATTGATAAAATATATTGTAAAAGGTAGGTAACTCGTGGCTACGTAACTTAATAATTGTGGTTAAACAAAGTTACGAGATTATCCATTAAGATCAGTGTCATCGCCATATTTTGCAATAATACATAATAGTTACATACGGTACACAATAGTTAGGGCTGTCCTGTGGGTAGGCAATAAAATATTAAAATATAGGCGAAATACCAGTTATAAAGTTATATCTTATAAGCGTACTATATTCTATTATAATATATTATGATTTAAGTATTTGGAAGAAAATAGACATGATTCTAATCCAATAAAATGTGTAGAGAAAAATGGAAAGTAGGTATTCCTTTCTTTTTCTATCTCATTTTTTGAGGAACATGGTACCGTCCAAGCTCTGAAGTATGTATATATTTGTCAAGATAACCGCGTCTAGCTACAAAGTCATTGTTTACATGAATCACTATGTCATTACGTGCGTGGCGATGAAAAATCTACAATTATATTATGTAGGTAATACACAGGTGATATTTTTTCGACACAAGTGTACAACGTAAATGTTTACACGAATTAGAAAATAACGTCTTAATAACTTGATAAGTGATATTGTAACACTATACCGACTTGTTTCACTATTTTTTTTGACGTAATTTATTTATTTTTTTTTTAAAATGATGACCTACATTTTAAATTTTATTTTTTGAAACAGAATATAAGTTTTTGACGTTTCTATAAATTGTATACAAAATACCGAACAAATCGAAAAAAAATTAAAAATTATTGTATCGTGGAAATCGCAAAGGTAAAATAAAAGTTAATATATTGTATTATAATGTAATTATTATTATAAAAATGTATAATTTTACCTAAATAATATATAATATATATTATTATTATATATTATACATAGATTTGACAAGTACCGTTAGTAATAAATAATAATGATGGGTAGTAAATATAAAATAAAAAATCTATCCAATCACAGCCGTCGGTATATCGTAATTCGTATTTGCATCCTTACTTTAAAAAAACCACCCCATGGTAACCAATTGGTTATAGCCAATGCACCTTGGCGAAGGTCGTGTTTCGCGAAGAATCTAAAATCGTTACGTGATGTCTGTTTTTGAAAAATCCATTCCATAATATTATATTATTATGTACAAGCGGTAGCTTATCGTCATTTAGTTTCATCGATTTTCCGTATCTACATTATAGTTATATATCGACGGTGGGGTACTTGGATTTCACAAAAACGTTAATCCCATCACATAACGCTCGTCCGAGAAGTATACACTCATGGAGCTCCGATTACCAGTATTGAAATCACTTCACTTCCCCTCGACTGTGCACATATTATAGGCAGTGTGTGTATACAAATATTATATACCTACTGTTATTATATGAATACACGAGGAGTGTCTCAACGTGGGAATATATCTGATTTCAACGTTCATTGTTTCCGTCCGTAATCGACTCTTAACGTAGGTACCCCGATAACGCAGTCCGACGTTATAATTAAAAAAATTCGAATTAATTATTTAATCAAGATTTACTGCAGAATCGCACGGAACCGACGCGCTAGGACAATACACAATGTCGAATAACATATTATAGGTATATTATAATATCGGAAGACAGTTTTTGTTTTTCACCGTCTCAAACCGCTTCATATGTTATATTGTTTGATTTAAATGTAGGCGCATTCGCTTGTCGAGATTTATATTTATTTTACACGCAATTATCAACGACATTGTCCCACGTATAGACTTTTTAAATTCGATTTTTATACGTACATCGTGCAACGAATTTGGATTGAATTATAATAAAGCATTTCGTCAACCGTGCGTGCAAAGAGTCTGGTGAGCCCACAAAAACTTTTATAACATATTATATTATAGTGTAAACCAATACAGTATACGATGCTTATTCCGAGCAAAACTCCACAATAATATAACAACCCCTCGACGAGGACCCTCTCGGGTACGCCCACACGTGCTTTTGAAGTCTACGTGATTGCACGGACGACAGCGACAAAGCATAATCAAACGACTGAGGATGAAACGGAAATTTTAGATTGTACATATATATAATATTGCAGTAATGTAATTTTGGCATTAGACCGAACGAACTCAGCAGCGACGTAGAATGTCCGCCAATCCGTGCGCGCAGTGGTGTATTTTATTTTCCTTCTTTGTGCATCCGAAATCTAATCATATACGCACGAAGGAGGAAGAGAATCCCTTCGCATCTGTTCTCCATTTATATAAAGTATAATATTATATAATGAACTGCGAGTGTGGAAAGCAGCGTGTTCTCTACACGTGGACGAGGGCTATAGGGTCGGAAGAGAGGTTACCGTAAACTCGGTATATATCGGGTGCCCGACGGGAGGGCGAGAGATCGCGTGCGTAATTAGATCTGCCGCCGCTGCCGGAGAGAAACAAAGACGCTGCAGCACTCTGCGGCAGAGTTGTATTTATACGCGGAGGACACTCATAACGCTCTATATATTATAAAATGGCGGGTATACATCATATGCAACCAAAATATACATAACGTTCGTATTTCCAAACACGATCGTTTCCGTATACGTTTTACAATTTGTAGTAAATATATATAATACATAATAATGTAACGCTCGCTGCTGCAGACGTCGGACGAAAAAGGGTCTGCTGCCGTCGGCACTCGCACCAGTGGAAATGTATTTTTGTGGAATTCCATTCGGGGTCCACCACAGCAACACGTGTGCCTCCGCCTCCGCCGCCGCCACGTCTGGTGCACACATATGCGTGTTATATGCAGTATAATAATAATAATAATAATAATATGCTGCAGTAGCGTCCCAAACAGCGGGACACGTGCACTGAGTCTGTGCACAGTGTTTCGACGAAGGCGTTTATATATATATAATATATATACAATATGCTGGAGAGGACGAAAAGAGCCGCCCAGGAAGTTTACGGTCGTTAATATTTGAAATGTTCACGGAGACACGAAACAAACGCACATTGCCGTCTCGGAGGATATGACTATATTATTATGATTATTGTTTCCGAATAACTCATCGTAAACACGTGACTATATACATATATATACGTATATATAACACATATACATTACGAACATTCGTCCACATGTGTGTTTAGCCCGTAGTCTGCAGCGCCAATTTATGAGTGGTTTTTGCACGTCCCTTGGGAGTAAATGATAATATTTCATACTATATTATGTTATGCACTGTCTTGCCACGATTAATGCTATTTGGGGAGAAAACGTCTGGCCGGAAATGTCCGATATCGCCCCAAAAACATGTGTGCGCGACCGATTCTTTTCGTTTATAATATTATGTTCATTAAAAACTACTGCAACTGATTCCTTGATTGTCGGTGTATTTGATAATTCTGTAAGAATATGGCAGTACTAGAGTTATGGGCGCGCGCCTTGTATGAGTTGTATAATGCAGTACCTACATCCGGAATTCGGAGTCAATTTCAATTTACCTTTCCTTTGCAGCGCTCCCGCAAACAAATATAACGACCCAATCGTTTTGTCGCCATTCTAAATCGACGTATTGATATATACGCACCCAGTTTGATTTGTGATTGATATATAGTCAGTACATTGTTATAATTTATAAAAAGATATTATATCACAGGATAAAATTGATTTGACGTTTTCTTGACATCCGTATTTGAAGTCAACAAATGCAAATAGTACTTATAATAAATATTTTTTATGTATAGGAATACCTGTATACCAAGCATTTTTTCCTTAAATAATTAATTTAGTCTGACTTTTGTAATATTTAAATTTACTTTAGTATTATTTTTTTTAATTTTTAAGATTTTTTATGCTTCTCACTTTAAAAGTGTCATGAGGATAAATCAACTTCAGTTTTTCAAATAAAAACTCAGCTTTTATACTCTAAATTATTTATTAGATATTTTTTCTGAAAATGTTGACGTATTATAATCAAAATTTGAACAAATAAATTTTAAATTATTTAACTTTGTGTACAAAGAATAAATCTTTAAGCATGGTTTTGGATAATGGATTTTAAAGACATGGATTAATATACTATCTATTGATATGAGATTACTGAATTTAAGTAGTAGGATAATCTGAAATGACATTTTTTGTATTAGGCATTTTCTAAATAGTCGACAGTCTTCTTAGAGAGTGTGGTTAGAAACAATTCGATAAAAACAAAAGTGATTAGACGTAGACGTCACGTAGTAATATTGATCATAAATCCTGTATTGGTTTTTATTTAGTTGGTTATAAAATATAAGGAGCATAGTTTGTTAGCATAAGTTTAGGTATTAAACAGATCAGAAAAAATAATCTTATAGTATTGAATCTATAAACATTCTTTTTGATTTTAAATTATATTATATTTCATTCTTGACCCATTGCATAAATTTAAATTAATGGACATAATATATTATATTAGAAAAATGTGTGCACGTGGAAGATTGTTGTAGTAATTTTGTTTAAGTTTTGAATCAATTATTTTTTATCAGTATAATTACGACGGCAGTTATTATTTAATGAAATTGAATTCCTTATTAATGGAATATAATATTCAACTGTAGGAGTATTGTTAATTAACCGTTGATCTCTATGGGATCGACAATAATAAATAATAATATTTTATTCATTCGACGCAGTTCAAATAAAATTTCTTTTTCTCGTTATCGACACAATTCGATAATACTTGTACTAAAATGAAAATAAAAACCAGCTCATTATGAAAACAAACTATACTATCGCATTGTGTACGTATTCTACTATTATCATTATATTCTTCGATAAAAAAAACATAACGCACGATTTTAAATGTATCCATCCATTGCAAAAGCTATACCATTTACACTATGGTAAGTAATGTCTGGATTTCTTTACACGACAATCGTATTCTACCATGCGTCGTGTTTAATTAAAGAAACAATTGAAAAATTCCTTATATATTTGCATATATTATACACGACGATTGTCCCTGCAACGTTACGGTATTGTGAAAATGCCAAACATAAATACAACTATTTAGTACGTATAGTGCATTCATATATATATTCTTACAGGCGTAAATTCAATGATGCATCATTTATTTTTACAATTTTAAATAATAGTGCCATTTGTCCAACATATTGTGAAATATATTAGTTAGTTAGTTCCTACCTTTTACACAAGGTCCAAGATTAACTTATATGAGTCGTTCCATATGTGATGATATTTTTAATTTTTAACGGTCCCAAAATCCGCATGCTTCAAGCTTGTAATAACTAATAGTTTTGATAATTTCAACCATCGATATTGAAGTGAATCTGAGCTACGGCATTTATGTGATTAACTCATTTTCTCATTGTAACAAAAAATGTATAAAAGAAAATAATATTGTATATTATTTATTTTTATATTAATAATTCCATAGTATAATGGACAATAGCAACATATTACATGTACACAACATTACCTTTATTGTTTTTAAATGGGCATCAATAAACATATTATTATATATACTTAAGCGTAATATAAACTTGTAAATATCATATTGTTTTTTATGTGATGATTATTTTAGACGATTCAGCTTAAATATAGAAAAATACTTTACACTTAAAGAAATACAATTCAAGTGCTCGTTTTACGCATAACAATATAATGTAATATAATGTATAACATTTAGAGATATTTGAGAGTGTTTGAATTGTCAATATTTTTAAACTCGGTAGTGTAAATATTTTTCAAGGGCACCACTGCAGGCGTTACGACATTATATAAAAATACATTTTTGTTGAAATAGACCATCGTGTTATGTTTAAATGTTTAAAACGTCAGAGAATATAAAATAATATGTTAATATAGTTGCACCAAAGAAAATATTTAACGTTCACGATCGTACCTACACGTCAAAATAGCACAATATTATCGTACTGCAACAGCGATGATGATAATAATAATACGATGACTATTATATATAATAATGGCTAATGCTATACCATAACAACGTGTACGCCGTACGGATATATCAGGCGGAGGCGGAGGAACCCGTAGTTATAGAAAATTGAATTATTGCGCGTGTTGCTGCAGCAAAGTCAGTTTCGCAACTAAGGTTATCATTCTATATTGCACGCACCAAAAATACGAAAAATTCAAATCGATATGACCCAATTATCCAAATCAAAATATGCAATATGCTAGTGTCTTATCGTTTTGCGTTATATATATAGGTGCGCAGCAACGGACAGTGCAATTTTCACGAAGAGATGTGGCGTACGTATATGTATTATATATGTACTTCCTGCTATACCACCGAATCGAATTTACGAATTGTATAATATAATCACATTATTATTAATGTAGCCACATCCTATATAACTCAGCTGTACAGATCGATGAAATATTCGTATAACCGCAATATACATCATGGATAGGTATAACACAATATACCATTATTAACACGATATTCACACCACACCCGCGCCAAAAAACTGCAGCAGCAGCCTGCTAATCCGATCACGTCGTCGTATACATACTATTTTCGGCGGCCAAAACATTACGTATTTGTATTTTGCTTATAAATTCTCAATCCATCGAATTTCAATCCAACGTCCGCATACACTGTACATCGCTATATTGTCTCATAAACGACGAGTTTTTGTGTGTGTGTCACGATGCAGTCAACAGGTACAGACGACGACGACGGCTTTTTTTTCGGGGGATACCAGTGCCACTCGATGTCATCCGGTGCCATCTGTGTTTGGACAGCCGTGCGCCGCCGCCGTTGCAGTTAATACTAAAACCAAACACGTCGGGCGAAGTAAAAAAGAAGAATGGAAAAAATGTAAAAAAAAAAATTACATCGGTTTCGATTTGGTATACGAGATGCATAATGTTATACGATATATATAGGAACAACGTCTGCACTGCAATAATGCAACTATAGGTAAATCCGTAAAGGTATCGCCGTTATTTGTGTACGTAATATAATATAACACTATATGTATATGTATTGTGGTACCTATATAAAACGATGTCGCGAATTCATTATATTTATCCGTGTTGAGACGGTATTATAATAATATAATACACTTGTGGGGGCATACAAAATCCGTCAAATCCGCGATTCCCACGAGAAGGGCAGTAAAGCGCATACTAACTATATTATTTTATTGTTACATTTCGGTTTTGTTTTCTAGTTTATAATAATATTATTTTAGTGTTTGTTGATTCGGTATGGAATTTTCATATCGCGAAATACGCGTGACCTTTTCCACTGATGAATTGTATTATTGTTTTTCAGCGTTTGTTTGTTAAACATAATTTATTATTTACATTAAATCCGACGAGGGATATTGTTTTATTGCAGAATTTACGTGAGTCGTTTGGCACTTATAATAATAATATGTATACACTATATTATATTAACAATAAACGTTGGAAGAGAAAAACCATTACGCGCATCGACACGTTCCCGAAACGTTGTTTCTCGACAACAGCTGACGTTTCAACAATGATATTAAACATTATATTATACACGGTTTCATATTCAAACAACCGTGTTGAAAATTTAAAATTTTTGCAAAATACCTATTTGCGTAATATACACATATTGTCTATTATTAAACATTATGCACGATAGGATCGAATAATTAGCCTGCACAACATTAGTGTGTAACATTATATCATAATTTAATATGAGCATCGCGAGAGATCCGAAATCGTAAGAAAATCAAATAATAACATATCGCGCGAGTACCTTATTGCATTATTGCGCGCGGCAAACGAACGAGGCGTGGGTATATTATTTTGTTAAGAGAAATTACCAATAAAACAAAAAAAATAATAACAATAATAAATTATTGTTATATCGATGAGACCCCGTGACCCGTTACACCTACTACATAACATTATATAGGTACTGGCGTATCTATATATAATTTCACTTTCTGCAACGGTATATGGTATCATATTATTATGTATATCTTCATTATATTAGCCGATGATGAGCATACGCATAAATATACATATATATATATATAAGCATAGAGTGATTATTTTATCGAAGAACAATCACTATTTCAAAACCTTAAAGTTTTTGAAAATATTTTATTTTTTTTATAATTTTAAGTCATTACTCATTACAACACTGACACTTTGAAATATACGATATATATATGTATATTTACTATACTACAACATACATTTTTAATTTTATATTCCCAAGCATAATATTTTTCAAGTATTTCGATATGACTTTTACTTTTGATGAGCAATATGCATAATAGCACATTGTGTGTATCTCTGACAACATTAAGGTTTTCGAGTACTTCCACCAAAGTCAACTGGTTCTCGACTATTTTAAGTACTAAAGTTACAGCATCCTACGACGTTGTGGATCCCATTAAATGTTTCCTATGATATGCTTAGTTGAAACGGATATCAGCAATAATATAATTAATGGTGTTACACTGTTATTGGTGTTAGACCTTATCGAGAATATCATGACTTCGGGAGTTTCTAATCTACATGATTAAATCATTCTTTTTTAAATTTGACGGAGCGGAGGCTTCAAGGGAGTTGAAAGGTATAATGGTTTGCAATTCACACCAATTTATGACGTATTGTTAGATACTTTCATAATGAAAATAAGGAACAAATTAATACTGATGATTCGTTATATACCTAGTTCATACAATATATACAATATACACATAGCTAGATAGCTGCGTACTATATGTACTTTGTATATGACACAAATCACGTTTTAGGTATACCTACATTTAATAATAAATGACAATTTATTGTTTTATCATTTTTTTATTTAGAATAACTATAATAAGTCAAAAAAATTTGACTTTCAAAAATTGATGTTTTTATACATATTAGAAATGTAGACTATAGTCTAATGCTAAGATGAGGCCTCTGTATAGTTTCATTTGTAACAAAATTAACTTGTATTGATAGACAAAAGAAAGTGAAATTTTAAAATAAAACAAATTCTACAAGCTTATTATTGTAACGTTTATTAACACAGATTAGGCGTACCTATGTGCGTGGCAAAATCATCAAAACACAAAACAATATTTCATTGTACACCCATACAACGAGCATATTATTATTATTGTTGGTAATAGGTACTTTATATAAATATATAATATAATATGTATATTATACGCTGCATTCGTCCAAGAGTTCTGCAGATTATCATCCATTGTGAAATTATATATACGATGTAATATTATTGTATCATATATATTATGCGTTACGCGCGCGAGCTCATATTATTATACAGAGGAACCTATACATCGCGGGTGTATTATATTGCATTGCATACGATCGAGTATATCGTTTTCTATCATATTGTAATATGTAATGTAGGTGCCTAATGTTATTTACAGCGAGAAACAATAAGAAAAACCACACAAAGCGTATCGTATATATAAATATGATATATTATATTATATAGTATAGTATATAATATGTGCACAATGCGCGTGATGCGTACCTACACATCTTAATGAACCACAGTGTATTACTTGAAATACATATATAATTTGCGTACGATATCAATATATCATGTAATATAACAATATTATATTGTATAGGTAGTGAAATTTCAACGACGAGACAAGTTCAAATCATGTATAAGGGAGAGTCGGATAATTTAGTCCACCATTTTAATTGGACCTATTTGGAACACTCGCTTATCTTGCCTCGTTATCATTAGAGATATAGTTCAAAACTAGTAGCATATGTTTCTGGTACACTTAAACCATCGACTAACGTAGTCAAATAAGACTAGAATATTTATTAATTATGATTATGGGTCATTATTATCAATGCATAAATGAGTAAGTATATTATGTATTTATATTACGTAAAAGTAAAATAAAAAATGTCAAAATAATTTTAATATTATAACTAAAAAAATAATTTAATAACTACAATTTTTAGATATTGTCATCCAATTTTATCAGTCAACTATTGGTTTAATTAGACTCATACTTTTTAGTTTTACTAATAATATATATGTACCTACTTATTAAAAGATTATTCTGTTACCTATTTTTTTTCTATGCTTATTTTCTATTTCTTATTATACGTATTTACTTATTTATATAAGAATTTAATGTAGGTGCCTATTTAAACAACACATTTTAAATTTTAAGCAAAGAAAATGTATTCAATCACTTAGACTTTATGAATCATTTTATCTAGATTAAAACAACTATTAAAGTATTTGAATAATTTTGGTCATTAAGTACATAATTACCTATTGGAAAATTTAAAATATCAGAATAATTTGAATAAATGCGTTATAATAGAAAACATTAAGAGGAGCATTTTTAGTGGACCTTCTTGTATTTTATTATCTTTACATAGATTTGTACTGATATATATATCATCCACGAAATAACTGTAAAAATTAAGATATAAAGGAGATTAAAAATAAAATAAAAAACACTTAACCACCGGTTAACAATAATCGTCGCGACACCCGGAATAATGTTATTTTTGTCTCCGCACGGCTGAACCGCCACGAAAAAATAGCATAGTACAATAATGTCGATATATTTCACTATATTATGTTGTGTTATAATACACCTGATGAACGACTTGCTGTTGTGCGGATGCTTTCGCGTATTTCGCAACAATACCATGTACACGTACTATCATCACATTTTTTGGTCCCGGTTTACTGCAAGTCTCGCGCGCGCACAATAGCCAAACGCACAACGGTCGAATAGACGCGTAATTGTTCGGCCTACTATTCCGTTTTGATAATAACAAAAATAATCATATATACACATCATGGTTTATGTAAGTCTTACGTAGCATTTATGTCCTATATTATATACAGCAACAGAACAGTGCCATAATAATATTTTAATATAAACCTAAATCGTCTAATGGTATATCCGGGAGTGAAAATCGACAACTTTTCGAAACAATGCACGATCGAAAAATGACGAAAAGATTTACGCTACAATTACTGTGTAATATGTATTCGAATATTTTCAAGCGTCGTGATAATAAATGTCTTAACTAAATTATTATTAGAATAATCGTTTCCAAAAATATAAAATGCGAATATACAATGCAACAATTCGAAAACATACCTATTATTTTTAATTATTATTGTAAGCATTAAAGCATCTATTATATTCATATTAAATAATTTTACATACTTATATCAGTTATATCTGCATTCTGTGTGTTGTAGTGTTGTACTCATGCGTTTTCTTCGTTTTGCGTTAACTTATATGAAGTTCTGTGTAATATATTATTAATGTTTCTAAAAATTTAAATCTACTTTTTATGTATTGATGTATGAAATATTAATGTATGTTTGGTCAAACATATTTATGTATAATGTATATATATATATATATATATATAGGATTATTCCTCAAGCAAGTTCACCCTCTTTTATTTTTAAATAATGAATTTATTCAATTTCTGATTGTTGAAATTATAAGTTTGTGAATATTATTACCCAAGTATCTTAAGATTTTATTATTTTCAAATACTCAGATTATTTATATAGGTGTGTGGTGAAACCAATTTCTTTTTTTCAAACGATAAGCATATATTTGTTCAACAAATTGATCGGCTTAATTATAATTCATAAATAATAATATTAATTATTAATTAATAAATCAATAATTTACAAAAAATAAAATCCGTTTGAATTAAAAAGTTTGTATACAAGCACCAGATAATCTTTAAATGACATAAAAAATCTAAGCATATGAAAATATATAACATTGAAATGGTGTTTAAATAGTTACATAAAAATTCTTACGGAATTTGTAAAACCCACGCATAATACTATACTATACACAAAGAGACTATTCGAAACACTACCTAAATACATAAGTACAACTATTTTGCATTAATCGGTCGATCGGGACGTTGTTGTTGTTACATTTTTGCGATTATAGTTGGTGTAGCAGGTACTCGGTACATAGGCATAAGAAAGAACATTTTGTCGTAACACGAAAGACGTCTTTTTTTAATGGAATTTTTTAGTCAACCCTCGAAAATCTATATCATATATATATTATTTTATTGAAACGTATCTACGGTAAACGATCGGCTCGAGCGCAAGGCTGTTTATGTAATAATAATATATAAATACATGATCGATTGCCGTATTTATTTATTTGTTTCGTTTTATCTGGAAACCGCGGGTGACACTATACGCACAATAACATAATATAATAATGCGTTTAACGTGTAAAGTTTCGTCTCGAATGGACAACGGGTCGTACGTCACGTCGTATATATATACCTAATATTGATATATATATAGGTAACAAGGCGTCGGCATTTCGACGACATAATATCGTATAATGTGCGTGTGTGTGTGTGTGTGTGCGACGACGCGACGGATAAAAAGGGAGCTGCTGTATAGGCGGCAGTCGCGCACCCTTGTCGCCACAGCGCACAATACATCCGACGGCGACTTGTCGTGCTGGTCGAACACACCGTCGTCGCCGCCACCGGAACGACGCGTCGGACATCTGAGCGCCAATACGATTTCGTATAACGACGCGTCGCCGTCTCGTCGCCGGCAAATTCGACGCCCGTACCCCCAAATACACTACATAGTATACAGGTATATAGGTGTAGTAGTATATCATGTACGAATGATGTAATGCGTAGATATTGTGTATATAAGCGAGCGGGGTGGTGACGCCACTGTGCCGTGTGTGATTTTCAAATAAATATTTATTCACAAAAATGTTGTGTTCTACCGTTCTAGACACTTCTATATAGTGTTATCATCGTAGACGTTAAATTGTGCGGTTAAAATATAGCAGACCATTAACACGATACGCGAATAAGACGCAAACAAAATATAAACACGCGCGTTTACCAAGTAATGATTAAGCATTTAGCGAAAAAATTGTCTTGTTTAAAAATTTATGTCAGACGTTAAATATCAATATAAATTACTTTTGTGATTTAAATTTTTTTTAAATTAATGATGTATGTATGTGTTGTCTCTTTCGTTTATCTATTATTTAATTCATATATTTGTTATTCGATATTATATACTAAAGCAAAATATGTTATTTGTATATTTAAATTTAATTTTATTGTTATACAAATTGATAAATTAATTTCGTCAATCTTAGTACATATATATTTTTATGCTAAAATCTTTTATTGATAAGATTTTGAAAAACGTATTGATTTGTTATAGATAATTCAAATCAATTATAATTAGGTAGTGCTATATTTCCTTAGGTCCCTGTAATTTGTGTCAATGGGTAAATGTGTATGTTTCTTTATAGTTATTAAATGTGCACATGACTATAATATATCCAGTAAGCCATTATTATGTACTAGATTGTTAAAGGAATTGCAACGTGCTATCGAAAATTGTTAGATTTTTTAATTTATAATGTGCACAGAAGAACTGTGAATGTGTGATATTTAAGAATACTACACAATTTATAAAATTTTCTGGTTTTCCGACAAAAAAATCCCGACCCAGGCACTTAGTTTGAGTATAGTGTGATGTGAGCACATCTATGATGCGTTCACTGCTCACGCATTATATTACGATGCAGATTATAATATAAAACCATTAAGACCATAACTGTTATCGAACTCAGTGTATTTTCAAATAGAAGGCATATATATTGTAATACGTTAATACGCCATATGCACGCTACGACCGATGCACCGCTTACACAACAGGACTAGAGCATTTATATGTTATAAATGCTCGAGCAGTGATATTCGGGTAGTCACGTCCGAATCGGACTCCAAGACGGACCCGGTAGTCACGTCCCGAGGTTATATATAATAATAATAATAATATGTAATATATTATATGGTAGCTGCGAGTTATCCCAAATGTATATGCGTATATCGAGAGAGAAAGAGAGTGAGAAAGAGAGAAAGGGAGACAGAGAGAGAGAGACAGAGAGACAGAGTGATACGAGTATTCCTCTCACCTAGAGTACAACATCGGTATCGATAAATGTCCGACACCCTCGTCGACTAATACAGGTGTGTGTGTGTGCGTGTGTGTGTGAGGAAAGCGTTTTTCACTGTGCGACGTATACGTGCGTGAACGGCCGTAACGGGTCTGTAAGTCTATTATATATGTATAATACACGTACTATGTAGTCATCGGTCTCGATGATGACGAATGAGACGTGTTCCGTCACAATTATAGTATACCGACCTATCTATGGTGGTAGGTATGTGCGTACATCATTATTATCGATATATATATATATTATACAAGAAATAAGTGAATACGTAAGTGATTGTAGTTGAGTCTCCGAGACTGTGGTATCCCCCTCCGCTATACGACCCAGAGCACCGACCTGTGGTTTTTTTTTTTTTTGTTTAACTTCTCGTGGTGTCCGGCTGACGCGAAGAGACCGCGGACAGATTCGACCGACCGGAAAAACGATTAAAAAAACACGTCTCGGACAACGTTTGAGACGACGCTAATCGCGACGAATAGGATTTCGGATTTGGTAAGCGTCCTATACCCATATAATGTATAGATAACACGATATTGTACAAGTACATGAGACGGCGATCGGTTCGAATACTTGTAACAAGTTTAAATAGTTTATATAATTTATTTTATAATAAAGAATTTTGTATTAGGTACTTATTGTTGACAATATGATAATTTTGTCGTCAAAACGATCAAATTATAGATAATAAATATTCGGACACGAATAATATTGTTTCGTTAGAATATATTATTTTATTGTATGTTACCTAGTTCGTTAATCGTTAGGTCATTATAAATATGTAGGTATTGCAATAATATACTATTCATATGTATAGATTATTATAACACGTGCCCGAAGTGTTGTCCTTGCTCGCGTGCTGCAAGTTTCTGTATCACGGGGTTAATAAGCATAATATATTATGTATAATTCCACTCCCACACACGAAAATGTACACAGTGTGTACTACACACATTTGACGACTCGTTTGATATATCATTCGACTAGTTTTGTCTTTTCGTTTCACAAACTGGTCGAAACGTATAATTTCAGAAAAAAACCTTTTCGTTCGCGATATAATCGTAGTATTTCGGGACTACTGTTGTATTATACGATCTAGCTGCTCAATTCAAGTTATAATATAATATTATATTATCGCACCAATCTGTTTAAAATTTAATTGTAACAGTTACTTGACTATATAGTGGGATAAAGGACACCGATAGTTTCGGTCGGCTTGCAGGAGAGCGCATTGTAGAATTGTTGAACCAAAAATCTCGCGAATAAGTTGTATTTTATTTATCATATTAGATATCTATCACGTCACAATAATAATCTCCGAACTTGGCGGAAATCTACTTCGGTTTGCGATCGATATCACTCGGTCGACGGAAGATGATATAATGTTATTGGGTTATCCGCAAGAAGGCTCAATTATGACACGCACACACGCCGATCGATCGAACACAATATTTGATTAATTCGTAAATTGAATTTCGTTAATAGACGCAACACGGACTCCATGACCACGTTTTCACTTATATTCTGCACGTATCCAACGTCGACCCGGCAGCGCATATACCGCCGGAGGGACTATTGAGGTCAAATAATAGCGTTATTGGTGTATATTATACGCAACACCGCGCGTGGGTGTGACTTTAAATATAAATATATACACAGTATACACACACATAATAAAGTAATATCGCATATTATTTATAATATTATTATTGCGCGTGTGAGAGCACATTGCACAATCGATATTCCGTTCGCGCGGCGATTATAATAATATATATCGGACGACGGTTTAGTTAACCAACGACGATGACCTTAAAAAGACGATAATAATGAAATAAAAATCATACACATTTTGTGTTATAAACCTACGACGAGGACTGCAATGCTGCCTATACGCATATTATGATCGTGGATATAACACATCCATGATAAAATATAATATACGCGGTCGCGGGCAGTCACGGCGAGAGAAGAGACTTCGACGTACTCCTCCTGGTGCGCGTTGCACAACGCGAACATTTTATAATACGGCAATACTTGTGTGTTATGGTCGTCCACTGCCGCTGCAACACACGCAAGTAACGTATATTATATTATTATACACGCGTATATTAAAATATATACGGCATATATATATATACCTATCTAGTAGATAGTATCTACGTATAATATTGTATATCCAGTATCCATATATATATATATATATATATACTGCTGCAACATTGGCGAGAGATGATATTCGACGACGACGACGGTGATAATATTATGGGCGCACGTATATACAAATAACGCGTATATATACAATGCGAGGAGAAGAGCCGTCTTATTTTTTTATTTTTCAAGGATCGTCACGACTTTGTTCCGATTCCATGCGAAAAACGGCTCCGACGGCCACCGTGTCCCAACGCGTTCATAATGTATAGTATATGATATAATATTTATACCTACACCATGTGTGTGTGTCTGTAGAAAGGTATAATATCGCTTATAACGGCCGATTGGCCCAGTTCGGCGCAACAACGTGCGGCGGCGGCGATGTCATTAATAGGCCGCTGTTTGGATTGACGTTTCGCCGGTCCGAAATAATAAATACGCCTTACTATATAAAATAAATACATTTTTTCGTACAGAGGGTACACCAGCCAATAATATAAACTGTTATATGTCTTTGTCGTATTATTGTCGTCATTAAATTATGTTATATTATTGTACTGGTTGTTGTTGCGCGCGTGTACACGTCTCATAGTAATTATCATCATTATTGTTATTATTATTATTATTATTATTATTATTTGATTATCGTGGTCGCGTCTTGGAGGACAGTCTCGGTGTAAAATTAGAGCACGAAAACGTGGTAGTTAACGAAACCTAAGATTAAACGCGGACGGCCAAATGTCGCGTCGCACACATCGCGCCATGAACAATGCCGAGGTCGCTCTCTACTACTGTACTCTAAGTATAATAATAATAATTGTCGTGTGCGTCTGTTCTTAATGATTTGTCATTATGATCGGCCTCCGCTGTCGGTATGCCGATAACAACCCGTAATCTTGAAGAAATAACATTTCACGTATTAGAAAAAAAACAAACTTTAGAAAATCAAACCGACAGAACAAATTCAGTAGGTGCAAGAACTGCGAAAGTATACACTGTATTATTTTTTTCTTTTATTTTTATTAGCTGGTAAGGCTTCAAAGACAAGCAGGATTATTAGCCTATTTTAGATTAAATATAAATTATAAGCTTACAGATAAAATAAAAGGAATAGAATTTACATTATTTGCGATTATTTACGATTTCTTTCTTAAATTAATACTATTGACAAATGTATATAAATTGCTTGAGTGCTTTACTATATTATTATATGAACACCGAACAGTATACTTTTTTTTTTAATACTATTAATATACTAAATGATGACCCACCATCAGAAATATAATTATAACAATATAAAAATACAATTATTTAAGTGTGTTGAATACAATGTATTATTTTAAATGTATTTTACGCATATATTTGCATTAACTTAATAATCAATAAAATAATTGTACATACATTATAGGAATTATTTAATATGTTTACTATGATATGCTGTGGCCCTATTCTCTTGGCTTTCATTTAATAAATTACATAATTTATATTGGTACAGTATGTTTTATGTTCAGTTTTTCGCTTATTTTAATAGTTCGTCTAAAAAGTTAAAAAGTATATTAATACTATATTTCTTCATGTACAATATCCATTAATATAACCCTCTAATCAATACTGTACAATGTATATTATATAAATATATAATACCTAATCTGTGTTACCTATATGAAATAAAATATGAAGATTGCATGCAAATTATATAGTGTTGATTGTATATTGTAATTATTATTTATAATATATATATCCGATCGTACTATGTTGAATTTTCGTCACAAACTTTGATTTTAATAAAAAAAAAAAAACAGAAAGGTAGAAAACATTTTTTATTTTTGCACTTATATTGTATTTATTTAATTTTACTTCGATAAATAGAAAAATATTAAGTAAAGTACGTGCATTTTTTTGTAACTATATAAATATCTAGTTAGTACAATTGTGCATTAAATTCCACAACTTACCACAGTTGAATATTACAGTTGGTAGATGTAAGACTAAACCAAATCGAGTTTATTCGGTTTATCGCATTTATTTCATCGATCAATGCAGCAATATTATAACATACCTATACGAGGACTATATACTTATGGAACTATTTATATTAGGTGTACTATTATAATATAGTGTTATAGTTACACGTATCTAGCTTATATTCTAGCATATCTATTATGAAGTCATTATTATTATTTTAAATCATGTGCAATGATAATGGAAAAAACCGACCACGCGCATATACGTATGACTAGCTGTATTTTAAAATGTATATAGTAAATAAATATTGACCAGCATTGATCCTCCTCGGTCGCCTATTATCTACAAACCTAACCTATAGGCATATATATAGAGACTTCCGAAGCCGCAAATTTACTGTAATCATTTTACATCGTACGTTGTTGTTTTAATAACATATTTGTTATTTACCCGGTTTGTTGTGTGTGTGTGTGCGATGTACAGGCGTAGCGAAATTGTTTGATCAAATAAAATTAATTAACTAAATTATATACGTTCCTATACGTTTATATCAAATATATAGATAGATATAGGTACGAACGTTTTCCACCAGCGCTTCGTGTAATAAATTGCATAATGGTATTCGTAAAACAATTTAAAAACAGTTTTAATTTTAAGTCCTCCGAATAATATTATTATTATTGAATAATAATGGATAAAAAAACGTGCTCGTCGACCGCCGCACAATCGCTTTCTGTACCGATATTATTATTACTCGGCAGGTCCGAAAACAGGTTTTTTTTTATTATTAATGTCCATAAAAATATTTTTTAATGCGCCCAAAATACGTTAGTATTATTATTATTATTATTAAAACACTTTAGAGAAACACCAATGGTTCTTAATACGAATGACATTTTTATTAGAAATAAACTACAAGCGGGCCATAATAAAAATATTATATGCGACGGCGTTGGTGGTATAAAATAAAAACCATAATAATATGGTCTCCTGTCGCTCGATTAAAAAATTACTACATTTTAATTTGGCTTGGGTGGGAGGGGGGGATATGTTAATTTTTGCACGCAGTATATTACAATGCCATAATAACGCGGTTAAAAGAATGTTGGAATTGTTAGTTTGTCATTTTAAATTTACGAACCAAACCGAACACCTATATGGCTATATATATTCAACAATAACGAGTGTGAGACGGGCGTATTCAATTTGTTCACATCGCAACGATAATAATTTCTCGGTGGTTTTATTATTTGAATATACGTCATACACAATGTTTTTATTCGTGTTTACTTCATTGATACTAAAAACGTTAACGCGATGTATTTTATTACAGCTTGCAGTGCGTGTGTGTGTGTGTAATACGCAAAAGTGAGTTAGTAGGGAAAAATGCAGCGCGCGTCCTTGGCGAATCCAAAATCGTGCAAACCAATAGGAGGTATATTATAATAATAATTTAATAACACTACTCGGCAATATATAATATAATACACTATTATGACGAAACAATATGCGATCTCTGCGCAATAGATAATACATAGCGAAATAATTATCGACGGAAACAGTAGGTTATAATAATAATAACATGCCTATATATTATTGCACGAGGAATGTGTCTGATCGACGACCACGATGGCGATGACGGTGATCAGATGATAATATCGACGAAAATAATATATAATAATATGTGCTCGTGTGTGCGAGATCATGACATCATCTATCATTATTCGTCGGTATTTTTTTTCTCGAAAAACGATTGTTTTCAAGAACGTGTGCAGCGGTGGTTTATTCAGAGAAAAATCACATCTCGCGGAAAACACGGGTGGGTGGGCGAGTATTCCCACACACGCGCCCCAGCCACCCCGCGGAGTGTGTGCGTATATACATAACGAAAAATGAATATAAGGGACGTTTGTTGTGTATATTGTGCAGTGCGTGCGGCGTGTGTGTAGTGTGTGTGTCCTCGTCTTAGCTGACGCGGTATATGTAGTGTATTATAGTGTTTGGATATCGTTTATTTGGTAAAAACGTTATTTTCAAAACGAGATAAAATCAAATGTTTATCGTTAAAAATCTTATAAAATAACTGGGATGTGTAGATCTCTGCAGCATCTTCAGCAGAATTATTTCCATTCCAAACGCTGCACCTCGCCGTGGTATTATATATAATCACCGCGAGTACATGGGCAAGCCACAATAACCATACTTGAACAATTATTAATAATTTTATAATTTAATATTCTATCCGAACGTATATATTATATATGTATACGTGAAAAACAGGCAACCAACGGAACTCCATATTATAAAATATTTGACTATTATATTAATATTCGATGTTGACTACACCATAAGAAAAGTATAATACTAATATATTATGTGGCTATATATAACATCATATAGATAACATCAAATGGAATACTTAATATTCAACGATAACTATAGTATAATATTTAAATCGCTCAGAGCTAGTTGTATTGAATTAGGAGTTCCCTCTTCACGAATAACTAATCCCGTTTATCACTATTTTTTTAAAAATATTTTATAACAATACTACCCGGTCTCCCGCGAAATAAAATTTATGGTTGAATTCGACGATGCTGGCGAAAAATTTGTAGTATGCTTAAGAGGACGCCTCATCCGCTTGTGTTGTCAATGCGTCTTCCTTAAAAGGAAACCGTTGGTTATGCAACATGGTTTTTAATTTTTTGACATCACTAATACGAAACATTTTTTATCGTTTCAAAATCCATTATTTTTATGATTTTTAAACTTGAACAATGTTTCACAGTCCATTATTTCCTCTTTCTATAGTATTGGGTTGCTTAACTTGGACTACGGCCAGATAGTGGTCTTTGCCTGCTTGAAACGGTTTTTAATATGTTGTACGTTCGTAAGAAGGAGACAACGCGTCCTCTTAATATGTTGTACGATAGCACGTAAAATCCTTTAATATACAGTGCCCAAAAATACTATGCTTTCTACACGTTCTTATACGAGTTTGTTCAGTGTTCTATCGGAATCTATGGCACTCGGCCCCTAAAACGTGCACAACATGTTGATCGAATACGCAATATGGCAAACCTATATAATAGGTTAGTAGGCATGGTATAGTAAGTTTAGATGTTTAGTATATAGGTAAGTGTATAATATGACGATAGGGACGTTATGTTCAACGAGACGACGGCTAGTGAACAAAACGTAAGTAAACACACACGCTCTTACTGCACAATATAGAGATTGACTGACAGACAGTCGGTCGAGTATAAGATATTATATATTATAATAATATGATATATATATAATATGTTATATATGTATATATACCATATAGTACAGTAGTATAATAATAATAATAATAATGCGATGTATGTATATGTATACGAATATCATGACGCCACCGCGGGTCATGATACTACGTGTATGACGCTCGATACGGATTTATGCAAATGCGATGAGAAGCCCTACTTACGACTACGACGAGGACGAATCGGTCGTATGCACTACGCACATAATAAAGCTATATGTTAGGTACCTATCTACCTATATATAGGCGTATTGCGCGGTGTACCTACGTATATTATATTGGGCAACCGTGCCGACAGATAGTTATCAGCAGTAAATATATTCATCGCGGAGGACGACCGTATACACCGCATGCATTACACCTATTAATATAATATAATAATATTCGTATTATGGTATAATAATATAGTATTATATAGTATATACTGCAATTGTTGTTATGATCGCTGTCGTCGTTACCGCCAAACGGCTCTTCTTCGAGACAATACGCACTGTTCACGAGGACTTAACAAAATAATGCGTAAACATAGTATATATACCTACTCGCGTGTAGCCGTGTAGGAGTATATAGATATTAGATACGTGTACATTATAGGTACGTTGCGTGTATATACCATTTGTATGTAATATATAATATAAGTTTATAGGTAGGTATAGTTCACGCGTGTGCTCGTGATACGATTTCGAAATTTGTACGCGTTTATGTGCTTTTTACTAGGTTGAACATGCAATAGGTGCATGAAAATAATATTAAATACATGAGTGCAGACGGGAAACACTTCCCCGGCTTTAATTCGGTTTGACTCGAGACTATCAATATTCATCATCGCTGTATTAATATAGGCAGGTATCAATCTACGATTTACGCACACACGCTCTGTAATCCCTCGTCATATATATATAGAACGTGTTTGAAGAGGGTTGAACATATTTTTATGTGCACGCAACTTTGCTAGAGTAAAATGTATATCATCGATATATTATTTATTCATTTGCTGAGATACCCTCGAAACTAAACAATTGTCTGCACACGACTACACGAGGGATGTAAAAAAAAAATAAAATGAGAGAAAATCAATGTAAAAAAAATTTAAAAAAAAGCATTTAATAACTTTATAACGTGAGCGCAATTTATTTCAAGATGAATAAGGGTCTAAAGAGGTCTTACTTCACCTCAAGATATTTACAACAAATATAATATTTAATCATCAATTGTCAATTAATAATAATTGTTTAAAACTTTATTTATGGAGTTCTTAAAATAGCTAGATATATTATTTTTTTTTTTTTTTTGGACTCAGCCCTGAGTAATAGTGACAGTGTATTAATAAATAAACTATAGTTCCCTAAGAAAAAAATCTAAATCGAGTCTATATATCATGACTATATGTTTATATGTAAAGCAAATAAATGTATATATTCGGACGCTGATAAGAGCTGTTTATCAAATTGAATTATAGACGACCAAAATGCGATACGGTCAAAGCATGCTCAACCTCAATAGCTTTGCTCGACATAATATAATAGATTTTACTGCAAGATTATAGTGCGTATATTTATGTATACCCGCGTATCCACATAGAAGATGGCGTACACGATGCGACTGTGCATGTATTCGATTTTCGCGAATTTCTAGTTCGTGAGGCACCTCTATTCCTTTTATTAATACATATCACGATAAACCCGGTCCAATTATTTAACGATCCGTGTTAAACGGCTTAATGCGCACTGCGTGGGAACGTTTTATTATTATATTATTAATATACGATTTATAAATTATATGTACTGTATTATTGCGTATAACTAAATGATATGTTATGGTAATGGGTATTAAATTTTTTATTCAAATCGTACCTGGATTAAAACCGAGTTTAACATAATATGAACGTATAATATTATTATTTTATCACATTTCGACGTATATCGCGATTTTTAAGAGAATAACCTCGCGACATCCCGAGATTTACGACAATATTATAATATGATATTATGTATTATGTAAAATACAGTGTTTTTACACGAATGGTTCCGAAAAGATTTAACGCGAGTACAAGGACAAAACGACGCCTTTGTCGCATACATGTGTGTGTATATTATGTCGTATACTATAGTGAATAATTTATTATGTAAAAAAAACCTCCGTTAGGTTAGGTCAATCGATGAAGTCAGTGGAAACTGCGAGTGTGTAATAGATTATCATTATCGCTGTCGTTTGTAACACAATATGTGTATAAATGCGCACAGGATAGTTACAATATACGGCATTATAATAATATAATATAATGATGACATTCCATCCTCTGGGGTTGACTTTTGTGCGCGCGGACGTGACGCGTTCAATACGAACCGGTCCGATCGTTTCACTCGCAGTTTTCGTACGTTTATATTATAATAATATGTGTCGCACGCACAAAGGTCCCGGCCGAGACCGACCGACGACGACCGCGATGGCAGTACAATAATAATATATAAAACGACCCTGTTCGGTAAATACGTGCCCGGTCATCATCCCGCGCGTATAATATAATATAGCAGTATAACACACACACACACACACGCGCGCGCGCGCACACCCGAAAAAGAACGGAGAAAGAACCTATACACGAAAAATGGGTTTCTGTGTGCGCGCATATTATTATTATTATATGGCACCAATATACATATTATTATTATTATTATTATTATTATTACACTGCGGTGCGTGTTGTATTGTGCCGGTACGGTGATATCTTTTGTACGGCGTGCCTCGCGGGGTTCTTACTGGGTATTTTTTCCGTTGTCGTCGTTGTTGTTCGTCTTCTTCGCAGGTCTTTTTCGTGACCGAGAACGCGTCCACCGTATTAGAACAGCTCCTCGTTAATACCTCGACCACGGTCGCCGGTCACGATCCGTTCGCCGCTCGCTAAACGTCTAATTGTACCTACGACTCCCGGCGGCTGCTGACAGAACAAAAAAAAAAAAGAAAAAAACCAAACAAAAATACGAAAAATACGAATAAACTACAAATTATAAACGCACGCACGATCGTCAAACACATAATATATACACACTCGAGTACGTGTGTTTGGCTCGGGATCCTCTTAGTGGACACTGTCAATCGCAACCGCGATGGGGCTGGACACTGCAGCGTTATTGTTGCGATTCTTGTACAATATATTATAACGTATATATACACAAAGTACGTTTTTGACGTTATTGCGTTCGAAATCGGACCGATCGGACGTCGCAGTTGGCGAGGTTAAACGAGTTTTAGAAATGTCAACCTTAAACGATGTATACGAGTATAATGTGTACAAAACACTGTAATAATAATGACAACAATTATTGTCGTTTCCGATCGAATCGTGCTTGGAGTGCTTGGACGGTTTCTCACGTTTTTGTCTTGTAAAGAGCGTGTCCTTCCCAAAAATACCAATTTTATTACATTATTTTACGCACTACATATAATAATATATATATACCTATGCGTTTTTTCCATTAGAAATGACTGAGTTTTCGTAAAACGATTTATGCGTCTATCATTACGTTATGTGCCTACTAATCGATATTATAGTGTAATATACACACTACGCTTCTTCAAGGCTTTCGAAAACAACCTAATAACTGTTTGTTATAATATTTTTTTATAGAAGTTTATTGGAAATTACATTTTTGACGACGATGTGCATGCGATGTGTGCAGTATTGTAATATCCCGATATTCATTACGGGGTTTTTTTTTTTTAAAGCGATTTCTGCAAACGCTTTACTAAAACTATACTCTACGATAAAAATGAGCGATACTAGATTTTCAGCTAATATGCTGCCATGGCATCGTCATTAAGCTCACAGGTTTATTTTAATTTAAATTATTAAATTTGTAAATTACATTTATTCAATCAAGACCATTTTTATCTCAACTGCAAATTCCCCCCTGTAGTTTTTTTTTTTTTTTTGTTGTAATATTAGCAATGGCATTGTTCTTAATACATTTGTTTTTATTGTATAATATATTATTATAAACAGGTTGTAAATAGTATTCACTAATAAAACGTTATTAAAAAAAAATAATAATAATGAACAAATAAACAATGATACAGCTGCTGATATGCAGTTAAGAGTCCATAGTTTTTTTGCAAAAACGTAAGCCGTTAAAATCGCCGCACGTATATTGAGAGTGTTTGTTACCAACAGGAAAATGACTACCACAGCAGGTTCGTATAATAATATATATACATAGGTACCTATACCACTGGTACAGGTGCGTACAAATGTACAATAACTCTCCGCATAATTGCATAATTTAAAAAAAATGAATAATGAATGTTGTTTTTAATTAAAAACAAATATTACGTTCATTTTTCCTCCTATGTGTACGCAGTTAAATAACAATAGAGTAAGTACAGAACAGTGTACCTATATGAACAATATATATTTTTTTTTTAATGTACATCAAATAATTAAATCGTATTCTATAAGTGTGATATCAATCAATATCGTTATTGTGTAATTTAAACACAATATAAAAAAATTAAAATTAAAATTGTAGGATCCAATATATCTACTGTTGACGTATATGGTATATACATAGATAAATCATATGTTTCATGTTATCATCGCATAGTATATATTCTATCTGAAAATTATTAATTATAATTAATGTGGTCGTGAACAAATACAATTTATTATGTTGTAATTCGTTGTAACTATATAATATATAGTATATATTATTACATGCTCAAAAGGTTTTTTTAAATCTATGTCATCGATTAAATTTAGCATTGTTAATAATAAATATAATAGTATATAACGTCCTTGCAGCAGTGGCCAAGTGTATTGGTGGCTTCCAAGTTGTAGGTACATAATTAATTTTCGTATGTTATTTGTTACAAACATAGTTTTCAGTTTACACAATTAAAAAAAAAAAACGCAGTGCACGGAAATTGGCGTAGTGGCTTATACGAGTAGGTACAGATAATTGATTCGCATAAACATATATAATATAATCACGTCAAATATTAAACTGGTACAGTATCATAATACCAATACCTAAACTCACCATATAGAGATCCTAGAATCAATTTAGAAGTATAGCCAAGCTGATGATTCATGAACGTCATCGATTATAGTCTAAAATTTAGAATCTAAATAATTGTAGTAAACCTATCATAAGAAATTACATTATGATTTCATGAATAGTGTTTTGAAGCTTTTACATTACTAGAGTCTTGTATAAATTGAAAAATCGTTTAAGTAGGCTATTAATCAAATTAAATACCTCATACAAGTAATATACCTTATGTTTGGTCAACTAATAAAACATTAATATTATAAATATTATACTGTATAAATCTAAAATTATATACCTAATGAGAATAATGATGATTGCTAAAGCTAAATATTGTCTAAAAACAATGTACCTATATAAATCATTGTTATATTATAGTATCTATAAATAAAAATATAATCATTTTAGAACATATAAAAGGCGGGAACATTATTTGTGCAAAACGTGCTGCTATATCTAATCAGTTGGCAACTCTCTCTTATGATCTAAGCTAGTAAAAGCTCTAGCTTTACTTCGATGTAGGTAGATAATTACTAATAATAATATATGAATACAGTATGCATTTATAATTTATGTGCGGTTTTGGCATTTGGATATAAGTCGTTACCGATGCTACAGTGGATATGACGACTGTCGGCCATGATTGTCGCTATTGGAATTCGGCGGTCGTTTGCCGTTACCCCCGATGTGTGTTTTAAAATTTTCGATATTATGATCCCTGACACATGTTGCATGCGTTTGGTGAATCAAACACGGTGATTGTAGCACATCGTTCGTCGGTTCTGCACAAGCATTTCCGGCCGCGTTTCATTACATTGTTATTATTATCAAGCGTAGTACACAGGGTACAACAAAAATGATAAACAAACGTAATTAATCATTATAACTACAAAGTAATGAATTTTGTTTTTATAAATACATTATTATTTGATTATTTGTTTTTTTTTTATAAGTGTGCATTGTGATTTTAATCATATAATATCCAGAGTTTTTTTTTAAATTAATAAGAATAAAAATTATTCTATAAATTAGCAGTTAAATAGAAAAGTAGAAAGTTAATTCTATCATCTGTCGACTGTCAGCTTATACTATTACACCCTGTACCAATACATATGTGTGTGTGTGTGTGTCGTTAAAATAATAGAGCCGAACCCGGCCCGTGTATGTACGTATATAGGTACTATATAATATATATTATTATATATTTATCGTGCATCGTATACCTACATATTTTCTTTGACAAACCGCAAGCACAATGAAAAAGCCGCGTACTGTGCCCATATATTATTATTATATATTACCTATCCTTTTTTGTATATAATATACAGTCGCTAAAATCAAAATTAAAAACAATAATCAAATTAGCGTGTATGTATACACAATACACATAGTGGGTGTGTCACGTGTACGCGCATTATATAGGTGAGTAACGCACACGGTCATTGATTTCCAATATAACACACATACCCACCGTACTGAAGCGAACGGATGCAAAACCTATTACAATAGCTAATAGACTGTATAGTGTATACATTTAATATTGTTGTATGCATATTATATAGCTGAGCGAAAGTATATCGATGATGATAACGTGTTACGATATATATATATATATATAATAAGTAAACCATCCTGGCGCTTAGAGCTTCGCTGCACACTGAAGTGGAAAATTACGGTTAGAAGATATGGGGAATGGATATCCTTAACCTTAATTTTTTTTTCATTTCAAGTGTACAAAATGTTTTTGTAAATGAGTATTTACTGTTTATATTATATTATACTATAAATACCGAAAGTACACACGTTCCACGTAGTAGTTCTCGTTCTAATGTTTTGACGATGAGTGAGGACGAATATCAAAGGAGAATAGTGTATAAATTATAATAATTAATAGTGTTAATACTCAAGTATACAATGTCGATTCTGAGAAAATAAAACACGGGGATGGAATAATCTAAATGTATACAATATATAAGTTTATATTGCTATGTATAATTATTTATTATTATATTTATAATTTATATATACTGTATAATTACAACAGCTAATGACTAAGTCTATAACTACAGCCAAACGATCTCACACGCCAAGAATGGACTAAATGGGTTGGTCTTATTAGCATGTCATCGGCATATCGAAATTATGCCAGATGACTTCATTGATGAGTTAAGTTAAAAAAATAGAAAGTTGAATTTTGTGTTATAATTTATAGTTTTAGATGTAATGACTATGGTCGATGACTATGAACAAATAAAATAATAATGTTTATAGTTTATAAGTCACATTTATTTGTGGCGAGCATTGAGTGTAAATTAATACCAAATATAATATTTTCACTCAATGGTAATATATAATGTAGGTAGCTACTAACTACCTGACTGGTAGGCTTCATACTGTGTTTTTGATAACATATTTTACTACTCAGATAAAGAGATTATATTATGTGTAATGTCGATAACGCATTTTGTAAAATTATCACAATTTTAAGCCATAATACGCCATTGGCTGCACATAGGAATACAAATATTAGTAGGGCGGAGGTGTGAAAGCGAAGCAAAGGCAGTTCTCCCTGGGTTCAGCTATTCAAAGATAAAAAAAAGTGGTGATGAGTATGAAGTCAAACCTATCCCCAAAGAATCGTTCCACAGACTAAGCTTATAACGCAATATGCATACGGGCGGGTATGCGACAATCTATCTATTGTTATTGTCTACATGCGGATATGTAAAAATATATCATCTAGGACGTCGAGGTCCCGTGGGCGTGGATGAGGAGAATATCCATGATGTACATGCATTATACCTATGCCTGCAATATTTGTCTTGTAATACGACACGTCGTCATGACATACATAAATAATTTAATCGATTTTTTCTTTTCAATAACCTATACAATTTGTTACAGGAAGATCTAGAGAATAACGACAAAAGATCGCGAGTATTAATAATAATAATAATAATATTTATTTACGGAATATATGATACATTGATAATACAAAAAACATACAAAGTAAGAACATAAATTAACAATACAATTACTAATTAATAAAATTTTGATAATTAGGTACATACTATAATTTAAAAAAAACCTATTTAACTTATTATTGCAATATAATATCATATTATATTATGAATAATTAACAATATGGATTTACACGGATGTATAGTATTATTATAAAATATGAATAATACAACATCAATAACGACGATGGCTCCCGGTCTGTATATTTTGTACTATATTATAGACATTGTTAAAATTTACAATTATCATGCCTCTATAGAGCTGGATAATGGGGAAGTACCGAACTACCGATTTTTTAGATTTTCGTCTGAGATCAAACAAAATATCGGCATTATGCTCTACCGATCATCCGATATATATACTTTAGTATATAGTAAACCAGAATACAACACTCTTTATTTTATTAGTGACCAAACATTCGTTAAGAGGGTGCTGTCCATGGTTATAAACGTTATGATCAAACAAATAACGTCATATCCCGCATAGCCACGTGGCTACAAACCTTACAACTTAATTGTTATAGGGATTCGATTTTTAAAATAAAATAACGAAATGTTTTAATTTATTCTCGGTTTTCAATACTCAGTTGTACGATTCACTTGTATAATTACTACGGGAACATCTATCTGTCTATCTATATAATATATTTATAATTTTATACACATTATATATACAAATAAAATCCGGGCGAATTCGGATTATACTGCAGCTAGTATATTATAAAATATCTAGATATAATACAACACACATTATTTAATATTTTTTATAACATTTATAATTTCCCGGCTCGTTTTTCTGTTTGGAAGGAGACTAGACTATACAAATAATAGTGAATAAACTGTGTGTATGCACGCAATATGACTGTAGAAGAGAAAAAAAATACTACTGTAAAAATCTCACTGTAGCAAATGGAAAATACCGGCATTATTATTTATTGAACATTCAGCCATTCAGCGGCTACGAGATGCGACCTGCACGTTTATCAGTCGTATTTGCAGGATGAGAAGATTATCGCGAAACCACACCGAAATCGGCTTAGCTAAGGGCGCACCGGGGCTATGTATATATAGGTACATTGTACCTTTATGCACACATGCGCCTTATACCACTGTACATATATAGACTCGAGTTCCATACAAACCCGCTCGTTCCCATGAAATCGATTTGCCAAACAATTGAAAAAGAAAAAAAACCGCCCATTGATGTTTACATTTTGCGGACGGACTGTGCGACGACTACCTATACCTCCCCCCCACACACATCTCACCACGCAGGATGATGCAGCAGTCGCCCTCGCAATCCTTCCCTCGTCGCACACAAACCCTTTTCGCAGATGGTGCGCGAACTGCATTGCACAAAAGAAGAAAATCGTTCCGGGGACTTGATCAAAAACAACAATGCGAGACCGGCCCGCATTAAGACTTCGCCGGGTCCAGCTGCACCGCGGTAAATGTTATATACCATACGCCTACCTGTAGAGTCTGCCGCGACGCGCGTCTTATCGGCGCATCTCGTGTATACAGTAAATCTCTTATAATATTATATTATGTATCAACAATAATACGCGTACATATCGGATTATAATTATTATTGTTGCTATTCCGAACGATTTTTTTCCCCAAAAGACGAGTTTAAAAAGAGTTTCGAAAGAGTTCGCATCTATATATATGATTGCATTGTCTCGAAAAGGGTGCATCGCGTGCACGATGACGGAGTATACATATATACGGAGTGTTTTGCCACGCACCATACATATATACTGTATGCATACGATTCGAAATTTGAAACCGCATTATAAAATTGTCATTATCGTCGTGTCATGTGCGCTCGGGAAAATAATAATGTAATAATGTTATCGTATATTGATATCGCGGTATGTCGGTATTGTACAAACACGTATAGTTCGTCGTCAAACGTCCGTTCGGTTTTTCTCCATTTATCGGATCTATCTGCCCAGCGCTATAACTGTGGGAGGCAAGCGGGAACTAGTTCTCCTTTAAATGTTTGCCGGGGTGTCGGTGAGGGAGAGGGGGTATCAGAGACCCCTTTAAATGCTAACAGTAGAAATCATTAAGTTTTATATAATAAATAAAGATTGCATTAAGTACTTAACATATATTTATAAGATAAAAAAATATGATTATTGCATACAGAGAACATTCATTATTTCACATTTCTCCTGTTGTATATGTTGGCGTATTGTCCACGTTATCATATTATCTGAGCCACAAAAATAACAAATTTGAAATTATTTCAGTAATAATTATGACACGATTATCATAACATTATTTTTTTGTCAAACAGGTTATAACGCCTTTTTTTATTGAGCTTTTATGGATTTCTAAATCATAAAATGAGTTTCAAGACTTATGCAGAAACAAGCAATTATATGTTATATGGTTTCAATTTTGGTGAATAAATCCTCCCGTTTAATTATTGAAACCCAATTACATCATTGAACTTCCATCGATGAGTTTAGACAATTTTAAATTCGATGGATTGGTTTTGAAAAAATTTTAAATCGCTGATCATCGTAATATATCATACCGATAACAATATTACGTACACATGTCTGACGCCCGTATACTCTCCTTCATAAGCAAATAACTGCACCGCCGCAGAAGCCGGACCACATTAACTCTGTACATTACGCAAGACATGTATTACAGGCGCGTATAATATATGATAAACGGAGATTGATTAAATAGAATATTAT
This sequence comes from Rhopalosiphum padi, assembly GCF_020882245.1. Classification (NCBI taxonomy): domain Eukaryota; kingdom Metazoa; phylum Arthropoda; class Insecta; order Hemiptera; family Aphididae; genus Rhopalosiphum; species Rhopalosiphum padi. The sequence continues at coordinate 36,604,101 of NC_083598.1, forward strand.
TACTATAAAATACCATACTAGCAATAATGCTATATATTATAAATTATACTTTGACGCGGTGGCGCGAGAGTGGTTTCGTAACGCATTGAAGTGAAAAATCGCGCGTCGTTAAGAAAATAAGACACATTTGGGTTAGGTTGTATTGAGATATAATAATATATTTGGTCCGTCGAATGGACCTCTCAAATTATTCAAACCACAAACACGTAGTGTTTTATCATAATATGTAACACGGGTGATTTACCGATTGCGATAATGAAATTTCGCCGAGCGTGAGAGAAATATATGCTGGTAATTATAGCTGACACGATCGAATAATAAATTCATATTATGCGTAATGTGTGAGTATATGATGATTTTGTTACATGCCCATAATAAACTATATTATACTCATTAATATTCGTGTATTTTTGTACAAACGACTTCCTTTATTGAATTTTTGAAACTAATAACGTACATCTCAAATGAACCGCAATAGTATATTATTATGTATTTATGTGTAATAATGACGTGTGCATATTGTCAAGCTTTTCTACGTAAGTATATAATATAACTTGTACATAAGACAAATATAAAATTAGATAATATTATTGATTGTGATTCGTTCGTTTGAAAAATATAACATGAATTTGAGTTAGCATCCATAATATAATAGTAAGTACTATATATAGGTACGTATAATACATAATAACAAAATGGTCATTAAACAGATACGGCACAACTGGGTATGCGGTATTATAGGCATTTAGGCACGTGTATTGAATTTATAACGAGTGTTTTTTATAGGTTTTATGAGATCGAAAAGCCGTTTTTTAAAAACTAAACGATGAGGTAAGGTTAATTAAAACGTTAAACAATCTTATTGAAAGGAAACAAACAATAATGATATAAATGTATAATAAATGTTATGTCTGATAACGGTTGCGATACTGTGTTTCGTATCGGTGTTGTAATACTACAGCGTCGAATATGACGTATAATATAGCAGGTGCAAGTACTTAAAAAATACATATTGTATTTCATTCTTTTATTAGTGATTTAACACTCTTAAAGTTTTCAAATTTAATAATATAATATGTAAATCGATTATTGAGAGTATATTGTATATAATATTATATAGATTACTATATAGATACCTAATGAGCTAAAGGTAGTATAGATTATTATTTCAGTCTCAACCCTACATATACACATAATATGTGCTTACTATTGGGATATTATAATATAATGGTTTGTCTGCAGACATCTTATTATGCGTGCTATATAAAATTACAACAAATTTGATTTTTTTTTCAAAAACGTATCGTCTTATCGTATTATACATAACACGTGAATACATGATTTTTTTAAATCGACCGAATTTACATGAAGAGTGATTGTAACACCTGCAGTGTTTCTGTGATAGAAACATTAGTAAATTATTTATATAATATTATATATTATTAAATATATTTAGCCGATGTCACGTCCCGACCGACAGAGGCGATAATTTTTAACGGGTGTTCGGGGCGTGATAATAAAATGTACGTTTATATTCTCAGGCTCGCTAAAACATAATAATAATATTATGATGTAATATTCATACTAACATCGCTAACGGAAGAGATTATGTATATTATAATATAGTGCGCATTACACGTGTATAAATACGTGTATTATAGTTGGTAATATTTAACACGAGAGTGTTATTATTATTTTACAGAGTCGTTTTACGGCGACGTGAGGGAAAACAAAAATAAAACACACGCCGAACGAAAACGGACGACGGACCCCGGCAAACGCGTCAAAAGTCACGTACGTCGGCTCTTTATAACACTATACGTATAGGTCTTACCTATGTGCCTAAACGCTGAATGCAGCGACCACGTATAACGTGTTTACGACGTCCTCGCAGACCAGAAATCTCAGCAATAAATCGGCGACCGTAATATCGTATAATGCCGCCATGTGTTACCCTCGGTGGAAGATCGGTGATAGGGGGGTCTATATATGTATAGTTTATCCATAAGAGAGCAGTCGCCCGCGTCACGACGGCACCCGTCGCCAAGTTTTCCGATTCGGGTCGAGACGAGGCCGCGTCGGTGACGAATATAATATCGTGTATATGCACGTCGCCGTCATTCGTTTTCGTCAAGTCGATTTGGTACACGATACATATGCGCTGCCTATAATATCTGTTAAGAACATTGTTATTTCACGAACGACGGAAAAAAAACGTCATCCGAAACGTGTCGGCCACATGTATACCTTCCTATACGTGTATTATTATAGCAACGATGTGATACGTGTGTGTGTGTGTGTGTGTGTGTGTGTGTGTGTGTGTGACACAAACTGTTCGAGTGGCGACCGCGTGTGTATACTCAAAAAAGACGGGAAAAAATATATAAAAGGTTGCACGCCATCGCCATTGGTTTTTCGGTAAGCGATAGACGATGGCGTGTGAGAAACGAGAAAAACAGGAAGTCCCGGAAAAAAAAACGTTTCATCAGTCCTGAATTTCACTGCTAGTCGTATATATAGTATATATCTAATGCTATGCACATCGTATACAGTATTATTGTTTCGTCGTTATAATCAACCGAATTTCGTACTGAAATATTATTATAGTTATTCGCCCGCGATATTTTAACACAATACATAGCACTCTTACAATAATACAATAATATCAAAATTTAACGATGGTGCCTGACTCACGACGGAGAGCGTTACAGGAAACGTGCGGGAAATGCGCAAAATAATATGACGTGAGAATTTAGACGTACAAATAAACTATGTCAAACCGTTTGGAGATTTTTCCGTTCTTCACTAAACATCATATTAAATATAATGAAAATGCCACAGCATATATGAAACGCCGTCACTGCAGTTGATGTCCAACCATACCATACACGTCATATTAGATACTGCTAAGTCCGCTCAAACAATAGGTTACCCGCATTCTCTCCAATAATCCCCTCTAAACGGTCTGCACTAAACCTAATATAAGAAGATTATTCCATACAACAATAATGATGATGCGAAAAGGTAACTGCAGTCTAATACCTCGTCCACCATTACAAATGGGCATTCTTTATCATCCACTGTTACTTTGAAGCCTTAAGTTCCTATGTGACGTGCAGAAGCACACGACAAAACCATAGATTGTTTGTGAAAGAAACGGTGGGATCTAGCCGAAATCCTTAATCGAGACGTGATTAAAAAATCGTCCATATAAGTTACTTTCTGGAATTTTACAGGGGCCCAATGATCAACACTCGATCGCATCAGAATATGACAAGGAAAGTGCAACCATACCTACTTCATAAACGGAGCCTGTTAAATGTTCACTATACTTTGCGAATGTGTGGAAAAATACAGTCGATCACCCATAGTGTAATAACTTGCTGTACATCTGTGATTTTACTATTTATTTTATTGTCACTAATCATATATACCTATATATATTTATATATATTAATTTATTCAATTAACTATTTTTTCCGTTTGTTTATTATTATTGCTTTTTAAATAGATACTTTTACCTATGTTACTCACAAATAAGCCGAATTGTAATGTACATAAATAAATAATATTATTGTAGACTCTAGTGAAATATTATCTTACACTTTGCTAATATGTACGTTATCCTTGAACGTCCAAGTAGACTCCCGGGACGTCTGTTACCCACGATCAATTCGAAATTATTGGTGTCTGAAAAATATATGATATATAGTGTAATTTGAAAGTACATATTGTTAACAATTGACCCGCTCGAACATAATAATAATATAATATAATAATTATAAGACAGTTAAGATTTATGTTAATAATAATTTAAATTACGAGTATACCTACAATCTACATATTATAGTACTTACGTTTTGAACTTAAAACTTTATATAGGTATTAGGTATTATTAAAATATAGTCTACCAGAGAAATGATGACAATTTCACAAATTGAATAAAGGCGTATAAATGCATTGTGCATACATATCACATAAACCTACACAAAAGTCGATGTTTGCACATGCATATCTCTTCAATTATTTAAAAAAAAAATAGTTTTGTTTTTTCGAACTACGTCTGTCGAATCACGTGCATCCAACTAACACAACGATTCAGCGAATTACTCAATAATATGCATTTAATAAAGATGTGTACCGACGATAAATATTTATCTTATTTCACGGACCTAAATATTTCAGCGTCAGATAAAATCAACAGTTATCTCCAAACGATATCATAAAAAAACTAACACCGAACGACGAGCGATTTATTTCGCCACTTTGCAGTGCCGCAATAATTGTAAACGACGGCGTTATAATATTAAAATAATTGTAAACCATAATATTGTATTCATAATATAGCATTGCAATCAGTAGAAGTATACCTATAATATACGTATACACAATACAAGTTATATAGATGTGTAATAATACAAGTTTTCCAGACGACGCGCGGTAATACATTATACGAAGAATAATTTGCTTCGTCGACGAACACGTCTTATCCATTGCGTATGGTTTTTTTTTCATATTATAAAATTTTTTTTAATTAAAAAGAAAAAATAGAAACTACACGCGTCAGACGTATTTCACCGACTCGCCAAAGCCATCGTATACCACGGCATGCTGCAGTATAATACCGGTTGCGTATAATAACATCATAATAATATCATATTATATACATAAACTGCTGCAGCATACAACACGGACGTCTTTGGCGGCTGATGTATCGAAATATCCGATAAGGCTAACACGTGTCGGTTTGTCGGAAGATGACGGCGTCGTAGTCGGGAATCGACAAATACTGCATACGCCCACCACTGGATCCGTAGAAACGGGTTTCAGACGAAGCAAATACCGGTCTTTCGGTGAACGTTTTAAGTCCTGAAAATGTTTGCCGGTCACAGGGTACTTTTGTCCCATAAATTTTTTTAAATTTTTTTTCAATATTTATAATAACTGATGCAAATATCGTTTAAGACATGTCAGCGCACTGTCTGTTATTATATAATACATCTCTCTGGCCCTCATATAACATTGAAAATTTAAATTCACCAATTTTGTGTTGTTAGAGTGAATTTATACCTATCATCAAATACTTTAAGTCAAGTATATTATCTGCGTTTGAACGTTGAACCTTTTACGGTATTTTAATTTGTATTAAAATCACAAGTATGTAAAATATTATATTATAAAATTATAATATAATATTGTAGAAAAATTTCAACCGTAAAAAGCGAACGTACAAGCACAAATAATGTTCTTTACGTTAAGTTTTATAATTGGTCAATTCACTGTGATAATCAAGCTATAATATAGATTTATTTTATGTATATACAAAGATTAACAATACGAGATTCATTCTAATGAACACAAATCGTCTATAATGCTGTGAGTGAGTCTGCATGCAGAGAGAAAAAACAAATATTGCGCTAACATTATCTAAGTACATATTATTATTTTGTACGTCACACACACATATATTATTCTATATAATACTTACTATTGATTTATGGCATCCATTTTTACTTCTATAGGGTAGGGTAATTCCTACGAGCTACGTTAAAAGGTTACTGACACTTAACTAAAAATCAGTTGTATGACTGAAAGCAGTGAAAACCGATCCGAGGCGGAGGGGCCCCTATAAGTCCTCCAATGTCACTAATAGAAATGACCGTTTCTTTCACAGACTGTAATATAATGTAATAATTATTTATTGACTATTATAATTTACCAATGTGTATATAGTGTATGTGTGTATTCGACATATCAATGAAAAATTTAACCGTGTATTCGACATTCGTGTCATCCACCAAATTCAAATCTATGGATGCCGCCGAACAGTGTTCTTCGCTACAATGCGACGTATATATTTCTTTAATATACTATATAATATACTTATTAGACATTAGTATTCGGTACTGCATGATGATGACTTGATTTCGCTACGAATTTCCCCTAGTTTTGGTATGACGACATCGTTTATCACGGAAAACGTACACGTCAAGAATATTAAATATTTTTTTGTGTTTCCGGACGCAATACGACTACCGCCACTTCCGTTAATAACTCATAATAAATAAAACATGATCACCAACCATACTTACCCCCTACCCCATTTAGATGGATTCTATATCAATCTATCTAGGATTAATTCGATCAAATACTGATTTATGGAATTTTTATATATTCCTAAATATACTATAGAACACTATAATTATCAAATACTCAGATTTGTTATGTAACATTTAAGTATATAAACTTCGTTTTTTCAAACAAGAACTAACTTTTTTATTGCAAATTAATAAGTAAATAATTTTTGAATATTTGTATTTATCTAAATCAAAATGAGTATAGTATGAGTATATTAATTTAAATTACTATAGGTACTTTGTATATTATTAAATATAATATAATATATATAATATGGATAATAATTTTAAAAATATATTTTAGAAAAATAAAAATAGAAAAATTAATCTGTATAGTACTTATTAAAAATTATATATTATAATTAATCATATAATAAATTGTTCAAATTCCTTTAGAATCTATTATCCTAAGACCTTGATATTTGTACATACATTTTAATAACTCAAAAGGTAATATAGTTTATTTCAAAATTCTAAAAATAATGATTTGAATAAATTCATTACTAAAGAAAATTTTGGGTGAGCATGCTTGGTGAATTATACTGTACAATAAAAGTTATTGTGTACTATATATTACCTTTAACGTTATTATGCACTTCTCGTCTGCCAGCAGCAGAGCCTTTGGAAGGATGCCAAAACAGGGAGAAATAAAGTCGCCATGATTGTAATTTATGTATAATATATAAGTATATATATATGAGTTGGTCACGTCGTCGTCGCATATATTTGCAATAAAAAAACATAAAACATAGTACAATAATACATAATACGATAATATAATGGATATTTTATCACTGTGCGGTTTCTGCAACAGACACGCGTTTAAATTATTTTGCAATAATATTGTATATTTTTATATTTATATATTGTCTACGACGCGCGACGTTATAATAATAAACATTACACCCGTGTATAATATAATATTATTTGACGCACTGACCGCGGCAGAATCTTCGCTCGCGATAAATATAATACGATTATAATGCTACATCTAAGTACGTTTAATCTCCACACCGAGCAAGATTTTAGGATTTTCACAAATCGTACAATTTACGACTACTGTCAATGTCACGGCTGAATGTTTTACGTAGTTTTTCCTTCGTATTATAATGTGTAATTACGCGTATATACAAAAATGCAGTATGTAATGCAAAATTGCAAACGCGGTAAGTTAATAGTTGGCTAGTCCGAAACCACATTATTATTTTATAATTTATAGTTATATTATTGTGTTACACGCTGCACATCATACAAAATAATTTATTTCGGAACGATACATAATTTATTTAAACCATATCTTAGGTATGAGTTCCGCCGTATGTTTTATAGGTTCATATGTATTCAATTATAAAATTTAGTTTACATTTTTTTCTATATTCGCATTAATAATATAGGTAATACACAAAACATATTCTGTCAGTGTTGTTAAGTCAGTTTGCCAATGATGTGTTATGTGTTATGTCTTATATTCTTAGATTCAGTCGTATATTCCATGTTAATGCAATTTATTAGGTACTTTGGTACTTATTACTTTTTAGATATTAGTTGTTTTATTAATGATGAACATGTTCGAATATGCACTACTTCAGTCTTTGTATTATTGATATTTCTGTTAATTAAAAAAAAACTTTATGACGTGTAGAAATAAATATGAATTAATCACAACACTATGTCCATCGACGTATAAAAAGTTATATTATACAATATACTTTGTACATTTGGTGAGAAAAAAACATCTTTAAGAAAATTTAAGAAAATTATTTCACGTTGCTATATTTAAAATAATGATTTGAAAATTGTGTACACGATACTCACATTTTGAAAACCTCTTTTTAATCCATATCACTCATCTCGCGAGCTGTAATATTTAGTGATATATCTTAGTGTAAACACCGCAATATATACATTTTATATGCTTCACGCCACTTAAAATATAATACTATATATATACTCCTATCAACCTCTCGACCTTTCTGCGATCTACCATCATTCACTCGTGGACAAAAAAACTCACAGCATTACAGCAGTGCTGCAATAATACATACTTATATATTCATGTAGTGTAGTATACATGTATAATATACATATATTATATAATTTAAAAGGGTGAAAAACAATCAACGCGACTGGTTTCTTGATCGCATGAATGTTTAAAAACTATATGTACTCTGGGCTACGTATATTATTATGAAGTCGCATTGTTTACACGAATTTCGATAAACAAATCTCGAGGCGAACACATGATATTCTAAATACTCTATAATGTATTATCATAAAAACGCGGCGTTTTATGGAATCTTTCGAGTGTTGAGTGCTCCGAATAAGTGGAATTCGGTAAGTGAGTAAAGGAAATTATTTTACTCCTTTCCCGCTACAAGATATTCACAAAAAATTTAAATCTTTTATTATATCTCGTGAAGATTTTTAAAATATAATTTATAACATGAATTTTTTCCAACATAACTAAACCCTAACGTCCCTAACTTGAATTGTATAATCACATTACATGCAAATACTAAAAATTATTTATGTTTTAATATTTGTCATTAAAATACTATATGAATTTGATTAATAAAATATCATCTGTATCTAATGGTTTACTTATGACTATTTTTTTTATTTTAGCTACCATCACTGTTCCCTTATCGTTACTTTTTTTATATCGTTGTACATGGGTGTGTATATCGTTTACACTGCACTGTGTACTCTATAATGGAGTAAAAACCACTATATTTTCTCTGGGTTAGTAGGTAATAAAGATAATGTATCACCAAAATACGACTTAAAACTGATAAGGCATACAAAATTGTTAAATGTATGCTTAAGATCGGTATGACGGTGATTTAACTGTTCACAAGTCAGTTTAAAATACATTTATTTATCTACCCAAAATAAAATTTAAATTTAGCTTATATGGGCATATGGTCCTCCGATTCGATATGTAAACGTTCTCGCATATAATGACGTAATTATGCGTGATTTTATGCATGGCGACAAGCACGAATAATTATAATTATTCATATTACTATGTATTTGTATAATACTATATAATAGCTAATATAAATACTATATTAAAATCACAATATAGGTAGACGGCCGTAATTATGTTCGGTTTTTAATCTACGCTACGCAAGAATAACGTATGGGTATTATGGGTGCATTGTAAAGCTATATAAATTGGTTATAACGGTATTAACGGTGAACGTAGTTAAATCAGAGAGAAAAAAGCGTTCGATCGACAGCCGCATCCGAGAGACGCGTGGCGAGACGGATCCGGAGTTTTTACATGATTTATTTCCCGGAAATCGCACCCATGCCATCGTCCTGCGAAAAATAATAATACCGAAAATTCATCAACCGAAACGCTACGGCGGCGACACGAACAGCGCAAACATATTTAAAAGCATTATTATAATATATTATACATAACCTGTTGGTGTTCTATATCCAAACCATAACAATTATTAATTCCTGTGCAAACTATCATGCAAACCACGTACATCAAAATAAAATACTAACATTATATTAAATATTGTCAAAAAAAAACGTTTTATTTAAAAATATGTTTGAAATCTTTAAGAAAAAAAATTTTATTTTAATTTATATTATGATTTATATTAATTATATAATTATATATTTATTAATATTGATATGATTAATAATTGTTATACTTATGATTTTAAGCTAACATTATATTTGGTGTGGATATTATAATATGATTTGTAGTTGTACGAAACGACGATAGGTCAGTTATAACTTAGGTATAAGTCTTTGAATTGAAACCATTCGTTTTAAAGTCTTAGAGACAAATGAAAACCGATAAGACAATAATTAATAACATTAAAAAATATACAATCGTGAGTTCAGACTCAAGAGTCGTGACAAAAATTGCACATTAGTGTTTGACGTAATATATATAATATTATATTATTGCCTACGGGCCACGATTATAGTATTGTCATTTACAAACACATTACAGATACCAGCAGTAGGTGTATCTATATAACCTAACCCAACAGTGAACCACAAGAAGAAAAGGTTCATTTTTTACATTTAAAACAATATAGGCTTTCGAATATCCACGAATAAGGTGGTAGCGCGACTACCGCGGATAAGTGAATTTCCGCGTTAGCAGACAAAAACACGACAAAAACGGACGGTGCATTATCAACAGCAATACGCACGGCTTTCTGGGACAAGTTTTGGGACTTGAGATATTCTCTGAATATTCACTAACGATTTATTGCATTTCGATTTTTATATGCAACACGCATACATAATTCTTATTACCTATTATAGCTCCGCGGATAATTGAGAGTTTACTGTACTCATATAGAAGAGATGGCGTAAATAGATACTATAGCCTATAACTACTTATTAGTATTCAGTAATATATTCGGATATAATATACGTTTTCTAATTATTTTTAAAAATTATTTCGCCAAAGACAGCAGCGCGCGCGCGCGTGTAATACGTATTATAATATATATTATTATAAATATTATAATATGCCTTGGCCGGCCGAATGGGACAGACTTCTGCTGCCGCGTCTGAAGAGATCAAAGTTCACGAATACGTTACTTTCCAACGACCGTGTTAGGTTCTGCACTGCGTATGCACACACACACACATATAACTTGTGTCTTGTACGTGTAATATTTGTGCGTATATGCCACGGTTGTTATTTCATTTCATTATAATAAATATACTTTCGCGCGGCCTCATGATATTTAAACGATTATAATAATATATACGCCCACGCGTGCTTATTGTACACACATACGCACATATATAATAATGTGAATGTATCATGGTATGCACATAATATCACATTGAAAATACGATATTATTATTATCAATGTTGTTATGACATTAACAGCTTGCGCGGCAACGGTAATGGACTTTACCGCGAATTCAAGGGCCTGTTGCTGCTGCAGTTGTCCTAATTGTATTTAACTAAAATACCGTCAGATAATTGTTCAGACATAATATATATATTATATTTTAGACTTAAGCGTTCGCAAAAATAATGGATAAAAAAAACCAATTGTTTTTTAATATTATACGATTAGTGTATGATGTACATAGCAGCCTTATCATAAATTGTAGAACACTATTAAACTTAAATACCTACATAGACATAAATATAATAAACATTTCTTTTATTTACGTATTATATTTATTTTGGGGTTTTAAAATTTTAATACTAAACGCATTTCGTGTTCTGAAACGGAATATTTCATATAGTTATGCAATTTTCTAGCTATTTATAGATATAAATACTTGACTTTACTACAATATAAACAAACTAAATTTAGGTATACTACATATTAAATATAAATATTTTGTTTGACTATTGGAAAAATATTGTTTCCCATTTCACGTTGAAAAAATAACCCTACAATTATTACATTTATCGACGTCACAGACAAAAAAACAGTGGGTACCTCGTCGCTCATTATTTAAGAAGACGTAACTGAATTTTTTTTTGCAATGGTATATTTTTATACTCTTACACGTTTAAAAAATCCAAACTGTCGAGATTTCATAATTATATAATATAATGGTGTGTACATAAAAATATATATCACTGATGATTGTGCGTCAGCTGTTTTAGCTCATTCAACGGTTTTTTAATTTATTTATATTTTTACTCTATAGTCTATACCATCGCGGCTGCACACGCACGCCACAACATTATTCGATTACATACATGTTTTACTCAAATTACCCACATCGGCCACATCATATATATTGTTTGCGTGGATGTGTGTTGGCTGTTGCGCGTGTGCGAACGTGGGTGATTCGCGTCGGTCGCAGTATCTTTATAATGCACATAACGTTATGCGTTCGAAAAATATAATTAAACGGTTTTTCTAGCGGTGGCAGTGACTGCGCATGTGTTCGTAGGTACAGTAATAATATAAGTTATTACACAAAATGCAGTTGTGGGCACTTGGAGAATATTGTTACATGATGTGCAGTAGTCGTACCGTGTACGGTGGACCCCGAGCTTCGGTCGACAGACAGGTTTATCTTTTGCCGATTTCACAGCAAACGATATTATTTACCAACGGCGATATATCTGACCAACTGTACGCGGCACTGGGTGGTCTGCGATCCGACATAACGTTATTTTAAATGTGTTTAAAATGTTTAAATTTATAATGACTCGAGCCACTTGATTATATTGTAGGTACGTCGTATATAATATGCAGTTAACAGTGTGATAGGTATATATAGTATCAGCTATATTAACTATTCAGTGGCGTATCTGAACCTCTATCAAGAGAGGGGAGAGAAGGTGATTTAAATAAATATCGCGAGTCTTCGTGTGTACCAGCCCAATGATAGATTTATCTTTTAATAATTTTATCTTATTTTATAATAACAATCAAAACATTATTAAAACAATAAAAATAAAAGAAATAATTTTTTAAAGTATGATAATATACATTTATTTCAATAACATATAACATCTACGATTGCTAAGACTTCCGCTTTAATATATTAACTTTCAGAAAACTACATCGGTTATAGCTTACATACCAACAGTCTATAACACCAATAATAACCATCTTCACCATTTACGCCCAAGGACAATAAACTATTTATGAAATAACCACCTCTAAAAAAAATACTTCCTCAATTAACTCAACACATAGGTACGCCACTGGTTATAATCGTAATAGTTTTGCATTTATATCAAATATAGTTAATAATAATTTCTAATCTAACGAACAAAATGTATAAACGTTTTGAATCCATTCAAAACGCCACTGCCATTCATTATATTATTATATTATATATATAGTTATACCTATAGGTACTAAATACACGAAAACATTGTTTAATAAGTATACGAAATGTGTTTCAGAGTCTGTGTCGCATATATATGTCGTTATCGCTTACAAATTATCATAGTAAATACTAAATAAACGTGTTATAATATTATGATAGTGCTGTTCTTTTTGTATATAGAATACCGGCCGTTAAAAAAATAATAGAATACAGATAAACATTCACAAATTGTAAATGTGTTTTTTCTTTCGATAAATAATTCTCCGGTAGACGGTGGGGGATATAGACATTATTATTATTACCATTATATAATTTTGAATTGCGTGGAATACGCTGAAAATAGGTACCTTAATAAAAAAATGTTTACCATAATTAATCTTTATTTTTTTTTCACTCCCACTGTAAATGCGTACACGTTAGATTGTAACCATTTTTTTATTTTACGACTTACGCGCGCAACCGCAAATATAATTAATAAAATATGATATGTAATTACGAATTTTTTTTCGCGAAATTATGCGCCCGTCGTATAATAATAACTTTTCTGCGCCTATATTATAAGCTGTCGCCTCGCGTAAAATATTATGCTTGTCATAAAAATAACACAATATTAATAATAATAACAATAATAAAAATAGTAATAATATTAATTATTTTCATTGGCGGCGGCGGCGGCGGAGTGATTTGTGTCCGGACCGACCGAACACGAGCAAATTATAATTGCGCGACTCGTTTCTATACACAATGATATTATATATATTATATACCTGTTCACGACGGCGCGCGCGGCTACCGCACTTACGTAACCTCGTCGTGTGTACAGATATAAAAAATACGACATGACGGTAATGTATTCAGATAGTGCATTTACGACGTTTCTTTCGTCTGAATGGCATACGAGCGTATATATATTACAATAACAATGTGTACCTATATATTACATTATAATATGTATATGCGGTATACGGTACCTACTACACATATATACTTCTTTTTTTTATACCTATATAATATACTAATTTGCACCAGTGACAAACGGTGTAAATAATATTATAATAATATATAAGCCGAGAAAGCACGCGGCATAGGTTATAAATACCTATATACCTTTAAGCTTGAATAGACGTGCACATATTATGTTAATTGTATACAGCATAGGTACCCATGTATTACTCAAAGAACATTAAAGTAATTATTACAACTCACAAAAAAGATTAAATAAGTATAGACAATCCACGGGTTTACAGTATAATAATATTATACATGAAAACAACAATAATTTAAATTAATGGTAACTGCGTTACACCGTCACTAAAAAGTAAAAATCACATAGAAATAGAACGCCATATACATTATACAATATGCGCGAACAACCCGTTACAGCAAAGGTTTTTTTAAACCGTGGCACCGCACACAGAACTACAGAACACTATGCGTGGTAGTACGACTAATACGAGAAAAAAAATTATATGTTATATAATAATTATTATTATTCGTAATGTTTAAATATATGCGGGCGCTGTGCATTAATTCTTGCCGCCAAACAATGAAAAGATACATTTATTTTTTATAATTCAATAACAGATATATAGGGCGCTTATCATATATGGGTGTACATAAACAATTATTATAATATTTTAATGATTTATCATTTTCAATAGTTTTGGTTCAAGTCATTAGTGATCCGAGTGATAGACGAAAATAGTAAATAAACGAAGGTTATTATATCATGTACGAAAAAAGGTATGAAAATCTCTGCGTTAAAGTCGTTAAACAAGAGCCTAAAATCTCAATATTACTACACAATATTATACGAACGCTTTGAATATACAACGTCAATCGACTTATACTATAATACACGCTTAACTGAAAAAAAAATTCTGGAAGAGGGGGGGGGGGGTCGGGACCTCTGGACCCTCCCACCAGTTACGGCCTTGCGCGTATGCCTTTATAATAATATTATACTTAATATAATTCTAATACATCTGATTTAAAATTCAGGTTCCTGGTATTTTATATAAATTTATATAACATATACACACCTATAGTAAGTACCGATATACCTACTATAGATGTACTATATGCACAGACTAAGATATACTACTAAGTATATTATCTTAGTCCGTGATTACGTTATGATATTTATGTGATGACTAATATTTCGAATTCCTGCGGCTTTTAATATACTCCCACGTATATCCTACGTCGATATAATATTACAACGCCGAAGAATATTGCACATACACGTAGTGCATCTTTGTGTAATAGACACGTTATAATATATATGTGCATAATTATAATATAAACAATATATAAATATTAAATACATATATGCATATGATAATCGATAACGATCGAACTACAAGGTTATTAAAAATAATTCATCCAATTTCAAATGATTATGTATTTTAAACTTTTAAGTTTTAAGTAAGAACTAATGCACTAAATGAAAAAATGATACTTTAAATTTACTTTATAGTACACCTATTAACACCTTATTATCTATTAGGTACCTACTTATAATTCATACGTTTTCTATATGACTTATTATCTTGGTCATCTAAACAAAAGTCAAATTCACTCCATTCTGGCTCAAGCATATCCGTTGTAATTGACCACAAAATTTCTAACATAATCTCCAAATAAGGAAGTCACATGGTGTAAGATATCTAGGAGATCATGTTTCAAGCAACAGATTAATTTACTTTGAAAAAAGCTGTATTAGAAACGTGCGAATCATAAACGATTATGGTAAAAATATTTGAATTCATCGAAAACGTGCGAAACATATATACTATATATATATTTATTTACTAAATTACACGATCTTTTAAATCAATATAATTTCAAATTATTTTTGGTGTTCATAAATTATGTTACATTAATTGAAAACGTTTAGTACGAGATAGTATCTATTTAAATGATAGCGCCCATTACCACGAATGTTATGATATTATGTAATATAAATATTTAAAACCATATTATGCCAGCCATTCGATACGCACTGAATCCATGTTCACGATTTTAATTCGTATCGATTTTATATGATTTATTTAATGTTTTATGGTTGTTGTCATTTTTTTTTTTTTTAATCGTACTCCCATAAAGTTGTACACTACACTATCGACTCGGTTGCGTATATAATTTATTACGTATATATACCGCAACGAACGACCAGCGGCTAAATATTATTATGTGGACAATGTGACCTTTGCCGGGAGCAATAATAACATCTCCGGCAATCCTCATATTATATTATACGCTGTTAATATTGCAGCAGCAGTAGTACTGTAGCAGAAACCAGTGTAAAGATTGCACGAAGACATAACTATCTCTACCAACGCCGCAGTCCACGTACTTACTATACGAGCTTCTTCGATCGCCGCACCTATATATAAGCATTATAAGCGACCAACGCATAGTAAAATATAAGTAATATTATTATACCTAAACATGTCCAAGCGATAGTAGTGTTGAATTCGCAAACATAATTTTATAATAGAAAATTTAATATTTTCGGTTAATTTTTTTTTTTGAAAAATACAAAACTATACTGAGTAATAAATGAGTGTACTTACGGGTTAAAAAAAAAAACAAACAACATACATGACGCCAATATATTATGAATATCCGGTCAGCCATATAACTATTATAGGTATACAAATATACAATACATTATTTAGTATAATTAGAAAGGGATTTTTGAAAGAGTAAACAGGTATACAAAAGTAAAGTTTAAAAAGCTTCTAGCTGTAATAGTGTCCATTATAATATTCCTCTATAGTCTATGATATGTGTATTATATAAACTCTGTCGAAAGTCCAATAAAATACATTTTTTTATATTTTATGACATTCATATATAAGATCATAAACAATTTACGTTACGGAATCAGTGAAGATAGCAGTCGAAGTTAATGTAAACTCCAAAAGGTTTATAATGCAAAATTTTTATGATTTTAAGTGTTGTGTAAATATATTATAAAATTAAAAACAATTAATTTTAATGAATCTTAGACAGTTACACGGCATCATAACTTCACTCGCAAGAGTGTATACTATGCATACTATATTATAGACTATAGTACCTATACAGAAATATATTTTAGTAGTTTTATTATTACTGCATGCAGATATTTTTCAAAATGTTGCCAACTGTATATAACTATTTATTGTTTGTTTACATTTTTAAAATGTCAATATAATAAACCACGTAAATAGGAGTTAAATCGAGTGCACAGATTATATATATATAAAAAAAAATTGCCTAATTAAATTTTTCATACAAGGTGTGACTGTATAACAATAAGCTGACTAATTTTTTTATCTATGATTTAATCATTTTTATTCTTATCAATGTTTTAAAAAAACATTTTCAAATTTAAATATATAATTATTGTTAATTATGTATATATATATTTAAAATATGTATTGTTAATACGAAAAAAGTTATTATACATAATATGGTCTGTTAACTAACTAACTAACTAACAGTTATGTCAGTTCTTTCTTTTACAATCCGTAGGTATAATATACCTGGAATATAATATGCACTAAGAGTTATTTGTTCCAGATTATAGGCACTGTCTATGACCTATGTGTGTTATAGTACTAAATGTACCTACCTATTAAAAAACGGTGCATGACGGCAAATCAATAAAACAGTCAACTGAAATAAACCGCAGCTATTAGAATTAGTGACTAAAAAATGTGGTATATAAAATATTAGTAGGTATAAGTGCACAGGTTCCTAATTCCTATACCCATACTATACCATTGTAGTATTAATAATAATATCGCTACTATGTTGTTATTTTATTTATTTTATAAGTATATATAGTATATACATTATATACAACACACACAGGCAAATAAACTTCCGAATCCAATAATGAGGATTAGGGCGCACTTTCGATAATTTTCCGAATGCGTAATTCGGTCTTTCTACACCCTTATATGTATATCATACGAATATCTAATATTGTCGCGCGATACATACCCCGAATATATAGTGTATTATACGGATTATGTGTAATAGTGTCTGATACGCAAATGCGCATAAACATGGATTTTATTATTATTACTTACATTATTTTAAGTTATTTGATCAAATATTTCTTTTAAAAAAATGTGCGTGAAATAAGTTTTGAGGGAGGAGGGGCTTCACCACTAGAATCAGCACTTATAGCAATATATACCAGTACGCAACAGTGCTGCAACGATAAAATGAATAACGAAACAGACATGGAGCATATTATTATTATTATTTAACTATAATAATAGTGTACAATATTTAGAATATTATAATACATTTAGCTATGTTTAATTTTCGTGTGTTGTTGTTGAATTATTATAATAATGTGAGATTTTTTAGTTGATATTTTAAATTCGATTAGACAAGCGCGGAAGAATCAATTGAATGATTAGTTATCCAACAACTGAATGAATTACAACGAAAAATGTATCTACGTAAGTCTTCCACACTCTCGTGGTCGATAATAGTTTAGAGATAAAATATTTATCGTTAGATGAGGATAATTATATAGTTTTGTATTACTTGATTGACGATGATGATGAAAAAAAATTAAATCCTTTCAAATATGTACATTACATAGCAACGCATCAAGCACTTTTTTATTATATATCTATTATAACTATGTTTTTTTATTGACATTTTAAATTCGACTAGACAAACTTAGAAGAATCAATAAGGTCGATTGCATGGTTACTTCGATTTTCTAGCAGCTGTACTTGCGTATTAATTTGTTTTATGTCACTCCCTAGTCCCTTTCCCTATTCAATTTGTATTAATACGCCAGTGGTGTAGTATATCCATTATCCATAGGCGTAACTAGGAGGGGGGCTTGAGTGGGCTTCAGCCCTCCCTATAATTTTTGGGTAAATGTATGCGCATATAAACATATTAGTATTAACTTTATTTTTACCTACAATATAAAAAAATATAATATTTCATATAAACGAATAATCATTCAAATCAGTTGTTAACACCAATAGAAACAATAAAAAATAATCAAATTAAAAAAAAATTTGCTATAAAATATTTTTAGGAATTTAGCCCTCCCCCCCTAACTAAAGGACTAGTTACGCCTATGAGTATATCAGTGTACATATTAGCTATTTCCTATAATTAATATTCAATTCACAGTAAATAATTATATAATTTTAGCTATTCATTTTTTTAAATATATAAGACAATATAGCTCTCTCCGTGTATAACCACAACCTGCTTTTCATAAAACTTATGAAACTTTTTGAAATCTATAAAGAATGTATAATAATATACATAGACACGTTGTACAGAAATTTCGTCAATTGTGCACAACTCATAAGTTTCAAAAAATGGAAATAAGGTACGTGATCATGAACACTGCAGGCAAATTTAACAGTTGTTATGCTTGGGATTTTCCTTTCTAACCTTGAATAGCTTATAATCAATATTATAATTTATAACACTGTACATATATATATATATACCTATATTATATTACTGTGCCCTATATTTGCATAAACCTAGAGAGTTTTTTTATGCAGCATAGTTGTACGCCCTACACTAAAGTCAAAAAGTATAGCGAATTCCATAATATCCCGACCTGCACATGCAGATATTTGCGCAGTGTATACACAACTTATAATAATTAATTGTTATCGTTGTATGTTTAGACGAATGCGGAAAAGGGCGGATGTTTGTTTTGACACGCGCATTTATTCTGTAGCAAAACAGATAATAAAATCCACGTGTATGCTGCACTTATATATTGTCTCTTCGTCCCTGATATTTTATGAGAGATACAACTAAAGTTTTTTTTTTCCTATAAGAGAAAAAACTCGTTAATATATTTTATAGATCCATTTTAGTAGTATAATATTGTATTATAACATAACATTATTTCAAATACAAAACGTATAACGTCAATGCGACCAACCTGCAGGGCAGGCATAGGCACTCCATTATAATATATATTATTTCCAATCGGTCATCGCTTTTCCTTGGGTCGTCATTTCGAAATGTCACGGTTAATTGTTGTTGGAAGTCCTCGAACAGTCGAACCCAATGTCTCATCACGTCATTGTGTCACGCGTGTTTGTGAAACAAGGCACTCTTATTGATTAAAAACAGATGCATGCTTGTGTATGACACGAATACACATGAAGCTCTATACAGGAGAAAATAACACACAAATGATATTATTTTAACTGGCAATCTGTCGGGAGAAATAATTATATTTTCCGTTACTCTCGCGGGTGTTTTTAGTGGTTGTGGTATATTTTTGAAGCCAAACTGCAGTCAGCAGCATTTCCAAATGCTAAAAACCATCTGTTGTCAATAATTATTTATTACAATAATTCTCCTGTGCGTTAATGACCACGCGTTGACGAATTCATTAGATATCGTGCATTCTGGAGTCTGAAAACGGTCGAAATAATTATAGACATGTGACATTTTCTAAAAACGTTATAGTGGAATTATTCGTCATATATCACTTGCACATGATACCCCATTATACTTTTACACTACAAAAATATAATGAGAACGCTCGGCCACTTTTCGTCAAAATCTCTCAACCCGGACCCAAGTAAAAACCGCAATAAAATTCTAGATTGAGAAAAATTAATTAACAAAACTTATCAAACAAATATAATATAATATGTGTATTCGGGTACGTAATTTAATATTATAATAAAATATCTATAACTAAATACTAATCATAAATAACAAATTTCAAAAATAATGTTACTTCAAAATGGTCATAAATGACGTGGACAATATTTTAATAAAATAAAATATATTTAATTACACACGCAAATAATACATTTTAATCGGTACCTTTATAGCCAAACATAGAATGTATATATCAATACTTAATATTATTAATGTCATCAACTTTTATGATGAAGAGTAACTTTATTTCCATAGCATAAATCTCCGATTTGTATTTTTCGATATAAGGTTATTATTTTACTTTTTTTCCGTTCACGTGACTATACGGCAGAGGGAGAAAAATCAAGTGTTTCAAACTTTCAACGCCTTTATATAATAATATATAATATATGCTCGGTAAAGTTCTTTAGATGTGCATTCAACGCGTGAAATAATATATCAGATGCATTTGGTGTTTAAAATGTATTATTGATTTCATTTTAATACTATGCCCTTCGCCGTTTACAATATTATGTAGGTACCTACCTATAATATAGTATAATACCCGTTTTTCCCCTCCTTGAGTCGCGTCAATATATGAAAGCGCGATGCAGTCGTCGCCGGTCTGCGGGGTGCGCCGTTATATATAATATAATATATTATTCGACTTGTGTGTACATGGTTACAAATCAGCGTAACTAAGGTCAACAAAAATATACGCTCCTGCACTGCGATACGCGAGTACGAAAAACCGAGCAATGACGATAACACAACATGAAAAATACACATATAACATTATATAATATATAAATTATTCACTCGAAACGGTGTTTGTTCGTTCTGGGGGAGTTCAACTGACCGTTCGGGTGGACTTCAACTAGTGCGCTGCAGAGAGGGGACAATCCAACTGCACCGTTTTTTTCTGAAAATAAGTGCACAAGTGCGTATCGTGCATATAATATTATATTATACTGCACTTGACAAAAAAACAACGTATTACATTATACACGCATCTATGTGCAATGCTGTAAAGTTTGACAAATTAACATATTTTGTTGAAATAATCAAATGAGTTTAAGAAAAAAAAATGATCAAATTGCGCGAACTAATTATTTATACAAAATATAATGCACCTATTGGCAATTACTGACGTGTATAATAAAAATATGTAATTATAGTTTTGAAACATTCTACCTGATTATTATGATCAATTTAACGACCAAAACCACATGAACCAACCATACCTATATATATATACATAGTATTAAACAGCTACTATAATTATAAATATGATTTTGTGGAATTGTATAATCAGACGATATGTAGTTTTGAAAGGCGCGGTGAAAAGTTTTCATTTTCGATCCTATTATCGAAGATATGAAAATTAAACATATTATAAACACTTAACACAACAGACTCGGCTAATACGTCCGACAGATGTATAATAAATAACGAAAAATAAAATTATGTACAGCCGCGATAGGAGCGAAAAGAGAATGTCGGTTCGTAAGACGGCTCGCGCTTATATGTATATATACATAATACCATCGTAGACACTCGCGGTTGCAGTTTTCCGCGCGTCTTGTTAACTGCAACTATATAATAATAATACGCTGCGCGCAAAGTACATGTTCGACCTAATGAGCGTTATATATTGGTATAACTATAACCGATGGTTTATTATGCATTTAACGGCTGTCATATAATACCGAATAACATCCTCGTCGTAGGTATGGTATTATATTACAACAAATAATATACATATACATTTTTTTTTTTTTTTTTTTTTTTTTTTTTTTTTGTTACATAATTTTTTTTTTTTTTTTTTTTATTAAAAGAAACTTTGTAAACAATTAGCTTCGACAATTATGATTATAAATATTACATAGAAAACAATATTATACATATACATTATACATTTATATTATTTATAATGTATATCAGCTATACTGTACGTCTTGTTGAGTACAGTATAGACAGATTTTCAGGTCTGTGCACGGTTGCAATTTGTCACGACGACAATAATGTTATATGTATATGAAAACGAACGCTCGTAAAATAATAATCATCGGATGTAGGTACATGAAAAGTAATAACCATGAAACTGCAGTATTATTCAAGATAATTATTATTTTAATATCAAAAACTCGTAATGACAAAAAAACATGAGATTAACCCAATTTTCACATATCCGTTGCCCTTATTTTCGTAAGTGCAGAAATCAGTCAATTATTACACTCTAAAATTTAAATACATTTACTTACGTTTTTAAATTCTTTACCATAATCCGTACCTACCTATAGAATACTTGTCTGAAAATATAAAGATGTATAAAATATCGAATGTTTTTTACGAACGAACCAAAATTATATGAGATTTTCCTTCCAGCTCTATAATCTCTATAATAAAATTAATATTATTAGAAAACTATTAATTCAATATTTATATTTTATATATTTATTTTTTATTTTTTTATTTTACATTTTTTTGTGTAAAGGGCCGGGGGTGCCCACTTTCAGATAAGGATTCAATATGTACACTCTATGGCAAGTTTTAAAATATTAAAGGTAAATAATTTTATTAAAAAAAAAAAAAATTTAAACATGTATATCTACAGATAATTATTTTTTTCATAGCAAATTATTATAGTAAATAAATTGCAAATTTTTCCAAAAGTCCTAGTCCCTAAAACGTGAATCCCCTCCCCCAAACACAACAAAACTAAAGGTAGGTATGTAAATTCTGAAAAATTGCATAGTTAACAAAATATAGTTAAATATTACTTCAGGTGACTGAAAATACGGTGGTGGGGAGTGGGGACGCTTAAACGCATGCGTCATTCGTCGTGTATGATATCATCATAAAATATATTATTATACATTTTGCAAACCGGCTACTGCAATGCGGGTAATCGTTGCAGAAATCTTCCCGAGTTGTCGGCACCAACGCAGTCGTACGAGAATGATTAGCGGTTTGCGTAACTTCGTAATAACCGCCTGAACTGAAGTTTATAATTTATAATAATATATATTATAAATTACAATATACTTATGTACGTATGGCGCGATAACACCAACTTACGGCTTGTTCAATTAACGACGACGTGTACCCGAGTCGTACACGGTGCCTATATGCGCCCATTATAATTATGTACCACGACGTGATATCAATACGCTGCAACGACGAATTCGGAATTGTACACCGACAAATACGATTTAAGTTTGTACTAAGTACACAATATTATATAGGTATATCGTAACGATTGTCGTGTACGACTATTATATTAAATACGTTATAACGAGAAATGAAAACGATTAAATACCGTGTCCTCGCGTCACATACACGACATCGTCGGAACGAATGAAAATCGATGTTTCGCAATATAACCTTAGCATCCTTGGAAGTTGGAATCGTATAAAACAGCAGCAGTTGCAATTGCAATTGTACAAGTCGAAACGAGCAGTGGCTTTTACGAGTAGATAACCGTTACATTCTCGAGTTTTATTATGTTTAAATATAGCTAAGTAGGTACTTACCTAATAATATATTATAATACATATATATAGTCACCGGATAGATTCAGTCGCGCGGTTAACGTTATATACTATATTATTAATATTATAAAATAAAGTGCCATTGGTGGTGATTTTGTCGCTGTTAAAATCACCTACCACCAGCCTAACAAATTATATATGTTCACATTATTCCCCATTGCTTTACTTAAAACAATATTAATCAAAACCGCAATAATTATTTACTTTACCTGATCCCTTGTACAAACTAATGAATTCTAGGTCAGTAGATCAGCTATATGAGTTCTAAGTTCAAATCTTACTTGATACACTGCAGATATACTAAGACTGTAAAAGATTAGGTGACTACCTAACCTGAGAATAAAATTTATTTCTAAAAAAAAAGTGATTTCATAACAAATCCATAGAACAATTCGAATGAATAAAAATACCAAATTAAATTTAACATCAGAGTACATCTAATAAACATGTATACACCTAAATAAAAAATATGATGTAGGAGGGTTTGGCAAAATAAAAATATTGTCAAATCTCCCAGATATGGCCAGATATATAAGCTTGTAAAATTGTACAATGATTGAATAATATATATGTGACGAGAGACACCTCTAACACAGTGATGGAAAACTTCTAAAAATTAACTCTTAACAAATTACATTACAACGGTCTCAATTCTACGTTTTTACTTAGCATGGATATAATATAATGGTTTATTGATTGTGATGATTATTGAACATCCAATTCAATAGCCCTGTTAACAAACAACCCCGCGCGTATGGTTCCCAATTGACATTTTCTTGGTTAATATTAGTCCCGGAAAAAAAAGATAGTAGGTAAGTTGATGCAAAGGAAAAACACAAATTATATCATTTTTAACTTCTAATACTCTAAATTTAGAAGTCAAATATTTAATAGATACATTTTATAACTATATTATGTAATTTTAATAGGCGGTATAGCTAAATCAATATTAATTAACTAATCAAACTTAGTTTCTTGCACTTTTCAGTTAATAATATAATATTAATCAGAGTACTTAACAAGACTCAGTTTACCACTTTTATAATATTATACTCAATTAATTTACTTAATTTATCTAGTCCTTTCAATAGGATATTACAACTTTAACTTACTATACAATTTAAACTGAAGTTTTCATTGTTTATTATGCATAACTTTTTTCTTAGAATTTTAAACAGTATTTTTATTTCTGGGATTTTTCTGAATACCAAATTCTTGTAAGTGTTTATATTTAGACCATGATGAAACTCAATTTTGTAATGAACACATCGGGACGCATTTTGCGGGTTCGCTTAAAAAGAAGTGCGCAACTTCTCGACAACTGACGTCATCGCAATACCTATAAAAATTATAAGGTAGTAACAATAACATTAAAATTTATTTGCATGTATGTAAATACGTAATTTACTTATTTAGGTTATCCTAGTCGAACGCACCCGATGGAACGATTTTTCATAAGTAATAATACGTATATGCATTATTATTTTCGATATAGGCTATATATTATAATAGTATAATATAATACAAAAACATAATATTAAGACATTCATTTCCGGCGCTTTTCCAAAAGTCGCGTTCATATACGTCGTTACACAACAATCGAGTTTAGACGTTCCGATTGTGTATAATACATATAGAAATAGGAACGTTGTTCAAATAGGTACATATATGTGTACATATAGGTACGAATAATGCGCATAATTTTTTTTTACGTAATCTCTGCGGTTCTTCTGAATAAAGAACAATACGTTTTTTTCGGTTGTGCACATTGTTTCTAACGACTTTTGAAAGCGGTGAAAGCAGGTACACGCAGGCGTCTCCTGCAAGAGGACTCGCGGACGAGGACGATTTAACCGACCTCAAATCCTGCGGCGAGACACGCGACACCGCAACGCTGTCGTGCAGAGCTTATATACTTCGCGCTCACCACCTATTATTGTTTCCGATTTTTTCTCTCTCATCTTTCTCACTCTCTTTCTCTCTGCATGGTGTGTATAGGTGCGAATTCCTTTACTCGTACTTTTCCGAACCACAACATAGTTGCTTATAGATAGTGTATTACAATGGCGTGAAAAAGTGTACAACATACAAGTGTAAATACTTACGTACGATATAGTATGTATATCCCGTGTGCATATAATATATCATAATATTATAATATAATACATATGTATATATAATTAGACGGGTACCTACTCTATTTGCAAGTGGTGGTCTCGTGAACAAGTGTGCGTTTTGTACTACGCGTATATAGCCATATAGGCCCGAGGCAGTGTCTCATTGTTCGCGCGCACTGCAGCAGACCACATATGCATTCGATCGCGTGCGTGCGAGTGCGAGTGCCGACGGCACACACAAACACTCACGTCAAGTCGAATAATAATAACGAAAAAAAGAAATTAAAAAAAAAAAACAACACAACGGCCGCGAAATGAACGGAAAAAAATAATATACATCAACAATTACAACGACGAGCTAGTGTATAATATTATAATATTATAATAAACCTCTACGGCGTGCACACAATGAAAACCGAAACGCCCGTGTAAAATACTAACAATGGTATGATATTATATATACGTGTTAATTAAATGTATCGTCGCGCGCTTTTGTTTCAACAGCGGTTGCGGCTCCCCTGGGTAAACCACTCGAAAATAATATCGTCTATACAGAAAATTAGCGTGTTACTAAATAATAATAATATAATATACGCACTGTCCCGATTTGATTTGAGGCTTGAGCGAACACCTAGGTGACCTGCCCACGATATTTTGAAATGCCCCACAAAATGGCGTACACCTATAATCGATTCTAATCATCACTTATATTATGGTGTTTACAACTAATTTATGAAATATCTATGATCTTTCTCATTATTACTGGCCGACAGGTGAGCAAACTCAGAAACAAAACTTACTGCAACATGTTCACTCAAAAAAATAATTTGGCTATAGTAAATAGTTGGATAATTTTTAGTTGACGAAACAATTTATTTAATTGTATCGAGAAATGTGTTAGTTGAGAGAACTAAAATGAATTAGTTAAAAAAATTATGGTTGTACTAGCTAACTTATAATAGTTTCAACTATATTAAATAGTATCTCAAATTTAACTAAAATGGTTGATTTAATTTAATGATTTATAAACATTGATTATCTACAGCAACTATCTCATGAAATACATATATAATAAAAGTATAATTAAATGTATATTCAATGAAATATTGCGGAGTAGGATTTTATATATATTCAATTATTCAAAATCCCTAACTGTCTAAAGTCATATCCCTCAAATTAAAATCTTCTAGAACATCCAAACAATCGAAAGAACATTTAAATCTCCATTTTTTTTTACACTCTTATAATATGTCCCTTCTATTTGTTTACCACAATTCAATTACTGTAAAAGTGTAAATCAATATAATATCCGATATCGTATAGGCCGTATAGCTGCAGCTGTGTAGACGTGTATATGTACTATAGCACAGCACACTGCGGTATGTACCTAAACACAAGACGTGACGTATCTATATGGTAAATCCGCAACAAGTGTTAGATTTCCGTTTGGCGGTGCAGGTCACCTCCGCGTCAACGGTCCGGCAGACCGACGATCGTCGTCGCGATATTGTCGAACGAGACCGAGTCGTATAATATCGTGTACCGCCGACAAAAACAAACGAAATCAATCAAAGGGTGTTCACGCGCGCGATCGCCACATATAATCAGATCGACGCGCGTATATAATGTTATGCTACACGTATATAGTGTATATCTACACCGCCCGTGATTGGTTACGTGACTGAT
This sequence comes from Rhopalosiphum padi, assembly GCF_020882245.1. Lineage (NCBI taxonomy): Eukaryota > Metazoa > Arthropoda > Insecta > Hemiptera > Aphididae > Rhopalosiphum > Rhopalosiphum padi. The sequence continues at coordinate 36,632,055 of NC_083598.1, forward strand.
CGGCCGGCAGCGGAATTCGTCGCGGCGGCACGTCCGTCGAACGTATATTATACCACATTATGTTCGCTGCCGTATACATATATTTATATATATTTATATATATTATATATAGCGCAATGTTCGTATATGCATATTACAATATACAGTGTGTAGGTATACGAGTAGAGGTATAGACTATAGATGGTTGGCGTAAGTACAAGTGAAGAAATACTCGAAGTGGCCGTAATCAAAACTTATTTTTTATAGTCCGATTATCGGAAAGAAAAAAATTCGAAATCACTAGTGCAACAACGGTTGTCGGTTTTTCGTTAAAAAAAAGACGTTTTATCCGAGAATATAATATTAAGTCTGCCAACTGAAACGTAGGTAGTAGGTACGGATAAGCGCGTGGACGAGTGAAGGTTTTTGTCTTATATTTCACCGAATCGAATACAAACGGCAGTATAGGTACATTTGGAATTACTGACATTTTAAACAAAACAGATCCCAATATTTCTTCGGATAAATGCACACGTTTTAGGGGAGAATGGGTGAGATTTTAATAGGAAAAAGACAACCGACGATTTTTGAAGAAAAAAACTGGCCATCCGTATAGGTCGGTCGTCCCTCTAGACCGATAATATTTTATCTCTCGGTTCCATCAAATATATATTATTATATTTTTAATATCAGTGTATATCTGCAATATTTCTACATCGAATACCTGAAACATATTATAACGTGTATATATAAAATCATAAATATTTATACGTTTACCTTATATATATATTATATACCTGCTGTGTAGACCATTTCAAACCCTGGTCGTCAACAGTAGAGGGGGGAGGTGATACCGGGGAAAATAATAATATTATAACGTTCACTTTTCATAAACCTGCCGAAAATCTCTGCGCGAAACAATGACTACTATACTACGACGACTGTATACATTATTATCGTGCTACCTGTTTGCGTGCTACAATGTGTGCGTGCGTATGCATTTGTGCGTGTTCGCAGCAGGTATGCCAGAGTCGGCGGACCCTTTTACGATTTTTTTTCCACATGGGATTTTGCGTACAAAACTCATTTTTAACACCATCATCGAAATATAATATTATACACACATATACGCTGCACATGGCCATATTATAATATGTGTACGCGGTACGAATGTGCCACATGTATACGCAGCACACCAAAATATCATAATATATTATAATAAATCACCGACGTTTATTAATAAATGTATGTTAAAATATTATATTGAACGACACCGAAACGATTTCATGTTCTAAGTATATTTGTGCATGTGTGATGATAAACGGTGGCGTCGATATTAGCGAATGTTTCGAGTAGGTACGTTAAAAATAAAAATATAAAACGACTCGCGTAGATAATAGAACAACGAATCGAATTCTTGATACCGCGGTGTTGCGATGAACAATTTTATTATTACCTTTCGGTTGCGGAATAATAAAAAGTCGAACGTGAATCGTACGCAGCCGGGTAGTATCCATGAGTCGCGTGTTCACCTGCAACGTCGACGGCTAATGAGTACGACGCGAGCGGATAACGATCGTCGACAAATAATCAGGCCCACAGGTCGCACCGACTGCTATAATATACAGTCGAGTAAATAATAATATTATTATCAAGTATAATATACAACTCAATTCGAAATTAACGATTTTTTTTCAAATGTTCATATATACGTTACATACCTATATAATAATATTATGTGTACCGTGTGATTACTCGCCGCTCGTTATATAGGTATATTATCTACCGTTGTAGCAGCGGGTCTCATCGACAATCATCATCCTGCTGTAGTCGGACGGCGGCTCGTTCGTACCTACCTACGAATAATAATAATAATATATATATGTAATAACAGGTCGCTCCGCAGATACGCCGTCGCCTCGCCGGTGAAATGTGTGATAACTACTATATTAAAGCATATAATATATAAGTGCGTCAGTCTTCGTTTCGAAAAATATAGTAATTTCGTGCGCAAGAATCGTATTATGCACATTTACACATATTTTTTTCGTACACGCGTATCATTATCGCGTAACGTAAAATTATACATACTGTAATATAGTGTTGGGTACTTGTGTGTAAACGCACGGGCCGCACAAGCGATGGCGCGTGTAACATGGACGAATTTTACGACGATGATAATAATAATAGTCGTGACAAATTCCTACACATTATAGTACGATCGGTACTACACACGACGTATACATCGCGGTTGTACGCGCGATAGTACCAGTTTATAATAATGATAATAATATGTACACTGTACACACACAACAGCGCCGCGGGGTGAACCCCCACAATATAGTTTCAATAATGCACTCGTACAATAATAACGGCGGCCACCGGATGTAGAGTATATACCTGCCTACGCGTATATACATATACATTGTCATGTGTATAAATTTAAACATATTTATCTATCTATATATATATATATATATATATATACACGCAGTATTATAGGTTTTATATACCTATACAACACGCATATGTTATATATGGTTTATTGTAACGGGTCGTAGAGAAACCCCTCCGATGTACATATATACAGACGACCGTCTATACTCTATACCCCCCGCGACGAGCGAACTCTGTGTTTAGATATAATATTATAATATATAATATGTGTGCTGTGTGTACATCGCTACAGTACAAAATATATAAAACATATGATGACTTTATGCGGTAGTTCGGTACGCGTCAAAGTCGATTTCCAGCCCTTGCGCGGTTGCACGTCACCTCTACGTGCATTGTACATGTACTTACTATACTCCCGCACGACATAATATTATAGACGCGAGTTTTTCGAAAAACGTCAAGTGCACCGACGCTAAGTCGATTGATTTCAGCGCGCACGAGTATTTTACAATCTAATATAACACGTACAGTGTACATTGTACATACAGTACAAGCTTTTATTCGAACACACATTCGCTGAAGTCTAGTTATTTTTGAAAAAAAAAAAATACGGGGGAAAATAATTGTTATTTTTAAATTCAAAAAATGTGGAGTAAAAGATGGTTATTTTTGAAAAACACCGAATGAAAAAAAGCTTTGCGTGTCGGATTACGGGAACAGGCACGTTATACTCGTATTATTATAATATACCTACACCGGTGGCGTTGCGTATTGTGTACGGCCGTGGTTGAAATATAGTTATTTTCCCCCGTCAACAGTAATAATAATAACAATTGTACTGCCACCGCCGCATTCGTGTGTGTATATAGAAACGTCTTTTCACACGACAGTTGATTTTTTTTTTTTATTATTGTTTTCTCCTCTATCACCCTTTACGGCGTAAGAAAAAAAAACTCGGACAGAAATACATTATACGGACACAAAAATACGATCGGAACGGGATGACACGGTACCTACATAAATGTTACCAACGAAACAGGATTATACTATTCTTAGAATCCGTGCATCCTGCTTAAAAAATAAGAATTATAGACTTAAATTTCTGTGTTTGGTTCGTTTTCCATACACACACATTTAAACAAGAAACGAGCATCGGGTCACCTGGCCCCTGCAGTAAATAGATGCACAGGGGTCGTTTTGACTTCCTTACGTATAAAAAAACACACTTATATTTGTGTGTATGTGTCGTAAGCCGCTCGCACAACGAAGACATATTGGACGACCGCGTTAAATCCAATTACGGCACCTGGGCAATCTGCTGGGCGATTCGCATCGTCGGACCCGAACAAAAAGCGTTTAATTGAAAACGTGACCGAACACTGTTGCGTCGTGTGTATAATGTATATATATTCATAAACGCGCGTGCTGCGTACATACATAATATTATACAACTCGTACAAAGTTTTAGAAAAAATTCAAATACTTTTCACTGCAATTGTAGTATATACGTACTTATTAAATATACAGTATACATATTTTAATATTATATTGTATACACCGTTGTACGTGCGAATATAATAATATATTATGCACATTACAATGCACTGAGAAGGCAGTGAGAAGAGCTGATTTTTCGCTTACCTACAACGGCTACAACCGACTATGGACAGAATGAACATCATCATCATCATCATCATCATTCATCATCATATTATTATTATAATAAACTAATTTAACGTCGAAACGGTTTTTTAACAACAAAATAACGTAATATTTTTACCAGGGCGATATTTTATAATATATATTTTGAAATTTGAATACGTGTAATACATGATGTATTATGTTGTATATACGATACAATACAAACATATTATACTAAGTATTTAAGTATTTAATTATAATATTAGTGATTTCATATAATAATTTTTCCACAAGAGCTGATCAGGCAAGGACCACTTGCTTGTTATCCGACAAGTATGCTAGGTATACTACCTAAATTAATTTTTTAGAAAATTCAAATTAACTAAATTATCACTTTTATAATATATTACTTAATAGGCTATTAAGCTATAGTCGGATAATGTTTTACTGTCATATAAGTATATATAAAATAATGTTTTATCCCAAAAACCCTTGCCTTTTGGGCCAGGACACGGAAGAAATAATTGTTATTATCATACCTATTTATTAAACTAATCACATAAAACTAAAATAGAGAATTATGTTTAGGAAACCAGTGACTGACTTGTGAGTCGCATAAGCAAGAGTATTTGTAGTATGGAAAATAGCTAAAGGAAGTAAAAAAGAATAATTAATGGAAAATAATATCACGGCTAGCGAGGGAAACTATTTGAAATTAGTTTGGTAAATTAATATAAAAAATACTGTGGTCTGAAAAAAATAAGACAAATTTCATGCATGTTGCTAAAAATAACAAAAATGTTGCTAAATATCGATACAAGTTTGGTGTTTCATATTAGTTAGAGGGCCAACTTCATGAACGCAAATTAAAATGTATATTATATCTAGTTTTCAAAGCATGTTGTGTATATGCAACCAAAATCACGAGTCATATTTTGTCGTCAATAAATAATTTACTAATAATAATTTATAATTTATAATAAACCACGATGATAACAACGTGACATTACTATTTCGGAGAAATCAAATAAACCGTTTAACAATTTCTGGAAAATCAAACGACCCGTATACATAAACGGTAAGAAAAACTCTGACGGCCGTTGCATATATTTATTGTATAATGAAATAATAATAATATGTATATAGATATAGAAAATATACGCTGACAATATTGGGTGTATTGGCAGGCGGCGCGCGTGACTTAACAGCGGCGTCGTCTCAGTTCATTTGGCTTTAGGACGTGTTCGCGCGCGCCCGACGACTATACGGCGGTCGGCGAGTATACCGTTAAAACTGTCAACGAGTGCATGACAAAAATTAAAAATATTAAAAAAATGTGTTTCAAACGGGAGCATAGGATTGGTGGTGGCGGTGGAATAGGTGATAAAAAGAAATAAACGAAAAAACATACGAAAAATAGCGACCACGTAATAATAATATGTTGTATATTTATAGACGTAGATACTCGTACATAGCCCGTAAAGGTATGTGTTTGTAATGATATATACAGTCGGAACGCGTCGTGTTTCACTCGATTCACTCGCGAATTATAAATACGTACAGACTATGACATCGACCACGAGCTGGCGTCCGCGACCGTGAAAATCGGCTAAATCGACGACACGACGCGATAATGAAGTATAAAAATAATATGTTTTAAGATATCCACCTATACGCACATATATATACAATGGTGGAAAGCGTACGCATACACCTGGATCGTATAAGTATAGGTCGTCTGAACTCGTCACGGGACGGTCATTGTTTTTTTTCGCCGCAATTACCTCCAAATGCGCATAGTGTTTGTTTTAAATCGGAAAATTCACGTTTGGCCACAGCAAAATTTTACACGCTCCGATCCCGATTTTGGGGTCGTCGAGACCGGTGCGGACGTACCGTGACAGCGTTTTAATTAAAACATAATAATATACGTCATGTCATTATAGTGTCGTCCGGCGCGCGACGAGGACTCGACGACTGCGAATCGCAGAAAATCGGTTTTTTACCCATCCGCGAAGTGATATTCGATTCAACATCGACGATGCGATGGTACGGACAATTGCATATTCTATACACGTGTATATTTTTTTTATCGTGACTCGCACTGGTCGGAAGTTTCTATAAGCAACAAACTTTTGATATTTTTGTGCAAACGCGTTACAAAGTCGCATATTATAGTTATTATCGCATATTCGCGCTACTTTTTTGTTTTAGTAGGAATGATGTTTAAAAGCGGTGGTGGTTAGACAAGACGATCTCAATTGAAATTGTTAAAACGCAGTCGGTTTTCACAAAAATAATGTACCTCATCCATTCCTAAGTATATGCATCGACTCGTACAGTTGTGCACATGGCTCTAATATTTACATGTGAATAGTTTTTGACGAAACGTATTTAAGTTTTAGATTTTGAACGGAGCGATGAATGTATTGATTTATCAATGCTATGCGTTTCTCACATGCAATAATTTAGCATTTTTTGCATTTAATTCAAATTTAACGCGTACTTTACAGTGACATACTCAATAACTACTTTCTCCCTTTTAGGTCTCCAAACTTGAGTTTAGAACCCCATTAAATCCCCGTTATGTCGGACCATCCGCCTGTCAGTCCATCCGATAATTACCGGTACTATGTTAACAGTTGACTATGAATGCTTGCAAGAAGTATGGCGTTCAAAATAATATAGACATTTGCACGTACGTGCCTCCCTTCACTCACCCCCACATCAAACATGTGATAATTGTTTAGTGTCGCTCTCGTTAAACGCTACTACCGAACAGAACAATACGCGACACGCAGTGTGCTACGATCGAGCGTTTTTCCATTTCCGTTTTCAGGAGTTTTTTTTTCGTCGACCGGAAGTTCGTTTTTATTGCGCGATGGGTTCTGCGCGCGCACATGATCGCCGTGCGGCTAATGACCGTACTCGCGACGACGGCAATCCATTATAGTGTTCGAAACCAGTTGCTGGTTGTGTATCGCATCGGTCGTCCGTTGTGCGACGAATATAATATTATTTTATTATTTGATTTTGAGTGTGCGAGTGATTACGACATACCAACGGCTCGCAATATACTATTTCAATAATAATATTGTGTATTTTATATTTTATTGAGTCAACGAGTCAACCGATTACGTCGGACCATATTATTATTATTATAATAATGCGCAAGAGTTTGTGCATTTTTAAATATACTCCGTAAAACTTAATACGACAAAACGGGCTTGTTATCGCTTCCGAGAGCGGTAAAATTCAATATTTCTTTGAACAAACAAATTAAATGTTTAATATCCCCCGCACGACGGTACCTAGAATTACCGTCGGACACGAAAATACGCATGTAAATATAATATTATTATACTTATTTCGAAGAATATTATATTTTTTGTCAGTGTGTGTGTACGTATAACGGACTGCAGTAGTGACCTTATCGCACGTTAATGAATAATTCCGACTGTTTTAACACTATATTGCAACGATGTTCAGTTAATAAAAAAAATATTTTGCGTTCTGATATTATGATGATAAATGATAAAGTAAGAATAAAAAAAAAAGATAACTTGTATACACTAAACTCGTGTACAAGTATATGTATATATATATGCGCCAGTTTGAGACGTCGCCATTAAAATACGGTATCCGCAGACTGTCCGGCAATGATTATTCTCTGTATATTATTAAATTCATGATTATCTTATAGAAATATCTGTTAAGCAGTATTTTGGAATCGAAGTTTTTGGAGGTATTATGTTTGACCTAACTATCGAAGACTTTATCTCACCCATCCTACACAATTCTGCCTGCATTATTTTATTTTTATACTACAATATATACACAGTTTATAATTTAACTATATATATATTATATTGATTTACCATACAGAAAATCTATCGGTTTAGAGACGATGAAAAAAAATTGAAAACAGTAGAAAAACAATCAATAAACATAATGCTATAATATTATGATGTTCGTCCATAGTATCGATTGACCCATTTTCACACAACGATGGTTTTTAAAGTAAATGCGGTATAACTATAGTATTTGTTATTATAATAGTATGATAGTTTAGCTGAGCTCTTAAATCATCATTTTCGCGTATGTTTGCATTAGAATATAGATGCATTCATTACAATATTGTTCTACATATACACGCTTGTTCATTAGTCACCCAATAAAATGTTATACATTTTGGTAATTGGCGTGCTTGAAAAATAATCGATTTAATTCGGCAATCGCGTTACGTTATTTTTTCAACACACCCGTTGCGTATATACTTCTACCGTAGACCGTGGTTGCAAATTACAGCAGTCTGAATTATATTATGTGTTAGTTTCGCCAATAACGCGTTTTGTTGTATATGGTTCACGTCATATTTTATTTGTAACTTTGTAAATGTTTTTTTTTTATTCAGAAAAAATCTGTATAAATTAATTATTATTATTAGAAATTGTTTCATCACTACGCCTTGTAGTTCATAATTATGGATTGTAACTATAGTAGTATACAAATATGAATCAATATTCAATTTATTTAATAGTAAAGTATAATAATAATTCAATTCCGTCAAAAAAAAAGCCCACGTAGAAATTATTTGCTGAGTATTTATTTATTCGAAAATAATAGTAGGTAGAACTTTGACTTTTGAGCAGACTAAAACAGTCAGTGATGTATTATAATTTATTGCAGAGAAACAAAGTTCGCTATTATTTATGTTATAAATTCTTAGAAAATTTACAATTTGTAAAATTAAAAACAATAAGTAAATTTGGTACGACATTGGATGATGTGATAGGCATGCTTGGATTGGCATCTATATCAGCTACATTACTTAATTGGACTAAATTAAATTTTTAATAAATCAAATTTTTTTTTTGTATATTTTGAATTTATTAAACGAAGCTAATTTTGTTTTAAACGGCGATAACAATTTGTTAAGATAGCCAAAGCAGCAAAGCCTATAAATGAAATATTTAATAGTAAGGTTTAGAGTGGAATAACAGGATAAAAGCAAGTAAGAAAGAGTAGGAATTTTAAGGTAGTAGTGAAGAATGTTATTTTTAACGTAGCACGGAGCTTTAGTTAATTAATTGAAAGGATTGGAACAAATTTAAGTTTGAGACTACTCGACTCTTTAATCTGGATTCCGAGTCTTACAAGTTACAAGATGAATCAGTTGTTTGCACAACTATTTAATTGTTAATATAATTGTTAAAATTAAGGTGTCTTAAGTTATAAAATTAATTAATAGTTTAAATTAGATTGATATTTGTTTAGTTTTAATTAGGCTGGCCAAGTCCATTATTTATCCAAATTAATAGTTGGATATTTAACTTATTTATTCATGGGGATTATTAATTATTAAATGTTAGCGCATGACTGACTAGTGCATAAGATAAATGTAATGGTTGATGATTTAATTAAATATATTTTTATTGTCCGTTGGGTTGACCAAATTTGTTGTTCATTTAAGTGAATTTGAAGATTATTTATGGCAATGGTTATTATATTTAGTTAAAAAAAAATCTATACTGGTGTCAGTGGTGTCACTTTCAAATATGACCAATATGATGAGATTGGTATGGAATATGTACTAAAAATACTGAATTTATCAGTACCATGAGCTTATAATGTGTTTAGAAAAAATTAAAAAAATGTGTATGGTTTAATCGAAAATAATTGGTGATCTACATTTTTCAAATAATAAAAATAACGCACTCAGTACTATTTTCTCAAATATAACCCGACGCGTTATTTTAATGACAAATTAATGAGTACCTAAGCTATATATTCAGCACCTACCAACCAACTACCGGAAATCGAAAATAATAATACAAAGCGATAAACCGTGGAGATTAAAAACCGCGAGAAAGTGAAAATCGTGGTTCCCGAGAAACACTGTCCCTACTAAAATATAGTATAATTCAAAACCGATTAAAAAATCAAAACTAAAATTCAGAAAACTGCAACAATAGCTTATTAAGTACATATTATTGTTATTAATATATAATTATATACTATTTAAAGGTGTATTATTGGTGCGTATCATATTTTTATACGAAATCGTGAAAAGTTCATTGGCCAAAACTCAAGACAAAATATTATTATAATTTTCATTTGTTTCGTAATAAGCCTTGTTTACTTGATTGTACAAATTTTAATAAATAGTAATCAAATTCTCCGGCCGGAATCTCTCACTGTAAATCGGTAATTTATAACGATGAGTCGAAACTACTTTTTGGGAGTTGTTCGCGCACACGAAGTTGAACTTGAGATTCATTGAAGTCGTAATGAACATACATACACCACTGTCGGAGAGGACGGTGGAGGTGGTGTGCTGTCGTGGTGTCGTCGTGACAACAATAACAACAACAACGATGACAATGGAGGTAAAATAAAAAAACAATCACGTCCCAGACCTACTAGACCGGCGTACAGTCGGAGCGCACGTACACCGCACACAGCAACTGCACACGCCGCCGCCGCAGCAAAAATAATAAAATTTAATACAATATACACTCTGCGCCGCGACAGCAGCGCCGCACTACGACGGTAGACAGTACCCGCGCGCGAGCCAGGTACCTGTTCTCCCGACGGCGTACTCGATAGTTCAGTTCAGTTTTTACACTCGATTCGTTCGTTTGTCAGTCGCTGGCTGTGCAATCGTGTCGCCCCGAGGATAATATCTCGATTTATCTTGCGACAACGTACGAATATCACGCACGTACACGATTTTTTTTTCGTTTCGAATTACAGTGCGCGAGTTTTTCCATTGATTTTTTACGTCTCGGCTGTGCGTTCGGAAACCGTGACAGTTTTTTTTTCTTTTTAAATACCTATATTTTATCGATATATACAATTATTTTACTCACTACCGTCGTCACTGTTGGCAACCGGGCCTTTTTGCGGATGATCATGTTATCGTCGTCTTCTTTTGCCGTTTGAACGGACACGCCGCGAGTGCATACTAGTCAGACCTGCCGTGATCCGACCCAACTGTGACCAGTGGTTAAGTGTGATCTCGCGCCCGAAAAATGACTGCTTACGCGTTTTTAGCGGCGGTGCTCGCGTGCACTGCCGCGGTCTCGTTCGCTGGCGGTTCGGCCGTCTTCCAGTCCGGCGCTTACGACAACGTGGTGGTCGCCATCAAGGATTCTGTTCCAGTGGCAAATTGCAAAATTATCGTCAACAACGTCGAGGTGAGTGTCGAATCACTTCGAATTATAGTCCTAGATCTACCTAGATTCCGTGTCCGAATAACGTAGTTTAAATTTTTTTTTTTTAATATTCCTCGAAAGACTGACGAAAAATGATTTTTCTCGATAGTAGTGATAGGTAGGTATTGTGTTTTATTTTTTTTATCGTCGTTGTAAACTGTTAAAATTCTCGTGTTCGCTCGGTACACAATACAAATCGGCGTAGTTAAATAGTTGTACCTATAGTCTCGTAATAATATTTTTACCACCCGTCCGTAACTTGGGCGGCGTACGTGCAATTATAATTTTTTTCCTTTTACGACAGCGGCGATTCCGTCGAGCAATTTATCGAATCACTTTACCGTGGTCTCGGATAATTTCTTATAATATATGTGCGTTTTTATCGTCTATTGTATTGTTGGCGGCTATGCACTATATAATACATAATATGTCAATGCGTAGGAAGAGAACGTCGAATAAGAAAATATCAATCGGACATTTAATAATAATAATAAAAAAAAACTAGTAGGTACGTATTTTAAAATTTCAAACCGCCAAACTCGTCTCGATGAATAGGTCGACGACGACCACGACCACGACACACTATATATATTTATATATAGATAAATATTATACATTATTACTATGTTCACCGGTTGACCGACCGACCTCCTCCGCCGCTGGCGGTCCGGCCTTCCGTTTTGGTCTGATTTCGACGTTAAACACGGCCGTGCCGGCTCTCTCGGAAAATTATAATAATTTTAGCGTTGTTTGCGCGACAAGCGGACCGCGTATACTTACACAAGCATCACCACTGCGACGGATGGTCGTTTTTGTTTGGAAATGTACATTTTAAGAGGTACTAAACTAATAATAATATGTGGTCATGTGGAGGTTTATTATTATCATATATTTGAGATCGGATATAGTCATAAACTCATAACGATGGCAATACGTTTTCACGGTCTCCTCAACTTGTGCGTCGCAAGCAAATAATTCGCAAAAACCGAGAATTTTCTTTAACTTTCACTATTTCGCGGTGGCGACACAAACGCTGCCATGTCGGTCGCGCACCACGCACCGCATCGATTGTCCGCAAAAATGTCTTATCGGTCAAACCGCGGACCAGCGTGTAAATACATCCGCACACAACAATCGCTGTATTAAAGCCATATTTCCCCAACTACAGAATTATTATTTTAGTTCAGTCGACCCAGTCACGCAGGTATCTATAACGTGTATACGCGGTCGAGAACAGTGTTATGAAAAAAAAAAATACACGCATTATTTATATTATTATTGTCATTAAATTACGTGCGCTTGGTGAAATATAGTGCGCGAGATCGGTTTTTTCCTTCCATTATTATTACTATAATTTTGTTTGTATGCCGTGTCGTCTTGTCAAAACCCGTGTATATCATACGGGTCGTTGGTCAAAACTGGTTTAAATAGGTATACTATTATGCTATAAATATTACTTACCAAAATCTGTGGAAATTAAGATTGTGAGACAGCCTCTGGAGTGTTATAGCCAGTCGGTGTATAGAATATATAATTCATCGTCGTCGTGTGCGACGCGATAGTCTACCAAAACATAATAATATCCCGTTTGTTCTTCATACACTTTGCGTACTATTCTGTGCTCATATCCGCGCACGATCAGATACGATTAATAATTGTCAATCTGGTTAATAATAAGTTGTTACAATTCAATGTAGAGCGTTGAATTCCGAGACGGCACGTGCTGCGCAAAAAAATGATCTCCGATACGGGTTACATGCACGCAGTTTAAATATAAAAATAATATCGTCTATCGATTAAATGTAAAAACCAATGACTATAAAAAATACTAAGTAGTAAGTAGTTACTAAGACGTAATCTGGACTGCCAAAACCCGCGAATGTATTGCGTAGATGTCATTGAAAACACGGATTTAAATTTTAAACGACTTTTATACGTTCAAAATGACCGCGAGGACTAATCGGATACCTATAATTATCAATAACTGTTCATAAAAAAAAGTGAAACAAAAAAATTATAGGCTGTTATACTGAACGTAGCGCGATGTTAAAGATTATTTATTGAACTTGAACCCGAGACCATTAAATAACGTGCTTATAAAATAATAACGGATATAATTGGTTTAATCGGATACTATATTATAGAATATAATATAACGCTCGCTGGTCGTTGGCGGTGTGTAATCAGTAATCACTATAAACATCATCGACGAAAACCTGTTAGCCGGTTTCCGATGATGATAGCAATGAGGTTACAGCAACCGGTGGAAAATAACGGATTTACTTAAGTCTCGCCACCGTATATAAAGCTGGGATAAATACGCGTTTATATTATATTATGTCTGATAATATCTGTGTATAGAGCAGGTAACAAGTATAAGAGGATAGGTACATAGACATTTTTGACATGGCCAAACGCATTATTCCTCTCAGTGCGAAATAATAATTTATATCACACGCATAGATTTTATTTATAACTTATTCGTATCGGGTTGTGAAATATCGTCTTATATGCGTGTGTCAGATATTGGAATAAACGACAAATCTCTACTATAAAAATGTGTAGTATAAAATAAAGTCATTAGGATATACCCCTGGATATACATATAATAAATAATATAGAGAATGGTGCAATATTATATTGTTTATTTATTTTCTTTATTATTTTTACTATATAAGGAATTTCCTAAGTAATTTCTCATTTGTCGAGTTTTGAATTATTCTAGTCACATTACTGCTGCTTAGTAATCTAGTAAAAAATAAAGTTATTGTAATTTGGCCGTTTTCGGGTCGACGGCGCCGACGACGGTATGCTCTAAAAACTATGCTTTTCCGAGTGTATGTACGCGAATAACGATGGTAGAAATTCAAAATGTATACTCTAATCAAGATATGGAAGAAAAAACAATAGTATTTTAATACACTGGTTAACGGAGTGATCGAACTTCAGTGAAGAATCGTGATAATTGCTGAAATTGATAATCAGACGCCGTCATAAATAATACTAATAATACGTATGGGGAGAAGACGACGGCGGCGGTTCTCGCGTTGTCACCGAAGTGAACACCGGTAGCAGCAGTCAGCAGGCCGACCTGGGTCCCGCCCCGCGCCACGCTAATTGTTGTTGCCGTGCGATCAGTTGGACACCTCGCGCCGCGCCGCGCGTCCACTGCGACGAAAAACATGACCACGAAAAAACCGGTCCAGCGCGTCGATGATCATCTTCGCCGCCCGTGGAATTCGTTCGTTACGCCACCCGACGATTTTCTTGGTCTTAGGGCCGCCCCAACCGGCGCAGGTCACTATTATTAGTATTATTATTACTTCATTCGGATTTTGTTCATGATGTATTTAATGTTGGCGTGTTCTCTTCTCAATTACGGGCAATGGATAAAATTCATTCCGAACAGGAGCTTGAGGGAGGTTAAACAGTATGCTCTTGCTGCTGCAATCTCTCGTTTGTGTCTCTTTTTATATATTGATCGTCATCTGGGCGCGGAGTCACGCCGCGAAGGCCGCCACCTCGTTTCCACATGATTTGACGTCGAGCGGACGTCGGCGCGAATGCTCGTCGACGATGACAACATGACCTCACTTGTACTCTACTCGCGTGGATCCTTTGGCGGGGTTACTGATGTTAGTTCCTAGGCACGAAATCTACTCTTTCGGTCGTCTTCGACCAACTGTGACGAGTGGGCGCACGACCTTGGACCAGCTAATAACCCATATATCTAAAGAATTTTCATTTGTGTTTTTCTACAGGAAAAACGAAACTTTAAAAGCTTAATCGGCTGACTAATGTGATATATACTAATATAATTACGGAGTCCGTAGCGGTGAGACTCCTTAATCGGTCCTCTTCGTCTCTACTCACACTCTTAAGCCCATGAATCCATCATTATACACTCGAATTGCGGTCTCACACACGACGATTAATAGCGGAGAAGAGGCTTCGACGACGACGCCGTCCGGACCTACCTATTTATTATTATTAATCAAATGGCGTCCTCCCCCGACCGCCCTGCTTCCTTCCGTTCGTTCTTTAAACGCTCGCGCGCGACTGACAGATTTCTTTCAAACACTGTTCGAGTACGAAACGCACACGAACAATGACGATATAACGATAACGGCTTAACGCTATTTATATATTATATATAAATAATACTCGCGTATATCTCTACTATAGGATGTTGTATATGTATTATATTTTGAATACGGCGCACTCGGCCTTTTTTCGTATATTATATACTAAAAATGATAAATGACTGCATCACGACGCCGCGGTTTAATAACGAGAGAGGTGCAACATAGACACGCGGACGACCTTAAACCACCGCGATCGCAGAGCGTACGATGTAACATGCAGTTAATTATCTCCAAGTATATATAATATTGTATGCAGGTTGCGCGCACAGAGAGTGCAGAGAACATATCGTTTAGTTAAGTATTTTTCTCTGACGTCGTTTACCGATCCGGTTACTATTTATTATATATATCAATAATATAATATTGTGTAATAGTCTGCTGTACCACAACAATAAAAACGTGTTCGATATAATAAATATTATATTATATATAACTAATACGAATGCATCTCTACATGTGTGCAGTCGCGTGCACATACTGGATTCGCAGAAAATGGTCGGTGGTCGCGGCGCCACACGTATGTATGCATTGGGCTTATATAGTATCGTATGGATACGACGCGCTGCATTCTTCGTCTATTCGACGGCGCCACTGTCTCGAGTGACGCGCTCGGAATAATTTATACGAGCAAAAGGCTACTAACTGCTAACACGATTGAAATCGTATTCGAATTATCATCATTGCTCGTAATTTATGGTAGAAGATCATCCTTGGCTCCTATCATCCCTAGTACCAAGGTCGTTACAGATCGTGTGGATCCTCTAAACAGGTAGCCTGTTATGTGTGCTGCAGTGCTATAAGTACACGCGATATTTTATAATAATACACAGTATACCTTAAGTATAACTTATACGTAGTAACTAATAAGCATATGCGCGTGTAACAGTGAAAGTACACACATGCATTATGATGTATAGATATTATATGAACACACTTTTCAAGTGCGCGGGTAAAAAAAGAACAAAACCAACATGACGTCTAGTGCGTTTTAAATACGTCGTCACTGCTATTATTTTTCATTTTATACACGCCTAATTATTATTCACTGGTATAGACTGCAACATATTATAGGTAGGTACTACTGCTGTTGCAAGTGTTTCGAAAAATCACTGGACCACAGAAAAGAAACAATAACTTGACTTTTTACTGAACATAATAATGCGGTAAAAAAAAGAATGTTTTCAGAACGTCCGGTAATAGAAAAATTTAAATATTATTAAAAACGATTAAAATGTATATTATATATATTTTAATATATCATCGTAACGTGTATCGACTAAAGAAATTATAATAATTACGTACCGTGTGGTGGAAATGTAATAATTTGTAATTTAGTTACGTACGACGACCGCGATAGGTAAGGGGGGGGGGGGTGCGTAGTATTTTAATAATATACAGAGTGCGTACAACGTTTATAGCCCTCAAAAAAATCAAGAACAACGCTTTTTTCTGGACGTTGTGTAGGTAATTTTAGTAATACACGCACGTGTGTGCAATCTAAATAGTTATTGTCTCGCGTGCATACTATATAGTGTGTGCATAATATGTGAACGGATAACGTTACACGGCGGAGGAAACGCACTGCGTACATATATTAAATGTTCTTATGCTGTATCGTATTGGTCGATCGGCAAGTATATAAATATGTCTACTTATAAGTATCCTTGTTTAGTGTCAGCGTAACCCAATATATTTTAGAAGCAGCCGTGTGTCGGTGCAATACATAGTATACCTTCATGTATGCATAACATATTATAAACATTTACACTTGGGTTGAATCATTTAACGCACTCGTTGTGCCTCTCCGTCATCCGGCTCTTCTCTTGCACCGCGGCACTCTTTCGCTTGAATAGCGTCTATCATACAAGTGCGTGCGTAATAGCATAACATATTTACGGTAACCGTACGTCCACCTGATATTCCATTAAACGCATTTACGGCCGATTACACTAGTGCAGACGTCGAACTGTGCGATGTGCGTGTATACCACGTCGTACGGTCGAGGCTTCGGGTTCTCCGGTGCTCAACTGCACATGACTTACACACACTTACCGGACTTTCACTTCATGAGACGCGAGTTAATAAAGCCATCGTATCCCGAATTTGTTTTATCGCCCCTAAACAGTTCTGCGGAAGTCATCCGCCGGCGCCGGTCATCAGACGACATATGGTAACATGGCGTAAAAATCGGGCGCGTGTACTTCCCTCGAGAAACCTAAAAAACCACAAATTGTGGCTGTATCGATTTTCTAGGTAATTTATCTAATGCATTCCGAAATTTGTATAATATAATTAGTAGTAAGTAACACGTCGATTATCATCTTGGCGGTACTGCGGTAGCATCATATGTTTTTCTCTGGAAAAGGATTACGTCCGATGGAGAATAACCCTCGTTTCCATCAGCGTCGTGTACGACCGAAACGAATCCTACGCGGTTTCTTGTACATCCCATTGTGTTATCCACCAGCCGCCGCCCGCCGTATACGATTAATAATTATTATTGCGGCGGCGGCTCGTAATCACTGTGCGCAGCGGCAATGGTTTTTATAACAAAACCGACCAACCGTGATGTATATACGATTGACGTTTTTTTCTCTGTCTTATTATCACCGACGTCGCGTTATTAAATTATGTAAGACTACGCGGTTTTTTTCGTGAATACCGTACGCCCGGACAATATACGCATTATAATTTATAATATCATATTATATTATGTATATATAGAAGGTCTCGCCGTGTGAATATTTAACGGTTTTCTAGCAGTGAAGAAGCGTAAGAAGGGTGTTAGGGGAGGGGGGCACGTGTGCTGTAATCGCTGCTCCTAAGCATTATTACAAACGAAGCCGACGAAATGTATATAATGTGAGCGAGTGTGTGCATAGGAGACGAAATGGCGAACTCAGTCTATATACGTATACCAACATGTAAGAAAAATACCTTCTATGGGTCGTGCACAGAGTTAGGTACGCTTGTTTTTATTCGTTTGAGAGAGACAGCAGAAAAGAGAGAGAGAAAAAGTGGATTGAGTGAGGCAGACAGATGACCGTCGTCGACTTTATATAAATTATTATTACATATTATACTGGGATACTTGGTCGATGACGGTCGCCGTCCTCGTCGTCGTGGCGTCGGCGTCGTGCGTCCGCGTTTCGATCGTGACCAACGTCGCCGCATAATATTTTATCCTACGGGGCTAATCGACGGCCGATTGTTGTGTGTGTTCGATCGTTTTCTCCTCTCTTTCTCACTCTGATCGGATTTTTTCACCCCTCCACCTCGTCATCCACATTGCACGCAAAGTATACAGAGTATATAATAATATCATATATGTGCAGAACCCATAAATCCCCGTGTGAATAATATATATATTATTTCTGCGTGCGCGCGTATAATATATGTCGTGGGCGGAATTCGTTTTAAATATTATTATTATTGTTATATTCTTCGTCTCTCAGGTCGTAGTTTAACGTATATATCGTCTTCGTGTGCGTATACATTATTTATTATAATATATTGCACATAGTGTGAGGATGGTATGCGTAGTGTACGATCGAGTTTATTTTAACAGGCTGAATATTTTTCAATATATTATAATTTATAATATTATACGTGTATAAGTGTAACGCGAACCGGTTGAGCCGTAATATCTCGCGCGAGCGCCCTCGGTAAACGTGCTAATCGCGAAAAAAAACATTTGAAAGCGCGCCACAACAATAATAATAATAATACATAAAGAGCTCTTATACTCATATATTATATTATATCGTGCTATATTCTTACGCGCTCGGCCGTTTTTTAAACTCTTCGTGGAAATCGTGAAAACGCACTGCAGTCTCCTCTTCGTCGTAGACGTGCAACGTGCAAGTCGTGTAAACTTCGATGTGATGTTTGCTGCAACTATGTGAATATACTCTTACTGAACGTTCAGCAAACGAGTATAAATCTCGATTATTATAATAATATATTTGCGACTTCCCAACGGCATGCTATTTATAAATTGTAAGTCTTACATATTTATTTCTTGTTGTGTGTATAAAAATCCATGAAACATGTGACCAGGTCGTGGATCTCCAATGTTTTTTTAATTAAATTTTGCAATAATGATATCTTTAAACTTGTTCGTTACTTAATTATTTGGTATACCGTTCGGATCAATTCTTTGAGAAATCGTTACGATCGCGTAAACCATCTGCATCAATACTAACTATCTATTAATATTTTCAATGCCTTGAATAACAATTATAAAACAATATATACTTTGACGTGCTGAGAAATATATGTGGTACAAACTTTTATCAATTACATGGCAGACTAAAGTAAACATCGTTAGCTAATCGTATGGAAGGAAATATCGTATTAAAATGTATTGCTAAAATATTTCAAATGTATATTTATTTGCAGTAATTGGATAAATGATCACGTTCAATTTAAATATTTATTACTAAAATGATTAACTTTATAATTGTTTCTTTGATTTGATATTTATTATATACATTTATTTTTCTTATAAAATTTTGTTAAATTACATTAAATTGGTTGTTAACTGCTGGTATAAAGTTAATCGTCACATAGAACCATAGAAGTGACCTTATAATGTTACTATGTATGAACTATTTCCAATGATGCGTGAAAACTGTTTAATAAAATATAAAATATACATACTAAATTAGATATCTAAAATATAAATGATGGATTTTCAAATTAACTTAGATATACTACAAAATATCGTGTTTAATTTTTATGTTGATGAATAATCTGACTAACATTAAATAATAATTATTATTTTCAATTGGTATACACATTAAAATGTTATAAAATTCAAATAACGTTCGATTTATATTTCTCGAACATTAGAACAATTTTATAGATTTTTGTTGTTTACAGTGAAGGTGATACACTTGGTAGTCCCTTATTTGGACGGACATAAAATAATAATGTAGGATATTGAAAAAATAATTTTACATGTTCTGTTACAATTATTATGACTCCAAGGTATCCCAATCTTCGTTTAACATAACCTCGAAACATTCATAGAAGTACGCTTAATTAAAATGTTTTATATTCTATAGTGTTAATATAATATACTTATTGTCTGTATATATTGATTAAATAAATAATATAATTATTATGATATTATCGTGTTCAGCTAATTATATATTTAATATTTAAATTACATTTAAATCGTAGAATAATTATTCTCATTTATCGACTTTTAACATAAGTATACATGGATAAATTCTCGGCGATCAACTCGGAAACATTCAATAATTTGTTTCGAAATCCATTTGTAATTTCGAGAAATTCCTTTATCGATCGCGTTATTTTGGAAAGTCAAAAATCAATCGGAAATATGGAGATATATTATAATTTATAAATTATATGTGTGCGCCGTGGGGGTAGAGAAAAATCTTTACACACAAACGCGCGCGCGCGCGTAATAATAATGTGCTTACACGTGTAAAGTGTGAATATCGATGATTTTCATCGATTGCGGTGCAGACGTGCAGTGCGCTAGCAAGTCGAAAAACCGCAAGACCCGACCGACCGTTCAAAACGCAGTGGTAAATCCCATTTTTAACGTTTATCGTGTGTTATACGTAAACTTGTGGCCAATACACGTCTCTTCGTACTCTCGAACACTCAATAATATATATATATATACATAAATATGAAGACGACGCGTTCTCCGTGTTTATATATATATATACATATAATTTTTTTTGTTTCCACGGCCCAACAGGTAAGAGGCGTGTCGGCCGTTAATGGATCGGGTTTTCGAGATAGATGGAGAGAACGCTACGGGAATTTATATATATATATAATAATAATAATAACCGGTACTTATGGCATAGAGAGTGCATTATGAGATATTTCTTTGGACGACATTATATATACGGACGACCGTAATAAGCATTTCCATTATCCTACGTGATGGACTCCCTTCCTCCTTATATCACACACACACACACCCTGCGGTTGACGGTACGCACTTTGGAAGGATTAACATTTTTTTTCTCGTTACCATTATTCTTTTTTTAATGCATTCGGCGTCGCCGTTCGAATGACAAGCGACACACGAAAATCCCGTCTGCCAGGACGAGAGGAATTATTTTCGTCGCCATTTTCTCCAAGATTACTCGCTAATGAATAATTATGAAAAATTGATCAAAAACACAAAATTTCTGTTGATTTTTTTGTCGTGATGACTGCGTGTAAAAATCAAATAACAATATTATATATAGCAAGATGTGTTTTGAAATATCATTATATTATCTGTATATCATACGATATAGTTGTAGTATAGGTACTTCGCGAGGTTAACGTTAATTAGCCATCCGATGCGTGTGTACCTCCACTTCGGTACAATCGGACGCCAGCATCTGCACGAAGATTTGATGGCCGAACACTACATGGACCGACGGACGGTTGAGTGTTATTAGGTTTTTTTTCCTCTCCATCTGTAATTTGCCAACGTCGTCCCGCGGCCCTCTCGGCTTAACGCGTATTTGACGTCGCAGTTCGACGTGTTTGACTCATCATCCGACAGCGCGCGCGCCCGCTTTGTGCTCCGGACAGCTCGGCCGCCGTCAGAAGGCTAATTACCGTACGACAACAGACCGTCGACCGGTTGATGTATTATGTGTTTCGCGTAGCTGTAGCACATATATATACCACATCACTATATGACATGGCTAATATGATATTGTGTACACGAGAAGTAGGTAGCTGGTATAAACCAGACGTGGTACACTCGTTTCGTTACATTAATCTTACTCGTACTTGACGCCTATGTACAGTTAATAAGATAAAATAAGCTTAAGAAAGCTCAATTCACAACCGTCGTTGGATACAAATCGATTTTCTAACTCTTGTGCATGTCCGCTCGACGAGAGATAAAGATTCTAAATACCAGGATGGTGTTTGTGCGTCTCGTCCACCTGATGGGCAGCGACAGTAGTTGTAGTAAGACGTCAAACCATTAACTACATCGTATAGTTAGTTGTACTTCTATTATAATAATAACGTACACTGTAAAATGATATTGTATTGTATACAACGTTTTCTCTATTAATAAATCGTTACAAGATTCGTAGGTACTATACAGGAGGAAACACACGAAAAAACTCGTCCACATAGCAGCGGCCCGCATAATAATAATATGTAACCCGTGTCTGATCGATGCGGTCGCTTACAGATTTTCCCGGCAGCAGATTGAATGAAAATAGTCATAATAATAACGAGAGTGAAAAAACCGTCTTAGTCATTTTGTGGATACGGTGCCTATTTTTTTTTTATGTAAATCGGATCGGCGGCGACGGAGGTGTCAACCCGCATCGAATCGTAGCGCGTGTTTGCCCGCTGCCATGCGTTTGGCACCGATCGCGCGGGGACGTGTCTTATGATTGAAAAATGCGTGTATCATTATTATATTGTTATTGTGTAGCCGTGTTTGTGCCGTTGTCCGAGAATTAATTTGAAATTTTTTTTTACGCGAACAAAAAATAAAACCAATCTCTCGCATCAACTATACAGGACGTTACTCGGTGAATATGCGCTCGATAGCGTACGCCAAAATCCGAACGGACGTCGCGTACAATATTCATTAATAATAATCTATGACAATCATGGTAGTATAGAATACTATAGATAATAAAAGGGTATAGTAAGTAATAACAATCATACAAATCGTTGGTAACGGGGTAACGGAGCGGCACTGTACAGGGGGTGTTCACAGTCGTGTATGCACGACATCTCTCTGTCAGTGGCATTTCCTCGGGGCGACCTATGCTCGCAGAAGGAAAAGAAATAACTGGTCTCATACTAGAGAATACACATACTACTGGAACATAGGTACTATTACTGCGGTTGGGTTTTCAATACGACGACATTGGTATTATATACGCGGTGCGTGTGTGTTGTGTAATCGGCGCACCGGGCATGTAGTAATGGACCGAGAGAATTCCTCGGCCGACCTCGTGAGAAAAACGTTTTAAGACTATTCGTTCGACGCCGGGTATAATAAGAGCTTCTAACAAGTATTGCCATCGTTCCAATGGTGTAGGAAAAAACAAAATAAATAATACGTCGTCGTCGAATGTGGCCTGTGATAAATGATGATAACAATAAAATAGCATAATTCAACAGACTACTCGTCGATCTATCCGACACTGTGTTTTGTTGCCGGCGAGACCAAAGTGGTGTCGAAATCATACCTTTTCGATTTTCTGATTTCGATACGTGTCACGCGCTCGCTCGCCAATTGCCAGTTTTTTATTATTAAATAGTCGTCGATTGCATGTGGTTCGAGCATATTATATTATAAGTACTGCATATTATATTTTTATATGTCCGAAAAAATAATAACCGTATAGTATATTTATGTATATTGTATATAATATATATTATACCGCCGCCACTTTCTCCGCCGCCCGACGATTATATTTTTTATCGCTCGCATTTCGTAAAACGCGCGTATATTGGTAATTTTTTTCTCTATAGATTTCTCTACAATAATATGATATTATAATGTGTATTTATACGCTACATATATTTAGCGGACCGGGTGACGTACGCGAAAAACAGTGGTCGGGTCGCAGTGATTTCAATAGTCGTTTCGATCGTAACCGATTCATGTTTTTTTTCTGATGCGCGCTCTACATTCATACCTATTGTTGTCGTCGTTGTCGTCGTATGCAAATAACTGGTGCGGTGGACACTCTCTCGCACGGCGGATTTTCGTTGAAAATTCTTCGGCCAGGCACATACACAAAACCAGTCTGGTCAGGACTGGTTGCCGCCGCCATTCTTTGAAATCGACCGGCTTTAGGTTTTAGGCTTATGGTAATAATTAGACGAAATCTTGGTCAGAAATTTTACCGTTTAAAATGGGATTAATTTCATAAACCAAACGGGTGTGTCTGAGATTGCTTCCGTTTTTCCGTCGAGAAAATCTTTGAATTATAATCTCGTTTCGCGCTTGTTCGTCTGGGCATCAATCATACGACAGCTATGTGTTAAGTAATATTATAAATATTATACATTATAAACACACGATTGTTGGTTATGATGAGGTACAGTAGTTGTTAATTAACCGGTCGGCCACCGTTAGGGAGATTTCTCGCTAAATCTTCGAATACGTTTTTGCTGCTCGATCAACGCACGCATAATTCTGGGTTTTAATCTGGGTTTCGTAATGAAAACTAAGAAGAAGTTGAAAAAAAGCTTTTACTAGCCACCGTTGCAGATTAATGACACGTTGATAATTAGAAGAAGACCTACCTATAAATATACCTAATATTATATCCTATATTGCTATACCTACCTGTGCAGTTACACCGTCAGCTGCAGCGACCTATCACTTTCCCGCCGCGCGCGATTGCGTTTGTAGAAACTCTTCGTTATAATAATCGACCGATCGTTGTCGTAACAATAGGAAATGATTTCGGACGCTAACGTGAGCAATGATACCTATAACATAATCGATACCGTGTAATAATATAACCACCGCAAACGACTCGAATTCGTACCTACCTACGCAGTCTTTTATAGGTAATATGATACGTACCTACAACAACCATATTTTAATACTGCACACGTTGCAGACATTTGCATACATTATGTATGTGTGTATACGTCGGTAAACGCGCGTTTTATTTTCTCTCTTAGTTTTTGGACATTCCGACCAAGACTAATGGGCCTAAGGGAGTTCTCGGATAATTTTTTTCATACATATACACATACGACGAGTGTGGGTAACGGACGCGTCGTCGTCATTATTATTTTATTTTATTTTTGGTTTCGGTGCCGAAACCACTGACGGGCGGACGAATTAGCTGCCGGTGATTTATAACGTGTTCGAAATCACGACCGGTTCGACTGGCAATCAATTCTCGCCCAGGGCGCGCATGCTCACAGCTGCAGACGCGCTTGTGATAAATACGTTCCTCGCCGCTATACTTTTCCATGCACACCATGACGTATAATATATATATAATATTATACCGACGATTTTTTTCCGTTCGTTATTATAATAATAATATTATACACATTTTATCAACGTCGTCGTTTTCACGCCGTAGCGCGTACCGACGCCGACGGGGTAGTTTGAGGGGGTTATAGCTGATGACGAAGCCCTAGCTATGTGGCAGTGACGGCGACGCACACATAAGGTTTGACGCGATACCGGTGAAAAATAATACGCGATATGTCCGTCCCCTGGTGAGAGCGCTCAACTATACGTTATTTGTGAATATATATATATATGTAATGTACAAACGTTTATTATAAAACGACGATTTTTTTTCTTGTGTCACAGGCGGCGTTCACCAGTGGATCGAAATCTTTGCACGAAGCACTCAGCGGCAAGGCCTACTTCCGATCGGTGACCGTGATGCTGCCGCTAAACTGGCCGGATCATTGTGTCGGTCATTTACGAGGCATCGTTAGCAGCCAAGGAGAGACACCAGACGTGCACATTGGACTCCCACATCCGGTTCACGGAGACGCCCTGTGGACTCAACAGTCGCAAGGCTGTGGCCGCCCTGGTGATGGCATATACTCTAGTTACCGGTTGTTCCAAGAACCCCGGGAACTAGGTAAAGAGCTCACCAAACAGTGGGCAAAATACCGGTATGGTGTATTCGACGAGGTTGGATACGCCGGTGATGCGGTCTACCCGTCTTGTTACGCATCCGAAACATCTCCGGCCGAGGTCAACGGATGTTCCGACAAACCCATTTCTCAAACTAGGTACGTGTGTAATGGTGACTTGTATTTAACGAGACTTTTTCATGAGACTAATTTTATTTATTTATTTTTACAGAGCTTGTGATTCCATCAACACGACAACATTAGTCCACCCAGAAGCAAAAACTTCACTTATGTTTTCCACGGCACCTCAAGTGACCAAGTTTTGCGACGCTTCCAGCCACGACCGTTACGCGCCCACCAAACAAAATGCACTTTGCGGAAGGCGGAGCATCATGGAAGTCATAAACACTCATCCGGACTTTACCAAAGGGTAAGTGATTACTGAGCTATGTACACCGTAATATTTAAATACGTGTATATTTACATAATACATACATAACTTTTTTAAGAATGTTTAATATATTTTTTCCGTCGTGTTTAGTGTTAATTTGTCGGGAAATCAAAATTTGACGCCAACGTTCATCTTCAAGAAAGAAATGCTCACCAGATACGTAGTGGTAATCGAAGACACGAAAGATATGATGGAAAGGGTATGTACCGCAGAATTTTTTACGTATAAATCATAAAACTATTATGATAATTATTTTAATATTATATTAATAATTATAATTATTACTATGCAGGAATCTTGGAGCTTTTTACGATTGGCTATTCGTAAATGGGCTGTACATGATCTTCCAGCCAACACTGAAGTTGGATTAGTATCGGCCAACGATTCTTCAGCTAATCGTCTGCACGGACTAAGTAGATTACAAACATCGGACGCCAGAGACCAAGTTGCGTCGAACATCCCATACTCTACAGGGGACTCGAGACTGCCAGCGTGTTTAGCCTGTGCGTTGAAAGAAGCTATACAGGTGATAAATCATTTCAATGAGACTTCTGTAGGACAAGTTCCAAAAACAAAATTCACTTATTTATCTGCTATATTTTCTATTTACAGATGTTAGAAACCCGCGCAAGCAATAGTGGTCCCGCCAGTTCAGTTATTGTGGTGATTGCCGCTGGAACGTCTACGTACACGCCTGAATTAGTTAAACAAGTGTCCGAGGCCAGAGATAAAAACATTCGTTTGGCTACTATTACATATCCGATGATCAATCGTTTCAAGTCCCTGGACTGGATGGCTGACAAGACCGGTGGTGTTTCATTCACAGTTACTGAAAACCGATACAATATGGCTACGTCGTATTTGTCCACTTACTTTAAGTTGACAAATGTCATGCGCAATATAATGGAAACGTATTACCAAGGCAACAAAGGTGATTTACCTGTGGAAATTCATAGACGTGAATTAACTGACGATGGACGGACCGTGGTAACGGGAAGCTTTGTTTTGGAGGACCACATGGGTGAACCGGCAAAGTTCACCGTTTATACGCACAACACGGAAAACCCACTAATCAGAGCCATCACCTTGACCAGTCCATCGCAACGAGTCTACTCGACTCGATCTGATTCACTGTTATCGCTTAAAATGCTCAGCGTGCCAGCGGCTATAAACGAGGTAAATACTATTATTACGATATTTATGTAGGTAGTTGTTGTTTTTAAAAGTTTTTTCAATTTTAACTGATTATATATTCTCCGTTTTACAGACCGGAACGTGGACATACCATATCGAACGATTCCAGGGAAGTCCGCAACCGCATTACGTGCAAGTGATGGCCAAACCGTTATCGAAAAATTCTCCAGTGGTCAAAGCTAGAGCTTGGACAAGTGGAACGACTAATCCATTGACGATTTACGCTGAAGTCAAACGTGGTGACTATCCGGTACTTGGTGCTAAGGTTGAAGTGTCTGTTATTCGACCTGGTTTGAATGGTTCAAACGCACATCGTGAAAAGTTTGATCTTTTGGATACCGGAAGTGGAGGTCAGTACTATTTATAAAATTTGTGTTTTCTTAAGTAGTAATAACCCACTATCAAAAAAAAAAAAAACGACGACTTATAATTTACTGTTTTTTTCTAAAGATCCAGATATTATGAAAGGCGATGGAATTTATTCAAGATATTTCAACCCGATGATTGGTGGACTCGGAGTTTATACTTTTGAAATAACCGTTTCTGATAGTAGCAGCAATGCATATACTTGGCAACACAACACCCATCGGAACATCGAACGAAATCCCGTAAATTCTGGTTAGTATAAAAATATAATAATTTTGTTTAATCAACTTATAAGATTTTCCTTAATGTTATATCATTGTATGTACAGAGTCTAATTGCTGCGGATCGTTTATGACATCACCATCAGTGGAACAACTGAATCCCTTTCAACGAATCATCGCTCCGCTTTCCGTTACATATACTGCCGAAGATCTATCATCATCGTCGGTGAACGTGGGCCGAGTGGGTGATTTAAAATCCGAGATTGTCAAGTCCGAATTAAAAGCCCGACTTACATGGACTTCTCCGGATATGGGTGGAAACTCTGTGGCCCGGTACGAAATTCGGTATTCACAGTCACTTCGGTCCTTACTCAATGACTTCGACTCGGCACCAGTTTGGATTCATGGCGTCCCGCTGCCATTGGCCCCAGGCTCAGAGACTGCATTCTCCGTGGATATGAACAAGACCCCCGAGCTTCTAGACCAGACACTCTTTTTGGCCGTCAAGGCGTACGGTCGCGTCGAGTCAGATGCGATGCCCGGACCCGTGTCTAACTGGGTCAGGGTGTTGGTGCCGTCACCACCGCCTCCGCCATCATTGATCACCACTCATTCATCAGTGTCTTCGGCCGATCCATCTTGGACATCTGCCAACCAGAACGTCATACCCGGGATCGCACGGGACTTTGAAATGAATTACGATGTATTGGTGCCCGCCGCGGGTGGCCTGATGCTACTAGCTCTACTCTTGCTCATGTACTGCGTATTTTGCGCCGTGAAACGCAACCGGAAGCCTGAGAAACAATCGCCAAAGCCAGAAAAATCGCTCAACGTGTCAGTCATACCCAATGGCAACGGCGGTGCACTGAACATTTCATCTCCCATGAACGCCGTAAAGACTGAACTTGAATCACATTTTGAACCTTGTCTGATAGACACGGGTGATCCAAAAAAACGGTACAGCGTGGCACAATACGGACCAGCTGCGACCAACGACCATCACTACAATCTACAACAACAGCAGCATCAGCAATCGCACCAACAATCAAACCAACAACCGCATCCTTACCATCACCAAAGTAATGGTCACCTCAGTGTTATTGCCGGAGCAACGTTGACCCGTGCACCGAAACCACTGAGTCCGTATCAATCGTGGACCGCTTCTCAGCTATTGCATGAACACGAACGCAGAACTAGTCCGTACGGTCAAATCGGTGATTTCGAGAACCAATATCCGCCACCCGTTCCTCCTCTACCGGCCTACCAACAACAACAGCTTCAGCAACAACAACAGCAGCAGCAAGCAAACGCTGAAAACATATATGGAACGGCACCAGGCCATTTCCAGCAGCAACAAAACGGACTTCCGCCACCCGGCCAGTACAACAACTATCACCGGAACAATATGATCCTGTTCAACCAGAGCCTACAAGGATCGCTGAGTTCGGTCAGTAGCGGTGACAAGAAAAAGCGAAACATAACCATGGTATAATTACAGAAAATAGTGAAGAAGACGACGACGACGGAGCGTTGAAGTTAATAAGACTGACTACTTATTTTGTGTGACTTAGGTCTTCTCCGACGCTAATCGTACACGCGTGTACTGTACTGTCTGTTTACCGGATGTTTTTTGTTTTGCGGCTTCTAGTCAAATTCACTAATGTAGACTAAAAACCACCACACGTACAACCAAGTTATATTTTGTTTTTTGTTATGATCTCACATGTTTCTTGTAAAATACTTTTGTAATTAAATTAAAATAATTTCCCCTCTTGTATAATGATGGTAATTTATAATAATAGTTATCATTATTTTACTATTACTATTACTACTACTATACTACTACGTTCGTTAAGGACCCCAGTATAAGCCTTATTATTACGAAACTGCCTCAAATCCCTAAATAGATAGGTAAACTGACAATTATTATTATATTAATAAGTCGAGTGTTATGCACCGTTTTGTGCCTTTTTTTGTATATTATATTATTATTATGTAAAGCGTATTGTATACAACACGACCAAAAAATATTATATTGTTAAAATATTATGTCTAGCTATTGACTAGCTATCAGTTTTACTTTAGACAACAATAATATTTCTTTTATGTCCAAAATATTTATAAAATTATATATTTTTGTACCTAAATTTAAGTTTGTTGTAGACTATTTAGCGAGTAAGCCATTGTGTATATTCATATTGATGATTTTGTAAAAATTATATATAAATACCATATTATATTAAAAGAATAACAGTTGTGTATTTTTTTTCATTTTGACATAAAATATAACAAAAATAAGTGCAATATATTTTGTTAGGTGGTGACAAACTAACAAATTTATAATTATGAAATACCTAGTATTGTTTTCTATGAAAGAAGATAGTTTTTCATGAAAAGTAGTATAATTAATTATTGTATTGGCTTATTGCTATTACTACTACTTAAATAACCCACTATTCTGAATAATTTTTTCGAATTGATTGAAAAATTCCATAAAACAACCTGTAAATTTATAATAGGAAATAATAAAATACAAATAAAAATATAAAAATAATGTATTGAATTGTATACATTTAAACATTTTGTTATATTATTATAACAACTATTTTAAAACAATGTTCATAGTCATTTATTCTTATCATTGAAAATACAAGATTTTAATAGAATTGTTTGTCAATAATCACTTAAATTCATACAACCATTTATAGGTCTCACATACCAATAATTTTTTGAATTATATCTTCTTCCTCTTCATCGTAGTAGTCATCAAAGGAACTTCGTTTTATTTTAGTAAAATGCTTTTGTTCTGTTTTTAAGTTGTAAACGCCATTCTACAACAATATATTAACTAAATATAATTTTCTTGATAACATTAATATTATTTGTGAATAAAATATATTAATATTTGAATGTAAGACTTTGTCGGAAACCATTCGATTTTTTGAAAAAAAATAATAATTGTTTTTACTAGTTTAGTTTTATAAATTAACTTAATGTGAACAAACTATTAATTAATATCTTAATCATTACATGGTAAAAAATTTCTAAAATTAATTAATTATAGTTCTAAATATAATATAATTTGAAGCGTTGGATGTATTGGTTAGTGAATATAAACATGTTACATTTTAAGTTCAATGAGATATTAAACCGTATGATTATTATATAGCTAAACGATTTAGGTGTTTAACGGTTAACTACATTTAAACTTAATATAATTATATATATTACCTCATGTGATTTCAAAGACCTCCTCCATCTATTTCCTGCCGCTTGCGACCATCCATCAGCATTTTGAGAGTTTTTCGGTTCAAGCGTATCGTTACCTTTATTAATAATATTAGAAAAATAAAGACATAGGTATTTACTTAACAATAATATATATTATATATATATATTATTCATTTTTTGTTATTTTTGTGTTAACCCTTTATTTAAAAGAAAAACACTAATCACTTAAATAAACTTTGTAGACTTATTATTATTTAAATAACTTGTCAATAATAGTGTTGCAGACATTGATCGAGTTCACAAAATGTTTAACTCGTTAAAAGAAAAGTATTTAAATCTTTAAAATGTTGTTGAATATGTATTTCATACAAATATGTTGCAATAATGTGATACTTACAGGGTCCTTAGACTATTTGTTAATTTCTATAAAAATGTATTAATACAATATGTTGAAATAATTATAATTATAAAGAATTATTATATGGTTATTGAAATAGTTGTTTAATTATGTCGAAGAGTATATTTACCTGCTGTTAAAAGTTTTTAAGGGGCTGAGTGATAACAACTAAATATACATTCGTGTAACTGTGTATACTATATGTAAATATTATGTTTTATTATGTGCTAAAATCTGCCATCATTTAGGGATTAATTGAATTTGTAACGTTTAAAAACTTGAACTTAAAGTTTTATAGAAATCAAATCATAATAAGCAGTGCCAAATATAGAAATTTCAGATTGCACTCTATGTACCTTGAGCATAAATCCAGCCCTGATAAATTATAAATATATCTTTTGATTTTAAAAACTAATAATCATTATTTATTCCACTAAAGACAATAGAGTTTGCTATTAAAAAAAAACTAACAATTTTCCTAAAACATAACGTAATATTTCTTACCGACTTTAAACACCCACGAGCCGTCAATGATTTGATTTTTGAATCCCCAAGATATATTGCCGTTCGGTACCACCGAAGTCATCCACCAGCTATTGGGAGGCGAGGAAAATGAAGTGTACTTCCATTTGATCGGTCCATCCATTTTAGTTCTAAACCACCTGACCGACGCCAGTTCATTTTCATACTGATCGGAATACGAGAATCCACCACCGGTTATTTCTATTCAAAGTTAAAATTGACATTTATTTTACTATTTGAATAAATATTATATTACTAAAAATTCTGTGTAAAGCTTCAATTTTCTTGAACTTAATTTTAAGAAATTATTAAAATTTAAAATTTACATTCTTTGACTGCGATGGATAAAATAGAAACTTAAAAGATTGGTGTTGCGTTACATAAATAATGTCAGTCCGTAACGGGTAGAAAAATCAGAATTAGGACACTACTCATAAACCTAATGTGGTAATATTTTTAGTTACTTGATAAATCAACAATGAGTAATTTAAATAATTTAATCAACTTAAACTCCATTAAAATATTCTAAAAGTAATCCATTATTTATAATTGGCTTAGGAAAGTCTTTTTTCTATTATAATATACTCGTAATGTCATAATAATAATTATGTAGACAAACAATTTTATATTTCGTCTTCTTAATGTGATAATTTTATTTGTATTGCAGAGTCAACATCCATTAAGATTGCAACAAATGTGTGTTGTATGTTTTATTCTCGACCACACATACAAACACACATTATGTATGAACTGGCAATCGTCATTTAGGTTTACTGTTTATTATTAATATTTTGATAAAAAATTAATGAATGAACAAAGAAATGTCACTAACCCACAACAGAGATAAATGATAATTCACTTATTTTTTTCCTTACCAGTAACGAGCAAAAACTTTATACATTTAATAATGGACATTAAATAACATAATATTTCTACATAAAAATTAATGTATACGACTTCATTATATAACGATCACACCTATTTTATTTATATCATGATAATCTAAACACGCAATCAACATTGTACCCTATTGGTCAAAGTCATTTACAAATATGACCAGTTAATGGTTTTATATATATAAAAAAAAAAGTTTTGGATTTAACATTACATTTTACTTAGTGAATGCAAATTAGCAAAATAATAGGTAGTGCACATTCAAAAATATTAAAAATGATTATTTAGATTAAACTACTAGTGCTGTAGATAAAATTATAAATTTGAATATGACATATCGGCATGAGAGACAAGTACGGCAATTTTCTATTTTACTCAAAGTGGTGTACTTATTTTTTGTGGCCTTGCACGTAGATTCCCTATTATGAAATAAATTATATTATATTTTATACATTGTGGATTACTCAGATTAATTTTGCGTACGTTTTCCTTTGTTAATAATATTATACTTACATGCTACAAGAGTACCTACATGAAAAACGAAAATTACTAAAATACAATTTTAAGTCATTTACAAGTAGTGAAGAGTTCAAAGATCTATAAAATATGTATCATACTCAGTACACAGTACATCAAATATTGTTCAATTAATTATATTCTAATAAATGTTTTACGTATTATAAATTATACATCATAGACTCTGTGGTATTAAATTACTAAATAATAGATATAATGTTGTATAAAATAAATAGGTAAAACAAATTTACCGTACTCAGAAAAAAATATACAATTTTGGAAAGGTATTGATTATAATGACCACAAATGTATAGGCATTTGATTTACATGTATCGAAAAAATAATAACTATACAAAATAATATGCTACCTATATGTTGGTAGTCATATAATACCAGTCAATGATGCGTCTTAATGTTACTTTAAAAATTATTATTTTTTATTAATTTCTTTTAATGGGAGAATTCTTTATTCCATGAAATCTAAAATTTGGTTTTAATCCACACATAATATTCATATTGATGAATCATTTCATACGAAAGCTTTTCTTTGCGGAGATGGTTTGTGTCAGTCTATATTTCTAAGAATATTTATTATTAGTAGTAATTTATTTTTAGTTCTTACATTAGTAATACGATATGTTTTCTTGAACTATTTTCTGACAATAAAATCACGTAAGTACCTATATTAAAGTATTAATTAAAAATTGTATAAAATTATAATGTATATTATGTTTGTTAAAAAGTGTTCATTTAAATATATATACATAGGTTTTACATAATTATTTTTAAATTCAAGAAAAAAAGTAATGAGGAGTTTTGTATTTACATTTCGAATGTCTATTTTAGTACAAAAAAGTCTACGGTTCTTTATTCATAATTACAACAAACATAAAACATACAATCATTATTTTAAATAACCGGTTTTGCATAAATGTTTCGGTTTTTCTTTATTCTTAATTTGCCGTAATAAACCACTATTAAAGTTACAATTTTAAAGCTCTTGAAAGGTGATGATAAAAACAAAAAAAAAAAACAACACATTATTGTAAAATAAATCGTTCCGTTAAGAATCTAAGTATATAAATCTATATATTTAATTTTAATGTAAAAATTCATAATATTACATCATATATCAACAAAAAGTATAATCCAAAATGTATTTATTTATTAATCGAAAAAAAATTTTTTTTTTAGTTTTTACATACATATAGAATATTTAATATATAGCAATGTTATGTAATATGCCTTTAAGTTCATAGCTATTCTATCACACATTGGTTGTACTATTGTGGTGTGATTAAACTAATTTATAATAATGATACTTTAAACGTTATGTTAACCACATAATATAAAAATATTGTTAGGTACATATTGTAATCTAATTCGTTTTATACGTCTCCGCTAGTTGTGACAAACTATAAAATGATTAATTTAATAACAATAATTGTGCTATATGTCGTATGCTGTAATATACTAACATTTAAAAAAGTAATAATATTATTATGTATTATAAAATTAAATTTTTCATATAAACAAAGTTATAATTATAGGTAATCACAAGTAAATTCTTTTTAATGTTCTATTGTCTAGACATGTTCATTTTTATATTATTTACGAGTATATAATTTGTATAACATAAAAATATTGTTTCGTTTTTCACTATCATTTCTACCAAACATACGTACTAGCTATTATTATATATAAACTTAATCAAACAGTCGGGTATAGATATCCATAATGTTTTTATTTTTTATATTTACAAGATATAAAGAAAAATACTATTTTACATATATCATATATATATATATACATATCTATATAAATGTACAATAAATATGCATCGATAAGATGACTAAATACGTAATACTAATCATCTGCACTGTAATTTATCAACATGCAATTTATATTTCAAAATAACAGATATTTATGCTATTTATATCTATTTATCAAACCGGAACAGTTTTATTTTTTTAATGATACTTTGAGTTGAAGGTTAATAAAAACGTTCAATGGCATATAAATATTTATGGTTGGAGATTTCCAGTAAAAAAAAAAAAAATCGTAGTTAGATTAATTTATACATGAATAATATTATACTCGGTAATTTTACCCCAAACTTAGTAAAATTAAAAATATCATACCTATACATGGTAGTCGTTATAATAATTATACATGTATGTATATACAGTCACTTGAAATGAAAATTAGAGGGAATGACTTATTATAGTTTTAAAAATTTACTAAAACTTAACGAAGTATTTAAGTATATGTATAGTGTTATATATTATACTAAATATTATTATAAAATTAACCTTGAAGTTATTAAATTGAGTTCCTACTATTACTTATTAAAATATGTAGTCGTGTTATATTAAATATTTAAGATCATTATTACTCGCCTTCTTTATTAAGCGTTACTCTTAATCTGGTATCCCAGAAGCCGCTTGCCGAGTCCCTCCAAGTCCATCTTACCATCATGTACGAGTCAGTGACAGTATTGTTGAAGAACGACACACCACCGCTACCAGGGTCAGCTCTGTTGAGCACCCAAGGAGGCGACTAAAACATTGTAATTCTTTATTTAAAGTCATTTTTTTTTTTTTTTTTTTAAGTTTAATTTAAAACCAATTAAATTTACTATATTAACATTTAAAATAATATATTACTCACTTGGCTACCAAAAACGACGCCGAATAAAAAGAGCAACACCAATGGAAATGTGTTCGTCATCGTGGCTAAATTAACTCTAAAATAACATTATTATTACTATTACTATTAGTAGAAACAGTGTATTGTATGTTACGACTTTAATGGTAGTGTTGGGGGGAAAATCGAACCTTGGAATAGTAATAATTTGTATCGTATGTTTTGTTTGTTTTATTATTATAGTTGTTATTATTATTTTAAAGAATCAGATTATATACCTGGGCCATTTGTAGATTCAGATTCATTGATTTGATAATATTGTAATAGGTACCATACTATGTAATAGCCACTGATTATATTTTTTTTAAATTTACAATGCCAAAACGCTGAACGGTTCAGTTACCATAAACAGCGCATGCAGCATATGGACAGTAGACCATTATGTAAGTTATTTTTATGATTAAATTAATAAATTAATTTACCATGTATAGTTTTGGGCTATTAATTATTATTGTGGCATATAACTTGTGAAATACAACACCAAACTTGATATACAACAATAAAGTTATATTACGGTCGGTCAATTTTTATCAATCATACTACAAAATACGTTACACGTTACTTATACATGCGTCATTGTGAAAATTGTCAATTATATCATACTTATTATACTTTAAATGTATGGATACTGGATATCATATTTATTTAGAAGTTATAACAAAAATGTATCTTTATTTTTCCTTATCAATAAACTCCATAACTATTTAATTTAATACTTTGTTAATGTAATAACTATAAAAAGTATTTGAAAAATACACATAAAAAAGGTTTTTAATTAAGTAAAAAAGTTTAGTGTCTTCATAATTTATATAAAAAGTAAACATGAAAACTATATGATTAAACTATTTAAACTGTACTTAGTGATTCACCATTTCACCATGAATATCCATCTCCATTATTTTCCTTAAATAATGAAAATATTAAATGTTCTTGAAATTTTTTAATAAACTTGAATAAGTACTATATTTTCAAATTAAATATTGAGACTTTTTATACAATTTAAGCAATATCCTGTGGTAATACAACCTTATATTTTTTAAGTGAGATCCCCATTTTTTCTGTGAATTATTTAGTAAAGTAGTTAAGTATTTTTCAATTATTAAAATGTTTATATTATAGATAGTAGTACTTAATAAAGTAAATATAATATCGGATATAGTAGATATTTAATATTTATTATATTTTATAAATTATAAATTAATTTTGATAAATTAAAATAAATTACTTTAATGTTCAAATTATGATACCTATAACCCCCATATCTTCCAAACCCATTATCATGAACCTATTATTAAATTATTATTAAATATTAGTATATAATTATTGAAGTAAAAAAGGAGTGGGCATATTTGGTGAATCGTCCTGTATACATACATACTTTATTTTAAAACATCACAATGGTGAAATATTTAAAAATATTTAAAAAAAAATTCGATAGTAAGAATTTTACTTAAATCCAGATTACGACAAAATTAAACTAAAATTTATCAAAAGAAGTCTCGAAATTTGATATTGTCACAATTGTAACATAATGTTTAATCTTTTTTATGGGATATCTAACTTATTTTCTCCATCTTAGTAATAATATGTATACACTATAGTCTATAATATCTATATAATAAAATTAAATGTATAGCTTAACTATAGTAATTATAATAAATGAGTAACAAAATACTACCTAATCATAAATTAAATATACTTCAATGAACTGTGATCAAATTACAAAAATACATAATTTTTCTAGAAATTTCGGTAACGATATAATATAATATGATATACCACATGCTGTGCCTCAGTGGTGCGAATAATGTTTTAAATTGAATAAGCTTTAATAAAAATGGATTATTTGAATAGTGTTTATACTTGCTATTCTACCGCGTGTCTTTACCCGGTATCCAGAGGTTATGTTAGGTTTGGATAATAATATACCGTGAAAATAAATATATTACATATTTACAGCTTACGAACTTGTCACGACCCTATTGTGAGTTGTGACTAACTATTATTGTATTAAAAAATAAGAATTATAATGCGATAAGTAAAATTTAAGTGAAAATGTACGTCTCTGGTATCGAGGGGTCATCAAGATAAGACGCATCATGTCACCTATATAATATAGCCAATATAGGTATTTATATATAATATATACATAGGGAAATAATATTGGTATATGGTATATATTTATTTCATAGGTTCCTTGAAGGCATAGATAAAAATGATGGTTCTTTATACGCTTTTTTTTTACTATTAATACGAGTATGAATGATTAAAAAATAATCTATAGTATCATAATTCAAAATAATTAATAAGGGTTAAAATTTTAAATAATAAATGTATTATATCATTCATCATTCAATTATATTTATAAAAATATATCATATATGCAAGTATAAATACGGTATAAAAACGGGATGTGTATAAAACTATCCTGGGATAACACTAGTATAAATACAATACTGAATACGTTTGTAATATTGTCATGAAGACTATGCCAGACTATGCGTATTTCAAATACATAATCTTTTACAATTTAATACATCAATGTATTAAATTGTAAAAGAATGCTCATTTTGTATCATTAAAAATTAGAAGTATGACCAATTAGCATGTGAAGTTAGTAGCTGTTTTTTTATATGATTTTATGATAAAACAATGGTTGGATGTTGCTTATATTTTAATAAAACTGTTTTAAAAATTATAATTTGTTATATAAACAAAATTGTACTTAATTGAAATTAATGTTGCCATAAAATATTAATACTACGCTAATTATTTCATTAGTAACTTTAACGGATTCAATCGTAAGACAGTAATAATCTGCAAAACAATATAAGAATATATTATTATTTACTACTTTCGCCTTACTTTAATACTTACTCTTTTATGACACGTGTGTACCAGAATAGTCTATCCGTAACGCCGTCTCACTATAATTATTATAATATTAAAATTTTTTAAATATACATTAATATTAATTTTGATAACAGATAGTATTATATTATTAAAGTGTCATTAGAAGTAGAATAAATAAAAAATTAAATAATATGGCATTGCACAATATTATATATTGTTCCTTATGAGGCAAGTGAATAAAAAAACCGAAATAAATTTTATCATACCTATACAATGATATAAGATCAATAACTACCTAATTTTTTAATTGCAAAATAAATATTATGTGGATACCATATGTGGATAATACGTAAGAAGATATAATTTTGTTATCTGCTCCTTACCGATACAAAAAAATAATATAAAAATATTATTATGTACTATATAAACAATCTAATGTCATATCCATTCAATTAATATATTTTTGTTTTAAATTAATCCAATAAAATGTATCAGAATATCCTAGACAAATATATATACATACAAATATACAAATTTCAAATATCGTTTGCATAAGTATTAAATTAAGAATTTTTCTGTGAACAATTTATTTTTGTTTCCTCAAAAATGTAACTATAATACTTAACAATATATTTCATTTCATTTGAGATAATACAATGAAAATTGAAAGACAATGAAAAATATTATTGTCGTTGTGGTTTGAAATATTTTGAATGTTGGTAACGCAAGATGGCCGAGTCCGGAATCATACGTGGGAAGTAATATAATACCTACACTTCACCTAGACAAAATATTTCAATTTAGACTATCGTTGTATTAAGTACGTCAGGTATTTATCGTTTGTAACTGTATCACACATGTTTCGTGTAATTTATACATACAGTAGGTACTATAGTACATACACATAATGTACGCTAATATGTAAACGTATAGTATAATAACTATACACATCATAATATATCTATTGTATAACTATTCATATTATGTACTCTCAAATATAAAATCATTTCTAATACACTCGTCAATCAAAGGACATTTCTCAGAATGCAGATCGATAGGAGCTCTGAACTTTCCACGTGCACGTCACATAATAACACGTCGTAATTTATAAATTGTTATTAACGTTCATATTATATAGACATAATATCTGCTCGAAAAATATATAGACATCTTTAAAATAAATAGGTGTACATACGGCGTGTTTCTGTGCTCTATAAATATGATGACTGCATATATTATATACATAAATACGTATAATACGGGATAAAAATTAAAAAACGTCAATTCGCGCAATGTCATATACATGTAGGTATAATACGAGTTTCGAGCACTCCGAGTACCTATATAATATTATTATAATATCTGTATAGGTACAATGAGTATGTATTCTGACGTCGTCGTTTTTGCGCAATATTGTCATACCTGCGTTTTACCAAAGTCGACATACATTTTTTTCTGCCGGTTTATTTATTTTTTTTTTATTATTATTACAGGTCGTTTTTTTCTTTATTTTACGTCCCATTAAACTCACGTATATTATATTTACTCAGGTATAATGCGCATATATAGGCGTACACGTGCAATATGCGCTCATAAAAAAAATTAATAAACAGCGTGTGTAGGTATACATTTTATATTAGGTACTGCAGCAGTCATACACGTTACCAGATACCCTCCTATTCGTATAGATATACGCTGCGACGACTCGGAATATCACGACGACAATAGTATACGTGTACATTTGATGTATTTACAATATACGCACATAATAATAATAATAATGTATTTAAGTGTATGTATGCACGTATAGACGTATAGTATACACTGTATTGTGTGTTATGTGCATTATTTGCAACGAATTACGACTCGCGGAAACAAATCGTTTGAAATTTAACGACGGTCGTCGCGGTTTAATATTATAATATACTGTATATTAGGTTTATATTATATATACAATATACGTAGGCTTATGCGACGTATATATAGGTATAGGTAGGTACGTTGTCATTACGATGTGCTGTTTCATATTTTAATGAACCATTCATTTTTAAACACGCAAAGCATACGACGTATAGTTAACTGCGGGTCGATTTATTATAATCATAATATAGTATACATTATACCTATATATATATAATGCACTAAAAATTATGTGTACGTTAATTTTTCACGTTGACACATAAACGACGCGAAAAACTCATTGTGGTAAAAACCAGAAACAATACAATGCATTAGTAATAACTAATATTTACAATAGGTACATATTTTTATAAATAAGAGATTGTAGATGTTAGCACCGTGAAGGTAATAGTATTGTATTATAGAACTCCTTCATATAGCTGCAAAATTGCCACCTTGCAAACAAAAAAGTTTGAATTTTCAACCGACGGGATCAGTGGAGTAACAGATGCATTTTTTTTATGTTCTACGATTTTTTGGGTTTTGTTATGATAATTATTCGTGAAATGTGAATACGAATCGTCGAAAATATCAATTGAAACCATCGAATCTATGTAGGTACCTCCTAAAAATGAAATGCAAAATATCCCACTGTTATACGCTTATTATAATATAATAGTAAGAGAGAGATTGAGCTGCAAACAATATGCAGAATACTTTAAGTTATCTGTTAGTAATTTAAATATACCTACAATGATCGATATAACAAAGGTATTTTATTTTTATTTTGTTGTTTTTAATTTAAGTATGACCTTATAATTGCTCCAACATCAGCACCTAACACTAATATATTATGAGAGTACAGCGAAAAATACGCGTTGATGGCGTGACATAATTACACCGGATCACATAATAGTAGCTTACCTGAACCCTAGTCCCGGATTAATAAAATTGCGAGCCGATAAAATGTGACCAAACATAATATAATAATCACTACATACACGCGCGTATATCATGTACGCTTTTCACATTATTTTTTATTTTTATTTTACACGTGTTTTCTGTACACCCATCATATAGACATAATATACCTATAATATGACGTCGAACACCGCGCAAACGTGTGCACGGCCGTTCACTTTCGTTTAGTCGTAAAAATCGTTTCTTGTATATTGCCCGCACGGGATCACAATATTATATAGGTATTATAGGTATTGCAGGGCGAGGTACGCCTAACCAGCTCTTTAATACACACAAACAAATAATATACCTGCCAGCCAGTATTGTATTATTATATATATAGTTTATATTATATTATAGTGCCTGCTCATGTACGTGCGCCGATTTATTATCGCGAGCACGCGCGCGGAAGGTTAACACGCGATTACCGGCAATACCGTTTTGACGGCGGCGAAACGGGCGCGCGACCGCGGTTCTCAAAAATCACGTGAGTCCGATTCCGCACGGACGTATCTATGTGGGTACAAAAACGACCAACGGCGGTCGATAGCCTCTAAATCACCGAAATCACCTGTATAATATTATACATATAGTATGATTCGTTAAGCATACTCGCCCCTATTTATTTTTTTTTAATTAAAATGCATTCGAATTCTGATTTTTGGAATTTTTAAATAAACGTTAAGATCATATTTTAAAAGTTTTTTCATTTTTATACTGCTTAAAGAGTGTCCTTTGGCGATACAAACTTTTATTTTTCTAACGAGGAGGGAGGTCATCCTATTTTTACTGTAAACTACCTACCTACATTATGGATAATTTTAGGATTAGATTATTCAGTTATTATAATGTTTATTTTAAGGATAATAGTCCTTAATAATAGGCATACTAAAATTTTAAAAAGATTTAATATTGATATAATATTCATTATACTTGAGTCATTTTTACAAATTATAAATATTATTAATTAATATAAATTACTAGATATTACCCATATCTTTCAAACTCATTATAGTGAACTTATTATTATCACAAACATTAGTAATTTTCAACTAAATAATTTACTGTAAAAAAGAGGAACCTCATGTTTAAAAAAATAAAAGCTTATTTCCACATGACAGGTAGTATAAAATATTTTCTTAGTATATAATATGATATCTATTTAAAAATTCCACAAATCATAATTTTAATAAATGTATTATTAAAGAAAAAAATGAGGGGTGAGCAAACTCGGAGAATCTTCTAGTACATAGATATAGTATTAATCGTTTATTGAAAAGTCAACCTTACAGTTTGTGTATTTGGCATATGAGTAAAATTCTTTAGCCCACGCATTTATTGCGTGAAATGATGAATTATTATAGTATTTGTCATATTGTATATTAAAATGTGTGTATATATATTATATATATACATAATATAATGATTGTCTAACGATCATGACCAACTAAATATTATAGTCCATTGTTCAAGAATTTTTATTTTACTTTATATTTCATGAGTTCACTTTGGCCTTTGACAACTTTACAATATTATAAATATAACAGCGCCCAGTACTTACGCTCACGTACTTAAAATAGTACATTTGAGATTTGAACCACACAATATGTGAGTGGGTGTGTAAAAATAATTTACCGGAGAAGACAAATAGTATCAATTTATATAGGTAAGATATCATGTTATAATATTTTGACGTCACGGTTTCTATTAACTTAATAGTTAACCATCCGATATTTCGTATTCGGTATTCATTTCATAGTAAAAATCATAATATTCATTATCATTTATCATTACTAAAACATTGTTTGGTGTATGCTGTAGATTATTATAGTGTATTTCATTAAAATATTTCATATTTCCTCACCACCTTTACTCATTAAATGACAATAGCGTACCAATCTATATGTCTATTTTAGACAAAGTATTGTTTTATGTGGTGTATTTCTTAATTGTGATGTCTGATGTCCTCGAGTAGGCTTAATCCGCATAGAAGAGAATAGGTGAAATTCGGCAAAGGCAATAATGTAAACATTGTAAACCGCAGTTTTATCAAATTGTACATATTTTTTTAAATCTAGAACAG
Source organism: Rhopalosiphum padi (assembly GCF_020882245.1). Taxonomy (NCBI): domain Eukaryota; kingdom Metazoa; phylum Arthropoda; class Insecta; order Hemiptera; family Aphididae; genus Rhopalosiphum; species Rhopalosiphum padi. Next base: position 36,676,317 of record NC_083598.1, read on the forward strand.
TATTAGTCATTAGAAATACCAATATCCAATATTGGTTTAAATTGACTTTAAGAATGCATCTCTTAAGTCTGATTTAAATGCTTCCATCATCGTACGTGACATGGTTGAATTTTAAAGGTGTATATCGTTATAGTGTGCAAAATAAACTGAAATAACTAGAATATTAATAGTCAATTTAATAAAATAACTTTAAATTCTTATTCCACATATACATGGATATTGGATATATCTGTGTAGATTAAATTACAGAGGGCTATGTGGTGCATGATCCCGGAGTCCATTATTTTCCATATACGCGTTGTATTTTGACAAATTACACATTCAAAATTAATTACAAAAAAATGTTTGTTTTACATATACTAAAAATTTAATAAAGTTCATGGATTGTTTTATAACCTAAATTATGACAAAACATTAACGTACTTATATAGTGTTGTTTATTTATTTTTAATATTTGTTCTGCCCTCCAAATGAGGGTAGGTAATAGATATACTAATACAGCAGTAATAATATATTTTTCGCTATATCATCATTGGGTTGTGGAATGTACGAAATCTGTAATGAAATCTGAATTATTGAATATACGATAATACAGTTTTTTTTTTTTTTTTTTTAATAATAATAGCTTTATTGTAACAATAGCATTCATAGTATCGTAGTTAAATACATATGATGATGAAATTGCAGCGGCGCGAAACATCGTAAAATAAAGATTTATCATTCGTGGTTGATTAAGTTTATGTTCAAGTATAACATCATAATGTTTCTTACTATCTTAAAACGCTTCCAAACGGTGCAAGATAACCCGATGAAAAGGGTTAATTTCATAAATTTACTTTTAATACAAAAAGTCACAAACAGCCATTCAACCATGATCAAACTTAATCGTAAAATAGGTATTTTCAAATACAACAATATGAGTTTTAAAATCTAATCGTCATCTTATTTCTAATCCAAATGGAAACGGTCAGGAATATACATAATGCGATTAGATAATTTATAGTATTTATATCAAAATGATTAAACAAAAAGAAAATCAGAAAAAGATTAAAGATGCTTAATATTAAAGTACTTCAAATTATCAATACAGTATGTACCTATCGCTAATTATAATTCAAAAATGATCACTTTTATCATCAAAAATGTCTAAAAACCTCAAAAAGTTATTATTTGCGTGTTAAAAAAAAGTATACCATTTTCAATAATAAATCGTTCAAGTATAAAGAGCACCGATGTGGATGAAAATGCCACCTAAATAACATGTGAGTATGCGACTGACGCCCCTGCCGACGGACAACCTCGAATAATAATAAGTTTTTTTTTATTCGATTTGAACTTTTGCATTTTCAAGTCGCACGAGAAAGACATTTGCGAGTAGGAAATGAATAATAGTTCAAATAAAATATATGTCAAAATAATCGGCCAGTCGCCAGCCGCGAAGTCTTACGAAAAAATATTTGTTTTATACATATAACAAATACGTTGAATAATTTATTGAAAACGCCTACCCAGCACCCACTGTCTCACGATGGATGTATACAATGTAAACACTATAATAATATACATCATACAAATAGGTTAAAAAAAATTGTTTGGTATATATTTTGAGTTTATTTTTATTTACAATAACTAAAAAATATCGTAAATTTACTATAGCATTTTTTTTTACCATTGTTATTATTAATATTAAATTATTACAATAAAAAAATTAGGAACTGGTAGATTTCTCTGTTTTTTGTTTTTGTAAAAACTTTTTTTTTACAACAGTTATAATAAAATATTCATGTATATATTTATATATATATATATGTATCATATACTATACTGCAAAAAAGGATTTTTATTTTAGCGTATCTAAAATTCATTATACACATAAATACAACTACACACTGACTGGAGGGACAAGGGGAGGGCACAGGGCAGTAAGCTTAATTTGATAACAACAAACTGGTAGTAGGTGTGCTCGAAGAAACAATAATACAAATCTACTTTTTCAACAGAGAATAACAGCAATAATTTACATTAAAAATAATAATAAATAAATAACTATAATAATATAAAATATAAAAACGCATAAATTTCAAATTTACCACTTTACACAATTTTTTTTTATATATAAATCGAAAAGACATTTTGTTTTTTTTAAAAAATATTCACAATTCCTCGTTTTCAAAATACAATTGGTTTTTTAGTTATAATTTTTTTTTATGCATTATTAAGCATTGGGGAAAAAAATGGTAACCCACTATTAATAATAATAAGATGGGAGGAGGAAAAAAAAACAAAACAGTTTAAAACAATGATTCTAAAAATTATAAAAAAAAAATAATATCTATATATATATTATGATGGAGATACACATAGAGATAGGTTCGCAGAATTATATATATATAAATATGTATACATATACATTTATTTATATATGTATATATATATATATATATATACATATACATACATTTACAGACATATGTGGGGATTGTGGGCCATTATGGAGACAACTAGTTAAAGTCTTGTCACGCGGACTTGTTTTATTTTTCGTTGATATCGAAATCAAAACACAAATCACTACCTATATTATATATATTATATATAATATATGCATATATGTACCTATAAATTATATATATATATTATATTGGCTCAGACGATTTTTTTTATATATTAATATATACGTTTGAGGTTAAAAATGTCACGAAAATTATGATTTTTATACAATATAAAACACTATAACATGATCAATTTCGAGTGCGTTTCCTATTATAGCGGCACGTATTTGCGTTAATAATATTTGGAACAAAACAACGAGCAAATGAAAAAAACGCGATGGTGACATCACGCCAGAGGGATCGATGACGACGATGGTAAAAATTAATATAATCAAAAATGTACATCAAAACTAGTTGAATTATGTCAATTAGTGTCATCGATTATATGCCACGGCGACGCTCACGACATATCATCGTACACGATACACTAAAGTTGCAAAAATCCGTTTAAAAACAATTTTTTTTAAATTTTATTACATTCGATTTTGTATTTCTTAACTCCAAATTTTGCGCGCGTCGTGTTTAAAACCCTTAACGTGGCTCTTTGGCGTCATCGGGGCGTGACATTGATATTGTGTGTTTGCGTTGTAATTTGTGTGTCTAGCTGCTGACTGACTGTTGTGCCATGTGTAGTGGTGGTATATCCGCGGCGTCACGCTGACACCAAATATTGATCTCCATGTGAAAAAAATCGTCATCTGTCGTCCGCACAGATCGTGCTGAATATAATAACTTTGGAATTAGCAGTCGTCTCATACGATCAAAGGTTCTTGTCGCGAACTCTCATCCGAGCGGCGGCTATCGCCGGAGGATCGCGTCGACTGTTCCTGCGGAGAAAAAAAAGGTAATTCATTAAAAATCGTATTTTTGTTTTAAGTACCTATACAATATATTTTAACAATATTGTTTCCCATATTATACTGTCGTCGTTGTAGTAGTAAGTTTATAATAACGCGCGTCTATTTTTTTTTATATATAACTCGGACATTAACATAATATATTATAACCAACCTCACGTCTCAATTACAATGATTTCGCCCACGATTTGTACTTAAATTACCACGGTAGAGGATATAATATAGTTATAATAACAATGATAATATATACGCACACGATGTTTTCTTTCCCTCCCGACGTTATAAAAAAAGGTTTCAATGAGTATATAGTTTTATACGCGCCGCCGCTGCCGCCGTATATATTTTCTTTCTTCGTAAAGAATAGAACGCCGACGACTAGTATATAAAAAGATCGTAAAAAATCATATATTAACGTATAGATCAAATTCGCATCCGACTCCTCTATATATATGTAATATGTGTGTGTGTTCCGTGCTGCTTAGCATACCCGCCTGTACCATATTTGGACAAACTATACGGTGGTGGTTGTGTGAGTATATGTTGGCTTTAAGGCGCACAGAGTGTATTATTATTATCATTATTATTAGTTTCCTTCTTTTTTTTTTTTTAATTAAACGAGATGCGGCGGCATTTAAATTATTACGTATTCACGTGTGCAGCAACAATAATCGTCGACGACCGTCGACCTAAATGATTAAAACCGAAAAATAAAATAAACGCGTGGGTTTTATTCGTAAAAAATATAATCCGTTTTTGTCCAATAGAATACCGAGCTAGTATTTTGTATTATACTTATGTATGTATGTAAGTATGTGTTTAATATACACTCACTGTGATAACTGTCTTTAGAGGAATTGTGATGATCGTGTGCTTCGGACGATACGAAAACGGCCGCTTTTCCGCATCCGTCCAGTTGCCGTCTACCATTCTGTAAACAAGATAAAAAAAACATACGAATTTAGATAATACTATTATATATTATATGTTTGTATAGGTGATAATGAGAATAATGTGACAACTCTGCAGCTGGCTAACTTACGAGACGTCGGCTGCGTTTAACTTGAGTTTCCGCTGTCTCTTGGACCTGACGTAAAACGTGGTGCAGATTATGAACACCAATAGTACCGCCACGCTGACTCCCGATGCTATGCTGGCCGATTCGAGCATCACTTGTCGCCGGGCAGCTGTAGAAAGTCAAAAATCGAAATAGTTAAAAACACGAACGACGACTATTATAATACCTATACGTAGATATAATAGCATAAAACATATTTTAAACACACACATACACATGTATACCTACATAGCAACAATAGTTTAGGTCAAACTTTACCGTCGTGTAACACACTATAAGTATATACATGCCTATTGGCTATTATTATAATAAGCATGCGTTTACTTTGTACGCTTTTATTATCTTATCGTTATTTTCATAATGGACCTAGTAATATCGTTTACTATTTATATATATATATATAGCATATACCTATATATATGTAATCGAGCGGTGTCGTTTTCTTTTTTATTATTATTATTTTAATAACGCGACGGGCGCTGCAACGGAGGAGGGATGATGGCGCATACCTATAGTAGGTAAATCATTAGTATGCCGGACCGAGCGCGGGTTTGGTATGCGGTCTCGTTTCTTCTTTGCCTCCCCCTACACCTGTGCGCACATATAAGTCTACACACAATGTTATATAAGTGCGCGCACACACACGTACATGTATATGCAAACGCAAGTATAAACCTACATTATTATTACACACGTGATTTTGTGTGTGTGTGTGCGCGCACCAGTGTCCCCACGGCCCATTCATGCGTCCGATGCAGTTTGGACGGTCAAGTCTCTCTCGCCTCGTCTGTGAATTTTCGTCATCGTCTCGACGTGATGGCGCGCGAGCAGTAGTATACATCGTAATAATAATAATAATAATAATATTAAATCAAATCGAAATGTGGCAAACTCGAATGACGGCGGCTGTAGCGACGGAGACGACGAGGTCGCGGAGAGACGACGGTCGGGTCGCCTTCAAAAAATAAAAATAAAAAAATAACTCACACAATGTAACCTCCTCGTACTCCTCCTCCACCACCACCTTTACCACCGCCTTCGCGCCGCCGACGGATTTGTTGTTTCGTTTAATATGTTGTAGCAGCGGCGGTAATAAGAGATCGCGGCGGACGGCAATCAATCGATTTCGTCAAAAGCTATATTATACGCTGCGCAGGTCCCCACCCCTCTCGGCCACCCAAGTAACACGACATCGGTTTTTATTGTTTTTGGTTTTTAGTTTATTTTTCTTCTTTTTTTTTCTTGTTCGTTCGTTTTACAATTTGGAAATAGCGCACAGATGATTGTGTGCACCGTTTTCGTGGTGTACTCGACGGTTTTAATAAACCGCCGTCTTTTCTTGGACGGCGCCCAAAATCGCGGTCGTAATAATAAAAAGAAAAAAAAATGTAAATCGGTAGGCTTCGCGTGTTGATTTACTCGTACACAGATTTTTATTGTCATCTCCGCCGCTACCGAGCAGTAATTATTTTCGGAGGAAAAAAATCCCGTTTGTAAAAATAACGACGTCCATCAACCACTCGCGCATATTATATACATCATGTATATACCTACGTATAATATGACGTGGGGATTGGGGTTTAGTCCATCAAACCGCTTTGTATGCATATATGTGTATGTATGTTTTTTTTAATTTTTATATACGACGCATTATATACACACCAGAGTTCTCTGTAACTCGGTATCATATAATAATAGTATAATATAATGATAGATGAATGCGTGTATATAAGACACATAATATACGTGTAATATCATACATATTATACTACTTACTCGTATACGAGCCGTCCAAATTTTTGAACTCACATCTCTGTCCCATGAAACCGTCGGTACATCTGAAACACGAAAAGCACATTATATTATCACGAAACGGGCCAAATAATATATTATATCATAATGTTATTATAAATGTATAATATTATAAATTTATAACAGTAGGTAATAATAATAAAATTATAGTTGTGTGTTCTCTGTGTTGCGTGCGTATGCATGGTAAGGCGCGGAATTCTAATCGACCCGGACAAATTAAGTAACAATTAAAACGTTATCGCTATAAAATTCGTATTTCCGTCTAGTACTATAGTATTCAAGTATGTACACTGACACACTGTATTTATTATATTACATATTTATATTTACATATACAAGCACTAATACACTGCAAGTCAGCACAATATATATATATATATATATACATGTATAATACATATTATGTGCCTGTGTTTGTGTGTATATATTATTTAGTTAAATTCGCATTCTGCGCCAAAAGCACTCCTTAGAAAATTACGATGCCCGTTGCAACAGTAAGTATTGCTGTGTGTCTCGACCTTGTTCCGAATTGATTTTTATCAACAACAAGTCACTTCGTTTGTGTAACGGCCGCGGGTGTAATAATTTCTGTTTCAAAGGCCGTTTGTGCGTGTCTCGTTAATCCAATTCTTTTTAAACGTATATATAAGTAATATAATGCTAGTTCCAAGTAAACAAATTTCGTAAACGTGTACAATTTTCGAACATTGTCTGAAGATTTATGGAACTGTTTCCTTCTCTCTCTATAAAATATACATATATATAATATATATATATATTATGGTATATACACTATAAAATCGTTTCCCAACACACAAGAAACCCACGTTCCATATATATACGCGTAAAGTGTATAGTGCATGTGTATTCGGTATACCTCTCTCCGACTGAAATATGTTTATGCATGAGTAATTCAAATGGATTTTTCCTTTTTCAGCGTCATCGTAATTAATAAGCAAATGATTTCTCCGTGGAAAGTTACGTTTTATTTCTTCGTTAATATTCAAATTAAATTAGAAACAAAAAAAAATCGTAAATAGATGCATATATATATATATACAGCGTGCACACGATTATTATTATACTTGAAGATTTATACAAAAAACGAAAAACGTCAGAAAATGTTCCATTACAATATTTTCTATTTACGAATAAACATACTATTATCACAAAAGAAAACGTCGAACGCGGTAGGTAGGTAAATGTGGTATATGTATATATGTATGTATGTATGTATATATATATATATATATATATAATGTCTATCTCTATATGCATATATGTAATACGCGGTGTATTTCGCACGTTTATTTTTAACATCTAATCGCCCGAATCGACCGTTTCGGAACGTTAAACTCCAAAGTTTAATCTCGTACGTTACATATGTATATATCTATACTCATGCATATACACTAATAATATATTCCCTTCCAACAGTAGCTCGTGAAACGTTCGATCGGACAAACGACGCGCACGAAAACGATTGCGACGCATACGTAAATTTAAATATTATATTTGACAAAAATCGGATATATGTGCCGATGACATAAAACAACATATAATGATAATAATAATAACAATAAATAATAATACATAATATGTATAATATATAGGCGACAATAGTGAAAGCGACGGAAATTTCCAGTCCCCAGTGTTCAATGCGCATATATGATATATGACGATATAATATTCGGGGTATTCGCGAGATCAAAAAACTAAAAATTATGTTCAGATCGCGAATCGCCTAGCCGCGATGCCGCGGTTTGTACGCAGGTAATATAAGCGCGACTGCGGTAAATACCGCTCTATTATGTTATATTATTAAACATACCTACGTTATTATTATTATGTACTCATACTATAGAGTTTTCCAAACGTCGCCGAGGCCGTGCAGCTGCAGCGGACGGTTTTCGGGTGTGCGGTAGGAATTTTTGAAATATTTGCGACCCCGGCGTACTGCTGCGCGCGACTCGCACGGTGGCGGTACGGGAACGGGAGAGCGAGAAAGAGATCCGAAGGATATCCGTGCTCGGGCATTAAACAGATACGTGACCCGCAATGCGGCCCGGGGATTATGTGTGTACACAAACGCATTTAATAACGCCTGTCTATATATATATAATAGTGTGCAGTGTGTGTGAGTGCAGTGCGTACACCTCTCTGTCCTACCGCCGCTGTATTCACATAATATATTGTAACCCGTCCACCACCGCCGCCCCAAACCCCGTTCGTTGGTATAATTCATATATATACACTATATAGGTACGTGCATATGGGTACGTAAGTATAATGTATACTTAGGTACGTGTACGGGAGTGCTTGTGTGTGTGCTCGCGTAGCGCCGGCGGTCGACAAAACGCGATACACTTATACAAGTATAGCTGGTATTTCGATGTAATAATTATATTATTACAGTGGCACAACCAGAATATTTTAAGGGGAGTGGGGAGTGCGAGAAAAATGCTAGAAAATTGTTTTAATCATCGTTGTATAAGTATAAATTATTTTATAATCTAGGTATACCACAAATCTAATCAACATTCTCTGGTACGTTTATTACTTTTAATTTTTAATGTAGAACAGACAATGTTTTGCATTAATATTGCAGTAATTGTCAATCTATAATGTTTATCGGTAAAAGCTCATTAAAAAAAATAATAATTAAATTAATAAGAATGAAAATAATATTCATCTTAGCTTATCAACCCTTTTGATATAAACATTTTCACAATTAATTAAATAAATTGTCTATTTTTATATATGGAATCGATAAAAAAAGTGTTGAGCAAATCACACCAAATTTTATTAGAAAATAATAATTTCTAATAAAATTAAAATAATTTGATATTTTACACGTTGCCCTAATAAGGGGAGGGTGTCCGGATTCAAAGTCAAACCCTCTTGGAAATATCACTGAAATTATATATTATATACACGTAGAGAAAGGTAAATGATTCAATGGTTCAAAATCATTTATAAATACTTTATACGCTAGATATCGATATATTTATTTGTTTAATGTTTACAATCATCGTTACTTGTATATGCAAATGTAATTGTGGAAGAAAGTCGGTACACTATAAGAGGTACTCGTAGTATGTTTATTCTTCGACGAAATGTGCTTTACTTTTGCTTTACGCGCAATCGCTTGTGTATGGAGGTATACTTGTAAAATTCAATAAAATTATACTCACTCGCAGTTATACAGCACCGATTCACCGATTTCGATGGCGAAACACGTGGCGTCGTTGAGACAATACCATTTGGCGTACACGTTTGGACAGGGGGTAGTGTGGAAGGTGATATTCGGCCGTTCCGTTGGCTGCAACGGTCGTGGCTTCGGCGTCGACCTACTCGAACACGCGTCTGTAACACACATAATAAAACAAAAATTAATAACCAAAACAATAAATAACCATTATTTCAAAGTATAAAATACACAACGTGATTGAGCGATGGTGCAACAGCAACGTGACACCTATCCAGGGCCAGATTTAAGGGTCCTAACTCCTAGTGCAGAAAAGATTTTGGGGCTAAACTACAAACTTATCCTAATAGCCGGGTATATAATGAAATAAAAATGAATTATTATGAATTATGAAATGAAAATTTCGAAATACCTACACAAATTTTTAACTGTAAAGTGTCATCCACATTAATAGATATACAAGAAAATCAACGACAACGATAAGACGTATACCTATGTCCAGATGTCTTATATAATTGTCATCTTAAAGCCATCGCGATATATTTTATAATTTAATCACTACTCGTAATATATGTGTATTGTGTACAATTATATAATGTTTTAAAATTTAAATCGACATCTTTTATTTTAGAACACCAATATTTTTTTCTTAAATAAATACTTATAGCCTATAGGACCCAAACTATACAATTTCTCATGTTTTAAGCCCAGGACTCAGGAGCCCCTAAAAAGGACGCAAGGCCCTGAGCAGGTGCCCTTAATGAAATCCGGTCATGCACCTATCTACACGATACATCGTGATACATTATAATAATAATATAGGTATATCATGACCGAAAAAAACATGTGTGATGAATAAGACGTCTCTATATATTATAATAATATATTATGCACTCGAGTCGTAGAAGAACAATGGCCGCGAGTAATACAACACACCTATATAGAAGGGACCTCCCGCACGACGAGCCCGGACATCCGATATCTTTCGGAGCGCTTGGCGCGTGATAACGGTATAGGCACTATATTATACGAAAACGTAGCCGGAAGGGACTATCTATATTATAATGTATTATTATTATGACGATGTATAATAGCGTGCCACTGTCACAGTTGCGATGTGCTATATGCTGTTATGTACATGTGCATGTCACACCCCGCCCGTCTGCCGCTGCATCGGTTTAAGCACACGCGCGCATACAATGGTTTTGCCGGTATCGAGACGCAGCGGCGACGATGACGACGACGTGGAGGGTACGACGACCACGAACTACGACGATATTTTAACGCGCCGGGAGACCCGAAACGGATGTACGATTTGTATTCATTTCGAGATCATCGCGTCTACAAACACACACGCGTGCGCACGCAGTTTTTTTGTTTATCGTTTTATATCATGTCTATATAATATTATATACCTCTTGAAGTGAGTGTGCATGTGTGGTGGTTTTTCTTATTATTTATGTACACGCGCGACAAGATTACGAGCTTTTTGTCTCTGGAATATAGCTAAATATTTCTACTTTATTTTCAAACGAACTCGCGCCGACCAAATGTATAAATATTTAATTGAAAAAATAATTAAATAGTTTAAAATTTATCAGGAAATAGATTTAATTACCTTGATATTTTTTTATCAATTTTTATATTAATTTTTCCGGCATTTTTAAAATGTTTGTGGATCATATTTATAATATTTTACAGCCACCGACTTCCGAGTCCTAATCTTAAAGTATTTCTTATACAATGATTTACCTAAAAACTGTGTTTAAAAGAAAGTTATATTTTCTGTTTAAGTTGGAATCAGAAATGCTTCTATAAAATGTAGATTATTTATCGAAATAATCAAATACCTACTCGATTATCAAAATAATGAACCATAAATTATGATATCTAGATGTACATCTACAAAATATGTATTGATCGTCTTATCCGTGGCAGTTGTTTGCAATATTGCGATAAATTGATAATATTACATAACAAGCTTAGGTTCCAATAGACTGCAGGTATCAAAATTTAAGCTTCTATCATTACTCTTATCGTCGTGTTCTACATACAAATATATTTATGTGTATGTGTGTGTGTGTATGTGTGTGTTAAATTGTATTAATATTTTGTGATTGTCAACGTTTGATCATTAGCCACACGTAAAGTCGGACAATGTTTATAAATGGTGGTTAAAGTCTAATTTCAAATGTCATTAGCGATTAGCCAAAAGCCATGGTAGTTAAACTTGACATTAGTCAAACATTGAACATAACTCGTAACATAATATAGGTACATGCGCGAGCTGTGCAGTCGAAAAACTAACGTCGGAACTTATCAGCACTACAACTATATTACATTACTATTGTTATCGTCTGGTTTAAAATGTGTGATGTAATAAATTAATAAGTAATAAATTAAAACGCTCAAACGATATTCGAGTACATAAAAAACTTTTTTATGCGCAAGTATGTATATTGCTGTATTGGATATGTAAGTATATTATTTTATCAACAACGATTGGTAAGGTCTTCGGACAAAAACACTAAATGTACCGAACCATTCATGGGGCCCAATTGACTGCTAAGAAGAACATACATTTTCGATATGTATTGGGTGAGTCACTGAAGTACGTGCCGACAACAATTTAAAACATTATATTACATATTTATAATATTAAATCTTTAATATATACGGTCATCTCAAATGTCGGTACCTACTTACAATAATACATATTGTTATACACGTATATATACGCACATATATGAAGTTACCGTAGAGCAAGAATACTTATCTAGATGTTATTTTAAATATAAGGAAGAAATATGTAATAAATAAACTAAAAAGTAAATTTAAAATAAAGAATACAATTTAAAAAGAAAAAATTCACAATTAAATATTTATATAGAAGGGATACAATAAGAACTTAAGAGTATAGTAACAATCATAATAAATAATTATATAAAATATCATTTAGTAGGTAATTGAATATTTAGGATTTTTTTAGGATATAAAGTGTATTATACTTATGCATATATATACTGCAGGGTTTTTGAAAAATGTTTGAGGAAAATGAAATAGGTTAGGTACCTATTAAGTTTAATACGGATAACGTTCCGTGTTTTTCCCTATTACGGTAAACGCGTGTTCGTGCGTGCGTGTAGTACATTATAATAAGTATAATCGACAAGAACGCGGTGACGGTCGGTAAAACGCGCGTAGTGGTACCTATATAAATAAATGTTCATAATATTATACGTATACACAATATACAATATACATATATAGGTATATATTGTGTCATGCAATAGTAATTTTCGGAGGGAAATGTCGTTAAGTGTTTATCCGCATTTTTGTTCATATCAATTTCTTATAATATTATTAATATACGGTAATTTATTTAAAACTGGATTCATTATGTTTTACCACAGTGAACGGTGTTTTTTTTTCTCCCGTCCATGGGAAAAATCGTATTATATATTTATATGTACAATAAAAACTACTTGCTCTATACGCGCGTACATAGAAACCGCCAATTAACCGAGTTTTGGTATTTTTCGAATTACAGCACCTGTTTATTATTATTACTATTATTATTATCATTATCATTATTATTACAGGCGAACGGACGAATTATAATAACTCACTACGAGTATCCGTAATTCATATACATGTGTATAGGGAAAAAAATATCAAGTATAGAAGAAACCTAAATTCCTCTTCATGATGAGATCGAGGCTCGCGTCAGGGGCGACATCATGCGCTTTATGAGGAGATATATAGCTGTGAAATAATACGACGTGTAAACTACGCGTGACAAGTGACCTCCTCGCCGGTCAGAGGCACCAGTGCCGACGGGCAACATCACATTATGAATATACGTGTGGGCTATGTGGGAAAAAGAAGCGAAAAGTATTGTAATAACAATAAGGGACGAAGCTGTCTATACACACACGGGCCGGTGGGAGCGAAGATACGTGCCGCCGACAAACGGTCTCTGCGAAAATTGCGGTGGTCTCTTCTCCGCGGTATACTCCGCCCAGCTACGCACGCACACATTATATTACACCTATATTATGATGGGTAGGCAGGTAAGATATAAAAATAATTGTGTTGTCACGAGGGAGACGACGGCCGGTGGTCGTAAAAGTCAGACCGTCGGCGGCGGTGGTTAGGTCTTCTAGTTATGTATTATAAAGATTCTCCTCTCTCTTCCTCATCATCCCGTCTTGTCATAATCTCGACGTTGTCGGTACGTTTAAAAAAAAACGACGATTTTCTTTTCGTACACAAACTTATTATACTGCAGTAACACTGCAGCAGGCACGATATTCGCGCTAATGTAATGTTATTACTTATTATATATTATATAAAAACGAAATACTAATAAAAGCTGGCGAAAAAAAAATAAATACAAACACGGATAAAAAAATCGGACCGCCCAGAGTATAATATAGAGTGGTGTACTAAAACGCACGCCGCCACTGGTAGTCGAACCTGTGGTGTGTGTGTGTGTGTGTTTTTTTATATATATATACGCGCGCGGCGTATGGCGTGCGGGTCAAATAATGTAATTAGTGGGCGGTGGCTGTGGCGGCGGTAACCGGCGAGAGAAGCGCATCGCCGTCGTTCGGCAGCAGCAGGAAAACGCCACTCTATATACTGCGCCGAACGAGATTTACGAGGATAAAACAATAAATATAATTAGAGAGGCTTATTGCATCGGCAACAGTATAATAGGTACAACGCGTATAGTTACCGCCGGCCATAGGTATATACCTATAATATATTTATAATGTTCGCACAGTGTACTGCACCCGTGTGATGTGTATAGGACATATACCGTGTGTGCGCGCGCGCGAGTACCTATTTACGCGTATATAATAAATAATAATATAATAATAGTGCAATATCGTAATTTCGGCCACGACCTACCACACGACAGCGGTAGCGGTCGGAAGGCGGTGCAGTGGCATTTTTTTTTTTACTTTTTTACTTCTCTTCTTGCCCCGCGACGTATCGCCATCGTCGTCAGGAGCGAGGTCGTGCGTATCGCGTGATTAGCGTGAAAAAGACCGCCGCCAAAAGTAAACACTGTGCCGCGACATAACGCGTAGGTACATTTACCTACCTACCTACCTATAAACACACGACGCTTTTGAACTCCCCCCCCCCCGGAAAACGCGGCAGTCAGCTCTGTAATTACGGAGGCGGCACTTTCTTACAGATCGGTCGGTGGCGGCACAAATGGACAAATCGAAAATTGTTTTTTTCTCTTCATCTCCTTTCGGTTAATAATCTGGGAAAACGCACCGCGGTCGTCTAAATAGAGGTACCGCTGCACGGGCGGCGATCATGCGTCTCACCAACAAGGCATAAGTGTGCGTACCTACTTCACGTGTGTGTGTTTTTGTTGTCATTACTCATTATCCAACCAGCCGACCCCCCCCCACCCCCAAACGTGTGTTTAACTCACGCGCGCAGCGTGTGTGTGTAAAATTATTAGATCCCCAGAGATTATGTGGTTATATCATAGTAGTTGTTTGTTGTCTTTCCATCGTCGACACGGCGGTCACACGACGATTTTCACCCGTAATTCGAAATAAATAACAAATATACCAAGTCACCACCACTATGTCGTACTAGTATTATACTTTGCGGTCATTGTATATACACCTACGTACAACACACGCTCCGACACTCGTCTCCAAAACGTTTCCCATCGATCTAACCTAAATCGAAT
Source organism: Rhopalosiphum padi (assembly GCF_020882245.1). Classification (NCBI taxonomy): domain Eukaryota; kingdom Metazoa; phylum Arthropoda; class Insecta; order Hemiptera; family Aphididae; genus Rhopalosiphum; species Rhopalosiphum padi. The sequence continues at coordinate 36,691,543 of NC_083598.1, forward strand.
ATAATATATCGAATGGTATATATAATATAACATACACATAATAACATCAGTTCAAAATGAGACTAGGCAGCAGAATTTTTTAAACGAAACAGCCGATTCGCACACGAAATATAATAATACCTAATGGCTAATGCAAAGTAATGTCATCTTTATTTCAGAAAATTAAGCTAGAAAGATAAAAAAAAAAAATTGATCAATAGACGTCTTAAAAAACATAATATAATTAAAATTTACCTTTCTCAAAAACAAAATTATATAATATATATCTTGTTTTCGTAGGTGTTATAAACGGATTAGCATACCCCCTCTTTTCTCATACCTACGTATATATTTATTTCTGTTAATTATCCATGTAATTTAACTATTGTGTTATTATAAGTATAGATTGTAAATATTCTTTTAAATAATAAAAAAACCAAAAATATTATATAATATTATATTATAATATATTATAATACGGTTTAATTTTTTTTTTTCGTTTTTATCAAACAATTTTATGGTCATTATACTCGCTCGAATGCCATTATTATACGATAAAATAATAGCATGCGAAAGTATATAATATTATAAGTCTTGCCTATTTAAATATAGAATTATTTTAATAATATACTAATTACAGAAAACGATAAACTACTAATATGTCCGTAACTATAATATTGTATACAGTCAACGTATATTTCGTATTATTTATTGAGTTAAAAACTCAATAATAAATAATGAAATATATGATATTATTGTATGTTATTCACTAAAAATATTTAATAAGAAAATATGTTTATTATCGTAGTCGAATATCAATTTATTACGATAGCTTTTTATATGCTTTATGTTATGCTTTTTTCATTTTCGTTTATTTAACCGTAAAAAATACGTATGTTAATGTTGTATGTATTAAAAAAATAATATTTTCCATTCAATAATAAATGGTCTCTGAGAACTAAAATACAGAACATTTTTAACCGAGTATAGTTTTATTGTATATATATGTTTATACTCTTTATACATTGTTAAGTATAATAATTTTATTTTATGTCGTCTAGAAATATATTACATAAAAGACTACTTTCGGTCGAAAGAAAACGCACTATTTATTATACTATATTATGTATACGATGCGAGATAACGTTATATACCTAAACCACAAAATAATAATGATATTTTAGACAGTGTGCGCATAAAAAAACACGTAGACTGCCACACACATAACCTACATGTTGCTCATAATTTCTATAAAATATTAGGCCGACGGGAAACCTTTTCGAGGAGTATAGATAAGATTGCTAAACCATATCTATCCATAATACCACACTATATATATATTGCAAAACTTGGGGTTCGCCATTAAATTATATAGGCTATAAAGAGACAGACAAACAGAGATAGACAGAGAAACAGATACAGAGATAGAGTGAGAGTGATAGAGTGGTGCGGGGGAAACAGCATAATGAATAAACAATTTTTTATTACCAAACTACCATTAATAAATTACTTATTAATGGTTAGGTCAAAGAAATGTGTTGCTTTCATCCGATAGTATAATAATATCATAAAATAGATTAATTGTTCACAAAAATGATTATTTGTTCAAAAACATTTCACTTACCAGTCCTGTTAATACCTACTCACGGTTATATGGTTATAGCTTATTATAGCCGCTTCGCCCTTCTCCTATAGACTTAACATCGAAAATACAATTCTTAAAGTTCTGCAGAAGAGTGGGGTGGTAAATATCGAGTTACATACTTACACGCAACGATGACATTAAAACCATCATTGTACGCGTAGTGTTAACGCTCTCGGAATACATATTATAAAAGAAAGAAAAGGCTTGACCTACAAATCTCTATTCTCTGTAGTTGGTAGGCCTCAAACTGACAATCATTTGTTTTAATTCGGCCAAAACACTGCAGCAGCATAGCTATTATTGCAGTGGGCTTACCGAACGCGCTGTTACGTCAACGGCTGACGATCATATTGGATACGATTAAATTTAGAATTTTTTTCGACGGTACGCGCAGACCTTCGACGTTTCACATGTGATAAACAGTATACACTGTTGGAACTTTAATCGAACAGATACGTTAAATACCACTACGATCGTCAACGGCATACATTATAATTTATATTACATAATAATAAAGAATTATATAGAGCGTTATGATATTAAACAACACATCATCGTAGAAGCTATAAAAATAAATAATTTAATTGGATTTCTCTATAGTGGCGTAGTTGATAACGCACGTACAAGTCGCGTATACATTATGAAGAAAAATAAAATGACGATTAACACACATTTTTATGGTAACTAAATGCTGACACACTGTACGCGGTGTTTGTGCGTTAATTTGAATTTCAAATTACCGCGTCGGATTCTGATGCAAAAGTGCAATCTATAAAATATAATAGAATACAAAAACTTGTATATGCACACGTACACCATTTGTGAAACCAACAGTCCGCTAAATGTATTAAGCCTACTTAACGACATGCCAATATGAAATACGTATTACTGTTGTTAAGAATAAATATAATAGAGATTTCAAAATCAAAAAGGACGTAAACCGTATCAATAGATTGCGCCGCGTGTGTGCGGTGTGGAAAAATACAATTTGTTCTACTCGGACAATATTATACTATATATTATGTAGGACACCTACAAATGCGTAAAAAGTATATATCGTCACACCTATATTACGTATACACTATACTCGCAGCATCACGTCGCGCGCAGGGTCACCGCTTGTGAATAAACGGTGGCAGCGAACCGTGTATAAAATGTCATGTACACACTGCATATACCCGCAATGGTCACGAGCAGCAAGTGTTTTGATAAATGATTGTGGGAGATTATAATTTTTGGACGATTTCCGAACGGAACACGGATATGATTTCCAAAAGACATAGCACGGTACAGCAGGTGGCGCGGTAACGATATGAACTCTGTACGACCAACAATAATATTATAATGCACTGTGACGCATTTGGTCCAAAGTAAAAAAAATCAATCTATATATGTATATATGACTAAAAAATTTTTTACGCAGGTATACGAAAAATGTATGTAGGTACATGGAGGTCCGTAATAAATATAATATAAGGACGTGTCAGTACAGGAATTTCAATTGAGAAGACACGCCAGCGGCAACGGCTGCAGCGCAACGAAGGTTCCATTGATACAAACGATATTTTTTTCCAACACCGTCCCCTTTGCGAGAGACGCAACACACACGCGGTGGTGCCTGATTCCTATACGCATAATAATGTATATAGGTACGCATGTTATATTATTATAATAATATGTATATTGTGCACAACAGTGGCGGCAGCTTCGTTGTCGTCGGTGCAGATTAAAAAAAATATATTTATTTGGTTTTCTACGTGTGCGATACTACAACTACCCCAACAGCGACGTCGACGACTAGCGATGACGACGTGCCGAAAAAGGAAAATAATAATAATAATACATACATAACGTAAAATATCGGTTTTCTACGTTTTTCGTATAGAATGAGCGACGGCGGTGGCGGGTGGGATAAAGAGAGCAATAAAAAGTAAGTTGAATACAATCATATTATTATTGTTGTTGTCATCAGAGGGTGGAGGCGGAGACGACTGTCGCGTCCAGCTGCGAGTCGTACACACACACACACACACAAATACACAAACCAACTGAACGTAAGCCGACGGTGGCGGCGTATGTGTGTGTGTTGATTACGAATAATATATACGACGGCGGGCGGGTGTGGTACTCACTTTACTATAAGGATTCGGATTGTGTGGCCCAATGTATATTTGGTAGACGGGTGACAAATGACTAATGTCTCCGTATATGTTTCATACGTCTCCGCCGTCTCTCTACCTCCGTATAATATATAATATATATATATATATATATATTATTAAATCGGTGGTGTCCGACGATATTTCTATTACCGCGGGATTTGTGTGTGTGTGTGTGGGAACTCCCGCTGATTATTATTTACCTTACCCAAGCGAAGAGCGTGAGCCGAAATACACATATATGTATATATATATACGACTCGACCGTAGAGGCTGTAAGTACGAAATGGGTGGGGGGGTGGAACAAGTTGTTAGTGTGGTGGTGTTGGGGAGGACGGCGAGAATACGCAGGTTCGACCGGTGGCGGCGGCACAGGACAGTTTCGGAGTGACGGACACGGTGGCGGCGAAAGACCTCCTCCACCAGGAGCCGGGGGGTCCATGTGTACAAACAAGCCGCCTCTTTTTGCCGGCTTTTCGGCCCTATTAATCATGACCGTTAATCGGTTGACGTCTGAAATTATTATTATATCGTACATAAAAGTAAAATAATAAATAATAATAAAAGAAACCCACGCTACGCGCGCACCGTGTGAAAATCGTCATTATTTTGTCGATTATTATTATTATTATTTTTTACGATTCCATAAAACATTGGTTCCATCATTATAATATACACAGTAGGATAAACGAAAAAAGTATAGTAGTAGTAATAGTAGTAGTTGTAATGTTAATAATACTTGTATCTCTACTAGAAGTTAACTATAGAAAAAACAGTATATAGATAATGCATCTGATGCTATATGTGTATATTTTGTAATAAATTGTAGTGAAATAGGTATAATAATAATATTAAACACACAACAACGATGACGATGACTGTTCCATATAGAGGAGAGTTTCACTGCTGTCCATATAACACACACTCACACGAATAACACTTAATATATTATGTATATTTTTCTTCTCTAATTATTCGCTTCGAATGGTCCGAGAGACTACTTCTCGTTAACACACGCGCCGGCATAGTTATAAATCACCGAGTTTTAAAAAAAAAAACATATTATAATATACGCGTATAATAATGATAATGAAAAGCACCACGGATGGCGAGAGAGCGTGTGTGTGCGTGTCCGTGTACACAGTCCAAGAAAAAGAGAACAGCGCACAATTTGAATAAATAAAAAGCGTATATATAATAAAAATAATAATAATAATATATAATATATACGGTCCCAGCGAGTGTCAGCATACCAGTTCGGTAATAAATATCACCTGGGCCGTTTTTCGGCAGCCTTTATGTATACCTACACACAAACGTACCCCACAGCCCGCGTATGTGTATAATATTATAATACTCGGGCGACATACGAAGCGTTTGAAACGCGCCGCCGTCCGTCATGACACACACGCACACGCGCACACACAGACAAGCACAGACAGGCACAAACTCGTATATACTACGCGTACAATGCCCTCAACGTCGCCACTGCTTTTCGTCTGTGGCGACGGTGGTGACGATGACGACGACGGTTGCGCACAGGGGAGTGTCGACGGGGAGAGATTGAGATTATTATTATTATTATTTGAGATTGTCAGACTCGAGAGAGGAAATCCTGTCCTATTTAAACAATGTCGCGCACAAACACCAGATAACCGCGGCGGCCATAGTATATTTAGTATCACCTGCGCGGTGTTTCGGGGTTCGGCACGTTCCCGGGGCACTTGCAGCAACCACACCGCGCGCGAACGCACACACGTGCATGTTTGTTGTGAGTGTAGAAAGTCAGAGATAATGTCGTACACCGCTCGCGCCAGTCGGATTATTACATTATAATATTAAATACACGCGGTGATCCTTCAGACTGTAAGCCCGATTAAAACGATTTCGTCGTCATCGCATAATAATAATATAAAATAATATATTATTTATTATACACTGTATATTTTGTACTGCACGTATTATACGAGACGCATAGCGCCAGAACGACTTAATCCTTGAAAAATTAATTTAAATTTAATTTATTAAATTAAACAATCTGGAATAATAGATAACTATTACACAGGGTGTAACATATAGACTTGACCAAAAAAAAAAAAAAAAATTATGCAATGTATGATGATAATATAAAATATAAAATATATGACAAAAATGGTTAATATTATATGATGAGTAAATAATTTAAGAAATATACTCATGTCAACAAATTCTCAAAAATCATATTTTTAAAACGTTCCAAATTAATATAATCAAAAAATATTGATATTTTAAAAAAATTCTAAAAAATAAACTACTTAACTTTAAATTTAAATCAAATTTAATTTTTTTTTATTTTCAGTACTAAAAAATAAACATAAAAATAGTAATTAGAATAAAAGTTTTTCAAAAGTCAGTTTTACCTGTTACATCTTGTATATTAATATAATATTACAAAGTCGAATTGGCGCAAACCTACCGCTAGATTGTTAGAGGATGGCTTAAGCGGGAACTTATTTATTCTTTTCGGCAGTCGGTATTGACATTGAAATAATTTATTTTAGAACAAGAGTATAGGATTATTAACTCAATATGAACAGTGCAGGATTAGGCTATATGTTTTATTATTAATCCATTGCCATTATTGCTATATAAAAACTGACAATATTTTTAAAAAAAAGCACATCATATTAAAATAAAATTTTATAGTTATACTTACTATTAATTTATAATAATAATTAGTAAAATACTGAATTTACGGAACAAGCTACAGTTCTGATGCTATAGGCTTCAAATATGAAGTCATAGTCGCGTTTCAATGCTATAGTATTATTGTCTCGTTTGTCGAAAATATAGATGCCAGTCATATTAAATGTGATATCGTCATACCCTGGTGGGAAGTTAATTATAATATTAAAATCTTTATTAAATTATTATTATACACTCTTTAATCACGTATACGACATATGTTTCGTTAATATCATATTAGATAATAACGAGCGCGCCTATATATCGACTATTAAAACGTGTACTGTTATATATAATAATTAACCTAACCTATAACTCATCAAAACTATTAATTAATTGGCACTTAATAATCGACGACGTTTTCTGACTATTATTATCGGTATCGATTTCTATTTCATAGATGAGTGGCTATAGAGGGAGATAGTGAGCGGGAATTGAAAGATAGCGAAAGAGAGAGAGAGTAAATGAATGTCTGTGAATAAGAGTGAGTAAGAGAGATAGCAGTGATGGATTAATGAGAACCATTTAAACAGTACGCATATAAAACTCTTGAAGAAAATACGATTATGATTACGGGTTTCTATTATACTTCAATAGATACTTTTTTGTACTTGATTAATCTCATTGTTAATATATTATACATACATTTTTAATCATAATATTTATATTATACACAACGATGTCAGATTTGGCGCATGCAGTCAAATGCAACATAAAAAAACTAAAGAGAAAAAAGAGTTTAAAATTATATTATTTTTCCACGTTTGTCTGTTTGGAACGTTCGCAGAAACTTCGCAAATAAAAGTCCAAGTTCTATGCAATTGTTTCTCCTATTTGCAAAGAACGTTTTTTAGTTGGGGCGTCAGTCGTCCTGGCTATAATTTTTACTGTGACATTTTTTTTAGCTTTATTTATGTACATTTATACATAAAATATGGGGAAAATATTATCGAGCGAAATAAATTTACAGAAATGACGTATAACGTATAAGTGATAGTTTTCAGATTTTACAGCCGGAAATGAAACGCGCAAAGTCATTTCTCGGTAAACGCCTAAAGTTATGAGGCCAACGGTCGAACTTGTTTCTAACCTGATACGGTCATATTATACTATATAGTAGCAGTACACACCACACTGGTGGCTGTAACATCGTTCGATCGATTTTTGGTCGCTGAATGAGAATGACAATAACGCGTCTGTTTAATCATAAGATATTAATTAGTGTTAAGATGTTTATTGTTTATAAATTAAATCTGTTTGTTATAGTCGTATAAAAGATATTGCATTAAATTTTATTTTGCATATTTTTAATTTATAAAAGAATTTTTCCCAAAATTTAGATTTATTATATTTATCCCTGCAAGCATGTCACACCCATAGTATCTTTGATATTGTTAGTGTCAAATCTATTGTGTATGAATGCGTAATATGTGGACATATAGTTTCTATTAATAATGTATTAAACATTTATAGTGTACTTTGAATGTGAATAATATATTTTTTTAACGTATTTAATTTTTTCAGATTCGATTATTTTAAGAATAAAATACATAATCTGCAATAGCGTTTATATACGTATATTATTTAGAGTTTATAAACTTAATAACCTAATAGAATAAATTGATATAATCTGTTATTATTATCATACGTTAATGGGTTAATCTAAAATACTTTGATAAAAATTATAAGCATGTATGTGCCAATGCCGATTAACGGAAAACCGACATGTTATACATAACGCGATCGCTTGTAGTTAAAAAAGCTTTTTTTGATCACGTTTATCTCTCTGTTTTCCTAACTTACGCCATGTATGAGATATGTTTCGATTGATTTTTTTTTCGTTGAATTAAATTCGTAATTATTATTATTTTTATTCATTGAATTTATTTCAAATTAAATGCGGTCACGTTGTGCGCGATTAGCGATATTAATATTCAGCTCCGGTAAACCGGTAATCGTACAGATAAACCTGCCGTGCTGCAGAAGCGATTGTTTTCGTACGTTTTCTTCGATTGATCGCAGTCGTGTTTTTTTTAGTGCGTAATTTTCGGAAACGTTTCCGGATCGACTATATTTAATACAATACGAGATATGAATACTAATGATCAGCAAAGACGGTCACGACGCGTGAAAAAAGACGAGTATAAAAAAAAAGAAAAACAATATTGACATTATAATGGTAAAATACAATTTCGGTCTTGCACTCTTGCGGAATGGTTTCGTATTATAAGTATGACATGCGCAGTCGCAGGTATATTAAATTTTTCGCAATTCTGCACTACCATTACTTCTACAGACATCATACAGCGTGCACCAGCGTACCACTATTACAAGGCGCGCATAACTCTTAAAAAAATTTAATTTAATTACATATTAAACATTGTAATGATTCAAATCCAAATTGGTTCAAACCTAAAAAAAGTTGCCTGGTAAATAACAAAACTTACTCACGATGGTGAATATAAAGACCCATAGTAAGATACTTCCTCTATGATAGTAGATACCGCCATTTTTACCGCTATATGCGTATAACCGATATTGGTTGAACCAACCCTTTAACTATAACTTAAAATATTATTAAAAATTCCATTGCTATAAGTATAGCAATCTACAACGACCGCCATTATTAAAAAAAAACATATTTAAACGATATATTATACAACTATGCTTACTATATTAGTGCTTACCAATAATTATTAAAAAAAAATATATATATATATATAGAAAATCCTAAAAATATGCAAAACTTGTATTGTAGGCTTTCTCTTAAAATAATGGATTTGCGGGATAACCTCAGTTCTGGATTACCTCCACTACCACTGCCGTCATCGTGTCGGCGGTGCAGGAGGTGCATATGTTGGTTTGGTATAATGGTGGCAGTGGCGACGTACAAGTGTCAAAACCCCGCTTCGTCACAAGCAAGTTCTTACGTTACACAAGTTAACCGTACACCGCCGCTCGTGCATGGCTTCGGGTTTTTCGGTGCGGCGGGCGCGACACACTACTTGCAGCGTTATTGCGAGCGTGCGTGCGTGCGTGTGTGCGCACGCTCTCATATTATATATATTCCGCGACAGGTCTGTAGCTCGTTGTACCGCCGCCGGTGCGAAACGGTACCGGTGTGGAGTGCGGGGCGCTTTTCTCATTGCTCGCATGAGCTATCCAAACTATTCGCGCTCTGAATACACGCACACGCACTGCACGGCCCGGTGCAATAACGGATTGCCGGTCGTCTCTTCGCGGCCAACGCGCAACAATATTGTTATGCTGTTCAATTAATTACCGTATAGAGCAAATTGACCTATCATATCAAACTTAGAGTTGACAAAGTAATATCATTGATTCGTACGTTGGCTTAATAGTTTTTTACATTATTTAAATTTTTGAATACAAGTTATGAGAGGAGGTAAGTAAAAATTTTCGTCAATCGTAGAGAAACTGAAATATCGTAAATACCACCGTATTTATCTACAAATATACAGACAATGTTTTCAAACTTATAAAGTTTGAACATTTCGTCAACGTTCAACTCTAATAGGTATTTAGCCAAACAGTGAACTGTTCGGTTCTACAGCAGAGCGCGAATCGTTGCGCATTAATCGACGAGGGAAAGCAAATGATTATGATATACTCGTATGCGTTGACATCTTATTAAACGACTAAGTCGGTTACTACGTAAACGTAACCATCACTATCTACGTTTATTACACAAATGTACCAGCTATACCGTACACAACGACGATATACCGTTTACGTTATAAGGTCGGTGACCATCTTCCTCACTACTCCTCCTACAAATATAACAACTATACAACTAAAATATATACTACTACTCCGATAGAAGTGTAGTTATTGTGGTGTGTCATATTTATTGCGAGTTTGCACTCCGCATCGCGTAGGAAACGAGAGAGAAATCACTGACGACTTTGGTTTTCATTGACGGTGGACCAACAACAATGGACGTGATACGGGAGACGAGCGTCCGCGAACCTGCAGCAGTCCCGGGGGAGACGATGACACGTCCACGCGGCGAACAATCAACACGTCTGCGTGTACTACAGATACACACATATTTAAATGGAAGAAGGCCGCCGTATTATTATATACCATTTACACGTGTGTACATTATATGTATATAGTAAAGCACTCGGTCACGCGTGATGTTAGGTTGGCATACGTGGGGCCGTGGCGGCCGCCAAACGTGCCGCTTCCTGTGCGCTCAGTTGCCGCCTCCGACGACGACGACCGCGCGACGATACCGGAAACGACGGCGCATATGACGTCGACGTCTTATACGTTTTAATATTATTACATTACTATTATTATTAACACTTTGGCCCCTCATCCAGCCAACACAAACGATTTCATAGTAAAATCCATTTATTCGGTGATACTCAAACTTTACCACTCGACGCGTATTCATATCTGACGAGTCCATTTCCCGACTAGATTATCGTATTTTTTCCTGCTATGTCGATTCACGATGTCAAGTGTTCATCAGATAAATTAATAATTAGACGGTGGAAAAAGTCAAAATGAGCCAACCCACGTTGCAAGGAGACAGAGGTCTTAACCAATACAGATAGAGTCACAACCCTCAAATCGCTTCTATTGTTTTTAAGAGAACTTAAAGAGAGAGAAAAAAATTTAACAGGCTCTTGTGAAATTATTTTTTAACCAATCTGTAAACACTTTACTCGCTACTACACTATCCTCTTTTCCTCAGTGCGAATTATAATAACGCATATGTCAAAACTCAAAAACTGGTCTTGTAGTGCAGCGCTTTTCTAATCGAAAAAAAAGTTGAAACTGAGCAGGTCGTTTGCAGCGCGTAATACTCTTTTCGTACCTATAGTCCATAACAATATTATAATCGCTGTTGCTGGTGCTGCTGTTACGTATGTAATAGATATATTATATTTTGTACAGGGAACTCGCTTATGAGTCACGTATTATATTCCAAATAAATTTCAATATGGGTCTTCATCGATTGTTTGTCGTATTACTCGTATTATACCTACAGCAGCTACTACTATGTCGTACATTGCCGGCTGCCCATACGCACGTCACAAAAAGCTATATCGACAACGACGATTATTATTATTATTATTATAAGGTGCGTATTGTTGTATTTTACACCTCGTGTCGGTGTTTTTTTTTTTATACGTGATTAGCGCACATGAATAATAAACAACACGAACAGAATAGTGTAAAACATGAAAAATAATAATAATACTTTAGTTATAACGTTTTTTTTGTTTGAGAATAATCGAATTTTTTGGCGAGACATTCAAGCGTTCAAAAATTAATTATATATAATTTCGATACAACTCGTTAAACCTTAATTATTTTTGCAGTAAATAGGTATAGATGATGTATTAATAATTCCTAAAAGAACGAAAACAAAAAAGACGGTAAATAGCAGCTGTACTTAAAATATTATTATTCTTCCAGACACATGTGGCAACCAACGCTTTGAATAGAATAAAAATGTTTTATAAATGTTTCCTCAGTGTTATTAAACGGAAGTATAATAATATAATATTATATAGTAGGTAATTATGGCGGTACACTGTCTGATACATGTCGTCCCTAGGAAACATCGTCGCATAATACTCGTATGGACCTAGCTCGGCGATATTCGCGAGAAATGCGTTGGCCACTACAATTGTTATTTCCCTTCCACTCGGTGGAATCCACTGTATAGGGAATAAAAAATCATTGGTCATGTGATCAGCCGTTTTACTGCACTGCAAGTTCAACGCGCCCATCGTACCAACAATATTATTTCGACACGCATTAATAACCTCATAAAAATCGGGGAAACTTATTTACGGGCGACGAAAAGTATATAATGATACATACCGATTGTACAGTTTAAACTTTGGCGATATAATTATTATAAGATGTGCATGATATATTTATTTATACACCACTACGTCGTTGTAAATTTATTATAAAATAAAATAAAAATGTGAAACAAGTCGTATCTCGCAACTCGAAATCGTTTTTATTTATTTATTATTATTATTGTTATTTATTTTTATCGGACATTACGGCGCGAACCTACACACAAACGACGACCTCGAAATCCTTCTCCTCCTCGGCTCGACCGCATACTATTACTATCACAATATTGTGTTATATAGTTTCCACGATAATAATTAAATAATAACATTATTACGCGCGTATTTCGGATAAGGCCACGGAGAGAAAACGTGTACCTGAGCGACGCGCGCGGGCACGCCGCCCACCGCCGCCGTCGCACATTATTGCGGCGGACAATAAAAATAAAAATACGACGTTCCTTATTATGTCGGCGGTTGCCACTTGAGCGCCGGGGCGTTCGCACGGGGTTTTTATTATTATTATTCGTTTTTGTTTGATTGAACGGTCGCGTCTTGCGTTCTTCCTTTTGTGACGGCGGCGACCGGACCGACGCACAACAATAATAATAATAATATAATATAATAAAACCCAACCGACGACTTCACCAGGAGGTAGGTACCTACAACACTATATCTATGCCGATCTCTTAACGACGTCGACGACGGATTGTTTTCACGATTCGGTTGTTTGGGCGGTGTGCAAAACACCGCCGCTGCTGGTAAAACACCGACCGGACCGCGGTAGCCTCATCGTCGTCAATCGAGTTTTTCCGTAACGTTGCGTTTTCGATTGTGGTTTGCCATTTTTCGGTCCTTGTCTTTCACGGATCGAATATAATAATAATAATATATAAGCCGATGAGAACTGACACGGTCCGTACGCCGTCGTAATCGATTTGTCAGTGTATACGCACTTTATAGTTTGTATAATACATATAAATACACGTTGCCGCCGCCGTCGTCGTGTCGTATGAAAAAACCGATTATCCCGTATTATGTATTTTATTCGTATTAAACCTATTTTTCCTCCGACCACTAACGGTTTACGCGTCGTCTCACACACACAGTGCTGTAGGTACCTCATATATATTATACAAAGGTACACGTAGACATTATTAATATTATTACACGAGACGTATACAGCCGCATTCCTAATTATTATACAATATACGTAATGTAATATTAATAGTAATAATAATACTTAATATAATCGTCGGATATATAATAATAATCGATACTTGGGCGCGCGCGCGTTGACCGTGGTATAATAATGTGGTATCGGCGGTAGTGGCGCGGTGACGATGGCGTGTATGGTGTTTGGGGGTCATAAACGGGTTATAATTCCGTGTGAGGTCTCGCGGACCCCTCGACCCGTCGTCCTATCATCTTCGTCATAGTCGCAGTCCGGCCGACCGCCGCACAATCATCCCGAAAAGCCCCGCGTGTGTCAGCCGGTCGGTGGGAACGCTGCGGCGGCGGCGACGGTGGCGTTTGACAGGTTACAACTAGCTTTGGTGGTTAATGATGATGTTGTTATATTATAGCGCCACAAGGACGACTCGCGCGATGGGATTCGGCGGCATCGTGGTATATACCTGTCACATAGGTAGATAGAGGTACCTATATAATATAATATATATATATATAGAAGCAACACCCATATAACAAAAACAGAACGACGACCAACACCGCCGCGGAGGAGGTCGCGTCGTCTCCGTCTGTTGATGTTGATGTTGTTGTTGTTATTATTATTATTTTATTAATTTCTTCGACTAGAGTGACAGCTATAGCAGCATCGGTGACGGCGGCGGAGTTTTATATAATAATGACGATTTAATAAAGCCCGTTTATACTGTCGTCGCCGCCGCCGCCACAACCCCCGCGGATCGTGAGAATATGCGCGCGGGCGGGCCGCCTCACTAATACCTATGTACAAACCACAGTCGCTGGACTCGGTATGTTACTTACCGGTGCCGCTGACCACCGGTGTCTCCGCGAAAATATGTCAAAACGTGTTTTTGCAACGGGCCGACAGATTTTACGGACGATTTTTTTTTTCGAAATCCTTTCGGCTCCAGGCGGCTGCTGCAGCTGTGTTGACAATGACACTCGAAATATTTCGAAATCCATTATTTAATCCGATTTGCGATATGCGTACAATGTAATAATAATATTAAGTACGCGTGTGTGTGTGTGTGTTCTGTGTATGCGGCCGCGTAAACCTATTGGTCCGTTTATTAACGGCGACCCGACAAACCTATTTACGTGACATACGTCGTTGAAAGGATTAAAAGTTCCACTCAAGCACATAACGGAAGATTTAAATCTGATTTATTTTCCACGTACGAATTTGCAGTGATAACATTTCGTGGGCGTGTTAAAATGTAATTATTATTACAATAATAATATATAGCCATATAGGTGCAAACATCAATAATACCGTACTGTAAATAAATAAAAATACTACGCGAATTCGGTCTATTGTTTTATTGATTACATATAGTAATATTATAGTTTATTATTATTTTATAGTTTACATACATATACATATTATACATGAACTCTTCGTTCCTAAACTATAATATTATTTTTATTAATCACGAATTTTCTAAAAAAAGATTATTGCCAAGAAACGAAAAGCTATATTTATGCGTATTACATCATTCAACCCACTGGAAAAAGTATTTTATTATACTAAGAATCAAACACGCATACATACGTCTTATTGTACACTCATATATTGTTAAACTGGATTATAAAAAAATACTTCCGTCAAAATTACATTATTTGTATTAAACGGTTTTTTGGAGACTTTCAAAAACAGGTAGTCAATCGTTTTTTCCAAATTCCAGCACTTTTACTTAATGTTTAGGATTTATTGTTATAAGGTTTAAAAAATGGCCAACGAATACAATGTTTACAACAACAAAAAAGATAATGCATACAAAAGACATTTCAAATTTATTGTTACGCCCATAAATCGTTTTAAGTATATCTCTTTATGTTATTTTTCAATTGACATTAGAGGGCTTTCATTAAAAACCAATATAATATAATATACATCTTACCTACTGCGGTTTTGCATCTGAAGATTTTTTTTCTACGAAAATCGATCAAATAAAAGCGAAATGTATATAGGTTTATGTATATAGGTAGAGGTCTCTAATCCCGATTCGACATGCTCAAAGGTCAGATTAATTCGTAAAGTAATACTTACTACAATATACTAAAGAGAGGTAATTCCATTAAATACTTGTCACATATACTAACATTTTTCATGTATTCTTTTTAAGCCAACCTACCTAAACTACCACCTACCTACCCGTATATAATGACAACTATCGCTTTTTTTTATTCACACTGTTTCGTCTATTTTGGGGCTCGTAATTCGAAAACGTCCTCAAACCATGTTTACCGATATATTATATATATGAAAACGTATATATATATATATATACCTAACACTGCACGCACCACACACGTGCGTTCCCGTATTCTATTGCCCGGTGGCGCCTAAGTCTTGGTCGCTGTATATTTTAGAGTAGGTATAAAATATTATAAACTATAATAACCATTATAATACTTGTGTTGCGGCGGCTAGGGAGTCGAGTAGGCGCGCGTAGGACGAACGCCATCGCGGATACGCGTTGGCGAAACTGGTCTCCGCCGCAATGTACACACGTAATAATATTATTATATACAATATTATTGCATTATTAAAAGTACTCGCGTTGTGCAACGGGCGACGCGTTACAGTGATAATATTACACGGTGCAGCAAAACGGCCGATACCGCCAGCAACCAAATATAATAATATAGGAAACGCGTCTTACCCCGTCGTATTATTATAACATTACATGATATTAATGATATTATGTTTGATATGTAATACATATAATATATTATATACGTTACACATTATACCGGACCTAACCGTGATATCGCTGTATCGGCTTATGATAAAACAAAAACGAAAAAGGGTTATGTATGCACTGCAGCAACACGAACGCGCGACCGCGACCCACCCTATTTGAAGACAGTTCGGTACACCTATTATACGTATATGTGTATAAATTATTATAGTTTAGGTACCTACGTGTTTACCACACACACAGGAGCAAATCAATCAAAACGCGCGGCGTCGATCGATTTATCGATTTGTCCGTGCGTTCGATCTCGTCGACTTTGTGACCAAGTTTACTGGGTGGGAATAGGGGGGGGCGGGAAATGCCGAGAGATAATTTAATGCTCCGAACGGCGTCAGGGATTTCTTCGAGTAAAGAGAAGGATATATAGAGAGAGAGCTATGGAAATAAAATAAAATAACCGTCCCAACGAATACTACATATATACGTATATATTGTATAAGTATATGCCTATAATGTATTATTGGATATATACGATACGATATATTATAATATATAATATTGTGTATATATTATATATATTATTATAATATACGACGATAACTGCTGGAGGATTTTGTAGCCCGGGCCGGCCTGCACAGATCGGTATCTCGTCCAGACCGCTAATGACGCCATACGCGCGCGTTTAGATAATCTTATTATATTGTTATAATGCGAGTGTGTGCGTGTGTGTATACGACTAGAAGCACGCACACACGGCGTATACCCGACGAATCTTTATTAGCGCCGCCGCCGCCGCCGTCGAGACCACCTACACAACCAACGACGATATATACATATAATACGTGTTATATCGTATACACTATACGTAATATATAATAGGACGACCGTGTGTCACCTCCGAGATGGGCAATTAATAATCCGATTTCGATTAATATATATGGGTACCTCGCCAGCGCGCGCCGATGTCGAGGGGTGCTGCGGTCGTCGTCGTCGCGTCGTCGTTGTCGTTCTCGTTAAAACAAAACGAAAAAAACTTACGCTCAATAATATTATTGACGTCGTATTTTGATTGAAAAAAAAATGAAATCCGTTTGTTTATATTATAAATATACGTTATCGGTAGACTACTGAGTAGGCGTAATTAGGGTGTTTAAGTTAGGTGGTGTGCTAAATAAGGTCCTAACATTTTTTTTGTGTTGGTTATTTATAACGAATGTATTAGAAATTGTACCTAACAAAGTCCACAATAGTATGTAAGTTTACATCGCGTATTTAGCCTATACAAATCAAAGTGGGGTTCAAACGATATTGCCCTAATTGATACACCTGATGTAATGTATACAGACTATAGAGATATAAAAAAAGAGAGCTTTGATATTGACTCGAGATTGAGATTGCTATAGTCTTCAGGGTCTCTTACACAATCTCGACGGTAGCAGCAGCAGCAACACAGGCGGCAGTCGCGCGGGCTCCATTCCGCCGCTGCCGACCGGAAACATGCCCAGACGCCGGCACTCTGGCAGCGTGTCAACATACCGCGACGTCTAGTGCCTAACCCTCTGTACGGCCGCCGTGAACGCCGCCGCGTCTAGCCCACGCGGCCGCCAACTTTAGCCCACATTGTCGCCGCGACGCCGTTTCCAATTTCTTCTCTCTCCTGCAGCGCCGCCGCCGATGTGTTCTGCTCGCACTACCGCAACTACACGTCGCGTGACCTATCGCTTTAGCCACCGTCGTGACTCGCGCGGTCTTTCGTCACGACTACACGTATTGTAACAAGAAGACGCACACGACATATACGACGAATGACGATATTATTTTGACAATATTATAATGACAAATATAACGAAAAAAGTGCGCGACCAAACAACGCGGAACGCGATGTAATGATGTCTACGCGAACAAAATATAATACGATATTCGAGTTCGATACGATCAGGACGTTGATGTAATAATATTACGATGCTACATAACTATCATGTACATATATATTTTGTATACAGTCGATGAATTGTATTTAAGAAAGTGTACTCACGTGTGGTTGACGAAAGGCATACAGAGACTAGCAGGAGGAAATTGAACATGGTGAACGTGGCGGCGCGGTGCAGGCTTTGTGACGACCCGCCGCTGCCGCCGCCTTGCCGCCTCACTGCCTCTTCGGATTCCGCTGTGCGTCTCCGACCTGTGAGCAAAAACACAAACACATTAATTCATTACACGCCACTCGCGTATTATTATGAAATATTAGTTTTAATTTGTTGATATTAGATAATAATATAATATTAAATAATAACATCTTATAGTAGGCACAACATACGCGCATATATAACAAATGTAAACTTTCGGGCCATCGAAATCGGGGGCTGATGATGGCCGATGGGTATAGACTACAGGTACCTATATAAAATACGATCGCGCGCGCGAAGATATTAATATAATATAATATAATATAATAATATTATGGTTCGCGGCGGCCGCCGGCGATGTTTTTAAAAGGTACGTCGAATTAACCGAGTGAAGATAATTGAGGTGCCCGCCGCCACCGTTGCTTTGGATTACACCACACTTCCTTTTTATGCTCATTGTCAGTGAAAGCATGTATAATATAATATTATTAAACATCATGTTTTTATCGGAAACGTCACGCTCGTAAATGATTATCACAGTTTGTAAGTACTGATATTAAATTATAAATTATAATATACACCACCGCTGCCGCCGAAAACGTCATCGATACGCATTTTTCTCTCGGAGGGCCAGCCATACGAAAATGTGAAGGGGGAGGGGCGATTTACTTTTCGTTTATTATTATATTATATTATTGTTTTCTTTCTATCTGCATCGGTGCGGAGAACAAACGTGAAAACTCGGAGATATTGACCGGACGCACACTAGCGTGATTTCCACGGGTTTTCTGGGTCGGTAACACGACAACGACGTCAACACGCGTCGTCGTAGTTTATTGTAATATGGGTTATGAGCGCGGCATGGAATCCGGCATGAAATTTGCGCGCGTTCCGGTTTGCCCTCCCGATATATTATACTATCGCGTTCGGCGGTGTACTGAGAGTGTAAAATAACATATGCGCGCGCGCGTGTGTGTGTAGTGTATAATATCATGTGTCCAACACTATAATACGCGTACCAGCGGCAGACAGACGGGCACGTGATTACAATCGGGTCATAACAAGTCTACGACCGACGCCGCGCACCACCACCGATCGTGTGCCAACGCTTACATTAAGTCTTCACACGGTTTACTAAATACATTATTATTAGGATATATATATCATACTTATTATAATATAGAATTCGATTACTCTCTCCTCTCACCAAAGTTCGATATCGGCGTGTTCCGCGTCACAACGTTATTATTTCTAATATTCAATTTTAAAATCCATCGATCTTCTTCACGCGCAGTCTAGAACGACAAAACACCGAATGTACTCGCGATTTTGAAATGATTCATCAACAATAGAGGTCGGGAGAGGAGTCTCCGGGCTGAAGAATCTATAGGAGACATTGAACGGCATACGTCGGGGATAGGTAGTAGTAAAAAAAACCCAAGTCTACTTCCTTTTGTTTCTTTTTACCCCCACAGCGGCTGTTTGCTGGTTGTTTTGTACGGATTCGTTATATAGAAAAATAACATGGTTATAATACGCACATGTACATGTATGTACAGGCACACACATACACACATATAAATACAGTTGTATACACGCGCACACAGACGCACACACAATATCGAAGATGAAAAATGGTGACGGACGACAGCTGTCTTGCGTGGGAAATTAAATACCTGAGGAAAGGAAGGTTAATTGACCCTGGCCAAAGGTGCAACGAACCCCCACCACCGCCACGGCAGCTATCACCCAAGCACTACGACATCGCACTGCAATATAATAATAATAATAGGTATAGATAAAATATATAATGAATACACAATACCGCGACTACTCGGATAAAAACACTGCGAATGATTATTTGGCAGGTTATTGCGGACCTATCCCCCAGAGTCTGCACACCACTTTAATATGTATACATATATATATAGTCGCATATTGTTCGTCCCACAGACCAAGACAGTCGTGACGACACGGTCCGGTTGACAATTTCAGTAATATAGTAATGGTGCGCCGAGTTCATCTTTTGCCTGGTGTTTTGTTGCAGTTGTACTTTTTTATATTTTTTTAATAATAATACAGATGTATTTACGAATTCTTTTTATGTATATACATATATTTTTTTTATATTTATTTATTTTTGGTTCACCATCCGTGACGCTACCGTCGATGGACCTGCCAGTGGCGCAGCAACGGCAGTGGCAGTTCTTGTCCCGCGACCCGTACCGGTTATCTCTCATAGTTTGGTTTAAAACGTAGAAACGGCGAGAGAGACAGAACAAACGCAGAAGTCGTATTATATATTCACACAATCTGGCGACAATGATGAAACAAAAAGGACCATTTTATTTACAAAAAAATAGTCGAGGTCAATAGTCTTTTTCAAACGTTTAAAAATCGTGCAATTATTTA
The DNA here is from genome assembly GCF_020882245.1 of Rhopalosiphum padi. Taxonomy (NCBI): domain Eukaryota; kingdom Metazoa; phylum Arthropoda; class Insecta; order Hemiptera; family Aphididae; genus Rhopalosiphum; species Rhopalosiphum padi. The sequence goes on from NC_083598.1 coordinate 36,712,345, forward strand.
ATTTGGAAATACTAGCGTTTACATTCGTTTAGCGCACATCACGTACTTATGTACTTATAATATACACACAGTAGAAACATGTCATAAATGAGAACTAATAACTCTCTCGGTTATACCATTGATTGGCTGCGTTGGAGGTCCGTTGACCTTGAACCCGTTCCACCGAGAAGTCTTCCTTTAACAGAATTTCCTATTTAATCGCCGTGTCCATTGTAAAACTGTTTAACGTTGCCATTTTTTTCTTTTTGAAAATATCGCTCTCTCTTCGTAGTAAACTTTACCAATCAATAAGTCATTAAAACATAAAAATGCAATAAAATAATACATTGCACCATTATTTATTTTCTCCAGTCGTTACACACTCACACATCTTATATACGGCTATATAATATATATGCACATCCGATTCGATTGTAAATTCATACACTTGTTCAAACATTTTTAAATTAATATTTATAAAAACAAGAGGAACAGTTTAAACAGCACAAAACCTATTGTCGAAAATGCATTCTAAATCAAGAGTCCGTAATCGGAAATCGCGAGACTACGTGCTCAGCTGTTGATTAAAGCTCTCATTGTCAAAACATTTTGTGTACCGGATACTTCACATAAAATCTAAGTACAATAGTAACTATAGTATGAATCTTGTCTTGATGAATCATACATGACTGTAGATACCGGACATATTTCATTATTTTTGGTATACTAATAAAACTCATTATATTATTATCCATAATATTTAGCATATAATGCCAACAAATAAAAAATAAAATTATTCACGAATTACGATACAAAAATTAGTTTTAAAATAATAACGATAAAATTTTATTCGCAACTCTCATTATTCTTTATAACTCGTACATATATATCGCAAATAGTATTGCCAATTGTTTATTATCGTTCCCTTCGTATCGAACCATTTCATCCGATAAAAATATAATTTCCATTCATACTGTGGTATATTACAATGGATACACAATATCATTACAGCGTTTATTGAACATTTTGAAAAGATTAAACCAAGCGTTTACACGCTTAGTTTTTATAAAATTAATTACGATGTTCAGCAGTAATATTATATGTATTTAATTGTAAACTTTCTAAAACTAAAAAAAGTATACAAAATTCCAGGAATTTCTTATTATGTAATAGTTATTATACATACTTTGAATCTTATACTTTACGTTAAGTTAATTTACACAGGACATATAAGAGTTTACGACATAATATTATTATGAATAACATGACGCATAAAATGTATAAGGATTTTTCTTAAACATATTAGCAATCAACATGTAATAACTTACTTATTATCTTGAACAATTTCGTAATAACCTTGACATATGAAAATGTACGTCAAGTTACACATATATTATATAGTCTTATAACACTATTCAGTTAAACAGATGTGATCCATACATTTCGAGTGTACCGACTATATGTTCATAATTAAGCTAGATATCAATAGATCTAATTACGGGGACGCAAAAATACTTTCTCCGCGGGAATAATAAAATGTCTAGCAATGCGGAAACCAGTCAGTGAATCACGTATGTGTGTGCCAATAAGAATTTTAAAACACCAGAATATTTTTATACAAATGGCTATTGTTTTAGGCCCTCCAAAAATGAAAAACAACCCTTCTAGTAAAAAAATTTCCGGTCAAATTAGCCCCGTTCACATTAAAGTCGTTATTTGATTTCGGCGGTTCGTTTATTATTTTCGGTTGACATCATTGTTTTTCCCCTTGGCACAGCATCACCCCATTACTTTATTATACGTGTGCAATATATGTATAATTTATATAGGTGTATACACTATATATGTATATATATATATATATATATATATATATTATGTAGGTATTAACCAACCGCAGGCGGCTGGTATTTCGCTGATATTGCTTCATATTAAATATTTCAATGAACGAAATATTATCCAAATCTAATGCAATAAACGATTTCGGTAAAAATACTTTACATTTTATCGAGACGAGAAATATTGATAAAATTGCAGTTTATAAAAATAAATATGTTATCGGTTATCATGCGTTTTCAATTACTAACGTCGATTAAGGTACTTAAGATGGTTTCTATAACAGTGAATGGAAATAAAGCCCACACAACGAAATATCTCTGCGAATAATAATAATAATTTAAATAAAAAATGCATATATGAATAAGCAATAACGGTACGTACAATACATATACGTCGAACAGAAAATGAAAATGCACACATCGGGTCATATTCACACAACAGTACATACACTATCTCCCACTCTTTTCATAATTAATTAAATTAACGGCGGCGTGTTTATCAAAATAATGTATATTATGTGATTACCTGAATGCCTGGCGAGAAATAAATAAAAGCCAGAATACACCGTAGACCAACAGGAGCCTTGTGGCATATTACAATCCGTTTCGTTTTCGATTCGCTCTACCATCGTCGATTTTCGAAATCTTGTCGTCTCGGTTCGGACTTAGGTTTCTCAGCGTCTTTTTCGACGTTCAGGAATCTAGTCCCGTGATAGAAAGAACGTGTTCTAACATCGTATCAGACGTAATTACATCGTAACGACAAACACGCAAACCTTACGCACTACATCACTGTACATACGCCACTGACTGTGTTTTTGAGAATGGTAACACTATGTTTTACTATATTATATAGTATTAGACGACAGTATAATACGACAGTGTATAATATTGAAATGCCGGTGAAGTAAAATTGACACAGAGTAAAAATACGCACTACTCACAAAGAACGGTATGATTTCACAAAATTAAACGTAAGAGCAATATAATTCACTCACTATAGATAATTACAAAAAGTAAGTTGAAAAATGGTTTAAAAAAAGCAATTAAAAGAAAATTTTTGCGTTTTACAATTCATTAAAAAAACACTAAATCACGAGCGGAGACCACCGGCACACGTCTTCCGCAAAAATATACGTTTTCAAGAATAACTCGTTTCGCTCGCACCACGAACTTACCGAATCGGGGTTTTCACTCGGGCGTGAGGTGATAACGATAGAACCCAAATAGACCCGATTACGATGCACATCATATTTTTAATATGATTATTATACCACACATAGAATGTGTTACCGACGCACGTGGGTGTGTGTGATAAAAAATTTTTAATAAATGAATAAGTAAATAAATATAATAATAATATCATACACGACACCTGAACCAGATAAGATTACGCGGACAGAGAGAGACGACGAACGGCCGACCGAGCAACGAACCTTCGACTGACGTGCGTGCGTGTGTGTGTAGTCGTGTGTACAGGAGGGACGGTGCCGCCGCCGCCGCCACCGCCGTCGACGCCGCCAGCCGTCGGGCCAACCGGCTCACGACCGTCGACGACCGTACCCGAACCGGATACGCACCGCCGGGCCATGCCTCGTTTTTACTACCCGCACGCCACCGCACTGGTGGTTATGATATTATTATATTATTATACATACACACATAAATCAACCCTTCAGGAATGTGCGAATCACCGGTAAATTATTATTATTATTCAAATATCTTACATAACATAAATTGTATAATCAAATTTGTATGGTATAACAATACACATCCCCGAGACTGTTTACTCTCGACTGCAATGAGCGGCGTGTCAAATTGTATCGGAATATAATAAGTTACCCATAATATATTTTACATATATCGTAGCTAGTTCGATTTAAAAAAAAAAAATTACGATGTTTACGTTGTACTTAAACGATACAATACAGTGTTCATTAAGTTTAGTATTTTTTATAGACATAGAAAATAATATAGGTTAGTAGTTTTAAATAAATATATATTTTTTTTTGTATTCTAAATTTAAACGAAAATCATAACTTTATTCGCAATTACATGTCTTCAATATATTTTATAGAATGTTTATTTTGTATAATATGACATCATATTTGTGGAGCGTGAAGAAAAAACGATATAAATCTTTGCATAATAATATACATAATTATCACATTCTATTTATTACTAATAAAAAACTAATACACTAAAAATAACTAGGTATAATTTAAAACAAAAGTAACTCGTTAGCCATTAAGAAACTCAATTAAAATTGACTTAATTTTTTAACTGGATAATGTCCCCGCCCAGTGTATACTTAAACGAGTATAATCTATACTAAAAAAAATAATATGATAACAAATCGTTTCGTTTCATAGATATAGAGGCACGAGCGCGCCCAGTAAACAACGATTAGTCGCATCAAGTTTTACTAAAACATAATTAATAACTGTTGTCATTACTCATTACATGTACGATAAAATTAAAATCGTTTTATATGTGTTTTAATCAATTTATTATAAGTACATGAAAAAAATAAAAACACGAAACAGCACTAAAGAAATCGTGTAAAAATTAAATACGGAATTCGATTACAATCGTCCGCCGACGGCCTGGCGCGGCGGCTAACGATTAACTTGTTTAGACCAGTAATGACGAGATAATCCTCGATAAACGTTATATAAGTAGTTATTACTACTTAGTACTTACTAGGATGGGTGACCGTCTAGGATTTTTTATCTGATACTGTGCCTTCTATCATATACTAATATATTAACTAATTATAACAGTTTACTGTTTACAGTTGATAAATATTAATTAAACAGATGTTCTAAATTGGTAATTATTTAAAACCGTTGAAAACAAATAGCTAGCACAAATACATGGTTACACAAATTATCGATAATTATGTGTCAAATGTTTAATATTTTAAACTGTTAACTCCTACAATAATGAATAATATGTTACAGATATATTTAAACGAATATGACTGACCATACGCAAAAAAATTATAATAATTGTTGTTTTTAATGTTTTATAACTAATAAAATAAATAAAATCACCTATTTTATCGCCATCCATGTGTTTTAAATTTATGTGCATGTCAATCGTTAACACTTTAATATCACACATTACACTTATAATTTACGTCTGAGAATCACGATAAATAATACGAATCATAGAAAGAAACATTCGTAACTGTTGTTAATCGGAAACTGAACTGATATCTCTTTTTTAAGAATTTCCCCAAACGTCCTGCGCATTTTGACATCCCACCACACACGATTTATATGATTCAATAGAAGAAGAAAAAAATAAACAAATATGCGACCCAAGACCTCGACCATAGTTTGTGGGTTTCGTAAAAAAACTTCCTTCACAGCTTGACCACCACATTCATCCCTAATGACATGCGGTAAATCTATATACTTATACCAGCGACGAAACTATTTGCAAATAATAACTTATGTAATAATATTTATCAGTCTATTATAATAATTCCAGGAATTCGGCATATAAAAAATTTAAATTAAGTACTCAACACAGTAGTGATGCAATTGAAAATAAATAATCCTATTTGGTCTTTCGTCCGGAATATACGATCGTATGTTTAAATTACTTAAATAGAAGTCAATGACGACAATAACAATATATACTATATAGAGTACAAATGTTATTATATTACATAAAAAAGGTACATTATTCCACAATAACATGTCATCATTTTCTCTTTCAAAAATTACCCATGGAGATATTTATATGACACTTTAAAAATAATCCAAACATCTCTCTGTTGTCAATAATATTATATAAGAGGTATTTTGCACCCCCGCACATTATTTATGTTCAAATTAAAAAATCCTATACTGTTATACCTACTTACTGTATTGATAATAATAAAAAGCAGAAATACTTCTTACCATTATTGTTAATATTTTTTTTGTGCTCAAGCCCCATGTCAATAATACCGTTTCGTGTCCACGATCTAATGATCCGGACACAGCATCTGCTTTTATTTCTATCGTCTGGACACGCATCAAATGAAATTGGACTATTATACAAATCTCGTACACGCGGCAATATTATTAAATACCAGTGTTCACTCTAGTGAGTAGTTTCATCGATTATTGTGTCTGCAGTCTCGTATAATATTATGTACTCGTTTGTAATAAGGCACCATGTGTGATTATTGAAACATAACGAAATTTCATGTATGAACGAGCTCGTGGTTAAAGCAAAGCAAATTAATATTTCTGACTCATAGTAGCACGATTGTATATTATATGTACAATATTTTATCAAATTCAATCGTTTTATCATAACATACTCTTGATTAATATACAATGTATTATATATCCAACACAAATGTTTATAGTTTATTAGGTACATATTTTCTATTAAGTTTATACAATGCTATAATAAATTACTTTAAAAAAAAAATAATTACACATGCATATAATTAAATAGATTGTAATTTCAGTTTTATATATACATTATACACATATAGGTAAACCACAGAAAATTATTGATTATTATGATTTCTAACATTCCACAACATTAATCTAGAATACCAACAATATTTAATTAAAACTAAATACGTGGACTACACAAAATAACGATCTGTGCTGGAAAATTATACCATGACATCAATTTACAACAACATGGTTGAAAGTTGCAACAACTATAGTTAAGACAATTTAATGTCGGGATTGGTAAATAAGTCCCAAATGACCCTAACTCGGTAATTTGAGTCCCGGGGAAAAACGATTTATATGCATTTTAAATTTAAAAATATGCTTGCAAACATGCACTATAAAATTTTTATTTGTGATTTGTGGACATTTATTGACTTGAATTTGTTAATAAATTGAGTGTAAATGATTATGACTATTGTTTTATTAACACTATTATTATATTTTTAAACAATTTTTATTTTATATGTTAATATATTGCAAGACTGATATTTTTTTACAGCAATACGAGCGGTATCAATTTTTTGTAGGAGTTAACACTATCTTTTGTAGGAGTTAACACTATCTTTTGTAGGAGATTACACTACATTTGTAGGAGTTTACAATTCCCCATATAAATAGCTTAACATAGTCAAAATATTTACTTACTACCAATTTTTTCCCGGGACTCAATTTACCGCTTTCAAAATGTACCAAACTTATCTCGGACTCAATTTACCTAGCCCCTTTAATGTAAGCGATTAAACGAAATTTATTTTTAACATCAGGCGCTAATAATATTATTGTTAAAGAATATAAATCCAAAGTGATTGGGTGTCACGTTTTGTATCGGTAGGTGTATAACAACACCAATATATAGTAAAACATACATGATCTAAAGTATGAGTAACAGCGATTGCAATAACAAATATTATATATATATTATATATAGATATAGATACACATATGGCAATTAATAACTGTATAAATGTAATTTAGTTTTACAAGCTCCCACGTTACAGCATATAGAATTTACGTGTCTGAATTGCGACACTTATAATAATATACTTGTGTGTCATATAGACTTTGTTAAATTGATAATTTCCGGAGAGAGGACGAAGTTTATGCGCCACTTGTGTACGTCTAAGTCTGTATTTTACTGAGTACTCGATAAGGATTGGTTATTGAATAAGTATAGATGTCAACAACGCTAATATTAATATATCAATAATTTAATTCAACTAAAGCTGACAAGTAGGCGGTGCACTAAATAGAAATATATATTATTAATTTATTATATATTTAAACAAGATTATAGCGGCGTTATGGAGGTTATGATCATAACCTATACGTCAGCTCAATATGTAAGACTAAAAAGCAGGCGGCACGGCGGTGGCTCTACACAAACGACCGTTTTACTATTTTTTTTTATGGCTGCTTTCGATTAACACGCGCTTACAGCAAGTAAGTCGCGTAAAAGGTTCAATTTCGTTGTATTCATTTACACGTATAATGTGCGGTCGGAACACACATTCGATTCGTTACTTATCCTTTGTACGTACCTACAATATTAAACACGCGTATAAGAACGAAACAAAATGAATGTATTAATAATTAATATGCATAGAATTATTTCGAAATATATCATAATAGATTAGATTTGTACGAAAATGTTTTCAATGTGTATTATTATACACACATATATAGCGGGTACCTCTTATATAAATACTCGTCGCCACAATTTTGAGACGTTTTATTCATGTGCCCGTCTAGACGCAGCGCGCGCGTCGCTATTATTGATACCGTTCCAAATTCGTCTGCGTTACGAAACTCTGAATTGTTTATGGGCCGTATTATGCGATATTTTATGAGAATTCGACTAGAGGACTAACCTTACCCAACGGAAAACGGCTCACGATTCGGGAGACATTGGCGCCATCCGAACGACCGTAGACTTCCATTTATGTATAATACGGGGAAAACTTTGGTGGACGAGACAAACGCTTTAAGGGAGGGGCTGCAGGATGGAAAAAAAAGGAAAAGAAATAGTCTCCGAAAATGTATACGGTTTTATTGCTTTAGCTGGCTTTTAACAATACATCGGCACAGCTTTCATATATTTGTAAGTAAACGATTTCGGACCGGAGCTTTGCAAGACGAAACCAAAAGTGGAGTAACGGGGGAAGAAGGCGCAAACCATACTTATCGAGTAATATATTATATTTCAAAAGTGATAGAAAATAAAAATTATTATTTATATTTTATAATGATATAATTGAAATATCTCTGTATTGTAACAATTGTAACATATACAAATAACGCAATGTATCATATACTGCAGCGTCAATATAAACTGTTTTAATAGAAAAATTTTCAAAGAATGACCAGATAAACATTTATAATATCATCAGATATTATGTATATTAGTAGATATTATAACGATCAAAAGATCACTATGGAGAAGTTATTACAGCGGCGGGCATAGGTTTATAACTTTGTTTCCAATAAGTCAGATGTAAAAGATAATTACAAACGTTAAAAACTGTACAAACGTGGACGAAATAAAATGTCGACTTTTGGGAAATAAGTTTCAAAATAAACTATAGTAAATGTACAGAACTAGGCGCCATTAAACTTGCTTTCATACTGTAAGGCGCATTGAATAGGCAATATTATTGATTTGATGCTCTTTGATATACGATACTATAATGGTTCTTCACTAGATTTTAAGTAAAACAGATCGCATAAATAATACATCTATGTAAACCTTGTAGTATATGATGAAAATGCATAGATGTATTGGACTTGTGTAGACTTATAGTATATTATAAAAACACATTAGCAATGATAATATTCCTATAAAAACCTATAAAAATACTGCGTTTATTATATTTTATTTAATATATTGCGTCTAGAATGTATTTGTACAATAAATTATTCTCATACCGATTTTGTTTTGAAAAACCTACTATAGAACTTATACACTCACTGTTCTAAAATAGTAAAATATTTAAATTTAATTCATATTATATTGAATCTGGAAAGTTATCAGTGGAGATGAAGGTGGCATTCACATAATAACTTTTAACTAACATGATAATACTTAAACTATAATTTTTATATTTAATTGTATAAAAATTAAATTGATTTACTTTTATACAAACATTTAAAAAATTATATGTACGTATATAATATTTGTTATTTTTAATTGAATCTATAATTTAAGTTTAATATTACTTAACTACTTCAGTATACATATTAACTATTATCAAACAGTACCAATGTTGTGAAATATTTGTAAGACGATTGTTTGTATATTACAAACTAATTTTTTTCACTTTATTATCATAAAAAGGTAGCTAAGAAGTAAGAATTTACTTTATAAAACGGTCTTACAACAATTATGATCTTAGTATAAAAGTTATAAAAATGTCAAATATGTAACAACTATAACCAATTACATAAAACAATAAATGTATACATTTATTAAGTCGATACTTAAAGCATTAGAATTGATCAAGTATCATATTGCCATAAATATATTATTGAATAATATTATGATTTATGATTTAAAAAAAGCATTTTTACTTATTAAATGTTTTTATTTTACTGACATAAAAGGTAATATTTATTTGTAGATTTGTAAAAACCAAATAAAAGTAAAACGTAATGCTTAGCATAATAATGTTTTTTTTTCACTGACATACGTATTTATGCGCGCGTTCAGTAAGTACTGCCTATAAAAGTTGCCACCGAAAGCTTTTATCGTACGCAATTCGAATGAGGCGTTTTATCGGTAACGTCAACAAAATCGGTATCAGAACAAATAGATACATTTATAGTCCTCCCTCCTTGATTTTTTTTAAATATAAAAGTAAATTATTTATTTATATTTACATATATTGAGTTCATCCTACCCCGGAAATTTGTGCAGGGATGTCACTCAAATTTAATAATTATTATTTATCAGACTTTTATTCGATGAATAAAAAAATGTAATTTTTTGAGCATTATATGAATAGGATTTAAAATTTAAGAAAAAACATTTTGTTATTATAGTTTTATGTTTTATAAAATACATATTTTAAGCATTTTCAGTGAGATTTGATAAATGTTTATCGGGAAAGAATGATCTGTTTTCTAGGCATTAACATTATATTATACTGTAGATATAATATACATGTATATACAATAATATGAACATTTTTTGAAACCATTAGTAAACAAATAAAATGTGATTCAATTTTTATGGCATTCCGTTTTGCTGCCAATGGCATAGTCATGAGTCATGACTGGAGAACATTAAAAGTCATACAGACGTCTGGAAAACAACCATACACGAACCAATGGCTCATTGGAAAAACAGCAATTTCCTTATTATGCTTTTTTATTGATGATATATATATATATATACACACACAAAACACATGAAGACGCGTTTATAAAGCAATGTATTTGGCACGCGATCCCAGCCATACAAAGACCCTATATATTAAAAACATAATATGTACGTGTATACATATATTATTATCAAACGAACGTCCCATGTACGTCAAATTATCCTATACATCATTCATTTTATTTCACTTTCTCTTGATATACGGTCTCGACATGCATCGTAAAACGTAATGCAGAGATATAATGCACGAGGCACACGAACGTGAGTGAGAAAACACATACCCCTAAGCACTATTACACGCGTATAAATATACAACCAACATGTTGACTGTGCGCGTAAAGCACGGTGTTTGTTCCATTGAACCGGTTTTCACCTTAGGGTATACCGTATACATGCATATATATATAAATAACGAGGCGTTTAACCCCGTTTTCCGTCCCTTATGCGAAGAGATATACGCGTATGTTTCCAGAAATAAAATGTTCAATTTATATACGTCCCGTGGGTAAGAAACTTCATTTTTTCTCCCGGTACGCGCTCCCCCATTAAAAAGTCCGTTCTTTTTCGCACTGTAATTTATTGCAAGCGTCACAAACTAATTCTATTCCCCGGACGAGAGGAAAGACACCCTTTTCCATGAGATAACGAACTAGCTTGGAAAGACGATGAACGCGCGAAGGCGTTACAAATTCGTTTTTTTTACATTCCATCCGACGTATACCTATTACTCCAATACGCACTATGTCACTATACTAAACATATATAATCATTACATACAGTCATTATTGAATCTCTTTGGGACACCCAACGTTGTTTATACACATTATAAATTGGTATTTTACATAAAATGCATGTATATATACACGGTACGAATCGATTTACAGATATTTCATCTGCATCAGCAAACAAATTGCGCGTATATGTATGAAATTACTCAAGAGATTTTACACTTATAGGTAGGTATATTACGAATAATAATAGAACAGCATTCAGTACCACCGACCTACTGCAGCAATGTGCATCGCGCTGAACTGCAGACTCGGGTCACGACGACCTTTCGAGACAGTTTATTATTATACACTTCGTCCACAGTTCATTACCGCGACTCTTGGTAATGAAGCTATTACATACATAATACACATAGAATATATATATATATAAATATATATATACATTATATTATAAGACGTGTGCCGTGCGTAAATGGGTAGTGGGCGGGATAAGGAGTTCAAATGTGCCATATGGCCATCGACGCGCACAGGAAGAGGAAAAACAGAGAGTGTATAGGTAACCGCGATACGTTTATATATATATATAATATATTTAAGGGGGTTGTTGTCGTCGTCATCGTCGTCATCGTCGTGTGTCGGGAACGAGCGTGCGCACCCCGTACAAGAATCTGCACGCGTCGAGGACCTGTGCAACGCTCTGCTCCACATCTGCCGCGGCGACGAGACGATAGAATCGAGAGAGAGACTGAGAAGGAGAGACGAACGAGAGAGGTCCCATCTGCCCCTGGCCGCCGCGTGTGCCGGCGTTTCTATATTTAAAGAATATATATGTGCCGCACACGGGGCACGGCGGCACACGTGTCCCAGCATCCTGTTACCGGCCCAGACACCTCAGCTTGCCCCCATTTGTCCTGCAGCAACAGCCCCGTTAGCGCCGTGCTCGCGGTATTCAATTAGTAACGATATAAAGAAAAAAAACCGAACAAACAAAAAACAAATATATATAGGTCGTCTCTTCTCCTCTCATTAACACGCGTTGACCTTTCAAATTGTTTTCTCGGGTTTTTTCTCTCCTAAACGTAGTCATGACTCTCGAGACACACAGTTATTTTTTGCGATACCTGTGTGACTATGTTTATTATTATATGTGACCCGGCTCGTAGAAAACGAAATGATGACGATGAGACGAATTTTATAGTTATATGTACAACGATTTTCGACACGCATATACAGACTGTTGGTCACACACTCTCATGGACGGACGGCACATATTGTATTATAATATGACGTATTTTATACTTATTATAGTTATATAATATTATTTATTAATATACGAATATAACCGTACGGTTCAGTGGACACGGCGTGCGGCCGACGTAACACGATCTCCCTCGCGCTCGGCCAAATAGAACATACGTATAGGTATACACATATTATTATATAAATACAAATAAACGGCGCACGTATGGTGCAGGGCGGACTGACGGACCACGGACGACCAGCCATGCAGCCGCACAGGTATATAATATTATACATATTATATGAGTATACCCGGCGACGGATCTAGACCTTTAAAAACACACACACAAGGAGAAGAGAACGGGTGTTTTGGATAAAATATAAAATAAAATACATATACATAATATATATATCGAAAGCAAAAGCACCCGGTGCTGGCGGTATCAGGTTGCAGCGGTCGTGTGCCATTTGGTGTCTCGGCATCTCTCTTGTCTCACATCTGTCCGCCGTTATTGTGGCACGTACCTTAACGGTATGGTTCAACCCTTCGGGTCCACATATACATGTACACAATACCGACGAAATTTACCGAGCGCGAGTATTATGAGTATAGTATTCATTATCCATATAATATATTATACAAATAATAATAATATTTTTTTTCGAATAGACATACGTGCGCATAATACCGTACGTGTTCAATTTCAGTTGCTTGTTTTCAATGTATAATATTATATATTATATTGTACATTAATACGTAATATAGTATATATATTATAGGTATACTGTCGTTTACACCTTACCTTATATACTTATTCCCAAGGATCTATCATACACGTTATACAATATATACCTACCTACGAGTATCACGGGGTAGCATTATTGTATATGTTTATTGTTTAACCAATACTCAAGATGGGTACAAGCACAAGTAGTTATATGTTTTTCATGCACAGCAATACGACGTATACATAACAATTTTACACATCACATTTTACGTATAACGGTGCACATATATTATGTTTATATATATCCACTAAACTGCATAGTTTGCGGGTATACATTATGTTTGCAAGGAGGATGTGTATATGTAGAGTACCTACCTATGTGTACGCGTATAATAATCGCCAGGGGTTGTTGGTATTGGTATACATAATACATAGCAACACGTGGCTTACGGTGGCGGCGACGGCGGACTGTTTAGCCACCACCATCTGCCCGTCAGATTGTTGCAAACTCCCTTTTAACAAGTTTTAATTTAATTCCTCCCACAACGCGTTTACTCTTACCTATGTACGCGATAGAGTGAACGCGCTCCCGCGCAGGGTACTTAGCAGGGTCCTCAGCGGCGGGGGCAGGGGACGCGAGCCGTCTGCTCTTCCGATAGCTGCTGCTACTGTGACTGACGCGCGCGCCGCGAGTTTGCCAAATGTTACTCTATCGGGTTCCCATGTTTGCGCGCTCAGCACGAGCCCTTCTGTTTGGGGTGGTGTTTTTTTCTTTCCTTATTTTCTCGTAAACAACTACTGAAAATCGCAAAATCATTACGGTATTATACACCTTTATGCGCGTCGTGGCATGTGCAAACACGTCTAATTGGGCAGTTGCCGCCGCCACCCACAATACGAAATCGCACAATGGGCCAACACCGTGATGACGATGGGTTTTCATTATTTCGCCATTATCGTATTCTATTTAATACTCGTATATGATTGATTTAATCCCAATTCATCAACTCCCGGCATCATATCATACAATACAAAATATATTATATATACATATAATAAGTATAATATATATATATACTATATCTACAAACTATTATAAAAACAATGATTTGAATGATTTGATGCTTTGATAAGTTTTTATGTGCACTTGGCATATGCATGATTATATTCCATAAATTTTGAAATTATAAAAAATTACTAATTAACTTAAAACAAGTTAATTGTTACATTGATATTAACGAAATTAGTAATCGATAATCGATAATCGATCTCCTGCAATCGTAATATTTTGCAAACACAAATTATACAGCTATACATAGAAAATTTATCATAATGGTTTATATGCTTAAAACTTAAAATTTTAAAGTGTTAATTAATCTATTCTAATTAAGAATTACTTTATTACTTTTTATCATAGTAAAAAAAAAAACAATATCTAGTTGCAAATAGCTATATTGTCAATTATATTACTTTCAACTGTAAAACATGATTATAATACTAGCTCAATAAAACGTTCAAAAAATATTTTACACATCTTATTATATTATAAGATAATACAATTATAGGTCTATAGGTAAATAGCTAATTAACAACACTTAAAATACTTTTTAGTTAAGATAAGTATTTTATAGTAATTGGAGTATTACAACTTTAACTAATCAGTTTATAGTTTACACTTGCCTAGATAGGTTACAACAATTATTTATTATAACTCTAAACGGGTTTAATTTATTACCGGATGAGATAGGACTACCTAGATATATATTACTTTTCAACTCTTTAGTCTACCTATTATGCATAACTACCCTTAACAATAGTTTATACAAACAAAATAAAATATTATATATTCTAAGGTATATGACGCATTTTGGATAATTGTACACTCTCAAACTTACGTATTTTACCATTTGTATTACAATATTATTATTATAATGTTTATACATTTATTTTAACATAATTAATTAAAATAAAGGAAAAACAAAATTGATTGAAAATCGATGACTTAAAAATATATTTAATAATTATTTGTTTGATATTTTTATACCATGGATATTTGAGCTACTTATATCTCACTAATAAATAAAATGCAAATACTATTTTGACAATTATATGTGTCGCTTATTCCTATTATTAGTTATTACAAGATTAGAAGATGTTATAAAAAATAACTAGGTATGCATAAGAAATTACGAAATAAAAAATAAAATATATTTTAATAAAGTAAAACAGATTCTCGAATTTTAAAATACTGTGAACAGTGCGGACTGTTAAACCATTCGGAACCAGTGGACTCGTTAAAACTGTTTTGAATTTCTTATTATGTATTGCACGACTTTAAAGGTTGAAAGTGGCACGGGCCAAATCGAGTGGCGGCAGTGGTTTCCAGCTGCAGGTTCTTAATTTGAAGGGTAATAGCACACACACATACAAACAAACCCAGAGAAACATGAACCCACTCTTCCATCACAACCCCTCGGACGGTCTTGGGTAATTCTAGACGGGCGCCTACTGCAGTTTATTTAACCGGTTGTTCCAAATACTCTTTAGAAATGAACATATAAAATACTTTTTTAACCTTAATTTTTAAGAGATTAATTAAAAAAACGCGTCATTATAAAACATAGTAATTTAAAAAATAAAACGAGCATCTAAAACGGTCTAACATTAACTTTATCATAAAAAACATTAAAATACTTTTTAAAAACGAATTCAAAAAACTGACATAGGTATTTTTATATTTTAATATAATGAATACCTAACTAATAAATTTTTAAAAACTTCTTCGTAAATATTTTAAATATAATAAATAAAATACACTTGAAATACCTGCTATATTATATATTAAATGCCAATATTAAAATTTCATAATTATACTTTCACATTTACAATAACTTTTTATAATTTTAAATTTTGAATCATATAGAAATAACTTTTTATAATATAAAGTTTATAACTTATATTTTAAAATGTCTATGATTTAACTATATAAAATTGTTTCATCGTAGTTATATGTAAAATATGATCAAAAAATATTTTCAATTATATTTACCTCTATTTCAAATAATATGCATCTAATTTAATCCTTTAATTTTTAATATCAGACATTTATATTCTAATACAAATTAACATGTTCAATATTCACCTACCTAAACAATTAATGTTTGTACATTACAAACCATGATATTTGTACATAAATACAAGTTAAAAAAAATACACTGCGTTGTTTACATCGGAAATGTCAGTAACATTGCATTCAAGAAAATAAAATGAAAGGTAAATTCATTTCTACAAACTGGAATCGATTTTCTGTCAATGAACAATACCTTTTAATATTTACTAACGATGTATTTTGTAAAAAAATTTACTCGGCGATATTTCTATTCAATATGGAAAATGACGTTTACAGAGGAATAGAGTTCAAATAATACAATAAAATGTAAAATTTTAATATCGCAGGGAATATTTCAAACGTATAGTAGGAAAAAAACAATAATATAAATTTGAATATCAGAAATAATAATAATATTACGCTATAGAAAATCATCAATTGATGTCACACGAGAAATAAGAATGCTCTTCCTAATTCGTCGTGACATTACCAACGACAAAAAGTTTGAGCAAACTCAACAAACTATTTGTCTTTCGTCACTAGCCGTATTGAAAATGAAGCATATAGATTTTATACACATTTAAATTATTATCTGAATATTAAATTACGATAGAATTTTAGAGTAAAAAACTATCAAGTACGTGACTGAGAACATGCGTGACCTACACAATTAGTTATGTATATTCAGCAAGCACGCGCTATGTATCGCATATCACGAGTTTGTAGTGTTATTATTTTTTGGATATCTTAAACTTAAATCAATAAAGGAAAACAGTATCATGAACGTACATTTTTAAATAACAGTTTTCAAAAATAACGAAAGATATACGTAGATTGACTATCTTACAAGTTACAGTATTCGTGTTATCGATGGGGAACAACAGGCGTGATTGCAGGGAGGCTGATGGGTGTTTAAACCCCCTCCGAAATACCGGGAACAAAAAATATATTTCCTGACCTACAAATGGTTAGTATGATATTTATGAACATTTTGTCAACCCCCGCCCCTCCCGAAATTTTTTCCTGCGTTCGCGCCTGGGAAACAATATTGACTTCACCAAACGATATTTTTGATACTGAAATGGTACCCAAACGTCACCAATCGCCACTTTATAACAGCTAATGGCAAAATGACAAATGGTTAAATGTTACATTCGCAAACAAACAATGATCGGCATATTTAAAAGCAAATATTACATACATTTTCCTCACAATGCACTTATTTAGTTTTCAGAATTTACCGAACTCTATAGAAATAATCAAAATAAAACCTCGATTTACTTCATAATATCCTTAATCCAATCTAGTAATCTTTGAGCACGCGCGTGACAAATTCCGTACACATTAAAGTCGGCATATTACAATATCGGTGAGTAATGTATATTAATAGTGAAAAAACAACTGGCGCCGAAAAACCGGTTCAGCCGAGAAACGTTTAATAATACAAAAATAATTCCAAAGCTATTTAAACAGGGCACGCGATATTTAAAAAAATCCCTTGTTGGAATTTAGAATAATACGTAAATACAAGCACCTGGTGAGACTACAGTGCACGCCCAAAATCCAACATACGACATCGTAATGTCGATATAGGGTCTTTTTTTTCCCTTTTTTTTACTCTCAGAGGTCGTCAGCTTCCTTGTTTTTGTGCACCAGGAAACTGAGGAACCTGAGTACTTCACAAACAAAACACAACGATTACTATTTTCTTTATAGGCAATACATACGATAAATAAAAACTTCCACAGCCGATTTATATTATGTTACCGAAACCACGCCTACAGATGGGTACATCGAGAAATGGTTTATTTTATTCAACGTGAGAGACACGTACCAAGTTTATTTGACATAAATACGCGAAGCGCTGCATACGTGACCTTACATAAAATGTGCAACATTAAAAATTTCTGATAGAAAACGTTTTTTTTCTCATCACATATTTTAGTTTCGATTTAATATTGTAATACTTTAGAATAACATAAGTTATAACAATAACAAACGTTATGACTTACGGGTGGTTTTCGTTTTCTATAAATGCATTTCTTACTTTCTTAGAATGATATGTCTTTTAAAAATTACATTAATGAAAAATGAGAATATGAGAAATTTTATTTTTTACAAGCCAAAATTATTTATGTTTAAAATGAAAATCATGAAAATAATTAGATTCAATACTGATAATTATTAATTTTATATAACGTTAGTACAATAGAAATATACTATATGCATATCATTTCTATTTGAATTAGTTAACACTTATTTGTTATAGCTTAAAATTTTAAGACATTAAATAAAATTACAAAATTTATCATGCCTTAACCATATGAATCATATTTAAGTATATAAATTGATTCATTATGGGTAATCATCAGACTATTTTTTAAATTAAATAATTTACAGTTATGTTTTTAAAGTTAAAAAAATATTACTCTAACTCTTAACAGTCTAAACCCTTCTTAATACATGTTAAAAAAACACTTCATTCAGATTTTAGAGGGCAGTAACTTACGGATATATATATAAACACGCAATATTCAATAAGGGTGAATAAATTGTCTCAAAAGAAATAAACCGTGAATAAAAAAAGAAGTAACAAGTTCTCGAAGGATAGTTTTTATGGTAATAAAATAATTTAGTCATAAATTGAATTTATTTATTATTTTTATTACATATACCTTAATATTAGTAATTATATACTAAGAAAATGCTTATTTAATTAGCCTAATATACATCTATATTTTATTTTAAAGTCAGTTTTTAAAAGTAATTTTATAATTTAAATTAAATTATATTATATTCTAACAAATGATAAAAAAAATATATATTCAAATTATTTTATTTTTAATAAATATTTTATTAAAAAATAATAAAAATACATATTTATTATTTATATGTCTTTGAATCATTTTTTTAGGCGTAATGCATAGGCAATATTATTTCGCCTGTTTAATTAAGATTATTTTAATACAATCGTATTTATAATGATATTTATTATCATGTATAAATTTTGTATAATAAACATTTATTACACTTAGGCTTGGTTTTTCAATTGGCATAATAACTGCTAGTTAGTTAACCGTCAGATTAATTAAACGATCGTTTAAAATGCCGGTTAAATAGCGCACTGTTTATCAAGTGAAATTGAAATGAAATTAAACACAAAAAATAATTTTTACAACAATTAATACTATTTATTAGTAAAATAAATATACAATTTATTTAATTATTACGAATTGGTTGTAATTAATAATTATATTATATTTCAAATTAACACAAACAAATATTCGTATTCATATTTTAATAGGTTAAAATAAAATTACGATTTTTAATTTCTAAAAAACAACTGTAAATGTCTAAATATGACCAATTTAAAGTACAATTTGTGTTAAATTTCCTATATCTATGTAAATATAAATTAAAAGCTCCATAAGAAGCTATATAAATCTATGTGAATGCCTACAAACCTTTATATTCGAAAAAAAGTGACGAGTAGAGCACGGATGTTGTAGTACTAAAAAACTAGTAAAACTGATTGCAGTATTACACTAAAAAATAACAGCGTTTTGTTATACATGTTTTAAATTTACTGTTTTAATCTAAAATTTTACCTAAAATATAAAAATAATTCAGTATCCTATTCAAAGTAGCTGAAGAACAAATTATAACAACATAACGCATAATTGTCAAATAGTCATATTTCATAAATTATTTTAGTGCTGTATTAAATACTACCAACTTGAAATTATGTTTATTTTATATTTTTATAAGATAACGTAAATGTTACAACGGTTTAGTGTTGACTATATAACTAAAATAGTTGTATAAATGAGTGAGTAAATTCAATAAAATTAGAATAAAAATCCAAAATTGCAAAAAATTGCTCTTAAAACTTTTAGATCTTAATTCGCACTTACATAACACGCATTTAAAACTTACTAAACAATATATTAAAAAAGTAAAAAAAAAAAATTGCAAATGTAACAACATCGTGCCACTAATGATGAGTATTTAATTAATCAATTATTACATTTCTATACCTAAAATACTTTAATACATAATTTTAATATAATAAAGTTAAAGACATGCTTGAAGTTATCGTTATTTAATATTATACTACGACTTTATAGGAGCCGAATAAAAAGAAAAAAGTCAGAAAGAACGCTAAGCAAAAACATAGTAATAAAGCAGATGGGCGATGCTACGCTCTAAGTAGAGGGCCGACAATGTCCTCAATGTCAGTTAATGATTAATTAAGTTTTAAAATTATGGTGAAATTATATTTTTCACTTATAGATCTTTATACGTTAACTACGCGAAGATGAAATAAAAACTTTAATGTAAATTAAACGCAATAAATGTGAAAAAATGTGTAAAATATAATTATCATGTTGAAAATAAAATCAAAATTTATCTTAAATCTTTTCTTTTTTTTTAAGTCTTAAATTATATTTAAATATCATTATAAAATAAAATAATTTAATCGTAACAAATGTAAGAACAGATAAGATTTAAAACTTAAAATAATAATTAACATCTAAATCTATATAAAAAAGAAAATAGTAAGAATTACCCACGATGAACTGTATTTTAATGGGTCAATAGTTCGTGACAAAAGTCAAAGAAACGTTAGATTTAAAACGCGCTTTTGACCTACTTTTAATGAAGTGAGTAATATATTATTTATGTATATTAACGCCGGAAATTAAAATATACATTAAGTTATTAAACTATTGAGTCTTTGTATCGTGTTTTAAATTGAATGATTGATAAACTCAAGTGTGATTCATATTCATTGTATGTGCAATACTTTTATTGACGGCAAGTAGAATTAGATAAGTAATAATAACTTGAAAATTAGTTCTATCAAACAAGAATATATCACTGTGATCTCTATAATACACATCATATGTGATATACTGATATACGAGTATATTAGAAACAGCAATCACAACTAATGTAATAAATTTAAAAATACTAATTCTATTTAAGACACCTTTTTTTAATTTTTCATTTAACTTAAAGTTGTCATATTTATTGAAACATAAATTTTGTTCAATATTAAAACATTCAAAATAAAGTATAAACTTTTCTTGTCTAAAACAATT
Source organism: Rhopalosiphum padi (assembly GCF_020882245.1). Lineage (NCBI taxonomy): Eukaryota > Metazoa > Arthropoda > Insecta > Hemiptera > Aphididae > Rhopalosiphum > Rhopalosiphum padi. The sequence continues at coordinate 36,733,918 of NC_083598.1, forward strand.
TCTCTTAATTAATTATAATAATTGTAAACTATAATACATACCAAAAATGATTAAAAATGTAATCTTAATAATAAAACTTAAAATATTTTATACTCTGAGTATAAGTTTAAGGTTATAATGGTACTAATGCCATTAACAATAAAATTGTTATTAATTGTTAAACTACAATACTATTGTACATTGAAAGCTAATAGTAATAATTATAAACACAATTAAGAATCACCGGAAATCGTATTCAAAATAAGGCAATAATCTCTATGTTGCTCTTTAGTTATATTATGTTCTAAAACAATTTGTTTTTCGCAAAAATAATAAATCGATCTATTATTCAAAACTTATTAGTTTTCTAATTGACAATTGTTTAAATTTAACTATTTATCGGAACTTTTAAAAATAATGAAAAATATGATAAAATGTCTTTAAAAATTATAATATTCTTTAATTTAATAATAGATATTAGTATATTATATATTGATTATAATTTATCAATAAACATTAATAAACAACATAATATATGATAAATTATAAGCATAGCATTTAGTATTTTCATATATGTATAAACACATATATAAATATTAAATATATACAATAATTATTAACCAATTTACATAACAATTATACTAAATATGATAATATATTTTATGGAACATTAAAATTATAAAAGTTTAAACCACTTAACCACAATTTTATGTTTATAATTTATTATAATTTAAACCTAACCTTTTAATTTTAATAACTCGTGTGGTCATGATACAACTCTCAATTAATTTTTACTTAAACATTTAAATATATAGCTACATGTTATAATACAAGGTGTCTCATCAGTTATCGTGTTAGACTTCGTACATAAACTTATAAGTTAATTGTATAAACTTGATACTTATTTAAACTTAAGAATTTACATAAGTATTTAAATAATTCACTTTTAAATATTTAAATATAAATTAGCTATAGAAATAGAATATAGAAATATATATATATGAATTGACTATATTCGATGTTTATAATTTATGTTTAGGGCGATTAGGCAAAACAAAATGCAAAAAATCCAAGAAACCTCTTTGCAGTATACATTAATTTCGAGTGTACATCATCATTCAGTAGGTCATTTTAACAGTTAGTTAAATTTGAATTCAGTGATAACCATTAAAATATTACATAAAAAAAACACGTTTCTGAATTGATACTGTAATAATTCAGCATCTAATTCTAATGATATTTGATTATTTATTTATATTTTTATATTTTATTAGTAAAATCAGTCATTTATTTTGTGTTTTAGTTATGCAAGATTGATCTAACTCTTTTCAAAAAAATTACATATTATATTAATTATTTCTAAAATTGGATTTCAAACTACACTTATAAAAAAAAATTGGGCTCATGTAATTTTGATAATTTTTACGAGGAGTAAAAACAACTTAATATGAAGAATATTGTATTTAAATTAAAAACTTATTATATATAAATCTAAAAAACAGTAGTAAGTTACAAATATCAGTAAATAGTACGGTAAGAGCCTTTGGAGAAAATCTTTAAGAAAATTATATCATATCTAGAAATTTCTTATATGAGTATTTACTATTTAATGAACATTTCTAGTATTTACAATTTTTATTTTTGAATTATAACATAAACACAGTGTTTTAAACACTACACCGAAGTTATGGAAAACTTGTTTACCGCAAATTTGTCCGTAGTTTTGTAATTTTTTTCTAGTTTTAATCAATTCTTCTTTTACTTTAGATGCATCTAAATTATACCAATTCGATTCAATTTTCTATCAAAAGATACCCTCAAATTTAAAACTTTAAGCATTGTTATTGCTTTTGAACATGAATACGTGACGAAGGACAAAAAAAAACACGCATAAAATTGAACTATAAAATATTACAATTTATAATTATTATAATTGCTGTGTAACTAATTTATAATATCAATAAATATTGAATAAAAAAGTTATTAACAGACAAATATACTAAAACACCCGGTATATAGTACAGATGTATAACGCTGTACGTCATTTTAATGACTTGACCATTTAAGACGGTCATGCTCCTAGAAAGTTCAAGTTACCTATGAAACGGTTTACGTATGGATACGAATATATGTGTGTACTGGCCTGTATTATTATGTAACGGACGAATAGATCCAGAGGTTTTACGGGTGAGTTACTGGAAAAGAGAGAACGCGCGATGCTCTACGAGGAAAAAACAGAAGCCAGGTGGTATGGACAGCGCCATAACTGCTCTGCACCTGGCAAGACATTTCATATATATACACCGAGCGTTATGTATAACTTATTACAAACGGGGAAATGACGCGCTTCCTCCTGTCCTATCGCTCTTCCCTCACCGTCATCCTAAGGTCCTTGATACTTCCAGGCTCCAATGATTTTGGACACTTCACGCACTACTACCAAGGTCGCCAAACTCGGTTTCAGGTCTCAACGAAGAGATCAGTTACAATTGTAAAAAAATAAAAAACAATTATCTACAATACAAACACTTTTTTGGCAGTACCTTTTGTCTTTTATCTATAGATATACATTAAGTTATGAAAAGAATACGAGTATATAATTTTATGTAAGCATTATAAATAATGTAAACGACTTAAACGCGTAGAAATTTAAAAATATCCTTTTCAATCTTAATAGTTCACAAATCTTAAAAGCTACTTAATTTTAATTTCCAACAAAGAAACATTTTAGAATCGAAAATCATATAACATGTAAAAGTACTTAATAATAAATAATAATTTATAATCAATAATTTGATGGTAATACAAATTATTAAAACACAAGGACAGCTGTAATCTAGATTAGAATATCGAATATATGCATAGACCATTACTTTTAGTTTCAAATTACTACAATAGTATAAAACAATTATTCTAAAGGAACTCAATTGGTAAGTTCTTATGTGTTTATCCAACTTTTTCAAATTTTAAGTTATGATTAAAAATTAATTTCACTATTTACATACATACTTATTTCGTTTATCTGTACTGTTTTCCCCGTGGGCGTAATCATCATTTATGATGAAATAAAAAAAAAAAATAAAAAATTGAATACCTATACTGCAATTTATGGATTATATAGAGTCGAATCTAAGCGGAACTATAGGTATACTCAAAGCCTAAATTACTAAGATACATATACTTTAAATTACACAGTTTTCACAACTTAAATCAAAACCTATCAACAGCTTTAAAATTCTAAAATTTACATTTTTAAGGAATAATCTGCTCAAAAAAAACTTATAAACTACGTTTACGAAAAAAAAAAATAGATAGGTAGATAAAATTCAGAAATATAAATCAAAACAAACATTGCTTTGTATAAATTTTAAGTGATTAACAACAATATCAATTTTTAAAATCGTAAATTATAGTTTGAGTTTGATAAAATTAATTAAAGGGTATAAGATTTTAAATTTTAGAACACTATCAGAGATTCTTAATGATTTATACACTGTTTATCATTAATAGTTTCCCCTCCTCCAGAATTAATCTTGTAATATATCAAAACCTTATACAGCTACAAATTCTATCAAAATATATTAGTGCAAGCAAACTAAATAGTACATTTAATATTTTAATGCATAGTTTAATTGTTTAATAATGTAATTATTTATACACCAAAGTAAGTGATACGGTATAAAAAGTATCATAAAAATATATTATGGATGAAATGAAGTTATAAAATGAAATAAATCCAATAATAAGTCACGAAAATCTTTTTGAGTATCGTAAATATGAAATTATGCGCCAAATATTACCTGTACGGCTGTACCAGTATCAATATGATATATTATGATAGTAATAACTAATGGCTAACGAGTAACCTTGAATTTTTTATCTTGTAAACACTAACGAACTAATTCTATGGACTATGGCAATTTTTTCTGCGTTGTATTTCCAAAATATAAGTTATATTGGTTAAGGTCTTGGATGTCTCAAATTAATGATATTCATTGTGTAATAACAACGATAGCAATCAATCTCTTACGACCCGCTGAGAAATGACATTATTTTATTATTAAACATGATATTATATAAAACAACATTGGGGGGGAATGACATTATTAAACAAATTTACGAATTTCGGATTTTTAACATGTGATATTAAATATATTTATTATACTCCATATAATCTATTTATAATAAAATACCTACCAACCTATTCAATTCAATAAACCTTTAATTATTTGTATTAAATAACACCTCCCTCCAATCATGGTTAATAACAATTTCCCCTTCCACTGTTTAAACAAAACAATCGCATAACAACAAATCAATAGCTTCTTAACTTTCAAATTTTAATAGACAATTAATAATCATTACATAATATCTACATATTATTATTATTAATTATTCCGCAGTTACTGTTATTAGACGTGTGGGAAGAACTGGAGGAGAGTACTACCAAAAAAAGAAATAAAAATATTTGACGTACCTATACTTTTTTTTTTGTTTATTTTATTTACTAAATCAATAAAAAAATGTTAAACGCTAAATTAGTGTAGGAGAGAAAATATTTTTAATTATATTTATATCATAAACGGATTTAAAATGTATCAATAATTTCACTCTGTAATTTAATTATTATTATTTAAATAATACATTTTGAATTAGGTATAGTTAATAGGTACAACAACAAAACATATTAATATCTGCCTTAGAATATTATCATCAAATTATTTGGTTTAGTTACCATTATTATTAATAGTTTGTGTATGTATTTTCGAAATCCTCTCGAGAAAACAGAATCTACACAACTGTTACCTAAATAGTTGAGCAAAATTCGAAAATACCTACTAAACACTAACCAGTATTTTATTACGAAACATCAAAAACCTAACAATTCTTAAAATTAAATTATTTCATAATATTGTCTTACCTTTGCATGCTAGGTAAATCCGTGGAGTGATATTTTTCTTAATAATGGTTTCATTATAATATTCAACTGAAAAAATTGGCAAAAATTTGAAATGGCGGGATAATTTGATTACGCGCTGTGATTGCATTAAGTAGAGTAAACATGCGATTTAAATAAAAATGCATAAAACATCGTTCGATAATAATAAATTTGTAATTGTGGAAATTTGTAAAAATAATTAAAAATTCTTAATAATTTTTTGGTTTAAAAAGTATAGACTAACAATTTGTGAATATTTGAAATGATAATAAATTTATTATGATAAGAATTGTGTTTAGGTACCTGGTAACTACATACATGAAAATTTCAGATGACCCCATAGATAGTACAGATAGTAGACACTGTAACCACGGTTTTGAAGAATGATAACATTAATTTTTAGTAAGTACCATAGAGCTTGCATATACATATTATATAATTATTTGTTTAAATCTAAATATTTTAGCAAAGGAACTTATTATTTGATTTTTATATACGAAAAATCTGATAATAATTAACTAAATAAATAAAGTAATTAATACAAAAATATAATCATAAAATACTATTATAATTTATAATCGCATTTATTATTTTTATGAGGACGATATACTCGTATGTGTTGTTTCTATCTAACTAACGTACTACGTACATAGTACATCATAGCAAATTTTCGTTCAGCAGAATTAATTTTGTAATATTAGCTTAATATTAAGGTAAATTTACCTACCATAAATTATAATGTTAAAAATATTATTTAAGAAATGTAATTTGCTTTTATTGATAAAATCATTTTAAAGTGAGTTATAGGCCCTAGTTAATAGTTATATAACCTAGGCTTATAACTACAAATCTGAGGTTATAGCTATGTAAAATATTACAACTTGAAATGTTCATAACTCATTTTAAAATGATAATATCAATAAAAACATAAGATATGGCATTTCCTAAATAATATTCTTAACATTACGTTTTATGATATAAATTTACTCTAATATAAAAGCTAACATCACAAAATGAATTCTGCTGAACAAAAATTGTCCATATATTATATGTATGTAAGACAGAGACAACACATGCGGGTAAAACATCCTCTTAAAATTTTACTTGTTAGAATATTGTCATTGATAAGTCGTATTATTCAATATTATTCGTATATTTAATTGATGTTATTGACTATTGACTATTATAAACTATACTTGATAGTTGATTATTAATAATTATTGTAACCATTTACTGAAACAAACAATTACAATTATTGTCGTTTCGTCTTTATTTAAGATAAAAAAAATATATTTCATATTAAATATATAGGTAAATTAATAATTTCTATTTAAAGGCAAATAATTCATATAATTCATTTTTTAGTTGTTTTTTGTTTAAGTTACAAATGAGATTATGGTAGGTACCTACCATATATTATATACGTGTAAAAATTAATTTAATTTTTCTTTGAATAAATTATAAATATATTGGATATTTGGACAATATACTCGTAAGTAAGTGTTAACAATTTTTTTTTTAAATTCAACTATACTTTTTAAAGCTATTTTAATCTTATTCTCATATCCCTTGACTTAGTTTTAATCCAATATTAAAAATTGGTAATTAACCATTAGTAATTACTAATTAAGTACCACCTATTACCTTCTTACATATATCTGAATTCTTATAAGTAAATATAATATTATTATAAAAAATATTAGTACTTATGTATATTATATGTAAAAATATATTATATTAATTATTATATCTACCAACCTATAAAATTATACACATATATATTAACTATTATTATAATTGATTCACAAAACTAAAAATATTTAATTGTTATATAATAATAATTAATAAACTCAAATCTAGAAAATCTACAAAAGTACGTAACTATATAATATGTACAGAGCTACATAGCCGAATTAAGGGGAGAGACCAGAGGTCTAAACGGGCTATATTATAGACATAGAGTATATCCTAGAGCCCCCCCCCCCCCGAAATTTTTTTTTGTATTATGTTCTTATGGGCTTGCGGCTTTTTTACAATTATAGATCTACAATTGAAAAAAAAATGATTTTAACAATATTTATTTAAAGATACATTCATATAAATTATTTAAAATAATTGTCTGCAACTATATTGTGTCCATATTATTGAATTAGATAGGTACAAATAACACGAAATATTCAAATATATTGTGTTATTTCGTTTTATATTACAACTTCAAATAAAAGGTTTAATTACATGAAAATAAACTTAACATTACAACCGTTTAATAACTAAATCCAGTATCCACATTAATATATCATGTCTATGGACTTTGATTTTGTTAGTTACCTTTTTCTGTTGAACATATAATATATTGTACCATGTTCATTTTTCTTACGTATTTACACTGTCTTTTTTAATTTTAATAACATAACATCCGTCATGTTATAAATTTATTTTAAAATATCAGCTAATTATTTAATAATTTTTAAATAATATTAATAAATTTCAATATCTTCAAGAAGGTATATCTGTTTGGCAGAAAAACGAAAATTAAAACAACACAAAGAAAATAAACGTATTAACAATTATGTCATTTGAAAATGATATGTGTAAAAAAAACTTATTTTATTACGTTTTAGATACTTTTGCATCAAGTTAATCTAGAAAAAAATATTATAAATGATCATTTGTTTGTATTTTTATATTATTACCATAAATTCATATTTTAATAGTTAATTAAATTGTATTTTAAATAAATTAACCATCAACCATGTAATATAAATTTGCTCTCTGGAGGAAAATATATATTTTTTTTTTTAATTAATAAATATATATCAATTGATATATTTTTGTAAAATGAGGGTCTCCAAAAATAAATTAGTCCATTAATTTCATTATCCGGGTCTTAAATATTAATACGTATATTTATGTAGTGCTGAAAGAATAAAATGTGCATATAATTGTTATTTTTAGTCGATAAAAATATTTCAAAGAAAACAAAATATTACATTACTTTAAGTTAAAACTTAAAACCTTTATTTTATATTTTGATGACTGAAATACACCAAAATCCTTAATTACATTGCAGGCTTACAACACATTAATTTAAAAATTATATTATAATGATACAAATTATTAATTTAATTAGAATAATTACCAACCTTATATAATATAAACCTTAAAATTGTTGTTAATTATTATAAATAGGTACAGTAAGTAGTTCTTCAAATAAGTTTTTCCAGGCATTTCAAATATCAACTCTTTTGCTTAATATGTTCTCTTTGGAATATTTTTACAAGCAGTTAGATTGCGTAATATAAAATTATATTTTATGTTGGCAACAATGGATAATCAATTCTTATCAAATGATTAGTCAAATGTTTACATATTTACACTATTTAAAACTTATAATTAAAAATTATTATTTGTCTTTTTTATAAATAATAAACATTGTAATTCATCAATCTAATTTATTAATTTTCTTTATTCAAGTTACAACATAATTTTACTGTAAAATTTACTTTAGTATCTTTATTAAATAAATAAGCTTAATTTGGTTACCACCATTCGTACCTACAAAATGTATCTCTCTGTTAACCAATTATCTACTCTCATGAGGTATGAATAAAAATGTTTAACATTAATTGTATTTAATTTCATTATTAATTACTTATTTTCATAGTATACTCAGTGAAGAAACTGTTGAAAATCAAACACTTGAATATCTAGTTTCACAACTACACCAATTTTTCAAACGAGAAGATAATTTTAAAGGTAAATGATTAAACATATAATTAAGATAATATTAAATTTATGTAATTTATGTTCTTTTCATGTTAATAATTTTGTTGTATTATCTTTCATTACTATCCTAGAAAGTAATAAACATGAATGTATGTCTTCTATTAATCTTGTAGAATTTTATTTATTCATATTTAAGGTATACTATTCCTTTTTTACCATTATACTCTTTTTAAATTCATAATTAATTATATTTTAATATTTATTTAATTATGATTTTAATTTATCTATAATTATTAAATGTTTATATTATTCACTATAGTTGGTTGTACTTTACTTATGCTGATTCAACATTCTGATTTTTTACTCAATCAAACACAAAAATTTGCTGCTATAATCTTATGTTATGAATTATACCGAAATGAACCGATTGCAACTAATCCTTTAGCGCCTATTTTTATGCATCTCTTGGTAAGATATTATTTTGAATGTAATTATGTTAATGATGTTTACTACATTTTATTTACAGCATAAAAAAGTGGGCAAAAATGAATATGTTGGTGATTTGCCGGTTTTAACTATGCCTGTTAAAATATTTCTTTCCAATTTAATTATGTCTCAAAATTCTAAGGAGTTATTACGAAAATCTGCTAAACAAGTATTAACAGCTCGCAGTGATCCCAGTAAACCTGTAGTAAATACAGCAACAATTCTTAATACAATTAAAGATCGTCGAAAAAATCTTCCACGGACAGCAAAAAGCTCCCTTCCGGTTATCATACCTGATCCTCAAAAAACTGAGTAGGATATTAAATATTTAATTATCTATGTAATAAAATGTTTTAATTTTTAAACTTATATTATATAATATATTACATTTTTATGTTATAGATCAAAAGAAGGAGCAAAACAAGTTTTAGAAATGTTAATTAGTGGACCAAAATCATATGTTTCACACAATTTTAAACCAGAAATGATGCGACTTGTACCACCATTGTATGTGTGCAAAGAAGAAGTAAGAACTAAATAATAAATTAGAAAATAAACCATTTATTTATTATTGTGATGAAATATTTTCATAGATGGTATGGATGAACATGAGTAGTCGATCAAATCATCAGATCATGTATGATAAAACAATGTGTGTATCGACTAGTGCTGCTACTGAAGCACGAGAACTTATGACTAAAGCTCTCAAAACACCTTTAACTTTACAGCAACAACAACATCTTTTAGCAGAACTTGGAAATGATCCAAAACTAGTTTATCATATTGGTCTTACACCTTGTAAAGTAAGCCAAGTTACATACAATTTATTGATGCTTATATACTATTTTATAACTTATTTTTTTGAATTTGAATTTTTAAGTTGCCAGATTTAGTTGAAAATAATCCTCTAATAGCTATTGAAGTATTACTAAAACTAATGCAGTCACATTGCATTACTGATTACTTCTCCGTCTTAGTTAATATGGAAATGTCTTTACACTCAATGGAAGTAGTTAATCGGTATGTCATTATTGTTGTGATTATTATTATTTTTTTTTTTAATAATTGTATGTGTTATTTAATAGATTAACTACTACTGTAGAACTTCCAACTGAATTTGTACATCTATACATATCAAATTGTATTGTAGCATGTGAAACTATTAAGGATCAATATATGCAAAACCGATTAGTTCGTTTAGTATGTGTTTTCCTGCAATCTCTCATTAGAAACAAAATAATCAATGTGCAGGTAACAACAAATTTATAAATAAATATTTTATTCATTTTAAAAGTTTTAATTAACTTTTAAGTGGGTTATTATAATTTAAAATTATATTTGTTAATTAGTAATGAATTTTCACAAATTACTTTTATTTATTATAGGAATTATTTATTGAAGTTCAAGCATTTTGTATTGATTTTATTCAAATTCGAGAAGCATCAGCCCTGTTTCGTCTATTAAAACAACTAGAAACAGGAGATACTTGTAGTATTGGTAATATAGCTGCTGCTGCTGGTATTACACCTAGTACAATTGCTGCTGCTAAAGATAAGGATAAAGATAAAATTGTGCCAAAATAAAAATAGTTTTAATGTGGTCGTTAATTGAATTAAAATGACATCTAATAGAAAATTACTATTAATTTTTACTTTTATGATAAGTGAGACTGTAAAGTGGAAATATAAGTGTAATAATTTATTATAATATGTTTTATGTTTATACTTTTGCTAATTCATTATGGTTGCATTTTTTAATTTATATATATATCAAAATAATAAAACATTATAGTTATATTATAATTGTATTTTATGAATGAAAAATATTATAGAAAATTATTTGCTATCATTTTTAATCATAAATATTTTTAATTTATATTTCTGTTTTAATACATATTAATACATACCTAACCTATGTATTAACATAATTTCAATATTTATAGGTTTAAAACTAAACACCAGTACTAAATTCTTATAATAGTAATTAAAAAATTCTTTCTGGTAGGAAATTCATTTCATATACAAACTTAAATACAACTTTTTAATAACAATTTAAATTTTATCGTGCTAATAAAATATTAGACATTTGTGTAAGCAGACATGTTTTCTTAACCAAGAATACACAACTGATGTATGTTATAGTTTATCCACATAATAAAATATTATCTTTAAACAAATCTATGGTTTAGCAAAGAATATCATTTATATTATTATTGTACCGTTCCATAATTATCTAAAATGTTAATACAGAAATCTTCCAGTAGTACCAAAATTAGCAATAATAGTGAATACAATTTATATAGTATTTATTTAAGTTGAGTCATTATAATAATTAGTTTATATTTTCATTTGTAGTAGTAAGATTAATTGATATTATATCATGCTATAAAATATAATGATTTAAGTGGTTTAAAATATAAAATTTTTAAAACTTCACTAGATTTATAACATGACTCATATGTATATACACTATTTAATATAAAACATATAACATATTTTGTTATAGTTAATTTCTTTTATAATAATGTATATATTTTTGTTATGCTTGTTTAAGTTGTAAGTATGGACAAATTAAAAAAACATTTTAAATGAGTATTTATTTATTTAAATAAATAATTGTATTAGATAAAGTAAATAAATACATTGTATGTTAAAAAATAATAGGAATATGATTTCTTAGTTTTTATGTAAAGTTTTTCCTAGGAAAACGTATTTCTTTTCCTTTAAGGCTGAGACTAAAAATGTATTAAACATGTTTTGATCACTTGGAAAAAATGTATGTTAGGGACACTTCTTATTTGATGCATTTTTATCATCTACTTGTATAGATTTCAATAATTTTATATAACTTGATCTATGTTAACTATTAATAACTAATAAAATTGTTTTGATTATAATATAAAAAATATTTGATAATAATAATGTATAGCTTAACAAGTTTTCTAAATAATTAAATAGTTCTTGCTGGTTACTTGTTGAAACCATATCAAATATTTACTGCACACTGTGAATAGAATTTAAAAAGTTCTCTGAAATTTCTCTAGATGGTAAACATTGTCCAAAAGCTTCAAGCAATAATGATTGTTTGATGACAGACGTAGAAAAATCTTCAAACGAAAGTTTTGTATCGTTGTCACAATCCATTTTTCGCAATACAATGTCAACAAGTTCGCGTACTCCTTCATCTGGATCCTCGTCCTGCGGATGTTTGACCAAACAGTTCCTGAAACACAAAATCCTATTTATTTATTAAGTACTGAATACGTCCTGTGTGATATTTTAACAATGTTTAGGTAATGTTTAAACTATAATAATGTACAGCCAGGTTTTTAAACCTTAACAGACTGAAAATTTCTTCTTTCGTTATAAATCCATCGTTATTTAGGTCGTATATAGTGAATGTGTATTTAATCCGTTCGTCTTGAGTGCCTTTTAGCAACACCGACAACCCAGTTATCCATTCGTCTTCGTGTATGACGCCATCATTTCGTTGATCGAAAAAACAAAATATGCGATCTGTCAAGATTTCCTCAGTTGTAATTTCGAATTCGTTTTGCAAGAATTCTCTGAACATTAACCGGTCGAAGCCCTAAATAAAAACAATATTATGAACGAGAAAAATATAATATATTATAACATTATGTATGAACGTTTAACAAATAACCTGCGTTGGAATCGTTATTAAAGCAACTGAACTCATTGCCGCTACCGAAGACGTTGATTCAGCACCATAAATAGCTACGAGTTTTTTAAATAGTTTGCATAATCCAACTATTTCTTTCCTAAAATATTACAAATAATTGTACGAAACACAAAAATGTCACAGTATAAGTATACTTACTTTTTAATATTTATATTATTGTAATTAAAAAAAATGTACAATGTACGGAAATTAGACTATAAGATGGGTAATTCTTGATATGTTTGTAATTTTAAATTTTAATAAACCTAATACTAAAATATTAAGAAGAAAAAACATAATATATTGTATTTATACCTTAAAAATTACAATAAGATGTACTTACTTCGTAAATCTTGTTTGCTTAAATAAATTATCTACAAAGTTTGGAGGGATAATATGTTTTACTTTCGACATTGACTTGGTTGAACAAAGTTCAGATAATTGCTTGCGTTTTGAATTTACTGTTTTTGCTGGTGGCCATTGTTTAGAACCTCTTATAATTTTAGTTCCTGATTTCCTACAGATAACATTTCAATAATAAATTATTGTATTATTATTTATTACTATTATTCAACTTTAAGTGAATAAATTATTTATCCTCAATACATTACATTATAAAATCTCGAGAAATACATATTTGCGTTATTTTTCAACCAATAATTATAAAATAGGAAAAATTATATATGCTTAATATTCTTAATAATTATAACTTAAAATATTCAAAAATTGATATTACTAGAGGCGGACTGAATATGGTGTACTGGTGTACTTGTATAGCACTCTGGGCATTGGGCATAAACATTATTACTGTAGGTACTATCATTGATTTTATTATATATTATAAAATCAATGGTACTATCAAATGTGATCAATTCTCCTGTTTTTGTAACTTCCAACTTCAACATTGCTATAAATTAATTCATCCCACGGTGGCACGGTGTATAAAGAAGATATCACCAATCTCCACATAATATAGTAGTTTTATTTTTACTTATATTAGTATTAGGAGTACCTATTGTAAAGTATATTCGCATCACGATGTAAATAAATTATCTACATCGTGACCCGCATAGGTATATGAAATAATGATTATTGTAATACATAATTACAGATTGTTTGTTTAATAAATACATTTAAAAGAAAAATATGTTAAATTTTCATGTGTTATATAAAATAGGTATATCTTTATCGACATATTACGTAATTATAATAAAAGTATAACATAATAATATTAGGTTTAGGTATTGTATTTTTTCACTGTACTTCCTACATTTGATATGTACTTATAGTTATTAACTAAAAAATAAATTATAATATGATATTTTGCATTTATAAAAAATATAGTAGTTAATAAATAGGTACCTAGCAAAAAATAATTTATACTTTCATTGAGTAAATAGTAAACAATTGTATAGAACTATTAGAATTTATTATATACAACTAGTACGCTCTAGGTACTATAAGCATTACCTAATAATAGAATAGACTATTCTATTATCAATTAGGTCAGGGGCGGCTTTAGTTATTTGCCTGGGGGGGGGCAATATTTTTTTTACATTAATATTATACAAATTATATACAATTAAATCAATGAAAATATTTGACAAAATAAAAAGTAAGATTTCTTGGGGAGCCATGGGCTCTATGCCCCCACTAAAAACCTCCCCTGAATTAGGTATATAAATGTATAATACGAGTATACCTACTATTAATTATTATAGTCTACTAGTCTAAGTAGTCTACCTACTATAAAGTACATGTAAACGTAATATTAAGTCCAGCTTTTGCATAAAATTGGATTAACTATTTGTACCTATATTGAGTAGGTATTGACTACTGAGTACTGAGTACTGACTAGTGACTACTTCAACAAACTCACCTGATAATCTGATAAGATAAACAACCTACTGTGGACCCGCGGATAATATAATGAATTAGAATTATATTATATTATCCGTGTTGTGGACCTACTGCTAGTGCGTATTACGGTAACAACAAAATACTTTTAAAATGAATTTCACTACAACTACACATGAGACTAAACACCAATAATGGCAATAATATACTTAAATATTGCACTTACGGCTTAGTACATCAAAAACTGTCACCAACATTATTCAATTCATTTTTATTATTTACTAAAAACACGCTATTTTTGGCATATACGCCGTAAATATTGTACAAATATACCTATATATAAATTACACATCACGCAATACAAAAAAAAGACATTGTTGTTTATAAAAATATATTTTTTTTTCATGCTTTCTGTACACGTATATACAAGTACACTAATACATAAAACTACCCGTAATACTTACAAGTTTGACTTTTTTGTCATTGCCTTTTGAGTTACAGCGTCCATTTTCAGTGCGCGTATAATAAGCCACATATAAATAGATACTATATTACTGACAATATTATTGATCAAACATTTTTTATTCACACAATCGTCTATCACACGTATATATATATATAAATATACATATACGATATACCTATCAACTATCATTTATATATATTTATTATTATAGATTACTGGTATTTAGTATTTATTAGCCTAAGAAATAGGATATTTCAAAATATTAAGATTTAAAATACATGATAGGTACAAGAAAGCATATGACTTATGATTCATCATAAAATATGGCGATAATTATTTACATTTTATTTTAATTATGCAATGACACAATTTTAACCATAGACCACACATTAATATGCATAACATAATATTATTTAAAATATAGGTACCTATAACTATACCAAGTATAGGTTATAACCTGAACTACCTACAGGGCCAAACTTAGGGGTCTCAGGGGCCAGGGCCTCAAGGCAGCTACTAAAGAAGAGCTCTTTTAAATATATATTAATAAAAACTGCTTTTAATAATTTGTATATATTCAACATACTTAGATAAAACAAATATTATACATATATCATTATCATAATTATTATAAAATAAATATATGTATATACATTAAACATATAATAACAGATTTATAAAAAAATAATTAACACATTTTTACACGACGAGCTTTTTGTTCTGCGAAGGGGCGTATCACTTCACTGTAGTTCATTCCCTGCATTACCTTCTGACTCAATGTATAACAAGGCGAGTGAAGTAAGTCTTTTTAGTTTTTTCCTCTGTACTTGATCTTAAATAGTTTTTAATTTTTTAAGAGCCGAAATAAATTACCGTTCTGCTGAGCAGTTTGATTCAGGGGTACTCAACAGCATCCTAAGCAATATTCCTATATTTGGATAAATGTCTAAAAAGCCGTTTTCTAGAATAAATTTATATAGCTCCAGTGATGACATTTTTTTTCTCTTTTAGCTTTTGTGGACAACAAATGCGCTTGTAAATGCTAATATTCGTTTTTTATATTCTATATTTCTATTTCTCCGTGCTAATCAATTTATGTGTGATACCTTTTTTCTTTTGGTGTTTACCCGAGGGCTCCGGGAAGGCAAGGGCCCCTAGACAGCTGCCTAGTTTGCCTAGGTGAAAGTAGGACTACCTCTAATTATATTTATGCATGGTAATAGTAATATAATATATTAATATACTATATTAATTATTAATATAATTTTATATAAATTGCAGAAAACCCCTTAAAAAATCCTAGATATGCAACTGATCAACAATTATTGTTATTTCATGTATATCATATAATATAACATGTAATGTATATATTCTATTCTGTGTTGTGTTCTCAAATAACATTGTATTATGTACCGTTGTACTTACTACGCAAACAAAAACACAATACCTATCATACAATAATTATGATATTTAACTCTACGCCACACGTAATTGTATATACAACAATCTAATGGGAATCCAGTTTTACTCATTATAAGTATTCTCAGTTCTGCTATAAGGTATACTTTTGTAATCTAATTAAATGACAATTTATTATTACTGATACATTCCAATAAATTATTCTTTAATGTTTTTACGATTAAATATTAACGAAATATGTTCCTACGTATTTTGTTTTCAAATGTTTTATTATTATTAAGAGTATATTTAATAAAAAAAAAAATCAATAATTATACAGAAGTATTAAAATATTTAATATGTTGTATATCATATATTGTGTACACAGTATGTCTATCTACGGACTTACGATTTACTTATATACAATTGTAACAATTATAAATAAGTATGTCACATGACACTTATATGTATACGTACGGACTCTGTTGCTGACCAATGCAGTATTAACACACACATACAAACACACATATATTTGTAAGGCCTATAGCCAAGCCACCGAATGTATAGGTAGTTAGTCAGATTGTACACCTTAGACATAAAGGATTGTTGGACTCCGTACGACTACGTTAAGGTCATTATTAGTATAGAAGATAATTACCGTAACATTATTTATAAGTATTTAGTATATAATAAAAGTTAATAATACCTGAAACAGAATCCTATTTATTTATATTACATTTAAGATTCCTACATTCTACCCCTGGCTACGGGAACTATATCTATAGAGTCCTACGACTCTCCCTAAATATCTCATATTTAACTGGTCATTCCCCGACCACGTTACAAAATATATTAGCTAAATACCCTAATGTCTATACTGTTCTACACTCCTACCAGCATTTATTAATGAAACTTAACGAATTGTATAGCTTTATTATGCCCATAGGGGTTTATTTATTAAGATAAATTATTTTAGAAGCTCACTTGTTTACAAATATTCTGGAAGGTTTTGAAATGTATTTCAGCTAATTTAATTAATTTATTATATTAATATACTTCTAGACTCTAGTGTAAGTTATAAAACTATATATCTATATGTTATTCTAATTATGTTATGTTATACTACATTATAAAGGTCAAATCATATTGGTCAAAAAAAAAAATGTTATTTTAACTCAATATTAACTTGCAATCATATTATTATATTAGTCTACAATAGAATTATTGTGTTTAGAATTGATGTAAAAAATATTTAGGTATAATATGATTATATGAATAACATCCAGATCTCGGGATTATATCTAAAAGGGCAACAATAATACAATATGATGTCCTCTATTATTATTTATTATGTTTCATAAACATTTTTTTATTATATTAAATGGAATTATTTACAAATTAATTGGATACATACAATCTAAAAATCTGAGTCAGATCTTGAAAAACTCTATAGATATAATATAGCTTAGAGCAGTGGCGTATTTAAAACTTATTTTTATGGGGGTTGAAAAATGTATTACATTATATATTTATATGTATAAATATAGTCAAATTATAAAGTAAAATCTAACTTTTTCTTCTTATTTGCTAAACCATCAATTCCTGTGGGGTGTATCCCCACTCCTTTCATAAATACGACACTAGTAGCTTAGAAGATATTAATAACCAATAAATCCCTATACATAGAATAATAACAATTTCTGAAAAGATTAGGTTATACTAGTTAAAGGTACCCATCATATATAGAAGTTTATCCCTAAAAAAAATCGTGAATGAACTGTGTAGTGTGACCTACTGTATATAATGTGTTAGTGTTTTGAGATCATCTTTCCTAGGATGTTTTCATTTTTTACAAGATTAACATTCCGGGAATTCAACGAATCGAAAAAGACGTACACTTTAGATTATATGTTTAATATATAATTCACAAGACCAAAAGATTTACCTCTTGTCGTCTGTGCGTTGTACATATTTATTCTTTATCCACTGACGTGGTATTATTTATATTTACATCACAATAGTCTCTTCAACGAAAACTGAAAGAGGCGCAACTATATAATTTATAATATTATTTTTTTTTTATTATTATTTATATATATATTAGTATTATCACTTATTTGTTTCTATACTATAGTACTACTATTAAAGGTAGGTATACACAAATAATATATTTAATAATAATTATAATAACAAAACTCATTTGATCGGAATTCAAAACTATCACAATAATATAGTCTTATAAAATAAACGTTTGTTTTTCGACACAAATACACAATGGTTTATTTGTTTTTAAACAAATCGAACGCAATGCATTATATTATGAATACTTAGCAATAAAGCGATAAACATTAAACACAGACGACAATCGTTATGACTTGTGTTTCGTTCGATCGTTCAGCCAACATTATTTGATCACAGGTCCCACCTCCCACACAGTGCCACAGCGGAATCAACGTACCTACTACGAATTACGAATACTATATCATAGTACCTTCCGATGTTTATTATTCACAACAGGATACAGCGCAAACGTATAATAAAAATAAAATAAAATAATATATAGTTAGTCATCGAAAAGCGTTTATTTCCGACGCGGAAAGATTAAATTCAAAATAATAAAACAAATATACAGCATACAAAACCCATATAATAACTGATAACTATGCACGAATGTATGTAGTACGAATGTACGATACTACAATAATTTGTACGAATAATAAAACGCTTTTAAAATATAAATTTATAAATTATATAAATCATTATTATGAGTTTATAACATAATAAATAATTATAACAAATTATAAACTACTTTTTAAATCGTCATCGTTTGTTGTTTCTCCAATTAATATTTCGTTGATATTTTTAATGATTTTCTATATTACTTTGTTGAATTTATCCAAAATCAATCTAACCACTTCACCATTACATTCTTCGATTTTAATACTTTAATCTGTAAATTATTTACAGTATCTACACTTTTTGATAATAATACTAATACACTTATTAACACTTGAACATTACATTTAAAATAGGTAAACATTTAGGCAGATAATATTTCTTACCTCGTGTTTCTAGTTTTGTGTTAAGCAAAAATCCAAAACTAGATACAAAATACACCAAATTACCTTATATCGATTGAATTCCAAAAAGTCTTTTAGCCACTCTCACATATTCAGAATCTTCTTAAAATTCTTTAATTATATATTTCAATTCATTGAAATGTGTACAATAGTATTTTACAACATTAATCCATCATCCATGTACAGTGTACACCAATGTGTTGTTATCGGTCTCGGTGGATTTGGCAATCCTGTATATTTTTCTTAAAGAATTAAAATTCTCATATAGGACATTTAAAAAATGTCTGTGTCATTTCAGAAATTAACTGGTCTACATTTTTTATTATGTGATTTATATTGTATTTCTTTACAATTCATATACATGTTGTGACATGCAACTGTGAGCCAAACAATTTATATGTATAATATTCAGGTATAAAATTTAAATTGAACGACGCTTTCTTCGTATACTGTATAGCCAAGAACAGCGTTAGATATTAAAAGTAAAATACCTACTCGAATTGTCGTGTTTTACATTATTTAATCACAATAATGTATGCATTGCTTTGTCAAATAGGCATATGGATCAATTGCACATAAAAAAAAAGTTTTTATGTGCCAATTACGCTCCTTATATTTTAGGGTGAGTATACCATATTGAGCTTGTATTTAAATTTGCCTAACTTTCAAATATAAAAATATTGTTGTTCGATCTAATTCCATAAACATCAACATAAACAAACTTTACCCTAAAAAAATACTTGAAAATTATTTATTGATCAATTGATTACTGGTTATAATATATTTTAAAACAGTATCAGGAATTTTATGAAACGTTATTATTACGCATATATTGTAATAATGCAAGTAAAATAATGTGAAGAAAAAAATGTACCTATTCATTTATGTATACAAAATTATTGTATTAATACTCAAAACAAAAAATCGGTTAGTGTATTAATTTATTATATAACTATAAGTTATAATTTAGTTACAATTTATAACTAACTAAGTAATAAGTTTTCCTTAAGTACCTATTGTAAAATGTATATAGAGCACAATATTGGTTTATCGATCCTAAAATGTTTAGAGCGCATTAGATTAGTATAAAAAAAGTAATTTTAAGCGCAATTGGTAAATTGACTGTCAAATATAGCTGTGTAATTGTATTACTATTTACCTACTATGTATAGTCTGTGTGAAGCAGTCAAGCAGGGACGGATAGACCCACCGGGATACCGGCATTTTCCTGGTGGGAGTGTGGGACTCTACTTATATTGATGAAAATGGCCAATGAAAAATATCTGGATCTTAGATAATATGATCATGACGTGGGCCGCTAGATTTTATTTTCCCGAGCCGGTTAGGTTATGCCTATCCACCACTGGTGTGAAGTAGATAATACACATTTCCAGAACTATCTGCAGCTTGGATAATTTCAACTATGTTAGCCACATTGCAACGTCCGGAATCTGTGGTTTCATCAATACAAACCCATATTTTATTGTTTATCTACAGCATCACGATAATTTTCTACAAAACCTCTTTGTTGGGTTTATCGGAGTATTCTTTCATTTTCGTAATGTTGATTCACATAGAATATTTTTATTGCATATATTACAATAAAAAAAGGTCTAAAAACGTC
Source organism: Rhopalosiphum padi (assembly GCF_020882245.1). Lineage (NCBI taxonomy): Eukaryota > Metazoa > Arthropoda > Insecta > Hemiptera > Aphididae > Rhopalosiphum > Rhopalosiphum padi. The sequence goes on from NC_083598.1 coordinate 36,755,154, forward strand.
ATTATTCAATTAATTCATAAGGATATTTGCCACAACCAAAGCATTACACAAATCGTAACTAAAATCTGATATTTTCATAAATGAAAGGCTGTACTTTTTATTATTTTCAATTTTTGCTATCGCCTTTTTATGTTTATTATTTCTTTCCATGTGTTGCAGTATATTGAATTTTTTCACTTGATATTTTGACGTTACAAATTTTACAATATAAAATTAATCCATCGGTTGAAAATATATTTTGAAAAACAACTGTAGAAAATAAATTTGGAAAAACGACTAAACGACAATTAACGAATGTGAACTGACGAACTATCTCGAATCTATGCATTAAGAACATATTTTAATCTGTAGATAGGTAGATTAGTACTTTCATAAACGTTAAATTAACTTGCCATACCAAATACTTAATAAAATATCCAATATCGATAAATATCGCCATAATAAAACCCGCCAAAAATAATTTTAAACATATCATCAACAATGCGTTGTCTTTACATGCCTCTTTCGATTTGTTTTTTATCATTAATACGTATACAAAAGAATCACTTATTAGATCAATTGTAAATTAAGCACAATTAAATAAAAAAGAGCAAAAAGCAAAAACGATAGCTAATTCATCCATTATCTAAGAAATCAAATGAAATATATTTTTATATAAAAATTATATTTCTATTATTATTATTAAAAAAAGGCTTTTGCCTTCAAATCAAAGCCCTAGTAAGTATAGTATTCAGACGACCAGTCGTAAATCTATTGTGATTATTATATGAGTTGTAGTTACATCGTAATTCATATCATATAATCAGTCTATCATTATCGCGACAATGGATTGCATTTTTTAAATAGTAGGTATTTAAAAGTAAGAGTTGGGATAAAGATCATTCAACGAGTCTACGAAGATCCTTATTGAGATATCTCAATATTATTTGTCTGTAGGTACTCGGTACTTATGCAGTGTAGTCTGCAAAGACGTATCATATTTATATACAGAAATAACCGGGGGCCGGGGCTAATAAACACACTTTTCTTGAATCTTTTACGTTCGTTGCTCATAAATCTATTTAATGGATTATCAAACGAATTTTTTTCAATTATATTTATGTTAGCTATTAATTATATACAATCATTATTGTCTAAATTACTAACTATTTAACAAAATTTATGTGGATTATAAATCATATGATGCATAAATTATTTTGTATTAATGTATTATTATTTGATGTGCGTCAGCATGATAACTTGTCCAGTTTTTCTTTATTAAATAGATAATAATGTAGTAAACTAATATTTAGAAGAGATGCTGTTTAATTTATAAAGTAGGTATCTTGTATATAAAATAAAAATATAGCTTTATATAGTTTGGACTTCAATCAGTTTGAAATAATATTAATATTACATAAATAGTAAATACTGAATTTCAAAATAACCATTGTATATCTTGTATATTAGGTATGTCATGTAAATAATTGTCGGACCTGTATTAATATTTTATATTATTTGTTATTATAATAGTATAGAAAATGATTAATGAATAATGATTAATGACTCATGGGTAAAGTGTAAATACTATAAATCAAAAATATTATAAATGTTTAGACAAGGAACGTTGAGGTCTTAATTGTCTCTTACAGGCATAGCTTGACTTCTTTCGGAGGCCCTTCCCCCTTGCAAATGTACGGAGTAACATAATTAATTTTTCAAAAATCATAATGTACTTCTAAGTTCTAATACTTTTAAGTGAAATGCATTTTATGTAGTGCCCCACGGTTCAAATACTTAACTTGTAAAAATGGAAAACCGTATATTTGTCTCAGGCGTGGATCCAAGGGGGCAAGGGGAGATAGCCCATCCCTACCAGTAAATATATTATGGATCCGCGCCTGATTTGTCTATAATACGTAGCTAAATACCAACATTACATTAACTATAAAAGTATAATATAAAATAGGTACATCAAAGAATGTGGACATATTATTGTTTTATACCTATATAAGAATTGATTACTACCTAAATATTTAATCAATGCTATAGGCTAGTGCAGACGTGCAGTAGTGCCTAGTTACATAATTGAATCACAGAGTTCGATGTTGTATTACCATTATTATTTAGCAGTATCTTATCTTCATATATTACAATGATATTTATATTTTATATAGGTATTCAGGATATTAGATAATAATACATATGTTAAAATCACTTTAAAATACGTATAAAACAAAACAATTATAAATTTTAGTTCAAAGTTAAAAATATAATTTATAAGTTGTTCAGTATATAGATAAATGCATAATAATGAAAATAATTTTACACATTTTTTTCTGAAACATTGCAATTATAGTGCACTGGTGTGCTAATCTATCGATGTAACGTTTATTAAGATGATCGATACAATTATTCGCTTAATTAGCACGAACTTCGTTACTTTTTACGTTTATTATTATTTTTTTTATTTTTAGAAAGAAATATACAATCTATATCATATCATGGTCATAATGTCATAATAATGAGTATGATTGCGAGTGTGATGTGCGTTAAGAGAGGAAGAAAAAAAATAATAGAGCATGAAATACATAATTTGAGGAAAGAAGCCACCCAGTGGCCAGTGATGACACTTTCGATTTGATTTAAATCCTTATAGGGAATTAATTTTAGTTAATTTATTCGTTTTTTATTTTTATAATATAATAGATCTCTGCACCAATGACGTTTGAAGCGTTTATTATCGTTTTTATTTTCTAACTAATAAAATATTTCTGTTTCATCTTAAGTACCAAAAATAAATTTAAGTTAATTAGTTCTAAAAAATATTAATACATCTCAAAAAAAAAAAAATACTATTATGGGCGATGTGGCATAACATACCACAGCTTGCGTTTCAAAAAATTATAAAATACGATTTTGTGGACACTGGCATATTATAAAACATTTTTTTCTTTGTATGATCACGCAGGGCCTGTATGGGATTTATATATAAGTAACGACAATGACAATAATTGTAGCAAATCTTTTTTTTCTATTACCTATGTAGCTGTAACCATGTCAAATAGTAGATAATTGTAGATAGGTATTATCAATGCATCAAAATTAGTGATATCCAGCTGTAAATTGGACTTATTTGAATTTATTTTATTTATTACTACGCATTTATGTAACATCGTTGGATTATTTTTTTAAAACAAAAACCATTGTTTTATGTTTGGTCTTACCTGAAAACAATTAAGTATTAATATAATAATATTATATTTTATATACGTAAACAGATTACAGAGGCATGCATTATGCATATGTAAGTCTGAAGGTCGTGGGCTAGAAGTGAAATAGGCAAGTAAAAGTGTCATGATTTTAGTTTACAGATCGTTTGAAAATTGATAAGTGATAGGGAACTATCGATACATTGTTGCGACGGTTTAATTTCGATCAGCTGACGTATAGGTGTTTAAATATTGCATAATTATATAACTACTTTAAAACTACTTCTATGCGACAATAATAAACGCGATTTAACGTAAACACGTAGTTACCATCATATTATAGTGTTGCAGCAGCAGTTGATTTTTACTATTATTATTCACTATATGTACACTGCACACGCTTTGTTACTATACAACTATTACCTACTCCCACTACAAACCTCCTCCGCACCGCTCCGTTTGAAATTCTGTGGACAACATCGCTATTATCAATTCCCCCGTACGTCTCCGTCGCAGTTTAACAACAGAGACCGTCGTATCGCCCGTGTTCCTCCCGAGCCCATTGCAAACAAAAACCATTATATTTACGTTTTATCATCGTCAGCCAGTCGTATTTTTCTAATCCGACGACGTAATACGCTGCACTATTGTAACAGTGCACTGTTGCAGTGACGCATTCGCTGTGTACCCACCGACCTTTGTGACCGTCGTGAGACTTTTACAACTATCGTTATTGCCGTCGCCACCAAGTCGACATCCCCACGTTGTCTGCTATCGATGAACGACTTCTGATCCACATAATATCGTGTATATTATTATAAACATTATATCGTCGTCGAAAAAAACCCTGACGATGACCGCTCCCGCGGGTGGTGCGCGCCTTTGTGGGTCGCTGGCCTTTCTCGGCCTCGTAGCACTGTTCTCCACCGGTAAGTACTACACATCGATTAGCTCGGTCTGCCTGTAATATTGTATGTTATACTTATAATATATTGTTATTGTGATACACAACACCTTGCCATTAAGTTTGTTTGACTGCTGTCGTTAATTGACTACTACTCATTATCTAACTTTTGTTTTTTTTTGTCTTTTCGTGTCCAGGTGCTTTGGCCGATGTTGAAACGATCATTGTCCACAGGCATGTCCAAATGCTCGGCTCGCAAGAATGCACCTATGGTCCGTCATTTTGGTGCAAAAACATTACGTGAGTAAATGTTTCTATAATTCACATGACTAAAACTATACAGTATTGGAATGATGTTGTTTACTCTATTGTGTATATTTGGCTTATTCACCATAATATTTATTGTTTTTATGTAACAGTTTATTAGTTATGAAAACATTGAAAACACTACCTATATAGAATATAAATAATACAATATTAATAAATTATGTTTACTGCAACATAAACATTATGGGCTCAATATTTAAAATTAAAAATAACTAAGAAAAATCTAAATTTGATTGGTATGTAGGTATTGCTGTGAAATTTTCACAAAATCAACTTCTTAATATTTAATTGTAATATATTATCACAATTACTAAAATTTAACGTTTTTAGCTATTTATTCAATACTTATTTACTTTTAAATAATTATAATAATTTCATGATAATTAAGAAAGTTATTTATTTAATAATATTAGTATAAACTATAAATTGTATAAATAAATGTTTTTGATCTTGGGCATATAATCATTAATTACATTACATTTTAATTACCTAATTAGATATATATATAGTTTATGGTTGATTTTAAATTAATAGTGTTATTACAAGTTTTTTTTTACAATCAATATATTTTTATTTACCAATTATCAATTAAGATATCAAGTACCTTTAGATTAAGTGTCAATAATAAAAATTTATTGAGTTTAATATGCGTTCTCAGGTAATATAATATTATATTCTAATAATACATATTATGATTATTTAAAAAACAATGTATAATTTTATTGTTATCAATAAAATGTGCTAAACAAAAATGTAAAATCCCAATAATTTTATTTATTATTTCAATCGAATAAAAATATTATTTGTATAAAAAACTGGATAACCTTGAACAATAGGAAACTATATACTGATAAGTCATTTATGACTAAGGCATCCTTATGTGACATGTCTTACTATAGTAAGTTGTACCCAGCTGTTAATAAATTTTTATATACTAAAACATTAGATGGTGTTTGTAAAATTTTATATAAAAGTATTTTAATTTAGTTAATTGCAATGAAATTTATTGTTACAGCATACAATTATGCTATTTATTATATCTTTTTTGAAGCTATTTTTGTAATTTATCAGAATAATATTTCATTACTACATCTACAATAATTTAATCTAAATTGCTTATTAAAATAATTAACTTATATCAACTTAATTCATATTAATTTGTTTACTACAGAATAGTTTCTTAATTTCTATCAAGCTGTTAATTGTAAATTAAGCAAATACTTAAATTCTTTGAAATATTTATTTCATGTTTATTTTAAATTAGTTTTGTGATCTAAATTTTAGATATTTTTGACATGAAGCTAATAGGTAATAGATGTGGAATATCTAGTAATATTTATTGTATTGATGAAAAAATGTTAAATTATTGGTTTTTAATAATTTGATGATTAAATATAACTAGATATTTATTCTTTAATTTCATTAAATTTTGATTTTTGTATTTTTTCCTATAGGTTACTTTATTCCTATTGGGATATATTTTAATTATGATTGTAGTATTTGTACATCTGTTTTTACATAAATATGTTGTCATCAGGTCAACAAAACAATACTCTTATTATGTATTATTTTACAATAACTATTGAAGTTAAAACCACAAACTTTAATTTTTATTTTTAAAGTAATGAATATCTTATATAGATAATTTCTAATGAGTTACAATATTGATTTTTATATGTATATTTATTTTATAGGTATAATGCTTTTTAAAATTATTTAATGCAATAAACAAGAATTGTTATTAAAGAATAAATTATATTTTATCAACATATTGATATATGATTTTGTTTTTGAACAATGTTTTTGATTATTCACATGCTATTAATTAAAATTCATAAATTGAACATTAAATTTACTCTCAAACCCAAAAACTAATTAACTATTTTATACAAAATTACATAATATAGATAAAAAACCTGCATATCCTAAATGCATATCAAATATCTTGCTCTGAATAATCACTTAAGGGGAATCCTGGAAAAAATACCTAAGGAATAAAAACCCATACAAAAAAATTCACCAAAACAATTTTTTTAATTATATGAGCTTTACATTTCATTTCTGTTCTTATTTGTTTCTTATAACCTTGTATCATACTAGAAGTTACTGTAGATGATACCAAAACAAGGTAGTACAATTTAGGAATTATACAACCAATAAAAAAAAAGAAGAAAATTAACAGTAAAAAATCAAACTAACATTAAAACATCTTTGCATAAACTACAATGAAGGAAAAAGAACAATTAAAAGCTTCTTTTTTTAGTTAATACGCGGATTCAACTTGATTAACTTTAATAACTTTATGTGTACTTCAATTATTTAATTATTTTATAAACTATTGAAAAGTGATTCATGAGTGACAAATCATGTACCTATCACTATTATTATATTTATATTATTGTTATGACTATGGTCATTATATGTTATCTATATTATTATGTATGAGTTATTATTATATTACAGTAGTTACCTTAAATCAACAAAATATTAAATAGAAAAATTATATGACACATGCATCGATTTTTTTCTCATGATAATTTTTTCTTCCTATCTCTAGGGAGTTTGCTAGTTTAATTTTTTTCTTTTATCTTGCACACATAAAATACAGTTAAAACCTAGCTTCATCTTCATATTCCAATCATAATGATTATATTTTTGGAATTATAGTATTTTAATCTAATATAACAATTATAAAGGATTATCTGAAATTATCTGTTTTGTCAAAAGCTTATTTAATATTTTCACTTTTAATAATTATAAATAAAAAATTAAAATATTAAAAAAATGTCTGATAAAATAGATATTATCTTTGGCTGTCTATCAATGAACTGATTTACTGTAATAAAAATAAAAGTATAGTATAGGGGTTGGCAATCAAATTCTTGGACAGTCCAGATAATTGGAAAATAATTTTCAAGGATCAGAAAAAACTTAGATATTAGTTAATATTTGTTGTATTATTGTAAATAGCGTTAAATGATGAATGCCATCGTAATTTCCAAATATATCATAAAATCGATCAAATCTTAATATTTTTGGCAGTTCAGTTATTTCTTCTCCTTGGTCGGATTTGGCCCCCTGTTACCAGTATAGTCGATATACAGTTTACAGTAAAAATTTCGTTCAGTGATTTAACTTAAAATAAACAATTTATTAAAAATTAAAATGTAATAATAAAAATTTGAATATTATTATAAGTTAAAAAAGTATAATTTATATTTATAAGTATGTAAATCTAATTAATTATTATTTTTGACTTGATTCTTTGGTTACAATATACTACAATAATAGCGTTTTTTAAATTAATATTTCTTATCTGTGTGTACACTTTTAAATACACAATTTAAAAAATAGGTTTTTATTTAAAATTGATATAAGTTATTGATTACAATGCAGTTAAATGTACAAATATAAAAATAAAATGGCTTTGTTTAAGCTTATTGTTCAAATTTGTAACAGATTGCTAAATAAAGAATTATGTTAAAAAAAAAAAAAAAATTTAAGTATAAAATTAAATTTTTAATTAAAAACTAATATAAATATTTTTTTTAGTAACGCTGCTGGATGTAATGCCGTCAAACATTGTATTCAAACAACTTGGGTCACACAGACATATCCAGAAGATAATGATGATATTTGTACTATTTGTAAAAATATGGTGAAAGAAGCTCGTGACACACTCACCAGTAATGTTACATTGGTTCGTTATTGAAGTATTAATGTTAAATATATATTGACAACATCTTACTTGTATATATCCTTGTGTTAAAAATCAAATAATTAACAAGTTATAAAAAAAGAATACAATAATAGTTATGTTATGTTGAAAAAAGATTTATGATTTAAAAAAAATTCTTGTACCTATTATATATATGTAGTGATTAATTACGGTAACAATAATTGATTGATTAAACTTTTAGGAAGAATTAAAAGAAGTCTTTGATGGATCTTGTAAATTATTGCCATTAAAAATAATTAAAAATGAGTGTATGAAATTATCAGATGATTTTATACCGGAACTTGTTGACACTTTGGCTTCACAAATGGACCCTAATGTTGTTTGCACTGTATCTGGCCTGTGCAATAATGCGCGTATTGATAAGCTTCTATTGGAAAATAAAGAAAAAGTAATAGTAATATTTTAAGCCAATTTTTTAATTTGTATTAATTAAACTGCTTTTTTATAGGATCAACCTGCAGTTGATAGTGAATACCATCAATGTGAACAATGTGCTATTGCTATGGACAAAGGAGAATATTTAGTACAGAGCATGTCTAGGAATGAAGTTTTAAATAAAATCTTAATGGTCAGTTTAGTAATGAATATGTTTAACATATCAATGTTATTTTATAAGTAAAATATGTTTATTTATACATAATCTATTTATTAGATGTGTGGAGAACTGAGCAGTTATTCTGACGCATGCAGTAGTATAGTATTAACATATCAAAATGAAATATTTAATGCTGTTAAGAATGGCTTTAATAAAAGTAATGTATGTATGTTGAGTGGTATGTGTTCAGAAGCATTCCATCCCCATGCTGATGGTTATGAAGTAAGAATGGAGTTAAACAGTAAAAGAAATATTTTGCTACTTATATATTTATTCCTAGAAATCAAAAAATGCTTTGATGGGTGTTGAAATTAGTAATGCTGGTGAACGAGGTATAATTCAAATCCAAAAATCTAATGAAGTTAGTGATGAATTAACATGCGAATTTTGTGAAACCTTGGTCAAACATTTGAGAGATATTTTGGTTGCCAATACAACTGAAGAACAATTCTCAGACGTACTTAAAGGCCTTTGTAAACAAACTGGGAGTTTCTCAAATGAGGTATTGTCCAAATAATTATTGCTATTATATAATTCGCACATTTCATATTTTGTCTTGTTTCAGTGTTTGGCAATAGTTGATGAAAATTATACACGTATTTATCAGTTCCTTGTTAACGAATTAAATGGAAAAGTTCTTTGTACAATAGTTGGCATTTGCCCCAAATCTCTTAACTCTCGTTATAATCTCAACGACATTATAGTAAGTTAATAACTATTTACATCAATGATGATCATGTTTTGAGTTTTGATTTTATAAATTGTATCCTTTATTTAGCCAATGTACCCTCTTATTCCAATTGAACTTTTACAAAGCCAGGAATCCATCAAAACCGAACAAGATAGTTCATTTACTGCTAAAAAAGAGCAAAATGAACATAAACCTACACTTGTCGTGGTTGATGAACAACCTCCGAAAGTTCAAAATATTAATGTCATTAAGAAATCTCCAATTATTGATATATTCTATAAAGAAATGCATTTTGTTGGTAAGATTGTTAAAAAGAATTGTTTTCTTATTATATCATATTTAATAAGTAAACAAAACATAAAATATGTGTAATTACTAATTTTAATAATTTATATATCATATTTTGTATAGTCAACGATGTCAATATGCCCACTGAAAAAACTACATGTTTCTTGTGCCAGTCAATTTTAAATTATGTTCAACAAGTAGTAACTGATCCAAAATCTGAAGCGGAAATTCGTTCAGCATTGGAAAAATCTTGCATGGTTATGCCATCATCATTTGAACAACAATGTAAACAGTTTGTTGATCAATATGGTGATGCCTTTATTTCACTTGTAGCACAAGAAGTTGATCCATCAATAGTAAGTACTTAATTACAACTTTTGTCTAAAAATAATAATAAATTAATTATTTACTTGAATTAGATCTGTCCAGAATTGAAATTATGTCCAGTAACAGATTTGTCTTTAACTTCAAACAAAGATAGTGAAAGTTCAAATAATTGTCCCATGTGTGTTATTTTTATGTCAGCTTTAGAATCTGAAATTTCTAATAAAGATACAGAAGTAAGTGGATTTAGTATAATATTATAATATGATTGTTAATGAGTGGTATATTTTTTAATTTTTGGTATTAATTAACTGAATAAATTAGTGCATAAATATATCTCATATAAAAAAATTATACTACTCAAAATGGTATTCGTTTCTAACTGACTACACCGTATAAAATTCATCTTGCCAGCAAGTGACCATTTGTTATACTGTATATAATTTTTATATGTTATTACAAAACACAAATCTAAATAAATAATAATAATATATTATTTACAACTAATAAAAACATGGTTAAAATTAAAATTAATATTTCATAATAGTTAACAAAAAAATAACTTTCTAAAGAATTTTAATGTCACACATTATATTTATTTTTCATAATCTGTTTTTATTGTGAAAATTACAATGTTCAATTTTGAGGGAAACAACTCATTGAAATTAATTTTCAATAATATTTTGAGTAAAGTAAATAATGTTTATAAGATAGGTTCTTTGCGTGTTTAATGTTTTCTTAATTATGTATCGATATATTATAAGATGATAAAATAATAAAATACATTATCAAATATTAAAACTACTATTAATCCTTTTTCAATAAATAAATCATATAGTAGAATTACAACTATGTAAAATATTACAAGATATAGTGAAATTTCAAATTTTTAGATTTAGTTATGTTAGATTGATGTATAGCTCAATGGCCAGACAATTATATTTAAGTACATTAAAAATTAATAATTAATTCTTATTGTAATATTTAGGAAGTGATTAAAAAGAAATTAGAGAAGTTGTGTACCAAATTACCATCCAAATGGAAAGGGGAATGTACAAATTTTGTTTCATCTCAGTTACAAAGTATACTCGACATGTTAGTTGCTCAAGTTAAACCTGAAGAAATTTGTGTTTTATTGGACATTTGTAAACCAAAAACCATTTCTGAAAGTGCTGAAGATGATTTAGGTAATAAAATAAATATATATTCTCATGTATATGTAATGTAAAATTATTATTTATTTATGTTAATAGATATAAATATTGGATATTCATATTTTAATATTTTTTTTAGAAACAAATATGATTGCTACGGCTGGACAAGTTACTATAGTGTTCCCTGGATACAATATGGGACAATTATTGGCCAATAATTACAAAATGTTGGAAGAGCCAAAAATTCCAACTCCATTTTGTCTAGTATGCACTGTTGTAATGAAATATTTGCATGGTGTCATCAAAGACAAAACAAATCAAGTATGTCCATTGCCTTAAAGATTTAATTGAATAAAAGTTAAAGTAATAAATTCAATTTAACTTTGTTTTAGGACGAAATAGAGCAGGTTTTAGATTCAGTATGTCGTATATTACCCAATGTTGAAGAAAATGAATGTCAATCTTTTATTGATTCAAATTATCGGCAAATTATCAAGTTCATTCAAATTGGAACAGACCCAAGTGTTGCGTGTATGGCATTAATGGTGTGCGAAGAAGACAAAAGTAAATGATTACAATTATTTTTATGAAAAAATTTTTTTATGTAATATATTATATATAATACTCATATCACATATGTGTTTCACACAGTCAAAGGTAAAATAAATATTGATCTGCCAAAAAAGAATGTACATTTGACTACTACAGAGTCTGTTGAATTGGATAGTTCTAATAGTTGTGCTGCTTGTGAAGCATTTATTACTGTATTTGAAGATCGTTTAACCAATGATTCAGTAAGCGTTGACGACTTAGATTTGGTTGAGCTGTGCAATGAAGTTGAAGTCAATTATAAGGACGAGGTAAATGACTATTGATTTTACTTTATTGCAATAAGCAAATTATGGGCAATTTATCAAAAGAGTAGCCATTTAGATGGCATTCAGACCCAAGAGATAATAATTTTCATTTTAAACCTTAATCATATTGAAAAATTGTTATCCTTGACAACTGTTATATCTTATTTATTATACAAATTAAAATAGACTAGTATCTAAAATACTAAAATAATTTATTTTAATTTTACACTGCAAATTGTGTGTGTATATGTATGTGTGTGTGTGTGTGTGTGTGTTTGTGTAAATTCAATAATTTTAGCGAGGTCTAAAATTAAAAATTCACACAAATAAATATTATGCAGTGTATGGAGATGATAGAGTCGTACGCTCAAACTTTCAAAAATCTCTGTAATCACTTGCCTACATGGATGATGTGCGAGAAATCGGGGCTGTGCAGTAAAAATAAGAGTTTTGCAGTCAACCAATTTAGTAACTCCAGATGTTTAGAAGGCTCAGAGTACTGGTGTGCATCCTGGGATAATGCCAAAGAGTGCAAGGTAACTATCAAATTCAATTTTTCGACCTATATTAATTATCAATTAATGTGACCTTTGTTGTAAACATTGGCGGAAATCGGGGAGGGGGCTTGAGGGTGCTTAGCCCCCTCCCCCCCCAAATAAAAGCCCACCAAGCCCCTTATACATTCTTGTAAACATAAAAATTTTGTAGTTTCATTTTTATATATTATATTCTTAAAAATCAAGAAATATAACACATAATAATTTTTATATTATAAATTTGTTTATATAATATTTTATATGAAAATTAAAATTATAAGTTGGAACACTGTCCTATAGTGATTTGTTTTATTGTCTGTCGAATAAAATAAAATATATAAAATTTTATTAATTTGGAAATACAATATACAATGATATACAATATAGAGTGATTCTCTTATCATAAAACACTCATTATTTCAAAAAGTGTTGATGTTTTTAAAAACATTTATTTACATAGTTTCAAGTTTTTAAAAAAATAACGGTTTTATTAAAAAGTTATATTTGTAAATATTTTTTATCCTTATATTTTTTTAAATGACAACATAGTTTTATTTTCATATTTCAAAGCAGAATAATTTTCTTAGTATTTTAATTAATACTAATCGAATTTAGGGCAAGTAGTTAATAATTTATACGTATTTAAAGTTTAGATAAGCAGAGTAGTGGACAAACAGTTTGCGGGATAGGGGTTATCCCCTACGGGATGTACCACTCCACTCCGCACATTCAAACTTTAAATACTTATAACTCATAAGCTACTCATCCTAAATTCGATTAGTATGAATAACAATACTCAGAAAATTATTCTGCTTTGGAATATGAAAATAAAACTCTGTTGTCATTTAAAAAAATAAAAATATAAGGATAAAAAATATTTACAAATATAACTTTTTAATAAAACCGTTATTTTTTTAAAAACTTGAAACTATGTAAATAAATATTTTTAAAAACATCAACACTTTTTGAAATAATGAGTGTTTAATGATAAAAGAACCACTGTGTATAATAATTTTTCACAGTTGAAAAAATTGTTATTTTTTGCTAGATTTTCATTCAATCTATAGTAATAACTCATTACAAAGCTATAAAGCTGAAAAACATAAAAAAAAAACTCCCAATAAAATGTGTTTTAATTTTTTTTTTTTTTTGAAGCTCTAGTGAATTAATTTAATAAAATATAAAGTTCTGAAAATCTTCACAGAATTTCTCCTAGCCAATGTGAATCTAACAAGACCCCAAACAACAAAATCCACTCTCCGATTTCAGAGATCTATCTCACTAAATAAAAATGAAAATATAATCCATTATACATACATATTGCATAAAATTAATAAATTTCTAACGGCTTTGGTTTATGAGAAAAATCGTAGCTTTTTCAATGGATTTCCGCCTATGGTTGTTAGACTAGTTATTTTACCTAGTTAGTTATATTGATTTAAACTTATTGCTTCTGAAAAACTAAATTTACTAGGATTAAATAATAACTATGTTATGTTAATATAACTTAGCTTTATTGTTGTGTTAATATAAGCACAAATTATTTATTTAAAAAAATATAAAAACTGTTTGATCTGTTTTTAAAATTTAACAGAATCTAGTTGTTTATAAATTTAAATTTTACAAAAGTCAATACATTTTTACTGTCTGTTAAGTGTATTTTTATATTTTTTTTCAGGCTGAAATGTTATGCAAACGCTCTTCATGGAATGTTCAAATCATCGAAAATTAGTGATATTAATTAGATTAAAATGAACTAACTCATGTTATGTGAACGCAAATTCAATATTGTAATTAATGATGACTTATAAAAATGATAATCTAGACTTAATTATTATTACCTATAAATATTTCTTTTTATGTTAATAAATGGTTTTTAAATTTATTATGTGTTAAGGATAAAATCATAATAAAAATTAATATAATGTTTTGAAATTTTCTCTTATAGTTATAATATAATATACATTCTTACTCTTTTATTTTGAAAATTTTTTTGATTAACTAATACATTATAAAAAATATATACATATATATTTTTATACTTATACATTTATAATAACATCGTTATCAAAAAAACAACCACAGTTTATTTAAAATAAAAATAAACTTAAAAGTATTCAAAAATAATTAGGTTATCAAAATTAAAAAAGTAAGTGAAATAAATTTTCCATTAAGCTGGTGTTTACTTTTGTATTAGATAAGAATAATTTATAAAGACAATTGTAATCCAATTGAATAGTTTTATTTCAATTTGTCAGAAAAGTATTAAAATTTGGTATGACAAACTATGAAATCATAAGAAGTCGAATTGTTAAAATCTATTAAAAAAAAAAAAAAATGTTTTGTATGTTCATATCATTGTGGCGTACAGCTCTAGATATTGTTCATGACTGAATATTAATGGACTGAGAAATTTTTTTTTTATCTGTAAGCTTGTGTTAGGATCAATATATCAAGCCGGAAAGCATATTTGTTATCAATTCTTTAGTTTGTTTCAATTGTAACAATACAATTTTGTTAGTCAACTGTAATGAACCTAATCAATCAAATGTTAACTAATCTATGTTGCCATTATCTAAAATGTACGATATGTAGTACTTTACAAGTTATAGAAATATGTAATATGTTAAATGTGATGAAAAGTAAACATAACTATATCTAATAAACTGTATTGTTAAATCAAATATTTTGTAGTTGTATTCATTATGAACAAACAATAATACTTTTCCCACTATTATTATATTCCTTGGGTCGTCAGTTGTCACACAAAATCGTAATACGCTACCATCTGTTATTTTTAAATATTGTTTTGTAATAAAATTTTTTCTGTTAAAAGGTCAATGATATGCTGAATCTCATCAAGTACAGCTGTAAGGCAAAATTTGATGACAACAACGATTGGCTCATCAGAACTGTAATAGAGAATTTGAGAACCACATGCACAAAGTGTGGTAAGTTTTTTTTTTAAATATTAAGGTTTACTTTTCATTTTATGAAGTTATACATTTTCAGCGGAAAAAAAGGATGTTAAATTTCATCCAAAGTGTAGCATTTGCAAGGATGTGATCCATGACATCAAGCATAAAATTGAAACCTCTCCACTAGAAGTAAAAACATACTTTAACACGTTGATAAACAATTTTTAATGATTTAATTTGTTTGTAGAAAGATATTCAGTACAGATTAGAATCATTATGTGATGTTCTACCAGACAAGAGCAAATGTGTTGACTTTGTGGAGCAGTACACCCAAAAACTTCTCAACACTTTAATAGATGACATTAAAGAACAAACCTTATGTGCTGAAATTGGATATTGCTAATATCCATTTTACAAAAATCATATTGTATGAACAAATCCCCTACTGTTCATTAACGTTAAGAACTGATATTAACTCAATTTAGTCATTGATCTTTTTTTTAAAACTAAAATTATCTTTATAATGTAACTATTTTAAGAAATAAAAAAACACAAATTATAAAAAGAAATGCATATATTTTTATTTTTTTTTGCTTATCCTTCAAGTGAATAATACAACAAAATATTGTACATTCTAGGTTTTACGTAATCGAAGAAATTTTCGATTAGAAACATAATCAAAAACAATTTTCGATTGATATAATTTTAATGAAAAAATTGATATTACAAAAAAAAAATCCAAGTTTATTTTGTCTTAATATAATTAGTCTTTTCCATAAGAAGTTTTATACCTCCTACACTTGCACAAAAGTAGCAAATGGAATCATTTTATAATATATGAGGTATAAAATTAATTATTGAAATAAGGCAAAAGAATAAATGGTAAATGAATAAAATCAAATTACATAGCTTACAAATTACAAATAAATGTTTTACATTTAATTAAAGTCTTGTATGGCAGGTGGAATTTTACTGTGGTTTTTGAGATCCCTTTTTTCCGATGAGGGATTTGTGGATATGAGGGATAACACCTGAAAATAAAATAAAAATATAATAGTGTACATAATAACAATACTATAATTAATATATTACCTCCTCCTGCAATTGTAGCTCTGATGAGTGTGTCTAATTCTTCATCTCCTCTGATGGCAAGTTGCAAATGACGTGGTGTAATACGCTTCACTTTTAAATCCTTTGACGCATTACCAGCCAATTCCAATACCTTTAAAAAACATTATTTTAATGAAAAACATTAAATATAGATATTTCTCAAACTATACTAACTTCAGCAGTCAGATATTCTAAAATGGCAGCACTGTAAACAGCCGCTGTTGCTCCTACACGGCCATGACTTGTAGTACGATTTTTCAAATGACGGTGAATTCTTCCCACTGGAAACTGTAAATAAATTATGTAAATGATTGATATATGGAATATTAAAGGGACAACATAATAATGTATATTAATGAGCAACATTCCTCAATTTATGTACATAAATTTAATACTAACTAAATCAACTGATATTAACTCCATAATCAAATACAGAAGGGGACATTCAAAATGGAGGACGTAGTAGAAATGTATTTTTATGGTTAGGTTAAGTACTTAATGAATTTATTCTATTTTATAAGGTTAACTATATACATTAAATTTTATTGTCTAAATGAAATTTTTGAATCCATAATAGCCCTACTAAAATAGTAATTGTTGGACCTCTTAAAGGAGGATGCCTACTTACAGTAGAAACCTAACTTAAAACCATTGTATGAACCCCTAAAGAATAAAAAAAGTATTTAGTACCAATATTAACATTATCATATTCAAATTATCAATTGTATAGAAATATTTTTAAAAAGTGGATAAATACAGCTATTTAATTTATTTGTAACATATGTCTAATTATACAGTTATTATATAAATTAAGTATTTGATAAGCAATTAAACTTAGTTACTACAATTTTTATATATATTAACAGTATCATTAACATATTGTAAAATAAATATTTATTTTGTTATCGGGTGCACTATCTATTGGAGAGTTGAATAACTAATTAAATAGTTGAAAAATTGTAGAAACAAAAATTATATAATTTATATACAATAGTTCCTACAGCATAGTACAAAATTATTTAATAAATTAAAAAAATATAAGGAATATTATGATATGTCAGTTTAAGTATAAGATAATAATAACTACTATCTTTTTTTTTTAAAAGGTAGGTAAAAAAAACACTTACTAATTTAAAACGTTAAGACAATTTTTCATTACTAAGATTAGGTGACATAATAAACGTATTCATAATTAATAAAGCCTATAAGGCACCTTTAAGTTATAAAAATATACAAATTCGCTTAAAAGATGGGAATATTTAATGAAATAAATAGAAATATAGGACATTGGTACCAACTAAGGTTAAACATTTATACTGATATCCTCAAGATGGTAAGAAATTTAATTACCTATATATTAAAATGAAAACACTACCTAATTTCAATATGCCAGGAATTGGATTACCTAATTAGAAAGATAACCTAGCTATAAGCTAACAATGATACAGATGATTAAATTTAGAATCAAATACATAAGTAAATCAGTGACAGTAAAAGTAATTTAACGTGGTTGTCGCGTAGTTTTCATAAGACGCGCGCAAAACGATCCAGTGGATTCATTTGTGTTCGTTTTGAGCAGGTCAAACATTATGTGAGGAGACTGTAGGAGGAGGGGGGGGGGAAATAAGATAGTTACTGGCGCCAATTCGAGGAGTCACCAAATAACATTATTACAACTAGTAAGTAGCAGTATTATACCACTTACAGCCAAAATTAGTGTTTCGTAAGATAAAATAAAAGCAACAATATTAACAACGCTGTTTGTGACTTACTTGTAAGCCTGCCCTGGCGGATCTGGACACTGCTTTCGCCTTGGATTTACCCGAGTCTTTACCCGCTTTACCACCAGCCTAGAGTGAAAATAAAATAAAATAAAAAAAAGTTTTTATAAAAAAAGTAGATTCAAGACACAATAGAACTGGAACATTGTTTGATTATCGATTTGGAAAAACGATATACGATTTTAGTACAAAAACCGCGCGCGCCAAACGTCGGCGTGGATTTTTGGCGCGGTAAAAAATTGGTCACAATTGAGAAGCGACGTCTTTCGCCCATCGATGGTTCGTAAAAATCATGCAAATGTATGTAGTGGGTACGTACCATTTTTACTAAGGCGGTGGTGGTTTGTTGTTACAACGGGACGGCGTTGATTGAAACTGGAACGTATTGTCGTCGTGCGGCACTAACGACACAGCCGGTATGGATTCGTCGACGACGGTCTTCGACGGACGGTGTAACTGTTTGGCGCGCGCGTACGTGACGAGAGGTTTTCAAGGAGTCGGCGGGTGTGCGGTCGTAAAAAACCGTTGAGAAAAAAAAACGGGGAAAAAATAAGACCGAGTTACACCAACCAGTCAGAGGACGAGCAGTGATCGGCGGCAGCAAACAGTCGTCAGATCCGCATACAGTGTACACACGCGCGCACCCGCACGAGCACGCCTAGCGCGCACGCGCACCCGTCCACTCGAAGACCGTTACGCGCGCCAACCGTCAGTGTCCGCCATGTTTGGTGTACACGTGACCCACCGGTGGCCAATCGCCATCGTCGAGGTATGGTCGGCGGGTGAACCGACGGAGGGACGACGCCGCCGCGGAAATCGATGCCGTTAACAAAAGAAATCGGTTGTGGGCCGCGGCGTCGTCGGTAGGACGTTGTAGGTTCACGCCGAAAATGCCGCCATTTTCCCCTCTCCCCCAGTCGTTGACAATGCAAGTCACGAGTATGCGACGCTAACGCACGATTCACGAATGGGACACGCACGACGGATATCAATAAAAAACCACCATAGGTCATCTGGGACGAAAAGAAATCATATTTTCCATCGACGGTTTTCGTCCGTTTGAACATGATAAAGTAAACATCTGCAGTTCGCGTTGAACGTATCTTGAAATGTTCAGTTATCTGGTTATTTCCCGCTCAAATAGCGTCGTTATCGCCGGCCGCCGAAAACCAAAGAGGTTAGTCAATTCAACCGTCTTGTCAGTCGGCATGACATATCAGTATATCACCTACGGAACGGGACGCGGTCCCAGGCCAGGGACACAACGTCACAATTGCACAAAAAATATTATGACAGAATACAAATAAATAAACAATAAATTAATTTGTCACGTGAATGGTCATCAAGATTCACGACAAGTTGAGAATAAGTCATACGTATTACGTATGGTCATCACTCATAATAATAGCAATGCTCAACAACAATAAATGTAGAATTTGTCTGTGATTTAACATTAATTATCAAGTATGGGCAGTGGCGCAAAAAGATCTTTAGCACCCATAAAGTTCAAATTTAGTACACATTGTTTTCTATATCTTACTATTATTATTTTAGTGAAATGCCATCAATTAGTAAACTGTCATCAGTTTTAGCTCCCCACATTATGGAAGTCTAGTTGCCCTTATGAGTATGGGGTTCAATTACTACACAAATTAAATTTCATATTTTTTTTTATCCAAATTTTAATGTAGTATATTATTAATATATTTTTTTAATTGTTTGATTTGTGCACATCTAATGGCGAATAAAATTGTATTAAGGAAATTCAAGTTAAACAAAAATTTTTACATTATTTTATATAGTTAAGACATATTATATAGGAATGAATATAAATAATAACAAACAAACAAACTTCTAATGACGTAAAAATTGTATATAAAACAATAAAACCATAATAAATTATCATAAAATATATTATGTTTATATAACTCCGAACTCAATAGAAAAAAATGATAATATATAGGATAATTAAAATCCTAATAATATATAATTTGTAGGACAAAATAATTTTGTATAAGTCCTAGTGATTAATAAAATACAAACAAAAATGACTCATCATAATGAAATTGTTATCATTTCTGCTTGAAAATATTTGAATAATGACTATTACGCTAAAATATGCGAAAGATTAAATGTTGTTTTCAGTTGCATTATGTACAATATCGATCACAATATAACAATGTATATTCTGAAGTAATATTAAGTGTTAAATAGAATATATATTGAGAATGCATGATTTGTTATTTTAAAATCTGATGTTGGATGCTATGACATTGGAGACTGCACCACTAGAAATAACACCAGAACGGAATTCTTCTTGTGCTTTAGCAAAACTGGCGCCCGAGCTACGATAAATTCTATGAATCTAAAAAAATTAAATTATAAAAATTAGGTAATAGTGTAATGATTAATATGATTAATGACTATAGTGGTGTTATTTTATTTTTTACTTTGGTCAACAATAGGAAGTCCATAGTTGCACCAAGAGAAAAAGCAATTCCCATTAATGTCACCAGAGTGCCTAAAAATGGATGAGAGTTCTCGTAAAGTCTGACAGCCATAAACAATCCACTGTAAAATCAAAAATACAAATTAAAAAAATGTTACAATAATACAGTTTATTAAATATTAAAAATAATTACCAATAACCCGATTCATACGTGCCCAATGCTTGAACAACTGCTATAACAAACTGGATACAAAACACAAAGAAGTAAAGCATGAAGTTGAAAGAACTGTCATCACTATAAGAAAAATGAAATAATAATTAAATGTATAAAAATCTAGAACTTTTTAATATTTACCGAAAAGCTTTATATCCTGGGCGGAACCAAAATAAAAATGAAAGTGGTACTAATATTCCAGCATAAACAATTGAAAAAATAAAAGTAGCTATCGCTCCAGTTAAGAAAAGTAACAAGGTACCAATCAATATATTGCATGCTAGCAAACCAGTATGGTCTATAAAATAAACATTTGTTATTAACTCAAGTTATTTGCAAGTAAATTAGTATATATATTTTATTTTCAATATCTTACATAACCATAAATAGTATAGTTGTCTGACGACATGTTGAAAATCTGGTGGAATTTCTACACTTATGTCCAAATAAAAACATGGTTGATAGCAAAACCCTTTAGGTAATGGTGGCCAATTGTTTTGACGGACTAGAAAAATTCATAAAAAAATATTTTTCATTAATTTTTATACAAACATTTATGTTAAAATAACAAATACCATTTATTGAAGCGGTACGCAATTCCTCTTCTCTTTTATCTAATTCAGCTTGTCTTCGATCAAGTTCAGCTTTTCTAGCCTAATTAAATTATGATACAAATAAGCAAAAATTTTACAAAGAAATTAGTAAAAAACAAAGTATTTACCAATAAATCAGCTGATACATCACCGGGATTTCTTCCATAAGCAGGAGCAACTTGTGGAGTAACTGGATACTCTTGTGTTGGTGACATTACAGCTGGCATAGAATTCAGTGGTGGATTGGCTGCACCTCTTACAGGAGGTTTCTGTAATAAAATATACATGTAATGTAATAGTAGTCTAATTTAATTTACTTTTATGATATGAATAAACATTTTTTTTAGATTTTGCTATAAGTATAAATTATAAATATATATTACATATTATAAGAATTAATATTAAGACAAATCACATAAAACTACTAAAACTAAAGAATAATGACTACATAAAATATCAATAGTAATAATAAAGTACAATAATAGCTATAATAATGTTACCGCATTGTTAACAACATTTTGATCCTTTCCAAATGGATTGAAGTCTTCAATTAAAGACTGTACTTTATTATTTGTTAGTTCTTTGACTGAAGGGTCCTAAAAAAATAATTAAAACACAATTTTTCCCTTATACTAAAACATATACTTATTAAGTTACATTTTTGTACATTATCACTTAAATTATTTATAAAATGTATGACTATTAATATCAAGAATAACAATAATTGCTTTGTAATCTATATATTACCTACCCGTACCTACCTAATGTAAGTTAAATTATTAAGTAGAATAAGTAGATGTATACATATCATTAATAAAGAACAAACTAGGAGCAAGTCAAAAATTCTTAATATTACTTTTTCCCCAAGGTACCTAGTGTTAAAATATAAAATAATATTTGAATCCCATAGTTCATGAACATATGTGATAAAACATATTTGACCAATACATTTATATGTAATTATATAAAAAAAAAATTACATTGTAGTTGTTTATTAAGTAAACTAGATGTGATCGTATTTTAAAAAACAAATTATTTATTTAAAATAAAATAGAACCCACAACTTTTATTTAAATTTGAATAAAAAAACATAAAAAATTACCTGAAAAGGATGACCCACAGAAGGGGTGGGATCACCAAAAGGATTTTCGTCTGGTTCAGCCATAGTTAATAGTTATGTAATATGTAAAATGCTATGAGCGGGGCGACACGAGCTTGTTATATTTTCGTTACTGTTAAGTATTATACAAAACAGTGACTGTGACTACAACTTGACTTCACTTCAAGAATAACATGGTCAAACGTTTACCAAAATGACAAACCCAAACACTAAAACAAATGATTAGTTAACGGCAGTCTAATTATCATATAATATTTCTATGTGAGTATACGAATGACGACTGCCGAAGTGCCGAACGCCAAAGTGCTAATTATTATGTTAATCGACGAAAGATTATAAAATGACGGAAAAAAATTCACAGAATATGTGACGTACGCTATCAATAAATGGAAAAAAAACTATGTTACAGTGTGTGAACGAGATAAATGTATTGCTAACAATAATATTAATTTAATAATAACTGTCTAACAATTACACGATTACTGTGAATAAACGCAGAAAACAGTCCAAAATAAGATAATTATGCAATTACTTTTATTTGCACAAGTGTAATATTTTTAAGATTTGTCATTTTGCATTTTAAAGTTTAAATAAATCTTGGATAATTCCAGAATTAAAGTAATAAAATGTTGGACTTCCTGTTGACTGATAACGAGTCTTCCATCTATCATAGAGATTAGAGATTATCAATTATCTTATCATTTAACTTTTATGATATCAGACACGTTTTGGTTATTTTGGCATGTTATTCTTATTTACTTGTTTAATGTTAATTATTTGAAATTTTGAATTGCGTTTATTAATTAATTATTAAATAAGACCAATATAGTATTAAAATGGTTAGAAAATTAAAATTCCACGAACAAAAATTATTGAAGAAAGTTGACTTCATATCATGGGAACTGGACAACAATTTACATGAATTAAAAATCATGAAGAAATACATGATTCAAAAACGAGAACATTACACTTTGTAAGCTAATGATCTATCAAATTAAGAACAATTTATTCTATCCTTGGTATGTTTTAGGTATAATAAGTTATCAAGAGAAATAAGGACTCTAGCAGAAAAGATTAAAAGTTTAGAGCCTAAAGATCCATTTCGAAATGAACGAGGTGCTCAGCTATTAGAAAAATTGTAAGATTAAATATCTGATATATTCTCTATTCTTGAATATTGAAATGATATACAAATTTTTAATGTAAAAAAATGTAGGAATTTTTCATTTAAAACTAAAAATAAAAGTTATTATTACTTATTAGCAATTTGATTGAAAAATTTAAGTACAAACATAAATTTAATTCAACTGGAGTTACTTCATTTTGTTTAATGTATTTAAAGCCGATATCTTATTGCTAATTTTAAATTTTGTTAAATTAATTGTATAGTAGTATCTCAATGATCTGTCATTCACTGGGCATAAGGGTAAAAATAATTATTATACCAAAATCAAATTTTATTATTTTTAAATTTAACATATAAACTCGATAACTGTATAGATTTCTATACTATTTTAAATTAAATTGTGATTAAATGAAATGAATAATTTTTCCATTGCATATTTCTTTTATTATCTATTATAACCACACGTCGACACTTTCTTATCTAAATTTATAACTATTTGAGAAATATTTAATATTTCTTAGTATGTGTTTAAGTTAATATTTTATCTAAATCTGATTTGAATTGAAAAAGGTGGGAAAGTGGGTACTACTCTGCTGTATTTAAATTCAATAATTTATGATTGCATACAAAAAACAAGTGTAGGTGGAGATAGTCTGTCAGCCTATATCATTAAGTATATTTCAATATTTGTTTTTTTGATACAGTTATTATTCATTTATTTTATTTTTATTATTAATTTAAGCAAATTAAATTTTTTCAATAATTTTCCATTTATCATTTATTATATTATAATGTTATTCACTTTGAAAACAATACTAATTAACCAGTGAAAAACAGTTTGAATAAGTTAATGATATAAATAGGTAATATATTAAAATTAATCTATATATTTTGAAAAATATTATTGTGTAAATTTTATTATGTATGTAAGAGTTTGAAGTCCTCTGTGAATTATGTTTTTAAGTTATAACTAAATAATGAACATCATCATCATTTAATTATATAGTTTCAACCAAATATGAATTTCAAATGTCTATAAATAAAAACTAGTAGAGTACTTAAAAGGACGTCATACCCGCATATGTTGTCTCTGCCTTACGAATGTAAGACATACCAAATTTACGTTCAGCAGATTTAATTTTATGCTGTTAGCTTTAATATTAGAGTCAATTTACCTATTTTAAAAGTTAAAGGTAATAATATTATCTAGGGCATCTCAAAGGCTTTTGTTTATATTAAGCATAAAATTGAATCTGCTGAACACAAATTTGCTATGTTTACGTTCATAAGACAGAGACAACATATGCAGGTATGACATCCTCTTAAGAGTTATGTGGAATATTATATTACATTTTTAACCTTGTCTTTAAAAATTGAACATTATATAAATTATTTATTGTTAGTAACTTTTCTTGATTTTTACAAGCTTGAACTTCAAATGCATATAAAAAACATTAAATATTGTGCTTATATATTTTTGATATTTTTGTACAGTTATAAATGCAACTTATGTAGGAAATTGTAATAAGTTCAAAAATTTGATCTGAAAAATAATTTTTATTAAAATTTCTAAAAATAAGTTTTATTTACTGATATATAGTTTAAAAATTCATAAAAAAGCTTGTTTTTTTCTCAAATTTTCAAATCTTAAGTAAGAATATTAAAAATGTTATTTTTAACTATAAAATAATTTGCTAATTATCTAACTTATTAATAATAATAAAAAATTTTTATGGATTTATGCTCAACTTTTTTTTTAAAATTTATTTCATTAACAACTTAAGAGAACTTTATATTACATTTTTTAGGTTTTTGACCAAGCAACATTTTTTTATAGTCAATTAAAAAAATTGTAAATGTCTATTAATAGTTTAATAATTGTTGAAATATTTTGAAACATTAATTTTTTCCCTATATAAGTACTTTGAATTTTTACTTTTTACTTTTGAAAGTATCAACTAAATCCAATTTACAACTATAAACCATCTCTTGAGTTGAAAATTTAACATTTTTATTATCGCAAAAAAAAAATATCCATTATATTTTTAAATAAGTATTTTATTTTAGATACATGATGGGATTAATAACAACAAAACGGAACTTTGAACTTTGTTCAAAGATAACTGCATCATGTTTTTGTAGACGTCGATTACCTGTTATAATGGTTCGGTCTAAAATGGTTCAAACACTGAAATCTGCTATCACCTATATAGAACAAGGTCATGTTCGAGTTGGTCCACAGTTAATAAAAGATCCAGCATTCTTAGTATCGAGGTATGTCAAATATGTTGTATAAATTTTTTTTTTTTGGGGGGGGGGGTGGATAACCTTATTGTAAGACTAATAGATCAGTTAGTCTAATATGTAAATATTTTAAAATATCCTAAATTTTAAAAAATACCCGAGAAAATTAAGTTGTATATTATATAAATAATATATACCTAATATACTATTCATCTATATTTCAATAATTATTATACTTTAAACTTACCTTTTCTCTCTGAACATAATACTCAAATTATCTGCCCTTACTTATATAATTAAACTAAAAATAATTATAATTAATGTTGCACAATGATATGATATAATTATTGGATTAATATATTCGTATACATTGTTATATATCAACACATACATATACATCACATTAGTGATCACTGATCACAGTATCAAACAAATATTTATAACAGATAAAATAACAAGATGTATAAACGATTTATCTAATGTTGATTTATTTTTGTATTCATGTTATTAATCCTTAATATAATTTTACTTTGTACTACTAGCCTTGAGTCGTTTAAATTATAAATAAATAAAGATAAATATTTCTCAAAGACCAAAATATTAATTTTCAAGCAACCAAAGTCAACCGTATCATTTTCTGGCGTCACAAGTGATGTATTATGGAAGTATTTTGTTTCTTAAATTAACATGTCATATTGATACAATATATTAATACCTATGACATTAATATTTTGTTTTTGGTCTAAGATTTCAACAAATTAAAACAATATTTATATCAAAAAATGTATTGTTGTGTGACTTTAAAATATATAATCCTAGACATTAATCCAATATTAAAGTAATGGCAGTAATGCATACATATTTTTTTATATTATATCTATTGTAAACTGTAGTATTATAGTATTGTTTACTCAAATATGATAATGTGACCTATATTTAAAAAAATATGGGGTTACATCGATATCTTGTGTTTTCCGGGTCTAACCTGTTATAATACTAAAAAATCAATTAATAATTTATAAGTTGTGTTTAAAAACATTATAATTTAAAAAAAACAAACTTGAATTTTATAACTCAATATAATTAACAACATTTTATTAAATTTAAAACGAAAGTTTAAACAAAATAAAAATATTTAACACTGTATAATATAATATTTTCAGACCTTTAGAAGATTTTGTGACATGGGTGGATAATTCAGCTATCAAAAAACGTGTTCTTGAATATAATGACCTAAGAGATGATTTTGAGATAATGTAACATAATAGTTAGTAATTTACTTTAATTATAACTGATAAGTTGCTCTTTTAAATTTTTATACATGCATATTTTGTTAGTTATTATAAATAAACCGTGTTTACATTTAACCATTTTGTTTTGAACTGCCATTCAACATATTATTATTTGAATATCTTAGTGTTGAGTTTAGGTGTGAAATTTGAACTCGTAATTTATTAGATTGCTTAAAAAATAAAAATAAATAAATATTAGATAAAGTTTAGTTGAACATTTTAGTATAGTTTTTTTTAAATAAATTTAAAGGTTTTTGTTATAGTTCATATGGGTTCAATTATTTCTAGTTACTTATAGTTTTAATTTGTATATTGATAAATAACTATTTTTCATTTTTTTTTAATTATTGAAAATTAAATTTTATCACGTTTAGTGCCAAGATTGATAGTTTAGTTTGTTAATCACTGTTTTCTTGAAAACGATATTTCTATAAATATATTTTTATTTTATTTTATTTTATTCTATTTTATATTAATTGCACAATAATACTTTAATAAAAATATATTTAATAAATATAAAATAAGAAAAAATAATTTCATAATACAAATTATGCATATTTAATTTCAAAATCCATACCATATTACATCACACATTCAGATATCAAATTTATCTTAAAACTAAATTCTTAGTCAATACTAGTTAATGTGTTAATTGGACTAATTAGTGATGTGATAACTGCACAGTCATTATGATATTCCCTGATTTTGACAATATATTATGCAAAGTTAAACCCTAACTTTGACCATATTATACCATTTCCTCGTCAAATAATTTAAACTACTTTAGTTTTTTACCTCATTTAATACATATTTATGATAATTAGTTTTAGTAATTTAATGTTTTTACTAATTACATATTTTCCTAATGTCATTTTTAAATATTACTCTTATTTATTAATTACTGCACAATATGCTTTTATCAAATCATACATTATGTAGACTACACTGCGCAAATAGTAGTACAACTCTCACATAACTATTAAAAATAATTTTAATTGTACAATATCTTAAATTACAAATATTATTACAATATCTTTAGTAAAAACTGATTTTTCATTCATTAAATTTGTGATTACTTAAATTATTTTGATAAGCTAAGTTTTTAGATTAAATAATCTGTACATTGCCATAGTTAACAAGATAATATTTAGTTTGATTTAGGTATGTGTTTTAAGTAAAAGTAAATAATATTTTTGTACTGCTTATTATATAATAATTATCATACTTCTGTTCGATTAAATTATGAAAATATACAAATATTACCAGTCAAAATTATAATGTGTAGTATTTACTAAATTTACGGGAAATATTAAATCTATTTTAAGTAAGGTAATTTAATCAAATAGTCAAAATATATTTTTCTAATTAATGTTATAATGCCTATGTCCCATTAACTATGTCCAAACTTTATAAATAATGTGTCAATATCCTGCCAGAGTAAAATATTATTGAGTTTCCAAAAACAATGAGCAAAGTGTATAACATAGCCTGTTATATAAATATTTATGTCTAATAATTAAATAATTGTTTATAAATACTTGAATTTCCAAATAGTTTTATATAGATCTGTAAGAGTTGAATGTATATGAACACATCTTTTGCAATCATATATTGTTTCACTAACTGCATTTATATTCAACATATTTTTGACCAACATACTGTTAATAAATAATTTTTAATTATTAATTTATAGGTATAAACATTTTAGTAATTTTAGATAAATATAGAATTTCAGGATATTATGTAATATATTATGCATTAAACTATTTTATTTTTTAATAATGAAAAAACAATCATGTTCTCATAGACCATATAATTATTTTGTTCTTATAATCTTGTGCTGCTACTTTAAAACCAATCATATCTAAATTAAAATAAAACTATTTCATTTTTAAAGGATTGTGATTTAAGATTATAAATTTATAACCTAATTTAGGTTCCACATAATCCTATACTGAACAGTCTGAACATATAAAATATAACTTAGAAAACTACTACAATTTAATATAATTTTAAAATATTTATATTTATTAAGATTTAAATAAATAAACATGTTTCCATTTAACCATTTGGTTTCAACTTGTTACTCAAAATATGTTATTTAAATATTATTGTGTTGAGTTCATGTGTGAAATTCAAACTCGTAATTTATTAGTGCTTAAAAATAAAAAAAAATAAAATAGTTTTAGATAAGGTTTAGCTTAACATTAGGGTATTTTTTTCTTAAATAAATTTAAAGGTTTTTTATACAGTTCATTTGGGTTCATTTCTAGATATTTATAAGTTACCATAATGTATAAATTGATAAATATTAAATAACTAATTTTTTAAGGTTTAATTATTGAAAATTAAATTTTTTCACGTTTACTATTTAGTGTTGAGATTGATAGTCTTACTAAATAATCTCTTTGTACTTCCACCTAATATTGATAACGGTTTTAATATATAAATATTTAATCTATTTTATGTCATTTACACAATTATACATTAGTAAAAATATCTAACTAATATAAAATAGAGTACAAAAAATGTTGATTATTATATTAATTATTTCTATTTATTCAATATCAATTATTTCAAATAATAATTACACACTACAATAAATGGATATTTAATTTACATTCTTAATAAAAATGCTCATATTTGTATTTTAACTTATGTCTAATAACTGATTTTAAGTACTTGAGTTTCCAGATGGTTTTATAAAGATATATAAGAGTAGTTGAATGTTTATGAGCACATCTTTCGCAATAATGTCTTTCTTCATTAGCTTCATTTATTTTTAACATATTCTTGAGCAACATACTGTTTATGAATAATTTTTAATTATTAACTTGTAGGTACAACAACTTGGGTAATTTTAGATAGTTAGATAGTTATGTTCAAAATATTATGTAATATTCTGTCCATTAAACTATTTTAGTTTTTTTGTAATACAAAACAATTATACGTAAGATTAATCTATGTTCATACTTCATAATATAATCTTGTGCTATTACTTTCATACTCATCTAAATTATAATATAATAAAGCTGACGAGTTTGTTTGTTTATTGTTTTTTCGTTTTTACACGCTATTACCTAAAACTACCTGTCAGATTAAAAAGTTATTTTTGCATTTGATAACCCAATTCTTGAAGAGAGTCATAAGCGCTAGTACCCTTAGGAGCCATGCAAAAAGAAAAATGTCAGAAAGAATGTTATGCGAATACGTAGTAATAGCGCTGGCAGTTGTTGCAATGCGTAGTGGGTCGGATATCGACAATGTTCATATTGTCAATTAATGATGAAATAAGTTTTAGAGAAAATTAGAAAATAAGACTAAAAATATTGTTTGTAAAGAAGTAATCTAAATTTTTTATAAATAGAATCCGATTTCTTTTAAATTAAACGGTGTATGTAACTGCGGGGCACAGGCGCACAGCAATTATATGTATTATATTATAGAAGTGATATTGACGATATTGTTTTTATAATTCATACACCCAGTAAGTTTTTAATAACGAATCAAATAAAATTTCAATTTTATGTGATATGTAATTTTATTACGGGTAACGAAGTTTATAAGGACAGTCCGGTGTTGTACGATTGAGAACGTTTTACCTTTTTAGCAACACGATTGAGAACGATGTCGGCAGATCAAAGAAACAATATTTTGTACCTTGAAATCAAACGATTGAGAGCGATTTTTCTAGCGACGTTGCCATTTATCTTAACTTTTAGTAATAATATTTAGGGCTGGGATTTTGATGCAAAAGCATCTCTTTTTGGTGTTTGGACACATGCAGTAATTTCTGTTTTAAAGGAGACCCAAACACAAACCGTGGCAGTAATCAACTCCATTGAAAATAATATTACAAAAACCACGACCAGCAAAGATTATAATCGTATTGTTTCAACAATTAATTTATATAAAGAGTTTGAACAAAATAAGGACATTATAAGGTATTTAAAATTAACCGGAAATAAGTACTTGGGAAAAAAAATTAAATTGTGTATATACTGGCAAATAAATATTGATTTTTTAAATTTTTAATCTTAAGCTGACAAATAAAATAGGTATATAAATATATTGTAAATAAATATTAATTTTTAAAATTTTTAATCTTAAGCTGACAAATATGTTGTATATAAATATAGATTCCAGGTAAGTTTATTTTGTAACTAAAATATAGTGATTGATATCTTATATATATTGTATTTTTATTATTTTTATTTTTAATTAATGTGACAACGTTGCATAAAAGTTAGCAGGTAAGAACGTTCTCAATCGTGCTATTAAAAAAGGTACGGCCGATAAGGACCGTTCTCAATCGTGTTCTACCCGGACAGTCATACTACTCATACTCATACATAAAAAAAAACTTCTTTATTTTTAAAGGTATACATGGATTCAGAATTGTAATATAAGATTGTAACCTACTTAATATTCCATATTATCCTAAACACTGACAAAAGATTTGCATTGGATGAATTATGTTCTGTCGACAATTGGCTCATACTCGGGTAGTCCGGTTAAACTTGGGTATCTGTTAGAGATCGAAAATAATGTCTTTTAAAGTTTTAATTTGTCTATTTGAAATCATCAATATCAAATAAAATCATTGATTGAAACAAAATTACATCATTCAAATTAGTAATTTAATAAAGTATAGTGAGTCCGTTACATGATGTAGGTATTCACAATTTTTTAATATTTTTAGTAGTCTTTATTCGTTTAATTTTTTTTCATTGTAGTTTTTTTTCTCTAGACAATTACTTTAAGCAATGATTTAAATATTTAGTCGTTTACTGTTTACTGTTCAATGGTTACTTTTAACTTATTTTAGAGAAGGGTGAACTGGGTAACTGAAGAATGACCAAGATTCAGGATTCAGGAATAAGTTAAAATGAAGTTACAGTCACAAATTCACAATTCACAACTCGCTGTGTCCAATAATATATTATTTTCTGATTGGCTTATTAAAACACGGTAGTAAAAGTCTTATAATACCTACCAAAACGTAACCACGATGGCCATGAATATAAATTCTATTTTTGACCATGGTATAGAGTATATAGAAAAATATTATTTTTGTATACTTGTAGATTCTGTTTTAACCACGGTGTAATATATAATATACTTTTAAACTATTTACATGTTAGTGATTACTGACTAGGAAATTAATATTTATTTATTTTAATATTAAATGGATTTGGTCCTAATTATAAATACATTATGAGTATATTAAATACATAACATTTTTAAATATATAATTAATTTAACAGAACAAAAATTAGTCATATTTAACGTATAAAAGTAGATATATCAATATTTACCTAACCTTTTTGGTGGTCCTGACCAGCAATTTTAATAATATCTTTTTTATGAGTGCATGAGCACCATACACACCCACCACACCGGATACTGCGAGCGACAACTGGGCCAATTTCATTCAACGAAATACTTCAGTGTTGCTTATTATTTGGATCCGTGTGATTAACACTTTCTAGTTGTATTAAGACAACTACGCAGGTTAACGAATTCAACAGCGAATAAGGTAAGATGCATGAGCATCATTTTATTTGCGTTAATTTGTATAATTCTGCTTTTATACGTTTTATTACTACGGTGTATTTGATCATATTCTCGAATCACGATCTCGAGAGCCCTCCGACCATCGGTAGGAAGGTAATAGTGTAAATTTAAATAATTTTAATATTTACATCTGATGGGTACCTAACTGTATTCTCCAGCACTTGTAAGTGTAGGGATAAAGGTTCCACAGATCCGACATTTATTCAAGGCTTGGGTCCTTTGTATCTTTCCTCTTTAGAGTTATTATCTCAACTATCTATTTTAATTTATTTTATTTTTGCGTTATTACATATCTGTTGTAAAAAAATACATTTATAGTTTATACATTTTTAGGTTTAAAAACTAACCAATTTTTTTGTGTCGTGTAATCATAGCATCATAAGTGATTTCACGGTGGAATGATGCTCAATCAACAGCGGATTGTTGAGACATTTGTTTTTGTTTTTTTAATAAATGATAAAGATACATTTTCAAGCCATAAATAAGGAAAAGAGACTATTTGGTTTAGATTTAATGTGATTTGTTGAAAAATGTATCCTTTCTTATAGACCGTTTTTTTTATTTTTTATGACTGTTTGTTGTTCGACACCGCCAAGTAAATCCGTCAACGCATCTCACATCTTCGCATAGGTAATTTTAAATAATGCCCACGGTCACACGTGAGTTGGTTGTCAGATGCTATTAAATAATAAATTCCACTGTTGCAGCTGCTTAATTACATTGAGAGACACTGGACCAGAAGTATTATTTTCAAAAACATCGTTTATTTCAATAATATTTATGATCGACAATCGACATATTTTTATTATTTAACACTATAACACTACGTTATATACAACGTAAACCACTTAACGATACGGAATTCAAGTTAATCTGTAGTTTAACTTCACTTTTATGATTATTAACCGAATAGAACGAAAAGGTAATGGCAAATTGGCAAAAACTAAATCTTATCTGTAGTATATCCATTATATTACAAGACAATATTTTGTCATGTTACAAGATATTACACTATAAATAGAAGGATCTCTTTGGATTTATCAGAGATTAGTGACTTGACTATATTGTATAAAACTATATTTTGCACTGGAATTACGATATTAAAACCATACATTCTCGTGTATAGGTAATACAAATTTTCGGCATTATTTTTTAAAACTTTAAAATACAGTTTTCCGAAAAAACAAAAATTTGATTTTTTTGAAAATACGATATTAGCATATATTTTAAAAATGTTAAAATACAGTGTACTCTCGGTTATCCGCGTAACTACTAACTAATGATTTCCGGAAAAAACTTTTGGCACCATAATTTTTAAAACGTTAAAATACATAGGTTTCCAAAAAAAAACCAAAATTTCGAGGCGGTGCTAAACTAGATTTGTTCCCAAATATGATGTGTTGCGCGCGCTATTTTCTAATACCCGTGTGTCCGCGTGTCATAATCGGCATTTATTTTTTCATCTAGTGGCACTGGCTATCATTATAGGCTATGGTGGTAGGTAATAGTGTGTATAGAACTTACTTTTTACTCTAAGCCCTAAGGAATCCTAGAATATATAAATTATTACTTATTAGCGTAATAACGTTAGTGATACTGTTACTTTTACTGGGGAACAAATCTTATAGTCTTATACACACGATACTATTACCACCATAGTCCATAGCCTATAATGATAGCCAGTGCCACTAGATGATAAAAATAAATGCCTATAATGACACGCAGACATACGGTATTAGAAAATAGCGCGCGCGACACGACATCATATTTGATAACAGTAGAAAGCTGTTATCATTGAGAAAATCAGGCCAATGACCATTCTATTCTAATATTCTCTCGACGTTTAAAGTCTTCCAAGTTCCAAGTTCTACTTCGTAATTGGCAAATCGTAATGCTCGTTAATAGGGATTACAATGTAATATCGATTGTTATTAAATATTTTATGTTTTACATTTATCGTTCATTATAATTACTTTTAAATACGAGTAAATTATTGTTTGAATTCCACGAGCAATGCAAACTAAAATGGACAAAACCGAAGATTCGTTTAATAACAATTACACTACTTACGAGTACTCTAAAGAAGATGGGACCAGGGAAAAGAAACATTTCAACGGTTACCAGCACAAATCATCGCAATATGACGAAGTTGTAACCCAATTGTTTTCTAAGCAATTTTGCATGCCAAATCAAAGCAAATGGAAACTTCCTGACCCAGACACTATGCTAAGTCAATGCAAATGGGAGGTAATTTAAAATATTAAGTTTTATTTATAACTTTTTTAGTGTTTATACATAAATTAATATTAATAAGTCAATGTTTAACAAATTAATTATTATCAGACACCTAATTTGGTAAATGAAAATTAAAATCATTACGTATAATAATTTTTTAATGATTTATTGGGTTCAAAATAAATACCTAATATATTTTATATTTATTAACATTTTTGAAATTAAAAAATTTAAAAAAATGATTAAAAGAAATTATATTTTTCACAAATTGTTTTAATCTTAAAGGGATTATAATTTATTGTAATTACCTAATAAATAATAGCAATTAAGTATTTTTATACACTAGGAGAAACAGAACCTAGACTGTTTATAGAATTGTTTTTAAAATAATATATATTTCTATAAAATGTATATTAAACTGTTTACTAATGTCAAAAAATAACCAATTCATACTTGTTATCTATAAAAATGATAAAACATTAAAATTATGATAGCAATATAGTATACAATGATTTATAACTTTATTATTTTCTAACTAGTAATATATTGTAAATGATTAATATACCCATGTGTCTGCTTGAAAGATAGTATACACAATTTCGTGGTCTTTGAACTCATATAATATTAAAAATAATATTTTTTAACTACAAAAATGTGAATAATTTATAAACTATATTGTTATACAATGTAGGTACTTAAATCATGATTTATAGATATTGGTAAACCTAAAAACATTTAAGAGAGTCAACCTTAGATACTTTAAAAATATTTATTATAAATAATTTTACTAGTTAATTATCTAGTGTCTATAGTAGTAGTTAATGTAGTATTAAGTAGATTTAGAGCTGTACATTTTCATAATTATGAAAATTTAAAAAAAAAAAATTTTCATTTAGATTTTACAATTATTTTATTTTATTTTAAATAGTAAAGTATAGATCATTTGTTAATTATACATTTATACTCAAAAAACTTAACAAGTTACTTACAAAATAAAAATACTAACTGTTTAATATATTTTAAAATAAAAATGTTCGTTATAAATTTAAAGAATAAAAAAAAAATATGAAATAAAATGTTAGAATTAATTAAATCTTTTTTAGATACATGAATTATTAAGTATAATTTGCATTCATGCATTACATACCTATAAAATACCTTATATAGGTATATTTTTTTTATAAAATATAGTATATTTATTACAGGAAGTTACATACTAAATTGTATTATGAATCAATGGCATAATTTGGTCATGTTTGAAAGGAGGGATGAAATGTTTTTACATTTTATCTATAAACTCTCCTTCCTCACCCCCTAAAAGAAAATTGTATTTATCATAAACATCTCCTTTCAGTGCAATAAATGTATGTACAAATGTGAGACGGAAAAAAATAATTACAAAATATACAATTATATTTATTGTTAAATCAGTAAATATAAATAAATGTAGTTAACCAGTCTTTAAAAATAAAAAAAGGGTCATTGAGGGGAGGGGATACGACACCCAAATCTCTCCCCCGTAATTATGCCACTGTTACAAATTTTCAATACTCTTATTACATTTTACATATGAGTACATGACAAAATTGAAAACGTGACTACGGCATACCCATACCGGCTATCACTACCTATTCGTGTATGTAACTCCTGTAAAAAATAAAATTGAAAAATTGATAAAACATAAAATTCCAATGAAAAAAAACATTTTTATACTTACAGCTCTTGATAGATGTAGATTTTTATAATATTTTTCATTTTCTTTCAAGATTGTAATAATTTACAATTGAGTCGCGATAACTTGAAGTTGAAGGGAGATAAAAATTCGCTTCGAGATATCTAACTCGAATTAATTTGTAGGGTAGTAAAAAAAAATTTGAGTTGTCAAGTTTTTCGAGTTATCGTGACTCGACTGTATTTTATTTTTAATAAGAATAATTGTTTGAAAGTTTACAAAATAATAATAATAATTATAGGTAATAAATAAATAAAAAATAAAAATTATTAAATGTACTTATCTAATTGTTATTTTAATATACTAAGTACAATTTTACTATTTTTTTTTAGTTACCAGATTTTATACATTTAAAAAAATCACTTAATAAAGTCAAGGATAAACTCGATGATTTTAACTTAGCTGAATGGCATAAAAATACAAAACAAACAAACCCAGCTAGTAAAGTCATTTCTAAAGTTAGAGGAATTGGACATCCAGAATTATTAACTGGGGCTTGGTTGAAGTTTTTTGAACTATTAAACGATTATAAATTAATACCTCAAAAATGTATAGACAATGGTAAATTGTATAGTGTTCATTTATGTGAAGCTCCGGGTGGTTTTATTTCTGCTCTCAACCACTATATTGTTAGCCAAGAAATAGATGTCAAAGTAAGTAATTCTAATTAGTTTTAATAATATTTTATTAAATTAATTTTGTTTATCGTCCTAGTGGGATTGGATAGGAGTTTCATTAAATCCATATCACGAAGGAAACGGTAATCCTGATTTAATAAATGATGATAGATTCATGTTATTCACAATAAACCATTGGTTTTTTGGTACGGATCATACTGGTGATATTTTCCAAAAAAACTTCTACAAAGATTTATATGCCTTTGTTAAAAACCGTTTTGGTGAAAAAGCAAATTTGGTAAATAAAACATTTATTTATTGGTTTCTTTATTTATTCTTCTAAATAATGTTTTTTTAACCTTCAGGTAACAGCTGATGGTAGTATGGACTGCCAAAATAATCCTGATGAACAAGAAAATGTAGTAATGCGACTTCAAATAGTTGAAACTATGGTCGCTTTAATGATACTTCAAGAAGGTTGTATTAATATTAGACATATTTGTAAATTTTTAGTTTTGTTAATGTTTTTAAAAATAAATTTAGGTGGTACTTTTGTTCTAAAAATGTTTACTATGTTTGAATGCAATTCGTTATGTCGAATATATTTGTTATGCTGTGCTTTTAATTCAGTACAAATAAAAAAACCAGTTACTAGTAAACAAGGAAATTCTGAAATTTATATTGTATGTTGCGGATACAAAGGCTTACAACATGTGGAACCTTGGATTCATACATATTTTTCAACTATTGAACGGAGTATGTATTATTATTTATTAATAAACATAAATATTGATTCTTATCTACATGTGACTTATTTTATCATTTTAGCTGTGTCTGATTATAGTATGTTTCCATTAAAAGAATTGCCTAAAGATTTTTTATCGTCTATGTATAACTGTTCAAAATATTTTAGTGAACTACAAATGCAAATTATTGAAAACAACATAGAACGATTTGTAAAAAAAATTGAAAATGACACTAAATATTTAACCGAGTTACAATATTGGGTTGCTAAAACATATGCTCATAAATATAAAGTAAAACCAATAGAATCATCACAGGAAATAGTTGGACAAAATAAACTTCAGGTAAAAATATAAAATTAAATGATTAAATTTGTATCCTGTATACTTATTTTATAAATACTAAATTGTTTTAAATTAAATAGAGTTTACAGTATGATTTTCCAAAAGTTTCAACTATGAAGTTAGTCATGGATTATTCATTTTCTGAGAAACAACGTAGGATTGAATGTCAAGCATCAGATGAAGCGAAGTTACTTCAAGATGAAATTAATATGTTTAAACAATATCAATGGCAATATGACTCAACAGTTTTATGGTTTACTGCTGAGGTTAATTTCATAATTTTATTTTATAGAAATATCATAGTAGTAAAATAGTAAAAAATCATCATTTTATGATCAAAAATTATATTTATTATTTTGTACGTTTATATGCAGCAGTTAATGCACTTTAACTCAATGCGTATTAAGTTAGTCCGAGAATTAGGTGCATATATATGTATTTTTAGTTCTCATTAAACTGATATGCATTTATTATTTAATTTGATTCTTCAAATCGAATTAACTCCACATATATGTGATTAACTCTTACTCTGGGATTAAGATATGTATGTAAATCGCTTTAATGTGAATTAATATGTTAGCGGGAATTTTAAAATGTCAAATTATAATTATTTTGGTCATGGAATCCAAAGTTTAAAGCATGGACTAAAAACATTCACATTAACTTGTAATTTTATTTAACATCTAATCTTGATATTTTAGGTGCATATAAATTCGCTCTAATGCAAATTAACTCAATGC
The DNA here is from genome assembly GCF_020882245.1 of Rhopalosiphum padi. Classification (NCBI taxonomy): domain Eukaryota; kingdom Metazoa; phylum Arthropoda; class Insecta; order Hemiptera; family Aphididae; genus Rhopalosiphum; species Rhopalosiphum padi. The sequence continues at coordinate 36,794,596 of NC_083598.1, forward strand.
ACATTGAGTTAATTCGCATTAACTGCTGCATATAAATGAAGTAATTGTGTTCTTAGCAAATGATTAGGATTGGTTAAATTGTTGATTTTTTCACACAGGATGCCAAAATTCACTCATCTGATTTTAATATACAAATGGGTAAACCTGTATCTGTGGTACGTAACTCAAAGTTTTGTGTGAATACACTAATCGACTATAGTAACCGGGCAAGATCACTATTTACTATTCCTATTGAGGATAATATTAAGCGTAGAGAGTTAGTTTTAAATTCATTTTAATTTACAAGTAAAATTATTGTTGAAACTTTTAATTTCAATATGGACTATTCTTTATGTATTACAGTTACTTTTGGCTTCAAATTCCAAGGCAAACTATCAATGGACAATTAATTGTTTGTGATGTCACTTCGATATATATCAGCGATTGTATCAACAATAATCGAAAACAACATGATTCTTTGATTGCTATCTTAGAATCATTTGAAAAGCTTCAAACTTCTGATAGCTTATTAGTAATTGGATATCCGTTGCTTACTCAAGTGAATGTTGGTGTTTTCTTTATACTTTTAAATATGTTCCTAAAGGTATTTTATATTTACTCAATAATAATTTTCAAATTTCATTTTAACTAAATATTTGAATTGCATTTTTTTATGTTCCATTTTAGACTGGTATGATGAAACCTGATGAAATGGGTCATGCTTTTGTGTTTTGTTCAAAAGTTAATGACAAACATGTAGATGAATTTATAGCTCTTTTAAAGAAATTAAAAGAGCATATTAAAGATCCTAGTATCATAGATATAGTTGAAAAACAAGAACAATCTTTGATATCATTCATTCCAATTAAGAAAGTTATGTGTAAGTTATATTTATGTTATATTATTAAATTTAAACATGTTCATAATTGAATAATTTCCAAAATATATATTTATGTTTCAGTTCAACCTATTTATAAAGATATTGTTACTGTTAATTGTTTGCTTATAATCAATGAAGTGAAAAAAACTGTTTGTTCTTACTTGCAACAATAATGAAAAATTTGTTATCAGAAGATAATTAATTAAATATTTTTTTTTTTTCATTGTTATGTATTATTTTGTTGAAATTTACTATATTCACTAGGTATTTGAACCACTAAAAATATAGATAATTTGTGATAATTATTTTTAAATTTATTACTATATTATAATATATTAATGTTATTTGTTTCATTAACATTTAAATTGTTTATACCTAACTTATTTTATAAATATGTTCTAAAGTACGTTTGGGAAATAATTGAAATACCATTTTATACCTATGAATATATTTTTCATATCTTTTGTAATGTACTAATCAAATTTAAATGGCCTATTGTGATTATATTTAGAAAAGACTGATGATAGAAATATTTTAAGTCATTAATTAATCATAGCATTAACATATTATAGACAAATAATATGTATGTAATAATTTAATATTATAAATTATAATATGTATACGCATTATATATATTAATATAATTTGTTAATCATTAAAGAAATTATGAAAAACCAAAGCAATTTAGTTGCATTTTATTCCAGCGTCGACTGTTTTTATATTACATGAAATTGTTTTTTTTTTTTATATTTTATACAATGTTTATTATATGTAGAATATTTATATTAAACATAATAATTTATTATTTTAAATAAACCTAGTATTATTAATGTTGTTAAATTTATATTTTAAGAAATTAAATAATTTTTTAATGATGTGTCTTGTGTTTTATTTAATTATTTTATCAATATAAATTTTCCATTTTGATTGTCATGATCATGATTCCCTAAATATATGTATATAAAAACAATATTTAAATTATTGAATTTGAGTGGTGCAATGAATGTTTTGAATTTAAAATGCTGTGTTTATTTATTTTAATTTCTTATAGTCAAAAATGCTTTGATCAACTTTGATGGAAGCATTAGGCAAAACAAATTTTATACTTTTGGTATGTCAAACTCAAAAATCATCAATATTTTTTTATAATTATCGAGAAGAACAAATACAAACATTCATTAAAATTGTGATTAATTATTAGGTAATTATTAAAATAATTACAAAGGTTTCGAAACGGTTATCATTTGAAATATTTAGTTTATTTGCTATTAATGACAGTAAAACAGTTTTTACTTTGTAACAAACTTAAATAACGAATAGAAGGTGCCCTATTAGTTATTATTGTTATTAACATTTGTAGCAAAAACTAAAAAATTAAGCATAAATTGCAGTTTCTTTTATGAGATTTTGTTGATTAAATTTAGAAAAATGTATACATTAAATACTAAATAATATATACTATTATAACTATTATAATTTATTAAATGCAATTGTTTAGCCAAAATTAAATCAACTTACGTAAATACTAATATTGAATTAAAATATATTACTTAATATATACTAAACAGAAATATAGAAATTTTTTATAAACTATAGGTACCTAATAAGTAATAATATAGGTAAGTAGGTTCATCATAAATGGAAGATGAAAATAATTATTCAGTACCTAATTGTTTTTAGTAGGCTAAGATTTATCTTTGAATTACAATTTTTATTTGAAGTGGGTATAAACATAGGCATAGATATTCAAATAATTATCTACATAAGATAATAGATATATTTTCAATATAATCATCCAGATGAGATAATTGATTAATTTAAATGAAATTATCTAGATAATAGATAATTTTAAGAAAAAAAATTATAGCTTAGCTGATTATAAAAAAAAATATATCATACATTTTAATTGATATTTTTTTTATTTTATGTTACATAAACAGATTGGTACTAGTGGTACATTTGGTTACATATTAAAATAAAAAACATTTAAATACATAGTAGATCATAAACATAGTTAATAATTAGAAAAGTTATTTTGTATAAATATTAAAATATGATACACCACTTTATGTGTAATATAATTATATAAATCAATTAATGTGATCATTAATATATTAAAAGTATTGTTTATTCTTTAGTTGACCTTAGGCATAGTAATTTTTCAAAAGTGTTGTCTTTTAGACGATTTCTTCGAGGTGTGAGTATTTGACTGCCTGCACTAAATTTTACAGAAAATGGTAATATTGACAATATTGTGGCTATAGTAATAGTATGGTAACTAGTTGTTACCTAATGACAGTGCAAGTCACAGACTTCTATATTATATAGAAGTCTGTGGTGCAAGTATACAAATTACTTTTTGTAAATCTATGGGTCATTTAATATGTTATTACAATTCAATGCGATTGTGTGAATAAATATTGTATCTTGTATGAAAAAAATAGACAATATAGTAAATAATTTAGCTAGAATGCTAGATAATTAAAAAAAAGAGTTAAAAGACCGTTTTTATTATCTAGATAAGATAATAGATAAATCATTTAAAAGCTATAGAGATGATGAGATAAAATATAGGTACGAAAAATTTACCCAGATAATTTATCTACATAATGCCTAACATTGGGTATAAATGAAATAATAACCGCGAGGGCGAGGCCCTAATGGCCTAATTATAAAGTATAATGTACAATTTTATAAAGAGTTAATTTTTACTTTTGCAATGTTACAGATCTGATGTCACCTATACAGTATCAGTAGTATTACTAGTTATTACTACAGTGACGTAGCCAGGATTTTTTTTTGGGAGGGCTGATCAATTTTTGTAAAGTACAATCTAAGATTTTTGTAGCAATTTTCATAGACTATTAAAAATTAAAATAATTTTTTAATTTTCTTGATATTTCGGGCCTGCAGCCCCCTCAACCCTCCTCATGGCTAGGCCACTGAGAGTAGGTTATACAGTTGACGGTTGAGTGGACGTATTTTGTCGTTTAGTCATATCTCCATTTCCCAGTTACGACTCAAGGATTATAGTTTATAGGTAGGTATTATAAGTTACCTCACTTTGATTTTATGAAAAAAACAAGAGTAGGAGAAATACAGCATTGACTTTATTGGTAGAAAACTGTCGAATGTTGTGGACGTTGTGGTGTGTTCGTGCATTGCATTTCACGTTTTATTGGTTATGTGATATACACGTTATTGCTTATAGCTTGGAGTATCAATTTTTTTTTTTATATACACGAATACATTAAAATTGTATTATCTATTATTATTTTAACATGTAGAATAATTTTTGATATTCGTTTAGTACCTATGCAAAAACCAATAGCCGTACTTAGTGTTTTCATCAAATGATTTATATAATGATTATATATGATTATTTTTTATTCGTGATAAAATTTTCAAAATATTTTGACTCTTTTTGAGTGATTTATAGAAATTTAAATTTTCCATTTTCTTAGTTTTTTGTTGATAAAAAATATTATTCGTTGGGTAAAAATTCTTAAAAATGTATTACAATATTTAACACGACTTGTTCTTAGATCTGTATAAAAATATTTAAAATTCATATGCACAATTAATTTTTATAAGATTTTTAAAACCTCCTCCGATGTATCAGGAATAAAAAATAAATTACCTAACCTACAAATGAATAGTATGATTATATTTATGTACATTTTTTAAAAAACCCCAACGACTTTTTTTTCTGCGTTCGCGCTTACTCAATGCAGTTGAATAACTATACCTATTATGAAACATATACATTATAGATACAACCGTCGAATGTTCTGAAAATGATGTTAGTAGACGAGAATAAGAGAATTTAAAAATAGGGAATTATTTTGTTTATACGACTGAGGTAACCTAGTTATAACGGCTATAATATAATTTACTAATCTTGAGTAAAAATCACATTAACCTATGTATGTATATTATAACCTTTATAATTAGCGAGAATTTAGAGGAGAAAACAAATAGACATAGGACTGATAACACTACAACAGTATAAATTATCTCGAGCACTAGTGCACTATAAGGTCAGGCGCCCAGGTCTATACACAGTGTTTTATTCAGTCATCATATCAGTATAGCTTCTCCTAATTCAAAACAATGTAAAATTAGGAGTTCGCGTTTTTTTTTATATCCACGTTCGTCCATTAAAACTTAAACTTGCTGCCATGGCGTTTTCTGTTGTGTATAGATAGGTTAGGTACTCTAAATAAGACAATGAATTTCGAATTAGATGTAAAACGCCATCGGAATTCGGGGCGAAAAACTCTGTGTATTACCCCAGCTTTATTCAGTTATAATAATAATTGTCCATTGAAATGGAAATTGAACTCGTGGAACTATAATGGCGATGGATTTTTTTTTGGAGGGGGGGGGGAAAGCAAACATTTTTCTTATTATATTTACATTATATAATTTTATAAACACAATATTTAGGATTTGATTTTAGGCCTTACAACTTAATACATAAATACATAATATAACTGTCAAGGGGGGGGGAGGACACTCGCCACCCTTGAATCGGCCACTGACAATAGGTATATTACTAAATTATTGAGATTCTTTTAAAGGTCAGCTCCTAAATATACCTATTAACACTTTTCAAACGTTGAGTGACTGATGAATAATGATACTTTTAATTACCTATAGTTAATTTGGGTATGACTGTAAATGAGTACAAATTAAAAAATATGAGTCAGTTACCAATCTATAAATTATTAATATAATTTATTCCGATTATTAAGCTATTTTTTTTTGTAGATAATAAAAAAGTGACTTCATTCTAGAGATTTGTAATGGTTATACTGATAATTTTATTTTATATTTATTTAAAATTAATGAACAATTAATGATGAAATGTTGATTATTTTTTAATACACATGTTATTTGAATATGAGTAATTCAACGTTCAGTTATATTGTTATAATATATTATGTTGCTATATTATGTAAGTGTTATTTAACAGCATATTCAACAAATTGTTATTCAAAAACTTGAATAAACTGATAATTTTCATGATTTACTGTCACAAAATAATTAATTTAAAACGTAAATAAACAATCAAAGTCTTACAAAGACTGAAAGACATAAGTACAAATATAACAAAATTGACTATGTATTGTTTGTATCAACCAAATTAATAGGAATCTATAAGATTATAACAAATCATATTTGTGTAAATACATAAAGGTATTGTACGGTATACAAAAACTTAGCCCCCTCAAAATATATTTTAGACTCCAAAATATTTTTGATTATTAAAGATTAATTAATAATTTAAGCATAAAATAATGAGAATGTGAGATACATCCTGTATTCCTATGCAATATGACGTAGAGCATTATTATAACAAAATTATTCAAAAGTAAATTGTATAAATATAAAATATTAAAGTTTATTTTTCAATATACTTGTACATATAATTTAATAAAAATATTTTTATCTAATAAATATTATGCGGGCATATCGACCAGTGGCATTACGTTCACCGTCCAATATTTTAGTTTTATTTTGGTGATTAAAAATGGATAAAAAAACTTATTTAGTATTTTTAAATTTTTAATATAACAAAAAAATTATCCGTATTTATACAATTGTTACTATTGATATGAAAGTAATCCAGACGATCCTCCTAGTGTTTTGGAAAACATGAAAGTAAGTAAATTAAATTATAAGGTATTTATTTGTGGGCCTGCAGTCCCCCTAGTATTTTAGACCTAGTTGCGCCGATGGTTGTGGTAAAAATTTGTTCGGTATTTACTATATTATTGATACCCTATCTATAACTTAACTTAGCTGTAACCGATACAAACTCAGTTAACCAAGTGGAACTAATAATTTTAACTAAATATATTGTTGTCATTGGAGCAACTGAAAATTCTGGTAGTAGCAATCATATTCTGGTTATCATTACAATTTATTTTTTTCAGTGATATATTATTACTATTATTTAACTATAATCAAATAATCGGGAGTCAAAAATGTTTTTAATTAGGTATAGGTACCTAGTAGCCAGTAGGTATAAGTATAAAGTATGATAGATATTTTATTTTCATATAAGCCATATCTAAATGTTCAAAGTCATATGTCAGTCATAAAGTTGAATTAAATCAAATTTTTAAGTCTTTTTATATTTTATTAAAAATATTTATAATAAAAATAATATGTTATAAAAGTGTTTCTTATACATTCTATAAAGTAACAACCACAAAACGATAAAATATAATGGCATATCTATAGGTTATTATAGGTTATACAAAAATATGATAATAAAAAATAGATTAGATTCAGAATTTAGTATTATGAGTTAATTAAATGGGTCACTATAAATAATAAATAACTATCAAAAGTTATTAAGTAGTAGTTACGTAAGTAATTAGTACCTAAGATAATCTAAACTACACAGGATGCGAGTTCAGTTGGGTTAGATTAAACAAGTGCGAGTAGGTATTTGAACAAATAATTAATTTGAGTTTCCAAATACAGAAGACTATACTATATAGTATATAGTAAGTTACGTTTATGTTTGTGCATAGGTGGCGATCGGGTGGGGTTTGACAACATTAAATAACATTATATTGTGTATATATAATATTGTATGTAATTTCTACCCATTGGTTATCAATATAAGGTATTTTTTTGTAATACTTAAAACTTAATTATTTTATAAATATTCCGTAGGTACTAAATTTATATATTTATAATTATAAATGTTTATTTTATAGAATTTCCCAACAAAGTCTAAGGTCAGAAATTACAGCTGCTAAGAACTATATAGTTGAATCTGGAAGAGACGATATTGAAGACATTAAAAATAATATTTTACCTCAAATATTTCCTGATTTTTATAAAATGATCTAACTTGCTCTAACATTAGGTTCCTATTAGTATTATACTGTAATACTGTATTGTATAGAAAAAAGATTTTAATTTTTTATAAAATAAAAATTAATTAAGTATAACTTGATGTACTTGCATTTCATTTAAAATTGATACATATTTAACATAAAAATTGATAAAAATTATACTTTCAGTATAAAGTCATAATGAATAATATAAAACTAATAATTAAAGTTGTAACAGACCAAGAATATTTTATTAAAAATGAAACATTAGTTTGAATGCTAATGAATAATAATTAAAAAGATAGATTTTTAACTTATTGTCTTTAACTATTATGACTTTCTTAAGTTATAAATTATAGTGTATGGCCATAGGCGTAAATTTGACTTATTAGAAGGGGGGGATAAAATTATAAATATAAAACAGGGACGAAGAGGCCTTCGCTCCCCGTACCTCCTACATATAAATTTTAAACTTTTTTGTAACATTTATTATAAAAGATGGTACCTCTATAAACACTTCAACATTATTTATTTAACGGCGTATACATAACGTTGTCGTTATAAAATATTAACGTATAGCTCAATCATTTTAATTCATTTTATTATAAATTTACAATACAAAAATTTTACATGAACCTTAAACGTTCACATAACTCATACGACATACGTATTGGATATCCTGACTATCCTGTTGAGGAATTACGTTATTGTACATTTTATAATTTTATCTAATAAATAACCTAAAACTTGTTGAGAAACTTTTAAAAAGATGTAGCGGTGCTAAGCCCCCTAAGCTCCCCTAATCTACGCCTATGTGTATGGTATAGCGTATGCGAATAACACCACAGGCGAAATTTGGGGGAGGGGGACTTGAGTGTGCTTAACACCTTCAAATTGTTTCATATTAATTTAGGTTTTAGTAGTTTTAATAGTTAGGTTAAGTACGATTAGGTTATCTTTTGCTTATAGATAACCATAAGATGACACAGGAAGCTTCAGCGCCTCCAGTTTTTTGATTGAAATTATCCCCCCGAATAACACAATAAGCAATTATATGTTCTAAATCTAAACGGTGTCTACACAAATATTATTAAGATTAAGAAACACATTTATTAGTTGTTAAAGTATTACTTTTAAAGTAGTATTTATCTACCAATAAAAATTTAGCGTACGCACCTATCTTCCTCTACAAAAAAATTACGCTACAAAATTTTAATAACACACAACTAATCGTTCAAATGTCGATTTATTTATATGATTAAATATTAAAATATATATATATATCTTAACAGTTTATAATAAAAAAGGCAGTTGTCGCTTGAAAAAAAGAATTTTGTATCGCCATAATATAACATTCCTCAAAGTTCATAAAAATAAAGAATAAATAAATTATTGAAGAATAAAATGGGAAGTAACACTACCTACTAGAATTGAGCGCATGATCCAAATATTTTTTCTAATTTTGACGTAAAAAAGCATTGGTTCTTAAAAATAGTTCCGTGTATAAATTAATTTGTATAATATACTACGTCCACGTATTTTAAGAATACAATTAAAGCTAATAAACCGCCATTTCATAACAACTTATTTTCAGCTCTTACATTTTTCTTACTTTCTATAATGAGGCTCGTGCAGAATTTTTCTTACTTTTTACCTTTTTTAGTTGTTATTTACTGTTACAAACTTACAAGCTATTATATATAAAAAGTATGTCTAAATATTGTTATATAATATAGTAGTAACTAGTAACTACTAAGGATTATTTGACTTTTTACTTCATAAAATGTACTGCTTTTTAAGAAATAAGCTATAATATTTAAAGATTTTAAAGTTAAAAAAAAAATAGAAATGTGCAAAATGTTTAAAACAGAGATGAATGTTATACGAATAAGAAGTTGTGCAAACAAATCTATGTTCTTACTCTCCAATAAGCCTTATATATAGCTATTAATTAATACAAATAATTGCAGACTGAGAACATTAGAAAAAAATATTGATTAAAATTTCTTTTAATTATAGGCTATATTACATAATACCGGTTAGAAAAGCCAATAAAAATGATGTCGCTGTTAATTATTAGTAGGTTCTTTGAATGGGGCCATAAGTGGATTTGATACCGGCTATTTCTATTTTTTCTATTACACACGGAACATAGAAATTTAGACGTGTTTTCGCAAACGTATACCGATTGGTTTAATGAAGCAATAAGAAATCTGAAAACAAATTTGAATTTGTTGTTCAATCTACTTGAGATCGACTTTGCCACAATTCCTTTTTTTGCTTATAACATCTTCAAAATTTGAAATTTGACAATTTTTAATTTCTACCTTTTTAATATTTTTTTTATTTTATTTAAGGTGATAAAATAAAAATATGGGAATGTCAATGTCAAGTAGATTTAAAGACAAATTAAATTCTGTTTTCAGATTTCTCATCGCGGGTGCGTTACGATTACATATGATACTATTGTAATATTGTGTATGGATCTTTTTCATCATTACGATTGTGTACATTCTACCTACCCAAACTTAATGCAACGTTTCCGACGTTTTCGTTGTTCAAAATCATGAAAATTTCTAATATAATAAATATAAATTATAAGAAAATATTGTAGGAAGTATTCTTGTATAATATAACATTAAAGTTTATGTTCTGATGCACAAAAATATTGTGTCATCTAATAGGTAATTAGATTATTATTAATTCCGTAATTTTTATTTATTTTAATGTCAGAATTGTAAATGGTTCAGGGAGTTTTCACAGAACTTTTAACGCTCAATTCTATGCACATCCATCTATATACTCTGTCTTTGAGGCATTAAAAGAAATGCAGGCTGTAACCTGCAATATAAAAATATCCACTATACAAAAAAAATATATATCTAAAGTTATTCCAAAAATTAACCATACAATAAATCTTTATACGACCAATTTAAAATAGATGGTAGTGCATTACATTTTTTAATCAGAGACTGCAGAATTGGTTATCGATACCAAGTCTTTAATTTTATAACTAATATAATAACTTATAATTTATTTGTATTTATAAAATTATATATCTATATTTAGTTATATTGTTTTTAATTGATTATATAATAATGTTTTTTTTAAAATTATATTATTATTATTTTAAATCAAATAAAATTTAGTATTGGTAATGGGTACCTGTTGGCACCCATTTTCGTACGCAATCGTACTAACACTACGTAATCGTTCTACTAAAAGGGACAATCGTACACAATCGTGTAACGCGGATTATCAATTCTCTAGAGTCTAGATCAATTGGTACGTTTGTAAAAAATACGTCTAAATGTCTATGTTCCGCGTGTATTAGATAGAGACGGTAAAAGTCGGTATCGAATCCTCTTAAGAGCATTGTAACCGATGGTCAATATTGTATTTTACAACATAGACAATTTTGTTATTAATTTTATTTATACTTTATTTATGGATTAATACCTACTTTTATATTAAAATTCTCAATTTAGGTGTATTTATCCTCGTAGTTCATACTGTTTATACAATATATTTTTTGTTTAACTACAAAATTGTATGTACTCTAAAAAATATGAAGACACAAACTCAAAAAACAAACTTCCAAATAGTTTCAAATTTCAAAAGTATTATTGAAAATTTGAAGTAGATACGACAGGTATAGGGACGCCTCACTATTATTGGGATTGGTAAATTGGGTCCCAAATGACCTTATCTCAGTAAATTGGGCCCCGGGAAAAAAAAGGCGGTAGGTAAGTTGAGTCCCGGAAAGAAAAGATAGTAGGTAGTCGAGTCCCGGAAAAAAATATATAAATTAAAGTATATGTGGTTTTAATATCATGTTCTAATTAAATAATAATGGTATAAATACTCAAAAAACTGTGTCCTGGTAAAAATGTTAATACTAGTAAGCTAAATAATAATATATAGTATGTCAAATTGTACAATATGTGGTATAAATAATAATAATCAAAAAATTGTTAATATTTAGGTAAAAACTTAAATGATACAAACTTAACAAATTCTAAACGAATAATTATATAACGAGAATTAATTGGTGTCCGGGCGGTGTACCATTATTATAATATGCAATATGACGTATTATTGTAACTGTAACAGAATTATTAAAAAATATTTAAGTTTTAAGTTTTTAATATTTTAGTCCTACTTGCACCAATGGTTTGCTGGGACCCAACTTACTTACTACCTTTTTAAATCCAGGACTCAACTTACCGCTTTCAAAATGGACAAAAATTATCGCGGACCCAATTTACCTAGCTCCCTCTATAGGTTGTAATGATATGCGCTCATATCATAAATGTAATAATTTCATAAAGGGTTAGATATAATAAATTAGTAACGGTGGAGTTGCCGCGCGCGGATAACTGTAAACTTCAATAAAAATCTTTTATCAGTGATGAAGGGGGCGATTTATATTATACGAGGTCACACAGAAACACCATACGTGTCTGTGACAATAAAGCACAGGACGTGTGACTTTTCTCGTATGCCGACAAAGACAAGGGATGGCCCAATGAGGGTCTCTGTAGTCTGCAATCAAGGATAAAGCCATAAAGCCAGATCTTTGGAAACGCGGAGGCCTTTGATGGGGCCGCTTACGTTTCTGGCTGGCTAGACCAAGTTGTCTCCCTCAGCAGTGCATGTGCATTGTGTACCCGTCTTTTCACCAACATCTCTGGAGTCCATTTCCGTTGTGCGATAACCAAACCCGTTCTTGTATACATTAATAAGTCAGTCTTGTTTTTATTTGAATATACACGTCCAGTGATCTTATTTTACCTGTATCATCTCATTACATCATTGCAGCACATATATATATATATATACAATAATACAATATACATATATACACAAATTCCAGTGAACCAGGTAAGGCGCATGTTGACAATATATGGTATTATAATAATATTATAAAATAGACATATAATAGGTTATATACAGTGTACAAATGAACAATAACGAAAATCCTCCGACAATTAGGAGGAAGGTAATTACGTAAAAAATTGATATTAATACATGATTAAATCACATACATTAACATAATTTTAAAGTAAGAATAAATCTCATATCTTTATTGTATGTACATCGATTTTTTACGTTATTACAAGGTATAAAATGTACATGTTTTTTTTTTAATTACAATTATCAGTGTTTCTTTACTATATTATGCATGTTATATATATGAACCTTCCTCTTGAATCACTCTATCAATTAAAAAAACCTCATCGAAATCTAAGCATACGTACATAGAGACAGGCAGCGGGAAGCGACTTTGTTTTATACTATGTAAAGAAGATGTATAATAATGGAGTTATAGGTTAGGTTAGGTGGTGGTAAAGACGTTTATATAATAATCCTAGAGAAGAAAAATTAAAACAAAAATTATTGAAAAAATAAATAACCTAACCTATGTAAAAGATGTGTGATATCACAACAAAAACACTTCATCCAATTATGTGTAAAAAACAGTAAAGTAAAAAAAAACCAGATCCTTAAGCAATATAAAGATGTGATATCATACATAAATGCTAAGTAAATTTTTTTAAACTACCACTTATTTTGTTTCAATAATTTATTTACTTGGCAAAAAATTGTATATTTTATGTAAACAACTATAGACCGATTAGTTTATTAAATGTATTATCTAAATTATTTGAAAAGGCAATTAAAACAAGACTATTAAGCTATTCAGAAGAAAATAACTTATTACCTAATTCACAATTTGGTTTTAGTAAGGGTTTAGGTACTGAAAATGCCTTGGCTAATCTTATTGTAATGAAATAAATAACAACATGGACAAACATAATAAAACCATTGGTATATTTTTTAGACCTATAAGCAAAGCATTCGACAGCATATCACATTCTACCTTGTTAAATACTCTACACACATTTCACATTTGATATAACTGGGAAAACTTTAAATCATACTTACACCAAAGAACTCAACTCAAGGTCAGAATAGATAGCACAATAAGTGAAATAGGTCAAATCCAGAATGGAGTCCCTCAAGGTACAGACGGTAAAGTTCTTTCCCCATAATCCTATACATAATATATGTAACCGCGCGCTTTAAATGATCTAAATATAAACGGAACATTTTTTTCTTACGCTGACAACACGGCCATTATAGATTAGTTTCTGACTCTAATTGAGATTCAGTTTAGCAAAAATGTGAAGCAGATATTATGAAAAATAATTGATAAGTGGTTTTCGAATAATAACAAGGGGCCGCTACAAGCCTACAACAGCATTTGTTTTCTCTGTCTATCTCCTACATAACGTAGGAATAAAGATACTCCGTATTTCCACGATAACGACTCTTTGGTGCAGTTTATGGCAAAAGCACCAATTATATATTTTATAAATAATAGTATTTCCTGTAAATTGACTGGATAGATTTTTAATATTTACAATTTTGAATAAATTATTAATGGTTAAAAATAATTGAAATTATTTTAAATTAAAACATGCTTATATTTATAAAAAAAATATACCTATATAATATTATTATATATATTATGAATATTGCAATACCATTTTCAAAATATGTAGATTAGTTTTAAGATATTATTATCTAGCTTTTTATACTATGAAATTATATCACAAAAATAAAATATTTGTTTTTTTTTTATTTAGATACCTATTAAATTTAGGTCCGTAATAATATAATTATAAAGGAATAAAATAAATTTAATGTCCAACCTAAGGCCAGTAAGTATTTTAATTGTCCTGTGGAAATATCATAAAATTAGAAATTTATATATTAAATAAATAAAATAAAAATTATAATCTAGAAAAAATTGTATTTAAATAATTTTCAAGAATTCTATCTTTTAATAATTTTTAATTTGAATATAAAATATATATAATATATCTTAAATTTTAGAATATTTAATAGAAATAAATAAGTATTTGTTTTTCTTTTAAGGACCATCCAACTCATCAAATTTTCTTTGGCTTAAATTATAGAGCATACTATGCCCAAAAAAATGATTGATTAAAATTCGTTAGTGACTATTCGCTAGTTACGGTGATTTTTGACATTGTGCGTGACGTTACGGATTCATTCGCCGCGGCGGCGGCCATATATAATACACAGCAATATTTATCCGTTTTTGGTTTTACATAAAGCAGAAGTTTTCAAACCGATGATCCACGTTTATACGGTTCAGATATGTATTTTCCTGATATGTACAGTCCTGGTTTATACGGTCCAGGTTTAAATTTCCAGGTTAATACGTGGATTCTTTTGGTTTAATATTAATGAAATGATAAAATTTATATTATAAATTATAATATACCACTGTCATGACCTATAAGACTACCTGCTGCTTAGCTGCTATGAGTTTATTTTTAATATATTTTAACCCTTTTCTAATATTAGCTACGAGTTAAAACTAAAATCGCCAGTTTAGATGTCAAAAATCTATAGGTACACGATGTCATGATTGTCAAAACAATATTACACACGTTTACTGGCTTACTGCAGTGAATGAATGGTAAATACGTAATATAATTTATTTAAGTATTTTTATTATTTTCTAAAAGATTACCTAAACCAAAATGTGATATAATTATACGAATAGAAAGATTATGAGGTACTCTTAGATACATTTGGTTAGGTTATTTGAAAAAAAATAAATTCATTAACAGTTACTTTACGTTAATCCAAAAACGGATAAATATATAATTGCTGTGTATTAGGTATACATGCCATAGTATGGCCGCCGCCGTGGTGAATAAACGCGCACTTATTAAATCACGCGCGTAACTTCACGCGCAATATCAAAAATCACCGTGACTAGCGAACGAATAGGTCACAAACGAATTTTAGTTGTATCATTATCCTAGTTAGACACTATTTTATTTATTATGGTAATAAAATAATTATTGATTTTTTGGTGGTCTTTTAACCAATCTCTTAATATATATCAGAATAAAATGTATAACGCCAATTCTTAACAATGAATGTAAATGTTAATCAGTCAAATGAGGATATGAGATCTTACTGAACGTTTTGTGTAATTCATGCGGGAAAACGTTAGTACGTGATAATATTAAAATTATTGGATTTATCAGTATGGACAAAAAATCGTGAAGTGTATTATACGGCCGGCAGTATAAATATAAAATTCGAATGTGGCCTGCAAATGAAAAAAAGTTGAGTACACCTGATATGCGGTAGTCATTTTGGTAATATAAAAAGAAGAATCTTCTTTTACGACATGCATGGGGTTCTGTGCCTGCACCACGGTTCCTTCACGGCAGTCGACAACTATAATACACGGGTATTATTACTATGTATATGAGTATAACACCCGTACGCGGCCATCGATAAAACCGGTTTTGACCTAACGTATTATTCTGTGGTATTTCAGTTATTCGGTTGTATTATTGAACACGTTTACAACTGCATGTGAGGTCTATACGGGCGCAGCAGCAACTGCAGCCTGCATAGCATGTCGAAGGGGATTACATTTTTTTTACTGAAAATAATTCAACAATTTCTATATTTGAATATTTATTCGGCAGTTTATGGGAATAATATGCATTTATTTGTTTGGACCGTGCCTATTTAAATTATTAACCGATTAGTACCAAAAATAAATTTGCGTAAATAAGACCAAGTTATAATTTTTTTCAGTTTTAGACTTTATCGTTACCATGTATTATCAAACATCATACATTTTAGATTCCGAGCAGAAATATAATACAATGGTGTGTGTTGTGTGTGTGGTGTGACACGGTGTGACTTTATGTCTAACATCACTTTTGGCCTTTGGGGTAGTAAAATGCTTAGATTTTTCTCATTAGGCTAGGTTACATTAATTATTTAAGTATAAATATTAAGAATGATATATATTTAAAAAAAAATAGTACTTAAATAAAAAATAAAAACCACAAGTAAGAGTAGTGTGTTACCACTGGGTGACTTCTCTTTTCAAACTAATCATGTATAAAATAACTATATTTTATCACATACTCTTATTGTTCCTAAAAGAACAGATTGTATATTATATCGAATAAACAATAATAATAATAAAAAAGTATAGATATTAAATTGATGAGACATACCATGTTACCATGTATTCAAGTGACAATGATCAGCTATTGTAATAATTTATAAATAATAATACATAATAAATTCAATATTTACAATAAAATTAAATAATAATTCATTCAACCCAACGTGTTTTTAATATAGTAAAATAAATCAATATAGGTAATAGCTTGGTATAATATGTATATAATCTTGTATATATGGGCATATAAATATATATATATTATTATAAAATACTCTTGGAATTTTATGCTGCCTAACTGTGCTCATTGATATTATCTGTTTTTGGTATGCTTTGATTTATTATTGAATTTAAATTCAACACACCCGTAACAACGGAAAAATGGTCACTTTGTATGGTCTAATGTTAACTGCTCAACGCAAACACTTTGTACGGTCGGGTAAAAATATTCGGTGTCCGCACCGATGTGGTCGTTACCTTTTTGTGCCGTATGGGGTCAGTTTATATTTCTATCTACCTTTGTATCAAATTGAAGGTATATCTATCGCTTTGGTATGGCCTCGCATTCATGAAATTATACATTGTTGTATAGTATAATTTTTCGGCGAAAAAAATACGATTTGCTCCAGACCTTGCTCCCCCCTACGGTTAGGTTAGGCTCTGGTTAGGTTCGGTTAAAAAAACACAGTCATTTACACTGTTTAAATGGGTAATTTCTACTTGGAGGTAATATACACTTTAGTGCCGCACTGCCATTGCTATATTTTTTTTACTTGACTCGCGCCACGACGGTGGCACTGAATACCTGAGAGGCTGAGATGCACGTTAAATTATATTTAGGGGTCTCTATTGTCAAATTAACCTTCACCGATATTTTGAAATTAATTGGGACCTAAGTTTTCAAATTTGAATTTTCGTATTTTTCTCAAAAACAACTTTTTGGTTGGAGGATGCTATAACTATGTATGGAACCACCTAATTATTAGTTAATAAATCTAACTTCAAATCTTCATCAATATTTTAAAAATAAATTAGTATTATTAAGAAACTTTATTTTACGAATTTTGAAGTGTATACTATTTTGAAAAGTAAAATGATATATTACTAGCTGTAACCGTGCACATCGTTGCCCGTACAAAATGCATCCGTGTTAAGTTTGATTGCCAAATGCTTATATTTAGCACGAGGATAAAAACTATTTTTGGTTTTCTGATTTGGTGTATAGATGATATTTTCGACATATCAACTTTACATTATATGTCCCGCCCAGCGTTGCATTTTTTTCAATCGATTGACCGATTATGCATCATTCGTTATTAATAATCTGTTATTTGAATAATCGATTAAATAATCGCACAGCCCTAAACATAATAAAGAGGTAATATGTTGAGATCATTAATCAGGATAAAAACTATCATATCTTATGACGAAGACAAAATTACAAACGGAATGCATCGAGAACATATCATACCCGTCAAACATCAAATTTATATATATATATATATATATATATTAGTTATGAATATTCGGTATACAATATTATTATGTTGATGTACGCGTGATGCCCAAGATTATTTGTATCGGTAAACTTCTCGGAACAGTTCATATCTACATTCTACACGCTGATTGACGGACAAAAATGTCAAGTTACAGGTAGCTGACAACTCACAGGCCCCACAATTATGTATATAGGTATACAATTTGCACGTTTATTTAATTAATAGATAACTCAATTGTTTATTAACTTAGACAAATGGTATTGTGATTGGAACCTTTTCCGCAATAAAATCTTTAATTAAAAAAAAAATATTTAGACAATCTGTTGAGTAGTTTCCAAGAACATTAGCATCAAAGGTTTCAATATTCGATTTTATATATTAAGAACATTAGTAGTATAAGCTAAATTGATTCTAGTATAGAATAGAATATATTTATTATAAAAATATGTTGGCGTGTTGTCATATACTATTGAGAGTTTAAAAGCGTATTATTATTGGATACATCGATTTGTTGTTATTTGGTTGTTTATGGGTATCATTATAGATAAAGTTTAATATATATATATTTTTACTTATATTTGTTGGGACTGTTGGAAGTCTTAAATCAAAATTGTGTTATTTCACTTATATAGTTAGATATCATCGATACAATTTACTTAGTCTTTAGTATAGTATACACCTTTGTAACTCTATATAGAGTTTGGTACAGTGTTTTTAAATGAATGATTCTTCGAAATGTTAGAAACTTTAGCAGTACACGACGGTTATCAATACATAGAAATAGAAAGTATCGAACCAATAATTGAATAATGCATACATAATAACTTTGTTATGTTTGAACGAAAAAAAAAGAAAAATGCACAAGAAGATTACAAAAATTTGAAAAAATGCTTTAACATCATAGCCAATATATAAAAGCTAGAATAAATAATGTAATAATAATAACAATAAATATATAAATAATAAATATATTTCATACTGTATAGTGTATTAGTGTATAGAATCAATTTAGTATATATTATATATATACCTTTAATTTGATATTCAGGTAAATAGAAATAAGCTGATTGCAGACTTCACAGAAGTTAATAGTTCATTATTGTCACTAATATTAGATTTTTGTCTTTTATGAAGTCTATTGCGACAATCAATTGTATTGCCAGAAAAACTTCCCAAAACTCGGATTAATTGTTCATACTGATTTATTGAGCGCATAATCCTACCCTTCACTAAAATTATTCGATTTATTACATTTATTATATCCAACTCGAAATCTATAATGAATCGCTCAAGCTTAAGGGGAGTTACGTTTCGAACAAATGCTACAGCGATTTGTTTGTATTTTATATATACTTAATATATATAAATATAAAAGTATAAAGTTCAACATGTTTATGTTTCGCATTTATAATGATCGGCAGTAAAAAGTTACCTAGAACCATTACAGGATAGGGAGGTTCATTAAATATCTTTTGTACAGTACAGTAGTACAGTACCTACCTACTTTACTTGAACATTTTTTGTACCTAATTTGTCTGTAACTTAACAATTTACAGTTAAATGTTTTTGATTACATTAAGATTATTAACGTAATTGTAATTGAAATTATAATAAATACCAATGAGTTTAACTAATTACTACCAAGTAATAAGTTAAATAGCTACATTTTAATATACTACAATTTTACTTATTTTATATTTTTGTTTTATTATAATATATCGTTAAAATTGTCTATCCAAAAGTTTTGTATATATCTATAACTAACTGCATATTTTATTGTTTTCATTCAATTAACATAAAACAGCAAATTGTACGTCAAGTATAATCCATTTAAGATGAGTTAGGTTAGGTTAGGTTATAAAACTTAAATACAAACAAAATAACTTAACTTAACCTCCATTTAACTCTGGTATTTTATTTTTTTTATTTATAGCATCTAACTACAATACAATTTAGAAGTGTAATAAGTTATAACTTTATAAGTATTTTAAACTTTTCCAAATAAATTTCAATTATAATACATTATTGGGACATCTTCATTAATTACAGGTATTTGTTCGTCACTACTTTCACAAACATATTATTAAATGATCTAATATCTATAGCGTGTATAATGAAAACTAAAAAAATATAAAAGTAACCATTCCGCGCGATATTTATATTTTTGATATATGTTAATCGATAAATGAACAACTAGTGAAGAATATTATATAAAAAGACGAAAAATCTATAAACGTAAATGTACATAGGTTACAATGGGTTAAATAGAAGGTAGATATAGAATATAAGATTATGTTATTAATATAACTATTAACTTTAAGAATTTATTATGTAACGATACGTATCTATAAATTATGAATGTAATAAATCATTTTCCCCAACACCTCAGTCTCAGTAATTCAGCATTACTCGTTTAATAGTAAAATGCATAATAGAAAACTTTTGAAAACCAAAAAGGCAATTAATTAATAATATATTAACATTAAATAAATATTCTTATAGGTGTATTGCTTTATAATATTGCCATATTTGCCATATTCTAAAGAGAAAAAATGAAAATACAAAAATACCAAGTACCTACTGTAATGTACACAATGTGTATTATAGTACCTATGTGCAGAGAATACATCAATAGTTGTGGTAGTTGAAAATTGTATCGTTAGGTAAATTCAGAGAGAAAACCAAAGGTTAGGTTAGGTGCAGAGGCGCTAAGTTTTGAAAATGTCATGAGGGGCTCACTATTTTATAAACACATGTACAGTTTTACCTAAATAATTACTAAACATTACTAATCGTTAAACAATTACTAAAATATAGTTATTTGTTATTTTGTATGTTATAACATTTTAATAGTATTAGCTATTTCAATTTTAGGAGGCTGAATTCCACCTTATCGAACTCATAGGGGCTGCAGCATCCAAGCCACCTTGTACTCGGTGCCCCTGGTTAGGTGAGATGTGTAATTCTGCTAGCATTTGCATTAATTAATAATTTATTACAAAGATATTTATTTTATTCATTATAAATATATTATAATTTTTACATTTATATATGGATAATTTTTTTTCAAAAATAAATATAAAAAAATTAGGCAAATGGGAATTGCTCTTCTGTATATTATTTATTTATTAGCTATCAAATGCGTCACTATTATGGATGTGTTCAATTATAATTATATATTTATGTATATAAAAATGATTCTGAGCGGGCATGGTTGATAGCTAATATCACTTTCGTGGAATGTTTTTTAGTTATTATTTCCTTATCTAGGTTGATATAATTTTTTCCGAAAATTGGCATTAATTATATTATTATTATCTAATTATTATAATAATATATATTTCTATCATATTGCGTCAACTTATATAACTTGAAATTTAATTTTATCTTTCTGTCGATATCGTACAACAGCAAAAGCAAAAATATATTCATAAAAGTGATAAATAAATAATATCTTTTAATCAATTAAAAATGTCATTGCATTCCACGAAATTTATAATAATATAATATACATGAATGTTTATAAATTATAACAAAATAATTAACATTGTTATTTTTTATTTAAATAAGTAATTTTGTACAAATTTAAACTTAAAATGTCTGAACAAAATTATCTTTGTAATTTGTATGTTTTTTTAGATTTTATGGTTTCTTCATGAACTACTACTTAATCATAAGCAGACAAGCAATTCTTTTATCGTAAATAGAAAATTATAATATAAGCATTTTCCATTTGGTTAGGTTAGGTAAGGTAACCTAACCTAACCCAGGTAAGGAAATAAAATATCTACGGATATTCGTTATTGAGTGACATAAAAAAATAAAATCGATGTTATCGAAAATAAGTTTTGCGTAACAATTATAGTATTTTCCTTAATTTTGTTTTGTTATTCCTGGTTATAAAAGGAAATTACATTTTTACTTTTAATCTTCCTTCCTAAAAAATACTATTTAGATTCAATTTTCTACCAGAAACCACTTCCATTTTTAAAAATCCAAGCATTTTATTGCAGACTACTTATTGACTTAATGTGTTTACAGAAAATCTACGCATCTTTGAAAAATCAATTCATTCATTACTTCACAATTCACTTAGAATTTAAATTTATACTAAATTCAGGGGTGGATCGTGGACTTATGGGAATTTTTTTAATTTATCTTAATCTACGTGGTGAAATACTAAATAAATTATATATATATATTATATATTAAGTATCTATTCCTTACATAGAAGTTCGAGAAAGTTAAAGTATGATAAACGCTTTATTATATTTACCACTTAATGGAGTAATTGATATTATGGTGTTTATATACATTACACAACGATACCTGTATAAATTATAAACGTTATATCGATGGAGTACAATTGCGCGCAGTGCCGGAATAACAAAAAACATAATTTTGATTATTCAAAGGCGCGTGAAATTAGATGCGACGCGCGACGTTGTCAAATTTTTAACAAATTTCAGTTAGTTATATCATAAGTACTATACACTATACTCAATAGTTAACAAGAATGTTAAAATATAACAAAAATGTTATTACACCGCTAATGGTTACATAGAGGTTTCATACTCAGTCTATGCGTCATAAAAAACAAAAATTATTATTATTAAAAAAAATTATTATTAATTTAATATCGTTAAATATACGAGTACGTTAATAATATAAAATAAAAAAGTAAATAATTAAATATTTAGGTAAATTAAATTTTAAATCCCTGATACCTATTTCAAACTATGACCAAAATACTTTAGTATATTTTCCGTTGTTTTATAAATTGTTTATATTGCTTACAAATAAATTCAATTTTCTTTAATTCTTCGTTTGATTTTGGCTTGATTATTCCTTCAGGAATGGTTGGTAATATTTGTTAACTGTTTCTGTTTGTTTCCATAAGGGTAGTTATAACAATAATATATTTTAACGAGAGTTATATGTCATTATGTCAGAGGTAAGTCTGTGAGCATAATATTATATTCTCTATGTTTATTGTATGTATAAACGTGATATTTTTATAAACTAGAATAGAGTAAACTATTTCGGTCATGGATGAAATAATTATTTCAATAAAACTGTTAAATAATTTAAAATTAATTAAAAGTAAGGAATGAAGATTTATTTTAAATTATATGTACAATGTAGTATGTACAATATGTACATTGTAAATATTTTAAGAAGGACTCTTTAAAATGTATTTACCTCTCAGTACAAGCCATTTTTAATTTATTTCGTTAGAAATTCCATGCATCACTGTACCAATATTTCGATATCTGCAACAGGTGACCAACTAGTTAGGTTGTTAACTCTGAAAAAAGAGAAAAATATCAACAATGCTATACCTTTTTAAAGGTACAATATCAACTACCTAGATTTGGGATTCAGCACAATTGACAGTGTAAAATGTACTTATTTCCGGTTTATTCATGCGAGTTTGAACAATAACGAATTTCTTAGTATTTATATTTTATACTATAGGTACCTACTACCTAGACTCTAGGGTAATTGCAATAATATAAAGGGAAGATCGTATGAAACTACATATTCTTTTCAACAGTAGGAGTAGGTGTTGAATTTTGAGTGTACCTCGTTATAAGGTAAATTTTGTATTAAATGGTATAAATCATTGTGCATGAGAATCTATTGTAAACCATGACACCAACATATTTTATATATTTATATTGCTACAATGCTACTTTAGCATTACTTATTTATTTTACTAGGTATTGCCAATACGGTGGTTTTCACATTTTGAATTTTAACAATGATAAAAAAATAATTTATTAATTGTATGATTTGTATGTTTACTTAATAAAAAGTAAATTTATTTAACTTCTATAATATTTTATATTTTTATATTAATTGTATTTTATTGTATAACATTTTTTACCTTGGGAGGAGAACATTTGAAATTCTTAATATAGTCAGAGGTGTCTTATACATTAATTATAATATAGAATTATAGTAAATAATAAATTAATTATTGTGTGTTGGGACGGTGTAAGTAATGTATAAAATAAAGTTACTAGATGTATAGAAGTCAAACTTTGTATTTTTTTTACTTAATAAGTATAATGTTGATAGAACCATCACAATAAAATTAGAATAGTCAATCAATAATAATAAAATCAGGTAGTATTACAGTCGCGACTATCTAAATAATATAACTATATAGGTACCGAGTACCGACCTACCTAAAACAAAACGTTTTCAATTTAAATGTATTATTCGTTATTATTTTATTAGTTTATAACTTTTTTGTTGGAAATGTACGTGTTATAGGATGTCTCACCCGCATGTGTGTCTCGGTCTTATATACATGTACAACATGGTAAATTTTCGTTCATTCATTTTAATAGTGTGCTTTTGATTTTAATATTAGATTGAATTGACCTATCATCAAACTTTTAGGTAAGAACAATATCTGTGTTCTCTCGTTGGCTTTTAACGATATTTTAATTTTTAAGTAAATTATGAGCATTTTTAAATATTTAATAATTTTATACTCATAATTCACCAAAAAATTAAAATATGGTAAAAATCCAGCGAGAGAACACAGATAATGTTCTTACCAAAAAGTTTGATACTAGGTCAATTCAATCTAATATTAAAATCAAAAGCACACTATTAAAATTAATGAACGAAAATTTACCATGTTGTACATGTATATAAGACCGAGACACACATGCGGGTGAGACGTACTCTTAAATTATGTATTAAACAGATATAACAGATATTTTCGAACTAACGTCTGACGTTATAACGTGACAACCTGTAGATGTTTTCATCTACAAGTTACAACGAACATAATTTTTAAAAGAGCAATTGTACCATTGTGGCTGGTGATTTTTTCCCTCGTAAAAACGTCACTAGCGTATACATTGATTTAAAAACTCAGAATAATCTGTAAATTCTCAATATGTTATAATATACATATATATGTTATGTTATATACATGGTGCAGTTAGATACCTAAACAATATACCCGTGGTAACGGTGCAACAGCTACCTGCAATACTTAATATATATATAATATAATAAAAGTAGACTTGTAGTATCCATTCTCCATGCCTATACATATAATATAGTCAATATGGAAGGCACATCCCATTACGACCCCAGCAATGGGTAGCCATAAATAAAGATTCAATGTATGATAGTCACACGTGCTATCTTTTTTTTCCTTAATGTTAACTTTCTCCCTCTCGTTCTAAAAGGTAATATACCTAAATACGAATCCATTAACTATGTTGCCCCCCCCACGGATCACTTACTGAAAATATTTTCTAAATGGGTGTGTATTGTATGTGTGTACTTTGTGTTCTACCTACGTCACAAATATGCGACCTGCTGTAAACGATGTTCGGACGATTCATTGGACGGTTGAACGGTTGACCGGTGGGGGAAACGTCATCGTCGTTCACTCTCGGTCGGCCGTCAAAGATTGTTGTACTGCACTGTAGAGAAAAACGCGTTGCACAACGTTGTGACGCTATATTCAAGTGTGTCATCACTCGTTGCAGAATTCGTCGAGAGAAGTTTAAAATTGCTCGTTTTAGTGACCGTTAAATTATTATTGCCATTCGACATCGAGCAAATTGTAAATGCAATTTAAAGCGGTCTGTCAAAAATCGTCAAATAGTTTAACAAATTGAACTAGTTACACCGGATAGGCACGTCTCGTGGTTACGAATATTTTTCAGATCATTATTTGAAAATGTTGCGGAAGCCGGAAAATGGAAAAAAAAGGGTACGTAAAATAGCATTAAAATTATTTGAATTTAATATTATGTGTACGTACAATCTTAAATACTTATTTTGTGCGAGTTTTAAATGCAGTCTTGCCGTTCAAATCAGTGGCGTCCCTAGACCCTTTTATAGGGGGGGGGGCGGCGAACTTCATACATTATATAATATATATTATGTATAGGTATATAAACACACAAATTACTAGGTAATTTACATGATCCAAGTTAAACGTACTTTTTTGTGCGTGATGCCATGATGGAAATTTAAAGGTGTAGTGACTTGCGGACGCCGTACAACCGAAGCAGGTGTCGAATAGTCAGTAGCGGCAGCCGGACTGAAAATATTATCATTTTTTCCGGTTGACATACAATATCGAATTTACGATCTACCATGAAACCCATTAATACCTGGTTTTTTTCTTTATAATAATATATTATGGTCCATTTTTGGGTTCCGGCTTTTCGAGTTAGTAACGGCCAAACATCAGGTTGTGTTATCGGGGTTTATCCGGATTTTATCACAGGTGTAATTTAATTCTTGATAGGTCATATAAACTTTTTTCAAGGTTATCAGTGGACAGTTATGTTGAGCTTATTATCTAGAAAGTGTAAGTGTTCTTAACTACTAACTAGTAACCTACTAATATTGTTTCATCTTTTAATTTCTGTGAATCGTAAAATTTGAGATACATAAATAGTTTGAGAATAATAATTAACATTTTAGTACCAATTAAGTAATTTATTTAATCACTCAAAAATAAAATAATTTATACACATTTAGTTAAGTATAAGTTACTATTTATATTTTATAATATTGTAAAAACTAGTATTTAGAAAACATACAGCTTAATAGCTAATACCTTGTTAAACAATAAAATACCAATAGTACATTAATACTTACACATAGTTGAATAATTTTAAATAATAAAGAGTTGGTCTCTAGACGTTAAACATTATAATTCGCGCTCCTAGAACAAGACTGCCACAATTCAAAATTTATAGTTTTGAAAAAAATCGAATTGAAGTTATGCGTTTGAAATTTAACACTTAAATACTTACAATCATACTTTACAATATTAATTTTTCAAATATTTTGAAATTCACTTTTAAACCCAAAAATTTAGACTTGTGGCCATTTACAATTTTTTAAGTAAATGCAAGACTGCCATGTTTTGAGATGTGACTGTATTGCATATAATGACAATTATAAATAAATTTTCTATTTATAAATACAATAGAGACATATTTCGTGTTGTGGTTGCACTATCACAAATGATAAAATGTAATACTGTCACAACTTTAAATATTACTGTTTTGCACTCAACATATTACACGATAATTAGTTTTTATTCAGTGCATGAACGCCACAAGTCGAAATAAGGCAGTCTTGAATTTTGACTTCAGTGATAATTTGGATAAATAAAAATAAGTATACTGCTATAAAGTAAATATGGCTCTCTTGCATTGAAAATTAACTAACATTTAAACAATTCAATACTGAAACATCTCTATAGTGGCTAAATGAAAAATGATATTGAATGTGGTGTTCTTGCATTTTATAGAGCTTATTTTTCTCTATTCAACAGTAGTTATAACTCAAAATTGATTAATTTTGAGTTGTGGAAGTCTTGTTCTAGGAGTACGAATTATGTCCTTAACTTTTGCTACTGTATCTATGTTATAAACACTCAAAAGAACCAAGAACAGTAGTTAAAACTTATTTTGTTATATCGTTAAAATGA
This sequence comes from Rhopalosiphum padi, assembly GCF_020882245.1. NCBI lineage: Eukaryota > Metazoa > Arthropoda > Insecta > Hemiptera > Aphididae > Rhopalosiphum > Rhopalosiphum padi. The sequence goes on from NC_083598.1 coordinate 36,822,341, forward strand.
AAATTGGTATATTAGTGACTAATATTTGTTTGGAGATTATATTCTAGATTAAACGATTGATGATTGAATTTATTTTATTTTACCTTTGCCGAGACATTTATACAAAGTATTGAATAACTTAGCCATATAAATCCAATAAAATAAAACATTTCAATAAATAACTATTTACTTATTTTCTCCAGCTATGGTGGTGAATCTTGTAACAATTTCACATCCTTCACTTGTTATTTAATTGTACAACTTCCTGTAACAACACTCAATTTAATAATTTTCTTTTGCACCAACTTTTCTTACATTGATGTTTTGTATACTCCCATAATACTATCTTAATTAAGTCTGTTCTAAATTGTATTCTTCAAATAGGTTTTAACATTTAATAACTATACAATTTACTATTTATGTTCAATAAATATGTTTTTAATTTACAACTTAAATTCATTCTAATAGATAATAATTTAAGTATAAGTTTGTTAATATTTCATTAAATAACAATAAAAAAAATATATAAAAAACTAACAATATTCTTGTTATTTATTCTTTTCACTAAGATTTTTTAAATGTATGATTATTTTCATCCACAGCATTTAATTTATTCTTCTTATCCTATACACACACAAAAAAAAAGCGTTTAAGAATTTTGTTACAATATGCAATTTTGGTGGGTCTGGATTATTCCACGTCCCAACAAACCACAACACAATACGGTCTGGTGACTGTTGATACTTGGTGACAACTGAAAAGTACCTAAAAATAACTGGTATTAAATTCATAGATTTAAAGAATTAGATGCAACTTTGAACTTATAATAATAAGTGAAAATTTATTTAAATGTTATAATTTGTTAATTATGGTTAAGGGTAGATGGTATTTGAAAAAATTGGAATTAGTTTTTAGTTTTATCAATTGTACTTATAATTTATAAAAATAAATACATATATACCAATAACTATTCGCTTATAAATCTATTCAGCTTCAAACTTTTACAGAACTCCAGTAATTTAAACAATTCCTTATTTGTCAAAAAAAATGTGTTTTGTTACAATTTAATTTTTATATAATATTAGATTTAACGAAAAAAACGAATATAATTGTTCTGAATTTTTAATACAAATTTAAATCTTAGGAAATTGCAGTATTACTACTATGAAGTATGATTTTACCGTGGACAGAAATGATGTGTTATACAGTAATTTAATATTATATTTAATTATTTAACTATACTGTTTTTATGTGCTATTTTCAGGGAAGGCCACGAAAGCGAGTACTAGTAATTGAGCCTGACGTCTACTTTATGAGTGAGTAATATATTCTGTAATAATGTAGTATGTTACTGTATATTGTGGTATATATAATTATTTTTTTTTTTGCTACATATTTTTTAATGATATACTTAATTATTATAGATTATGGCGTGTATAGTTCTGTGTTATCAGTTATCGCTTTATAGTTCAAATGCCATTATATTAATTATTAATTATTATTGCTATATTTTAATATTTAGTTATTGTATTAATGATACAATCTAAATTTCAGACTAAATGGGAAATATATTCATTTAATAGTTTCTTATATATTAGACGGCTGTAACATATCCAAGATTTTACTTAATGTTGGTTTTGAATCAATAATAAATGTTTTTAACCAACAATTGTGTTGCATTTTAATATAATCATTTTGACTTTTTACTTACCTTTTAAAATGAATAGGTACAGTGCTAGGATGTATATAGTAGCTAGTAAGTACTGCTGAAGAAGTTTACTTAAACTGAATTGTGTTGAGGTATTTAATAAATATCTTAAGTCATTCTGCTTAAATGCTTTACAAACTTATAGCTACAAAAGACAAGCGTACTTAACTATATTCATTAAAGCTAACAGTGTTAATCCAATTGATTTAAGACAGAGAGTACGCGAATAAGACGATCATAGGTTTTTCGCATGCCATTCAATGTTAATATTAATCATTAAACTTGCCAGTTGCAACCACAATATTCACATTATTTAAAACGTTGACCAATGATTATTAAGAGTTCAAACCATATACATGATTTTTATGATAAGCAGTAATATATTATTATAATTTAAAATTTAGTATATTCAAATATTCAACATTAATATTTAAAATTTTAAAATTTCATATAATATAATAATAATTATAATAATATTTTCATAATGAATGGAATAGCCCACAGATATTGAGATATTATTATTATTATCTGATTTATGGCCTTATAGAGCAGACTGGCCTCTGACACATATGCACACACACACTTTATATGTTATACCTACTGTATAAGTTATACATAAAAAAGATTAATGTATTTTACAATCCTAAAATAGAATAGAATGATAGTACAATGAATAAATGGACTATTGGCTTTTTTTTCCTTATCGCATAATAAACATAATAATATAACTTATTTTGTATATTATAGTATTATTAAATTAATTAATAAAATGTATTTAGTACATAATACAATAATTATTAAATAGCTATCATAGAATAAATGTTAATAATTTATAATTTTGAGTAGAGGTCGAATTTATATTCTCTTTAAGTCCTCTAAATATGATGTTTTATATCATTAAAATAATATTCTTTTAATATTCTGAAGAAAAAAAAAGTTTTAATTACCTATTCAGTTTAAATTTATTTTATTTTATTATAATAAAAATTAATTGGTGCATAAATGATACAACATATAATATGTAATATAATTATTGATTGTTTTTTTTGGTAAAATATTTAAAAAAAAAAAAAAATATTGTTTTTTATTTTCAAATATTCTCTATCTAAAATATGCTTTTTAATACCAAGATTAAATTGTTTTTTGATGCATTCTGTGTTTCATGAATCGTTACTCTTATTCCCATTTAACCGCATACTCTAGAAACAGATATGTAAAATCATAAAAATTCGATCTCTAACTATGTGGTTATATACTTTATTTTAGACTTAGGTACAGTGCACTAATATAAACTATTATCTTCTTTTAATTTTTTTATCGATTAATTTTAATCGAATTTAATAAGGGCTTCATCTAAAACTTTTCAGGCCTCGGAGGCGAAAAAATTTATATTATTCTTAAACATTATTTAAATTTTAAGCGGCTACTTTTAAATTAATGTTAAATTTTGTCAAATAAAACAAACAATTCTGATCAAATAGTATCGAAAAGTTCACATAGCATGGCATATTGGTGTATTGCACTAGTCATGGATTTTCGATGATATAAAAAAAAAATGTGATATTGTTATAAAGAAGTTTCTACTAATTAAACATAAATAATAAGATAGTTTACTGATCATAGAAGTACCCAGTCTAAAAAATTATTATCATCCGTAATTTGGTGTTTCTAACGGCTTAACTGATTAACAAAAATAATTGTTAACTGCCATCTCAGGTACCATATATCTCAACTCTACTGTAATTCATTGGTATTCAGTAGTTGCGAAAACAGGATAATATAGTACCAATAATAGTATTCTTATACATGTTTATTAATTGAGTTAGTAATTGGTATACACATACAAGTATATAAATGTTATGTATTACTCGTATGTAAATCATTATGTATCAAGGAACCCATGCACACAAACAATTTTTATAATCTACTTTAACTTAAAAATCCTTAAAATTATTCTTTAATACTATTTACTACATATTTGAAATCACAACTTAAACCGTACCGTTTTCTATGTTTATCACAATAATAGGGTCTCGCCCATTGGGTAATAACACTATTTGACGCCGTAGATAGAGCGATCTAATAAGCTAAGTATAAATAGTATAATAATACATAATTCTTTTCTTCTGAATAAATTACGTATTATAATAAAATATATTATATAATGTCGGTTGATCTGTTGTAGCGCATTCCTTTTTTATTCGTAGGTTGCAATCGGGTATTCGAATAATAAAATATCCATTATAAGAGAGATTACAATATAATATTTATATAGTTATAAACCTTATAAATATATCAATCTAATTATCTATCTATCTATACTTGTTTTTTTTTACATCTAAATTCAGTTATAGTTAGTACTTAGTACAAATGTTTAAGATGCTCATTAAATAAATGATGGAATTAATTTTGGATTTTAGATTTTAAACTCATAGTTTACATGAAATTAAATGCATATGTTCTGAAATTTAGTTGGTCCAAACCGGTGTAAAATTTTCTTTTTTCTTTTAAATGTACCATATCAATGATATGGCTTAAGCATTGTAAATTTGTAAACATCCAGCCCATCCAGATACTTTTTTTCACACCGGTTTGGGCGAACGAGTTTTTAGATTATTATTATTTAGTTCTTTTCCCATATTATAGTATATTACTTTTAAAAGCTAAGTTATATTTCAAGTATTTTTAAAAATGTATTTATTTGAATTCTTGTAATGAATTTAAATTTTAAATCGGCTATACCGAGATTAATCATTAATGACGAAAGTATGCAATTAGAAATGTAATCAAGTTGATGATACAAATTCATCAAGAAAACAAAAATTTGGTTAATTTAAAGTTGGAAAATGTTATTATTGATGTGAAAGTTCTGTTAAAAACAAGTAGAGTTGATTTTTGCCAACTTTAAAAGCCCAAATAATCACGGTTGTCTGTAAAGTGAAAATCATTGATCTACAATTTTCGATGGAAAAATCAATAGTGCAACTATCATACTATCATCCAATGAAGCAGCGAGGCCTAAGCATTTATCACGGCTATACGTTTGACCTTTCGAGGCATACGCATTTTAACGAAAACCATTTGTGTTCGATTACGGCAGCATGCGTAGCTGACCCAGTGTTCAACATCACAAATTCACAACGCCGCTGCACGTTATACGTTCAAGCACAGAACAAGCCGTTCGCTTTTCGGAATTCGGATTGGTTGGTTGTCGACATGTCCGGGCTGTGCGCGTTTGCCAACATGTTCACGCATCGAACTGTCGGGTGTGACGTAATGATCGTAGAATATCGTACGCGTTAAGCAAACGACATCTGCCGCCCAGCGACGACCTCCGATCGGTCACGAAGCTACAAGTACGGCAACGCCGCACAAAACATACTAGCTCGCTGATAAGTGCATTGTGATCGTGTGTTTCTCATTGGCCGGTTCGTCAATCACTGTCTTGTAAACACGTTATTTACCGTAGAAGCAGTGTACGGTTCGGCTGTCCGACGTCTGGCATTTAAAGTTTTGCTACGGGAATACAAATAATACAATATTACGATCAGTAGCTCACTAGGTGCCCACGATCCAATGCATTAAGTTTTGAAAGAAATTCCCGTCAGTCGTCGTCGTCCGGGTCCAGTGGAATACGGGAAAGTTAAATATATTAGACAAAATTCAAACAACGGTACGCGTCTACTCTTGCTGTCGGTTACTTTGTCGTGTAGCCGCGTAGGTATCGTGTAACAACGACATAAACTGATCGCGACGGCGTCTTATCTGCGAAATTTTCGACCGCTGCGATATCCGCGTCGAATGTGCCAGTACTGTCTGAATCTAATTCGTTTCTGTCATCGAACCACCGGTCGCCATTAGTGGATCTTTACATTTGATGCACTTGCTGTTTTGTTTAAGATGCCCGGTGAGACAATTGATGAAATGACAGAACAGCAGGTTTCTACTGTTGAGGAGGACTCGCTGAATCAGTCGAAACCTGACTTGTCTAATAGTAAGTCTATACTGATTGCTTGTTATTACTTAATTGCTCGTGATCTGACTTGGGCATTTGCTAGACAGAAAATCAGATGGATGGTAGTTATATAGTGTGGGTTTGTCAAGAAGAGAGATGTATACGGTCACATTACGGCACAGTATCATTTTGAAACGTTTGCTTGAAACACCATACTAGTGTTTTTATATAGTTAGTTTCTTATGGATTACAATGAATCGAATATAGTTAAATCATGTTTACAAGAACACTGAATAATTTTTGACTTGTATTGATTGTTTAACATCCTATTATTATTAAATGAATATTAAAACAAAAATGTCTTAGATTAGACAAGTATTTTTAAATTATTAATTAATAATATCTCACAATTTTTTTACGTACCTATATAGTATATATTATTATTATTAAATAAATACTTGTTTAATTTTCTTTTATCTTAAATATGTTAATACATTTTTAGGCAATGTTTAAATATAAGTATATACATCAATCCAAAATTTGTTTGTTGAATATATAATAGAATGTAAGAAATATAAATTGAGTATTTGATTTTTTTAAACATTGAACCATTAAAAATTCAATTACATATTATGTATTGGATCAATATTTGTTAATTTTATAATCTATTATTTATCACTATTTCATATAGTATTGATGATTAGATAGGTACTTTAAGTAAATATTACTGTTAACATTTAATATAATAACTCCCATAATAATAATTAATTATCATAATATTTTTATATTTCCACAATTTGTATGATCTGTTTCAAAGTAATACAACTAAATATTAAGCATGAACTTAAAATAGTGAATTATGTTATGCATGTCAGATTTATCTATAATATTAGAATGTTGCTTTCAAAAACATATTTATTTAACCAACAACAAAGTTTTATACAATGTAATGTTTACGATTGTGGTGTGAGTAGGAATTAATAAAATTTATATATAGATTACCATTCAATATATACACTGACAATAAGTATTTTCAATCAATATAGATATCAGCTTTAAATATAAATCTATTACATTATTAGGTACTTTCCTGTTATACGAGACTACTATGATTTTTGACAACATCACAATCCTGTTATTTAAGACTACCAAAATGGTACTTTCCTGTTATACGAGACTACAGCTATTTTCGTGACTACCACCCAAGATTACCTCCTTTATCGCAACTACCACAATTAGCTGTACGATATCCACGCGCTGCGTTCTAGCGTAGCAATTCACAATTATTATATTATCTATTATAGTATTATTATATATATATACACAGGGTGATTCAAAATTTATGTTATAGCCATTTTAACACATCGATATTCAAAATAGAGAACAATTTATGATACAAAAGTTTTTTGATGTAAAAACATCTAAAATGATTATATGACACTAATATTATTACATTTTTTTTAATATATAATTCATAAATGTGGCAATTATTATTTATTATTTTATTTGTGGATTTACCATTTTTTACCACTATTATTTTTGTATTTATTATAGTTATTATTTTATTGTTTTTAGTGACCGTACGCCATATATGTAGCGCGTGTTGTGTAATATATAGGTATACATTATACATTACAAATGATTACTGGGTATTTAAATCCTTTTTTTTTGAATATATAATTTGAATATAACCATCCCAACAATACCTACTGATTAAAAAAATATCAAAGAATTAAATATGCAGGTGCATTATACAAATATAAATATTAAATAAAACTTAGGTAGACTGTGATAATAGGAAAGTGTGCAAATTTTGGTAGCCTTAGATAACAGGATTGTGGTGTTTCACATGGGTTTCACAAAACAAGCGTGGTAGTCTTTTATAACGGAGGTAGTTTTGGGAGGTAGTCGCAAAAATAGCCGTAGTCTCATATAACAGGAAAGTACCCATTATTAAATCATTAAATTTACACTATCATTTTAATATTTAAAATGAATATAGGTATTATCAAAAAGGAAAAAACTGATCAATTCATTTTTAACTAAACATAGATTTTGTAAAAAATAAACAGGATAAAACTTATTAAATTCTGATGACCATATAGGCAAATCTAGGAATTTATCACAGAGTGTCTTTACTTAAAATGAGCCCTCTGTAGTTAAAAAAGTCTTTTAATTGTCATACTAAACACATCTAATAAATAAAAATTATTAATTTTTATTTGGTTTTTATATATTTTAACTGTTTCAAAGTTAAATGTTTATTATTTAATTATGTTTGAATACAATGTTGTTAGATACTTATATCTGACAAGTAAATTGTTAATTAATTATTAAATACAAGCAGGCGCGAATACAAGGGGAAGGCTACGAGGGCTGAAGCCCCTCCCTTAAGCCTTAGGTACCTACTTAAAATATTTTAAAACTTAAACCCAGTGTCTTTTATGTGCTTTAAGAAAATTTTTTTATTTAATTTCTAGATCCGCACCTGAATATAAGTTTCACGCTATCTTCATTTTTGAGCTTTTATTTTAACTTTCAATATTTAAACAAAGTTGTTATAATAATAATCAACTAGGTATAGTTTTTAAAAATTTTTTTTAGATCATAACTAGAGCTTGGAAGTTGATGCATTTTGCATTTTTTTTTGGAACTTTTTAGATGATGCTCTCCTGGCCACAAATGTGTTTCATCAGTATGTGAATATCAACAACTAAATTTTATTTTGCATTTTTTTTGCATTTTTGGTGTTTATTACTTTTTAAGTCATTTTTTAACATTTTTAGGTCATTTTCGTACATTTTTAGTCATTTTTACTGATTTCACACTAGTTCACTTCTTATCGTTTCTTATCAATCATTATGCCGATAACTTACTTGAAACATCTTCTATATTTGTAATTTTTTTATTTAATTTTTAACGACATTTTTTGTCATTTTTATTTCATATTTGCATTTTTTTTAGGTCATTTTTAAATATTTTTAAGGTCATCAACTTCCGAGCCCTAATCATAACTATTATCAATTATGAATAAGAGTAATAATGAATAATGATTGAATATACTTCTTATAAAATGGTAATCATCTGTGAAACATAAAAGTTTATAAAAATATAAGGTTGAACATCAATTAAGAATGTTTATAACAATATAAAACTGGTAAGTGATAGAATAATAATTAACAACTATGTTTAATAAGTATGTATTATTAAAGTAATTTCTTTGTTTATGAATAAAAAATTAAATTTTTGAATTACATTATTTCATCCACAGAGATTAACAGTTCATGTTCCACAAATAAAAATAACAATGATTCCAAGCGATCTTGGTATATATTAGACTTACTTAGATTTTACCATTATAATTTTAGATAAAATGTGTTTACATCCATAGCTCGTCACTAATATCAGAATAAATATTGATAATATTATATTATATTTGATATTATTGATAACATTGATAATACATAATTGAAACTATTAAATATATTTTGTTAGTTTGAAGCGGTCAACCAATCAAATTTTTTATAGACAGTATGTGAACAAGTTCTGGTTGGAATATTTTTAACTCTTTTTAATAATTTTACTTCCTAGGTTAAATAAATATAACCTAGCTTAGTTATATTTATTTTGAAATAATCTAATAATATTGTATACCTAATAATAATATTTAATTCTAACTTTATTAGATTTCCTACAGCAACTATAATGTTTTTGTTAAAAATCTTTAGTCAATTTCTCCAATTAAATTATCTTATGATAAGAAAAATGTATTAATTTAATTTATTTATTATAAATTGTTTCAGTAAAATATTGGGTGGTTTTATTTGAATCAATATTCACTGAAAAATTTTTCTTTTTTATTTCTAGAATGGTGATTTCATGTTTATTATAAATTTCAATTGTTTGTCTGTACTCTTCTTATAATTTTTTACATACTTCTCAGGACTGTTGTCTTGATAATTGCAGATTTAAATATTTTAACTAACTCAACAGTTGATAGTAATTGGATTAACTGAAGATTGGATAACTTAAAATATTTATATTATATAAATATCTCTTATTTTCAGAATCATTTGTTAATAGGCTTCATTATAAATAGAGCGTAGACAAAAGTAAAGTTTTAATTTTACTTAAGAGTCCAAGACCTTTGGCTCTGTACTCAGAAAAACCGGTACTAATACAAAATTCTTCTAAAGCTTTTAATACAATGCTGTTATTAGATTAAATTTAGCATTCCATTTTTTTCAATTCTGCAATTCATCAACTTTACTATAGCTACTCAGTACCTAATACGTTAATATTTTAACTTAGGTATACTTCACATAAAAAAAAAATAGGTAGGTACTATATCACCATAATATGAAACACTATCTAAATTATTAAACTTAAATCTCTATTCTATAACTACCTATATTTTTATACAAATATGTCTCGATTAATGTATATTTTATAATTGATAACTAACAAAGTAATAAACTAATATTATAATATCATATATGTTTTAGATTTAGACTAAGATTAATTTTAGTCCATGGGTTGACGCATTTAATTTAAACCTTTTTAGGTTTTTAAGAAAGAGAATTTGATACATATTGATATGGTAATAGTTAGGTATAAACATATTGAATTTAATTGGAGTAGTCCGATGACCAATACTGGCTATAGTCCAATATTGGTACTTCCTGACCTCTTATCAACTATTCTTATATCATAATATTATTATATCTGTAAGCGACAATGTGTATAATATTGGTATTTTATAAAATATCTAGAAACTCTAAATAATAATACCTAATGAAATACATCCGGCAATCTATACTAATATACTATATAAACTATTATCTATTCTAATGACTTGTGATTGATTGAAAAATTAAGGTTTTAAAGGTTTAAATAATTCTAAAGAAACTCATAGAATGCTACAATATTCAAGTTTTTTCGGTTTATTTAATTATTTATTTATTTTTTTTTGATTAATATAATCAAAAGTCTTTTTAAGTCAATGTATATATCAAGATTTTATTACCTAATGGTAACTGTAGGTAGAGTCACCACAGATTTGTTTGACCACAACTCTGATTTTGTTAACGATAATAAAAAATATTAATTGTTAGATATTTATATATTCTATTATAATATTAAATTTCACTAGCTAGTTAGATGAGCCTATAGGTCACATATCAAACTAAAGATTGTATTGTTATGAATGATCAATCAATAAATTAATATAGTGTGATACATAAACAATTTTTACAATTTGATAATTTTTTTCATGTATTTTTCAGATGAATTTCCTGAATATGTTCCTAATGAATCAACATCTATTCCACCACAAAATGAGTTAACAAATGGTTTAAAGCGATCTTTACCAGATAAAGTAGAGAGTGATAAAAAAAAAAAAATCAGACTCGAGGATAATGAAATTGAAGATGAACTTAAAGATACTAGCAAAAACGATAGTGGAACCTATATTGAAACCTTGATAGACAGAGTTGATGAAATTGCTGGGAATCTAGAAAATACCATTGGCAAATCTAATGTTTCTAATGAAACAAATGTATCCTTTAAAATGCTCAATCATGATAACAGTGGTATTGATGGTAAAGATTGTAAGGAGGATTCTCCCGATAAAAATAATTCAAGTGTAGATATAATTAAGGATATTGAGAACAAAACAACTGATACAAGCAGTATTAATAATAATTGTGAGTTAATTGGAAATAGTGAAGCAACTGAAAAAAATTGTAATAATATATTAGTTGAAAATGATATAATTACCAGCAAAGGTATTTCTGATTTAAATAGATCATCCTCACCTGAAAAATTAGTGGTCATTGAAAATAATGAACATGAGAATGAAAATGTTGTTAATGATTTTCCGGTAACAGAAAATATAGTTGAAGATTCAACTGTAACAGAATGTAATTTAAATTATTCAAATAATAAGATATCTGAAATTGAAAACATTGTAAACAGTAAAAAAAATGGTCTAAAACTTTTGCCAGTATTAGAAAATAGTGTACAAAGTTTAATAAAAAATACGGAAGATACTAAAGCTGTAGAAAGTCATCCATGTGATAATAATACTATAGCTAATACTGAAGTTGATGTTAATATTAATTGTAACAATCATGATTATGAAGTTATTGATTCTGATACCAGTTCTAATATTTCATCATCTGATGTACCTGATCTACCTGAAAATCTCAATGAAATTATAACTGGAGTACATCAGATATCCAAAGAAAGTTTTCCACAGTTATTACAATTGTTTAGTAAAAAACAAGTGACTTATGATGTAAGACAATTTTCATACTTTTTAATTTTAATTATATATTATATTAATTATTAATATCTTGTATTATTATTATTGTTTAGCAATTTGACAGCTTGTGTACACAAAAAATTATTGAAATTATGACAGAAAGACTGTATTGGGGTAAAGATCGTTACGAACTCCAGATGTTGAAGGAAAGAGAAAAACATTGGCGGACAAAATATTATTCGCTAAATAGGCAATTTAAAGAAATTAAGACTATAGTAAATATTCATAAGCTAGACTTAAAAACCAATGAATATGCTAAGCCACATATAATTACAAGAACTGTTGGTTTGCAAGCAGTATTATGTCCAAAAAAGGTAAATTAATTGTTGATGTTATAAAAATATATGTTTTAAATGTTATAATTAATGAAATATGTTGAATTTATGTTTGTAGGAAGGTAGCATGAAGTTACCAAAACTATCGATTCCTTTGTCAAAACCTGTTAATGGTTCAGTAAGTATTATTAGTGACGATGAAGATGATGTTATTTCATTGAATAAAGTAGATTCTGTCAAAGCATCAACTTCAAAAAGTCAAAATTCAACTCCAAAAAAGGTAATTAAGTAAATATTAATTAATGTAATTTGTTGTTAGAAGTACTTTAAACATAAAACTTATTGGTTTTTTGATGATGATTTTCTTTTGAAAAACAAAATATTGAGTTTTTTTTAATATTCATTTCTTTGAAGGCTATTTTGAGAAGAAATATGAATATAATTTTGTATGCTCCATAAAGCACTTTCAAAACTTCATAAATCTAATTTAATTGTAATTTGGTTATTTTTCTCGTATATTTTATAGCTTCTCAAAAAAATAAATTACAAAAAAAAGACTGTTAGAAATTCCACCAACTGAGTTCATACATAAATATATTTTTTAATTTAATATTATATCCTATTTTATTATTTTTTTTTAATAGCAAAAGCCTCCCTTAACTACTCAATCAAATTCACCAGTTGTATCTCCTCCAAAAACTGTTCCTGCTGCAAAGTCTTTGAATTCTGTCAGCGTTGATACTGCTACAATTGATCTAACAGGAAACGATGATGGAATTGAAGTATCAAGTATAATCAATTTGGAAGAACCAATATCAGTTCTCCATCACCAGAGTCAAGGGATTTTACCTGCACAACTGGTAAATAATTTATTATTAATTTATATATGATTTTAAATTTGAATTTAAAATAATATGATTTTGTTATAAATAATGTTGACTAATTTTTAGTTATTTTTCAATGGGTGTTTAGAATTTAGATTTAACTTTCTCTAGTGACTAAAAATAAACATTTTCTTAAATTTTCTTTTATAAAATAATTTGTATCATTTATTTTAGCTTTTTAAATTATTAAATCTTTATTAAACATTATTATAGTAATGTAATGTCATAACTTATAAATTGTACTATTCGTTAACATGTTTAATATATGATTATATGTATGAAGATTTTTTGAAGATTTAAACATTTGATTGGTTATTGTTGCAGAACAACAATTTGCCCAAAACTATTACATATGTAGAGCTACCTAACCATCCAACATCCTCTTCAAGTTTTATAATGAGAACAGCTTCAGTAAGTCAATTAAATATTTATATGTTATTGTATATTTTTTTATTATTTGATAATAAAAATTCATATTCATCGCAGGGCTCTCCTAAACGAACAACTGTTTCAAATAAAGATACCATAAATACAAGTGATCCAAAATCGAAAAATCTTAAACCATATATAATTGATGGTAAGTTTTTAAATGTTAACTTAATTATTAACTTTTTTTATATGATAGGTATTGATACTAATTATTTATTATATTTCATTATATTCACTAAAAGGGTGAAGCTGTGAGCTTAATAAATAAATAATGTTGATTTGATTACAGTATTATATTAGTTATACTAGTTACTTCATTGAATTATTTAACTATTTATTTTTGTATATTTTTCCTTGTTATATTATCTTAAATTTTGAAGAAAGTATTATTTATTTATTTAAATTATAAATGCCATACAGTTTTTGTTAGTAATAAGTACATGAACGTTTATTTATAATATACTATTAATAAAAAAATACAATTTTACAAAAATTATCATGATTTGCTTGAGACCTGGTTTTTCTTAAAAGATGTCTTTAACTGGTTTGACTGATGTTTGTAGGTAGTTTGTTTCTATTGTTGGTATATGGTGTTGCACCTAAACTCTTGTACTTGCTATCGGTATTCAAAATTCAATTTTGGATAGTAGCATTGTTATATCAATTGATCTAGAAACTATATTATTTAAAAACTTAACATTTGAATTATCCCTTCAGCTTCCTATTAAAACGAGTTGGTAGTCATGTGGTTCATATTCAGTAACGGTATGAATAGCTTATTTTATGAGGCAGCTGCCGTATCCAAAAATGGAGGTGGATATCCTAATGACTCTAGTCTCTAGAACCTAGACAGCTAGACTAGTCTATAATTTATACTGCTATAGTCACACCTAATGACATACCTATACCTAAAAAAATATTAGGTACCCTACATTATATTGTTAAATCGTTTAAAATGTGAAAAAAAATTGGTGGGTGGGTACTTATTTAAGGTACTTGTTTCATAGGAAAATAAGTTCACGCTGCAACTGTTCATATCTTATGTTTATATATCTCATATATTGTGCAATAATTTCTAGAAAGGTTTCTGTACCTGTTTGATTCTTAATCTATTCTGAGCTATCATTGAAAAACACACTACAGATTGAATTATAAGAATAACATTTTTTATTTTTATGCATAATTAATATTTATTTTTATTTTTATCAAATTTAAAATATATCTATATTAATTTTATAGTACTCGTTAATATCTCCCACAAAATATATTTTTATTCAGCATTTCCTTGCTTGATATTCTTTTATGATGTGATTTATGATAATTCTTTTATGTCTGTAGTTTATTAAGTACAGATTATTTGTGCATAGGTTGTTCCATTTCTATGTGGGATCCATTATGACATTTTTTTTATAGAAAAGTCGATCCATTTATCATCTTATAATTTTTTTAGTAGATGACTTAAGCAGAGGTTTTCACTAGGATTTTAGAAAGGGCCAAATATAATTTTTTTAAATTACTTGCGGGCCGCATATATTTTTAATGATAGTAATTACAAAATATATAATAATTTATAACTGTTTACTATAAATTTAGTGGACAATAATGAAATTAGAGCCAAGAGCATATTTTGATAGGAAAGGGTATTGTAGGAAAAAGTTCATTAATGACATCAATTTATAGAATTTTGTATGTTTGGTAAGTTGGTTAACAAAGGTAGTCATTGAAATGGAGTAGATTTACAGTCTTATTAGCTTAAACAAAGATAACCTTAATGTTATAGCATTAGCCTCTTTTCTGACTAGCTTCTGCATTAGATTTATTGTGATCTTGTACCTTATCCATATGTCCATAAATATAAACACATTATCTAACGTTATTCCTAGATATTTTGATGTGGAGTTATGTTTTACATTTTTATCATGTAGTACTTCCACCGTCAGTTTAATTTGTTATTTATTTATTTTCATTAATTTTTCTTATTGTTCCATGTGTAGTACCAGATTGAATAAAAAAATATTATGTGACAAAAAAAGCCTACTTACCTATTTTTCAGATGAAAATTCACATACCTTTAATGAGGTTTTGCAGAATTTGTCTTTAAATGCCATTTATAAGAGTATTATCAATCGTATTCAAACCATCTGTTAATTATTTTTTCCTTCTTAGAACCTTGTCTTGATTTCATTTAATCCATTTTTAATACCCAAAATATTGTTGAAAAATATAGTTAACCAGATATAAATTCTTATAGTTATTCTTAGTTCTGCAAATTTAAGAAATCCTTTGAGTGATATGTTTTATGACAGGGGTGGCAAACCTTTTTGGTGTCCAGTGCCAAATTTTCCCAATCAAGGTTTTGAAGATTTTTTACGTGCCCAAAAGAAATTCAATTTTCTAAGGATAAAAATAAAGTTACTGATTAGTAATTTATTATATATTATTTTATTAAGTTAGCACACCTTTTTTTTTTAATTATAATTTTTAAAATGTATATAATTTGTTTCTTTGAATTTCTTATAACAGTTATAATCAAAACTTTATAAACAGTATAATTTTTAATAATTTCAATTTTTTCATGTGTGCTATTGAAATTTGATCAATGTGCCACCTTTGGCACGCGTGCCGTAGGTTTGCCACCCCTGCTCTATGAGTACATTTTGTAATTCCAACATTGTTTTTCAGTATTTCAATTCTGTTAATAAAATACTAATGTATACTAAATCAGTTGGGTTCATCAGTATTGTTATAATTATATTATTATTATTATAGTTATTACTCTAAATAGGGTTGAATACTGAATGTTTTCAAGTTATCAAGACTACTATATTAATACATTGTGTGCTATATTAGAATATTAAATAATTAATAATTTTTTTTAGTTTCACGTGTTGATCCTGTACTAGTTCAGCCTTGTACTGTTACATACACTACACAACGTGTTCCAGCGTCTCAATTATCTGGAACCTTACAACCAATGTCTACAGCACCTTATACACCACGCCAAATAACAATGTCTCAACTTTCTGCATCTTTAAAACCATTAACAACAGCTTATACAACATGTCAATTACCAGTATCTCATATATCTGGATCATTGCCTCAGACATCTCCTGGAACATCTTTTACAGCATGTCGATTACCAATATCAATACATGCAATACCTCCTCTTACTTCAACTGAACATTCTTTAACGGGATCCAGACCACCACCGCCTGCAATACCAATATTAGAAGTAAAGCATTTCTATTATTATTTTTATTCATATTATGAAATCAATTAAAATAATTATGTATATATAATATATATATTATTATTGATAATATTTATGAAAACATTATATTTGTTTAAATTTATAGCATCCTGCTCCATTACCCCCAATTCCAAATCAAAGAAGTCTTCCTTCATGGAAAAAATTACCTCCCGCACCTAAAGTGAGCGTTTCCAAAACAGTACAATCGCAAATTCCTCAAGGTAGTTATTAGATATTTATAACAATATCAATAAGTTAATTAAATTTTATATTTCTATTTTATAGCATTAGTGGTTTCATGGAATATGTCTTTGAATAAAACAATTGCACAAATAGTACGTTATCAGATATATGCATATCAAGAAGTCCCTAATCAAATACCTCATGTAGACTTGTGGAACAGAGTTGGTGAAGTCAATGCTCTTCCGCTTCCTATGGCTTGCTCACTTACTCAAGTAAACATTAAAAACCATTTTTTTTTTTTAGAATGATTTTGTATTTTATGTTTATTTTTATTTTTTTATAGTTTGCAAATGGTGAAAAATATCATTTTGTAGTAAGAGCTGTTGATATTTACACTCGTGTTGGGCCATTTAGCATACCACAAAGTATGTATTTGGATTAAATTTAAATCAGTGGCGTAGCTACAGGATGGCAAGGTACAATGCCCCAGGGGTCCTGGATTTAAAAGAGCTTTAGACCTTCGTAAATACACTTTGTATATACAAAAATTTGAGTTTTGTTCTAAAATTCACGTCATACCGTAATAGAAACTAAAAATGTGCTAAACATATCATATTACATAAAACAGGGCTATGCGGGGCTGGTTTATATATTATTAATTGAAATAAATGTAGATAACGAAAAATGAATCGGCTACATTAAACTTCATTTTACCAATATGAGTGTATGTCAGTACTGTGAGACATAGTACGTATAATGTAAAATTGCATAAATTAAATAAACTAATAATCAAAAATTAGTTTTATTTTTTAAATTAAAGAATTTTGGTAGTGGGGCCAGCACTTGATACTGCCTTGAGGACTTCAATTTATAGTTACGCCTCTGATTTAAATGTTTGATATTTGTAAGTTAAGTATTAATATTCTGGTATATTTTCTTAGGTATAATATGAACGATTTTAAACGTTTGATATTAGCAAGTTAAGTATGAATATCCTGGCTCAATGTTTCTTACATCAAGAGGTTATTATTTGGGCTATTTCTGTGCTAAATAATTTAATAATTAATTTTTACAAATACCTAATTATTATTTTATTTTTTTTTATCTGTGACCCATTAATAGCGAGTTAATTTTTCTTTAAAATTCTTTTATTTTTGTATATAAAATAAAAAAATATTACAACTTTTTTTTTATTGTTAAAATAAATTAAAAATAATATAATTTGACTTCCACTATTATAATAATTGAATTATTTAAATTTATTATGATTAATAATTTAAAATACACAGTAAATACAAGTTGTATAAAAAAATTGTAGTGATATATTTTGATATGTATATATTATTATACTAATTTAAGCTAATTTAAATATTTTTTAATTATTAACTATAATAAAAAAATAAACTGATGAAAAAACTATGAATATTTTAGAAATTTATCCAGTTTTATGATAAATTAAATTATATTATGAATTAATGATAATTTATAGTTATTAAAGAAACATCTATTTTTTTTATTACTAAAGTAATTACAACATTGTGTATGTGGAACTTTATTGAACAGCTGATAAATGTATTATTGGTTATGGAATATGTTGTTCATTATTATGTTTGGTCATTTACTGGCATATTAACACAAATAGACATTATTTTTAATGAAAGTTTTTTTATTTCATAAACTATAGATGTTTGTTCATAAGATTGACTTTTAATACAAACAAATTTTTATTTCTTTCAATTAGTTTATGTTTTTTTAAATTATACACATTGTATTTTTTTTCACAACTAAATACATTTTTGTATTTATATATACTATTGATGTAATCTGAAATTTATTTAATCTTTATATTAATATTAAATTTAATTATTATATCCAGATTTATTGTTGTTTATTCCTTTATACCTAAAACTCCGAAGCAAATTTATGTATTTAGTATGATATTGTTATTAAGTTACTAATAAAAAAAAATCATACTAAATAAACGTGTATCTGATTTTTAGTTTTTAGCATAGCAATGAATATACTGATTTTACAATAATATCTGCTTTAATAATCGATTTTGAATATTTTGATGGAGATTTTTTTATAACAAATTGGTTCAGTTGATATTTTCAGGACAAAATTATGAATTAAGTAAGAATAATTTTTGTGGATTAAGGGTTTCTTATTTATTAGACTGTCTCCCCTTTTTGTTTTTTCTGAAATTTGAAATGATTATTTTTTTAAAATTATTTATATAGTACATCTTAGCAGGGGAACTTTAACTGTTATGTGTGTGATAATCCCACAGGCCCTAGTCACTGGTATTGGGAAAGTGACGCGCCTCAGTACTAATATAGTATTACAATATTCTCCTTTCTATCCTTAATTGGTTGGATGGGACAGGTCCTCTTAGATGGGGGTTGAGTGACAGACTAACAACCTGCCCTCATCAAAAACTCTTATATTATAAACTTTTCACAAAAGCCTTGGAAATATGGAATGCACTAGTGGAAACAGCAAAATACCTTAATGGTTTGTAAGTGCTAAATAAATTATAGTATATAATAATACAAGATTATATAATAAATAAATAAACAAATAATAAATTTGTTTTGACTGTAAAACCTTATGCAAAATAAATTAAAAATATTAATTATTAATTGGTTAATATTGACAATATAAGATCATCATTGTAACTATATTCGTTTTTGAGAGTTGAGATGATAACATTTGGAAGAAAACAAAACATTGAGATTTAATTTAATTAAAAAAATATATTTGGTCTTAGTTTCATACTTGATCGATTGCTGTACATAAGAAACTAAAAAAAAATCTAAACTGAATTTATTATACTGAATTCCATTTGGCATTTACCCTTATCTCGTCAATACATTAAGTTATTTGTGCTAATATATATCATGATTCATGACTTCTGTTATGGTCACTATATTGAAATATATATAAATTATACAATATACATATATATATGCAATCAAGTCAAGTTTATACAATTATTCATACCGATTTTTTAAAACTATTTGATTATAGTAAATCCTTATCTTATTGAAATCCTTAATCTAATTAATACATAAAACATAAATAATCCTTAATTTCGTTACTCTTCTGGCTGGTATTTTGGTGATAAATAATTTATGTTCTTAAATCATTCTATCCTATTTTTTTTTTCTATTTTGAGGTCTTTTTATCCTTTAATAAGATACTATGTATTTTATCTTCTGTTTTTTTATGCTCTAAAATTCTGTTTCATCGATGTTCTATGAATTATGATGTTCAACTTCTAATTTAACTGTGCGTAACGCTTATTTTTTGACATTTACCTTTTCGAGATGACCTTCATAGATTGGTTGATTGGGTTGAATCTTAAATTTTTCTTTGAACATTCTCAAATGTTCTGTGTTTAAATTTATAAATACGTTTATAATTTTTTCTTATCAAGTAAAAATTATTCCACCAAACTCGTAGGTGACTAATGATCTGTCATCTGTGTTTTTTATACTCTTTCCAGTCTCACGTCATCTTACCTATTAACAACCTTGTGTTTCATGCCTCGCGTGATTTCTTTTTAGTTACCTTTTTTTACCTAATTACCTTTCAGTGAACTATATTACACGTTTGAACAGCCTATCTTTAAATACGGTAGGTAGCTTCACTGGATTCTAGATGCTCTATTGCATTCGATAGTGAAAAATTGCAATGTCGATTCCTTTTTGTCAGTACTCAGTCTCACGATTCTCTCAAGAATTGCATACATGCGGTCATGCGGATAGTCTTTCATTGCCATCCAATTTAATATCTTAACTAGTAAAATCGATTATTCTATAATTCTATCCATTATTACTCAAATATTACCAAATAACTTACTTGTTCACCTGTAACAGGTGACCTGTTACTGTCCATATTCCTTATTTTCTTCAACTATAAGTTTATGTTTATTGATGATTCCTCTATAACCTATCCGTTTCATATGAACTATAAACAACGATAACATATTTATACTCTAACCCCCGTCCCCCAAATTGTTTTCTGGTTACGGCCTTGACCTAAATAATACCTATATAAGCATACCTATATAGTAATACCGAGTGATTCTTTTATCATAAAACACTCGTTATTTCAAAAAGTATTCATGTTTTTGGAACACATTTTTTTACATAGTTTCAAGTTGTTAAAAAAACAACGTTTTTTATTAAAAAATTATATTTTTAAATATTTTTTATCTTTATATTTTTTTAAGTTTTTTACTTTTTTGAATGACAACATTGTTTTAATTTTATATTCCAAAACAGAATAATTTTCTAAGTATTTTGATATATAAAATTTAGGGCGAGTAGTTTATGAGTTATACGTATTTAAAGTTTAGACAAGCGGAGTGGATAAAAAATATTTAAAAATATAACTTTTTAATAAAAATGTTGTTTTTTAACAACTTGAAACTATGTAAAAAGATATTTTCAAAAACATGAATACTTTTTGAAATAACGAGTGTTTTATGATAAAAGAATCACCCTGTATATACTATATATACAAATTAATAACTGCAGTAACTATCTGTATAATAATATTATTAATATTATTAATATTATATTGTCAAAATAATGCTACTATTGTTACATGCGTGGATCCAGAACATATTTATGAGGGGGGCGGCTATGTTATACAATATTTATATCGTATTTAATCGGCTACCAAAAACAGACATCTTAAAATTTACCTGTGTGGCAAAGTACGCGGGGCCATGGCCCCTTGGCCCAGTTGGCCCCCCTTGGATGCACGTCTGGCTTGTTGTAGATTTTACAAAGGTGGTAGTTTTTTACGACGTGATGGCCTCTATTCAAATAAAGAATGAAGATATCGTAGGTATAATAATATAAGTTTCACATCTAAATTAACGTGTCGAGTAACACACTGGAATCATTGTAATTATAGTGCTTGATTAGAAGTGTGAGTATAATTTTTTTTTTGTTTATATGATACATTTTCACATGAGTAGGTATTGAGTTTTTAGAGTTTTGACATTACCTTAATACAAATTAAACAGTTGGTAGGTAGGTACTAACTAATTAATAATGATACAATATTACAAACAAATGTATCTGCTTAATGTGATATAATTGCCATATGCTCATATATCATTACTTATTAGTTATTAGGTACTTCAGTGGTTCTCAACTTTTTTATGCTCGCAGCACATTTCTTATAACCATACGTTTTGACAGAACACTATAGTAATAAAGTAATAAACATTTTTAAAGAAATTTCTATTTTTAACTCCTAATAATACTCTACGCGTGTACCATGGTTGCGATTCGTGATACACCTACAGCTAGTTCGCGGTACACTTATGTGCCGCGGAACCCGGTGTAAGAAACACTGAGATACCTATTATGAAGTTCAATGAAAATAAATCAGTCACTCATATCTACCTACCTTTTTATGTTTTGACAATGTGTCATGGATCCAAAAGCCAAATTATTTAATTATTTTTTCATAACATTTTAAAATGCTTATCTATTAGATAGATATCTGAAAATTTAATTTCTCCATCTTTAAATATTTTATATGTTAGATATATTTTGACTTCAAAATCAAATTTGAACGTACGAGTACGAGTTAGATCAGGCATGTCAAACACACGCCCCGCGGATAATTTGTTTGTGGCCCGCGGCTTCCAATATTAATGGACAAAAAAAAAATTAATAATAAAATATTAATGTTGTGTCACGACTATCTTAGATTCTTAGAGAATGGTTTATTCGGTATACAATTTTCGATTTTTTTAAACGATTTAGAAAGCGAGTATTCAGGTTTACCATACTTTACAGAAGTACGATAGTTATCGTGCTCCACTGTATTGGAAAGATTATGGAAGTTAAGAGATGCCATACAAATATTTTTAGAGTCTAAAGAACAAGACGTCAGCGTTTTATCGGATCCAATGTGGTTACAAGACCTATCCTTCATGGTCGATATAACGAAGCACTTATCGAATTTAAATTTAAAATTACAAGGAAAAAATCAAATTATAACAGCCATTAATGACCATGTTAAAGCTTTCAAATGTAAATTAGATCTACTTAAAACACAATTACAAAACGAAGACTTGACGTATACTAAAGTTAATAATGAACCATTTTCCTACAAAAAATATTCAGAAAAAATTGTATGTTTGAAGACTGAATTCGAAAATAGGTTTTAAGATTTCCAGTATTTAGAAAGCGATTTTGTCTTGTTTACGTCTCCTTTTTCAATAGACGCAGTAAATGTCCCAACACGTATAAAAATGGAACTGATCGAGATTCAAAATGATTCAAATTTAAAAAATAAATTCAATGAGGTTGGTGTTCCTGATTTTTACAATTTTGTGCCAACACGATTTGTAGAAACTCGTAGATTTGCTAGTAAAATTATTTCTATGTTTAGTAGTACTTATCAATGCGAGCAACTTTTTTCATTAATGAACAGTAATAAATCACCCGTTAGATCCAGATTAACCGACACACATTTAAATGCAGTATTAAAAGTGGCTTCATCAAATAATATTTCTCCCGAAATTGAAAAGTTGGTGGGAGAAAAGAGATGTAAAGTATCGTCTAAAAATAATTATTAATATGTTATATTTTGTAATTTATACAATACCTATTTTTATAAATAATTAGTATGATTTATATTTTATTTAAATGTTAATATTCATTTTTTTTTCATTTTTTAATTTAGTTGTAATTACTAATTGCTGTATTCGTGAACATAAAGAATAAAATTGAAAAATTTGTACAAAATATTTATTTTTTCGCTAAATTTTTATGTGCGACCCAAATAGTAAACTATTCAATATATTTGGCCCACTTGATACTTTGAGTTTGACATGCCTGAGTTAGATTGTATCAAAATCAAACTAGCATGTTTACTAATCTATCGAGTCGGTAACTTCTATAATCTATAATGGCATAATGTTTATCATCTAATTTACTATTTATCTATACTGTATCTAATGTATATAAATGTGTTTAAATCATAAATACAATATATTACATTCGATGATTCAGCTTTGTTTGAACATTGATAGATACAGGGAACAGAGATAAATTAAATATTTAAACTTTTTCCAGAACGAGCAACATAAACAGAAAATAGGTTTATATTTTTAGTAAATTCTGAGGGAACTATTGATTTTACAATGATGTGTATTTTTTAGTGAAAACTCTTTACTTGGTGCGTAAAGTACTTTCAAGTATTGCAATTTATTTCCATTAGAATTTAGTCAAATATGTTGTATATTTTAAAATTTAAATACCTAGTAGTTATGATGTTATTTAAAATTTGTAACCGATTTTGAAAAATCATTTATACTAGAACTGTGTTCATATATTAAATACGATAATTATCGCTTAAAATAAATATATATTTTATGAATTGGCAGCTTTAACAAACTTTCCAACATAACATCTCGAAATGAATTACAATGAACGTTATTTTAATTTTACAAAACAATATTAAGTAACTAATTATAATTTATTTTATTACGTGTATATGGTATATAATATGTGCATGAAGGTTTTCCATTTTTTTGCATTGACGCACATAAAAAAAAATTTTATAAGAAAAAAACAAGTGGTTATAAAATATATTTTCGATGAAAAAGTCCAATAAGTCAATAATGTCGCCAGCGCATGTTTACTATACCGCGTGGGTTGGTCGTTTCTGACGTGCAGTTCTTCCACGCGTTATTTTTATCTAACCTCGTTTATTATCATCACTTACTTTATAAGCTTTATTGAACTTAGTTTAAGCGACTAGAAAAATGTCTAACTACGTATATATGTATAATGTATTATGTAGGTAGGTATCCATCTTATTTTGATTCGGTTAACTACACGATGATAAATGGTGTAAGGTTTTGGTATTTAATTACAAGATAGCGAATAACGTTTGTATAATTTGGTTTAGATAATATTATAGTAGTATGATTATGATAATTTTCCTCACAATGTAAAATTTATTGGTCGATTTCTTAAAACGATTTCAACGCTATAAGTATAATTACTTAGGTTTTAAAAAAAATCATGTATCGTATGTATATTATTACATCTACAATTAGGGGTCGTTCTAAGGATATAGACCATGTAGTATAAATTATAATATATTGGGTATCTATATTAGTAATTTAAATTTTTAATTCTTCATATTTGAACACTTAAATACCTATTAAATCCTTTAAAGTTTTATGATTTTTAGAGATAAACCAAGTTTATGGTGGATGTAATTTTATTGAAGAGTGCCTGTGTCATAAAAAAATGAAATTTATTATTATTTATATCATATCCCTTGGGTCTTATACCTACATTATGCGTATAAAATCGGAGATGTAGATGTTCAAATTTTTTACTATCTGATGATATAGCAATTTTTTGCTATCGTCCACATTCTGGTATCAATGTCAATATTTGACACTAACAATTAATTTAATACATATTGGATTACTGATTATAAATAAAAATATGACTATAGCTGTTAAGACACAAAGTTTTTTAGTTCGAAAATTCGAAATTTAACAATTTTTTCAATGCGACGATGCATAATTACGAGATTAAAAAAATAATTTAAATACATTTTTGTTACAACAAATACGACCATATACAGAGTAACTCTTTTATCATAAAACACTCATTATTTCAAAAAGTATTCATGTTTTTGAAAATATTTTTTTACATAGTTTTAAGTTGTTAAAAAACAACGTTTTTATTAAAAGTTATAATATTTTTAAATATTGTTTATCCTTATATTTTTCTAAGTTTTTTACTTTTTTGAATGAAAACATAGTTTTAATTTCATATTCCAAAGCAGAATAATTTTTTGAGTATTTTGATACATAAAAATCAAATTTAGGACGAGTAGTTTATGAGTTATACGTATTTAAAGTTTAGACAAGCAGAGTAGTGGACAAACATTTTGTGGACTTGAAAAAGCAACTCTAAAAGTTGGACTTCGTATAAATAAGGATGCAACGGAAAACATGGTCGTAGAAAGACAAGACACAATGAGATTATATCCAAATCTAAATATCAATAAACAAAATTTTAAAAGAACGAAGCAGTTCAAATACCTAAGGTGATGAAAAACCATATAGAATGTATAATGATTATCATCGTATCATGTATTATTTATGTGACAAACAAATATTGCAGAAGATTTTTGGACAAGTAAAAGACATGCTAAATGGCGAGAGGCTTATAATCTGCAAGTAATGAGTAATGTGTTGTGCTGCAGGACTGTAATGGTATGACTAGTATGACTGTATGTTGTATATGAGTAGTGTATTATACAAGAAGCTCCTAAATACATATTTAAAACTCGTTTCGTCCAAATATCGTCAGCGGTTGCTTTACGGGAGGGGGGGTCCAAGGAGGCTTAGACCTCTCTCCTAGGTCACAAATTTATACTATGTCACTATCACATGCCCCTCCCAGGCCTTCCATAAAATTAATAATCATTCTACAATTGGTTACCTTTTGTCGGGTACTATCAACACCACGTTTGTCAGATGAAATTTTCTGGAGTGGGATGGACATGCGTGTGTTTCGACAGGTTTTAGTTCACCGCTTGGTGCGTTCTTATTTGAAAAAGAGTATTATACCTGTTACGATTTTTATTTGTGCATAATATGCATAATATACGCTTTTACATAAATTTGGCGATTTTAACTGCAGTATGTCCACACATTTAAATTATGGTTACGGCTATTTAGGTAATTATATTTTCCCCGAAACGACAACGTTTGCGATGTTTATTATTGGTATTTGTTGATAATAATAGTATTCGGCCGTTCGAACTTCGAAGAAGGTACATTAGCAGCGATAAACCGACAATCGATACACTATAGGTATTCAATATTCAGCCATCGCCCCCGTCGAACGTGGATAATGTATTCTTGTTGTGCGATTTAGTATCCAGTTCACAGTTGGCAGTTACGAGTTTATAAACAAAAATATTCATTTAATCTAAGATTACCTATATTCAAACGACAATTTGAATCAAACTTGAAAAATATTTAAGATTCAGGTTAGTTAAAATTTTAGTTATTTTGATTTTTACAAAGTGCTTATCCATATTATTTTACACATAATATGTAGTTGATTTAAAAATTTAATCTAAGTAGATGATTTTGTGTTACGAATGTAATTTTTAATTTTTTTAATATTATTTATTTTAAAATTTTAATATATAATTCTTTGACATTAGAATATTAAATTTATCATTTATGTAAATAATTATAATGTGGTTTCTTTTCACATAACTTACACTTATGCGTTATGGGTCTATCAAAATATATATTGTATATTTACAAAGATTCGGAATTGACGACTTGATTAATTGTCTTGTAATTTTAAACATTTTTAAAATACTAGGTATGTTATGTTTCTTTTGTTTATGTAAGAATTAAATTTAAGAAATTTAAGAACAATTTAAAAACCACCACTGGTAGTAGATATAAATGATATAATATAGTTTAATTGAGAGTAATTTTACTATAGAAAATCAAACGTATACGGTGAGTCTGGAGGCAACGGTTTGAGACTGCATGTAGTCTGTAAGAAAACATATTGGTTACTTGTCGATGTCGCTACATCAACCAATAAAGACTGCGGTATAAATTCGCGACCTCATAGACTGTGGTCTAAATTGTAGAAGGTACATATACTTTCAAACGGGTAACCACAATTGTACCCGCTATCAATCAGTTTTAATAGGAAATGACGGCCATCAATAGTTTTTTTCCGCGTTCAGCCGTCCGAATTTCAATGAATATTATGCTACTTTTTTATTTAGAAAAAATTATTTATTAGTCTTAGTTAAAAATAAAAATTTTCACTTTAACTTTTAAATCAACTATATATAGTACAGTCTACATAATAAAAGTCATTTATGAGTTTTTTTGAAACATGATTCATGCATGATTGATGGCTCGAGGAAATGGCGGTATCTCAGTATTTTTTTAGTAAGTCTAGAACTTAATTACTTAGAATGTGTTGTTTCGTATCAGTGGTTTATGCAGGAATGTTCATAAGGGAGTGGTAGGAGGGATTTGAAAGTAAATAATTATTCATTTGTTACTAAATTACATATGTTTGAAAAATAATGTTAGTGTCTTAGTTCTAACTGTTATTAAATATAAAATATACACATATTATGAAAAAAAAAACTTTTACGTGTAATTATAAAAATATTGGATATATAGTTTTATTTTTATTGTGTTCAGTTTAATAATTGCAGACGTTTAGGTGAGGTAATTGAAAATTTAGTTATGGCTAAGACGTGCTCTAGACCCCCCTCCCATTCTCAACATACACCACTGTTTCGTATGATATACGTACTAAATATACCTCTATAAATATATATAAATGAGAGTATTATATTTGACTGAGTATTAATATCTGTAGCTACTGACTCGATTTACATGAGGTATTTCAAATATTGTAGATAATTTTCTATAGGAAGACGTGTAGGCCTAATAGCCTTAATGTTGTGTTGTGTTGAAGATGATTATATTATTTCTGTGCTACAGATAGATCCATTATGAGGACGACCAGTGTCATAAGCAGTTACGTATTTGGCACTACTTGTATAACTCATTAAACGTAGGTACATACTACATAAGGATGATACAAATCAATCAATTTATTGTATTAGTATCAGTATGTTACACAGATATTGTACGTAGTTAAATCAATTTTGAGTTGATCAGTATGCTAAAAAAGAGAGTGAATATCATTACTAGCTAGTATTAATAATAATTATAGTTTACATTCGAATTAACCAAAACCAATTGCGAGTAGAAAATTATATAATAAGTATATACATTTTATAAAATCCAGTAAGAAATAATGAACACGACTATTATTTTTAGAACAAAAAAAATATATTTATAGATATATTAATTTATGCACCATGTAAGTACATTAATAATTAATATGGTATAAGATGGGCCACGGCATTTTTCATAAAGGCATAAAGCTAGTATAGAAAAATAATTGTAATAACTATGGCTTGATGCATTAATGTAAAAAAGTAATCTTTAATTCAAAATTAATTATTAAAATAATTTTACTTTGAAGTATTTTCAAATATATTTTTTACTTTTAAAGTATGTATTTAAATATTTTGTTAAAATTATAAAGATACAAAGTTCTATTTAAAATCAAATCGTATTGAGAAGGTTTATCAATACAATTAATTGAAATGTTTTACAAAGAACCATACTTTATTTATCTTTATTTTTTATTAATATTGTATTTGAAATAGAATATAGGTTAGGGGTCACCAATTAATATTTTTGAAGGGTCACATTAGGAATCTGAAAATTTTCCGCGGGCCCTAAAAATTCTAAGTACGTATTTACATTATTAAAAAAACCAGTAATATTTAACAAAAATAATAATTTACAATAATAACACATATAATGTTGTCATAATGTGTGTTATTTATTCTTTGTCTGCGGGACGGATAAAATGTGTTGCCGGTCGTATGCGGCCGCGAACCTCCATTTGGTGATTCATGATATAGGTAATACATTATAGATATAATACATTAAGATCCTAAATATTTATAACTGAGTAATTAGAATTTTGTGAAATAATATATTTTGTTAGAATTTTGCATATAATAGTTAATATTACTTTAAAGTATGCAAATTTCAGTAATATTAATTGAGTCCCACGCGCAAATACTTTTGGGCTATTATAGAATTGAATTCAGCGATCATTTTTTGTTTGTTCTAGTTGAGTTACTTCAACGGCTTTTTAACCGTTAAGTGTTATCTAGTAAATACTACATGAAAGTTTGCTGAATAGTCTCCAACAATGTGTGTGTTTACAATGCTCAACCAGTATGATTCAATTATTTTAAATTAGTCTGGAGTAGGTACCTACTGTTTTCTAAATGTCTGTAATAATGTACCAAATTTTGATTTTTTTGTTGTCGATTCATACATGAAATTAAAAAAATATAATAATAATGAATATAAGGGTACATTATGTATACTATTTTGTACTTGATCCATATTTTTTTATTCATTATTTTATACTGTAAAAGTTGTAATGTAAAATGTACTTATCACCCATTTAGGTTGTTAAATAATTAAAATCAGTGAATTAAAGAATAATTAAAAAAAAAAAAAAAATACTTACATGAGTTACAACAAGTACGCCCTAGAACCTTGTCTTCAAATATTTTTGGAATCATTACATAAGAGCCGATTAATTATGAAAATTATATTTGATTTCATTCCACATCATACATACATTCAATGGTTTAATACTTGTAATAAATTGTATGATCACCAAGTATTTGGTACAACGGTGATAATTTTGAACGAATAGGTACAACCACGCCGTTGAATATACTTTTTCGTTCCGTATCGTAAGTCGTGCAAAGTGATTTCAAATAAATTAAATACCTAAAAGAACTGAATAGACGTCTCAATTCAATGTAATTCGTAAATGTATAGTGAACCTATTATGAGTAATATTAATCAAAGTTAGCGGTATACGTTACTAAGCAGGTAGAGTAGGTACGTATTAATGAGTATTAAATAAAAATAAAAATCTACGTATAGTATTGTACATTATGTTATATTCATACAATATTATCTCTAATCCATTATATCGTTGATATTCCATAGGCAGTATAGTAAATATTGAAAATGAAAAAATGTGTATGATATTAATGTTCTTATTATAAACGTTTTGGGTTTGATTATAAACCTAAAAGGTTTAGAAAATATTTTAAAAGTTCTTAGGTATGTCTAAGTATACATGTCGTGATGCCGTTGAATATTTTATTGGAACTACTTATAAAACTAAGTGTATACCTTTATTCGAGTATTTGATAATATAAATAGACTATTGAAATATATTTTTTTACACAATACATTAAATTGCCTAAAATTCTTTATATGCCATTCATGGTAAGTTAAGTTAGGTAACTAGTTACCATGTTCTACTACATCTAAATATAAAAATAATTTCTTTTCAAAGTCTCATGTTGTACAGTTACATAAAACATACACAAATTTTTTTGTATGTTATGTTGTATGGGTGTACTGAGCATGATGAGAGTATTGTAAAATATTTATATTTTAACTTTTACAGTGATGCCTATTGTATTCAATTTTAACTATCACAATTTCAAAGTTTTTGTATAAATAATTTTTTTAATCTATTATTAAGTTTATAGATATACTTATAATATAAAAAATATAAAGACCAGAGTTTACATATTCATATTTTTATAAGCAATTACATCTAGTAAATGGATTTTCATCAATCATATATAAACAAATTTTTATTTTGCATATTTTGAATACAAGTGCATATTTTCCATAAAAACGCATGTTTTTGCATATTACGCATAAATTTAAATGTTTTAGTTTAGTTTTATAATTTTGTATACAATTATTTTCTATAAATTTGGTCCACAACACAAAAATTGAAAATACTTTTAAAAATGTAATATTACGTTTCCTTAGATGATTATTACTTATTAGTTGGTAAGTAGATACTAGGTAGGTATACCTTATTCATTGCATACTGATTTTCATATCAAATATTTCTATCGTATCTATTTTGTCTAACATTATCGACTTATTGTCTTTCGTCAATACAACAGAACACGGACTAACAGACTGACGAGTGTAGTTTAAAATGTACATTCGGCAATAATCAATGTATTATAAAAACGTGTTCATTTTATATAACATTATTTGTGTTAGTTACTTTGCAATGCCTAAGTGTCCAAGTTCAATATTAGTATACGTATTACCACCAGCTTGAAAATTGATTGTCATGTTTTTCCAATAACGAACAAATTGTCTATATTTTCATCACAATCATAAAATATATTGTATATATAATATTTTAGTTTATTTTTTTCCATCATGAATTTTTTAATTTTATAATTTTACAATAAATAAATACCTAATTGTTATAATCAAAAATTATTTTGCATATTTTAAACTTTTAAGTGCATATTTTAAAATTTTAAATGCATATAAATCCAGTCTTTAGACATATAATATCCACACAGATAACTATTCATTTACGAGTATAAATATTAAATATAAATGATACGCAATGAGAACCTAAGAATTGGGCGATTGGGCTACAATGAATCTTTTTTCAAAAATATAATTGGGCCACTATTTTAAAGAAGCGTAAGTTTTTATTTAAAGCCAGAAAACGAAATTAAAATATAATTTGGAAGGATTATATTTTTAATGAAATACAAAATACGAAGACAAAAAATTATTTCTTTTTATTCTATTTTGAATGACAAAATACTTTTATAATTTCACATCCTGAATCAGCATATTTTTCGGGGTATTTTGATACATAAAAATCGAAATTTAGACGAATAGTTTATGTTTAAAAATTATAACGATAACAAATATTTAAAAGATATAAAATTAAAAAAGAGTTTCTTTTATTTTGATTGAAAATTATGTAAAAAAAAAAATAAATGTTTTTAAAAACATTAATGGATTTTGAAATCATCAGTGTTATATATTTGATAAAAGAAACGCTCTGTATAGTATATTATAATATAATCAATTTTAAATTAAAAGTAAATTGAAGTTTTAGAATTGAATCTACGATTAAATATTTTATAATATATATTTATACATTTATAATAGGTATATAATATAATATAATTGTATATATATATTAACTATATAATATACATGTATTTTATAATATATACATTTACTTAAAGTACTACAGTAGTGTAATGGATGATTCATTTATTGAATAACACTCATCATTTCAAAATGTATTAACATTAAAAAAATGTTGTTTTATTTTAACTGGAGATTAAATAAAAAAAATTTAAATTGATTTTGAAATAATGATTGTTCGATAAATGAATCATCCATTACACTGCTGTAGTACTTCTATTATATGTATGTATTATAAAATATATGTAGATTTTTTATATAGTTTATACAATATAATATATTTCAATAGTAAAATTAAAGAAAATTAATGTTTTTAATTTAATAAGAATACATTTTTCTTCACCACAGGGTGCATTAATATTTTAACTGAAAAATAAATTATTATTATGTTAACGAAAAAAAAAATAAGGTGCACGTTTTCTAATTTACTATATTATTTATTTTATTATCTTTAAAATCTATGTTGTTTTAAGTACAAATCTATTTGTAAATGGTTTTAAAATTTTTATTTTAACCTAATACTATTTCAGTATTTCTTAATAACTGCGGTAGTATTATTAAAGCAGTTTAAACTACTACTACTACTACTACTACTACTACTACTACTACTACACACACTTAATAATATTGTTATTTGTACAATTATTAAGTTATTTCCTGAATCATATATTTAATTTTATCTTTTCTTTGACAACCAAAGTTTAGTACTTATTGCTCAAATGACTATTCTTTGTTGAGAAAAATATTAAGAAAGACAACTTATAGTACGGGGAGATTATCTTCAATAGTATATTTCTTTCATAAATGAATTTCGTTCAACAATAGGAGGGGTTTTGAAATTAATTTCTGTAATTGGATTAGGTTAATAAGAAATTCCTATTAACCTAAAATTAATACATTATAGACGTGACTAAAATAGTGTCAAGTGTCAAGCGTCAAACGGCTGTAATAGTTTAAAAAGATTGACACCGCGAGTACACGGGTATATATAATATAGTCTATAATGATTGCTTTCTGTATAGTTTTCCAAAATGCGTCCACATTATACATAATAATCTTCACATATTTTGTTGCTAATAAGAAATAAGTCACAGTATGTATTATTATTAATAATTTTTACAGAATTACAATTTATAGGCTTCCAAAGTATTTTTACTCATATAAAATATATTTTAGTATTATTGTGATAAGTAGGTAAAATTTATGTAATATACCTACCTAATACAAATAAATGTATAATCTATATGACTATATTAGTATATTTTAATTTTTAATAGACAATAGTAGTACAGTACTAATAGTACTTTTAGACGTTTTTCTTACCTATTTATTTTAAAACTACCTATATAATAATACAATTAAATTTAAAAGTAGATATATACGCTATATATAACAGAGTATAATTATATAATTATTTCGACTAAAATTGTATTTGTAATTAAAATATAGTTCAATGGTTTACGGATTGTAAATTATTTACGTGTCGACTTTTCACTATTATAATTTATATTTATATGTAGTTTTATAGTTTTATAGTGTAAAATGTTATACATAATATATTTGCAGTAGAAAAATCAAAAAAAAAAATAAATAAATCAGATAGGTTGATATAGCCGTAAACTAGGTAAAGTAGATCAATAATATAATGTATTTTGATAAATAAATTTAGGTTTCAAATACAAAAAAATGTAGTTTAAATGATATATATATTTTAAGTTCGTATTGTTGGGATTGTAATTATTTTACAGTAGAATAAAATACATAATATAACCAATTAAACAGTTTTGTAAAACAATTGGGTAGATATTGCGTTATGTTTCGAAATATTGATTATAATTGAAAATTTCGTCTGAGCATAACAGACTAACAGAGTATAATATTTAGTAAAATTAAATAACAAATATTTACTTTGTAAGCGGTAAATACGATTAGTTTATCATGGTTAAAATGTACAGGAGATTAAATTAGGCATTATGTATTCAGTATTCATAAATAAGTTTATAAATATGGCTAATTTAGTAGAATATTTTAAATATTTTTATATTGATACAATTATAGGAAGCATAATAATTTTTAAAATTAATTTTATATTTTATGTAATTAAAACCTAAGATATTTTAATTTTTATCTATTTTTCTAATATATTGTAATAATAATCTCAATGTAGCTTATAAATTATTTTACAGACCACAATATTAATACAAATTATAATTACGGTACAAATTTAGAGTTTAGACTGTTGTACCTAATTAATAGTTAAAATTATTGATGAAAATAAAATTTCGATTTTAAAACAGTTACTTTACGACGATTAAATTATGAAATAATATATTATGATTTTCGTTGAATTTCTATTTTTTCTC
The DNA here is from genome assembly GCF_020882245.1 of Rhopalosiphum padi. Lineage (NCBI taxonomy): Eukaryota > Metazoa > Arthropoda > Insecta > Hemiptera > Aphididae > Rhopalosiphum > Rhopalosiphum padi. The sequence goes on from NC_083598.1 coordinate 36,857,422, forward strand.
TATTTATCATATTTTGCCTTTTATAGTCTGATAACCAGTGCTCGAATTGGGAGGGGGGTGCACAGGGTAATGGAGCTCCCCTACTGTTTATTTATTTTTTTTGAGTACCCAAACTTTATATTTTCACAGTAACGGGGGAACGTTACAAACTTATGTTCAAAATAATTTTCATTAAAATGTGGATTTCAATTTATAATATAACGAATTTTACAATTTTCAGTATCAAAATTATTTTTGATAATAGTTTATTAATTTATTATTATTATTATCACTTCTATGGCCCTATATATTTTTTTTATAGTTTGCTTATTAATTAATTATAATATCACATTGTTTTTTCCTATAATTTATTGTACATTTCTATTCTGTGGACTAGTATGAAGGTAGGATTAAAATATCTGTGTAGCTTAAAAGTGGTATTCAAAATATAAGCAAGGTTGTCAAGGGGGGGGTCTGTGTTAAGTAATTGTGCACTTGGAACGCAGTTTTTAAATCGTTGGATTGAGCTCCTCTACTTAATTTTTACTAATTCGAGCACTGCTGATAACAAATACTAAATAAATAGGTAATTTTGTATTTTAGTAAATGACTTAATGGGTTTGCGTTGTTGGTTTGGTGTGTATTAAAAGGTAAAATCAACAAAATCATTACGAAACATAATGTTTCACCGGCGAAAAATGATTAAATATAATTTATAATCCACAGTTACCGACAAAAAACAATCAGAAATAAATTATATACGATTTTATCGAATAAATAAATTATATGTACAAAATATTAGAATGTTTAGTAGAATAGCTCAACATATTATTGGTGTTGCGTTGTGAAGTTGATGAATGCTCGACGACTCATCATATAGACACTCCTTGTATATAGAGAAGGGCTATTATATAACATACATCGGGGAAGATGGAGTTTTATCGGTAGTAACTTGTAAGTGTGTCGGAAAATTGATAAATCGATGAAAAAAATAACGGAAATCGTATAGTCAGTCGTCCGTTTTCAAACCGCTTGCTATACCATAATATATATATATTATTATTATAAATCCGGCGGCGGAGGTCACGCGTGTATAGATCGTCGTGCGGCCATGTCTACATTATTATTATACGCGCTTATGTAATAATAATATATATAGGTAGGTACATGACAATACACGGAGATATGACTTATCCTTATCACCGGCGGGGCATAATAGCCGTGTATATGCGTGTGTGCTTAGGAAGGGGTGGGTCTTTCGGGCAAGGATCGGGGAAAGGATGGTGGTTGGTCATCAGTGGCGACGACGACTATACACAACGGTGGTGGTGGCAGAAGAACGGGAGCAGAAAGTTTCGTCTAAACGAACACTGACGCGCGGTAGTATAATATTTTGTGTGCGGGGGCGGTGGTCACAGGGTCGGCGGACAACAGATAGTGCAAGATGAAGTATAGAAGAAGAAGAAGAACAGGACGTGGTGTCGGTTTCTCGGTGGCGGTGTCACTGTCTGCGCGTATACATATTATATAGGTATACGCGTATTATATTTATTATACGTATGTACCGCACGTTATCACGCGACATGCGGGCGAACGACTTTGGTGCGCGCGCATTCGAAAGGGTGGCGGCGGTGGTGAATGGTGATGATGGGCTCTCCGCCACTACCCTTCGCGCCGGCGACAGCGTGAGAGGGCGCAATATTATACTCTGCTCAGCTGACTGTGCGCGCGCGACGTACACGCCGAACGGTGGCGTATGTATGTATATACGTTTATTGTATCGCTATGACGTAGTCGTACACACGCGTACAACACACCGTGCTACCAACTTTGCGGCGCGCCGGCCGATACTTTTTCGTGCCCGTCAGTGGCGATGCCGCAGCCGTTCGGAGCTTTATTATCGCCGCCGTCGTTACGGCGCACCCGTATCGCAGCTTTCGCCGCCGTTTCGTATCGCCGCCTACGTCCTACGTCGTCGTCGTCGTCGATGCCGCCGTCCGACGGCAGCAGCACTAACGACAATAACAACAACAACGCGTCCGACACCACCGGCCCTTATCGCTGTCGCTGATTCCGCCGCGCTCGCAGTGGTCAGTCGCACCGCCGAGTGCACGTTCGTCCCGCACGGCCGTCGCCGTTGCCGTCGTCGTCCCGACCGGTGCCGTCGTCGTCGTCGTCGTCATCGTCGTCGCCGTTATTGCCGCCGCCGTCGTCATTACCACTGTCGTCGCAGTCGCCGTCGCCGCTTTTGTACTATCGAACGGCGGCCGCACCTCAGCACGCTCGCAAAGCTATTATCACTCAGGTACAGTCGCTGCTATTATCAACGGTCTCGCGGAAACACGAGATTCCCATCAGCACTGACACCGCCGCCACCACCACTACCGTCGCCGCTACTACTACTATCGCTAGCACAACCTTCACCGCCGTCGCCGCCGCCGCCGCCGCCGCCACCGACTGTTATACAACCGCTACGATACTATTACTACGACTCGCCACGCGTCGCCGTAAGTACACATGATGCGTACCTCACCCCGTGTTGTCTGTCCGCCCCGCCGAACACCCCGTGTGCGGGTGGATTTATTGCTAGTAAATTTTTGCAATTTTTTTTCACTCCCAGGAGGGTTTTTATTATCCCCGCGTGCGATCACAGCTTTTATTCATTCGTCGTTATTTTTCCCGCCGCGGGAAAAGTCGTCTGAAAAACTAATTAGGCACGCTGCCAATTTCTTTCACAATGGAACTGGGCCACCGCCGATGTGTAGGTATATAGCGTACATCGTATATAGTTATTGGACTTTATGATAAAAACTCGCCGAAAAGAAACCACTCTATTGCCAATACGGTTGGGCGCCCGCACGCTATAAAATGTATACTACTATATATCAGCCCCCTAGAAGAACTTTTCTAATTTCCGGTTTCGTTTGAAGAGATCGAAAAACGGACATTATCATAATTTTATGTGCTCGTATTTGTTACTCGGCCGGCGGATCACCGTACACCTTTGATCATCGTCGGCACGTGAAAAAGGATCGAGAACTTTTCGGTTAAAAGACAAAGGGAATTCGTGTTGTTAAAATTGGACACAATGTATATTAACTATTAAGCGTATTATATACTTAAACCCGGTATTATTCCGATTATTTTGTTGAGTCTTCTGCCGACTCAGTCTAAAATCAAAAAAAAAAAAAAAAAAATTGCGGCATTGACTTCACATAATTCTTAACGCAGTCTTGAAGTTCTGCTGTATTTACTATTACTTATTATGGCTATTTACGACAACCCGAATAATACTCGGATTTTAACAATCTTATTACACGATCCGTTGCCTTAGATAAGGAACGGTGGACGAGGAGTTGCCGTCGGTGGTGGATGAGGATTAGAGAAGGGCGCGGGGGAAAAAAATTGTTTTCAACAAAATTTACGAGAAAAATCGAGTTTCCACTCGCCAACTGGTGACGCCACCCTCGTACACATGACGTCACGCTGGTATTATATGAACTAGATTTTCTTCTTGCCGAATGAAAACTCGTTTTTCCTTTTGGCCATTAAAAACCGACAATATTGATCAAGTGTCGTATGAAACGTAATTTATATATTATATTATTATTATATATTGTATAGCGAACACCGGCATGACGCCATACCAAATAATATTATATTTATCATATCATGCTCGTATTATATACGTAATTATGTATAACTTTTCGACATCACGACGACGCATAGATACATAATATGATATATTTTTATCTTAAAGCACACATCCAAACTACTTGCGTGCGTATTATAATACACGGTTATCAGCGGTGTAGTAGGTACCGATATTATAATAACGGAAATGTCATTTCTCCGCACTACAACCGTTTTATTTCACGCGTAGACACTGTGTAGGTATGCGAGATCGATTTGCTGAGCTTCCTGCATAGACCTACCGCACTCGTGTCGGGTATCAATGAAAACGTGTTCACTGCTAACCATTATACGAAACACGCACGCACGCACGCACACACACACACACACACATACACACACACATGCGTGTGCGTGTGCACACTATTGTTTCGTTCATCATTTTATACGATAGTAGACACTTACCGATATACTTTTGGCGTGTCTTTGCCTTATATATATATATTGAATGCATAGTACGTCGTGATAGCTGTATAATAATAATATATGCCGAAATGCCAAACATTTCAACTGTGGCAGACCGATGATTATGTATTATATTATATAAGTTTCGTCGGTATCGGTTTTGATAATTCAGTGTATATACCGATACAGACTTATATATCTGCTGGTTGCACGGATATCAAAAAGCAACAAATATCACGAGTAACGTATGGATAGGTAAATATACCACAGACAACAGACAGGAAGAAGGCATATATATATATATGTATATATATAAATATATATATAACATAAAGATCTTTTGAATTCCAGTATACTGCTGTTTGTAATCATTATTAGTGGACCGTTTCCGAATGTGTAGACTATGCGGATGTTGGCGTCCCCGTAACGTTCCCTCTGTACCATCATGCATTGCGTTTTCCACGAGTCGATAACCACAATATTATATGAATGCATAGTGTTATCAATATTTCAAATGTTATAAGGCCGAAAGAATATAGGTACAAAACAATTCCGTTTAAATCGATAAAATAATATAGAAATTGTGGAGCAAACAATTCAATTTATTTGTTTAAAAATGTTCTAAAATAAATAAGATAATAAAAATAAAGTTATTTTATATATTAATACAGAAGTGCAAAAAATAGTTTAATCAAACCTTGAATGGTATGCTTTGTATTATTTCCTCGAAAATATTTATTATTAATATTATTGAAAAGTTACACCTACATTATTTTTTAACACACAAATGACCAACTAATAAATAAATGCATTTTCATAAATCATTATAATTAATATTTTTGAATATTGTTCTATATGAGATTTTAAGCATTATTAATGTTTTACCGAAATAATTTCATACAAAATCAAAAGTATTTCTAATTTTTAATAATATCTTTTTAAATATCTTTATATTCATTACATTTGAATCGATGTTATTATATCATAGTCTTATATTAAGTATTTTATTTTGTAATAAACGAATGACTCATAGTGTTATTACACAAGTTTTGTAGCAAACAATTAGATTTACGGTATTTAATTGTGTAACACCCACCGTGTGACCTAGTATGGGCTATCAAAGTGTTTAAAAAAGTTTTAGGATTTAACTTTTCAAAAAGTTCTGGTGAACTTCATTTTACGCCAATATAATCCCCAGACAATTAGTTTTGTTTCACAATAAATAACATTATATATTATTAATCGTTTAAATTCGATAGGCGTTTACGGTAACACGTTTTTTGATGACTAACATAAAAAACAACAACGACATAGGTTAGGTAAAATAAATTGAATGTAAATAAAAAAAAAGATCGCTGTTGTAGGTACCTACTACCTACAGTATTGAGCGAACAGACTATTAATTTTGAACGAACATTGAAATATGTGTGTTAAACATTGCGGTTTTATTTGTAAACGGTGTGAATTGTTCGGTATTGCGGGCTTAAGTAAATTATATATATATGCAATTTTGTTTCATTGAATATTAGAAGTTATTGCCTGTATTCTGTAGATACTAATGAAACATTTAACAACACAGTATTAATATCAACAGTAACATTTTGTATTTAATAAAAATAAAATCCAAATGAGATTATTATATTATGACGTTTGTATATTATATTTAGGGTTTTAAAAATTTAATTTTGTTGTCTTTGTTTTGAAGTAATTAGGTTTATCATACGAAAAATAACAGTTAAATTAATCAATTTACGAGATTAGGTGTTCTTTTAAGTTACTGGTAAAATTATAATTTATAAAAATAAATATTTTTAATTAATTACCTTTAGTTTTCATATTAAATATTACGAGTTACGAGTATATTAATCAATGCATAATACGGGATGGAATTTTTTAATTTATTTTAGAAGTGTTTTTAAGTTTTACCAAGTAATTTTAACCAAGTTAAGTTTAATTTTAAACTTAACATCGTAATATAATGATAAAACTATAAAAATCTTCTATTAGAAAAACATATTATGAATAAAAAGTTTAGCCATTTGTAAATATGTAAGCAAAATATACTCTAATTTAGGTATGTCAAAAGTAAAGTATCAATCGACTGAACCAAGAATATTGATTAGAATACTATGCAAGCTAAATAAAATACTTTTCGAAAAAAATATTCTATACAAATGTATAACAATTATTTCTGGGAAAGTACATAATATATATACAAAATTATCTATTACTCTCTCTCTCTTTCTCTCTTTCTAACATATTTACGATACAAAATAGAAATTGTATTTTTTTTTGTTTTGTTTTTTTTTAATTTTCACTTAATTTCCCAATGATCTTAATGGTCGCACATAAACAATGAGTAGATGGTCGTGTGTTTGACATGTCTGCTCTAAAACGATATCAATGATATTATAGCTAATATTTTTTTGTAATCTTATTGGTATTTTATAATAAAGTAAAATTATGAAAAAAATTCAAATACAAGGGTGATGAGGAAACATTATCCCTAAAAAATATAAATCGAGATAACAAATATATATTTTAAACATGTAAACAGGAAATTAATATTTCCAATGTTTTAAATGTATAATTTTTTTTTTTTTTAAGTAAGAAAATGAACTAAAATTTCATGAAGTTATTCGGTAATTTGGACCGAGAAAAAATTAACTGTGATAGTAGGAACCTAAAAGTCACTGTGTGAAATTCCCTTATTCTTCCCATATCATTTAAAATTCGTATGATACATGAATAATTGCCAAAAAATAATAGTTACGATTGATCGCTTCCGAGAATAAGATACTGTAAATATTTTTGAAGTATTATCGAAGCATAAGAATATCGATAAAATACAAACAATTATTTGAAACGTGTGGGATTGATACAATCTGTGAAATAAAGAAAAAGTATTTCTATTGTACTAAAATATATTTTGTATTGAGAATAATATTGGGATGGCCAGAGAAATATTTTGTAAGAAAGCCGAAGGGGTAAATGCAATAACTATAGGATGGCTATAATATAAGATATGGATTATTGAAGTGTAGAAAAAAAATTTTGAGTATGTTGTATTTATAAAAATAATAATTAAAGTAGACGTGGGATTTATTTTTGACTTTGGTGGTCAACAAAATGTTCATTTATTTTGACATAATAATACGTAATTTCTTATTCAGTCACAACTAGGATTATAACACAAACAAAGTATAATATTTTAATATATAGTATGTACAGTTAATAAAGAGAAGCTTGATTCAAATATGTTTATAAATTAAAACAAGAAAATTGAGTATAAATTACTAAATAAAGAAAAAGTTTTATTAGGTACTTTAAATTGCAAATATTTAATCAGTGATACTAATAGTGATAATTTATATAGGACATTTGTTTAGTATCTATTATCTTGTAAGCTATTTTTTTCATGAGGGTTTAAATGCTTAAAAATATACTATTACTCAACACATTAAAAGATCATAATGTCATGAATATAATAAATTATCTGAAAATTATTTTCAAGAGCGTTGGTTTTATTCTTTTTAATTTTTAATTTTCAAAGTTTACAAATTTACAACATCCTAAAATCAAGAACAATCTGTAATCTTTAATTTTTTTATTTTGGGTTACCTCGAGTTGAAATCAATTTTTGCCTTAAAATGGTTCTAGTATCGATAATATATTATAATATTTTTATAACTGACTATAAGTAGATTCCAGAGATTATAATGCCTGGACTTGATAAATTATTGATTAAATTTGACAAATTAGAATTTTAAAAGTTTTATTTTGATATATTATTATAAATTGATTCTGTAAAAATACAATATGTTCGTTCAAAATTGATTTTCATAAGCTTTTACGTGTTAATTCAACTACTAAATAATATTGAAACTTGAGACCATTTGGTTCTATAATACGTTGGCATGTGGCCTACTCGAATCAGTGGCGTGACTGATCAATACTACCAACTCATAACAATGAGTTGTTCGTCTTTTACTTTCTCGTATTTTTTATATTCATTAAATTTATATTATTCATCACATTTTTGTTGGTATCATATATTATATTATATTTGTCATTGAATATTAACTACATTTTTATTGCTATCATTATTTACTAAACTTTGTGTTTAATAATTTGAAAATATTTATTTAGGCGTCATTTTATATTTTAGTAAATTAAACGATACGCAAATAATTTTATTACTTATATCTTACGTACAAATTTAATTTAATTTTAAACATTTATAAATTATATAATATTATTTAAATATTAGTTCATTAATTGTAAAAGAATGTAATTTCTATATTGTATTGTAGAGTAACGTACATTATATGATATGTTGTTTATAAGGTGTCAGTGTGTTTTTATTCTTCAGCTGACTAGCTTTGTTAGCCAATAACAATTGAACGTCACAATGTCACATTAAAAGTGTAAAACAAATTTCAGTGGTTTAATGACAAGTATTTTTTTTCTTTATTCTTCTTATCCTTGTTTTACTATCTTTCTACAACTTTGGTTTGAGAATTGTCGAGGTCTAACGTGTATAACCAATAGTTTCGGGTATTTCTAATTTGAAACTAAGACAAACTCATGTCGTTCCATAAAACAAATATCGTCGACAAAATCGTTTCTTGTATTGGCTTTTATAGCGATGGGTATTGTTTTTGCTAACAATACCTATGTATTTATGGTTGGTCAGCACGCACAACCGTTTATGCTTTGTTTTCAACGGCAGAATTCGTTATTTCGTTGGTTATTAATTATTTTAGAATTTAGACACATTTAAAAATGCACAGGTATATTTTTTATACCTTATGATTAAATTACTTTTACATCGCTTACAAAATAAGTGGTTAAGGAGGAAGATAAATAAAAATAATTGTTTAACCGAATTTTGTCAACTGGAAAATTATTAATATGAGTACTTTTTTGATATAAAGTACCTCAAAAAGTCATAATAATACTCCAAGTTAATTTGATGATTATTTTTAAATCATCTTTAATATAAAATGTTGGGTATTTTAATGTCATTTTTTATTTAGATAACATCTAGTTTAATATAAAAGTAAATAACGTAATAGTATATTATATTTTAAGTTATGATACTTAGTTTTAAAGATGCTAGTAGAAATTCTGGATCTGAATCTATTGAAAATATATTCATTTATAAAATGGTTTTACGTAAAACATTGATAATTATCGATAATTTTGAAATCCTTAATTAAATAATTATATTATAAAAAAAGATTATTTTTTAAGTGGAAGTATCTTATTTCAGTAATTATCATTCAGTTAAAATTAACTTTCCAATTGAATTATAAGTCTGTAATAAATATTAAATACTAATATTTAGATAGTAAAAATGATCATCATATCCTTTTCCTGATCGCAATAACCGTTTCAGATAACTTTGATCAAACTTTAACCGAACTAGTAAAGAGAGGTTCATTAATTTTGTAATTCCCATAAACCCTAAAATGAATGATTAATTAAAGATGTACAATTATTTAAGACGTCTAAACTGTTTTAATAGTGATTTATATACAAAGTAGTATTTTCTCCGATTAATATTATTGTCAAATCTCGTATTATATAATATTGTTATAAATATTATAAATTTAAGCTGTAATTACTTAGAAAATATTCATGTTATAAACTTATTACTCTAATTTATTTCAAAATATATTTGGTAAATACAACATAATATAAATATAAATCGCTTTTAAATATAAAAAATTTTACCACCATAGCCCCTCTAAATTCCTTATTAGGACAATTTTTTTTCAATTTTTGGTAATTAAACATGTGAATATTTGTATTGGTTTTGATGTGTAATATTATTTATATGACATTAATTTGGATATATTATATATTAGGTAGGTACCTATTATTTTTCTAACTATTATAAACGCGTGCGTGCTGTAAACTAAATTATACAATCGTTCTACCTAGTTTTGAAAGAAAGTGAATGTTTGATATTATTTATACTTTATAGAGTTATGCATTTATTTATAAAATAAACGAGTAAAGTTAATTTATTTTATACTATGTATATGCAGTAAGGGATTCAATCTCTTTTTTTTATTTAAAATTGAAAACCTCATACTCGCGTATATATTTTTAAACCGTGGTGACTCAGTGATTACACTATAGATATTAATAATGTTTACTGTTATTTATTATTATCTAAACAATCGTTTTTAAAACATCATGGTATAATATGATTATGTTATAAAATATAAATTCAAGCTGTGTTTTTTTTTATCATTATTGTAAGTGTATTGAATTTATAATTAAATTGAATTCTGAAAGACACATCATAATTTACCCACGCTCGAGAAAGCACAATTATTATTAACTATCCATACCGTAATGTTTTTCTCCCGGTGGACATTGTTAAGAATAGGAAACTTCATTAAATCAATAGGGGTTTATATTTTATTTTAATAAGATAATGAAATTTTCATGTTTAATTTCAAAGGGTATAGTTTATCGGAATTTCCACACGAGTTACACCGGCACATCAGCCGTCCATAGTTTCATCGTTCAGTCACACGATATGATGCGGGTTGCTAGTGATGACCACCGGCCACCGCCCACCACGTGCGAGGTCAAATGTGTGGCAGTGGTATCGCCGATGGTAGATGACCGACAATTTATAAAGACTATGAAGAGTTATTAAAAAGAAAAACGCGCCCCGGTTAGATGGTAACGCACAAGCATGTACATATTATAATAATATAGTAATTATTATTATTATTATTACGGTCAAACTGTGTGTTTACACCTCATAGCAAAACATTATTTGCACATTTAACCCTCAGATCATCCTTGCGTATGTATGACGTCATATCAAGCGGCTCTAATACACATCACTACGAGTGTTTGAAGCGCACTTGAAAGACGAACGAACATTATATATGAAACACAGTGTTTTAATGTTATTAAAAAATAATAATAATAAAATTGTAGAACATTTTTTATCGCACACAAAGAATGATGATGAAAAAGGGTAAAAAATACGAAATAAAAGATTGATTGATCGGCTGGTTAATTTGCAGGCGCGTGGGGGTTACACGGAGAGTATCGAACCCTCCAGGGTGCCGCCGCCTCACAAATAGTGTATTGGATGCGAGTTTTATGGGTTGCCGTATCCATCTATATAATATGAATCTATAGAATCTATATGATATGTGTGTTCGACGTTCGTGTAAAAATGAAAATTTCGTCTTACAGTCTTGCTCAGGGCAGAAATATTGAAAAAAAAAATAGAACGACTAGAGAACCTAACCTAACCTAGAGAGAATTGGAACCAAAGAGTAAACAACCATTATAGTCATTATACTATATAACATATTATATACATTTAAATAATACTAATGAAAAAAATAGTTTGTTACATGAACGAAACAGTCTCCGAGGCGTTTATGTAGTAGTGATATAAATGATATGCGGTTTGCACAGATGCGCCGCGAACGTCATAGAACCACTGCGGTCGGTCGCCGCTAGTTTATTATCAATAAAACAATATAATATATTATACGGTACGTTCATACCTATATGGAACGCGTAGGTATGACAAATGACAATTATATACAAAACAATATTTGCGTGCGTTTGGCGTTTATATCATGTATATATACAATATAATATTATTATATATATATATATATATATATATTATTTTTACGTTAAAGTAATAAACGCGCTCTCGTACATAAATAATATATTATATAAAATAACGCATTTTATAATATAAAACATAATCTCGTTATACATGTATCGTGTTTTAAATCATTATAATATATTACTTACAATATATATCATACTAGTAGTTTATTGTAGTTATTGTATTATGTGCGATCGCGTTTTCACACACGCGACTATTTTTTGCTGGCGTCACTTGTTGGTTCAGGTGTCGCACGAGTGCTACACGTTAAACAGCGTATAGGTATAAATGTATAATTTGTGTAATATATATATATATATGTTGTCTGTAGAAAAAATTACGAGGAAAGGAGGGCTAAGGGAGATCATAAGTAAAAAAATTAAACATTTTTATCGCTAATATTATAGATAAAATTGAAAATATTATTAAATTAAATTTTTTTTAGTTATCATGTTGTCATAATATCGTTTGACATCGATGTTTATAAAAATAATTAAGGTTTATACGCATTTTGTCTATATGAGTACATGACACATTTTTTTGAAAACATTTCAGATGATGACCGGCAAACCTCCGTTTGAAGTCTTAAAACTTTGTCTGTATTATATAATATATATATAGATATAATATGATATAATATCATTACCTATTATAATTAGGGAAACGTGGGACATAGCGGGCACGTTCTATATTTTATGTCTTATATTATACTGGTAACAATTATTAAATAATTGATAATTAGAACCTTTGGTTTTATGATATCAGGTACCTAGTAACAGTTTCATGTTCATACATCAAATATCTTATCAGTAATAAATTTAAACCATCACAAGGCCCTCTTATCAGTTAGATAAACTGTTACTTTTTTTTAAGCTTCATGTTATTTGTTTGCTATAACCGTTTTTTATTTTTGCATTGTATATTAAGTGTTTTTAACTTTATTTTAGTAATACTAAGAATTTTTAAAATTACTTGCAGTGTATTTTTATATACTACGTGAATATAAGTAAAAATATCTAAATCTATATTATTCGAACAGAAATATTAAGTGTGAGCAAAAATGATCCAAACAAATTATTTTGTTTTGTAACGACTTAAAATAAAAAAGAAATATTTTCAAAAATGTTAACTTTTCCATTTATATATTTTTAAATAGATATTTTTACCTAGGATATTATATATCCGAATATTTGTATCGGACTCCGTATTAAGTGTACGCATACAGTTTATATAAAAATAAGTTTATGTTTATTCATAATAAAAGGAATTATTTTATATTTTCAAGCAATTAGCAAGTTCTTTTGGCCCAGACATCAATGTTTTCATTGATAGCCTTTAGAATTACAAATAAACTATAGATCTGGTTCAATAAATTCGAGCAATGGAGAATAAAAATAAATGAAAATAAATGATTACACATCACCTTTACCTTGGCGCCTAAAAGTCAGTCCTCCAATAACATTCAATAATAAAATAATTCCCATTGTTAACTCGGTTAAATACTTGGTCATTCATCTCGATAAACGTCTAACTTTGGCTACCCACATCAAAACTAAAAAAAATATTTCAAACTTCATCGTTTAAGACACCTTTTGTGTTCAAAAATTATACCCAATGACAAATTTCTCCTCTATAAATATTATCTAATAATGATTTACGAAATCTACTAAAGTCTCAAATCTAAATTTATTTCAAACCTTCCGGTCAATCAATTTACGCTTATCGATCAAAGCTGTTTTGTACGTTAGCAATATCACTCTTCATAACGACTTAAAAATTCCTACCGTCTTAGTACTTGCTTCCACTCACTATAAAAAATTCTACTCACTTAAGTTCACCTAAATCCCCTAATATCAAATCTCTCTTCTATTAAGCTACCAGATAATCCTCGTCTCTTAAAGGGTAATTGGCCACGTGACTTCCTTAAAAGAAAACTAAAAAAAAAAATGAAATGAAACAAAAACACGCTAATAAAACAAAACCATTCAAGTTGATGTAGTGTCACTGGACACCCACTTCATTCAATCGTCAAGTAATGTAACCTTTTATGCTTATTAGTTATTGTTTATTGTATTTTTTGTATACAGATATTAATTATATTAACAAAATAATAATAATAAAATAAAAATATCTTTTAAGTACTTTTCCCCTATAAATACAAGTATTATAATTATATTTTTATATTGTGCGTGTACAAGTTATTTCAATGAATATAATTTCAAGTCGATTAATTTTATTGTATAAAAGTGTATCAGTGATTAATATGCATGAAAATTGAATAATATTCGTGGGACGTTTCCATTTTTCTCTAGGTATGAAGCAAAATGGAGCAAATGATGCTTAAGCATATTTTAATCTTTAAATAGTTTAATTGTACACGATACTTAACTGAATGTTTTAAATATTCTTTACATATAAATATTCGAATACTAAAAAGTAAAAGATTTAAATTTCAAATTAAAATTTTTGAGTAAACTATAGCTTTTGGTACCTATTAGCTTCCCCGTTCTGTACCGCGTTCACCATATTATTTAATAATAATTATTATTATTATACACCGTTGCGGTAGGTAGGTACTAGGTATATAATACGTGTATGTATTAGTGTGTTACATTGTATATTAAGTACTGTTGTTGTTATTATAAGCGATTTGCTATACAACATTAATATGCTAATACACGACTTATGGCAATACGTTAAAGGTACATTCGCGACGTTTACGTTATCATGGCGTATGTGCCACCGCGCACCGGTCGCAAAACGATCGATTCGTGTTTACGCGCGCACACACGTCGGTTGGCCGCGTGTACACATATTACGTTGTGTCATTAAAATATACAGCGACGGTTCTATCGGCCGTGTATAATATTATATATTGTGTACAATAATATTATCATACTCGTATGACTCTGCATATATTTATAGGTACATGACGTATATTAATATGTACAACACGGAGGTCTCGGTGTGCGCGGGATGGCGTGTTATTACGACGTGTACGGTCCGTCCATCCGTCCGTGACCGGTTACGCGTTCGCGTGTCATCGGCCGTTGATTTTCATTTCTATTTTCGCTGCTGTCGCGAGACCGTTGTATATAGGAGGTACCAAACGCGTATAAAATAATATGTATAATAAACGGGTACGTACGATTTCGCTAACTCATTTATTCATTTTTTTTCTCGACCTTTCTCGCTATGTATATATTATAGGTAAGCAAGTATACCTACCTACCTGAAGCTACACAAACACACACACACACGCGCACGCGGGCGCGCGCGCGCACGCACACCTATAATATGTTATAAACCTCCATCGTGTATATATATAATACCGATTTCGTATTCGACGCGTTGCGACCCTTACCACACCGAAATATCTTAATTTTCGCGTGACGCGCAAAAATCGTTTACGCGTTCACGCAGCGCTTGAACTCCGCCGCTACACGGTTTTATATGAAACTTAGCTAGCAAAGTTCACTCGTGTTTTTATTATTATTATTAAAACATGCAGTGGTGGTGTGCAGTATACAGGCGTATACGTTAAGGGTTATGAATGCGTGTGTGTGTGTGTGTGTGTATGACACGGTAATCGCACATGGTTTATTTATACTGTACTTATCAACGGTAGTCAAACGCGGCCGGCCGGTCGGCATGCGGTGTGGTGGTGGCGGGGTCGTCTTATCATCTGGATCGGGCCGCAAACGCACCATGACGACGTTTCTGTAATATTATATACCAACTATTCGCATTAAAATTAGTAGGTACACTGAATGGCTGACGTCTTTACCACTCTGCCCGTGTATTTTATGGTTTTGAAACTACTCGTCTGTTCTCCACACATAATCAACCTCCTCGCTATATCGCTGACTGTTGAGGTATATCCTGTGTGATGGTATTGCTTACGCCTAGTGCGGTAGACTTGGCGAATCCGACGAAGCAGCGTATTTTACGCTATAATACTAGTATATGAACGATATTAGGAATAATAATAACAAAAATATATCAATAATAGCTTCGAAGTTTACTGCCGTTAATTAACTATGAAATATCAACAACAAAAATTATATAATATTATATTGTATACAATACATAAACAATATTTAATCAAAAACTGAACATATGTATAATATACAAGTTGTAGATTAGTGGTTAAAGTGAGGACCGAGTCTAGCTTCTTATTAAAGTTACAATTTTGTGCCCCTTTAGTTTTAATTCCAAAATTCCGTAGAGGGTTAAAAACGCACAAATGATATAAATGAGGTAGTATCACCAATTCACCAATTATCATTTTCCGGGAAACATTTTATAGTATCATGAAAATAACCAATCATTGATATAGTGATATAATTTATAGATCTTAAGAGGACGTCATACCCGCATGTGTTGTCTCAGTCTTACGAACGTAAGACATGGAAAATTTGCGTTCAGCAGGTCCAATTTTATGCTGTTAGCATTAATATTGGAGTCAATTTACCTATTATCAAACTTAAGGGTAATAAAAAGGTATAGAATCTAGGGAATCTCGTAAGCTTTTATTGATATCTTAATTTTTAAGTGAGTTATAGTTATGTAAAATATTAAGACTTTAAAATGCTCGTAACTCGCTTAAAAATTAAAATATAAACAAAAGGCTATAAGATGCCCTATATAATATTATTACCTTTAAGTTTGATAATAGGTAAGTTGACTCTAATATTAAAGCAAGCTAACAGCAGGCTGAACGCAAATTTGCTATGTCTTACGTTCGTAAGACAAAGACAACACATGCTGGTATGACGTACTCTTAACGCTATCACAGTTCATAATTTATAAATTGTTCTTTGTTTATATTATACCTAAATTAATACTAGACGTCATATCTCACTGATTAATGTTAAGTTTTTAAATAATTATTACCAATAAACTTGTATTTGTTGTGTTTTATAGTACCTACATGTCCTACATATAAATTAGTATATAGTTTGTATGGGTACCTTAGTTATAAATCGTGACACTATTATAATTTATAAGAATTTTATTAAAGATGAAGTACTTAGGTTGTTTGCAACTTGTAGATATTTAATTTAAGTAAGTATTATTTATATGAATATTTTAATTTTCCTCAACAATACAATTAATACTATTTTATTCGTTTAGTTATTTATAAATATCTTAAAGATATAAACATTGTTAAGTATTAAGAAGATTTTTTTGGGAAAAAAAATTATAATCATAGGTATTTTTGATGAATAACTGAAGTATCCTGAATAGGTTATTCCCTCTACTTGTCATCATGCCAGTTCAATATATATATATATATATATTACTGCAGTAGGTATATCCTTTTTATTTATTAATAATAAGTTGTTTAAATAGCACAGTTTGTATAGATGCTCTGTTTCTTCCAAAGAAAATTATTTAAATAGTTATTCAAACACAAAAAATAGGTATTTATGATATTTTTACAAAAATATGGTACGGGACACTTATAATTTGTTAGTATTTATGTCCTCCCTAAATATTTTTTTACTTAAACTACCGAGATTACGTCATTATATTCACGCCATTTTAAATGTAATAATTCATGGTTTTCTGTTGCTGTGTGATAAATAAATACGTTTTGTTTATTTAAACGTTACTCGACGGAGTGAGTTTTCATTTAATTGTTATTTACACGAGTTCATGTATCAATACGATAAAAAATAATATCTGTGAACTATTGAAAATTTTACTCGTTGTCGTTCTTAATTAGATGGTTTTAACTTGTATATATTATGAATTATGGTATAATAATTCATTGTTATTATCATTTATAACTACAGTCTACAGGGCATCATTGTTATTTGACTAGCATTACTTAATGGTTAATTATTTAATATAATTAATACATCAGTATTATTTCAAAACTAACATTAACTGTAAATTTTTTTTTTTTTAATGAAAAACAATAGTCTGATATTTTTGAAGCGTTTCATATATTAATTATAAATGTACCAAACGTTTATAAAAATAATGCTGATGATTCAGTGTTATTATTCAATAATAGCATGTTACATATCCCTTTATAAACTTTAAAAATGAGTAACTATATATTATATATCTATAAATTGTATATTATATTTGTGTTTATATTGTGATCCATGGATTAAACATCTAAATATCACGTTCACTAATATTTTAGGTTAAATGAGGATTCATATTATAAAATATTATTCCACATTTGTACGGGTTCGAATAAAAAACAGTTTTTGTTGTTGTTGTTACACTGAAAATCGAATTCCATTCTATTCGAATCTTTATGGTCTTAACCCTTCAAATGAGATAGCTTTGAGACTTTCAACGCTTAGCCATTTGAATATAATAGCTATTGGCTATTTATAATCTACCATTGAAATGACGTTTTCAGATATTAATGTAAAACCAAAACGTCGATAAATATATTGATAAATGATTTTATTATATTTTGTAATAAAATGTTATATTAATGTACTCGACACTACTCGTAATACTTGAATGGTCGATTAAAAATACTGATAAGTAAATTTATATTATGAAATTGCTCATGTAATTCTGTTTTTACCCTATTGTGTATAACTAATCTACCGATATTAATTTTGACTAAGTTAAGAACTGATATTAATTTGATTGTGCTATTTGAAAAAAATACTGCAAATATAGTATAAAATAAATGATATTATGTCGATGTATTGAACACAATATATTATATTTATATTAGTAGTATTATATTTAAAGATATTTTAAATTAATGATTAATACCTATACGTGTTAATAGAGTAATTAAATATGTTCTAAATTATAACTAATAACTTGTGAATTTTTATGTGCGTTACCTAGTCGACATTTTTTGTTTACTTTATGCAATTTATAATTATAAAATATGGTCTGCATTTAATGAAATATGTCATATTATGCTTGGACCGGTAATGGATTATGAAATTAGAAAGACTAGAATACCCCGCATTACATATAATACATTTTCTATGGTAATTTAGAAAGGGAAACTCATTTACTGTGTATACAAGTTGTCAAAATTAAATGTTTTCGGAACATAGACATAGATAATTAATTTTGTTTATATTATATGAAAAATTAATCTTATAACAAACACTTGGAAAAAATATAAAGAAGTTTTTATTTGAAGCCGAAAAATCTCCAAAGGTTTAAAGTTTAAAGTCAAGTTAGGGCTTACTTTTAATTTTGTCCAACTTCTTTCAAATGCTTTAAAGTTATAATGGTTTTTAACTAATATATTTTGCGTATTTTTTTTGTATTTTTAATTGCTATACATGTAGTAGAAATTCAGAAAAAAAACACGTTAGAATATCGTGTTACATAAATAACAAATAAATACAAACATTTGTTTTTCGTTTTATTTTAGGTTTTTGTTCATAATCGGAAAACATCGTAGCTGACACAAAAATGTCCCTCCTCAACGTTAAAGGTAAAGTACAAAATGTTTTTAAAACATATTTCATTTTAGTTCAGTCAATTAAACCTTAACCCTTGTCTATCCACTCTTAGAAACGACAATCCCTCAACCATCCTATGGTGTAGCTATCATTTTAAATTCAGCTCACGTATAAATTAAAATTACAAAATCTCGTTAGTCATGATCAGTGATATGCCGTTTTATTATTCTAGAGAAACTGAATTCCACTTAAAATTCTTTACGGTTCTAAACTGTTTTAGATGCGTTTATGAAATAATTGTTTTTGGTTATTATTTTTTTCAGTAAAAATGGCTCGTTATGTTGGAGACCAAGGTGAGTACTATGAATATAATTTTTTTTCACCTCGACACAATTTTATTATGCTATTATTACAACGCTGTCATGGGTTTTTTTCATGGACACAAAGAGATTGATGACCTGACAGCTTTAGAAGTTTGAAAATTTAGGTTCAGATATAGGGCCGTTTATGGTTTTTTTTTTGTTAACTTAACGCTTTATATTGTTTGTCATTAATTCGCCAAATTACCCGTACTAACTTAAAACTTTGCTCAACAGCACATGTAAACATTTTGTTTGTTTCTTTTCTTTAATTTTGTATTGTAAAACGTAAACTTATGCCTATGAGAAATTAAAATTGTGAATTTAAAACTGAAAGAATAAACTTAGTATACTGAAAATATACTTGGTTTTCAATCACTTGTTAGTTTATTTTTAATTAAATGAAATTGTATTAACTAGTTTTTTTTGTTTAAATAATTACGAGTAAAACTAGTAGCATGGCGTTATCTATAGGCAATTTTGCTACATGAATGTGTTGCATGAATTTAAGGACATACTTAATTTTACATAATAATATAATATTGGATAAATAAAAATATAGATTTGATTTGTTTTAGCGCCACAATTCAGTACATATGCCACGTTAAAACTACAAAACGTTAAATGTACTACCGTCACAGTCAAAGGAGCGAATCCTTGTTGGCAACAGGACTTTCTATTGTAAGATTAATTTTTCCCAATAAATTTATTAATTTAGCTAAAGATTTTAGATCATAATCAATAATACTTTTATTAGCGAGTAAAATTTATAACACAATTATTTTTTAATCATGAGAATGTTATAATTAAATCTATGGTTAAGATGCATTTAGCGTTTCAAAGTAGGATTTATTATGTTCTATACTACAAAATTATCCGTTTAATATATTTTTATTACATATATCGTATACACGTATATAATAATATTATCTTTCTATATTTTTAAATTTATAATTTAAATTGAATTTTTAAATTTTTGAACCAACTTAAATATTTGTTAAAAAGTTAAGACATATTTTTATGAAATAAATAATATTAGAAAAATAATAACACCTTAAATTTTGTTCAAGAAGGCTTTATTGAAAATTGGTAAATTATTTTTTCTAAAATCTGAACCTTATAACCTTGTGATTTTTATTAATTTATCCCTGTTTAATGTTTTAATACATTTTGATTAATAAATAATATCTTATGTGTACAGTGAGACAAATGATGTTAATACGGGTCTGTTGGTGGAAGTGTGGCGCAGAGGGTTTCTCTTGGACTACGCCATAGGATATCACATGGTCAGCCTTCCAACAGTCCGCTACTCCAATGAGGTAATTGATCATTATAGAAATAGAAATATAGTTACCTAAAAACTTGAAAACAGTTGATCAAATAGTTATATACATGGCATTTCAGTTCAACTCTATGTATATACTATTCAGAAACCCAAAGAAATCGATCAAAGTCTATAATTTTATTTTATGTACCTAATAAATCACATGTTTTATGAAATACGTCTTACTAAATAAAATATCATGTGAGACCTATTTTATTGTAGTTAGGGGATATGAAAAAATAAAATAATTAATACATATATATAATATTTTATGTATATTATATTATATTTCATATAGTCGAAACACTTTTGTTTTGGTGGTTAGGCACGTCATTTAATTATTTTCACTTATATAACTTGCTTATAATTCCAATTGGTTATTAGACTGAAATTAATATGCTATTTATGCGTTGTCACGAACATCGATGTTTAGAGTTCAGTTATATTACAGAGAAAATTGCAATTTTGATTTTAATAGGTTGGTTTATCATATAAACTTGTCATATCTCATATGATTTTAATAAAAAAGCAATACATAGTTGTTTCTGAAGTTATTTCATTGTATAAACTTTCAATATCAATTATAATATTTATATAATTTAATTTTATATTATAAGTAATTTAATATAGAACATAAAATAGTCCGTATTACCGTGATTTTATAATTTATTTGTAATTTTATTACTTACGTATTATAAAAGAGATAGATAAAATAGAATCATGCGATATGGTTTAAAAACGGTTGTTTATAAGTCACACAATTTCATAAATATTGTAAGTAAACATTAATATTTATGAGATAAACTGTAATGAAAATATAGTTTTTTTTTTTATTATTTTAACATTTTAAATGTTGGAAATTTGGTAAACATATATTACAATATACATACAAACATTTTATTTGCGTTCATTTTAGAGTGACGTGGTTAGTTGTGGTGCCATAAATAGATTAATACAACTTGTAAATGATTTAAATGTTGATCTGTTTCCCTGTGTTTCTAAACTAAATGATTTTAATTATTACCTAAATAATCTTTTGGTTGTATAATTATTATGTATTATATTATTTATTATTGTTTAATAATATTATGTCAATATCACATTAAGTTAATTTTTCATTGTTATATATTTTTTATTTTTTTATTTTTAATGTTTTTCAATTATTTCAATTTGAATTATTTCAATCATAATCGTCACGACATCGCATTTATATACTTAAACCTGCAAATTTATCAATTATATTATTATCTGTACTGTCTTATTATATTTAAGATTAATTTGTAATGTAATAATAAAATATTATGCAAATAACTTAATCATTTATAAATAAACGACTAGTGACTACAGATATCATATTTATCTTTAATATTCAAAGGTATTATTTCATTACAATTCTTGTTTTCTAAATATTAAATAAAAAAATATTATTTTACTAGTTTACGGTTTAATATATTAATGGATATTTTTAATAAATCATTATATATTGAATAACTTATATATACAACCATATAATATGTGTATAATATGATATTATTTTATTGAAAAACATAATAATTATAATTTAGGTATTATTATACTATTTTTTGCATATGTTTTATTTATTGTACAGGATGGCGAAGGAGATTGGGTGTCATTAGATGCTGAGCTTGAAATGAGCGACGGTGTAGTGACTGGTACAAGGTGTCCTACAGGACATTACCTATTGATTGATGCTAGGTTCGAATTACCTTTTGGTAAGTGTACAATAAGTATATTTTTTTTCAAGCTGAGCCCATGTTACCATACTAAAATATAGCTAATCGGGAAATGTTTACGAGTTATTATTCCAAGATAAACGACATGGAATCTTTAAAAATGTAGAATCATGTGCGATATCATGATGGATTTTCAAATTTTAGGCCCTTACGATCCACCGACTGGTTGGAAAGAAATCTTAGGAGAACTGGATAATTCCAACATGGCTCCGCCAAGCGCCAGTGCATCAGGAGGTATAATAATGAATATACGAACACTTAAATGTTTCGCACGTCTGTCTGGGCTTTATCGAAAGCATGGTTCTTCTCTAACACTACACCTTTATTCTAATTGACTTATGAAATATGAAATCAAATGGGTATTGCTATTTCCTATTTATGTAAATTAATTACTTTCCTAATAAAAATGTAAACTGAATAAGTAAATATCGCAAGTACGTTTAAATAAATTTAAATTATAATTTAGTATGAATTATGTAGGTAATAATTTTATATTTGTAGCTAAAAAATTAAGAAAAACGTACCTTTATTATAAAGTATAACTATCTGGTGTTTTTTGTTTCTTTATAAAATAAACGAAAATAAGTTTCAAAAATGTTATTAAAAGTATGTGTAGGCGAAAATAAGGTTTTTAGTGTTGCACAAAACGTACTCGAGGTTATTATTAAATATAAAAGAAATTAATCGATAAAATCATTTAAATATAAATTTAATTATTTCTCCTCCAGTGAGATTTATCTAGTTCGTGGCGTTAAAAATCGATTGACAAATGTTATGTAATTAAAAATATAAATTATTTTTTAATAAATCATATGAATATTGAAGTTATTAAAATTATGTAAAAAATATTTTGGCCAAATATTAATCATAATGACTTAAGATGACATAAATTTAATTTATATCTTAAGATATTTCAATACAATTTTATTGAAAATTGTTGTTTTATTTATTAATAAATTAAAATAATTTTGTTTTAAAATGGAATACTGTTTACTAAATTTATGAATAATGTACTGATATAGATAAATACTTATTATTTAGTCGACTATAATAATTTGTAATTATGATTTAATATTACTATTTTTTTTAAGAAACAAAAGTATTCATCTATATTATACTTCAAGGTGGTTTATTTTACTTTATTTCGACTACGTTTTATCATTTGTAAAAGTTAACAAGAAAGCATTTCAGTTATTTTATAGAGAAACATATTTATTTCGTGCATTATTTAAATAATAATGATAATAATAACTGTTATGGAAATGACAACACCCATTTGACTTCTTATGAAGTTAACTTTTGTTTTTTTCGAATCTTTCATTCTTCTCGAACTCAATTCAATACTCTTTCTTCAATACATCTTCTTTTATTATTATTTTTTATTAATTTATTGTGTGTTATTATTAATGACCCAGAACTGGATCATTGATTACATTGTAAATATCATTTTATTCAAGGTTACATAATATTCCAACTGGAATGATATTATTTTTAATTTACAAAATGTTGCCGGGGTAATGTTGCTTTAAATATAATTTTTCTTCCCCGTATAATCGAATATCACCTCTCCTTGCATTTGGATCAAAATTATTTAACCTAGACCTGCTCTAATCACCCACATTTCCTCGAGACGATTAATGCTTTTGAACGATGTGCACCTAAAGTACTTATATACATCAATATATTGGTTATCAAAACACTACTCCAATGACCAATATACAGTACCTATTAATTGTACACGAAACAATATAAGCACACACGCACGCACACACACACACACACACACACCAAACACATACAATTGTAGCTCTGTCGCTTGAATTTTAATCCTATTGAGTATTGAGTATAATAATATCTCATCTGTATGTTATGAGTATTGCTATTGTATACATATTGTTCTATAATATACAACATAACACATATTATGTATTTATGTACTTCATTCTTCTTGTTTTACATATTATCTTCAGTGCATATCATACTATATATAAACCTTATTTTATGCTTACATACAAGACACAATAACACACACATAAACACATATAATAATATATAGAATATAGATATATATATATTATAGAATTATACAATTCTACAGTGTTACAAATGTCTTGTGGTACATTTAAGGATTGTTATGCGTCGTTGGATCAGAAACAATTGCTAATCCAACGTACGTCTTTGCACACACGTAAATATTATTTTATATATACACGTACGCTGTGTGGGGATGTAAAAACGGGGATCGCGAAAAGTTCACGTGACTTTTTGCAAAAAAAGTACATTATACCGAAATGCTTATTCTAAATGGCTTCTAGTTTCATGGATTTTATTTTATTGTCCTTAGCACGTCATCTAATTATAATAATAATGTAACGTTACGGTACCTACCATACTTTGAATATAATGCCATAAAATATAAAGTTTAATATCGTGTAGTACGTAAACGATATTGGCCAAAATTCCAAATAGTTAAACTTTATGTTGGCTAATCTTCAATTTCAAACTTATATTTTTTTAAAACTTGCTAAATTTTATAAAATATAAGTGATTATTATTTTAGTTTTTATATTTAGATATAATATAATCGTTTAAGTACCATAATATTATATAGATATGATATTATTTATTGAAATTTGTTAATACTTTACATATATATGATATTTTTATTTCTAAATTATGGGATTGATAATTTTTTTAATACATAATACTAAAAAATACAAAAGGGCTTTGTAAATATTGTACGTATATAATACAATATCCGTAATCTGGTTGTATAATATAGTACTACACATTCGGTAATCTACAGCGAGTAGACTTACTATTTGAGAAAAAGTATTTAGTAAATATATAGAACTCTTTTTAATTTTTATACTACACAGTACATACTATAGTTGTTTTTATTTTATCAGTAATGTTAATACTATAGATTATTTTATGTTTTTATAGATTTAAACACATAAACACAAACATATTTAGTGATAATATATATATATAGTATTATTATTACAAATTTAATAATATATAAAAAATATACAAATAACATAACTGATAAAATATTAGATAATATAAAATAATAAACTGCATTTCTAATAGAAAAATAAATTACCAATAGCATAATATAAATGGTATATAATAAAATATTTTTAGAAACATACGCTGACAGACAGTCTCCGCTCAAAATCATTTTTCTTCGTATACAATGATTTATGATAGAATTAAAATTTATCACATAGATCACAGCGACCTACTCATACGAGGTACGCTTAACAATTACCTACCTAATATACTGCAGTTGAGCGATTATTGGGGTTTATTTTTTTAAAAAAATTTAAAAAATACCTTTTGTTATTTGTATAATTTAATATTGATTTACACGTTTGAATCTATTTAATATTGTATCATCTTCATTGGGTCCTCGTATCAATATTGGATGAGTGAATAGGCTAAGATAACTTAAACTATTTTTTTAGTACTTGTCGATCCATCAAAATGTTTGCTTTTCAAGAGTTGCTCTATTATTGCGATCTACTGTAGTAAAATAAACCTAGATGGCTAGATGGAAAGTTTTTTTTATCCTTTGACAAATAAGGTCGTACCTGTTCTTGTCAACTCCATCATACGTATATATGCCAGGGAAGCAAGCTCGGGGGATTTCGGATATGGATCTACCTTTTTTTTTTATGTGTATAAATAAGTTTTGATAAATTTGATTGGAAACCTTATCGACACCCAAATTTAATGAATATTAGTTATGACAGCTAATATTTCGGTTTTGAGAGTAAAACGAAAAAAAAAGCTAAAAAGTTTTCCAACATGTTGTCCCTCATGGGTAATTTCTTGGGATATTGGGTAAAATTATACATAAAATAATAATATAAATAATAGGTCAAGCCTTATTGTGTATAGACAATGACGAAATCTGTGATATCGTGGACTACCAGAAAAAATTCGAAATCCTAAACACTTTCGAACAAGATTCAAGATCTGAAGATGTTTCAGCACAATTCCAATATTATGGGCAGTGTAAGTACCACTTTTGTATTTATAACGAACAAAATGCATGGTTTAATATATTATTAATTTAGCTGCAGGCAATTCAGAAGATAGCGATTATACAAGTGATTTTAATTATCCAATATGTCAGCAACAAGCAAATTCCTCAGCCTCTCAGTTTAGAAATCTTGCTGATCAATTAGAAATGAGTCCTTGCAGTAGTCCAGATCATCCAAATACAAGTATTTAAAAAAAACAATTTGTCGCATTATTTTTTTAATGGTACTTAAATTAAACTTTGAGAAAATTGGAAAACAGGAAATTAATATTTATTATTATTAATTATAATAAAATGTAGAACATTAATCATATTAATTTATAAACGCGATATATTTTTTTTTAATTTTTATTGTATAAACGTTAATAATTTTTTTTCTAGAAAATATTTCTCAAAAGACCTATTTCAGTAAATAATTTAGCTTAAAGTTTAAGCAAAATGTATTATTGTTATCGGTAAACGTCCAGTTTTCTCATATTTATTCGTCGTGTATTTAAATTTTATTATAGTTCTTAACTAGCTTTTTAAATTTTAAAAGTATTTTATTTATATTTCTTTTATAGGGAAAATATAATAATCTTGTATTCTTCGAATCTTTGTTAAATTTTAAATCAAAACTTTAAATTTATATTTTATATAAACATAACAAATATTTTTTATCAGTTTACTAATCTAATTTAAAAACTTATTATTATAACTTGTGCATTCTCTCGATAATAGACCTGATTTATAACTCTTATCATTTTAATTTTAAAATAAACTAATTTATTTAAACATCTACTCATACAAAATATCATTTCATAATAATGACTATTGTTAAATTCAGTTGTGTAGACATTTTCGTAAAAGCCTTTATGCAAATAATACTAATTATAATAGTTTTATTTATAAAAAAATAATTTTTAATTTAATATAAAATGATTAAGTATAATATTGAATTATATTTTTATAATAAATAATGAAAAGTTGTCTAATTTTAAAATAAAATAATTATTTTTATTTGTTTTTTCATAATTTTAGAAAGCTCAGTGGGTAGTCAACATCTATACGATTCTCAAAGATATGAAGAAAGGAGGGTTCCAGAGGATGATCTTTATTATAATAGTAGGCCAAATAATTATAAAGACCACAAAAGGTAATATAATTTAATGGTATAAGGATGTTATTTATAATGTTTTATTGATTATGAACAACAATAATGTGCAGGCGAAAAAATGACTATAAAATAGGAACCAGTGAATGGTATGATGAAGGATCTTCAACGACATTCCTCGACCAAGAACAATTTCCCACTTCTTCCAGACATTCTTGTAAAAAGCATATTTCTAAATACCATCAACGAAAAGCAAATAAAAGTATGTTTAAATTACATTACTTTTATTGTACGTTAGATGTTTTATTTTAATATTTTTAGACCGGAGGTCAAGTTTGGAAAGACAATCGGCTTTGTACCGACCGACTTACTATGAAGAATATTATGATAATAGGGACCAATTTGAACCTTATGACAATAAACAGTAAGTTACTTAATTATTTTTAAGAATTCATTCTTAAATGAAAATTACTTTTGTTTATTGGGAAAAAAAATCATTATTCTAATAATATATAATATTAATAACATACATAGTATTTAAAATGTTTTCATATTTATTAAAAAAAGTATCGAATTTTAAGTTTTAAATGGTTATCTATCGTTGAAAATTTAAATGTTAAAAGATAATACTTTTCCGTTGTTGTGAACTATCAGGGCTGAATAATGATAATCTAAAATATATAATAAATAAATATTATTTGAGTCAAAATATAAAAACTGTCTCACTTATAAACCAGTAGTCCAATATAAATTTAAAAATTTTCTGTTCGAGAATCGACTTAAATTATAGGTATTAATTTAAATACAAGAATGAAACGATTAATATTTTTTTTCAAACAAAATTTTCAATAATTCTATTATTATTTTTTATTGATCGTAAAATGCAGTTTAATATCAACAATAATTTTATTGTTATCTAAGATAAATAATAAATTTTATGGGATAACACATTTTTTATTTTATCAGAATTTTAATAAAAAATATTTTACTAAACTTTTAAAAAATGTTTTTAATTTTCTTTCTGTACTTAATAAAAAAAGTAATATAATGGTGAAAATAAAAGATTATAATATAATATTAAATAAATACTGTCTTGTTATTTATTAATTATTCAAATTTATTAATTTATTATATTCAACCATACATTAGGTTGGTAAATTTATTCATTTATAGGTTATTTAGTTTTTGTTTTTATTTTCTAGAAATTGTGAACAAGTAATTCCATATGGACCAGAAAAGTATTACAACGATGGACCCAACGAAGAAATTTACAACTATGATAATAGGTAAAACAACTTTCAAATATTGCTTATCAACTTAAGAAAAACTTATGATATACTTTTGTGTGTGTAGTTATAGTTATGCGGATCAAAAGGAGGAAGATAGTCAATGGGATGGCGGGGGTGTTGGAGAGTACTACTATTCGCCTGGGTCGAGTAGTGACACTCAACAGCTAAAAACTACATACCCCGTTCAGCAAGAAGTCGATGAAGAAAACGAAGAGGTAGTAAAATCAATAAAAAATATTATTGAAAACTGGGAAACTACTATTTTTTGTACATTTACTAAAAAAGCAATAGAATATAGGTTTGTGTTTATTGTTAGTTTACAGGGTAGAAAAAATGAGTAAGGTGTGATGTTAAATTGTATTTTTTGACTTTTGAGTCCAATAAAACTACGCTTCACACATATTTATCCAATTATATTTGTTTATAGACGGATTAGGGTATGTAGGTCACAGGTATATTGATTATGACTTATAATAATATAATAATTTGTATTTTTTTAAAAAATTAATATAAATTTTAGTATTCAATAATAATTAATCCATTATTGTTAATATAATTGGTATCTAGTATCTATTTATATAAAATTAATATTTTAAAAATAGGCGAAAATAGGTGATAAACGTATTTTAAATTTTATGAAGTATCATAAAATAAAATTAATAAATATTCTTTGTTAATATTATGAACTATTAATTTGTTTTAATTAAATATTTATTATAATTACGATATATTATTAATATTATAATCTATTTTCAATAGTATAATTTTTTGAATATTTAGTAATTGAAATTCGTTATTAATTTAAAATAGTGATGTATTTTACTCAATTTAGTTTAATAATTGTTTTTTATCTTTAAAATTTGGATTTGTATTGTATTTCAATGAAGATAATTTATATTATTCAAGTGAAAAGATACAGGTCAATCTTTTAAAAAATTGTTTAATAAATATAGTCAATGTAATGTAAATAAATATATTTTAGTAACATTTTTATTTTTAAAATAAAGAACAATAGGAGTATTAAGTAACAATAATGAAATATTATAATTTGAATTGTTACATAATTGATTTTTAATAAATTAAATATTTAATTAATTTATAAAATAACTAGGTAGTTCATTGCACTTATTTTTCTTAAACTTGAAGTTCAAAAACATAATATACTGTTTAAAATGTTTAAATTATAAAAATAACTTAATTTTAATAATAATAAAATAGTTTATAAAAATTATAACTGATATTGATAGAAAGATGATAAAAATAATTTTTTCATTTAAGTTTATCATAGAACAAGGTAATGTTTATATTTAATATTAAAAAAAGGTAGGCAAGTTGGTATTGTTCTATTGTATTATAGGTGTGTTAAATTGTAATTAAATAATTAAATGATTATTGGATACGAAAAACGATTTTGAGCGGAAACAGTCTACCAGCTTATATCACAATGTGATATGTTTTTTAGCATAGCTATTTAAGTAATTTATTTTACTTTATACTTTTGTAGTATCATAGTAGATGGATATATTTTTTTCTGAAAATATTGCAATATTATATTATTAGTACTAAATTATTAAAATAGTATGTATTTATACCATATTAATCAACTTATATAACTTAAAACTTAATAAACATTTTTGAAAATACAGTAAAAAGTAGAAATTAAATTATAGTACATATAAATAAATTATATTTTAAAATATATAAAGTATTATTGTGTATAGTGAAAGTCAAAATAGTATGAAATACATACAATTTTAAGGTCCCACAAATAACATTTTTAAATTATTGGTAAAAAAATAATTAATATATATTATCATTTAAATAAGTAATTTCATTCATTTTGGAAATTAAAATATCTATAAAAAATAATTAACAATACACATTTTTTTATATTTTATGGTTTCAATATGAACTACTTTTGAAGAATCTTGTATAACATTATAAAACTTAGATACAAAAATAGGTTTTTATATATTTGTTACTACAAAATACTTTGACATTTTTTGTGATTTTGCCGAAGTTTGTCAAAATTCTAACTTAAAATGCATAAGAATAACTTATATGGGATCTTATAATAATTTTTCAAGACTCTTGACCCAGCTAATAATTTTTTTATCAGTAAAAAACACTAAAAAAGATTTAAAAATTGTCTTGCCTATAGATAGTTAAAAAGGAGTTAAAATATTTTGAAAATAATAGGTAATATAAAATTTTTATAAATATTTCAAGTAGGTATTTATTTTTTTTTTTTTTGAAATGCTCATACAAATTGATTTGGCTGTTCATTAGAATTATTTTTCATTTTCATATTTAGTTTAAAAACTGTTAAAAAATAATGTATTAATTTTTTAAATCATAGATATAAAAACAAACATTTTTATGAATTTCTAATAAATTACAAAATAAATTATAAATAATAAAAAGTTATTGCGGCTATAGATTTTCGATATTTTTTAATTGAGATATAACAATTTATTGTAAGCTTTGTTTTAAATTTATAAGCATTTATATACAACAAATTATTTTTAATCTATATTTACAAAATAGTTGAACTATTTTGATAATTTTATCATTAATTTTATGACAGTAAATTTGTGATTTTATCGGAAATTAGATTACGTTTTTCTTTAATTTTTTATTTGTTTTTTCAATTATAAAAATAAGTACTGGAAGAATTTTTAAATTTGATCTGTATAATGTAAAAACTAAATTAAATTTTATATCCAAAACCATCCTTAATTTAAAATATCGAAGCATTTTGTCGATAATTTATCGTGTATTATTACACACACAAAAAAAAATTATTATTGGTTTATAATTATATTATATTGAAACGTTGTTATTAATTCTTAATGTATTATACTAGCGGTTCCTAACTCATGGGCTCACTTGTGTAGAACTAGGTCGTGGACCATAATATCATATATTAAAATTACTTATGTACCTATATATTTAAAATAATATTATTATTTATTATTTACTTTTATTATAAAAGATACCTAATAATATTATATTTATTATATACATACGTATATGGGTGTGCTATTAGTTATTAGTTGGCTTCAAAGGTTTTTTTCAAAATTGGTGAACTGCACAAATAAAAAGTTTGGGAACCACTGTATTATACAATAAAGTGTATTATTAAAATTAATTATTAATATTTATACTTTTTTTATATTTTATTATATGCAATTTGTTTTTTAGGTTTATTTTTCACCGAACCAAAGTTATGAAGATCGTCATTACAATGAAATTCCTTATGAAGTATCATCACCAGCTGTTCCGGCTCAAAGGCATAAACAGCTTCCTGAAATACCCATTAAAAAGATTCCTTATATGGATTATTACTCAAATTCTTATTATAACGAACAGGTATCGGGTACCAAAAAAATGTTACCTCAAATTCCTCACTCTCGTATCAAGCAATCGCCTTCATTGCCACAAACTTATCAAAAAATTCAGCGAAGAGCTAGCATTGATCAGAGATCCAGTTCATTGGATCATAAAGATGGTGATTATACATACACAGAAACTATAAATAAAGAGCAATTTGAAGAATATGATGATGGATATTATAACGATAACGTTAACTTACAACACGAAAAACAGTATGCACCAAATAATTCAATAAATTTAACTAACACGAATAACGAATATGAAAGTCAAGGAGATATAATGAATGATAAAAAAGAAGAGACCGAGGGATTTAACCGTAGGGATACATTTATGAAGTTTTATCAAAGAACAGTGAAGCATTTAGAAAATCCCAGAAGTTTTTTTCAACAACACAACGATTCAGCAGAATCACAAGAAGATCATAAAGAGGTGATCGATGCATCTTATTTAGTTATTAAGTATAGTTAGTTTTAAAATATATTTAGGCATTTTAACATACATTTGATCATATACATTGGTATATATTATATTTGTTGAAGTTCATTGATCATCATTTTTAAACCTTAATTGACGAAAACCAACGATAATTTTTAAAAGAATTTATAGAAGTATTTTACCATGGTATAAATTATGAAAAAGAAATTTTTCAGATAGGTACTAGGTAGCTAAAATGTTAGTAATACAATTGTAAATAATATTTTGTGACCAATCGTTTTTAATACTTTTGATAGGAAATATCATAAAATTCATATTTTTAATATATAATAAATATTTTTATTTTTAATATTATACTCTAATAGTCCAATAACTTTTTAAAGTTAATATTTAATAAATAAGAGTTGTAGTTTTTCATAAACAATTAATAAATACCTAAAATATGGTCTGAAAATTTTATTTGGTGATTTAAACATTTGATGTATGATGTTTTAAAGGATTAAATTTGTTCATAATTTTAAAAGTACCTTTATCACTTGCATGTTAGGTAGATTTTTTTTTTATGCAGGGTATGCAGGGCATTTCTATCTGACCAGATCTATTATAAGTTATTTATATGTTAGAAAAATGAATAATAATGACAATAATTATTTTGGAAATTAAAAACAATTACTGTTTACTAATATTTGTTCAATATATTCGGTTTTTAAATGAAGTGTATACTGAAAGCTAATTCAAAGAATTATTACCTACTTATATATAATTTTTATAAATTTGAGTTTATGCAACTTCAAATATTCCAAATACATCAAATCAATAAATTAGTACGAAAAAAACTTATGTATTACATA
Organism: Rhopalosiphum padi; assembly: GCF_020882245.1. NCBI lineage: Eukaryota > Metazoa > Arthropoda > Insecta > Hemiptera > Aphididae > Rhopalosiphum > Rhopalosiphum padi. The sequence continues at coordinate 36,891,126 of NC_083598.1, forward strand.
TTTAATATATATTTTTTATACATCTTTGTTTTAGTAGATATTTTATTTTTCATAACATTTTCCAGTGATTTAAATATTTTCTTATCGGTTGATTTATCCAATAGTTTATTTTACTACATAATATTTTAATATTGAATTTTTTAAGCTAAAAAATATTAGTTTTATTTTAATATTATGATAAAATGTTCACTATTTAAAGTTTTTAAATAAAAGTCTATCTATGTATTTAATTATAAATAAATATTTAATTGGTTATGTCAGTATATTATTTTCATTATAATATAGAGAAATTATAGATTATCATATTATTCAGAGAATATTTTTAAACTTAATATTTGAAATTTGAAGAGTGAATTTAAGGTCAATTGATATTTTTTAGGGACTTTTAAAGTTATGTAAATATATTAAAGAAACTATATGACATTATAAATTTAAAAATTATTCTCCTTAGTTTATTAAAATATAAAATTAGGATATTTCTAAGAATTTAATTTCGTTATAATCATATTATTAAAAGTGTTTAAAATAATTTTTTATCCGAATGAAATGGTTATAGTAAGTTTATTTCGTATAATGTATGAATGTGTAAATTGTATAATGATTTATGAGTTATAATTATACTAATTCATATAGTTAATTAATTATATATGTAAGTATTGTAAGTGTTAACACTGCAAGATTAAAACTTTAAAAATTAGGATAAAGGAATTTAAATATTTTTTAATGTATAATTTTAACACAACTTGTATTTTTATACCCATAATTTCCTTTTAAATTTTAATATAAATGTTTCATACTATAAACATTAACACTATAATACATTTTAGATTTAAAGTTCTTAAAAATTATAACACATATTTCAGTAAACGTGTTTGCTTATATAAAGAATAATACTGATTCACTATACATACTTATTATTTTATAACGGAGTCCAATCTCTACTCTCTATAGTCTATAATTTTCTAGCGCCTATTTTATTTTAGATAAATTATTTTTAGAAATTCTTATAATTAATTAAATATGTTAGAATATTAATAATATTTATTCAAGTCTATAGTAAACAAATATTACCATAATCGATTTTCCAGAATTTTTATATTTAAATTATGTATCAATACAAAAATAAGTTAACATCGTTAAATTAATGACACAGTACACAATGCATATTAAGATTATAATCTGTAATGTCTTATTTATTTTATTTACAATTTCGAATTGAATAAAATATAATATTTATCAGAAAGATTTAATAGAAAAGGCATTCAAATCAGAAAATCCGGAAATGATAATATGCTCTCTTATTACTCTGGTTTGAAAGGAAATACTCTCTCACAAACTAATTGAAATTCAGTAATGTAAAATTACACAGATAATTAGCAATTGTAGAAATGAATAATTAAATTGTATAAACATGAATTAATAAACGTTTGAGATTACTTGTCTTCATTTTAGTTGATTTCTATTGTTTCAAATTCATTAAATACTATGCCCGGTATTGAAATAGTTGATTTACGTAATTTCTTGATGAACATATATTATATAATTATTGGTTAAATCAGCTTCTAGTATTAAACCGTTCAAGTTATTAATGAACATAAATTTAAAATTATAGTTTTTTTTAATATATGAAAAATACCTTGATATTGTAAACAGTTCAATATTATTTTTAATTAATATTAAAAGTTTTATAAAATTATGTATTACTACGATTTATAATTGTTATTTAGAAACAAAAGTTTTACATTTAATTTATTTTTAATTATCTGGATATGTTTTAATAACTAATTATTTATAAATCCATAAGTACTACTGTTGGGTAGTTCCTTAGAATCATGTCAACTCACGTTAAAATTATAAATACCGCATATATGCCTATTGTAAATAACCTTACAGATTGTATATTTTCAAATAAATGTTAAAAAAAAAAAAAAAAAAAAAATTATTTATAAATAAAATTATTATATTATCTTATTTTATATAAGATATAATAAGTAATAATTAATAATACCATTAATTTTGATTAATATTTCAATATAAAAGAAAAAAGTTGTAATAACTATACAAATTGATTAAAAAAATATGTATAGGTACAATAAAAAATTTGGTCCAAATTTTGTAAATAGTTGGTAAAATTATTATACATTTTAAGTTTCATAATTAATTAAGATATTACATAATTTTACTTAGGGATCCTAATTCCATAGACAAATTTAAAAATAACATTGATAATACTGTTATATTAATATTTAAAGATCTATTACTAATTTTTTTTTATTTTAGGAATCTTTTGAAACGGCTGTGTCGTCAGTAAGTACGTCTAACCGACGTTGGATGCAAGAAGTATCTTCATCAAAAACAAATAGTTATGAACAGTATAAACCTAAAGAAGATACATCATCTTCTGTTGGTTATACATTAAGGCAACAGGAATCGACTGATAGTTATCAAGATGAATTACTACCGGTGGAGGACCACAATGATGAACCAGAATCACCCAGGGTATTACCAGAAATTCCTGCTTCTACCGGTTCTGTTGATATGTTCTCCAGTCCCATAAAGCATTTTCCACCCTCTTTATCACTGCAACAGCAACAACATCAACTACAACAGTTACAACAACAACAGCAACAGCAGCAGCAGCAGCAGCAACAACAACAACAACAACAACAACAACAACAACAACAACAACAGCAACAGCAACAGATACAACAAAAACAGCTACAGCAACAACAACAAGATAGTATTGAAGACCAAGAAGATGATGATCAACTGGATCTGGATGATGAAAAAGAGTTGTCAACTGAAGAAACCAGACCTTCAGAACAAACGGCTCCAGAAGAGAAAAGTAACTTGGCTAGAATGCGATGGCATAAGGCGTATAACAAGATCGTTCATCAACTAAATGTGAGTACTTTTAATATTTTTTTTTGCTTTTTTTTTTAAATATTAGCATTAATGAAAAACCTATTGACTGATTTGGCAATATTTTTTCGAAAAAATAATCTAATGAAATAGTCTAATAATTTGACTTATAAATTAAGGCTTAATTTTCAAAAATAAAAATAAAACACTTAAATTTTGACAAGTAGTTATTATTACAGGTGTAGTATTAAGTAGGTAAAAGCGTACAGTATTCTATCTAATATGTAAAATATAAATAATTACATACAGTCATGTTACAATACTAAATAACTAAATAAGTACAATACGTATATTATATAAAAGAATATCGAAAGTAATCGGAGTTTAATAACAAGTTTTAATAAGTTCAATAAAATATTTGTATTATGTATTCTATAATATTTTTTTATAATAGACTATAATCAATAACTTTATTTTAGATATATAAATACAAATAAAATATTCATATTAATTTTAGTTATTATAAAACAGTATTTTGAAGGAATTTAAGTACTTGTCAAAACTACAGAAATTATGAATTTAAGTATTTTATTAGTTTAAAAAAATAAATAATTTTAGTGGAATTAAAAATATAATTAAAATACAATAGTTATTGTAGAAATTGTTTGTCCTTCTATTTACGTGTACGCTTTTAATATGATTGCCATACAGGGACATACAATATGATATTATAATATTTAGGAAGGGAGAATGTAGTTTTCATATAAATATATTTAATACATTAAATAAATATAAACTTACCTAATATTAATTTTTATCAAGTAGTATTAAAAAATATATTTGGTTTTATAAATAGTCAACATAGTTGTTGAAATGCAATAAATAAATTCCTTACAAACCTTTATAGACTACTTCGTAAACAAAAATGTATTAAAAATAAACAAATATAGGTAGATCGTTAAAATAACAGAGTATCTTAGTTCTTTATTTTTACAAAATAGAGAACATTTTGATATAGAAATTCAAATAACGATGATTATACTTTATGTAATATACAATTGCTACCTTTTTTTTCATTTGAGACGTTCTGGAAAACAAATATTGACGTTCGTTGATAATATTATGATATTTTTCATAATCTTAATGATAATAATTAATTATTAATAATTAGGTACAGAATTATTTAACTAATTACAATATAACAGTCGTCTATAGTCTAAAATATCTATTGCCATATATATTATATTGTCTTAATGTATGCTTTTTATCCTGTCCATTGGTTAGTATAGTGCACGCACCTATAAATATGTGTGTCACGCATACATTGAAGGAAATTAAGTGTATTGGAAATTCAAAACTGTTCATAAATCACCTCAATCTTGCTTTTGTTATGTTTTCACGTTATCCGTTGGCATTTTCGGTATTGCTGGTGTTGAATATTAAACTATAGCAAATTCAAATTTACATATTCCAACAAGTAATTATCGACAATGTCATAGGTAGTAACTTATAGTTTACTACGAACGTTAAATAGTTTGGTTACTCAATGTTTCAAAGTTAATTTCTATGATTACTGACCAAATTATCAAAATATTGACCAGCTTAGTTAATCTGTAAATATGTAGTCATTAATCTGGTAACTTTGTTGGTATACTTTTTTTATTAATATTTAACAACCTACGTACCATTATTAAAATGAAAGAGAGACGTACTATAGTTTTCCATTTATTTTACGGTGCTATTGACACTTTCGGTAATCTGGTTATTATGGTATAAAATGATATTCCATTATTATGAATAAAATCATTAAAAACGAGGGGATAAAATGTGATATTTTATTATTTATTTACAACCGTGTATAATGTGTATACTAAAGAATTATTCAGATTTTAAAATTGATGGGTAAATTTATGGAATATAAAAAAAAAATGGTATGTCAAAGCGGAACGTTTTTTTTGCACTCCATCAATCCTCGTGCCTCTCTATTTAAACCATAATACACTGTAAAAAAACATTACAGATTATAGAACACGCAAAGTAACGTCACGCGCTGTGGTTAATTCTCTGTATAATAAGTTGAACATTTTATTTTGTACAACATCTAATAAAATATAATTGTACGAGTAATTCAAATTTTTTTGTTTATAAATTAAATACATTTTAAGCAAAAAAACTACTTTAAGATCGTTGATAATACAGGAAAAATATTTTTTTTAGATCTTTTTTTAATGGACTATTCTTGACATTAACGTTTCAAAATTATAATCGAAAAATGTTGATACGTGATAAACTTATACTATTTAGAGTATTTTAATTGTATTATAAAATAACATGGTGAACTAGTGTCTATATACTAGACTATACTTTTATAGCAACAAAGTCGTATCACAAGTTCTTAATACCACTTGAAGACTTGGACTAATAATGAATTATACACCTAGTTGGAAGCATTATAACTTGTGCAGATTAACTTAACAATGTGATGGTTGTTAACTTATAAGGGTATTATGTATTTAGGCATTTTATTGTATTTGTAGCATTCGTTTTTACAAAAATATATTAAAAAATTGTATTTAATTTACAATATAAATATTTGTAGGTTAAGAAAACTGGCGATATTATAATATTTTATCTATAAACTTAATGGATTTATAAAAAAATGTTAAATATTACATTATTAGTTCTGTGAATTATTTATTGTATATTTAGGGTTTTCATAATGTCATATATTTTTATGTAAATATAAAAAAATAGCTCGAATAGGTTTTGTAGATTTATGCTTTGGGCAAAGAAATATACATAAATAATATCCATCCTTTTTAAGACTTTCACCTGATCGAATATTTAACTTTTGGTGATTTATGAATTTAAATATAACATCTACTATCAGTTTCTTTTTTCTATTTTTTGAATATCTCTCAACATTTTGAAAATTTTGAATTAATTACATGTGTTATTATGAAATAATTCGATTTAATTTTATTAATCTTGAAGTAATTAAAAACATTTACGCATACTTTTTCTTCTATAATATGTATAACTATGATGAATATATTATGTACAGAATATAATATTATACACGCAGATAATGTTTAAATTTGTAATAAAATAGTGTTTGGAATAATATTTTAATTTGTATATTATAATTTATAATATTATGTCCTGTATTAATTCGATTACTGAAATTATAATTGACTGAATAATCAATGATATCTGGGAGACTGTAGTAAAGTTTTTATTTGCATAATAATAATAAAACGTACAGCTGAAAACTTCTTATGACATCAATCAAAATGTATGTCTACTCAATCATTTATAATGATGAGACTAGGGTAGAGAGCATCGGGTAAATGTAATAAGAGTGAAAAAAAATTAAAATTTAGCTTGATTGCATGTGATTTAAAGGATTACGTACTAATTTGGGATTGTTTATGACTTTATGAGTGTTTACTATTTATATTTATATTTATTATTTATATATATACTCATAATGTCCATTATTTATTATATAATAAAAAAATCCATCTACTTTGTTTAAGTAATTTAGACTAAATTTCTTAGAGGTATTTATTACTTCACATGCTTTATTAGTTGTTAATACACAATTTTTTTTTGAATTTCAAAATTGGATGATGTAAAATTGAAAATTTTTCGTTACCATAATATCTTTGTAATGACTGCCAATACACGATAGTTGGTATTAATAATTTATAATATACGGACCGAAACTTTTTAATATTTGAAAACAAATAGTATGAATGACAGTGATTTCCCTGTATTTAGATAACACTTTATGTAGGTAAAATATACACTAATATACTACAAATTTGCAGGTATTTGGTTACTTAGAAAATTAATTGAGTACCTATAATAATATATAATATATTATGTATTAGAAGTATGGTCATTTAGTTGAATCATTATAGAACATAGAAGTTAGTACAAACGTTAATGAACGGAACTGGGTTAATGAAGTAATCGGCTTTATAGACTATTAATATTGATGATAAAATAATCAAAGATGATTTCACACTTATAAAGTAGTATGACTAGTCAATCGAAGAAAAAATACGATATACTATCATGCATGCCGTGATAATAAATACAAATAACATATTATAATTTTATTATTTGTAGGTTATAAGCTATAACGTAAAGTATGTTATCATATCAAATAAACGTGCGGTTAAGGAATATTTTCCAAGTGTGCGCTGTTCTGGTCAAACGCGAATAATAATCATATAAATTCGTTGAAAACCTCACGCAGACGAACTATGATTACATTTTCTAGATTTATGTTTGTGGAGATCAATTCCGTTGAAATTTGGTCGCGCGCATTTCGTTTCGTTTGCCCGCGATGGCGGCGGTGTGGGCGGCGCGCGGGTTTATGCGTTTAACCATCCGGAAATCATTTCGAGCACTTGACCCGTTTGGGAAGGGAAAATTGAACGTTTTCCAGCACACGCTTCGCTATTTATTATGTGTGGTGCGCGTGTATATTATTAAATAATATTATACACTGGGCGATGTCTTAGACATTTTTGAATTAAATATGGCATTAAAATATATATCTCCGGCGGCGCGTGTCGGCGTTGAAACGAATATACGTAATAATGCTAACACGATATACGTAGGGCGAGAAGTGCATACGATATGTCATAATATTATAAAATATAATAATATAATCGTAAAATATTTTCATGTACAATGACAACTGGGCCCCAGTGTATATATCATTTAAATATCACGTTTACCGTTTCCCGAATTGGGTCGTATTAAATGATAAAAAAAAAAAAAAACAAAACAAAACGAAACTAAATACGAGGGGGCCCACAGTAGCGTACGCACACATATAGTATCATTTGTATGGAACGAATGGCAATTTTTTTACAGGGTACCGGTGTGTGTGTGCGGAAATGTGTAATGGAAATGCGGGCTAGACGAGTAGTTGACCTTAACCGTTACAACGTTGGGTTCTGACCATCCTTGTATTTAAATACGCGCACGCGACAAAATGTTAAAACACAATAGTTACCTACATAATATATTATTATAATATTGTTATACGAGTGATGTGTAGGCCATCAATTCACGAGCCTATAGTATGTAATGTCGTTGAGTAAAAATATACTATATTAGAATATTTACTAGTACCTTATACTCGATGATAATACTTACTCATGAATATGTAATATATGAATATTATTATAAATTATAAGCTTTATTTAGGAAGTGTTATACGTTGGTGAGAATTCGGTGCGGTGATATTATCAATAGAAAATGTAGGATTATTATTTAGAAACGGTCGCGCTGAACGGTAGTTTCAGTTACCATAAATATATATTACTCAATATTATATGGGTATATTATAGGCAAAGACTTGTTTTTATTAAAGTAATTGTTATTATTTCATTTTTGTGTATTCGATCTAAAATGAACGTAAAAGTAAGGTCCGTACAGTTATAATTTTTTATTTTCTATATAAAACTACGAAACAGACCACATTGCTTACAATATTATCGAGATTACTTGGGTATCATTATATTGGTATTGATATTGCGAAAATATTTATATGCCATTATGCTTATTGAATGTAAAAAAAACCATTTAGTTCAAATAGTAATCAAGCAATAAAGAATATTGTGAAATGAAAGTCATATTATTAATTTTTTATTTAATCTAATATAATAAGAGTAATAATAACACACATGACAAATTTAATTTTCACTAGTTATAAGTTTTGTGGTTCTTTGATAAACTGGCCGAAAAAAAATATAAAATGGTTCACAGAATAAGATTTGACCGCGCTATAATTACTTTTAAGTTCAATATTAGTTTTCGAAGTTGTATATAAAAAAAAATAACTTCTGATGGATGAATTCGGAAAATTGTCAGTAATTAAATTGAATTGTCTAGTACCTTATTACTAAGGAATATAAGATATATTAAAAGTTATAGCTATTTATATGTTACTCTGTTTAGGTTTTTAAAATATAGTCTTTAATTATTATGCATTTATGCATTCAAGTCAAATATTATACTTTTCCTTGTTCGTCTATTTAGTTACGTGTATATTATAAAATAAAATGTTTTATTTATATTATGAAATATACCATACTGTTGTATACGTACGAATAAATGCACTAAAAGCTTAAAGTTATATGAAAAGTGAACATAAACAAGTATAAAATATTTGAAATAAGATGCAATGAAAATATTTATGAGTGGATACAAGCCACAATAAAGTAACAGAAATATTTTTAAACTTTCATGTTAGATAATAGATATATAGTAGGTAATACTTTAATAATACTTCCGAGAAATCAACTTGTTTTTCATTACACATATAGTTACAAATATACTGTGAAAGGATGTACCATGGAGAGTGATTTTGAAATCAGCATAGGTTGATGTCAATAACACATTACAATTTGTTAATTTAGCTCATATCGGATGTGAGTTTTTTCTTATTAACCGTCATCGTAATAATTCCACAAACGGCACAAAGCATAATGAAAATTTTGAATATTTAATAACTATAAGCATATCCGAACATATAACGTTTATCATATCTATAAATGAAAACAAAACATTTTGCTGGTCCAATGGTTTGTTTTGTTGCGTGAACAGTCCATGGCCTGACATTGCACAAGACTACTATTGTTGAACACGAATGTCCAAAAACGTGTTATTAATTAATACCGTGTGTCACTTGGTTATTGTATATAGTTGGCATATTATGATTAGTGTAATAAGTGGTGTTTTCTATTCGTACAGAAATCGTGTAGTTTTAAACATCTGTTATTATTATATTTTTATTGGATGAATTTTTAAGTTTTTTTTATCGATTATAATTATAATTTGATACGATTTATTTGATTGTTTGACATAAGTGATAAGTGTAATAGTAAATTATTAAAGAAATAAAATATTGGCTAAAATAATGTAACCTATAATATTCCAAATTCCAGAATATTACAAATTGCTATTAAAAATTTGATTAGGTTTGATATTTCATCTCTTGTCAATTAATATTTAAAAATATAGTATTAGATTTGATGTATATAAAATATTTTGTTTGTAAGTATATCATCTCATTTTAAAACTGCATATTCCATTGTTGATATTGATGTAGGTACATCAGCAACATACATTTTTGATTTATAAAGTTTAATGTATATCAGCACATTTTACATAAATTAATACACAAAACAATTACTTTTATTATAAATATAATTTGTCTTTTTAATTTATTTTATCTAAAAGAATCATATTATTTATACAAATAAATGTTAGTTTATGCTCAGTTAGTTTGAAAATGTATGTCATGACATTTTGCTCGTTCATTATATCTTTGCTTGTTTCATTTTTGACGTTAGAAAGATTTTTTTTTGTTTCTTGTCGATTCTCCGTTACCCATCGATAATATTTTAGCAGATGTCAACTGTATCTCATCTATATGGAAATATGTACGTTTTCTGCGGATTTTTTTATGCTATATCTAACTATCGTTACTGTATACGGGTCTTCCTGCTCTGTACAGAAATTGGCGCCGTAAATCGAACAGAAATAACGCCGCAGAGGTTACAAACTACTCGGTCAGAGCGATTCACTGGATAACACTGCGCTGTGCCTAACCACAGAACTGTTAATTTAACAATATTATACAACCAAGATGCCACATTACAGCGATCCGACTCGACGTCGAGTATATAATTTTATTATAATAATATATAATGCATATTATTACTTTTTTTCGCGCATGTAGGCAAAAACACACAAATACGTAGAACGCGTCGAACGGTGTCGACAAATTAGGATTTTTTTAATTGATTTAAATAGAATCCTGCTAAAAGCGTAGACCTTGGGGGCGTTATCATCCGCAGCATGCGGTATACACGAGATAATTGAAAGGCCATGTCCGCCGACACAGCGTGTGATAACGACCTCCCACCGTCCGGTATTTTTGTGTGTATATTTTTTCGGTTTTTTCTCCCGTGTCCGCAACACATATAATATACACGCACACGCCGAACACTGAACTCGAATACAATATAGTGGCACTACTGTGAGTACCGGACGACCACGACGACGACTACCACCACTAGTCACTACGACTACGACTACGATAACGACGACAAACGATATCGTTTTGCGTTTAAAGTGTGACGTGACGTGTGTGCGCACCTGAGTGGCAGCTTTCGCAGTGAACACAATCGAAAATTGCTGTGCCGACGGTATATGCGATTTTGACGACGATCCGATTATGGATCCGCCGGCGGGCGGAGGAACCGGCCCGGGGAACTGTGGCGGTGGTGGCGGGGGATTCTTGTCTAACAGACGTATTAAGTTGACGGCCGTGTTTCCGATGATCATCGGCTCCCGGCGCACCATATCTAAGTCGGACTCGTCGTCGTTGGCCAAGACCGGGAACTTGGAAAAGTCGGTGGCAAACGCCACTGCAACAGCTTCCGCGGTAGCTGAAAGACCACCCGTCTCCCTAACCAGGAACAGAATGAGGCGAGGCTCGAGTCTGACGGACCTGAAGAGATCGGACTCGCTGGCAGGTACATAATCGCATAGTTTCATTATATTCTGACCCGAACCCGCGCGGCTGTTGTGTCGTTCCGGTCGATTCCGTCGTGTCGCGTATTTTGCCGGGTTGTTTCCTCCCACCGGAAAATCGTGGTTATAGTGATCCAGCGCTAGAGTAGAGAGCGTTTGAGTGACGGAGTTCTCGGAAACGTGCGCGTTAAGGGTACATATAATTATATATGCGTAACGGATACGTCTACATTCTAAAAGTACATATACTTGAGGAATCCGTAGGTCGCCTTGGTTAGAACTTGGCTTGCACTCAAACTTTGTTCGTCCTTAACAACTTTTAGATGTATACTATGTATATAAGTAATTTATAACCACTTTCAATAACATCGTTGGCTTTTCAAACAAATTTATAAATTACTATGTTCTATGATCCGCTGGTATACTTCTTTTGAAAATCGATTTGATAAGCTTGCAGCAGTGTCCTGTAATGAATAATAAATGCGCATTACTACGTTATTTAACTAGACTATTGATAAATTTATCCATTCAACCGTGTACCGTGTACACGCCTAAATAATTATAATTTATTATCCATCAAATCAACTAAACAACAATGTTAAATATGTATAGAAATTTAGAAAAACTGTAAAACGAGTAATGTGAATGCATCTGTACACCGAGGAAGGTAAACGGGAAAATGGTCAAAAAAATTTCATTAAATCATAGTATACTATATTCATCAAATATATATCTATATAAGTACCTAGTAGATACATTATTTTCTGTTAACTAAATTTGATTAGGTTTACGAATACGATGATATATTTCTTACAACGAATTTGATTATATTTATAAAATATATTATTTACTTGTATGCGTGTTTTCAGTTTTGTATTTTTTCAAAATATTTCAATCGTAGTCAGTCACTAAACATATGTCGTATATCTGTGTATCAATTAAACTGTTTTCGTTAGTTGAATCATTCTCGAGATTTCCGTTTACACAATAATATAAGATTGTAGTCAGGATTTTTTTCGGGTTGCGTGTGAGAGAACAAGTTTACCGGAGTCGAGTGTTTCTGTTATTGATTGCTTTTTTGCATAAGACTTTCGGGAAGCGGTCGGCACGTCTCGTTTGGAGTTAAATCCACAGCGCTAAGTAAGCGAATGCGTACGTGCGCATATATAAGGCTACGCAAAACGCGTAAAGAACAATGCGTAAAAATTGGCCGGCACGGCAGCTGTTCAATAATAAATAATATGTAATCCACATTCAAACGGCAGTAGTAATGCTAAATTTAAATAAATAAAAAACGTTTTTAAACAATAATAATAAAAATATAAAATTATTGGCGAATTGTTTTCTTAATTATATATGATCCATCTCATTCGCGTGACTAGGTTTTGTTATATCGTTTGTGTATAAATCCGTAATACGCTTTTTTATACGATATTATTATCTTTCCGTTAAACAGGATAAAAACTAAACGAACATTGGGCGATTTACTCGGAATAATCACGACCGTTCTGTGATATATTATATTAGGGTAACGACGTGGAGTCGAGCGGAGTTTCACACGCAGTTCGTAAATGCCCCGAATAAGAAATGTAAAAAAAATGGCGCAAAAGCCGTTGTTGACAGATAGACTGCAGCGTAACGTCACGACGTGCCAACGTCGTGGTCGTTGCCGCATGTGTATGAAAAACAGATCGGGTGTTGTATTGTGTGCCTAAGGTTCGACTGGCAGCTTCGGTGACCTGATGAACTTGAAACGGTTCTACGATGACTCATCCGTGGGCTCGGCTGAAAACCTAGTGGCCCGGGCCGTGCCTCTATCTACTGTGTTCTGCCGGCAGCATCATGGTACCGCGTCTGAAGAGTCGATGATGACTGCTGCTGCGGAGATAGCAGCATCTGTACCTTACCACCACCGGTCCCGGATCGACTTGCAGCAGAAGCAGTTGCAACAGACGCAACACCAGCAGAAACTGCAACTGGAGCACAGCCATCAACATATGCAGCAGCAACAGCAGCAGCAGACGCGCCGATACGCCTCCGAACTTGGGGGCACACGTCCGGCCTGCAAACAACCGCCGCAATACCGGACCGTCGAAATGACTAGCCAACAGCGAATTGAACGCATGTCTAGAATAATGAAACAGCAAAATCATCGGCCTGAACAAATGATGCGGTTCAGGCACACCATGACGCTAGTAAGTCCCCGACATCATGATAATAATATAATGTGATTTAATTGGCGTTTAATAGTAATACACACTCGGGGTCATTTTTGGAAATCGAGCAAAAGGGTAGTAGGGGGGAGGTGTCGGCATATTAAAATGCCTAAATACAATGAATTTTTTTGCTCGCTTCGCATGAAATACACTTTATTAAAATACTGCATAATATAATGGATATTGTTGATTTTCTAAAAGAAAACTTCGATACGTATATCGATATGCGTAGTAGTATAGCTCGTAAATACCTACTCGTCTCGAAGTCTGAGTCTGATACTGGTCGAAATGCATCGCCAGTATATCAAACGATAATATACCTATAATCTATATGTATGTAACTATTTTTGAACGTTCGATTTTGTATCAATACACTTATATTTCACCTTTAAAAATATTATATCAATACCACAACACAATAGTATGTTGTATAGCCATATATCGTGGCAGAACGAATTTTTTTTTTATGTATTTTGTTTGAACTAATAGCAAGTATATATCACCCTCGCAAGTAGTTCCTAGAAAATGATTAATTTTTTTCAGTCTAATGATCGTATTTACTACTTGTATAAAGAAAATATTCTACTCGTATTATTTATATTCTATAGAGGAAAATGCTACAGTTATTAATTTTTATTTAATCTCATATTTAAGAGACGCTTGGAAAACTTTTGGTATGAAAAATCGCATAAGCCCTTTATTTATATTTTATATTTTTTCGATTTTTTCGATTAAGTCTACACAGTCATTTGCACTTTACTATGGCGATATCGTGTATGACGTTGGTTATCGCACGAGATAACGTCGAAAATCATCACCTATCTTTCGGATTTAATTAAATCACCACCTATCGTTCGGATTTAATTAAATCACGACCTTCTTGCGGTATACTGAACGCACAATGTCGTACGTGCAAGTACGCGTTTGTATTATATATGTGGTTACGTATACACACACACACACAGGTTTATGGTTAGGTACGCTTTTATATGTATGTATGTATGTATGTATGTATGTATGTATGTATGTATATATTATGTGTATGCGGATATGACGTCTGGTGCGGACGTCATAAACTTAAGTGTAGGACTTGTTATATTATTATATTGGCGTAAAGGATGTAATACTCTCGCAAGTGCGCGCGTGCACACACACGTCAGTCTGCCGCTGAAAAGTTTTTACGGCTTTATCGTGAGTCGGTCAACGCCATGCAAGAGGCCTTAAGTGCGTCTGGACATCCATCTACATTTTCACCATAAATCTAATATATATATATATATATTATTTCTAACAATGCGTATACACACTTACACTAACCCGGCAGATAGAGTCCACTCTATATACGCGTAATACACGTACCTAATACGCCTACTCGCAACGTGAAAACATACTTTCGGACTCGCGAACCGGCGTCGTTAAAAATATATACACTAGGCCCATACGAGTTTCTCATAACATACGATAGGTATATTATTACAGTGTCAAAATGCTATTAGCGCACAGTAATAATAATAATAATAATAACAACAATGATGATGATGATAATGACGTAGGTATGTCAAATTGTAATAATACGATGTAGTAGATATATCGAACGTCCATACAGTTTAATAACTGCGACTCTCTTCCCATCGGGACAGCCGTCGTGGTTTTGACACATTCGCGAGGGTTTCGAATCAAAACTCAAAAGATTCTATCTCGCCGATCACGTTTCGTCACACTAGGGCCGTAGAACGATGGCGTATGAGAATCCCTAAGTCTACCACTCTGCCGCCGACCATATTGCGTGTACCCAGCTGCGGTGGTGTTATGATATACATTGTTTTACCTACGCCATATTCGATCCGTTGTCGTTATTTTATGCAATATTATATTCAAATATTATTTTACAATTCACGGGCCTACCTACTATGACGAGGCGGTAGTGGTGCGACCGTTTGTCGAATAATTTAAAGGCGCACGCAAAACACTACGACTCGTTGTAATAATATTGTGTAAACGTCGCGGACGACCGCATACTGTTTCGGCGTCGTATGTTATTACCACCGGGCCGACCGTTGCGCACATATATTATGTATATATTATAATATACATATTATAGTATTATAATAAAATGCATCAGAATTCTGTGCAGTAGTGCCACGCAGGGCGTTTTTGGCTAAACGTCCGTCGAACGTCTGCGCACACCACGCATGTAGAAGTGCGTGTGCGAATTATAATTAGGGCAATATAGTGTGTGGGATGATAAAATATTACGTCGGAAGCCTCACTTCTACAATTAATCTTAACGCCCAATAATAATATTATAATAAACTGACAAAAATATATACTTCCAAAGTTCCAAAATACAAATAATAAAAAATCGAACATTCATTCTGAGAAAACTTAAGTGAACTCGTGTAGCTAATAATTATATACTATTTATTATCGTAAATCAATAAACGAATTGTGTTTGATGTATATTTACAATACAAATAGTCCGTTTACATTATCAAATGTTTCTTTTTCAATGTTGAGAATAACTGAGTGATAAAAATTTATCTTGGTTCATTTTAGTCGTAATGTAACATAAGTTGTTAAAGATAATAATATATCTGATGTTAAATGTTAAATTTAGAAGTTGAAAAAATAAGTCATAAAGTTTTAATATTTTTTTGAATAAAATTATTTTTAGTTGTATATTATATATTATTATAAATTTTTTTTTATAACAATTATAGAAGTCGGCTAAACACAAATAAAATGTAAATTATGGTAATACTAAGAATTACAGCTGTTATTTTTTTTGTTTATCAAATTGCAACACATGCTATTATTGTGATGTATTATTAATTTATAAAATATATATAATTTAGATGAACTGCAATTCTAGGCAGGGAAGTAATATATATTCTCAAAGTCACCTTTAATTACCCCTATGCGTAGCTGTATGGTATTGTTTAACGGTTATTTTACTGTAAAATAATTATTAATTATACAAAATAAGTATAATAAACATTATATATTAAATTGTAGGTATTAATTATGACTCATCATTAAAGCAACGACTTACATGCATTTGTATATTTTTTTTCTGGTTAACTTTATTGTATACTTAGTAAGTAGACAAAACATTTCACAACTTTTGTGATCCAATATTTAACATTTTTAGTGAATATTTTTGCATATTTTAACATTTTTCGAATTAAAGGACATACTTTTAAATTATTAGAGTATATTTTAAGTTTAGTGCATATTTTGATAGCTTATCAAAAATCAAGCACCTCGGTAAATATTTTTCATGAATCAAGATCAACAACTATATTAAACTGTGAATTTATCATAAAGACGATAGAGACAAATTGTTATCATAATGGTTAGTGGGTAGATTAAATTAGATCTATTAGATCTGTATGGCTGTATTATTGTTTTTTATGCATAAAATACATAGAAAATTGAATTAAATAAAATAATTAAAATTTATTAAATAAAATGTTTAAAGAAAAAATATAATTGTATTAATTGTAATATACATAGGCGAGTTATTTATTTAGGATATATTTAACTACATATTTGATGCATTTTTAATACATTGAAGTCCTTGCTCTACTTATTACTTATAATGGTCAACAGACGAGTGAATAATATTATGAAAAAATGAAATACCTATAGTATAGTACAAGCGATTAAGTGGTACGTTTCTTCGTCAAAATTTATTTGAAAACTTATTAGTGACCAAATAATTATTAATAGTATTTAGAACTGTAGACAATTTTCACGTATTATCGTAATACTAATATTCGACTGATGCTAAGGCAACAATAATTAAACCGGTAATTGAATGTTACATTTCATTTTACTGTTGTCGACTAGCAATAAACAATAAGTAAGTTTTTATTCGTTGTCAAAAGAGTATAATATAATAATATCAGGTAATTAGGTGTTATTAACTTTTTATACTCGCCAAATTAATTTTAAAATTATAGATAGACTACATAAAAAAAAAAAACCTATTATATTTAATTATAGGAACTGGGCTTTCTTTTCTTAAAAATGTGTTTCTTAAAGTATAAAAAGATAAGACAGTTCATTTAAGTGTCATTTTGTCTGCACCCAATTAAATTACTTAACATTTATTTCTTAGTTAAAGTAGGCGTCTACGTTTTTGGTTACAAAACGAATCTACTTTAATTTTACCCAAAAACCTAACTCATTTAAATTTAATTTATTAATTTTTTTTTTATGTGATACTCTAATTAAGTATAATAAACTTATAATGCATATAATGACTTTTGGAATAACTCCTCGTTTAAATAGTTAAAGTTTAATTCAGTCTTCAAATCATGCCATATTAATTTTTTAAAATACAAATATAACATTAAATCAGGTTAGTTTGGAATAGTTAGTTTTATTTTATACCTAATTACAAACTACAATATGCGTATTATGTAAAATAATTAAGTGATACGTATATCGTTTAAAAAAAAAACCTTGATTTGTATGTAAAAATAAAAGTCTAAACCTAAACAATTATAATAGCTGTTAGAGTTGTTTTATCTTAAGTAATTTAAAATAAATTAAATTTCACATGATGATATACAAGCTCTTTTGATGGAAAAATTGAAGCTTAATTATATTTTATGTAAATTCTGTTTGCAGTTAATCAAATTCTTTTTTATTTTTGTAATTATTATTTTTAATTAAAATAAGTGGTCGTATATTATTGTATTTTATTATACTATTATGAAGCATATATTATTATATTATGGCATTAAAATAAGATAAAAAATAAATAAAATATATTTATAAATCCATCTGTTAAAAATAAATATGAATTCTATAATGAATGGTTATTATTTTCTAAATTACATCAAAATGAATTTATTTAAAAGTAGTTTTGCTAAACATGCCACTAGTTATATTTTCCACCTTTAAATATTTTTTCATTTTATTTATATCTATCCGAAGTTTTAAACCGTAAAACTTCTAAAGTAGGTACTTACAGTTTTTATAAAAAAAATTAAGTGATACTTTATATTTTTGGATCTCTGTTATCGACAAAAACGTACGTTGTAAATATGTTCTATATATTGCCTTTAGAATATGTTAAGCCAATTGATTTATCGCTCCTTTCAAAATCTTAAATTTTATTTATTTTATTTTCATTGTACATGACATATTTACAGTTGGCAGATGTAATTTAAATCATTGTAGAATGGGTAAATTAAATTTTTGTTATTTAAATATAATGAATAACATTGGTATCTGAATAATTGTTATGTATACATTCATTAAATATTTGTATTTTAAATCTTAAAGTTAATTATTATATTTTTTCATTTAAAATCAAAATCATAATAACTACTATAACAAAATAATATAATTTTTCATAAATAATAATTAGGAAAAAAATATTAATATGTAAACAATCACATCGCATTTATAATAATTAAATTGTATATATAAATATATTTATTATTTTGTATTATGTACAAATTGTAGTAACATAACGCTAAATATGTCATTTATTGTCCAAAAAGTTTTTGAGTGAATAATTAATAAAAAAAATAGTTAAGGATCAATTAGTTTCGTTATCAAATTATTTTTGATGAATTGCACGGTGATAAAATAAGTCTTTTGAAAAATGTCTTAATTAAAAATGGCGAATTTAAAAGAACAAATGTTGTACGTTTATAGCGAAGCAACAGTGATTGGCAATTGTAGAGAAATATGTTTGACAATTTTATAATATGGATCGTGCTTGTCAAGAGTGAGACCATAGCCATGGTAGCAAAATAAACACACACGAACTTATGAACACGCAAACAACACACGTGAACCGACTATGGATCGAACCCCCCCTGCCATCACCGCTGCCGCAGTTAGTTATGGTCATATGGACAAACCGTCTGCAAATACTGTACAAAATAGGAAGCCAAATAAAACGTTATCAATTTTCGTTATCAAATATATAAATGAAAGTCTTTCCAACAACGTTTTCAACCGAGCGACTCTAGCTGTCTTGTGATAGATGCAATTTTATTGCCGCCACAATATGCGCGCGCCCATATATAGCTAACTACTCTGTCAATTTGTTGCCACCAATGTTTTATTTTCGTTCGCATGAAAAATGATAGGTGTATATAAGTATATTTGTATAAAATTTCCATTGTGTATATTTCTCATTCATTCATCATCCATGTAGACGTTTACCCGATTAATACAATGCAGGTGTCATCAGTTGACCAAACGTTTTCGTAATATACAATTTTCCAACTACATTGATACACAACGATGATAATATTTAAAAAAAACTATCTCTTCAATTGCCGATCCATTTAATACGTTTATTTAAAAATAACTTTAGCTCAGTTTCAATACTTAGTTATACATATTGGATGTATTTCGAAAAATTCTTATACACAATATTATACATTAAACTCTTTTCAAAGCAAAAAAAGTAAAATATTACTTTTAATACTATACATTATGTTACGTAAGTATTTTGAATTGCTTTGAACAGTTTTACAATTTTTTTATTTTTTTAATACAAAATTAAATATCATAACAGAAGCATTTTCATAGACTTACATCATATAAAGCAAGGAATAATGCATTATCGCTAAAAACATTTTGTAGGTGCATTACAAACTGTTGGTAATAATATTTAAATGATATATGTAATAATATTATTGATAATCTCGTGCAAGTGTTAATACATTTATTTATTTTATAAACATAAAAGAAAAAAAATATCAAAGTAAATATTATGTATTTTGCTGTTGGTTAATCATGGAAAAAACAAATTTAACAATTTACATAATTGAAATGTGTTTTAGCGTGTAGCTCTATAATATTAATAACAGCTTAGAAATGAAAGGCTTATATAATGGAGCACCTGGTCGTATAATAATATTTAGATTAGCAGTCACGGCTACATTAATAAATCACCAGTTTTAATTAATAATTCACTTGATTGGAGGGAAAGGTAGTGCGCAAAGTTTATGTTCAATGTCTATACAGGAATATAGTGTCTTATAGTGCCTGCAGGGTTAGAAGTATCAACTTGTCTTATTAGATAGGTATGTACTTTGTATTGGTTTGAAAGGTGGGTTATATACATTAGGGTCCTTGTAATTGAACTGTCGTGTATTGTGATACCATGTACCCTTCGAACCACCTAATCAATTTAATAATCATTTCGATTGATTTAAAAATCAGAAGTCGGTAAATTTATTGTACTTTTATCGAATAAAACAGTGTGTATTCATATAAAAGTATGCAAGTGGTGATATTTATATGTGAATTTTTGTTAGTATATTTTATTGTTTTCATCTTTTCGAGAAGAACAATAGGCGTTTGCACGTCAGGAAAAATTTTCCCAGCCATAGAAATAGATCCGTTCCAACCGTTAAATCGTCCTATCATCGTCAAGACATGGTTTCGAAAACGATGTCATTTTTCAAGTTTATTGGTTGCATTACCTGACGTCCTACCGCGTGGTAGAAGCCCAGAGACATTTGGTTTTATCCTTTCCCGCTCCGTTAGCGGCACATCAGTCTTAATCAAAACGGACGCTAGATATCATTCTTGTTTCCGCTTACATAAAAAAAAGTAACATAAGCCCTTTTCCTCATCTCGGTGACGTGGTTTTATTATATATATTACGTGTTTCAAAAATCGTATTTTAAGCGAATTTCTAACGATGAATCGGAGAGAGAATGCCTATATAAGCTGTATTATGGTGGATATGCCCAAAAAAATGCACGTGTATCATAGATCGATAGATATCTTGCTCAAATGATTCACGTACTTGAACGTACTCAAGCGTTACCAGAACTGGTACAGGTTAGGTCAGATTAAATGTAACGATGGGTAGCAGTTTGTGGCAACGTAATAGAAACAGAATTGAGAAAGTTCGATGATTCACTGGAGTGTATGTCATATTTGGAAGACTAATCAGCGACAAAAACGTTGAATATTTACAACCACTCATTTGTTATTCAAAAATTAAATCAAATTTATCAGGAGGTCTCCGATTAAAATTCATAGGACAATTTCGTATAAATACGCAATAAACTTGCATATCATAAGGTTACACATAATTTTAATTTTCCCATAACCTGCGCAATGTTGGATTAGGCAGCGTAGATGCATAATATAAACCCGTAAAATGTAATAATAACAAAAAAAACAGGTTAGGGACTATTTCCGTATAGTTAAATAAATATCATGATTAAATAAAAATCCTATAATATAATGAATCTATATATATATTATGGATATTTTAAGGTTTTATCAATATTTTTATTTTCATTATTTACCTAGTTTCTTAGGACCTAGTCATTAAATAATAATATTATGCAAAAAAAATTGTTTGTATAAAAAGTAATTTTAAAATTTAAACCACTATTATACTAGAATCGTGTACTTTCCGCGATAAGCATGGAAAATCTATGATATATTAATAGACATTTAATAGTCATTATAATATTACAATTGCTTATGATTTTGTTTGTATGAAAATATCTGATTGCATTTTAAGTGATATAATACAAATATAAAATAAAAATTCCATTAATTCAGTAAGACCCCCCCCCTTTTTTTTTTAGAGCATTATCGATATTTCTGTGCTTATTTTCATAATTTTTTGCTTGGTTGTTACAGATTTAAGTGAAAATATTCTCTAAACAACTTTACACAGAAATAATAAATATTATAAATAAATGAATGTTTAGGAACCTTATCCGGTAAGGTTTACCGCAAATGTTGTTTACGGTGTTGTAATAAAATATTAGTATGAACAATTTTATAGTCAAAACAAATAAAACGTTATAATAATAGATTACTTTATTATAAGAACTAAATACTATATTATAATATATAGTTCGCTGATTTGGCTAGTTGCCGAGGTAATGTCCGTGAGTTTTAATACAACATAACCTGCGTGGTAATCTATATAAGAACCGCTGATCGGCCAATTTATTACTATATACGTTCTGCCCGTATAAAGCGTATATATACGGTCTGTAACGTTGTTTGATTAATGCGATACAACACTTTTAAAAGCATTATGTGTGTATACGAAGATCGAAACACTTAGGATCGTGTATTACTGACCTTACGATGTATTACGCAAACTTGATTCGTTTTCGGCAAATATAAACGAGAAACGAGTTAAAACGTCGATTGCTTACAATAGTCATGTAATGCACTAATACTTACCTACCTACTTACGCTGACCTATACATGCTGATGGCCACTGTTACGTTAAATCTGTAGGTACTTAAAACACTATTTTTCTTAAAATCCAATTTAAAATGATGCTGATATTGAATCCTAATCGAAAAAGGCCTATACGTTTTCTATTAAAATTTTTGACTTTAAATTTCCACTGATTGGAAACGCGTGCCACTGAAACTTTTTCGTACTTTTGGTTTATATTATAGTTTTGTTCAGAATGTTCAGATGGTAGTTCGTTAAACACCTCTTTCGACCAACTTACTGTCTTTGTAATTTCCTTAGATGTCTACGTTTTTCATTTTTTAAACCAACTTATTTTCGTCCGTTTGTTGTAATATTATTATAATATAAACAAGCTTTGGTGAAAAACTAGAATAAAGCGTGATGCATTGTCCGATCCTGTTCAATTAAACTAACTATGGAACCACGCGTAGGATTGTACTTATATTATTAATATTATTTTGTAACAAAATACATTTTACTCAACCATATTAACAACATATTTGCAATTAATTATATGTGTTTCATCTTCTATAGCGTTATTAATAATAACGTATTATACATATTTCACTTTGAATTTGTAAACTAAACTTTACCGCTTTGATATATTTTTGTAAAACAATCTATGTATAAATGTATAACATATTGTAAATTGTCTGATGCTTATTTTTAATCAATATCATAGACAACTCGAAACTAACAGTTCCCCAACACATTAAAAGTGTTACTATCGTTCTTATAAATAAATACATACATTTGTAAGAGTTTCTTGATTAAACTTTCTACGAAAAACGATGTCAAATTGTGAAAACATGCTCAGAGTTTAACAATACTCAATGGGGAATGGTTGCATTTATTTACTTATGGTTTCGAACAGGAGTCTTGACATTTTTTTCATTAGCTTTTGAATAGCTTTTTTGCCCTTTAACTTTTTTGAACTCCCATCGTCACGACGACTATTTTTAATTACATTTTTTTCTTCAAATATTTTAAGACTCATTTTAAATGAGAAAAAATAACGTTGGTTTCCCGTCGACAAGTTTTATGATGGATAGTGGCATTTGTTCATTACACTCGGGCCGTTTAACAAATCGATTTACTCAACTATTAAGGAGCACAATATCTAGTAAAATTGGCAATTTTATTTTTAAGATAAAAATATATTAAAATTTTTCTGTAAATTTGAATTCTATATGAGTAACCAAATTTCAGACTTCAGTTTAAATTAAAAAAATTAGCATTTGTGTTGTGTATGTTTGTTTAAATTTCTATTAATAAATCGTGTATTTATTGTTATCTCCATATCTTTGATTAAACATTCGTTTAATTCCCAAATATGGTTAATCCGTTTAGTACACATGCTTTTATTTGTGTGGTGGAGTAATGAAGTAACTGTTGTAAACCACAACAAATAAGATGCATTTAACAAATCAACCTAATTGTATATATTTTTTAAAAGTGTTATCAATTTATTTTTAATTTTGTAATTCTGTGTGCTTGGAATTGTCCCAGGCATTTGACCGCATTTGGCACCGGATAAGGACCTCTTACACGAAATGCGATTATTACCAGCCCCTTAATATCTCAATTTAAGCTGCTTTTCAATAAACGTTATACATTTCGAAGAAGACCAAGATGAAAACCGCCTGCGGCTGTCATTACCCCCACTATGATCGGGCGTATTTGTTTCAACGTTATACACGACATGTTATTATCAAATTTCACCGCCAAAATGTTTCACTCCAATAATACTAGGCACATTATAGCCATACTTACACCATATGAGGATATTTTTTTATTTATGAGAAGGAGGCTTGGGGAGCTCTTAAGACTCTCCAGGATGTTTTTAGCTCACTTCTTAAAAGGTTAATCCTTTACAAGATTTATAATATTTATAGACTTAAAACGTACAAATAAACATATTATAACTTATTTTATTATATTTTATCATTTTTATTCAATTACATTATTTATATTTTTTATAGCTATACATACGAGTATTTTTAACTATATATATATATATATAAATGTTAAGAGTAAAATTTAGACAGTAAGTAGAAGGATAAAACTTAATTTTGATTGTGAAATCCCCTAAAAATTGTATTAAATATTCACTAATACTACGGTATTGCACTATATTCGATTTAAAACTATTTTTAGTCTAATCAACAATAGTCGTTCATAAACGTTGTGATTGTAAAAAAATGATCTTAATATATTTCAATATTCATCAATCAATAAACTTTCGTGAAATCATTAATATCAGTCGGTTTATTTTCCGTTGATAACTATTATTTTACACCAACACTATCAAATCCACATCAAGATATTACAATATTACAATATCATCTGAATAATAGACGTGAGATTAAACTTATACAGTAATAAATTTGATCCCACAAATACTTAAAACTATTCAAATGCTTTTATTTTTAGGGTAACTTATAAGACGATATCTGACAATATCTAAAAATTCGTTAAAATAAAATAACTTGAAAATCAACCGATTTTGTTAAAAAAATTTTTTTTACTATTAAACAAATCTTTTTCAAGTAGTGGTGACATTAAAATATTGCATAGTTAGTAGTTACATTATGAATATATATAAATTTCTATAAAAATAAACCAAACAATTATCTTTGTACAAATAGAATGCATAATGTTCACAATATAGTAATGATTACTCAAAATATACTCTATTATTTAGACCTTGCAGTAAACCAGTCTTAAAATATTCACTGTAAATGATATTATGCGGTTCATTACCTTATCAAAGGAAACGCATTATTCTACCAAATTATCAACCGTGGTTTCAACAGCTACTATTACAAATATTATCTAATTATTAGTAGATATAGATAATAACAGTAAATGTATAATATGTGTAAAATTATATTCCCTAGAAGGTAATAATAAAATGTATTTGTGATTATTTTTCGTTTATTGAGACGTATATAATAATTATAGTATTCTATAACTGTTGTTTGTGATAACTGTACCAGCTATACGATACGTCATAATGGAAAAAATACGATTTTGTTCATTATTCGAATTTTGTATAATTTAATTTCAGCTTATACAAAAGTGAAATGTTACATTGAAACGAAATAATATATTTTCTCAATGTTTATAATCGTGTATGAGTATAATATAATATAAAATATTATATTAGCCTTAAGAGGCATTTGTGTTTTCACTTTAAAGATACATTATTCCGATTTAATTGTTTCTAATTATTTGAATTACGCTACTTACGATTTTAAACAATTTAAACCTAAAACTTCATACCTTTCTGGCTTATATTTTCGTAGCTGAAATAATCTAATTAAGTGCCGTTTCCAATTAGACATGTTATTATTACTGCATTGTTATGAATACGTTTATAGCAATATTCTATCACATATATACACACAAATATAATGTAGGTACATGTTATATATTAATTCATAGTTGTTATTTTTATTTAAATAAAACCGACGCTAATCAAATATTTGTACACATAATTTAAATATTATTTAGATGGATCGCGTGTCGTAGCTTGAATTATAAAATCATATGCACATACATATTTTATGAAGTTTGAATGTACATGATAATGCGATGTATAATCAATAAACGTCGAACAAAATTATTGGTGTAGAGTACCTACGTATATTGAATATACCAAGCATATTCATATCAGTCACACCACTTTTATCATTGAATAATGAATTTTAAAACTTTGAAAATCATGCCGAAGTATGTATTAGTAGTTATTGATTCATATATATCTATCATTATTCTCAAAAGTTCTCCTTTACAATTTATAATAAAAAGGGTAGTTCTTATTTAAAGAAGAAAAAAGTTAGTTTTGCTACAGGGCACTTCTTAAATTGTATAAATTGAAAGATTTGAAAATACGATTTTCAAAAATTCCCGAAATCATAAATTTGAATAAATTAAATATTAAAGGAAAATAAAAGGATAAGTATACTTGGTGAATCACTATATGTGCGTATACATAAGTAAATTATAGTATGTAGTAGGTTTAAATTCGCAATAAAGTGTTCAAAAGTGTAGGGAGAACTTCGTGTAAAACGCGTACCATAAATATTGCGACAGAGTATCTGCTGCAGCGAGCTGTCATGAGAAATACGTTTAAAATATCTTTGTTCATCTATTCACTTTGGTATACGCATACTTACGTGTGGTCGTTGTTGTTGTTCTTTTTTTTATTCAGCAAACATCATTTTCTCGGCTCGAATAATATACCTTAGGTGAAATATTTTTCACTGACAGCCGTGTAAAATGGTTTTTCAAGATTTCCGAATCCCGTGACGCAAACAACGGAAAACGAACTATGTGATGAACTTTTAATGACTTCAAATTAGAAACCGACAAAATGAAGTTCAAATTCGTTTGCGAGTGTTCTTTTCTTGGTTATAATTCCTACGGAATGCTTTACAAAAGGTGCTAAAAATGGAATACTTACGTCATTTTCACTTATTATACCTAATATATCTTCGAAACTTTTACTTATAATTTCTAATTGACAAGCCACATTTTAGGGTCTGGCAAATAATAATTATTGTTTATCGCCGTCTGCTGTGAACGTACAACTGTTGTTGGAACTATTAAGTTCTTTGAAAAATTGATATTTTATTAAGTTTTAGTCGTAACGAATATGAAATTTGCTAAACAAACTATAATGTACGAAAAAATAATGATTTCATATCCATAAAATTGGTGTGTGTATATATATAGTTATTATTCTGGCTTCATTTTTACATTTATTAATAATTTATACGGCTCGAAACATGTCATCACATTCCCGGCATTTATCTTGGTCTCACATATTAATTATGATTTGAATAATTTAAAATATATGATGACGTACCGAAAAAAATAAAATAAAAACTAAAAGTAAATATTGAGTTTTATGAATTATAAATAAAATAATTCGTATACCTACACGTTGAATTAATCGAAATAGCGCTGACAAAAAAAAAAAACCATTGTCGGTATATTATATGACAGTATATTTTTGTCATAACGAATGGAGTATGACGGTCTCGAAATTTACTCTCCTTGATTAAAATGTATAATAATCATTATATTGTTGAAATGCATTAAATAATAATAATTCAGAGACACTCCATTGACGAGAGTAGCTAATAAATTTTGTTTCGCATTATATGATTAAAAATACAGTAAGAACTTTATGTATATAATAATAGTAATAATAAAATTAATAAAATATACACAGCGCAAAACTAGATAAAACTTTTTGTGACTTTATGTATTTTGAATCCGTTATAACCGTTCGAACCCAATTCCTTTTTCGAGTTTATAAAGCAATAAACAATTTGTAAAAGAAATATTCGTGAAAACCCTAACTTTTATAATTTAAATAAAAAGCTGAAAGCATAAAATGCCCTAAACATATTCATAAACGAAACACTGCATCCGACCACCGACAAAACAAAACACCAGATTTAGTTTATTGTGCAAATGGGCAATATTTCTTATTGCTGTACTAGTGCAAATTGCGTACATCCATTTCGCGAAGCAATTTAATACGAAGTCTGCCATTTTCGTTATTTTATGTGTCGTAAAAACGCAGCGTAAAGTGTGGCCAACAGTGTTGTAATAGAGGAAAACTCGTCCATGAGCGTTTCATAAAGCGAAAAATCACGATTTACATTTAGACCAACTTTATGTGTACAATGTGTGCAGTATACCTATATAATAATTACCGGCATTGAGTGCAATAATAATAATAATTATTGTGCTCGTGCTCGTTTATGGTAACTAAACATTTTATTTCGGTGTCGTGATAGCTTTGTATACGAGTATTTATGAAAAAAAACTTTCTATGGGCAATCATATTATATTGAAACTGAAACTTGGTCTGAGTAGACCGTCGCAAACAGCTGGCATACAACGTTTCTTAATAAACGTATAGCCAGTTTCGTTGATTCACCTATTCTCTTGGCGAATATTAACTTTAGGATGTTCTCGTTAACTAAGAAACTCCTCTGCTTTTATTGTTTCTTTCTTAATCGCTAACTGCCCTTCAACTCATATAAATAAAGTAAAATCAATATGGTTATTATTTCATATCTATTTCAAAAACATGTGATATCCAAAAATAATAATATCTGTAACGTTTTGAATGGGTCATCAGCGGAACCTGACAAGCGAGTATAGTATCACCTACCTAGGCGATTATTGTCACGTACACCCAAATTTTGAAAGACAACACAAACTTCGGAAACAAACAAAAGACACGTCCAAGATGTTAGATATGGTTTTTACTATAGTTGCGCTGCGAATGAATTCAATTTTAAATAAAGATAAATAATCTTGCTTCCTAAAACTTTTATTATAAATGTGTGTCATCAAACTAATAATTACTAATAATAATACTATGATAATGATACAATTTTTAATGTTATAAGTATAGTAAATATATTATCTAATAATGAGTTTAAAAAAGTTTTCGGGAAATGTCAATCAAATACCTTAAATTAAAAACATGTACAGCTAATATGCTATATTTAATTTATTAATAATATTTGGCGAATTATTTTTAATAATAATATGAATCCTAATGACTGTTGAAAAATTATTTTTAATGCGGGACACAAGTACTAAAAATCACTTTAAAATAAGCTGGACGTAACTAATTTACACCCTTTTTGGTGGCGTGACTTACCACAGATTCAAATACCTTAATTAATAATATAATTTATTTCTAAAACCTAATTATATAATAATCAACCGGTCCCGTGATTTTATTTTTATATTTTCTTTCTTCTTTTCATTTGTGTAAAAACGAAAAGAAATCATAAATAAACGTTACAATTTAAAAGGGTGCCATATAAATGTCATTAGGAAACGCGATTCATTAATCACCATTAACTTACACAATTTTGTTTACTGATACACAGTAGTTTACGATTCTATATGATAGTCGAGAAATGAGAATAAACTGTAAAATTTATTGATATTAAAATAATGTAGCACTCAAATGCTCAGATTAAATGAGCAATGTTTGGTTCGTGAATTATGATATAATTGTCATATTCAAAAATAAAAATAAATAGGAAGTTTTAATTTATTATTGCACTTTGTTTACGATTGTGTTATGATGGAGAGTAGGCAGAATAGGTATATACATATTAATAATTTATTGTGGCGAGAAAATCGTTTTCGTGTTGTTAGTTTTAGCAATAATAATAATTATAATTCTCCTAAACGATATATTAATTGAAAATGATTGAACAATAAGCGAGTGTTAAAGTATAGTTGAGTTACTTTATCAAAAGTAAAAATTGATAAAATATTACATGTAACGATGAATGGAAATTAAAGATTTTTGAAAACTATTTTACAAATTTAGGTGGAGTTACAAAAAACTTTTAAACGTAAAACGAAGAATTACTATACAGTGTATTATCATAATATGTACAGTAGTACACAGTACCTATATATAGAAATGTTTTAATTTAATTATTATTTATTGTTCTCAATGTATCGAATATTTTCCAAGTGCACCTATTATATGAATATAACATTTAATTTCAAGTCTTATTATAGCTCTTTGTCCCCCCTCTCTCTCTCCTTAAAAATGTTTTTATTATTTTTTTCTAAATTGACAAGAGATTTCATACTGTTTATTTTGCATTCGGTTATATTCGAAGTTTTGACGTTCAAACTTTCTATGTCACGGTCACGTAGGATTAAATTGTTACAATATTTTAACCTAACGTACAGACCTATTGGGATGCCAATGTTTGTAATACATTTTCATATAGAAATCATGGCAGACGCATAATCGATTTCTATCTGATATATTATTCTGAAACCTGTCAAAATGTATTGTATTATCTTTTTAAGAAAAAAAAATGTTATTCTTGTCGATGTAATGCTGAAACATATTGATTGTAATGTATTTTTTTTTCAAGTGCGATAAATAATAATTATTCTAATGGCAAATCGTATAATGTAATATATTTTTATTGCGTCAAATTTAATTTACCCAAAAAACACTTAAATAATATTTCATTGAAAGCTAAATATCCAATGTGAAATTTATGTGTCGAAGAAATAATGAACAGTGCTATGAAGACGTATGGATATTTTTATTAAATTACATATTATATATAATATATATATATGTGTGTGTGTGTGTGAGTGTGTATGTGTAGTTTAATATATACATTACATTTAACAAACTGTATATGCCCGGAAGGGTATAAGTCGACAGAATATATCCTTTTTCACTTAAAATCCCCAATACTATGGTCACGCCCTAAATATATTTTACCATGTACGAAGCCTGAGAAATGTATTGGTTTTACTACGAATATCATCGTTTTGTGTATGAATGTATCTAGTAAAAATATTATTCCAAAACGTCGTTCGTGTATCTATAAAGATCGTAAATTGAATAAAGGTTCGAAATAATACAGGATATGTTCGGAATTTTCCAGAAAACGAATAAAAACTAAAACCACGACACTTTCGGAAAACCTGGTTTTTAACTAAATCAATTTCTGTTATTTTTCACTATTATTTTGAAAACAATTTAACAAAAGCATATTTTAGTTTTTCACTTCTTAATTTTTTTTATTTCTTAGTATTTTATGTGGGTATGTAATAATGAGTTCAACCTGTTAATAAAATGATCAGAAAATAATAATTTAATAGTAGAATATATTAATTTAACAACTGTGTTATAATAGTACGATGAACGAGTATAATAGTCGTGATCCCTTACCGAATTTTATATTCTCAGCTCATATTATTTTTTTATATTGTAATATGGTAATATAATAAACAACACTATTATTATTTGATATATTCATAGTCGTCAGTATTATTTTAGTATTTTAAACATTGTATGAGACATATTTTGTTATTACGTAGGTGAATTGGCCGAGAAAATAATTTTATCATAATACTTGTTTGTTTTTAATAAAAATGTTGTCATATAATTTGAATTGTAGGTTAAACACTAAATTTATGCCAAAAAACTTATCTTTTAGATTTTTAATTTTTTAAATAACAACATATATTTATAATTTTATATTAAGTAGCAGAATATTTCGATGTACTTTTTGAGTACCTATTCAATACCTTAATCATTATCAAGTAGCAACTCAACATTTTAAGTTAAGATGATTCCACTTAGTATGGATATAATTTACTACACCCCTCTTGCCTAAACTTTAAAACTGACCCAACAATTTGGAAGTTAAATTAAAAATGGAAATTAGTAATTGGAGTTTTAAAAAATTAACATACATTTTAACATAAATTAGTCTCGTAAATTGGCTGGCAAACTCAGATTTGTACGAAATAAGAAAATAACTATTTTAGTCAGTAAACTTATATAAAAAAAAATAATGAACTAAAATAAATGTAGCTCTCAATACACAGTAATATTTAATTATATTGGATTACGTTATTTTAATTGCCTATCGGTTTATAAATAACGATCCTCGGGTAAAAATACGATTAGCACATACGGCACCATGTGTGTATCAAAAAGTAAACGTAAACCAGAAAATTCAACAGATGTAATCGAAAAATCTTATAACGTGAAAAAAGTTCAACCGGCATACATTCATATCCTTATGTCCGACGTTTGTATAATATAGAATATATAGTCGGAAATACTGGAATAAATTTCCATACCTACTTCGGAATTATTTTTATGCACATACACGCCGTAATAAAAACAATATCTGTCTAGTTTATTGTCAAGGACAGCCATTTTATGTGTTGCTTAACAAGATACGATATATTAATTTCACGCGTTTGTAATGTTTTTATATATATATATTATAAACAGGTATATGTAATATTATATTATTCATGGAATAGATATGATTTAATATATTTTCGGGGTACACAGTCATACAAGTATGATATAAAACCATATTATTCTACATGTTGTATTGCATGTTAAAACCATGGAATCATTCGGTAATTTATCATAATATTATATTATACGCGCGTTCATAAGTACGTGGTTTGAAGTATTTTGTATACAATTAACTTTGTAGATGGTAAAAAGTATATGATCGAATTAGATAAACATAATAATATATATTGTAGTGTAGCAATGTTTTGCTCATGACCCAAATATTATGTTGTAAGATACAATGATTAGTTAATTTAAGACAATTTCCGTCAGTTGAAATAAAACAATTAATTGAATAACAACATAAGTTAAAAATGTAATAAGACAACGCCATCAAACTGTGTTAAACGGTTATGGTATATCTGAAAATTCCTAACTATAGACCCCTTATAAATTATGTTGTCATTCCTCATTTTCAAGACCAGAGGTTCAACGATGGTCAATATCCTTGTATTACTAAACATTTTTTAGGATGTATATATTTATGAATTTAAATCGTCAATTTCATTAATCACGATTATCACAAATATTACTTGAAGCCAATCTTTCTCGTAATTGTTTTTACTTATGTTGATGTTGTTTTCATATTTACGAATAAATATTTTATAAGTCACTATAGGAGATGCGCACTATCCGCAAAATAGGTAGATCATTTTGAAATTTCAATAGCAATATTATAATATTTCTATAATAAATTCTTTAGCAAATAATATTATTTAATATTATTGAAACCTTAGGGATGTTTACACGTACTATACTGTGAACATAATATTTTTAATAAACTCTGTGAATTCCGGAGCCCATGACAGCAGTAACTAGTTAGACTGATTCGTCGTTCAATATAATATTATGATTTAATAAAATTGTATGGGTCACATGCTTACCTATGTTATTAGTTTTAATAAATTTCGTGCAACTACAGCTATTTGTCGCAATACTTAGACTAGTGAATCGAAACACTCCAATTCTACCATTCGTCTACAAATATTTTTTGTCAAAATCGAAAATAATTAAATGTTACAACATTTATATATTATTATTATGGTACATACCTGGGGTAAGTATATTCCTACCCATGGAAATACATTTCAAGACCAAACTACTCCTAAATATGTTTTTCGAAATTTATCAAAGATAAAATCGCGATCGAAAAGTAAAGTCGTTTTGTTGTAAGTTAAAATATGATTTCTATGGTTTCATATTATATTCCTATTAATATAACTAGTATATTATTTCTTTCGTTAACAAAATATAAGAACGATTTTTAAGTCCAGTAAGCTCAGAGTTTACGATACAATAATGTATTAAAATATGTACTTTATATGTACGACGAGAGCCGATAAAAAGTATTGACTATAAAAACATATTGACACATACATATAAAATGGCTGCAGGAGCACGCAGAAACAACGCTTAAAAGGTTTTCCAGATATGTATACGGGGAAAAAAACAAACAAACAAATAAATAAATAAGTACAAAAGATATACGCTATTGTAAAACCAATAGTTTCTACGCACAGTAGTGTTATTGGTATCCACGGTAAAATGTAATTTAACTCGTATCGTGTATTATCTAGAAAAAATTTAACATAAGTTCACTCTCGTGAGCCCCTGAATTTTTTCTTAATATTAAAACGTTGCATTTAAATAATAATGAAAAAAAAATGATTTATTAAAGTCAAAAGACATTACCGCCCATTCTACGGCTATATCATAATATATCATGTACCTACGTTAGGTACGTTTATAATAATATAAATGGACATTTTGCGAAATACGGTAACCTAGTCTAATTATCATAAAATCAATAGAATGTTACGTTTGGGAAGGTAAACGGAAACAGCGAATACAACCAAATAACCGTTTATTAAAATATGAATTAAGTTTTGTTATGCGATTGATTAAATAATATTATATTATATATTATAAAAAATAAATAAAACGAATACCGATTTTGTGTCTGCATTTATTATCGACCGTGTATATGTGTGTGCGCGCACGACATATAACATGGTATGCGCATTATCTGTAGACTTCAGGGAAAAGGTTTTATTTCGTACATTATTAAGAACGTCGTATGGGTGTTTGAAAACAGTAATAATAATTCAAAAGCTCGAAACGCGATTTTATCGTCGTGTAACAATATTCATTCACATAGAAATATACATTAAAGGTGGACAAGTTAAAAGCTAAAACAACGTTAAGAACAAAAAGCAATATGTTATTAATTAACAAACAATATATTTAACTCTAAAGTTTAAAGTTATTTCGAAGAAAATATTCACTCAACTCAGTTAAAAAGAAGTTAATTATTGTTTTGTTAAGTATTAAAAATGATTGTATATACACAGTGATCAAGCAAAAACTAATTAATTAATTAGATATGCCATATGTTTAACAATATTTTAACTTGTGATATTTTAAAAATTCACAAGAAAAAACTTAATTATTAGAATGAATTACTTTATACTATAAAAGTTACTAAATTAATTATAAGAAATTAAGTAAAGTTAGTTAGCTAAAAATTTAACTTATTAACTAGTTAATTTTCACTATTGCCATTGCCAAGTTACATACCTATAATATTATATTATAATATTGCGCCTGCGTGAATTACAACCATTATGAAATGATTATTAACAAAAAATAAAAATGTAGGCCAAATGTGGGACAGACTGATCGATGCTGATGGAGGGAAATCCTCTGATAACAAATATCATTTTTTCTAATGTATTGGGGCAGCGTTTAATGTTATAATAATATAATAAATGGTCGTCACCGTCGGTGATTGTAATAAATATCAAACGCAATTTATATTATTATACATTTTTTAAAGCTTTAGTACGACGTGTTTAAGTATATTATATATTTATTATGTACCTATATATAGGTACAGGGTGATTCACCAAGCATGCTAACCTCCTTTATATACTTTAATAATGCATTTATTCAAAATCTGATTTTTTGAATTTTTAGTACATTTAATGATTCTATTTTCAAATACATGAGATTTTTTGACAATTTAGACTTGATACTACTTGAGTTTCATAAAAAAACTGAAGAATATTTGAAAATAAACTCCTTAAGTGTACCTATTTAAAAATCAGAAACGAATATAATTCAATATTATAAAAAAAAAGGGCGGGCATGCTTGGTGAATGACCCTACAGTATATTATTATATTATACATACACATAAATAATATTACATTATTATTTTTTTTATACAGTATTTATGATAAAAACATATCGATCGTGTGCTCTTATTGCACATATATGCCCTACCCACCAGTCCTACTCGCTCGTATAGTCGACTTTTGACAATGTACGTATATAACCGTATATTATTATACATTTCGGACAAAGTATGAAATCGGTCATTGTACGCTACAGCGTCCAGTCATTGTATGCGAATGTACAATGCACGGGGTTTTAGTGGTAAAAGTAGGAAAATGTACCTGTATACATTGTCCGGGCACAATGACTAAATCTCAACGGGCCCATTGTAGAACATGATTTTATCATCGGTAAAAGAATTTATACTGGCAATGCATACTATCATAAAGTGCCAAGAAATATGTAAAACTAAGCCAAACGTTTTCTTTAGCAGTATAAAATACTGATGGCCATTTAAAATGTTTTGATGATATATTTTTTTTTATTCCGAACGGAGTGATAAATGTATTTGGCTTTACAATGATGTGTGTTTTTTTTAACATTTTTTTTTTAGTCTATCATTAATTTTTATGGTAATATCCTAAACTTAATCTCATAGATGTTTCAATCTTTCACTTTGAGCCATTTCTTCAAGGTTAAGTAGTTAACGAAAATTCTTAAGAGTTTTCAATACAACGACGATAAAAATAGTAAAAATCGGAAGTTTTATGTCATACAAAATATGTACTGTATTTAATTATAATAGTGTTTATATGTATATCAATTTAACGTAAGACACTCATTATTTCAAAAAGTAAGAAATGTTTTTGAAAAAATAAAATCTATTTTCTGTAAGCATTTGACGTTAGTCATGTTACATATTGCGTGTATTGTTTTATATTGTAAAAAAAAATATGCGCGCAACGATCACCATTGGTGTGATACCAATCATTCATAAGAAATCGGCTAACACACCGTGCATTCGACCACGCCGTGGCGATAATGTAAACCACACTAAGTACAATGTATACAAACGATCGCTTGCATTATACTTCTGGGTCGTGTGATCATAATCATTATATACGCCTAATTCGCTTAAGTCAACTCAGTTTCGCTCGGCTTAGAGATTCGGTAACACAACGAACGGTTTCTATAGAAAGATCTTAATCTGTGCGAGTGCCTCCTGCTTCTGCCTATAACGGGAATCAATTACGAACATGTATACGTGACAAAACATATTATGGTAGTATCGTTAATCCACACCCTTATCAGAGACGTATTATACGTGCTAACTCTTGCGAACTGAGACCTTGGAGGCGCTCGAAATTCGTCGGGAAGCTTTACTGGGTTAAATGAGATCGCAACTTGTCCTCAGTAGTTAATTTGTGATTAAATAATGAAATATACTACCTATAAAAACATAAGTCGATTGCCGCATTATTTGTAAAATAATATAATGATATATTATAATATTGTATTCCACTTAGCACGAAAAAAACGGGTTTATTTCGATTTATAATCGATTTGATTATTTTTCTGGAAATTTTGGTGTGAAAATATTGATCCCATTAACCTGCAGCAGTTACTCGATAATAATCACGGCGTTGATAATATGAGTAATTAGGATAGCAATGGTATTTAAAAAAAACACAAAATATATCTACTAGGAAAACGAGTATCTCGCGTTAAAGAACCACTGTAGTATACGCATTTTATTATGCATTATACCACGAATTAATATAATACATATTTATTATACACCTGTACGTACAATATTACATCGTGTAAGAAAGTAAGTTTCTGGTGCCCTTCGCACCACATACACAAATAACTACCTACAGAGCGTTTTACTATACACACACACACACATATAGTTATATATATATATATAATAAATAGAAACAGCCTTTTGCGTATATGATTAACACACACGCACACACACACGCGCACATCAAAAATATACCCGCCTGTCTCCAATGCCAGTGCCGCCGTGTAACAACCATTAATCTTGTCTTGTCCAAGAATTCCGGCGGCGGCGGCGTTACGCACAATGCAGCGTAAAAGGGGCCTGACGTCTGATCAATTACCCTTCTCCTCCCGCCATTCTCGTTCGATATTTCCCTTTCACCGCTCGGGCACTCTGAAACGTCCTCCCCCCTTACCCCTGAACCACACCATGCCCCTTACCGCACGGTCGCACGCCCTAACATTACCGTATACCCTGTCGCGTCGAACCGACGGAGGGCTGCAACCCCGTGGGCGGGGATAGGATTTTCCTCAACAGAAATCATTTGCGACTGTGTGTAACAGCAACGCGCAACAACAACGGCGGCGGCAAAGGTCATCAATCAGAAAAAAATTATTCCTACTATACGCGTATATCGTATTATGCACCTATATAGGTATGTATAATATAGGTATATACGCGCGCTGGTTCCGGTAAACGGAAACTCACGGCACGGTATCGACATCGACGACGACACCGACCGATATTTTTCCCGCACCGACCGAGTATACCACCGATATTGCCTTTATCGATTTTGAACGCGCGCGCTAGAGAGGTTTTTAACAAAATTATTTTTGTACCACGACGCCTCTCGCACAGTATTATACACAACATTATATATATATGGATATTGTAATGAAATACCTGTAACAATGTTTAAACCGATGCGAGTATATTATTATTATATTATCAGTGCACGTTTAAATTTATTGCGTTTCCGTACCGGAGGGGTAGTCGTCTGCCGTAACGCCACGGAAATGAACTCGCCGTCAACCGATATTCGCGCATGCATTCCCCCTTCCCCTGCACTGAATTTCTTACGCGGTGCAGTCTGTGTACGGTACACGCATATACACGTTGTGTCAACATGATATTTTTAAAGATCAAGCCCTATTTTGTAAACACCCTACCTCAATGAAAAATGTTCCGACGACCACCGGGCTTTCGATAAAATTATTTGTTTACACATATTATATAGTTCACTGCCGCAGTTTTATAATGTATAGGTATACTCTTTCCAGCAAGAGAACATGACGTGACCCTACGGAAATCGTTTCATCTCCGCGTGACACATTTCCACAGTAAACCTGGTCTCGATAACACTGTGGAATTGGCATGTTCTCTCGTTGGACAGAGCATAGCATACGTATATAAACTTCTTAAAGGTGGGAAAAAATATCAGAGTATTAATAATGAACCATACACTGTTTTGAGGGTTCTATGCGCGTAAAATAGAGTAACTATTATGCTTATATATTTTAATTTTATTACGTTGTCACAACTGATGTTATATCCTCGTGTTCGTCAGTAATCCTAATTTCTAAATAAATTAATAACACATAACTGTTAATTTAATTTGTACTTAAGACTCTCATTTTTGCCCCAATTTTATTGTAATCTAAAATTCTAGCATAATTTTTTTACAATACATATATTTAATCGTAAGCAAAAAAAAATATTTTAAAATAAAACAATATACTTAACATATAATATATTGTCTATAGAAACATTGGTTATTTTTTTCTTAGCGCTTACACATAAAATAAAAAAAAAAAGATTTAATACACCTAATAAAATAAAATATTTATCTTTTGATAAAAAAATGTGTTAATATAATAAAAAGTATACAACCAAACCAATCTTTAAACTAAAAGATAATACTGCGAAAAAAATTGAATATTTGTAACGGGATAAATTATTTTTTATTTCAATTTTAAGGCTTGGGCGTACATTTAAAAGAAAATTATGCAGTGGGCGCATTTTAAGCAAGGTCAGAATAATAAGGGACACTGGGTCACCTTGTATCACCCTGCCACTACTTTGACCCCTGTATATACATTGAACATATAGGTAGCGACCGATACGATGATAAAAACTGCGAAGCGACCAACTACGTGCGATGATAATAATATGTATACCTAATATATTTTTTTTAAACTTTGTTCGCTTTTTCTGAGGGCATTTAATCTTCATCTTTTAAACCTACGTGGTAAAATACAAAAACGGTTTTTTGTTATAGTGTACACTGTACACTGCACCTAATTAATAGCCATTTGCGCTGGCTGCAATTGGTGAGGTGGATGGCGGCTGTATAAAAATATATGGTTTATTGTGTGTCCCGTGCGGTGCGTGCGCTTACGCAGTTTATGCGATCGGTCGTATCAAGTTTTTTAAGCTGTCCTAATTAGTATACTACCTACGGTGAAAACGATAAATTGTATTTGTTTTGCATTTTATTTTTTAACTTTGAAATATCTCTGTACGTTTTGGCTTTTGGTTGGGCATAGATAAAGTAATAATAATGTTTTGTTAACTGTGCGATTATTTTCATCACAAAACGATTTTTTTTGTGGAAGGGGGTTCACTATCGACTGTTTTAATCCTATTTCTATACACCATTGCAATTGTACAGCTACTTTAAATTTAGTTATGATGCGAACATCTCTAATAATTGAACATAATAAATATGCTCTACAGCGGGTCTGTAACGCCTGTATATGAAGATAAAGATGAATAATAACCTTTTACGGTACCTAATATAACTGTTATCAATGTCTATCACAAATTCAAAGATCGTTTGAAATAGCTGATTAACATTTTTTTTTTTTTACTCATAAAATATTTTACAAGTTATTTATCGAACTCGTCGACACGACTAGTATTGTGCCTCACGCCCATTGTCATTTATTTATAAATAGTCTTCTGTTTTATTTATTCACCACGCATACTTATGGCGTATACACATAGTATAATAATAATGCATACGTATTTTAACCAGAAACTTCTACTCCGTTTTTTTTGTCAATGCTGTTTTCTGCATTAACATAATATTATACGATAGTGATATTATTTCAGCGTGTTATATCTCTATCGAGGTATACAGCAAAATTTATAATTTGTATATTTATTATTGTTATTATTGTTGCAACGCATTAAGTGTTTAAATAAATATTTTGTTCTATATCGTCATATTGCCGTATGTCTGTGTGCGCGCATATTGCGCTTAGCATTTTCGCGAATAATTCCCTCGGTGGAAACTTTCGCGTGCGATTTTAGAATCGAGAAAATAAAGTTATTGACACACCCCGTAAGCTTTGGGACAAAGATTTCCGCGGGCTCTATAATAATATATATAATACGCTCGCGTATCGTGCCCAGTAATTATAATCCCTTACCACATTAGTTTTGATAATGTAATATATATATAATATATAAAGACTTCCTGCTGGTATGCAAAACAGACTTGTGGTTGTATGTGCTCACGAGAGAAGTGGTTGTGTTTCGGCTTAGTTCGGCAAATTAATATTAACATGTTTCCCGTGCGAGTTTGGTACGGTTTTAAACGTGGTCGAAAAAACACACCCACACCACTGCGACCATCCGTTGACGCATGTGGAATATTTGGTAAATATTTTTAGTTACCTGTACCTTGATGGAACTATTGACAATACATACTTTTTAAGTAGAAAATCGGACGAAGAAATATTATAAATATAATATAATATACCTATACAATGGGTTATACACATAATAAAATTTTGCACAAGCAAGCTCACCCCTGTATTTTCCTTTAATATGAGTTTATTAAAATTCAAGTTTTTTTGGAACTTTAAAGTAAATTTACTCAAAGGCCATGTTTTTGAACAATTTTATTTTTATATCTACCATTTAAGGAGTACCTATCATGTGTTAATATATTTTTTTCAAACAAGAATTATTATTTTTTGAAAAAATATACGAACTTAATTCAAATGTTGAGCAAGTATTTTTATGTTATTACATTTTGTGCACTTCAGATGATAAGTCGAACACTAGTTACAATATTACACGCATTCTATTTGATGTGTTTGTAAAACTATTTTAATTGCTAGTGTCCTTAAGATATCCGTATAAATATTTCAGAAATTACTCGTTTAAATTTTGATTTAGAAATATCAACATTTTCTAAAAAAGTAATTTACAGTAAAAACGATTAATTCTCATTTGTTTTGAAAAAACAATTTTATTTCACCGTTATATAGCTACTATTTACTGCTTAAATGATATGATAAATCTAAATATTTGGAAATATTAAGTATTATGTACGGTTATAACAAAACAGATTTTATATACATTCGTTATTGAAGTTAAAGGCAGGGGCGATTATACCTATACTTGTTGAATCACCCTATATATAATAATATTAAACAAAATTACCGATCATTCGTCCATTCCAAACCGTTGTAGGCATTGTAGGTCACAGCAAGATGGTTGTTTTATTATTATTTGTATATACGCATACAATAAATTATAATTATTATAATATTATCTGACGCGATGTTGTCTACCGAAATAAATTACAAGCGCGAAATCGTTTGATATAATATACGACATTATTGTACACGCATACAATATGTAATATATATTATAATGATGACAATGGCTTCATAATACTGTTCGTTCTGTGGCTGCAGCGAAACGCGTATTCGAAAAATGTTTATCAGTTTATCACTATTATAGAATATACTCGTACGATGCATACCAAAACGTGCACAATAACGTGGGTGTATATTAAAATAT
This sequence comes from Rhopalosiphum padi, assembly GCF_020882245.1. Classification (NCBI taxonomy): domain Eukaryota; kingdom Metazoa; phylum Arthropoda; class Insecta; order Hemiptera; family Aphididae; genus Rhopalosiphum; species Rhopalosiphum padi. The sequence continues at coordinate 36,933,624 of NC_083598.1, forward strand.
ACAGTACGCTATATCCACATAATTATAATTTATTGTATGTAAATACACTTGAAAACTAAAAAGGCTGAATATGAAAATTATTAAATATAAAATTAATATAATACAACATGCATATATATATAATATATTACACAATTGTCTTGGTGTGTATGTGCACCCGAAGAAGCGTTGAGCAATGATACGGAAATGGTTAATTTAAAATAATACCCTTCTTTCTCTGAAACTGAAAATATCCTCTAAATTGTTAAAAAAAAAAAAGTACACGAAGGGTAAGCGTTAAACAAATTGAAAACCTATTCCTATCGGAGTATTCGTGTAAACCCCAGACTACAGTGCCCTGTATTAAGGTACATCGCATCAAGCATCAAGCATCAACTAGTTTAACAAAAACCTACCAACTTCTTTAAATTACTATAACAACAACACTTAATCCAATCGTCGATTTTATCTTCAATTGCTAGCTTTTAATAAACAAAAATAAACTGCTAAAAAAACGCAACAAAGTGTACGGTAAAATATAAAAATATTGTGCTTTTGTAAACAAATAATTCTAATTTAAGGTAAAAAATGAAGTTAATTTTGTAATTTTCCTAAATTCATATTTTGCATAAACATTTTTGTTATTTTTTTTCAACTCCTACAAGTCACGTAGACTATTAACTACTTCTATTTTAACACTTTGTATTCATTTCGAAGTTCTCGGTGGTTTGATCTACCTTTTTTAAGTCTTTCCTAATTCGGCCAAACGAATCATTGTAGGCTGGTATATTATACTTATATTTTTAACTAATACTTTTCTTATTAAATTTTCATAAATGTGACCTGCCGCCTATTCTAGTTTTTTTTAAATAAAACATTTTAGTATAACTTACGCATTAAAAATGCCTTATATCTATATTAGCTTTCTGTTAATGTAACACCAGAGTCGGTGTTAAATATAAACTCATACATTTCTCTTTCAAATGTTTGTAATTAATACATTTTCCATCTTTGGTTATCGAACACGTTCACAGCAATACAAAAATGTATTATATGTGCAAATGACTATAATATTTCTAGTAAGCATTATTATGTACTATGTATTTTATGTTTGTAATGATGGTGTCACACGTCCGTTATCAATCCAAGTACGAAAAGTAATATTATAATAATGTGAATGTTATATTTAATTCGCCTAATTAATTGTTTTTGTAAAACAGTAAATATAAATAGTTCAATTAAATTATGTAATTACCTAAATGGTATAAAAATAAATTATTTAACAATAAAGTCGTAAATACCTATATTACCTCTACTTATAAATTACAAAAATCATAATTTCAATAAATTTATTATTAAAGGAATGAATTGGGGTGAGCATGCTTGATGAATTCCTCTATAATTATGTACCTGGCGCTCATTTGTGTTTTCGAAAAAAATAATTTGCTACGAAAACCGTTGGTAGTACAGGTTTTAATTTAATCTAAAGTATGTAGTATTGTGGTAGCTATACACACATGTATAATAATGTCATACCATCATCCCATACCATCATACGTCCACATATTGAATGTGTACTTTTAATTTAATTTTTTTTTTTACAATTCGTAAATAAAAATCCAATATTTATTATTTATATTATATAATATTTATTTTGGCATAATGCCAAAACGCTGTTTATTTTTTATTTTGTACAATTCCAATTATGACGACGAAAAACAATCGTGTAAATTGAGAGTCCACTACTAAAATAATGAAATCAAAATGTGCTCGACTTCACAATACATTATAATATTGTAGGTATAATATTGCTAATTACACAATCATATTTCTGAACAGAATAATATTTTAAAAATTACGCTAAAATTCGACAGACACTGTTTTAGTTTTGCTCATTAAAATTGTATCGTATATAATTTATTCCAGATAAAATAATATTATTATGATTATTGTTATTCTAAAATCTTGTAATGGAGGCCACTGTCGGAAATAAATCAAGACGTAGGTAATTCCCGAAGGTGTAAAAAATGTAAAACCACAAGTTAGGTTTTTACGCGGAAACCCAAACCGGGATAAAGTAGTAAATATTACGATATAAAAATAAATAACTCTTTTTATGACTGTATAGTATATTATATAGTGGAGTTTATTAATATATTTATCAAGATGATTTTGAACCTAAATTCAGATAGAACATTTAGATATACAAGATAATCGACTTTACCACCGAGGAAAAACACGCACGGGCAATTTTCTCTACAAAAATGTGCATTAAATATTATCTTTACTCTTGAAGTACCGAAATATATCGCAATAATAATAATAATAATAACGTATCATTCACTAAAACGCACAGAGTCATACCAAAAGTTGCTGTAACCATTGACACATCTTACGCGTAAATCTGTACGTAAATGGCTATCTTAATGCGGCTCCGGCTTAACACTCTAGCAGTTCTAACACTATATAATGCAACTTTTATTCTTGCAGATATTTGGTTTTCTTTACACAATTATTATTATAATACGCGAACAGAGACGGCTGCTGCTTTGTACACAACAATAATAATATATTATAATATAATATCCCGTTATCCTGGGTCGTGTATAATGGTATATATAAGTGTTGTCGTGTATATGTCGTATACGACCAATATAATACAACTACGCGATATTATGGCGATTAAAATGTCTGCGTCGTAAATATTCCGCGTCCGGAATGCTCTTCGCTCGGGCCAGAACGTGCGGCCGGCAGAATCGTCCTTTTACAACTGCCATCTCTACAATATCGTGCACTCTTATTATTATTATATTTTTTTTCCATGCTTAATACGCTTTAAACATTCTATTCTTTTAGGTCAAAAGATCTCACGGAAAATGTATATTTGTGCGCGCGCACGCTCGCTCTGACGTCGAACTTTTATATACGAGTTTTAAGCTTAAGTGCTTTCGCAAGTGCCTCAAGGTCTCAGATCGTATTAAACATATAGAGTTTATAATATTTGAATTTTCAGCTGTTTTTCTTAGTTCACTTCGCGATATTACAACCATCTGTACTTGATATAAACAGTAAACACAATACACACAACACCGCAGCCCATAGCCGGTCTTGTCGTATAACTATGATCAATATTATACATTTAACTTTGGCAATTATCGGCTGAAATTTGGTGACATCAGCCATCAAATTATTCGAATTCCATTACGCACGTATTACATTCTAGGTTTACATTATATATAGTTACGCGTTACAGTTGCGTGTCGAAAAAAGTGTGAAAATCATAAAATTGTATAAGTACTATTTGTTGTATTTTTTAAATTATGAACTATCGTTATTCATTCAAAATTCTTTACAAAACCATTAGCTATGTAGTATTACATTAAATTAACTGCACTAAAATATTTGCTTTACATTTTGAATTAAGACTGATAACTTTCCAATTAATTTACATACTATATTATATATAGGTGTCATCCGGCATCAATAATAACTATTTATTTATTACTGGCGCTTAATCGACATTTATAAATAATATATTATGTGTATGTACGATATTATAGTATGCCGCGTATAGAATATGGAACCGTGAGCAGATAATGATTATTATATTATTATTATTATTATTATTACGAGATGTGCGCGTACGAGTCGATCTCTGGCAGCTTCGGCGCTACTGCGGCGGCGGGGCCAACAGGTGGGCTGTTACCTTTCGTGACCCGTATAGGTTCGTCGACGTGTGTGAGCCGACTACCGTTTTCAACAACCCCGTCCGTTTCCGACCCAGCACCACGGTTTATTTCATAATATATCGATGACAAAAAAAAAAAAAAGGAAAGGATAAAATAAAAGAATTTTAATAATATCAAATACGAACGAGTGTCCGTATACGAGTATATAATAAAAGCCATCTTAAAGCCTGTGGTTGTATACTTATGCATTATGACTTAGATAAATTCCTACAGTTCGGCAAACACTATAATTATAGCTTATATCAACGTAGTAACTGATTAAGTACGATTTACCTATTTGGTAACATGATCATGTATGTTAGTCGAATAACAAAATTACTAAATATACGACATACGATCGTGTAATACACTTCAGCATTGTCAAATTTATTGTTATATAATTTTAAAAATATTCTTTATATTTTCAAATACATTTAAAAATAGTTCTAAATTATATACACCTATGTATACTAAATTATCAGTCCATGTCTAACTGCAATTCACAATCTATTTTACTATTTTTTTTTTAATTCAATCTATTTTATGAAATATGAACCATCCTTAAGTTAAACATATTTGTATTTATCTAAAATACTATATGTTATAATTTAAGTCACTGTTAGACCAATGGCAAAAGCTACCGCAGTTTTTATGTTCGATAAAAAAAAAATGGTATTTAATGAGAATATGTGATTATTTAGAGAATAACGAATGACTCGTTGAAAGAACGTCTTTAAAGAGTTTTAAAGACTGAGTAGGTATATATTTAACGTTTAACGGTAATGGTAATCTTTGATACGTTGGATTGTCTGAAAAGTATTCTATTTGTATTTTTATTGTAAATACTGAGACGAATGTCCAGATTAAATTATTGAATACAGTAAACATTGAATCAATGTCATTATAAACTTTTTATTTCACTTATTTAAGTTCTGTTTCAGCCTACAAAAGATTTTTCTTCCTTTATAATAATATCCAATATATAATGAATAGGATAATTATTTTTGAAATATATAATTGATTGAATTAAATGTGTATTTTATACTTGTATATAAAATACTTAATACATATTCATACTACAATAAATATTATTTGGTATTTATAAATTATAATTATTATGGCGTTGAATAATGATTTAAGAGATTATATACCTATCTAACTACTAAAATTTAATTATCAAATACAATTAGCTCTTTTTAAGACATTTTCAGTACATTATCATTTATCAACATCACGTAAAAATAAATCAATATCACAATACCACAATTTACTGTAACGTGTACATTTGTTATAGTATATAATTTATCCTGGGAATGATTTCTGGTCTTTATATAGATGATTATAATTTTCGTAGCTGCAGATGTGGATCAGTGAACCACTTATGCGTGATGAGAAATATGAAATATTCAATGTGAACAGTGTCGAATATGCGTTAATACTTATATAATTATTTTAAGTCGGTAGTTTATAAATAAATATACACGTTTGTTCATATATAATATTATTACACTGTTATTACGGGATGTACGTAGTACAAATGTTACAATATTCAAATATCAGATAATTTCATTAAATATAATAGTATCATAAAAAATAAAAATATAATTATTTATATATATTATATATATTTATATTAACTGACCTCGGATTATCAACAAAGTTTTTATGAAATATGCTAATAATAAAAGTAATATTAACGTTTATAGAGCAATCGATCACTGTTATACAAATCCCATGGTAGATGAGTACTGCAGAGTATATTATGTGGCAAACGATCTTGTGCATGCATACATTATGCCAATATTGACTGTTGTCCGTTGCGCGGGCGTATAGATACTTTTTTTCACTACATCTATTTTTCCTCAATATTTGTTTATTTTCGTAACATAATATTATTATTGTTATGTTTCCCGAAAAATACACAGGTGTACTATATATTATATATTATATTATAATATAATAAACTATTATTTACATCTGTGTATGATGCGTACACTTAAAATTTATACTCAATCATATTATATTTATATACTTTTGTTCGTGCGGTCACAATCGTATACATAGTTACCTAATATAATAATAATAATATTGACTCGCCTATATTATATTATATTGACGGTGTGCGGATAAAGTGAATGCCGATTTTCCGATGCGCTACCGCGATAAAAGGATAATATTTTTTCTCGTTTATACGGTACACGACTTTTTTCATCTTCCTGAGTACGTAATCCTATGGATTCATGTCGAAATCACTATATAGTAGATAGTGTTTATATATTTATATATATTATATACACGACTATTCAATAGGTATGTATATGCGTATATACAAACTATAAGTCCCTCACACATATACATCTTTCGTCGCCTCGTCGTTTCGGTGTACTCGTACATTGTAATAGTGTGTAATAATAAAATTACAAAAAGAATACTTTGAACGCCATTTTTTAATACGCTGATTTCTATCGCTTCCAGATAAATACGATGCTTTTCGCGTAGTACCCACATACTTGCATGCGGATATATTATTATTGTTGTTAACTAACACCTCGGTGGTTCTCAAAGAATGCCGTCTGTTGCAGTATATAATACGTACCTACTTGAGTGTCATCTACATTATATTACACGCAATATAATATAATAGAAAAAGTGGAAACGCTTGGCAGAACAAACAAACGGGTGAATACGTTTTAAAGAGAGTAAGATAGAGAGAGAGAGAGAAAGAGAAGGAAAGATAGGAATTGAGAGTGTGTCTGATATAATTTATAATACATACATTTGGCATGTATAGCAACACAAAGATAATATTATAACAGTGTGTTAATTATAAATAAATATATATATATATATATATATTATATTTAGTGTATATATTATTATGTTACATTAATACATTGTACACGCGAAATACTGTTACAACAGATCACTCATAGTCGGACGCTGCTGAGGTCAGAATGTATGTTTATTTATTATCATCGCGGACGTTGCGATAAAATGTTATTGTGATTTCCTCCACGCGTTTCGTTTATTATATATAAATAATCTATAATTGAATTGTATAGGTACTCGTCGACAAACAGATCGCGATATTCGGACCGCTACAAATTGGTACAAATACACCTTTTGCACACCTTAATACTACCACACACTCTAATACCCCGCGACCGTCTACACACAAAAAAAATATTAATATATAGGAGTGCGATTGGACGACCCGATATTATGTGGTATACAAGAGCATAATACATTATACGAAGCAATGTTTATTTAACGTATGACACTAACCTTCGTTTTTTTATTCAATTATTGTGTTGTTTTTGTACATAATCAATGGTGTTTGTTTGAGGTCTCTATATTGTTTTAGATTTTAAGCTGAGGTGAGGAATGTATTAGTTTTAAGATGTGTGTGTGTGTTTCTTTAACATTAAATCATATTTTGAAGCGAAATGTTTTTTCTGAAAAATGTGTACAACAAATATCAAATATTGAACCATGGGCTTATTATTTATAAGCCTTTAAAAGTAAAGTTTATATAAGCTAGGTAGTTTAGCGAAAATTCTTGCGTTGTCCTTTGCCGACTGCCTTTATACACACCTTATATAAACTTAAAATTATCATGAATAATACGTTTTTGCGGTTCAATACTCGTTATTTTAAGATCTAAAATATGAAATTAAAAACATGAACTGACATAAAATTGAAAAAATATAAAAACTCATTAGATGCAAAAAATAGTTATTTTTTTTTTTTTTTTTTTTTTAAATTGAATTATTACAAGTATTTAAAACTTAAACAATTGCAGCTATGAAAATATAAGTATTTTACTTTAAAAACAAAATTACTTTGTACAGACATCCATGTGTATATGATGTTAAATATGTTTCAGAGCTAATATTGAACATCTAATAATAATTTGCTTGTATATTTTTGACTGTTAATATAATTCATACATGACTTCTAAAATGTCATTAGATTATTTTTTAGGTGTATATTATGTAGTTCATATATTAAAATATGATGGTCGATTAGTTTCTTCAATTATTATCGCAGTAAGTCTCAACATGCAATTATATTACTCGTGTATTGTTATATTCTGATTAAAATCATTTACATTATTGAAACATTATAAAGTAAAAAATGTTAACGACATACATATATATATATATATACAATTTAAAAGTAATAGTTTTATATAATGCTATTTCCACCATCTATACATTTTAAAATATAACCTTCGTTTTTGTATTTTGTATTTTTTTCTTGATAAGTATAATTCACTCACGATATTTCATAGCTTTATATTTATATATTCGAAAACTATTATTTTGGGCGGTTGCACGAAAAGAATTCATAAAACTCTGGTAATAGTTTTTTAATAATATTCACCGCGGAAATGTTAACTTAATGCTGTAATGCTTGGATATAATTAAATAGAATTTATGTCTGCAGCCTAATCTGTCTAATTCGTATTTAGTTCTTCAAAAAATATCATATATAACTTTTGTCCTGAAATCATAGTTTTAATGTATTTATAAAGTGCCTTAGATATGTTCCACACGGTGATTCACCAACTATGCGCGCCGCCGATTGTATATTATATTATAATATTTTAGAATGGGCCACTGTAAAGTTCAGTTTTCGTGTTTTTCCGTTTCGGCATTATACATTATACATGTATAATATGAGAGACGACAGGAAAACACGGGGATACATTTTGCATATAGTCAGTAGTCACGGGAGCAGTAGGTACAGAAACACCTCTACTATCATATTACAATAACTGAACCACAGTTTACGGATAATTATGTATATGTATACCGTATACGTAGAATATAATAATTACCTACTCTAAAGGGTTGGCGTTTTATTCATGTGCATTATGTTTGATTCAAAAATTAAACAGTTTATAAAGATGCTAAATTGCTAACTCGTGTGTGTGTATAAATCATCTACTTAACAATATAAAAACGTTAGCTTTAAAAATATTACAAAAAAAAGTGTGATCTTTAAGGGAAATTGAACACATGTTTAAGATTGTATAACTCATAAAACAGTCTCATTCCAAATTTTTACGATGTTCAAATGTACGAGTAATAGAATCATTATTAATGTTTTTTTTTTATTTCTTACGTTGTTTGGTTAATATATTGTTAGATTGTATAAAAACGATTTCAACCGGAGTTTATACTCCAGCAATAATAATTGTTAATGTTATATAAAAGTGTGTAGATACATCTGAAAAGTTAATGACGCATTTTTAAAATAAAATCAATTTCGTGTCACATAAATGAAAACAAAAAAAAAAGATTGGTAGGTTTTTTATTAAATAAATATATTGATAAACACGACTAAATCTATTCAAATATTTTAAGGTAAAACATAAATGAACCGATTACTGTTGCAAAGTTAAGAATCAATATTTAGTTAATATCTTTAGAACTTAATTATTTGAGAAACATAATAAACTCAGATTTAAAATTAAATAATATAAGTCAATAAATATCAAAAAATCTTTAACTGGTTAGTGGTTTTATAAAACCGCTGTGCAAATAAAACATAACAGTGCGAGCTATTATTGACTTTTAATCTTTTATTGACGTTTTTCCAATTAACATAAACACCACATAGTGCACACGCAATGTATTTATTATTTTTATACTGGATGCCAACTATTGAACCATATAATATAAACATTTAAAATTACGATTTATTATGAGACTATATATATTATAATGTATAATATGTATATTCTATACGTTTATTTTTTGACATGATATAGACCAGTCGAATATTACTTTTTGAAAAGTTTGTTTTTAATAGAAATCTGTGCAAGAAGACAAGTGAAAGTGTTATGTAAGATGCTGTAGATTTATAATAATTAATAGTTGATGTAATGCATACTATGTGGTGTCACTAAAATCTTTTTTTAAAAATATATGTATCTTATCATTGATTTATATACATGTTAAATATATATTAGAGTATACAGACGTTAATAATACAAATGAGCACATACAATTCTCGTACAACTACATATCGTATACTTCATATACTTGCATAATATACAACAAACACCGTATGCTATATTAATAAATTATTTACTTTTATAAATACGTTTAACGTGTTTCTGTTAATATCTCAATTTTGTGTGTATTCCTAAAACGTCGTTCAAGACGTTTATGTGATTTCGTCGATTCAAATAAACAAATCCTCACGGAAATATTATTATAATGATAAAATACAATAATATTTGTTATTATTATTACACAGTATAAATAAACAGTATACCTACATAAAATGATCTATAAAGGCGGCGTGACTTAAATATTATTACTATAACCGTTCATATATATTACATTAATATTACAATATTCGAGTATATATGATCTCATGATGCGTTTCATACATAATATTATTATACGGTCTTGCGTGTAATAGGTATACTATATTACTGGCATAATATAAGGCCGAGGAAGTGCTGATCATTTTACTCGTGCTCTACTATTATTATTACAGTAAAGGTTTAAATTTAGGTTTCATTAAAGTAGCGTATGCAGTCGAAAAATATGTCGTTACTCTGTCGGTCCCGTCTATGGTGTAGTGTTGTACTATAATACAATAAAAGTCTATACATAAACATATATGATCATGATGCATTAATACAATAAACGTAACTATAGTGTGCCCTTTTCGCCAATAATAGTCATAATAATATTCTTGGACGACGATAAAAGTCTAAACAAAGATACTATTTTATGTTATTTATATAAAGTTTTAACTGGAGGAAATCATATTAAGACTTTTTATTAATCTTTGCGTGTCCAGTTATTATTTCAGAAAACGTGCGTTGAACGAATTACGTACATTTGTTTTTCAAACCCCTCATCGTCGCCATCACGTTTTAAGCGTGCGCGTTTAGTACAATATTTGTATAAAGGGTGAATTTCTAATGAAGTGAATAGTGAGTCGTACCTATAACTCAATATATTCGATATTTATTCATCGATATTTTCAGAAAAACATTGTGCTTTAAATAATTTAATTAAAATACATGGCTTGTCATTTAAATGATTAAAAATCCAAGAAAAATTGTAAAATTTAATGTTAAAATTAATTCAATTTTTGTAAAATATATAGAAAAATATAAATATTTCTATAGCTTGGATAAAAAAAAATCATTCTGTATATTATATCATAATAATATATATATCATTTTCTCAATTATAACGCAAAATGGTTACGAGTTATTCATATTTCAAATTTTATATACCTACTTTTATGTTATATTATATTATTATGTTGTGTTTCGCTGTTATGTTTTTTTACTATTTCTACTGTACCGGAAAACCACTGTATATACTATTATACACAGTATATTTGAATATTATTCCGCGTCATGTTTGTCACCAGTTTTGTCTTTATTCACATACCAACGCATCTTTAGGACTTCCCGAAATTTGTCCACAAGTCATAAACTATAATAAGCGTATAATATTCATATTATGCATCCTGTTGAACACCACGGGTATTCTTTGGTATTTTAAGTTATCTACCACATATTTATATTTATTTGCAAACAGATTATCTATATGTGTTTAAAAAAGTTTATTTAAATGTTTAAAACATTAGTAGGCTCAAACGCGTGAAACATATGTATAATGTTATAACATAACACTGTAAATATAGCTTACTTAAGAAAACAACGGCCATTTTTTTTCATGATCGACCGATTAAAAGTATAATTATTTTGTGTCACGAATACGAAATAAACACAAAACAAAGTGCGTTTAAAACAAGGGTCAAATAATATGGTTTTCGTGTATTGTTTTACATTATGTTGTGGAGAGTTAGCGAAATATGCATATTATTTCACTAAATAAAAACCTTAGCAATTGTAAATAATCTTAAACATATTGTTCTAGGAGTTTATTTATATTAGATTAAGATACAATATATCACATTTCCTATAGTGCCTACTGCCCGTGGAGATAATGTTATATGTTCCAAGTATTATATCTAAGTATTTTATAATTTATTTAATTTACGTAAATCTTATTTTGATGTTTACTTAACTAAGGAATACAAATTAATGTCTACACACATCTATTCGTATTTATCGTTGATAAGAAGAAATTCATATAATAAACTTAAATTAAGATAAATATGAAGTTTTTGAATTTTGGATTTTCCCATTGTACACAAACAGTTTTTAGATGAATCTCAAGCTATTTAGACAGTTCTTGTTGACAGATTTTCAACTTGGTTTTTAGACTTTAAGACAATTTGTTAAATACTCATGTACTGTATCAAAGAACTAATTCAATGGTCTTTAATTTCCCGTTTAGGAAAATTGTTGTTTATTTTCACTCAAATAATCAAATAATATATTTTCTAAGGATTTTTTCCAGACACTAAATAATAACTTAATTTAATAATTTAATTTCAGAATTTCCATTTTTTAAATAAACCCTGACTATTTATTACGATTTATGTAATATAGTTTGTTATAACCATACACCTGTTATGGATATTTAATTTTTTCACGTTGTTATTAAAATTACGACATCAGCTTAAAATAACTGCAGTTTTACAAAACACTGCAGTAAATTTACACAATCTAAAATTATTGTTTCTCTACGGGATTATATAATTTTTCATTAAAGCGCTTGAACGCCACGAGTAAATTATATTAAAATAAATATATATACATAAAAAATACACTGAAAAACACAAGATATTATTACTTTTGAGGTGATAGAAAATAATGAATTTTTTCAAAGACATTGTTACTAAACATTCTTTGGGGTTAAACGCATATACCGTTCATCTTATATAATGCTACTGCGCTATATAAACTACACGGGCATCTTAATATTTCATTTTTAACATAATTTTAATTACCGACCGACTTATGCACTAGTTACGTCGCCTAAAGACATTCAGCTCGTAATAATGTTCCACCCGCAGTGATATTAAATATAATTATATAATTATACTAATGTCCTAATAATTAAACCTTACTATTGTAGTTTATTGTTGTTGTTCATTTTCCAAATAATCCTACGGTTATAAAATAATAGATGTGTTTTAATACATGTGTTATTTAAAATGCATTACAACGCTATTAGTATAGATTAGAGAAAGAATTTTAAAATACATTATTATAATATGCGAGTGTGTGTGTAAATCTGCATTACCGCATATTATTTATTGTAGGCATAATAAGTATTCTCTCATTAGGTTAAAAAATAGTCGGTATCATATTTGTATTTTTTTTTTAAACTTTAAATATTCGGCATTGACCCGAATTCGATGGAACAACGGTCGTGTTTAAGGGATACTAAACGGTGTCGTTTTCAATTATTATTTCGCGTTATGATTGATCGCCTACCGCCGCCTGTCTGTAGAAGTTGATTTTCAAAACGCATTATAATATATTATTATTATTACTGCTATTATAAAACGCTGGCGGTGACCCGGTATTGACATAATTTTAATTACCGTGAATAATAGTTATGAATAATACTGTACGGGGGGGCGCAAGCATATAGTTCAATACGATGTGTATCTGGCGAGGTATTTATTGTTTTTTTTTTTTTTTTAACCATATTTAATACACACAACTATTTATATATATATATATATATTATATTATTTGTGTAATTTGTGTATGTGTGTGCGTTGATATTATACTCAAGCGTTGAATTTTCCGCAATGGAGGAGCTCTCAGCTGATGGGGCGTTTTCTGCGCACGCGTTCCCTTCGAGCGCGAGTCGTCAAATTGACTTTGTAAATATATATATATATATATATATACCACACATATAAAAGAGGGTGATACACGAGTACGAGCACCTATCTCTCTTTACAGTATAGTATAATATAATGTACATTCTACATGTCATTTGTGAGGGAGGAATTTCGAAACCATTTCCATAAGTGACGTTTACATTTTATTATATTAGGTATTTGTCATTTGAATAATACAATCCCCATAATTAAGTATAAAAAAATTACCAAATATCACGGAAAAAAAATATATCACGCGTCAAATAAACTTATTAACACAATTACAATATATACAAGGTAATTCTTTAATCAAACGACTCTTATTGTTTCAAAATCTATATAAATATTTGTCTTATACTGTAATCTCAGTCGAAATAAAACAATTTAATGAAATGGTACAGGAATACGAATACCCAAAAAAATATTAGTCTATTATTTTACTCACCTAAACTTAGAATACTTATAGTTCAAAAATTACTCATCTGAATTTCAATTTGTATGTATCGAATTATAGTTTGAGAAATATTCTGCTTCAGAATATGAATTTAAAAGTGTATAACTAAAGTAGAGCTAAAGTAAAAAACTTAAGCAATTATTACGATAAAAATATTAAAAAATATAATTTTTTTTTTTTTAATGTTGATTTATTTCAATTATAAATTATGTAATAAAAATATTTATAAAAACATAAATAGATTTTGAAATCATTTTTTTTCTTAATTAAACATACATTTTTTTTTTGTAATAAAATATTTATATTGTGATCGAGATCGTATATACGAAAATTTCTCTTTACAACAGTTGTGCCGCGCATACTCGAATAGGATGTAACATTATGCGAATTCCAAATCAATCATATATTTTAAATACGATATATATACACACTGAATATACTTGCTTGCACGTAACTTATATTTATTCCGTATACGATCATGTTGGAGAGGAAAATAAAAGAGGTCATACAAAATGTAGTCACATAGATATTTTTAAATTTCGCGGAAATAGAATAAACGCTTTTTTTGAGTTTTAATAAGACAATTTGACATGCATGAAACATCATTATAATTGTTTAACATAATCGTGCAATATAGTTTGCACACTGTAGTCTCAAGTCATAAGGCCTCACTTGTACAATCACATAATAATATGATGTTTTAACGCAATACGATTACAACGTGTTATACGTTAAGTCATTAAGTATACATATAATACACGTAAATTTACAACGTAAATCTGAAAAATATTTATGTATAAATATAAACTGCAGTGCATTTGACCGGTCAAAGTAGGTTTATATTATGTTTATAATAGTATAAAAGTATGTATATACGATGTATGTGTACTTATATGTCCTATACACATATTAATATTATCATACAGCCGCGATCAAATCTACTTTACCGTCACCACCGTTTTCCAGCCTGCAATGTATATTATATATATATATAGATCGTGCACCCTCTTCAGGCTGTAATGAAGTCTTTTTGGAGTCTCTAATTTAACTTTCAAAGCCCTCATCGTCATCCCTTCAAATGGTTATTTCGTTTTACTTTTATTTAGTTTTTTTTCCATCCAAAAACAAAATTTCACTTCCGAATCTCCTTCACCTCACTCGTACTGTGACCTTCGTGATAACTCTGACCTAAATGTGCAATGTTATGCAGCCATTCAAACTGCCTCTTCATTCTCTTTTCAACAAAACACAAAAAAAAGGAGACGAAATGTTGAGTACAATGTATTTTAGGGTTGAGATATATATAATATATATGTATTACATTTTTAAAATCCCAACTTAACTAAATTGTTTTTATTTCATAGAATTTACTTTACTTCCACAATCATAAATCTCTGAATAGGAATTGAATATTGACGATATTTTTTGGTGCACATAAATTACAAATATTTAATTCTCCAGTTCAATTTTAATCAAGAATTTTATTATTTTAACTGTCAAATAAAAAAAATTAATATTTTACTATATAATTAATATCAAATATATATATGGCTACAATCTATTGTATTTGTCAACATTAAAAAAAAACAATATTTAGCTTTAAAAATAATTATTCTGGTAAAAGTTCTAATCGCACTTTGCCCCTATTGTCAAATTAAATAAGTTCAAATTATTTACATCTCTAAAATGGTTAACACTTGTAAACAACGCTCAATAATTGATAAATACCAAAATAATATACACATAAAATTTAAACGATGCATACAATTATAGAACAATGTCAATAAAACAATAAATTTAATATAACCAAACGTCATACACTATGAGTGTAGGCTAATAATATTAATAAATAATATATATTCGTATAAAATCAATATTTGTATTAGTAACTCATGGCAACGAAAGTTACAACGGATGGACGGACAGACGAGTACGACAAACGATTTACGATATTATATTTTTATGTCATTTATATAGAAAAGTTCAAAAAATAATAAAAATAACAAATTTTTAGATTGTATTTATAGTATACATTCCTAGATCCTTATATACGAACTTATAATTTTTTTCAAATGTTTTTAACTATGCATTAAAGTGACTTTAATCGTATTTCATAAGTTTGTAGAATATATTATAAATTTATGATGAATTCGACTTTATTTATTATTGATCGGCGCTTTGAAATCCATTAAGCAAAGACATATCATAGTTTTTTGTTAATATTTAAACATTGTTTTTGTATACTTTATTTTATGTGTACTATACAGCGGTAAACATTTACACCGCATTATAAAAATTATATTGTCAAAAATTAAAAATAAATTTAAATTATGCTCTTATGTTTAAAAACTAAACTTCTAAATATTAAAGCAGTTGTTTGATGTCTTTGTAGTTTTGCACATCACAAAGTAATTGGTAAGCACTTTTTTTAAGAAACTTTAAATTTTAATTGATTATTCAATACGTAAAGTATAACATATATTCCTAACATCAATAAAAGTTTAAAAATTAATTTCATTAAAAAAGGGCCATCTTTGATGTTTGTGTATAAAACAAAAAAAAAATCATTTAGTTATCAACATTTTGAAAAATATTTTTAATATTTTATAATACTGCGTGCAGCCATACACAACAGTAGCGCCATTTACAATTTACAAAATGCTACAAATTACAATAGTGTGCATTTGCATCACATAATTGTTTTTTAAGCTCATGTAAATATATGTAGGTATTGTCATTTCACCAGCCATTCGAGAGGTTTTGGTATTGATTATAATATTTATATACATGTATATTCATTATATTGCATCCCATTGAAAAATTCAAAATTACGACAGTACGTCACATGCAGCATTACATAATATATGCATAGAATGTATATATTGTACCTACTTATTATAGGTAGACGTTATAAAGTGTTCTTCGCTTTTGCTGTTATTTCATACAGAGCTCGTATAGGAATCCGTGTCGGAAACGTCATCTAGAGGTACATAATATTATACATAATTATCAACTTCATACATCTCATATTATACCCTTTTCACAGTATAAGTATAATAATGTAATATAACCTTTAAATAGGATTTTTTTTTCTCGACATTTACCATAAGCTCTCGTTTTATAGAAGATTGAAGTTTCGCAGTGTTATTACTTATTACATACATTATACATAAGACCTACATAATATACATATTTATATAGAAGTATAGAAATTCATTAGTTGTTTTCAGCACACTTGATGATAAATAAATATATAATTTAGCATGCATAAAATAAAAATGACAAAAGTATAATTTAATAGATAAGTAAATTAGACGAATAAAAACGTTGAGTAGGATCATAATATGTTACTCTTGAAGTTGTAATAAAAATATTCTATAAACTAATACATAATATATAGTTTTTTCCTCGAGAATTTGGTATTATATAAATATTATTATTTTAATTGTAAAAAAATAGGTCTATAATTTAGTTTAATAAAATAATATATTTAAAAAAAAAACTTTTATACCATTTTAAAATTAATGAACAAATTATAGGGGCATTTACGTCGAGCTATAATAATAGTTAGAGTAATATTCATACTAAAAATTGTGTTTCGTAACATAAAAGCCTGTTTTAATTTTGATTAAAAAAATACCATCTATTTCGATCAATTTTTGGAGTTCTGTACAGATATATATTATGCAACATCTCTCTCGTTGTTTTAAACCCTTAACTAGTAAACACAAAAGTTATAATATTTCGCACCGTAAATAATCACATTTTATCGCTTGAAAATGTATACAGATTTTCAAATTATTAATTGGACATATTTTTCAAAATCATATTTTTATAATTTAATTGTTTGTAGTTACTAATTATTTAATAATAACTAAAATAACATTTGACATAATGTACTTGATAATTGATAGAGTATATCACAGATAGAAATATGTACATGATTTTTTTTTTTATTAGGTATATATTTACTGTAGTAAAATTATTTTAAATTAACTACACTTTAATGCTATTTAATTACAACAATACTTATAAAAAATTCTTATGAACAATAATATTATATTACAAGGCATAAGTAAATACAAATGATTTCAAATTCCAAATGGAATAAAAGTTTTTAATCCGATTTTTTCCAATTAGTTTAAACTTGTTTGTTTCATTTGGCAGATAATATTAAGAATAAATGATATAAGTGTATAACCATAGTACTTTAATACAATATTTTAATTAATAATCTTCACTTTCGAGTATCGCGTTTTAAACTTTAAAATTTAAAGTAATATTTAATATTGTATTGATCTTATTTACATTACTTAAAACTGTTTGCGGACCTTTAAAAGTTGATCAATGTTTTTGAATTCCGTGTTAAATCCTACCATAATATGGTCGTAATGTTATAGTTTTTTTAAACGGAAAACTATGGCCATAAATAACATCGACATTATTATTATTGTCGTAACAAACCTATCCATACATAACAGATAACAATCATGTGGCAAAAACTTTAACGGTACATTTGTATTTTACTTAACAAGATTTATTCGTAAAGTTTATCTTTATTTAATATTAGGTATGTGCGATTGTAACAAACGAAACGGTATTTCATTTTTAGCACCTCTATAAAGGTCACATTTTAAACGTTTCAAACACATAAATGATATCAGCCAACATATTGATAATACTTATAATAAAAACCTCTCGACTTTACAAATGTCCTACTCATTTTAAAAGTTTCTTATCGAAAGATAAATTTATATCATCCCATTGTTCCTCGGATCCCGTGATTTTTATTTCACATACTTAATCATTTCATGCGTACAACAAAAACGTTCTCTACTGTAAATATATTTTAATTAGTGAGTAGTATTGGACATGATTAAGTAAAAACATAAAAAACTGCTGTGAACAGTGAACACTATTATATTCAATGAGTAATTATCTGTAGTTTTAAATCGACATTTTACTAGGGTATTATAAATTTATAAACATTAAAATGACTTTTACGTTAAATAACTGTATTCCAGCGTTAAATGTATGTAATACCATTGTTTTCGATGCCTTCTGCATCACGTCCATTTCATCTATCGTATTATTTAATATTTATGGCTGTACGACTTGTATGCAAAAATAATTATTGATGTTTAACGAAACATTTAAATTGTTGCCTTGCTGGCTGTGTAGTGTATTTCCGACACCGGCTCGGCCAGTGGATAAAAATGAATTAAAAGGGACAAACGTATATTATGCATAAATAAATTATATAACAGTGATATTGTATGGTAGAAATTTGCATCTGCGGCCTGCACCGTCGACGCGTTTATATTTATACGGTATGCGCTATTCGGACGCGAGCATAATTTTATAATCGTATCTTCACGGTTACTCGGTTTCATCGCGAAAATTAGTCGGCGTCTGCACAAGTTGTCAACGGCGATCAAGATGTTTCATTTTTTTTCCACGAACCACGTCACGATCAAGACACCAAGACGTTTCAATTTGTAACGAATGGAAAAAAATGTATAATATGGTGACGTCTCCGGTCGACAACTATTTTCGAAAATCTGCGCGTTTTCAGTACTGTTCGGGAACGCAATGCTCTGTACTCTGTACTATATTACATATTTATTATTGCCAGTGACTGACCTTCGACATAACTAAACTAAGAATGCTAAGACTGTTATATTTTAATATACGACTATGACTTATAACTCAATTCATCGTTACTCGGGACACTGTGTAGTGTCTGTGCATTCTCTTTTAAATATAGTGAGTGGTTCGTTTAAACAGTACACCTACGCCACGTCTAGTGCACAGTATATTGTAAGAAATAATAATATAATATGTAATATGCATTTTCGCATTTCTGGTGTATACGTTTACAGAAACTCGATATTTTGCTCCGACTAGTGTTGTAGTACAGTACCCACTCACCGTGCGGGACGAATACGCAATAATGATGATGTATAATATATCAACAAGAGTGTATTATTATGATACAAGAGGGCGAGGAGTTAACAACTCACGGTTCGAGGGCGCGCGACAAAAGTAATCATCGTCAAAGGCCCCGATTTTTACTTATATTTTCTACGAAAACCGATGAAAGCCGCCGACTGCGCGTAGTCGGTTTACCCGTACTCACGGCTACACGTAATAATAATAATAATACTATAACCCACTGGGATTACCTGGAAATTG
Organism: Rhopalosiphum padi; assembly: GCF_020882245.1. Taxonomy (NCBI): domain Eukaryota; kingdom Metazoa; phylum Arthropoda; class Insecta; order Hemiptera; family Aphididae; genus Rhopalosiphum; species Rhopalosiphum padi. Next base: position 36,953,769 of record NC_083598.1, read on the forward strand.
TTGTTGGTGACTTTGCAAGTATGGTAAATATAACGCTCGCGTGCTACAGCAGCGGCGCACGGCAGTTATATTGTAGGTATAGGTGTAGTATATACGGGCGCGTATAATATATTATATAATATCATATAATAATATTATACGGGCAACTCGCTAAATATACGACCGCGGCGGTGGCTATACATCTATAGACTTGCTAGCACGACATTGTTGCTGGACACATTGTTGTCGACATAAAGTTACCCGTATATTATATATCATATTAAATGATGTACACGTATAATAATGGTATATTTATATATATATATATATGTATGTATGTATATATATATATATATAGTGCCGTGTAGACAAGACTTATTTCCGGATTCTAGTCACTCTTAAAAGTTTTGTAATGTCGATGTGTCGACCTATCTAATAAAAATATTTTAAACAAGATTTTTATTTTTTTTAATAATATTATAATTTATAATAATATAACTCGATTATTTTACGTTCATTTGTCAATTCGTTTATGATTGTAATCTATTATTTTGGAATGATAGGAGCATCATTTCGTCAAAGAATAATAATAATAAAATTATCGTTACATTGAACCACAGAAATTATTTAAAATAAAATATGCAAATTAACAAATTATCATAAGTGTAACACATTAAATAAAATTAAAAATGAATACTTTTAAATACATGTATAATCACTATAATCATAAATTCTATGCAATAACAATATGAGATCGATGATAATACCTATGTATATTTCAAATTCTTATAACAATCAGTAAATATTACATAGCCCGGGGTTTAATTGAAGTATTCATGTTTAATGTTCCCATATGCGTAAAAGCAATCCAACAAAGCTTTTTTAAGAAATTTAATTTAGATTTATTTTTTATTTTCATATTTTGTCGTTGGTACAATTTTTTTCTAAATTTACATTAAAAATATTGAATCAAGATTGTTAATTGCAATTTTTCAACAAGTAAGCAACAATGTACTTTAGTTAATGGATATAGTGCTAAAATGAAATCAGGAGTTTTATGTTTTATTTATAAATTATATCCCTCGTGTCTCGTGAATAATGTCGATTGCTTCCTAGATATCATGGCCCTTTTCAGTACACAATCATTTATCGTTCCCTCTTATTTTAAAGTATAATTAATTCACATTGAACTCTGCCAAGGTTGTTCTCTTAATCCTTCATTCCTAATAAAATAAGGCATTTTCTTGACGATAAACATTCAACCTAAAACATGTCAGGACTTGACTTATAATAAGCTAAATTATAGAGAATTAATATTACTTTTGAGTTTAATTTGTGTTATATTTTTATGTATTTCAAAAAATAATATAATATAATCTATTGATACATATATATGTAATTTTTTTATTACTAGAACGCATTTATAATAGTTATATTATCTTGGTGATTATTATTATTGTATTATGATCGTCGGTGGTTGGCTGACAAGACAATCAAGTCCGTATGACGCTAAAATAAAATAGGTACTTTATTTTTCTTAATTTTGTAAATATATTCATCTTTAACATATTTTTACTGAATCATTATAATTATGAAAATATAAGTACTAGCTATTAAGTATAGTTATATAATCCGACTTTTATTAAGTTGTATTAAGACATTTCATTTAATTAACTCTCATTACAAAAAAAAAACTTAATTTAGTAAAATATTATAACCAAAATATTTTTTAATATTAAAAATTGAACATTTTTTTTATGGCATAAGCCCGGGTCTATGCTATTGATATATATATATATAAATTAAATAACTAAAAATCGATGATAATAGTTATTAAAAAATTATAATATGAATGAGCAAAACTGATCAATATATAATATAAGTAATAAACTATAACCTACTTATATATATATAGGTATTTTTATTACCTTTTAATCTTATTTATATTATTTTTCAAATATACAAAGCAATTATATGATAAAAACTATATGAATACTATGAAAAATGATAATAATATAACATTTATTCATAAATAATAAACTTATCGTCAAGTTATGACATGGTACAGAATATATATTAAATAAAAGTTAAAAATAAATAATAAATTACAGAAACATTTTAGCTTGATAAGACAGCGTATGAAACAGTTATATGACTTCTATTAAAGGTATCTATAAATGAAATAACGGAATTATTTAGAAACAGAATCTAAAATAGTAGAATATCGATTTGAAAATTTTTTTTAATAGACTTGGTATTTTATGACTAATAATTGATTTATAATTGATGAATCACTTGATATATATACATACATACAAATTAATGAATAAAAACACATTTATTTAAAAATAAATTGAATTTGTTAACTCGGATTTTACAAAATAAAAATAATAGCACTCAAACTGTCATATTTATTTTTCTTTTAATCTTTGTATACATTGAAATCCATCATTGTCATTATTTATATATTTATTTTCTTAAATAAACTTTTGAATTTCCTCTATTAAAACAACATTGTTGTTATATTTTTAAAAAATATCATCAATAACTGTTTGACTGAAATTTATGTAATATTTATACTATAACTGACGTAATAATTACACATTTATATAAAAATCGTAATAAAACATTGTTATTTACAATAAAAAATAGTGTTAAAAATGTATATCAAGTAAGGTTAACATTTGCAGTATTTATAAGATTACAATAAACTAATCAATTAATTTCTATATATAATCATTTTCCCGTCGAGACTCTACTCAAAATTCACACTTGTGTCCTGGTTATTTATATTTACATAATCGTGAAAAATTTACTTGCATACTTAGTTCTTATAGATTAAATGAATATGTGCATATTGTGTTTGTTGCAGAAATGTATAAAGTTCTATCTATTATGTATTTATGTCATACAAATATCTGATTTCATTGTACTAAAATAGACTTATTTCTTGAAATGATTTCTTAAGTTGAAACATAATTGTATTTAAATTTTACTTTGTAGTTAATTGGGAAACTTTTTGTAGCTTCCATTTAAAGTTTACATTATTTAAATACTAAAAATCTTTTTAAATCATATTTTTTAAAGTAGTTATTTATAATCTGAATACTTGAAAAATAAAATGAAATTTCACCAAAAGTCTTTTTAAATGATGCAATTTTTATTGAAATATTTGTTAAATAATGATAAACTTTTGAATATCTTTCACTTTGGTAAAACTATTACTACTGTTTTCATATTTTTTTCTCTCCGTCAAGTCTGCGTAGACGGGGAGAAAAGATTCAAAAGAAACAAATTAAAAATAATATTATCTCACAATTTCAATTAGTGCCACTGTCAATCCATTTCGTAATCTGATTACCGATTAGATATCCTTATGCCAGTTGACCTATATTTTAGAACCTGCAAAAATAATTTAAAGTTCCTGCACCGGTAGAATATTTTTCAGTGCCTAGGTCTAGCCCAATATATTTGATGATGTTATACTTTTCCCCTTCTTTTTATCGTACAGTCGTTATTAATTATAGTCCATTTTTTTGTTCCTCTGATCCTCACTTTTTCTTCGTTGCTAAAAGAATTTCCCGCTAAAATACGTACATGACAGGTCCCAGGTGACACACATTGTGTAAATTTTTTTATTACTGTTATTATATTTTTTTTTCACATTTCGTTAAAAATGTAAAAGAGCTTTTGGAATGATGATTAAATATTATTATTTTTGTCGTTTTTTAACGGCACATCATTAATGTCTATATAATATATATTTATACATAATATACAATGATGAAATTTGATTGCGACATTCTAAAAATTAGGCATGAGTAAAAAATAATGTTTTGTAATCTTTGGCATCAAAAATAAAATACTAAAAAAATAATATTCACATATTTTTTTATAAACAAAATTTATTCAATAATAATTGGTCATAAAATATAATAAATAAGTATAATCATTATTTGTGTAAATAATCATTACGGATATTAAAACTAATGATCACATAAATAATATTTTGAAGATTTCAATAGATTTTAACATTATATAACATAATATACGAGCATATTTTTTTATAGAAAATAATTGGTACGTGATTAACATGATATTTCAATTTATGGAACTTTAAATGACAAATCGTCTAGTTAATAATATTTACAAGAACATTTTAAAGGTTATCCTATTAAATTTTGTAAAAGAAAGTCAATACAATCGCAAACAAAAACTAACATTTATCTTATATTTCTTATAATATGCTTATATACAAGTATTAATTCATTTAATTTAACTCAATTATTTCTTAAACTATATTATTTCTATAACTAATAAATTATTAATTTTTAAGAACTGAAATTATATAAATTTTATACTAGTAGAGTTACCTATAAAAGTTTATAATAAGTAATAACTATAAAGCTAAATTGTAATGTATACATTAGGTATGTTTATCTACATAAAACTATATCTAACTAACTGATAATAAGCGGTTTCAATAACTAGCTAATGAGTTACAATACGATATCAATAAGTTTTGGTTGATTATTTTATTTTTATTTTCATAAAACTATTTAATATAATAATATAATAATGACTATGATAATAAACTTATTTTTTAATTACTCATCATAATGATTAATTTATAAGTAAAAAAAATAAATAACAGAATATAAACTAAAACTTGTCTGCGAATATATTAGTATACAGTTCTACAATAGTTCTTTACATAAATATTAAAATATATTATATAATAATTCAATAATTTTAAATTTGAAGAATAATAGTATCTAAATTTTAGAAATCAAAACAATATAACGCTAAAAACCATAATATACACAAACTTGGACAAGGCAAAAATATTATTAATAAATATTTTAAAGGCGAGCGGTGAGTGGGTACATAATAATCTAAGTATGCAATCAGAATATATTCTAGTCATATTTTATTTTATCTTTATTTAGTAAGGCTAAAGCTTGATAAGACTATAATAGTGCTTAAAAATGATTTAAGCATACTAAAAATTTATGGGGTTTTTTCATATGAAAATGAATATTACATTTTTAATTTCAGTAGTTTTACTTTTTTTTAAATTAAAATAAACAATGCACAGAAGTAATATGTTTATTGTTTTTTAGTGGTATACATTCCATAATAATGACAGCTAATCAAAGGGTCGCTATCACTATTAAATATATTTTTTATCGGTTACATAAATTTCACACCTGAATTTCATATACGTATACCTACAGTATGGTATTGATCCAAAATGTTCAGTAGTTCATTATAATATAAACTCAGCTACAATAGGGTTTGAATTTAAAAAAAAACTTTACTGTTTTGTTGTTTTTAGAAATCTCAACAATTATTACTAATTAATAATTTTTACATAGAATAAAGTGACTAAATAAAAATATCAGAAATAATTTAATCATGACATAAAACTTTAAAAAGAATAGAGTTATTGTATACGTACATTTTTTATAAATATTTTACAAACTATACATTTTAAATTAAATTATTAAATTATTTTTAACTATCTTATAAAACTTAACTATCTATAAATTTAAATGATATATTATTATATACATTATCATTCATTAAAAAATTCATCGTGTAAATGATATATTTCTATAAATATAATATTTTCGGAACATTATTATTACATATTAAAATATTTATTTTTCACTTATTTAAAATAGTAAATACCCCGGAGGGCACAGAATGAAATGTTGTAAATTAAAAATAGATATACCTAGTAATATACACAATATCTAATAGTTCATATTAGATACAGGATACATAATAATAATATTATTTAAAAATAAGTACTAGTTATGAATTTTATGACTAGTTAAACATAAATAAAAAAGATAAAAAAAAAAAAATACTGATTGGTATTATAAATTATTAAATATTTTTAAACTTTAATTCGTATCATCATATCAGTAGTAGAGTGGAAAAATAAATCATGTTTCTTAAGTTTGTTTCCTAGTGTTAACACAAGATTCATTGGTGCAAAAAGATAATAATTGCGTATACATGTAGAAACATAGAAACCATATATTTTTAAATATTCAAAAATAAACCTTAAATTCAGATTGAGAAATGCATAGTCATAAAAGCTGTTAAAAATATTTGTTATCAAAAAAAAATTCTAATATCCCAATGCTTCATTCAAGTTGGTATATTAAATCGATAAAATAAAATAGTTATGTTCATATTATAGTCAAAATAGAAAATCGAACTTGTAAATCGAGATAGTAAACCAGAAAATGATTTCCTTTTTCAAACAAATAATAACATTAAGACTGCAATACGTTATCAGTTATTTTGTATTCTCTCTATAACACAAAAAGTTCAACTTTCAAAACATCTTGATAACGATGGATTTTTTTCCAACCTATAAAATGTTTGCTTTTTCATCAGTTTGTTCTTGTTTGACAAAAGCAGCAAAAGAGTTTTTATTACACTATACATATTATATTATATATAATATTTATTATGTACTATGTATTACTACATAATATATATTATATTATATCACATATACACAAGTATGATAAAAATATGAATTTTTATTAATGTTATTGATCGTTTGGCATGGTCGTTTTGTGTGAGATATAAAGAATAACAATTTCTACGCGCTGATGGATCCAATACTTAGCCGTTACTCACGCGATAATTACGAATGAATTATATAAATTAATGTATCACTTGAGCAGTTGTGTGTTTTTCTTATTGATTTTTATTTTTTCATTACAAATTGTTGGACATGTGATCGAGAGTTAAGAGAATATCAGATAAAAAATCTGACGAAATCTTTCTACTCGGGGTCGGGTAAATGCGATTACCCTGCAGGGAATAACTTGATCGATCGTGACCACCATGACAATGACGAATTTCGTCTGCCGAAAATCGATAACTATATTATGTATAAGTAAAATCGTTTAGTAAATAGTAATTTCTTCAAACTTTTTTTTTTGGCGGCGGCACTAGCGTCTCTAGTGAGTCCTTGATACGCGTATTTCCACTTATGTCGCGTCACGTATACATACGTGATAATATATGGATGTATATTGTATACTTATATATACGTAAACTAAGCCATCTTACATACAACCGTAATGTATACAACTCGAAGCTACAGGCGGGATTTTATTTTTAACTGTGCTACAAGAGGATAAAATGTATAAAACGATTTCTATATTTTATAATTATTATTGTATTATCATTTAAGCTTATTCAAGGTTCGTTAGGAGCGGCAAGGTGCGTTCAATTCCCTTAATCTCTCCCACTTTCTAACCAACATCGTAAATATACGTCACCGGTGTCTCTACCACTACCGCCACTTGCTATAGAGACGAGAAAAACACTACATAATATACGTATGAAGCGTTGGCGGCAGTTTCATTATTCCGATAACCGACTTATTCGCCACCACGCGAGATTCGATGGCTATTTGTTTTTATGGGTCTGCTGTGGATCGACCGAGTACACATAATATATGTATAGGTATATATATATATACATTCCGGTATAACACAAATGTGTTTTTATTTATTTTTTGCACTTGTTTTCGCGGTATATATTTTTTTGTCCACACACCCAGCCGTTTTCGCGTAGTCATAAAATGCGCGCGACAAGGAAGAAAATACCTCAGTCTTCGAATATATACCTAATAAAGTGCAGTATATATATCCGAGTATGTATGCGTGAGCGCGCGTGCGCGTACAGTATATATTCTTATTTCTTTTATATATATATTTAATATATACGTGATCGGATCGGTTATGCTCGACTTACGATGCGGGGGTAGCAGTGGCGGCTGTTGGGAATATACTGTTTTGAATACGCGCGCGTAAAGCTAACGTATATACGACTATATTATGTACGTATATTTTTTTCCTTTTTTTTATACGTACAATAAAAAGTCGACGCGTAAAAAATGTACAACCGGAAAACTACCCTTGGTCGCTTCGTCGCGTCTTTGCGATTTAGTCGTACGACCCTACACCAATGCCAACATTGCTGGCAGCTAAAAAAAAAAACCGGCCGTAAAAATAAGAGGTACCTAATACGTGATACGCGCGTGCGCGTAAAATAAAACAGTCACAAACAATATTATACAACCCTCGAAACGAGGTAGTTTGACGCTCCGAAATCGAAAATTCATCGCAATCAACAGCGAGTCTGGGGCTGTCACAAATCCAAGATATTCACGACAAGTCTATCATCCGTAATCGGTGTACTTGTGCATCCCGTCGGTCAAAGGTACAAAGGATTTCATTTCACCTGCTTATTTTAGCTATTTTCCCAACCAATTTTTATCGTCTCTCTCTCTCTCTTTATATATGTATACATTATATATAAATATATGTTTAGTGTACTATTTACTATATTATATATTATACGTGCATATGCCGTGTGCACGAGGATAACGCAATATTATTGCGTACGCGTGACTGTTATCGAAACGATTTGGTGGGTTTCTCCCGAACCAGATATCCGGGATATATACAGTATACACCCACGGCGTGGGCAATATAATAGTATATTATTATTATACGTTCACGACGATTTATGCATCCTCCGATCGTCCATCTTGGGACAGTAAGATATATGAGAGGTGAAGACCATTTTTCTATTTTTTTTTTTTCCATAAACACTATATTAAATTAGTTATGTCCACATAAACTAATATTTGTATGGCAATTATATTAAAATAAAATAAAAAAAAATGCTCAAACATTACAAACTATCATAAAAATATAATAAAATCGTTGTATGGAAAATAACTTGCAAAAGTACTATCTAAGAATAAATGTTTCTTGTAAAGTTTTTTTTTTTTTTAAAATCAACTTTACTTAATAAATCAAATCACGTTTTTATACAATTGTATGTGGTATTGGTATAATATATATATATTAATATATTAGTTTCTTTGGAAATACTTGGAGGTTAATTGCTTCTGCTGTGCATTTTAAACAGTACTATATTTCATGTATTATGTTCGTATAATGTGGTGCAGAGAAACGGACATTTTAAATGCGATATTGGCATATTGTTAGGTGCTGAGTAGTTTGAGTTGTATGTTAACTTTGAGAAGGGGAATGGAAACTTCAAAGTTTACCAAGAATTGATGTTGAAAACACCGGGTTTTAACAAAATGGAGTAACCTCGCGTTCTCCGGGTTTTGATTGCAACAGCGTTATCTTCAAGAACGCTGACATTGATAGTCCATCCCGTTTCCCAGATCTATCTATCCGTTTTGTATTTTTTTTATGGAAACATCTAAAGCATATCGTCTACATTATTCACTCCAAGACCATTTTCAATAAATGGTTCACAATGAAAGTCGATAAAATTCCATGTACTACATAGTTCCAAATTATGCCAAATTTCAAAAGTTGACTTACTGAGTGTTTTGAGAAAAACGGGCAACATTAATTGATATTATTTTTAAAATATGATTACTTTTTAATTTTAATAATGTATAATACAACTACGAGTTCTCCTATAATCTATATAAAACAACAATTTTAATTCTTCAATATCGGTTTTGAATTTTCTCATTTCTATGAACCATCCTATACAATAGATGCATACAATAATAATAATAATATAATAATAATATAATAATATAATAATAATTCAAACTGATGACCAATTGTTGCTATTATACAATGACAAATATAGCCATTTCTAATGAAAATTTGTACATATAAATGAGTACACGTAGTTGCACATATTATAAAAAGACTACGCCTGGGGTGGTTAAGTTTTTTGTAATTTGGAATTCAGCCAATGGGATCCAAGCCCGAGTTATGACCATCGTCTTAGTATAATATAATATATCTCTTTCGAAGATCTAAATGCTGTGTCCATATATATATATATATATATATATACAATGAAGATTAATTGTATGCCATTTAAACGTAAAAATTATTCTTTGGACTACTGATAGTAAATTTGATTATAAATCAAACGATTTACACGCATGTACACGATTTATTACGATTTATAAGTGATTGCGCATCATTACACTGTATATTTATTTGTCGGTCCATTACACTGTTTTTTTGCATAACACGTTACTGAAATTGTCGTCATTATCATAATATATCGTATTATAATATTGTAACCAATTTCTGTTCTCTCGGCTTGTGGTTTATGGACACTTTAGGAACCCCGTGGGTTTGGGTTCGAAACCAATTGTCTTCTGCATATAAACAACATTACAATATCATAAAAAAAGTGTGTTGCTTAGCACTAAATATGTCACTTCGATAAACGGCTATACTATTATATTATGCAAATGTTATATTATACGTAACGAAAATCATTACTACAATATTGAATATATAATATATATCCATTTAATATTGTCTTGTATATGGTTTATTTACTATAACTATTTACTATTATCATGTTTATTGTTTATTTACTATAGCTATTTACTTTCTCTCCAAATGTATTAATAAACTTTCAAATACTTAAACTCTGGTAAACACTAAAAAGAAACAGAATCGTTCAATTAAGTTTTGTTTTTTTCTTTAACTGTGTAAGTGTAAGCCATAAATACATGGTGTAAAAGTATTATAAGTATAACAATATATTATTTTCTCGAAACAATTAGTTTGAAACCTATTTTTCACAAATACACACATAAAAATGTATAATCATTTTATTTATAGTTATTAAAATAGTTTTTTTTAATTAATTTTTATTATAATAGTTTAACATTAACGTTGAAATATTTCTTTTAATAATATAACAACTGATAATCTATAACTCGATAATAGATTTCATTATAAAAATGTACTGTGCTAGTCAGTTAGTTGGCACACGTTATTGTCGTTGTAACGAAATATCCCCATATTTAATTCTGTAACTAATAACTTTAATGCAATATAGGATACCGTTCCAAAGTCTCCTACACCAATATGTACCAAAATTGCCTATACACTACGCCAGCTTATATAATATATATAAACATTTTTTTCTACAATAAATATATACCAATAATCTATAAGCAAAATAAAAAAAAAGTGCACAATAAGTATAAGTGAAGAGAAGAGGAAAAAATAACGTACGATTATTTGATAAAGAAGTTATCCATTAGTAACACTTAGCGTGAATATGATAATATTGTTTAAAAAAAATCGAAAGTAACAACAGTCTTTATTATCACTACATGCAAAACCCTATAATTATACCACGGTTCATTTTTGCGTGCACAACACAATCAAAACCACTGATATTTTTGGTAATTTTTTTTTTGTTTGTGTAACATGAATTTAACTATAGGAATATATTAAAAATTATTTAAACATTTTTCAACATTTGATGATCTAGGAAATATTACTAAATATATTATGTATTAGTTCACAATGATATTCCAATTAAAAAATATTTAAATTTTAAGGACTCCAAACTTTAACTAAGGCGTCACCTCACATTAAAAGCTTGAACTGTAAAGTATATTTATCAATTGTTAATATGTAAGAACATATTAAATATTACTATATATAGTATATACATGTATAATAAGTCTATCGTTTGCGTTGACTATTATTAATAAAACTATAAAATTGATTTATATAAGTGCATGAATATACTTTTATACTATACATAATAATAATATAGTCTTCACCTCTCGATTTCCGTGTTTAAATATGCTAGAGTGTGTGTGTGTCTCTGTGTGTGTGTGTGGGGGGGGGTGTGTGGGTGTGTGTGTGGGTGTGTGTGTGTGTGTGTGTAATGAGTTCCTTCGAGTTTACGTAATTAATCAAATGCGAAAATGTTAACTGAAAGCTGATTACATCCTTTATGATCTTACGAGTAGATATTCAAATTAAGTCAATATCTATGCATTATGTTCTATAAGCATAATACAGTTAGTTTTATGACATTGTGCATTCAAAATATGAATAAACGTTTATTTCGATAACGTTTTTAGTAGGTATTAAATAAAGGCACGTACATTTTAACACAGGAGTAATTTTTTCCATACGGCCATTATAATTAAATTCCAGATTTAACTCAAGAAAAAAACCGGATAAAACGGTACCATTAAATATGATTGTTTACGTTTTATTCAAGTTCTGACGGAGAAAGGTGAAAAATATTTTAGTTTTAATCTCAAGGGAAAAAAGAAATATTTATTTATAGTCATAATTTATTTTATTGTTTCATAACATCCGAGCCTAGAATAAAATTTACTTTAAAATCGAGTCATTTAAGTTCATATTATATTATTATGTATGTTAGGTATATCGTCGTGATCGATATAACACATGGTTTCAACGCTGCCAATTAGTGCGTTTATAATAATCGGCATTTACGAACTAAATACGAATCGTTGTAATGTCAATAATGCGCGTGCCTTCTAGGTAACTATGCGTATACATAGTTACGTGAAAGCTTAATTTTCATATCGCCTCAAATGGACACAAACACACATATATATATATATATATATATAAATGTGTGTGTTTATGTCTACCATAATATCATACGCCCGACTCTTGCTAAATATATATATATATATAAACATACAGTCTCTGCTACCGGATTATCTGTATAATTTCGAGGGATCGTTTGTTTTCATTAGTCTGTCTGCGTGTCTATATTATATGATACGAAAACCGTAGTCTACACTATTTATTAGCTATAGAGAACGAATGCTAATGTTTCTAAACCACATATTATATGTTATATACTCTTAAATATTATTATTATTATTTATATTATACGTCATATACCTTACTTTCTGAATATAATACTTTAGATAACTTCAAACTGATTTCGTTTTGGTATTTTTAGTTTTATGGAAACTGTGAATTGGACGTAATATAATATTATTTTAATAAGACACGCATAATATGTTTATTATTTATAAAATTTACAATATATCATAGTTAAAATATTGAATATTCGAATAACCAATCAGTACAAGTATACTGTTTAATAATTTATATTCCCTTTATATGTAATTATAACAATAATTTGTAAATAAAAATTTTTACAATGAGTGAAAGTAATATATTAAATAGGTGGTTATTGATATTTACATCATGAAATGTGTGTGTATTCAGTCAATTACGAGATCATGACATCATTTTAGATAAAGTCATATTTTTGTACCACTTGGATTGGTAAGAGTAGATAGTTCGGAAATGAGAGGACTTCAATTATGGTTGTGAAGGTTGGAGTGAAATCATTTGTAGAAAGTTTTAACGACATTTTGGGCAGTTAGAATTGAGAGGTCTTTGTGTAATGTGATTCGAGACACAAAAGAGTGCTTTAGTAATTTGATAGACATTTTGATTGGAAAATTCGGATTTTATTTATGTTCAAGGATTTGGCTGAACCTTAAAATTATATTCTGTAGGTCCGTACTGGCTTTAATAGAATTTTATAAATAATAGTTTTAATTTTCTAGTTAATATATTTGGATTTAAGAATAGGTCGTCATTTTCCATATAGGTTATTTTAGTTTTTGTGCACTATCAAGAAGTAGATTACTCAGCGTGATTGTAAAACAATTTTTTTGTCTGGTCGTAAGATATTTGTGAATTAATTTCAATTTTAATTCATTTACTTTGATCTCTCAGCTTTTATTTCATACTTACAGGAGGTTTATGTACACTTGTATCATTTTTAAGGTCATTTAAGTATTGAAATTGTTGAAATGGAGTGTAACGAAAGCATTGTCATCGGATTAAGTCCCTATAGTTATAGCATATAGACTGGTCTGTTGATCAGAGGTACACAAGTTGAATAATCGTTGGGCTGCAACAAATCCTCGGGAAACAAGTTTAGATTAGAAAAATTTCAGATAAGGCTAAACCCGAGTATACAGAAAGTAAGTGAACATGCTTGGTACATTACTTTGTGAATACATTCAAGGTTATTACAACATTGTGTCTTTGCCAGATTAATACAATATAATAATCGGTGTGACTATAGTTATATATATATATCTCCGAGACATGAAACGTAGTCACATTCACTGTGTCTTGTGCCTGCGAGCACCTTTAATGGCCATACGAAATACTCTACGCACATTATCCACGTACTCGTATATTATAATATGTCTAGAACTATATTGTTTATAATGTAACGAGCGGATGAACGAACCCGACACAACAGTTTTATAAACACATCGCCGTTGTCTCATACAAGTGTCGAGTGAATAGAATAGTAGTAAACCTATACTGTACGAAAACATAATAATCCAGTACTATGTAAATTACATTTTAGACTTAATTACTTTGATCGCTTCTGAACAGTTTTTTTGGGGGGACGGTTAACCGATTCGACCGGTCTTTGACGGGCATTACTATTGTTTGCTAAACTATGATAATCGTTTCACTAAATATACAATGTATACTATAAACTACAAGTATACTTTTTTACTAACCGACATTGCTAAGATTATTTCTAAAATATTTTATCAATCTCAAATCGTAATATTATTATATTTCTGAATTTAAAACAGAGTGTTTACCTAATAAAAGTTATGATGCGGACTGGAAATCCTAAGTCTTGATTCAGTTTCATATCACTATAAAGTAGGATAATGAACAATAAGTATGCTTATAACAGTGATTTCCTTTAATGATGAATTTATTAAAATTTTACTTCTCAAAATTATAAAAATACTCAAAAACTATATTATATTTTAAAATATTTAAAAATATCAAAGAATCGTCCTGTGACGATATCTATTCTTTTTATCATAGCATTTAATAATTTTAAATATAATTACAATTATCCGCTTAATATGTTTAGAAAAATTATCTGTTTCAGTAAATACAAATTATAAGACTCAATTTGGAAAAAAAATTCGAATAAAAAGTTTTAGTATACATATTTTTTAATAATTAAAACTCCCAATAAATACTACATTTAAAAATCAAATCAAACATTTGGTATAAATATGTGTTTAATGTGTAAAAAATATAAACTATAAATACAGTTTAACTTCGATATTTGAAAACAACATTATGTAATCTGTTTGCTCTAATATTTATAATTTTCTAAATATTTTTTTTTTTTTGTATATCTAAACAATTTATTAAACATATTTAATTGTGTTATAATATTTCATATAATTAGGAAAACACAACCAAAAAATATTTGTAAACCAAAAATATTCGTTTTATGTTCATATTTTATATGATGAATAGGTACAAAAGTATTTTTAAACATTCTCGTTTAAGAAACAAATTAATTCGTCGAAATTAGTTACAGTTGTACGAATTTATATATATAATATGCGCCGCTACTAAAGTTTTTAAAATAATACTGTGCATATTATATACATATATATTAAAAAAAAAAAACAAAATAAGAATACTTTTGAGTAGCATTCCTAACGAATTCAAAAACAATGCACACCCGGCAAATTATTCAACACGTAATTGTATTCTACCTTTGTCAGCTACATATAATATTATATATATATATATCCGCGTACAGCTGTGTCCAGCGCAGACTGCTGCTGCTGGTGCTGTGTATGATATAGGATATACTTGGAAACACTTTACTTAATTTAGTTTTTATTATTTATTTTTTTATTTTTTTTTTTATAATATTTTTTATTGTAGAGAACAGACGTTAGTTAATCTGGCCACCTAGTATGTATTTCTGTTATGTGATAGACACGAAAAACAAACAAACCCGTCAAAGTATTAGTTAATTAAGGCGTTCTTTGAAGGCTCACCGCCTGTAGAGAAAACGAAGGAATGTAAATTGTGGTAAACAGCTCAAACTAATGTCAGTCGTGGAGTATGAAGTTCTCTAAAAGTGGAGTTAAAAATGCGGTTTCGCCCCGTGTACCGGGATGGAAAACTAGGTGTACTTTTGTGCAGATGGTTGTGTGTGCATAGTGTATATAATTTCGTACGACCAAGAATTTATTGTAGATCCCACGATTGCCTGGGTAATATTCTGAAACAAAACAAAAAAAGGGCAATGGAAAAAAATATGTATAATGATAGTCGACGGTTGTTCAAAAAAAAAAATAATAATAATAAAAAACCACGCAGTTTCTATATTAAGGACCACTAGAGAAGAGAATAATGTTTGGACATTGAATAATAAAAAAAAACCTAGTGCCGTATACACACAGTTTATATTATAACAGCGCGAAAAACAGCGGGAAAAGGAAATTACTCGTAACCCCGGTTATACGCAAGCAGTATGCTCATTTCAACATGGGAAATAGGTGGTTTATGTTGTGCACAATTTTTTTTTCAGAAGTGCAATAATAAATTAATAATGAGAAAAAATAACTATTTTCCTTCAGTAATTATTATTTATTGGTTACTACTTTTCATCCCCCTCACCCTCACCTTTTTCAGTGAATATAATTAAAAAAAACACAAAATAAAATAATCTAAGGGTTATGTGTTCTTACATACATGATTCGAATTTCTTATCAACCTGAATTAGAAAAAATATATAAAATCTTTTAAATTATAACAATTTTAAATATAATAACCACTCATAAATTATGCTTTGAATTGTCGTTTAAAATGTAATACTATAGATATATTAATACAATTAAAAAATATTGTTATGTGGTTCGTTAATACATAAACATAATACAAATACAGCTTACATGGGATTATTTTTTATTATTAAATCAAATTAATTATTATTAATTTGCAATTTTTTTCATGAAGTACACAAAAAATTTTAAATTATGTTTTCTCTCATTAATTTTTATTTAAAAATAGCTAGCTTTAGTTCGTCATAAAAGTAAACAATAACAATATTAACAACAGTATTTGCTTCCCGAATATTTTTTTAAATTATATTCATCACAGAGTGATTATAATTTAGTTGAATGCTCTCTATTCACAGTAACAATACAACAAAACTCCAATGTATGACACTTATTAAAAAACACAAATAAAACATCCATGTCTAAACTCATTCAGAATTCCAACATTTATATAAAATAAAAGTGACGTTTTTAGTAGCTTATTATTTTGTATTTGCATCGTGTTGTTATTTTGAGAACAATAAATTATTACGATAAAACTTGAAAGCCATTTTTTCTACAGTTCGATGATGATAAAACGATACATATTTCACAGTACGTTTATCATCAATAACAATGATCATGGCCGTCAGAATTAACGATCCAGGCCAAATGCTACATAAACAAAATGATTAAGTAGACACGTATACTGTTTTAACGTTAGTAAACGAATTCCCTTAACGAAATTCGGTGGCGTGCAAACTAAAATGGTCTTTAAACTCGACTTAAAGAAATTAAAAAACCATAACATTTATGTAGATTTTAGATACATATTATGAATACGAAATATTTTACTTCAACGATTCATTTTATATTAAATTATAATTGATATTATTTGATATATTAACTCAGTGACCGTCAACGTAAAGTTTACTTAAAATGGTTTATCACTCGGGTTTTATATGATTGTATATACAAGGCTAATGTACTTAATTTAAATCTAATCTCATTGAAATCATAATGAATTAATGATTATTATAAAATTCGATACTAAAAATAAAATCTAATGAATTTAGAATTCTATGAAAAAATCAATATATTTAATTTGTTCTAAACGAACTTTCCAAATAATTAGTATAATAATTTAAAATTCAGAATTAGTAGAGATGGGCGAAACCGGGTATAATGTATATGCATTTAAATTATTTATACTTATACGTTTCGTTATGTTTTCACATTTGCGAAATCGTATTATATTAAATTATATAGCTTCGACCAAATAATTATTTTTAATAATAATAATATTTTTCAAATATGGTTATTTTTAAATACAGTTATGTATTACTCGGATTGTTTTTACCAGTAAAATAATAACTAACTGACTTATTATCGTATTGTGCGCGCATTACGTGTATATAAAAAACTACTCTGACACAATATTTACATAAAAATTCATTTCCTTGATACATATCGTAGATAGGAATAGAATTCAATGGAAATAAAATGTAGCTGAGTGTATAATGTGTATACTGCATATACATAAACACAGTTTTTTTCGACCACAATGAATTGTACGCCATTTTTCGTTTGCAACTTTACAACTAGTTATTCCCAGCTTTATCGATGTACGAGACCGAAAAAAAAATAAAATAAATTGATTCAAAATATGAATGGAAATGTTTCCATAATTTATTTTGGAGACTTTATAGTGGTATCCGTCATCCTAAATCCATGTACACATATTATACATCGCCGTTGTGTAGATAAAATATACATACATATTATATATGTATATAGTATATCAAGCACACGCTAATATGTCATAGAGGGTAGTTTATTTTTTTTGCCTCAACCCGGGCATCGGTATCGAACGCACACGGGATGCCTTACATATACAAAGTGCAAACGTGATCCTTTAAGGGTTGGATCATTAAACAAGTATAATATTCGTGCCAACTTGTTGAAAGTCACTACATAGTTTATATTTATGTATAGAAAAGACCGTGACCAGACGTGTACGGTGTTTACAATTTCGAGTTAAAACCAAGTAATCGTTATCAACATGGGTTTTTGGTGGTAGTGTTCGGACCGGAATCGATATAGCCGGGCGAGAGATAGAGAAGCAGTCGATACGAATTGCTTCGGAAATTTGTCTTTTGAAGCTGTTTACACGACGATTCTTCTCATCTAAATGGATTCCTTTAAATTAACTGTATCGCGGTGGAGAGAGGGATAACGCGATTATATTACAACCGGCAAGAGAAAGAGAACCGTCGTCACACGGAGTTATTTCACTGCTATAGAAATTAATCGACAACAAAACATACCATCGTCGTTAAACCAACGTTATTATTATTATCATTTACCATCAAAAATACATTTAATGTGATAAAAATAAAAAAATAGTAAAAATGAAACGATATTTTATATAAGTTTAAAAAAATCGTATGTATGAATACATATTAAGTAGAAATACATAAAAGCATAAAAGGGGGACAAGATAAATAAAAAAAAAACGTGACTTCTCTAACTCGTAATAGTTAGCGGCTGAAATCCGATGCCGGCATATTTTTTCGTTCTTAAAAGAGATAGATAGAAAGAGAGAGGAGAGAAAGAGAGATGATTTCCGACGGACAGACCCGTTTAACGCGTGACAGTAATTCGACGACGGAAAATCGAGCACGTCCGACCGGCTCCCCGGCATAAAATTCAAAACAAACTCATGTGAAGGTGACGTAATGTGTGTTCGATATATCAGCTATGGGTGTTGGCAGGTGCAGCGTATACGTCTAATTCTATTTTTTATCTCGAAAAATTCGTCGACTGAAGAGGACTCCGACGGCGACTCGGCCGGTCTTGAACCGTCGGCGTGCCGGTCGACAAACACGCGGAAGGTCTTTGGACAAATCAATAGCGGTGGCGAGGGGTGCGCAGGGCGAGTCCCCGCAGACGCAACGGCGAGCTACCCCCCACCGCAGACACAAGCCGGTGTGCGCGGCGGTAGGCGTCCGGGGCGCGTGAGGGCGGCCAGTCGGGGGTCGAAGGGTCCGGGGGTAGGTACGTTCGAGCCGCGCGCGCCCGCCGCCGATCACCGTGCCGCCCCGCCGCAAACGCCGCCGCCGCCGGGGCGCGCTTTGCTCGCGCGAAACCGGGAAAAACTGCCACCGCTCCCGATTATATTGCGCCGACCACGCCGTGCGCGCCACCAGTGCCGGATCGCCAGCGGACGTGTGTATGTGCGCGCTCGCTCGCCCGCTTGCCGCCGCCGACGACGACGACGACGACGACGCTGCCGCCCGAGACGCGAACACCTTTGCCGAGTCGCGATACTATATGATATTGGTTACGCGCGCGACCGCCAACCACCTGCCCGTTTTATATACGCGTTGTAAATCATTATAATTACACAAATATACACACACACACACACACACACATATATATATACATCTGTCATAACACATGCATACACGTGTATTTAATTTACGTATTTTATATAGTAGCTGCGGTACACAGAGACCGTAGTCTCGTTGTTAAATTTCCGCCGGTTTTTTTTTAATTCATTTATTTATTTGTTTTTTCTATGTGCATCTTGTTAGAAAAAAAATTAGTTTAATTTTAATTGTTATCGTCGCAGTTGAACACCACAGTGTGTTGTTATACGTCATTTATATCGTAGTAGATCATCGTTAACACGATGTTCCACGCGTGATGAACAAAACAAACAGAAATTAGCCGTTGCGTGCACCAGACAACATATTAAACGCGCGCGCGTCATCGTTACTACAATAATATTATATCGTCCTATGACGGTGCAGTAATTACCGCTGCACAATCGTTATGTAATGGTTCGGGGGGGACGACGACGACGACGACGTTCGCAACATACACCAACCGCCGACGCTGGTAAATCAAAAAAGTTAATTAAACTTTTGGACTCTCAACGACGACGTCGACGGCGACGACGAAGACAATGCAGGTCTCCTCGTGAACGGTGACACGCCGCTGTTGAAAGAGTAGATCTGCTGCATTCGAGTAGTGGATATCGGTGCATTGTTGCTAGATACGGGGTTTGAATTCCACGGCGGAGGAATACGTTTCAAAAAAAATATAAACAATATTATATTACAAACCACCAACGCCCCAACAAAATTGATTTTACTGTCAATGCTAACTATTGTAAAAACAAATACACCTCTCTTGTTGCACAACATCGATTTTCGTCATGCATAATAGTGGTGAAGAACGCAAAACGCATGCTAAACTTCTGCTCCCCGTATTGTGTTTCGGTACTCTTTTTGTTTTCACCCTATCGGAAAAAGCCTGACGTTAGTACAGTACGACTACGTGCGTTTTTTACGTATTCGCTTCTTAAACGATATCATCAGAGTCTCTCGTTCGGTACTTAAATACGTTTTGCTGAACCGTTGATAGTCGATGAAATCAGATGCCAAAACGATGAAACTTCGAGTCAAAGGTAAGTCACTTCCAAAATATTGTATTCTTCGGACGTTCTTTATACGCTGTGATTCAAAATTATTATATTTGGTCTAAACGTGTTGTTGTTGCATAAGCTAATAATATTTATACATTTTTTTTTTTATTTCGATCCTGATTATATTACGGTTTATTTACCGGTATAAAAATATAAATTTTCGTTATTAGAGTTAAATCGACCATCTTACTGGATTTGCCATTGGCCAATATATCCGATGTTTATGGCTGTGTAAAATACGATGGTATAAAGAGAAGAAAGAGAGGTAGAATAAAAAAAACCCAAGTTTGGTGAATCGAGATAGCTTATGACAGTAATTTATCATTATCGTCTCCCGAAATGCTGCCGTGCTCGATTATTTTTAAAACCAAGTCATTTTTTGGTGAATGGGAAGTGCGTAGAGTTTTGGATGTTCTCAATTTACGCCTAAATATTTATTCTGTAGAGAGTTTTCTAAAAGATTAACTTTTAAAACCTACTTTTTTGATATAACTGGCGTTGGGTGTATAAACCACATGAAAAAAAGTTACGTCTCTTAAATAAATATAAACATCACATGTTCTACATCAATAACATGGCCATATTTATCTATAGTGAAATTATTTTTACACGTGTAAAGAACGTTCTAGATTTATCGTGTACCTGATATTTTTATTAATTTGTTTTCGTTTTCATTATTTCAGCAATAAAAATAGTTATCAAAATATTTATGGTATTGACAAACCAAAAATCAGACTACTATTCACGACTGACTGATAGTATGTGCCGACTTTAGCTACATAATCAATATGGAACCGGAACAAAATCGGAACGGAGGTGGTAGACCAACCACTACCACTACCGCTATCACCACTGCATCCACTACAACCACAAATGCTACTGCTACTGCTACAGTCTACGGCGACCAACAGGCTGTAGAGGCTGCGCTAAACGAGTTCATCGACAAAATGACACCCCGCGTTAACGTGTTGGAGAACGAAGTGATGTACGCGTGGCGAGCGTTGGACTTATTGTCAGACGAGTATGTGAAAATGTGGGAGCGTATCGAAAAACTTGAAACTATTATTCAGAATCAACAGTCTGTTATTGGGCAAATGGTCGAAATATGTGCAGAACCGATATCAACTTCGACTACATACATGGGACCACCCGAAATTGGTGACCGCCCCGCGCTAAGTATGATATGGGAGGAATCGGAAGGTAGTAGCAGTAACGGTACTAAAAAGCCGTCGGAACAGAGGGACGCGGATTATAGAGTGTACGAAGATCAGTTATTAAATGAAGACCAGGAAAAAATGGATTCCGTCGAGTCTGCCAAAGAGATTTTCGAAAATATAGAACAAATGGAAAGAAACATGCGACAACTGTACGCCGAAGCCCAATTAGATAGTTGGAACGACGAGACGGAAAGAGCGGCAGCTGCTCTCGATTTTTATCCAATTAACAAGCCACTCACGTCGTCGGTGGGAAATTTACAACATCGTATGTATCCTTACACGTCTCCGTCCATTCGATCGCTACCCACGATCCCGAAATGCGAAGAACCTGGGTACAGGTCACCGACATTATTTATGGATACAACGTCACAATCAACTTACATGAACGACTCATATCAATCACAATCGCCACCCGGTAGTCCACCACCTCCAGCACCTGAGGATCCCGTATTTCCTAGATCGCTGTCATCCGCACTGTCACTAAGTCTGCGACAATTTCACAGTTCCACCAAAGAACTTGATTCAATTCATCAGTTTCATAATTCTACTAAAGACCTGAATATGCACCAATATCATAATTCCTCCAAAGACTTGGAAACGTTACACCAACAACGATCTGGTGCTATAGTCACCGCCAATAAGTCCGATTCTGGTCTGTCGTCGATGAGTGGTGGAATGTTGTCTAGTTATGAAAAATCACCGTGTTCACCAAGAAAGCGAGTGTTTGATCAATCTTACCAGATTTCAGTGGCTGGTCCATCCGGATTAACGGTAGTAACATGTGTGACCACTGCATTTGACACCGATTATCCTTATTATGATAGATCAACTGGGGTGTATTCGACAGCAGGTCAAGGATATAAGTACCAGACTACTAACGCACAACAATCGTCTATTTCCAACGTACCGGACCTGTTGGACGTAATGTCGTACAAAGATTACAAAAACCCAACGGATAGACCATATCCTGGTATAACAGATGCATTAACTTATTATCCGAGCACCATTAACGATACATATTATGGTAGAGAAAACAACAGACTAGACAATAATCAACCTCGGTATAGGTATGTAACGACGCCTAACTTTCAGATTCGTTGTGAAGATGACGGTTCAAGACGGGAAGAAAAATCGAAAAAATCTAAACGTAACATAATCAAATCAGCTATGAGCTCGGTCAGTAATTCAGTGAGCAATTGGTTTCCCGACGTGCACTTGCCACAACGACATCGATCTCATTCATTACCTGGTGGCTTGGAAAGGGAACCCGACGCGGTTTCCGTTCACAGTGAAACTGCGACCACATCAAAACCACGTAGTTGGAATACACAAAGGCATGGTAGTCGTAAGAAAAAAAAATCTATTGTATCCACCATGTCTGGGCTGCTACATAAAACCACTAAACCTACCCCTTTTCAGAGCTCCTATTCAATAGCAGATCCAGAATTTGCGGAAAATGAATGGACTCAGTTAAAAGCTGGAGATAGGCCAACACCTCCAGAACCACCACCCTTGCAACCACCTGAGCCCGCCAACATTACCACAGAACAGCAGGAAGAAGAGGTGCAAGAACAAATTAATGAAATTCAGTTACCAGCTGAAATGTTCAATGGCCCGACTAAAGAATTTGCCGTATCCAGAAAGTTGAGTAAATATAGAGAACATTGTAAGCTTTCGAATGGAGTGACAGAAGGTGAATCATCAGTAACTTCATTAGAAAAACGTAACAAATCATTAGAAGAACAGTCCGTTAAACATCACGAAGAGTTTATACAGCCAACAAATAATATAAGAAATTTCAAAATGTCATCTAGACAAGCAAGTTTAGAGGTACCGTGGGCTGGAAAAGGATCCGCAGACACTGAAGATGATAGCAGAAGCAATCATTCGTGGAGAAGTACGTCTAGAATTTCATCGAGGCGACAAAGTACTGAAGAAAGCATCGATAGTGACGATGAATGGTACTGTTATGAACTAAAACAATTAGAAGAACTAGAGAAAAAAACTCATTTTGAACGGGTATTTGGGCCACCTATGTTACCACCACCCAGTGCTCGAAGTGAATCATCCATACTTGTATCTAAAGTCGATTTTAAAGAAAAAATGTCTAAAGCCATTGAAGATATAAGAAAACAATCAGTAGACGAATCGTTCAATGAAGACGCTTTCGAACAAGAGCAATCCTTAGATACAGTCATTGAAGAAGAATTACCACAAGATGATGGACCTATAAGGTTTAAGTTAATGAAAGTACCGGATACTCCAGGTGGCATTAAAAGGGATCTTCCAGGTCAAGACCTAGACCTAGGGCCGGAACAGGAACTTGAACCGGAAACGGAAACGGCCGACGAACAAATGGTTGTTGAAGAGGATGAAAGCCCCGGTACACCATCATTGCCCAGGTTTAAATTTGATAAAAACGATTTAGTAGATAAAGAAGAGACTGGTAGTAAATGGAAAATCGTAAAAGCTCTCAAGGAAAAAAAGCCCGAAGAGATAAACCAGGATATTGGACCTCCGCCTACTCCGATTATCGAGGTAAGTTTAAAATATGTTTATTTATTTATTGTATACTCTTATTTAAAATTTAAAACGATTTTCAAATTGACTTCACTAGTTTTATATTTGCAAACAATGTAATATAATCACTGTAATACATAAATAATGATAATATTGTGATATTTTCGAAATGTACATATTTTATTTTGATGAATATTAAAATTAAATCATTATACTGTAGATATAATATAGTTCATACTTTATTTAAAAGGACATTGAATCTTGACGTATATATTGTAAATTGCTAAATTATAAAAGTGAAATATTTAGTACATATAATAATGTTAGTTGTCGATAGGTAGTATAATATGTTCTATAATTTAAAAACAATAAGAATAAAATAGGAACTTCTTGTCAAATACCTAACTTAATATAAAATTTAATATTCATAACATATAAATAATATATAACAAAAACAAAGTTAACATATTTTATATTTATATTTAGTGTCAATTAATTTACGTATGTACAGGCATTGAAGATAATATTAAATTATGATAAACCTTTTTCAATATAAAGAAAATGACTTTTAGACTAAAAAGCCAGACAAAACTGAAAGAATTTGGTTTGATAACTTTGAATATCTATTTTTTCAGATATGTTATCGATCAATAAAAATATGATATTTTTTTATTTGTATTATTCATATTACACTTTCATATTTGGAATTTTAAAAATCACCTCTACAATAACCTAGTAAAATTATTAATAAATTAAAATCAGTTTTAAAAATACTTTTTTTTCATCGACTGCGGCCCCCTTAAGCACAAAATTAAATAAAGCTTAAACATTTTATACTAATTTAATATAAATGTTTATTATTACAAATAAACTAATAAAATTACTTAATAACTGTTGATTTTTGTATCTTTAAAAAATGTATCATTTTATTCATTTTTCAAGTAAATTATTTGTTTGTTATTACTATAATTAATCTATAAAATCACAACTTTTTTTTTCTCACAGATTTATTGAAATAGTAAAGAAATATTTTATTATTGTTTATTAAAATAGTACATTTATGTAAAATATTAGTTCAGATTTTCAGTTTATTTTATAAATGCCATCATGATATAATATTATTAAAATTAATGTCTCTAAACCAATAAAGTATAACATAAATAACTTAATATTATTATAAACTTTATTTAAAGCATATTTTATAACTAAGTTTTAATTTATTTAAATTTGATACATTATCTTTATAAAATTAATTTTTAAAAAATGAAAAAAACTACTTACTATGAAACTTCTCTTAAAGAAATTAATGTATAAATAATATATTAAACCCAGTGAACCGACATTTCATATACATCATTTTATTACTATTACAACACTATAATCTATAATATCAAGGATGCCTAATCTATATTTGCCGTAAATAACTTTTTTTCCAATTATTATTATTTTAAAATATTTTATGAATACAATTAATCGGAAATACTTATCTAATTTATGTAAATATTTAAAATTTGAATTATTATATAATTTTCATTTTATTATCTAACAAAATATAATCAGTTTAAAAGATGATTTAGTTGATGGGTTACTTGATATTAACGATAAAAAATTAATTTAGATTATTAAAAATGGATTATATTAGTTATTTCAACATTTTCACCTAGAGTAATTAACACTGATTTAACTGAAGTTCGATAAATGTAATATAGTTCTTATTCATCTAAAAAAATCAATATTAAATAGAGAGAATAATAACTCTTAGATCTCGTGTGCGACAAATGTCGTATGACGTGTTCTCCTATACTAAATGATTACAACCCACCCACAGGATCATATTGCCAAGTTTTTATGGCCGCTTACATTAACCCTGGTGCCGTGACACCTTTAACCGAGGTTATTATAATTATTGTTATTATAGATATAATCGACCATTAAATTAATATTATCGTTATAGATACCGAAATGGATCAGGGAGAGGTCGGCATCGGTCGGGCACCGTGCCCCTGTCGTCGAATTAGCGCGGCACGTTACCAACACGTGCGGGACGTGCCTCGATCAATCGAATTTCGGCCGTCGGCGCGCAATAAATATTTACCCTGATGCAATTATAATTTGGACAATGTATATAAATCGAAACAAGAAACCGGGTCACGTATATATGAAAGCATTATATTATTAGTATGATTAATATGTATACGCGTCGCGCCGGTGTCTGAGCGAGACGCGAAAGTGCGGTGCAGTGTAAAACGCATTCACTCCGGATCACGGTAAAACCATTAATATTAATTGATTTCGGTAGAATATCTAGAAGGCTGTTGATGCATTTTTAATCCGCAACCGAATTTCGTGCGCATTTATTTTTATTGTACATTTTTTGCGATCGTTATTATTTATATTTTTACTCTCTTTCGCGTGTGCATTTGTGTACAAAATATACAACACAAACAAATTAATATTCAAAACGTAATTTAATTTTTGGCCGGCCACATAATCATATTCAACATATTGTCTTTCGAAATTAGTTCATGCGCGTTTGTTGCAAACGTTTCGAGCACCTTTTAACGATTCCCCGTGGCAAAATAAACACGTACGCGGTAACTCAATATAATATCATATATTATCATATAATATACAAATATATAAGCAACGTCTAGGTATACGGGATTAAACGGGTTACGTAGCTCAATCAGATTAACAATTACGGTCGCAAGTAGGGTAGGTAAAAAATTGTCAACGGGTGTGTCAAAATAATATATATTTAAACAACAATGCTCGGTATAATATATACATTGTACAGTCATTGTTGGCTTCACGCCACCATGATCAAAATACCATGTAACACGGCGCCGTATGTATGCAAAACTAATTTCACTCGTGTCGAAATCAACGTACCTTTGTGTGTGTGTGTGTGTTTTTTTTTATTATTATTAATTATTTTACACGCCGTCCTCCGCCGAGTGTACGAGATTGTTGTGCATAACATATTACGATATTGTTTTAAGTCTATTTATAAAACGCCTGTTGTTTCGTTTGACTAATTAAACAGTTAGTCGATTGAAAAACAGCAATCGAAAATGTAATAATATTATGCACACCTTGTCTAAGAGAATTTAATTTAATATCTAAAATAATTTCTAGTTGAAACATTTCGATTGAAATCTCTACTGGTAATATTTAATTATAAATACAAAACGTATGGTTACACAAGGAGTTATTGAAATGTACAAATTTCGAGCTGTAGATGTGGAGAGGCGATAGTATTGGTTTTATAATAAATTTGGTGCGTGTGCTTTTTAGGTCAGTAGAAATGTTTAGAAGTTTTGCTTAATATTATATTAGAAATTAAATACAGATTATACTTTTCACGTGACAATAATTACAAAACCATCAAATCAAAAAAAACTGGTAATCGCTCGTTCCCCCTCCCCCAAATACATAACATTAATATCGTGTATAAAACGAATTACGATTAAATCATTTTTTGAAACCAAAGAATCATCATTTTTTTAATCCATTCTAACAGCTGTCCATAAAACCATGCGCTGCATTTTTTTTATTTTAAAATGTTAACAAGATATGAAAAAAATAATAGTATATAGTTCAGGTTTAACTAATAACCCACTAATACATATTTAAAAATTTTAAATTATAATATTTATTTGTGATAATAAATATTAAATTTGCATTGATTAATTTATAATGCTTTATTATCTATATCAATTTCTAAATGGCTACGTTAACTGCCCAATTTGAAAGATACGATATTATTAAAGCTATAATGAGGAAATGTGATATACAGGAATTGGGTGGCTCGTTGGAGTGGTATCATTAAATTTGAAAGGAATGATATATATCATTGTATTTGGAATACCATTCTCATTGGAGCTTTAAACGGGTGCTTGATTACATTTCTTCACAGTTCTTTTCACAATTCTTCACAATTTTCTGAAATTAACCCATCTAAAGTGCAATCAGTGTTCAATCTGTTCTTCGTTTTTTACTGTTCAAAAAATATTCAGAAAAATAAAAAATACCCATATCATTGAAACACCAATATAAGCATTTTCAACTTTTTAGATAAATGCATTAGATATTTTCACTTATTTTAATTTAAAATTATATTGTTTTATTATAAAATTAATGAAAGAGCTAAATATAAAACAAACTTTCATCTCTAATTTAATTCTATAGTTGTATTTATATTTATGGTAAAATATATAACATAATATATAAATATCCTTAAAACGGAAAAAAATTCTAAAAACCAATAATATATCGAATACTTAAGGTTGTTTTATTTTTCATTATTATCATTATTATTATTTAAGTAAACTTGACATAAAAACATTGGTTGTTTGATTATTCTTCAATAGTTTCTGAAAAATATTGAAAAGTTCCAAAAATTACGTGTTTACAGTTAAAATAATTGCTAATACATTCCGAAGATAATTAGTAACCTCACATTCATCATTAATTATTTTTTATTCAAATATAATGGTTTTAATATTTATTTACATAAGATTAAACTTCAATAATTATATTTATTATTTTTAAATATCCTTAAAATTAGATACTTTATTAATTTGTGTTTTAAAGTTTTGTTTAAATTCACTTAATCTTGATCAATAAATATTAATTAATAAATAAAATAACTGAAATGTTTCCCATAATTTATCTTCAACCAATTACTGTCATAAGACTTTGTTTTGCGTTTAGTATATTTATGGTGTTTAAATTTCATAAGATTATTTTAGTTTTATAAAAACTTTATAAAATAATAATTTGCATTTAATAACAATGTAAAGATGAAATAATATATATATATATATATATATATATATATATGAAATTTGATATAATAAATAATATTTTGATATCAATAATTATTTTCTTAAAAAAGAATCTGTAGGTTGATACATACTTGTTATAGATTTAAAGATTTATTTTCAATACAGCAAATTGAATTTGTACGTGTCTATAAGCGTAAAAACTATCAACACGAAAACGTGCGAATAAAGTCCTTGTCATATATAGTTTCACCTTTAAGATTGACTACCATGTCCAGATGCTCTTAAATCAATGTCTATAGACAGAATGATTGATGTGCAGATAATCTTGCGATTAAGTTGACAATGGTTTTCTTTATTGTATCTTCGTAAGTCGAGTATAATAGGATAATATTTATAATAACAATAATAATGATAGTGAGGATGTCATATTATAGGAACATACATGACGGATGTTTTGAGATATAACACGGTTTATACGACGGAAATTATTATTAAAAACATTAAAACTTGAGAACTTCATTATTCTTATTTCTATGCGTGCGTTATGCTCGTATATAGTGACAGTTGTTAGCTTATAATTCGTATTAGTAATATAAAAAAAGCTAACAACTTTTTAAGCACAAAGCTAAAACTTTCCTAAATAACTGTTTTTGTTATCCCGAAAGTCTCTTAAACACTAGACTATGCTTTATTAAAGTTTCCCGTTATTTTCTACCATTTTGTAAATTTTTAAACAAAAGCTATTTGTATATAACAATAACCGCCAAATCGGCTATCATAGTATGTGAAGCGATATTCAATTCAAACAGCACTAGATTTCATAATCTAAAATGTTTTTCTTATTCTTTTGTTTGTTTTTGTCATATTTT
This sequence comes from Rhopalosiphum padi, assembly GCF_020882245.1. Classification (NCBI taxonomy): domain Eukaryota; kingdom Metazoa; phylum Arthropoda; class Insecta; order Hemiptera; family Aphididae; genus Rhopalosiphum; species Rhopalosiphum padi. The sequence goes on from NC_083598.1 coordinate 36,984,125, forward strand.
CTTTTAGTTATGTTTTCTTAAATGAAAATTATAATGGCTTTTCAGTCGTGTCGATTTAAAGGTAAAAAAAACTTTCGTTAAAATAATAGAAAAACGATAACTCATTCCAGTCAAATGCTTTTAACTATAATAGATAATCCAACTGACTGGAAATATTTCCTTTAAACTAATCATACATGAATAATAACTCACATGGTAAAATATTTTTATGAAATATAAATTTTATTTTATTCCCATTATTTATAATGATTATCAATAATATATGCAAGTACAAGTACTTTTTAAATATATATTTATTTTTTACCTTCATAGTGTTATTTTGTATAATATTTCACAATTATTAATGAATTTAACAAATTAAGATAATTATTTTTAGCCTTTAGGAATAAATTTCACAAATCACCAGCTGATGTCATGAGTAATTTATACGCAGCTGTTCGGATATTGTATCTTAAAGGTTTTTTTATTTTTTCGCTTTTAATCGCGAATGATTGATATAAAAGACGTGTCCGTAACGTTTAAAAACACGAAATAATAAATTTCAATTGTTCTCACAGTGATCATTTATAATTGTCTCAGGCGATTAATTTGTAGGCTGCCGGAATACGCGCAGGCGTGAGTATTTATATACATAAGGTATACTTATACATATATAATATCGATGCGATAAAATAATAATTAAATTACAATAATAATAATTCAAAAAGCCACCAAGGATTCGATGGTGCAGTAGAAAGGGACGAAAATGAGGGCGGTGTAGAGGGTGAGAGACTGTATAGTGTATATATTATACTATTGTGTTTAAACGTTAAGTTAATGTAATGGAAACGCGCGCGCGAGAAATTAATAAATCCATATTGTCGCCGCCACCACAATGTCTAACCGTAAATCACCTATAAAGAAACTACTCATGATAAGTATACATACACACACATAAATATGCTTAACTTTCTTCGACATGCGTTGTGACGTTTAAATATTTAGACATAATTGTAGCTGTAGGTATAAATGGCTGGTCTTTATGTTACATATTTTATTTGCATTTTATAACTATATTTTATAATTATGGTCTACGCATTAATATTTGTTGTAAATGAATAAACCTATTGCGCCTATTGTAACTATTTGTAATTATTTTACAGACACATCTCGAGTATCTATTGACAGCGTATGACTATTGTTTCGAACGATTCTGTGTATCAATCCAAACCAAAAGAAATATTAAAAATCAAATTATAATAATATACTTGTACGTACGTTATGTAGGTATATGTATTTTTTATGCATATACAAATCGTGGCGTACGCTGTAGTTTTTTAAAATATATCAAACTCGCGTAAGCAATGGTGAATGTAAGGCGATCATCACCAATATGTATATCTTGTGCTCGCGTACCTATATGAATGAGCTAAAGTATCTTAGAAATATAAAAATCAAAGTAATATTTTCTTTTAATTATTTTCATTGATGTTATTTGAAGCATGGTAGGTAGCACACAGTTTGAAAACATTGGCATCCTCGTATTTTTTAGTACGAAATTGTTTGACTGTGTTCTTGGCAGATTAAGGCATTGAGTACAAAAACTAAACAAAACTTTAAACAAAAACTTCAATAAAAAGTTTCGCTGTAAGTATTTTATGATTTTCAAACATTATTTTAAGATTAGTTCGCCGATATAATATAATGCATTTTCAATTTTTTTTTCCCTCGTGGTCGTATTTTTCTTCTCACTCCAATATACAATTTATCTATTGCTTTGCTACGCCGTCTACTTGTAACTCGATTGTGATTTTCTGCTACATATTTTCTATTTGGCTGGCACTTATTGATAATACTCACTTGTTCTATAAACTACCTATACGTATTATAAAAATATACTTCCTGGTTTATAATCACTATTTTTGTTTACTATATTTAATTCATAAAATCAACGCGTCTTATATTTATACTATATACCGTAAACAAACCATCGGAGGTCGAAAGAAAATGTTGACGTGTCGACAAATGTTAGTTATCTGATTCTAAAAAAACGAAACTCTTTGAAGGGAAAATAATATTATTCTGCTTTGCAAAAATGTCGATAGGATATAATACGCGTATTATAATAATAATAAATTGATGGCGTTCGACACACCGCCATGAGAGTAATAACGTACATCGGTTCACTCGTCCAAATAATATATTATTTATCGTGTAAAAATGCTATTATAATATTTTACACGCCTGTGTTTTTTGCATACATATAAAACCACAGAGGAAGCGGGGTAGGTGGCGTTATGGATTCAGCGGTCTGGCAGAGAATCGACGTCGCGTTTACCACTATCAATAAAATACATATCGTCCACTATGAGGGTAAAATGAATAGTAAATAATTTTTAATTGATATGGTTTTAAGTTCATAAAAAATGTTATCTTTTAAATAATTTCCAATTTTTTCCCAAGAAAATAAATATCACCACGTCAAAAAAAATACTACCTACAGTACTATCATTGGTTTTCAATGCGAATAATTATGGTGTTATAAGTTTTCTTTTTGAATACGATAGCTGTAAAACCAAGACCGTACTCAGAATAAATATCTGGGGAGCAGGAGGTTCTATCCTTAAACCCTCCCTCCCAAAATACAGGTTGTAGCTATTCTGCATATTTTTTTAACAATATTAATATCTATTATTATATTTTATATATATATTAGCCGGCGTGTTCTATAGGCAATTTTGATACATATTTGTGTAGAACGTTTTTTTATATTTTGTCGATTTCGTCTACCGGCGAAAACCCAAATAAACTATTTCTCAATCATTGTATGAACGATTATTGTTATTTTTGTTTATGTTTTTGAAATCGATATGATATGAATAATTCGCACCGTCAAAAACACACTATCAGAACCATGCCGCAAGTATTACGGTTGCGTGATATTCACAAATCGTGTGTATTTGTTTGGTTTTCGCCGCCAACTATACGTTCGGTTCACGACGAATCGTTATTAAATGTTTACTCCAATGATATAAAAAATAAACAAATAAATATACTCACCATAATATTAGTATACGCTTTTTATATAATGTTTAAAAAAAATATATTATCCGATAACGCGTCGAAACTCGCTATTATTATATATACATATTATGTATAAACACGGGGAACGGCAAATACGTGTTTGACGTCAAATTCGCTGAACCGATAGAACGCGCGTTTGTCAAAAAAAAAGAAAAGAAAAGCAAAAATAAGAAAAAAGCAATTTGTCGTCAAAAACTAACCGCCGAGCAGTACAGTCTGGTGGCATGTTATTACACTCGTTCTCCTCTCTGTTTTCGTCTCTCTCAATCTCTGTCCCTCATCTCATATATTACACGTGCATTGTATATAGAATATTATGTGTGACGCACGGCGCATTGTATGGTTTAACCGAGTGCAGTACGGCGCAGCAGAGATTAGGTGACACATGTTCGTATGTAGCGGCCCAGGCCTAAAAGTTTTTGCGCCGACCGAGATGGACGCTGCGCGGCGATCATTCGTCGTCGCCAACGGCGGCAGTCCCTGCGAAATCGGCACGACACGTACGCCCGCCTAAGGCACCTATTGTACACCCGATGCCGGTGCGCATATGTTTATGCACATTATTGTTCATCGATCGCGTGGTCTTAGCGGCGTTTGTAAAATGATAAAAAAATAAAATCGCTCTTTCCAATGCAGTCCGCTGCAGATGCTATGCACGTTTTATCTACATTATTAAAAATATGATGTGTGTGTGTGTGTGTGTGTGTATTTAGAAATATTCAATTATTGTGCACACGTTTGAAGACGGTTTATACCTGTGGTTATACGCGTGCGTGTGGATTTTTATGCGTGTATTTTTGTCCGTGCGTGCGTGTGATTGTGTGTTTTTGTGTGTGTATTTTTGCGTGTGCGTACACCTCGCCGCGGAGACGTTTACGATCGATAACAATAAGGGTTAATGCTGCGGCAGAGCTGGCAGAAGGAAGACGTGTCTGCGTCGGCTCTTATATATTATATAATAATTGTTCTCTCTCGCGCGTATTTTTTTCGTATATATAACATACACGCCAAAACATATAGTATAATATGTGCGTGAACGTTACATATTATAACTACTCGTGTTATGAATTATAAACGATACGCATTAAATTTTATAAACGTATTTTTTATTTATGAGCGAAACCATTATATTACAGACCCAGCTACAGCGGACTGCTCTGAACCTACCAGGTTCACGTACACGAAAATCAGAATCCCAGTACCTGCTTTTTCATTTTTCGGACTGTATAATATACTCGTAGCACTCCGAGACAAAAAATAGCGTTCTACGAAGAACCGACGTTTGTTCATAACCTAAAATCAAATTAGATAACCGAATACCAAACGTGATATAGTGAACACGACACAATAATAAAGTCGGCTTTCTACTGCACCGTTCCGTGTCGTGTCGTGTCGTGTCGTGTCGTGTCATGATGTGTTCTGTATATTTAATATGTAGGTAAAAAAAATTCCGGTAACACATTACGTACGAGTTGAATAATATATTAAACTCAACCCTACACGACATAGTATAGTAGAAACCACGCTTAATACTTGAAAATAAAACTGTAGTACAATATAAATTGAATAAAATTCATAATATACTACTCTTAAATAGTTTTACTCTATCTTATTATTTTCTATTATCATTATATCAAAACATTAATTAACTTACTTAGATCCGGGTATATAATCTAAGGAAATTAACAATGGTATTGTGGGCGTTTTAATCTATTAGTATTAGTGATAAGGAAAATTATAAGGCAGCTAATTAGTATGATGATTTCGCTTTCCTGTGTAATTTAATTCAATTTAACTCTTAGAACGACGAATGGTGTTGCATACAACAAAAACAATGGTCGGTATAGTAATGAAAGTATAACATATAGCTAATACTATTTTGTCTTGTTTGAAGTTCCTGCAAGGCAAATGTTATAAAATTAGAGTTTCTACATTTTTTTTTTTTTATCTCACTAACCCAATTTAACCGTGAAACACGAGAACGTAAATTAACAGTTCAAGTGTACAAATAATCCATAGACTTATAAAACGCGTTTTTGTTTATTTTTTATCAATCGCAGTTTATTCTGTACATTTACCCAACACAATGAATCCAAAAAAAAATTTTTTTATTGCACGTACACAATTTATTATCAACGCACTTTTTGAACCCGCAGTCGAGAGCGTCGTTAGGACAACATAATTTAAAGAAAAGAAAAAAATCGCTGATATCTCGAAGAGAGCCACTCACGTCGATAGTTGCAGTCGCTGACCGTGCACTAAAAGAGCGTGTATACGTTATACATGGATATGTATAAAACCAGTGTACAATATTTGTTAAGCTATATAAATTATATTGTTAGCCGAGAGAAAGGTAAGCTGGTTGAGAGTGCGACTGAAAGTATAATGTATCAAATACTATACTTATAATATATATATATATCAAAATAATATTATCGTCGTCGTTCTGTCCGTCGAGTGTCGCGAAGGGAAGAAAAACGGTCTCATATCTATACAATATATATATATATATTATATTATGTACTTACGTTCGCCAATTCCGATAAGTACTTCATGTATTCCTACATTATAGTATTATTATGAATAGTGATATTACGAGCTATAACTTACTACTTTTATATCGCTGTATATACCTGACCTAACCTATATATAATAATATTTGCCACAATGCAAGATTTTGTTCGTATTGATAACATTTTTGCTGTACTGTACTTAATTACGTGTGTTTCTTTTTGAATGTACTCAGTTTAATTATTACCAACGAGATGCCTAAATAAATAATGAATATTAAATTATATGAACAACCATAAGAATAAAACTGTATCTTTTGTATCATAATTATTATATAATTAGGTACTGACATACTTTTGTGAAATATCACCCTGCCATCAGAATTTGGGTCATATCAACGAATATGTTATTAATATTTAAGACATAGTGTTCAACAATTTGCTGCGGTTACGAAATTATTACACTTGGTTTTTTGTCCTCAACTGTTACCAAAGTCGGCGAGCGCGCGATAACGACGGAACACAAAAATAATATTATTATTATACCTCGGTAAATTGTTATTAACGGCCGCACGCCGCAGATTCTCGAGCATCAGCGCGTACCAACACGTTTCGGTGGAAAGTTTTCGGCAAAAGGCGCCGGTCGAAAGTTTTTGCCGGTTAACGTCCGAACAACGTACAATAATAATAATAATAATATTAACAACAACATATAGACCTATACGGATATATACCTATTACCTACCCGAATCAGGTGTACGTGCGCGGTAGCGTTTACGCGTTCGTCGAGTATTTGTTTCGGTCGTTTTTCTTTCTATTTTCGTTCCGATAACGTCACGATAATAATGGAACTTATCATATGTGTATGTACATGCACGCAGTTACCGAATAATACGATGTTTATTTATTACGAGTATATATAGGCTCGTCTATCTCGACAATTTATGGGCCGCGCGTTATCGTCAGCCCGTTATTCCGAACTCATACGTTGCCCAGAATCCTGGCGATTTCAGTGCTCGATTCGTGATGTATATTATAGTACTGTGATATTATGCGTTTTGACTTTTAAATAACGTTAATTTCCGTGCGCCTATTCAAGTGCAAAGCATGCTTGTACGGCGTGCGCGCATCACATTATGTTGTGTCCGCGAATATTCTCGTGAATAAAAATAACAATTCTTAACGATACGCGAACCGAGTCCGCCGTATAAATAATATAAAATTACCTATACGGCTATTATACGTATAACATGTGTTCGGCGATATTATGCGATAACGACGAGTTGAGAAGTCCAATAAAAAACCGTCGGACACTCCGTCTACCCTTGTAATACGCGTATTATAACCGCATATCCGTGCACTTATATTAAATAGTTCGACTCTGCCGCCGGCAAGGTTTATATGCTGACGGCAATACATTTTTATTATGCCGTTATTGAAAAAAACGCCGTATCGCTGTTGTTTCCTCGTATACCGCCGATATTGTAAGTCATCTCGCTGCGTAGGCTGCACGGACGACATACTATACGGTTGCATTGTAATATAGCGCTCATAGTATTTGGACTTGTATAATTTTCGTTTTGATTTTTCGTCCATTCGAACTTACTATACATTGATAAATCATATTATCCGCCGGGAAGTCACCGCCGCGACACGCAAGCGTCACAGTAATTTTGTTTTATTTTTCCTAGCCGATGGTCTTACGGAGTACGTAATTAATACCGACATCGAATAATATATTTTTGTATTAGTTATTGGTAGGGGCACATAACACGCTGTTTGTCGTGTCGGGATAATTAATTAAATTTGTCTCTTTGTCTTAAAATGGACGGGCGAACTATACTCGTCCAACAAATCCTACATTTATATATTTTATTGTACAACAGTATACAGTGACAATTCTGTACGTTCGTAAACTGTGTCATTCCTTTGCGGCGCGTCGCAGTAGGGAGTCAGATTAGAGGGCGAGTCCGGTAACGCGAAGTTAATGGTCAACGCTAGTTTATCTGTAACACAAACACATATAACTACTATAATAACCATTATACATCGGTATTTAATATTTATTGTTTCCGTTAAATGTTATATACATTCTCCACATGAACCAATAAAGCAACTCATAATAAATATCAAATTAATGAACTTATAACATCCTATTTATTATCATAATTATGATAAATGTTCACTGTTTTGATATCAGATTACGTCTTTGAAAATTTTAAATAAAATATAAGTATACGACCGACCATAACACAGTATTGTAAGAGCGGCAAAATTCATACGTAAGAATAGGAGATATGTATTACAGTATTTCTTTCTGTGGGAACTATTCTCAAGAACTACCAAATAATTCAATATTACAAATATTTTCAAAGAAATGTGATTTTTAAAAAAAAAAAAAAAAAAAGATAGAGAAAAAAGCCGCACTCTCGGCGAAAAATTGAAATGAAATGACCAAATATTTTATTATGGTGCACCAAGTCGCTATGACAACACACGCACACACACAAAACACTTAAACACACACACTGAAGACTCTGCTATTAATGATATATATATGAATGTGTGAGTTTGAATGGGTTATTCAGTAATAACTATTAAAAACAAATACTAGTTTTATGTGTGACGTCTTTATTTTTCGTAAATATATTGGCCTGCGATAGTGATACTTGGTGACTATCCAAGTAAAAGAAAAAATTGTATAGTTTGGCACAAAACCGACCATAAAAGTATATAAACAATATAAGTTTTTCTTTTCTCATTTGGTACATTTCAGTATCGTATTAAAAGCTGTAATGATAATGATAGAACTCTCATCCCGATAATGTAAACACGTCAGTTCTATTTACGAAATCTGTTTTATTCAAACATATCGTTGACAAAAAGCTACTCGATGTATTCCACATAGAAATTCCCACACATTCTGTTACTTCTTCTCGACAAATTCTTTGGAATATTGATGATAAAAGTTTTTTAAAAAAAATCTCTATTCTTTTATGCTTAGCATCTATAGTATAAGTTCTATACAGTGGGAAAGGAAACACTCGTTTATGAGTAATCTCTATTTGACAAAATCGATAGAATGTTAAAAAATTAATCGTATAAACCACAATAATATTATGATAAAATCTAAAAGAAAAAGAAAAAAATATTCACAATAAATTTAAAAAATATAATTCATACACCGTGTATAATTTGTTGTTTCTACACTTATTCATATTTAGTAAATTTATTTATTTTTATGAACGTAATAATAATACTTCAGAGCGCTTTTGGCTATATAGTTAGAATTATGGGTGTATGTGTACCTATATTTATATTATATATATACAATATGCATTATACGTATATATTACGCTGGTGTACCATAATGTAAAAATAAAATATTCTTCTTATAACAAATTTTCTAGCCGAGAATGTACACTATATACCGCAACCATTTATTAAATAACTTGCTGAATAAACAATAATTTAAAAAACTAATGTTATACATGTTTATATTATTATATATACAACGGTCTTGTTCGTTGTTCTGCGTGTTAATTATTAAAGGACGATAAAACAAAAACTAAGGGAGTCATCTTAATTCTAATTAATGACATCGGAAAAAGACCTTTTGTATGTCTTTCCCGGTTAATGGAAACATTTCGTTCAAACTAACATTTGAAAAAAAACTATATACGTACACGATGACAAAGTATACTTAATACGAATAATGGGGTTTAAATTTTAAAACTCATTTCATACAGGCACTTAATTCATTTTGGATTACTAAAATACACAAATACGAAAAAAAAAATGGGAGAAAACAATTTCAAATAAACGGAAGGTAGTTTGAGTGGTTCCCGTTTATATTTTTTATCAAAAAAAGTTTTGAATTATATACCAATAAATATTCTTGTCCTCTATTTAGGAATTTATGAAGTTTTCGAGGGCCATCAAAATGTAATATACATGTTAACCAAAGAAGTTAAAAATAACATAGAAAAACAAAATTAAAACAAATGAAAACCTCATTTAATTTATCATAAAAAATATGACAATTAAAAATTTAACAAATGCATTTTTTATTTGTTGGCTAGTATATTTTTATAATTTTAACTTATAAACTTAATTTTAATTCGAAATATTCTAATTTCATTAAACGTAATAATAAAATCTCCCAAACAACTAAATCATATAATATTCAAAATATGTTATTATTATTTATTCATAATATTATGAATATTCGCAGAACACTCGAACAGCATCAAACCGTTTGCATTCACAATACTTTTCGGTAGTAAAGGAAATATTATATTTCTACGATATTTAACGCTATAATTCCGTGGTAAATAATATTTTCAATATTATCATTGGTACAAAGCATTCCACATATTGTCACTAAAGCATCCACAAGAATATATTATAAATAATAATATTTTATGTTGATATATTAAAAAATAATTTAAATGAGTATTAAAGGTATAACAATAAAGTATTGAAACTGTTTATTGAAATAATGTTTTTACTTTATAGTAGTTATTATTACAATTTATATTGTCATAGCGTGTTGATATCCAAAATTAAACATCTTAAAAGAAATGTTAAAATATAAGTTATCTGTTTCTTAAGAACATCGTGAATTAACATGTACATTATGTAAGATAGACCTTACCATAATTTACAATTTTTTAGAATATTCGCCTTGTTCAACTAAAAACCATACACGATAAGTTAATGTTGCCTCGAAAAAAAAACTATAACTCAATAATATTGATTGTCATTAGTCACGTAACTAATAATAATATTTTTTACCTGTCAAACTGTCTTTGACAAAATATGCAAAGGATAGAATAATCGATGAGGGAACGACAACGGTGATAAAAATAAAAAATAAAGCACTATTGTTTTAGATTATGAGCGAAGCGTTTTATGAGTTTACAATTATGTATTTTTTTTTTATTTGTGTACCTATATTATTATATTTTGAATATAATAAGATATCTTAAACTTTCATGTATCTCTTCAATCGATTTCTGGGTTCCGAAATGAAACTCGTTAATGAAATATTTTTTTCTATCCCGCGATAGTTTTCGATAAAATTACAAGCCACCGGAAACCGGCGAACTTTACTGTAAACCGTATTAAATCAAATCTATTGCTTGATCATTATAACGCTCTCGGTTGTTTAATTGTTTTTGTAGAAAATTAAAATCATACAATAGAGGTTTCAAATTTAATCTGATTATTTATGTAATCGTTGCATTATAATATAGAACTCTGAAGAATTGAATTATTTTAACTGTTTTCAAATATTAAATTTCATATTAAATACGTATTTTCGTTAACAAAAAAAACAAACAACATATTTTTCAATATTGTAAACTAAACATAATAATAATATATCGTACGACTATAGAACATATTTGGTATATGTAATATGTATATATTATTATACGATCTATTATAATATAATTTTTAAGATTGAGCATACATAATTTGTATTTATTTTAATTAACATTAATATTTAACAATAATTATTCGATGATTCAGCTCAATTATAATAACATACTGTCGTTACAGCGTTATTGTTTGGAATTTACATCGATCATACACCTCTTCTTGGTTAAAATCAATAACGATGTATTGATGTAATAATTGCATTATTCTGTTTAATTTTTATGTAGTAATATTATGATACGCCCGTTTTTTCTACGCAAACGATCAACATAAATTAAACGAAATATGTCGGTTATTGGGATTATTGTTTATCACCCATATGGCCATATGTCACCAACACGACTTTTTATCGATATTTTAATGAAAATATTTGATTTCGCTTTCAAACCACAACCGTATCATTTCTATATTTAAGGCCAGGCATACATAAATTAGATTTATTATTTTTATTTTTTGGTTTCGAATAAAAAGTTTTTTAACGGGGCAGGTAAACTCACTGTGCCGTGCATTATCAGGCCGTGACCTTTTCGCCCGTTTTCTGCAGCTCATAATATATTCATGCCGTAGAGGTATTTTTTAAATAAAAAATAACTAAATTGTTGAATATGATTTGCAAGTAATTACGATTAATTATACGAATACTCGTATTTATATTTTAAACACAAATGTAATACTTAAACAAAAACGTTGTGTACATTTAAGAAAATATTATTTTTGTCGTGCTTTCTCATGGGCGAAAATTATCTACACCGTAATTAATAAATTATTATTACGATTGTGTTTTTATAGTATGTCATTATTATGCGTCTGTTTCAATTAGGAACATATTATTTTAAATTTTGGGCTACGAAATTTAATGATTTGATGGAGGGTGGTTATTATTATTATAATCCTTATTATAACCTAACGTGTTTATATTATTATTACCTGCAACAATGTCTTTGTTTTCCTAACTATCGAAACTATCTCTAAAACATGATGGATTTAACTGACGATGAAACAACAAACAATTGTAATACAATTTGTTTTATCACTAACCATTAGAGAATTTTGAGTTTTATTATAGTTTAACAAACAATTATTCGTGAATTGAAACATAATACGATATATATATTTTCTTATAACATCAATACAATAAAAAGAGTACATAAACAAATAAATAATAATGACCAATAAATAAAGTATAAACCGACAAAAGTCAATTCATCTAGAGTACATTTTCTCATACGAATAAAAACTTTTAGTTTAAATCGAGGTTAAGAATTTCTAGCTTTATATTAACAAAATAAATAGATATATTATAGTGTGCACATATACATGTTAGATTGGCATTTTCAATTAAACATAGGGTCTTTTTTTCCTTTTCGCTAGTGACCTTTCTCGATAAAAGTCTGAAAACACCGTATTTTTAGTTCTGTAGATAAATAATGGATTTAATAGGACTGAGAAACAACGAACCCATCAGCGTCCGTGAATAAAAGATTAATAATGGAATATTAAGACGACTCGAAAAAAAATAAAATGAAAATATCACGCCGGCGACGAGAGCAGACTCTCTGTAGGTTTATATAGTTAACTAAAAAGATCGTCTATATTATTATGTACGATAAACAGAGCCGTCTTAGATAATAAAACAAGCAGCGGGAAAACGTCCCATAGAGATTTGCCATCACCAACTCAATCCGTTAAAAAACTAGGGGTGGGATAAATGCTTGTATCTGCTTTTGGGTGTGTATGCGTTCCCCTTAACGACGCCATGGTTTTTAAACCTCTGGATCCTTTAGTGCTGTTGTTGTTTTTTCGTATTTTTTTTATTCTTTTTCTGTTTTTTTTTTTTACTCTACTCGACTCACTATTATATACCGGATCAGAATTTCAAACAGGACACGATTTTGTCCAACACTCGACAATCGTCGACGAAAAAATTTCACACAGAACACTATGAAAATAAGACTCGGCTGTTTAAAATACATCTAATTTCTTTTCCTTTTTTTTAGCTTTTAAACCCCTCACTGTTAACTACCCACATTTAAGAAATGGAAAAAAACCAGAAAAACCTCGTTACTCTGGTTCAACTATTTATATTATGTATATATTAGAGTAAACAAATTTTAAATTGTACAACGTTAATTTCCTCAATCATTTTTAAAACTTGCTTTTTCTTATTAAATTCTAATTTAAAACTACACAAGCAAATTTACACCAATATCACAAATTATTGCACTTACAAGTCATATTGTTAACTATTTATCACTAAAGTGGATGGTATTATATGTGTAAATATTCTTTTAAATAAAAAAAATGGATTTTTAAATAACTTTTCTTAGAATTTTATCGTCCAAATATCGAACATATTGAACCACTAGTTTATTATTTATAAACTTTGAAGTTTAGTTAAAAACCAGGAGTTGAGTGCCTGGGAAATAATAATTATATAGCACGAAAATGTCCATTATAAACCAGCAATTCAACGTTCGATATCTATTTGTGTCTGAACATTTTTGAAAATATACTTAAGCTGAATTATAATATGCTGCGTTTGATAAATAAAAATAAGTGCCCATAAAACTTTAAAATTCCCTCCAAAAAAATAATAAATGTAATATAGTGATAAATTCCAATATCTTAAGTAAAACATCTATTCACTTTGAATTATGCAGACTTACGTTTCTATATATATAATAATAATTTCTCTAGAACGTTAATACATAAACGGCAAACAAAGTACGGAATTCTAAAATCTTTACTTCAGGTATTTTCTACATTTTAGCTTTTAACGCTCGATAATCCGGTGTCATAGTATATTATAATAAATGTGGTTTGGGGATTATGCAATTCGCGCGATAGAGACATCATAAAACAAAGTATGGATACGAGAATTTATGGCGTTTTAATTACATATACATTGGCTGCGACGGAAATTTATTTTGGGACGACGCAAATAACACCACTTTATATAGGTGTGTGGCTTTTGTTAGTTACCAAACACGAAAAATAATCGATAAAAGTGAACAAAAAAAAAAAACACTGTATAACAGCAAGTTTGCATGCGGTAAAAGTCAGACTAAAATATAAAATTAATATATGCAGTTTAAACATACTATACAATTTGCTATAAACATGATACATATATTATATACATATATATTATAGAGTGGTAGCGTATTGGGTACTTGGGTGGCCAGCAACAGTTTGGTTTTTTATATCGGACAAACTTTTTTTCCTGTAGCTAAAAATTCGACTCCGGGTGAAAAACTTAAAAACCTGAGAAAAAAACAAAATATGGTTCAATAAAGATTTTCTGTCAAATGCAATTCATCCATAAATATCTGTGTACTTTATCGGTGCAGCAGTGAATTATTTCCTTTTTTTTTTTTTATTTTATCCTGTCGTTCAGGAAATCTACCCAATTATTTCACATGAGTCGATACTACTATCTGCACCCAATTACATCGCTTACCACTCGAGGAAATAATAATCCAACATATATTTGGTATTACCACGAACAACGTTCTTATATTATATATATATATAATATGTGCGTGTATGTGTGCCTGTATTATAATGTAACGAAACGTTGTTATATTATATCAGTATTATAGGGAAATATATATTATTATATTATATCAGTATTATAGGGAAATATATATATTATTATATCGGTATTACATGATATTATTTTTTTTTCTTACAGAATGGAAGAGGGAGCGGAGAAAACATTAATAGAGCGAATGGGTAAGTAAAAAAAAAAAATAATAATAATAATATAAGTAACTTTAGTTTAGTACAAGAGGTTTTTACGTCTTAGAGGTTAATACGCGTCACGCGTTTACGGAACTGAAATTGGAAGAGAAACAGTATTATAGGGGAAACTAAACATCGTCGTTTTTATTATTATTACTATTGTTGTGTAATTTGATGAGCGAAACACGAACGAAAGTGAGATTAAATAATAATGTGGTGTACGCGGCGTGTGGGAGAAGTCGTAGTTAGTAGACTACATATAATATATGGTGATGATGTAAATGATTTCAGAGCTGTTATTCGATACTTTTCACAACCACCGTACGCACTGAGTATTTGCACACCCACCCACACGTCCTATACATGCACTATAAAGAGTTTAAAAGTACATTTTAACCCAAGATTTCCTCTGTGTGCGCGTGTGTGTGTGTGTGTTTTACACACGTGTATCCGTCGCATCCGGCCGTGTCTCGCGGTATGATGGTTTTAAAGAGCTTTGTGGGAGTTCGGTCCATTGAATTTTTGTGTCCTGTATTTCTATGTATATGTGTAGTGTACGCCCGCGGATGAAAAGGAAAATATAATAGCGACACAAGAGTGTGTGTATGCGCGCGTGTGTGTGTGTGTGTGTACGGTACATAGTTGGGTGTAATCCGTAAGTGCACTTCTACACCGCGACGAGGAGTGGAGAACGACGGCGACCTGTCTGATAACAAACTTTCGATTGGTGTGGTGAGTAGAGTTGGCGCTGGGAGAAAAGCGACGGGGTGAAATGTCATTTTATGTTTATTTATCGGGTGACAACACTAAAAGCCGTCGTCGTCTTTGGCGGCACCTATATGTATATATATATATATATACGATGTCACGATGTACACGATAAAAGTAAACATATGAAATTAGTTCTGTTGGGCAATATACCTGCTATACGAGCAGTGATTGAGTTTGTGCCGAGTGGGGTTTGATATATGGACTACTTCTTCTCGTTTAATTACGAGGCGAGCCTCTACCTCTTCAATTTAAAACAACATTAAAGTCATTATTTTATGACATTATGACGTCTCCGGGTGCGCATAATTCTGGTGTATACTAATTGAGTCTCATACCTGAACGAGGAAAATAATAATTCATTAATTGAGTCCTAGTATAAAAGAAAAATATACCAATTGTGTCCGCAATTAGGAAACGAAAAATATACTAATTGAATCCCGTACTTGGAAAACATAAAATTTGTCGTTTGAATCCATAGGTTTTTTATTTTTTGTGTGTACCTATATTGTGCATTTTCATATTTCTGGTTAAAATATAGAATATTATATATTATAAAAATATGAACACTTTCAAACACTGAATTGGTGCATTGACCGAAACTAACTATAAGAAGTTATATAATCATTAAAGAAAACAAAATTTAAAAAAAATGTCAAAATTACAAACTAAACAAGTCTCAAGATTTAAGTACGTACGTAAAAAGTGTATTGCTTGTGTTTTTATCAATATAAGCGTATAACACGTTAAATGTATTTATTTATTATCATGAACAAATTAATAACATAGTTTATTATTCACATTCATTAATGTTAACCTTATTATGTGTAGATTTTTTTCTTACAAACAGTCCTTAGTTTGTAAAAATGGAATGGAAAATTTTGTTTTTCAATATTTTGTGAGTATCAGTATAGGTGTGGACTCAATAAGTATTATATTTTAATGAAACTCGTATGTATTTTTAAAAAACAGAAACTCGGTCCGCATGTAGTCACATAGTTCATTTACAATAGTAATTATATTGATCTGTCCATTTCCGTCATTGCTTAATTTGTTTTTATTACGTGTACGTACAATAAAATTTTAACAAAAATATTTTTTACTGTCACTCAATTACTTTATAAAAGTATATTTTTGATAAGTGCTTATATAGCAAAGATTTTAATTAAAACTTACCGTGTACCATTAGGAATTACTGGTTGTTGACTTGTTAGTCTTTTCTGGTCACCAAATAAGCAATAAGTATATAAGTATCAACTAGTTTAAAAATTGTCTATTTTTTTTTTTGGGCAAAACTTTAAAAATATGTCTTCAATAATCAATAATAAAATCTATATAATCTTACTATGTTCTATTTTAGACACCCTGGAGACAATCCGTTTTATAGCAACATCGACAGCATGCCGGATATTCGACCCAGGAGAAAATCTATCCCTCTTGTCTCGGAACTGGTAAGCAAAATATTTAATATTTACATAATTTAAATTCATCATTTTCTCTCATTAAAACTTATTGGGAACAAAAACTCCCGAAAATTGGATATCAATCGAGTATACAGCGTTTTTGTAAAGTAATAATATTATTATAATTCAACCGAGAAACGAGTGTACCCGGTGATTTGGTAGTAAATATTTTTGTACAAATTTTCGCTTCTAAGTGTATACCGTATATTATAATTTCTTCATGTGAAATGGTTTCTCTTATCCTCATGTTTTATGTTGTTTTTATGTGTACCTAAATGAATGTTGTTTTTTTTTTGCTATTCCACGTGTTCTCATCATGTTTCCAATGTAAAATATGTTCTTTAGACTTCCTTTATAGAACTTTTTTAAACGATTTCTTCATTTCAAACGCTAATCATTCATAATTTATGTATACTTTAACTTTTTATTTTATTTTTTAAAATTATAATAATATATTATAGGTACATATTATTATGAATCTAATTTAAATAGGTACTATATTATAATAATAGGCTTAGTTTAAATACCTATCTGAAACATATAGGACTCATTATTTTTATTTTTTAACATAAACATGTAAACTAACTAATTTGTGTTATATTGTCTGTTGTTTGTGATCTTCACGCATCGATCCAGGTTCTCAAGGTATAGCGTTCTTTTTTTTTGTTTATTTTTACCATTTATTTAGAGAAAAATATAGAGCACGCTATTAGATCTGGTGACGTGGTTTTTCGTCCATGAAAACACACATTCACTAACACACTAAACACAAAACATGCACACACACATATCACACACCGCTTTAGCACCATACCATTTTATTATAACACTAAAATTTAAATTTCTATTTTCTAGAAATTCCAAATATTAAAATTATTTTAGAGGTAGAACAAAATAGCTAAGCAATTGTATCTTTTACATATTATATTTTTTTATGTACCATACACTTTTGCTTAGTTTTTTTCTATTAGCTTTGTTTGTTTATATATTTTTATATAATGTACATCATATAATATTTTATTTATATTTGTACAGTTTTCAGCATTTTCACTAATTAATATTTAAAAAATCTATGCATTATATTATAGAATTAGATTTAAACGATTTAAATTTTATTTTATATATTTAAATAAAAAACATGCCATTTTAATTAAAAAAATACTTTTTGAAATTTATTTCATTAAAAAAATAACAAGGTACTTTAATTTTAGTATAATAAACTATTTATACCTCATAATTATATCACACTATTTATATTACATAACAGATTAATTAATTATTTTACTTAACGTATATATAATCCACAAAAAAATGTTTTAGTTTATTGTAATAATTATTTTGTATAGCAAATAAGTATTGGAATGAAATTTGATAATGGTTCTTCTGAGAAAAAATCTTTTAGTTTATGATCTTAAATAAATGTGAGACAGTATATATTATATGTAGGTATGTAAATTCTACAGTATACACATATTGTATATTATACATATTTAACGAAATGTCGTAATGAACTTCTTAAGTGCTCAAACTCTATTTCTTGTAATTTATTAGACTGATACGAGCACTATATAGATCCGTGTATATAATAATACGTCAACTATAATTTAATACATCCACTTTATTTCATTAACCTCTAGATAATACTTTACCATTAATTAAAAAAACATTAACCCTCCCGATAACACTTAAGTACCTAGCATATATAGCGACTATTTTTCTGCAATTTTATTTTTTAATAATTAACAATGCATGCATTACATTTCTATACACATTTCAATTCATTAAAATGGAAATTAAATCGTTACTAACATAGAATTAGTTTTAATATTTAACTTATTATATTTAGTTTACGTAGACTTATAGACAATTAGTGTTTTTAATTTATTAATTTATATATTATACATATATATTATATATACATTTTTTTCTATTTTATAACTCTAATCCGGTTTAATAAGCTGTAGGTGGCTGTGAACACAATACAAAATACCTACCAATGATGATACAGTTATATAATAGACATGTGCGTGTAGTTGAAAAGCTGCATTAATTTAAATATGAAAATTTAAACATTTTATATTTTTATCATTTGAACATTATAAAAAACTAAAAACAAAAATAGACTTTAAGCATTTAATTTTGCACATGTTTATTGAACACTTAACACTTAAGTTCTGATACGTTACTATTACTTTGAACTAGATAGAACTAGATCGTAGTAATGTGCTTATCAACGTAAAATATGTTTCGTGATTTCGTTCACAGACATTTAAATTAAATGAGAATTTGCTCGAGAAAATGTGTTTTTAAAATGTCTTAAAAAATGTATTGTTTATTACGAATCACATTAATTCAAAAATTATAATTATGATTTTCAAATTATATATATTATTTTTTCATTGTTGTGTTAGAAAAACATTCCTAAAAGTATTTTCCTCGGGCAAACTCTTGAGTTATACTTTTGTCTGGAATAAGAATGTTTTTAACAATACTTGTATTTTTTTTTCAAATGATATTATATAATATAAATCTATATAAGTATATTCCACCACTATAATTATGATGGAAACCTAATTTATAAGTATGTTTTTTTTACCGATAAAAAAATATTTAAATTATTACAGAGTATAATATGCAATATAATTAGTTCAACATTATAATAAGTTTTTATTTTAATGTGGAAATGTAGTAATAATATGTCAATATTTATCTTAAAACGAAACATTGATGCTCCTGAAAAAAATTCCATTTTTACTCGAAGTTTCTTTTTATGCTGACATCATTATTTTCCCTTTATGACTACATCAACAACAAGAGTGAAATATATACAGTAGAAAAAGTGTTGAAAAGTTTCTCGTAGCATTTATATCTCTTCTGTGAGATGTTATTTACGAATATTATTTATATAATATAAATTTTTAAACTACTTACATTAGTCATCATAACATTCTTATTCCATTTGAGTATTATAGTGATATCAATAATTTGGTGAGTTATAATAAATTCGGTTTATTTAATAGCATCATGGGTATAATTATTAAACACGTTATTGCATAAATGCTTAATATTTACGCTTATGGTTACAATAGCTTTATTGCTCACTGTTTTCCCGTTTTTACATTATTAATTTATTATTGGAATTCTTGCGGGTGTATTTTAGACAATGGCTGCCACAAAAAGAAACGCAGGGCTGGCATCAGGAGTTCCACGTCCGACTCTCAACGACGAAGAGCTGGTTAGTACCAAATTGAACAAATCACTTGTGCTTTTTCATTATTAAAAAATAGTTTGTCAAATGAAAAAATTCCAACGTTTACTTTCTTAGAGTTTTCTTTTTATCAGTATATTTTTAATCGCATCTGTAGAAAAGATGTATCTCTAAAATGTCTAAAACCAAAATAATATTTCCTATCCTTATTCCAAAAAAATATTTTATAAATTAAAATATACGTAAGAAAAAATAAATACAAAAATGAATTTGTAAATACTAAATTATAGAACTTTTATTGTTTGACATAATATAATAATGTAGCAATATAGCAAGTATAATGCTCTATTTTTTAACATTCGCCCCCTCACTATATAGTCCATTGACAGAAATATGATATATTTATTATTTCAATGAAGTTGTAGTAAAATAAAAAACACAAGTAGGTCTTGTGATTATTTCATTCGGGTAAAAAAAAAAACAATTGAAAATAATGACATAATAAAAAATACCATTGCGACTATTTTTATACCATTTATTGATCATATTATCAAAATGGACGGATTACTGGATCACTATAATACTGTAATAAAAACTAATACCACGATCTTCAAAAATATTTCAGAAAATGCACGTATACAAAAAAGCTCTACAAGCGCTAATCTATCCAATATCATCGACTACACCGCATAATTTTGTCTCGTGGACTGCAACTTCACCAACGTATTGTTATGAATGTGAAGGGTTGCTGTGGGGCATCGCCCGACAAGGAGTACGGTGCACCGAATGTGGGGTCAAGTGCCACGAGAAATGCAAAGAGCTCTTAAACGCCGACTGTTTGCAAAGTAAGTCGAAACTTTTAAAAAAGTGACTATTATTTAAACTATTACAAACGTTGTAAGCAATAATAATAATTGGGCGCCGTGAAAATATTATAAATATTTAACCAACGACATTATAATTAATATTATAGCAGAAACACAACGAGTTTCGTAGTACTATGGCGCGCATTTGTTATAATACGAGGACAATTATTGACAAAAGCAATAGTCTCATGAATGTATGAATACACATATTGACCGATATTTTCAGCCGATGTATAAAAGTATCACCGTAGATATACGATGTTAATTTATTGTTAATTAATTAATTATAACAATATTAAATACAATTTGAATCCTAACAAATTTATCACATATATATTTCTTACTATAGAAGAAATTTCATTTTAGGTATCTAATAGTTTACATCAAATAAATATAATAATTTCATCCCATACGTTTAAAAACATAAACATGCTTAGTGAATACTTTTTCGAAATATGTCTGAAATATTATTCGAATTCGCTTTGCAACCTCTGATACACATTTCTATACAGTATTTACCATTAACCCAGTTTTTAGGACTCCTGGGAGGATGTACCTGATCAAACTTTGAATAGAAAGAACTTTAAAAACCGTTCTATTTTTTATTTGTGACAAACCAAATGACGTAGAACAATAGACAAAAGAAAAAAATGTCGACTATAAAAAGTTCATATTTTTAAAGTTTTTGAAAATCTTTTTACGAATAAAAATATTTTTCCATCTGGTATAATAAAAATTGAACGAATACAGTTAAAACATTTCATTTTCGTACAACAGAAAACCTCATACAATATCTCATATTATTAAAAATATTAAAACGTGTGTATATATATTATATATTATTTTGCTAACTAAAAATAATAGGAGCGGCTGAAAAAAGTTCCAAACATGGTGCTGAAGATAAAGCGATATCAATTATACAAGCAATGAAGGACAGAATGTTGCAACGCGAAAGAGATCATCCAGAAATTTTCGAACTTATCAGGTTAGTTAACAATTTAATATCTAACACCAAATAATTTAGTAAATTAACAATAAAACCATAAGAGCCTTGAGTGCAGTTATAAATATTTCACAGCAGGCTCGTGAGTTTTAGTCAATGTAATGTCGACAATTTCCCTAATTGATTTCAGTAAGAACCACTTACTAAATTTTATATGAACATTGCTTTCAACTACCCTGTCAAAAATATTTCTTAATAAAATGTATTATTTATAAAATCCATAAAAATTAAAATCCTCTTTCAACATGCCGTATTTTTTACAATTATTATACTATAATTTTCTTCTATTTAAAAATAAGCAATTTCTAAAACAAAAATTTGAATTATCTTGTTAATAATTTCAATATGTGACACCATTTTTTATAACATATATATTTTTATTTATTCATTAATAAAATAAATTTTCTAAAATATAATATTTTTAATATTAACTTAAACCACAATGGTAAATTTTGTAACAGTCAGTACTATTATCTCTCAATCTATTGTTTTATTATTTTTTTCCGAGTATAACGAATACGAATAGTCTTTAAATGAATCGTAACTAGTATAAAAGAAATATAGCTACCAACAATGTTGAGACACACGCACGACGATATCCCCCTAAACGGAAACATATGGCAATCGTTGGAAAAGAATCGGGGTCAAAATAGGAGGACATGCGTGACATAATATATATGGCGCTTATTAAACAGTCGTCTTAAGACAAATGGAACATCGTCAGATTAATTTCAATCTGCTCGTCATCAGACACTTCTATTACGAACAAACTGAGTTAACAGATCTACGACCAGATTGAATTCAGTTGAAAAGCTGTTATTGATGCGAGTTAGATAACTGAAATGACAGCATTCACGATTATGGATACAATTTGTCATAGTTACAATGATAAAGAAATAAATCGCTGATTTGCAAACAAATAACACAGTGTGTTTATGCTAAATGCGTCCGGGGCTCGAAATTAATGCAAAAACAATTAACAGAGATTCCGGGTCATTAAGAAATACGCACACGGCATCTGGAAGAAGTTCTTATTTAGTTTAACATAATACACGCAGTGTTGGGTGTGGAAAAAATTGGTTGTTATGTTTTTTTTTAAATTATACGCAGATCAGTGTTCGGCGTGGAGGAGAAAAGCCATCAGGGTCACATTAAAGCGGTGAAACAATCGGTTTTGGATGGTACTTGCAAGTGGTCAGCAAAAATTGCCATCACAGGTTTGTTTAAAAAAAAAAACGACTCTGACATTATGAGCAGACGACTTCAAAGAGCTTTGTGTGGCTATCTTCATTGTGCTTGGTGTTTAATTTTATGGAATTGGTGTTTTACTATTTTGATATATTTAACCCCTCATGTGTATTTTTTAAGCACGAGATTTTTAATGAAAATTCTTTCAATTAACTTTAATTTTGTGTATTTTTGTTTTAAACTACTATTGTGCATGGTTTATTGTTTGTTCACTAATACAAATGTTTCAAATATGTTTACAAACGTTTATATTTTTCCTCGCTTACATCTATGATGCATTAAAAAATATTAAGAAAGAATTTTCATTCATTTAAATCTAAACATTTTCTACTATTTTGGTTCCTTTCCTCCGATCAATTTGTGTGTAAATATTTGTTTTTATTGTTTTGGTTTTTGCGTATTTGAAGAACCATGTTTTCTGTGGAACCTGATATGCATATCGATTCCTTGGAGCAAGCGGAAGCTATCGTTCTTGAAGGCACTTCTAAATGGTCGTGCAAAATCGAAATAACAGGTCAGCGGTTAGGCTTATTAGGGTTCACTTACTCACAGCTTAGAAATTGGAATCGAGCAAATATTTACTAATATTTAAATTTCAAATCAAACAAATCACATAAATCATCGATATCTAGTTAGCAGAAGTAACTTAAACGACGTCTTCCAAAAAAAATTAACGCTTATTGCATGCATTGTTTGTCGTTTGTATGCACGTGCAAAATACTGTACATATAGCTTTAGAATGAACCAGCGCTTTAAATTAATGTAACTCATATTTTTGAATAATTATCGATTATAATTTTTATTTTTATTATAGTAAAATGTGCTCAAGGGCTCATTGCAAAAGACAAAAGTGGTACATCAGATCCATACGTAACTGTTCAAGTGGGTAAAGTTAAAAAAAGAACGCGAACCATGCCTCAAGAGCTCAATCCTGTTTGGAATGAAAAATTTTATTTGTAATTATTTATTTTTCCCTTTCTTTGTAACTGTACATAATATAATATTATACATAAAAATATGAATACATTTTTCAAAATTCATAGCGAGTGTCACAATTCTTCGGATCGTATTAAAGTCAGGGTATGGGACGAGGACAATGACCTGAAATCGAGACTCAGACAAAAACTAACCAGAGAATCGGACGATTTTTTAGGACAAACTATTATCGAGGTATATTTATATCAACTATTATATTTG
The DNA here is from genome assembly GCF_020882245.1 of Rhopalosiphum padi. Classification (NCBI taxonomy): domain Eukaryota; kingdom Metazoa; phylum Arthropoda; class Insecta; order Hemiptera; family Aphididae; genus Rhopalosiphum; species Rhopalosiphum padi. The sequence continues at coordinate 37,008,637 of NC_083598.1, forward strand.
TACAAGAGTTTATGAATAAAAAGTAAATAATTAGGTTCGAACGTTGTCGGGTGAAATGGACGTTTGGTACAATCTCGAAAAAAGGACTGATAAATCAGCGGTATCCGGTGCTATTCGATTACATATCAATGTAGAAATTAAAGGAGAAGAAAAAGTCGCTCCTTATCATATCCAATACACGTGTCTTCATGAAAATCTATTTCACTCGTTGTGTGAAAATAATGCTGGAATAGTTCACCTACCTCAAGCCAAGGGAGAAGATGGGTGGAAATTGTATTTTGAATCTCCCGCACAAGATATTGTCGACGAATTCGCTATGAGATATGGCATAGAATCTATTTACCAAGCAATGACGTAAGCTTATTACATTGTAATTTTAAAACTATAATTTTAAAATCAATAATCTCGTATTTTAGACACTTTCATTGTCTTTCAACAAAATATTTATGCCCTGGTGTCCCAGCAGTAATGAGTACATTGTTAGCGAATATCAATGCCTACTATGCACACACGACGTCCAGCTCCGCCGTAAGCGCAAGCGACCGTTTTGCAGCATCGAATTTCGGAGTAACTATCATTATTGAGAAAATATTATGTTATTTCCAATCATGATTTTCAAATATTTTTTCATTATTTATAGAAAGAAAAATTCGTAAAGCTGCTTGATCAACTACATAATTCGCTCAGAATAGATTTATCAATGTATAGAAATAACTTTCCGGCATCCAGTCAAGAAAAATTAATGGATCTTAAATCGACTGTCGATTTGTTGACCAGTATTACATTTTTCAGAATGAAGGTAATTTTTTTAAATATAATAATAATAATATAAAGTAGCACAACAGCTATAACATAATTTATATTTAGGTACAAGAACTTTCAAGTCCACCAAGAGCTAGTACCGTTGTTAAAGACTGTGTTAAAGCGTGTCTACGGTCAACTTATCAATTTCTATTCGCTAATTGTTATGATTTATACGGCAGAGAATATCAGGTATTTATTTTACTTGTTTAAATTAAATGTTAAACATATGTGGTTCTAGGATTTTAGTATAACAATTATTGTAAATAATAATAATATTAGTAATATTATACCGTGATCAAACAATAAGAAATGTTGAAACATTAAACTCGAGTTATTCAAAAATATGTGTATGTTACATTATACAAAATTCCTAATTAAATAAACTATTTTGTTCTTAAGACTGATCCAAATGAAAAAAGAGACGAAGACACGGGACCAAAGTTAGATGATTTGGGCTTTTGGGATAAGCTTGTAGCACTCGTTGCTTCAGTAATCGAAGAAGATAGAAATAGTTATGCACCTGTTCTGAGTCAATTCCCAGCAGAACTCAATATAGGACAGGTAAATTATATAATACATTGTTATTGTATTGATTATAATAGTATATTTACTGACGTATTTTTATAATTAAAATATTTTTTACAGTTATCTGCAGCAACAATGTGGAGCTTCTTCGCCGTGGACATGAAGTATGCTCTAGAAGAACATGAAACACATAGACTTTGTAAAACTTCAGCGTATATGAACCTCCATTTCAAAGTAAAATGGCTATTTACTAATTATGTAAAAGATGCACCACCGTACAAAGACGCAATACCCGAGTACCCATCTTGGTTTGAACCGTTTGTAATGCAATGGCTAAATGAAAATGACGATGTGTCTTTAGAATATTTGCACGGAGCTTTTAACAGGGACAAAAAAGATGGGGTAAGCAAGCGTCGCCATCTTAAACTTTGATCAAAAAGTTTTTTAAACTTTATTTTGTAATTATAGTTTCAAAGAAGTTCAGAGCATGCGTTATTTTCCAACTCAGTGGTAGACGTATTCACTCAGCTTACACAATGTTTTGGGGTTATATCAAAATTGGAATGTCCTGACCCAGAGATATCCAATCGATACATGAAAAGACTTGCTAAAACGATTGTCAAAGTGTTATTGGCGTACGTAGACATAGTTCAAAAAGAATTTGATGCTAAAGAACTAGATGAAAGAACTGTAAGTTTAAAATATTTTATCCGTATATATTTTATGTATTTATATGTACTTTACATGACATATGTATTAAATGTATAGGCTTGTATATTAATGAATAATATTCAACAACTACGAGTACAACTAACAAAAATGTTCGAATCAATGGGTGGCAAACAACTGGAAGAAGATGCTACAGATATTCTAAATGACTTACAAACGCAGTTATTAAAAGCTTTAGATGAACTATCTGGGAAATTCGGAAAAAGGTATGTACAGTTAATATTTATCTTATTTATAAGCGTATTGTTTATATATGTATATACATCTATATTTTATTAATTACTTACTACCAACTATGATATGTTTAAGTTTTAATATTATTATCCTCAATGAAAATAAATAAACATTAAAACTAAAATTCTAATCAAATGTTTTAGTTTGGAACCTCAAATAAAGAAAAGTGTCAAAGAACTTGGTGAGTTATTACAAAGTATCAAAGGAGGTAGCCAAAATCCACAACAAGTATCTATGATGGAAGTAGACGAAATATTAAGGCCATTGATGGATCTAATGGATGGCTCATTATCATTATTTGCTCAAACTTGTGAGAAACCTGTACTAAAACGAATTCTTCGAGAATTATGGAAACTTGTAATAAGAATATTGGAAAGATCAGTAGTCTTACCACCAATGATGGATAAGAGTGTAAGAAATATTAGTTTAAATAAATGATATAAAATCATATAAATAAAGCATTAAGGTTTATAATTGGTTGTATAAACTCGTTATTTTTAATTTAGATGATATTGAAAAACCTTAGCGAAAACGCTAGATCACTGGCAGCTAATGCTAGAATTGAAGACATGTCCAGATTAATTAGAAACCACATGGCTGGAAAGCAAGATGTTAAAAATGCTTTAACAGGAGTAATGGTAATTATACAAATTAGCTTATAACATATTAATACATACGAGTAGTCTGTGACAACTGATTCTTTCAACGGACATTTTTTCATATTTCCATTTTGTTGTTGTTAACATTATTGGATCTATTTCTTCGAAATTTTAAAACTTATAAGTATGATATTTTTGAATTGATTTTCCATGCCTAATACAATTAGCAGCATTTTCAGAAAACAACATTTCAGTCTTAGTTTTATTTTTCCGATACGACATAATAATAATAATAATATCTAATTTATCTTAAACATAAAATAATATAAATCTATTATAATATATAAATTTTATATATTATAATTTCTACCAATTTATTTGCAAAACTCTGATAATGTAAAATTTAGTAGTAAAAATATAACTACTAAAATAAATAAATAAGTTTAAATTTGTTTGTAATATGTACATAAAATACTCGAAGTCGTATGTAATAAACTAATAAATAACAAAAATAGTAATTTTTTTTAAACATTTACTTCTTTTGGATACTTATGCACCAACATCCATAACCAATCAAATATATTAACTTTTAACTAACAGACTAGTTTAGATATACTTAGGGTTCACTTTAATGACAATTAAGTTTTTGATCGTACGCATAACTAGAAAAATATTTCAGTAATCAAATTACTTTATAGAAAAAATAAACAATTATCAACCAATAAATTTTCAGAATCTATATAAAAATATACAGAGTTATATTATTATATTATATATTGCTTCTACTAACAAACAATCCACTAATTATTTTCTGAGCCAAAAATATATATTTTTTAGGATATGGAAAAGAACTTAAATACTAAGCAGTGTAGGGTCTTAGAATCTGCATTGAAAACAATTAAAACATATTTCCATGCCGGTGGAAATGGACTGAAAAAGAAGTATTTGGATAAAAGTTCAGATCTTTTATCTTTATGCTATGCTTTATCACTTTACACAAGATCCACAGATGAACTCATCAAAACGTTTGTGTTGACACAATTGCATCAAGGTATTTTTTTTTGATAATTGTTAAAATAAGAAAAGGGGTGAATTAATTATTTTTTACTATAGATTTAATTAATGGAATTAAATTTTGTTATTAATAATAAATATTTTAATTCTATAAAGTTCCACAAAAAAATGATCCATTACCACGACAACCATCACTAATGAGTGGTACTGAAGTTAAAGATGAAATGGACGAAATGGATTATGACGAGGACGACGAAACCGAGGAGGAAGAAGCATTAGATGAAGCAGAAGAGGATGTAAAATCAATGGGAAGTCGAATGGAAAAACTCTTTGAAATTTCAAGAAGACCATTACAAGGTAAAATTGTATCCTAAATTAGTTTTGATATCCTTTAAAATTACTTATAAGGTTACAAGTATAAACAGTTATATAGAATATAGCTGGTACTATATAACCGTAGATCTATTGCACCATAAACAGATTAATACGTATTTATTCAAAATATATCGTGTAATATTATAGCAACTTTAATAGCTATATACTAAATTACTATAATAGTATAAGCAAGTGCAGAATAGGTACTTACTTTAAGTTGAAATGTTTTTATATGTCGTGTATATAATATACAAAAATACTAGAAAAAAAAACGATTCTTTATACTTTTTCGCATGACTAAAAGTAATTTTAAATATTTATGATAATGTTTTAAAGTCATTAACTAAAAATTGTTTTATTTTTTTTTTTGTTTTCATATTTATAATTAGAAAATTACGTATATGAAGAACCTTATGGAGAAATTTCTATTAACGTTTACATTGAAACACATCCAACGAATAACGAATTTAAGCTCACTGTAACAGGTATGTATTATATTTATGTGTAAATTGTTCTTAATTAAAATTTCACTTTTTAAACAATAAATCGAGAATAACCATGTAAAACATAAAATAATTGTATATATAATTTTCTAATATAATAATAATATATAATAATACAACATAAATATCAATGATAACATAACAAGATTGTTAAAAATATTAAATTCGTAAATAATAAAAAATAACAAACAACTAAAGCCTAAAGTCTAAAATCGACCATAGATATTTTTTGTTTCATTGGCAAAATGTTCATTAATAAACCTATCTTGGTTTGTTTTCTAAATGGCTTTTGTTAAATAACTCTACGCATTTACATTGGATTCTAAACCTATTCTATTTATTTAAAAACAAGTTTGTGTTGAACATACGATATTTTTTTTCTTTTTATATCGGATGTTCACATGACACATAACTAAAAGAAAATAAAATCATAAAATCTCGCTGAAAACCTATACTATTCTTGTCACTTTTAATGCTCATACCTCAATAAAAAAAAACACATTGATTTCTAATAATGGAACAACGCAATCTAGTTTGATTTACAAAAACACATAAAATCGTATTTGTTTTATTTTTCACTTACATCTAATAAAATCACATTTTATTTCAATATATAGTAACTGTTTATTAGAAAATTAAAATGATAATATTACGTTTTCGTCTTATAAAATTATAAATACATTGAATTTGTACTGCATAATATATATATATATATATATATATATTATATTATATATAAATACTTATTTTCATAATAACCTATAAGTGAAATATAAGTAAAATTATTCAATTATCATTTTAATAATCAATGATTAAACACAAATCACAGTAAACATTAAAGAATTAATATTCTTAAAACAAGCCAAATTACATCATGTTAAGCATCTATTAATTATTTTACTACCAACACACTAATTTTACTAGGTATAGCTATTATAATAATAATTCATCATTATTACGGTAGTTTTATATAATAAAACTGTCACATATAACAGCTATACATTTTGAAGACTATGTATATCATTAAAAAACTTTAGTATTGTACTTATATCGAATACAACTTCTATACGCGTATTTGATTAGTATTTATAATAGCAAATTTAAAACTAAATTATTTCTTTAAAATAAATCAATATATCAGAATATAAAAATATTATACCTACCTAAATGCATAATATTTACTGTTAATTTTTATAAAAATGATATAATTACTTACTAAATATAACAATTAACTATTGTTATAATATTATCAATAGAGATAGTGACAGATTCAATAAAGGGTCGAGAGCCCTCCCTCTTAATAGTTATATTATACTTGTGAGACCTAACATAAAATCCTAAATATCGTATTTAAAAATTATGTGATATGATATATAATAATATTAAAAAATTTGGACCCTCCCCCCCCTCCACAAAATAAATAAATCCTAGATTCATCACTGAATAGATAGGTCGTGAAAAACTCACTAGGATAATTATTGTTTGTCTAAAATAAGCTTTATCAAATGTATCGACTATCGAGTAAATTAAAATGTTTAAAGTGTATTTTATTTTAAATATTTTATAAATATCGATATCCCGCATTATTTTGATACATATTCTTCAGAGCCCTATTTTTCTTATTATAAGTTTATGCTATGTTCTCTATTATACTTTAATGTTGTTGGTGTTACTGTATAACAGTGGTTGCTGCTAATACGCTGGTATGGCCAACAACTGGTATGTTTCGCCCGTTTGTTGAAGTGAACCTCATCGGACCAAGACTAGCGGACAAGAAGAGAAAACAGTCGACGAAGAGTAAGTCAGGCAGTTGGAGCCCTAGATACAACGAAGCATTCGTTTTGTAAGTATATTTAATCGACATCAAACGAAACTCAGTTTTTACGGCGATCACTTTTTGCACAGTTCTATTAGCGCCATTGAAGATTTAGAATGTTACGAATTGCATTTTTGCGTGAAAGACTACTGTTTTGCTCGCGAAGATCGGCTCGTTGGTGTGGCGGTTTTGCAGATGCGACATGTTCCAATATTGGTAATTAATAATAAAAAGCAATTATTACAATAACAAAAAACTATTTTTACCGTTTCATCTGACTATTGTTATTTACTCATTAAGGTCCGTACCGGCGAATGGTTAGGCCTCGGCAGACGAATACAAATGAACGAGACTGGATGGACGATTTTGCGGATACTTTCACAGAGGTATAACGACGACGTAGCTAAGGAATTCGTGAAGCTCAAGTCGGAGACCAGACAGGAAGACCAGTCGTCCATACAGGGATCGTAAAAACAAATCGACACGGGTTATTCATCGCCAGTAGTCTTCCATTGAAAACAATAAAATTAAGACTAGTTAAAATAATAAATTAACTTCAATATGTTGTAAAAAAAAATGAAAATCGATCAAGAGTTGTGAATAGTAATAACTTAACAAGGGCTTATAAACGATGGAAGTTCTTGTTGCAATTACTATATTATAGTCGGAAAAGTGATAGTAATCATTTCAAAGCGAAAAAAAACGTTGGTCTTTTTCATGTTAAGTAAAAAATTATATACGTTCATAGCAATAAATTCTTAAAGAAAAAAACACATTAAAAATTGACCAACATTTTGAGTTTTAAACAAATCAACGGGACCATTCTCAAATTAAAAATTAATTATTCAATTTAATACACTGCAGTGTTGGTTGTAATGATTGTAAAACTTTCTGTGTGGTAGTTAGATACCCGGAATGCCAGGGCGTTTGGATGGAATAGGGTGAACACCACTAATTTTAAGGTGGCTTTGAATATTTTAATATTTAAACATTTGTTGTTCTAAATTCACAGTACAATATTTAGGTAAATTAAAATTCTACTGTATAAAAGGGGACATGATATATACAGATGCACCATTCCGCATTACCGAAATCTATTATCTACCTACTAAATTAAATGCGCTCTATTGTTTTTAACAAACCAATATTTTTATACAAAAATGATATTCCTGCGTCGAACACCCACGGGTTATGTTATTTATATTATTACCTATTCCTATCACTTGGGCGCAACTATAATATTCTGCATATTCATATAATATTATAACGAGATGGGACGTCGTTTTTTCTCTGAAAGTTCCGACAAATGTATTGTTGTTGCTGTTATTGTTGTTGTTTTTGTTGTTGTAGTTGTTGTTTTTTCAAACGGGCCTCTACTCCAGAACCTTTGACCAGCAACAGGTTAAGCCAAATCGTATAATCGATCCATAAACCGATTTTCATCCGGTCGGGTGCGTGATTGCGGAACGCATTATCGTTTTTATCTCTTTATATTACTCTGCGGGTAATCATGTCTATTCTAACACTCTGACTCAAGTATATATTATGTAATTTACATTTCCTTGGACTCAACGACTTGATAATACGAAATATCGGTCATTTTATTGTGAAACGCTTATTGAAACATTAAACATAAAATCTATACATGTTTAAACATCCATCGAAATACCTGTATACCTATACCTACCTATACCTATTTAAAATATTTAAATGCTTTGAACTATTGCAACTCTAATAATAGTATTAAACTACCATACACGTGTTATATATATATATACAATATATATTGACTAATAACGTCTTCCATTACATCATGTTGTTTTCTTCTAGTACGCATCCATTTCATTGATTTCGTGTAAAGAAATTGATTATTCTTGTTTTCATTCCATTCGCTCGGTTATTTTCTTGTAATTTTACATTTCTTAGTGTCTTTAAGTAATTTCCATTATAATAATTTAATACTATTCGTTCTTGATTGATTTTCTAGGCTATTGAGCATTTTACAGATATAACTTTTAAACTTCCTGACAAACTTTGTGTAAACTATAATAAGTGTCAAAAGGGAATTAATAATTTTAATAGGCCTCATTCTTATACCTACTCTTATTCCAATTTTGCATTATTTACTTGATAATATTCAAAAATTTTGGGAAACACCTATTTTTTTATTCAATAGGTTATAATTTATATTATATCCGTCCTAATACCCAATTATATTATTGGTCAAAAGGGTTTCACATGTAATATTGTTTTCACAGCAATAATTAATTCGTATTCGTATTGTAAAAAATATATTTAACCAAACGCATCGTTGAATATTATTTACAAAATAAAATGTGATAAAACATCGATATATTCAAATTATTTTTTATCAATTGTATTGTAAATTAATGTTAAAACCAATATTTATTAATACCTACTATAACAATATGTGTATATTATGAATTAACTATTTAAGCTAGCAAAACTATTGTAAACTACATAATGTGCAGGTGGCCTAAGTTGAAAACTTTATAAGAGATTTTGTTTCAAAAGTTACCTTCCAAACTCTTATCCAAAACCCTCGTTATGTTTATTATGTTAATTTCCCAAACCCAACCAACCGTACCATACATATCGATCTATCGTTTCTTATTTTATTTTGCTATAAATAATTATTATATTAGTATTGTGCTAATGATATTAATCTATTAATTTATTGCTATAATCATGTTTGTAAGTTCAAGTATAGGGGCCTTTATTTTTTATATAATATATAACCTAGACGTTGAATATTTTAGTCGAATCTGTTAAACTTCGGTTTTAGATTGTTATAACAAACATTTACTATATATCGTCATTATGATTAACCAGGGTAAACGTATTAAGCAATGTGTTGTTTTTGTATTAATATTTTATTGTAATTATGCACTTATAATAATTTTTTAACATTTTTTTTTATATATATAATATATATACCAAATTCGGTTTCTATACAAACATTTATAAAAAAAAAAAGAAACAAAAACGCAAGACAATATGATAATTATATTGTTTGAACCGAAACTATTTATTGTGTTACTGCCCATAACGTAATTTTTCGGTGTATTTTCAAACGGTGTCTATGAAAAATTATTAACTTGTCTATGCTCCTCTATTATCTTAGTCTTATACTTGATATTATTATTTTTGATTTCATTCAAAACGAGTAAGTTATTAATATTGTTATATTTGATTTGTAAAGATAAATGAAATCAACAATAATACCTAATCATCTATATATTTAAGCTGAATAAAGTGCGCTTTTTGTCTATACTTCCTAATTTAAGTCCTCCTCGTTGTTTTTAATTTATATAAACGGTACGGCATGGTAACGATAATAACAGCGCCTGTCACCGCCTAAAATACCCATTATATTATTACCATTATTATTGTTATTATCATTACTAATGTCTGCCACTTTACCTTATTATTACCACTATACTATATATAAATATATATATTATATATTATTATATATATACATATATTTTTGATTTATTGGAGAATTCCTTTTTAAAGTTCATATCTCTCATACTTTTTAATAATAATTACATATATTATAATATAACGTGTGCATAATACAATGGAAACTTGACATTTGTATGTTGTACTTACATTACTTGTTGAAAATAAACTGAGGTTTTTATTAAATATACTTACCTAAATCGTTACAAAAATAATAATATGATTTAATAATAATGCTGCATTTCAGAATATGCAGTTGGTGCGTAATAAAGTGAGATTCTACATAGTGTGTAGGTCACTATACCAATACCAGTAAAAAATGAGGTTCTGTACAGAAATAGATTGCGGTACTTAATTTAGATCAGTCGTGAACAAAAAAAAATTGTACATTCACAGCGCTGACTCCGTCAAACGTGATTACTGTCAACCATACAGTTGGACGGTAATGTATATCTGTGCCGTGCAAGTACGTATATATAAAGAAAGGTTTTCAAGAAACAGCGTATAATAATTCATTCGGACGGGACAAGCGAATAATACGCGCATTAAAACTCGATTTCACGTGTCTGGCCGAAAATTAAATAGCATTACCTAGATTATTACTTATTTGCATAAAATGATGTTCGAAAAAAAGGAAAAAAACCATTCGAACGTGATACCCTGAAATGATAAATCATTTTAACGCGTTTTACTTGGTACATGGGCACATGGCACAGATGTATAACGCGCGTATGTGTAAATTAAAGGAGTTATGTTTTATTTGGTAAACCATTTTATGTCGCAACTATAATATAGGTCGTCTATATTGCAGTCATGAATCAACAGCACGTCTGATTTTGTATTACATTAAGTTTCAAATTTTGGACGTCAACAATATTGTATTAATGCCTAATGGCATCTACAACTTGCAAGTCCACCAATTATATTTATAATAATATTATACAAAACGACAAATAAATCAAGAACGGCGCATTGTGTATGCAATTCAAGTACATTGCATGTTTTGTTATTGTTTGAAATTTGCCGTAAAGAGTTTTCAGTTTGTATATGTGTTCAAGGGATCAAGATCTAAAACTGTATACATTAAAATTAAACGTCTCGTTCCGGTGCTTTTTTAAAAATATCTTTTATTTACAATGCTAATTTTAAAATTTTATATTTAATGAATATCAAAGAATATCATTGCTAAAATTACTGTAGTTATGTTCAGGGGTGCAAATATTTTTGAAAACTTTAACTCTCTCCTTCATAATTAAAAAATCTTCATTATAATACTCAGGGTGTAACAGAAACTTTTGACCAAAACAAATTATGCTACTTAAACGTATGACAAAAATCGTTAATATTATATAATGAGTAAATAATTTAAGAAATATATTCATGTCAGCAAATTCTCAAAAATCATATTTTGTAAAAAGTTATTACGATTTACGTTCCAAATTAATTTAATAAAAAAATATTGATTTTTTTAAAAAATTCTAAAAAATAACTACTTGACTTAGATAAATATTTTTACCATCAAAATTTTTCTTAAATCAGATTCAAAAATTGACTATTTTAAATTTATCCAAAAAAATTTTAATTTGATTTAAATTTTTTTTTATTTTCAGCACTAAACAATAAATTAATATGAAAATATTAATTAGAACAAAAGTTATTCCAAAAGTCAGTTCTATCTGTTATATAGGGTATATGCATGTATTGCATTTAGTAGCATGTATTACAAAATAATATTATTAAAAAAAGCTACAAATCATTAAGTTATCTATATTCGTTCTGTTCAGAATCTAAAAGCATCATATGTAAAGAACTTTTTTTTGTTTAGGGGTGTAACCATAAACCCTGCGACTATGATTATATTATATTGAGAACATCACGCACAATGACATTATGAAAATAATTACAATTTTAAATTTATTTAAACACTAATAAAGTAATAAATAACAATCAAAGATAATTTAAAAGTTAGTATAGTATGGTATTTTATGCGTTATTTGCAGATGGTTACGTAATATCGAAATAATATTATAGAAAATTGGTTTTGCTCAAGAAAAAACCAAAATGATTACAAACTGCAAACACTGTCTTATAGTAAGATGGTAATAACTCAAAAGTTAATAATAATAATTTAATATGGTATAAAATATAACATAAATTATTATTGTAATTAAATATTAATAATATAATATAAATGCAATTTTCTCGGAAAAAAATTAAACCAACATACCGCAATACTAAGATAAAACCTGAAAGACATATCCGTTCAGAATAGTTTTTTGTATATACTTTCACTGGACTGTGCGTGTACCTATGCAATTTATACATCGATAAAAATATAAAATACTGTATGAATATGATATCACGATATTTAAGTTTTGACGTACTTGTATGACTGTGTGTATAATACATCAACTTTTATGCGTGTACTGGTGTAAGTACTAAGTTATCTATCATCTATCGATGTATTTTATATACAAGAAATTGGACAAATTCATAGATAGATACGAAAAAAATAATGGCAAAGTAAACAAATCTAAAAAAATCTGACTAACTAATTAGTAATTGTAAAACTATAATAAACAAATAAAATTATAAGTAATAAAATACCCATGTAATTTAAAAATAATAATACATACATAAATAATTTAAATGTTCTTTTTTTTAACCCTCTACTAATACTCTATATAACGAAAAAAATCTCTTGGTCCTTAAAAACTCGTTATAAAGAGTTTTCACTGTATATTTTTATTTTATATATTTAGGTTTGCTGAGTAATAATATTATTTGCTTTAATTATAATCGTACAAAATTTCCTACCTACTTAATACCCCTTTAAAACCAACTAAGCGATCCACGTACTACTTAGTTTCTTTACCCCTCACCCACCACAGGATCAACTCCAAGGACGTTGTAAACAAAATGGATATTCTACGATAATAATAATAATATTATTCTATTATCCTGTGAATGTGATTACTGATTTGCGACAATAGTTATGTAATATAATAAATGTTTATTATATACAATTATATAATTAATAGGTATTTATTTTCTATGTGTTTGTATATATATATATATATATATATATATATCAATATCTGTGTTTGCAACACAATACTGTTATCAATGATATTACACGATTACATTATTCCTGTTATCGAAAATCACTAATAAAAATCACGTACTTATCTCGGTCTGTTGACTTTGTTGTCCGTGATTGTGCGTTGTATCTCGTTACCTAAACTTAGAACATAACAACAACTCTTTTGCTTATTAGTTATTACTTAAGCAGTTGCCAGTTAGTGTCGTGCACTGAGAAGTCATCTCTTATTGATATTCGTTTTGTTGTTTGTTTATAATTTCAGGCCGAGTACGTCGTACTTCGTAAATTTCTGTTCGGTGAGTGTTAGATATTTGTTAAATTTTTTTTTATCGACAAGTGAATTTTGCGGTGACCAGCCAATCTTACCTCGATCTCACGATGAACAGCAGTGACAGCGATGATTTGACGGAAGAATTTTTAACAGACGACCATCAAAATTTCTTATCTCAAGGTTAGTGAGCTTATTAAAAAATATATATTACAATATAATCGGACATTGTTTAGGTTACCTTTTAAAAGTTCATTACTTATATTTCTAATTCCTATGTGGTTAAATTAGTATGAAGTTAATAATATTATGAGTATTTGTATGATTTATGTATAAGTTAGTTAATCACAGCACAATGAGAATTAAAATATTTACATGTATGTTAATTATTAATAACTTTTATCATATTCATATTAATTATTATATATTCATATATTCATATTCTAAGCCGTAAAACCATTAGTACAATTGACCATACTACTTGGAGAACTCCAAATATTTTCAGTTGTAAACCTTTCTTCTCTGTTCAACGGTTCAGAAACAATACTAACATATACATCAAAAATATATTTTATATATTAATATATTAGTATAATATGATTTTAGTATCTACTTATACTAAATCAGAATATCAATCAATCAGTTTAACATTAAAAACAGAACAAAATATTATAAAATGTTAAAAATTATAACATGCCTAACAGTAATACAATAATGTTTCAATCCCACATTTGTGATTAACAAGACTAATTTCTGTAAGCCAATCTTTGGATAAAATAATTATCATACTTTTACTTTTATAATTTTAATTTTTAATCAAAACATTTATATTCAACTATTATACAAAATTTCTTGTAGTTTAACATAACCACTTTAGTCACTAAAGTACATTCATTTTGGATACTAATATTATCTAACTTCTGTTCTTTAGGACAAGATACTCAGGATGGCGTGGAAATGGTCACATTGGACAATACAGATGACTCATCAAATCAAGGAGAAGTGTATGAACTTAAATTTGGAAAACCACTTCGAGAACAAGATAGATTCCTTCCTATTGCAAATATTGCAAAAATTATGAAAAAATCTATTCCAGATGGTGGAAAGGTTTGTTTATAAACTAACAATATTATATTACACTCTAACAAATAACAATATTAATTACTGGTTATAGATAGCAAAAGATGCACGAGAATGTGTACAAGAATGTGTTTCAGAATTTATAAGTTTTATAACCAGTGAAGCTAGTGACAGGTGTTTCCAAGAAAAACGTAAAACTATTAATGGAGAAGATATTCTTTATGCGATGTCTAATTTAGGTTTTGACAATTATGTAGAACCCTTAAAAATGTATTTGCAAAAGTATAGAGAGGTAATATTATATTTATTACTTATAAAAAATATATTTTTGTACATAATATTGAAATATTTAAAGGCTACAAAAGGAGACAAATCAATTGGAATTGAAGAACTTTCTGATGACGTATTTTGTAAGTTACATTTGTTGTCTTATTAAATTCTCACTAACTTAATTTTGTTCTATATCATATTATTAAATAGTTTATTATTTATTTATTTTTTGTTTGTGTATATATATAGCTAATGACACAAGTTATACAAAAATATTTGGACAAAACAGTCAAAGTGAATCTGTCATCTACTATCAAGATCCAATTCAACAATTCCACATAGTATAGTTAATTCTTTTGTTTTTCTTATTTTGTCATTAGACTGTAACTATATATCTTGAAAAAATGTATTGCACTAATTGTAGCTTTTATATAAGATATATTCTGTAAAGTATATTTTATATACTATAAAATATTATATTGTATAAATTGATGTATATTTTGATTTTTTTTAGTATGTCAGTTTTTAACCTGGAAAACTCATTTAATAAAAAGAAATTAATTCATGATAGGTTCATATAAGGTTCCCTAAATATATAATATAATATGTACATTGTACTTTGTACATATATTTTTTTAGTGCAACTAACTGACTATCAATATTTAATAGACATTATCACAATACGAGCATAAATTATTATTATAATTGTATTCTTTATTGTTGTTGCCAGTTTCCACTTTATTTGTATCTTTTTAATATTTTCTTTCTGTAAATACAACTGTTAATTTAATAAATATAAATTTTTTTTAAGGCAATGGCAAATGCTATCGAAACTTTAAAATCTACCATCATAGTTAAATGGACATGTTATTAATCATTTACCTAGATCATGATGTGAAATAATTTTAATGAATGTCTCAAAAAGTACATCAAGAGATTAAAATTGAATAATATTACAATCATTATACTTAAATAATTTAATATTTTTTTTAATTATATTATTCTAAAATGGTAATTATTTAAATATATTTCAGTGTAATGCCAACCACCCATAGAGTTTTTGAAATAATTTATAGTTGTCTTCACTTAATTTGGAAAAGCAACCAATCTAAGCATATCTGCATAGGCTCATTAAAATTTCGATGAATTATTATTATTATTCATTAGATCAAATCATACATTATAAATTATTTACATATATGAAATATTAACATCTTGATTAATTTAACCCACAAAACAAAGCTTATGGTGGGTTAAATTAGTTGCCAAAACAAATACTCAAATTATTTTGTCTTGTAATAGCAATTCAGGCTATAAAATATAAAATGTTTATATTAAAAAAATTCAAACATTTAATCATAAAAAATATTAGTTCTTGTTTTTTAGTACAAAAACTTCAATACACAATTATGTACACTTTCATTTTAAATGTTTAATACCTAATATATATTACATAACAGTTAAATAAATATTTGGTTCCAATAATACATCATTAGAAATTAAAGAATGAAATCATAGAATAAATTATAAATATTCTTTAACTTGTATAGACTTGAAATGAATCTCGGAAAAAAAGTCTGGTTTGATTTGTTGTTATATAAGGTAGATGGAAGATTAATGTGTATTAGAAGGTAAGGTAGGTAATAAAGATAGCATAATTAATCTATATTATGATAAGATAAAATATGAAATACCCATCATATAATATATAAAATTGATGTTATGATAACGCAAACGCATAAGAAATCCAGTCGTTCACTTGTCTAATCTAGTTATTCGCATCGAAATGGACGTAGGTGTTGAAACACTTGAAACCGGGAAAAAAATTATTTGTAATGGTTAATTTCTAAAATGCGTGAAGACTGAAGTGTTAGGTACGGAAGGTCGACACCGGTGAACGATTAAAAAACATATTCTCTAGTGGCCATTAACGAAATGTCGGTTGAAGAATTTTTAATTAATATTGTCCATTGTATTCAAAAACGTAACAAATATTAGTTTTAAATTATATTTATATTTATTAATAAATCAAGACATTTTTGTATACAAAAAATTAAACCGGACTTTTTTCCAACTCACTTAAAATATCAATCAATTATTGAAGTATCTATATATATATATATTGTTAATTATTATTAATTTATGAAAATGAATTAATTTGAAATCGAAACAAATATACACTCTTTGTGCTCCTACCAAAGATTTGTTTAAAGCTTATCAATATTTTATATTTTTTGATTTTGAATATTTTGATGTAAAACTGAACGATATAACAAAAATAAATCAGTTATTCGGTTAATGTTATACTGCAGTCGATAACCTAAATTAAAATTTAAAATGGCACTTCCCAATCGCATTAAAATCGATAACTTTAATCGTTTTCCGAAAATAACGCCATCGGCGATAATATTATGTTGTTTAAAACAGATTCGGGCAATGTTTATATATTGACGAATTGATGAGCGTAGGCGAACAACAAATAAACGATGGGGAAACATATGACGGTGCATTTGTATACGTCATACGTATTATGCCGAAGTCGAAACAATGCAACAATACGAATTGCGGACTATTAACGGGAAACGATGTTTTTTGGTAAATCATTAAAAAAAATTCGCACGCCAACCGCGACGAAGAAATCAGAGAAGATACTCTAATCACTGCGTTCTGTGAGAAAACCGAGCGGAAAGATGAACAAAGAAGAGACCCTTCGCATGTCGTACTAGTCGAAGTAGTACACTTAAACGGATGCAAAATGAGTTATTATTTAATTTGTTTTCGAACAAAATACATGTAGGTAAATTTTTTTAAAGAAAGCCAGAATTCGAATATTGAGTGATTTCGTAGGAACGCATCTTACACGACACGGACATTAAAATAACATAGACCATAATATGACCATCCGAAATAATATCAGTTGAGTGTAATTTTTATATTGTTCTATGACGATGATAATAATAAAAATAATAAGAACTAAAAATCGAAATGTCCTAAATGAAGACCGTTCTACCAGTCGCCGTTTCGAGAGTATACCGGCGAGCGGCAACACGGCAGCAGCTGCTGTGCGGCAACGTCGGTGGTGGTGATAACGTCCGGTGGGACACCGCAGAATATTAGATATATTTTATGCTGTGGGGGACACGGGTCGACCTGTCCAGCCGAAACCACGTGATAAGAGGACGTTAGACAACGACGTTAAGGTACATCATGACCAAATAAAGGAATTCCCTTGTGGAGCCTGCAGCGGCAGCTGCAGCTGGCTGGTCGCGTCACCCATCAAATTCGTAACCGCACGTGACCGCAGCTGTTAACCAATAGTGGCAGCGAGACGACAGTCATCCGAAAAGACGAATACGTCACCGGCGGCTGCGTCAGTTAGTTGTTGTTGTTATCGGGAAAATACCAAAAAAACGAGCCACTAGGTCCCCGCCACAAGTGAACGAGTTCGGGCTAGATGACGACGGGGAACAACGACCGTGTCCGGGTTGCCGCCGCGTTCGCGTGCGTGCGTGCATACGAGCGATTCGAGCCGTCGGCGGCCATCTTGTATACTATATTTTACCGTGCTCTGTTCCCCGACACACGACCCCGCACGGCCATCCTTTTCTGATAACCCGCACGCACGCACGCACGCGCCCGCACTCACTTCAATCGCATACACGACGGTGGTATAATAAGCGGACACACTGACGCACACACTCACACACACACACACACACGCGTAGAATAATTCGTGTGCGCGTCGCTGCTGGTGGAACCGAATCTCACCAGCTCTACACTACACGACGACGACGACGGCGGTGAATACACACACGACAAAGACACCGCGATATTATTAATATTATTACGGTCGTCGGTTGTCTCGCGCGTACGCGTTTTCACGGCACACGGCGGTTCGGGCGTAACGCGTTTCACGTACACGAGACACACGGTTCATAGTCGACGCACACTCCTAAACACGACTACAAGAGCAACAACAACGACATTATCAATCACAGAATCGTCGTAAAATGGCGTTGAAACGTATCAATAAAGTAAGCAGTCGAAGCGAGTTCGCTAAGTATCATTATTATACAATTTTTGTTCATTTTCCGTCCTCCCCCCACCCCCGACCAACGTGGTGTGCGGTCGCGGCGGCGTGTGCACGGCGATGGCGGCGATGTCCTTTCGCATCGTGTCCGAGAGATTTGCTCATGGGACAAATCAGCGTCGGCTTACTCACCTTCGTTCCCTTTGAGAGATGTCTTCCCCTAAACCGTGGACCGCATACCAATATATGCAGTCGGTCGCTAATGAACAATCGGTGGCTCTGCGGTTTGGTTGCACGATACCACTCTAATGCCAGTGGCTCTTCTTTTCTGATGACCTAATGTCAGAGAAACATAAGAGTACTCACTCTCACATAGTCTATGGCCATACTATTTAATATACTTATTATATTTGTCTTTTTTTATCTCAAGGTCTGTTATCGATTAACAACAGTTGTATTAATACATTCTTAACATCAATCTCTCTTTATTCAATTATATATACTCCACGTTGGAATTGCGTAGAACGCCAGTTGTATTGTTTTATTATATTTAACAAAGCAAAAAATAGAACGCAATCCAATTCATTATGTGACACTACCTATTACTAATGCACCTTTATTTTTTTAACAATCAATTAATAAGTTGGTTGTGACTTTCTTCTTTTAAGCTTAATCTATTGAAAGTTAGTTAATAATTTCTGTTAGATTTTATATAAAGTGTATAATGTCTGATAAGTCTTTCGCTAAATCATTTTTAGTAAATTATATTTACTTGTAACCAGATTCCTCACAAATACATTACTAACATAACCTACAAAGTAGTTTCTTATTTTTACACTAACTAAATGCTACTTTAGCTTAAATTATATATATTGCGATACTCGGCTTTTGAACTAGAAATACATATAAAGGTTATGGGACTTTATAACAAGATATTTGCTTATAATTTCAATCTTTTATATTGGTAAATAGTTTCAATTTCAAAAATCATAAACCTATAAAAGTAAATTAGTATGTTCTAAATTGATTCGTTAAATTAAAATGTTTGCCTCTATACTGATAAGGTAGTTTTAGAAACATGAATGTGCTATAAACTATACTATATTTTTTAATTTATACATGATATGCACTTTTACAATTTAATTAGACACATAAGCATATGTAACATTATTTCATTATTTATTTTACAATTAGGTACTATTGAGTGACAATATCTTAATGTCATAAAAATAATTAATTGCTATAAACAGTTATTGTTAATTATATTAAAACAGATTTTAAATACTAACAAAAGAAATATAGTTTTATTATTATTATTTTCATTTTTTTTAATTAATGATACTTTATATAATTTAATAACCTTAAAATATATTTAAATATACTGAATTATTTATGCCCAGCTTATTATTAATGTTTAACTAAACTAAATATTTTCATTTTTTAAATTTATTCCGAATAAATTATCTCTTCATTTATAAATAAAAATGTTGTAAATATCAAAAAAAAAAAAAAAAAAAAAACTTCAATTATCTTGGTTTATAACATTTAATTATTTTAACTTTTAAATATATTTCGTTTATCATTAATATTATATTTATTCTTTATTATTATAGTACTTAATATTTATATTACAAGTACAACAGTTATTCCTAATCATTGTGATGATTGTTTTTAGGAACTTCAAGACTTAGGCAGAGACCCACCAGCACAATGCTCCGCTGGACCTGTAGGGGATGATTGTAAGTAAACAATTAAGTTAAAACGTGACAGTGATTTTATTGAATTTTAAAATAAAATCCTACATAAAACAAATTTAAATAAACACCTAATATTATTATTATTATAACTCACCAAAATTATATTTGAGCCTCCCATGTAAAATGTATAATTTTCTAAATCAGTATGATAAATGAAATTGTATTCTATTATTTATGTATTAAATGTATTTAAATATTTAATAGTATAAAAATTAATTTTAGGTAAAATGTATAATATATTTTCTAAATATTGAATACATTCAATTTAAACTAGTTATTAAATTACTAATCAAGATTGGATTACTTGAATAATAAAATATTGTTATTTATGTATAGTATTATTCATTTTATTTAATGTATTTTCTAACTAGTTTTATTACTTTGTAGAAGAGAATAGTTTTTTATTAAATATAATGTGTTTTCTATTATTTTAAGTTTTATACCTACTAAAAGGTATCCCATTTGAACAGTTAGTAAGAATTCTATTAAAATATTAAACAAATCATATTAAAACAACTTATTATTACCTTTTATTCACAATTATGGTTTTATCAATTAATTAGACATTAGTTATAGTATAATTGAAATATAAAAAAATTTCGTTTATACAATAAATTTGCAGTTTAGGATGAAAGTAAATGTGTACATTTATTGATATATTTATAATTTTTTATTGTTATAAATAAAATACAAATTTAATTTAAAAACATATTAATAATTTTAAAAATCGCATTTCACATATTTTACCATAATATCTTTTAAAATTAAACTGTCTTAATATTTATAAGTTTGTACTAAAGTATTGTGTTTCTTTTTAATTTTAGTATTTCATTGGCAAGCAACAATTATGGGACCAGTAAGTTCTGACAGATTTATTTTTTATTATTTTTCAAATTAATTATTTTTTTTTTTTTTTTTTTAGCCGGATAGTCCATACCAAGGTGGTGTGTTTTTCTTAACTATCCATTTTCCTACGGATTATCCATTTAAACCTCCAAAGGTTAGTACTTTTGTTTAATTTATAAATATCACTTTTTATTAACATTTTCATTCAATATTTAGGTTGCATTCACTACTAGAATCTATCATCCGAACATTAACAGTAATGGTAGCATTTGCCTTGATATTCTACGGTCTCAATGGTCACCAGCATTGACCATATCAAAAGGTAAATATAATTATATCAATAATCATTACCCCCATTATTATTAACAAAAAATATTTGCTTCCAGTTTTGTTGTCTATTTGCTCGTTGTTATGTGATCCAAATCCAGATGATCCGCTTGTTCCTGAGATTGCTAGGATATATAAAACAGACAGAGAAAAGTACAACGAATTAGCCAGGGAATGGACCCGCAAATATGCAATGTGATGGTTGTTTCAAAATATGTTGCCTGTCCGCCCGTTATCAGATTAACATTCTTTTTTTTTCGCCCTGTACAACTTCAAAAAGATCAATAATACACTTTCAATCTCCAACTCATCTGGTAAAATACAAAATATGGACACCTTATGGAAAATACTTTTTTAGTATGATTTGGAAAATATTTTATTTATAATGCCTATACATATTCTTTTTTTTTTTTACTTATCACTTTGTCAAAAAGTTCAATATTGAATGTGTAAGTGTCTCATAATATAGAGAACAAATTTAAAATAACATGGTGTTTATTTAGTAGTTAACTTTAATAATAATGCATATTATTTTTTTTTGGGATAAAAAGTGTAATATATACCATGTGCTGGTGGCGATTTATAACTGCCTTTTTACCTACCCATAAATAATTATAATATATATAGTTTTTCATTATTATTTATTTTATTATATTTTTAACTCATTTTTTAATAGTTAATAATCTACTTAACTTCAAATTCGATATTTTGTTTGTACGCAAGTTAAAATACCTTGGTTAATTTAAATTACCAATGTTTTATTAATCACCGTCATAAAATTGCATACTTAAAACTTTTAGATAAAATAATCATATTTTTATTTAATTAGTGGTTCAATTCATTTTTCAACATTCGGGTTCTTAGTACTATTTAATTATAATTTGTATAATATTAAACATTCTTATTTTACCACAGATATTCTAAACTGTTACCATTGCTGTGATAATTATAGATGGTACATCTAATTACAAACAATGGGTCTGTTATTCGTAAACTTTAAATGAGTTTAATATAAAATTGATTTACATCAATTTTTCGACAATACATTTAGCCAAAAAAATATTGAATATTTTATTACTTTTAACATGCTGAACAACAAATAAAATAATGTTTTATTTAATAAACAATAAGTTTTAAATGGTTTTAACAGTTGATGATTTGATTCAATTAACTATTATTATTATTATTATTATTATAATTTTTTTTTTTTTTTTGTACTGAATGAAACATCCTATTTTGTTAAGTTGTTTGTTATGAAATTTGAAAAACTCAGTATTCAATTTGCGGTGACGTAATTCACAATGCATAAAATGTTACAAGAAATTATTTAGGTGGTGTTCCTTGTACTGTATTTACTTGGTCAATAAATGGAAAAGAAGTTTTCCTGTACCCTTTCAAGTTTTGTGTCTTGTATGTGATAAAAGTAGGTAATGTACCAACTTATACTTTAATACATTTTGTATGTTCAATTTACCATTCTATACTCTTGTTTAACCAATAGCATAAATAACATTTAATTTTAATGTTACTGAGATTTTATAAATCATTTAATTGGGTATTTTATTAACAATAATTATACTTATATTTTGTGTGTATACATATATAATATATTTATATAATAATTAATTTAGATAAATGTATATACTATTATACATTTTTTAAATTGTTTTTTTTAGAAGTATATTTGAAGGGTCTAAACTTAATTGTGACTAAAAGTGAGTCCTTTAGTTATTACGTAAGTTAAAAATAAACATCACAAAGTATAAGCAATTATACATTGTATAAAGCTCTAATATTTTAATGCAAATACGACTATTTTAAAATGTTGATTGGTCGTGGTGATCATATTGGCTAATTAAATAATTTTTGTATAGAATCAACTTTTATATTCTATTTGTATCTTATAATTATTGTTTTGACATAAACCTACTAAATATAACACTTACTAGTACATAAATTTATGCTATTCAATTGTGCTATTTTGCTTTATTACTGAATAATAAAATAATTTTTATTTTTCATGAAATAATATACATACATTAATTACCTAAGGAACACAATAAGTTATCATAATGTGGGTAGTTTATTAATTGAGTAAAACTAAACAATAGGTAATGCAATAATAATAATTACCGATTCTGAATAAATTAGACAATTGTTATTAAAAATAAAAATCCTAACAATATTTCAGCTTATAGGTATTCATACTAATCACTAATTTTAGAGTAGGTCCAGTATGATTCTAAATTTAGCTTTCTACGTGCATACTATAATATATTTATATATGTTACGTATGTGGAATTTAACTGCGAATATAAAAAAATATAAACGCCACTCAATTGCAAGTGAATAATGAATGCACGGTATTAAAGTATGTTCACGTTTTATCTAAGAAAAACTAGTTTTAAAATAAGTAGGACAAATGTATCTAATGGCTACCTATAATGAAATATATTTCTTAATATGGCTAGTTACATGTTTTTAGTCCTCTTAACTCTGATATGAAATATAATAAATACACTTGATTGGGTAAAGGAAGACAGAAGCTTTGATCCATAAATCTGCGTTTGAATAATTTGGTGAATGTAATAATAAATACAAATTTCCTAACATCGTTGATCTTTATAATACACTACGCCTTAAGTAGTTGAGTGTAAGTCTAGAGTTGTAACTCTCGTCAGATGCTCGTTACAAAACGGGATGTTGGCAATGCTTATCATTAAAGGTACCAAATTACTAGATGATTATACGGACGTAACAGCTGATATGATTCTATATTGTTCTGTGATATTACTGCACAGACTTCTATATAATAAAAATGTATTAAATAGAAGTGTGTATTAGTGGTGTAGAGCATATAATTACTCTATAGTGTAGAGAAATCTTCATTGATAATAAAGTTATATTTAATGAAGTTGTGTCCCCAAATAATCGAAAATTTTCACCATAATTGGATTTTAATTAGATTTCCTCTAAGTTGTGATCTGTGGCTACCACTTGGCACTTACCATTAACAAGATTTCAGCCCGTTAGTAAGCTTAAAATTAAAAAAAAAATAAAAAGAACGTAATTTATAATCGCGAAAATCA
This sequence comes from Rhopalosiphum padi, assembly GCF_020882245.1. NCBI lineage: Eukaryota > Metazoa > Arthropoda > Insecta > Hemiptera > Aphididae > Rhopalosiphum > Rhopalosiphum padi. The sequence continues at coordinate 37,033,492 of NC_083598.1, forward strand.
TTTAATATTATATTGTAGTTAAATTTTATTAGGTATAATAATTATAACTATGCTATGAAAATCTAAAATAAATTGACTTATTGATATTTCTTACACGATTTAACAAATATTTTTTACAAGGGCAGCAAAATATTTTAGGGGGGGGTTAAGAGTATAAATATATGTTATATTAAATAAAATATTAAATTATTATAAAATCTTATTTCAGGAGGATCTAAACCCTACTAACCACCTCTTGGCTACGGTCGTAATTCTTTATAAACGTAGTTTAAATTTTGACAAAATTGAATATTCCCGCGAAAAATGACAGTTTTTCATCGAATTATAAATGTTGTTTTTTTTTTTCCAAAAGTATTTATCTATGTATTGAACTATTGCAGGACCCTTAACACAATAAACGTTTTGCTATAACCACCTATAACGTTTTTTTAAATTTTAAAATATTTACTCATTTATCTTTTACGTATCCTACTATAGTACTATAGCTTCATCATAATGCAAACCGTGACGCGCAGTAATAACCAACCCAATATCATACGTTGACAATTTGTACACAACCTTAATTACTGCTTACTCAAACGATTACCAGCTATTGGGGCTCTTGAACTGACAGAATCGTCTTCCGGGTCAGTCAGAGGAATTTTGCTCCATTTCGATTTCAGTGGATAATCAATGTCTGGTGAACAAAGGCTTGCTCACCAGTATCTCATTAAAGTTAACTTATATGGATGCCATGGCCAACACAATTGACAAGACGAATTAATGAACGAAAAATGACTTGACGCAGAACATTGTGCCAATTATGGCAGTACTCAAAAAAATTTAAATAAAGGCAATTCGATTTTCGTACATGTCACGGTTAAAAGCATTCGGATCCATCACACACTCAAAGCTACACTGGACTAGACAAACAGTTAAAGATTTTGATTCAATGAGTGGATATGTGTAGTGTCGGAAACTTATTAAATCTATATTCTCTCCGTAGATAATATTAGAAAAATTCAACATAATGTTTGAATATTAAATACTGGATAGATCTATATTATTTGATAATAATTAATAATATTTTTATTTTATCTAAGGTTCTCCCAGAACGTGATAAGAATTGTGATGATAAAAATAAGTACCAAACAATAGGTACCCACTGTTAAAAACGGTCTGATTTTAGCAATTTGATTAAGTTTAATCTCTTTTCTTTGGTTAGGTTACTTTTTTGTGGTAAAAGAACCGGGTGAGCATCACTTCCCCCAAAAATAATCAAATGGTATGAAAACGCGCACAATTACGTATACCTATTTATTTATTATTTAGTATTTACCCATCATATTATTTCAATATTTGTAGGGTTTTATTTACTCAATAATTATGAGGCGGTAGATAGAAGGTACTATAGTTAAGTGTTTTTTCAAATACAGGGTCCGGCAAAAAACCTCCCATATATTTTCAAGAGGCAGTTGCAAATAAACAAATAGAAAAAATTCTTTTATTTTTTACTAATAAATATCATGCCATTTTTAATTATTTGTTTTAAACATTATATCGGTTAAGTGGTGTCCTCCGTTGTTAACACATTCATGAAGCCTTTCCCGATAGTTTTCCATAACTTTTCATCGTCATTACTGGTGTAATGGAAGCCAATGACTGGTTATTGGCTCCTTAAGTGCTTTTAGGGATGTGGGGCGATGATTGTACACTGTGCTTTTAAATATCCCCAAAGAATCTAATCAAAGAGTGATCACGTTAAAAAATTTAAATTCAGAACCAATTTTTTTTTAAAAAAACATTTTATTTTCGTTATTTTTTTGTTGGTTTTTATTTAGTTTTGGGCACGTATACCACTATCCATCGATACCCTCTCCACTGTTGTACCACCACCACAACTCACACAACGCTATTTCTAAATAAGGGAGGTTTTTTTGCTGGACCCTGTATAATTTGTTAGAAAAGTCACAAATAAATGCCTTTTCTCTTTTACCGATATGAATATGAATATTTTCATGTCTCATTCAAAATGGCAAAATTCTTTTGAAATTAATGATACCTACATTACAGATATTGCATTTTTCATGATAATCCCTAGAATGAAATTTATATGAATCAAACTGTGCTAAAACACAGTAACCACACACATTACATGTTAAAGGCTTTTACTTTAAATCAAATGTTTCCCAAATTCATATACCTAATTAATAAATTCTGATTGATTTTGGATAAGAACTTCCTTCAAATTATATATACTTACAAATTAAATTATTTTGTATATTAAATGAAGAATCATAATTATTATAACTGCACATTATTATGTAGATTATAATAAAAATAAATTGATCAAACATACCTACATGACAAAACATTGTTTTACGAGTACTTTATTATTCAATACTACATTTTGTACATTAGTTTAAATTAAATTTTTTTATTAATTTAAGTTTATATTAAAAGGAATTAGAACTATCAGAAGTTTGAAATTTGTGTGCATATTCACATCTCTTTATAATTTAACACATTTATATAATATGTTTAAATGTGTATATACCAACCTATATGTAACATACTATAATATGTTTAACAATAAATTAGATATGTTTATTAGTCATACAATTTAGAATTATGTTAGTTTTTGTATAGATGACATTTTAATGATGTTTATTAAATCAGTGGCGTAATTTGAGGGGGAGCAAGGTGGGCATTTGCCCCTGTCTGATTTTAAAAGCAGCCCAATGGGCCGGTGTTCGATTTTTGCCATTTAACCATTATTATATTTTTATTTGGTAATTTAAAAAAACTGTATATTAAAGTTGTATAAGAAGTTGCATAGTATTGTTCTATATTTGTATCAATTGTTATGTATATTTTGTTAGTGTCTTTGTAAAATAAGAACTAATTACTAATATAATAACTACTTGGAGTCTTTTTGTAACAAGTCAAAGAATATTTTTTTTTCAAAACTATTTTATTGTAATACTTTATAAAACGTTAATATTTCTCGTTTCTTGATATAAATAATTATTTAATTGGTATTTAATAAAAATATGTTCGCAATGTAACTATAAGATAAGAATAACAGTGTTGGGTAATTTTCCACACCGCCTTCATTATTAAACGACGTACAATAAAATTGTCCGTATTGTTTAATAACTTTATGAGGTATTACACGAGGCGCGTTTTTTTTATTGTGGTGTCCCCAGTAGACCTAATCCACATCGTAAGCGAGAACGCATCATAATATGCAGGTGCGTATTTAAGTAGGGGCGTAGTGACGTCAATCATTAATATTTTTCACAACAAATGTGTGCCATAAAGAAAATATAGAATACTATAGTATTTATTTTACATGGTGTTCTATAGGTATTAACAGTTTCACCATTGTGCGGCGTAGAATAATTTTTTAGTTTTTTTTTACTGAGGGGGAGGCGGCAAAATATGTGTTGCCTTTATCCTAAAATTCCTAAATACGCCACTGATCATATGAATGCATTCAAATAATAAAAAAAAATATACAACAACTTAAACTATAACTATGTAGATATTAATAATATAATATATAATTTATTTCAATAAGGAAACCTAGGAATAAAAATACGATTTTCGCTATTGTATAAGCTACAAAAACGGGTAATGTGTATAATATGTGTGTTGCCGGCCGGCGATAGTCAATGTGTTGGATGAGTGGATGAGAGATGAGCGCTGATGCGTAAGGGGACAACTAAATAAAAATTATACTATAAAACAAACACATCCTGGTTACACTTGATGAGCTTCTTATTAATGCTGCAAATCTATTCCTCCTGGTTGAGTTACAGCCAACACATTTCCCATCATCTTTGTGACAAATTCTTCTTCACTAATAAATATTATATATAATTTACTGTACCTACTACGATTCTAAAAATTATAATATAATACAAACAAATCCTTTCGACAGTTGATATTAAGATGAGATTCTTATTGATGCTGCCAATCTTCCTCCGGGTTGAAACAAAGCCGAGTGCCGACACATTTTCCATCAGCTCAATGACAAATTCATCGTCGGTGAGTAGTCCATGATCCAGCTAAATGTTTGGTTCCTATAAAACTTCAACTAATGTGCAGATTAAATGTAATTTAAACTTATAGAAAAAACAATTTTAATATTTCAGAAATCTGTGTTGGTGTTCTTTTATTTTTGAATTTAAATTAATTTTAAATTTTATATTCATAATTTATCAATTAAAAATGTAAACAGGAACTAAGAAGATTATAGTATTTGCAGTTTAACTTTCTGTTCGGTGGCCACCTTTTAAATTCCTCACTCTCTTTTATAAGAAAGTTAAACAGCACAATAACTATAAAAAATATAAATTTAAACATATACAAAGACGAACTAGCTATGTGATAAGAAAAAATATTGAAAAAATTGGTAATTTATCAACGTATTATTAAAATAAAAAGAACACCTAAAAACGGTACAGTATATTATCTGAAAAAATCAAAAAAAAAACTAAAAGTTAAATATAATTTAAGTAAATATTCATAATATACTGTACTACTGTTCAAAAAATTATAGTATTAAACAAACACAGCCTTGCGACACTTGTTATTCAGATGAGCTTCTTATTGATGCTGCCAATCGTCCTCCGGGTTGAAATTATACAAGGATATAACGTAATTATTTCAGTTTTGTTATTTTCCCGATATTATTGCGAGATCTGAATTTTTTTGTTTTATTTTACTATTTACCACCCAAAGTACCAAATAGATCATATTTGCTACTAGAATTCATGACAAACAGAAAATAAACTACATAATTGTTTATGTTAATTGTTAATTTTTCGCTACGTCCAGGATCTAAGGTTTACTTAACGACTTTATTTTATTCTTGGCAATTTCATCATTAATGCATGGTCGGTAACCTTTTTGAATTCTCAGGCCACATTCACAAATTAAAAACAGTTTGCGGACCAGAAGAAATAAAAATTTTATTTAATTATTTACTAAGGAAAAAATATTATCTAGAATTTTAAAATAATAAAATATAAATAAAAAAAAAATTTCAGTGTTTTAGAATTTAAAACGGGTCGTATATACAATAACCCGCTGGTTGCCGACTACTTCATTGGACTGGACGATCGGAAATAAAATATAGGTCTATCATCGGGGGTAACGGCTTATAGAAGTCAATAAAAAGTAAATTTATTACTACCCCGAAATTATATAGGACAATTAACCTACGTAAGTATTCTTCAACGCTTTTCGGCAAAAATCAAGCTGTGCCATATTAAAGTTCAAACGTGCACCGTCACCGAAGAAACAGCTAGTTTATTTCTTCATTCGTCTTCTTTACGCTTCGGAATGAAATTATTGAAATATTTTATGAAAATGAGAGTACTTGTCATGTACTGAAGGCTGTTGTTTGACGACTGTTCAATAAAATTATAAGAATCGTTAATCGTCTCCTACAAATGACGACGATTGTCGTTTGCCATGTATGATAAATATTATAATAATGTTATTTTATAGAACTCTTTGAGATTTTATAGGATTTATTATTATATTTCAGCAGTCTTGCATACGAAACTTTTGGTATTTAATTAATTTCATACGTAAAATCATAATAATTGTATATTATCTGGATATTTTTTTTAAATTATAATTTTATAACGGTTATTAACGGTTTTATACGGTTTGGCTAAACTAAATGATTAATAATTTTAAAAATATTTAAAAGTTTAATGATTAAACTGATATTACATACTAAATAGTTAATAGATTATGATCCATTACATATAATAAAGAATAAGGACTTAAAAAATTAATAAAATTAATTTCTAAATACAAGCAGTTATTCACATTCAACTCGTTATACACATGTGACTATATCATTCCCGTTTCAGTACCGTCCTGTTTAGGAATAATACATTAATACATACCTACTCATATTTTTTTTACTGATTTTAAAATCAATCGAAAAGTTCTAATTAATATGCTCAGATAATTTGCGATACTAATATATATATAATAAATGCATCTATTTATGGTATTATTATTTATACATTTATTAGAACTTCTTATAATATAATTTGTTGGATCTTGGATAGGTATCTTATAAAAAAAAACAACCTAACTAGAAACTAATTAAATAATTCATAATATTTTTAAAATGATGTCTGTATATTATATAGAAAATGCTTATATGAAGTGACAATTCAAGTATCTTCGTTATTCATTTTTGAGTTACTCAAAATAAAAAACAAAATCGATTTAGTCAAAAAATTTTTTTGGCATAAAAATTGGTTTTTTTTTTTTTGTTTTTCTTTTCCGACGCCTTTTATAACTATTAGGAATTTTTTATTTATGTTATAAAATTATAAAATATAAATACATTTTTATTGCTCCGTTAGGCGATGACAAAAAAACACCATTTTTAAAATCAATACATATTACATTCATTGTTCGACTAAGAATTTAAAAAAGTTCGAAGAAACTATTACTTTATTTCGTTGTGTACCTCGACAGTTGTCACACTTAGTTTCTTTACGAAATACGGATGTATATTATGTATCAAATTATAAATTTGATTTCAACAATAAATCTTTCAATCTTTGAATAGGTACATAAACAATTAAAACAATGATTCTCACTTCTCAGCGAAGATTGTTTATAAAACTGTATAAACGTTTATTTCTAAGTATATTTTATAAAATATTTATATTTATGGAACAAGTGTCATTTAGAAAAATGGTTTTTTGGAACAAAATATGATACTCCGTCTTTATCAATGTCTAGTGTTGGCGACTTGGCAGTTGGCGATAATGCCGATAATCTTTTTTCTCTCTTTCTTTTCCAACTCGAAACTTGTAACAGTTGTAACGTGTTGAGTTTTTATTTTCAAAAAAGTAAGAACTTCCGAAATAATTAATACTTCGGACTGACGTAACACGTTAGGAAACATATTAAAATACACGATGGCTGCCGTAGACTTAAAAACCCCGCAAGGCGTGCAATTCCTCGAAAACTACTTGAGCCTGAAAAGTTACATTGTTGGGTAAGCAGCTAACCTAAAAACCATGAGTACTCAATGCTCACTTGGTGTACTAAAGCGTTCGTAATGTTCGTATATTATTTTTTGGTACACATGTTTCAGATACGAGCCATCCACGGCTGACGTTGATACTTTTGCCGCAATTCAAGCACCCCAGGCCAAGACGCCTAATGTGCTCAGGTGGTACAACCACATCAAGTCGTTCACTGACAAAGAGCGCACCCAGTTCCCAAACAAAAAAGCCGAGTTCTCAGCATCTGCGGCTAGTGCTGCGAAACCGGCAGATGATGACGACGATGTAGATCTATTCGGTTCCGATGATGAAGACGTACTTATTGCATTTTTATTTAATATAATAATAATTGATTTACCTACCTGATATTAACTTATTGCTTTACTATTGGTTTAGATTAGAATGTGTTGAGGCTTCAGTGGTGTAAATCTTTTTTTATTTTTTTGTATAAAGGGAGCAAACCGAGCAATTTATCAGCCACCACCCACCCACCATCATTAACTAATAATAAAAAAATCATATATTTTTTTTCAAAGTGTACAATCCCAGATAAATTAAATTGTACCAACAAATTAGTAAGACACCACAAAATTATTTTTTTTGGTTGTGGTGTAGGAGAAAGTTTATCCATGTCTCTAAAATGTCTATCACTGATTGGTTTATCGATTTACAATCATATGATACTTATATGCTCAAATTTTAAAAATATCAGTCTTAAAATGCACATATCTATTAAAATGTGGCCCTCGTGTTAATTTAATTTTAGTTAATAAATAATTAAGTTAATACTACTCATCTATAATATTCTTCAATTAAATTTTAATTGTATTCGTTTTATTTTTTTATGTTATTTCAATTGATAATATGTTTCCAGGATGAAGAAAAAGAACGCATTAAACAAGAAAGACTAAAGGCTTATGCTGAAAAGAAAGCCACCAAAAAAGTAATTATCGCCAAGAGTAGCATTGTACTGGATGTTAAACCATGGGATGATGAAACCGATATGAAACAATTAGAAACACAAGTCCGAACCATTAACATGGATGGTTTAGTGTGGGGAGCTTGTAAGTGTTAAATAAATATAATTTCTGGAATTTATATTTTTATTATAATTTGGTTGTTATATTACAGCAAAATTAGTCGAAATTGCTTTTGGTATCAAGAAACTCCAAATTATGTGTATTGTAGAAGATGATAAAGTATCTGTCGATGCTCTTACAGAAACCATCCAAGAATTCGAAGATTTTGTTCAATCTGTGGACATTGCTGCATTCAACAAAATTTAAGATATTTTAATTCTTAGATATTTGTCAATTTACTTCAGAAACATGAAAATATAAAGCCAATTAATTTTTAACTAATGAAAGTTTTATAATTATTTTATTTTTTTGTTGTTCATAAATCATAATTTATATTTGCAATGAAATAACAACAATAATTGTACTGTTATTGATATCCACAGTTTAATAATAATTTATAATTAAATAAATTATAGTAACATGGCCTCTAGCAATCTAAAATGCTTGCCAATCATTAACTAAGAGTTAATGCCACAATCTTTAAACTAAAAGCATTATATTATTCTTAGTTCATAGTTCTAAATTTCTAATTGAAAAAAATGTTATTTATTGCAAATAATAATAGATTTAAAAAAAATTGCATTTTCGTGATACTTATCACATCAAATGAATGCATCATGATTACATAATTAATATAATATTTATATTAATTTATTATTGGGTTTTCTGAAAAAAAAAATGAATATGATGCAACATTTGTTATTTATTATTATTACCACTGAATAGATATAATATTACATTACATTTTTGATTATCATAGAACTTCTGTTACATGTCACTTAACGACTAACATTATTATCGTAAGTAAATCATGCATAGAAGTTGCAGATCCAAATTATTGGTATAGTGGTACATGGAATAGAGCATGTTCTATTTTTAGAAAACATGATTAGTCATGACTAGAATTGACTGATGAGCAAAAATAATTTGTTTTGACTATGATTTATCAGTGTGCGGGTTTTCACTGAATTACATGTGTTATTTTTTTAATTAGTCATAATAAAGCTGCCTAAGTCTACTAAACAGTTTTGGTTTGCGGCTGGCCTAACATTCACGTAAGCAAATTAAAATAACTACTTTTTTCAAATTATTTTATTTTATCATCATCATATATAGTGTATATTAATATTATATACCAATTCATAAAATATTAAAATTAGTATAGATGTAATAATTAGAAATATAAGCAAGATTTTTGTCCATCACTCTCTTGGTCCTGTTGAATGAGGTTTTACTGTGTATATTTTATACAATTTATTCAAATTTTAAAGTTCTTGAACTCTTGTATTATCTATATAATTTTATTATCTAGACCACCCTAAAAATCATTAAAATTATATTAGTATTGAAATATTTTCAATGTAAGTGGGCAGTCTGCGTTTGGGCGAATTGCTTTTTTAGTTTTTACCTGCATGATAAAGGTAGTTTTTGAGCGAGACAAACTGAACTTGTATTATCGTGTATTTGTGTTAGTTAATTTATGTAAAATATGGATCTTAAAATTGAATATATTTTTAATAAAAAACGAAATAAACAATGCATTTTAATTGAAAATTATATTTTTCGTCGATCTTACCACTTTTTTTTTCTTTATAATGATTATACAATCTATACTTTATAGCATAATAAGTATAAGTGACAAGTGACAAAAACTAAACATGATAAAGCGTGATTAAGAAGTCGCCCACTAGTGACTCTTTGCGTGATCTTACCACTTTAAAAACCGGGTCTTTTCGTTTTCTGTGTACTAACAGAAGGTATACCGAGTGTTTTAGTAAATTCTACCATCGATAAAATACTATCTTTTTCAAATAATAATAAACATAAATCATAATCACAACCAAAAGCTGATCATAATTTAGCTGTTCAGTGTAGAAGAATAGAACCGCCGTCAAAAGGAAATAAGGTCGCCCAAACACATTACAATGTTTTAAAATCAATCGTCTCCGCAAACACATTATGCTAAATTGCCAAAACTCATTGCAATATTTAAAAATTCGCTTAACAGTTAACGTCCGTGTAAGTTGTCGATATTTATACACATTTTTTTAAATTATTGTTTTTAAATTTTCTTATTGCCATCTATCAAATGCCGAGAGTTTCATTTCACTCCAGTGAAAAATTATTGTTTAAAAACCATTGATATGGTTAGGTATTGTTCTTTAAATGTGTTATGTGTTTGCTATCTTTCTAACACTATAATAATTACAAATACATTTTTATACAAAATGTCAATATGAAAGGGATGTGAAAAGAGATAATTGATTTAATTTTGATTTTCCACTTGGAAAACCATTTTGAAATTTGCGGAGCCGGTATATTATGACTGACGAAAGAATTGCCGCCTGCCTATGTCGTACTTCTTCAACGCAAGTACCTATAAGGCTCTATAGTATCTACTTAGCTAGTAGTAAATTTTCGGAGTTTGGAATATCAGCCACAGAATTAAATAATTTTAATTTTTTAATGATTTATCATTCTGTGTATCAGCTATGTAAATTTTATAATGGTTTGGTGATATTCGCTTGATCGTTTCAATGATAATTTGAAATACTCTTGCTTAGATTTGAAATTGCGATGATAGGAAATCTCCTTGATAGACGAGGAATGAGCGGTCTTATAGATACGATTTAATCAACAAGTAGAATTGAGCTGGCAGAAACTTTTTAATTTAAAGAGCAAGCCACTAGCCAGTGTATGGCACACTCGGTCAAAAGCTTGGATAGCCGATAGGTACGTCTAAGAATACTTCCGGGCAGAAGTTTCTTTTACACAAACAATGAGGCTATTTTTATTAACAATTCGGTGGAATGAGTGTTTGTTATCATTTTTGGGACTTAAGAGTGGGTCTGATTCGTTATAGCATAACTTTTTAAAAATAATTTCCCTAATACCTACTGATAATAAGATTTATTGGTCTGTATCAGGAAGGGTAATTTTTTAGTTTTTAAGTTTGTGTAGGTATACAAATTAAGAATGACTACGGTTTCCAAAATAGTGGAAAGTAGGATTATTTCAACATACAAATATAAATGTAAGTGAAAAGTACAACAGATTTTTTAAGAAGATGTTTGAATATCTTGTTTGATATTTTGTCGTGCTCGGGTGATTTTTTACTTATAGTTTTTGTATCAATTGTTTTACTTTATTGGACAATTATTTGTGTTTGGTAGGGATTGACATACTAATATAGGTAACAGGCTATTTAAGAGGACGCCACACGGGCGAAAATACCGTACAATAACATGCCAATTTTGTTCCAATAATACGGCTTACTGAATGGTTTTAGAGCAAAATACCTTAATTAAAAGTTGTAGAGGATAGTTATACATATAGAGTGACGTAACAAGACTCAATTTTTGATATTTTTATTTTTTTTACCAATTAGCATCTGAACTAGTACTTAAATATTTAGTAAAATAGTATGTAAACTGCTTGGTTTAATATTCAAAATAAGATTTTGAAGATGCAAAAAAAAAAAAATCATTTTGACCACTTTTAGGAGTATTGTGGAATAGGGTCGATATCATGTATTTTTAAAAGCGGCGGGTTTCCCGCCATTTAATTGTGACGTCACTCCGCATGTTCTATATCACCCGTGCGCCGTGCGGTCATGCATTCGCGCTCAATATTGTTATTTGTAGACTGTTGTTTTCATGATTCATCAACATCTCCGACTTTGAATGTGCTTTAATTTAAACACTTTATTTTTTAACAATTTAATTTTTATCATTTGATATTTATTTTAATAATTTTACACAATGGAAACAAACAAACTTAAAAATAGCGTTTATAAATACTGCTTTGTTCCACTTTGTAAAAACACAAGTGTAAGTACTATACCAGATAGCTTTGGTTTTTTCCAATAACAATCAACTGACTCTTCACTTTTTCTATGTAAATACATAAGAAATGCTAAGCTATGTTTACATCCACCTAAAAGTTTAATAAGAAAGAATAATTTTAAAAACTAGGTATAATTTTACATAAATATGTACTTTAACCATAATACTTAAAATGTATACTTTTAAATAATTAGGTATAATTAGTATTTATTAATATAAAATATGTTTTTTACCTAATGAAGCTGCACAGTCATCACAATTAACATCCACAATTTTCTCTTCCTCTTCATCCACAGTTAAAGCTACTTTATAGTTTTTCTGTCTTACTCTATGTTCTGGACATATTTGTCCTTTAACTAAACAAATATTTCCTTGGCGCAATAGTTTGACATATCCAATAGCTGAATCACCATAGCTTTCTCGTGTTGATCTATATACAATTAAGTAGGTACTTAATTTGAGTTTTGTACAATATTGAAATATAGCCACAAGTAGTAAGGAAGGTATTACCTATTGAAAATGTTATAAGTGTATAGCAAACTTACCTTTGGGCTTTTGATCCTCTAAGCTCAGGATCATTAAAACTATCACTGTTTTTTATATAATCATTAACCATGTATATATTTATTTTGGGTATATTACTAGCACAAGCTTTATCAAACAGTTTAGTTGACATTATAATTTTTAAGATAGAAAATAACTGTTTTATACCATAATGAATTGTTCAAAAAAAAATAAAGATTTAATGTTATATAGAAAAACAATATTTTATCACTGCCACACATTAAAACAAAACATCAATAATTATTTTAAACGTTTAATCATCATACGGAATTTCAAGTAGGAATCTATTTTTAAAATCATTGTAATACTAATAGTATTAACGTGGTGGTGAGTGGTGAGGCTAGCAGGGCCTTTGCCCGTGGCCTCGCAGCTCAAACCATGTACTTTTTTTAATATAAAAGGGCCTCGTAGTATATTTTTCTCAAGGACTCGCAAAAGCTAGCACCGGCCCTGAATACTTACTCGTCTATTGTATTATTATTACTATTACTATTTGTATTTCTATTCGCCATGGTCATTGCGACACTACTCCTAATAAATTAAATATTATTTGTTTTATACCTAATATTATATTATTATAATATATAGGTGTATATTTAAAATACCTACTATAAGTTATGAATAAATAGTTAAACACATCTACATCTTATATAATAATGCAGTCCATAAACACTAATTTTGTTATTATTAAGGGTTTTTTTTTGTTATGTTATATTATGTAACTAATCAGCCCCATCAAAAAATATTCCTGGATTCGCCACTGAATTTATATGCAGTAGAATAATATAATAATCGTATAAAAGTGACATCCTAGCACCTAACTGGGCTTAGGTTGCTTAAACAAGCAAATTGCTTTGCCGGATTGTCGAGTAAACAATGCCTCGCCGCGGTGCCGCGGCAGTCGTCATGCGGAGTGACGTCACGGAATAGACACGCCTACTTATTCCATACTACAGCCGCCCGCGACATTTCGAAAGCCAGTATATCCATAAAAATCCAAAATAAAAAAAAAAAAAAAATACCATTCTCTATAATTTTTCACGTAGATTTAGAAAAGTATAGAAAAAAAAAATTGTTCAGATACTAATTATTCACAAGTAAAACAGTGAAAAAAAAACAGAAAACGCAAAACGATTTTTTAATTGTATTCTGTCTTATCATTTATGATTTATCATCAGGTCGCCGTCGTGAACACATTTGAATGTATTTAAATATTTATTCTATAACCTCAAAATGTTATCGTTATCACAGACGTGCAGCTTGAGAGTAACTATGAAATGTACAGAATGTGGTTGTCGTTGTATTGAAATTGAAAATAACATACATACATAAACTATTTTTATTTATACGAATAAACGATAAACAATAACAACAGCTTTACACTATTGTCTATTACAGTTTACATCTCAAATTACACACGTGTTCAGATTTTTTTAAGCTAACTACGCGATCCAGTCGGAATAAACGAATAGTATCGTGACCATGTCGGAACCGGCAAGAAAACGAGGCGTGCTAGCCGGCGGTGAATCGAGTACTAGTGGTGAATCAAGCACCGGTGGCGAATCTAGTACCATCGGGTCTAGCTCTACCGATTCCGATGATAATCTTGATGAAATGGTTACGGTAAATATTAATGAACAAGCCTCTCGGTATAGCAGGGGATAAAAAGGTCGACTGTAGATTTGCAGGATCCAACAATAATTTTTGACGAAAAAACGAATAAATTTAACTGTGGACAACCAATAATAATGTTACGACTACCTTATTTTGTAAATGTTTAATTTATTAAATGTTAACTAAATAATAATCCGGGACCAAATAATTGACCTATTTACATATTGTCATTTACAATCGCTGGAAATAGTATGGAAGTATATTATATATATAAATATACTAAATCTCTCTCATAAAGCAGTTTCATTGTTTCAATATTATTATTCTTTCATAGGTCTTATTTTTGAGAACAATTGATAATGCAAAAAACATATTACTACTTTTGTAATAAAAGTGTAAAACAAATTTTAGATCTGTTTAAATAAAAAAAAAAATGTTAATTGTTACAATTTATAAATATTAACTCCAATTATAGTATCCAGTTTTGTATGTTCTAGTGTTGACTAATATTGTGTTTATTTCATTTCAGTCAGTACTTGACGTTGAATTTGAAGGGCGCAGTCCACAACCCTCAGACTTTCATAGTATTAAACAGTTATTACAACAGCTGTTTTTAAAAGCTCCAGTGAACCTGTCTAATTTGTCTTCAGTACTGATAAATCAACACGGAATTGGATCAGTGATCAAGGTATAGTTTCATAACTTAAGATGATGCCATATACAGTATACGTTGTCTCTGCAGTCTTACAAGCTGTACAACATAGCAAACTTATAATCTTATAAAATTATAGTCCTACCCTAATAGTACCCTATGTCTTTAACTACTCAATGCAGTTAGATCTTAAGATAAAATACTTTGAAGAAGAACTAAATCTATTACATTATCACAGCATTAAACCACCAACTTGACTGAAAAAAATCCAGTGGTCCCTACAATTCTTAGGAATCTCCCATGACATCTTAAATTAAAATGATATCACGACTTGCTACATAAAAGCTAAAAATCCCCCCATCCCCCCCCAAACAAAAATCATAATCAAAATTGCATATTGTTCCTATGAACAGATTGTAAATATATTTTAAAATAAAATAAATCTTTATGATATAGCAAGTTCATGATGATGATGACGATGACGATGATGATGATGATGATGACATTGTTGATGTCAACCAAGTATTTGGAATAACTTCAATTCTCAATATTACTGAGAAGGTAATGTCACTGATATTCTAATTTTATAATCTAATGCTTTTTCTGAAGCATTGTATAGGTTTTACTTATACTACTATTGTGCCCTTTTAATATTAAAATATTTATTTGTTACAGACAAGTGAATGTGTAGAAAATTTACACAAATTAATGTTGGACTTGAGCAACCAACATAGTGATAGTGACACAACACGATTTATAAACAAATTGTTGAGTGATGATTCAAAACAAGTTGGGTTGTTAATAAACGAAAGATATGTTAACATACCCCCGCCAATTTCTGTGCCATTATTTCATGCTATTCGGTATTATTATACTTATTTAATAAATAAAAATAATATTCTATTTTCTCTTAGCACTGAAAACAATTGTTTGATGATTTTAAAACTGTATTGTTTTAAATTATATAATGTATGTAATATGATTTCAGCAAGGAATTATTTAGTTTAAAATCTAAGAACCCATCATATAATTTTGATTATCTTATTATGATAAGCAAACTATACAAAATGAAAAAAGATAAGAAGGAAAACAAAAATCTTGAGGGTTGCGAAGTATTTTGGTCAAATGCTGAAGAGGAGTTCTTTGACGAAGTATACAAATAATGAAACAAAAATATAATTTATTTAATGTGTATACATTATTGAACATGATTTATTTAAATGTTTTTCAGGCTGCAGATTACAAGTTTGAGTTTTGTGTGCAAAATGACAAGGGTACTGGCTTGGCAGGTAACTGGGTAGAATCAGATCCTGAAATGGTTCCTTTTAGACGTGTTCTGATTTTCACTTTGGAAAAATTCCATGCAATAACAAACACGCTGGCATCTTTTTTGGAACCAGCAGGTACTGTTTATAACAGTGCATATAAGCCTGGATCTATCTGAAGATTATTTCATTGTTTATATTGATATGTATATTTTTTTTTTTTATCAAGTTGAATTAAATTGAGTTTTTTTTTTCAAAATAATCTAATGGCATAAAATATATATAAAAAAAAACAATTTTGATAGCTTTTCTTACATACTATTAATTTATATATATTCATGATAAAATACATTATTATAAGAGTTTATTTAATGACTATTTTTTTAAAATATTAATGCCTTTTCTGTCTCATTTCTATTAATAGTTATAATAAATGTCTTTATTCCAAAATAGAAAATGATTTAAGTTTTAGAGAACAGATATTCTCTAAAATTTGGAATACCAGTTTTTTTTATAAAATAATAGTTTATTAAATTAAATATTTATTATTGAGTAAAATATTATATCATACCTTTGGACAAGGTTCAGCGTTGAATTTCTTATTTACCAGGGCCCTCAAAATAAATAAACTATATAATGCATTGTTTGCTTATTTAATGATATCTGTAGTATGTACTAATTACTTACAACTTGCTATATTATAGATTCTTTTAAAACACTTTAAACACATTTTACATAAATTAATACATACTTTTTATTTTATTTATTCTTCAAGAAGATAGTGGGCCCCACTGAACATGTTCATGTGGGAGCCCATGAGTTCATATACTCTAGGTATACATACAACAAATAGTCTGACAAAAAATTAAGTTACTCATTACACATTTTTTATATGTGTAAATTTTAATATTATTTAATTAATTTGTTAATTATTACTTATTTATCAAAGGTAGAATAAGTTGGTACTTATAATATTTTATATCCTATAATAAGTCTTAGAATATGTAAATAATCATTATTAAGTAGGTACTCAATATTTGTGTCTTATGACTTATGAAGAATAAAAATAGAATTAACCAACTAGGTATTTAATATTTTAAATTTAAAGTTATTATTATTTTTAAAAGCTAGGAATTGCTGGTACTAAATGTTAGAGGGCAAAATTTTACATTTATCATTTTGTTTTATAAAATTTATTTTATTTTGTTTAAATCATCGACATCAATTTCTACGTTATTTTTATAAAATATTTTTGGTTATTTATGTTAAAAAGTTTAAAACCAAAACGTGATTCTTGAAAATTATCCTAAACTCTAGAGTTATGAAGTATGATTCATTAAATCAACAGTCAGCATTGGCGAACTGCTGCCAAGAAAGGCAGAAAACTAGAACATCAAAATATCTTATTGTTGTAGATAGTGTTATTAATTTATTATATAGAATTGACAAAGATTTTTTTTTGTCTTTGTCTAGGCATCATTTATTTATAATTTTATCCCTCTAGACTCCAATAAAAATTATTTGGGTTAAATTATCTAGTTATCGGTTGTTAAAATATAGCACCCGTAATCAGTGGCGCCAAAGTCCAAAATTTTTCCTATGGCATTATACACCTCTACATAAAATGTTGACACCCACCTAGGTTAGGTTCAGTGGCGGCGCCAAGGACGGACCATGGCCCTACTTGGAAATGCTTGGCCCTACCACTAGCCTAACCTTAGACATTATAATATATATTCATTTTTAATTTTTTTAGCCCTACCTTATAATTGTTGGCCTCCTATCTTGGTCCTAATCTAGAAAAAAATTTTGATGCCGCGCCGCCACTGGTTAAGTAATATGGAATTGCTTCCTGCATAAAATAAAGTGTACGAAATGAATCCCAAATAAAATTACTTTCCAGTATATGTACAAATCAATAATCTTATAATATTTTACTAGGTATTTACGATGTCTGGGAAAGTTTATAAATATAATTTTATATCTTGTTGTATCTAGTAGTACTACTGTAGTAGTTATCAAATTTCACCACAGAACAATCACTTAATTATTATTATTGTCTATTGATGTAATGAAAAAAATAAAAAATATTATTATTGACCAATATATGTATGTAGCATTGTAGCGTATAATATGAATATATTATACTGAGTAACACTTTTAAGTTTTAACCATACCTATTACCATATTTTTTTTTTTTTTTTTTAGTTAATGAAAATAAGAAAATTGAAAAAAATATAATAATATAATGTATATATGTAATATATAATGTCTACAAACATTTTAAAATTTTTAAATAAATATATAAAATATTTTGTATTTTCGGACTTTTTGTCCAACACTAAAAATGCGCTCGGACTTTTTGTCCGACTATAAAAACTGAATCCGGACTTTAAGTCCAACTTTTTTTAAAACGGACTTTTTGTCCACGGTCTTTTTGACCGATTACCGTTTGAAGTATAAAATATTTTATATATCTATAATAATTCTATACCGTTCTGACGTCCTAAGTCTGTATAAAATGGGAAGGAAATTGTTGCTGAATGAATATAATATAATAATTTGAAAAGTTAATTTAAAAAGATTGTATTATTTGTATTTTCACGAAAGCTTGAGGGAACCAATTCGTATGTTACCAATAGACAACCCGGGTCCCGGCCTCCCGGGAACCAACTCCTAGTCGTCCGTTAGGTTAATCGGTTAATGTAAATTTGCAATGACAAAGGTCATACCTTTAATAGGCCCCTACCTATTTACCCACTGTCCATAAATATAAATTATAATTGTAATTATATCAATACGGGTACAAACTACAAGCGACCCACTGCAGTAACTATATTTTATATACAAGTATGTGAATATGTCATATGTGACTCATTGTGACTACAGAAATACAGAATATATAAATAAAATGGCTTAATAATATATAAATTCAGCTATGAAATATATTAAATAAATCTATTTATTTTGTATTTTTGTAGTCGTAAGGAACAATATGTTGGTCTTTGGTATTATTTATAATATATGTAGATTAGATAATAACTACAAATACCGACCACAAGGATTTCTAAAAATAATAACCTGAAT
The DNA here is from genome assembly GCF_020882245.1 of Rhopalosiphum padi. Taxonomy (NCBI): domain Eukaryota; kingdom Metazoa; phylum Arthropoda; class Insecta; order Hemiptera; family Aphididae; genus Rhopalosiphum; species Rhopalosiphum padi. The sequence continues at coordinate 37,052,632 of NC_083598.1, forward strand.
TGCAGTATTTGCACCGCCCGACGGCCGATTGTAAACTTCGCCGCCAGAAATCAAACTAGTAGAATACCTTTTGTCCTTTTAGATAAAAGAAGGTAATGAAAAGGTCTAATGTAAACTCCGCCAAACTTATTTTCTTACCTCGCCTGTATAATGGGTTTATGGAAACTTCACCAGCATTAAGGCCTTCCTACATTAAATTAAAATATGTTGACATCCGTCGCGATGACATACGCCGAAGTTTCTAAAATCGATGTGTACAATTTAATAGTATATCTCAACTGAATAAACTAAAAAAATCAGAATTAAAAAAAAAGTATAATATTAGAGAACACGATAAACTTAACTTTTAACAATGGATATATTAGACTTAGAATACATATCTACAAATTGTATCACATCATTCACATCATTTTAGTTTGAACTGTTCACAGTTAAAAATATTATAAGTATAATGTATAACATAACTTACAAATTTAATGATTAGGTATTACGATTATTTAATGTAATAAACATTACAAAATTTGTATCATTGATTTATTTAGACTGCAATTATTATTTTTAATTTCAAATTTCGTATATTTGTTGGCATATTACGCATATCTTACTAGGTATTATTTAATGTGGAAAATTATTATTATAAAAATTATAATTTTTTTTTTTTTAATAATAATAATATAGTATTAGTATAGCGATAGCCTTATAAGTTATAGGGATAAATCTATTCTGGCAGAGTTTACATGCAGGATAATCGAATTGCACTTTTTACCTAAATAAATGGCCGAATTGTACTTATTAAAAAAGGTATAATGATCAATGATCGATCATGCAATCGAGTTAAAAGCAAATGTTCTAAAAATAATGTTAATTTAAACTTTGTAAAATACTAATTTCCCTTCCCGCTTAAAATACAATCATTGGCATACTAAATACTAATTATTATTATTTTTTTATACTTTTAATTGTATATAATATCGTGTATATTACAAGTACCTAATATATAATTATATATTATGATAGCTTGATAGCATGGTACCAAGTTATGAATACCTAAATGTATATACTTTCAATTTTGTTTTTAATGTTTAAAAAACTAAACGTTAATTTAATTTATTTTAATCTTGTATATTATGTCTATTATATCAAATTAGCTTATTCACTTATTGTAACAACTGTGTACAAATTGTAAAATATTCTTTAAAGTTTAATTTAAGTTTATAAATTATAATAGCTTAGTAAATAGTAGTTATGTTTCTTATAACTGTTAGGATTTAACAAAATTTTAAATTCTGATCGAAGCAATTATGAATGAAAATATTTATAATTTTGAAGTTATAGTAGTTGTATGCATTGTTTGTTTGAGTACACGATTTATAGTAAATACAATTTTTCGATCTTTGATTATAGTTTTTGATAGTAAATGGTCGAAATTAATAAAAATAATTTTTAAATAACAGGAATTTTTACGGAAAAAATTATGAGAAAAATCAATTATTATTTTTTAAAACTATGCTAAATATTTATCAAGCATTTACTAGATATGACATTATTTTCAAAATATTTTGGCTATTTTTATGCTACTATAGATTTATAGATAAATATTTGAAATTTTAAGTTTTTTTTCTATTTAATACTATGATAAAAATTTTGATTTTTTGTTATTAAAACTTGAAAATTTAATTTAAAGTTCCTCAGAAGTTTTTTAGTCTAAAATACATACATTCTTTTTCATAATTTAAACTAAACATTTTTTACAAAGTTCATAAAAATCTCTAATATTTTCAAATTATTTTATAGTTATAAATTTATAACGTTTTTAGTTTAAATTTTAAACAATAAAAATTTCAAAACTTTTAAGTTAATATAAAAATTTAAAAAAATAATAGTGTTCACTATTCAGCAACAACAATTTAATAAAATTAAGATCAAATTTTGACGATATTGGATATTCGAACGTTTAGGTAATAATAATTCTCAATTTATTTGTTATTATTTCAAAAAATTTTATCGTATTGAAACATTTGAAACATATCACTAATTACATAAATTATTATTAAATTATTGTCTATACTCTATTCTAAATTAAATTTTTATAATGTATTATGTATATACACTTATTTTAAGCTATATTGCCTATATTTATTTAAATATATACTGTGTTTACCAATTTAGATAACACTGAATTTCTCGCCGCCGATTATATAGGAATAAATCTAATTCTTTTTTTAAAAGCAAGTGGTATTTATTGGTTGTTTTTTTACATTTTCAGATTTTTAAATCTCTCGGTACGTGCAGGCGCAATACAACTTGAATTTTTTTAAGTCATTTTGATCTAATAATCATGGCTCTAAAACTAAAATTGACTGAATACGAGCCATTTCAATTTTAATAAATAATATATTCTTACGATTCATTAAAATGCATAAAACCATTTATAATTATATTTTATTGATTACTTTTTGAATTCGTTATGCATTTTTTACCATTTAAGGTCCAAAAAAAAAATACGTAAAAATTCCAAAAGTAACTAATAATATGAATTATCATCAGAGTAATTAACATATATAAAAATATGCTTATATTGTATGTACGTTGTACAAGTGATTTTTTTTTTAATGTAAATATTTACTGTTTATTTAAAAAAAACTAAAATTTTTTTAATATATCAACAGCTTTAAGTTTGAGCTTCTTCTATAGCCATGAGGTAGAAGTTGTTGAAGTATAGAAGATAAGTTTTAATACTTGTTGAAGAGAAAGTGATACAATTAACCTTAAGGTTATTGTTGGAAAAACGCAAAATTGTAAGTTTTAGAAATATTCTTGAATAATTCAGTCATCAATTAATGAATCATGTATAAATAATAGAATATTGTAATTATAATTTGAAACAGAACCCAGGATCTAGGCGTCAAGCCGTCAACCACAATTCAGCTTTTATTTAGCATTAAGTACCTCAATGACATTTAAGGTGTATTGTATGAAATCATTGAAATCTATTGACATTGAGACACTTTTAATTACCTATGGTTCTTGTTAAAATTTACTCAGTAGTCAGTGTCAATAAAAATTATAAAACAATATTTTTCATGATTTTATAATCATCAGCTGTTACTTTACAACTATGGTTTAATTAATTATTCTATGTTTAGGACTAATGATGGTAAAAATATTTAAAATATTTATTCAATTGTATATTTCCAAAATTAACTTATGTCCTCCATTTTAAACTAAACTGATAAAATCGTAACTGAATAAAAAGTTGTTAGTTTTAATAACATTTTACATAGGTAAATTACTAAAAATATATCTGACCATCAAAATAAAAATAAACAATTATCCAAGTACTTTTATATTTTAATAATAAAGATACAATTCAGATATTATAAATTAGTAAAAAAGTTTGTTTACAAATTAATGGTACAAAATAAAAAAGAAATCCATTTAGGAAATGAGTTCTTAAGTATAATTAGACGTTACAAATTAATAATTAATTAATATAGTAATGTATAACAATACTAACTTAATCGAAGTTTTAATTTAAATGAGTTGCTATAGGCTACAAATACTGGGCATACAGTTGTAAAATTAGGTACTTAATCTAGGCAAAAAAAATGTAAATTTGTTTTGATGCAATCTAAATTAAGGACACACTGCACACGGAACACACAATTGTTGAGATTAATCCTAAGTAGTTTTTTATTCGTCATCTTCGTCTTCATTTTCTTCTTTGCTGTCTTCTTCTTCAGCAGATTCCTCTTTTTCTTTTTTGTCACTCTTCTTTGGGCGACCACGTTTACCAGTCTTGCTCTACAAAAGAAAAAGAATAAATAAATTATACGGCTACCACAGTAAAATATTAGTAGTGTACCTTAGGCTTATCGGTTTTTTTTCCACCGGAAGCTCCAGACTTTGGTGGACGACCTCTACCTCTTTTTGCTGGAACATCTTCGTCCTTTTTTACAGCATCTTTGTCTTTCTTTTCAACTTCACGTGCACGCTTCTTTGGTTCTTTAACAGAATCCTAAAGAATAAATAAATAAAAACAATGTTAAGTATTACATGGATTTAATAAAATTAAAAAACAAATTTAATACAATATGATAATTACCTCAGACTTGTCTTTTGCAGGACGTCCACGCCTCTTTTCAACTACAGCTTCTGAATCAGACATCTAGAAATTAAATAATCCATCTTAATAGTTATTGAAAGCGATAAAAAAAAAAATTGCTAATAGAAATACAACCTTCAACTGTTTTATTTATTATGTAATTATTTAAAATTTTTTTTTTTTTTTATCATTATAATACAGTATTTAAGTCACCAAATAAAAAAAAAATTGTCCCTATTTAGGTAGTAGGTAAACAATAAAAAAAGACTGAAACTAACAATTAAATTTATGCAATCATGAGAAATTACTTAAAAAAATGAAAAAGAAATTAATAAAAAACCTAGGGTAGTCATTATGCCTCGAATAAACAATAAATGTATATTGATCAAAGGCGTCATTAATCTAATTAAAAATTCATAAAACAATAATAATAATATAAATAATACCTGGGTTGTGTGAAATAAAACGACAGAGCGAACGATAATAATAAGAATATAAATAAAATTAAAAACATAAACAAAAAACAAAACGGACAAGAACTCCTATGAATGGAAAATGCGCACCACTTCCCGCACAAATGCACAATGTAACACACACTCCAGGTATTGGTGGCATCGTAGAGGGGGTTGTTTTATTTATTTTCGTTTAACGTTTTTTCCAGGACCGACCAATGAGAGACCGCATAGAAATCGGTTCATTATTGTTTGGCGTGCACGCGGGACTAACGAATTGGGTAAATCGGGATTCGATATGGAAATGAAAAAGAAAAATTAACCCCGACAAAAAGACGCGCGTTACCGTGAGTGGTAAGGGAAGCATAATTCTTAAAACGTCAGAAATCGATAAGGAAATCGATTACTTCGGTGGACTACACCACCACAGCGGGGCACCATTGCTTATTCTATTATGCGCGTCCCAAAATCCGCTGAACAGGCGGCGATCAAAATCTCATTATTAAACGTGATGCGAAAATGAGTAGAGAACGGGCGGACGTTGGGCGCGCAACGGCGTCGTTACCCGCCATTATTCGCGCGCGCGGCACAGCGATTATCGATCGGATTCCGCGCGCCGGTCCCGCCGACAGATAATAATAATAATAATAAAAAAAAAATTTAAAACAAACGTCGATTTGTTAATTTTTTTTAATTTCACAATAAATACTCACTGCGTTGTCTGTTGGTTTGAGCGGAAAGTAATGAGAAATTCAGCCGGAACGGTGAAGAAATCAGTGCGGGACGACTAGAAACGGATATCTGACGACACTAAAACTTGGGGCCAAGCGCTCGGCAAAACGGTCCGCGGCGAAATAATAACAAAATAAATAAATAAATATAAATGCTGTGCGCTCAACGGTTCGAAAACAACATGTCGACTGTTGACAACAAAAACGCGGCGCGCCATTGGCCGACAGGCCGCCGTGTCCTTTGTGCCGGTAATCCGTTGCTACGTTCTTACAAGTAAACACTAGCCGCCGTACTGACAGTCACGATAAGTGATAACGAGTGATTACTGATAAGGACTGAGGTTTATTCGCGAGTGACGTGTGTGACGTGTCTCTGGTTTTCTGCGCCCGTAATCCGTATTACAATTGTAACTTTTACTTACATTATTATTATACAATTTTCCTGACTGACCCGACAGAAAATTATGCGATCGTGATTACCAAAAAGAACGATAATATAATCTAAATTTATAACCTGTCGACGATACGCAGTTGGTCTGGCCGTCATCCGTTCCGATTCGTTGTACCATTACACTGGGGACCGTTTTGCCGAGCATACCCCAATGGCGTTCAAACGGGACAAGAAAGAAGAAGAAGACGGTAACGGTTTGTTTCCATTCTGCGCCCAAAGTCTTGTATCTATCTTACACTACACCATACACTGTCTGCGTATTTAAGGCCCCGTGCTATAATTATATTTATTTTTTCCCTACCGTTTACCGTGCGTTACCTACATTTATATATGTTGTTAAAGTGTAAACAAACCGTTAATCTACTACGGCTCTTCCCACATCATGTCATGTGTATTTTTTTCATCTTTTCTTCAAAATAATTCTTGACTGTATAATTCTTCTTTGTTGTCCATCTTTTAAAATCAATATTCTCTAACAATCATGTTCAAACGTAAAAGTAAATGTGTTTTTAAAGGAGGCAATCCATATCAGAATCTTGAAAAAACCAGTGTTCTCCAGGAAGCAAGGACGTTCAATGACACCCCTGTTAATCCAAGAAAATGCACACACATCCTCACCAAAATATTGTATATGATAAACCAGGTATGTTATATGTTTATGTTGGTCTTCCCTTATGATTACATTTTGTTTTAAAATTAATTTGAAATTAAACATGAAATTTAAGGGTGAACAACTTGGAACAGCTGAAGCAACTGAAACATTCTTTGCTATGACCAAACTTTTTCAATCACGTGATATTATATTAAGAAGAATGGTTTATCTTGGAATTAAGGTTGAACTTTATAAATAATTTTGTTTGAATTAATAAATGTAATATTTATTTTAATTATTTTTAGGAATTAAGTGGAATAGCAGAAGATGTAATTATTGTAACTTCAAGTTTAACTAAAGATATGACTGGAAAAGAAGATACATATAGGGCGGCAGCTATTAGAGCGTTGTGCAGTATTACTGATGTATGTATAGTAAATATAATAATATACTATATTGAAACATTTTATTGTATTGTTTATTTTCCATTAAGGTGTCCATGTTACAAACAATTGAACGTTATATGAAACAAGCAATTGTTGACAAAAATCCTGGTATTAGTAGTGCTGCTTTAGTGAGTTGTTTACATTTGTGTAAAAATACATCGGCTACCGATATTGTCAAACGTTCACTTAATGAAATTCAAGAGGCTTTAAATTCCGACAAGTATATTGATTTTACTTAATTGTACTTTTATTTTATTTATTTACTTAATAAATCCTTTCATTACAGTGTAATGGTACAATATCATGCATTAGGACTATTGTTCCACATTAGGAAAACAGATCGTTTAGCTGTCACAAAGTTAGTGGCTAAACTTACAAAAATAAATATGAAATCACCATTTGCTGTTTGCATGTTGGTAAGTAGTTTATAAATAATTATAGTTTGTGATTTTGTTTCTGTGAAATATTAAAATTATTATTTGGAATTTCCAGATACGAATGGCATGTAAACTATTAGAAGAAGAAACTATTCCACGATCTGAATCTCCATTGTTTGAGTTTGTGGAGTCTTGTATTCGTCATAAATCAGAAACCGTTGTATATGAAGCTGCACATGCAATTGTACATTTGAGTGGTACTGGAGCTAGGCATTTGGCACCAGCTGTGTCTGTATTACAATTATTCTGCTCATCTGCTAAACCGACACTTCGGTTTGCTGCAGTCCGAACACTTAACAAAGTATGTTTAATTATTTTAATAAATAGATTAATTATTTATATTATATATTTAATTTAAGGTTGCAATGGAACATCCAAGTACAGTAACTGCTTGTAATTTGGATCTTGAAAACTTAATTAGCGATTCTAATCGCTCAGTAGCCACTTTAGCTATAACAACACTCTTAAAAACTGGGGCTGAAGCTTCAGTGGATCGTTTGATGAAACAAATTGCAACATTTGTTAATGAAATTTCTGACGAGTTTAAAATTGTTGTTGTTCAGGTAATAATTATTAGTTTCATAACATAGGAGATATTTTTAATATAAAATATTGAATGTCCAGGCTATAAGGGCATTATGTTCAAAATTCCCCCGTAAACACACGGTTTTAATGAACTTTTTGTCTGGTATGCTAAGAGAAGAAGGTGGACTCGAATATAAAGCATCAATAGCTGATACAATTATAGCAATTATAGAAGAAAATCCTGAAGCAAAAGAGATTGGTTGGTTGGCTAGATTATGCATTTTACAATATTTACATAATATTTATAAAATATTAGATTGATGTTAACTGTACTTTATTCAAGTTAAAAAATGTATTTAATAGCGACCAGTATTTGTTGGGTGGTGATCAAACAACACCAATTATTTGTCTATACTACTAGAGTATACTGAGTCAACCATCTATAAGTCTACTGTGTTAGGAGTCATACTTTTGAGCAATAGATGGCCGCGAATTACATTTTTTAACTTGAATAAAATATTAGTATAGATAATTAATTTCAATTCAAATCTCTGTATTATTTGAACTAATTTTTCTATTCGAGCTATAAATTATCTAAATATTTTTATTTGATTAGGGTTAGCACACCTCTGTGAGTTTATTGAAGATTGTGAACATACTAGTTTAACAGTTCGTATATTACATTTATTGGGCAAAGAAGGACCTCGCACAAAACAACCATCAAGGTAGGTATTTTTATAAAAAAATTATCAATAATTATAATATATTTAATAAAATAATTAATTTCAGGTTTATAAGGTTTATTTATAATAGAGTGATATTAGAAGGTGCTGTTGTAAGAGCTGCAGCAGTTGGAGCCATGGCTAAATATGCTGCTAACTGTGCAATGCTTCACGATAGTATAAAAGTACTTTTGAAGAGATGTTGTCTAGATGTTGATGATGAAGTTAGGGATAGAGCAACATTTTATAGTCAATTATTGAGTTCCAATAATCGTCAATTAATCACTGATTACTTGTCTGAACCCATGCATGTAATATTTACAACTAAAACTTTAATACATTTTTTTATTAACTTATTAAACTTAAAAAAAAAAAAAAATTGAATAGGTATCATTGCCAGTTTTGGAAAAGACTTGTCAAGATTATGTTTTAAATCCCACTAAAGAACGTATTAATCTTAATGAATTACCAGTTGATATAGTGGTTAAAAATGTTTCTCAAGAACCAACCAGGAAACAGAATGTTGATAATGCTGTCAAACCAGGTAAATTCCATTATAATATCAAAATAATGTATATTAAATTCAAACATAATTAGGAAGTAAATTATGAAATTTAGATTTAAATTTTACTCATCATAATTAATTTCAAAATATAATTTTGTTATTTATTAAATATCATTATGCCATTAGTTTCTCTCTAAAATACATTTTTAGTTTCATTAAATATAATTAAAAATATTTGTTTTTGCTCATTCAAATTTAGTTGAAGTAATTGTTGAAAATGTGGATGGCCAAAAATTGCCTAGCCTGATTGGCTTGGATGCTGGTAAACTTTTCTGTTCCTCTGAACCTTCCATGTTGACTGAACCAGAAACTGAGTATGTTGTGCGGTGTATTAAACATATATTTAATCATCATTTGGTTCTTCAAGTATGTATAGTGATATTTTATTATTTGTTACTTATTGAAAAATTAATTTATGACATTTTTAGTTTGAAATCACCAACACATTAGATGACCAAATTTTAGAAGATATTTCTGTAGGATTGGATGTTAGTGAAGGTTTCCAGTATTTAAATGAATTTAAATGTCCTTCAATAAAATATCAAGAAACTGGCAACGTTTATGTTTATTTAAAATTTCCAGATGATTCAGTTGATGCTATTGGTAAATTTTTGTTATATTTTATGTATTATGTAAATCAATTTTTTTTTTTTTTTTTATAGCAAGTTTTACGGCCAAAATGAAATTTGTTGTTAAGGACTGTGATCCCTTGACTGGCGAAGTTCAAGATGATGGCTATCAAGAAGACTATAGGGTATGTGTGCATTTATTATAGTATTTTCATAGTGTACAATATTTTAATATTATAATTGGTATTATATGTTTTTTTCCTATTATAGCTAGAAGATGTTGAAATGACTCTAAAAGATCAAATGTTAAAAGTAAAAGTAGGAAATTGGGACTCTTTATGGGAAGAAGCCAAGAGTGTTTGTTTTGAAGTTCAAGAAACTTTTGCATTGCCATTAACTTCTGGAGGTTTGTCAGATACAGTCAGTCAAATTATATCATTCCTTGGAATGGCTGCTTCTAACAATTCTGAAAATGTACACCCACCAAATAAATCGTCACATGTAGTGAATTTAGCTGGTAAGTTATTTTTAATTACATAAATTAACTTGCTTATTTAAATTATTAATTCATTTATCAGGTATGATGCGAGGAAACTGTAAAGTTCTTGCACAGGCAAAATTAGCATTATCTGAAAATAGTGTTACCATTCAACTTACTGTGCGTTCGATGGATGAAAGAGTGGCTGAACTGGTTGTGTCAACACTTGATTAATTGTTAATATTATATTATTCTATATGTATATTATAAAAAAAATAAGAGTTTTTGGGTACTACAACCCAGTTTATACATTTTTATTAGTTATATATCATTTTACACTTATAATTTTCATAGTATATGCATACCAATATATGTATTTTAATATTATTATAATTTTTAATAAGTTATTAAATATAACTTATTAGTAGTATTTTAACAGCAATGACTTATATTTTTATTAATTCTTTCATTTTTTTATGAAAACAAATTAACCATAATGATATTTTATCAAAACTATAATTTTATCATAAAATAAAAGGTGTACTAATAGAAGTGTCTTGCAAATAGTCACAAAATGGTATAGGTATGTAAGTAAATTTATTATAGTAACTACTAGTAATACGTTTTTGTTTTAGTTTTCCAAACACTCGATAGCTTGGTTACAATTGATAAGTAAGAGAATCTTAATACATGTATTATTTTAAATAAACTATATACTAGGGGTGGCCAAACCGCAGCTCGCGTCATAGACTTTTGGGGCTCGCATCTTATCTTAACATTTATACGAAAAACATTTTTTAATATGAATTTATTTATATTTATGTATGACCTATTTTTTTTTCTACATTTTGGCTCTTCTATATTTATTAATATATTTAGTGGATCGCGAGTCTCTTCTCGCTGGCTACCCCTGCTTTACTGTATATTATACTTAACATCAAGATAACCCTCGAATACTGTAACCTAAATACATATTATATAGGTAATGACAGGTCGACACATCGTTAACGGAATGAATATATTATTGATTATTATGTTTGTGAATTTGGCCATTTAGGATTAGAATACACCGTCTGGTTGAAGTTCTCACCGATTGTCGATTGAGTGTCACTTATGGAACGACTGTACACCATATTTGTAATTACAAACCGATGCTTGTAGACTTGTTGCTTTTGAAAAACTTACGAGTTAACCAATTAAAGAGTCGAGTGTAGTGATTATATTATAAACGCGCCACGGTGTCGGCGAAATTGCCATCATAATTGATCGTCTCATCACTCACTAGTTCGGAGCGAAAATTAACGAAAACAATTGTTAGTTATAATTTTAAATACTAAAAGAGACCGCACTCCGTATGGTATTAGCTTGGAAACAACATGTTGAGACGGAAACGAATCGAATAGGATACCTATAATGTTTTAACAGATTCCCAGCGTTCGTACGTATATTTTCTAATTCTCATGTTTTAGAATCACACGTTCGAATATTCGAGTTGAACTTTCTGACGTTTATCAATGAATTTTTATCGTAATTACTTAAAAGTTAAAAAAATTGTTTTAAAATTACAACGACAATAGCAATCCATCACGTCGTAGTCTTTATACCTAGTTACCTATGTTCGACCTGTAAATTGTAATTATGGTCTTGTTGTCGGGCCGATGCGTCTACCCATAATACCGCGAATAAAAATGATAAAATACGTTTCGGTTCCGATTAAAAGTTTCGAATCTGTTCAGTTACTTGCGTAAACCTTCAATACTTACCCGCAGGACTGTACACACGTACCTACATATCCATCGGGCATAGATACGCGTTAGGTTAGGTACGCAAAGTCGGCGAGACTCGCGGGTGCGCGCTACTATACTGCAGTATACCAGCCATGGCGACGACGACCGCGATACGGGGCGGCGCGCTGATGTGGCCGACCGCGTGTTTCTGGAACGTGTGCGGCGTGTTCACCGTGGACATGACGTACAACCGGTTCGAACGGTGGTTCTCGGCGTGGGTGCTGGCGTCTGGCGTGATGAACATGGTCATCACGCCGTGGAGCGTGTGCGTGCTGGACGGCTGGTGCGACGACCACTTGTCCACCACGTACCGGCGGCTGTACACCAGGCTGGTGGCGTTCACTTGTCTGGTGTCCCGGGCGACCATCGTGTACAAGGCGTACAGACACTTGGCCGGTTTCAAGGGCCAGGAGTACGAGTACGAACGCCGCTGGCCCATTTCTGGGTCGCACAGACATCAGTACCGGCTTTACGCGTCGTACGTGGTTGTCGGGTACCTGGCCATCGTCTTGCCCGTCAATCTGTTGCGGCTGTACCTGCTGTACAGGTACGAGGAGTTTGGTGACTCGAAACTTCTACTATTCTTCTTCAACATGTACTCGCAGAACTGGAGCATGTGCTGCATGGAGACGCACTTTGCCATCCTGTGCTTCGGCGTTTACCTAAAGTTCCGAGCCATTAACGACGAGCTGTCGGCTGTCCGGTCGGACGTCATGGTCAGCAACAGGTATCCGATGGCGCTCCGGTCGTCGTCGTCAACGGCATCCGCGGTCACGTCCGTATTGCAAGACCCGCGTGGCCGGCCGATGGAGACGGCTGTCGAGGAACTCAGGGTCAGGCACAGGCTGACGCGCGAATCGATCGAACAGCTCAACAACATGTTCGGCGGCCAACTGGCTCTGTCACTCATCACCCTGTGCGTGATGATGCTGTTTGACATCTACAACGAAGCTTTTCGCGTGGGAACCACGGTTTCTAGGTCGAAGTTCATCTTCGGCTGGATTCTCCAGTATCTGTTCCGGTTTTTCGTGATCGTTATTACGGCACACAGCACGACCCAAGAGGTGAGAGTGACCGATGTGTGCAAAATCTCGATATAATGTATTATTATATAATAAATAATAATATTAGGTATAGGTATTTTCGGTCAGATTTTCAGGTTTTGTGGATTTAATAAAATTAAATACATTGTACCTATATCTACTTTGTGTAATGATCTAAAAAAAAGAATAGTTCCACGTTTTCTAATAACAATTTAATTAAAAGTTTTATCTCTATTATAAATATATAATAGTAATAATAAATTATTAAATCATTTATACTTTAATATTTTTTTTCAAATATATTTACAGACAGAACTTTACTTTTGTTAAAATAATACGTTAATATCACTCAAGTAGTCAAGTGTAACAATAATACCTACGTCCTACATATTTGTACATTTTTCAGGGTTATAAAACTAAAGTGCTTGTAACAGAAATAAATAATCGGCATTTAAACAACAGTACGAAACACGAGGTCTGTTCATTCGTTGTAATATAATATTGGAAATAATAAATATTTTTATAGTTATAGTATCAGTTTGCATGAATTTTTCAGTTGCAATTGTTTTTGAAACAAATGAATCACCAATCTATTGATATAACTGCGTGTGACTGTTTCACATTAAACGGCCATCTCATCGCTTCGGTAAGTTTTTACTTCAAGAATAATGTGTTATTAGAAAACTGTTTTATTACTATTATTTATTCTCTCATTATTAAATTTCTATGGGATAAAAACATTATTACTCTTATTCAAAGCATTTTTAATTGTGTAGAAATATAAATATTATCGACTACCTATTTACCAAAATTTGTGTAATTTTAGGCCATTGCTGTCGGTACCACATATCTCTTCGTTTTAATACAATTTCACTCAGAAATTATGCAATTTACGGAAACCCAAAAATCGTAAATATTTTTAGAAAACGGATTAGTAAGATAATATTTCATATTTACGTTAGAGTTAGACACGTTCTTAAATACAGTAGCGTATTTATGAGGGGGGAGGATGCTGGAGGTTTCCACCCTCCCCCACCAGGGATTGATGAATCATGAATTTAGTAAATAAGAACAGAAAGCTTGATTTAATTTTATAATTTGATTATATTTATACACACAAATATATATTGTAATAAATTTTTCACGCACCCCCCCCCCCCCCCCCCACAAAAAAAAAGTAAATACGCCACTGCTTAAGTATATTTATTATATTGTGGACTCTATAAAGCTTAAAAATAGTTATAAATACTTACCTACCTTAAAAAATCATAATAATAATAATATGTTTACCTATTCTAATAACGAGTAAAAAAAAAGAAACAGTTTTTTTGTTTTTATACCAACCAATTATCTACAAAGAAACAACATTATAAATTATTTACTTGTATTTTTAAACCACTAAGTAACCAAAATATATAACGTTATTTCAACATTGACGTAATAAATTAATAGCTTGTAGTTTGTAGCTATTATGTGTGGTGTGCACACAATGCACATTAAAGTCATTGCATACATGTATAAATTAAAGAAGAATTGTAATAATATTTAAAAACTGCATAATATGATATGCCCATGTATATAACTTGAACTAATAATTATTTGTATGTGAAGAAAAAAAATTGCTCCGATATGTATCGATAAAAATATTTATGTCATACACTTTATTACTTTAACCTATGCATCACTATATTATCTCGAATGCACAGTATGAATTTATTAACTTCATTCCAAAAATATTTTACCTTAATCAATGCAATAGTGCTTTTAATAACCTGCGTTTTCAATTTTGTAATGTCGCCGTTAGTATTATGCCTGTTGGACGGAAATTGCGCAGGAGTGACGTTCACCTCGATGCAAGGCATGTACTCCAAAATGATAGCTGTGGCCTGTTTCTTATCGTTATCCACATTGCTGTGTAAGTACTGTACAATGATGCCGGTTTACGAGAAAAACATTGAAGCCTACGAGGTGTACTCGCCAACGACCGACAAAGAACATCGAAATCACTCGCTGTTCTTTTTGTTACTGACCGTTTTGTATCTGTCCGTTATATTGCCCATCAATATATTGAGGCTATTATTGATGTACATAAATGACTCGGGTTCTGTAATTTTGGTGTTTTTCGTGTTCATGTATCTGGAAAATATTGGAATGTGCATGATTGAAACGTATTTCATAACTCTGTGCCACACGCTGGACAACAAGTTTTTTAAAATCAACCGTGACCTGGAACGTCTTGGTTTGGAAATCATGCATCCGTCAATGAGCATCTTCGAAAAGACGGTTGCTATCGGACATCGAGTGGTCTACGATGGTGACTTTTACGGATCTAACGACCACTCGATTGCAAATGCCATGGAAATAATACGTATCAGACACCGGTTGATTCGAGATGCTGTCTACGTGTTGATCGATTTGTTTGGCATACCGATAGCTTTGTCGTTGCTTACTTTGTGTGTAATGACGCTATTTGACATTTATTATCAAGTTTCCAACATAATGGGTGCCAGTTCGAGGCCGTTGATATTTATTTACATGTGGTTACTGCAGTATTCCATCAGATTTTACATAATAGTAATAGCAGCTCACAATATGACTAAACAGGTAAATTTACTATTCGCGTGTATAAAAATGTATAACACTTATTATATATTTATTATTGGTCATTACTCATTAGGTACTCATTATATTCTAACAATAGCTCTAAACCTAAAATACGCATATAATTTATATACAAATGTATTGTTGCACAAGATATGCTTACTAAATCTAGGTTAAAAATAGGCGATTTCAAATAACATAATTTTAATAAATCAAAAAAGAAATCACAAAATACAAAATGTCTGTGAATTTCAATTAATTTCTCATTCCAAAAATCCTCAATATTATACGTTTAAAATACCTTTGTTCTTTCCTATGTATAAACATAATTAGATTACCCGCAGCTAATGATTAATAGCCTAATAAGAAATATTGCTTAAAAAATAACTTTATTGGTATCTAATTATAAAATAATTTAATGCAAATAAATATGTACCTATATATTAAACTATTAAATTAGGAAAACAATACAATTTTAAATTTTGAAATACTACAGTTATGATGGGAATAGATTGAGTGTGGACAAAACAAAAATGTGAAAATTTGTGTTAAGAGTGTACTGAGAATTAGCTAAAATATTTAAAGAACTAATTAAAGCAAAAAAAACTTAAGCTTGTCTATACCAACATTAATTTAAATATATTAAAAATGAATTATTATTAAAAATAAATTGAGTTTATTTACTAACGACGATTATTCCTATAATACCTACCTTACTGTCTATTATAATTTATAATACCTGTTGGCTGTTACCTATATAATATATAATTGTGTATTTTGTTTGTTTTGTATGAGTTTTCATTTTATGTATTATTATTACAGTTTAGCGTCAATCATCTGTATGTCAATTATTCGAAATATTTACAATTTAATACTTATAATACAGGTATTATTTTAGAAGTATATTCTATATAGGTATTCATATTTATAACGTTTTTTTTTTATTCCTTCGCACCAACACAATTATTTGTCGACAAGTAAAATGTTTTTATTTTTGACGTTGATTCAAGTTCATTAGCCTTAGATTGTATTAGGTATTTAAGTGTATAATATAATCTATATTAGTTACTTAATAATTAATATACATTATAGTATTATACCTACTACTTACATAGAGATTACTGATTAGAGTATTAGATTATTAGAGAGAGGTATAATCTAATATAATATTATAGAAATACAATTTAGTTGTTCCTTTAAATTGTTTTATTAATTGATATTGACATACAAATGGACATTTATTTGAAAAAACACCATTCTATTTGAAGATTAGAACAGTTTTTAATAATTTTAAGGAATTTTTCATATAATACTAGATAATAGGTATAATTAGGTTTTATGTAAAATTTCGTTTCTTTTAAACAAGTATTGTATTGGTCATTGGTGTGTATATGGATGTAGAAAATAGTACTTATGTTGAATCTAATCATTTATTTTGGATTTAGTGGGTGACCGGTGATTTAATTTAGTAGCTTACAAATTAGTATGAATAATCTCAAAAAAATTAAATTTAAATAAAACAAAAATATTATTGGTCAATGTTGATAGTTGACCAACTAAAAAATAACAGATTATTTATCAACGCGAAGTATTAAATAAGTCTGGATTTTATATACATATAGATAATTAAAATAACCAAATATAAATAGGCCGCTAGACTCTAGCGGCTAGAGTATAATATTACACGGAAACGAACATTGTGAACCCCGTAAATACCAGGATGGGATCGCAATGTAAAAGATACACTTCTTTCATTTTGACATATTGATGACATTTAAACATAAAATCTCTAAATATTCCGTGCTAGAAAGATAACTATCCATTGTCTTTTTAATTTTTATCTCTCTTCCCTATTCCGGAGAGCAACATCATGGGTTATTACTTATTAGTACTTATAGGAGTCACTGTAGCATATTAATTTTTTGAAATAATTATTTCATTGCCTATAAATTAACTGACGTATTCGCACGTGAACGATGTGTAAATATAAAGACTCAACCATGTACGTACATTACTATATTTATGAAGGCCCGGCGCAAGGCTAATGACGCCACAGGCCAAAATGCCAACTGGCGCCTTTTTCATACAATCCATAATATCATAATTAGGGCTTGGAACTTAAGTCATTTGCTTATTTTTATGAATTGACTTAAAATGTAGCAGAGTGCTATGGAAGTGGATGTCATGTTACAACACGTCATATTTTGAAATTTGAAAGTACTTTTTTTGCCTTTTCAACGATTTTTTAAAAAGATGCTTATTTCCATTTTTTCTAATTATTTTTGCTTTTTGACCAGACCAAGTTTTCTACTTTTTATAGTTTTTTTAGAATATCGCTCGGAAAATATCTATAAACAATAAGGCAAAATGTATCGAAAGTGAAGTTTGATTTTTTTTTATAATATAAAGATTTATTGATTTTTTTTGATTTTTACCTAGTGCATACGTTTATTTATCTTACTAAATATACAATAGTATTATAAATACTAGTTTCATTTAGTAGTTTTACTTATGCCATTACGAGGGATACGAGTGGGCTGATAATACATAGTGTTCTGCTGGGACGGTTTAAAATATGTGCTGCATCTGTAAATCTTATCCTATAGTTACCTACAACTTATAGGACTTTCGTTAAAAATAACGGGTTCTCTATTATTTCATATTTTACTTGCATAGTTTTATATATTTGATATTTTTATGTACCTACGCACTAGTGTACTAGTATAAAGGTGATAACCGATAAGTTATAGGTATAAGTATTAAAATAAGTAATAAGTTGCTATGCTTTTTGTTAGCTGTAAAATCAAAAATATTTAAAAATAAATATATTTGTGAAAATTGTTTCATATTATAATACCGTTTATATATGTTTATGATTATTTTATCATTAAGAACCTAGTTCATATTATGAGTCTTATTTTTAAAATAATTTAATATTTAAAGGGTGCAACCAGTAAAATAAACATGAATAATTAATAGGTAAATAATACCATTGTTTATGCATTTTTGATATGCCTTGACGTTAACATATACACGTGGTTTGTAAGTTATGAAATAATATACAAAATATTATAATATTGCCTTAAAATTATTCAAAAGTATAGTATGGGTAGAAACTCTTAAAAATAATCATTTAAGTAGGTAATAATGTTTCGTCCAATACCGAAATGGTCAGTTTTTATTTTTGATATTTTTAGTGTTCTATCTGTTAATCACAACAAATGGCAAACGACTTACTCAATGTTGTTAATTATGTCTTGTATTTATGTTGTCTACACTACACCTCAAATTGTGTGCATATTGGAAAACAACTGTGACGGCTCAATATCAACGATTTTAAAAGGGCTGTTTGCGAGGGTCGTGGCTGTGACTTGTTTGGTATCAAGATGTGTTATTTTTTTAAAGGGTAAAACTCATCTGGTAAATTACAAGAAAAATATGGATGATTTCCATATATTTACACCAATGACATCTTCCGAAACAGATAAGTTGAAAAAAATGTCATCTCGAGTCGTTCTATGTTGCATATTACTAACTGTACCTATTAATGTGTGCAGATTATGGATTTTATATTATGCAGCAAAACAAACCGTTCCGTTTGTTATTTTAGTGTATCTACAAAACTTCAGCATGTATTGTATAGAAACTCATTTTACCGTATTGTGTTATATTCTTTATCAAAAGATAGTTGGGATAAACAATGATTTAATGGCACTTAAGATTAATACGATTGTGCGTAACAAATATCCGTTCGTATCACAGACTGGAGAGAGATATGGAAAAAACGATAACACTATTGAATACAATAGAGAGGTTTTTCAGTCTCTGATAGCCGGCTATCCAATGACTGATTTTTTGGAAAACCTAAAAGCAAAACATAAATTAGTTTGTCAAGCTGTAAAAAATTTAAATAACACGTTTGGAATTCATTTGGGGTTGTCATCATGTGCATTGTGTTTATACACATTATTTGACTTATATTATCACATGCAAGCAATATGGAAACATTCGAAGTATAAGATACTAGTCTACTGCTGGATTATACAATACTTCGTTAGATTTTTACTTATTACTGTCCTAGCACATTTAACAACGAAACAGGTAATTTTAAAGATATATTAAAAAGCACCTATCTACTATATTTGGTGTCAAGCTCACCAAAGTTGCAATCAAAGCAGTAAAACGAATACATTAGTATAATTGAGTAATTGTAATTAATATTGTATATTTAAAGTGGGAATATTTTATAAAAAAATATTTCTTATCCGTTTGGTCGGTTTTTCTGATACTATATAATAAGAGGCACTGAACATTTTTTAAAATAATCCTTTTAAAGTAACACATATGTTAATTTTATAACCCATGAAGCCTTTAAGAAAGTTTTGCGGGATCTTATCTTATAAAAAGATACTAAACTAATTACTTATTACATATGAATATATAATAATTGAAAAATTGTATAAAAAATATAAAAATGGTACGCTCTATTTTTACGTATTTATAATAATTATCTATTTACACATTTAAAGAATAGGAGGCAGTATCATTTCCAGATTAATTTTAGGGGGGGGAGGAGGCACACACTGTCTAAAATTTAATAAGACATATTATTATTATAGTATGCGTTCATGAACAAATAAATATAAATCTTTAAAACAAAAAATAGTAAATACGGCCAATGAGGGGGGGATGACCCTGTTCCCACCTGGATACGCCAATGATAAGAGGCACATATATACACTGTAAAATAATTTATTTTCAGTTTTAAAAATAATTAAATATCACAGTTATAATACTTTTGGAAAGTATATCTCGTGTATAAAATAATACATATATTGTAAAAATATATAACCTTATTTAATCATTATATGTAATTGAAAATGTTTGTTTTAGGCACTCAAATCGAAAATACTTATAACGGATATAAACAATCGTTATTTAGATAATAATACTAAAGAAGAAGTAAGTCTGATTACACAAATTATGGTATTTATAAGAATTGAATACTGTATATATTTATTGTTATTTACAGTTACAAATTTTCCTAAACCAAATTTCCAGTTGTTCGATTGAATTTACTGCTGGCGATTTCTTCACATTAAACACTCATCTAATCACATCTGTAAGTTGATTATACAATTAAATTATATGATACAAATATTTTTAAACTATTAAAAACTAGTTTTTTCTACTGAGTATGGAAATGTGGTTTATATAATTATTTTGAATGTTTTTTGTTTGTAGGCAATTGCAGCTGGTACGACATATCTCGTTATTTTATTACAATTCAATTCATAGAACGATGTTAGGTACTGAAAACAGTACATATTTATGATATTAATCATATTTCAACTAATTTCTGAAATATTTTATTTCATTTTTAAATAATAATATTATCAGTAAATTAATAAAATATGTAATACTTTTTCATATTGTATACTAATAAATATAGTTTAATTTACTTAAATTTAAATGCATATTATATTATTTTTTGGTATTTCCCCAAGTTATAAAAAAGGGAAGAATCTATCACTTGGACTATATTGTTGATAATTTATAAATAATAATACAATATTATTATATGACGTAGGTAAAATATTATAAACATTTATTAACATTGTTGACACAGGTATAAAGAAAATCATCAGTTATTAATTTTAACTAAAAATAATTAAAAATATGTATGTACTTATAAGAATTTTAGAAGTATCAATACGTTCAATGTAACAGTAAATATTACAGAATTTAATAAAATCAACTTTTGATTTTTTTAGTTTTAAAAAATCTTTACACTTTAAGGATTGGAGTATATCTGATTATGAAGTCTTATTGTTAAATATTTTTTAGTGCCTAACTGTCGTTTGTTTGGTTTTCTTATAGTAGTCACTGGTGCTGGTTACTAAAATTATTTGTTGGACATAACTTTAATTATGATCATTTAAGTGTATACATTATTATTTATTTACGGGCTGTGAGAGGCGATGCGGAAATTACGGTGGACAGCGTCTTGCCGACTAAGGGTGTCGAGGTAATAGGAACAATTTTGGCCAGTTTGTCGGTTGGCTTTGATCCGGATGTAACACCCGTACAACGCCTGCCATACCGACGACAACATGTTACCGTGGTGTGGCAAAACTACAAGCGTGATGATGTATTGGGTAGGTATGCACCCAATGCGAATAGCGTCCGGAGCTTGGCCCTTAGCCGAAGGCATCGGACAGGATGACGACGACGAAAGGACGGAGGGGATACGAGAAAGGGAATAGACTGTGCTCGGTGGTATGTTGCCCACGTACAGTGGGGGGGAGGGAGCTAAAGGTGAAGCCCCCACCCATTGCCCGTATTATTATTTTTGTTTGTAAATCTACCAACGATTTAATATAGCGTGTATTTACCCATTTATTAGAACCACGGACTAAGATATTAATAAATATTATATAGGTATTATATTATCTTAGTCTGTGATTACGACCACAGTCCATAGATGGGTATCTATAATTTTCTATAGTTATAAATTATAATATAAATTTATATATAGTTTCTTCATATATTTTTTATTTATTTTATGCTTAATTAAGTATTTAAGTAAGAAACAAAAAAAGCAACTATTTTAATTTTTAAACCAATGCGCTTGTTAAAACTGAGTATTTTTTTATTTTCAAGCCCTTCCCCCCATTGTAAAATCCTACGTACGCCACTACCCACGTACATTCTCCGATCACCCGCGGTCGCCATAAGCTCGTAGTCACCCGAATTCTAAAGTCAGGTGGAGCGATAACGACGACACGGTGGCTAGCGGTACTGTCGCGGGTAAATATTCGCCCCTACGGTACCAACTACCGACGATGGTGATGACGACTTGTAACGACGGCGGCGGAGACTTAGTTCACAGAGCGAGTCTCGCCACTAGTCACCGCCGGTTCCGTAAAATCAATTATTCGCTCGTTTTGTGTTTCGATCATCGGCGTTTGTCACCAGAATCGTCATCTACAGTGTCAACGCGTACAACATCGCGTACAGCCCTATTGTCTTAAACCGTTGCTCTCGTGACCGAAGCAGTCGAGCCTAGTGCGAAGTCACCTTCCGTAATGGTCGACGCATCATGTGCTCGAGTAAACGCCCTCGCGACACTTGTTTGCTGTAGGACCGGTCACGAATTGGATTTATTCAAAAATAAAAAAACATTTTTGATAAACCAATTGAATAAAAAATAAAAATAACTTATCATTTATATTATTAATTAAGTACGGAATGTAAATAATAGAAACTATAAATTCGAATAAAATTATTATAGTATTCAATATATTTCGTTTACAAAATTATTAGGACTTTGTTCGGAATAAGCGGTGACTATATTAGGTATATATACATTTTTTTAGTAGAAAACTATAAACTTAATATTACTTCCAGGAATAAACAAAACAACTTCAAACACTATTAAGAACAATATTATTTATAGTATTATAGTTGCATTATTATTACATTATAAATATTTGCAAAATACTAGTGAAATAAGACTGGAAGGATCTATTCCCTTCATCCCACCTTAAAATTATACATTCTAAACGCCAAATAACCATTGGAATGAATTTAAAATAAAACTTTTATCAAAACTAGTCACCACTCAATCAGTATATTTTAATATAAATATACAACAAAATAAAGGAAGACGAGAAATTACATTTTTTGTTTACCTTACGGGAAATCGCAATAGGTGTGACAAATCACAATATTATTTAGTACGTACCTAGTAATTATTTAGTGTATAATAAACAACTTTAAATATTTCGTATATTACCATTCAAAACAATTTTTAAAAAGTTCGTTTCGAGGCATATTGTATACAAATATTACAAACCCACTCGAGTGCGGACCAATAGCCATATTTTGTATTGTTATGTATAATTAACCCAACCCAACCTATGTAGAGTACTCAATCGTTGTCAATAGCCACGCGTAACCACTTATTCATACTTAAACCGCAAACACGCCGGAATGTTCGTTGCTGTTTACGTTTGTGCGGTGTACGCAATCGTCCGGGCGGCAGTCTCGACCGGCACGCAAACTACCGTGCGATAAACCACCCCGTCATACGATTGGTGTTACACACATATGCACACTCACACGCATAATACGCGCGCGCGTCGGACGACGATGTTCAAGTTCAACGCGTTCGTCGGCCGCTGCCGCCGACGACTCGAAGCATTGTTCTCGTTGATACTGATCACCGGGTGCCTGTTCAACATCGCGCTGTCGCCGTACTGCATGTGCGCGATGGAGTCGTGTCACAATCAAGTGACTGCGGTCCTGGTGCAGGTCAACACCGTACTGCCCCGGACCTTGGCCGTCGTGTGCCTCGTGTCCCGCGTGAAGACAATGTTGCACAACGCGAGCGGCGCGTTCCGCAAGTACGAGTACCGGACACGCGAGTACAAGACGTGTTTCCCGGACGGGGCCGGCAGCGTTTTCGTCGCGTTCATAGTGTCCGTGTACGCGGTCACCATATTGCCGACGAACGCGTACCGCGTGTACATGATCCACCGGGACGTCCGTGACCACACCGTCACCGCGTTCTTCGTGCTCATGTACGCCCAGAATCTTTGCACGTGCTCGTCGGAAATCCACTACGTGGCGCGCTGTTTTGGGCTGTACCGGCGGTTCTGCCGGATCAACGAGGACGTGTTCGCGCTCAAGAGGGCGACGATCGTCGCTAACCGGTACCCGTCCGTGTTGCTGCAGTCGGCAGGCGGAAGCGGCTACAACGGATGCCGCCGCAGCCGCAAGACGACGTCCGCCCCGCTAGTGTCATCCGCGGCCGAGATCACGCGTCCCACGGCCGTCAACGTCGAACTGCTCCGGATGAGACACCAGTGCGTCCGGGAAGCGGTCGGCGACCTCAACGACCTTTACGGCGTCCAACTGCTGTTGTCCCTGTGCGTCCTGTGCGTGATGACCGTGATCGACGGCTATGGAGAGATATTCGGCGTGTACACGCTAGCCCAGTCACAAGTTTTCTTGTACTCGTGGCTGACACACTATTTGTTCAGATTTTGTGCGATCGTGTTGACGACGCATTTCACGACGAAACAGGTGTTGAGCCTGTGAATACGTTTTAAACTGTACACTATTATAGAATAACCTCGTATCACACATTGCTTGTTAGTCGTTACACGCACTAATACCTATAACGCCTTTCCCTAATAAAATAAAATGACCCAAAAATCGATTAGTCCGACACTGTTAACACGATGTAGTGAGATACGATGTCTCGATTGCATACATTTATCATCTCACTCGGACGTTCCTTTTATCATTATTCAATGACTCATATGGTTTGTACGTACGTATATCTTAAGGTCAGGTATGTATTGGTAAAAAGGTCTTGGGTATACGCCATTTTTTCTAAATAAATAACCTCAAAGAATGTTCTTGCTACACTCAAAGACAATAACACTATCTGTTACTCCTAGTACTACGGCTTTATTTTTCTCCTTATTTAACCGAATTAAGTTTAAACCAGATTTAGTCTGTAGAAAAGTCGTCATCATAACGACTACTCGGATGATTTTTATACCCTATACTAATAAATATATTAAAAATATATAATATAATCAAAATGAAATCGTGATTCGACGGCCAACTTGTGCGCATGAGCGTGGCTTTACTACGCAGCAGCCGTATAGATAGTTGACTCGATAAGGACGAAAACTGGTCGCCGCCGAGTCACGATCTCATTTTGAACAGAGTATAGACTGGATCAATATTTAAAGGTTGGACGTAAAACAATTGCAGAGAAAAATATAACACAATTGTGTTATTGCAAGTTATATTAAAATAAACATAAAATACTTTACTGAGGTCTGCCGTCTGCACAATAGTCGTTCGTCTCTCCGCATACGATCGTCCACCTGCCGAACTCTATTATGTCAGCATTAGAACTCACGCACGGCAGCGGCGGCGTTTAAATTTAATCCGAACACTACATAAATAATATTTATGTGCTGAGGCACAATTTACTTCTCGGGCCCGACCTGTGTTATAGTAATTTACATATTAAAACATATATTATATAATATATCTTATGACTGTATTGTAAATCTATAGTTTACATCAGTAGGAAACATATGACATTATATTACTGTAAGAATAAAAGTAAAATAAATGGCTTTAATAGCTATATTAAAAAACCATATCATAAAATTATGAAATATTTTTAATGATATATGCTGAATATCGTTTTCCGTATATAATGATATAAAATTGAAATACAATTTAACATACCAGCTATAAATTATAATAGTGATCCACTTAGCACCTAATATACAGTATAGTCAGCGTCGGATTACCCTACAGCAAAGTAATCAGATTGGAGCGGCAAATTTGCCGCACTAAAGAAAACTGTATTTATAATATTATATTATAATTTGAGACGGTGGCAAATGTCCTGCTTTTTTTTTTTTATTGGAAAGAGGCTTCAACAACTAAGGTTATTAGCCTTGTAAGTATTACATAGTGAGTGTTACATTAATTATGAATTATAAGATACAAGTTGTAACATATAAATATTTTTGAGACATATAAAATTTTTCATAATGTGCATGTTGAAAATAATGATTTATAAGTTATTTATAATATTAATTTTTGTGAGGAAATTTAATATTTTTGTGCTGTAGTCTTCATTTAGTGCTTCTTCTAGGTTGCTTGGTATCGATAGTGTGTTTCGTATGTTCTGGAATGCTGGGCAGTCTTGGATAATATGTTGTATGGATAGGTTTTCATGGCATTCTTTGCAGATAGGAGGTGGGTCTTTACTTATTAGGAAAGCATGTGTCAGAAAAGAATGTCCAATTCTTAGTCTGGTTAGAGCAACTTCGTGTCGTCTGCTTAGGTTTTGCGGGATGTGCCACTTTTTTGTGCATTTTTTAATCTTTTTAAGTTTGTTGGAAGGTGGAACGGAATCCCAGTGGCTTTGCCATACCGTGTTTGTTTTTTGTCTAATTGATAGTATTATGTCATTAACTGGGATGTCAGTGATTGTAGGGAGGGCGATTGTTTTGGTTGCTTTATCTGCTGACGTGTCGGCCATTTCATTTCCGGCGATACCCATGACCTGCTTGTAGGCGACAAATTGCTTAATCCGCCACTGAGCAGAGTGGTACCCATTTTAAACATAACTACCTAAGTATGAAACTATTAATACGAAAACAATTTCTTGTAGTTATTTACTATATTTTTAGGTAATATAAAAGTACATATAATAGTTTATTTTAACGATATCAAGTCTAAGCCTAAATTATTTGAATCTGCACCACACCTCCATATTATCGTTATATACCACATCAATACGCGATCAGTCTTTCGGAACGTCATAAAATGTAGCGCCCGACCGACGATCTCCAATCATAATGCGCGCGTGTGACTTTATCTGTGAGTATCTATATTATATACCAATAATGTTATTTTTTTTTCCTGCCTCGATTTCCTTGATGGCTACACTTGTAAGTTTTTGTAAGTAGACCTAATGAGGAATTTTCGTTCAAGCGGCTATCAATTTTTTAGAGAATATTATTTACTTTCTAATGTTAGTAGATGGGAACTAAGAGGTAGCACCTTTTTTTTTAAAAAAAATCGTATTATTAAAATAATAATTATTATTCTGTATTTATAAAATATTTCATATTATAATATACTCACTATTTTTATCTTTTAGGCGTATAGAACAAAAACTTTAACAACTGATATAAACAATCGACATTTAGATACCAGCACAAAGGAAGAGGTAAAATGAAATATTTTTATATTTTTTATAATGAATATCAATAATTTTTGTTCATAAAATTCTAGTTAAACTTATTTTCCAATCAAATTATACGTCATTCAATGGAATTCACTACCTGTGATTTTTTCACATTAAATGCTCATTTCATTACTTCTGTAAGTTAACATATTTTATTTTAAAATATGTATTTAGTCAAGATACATAATTGTAAACGATAGTAGAAAAATATTAAAGCATTATGTTTAAGTTTAAACTATCACTATATGTAACAAATATTTGCAATATGCACCAAAAATGTGTATTCGAGTATATCTATACGTATATTGTATAAGTATAATTTCGATAAAATGAAAATAAAAAACTTTAAGAATTTATTAGCAAAATATTTATAATATTGTATAAGGTTATAAGGAAATTATATTACAAACTTATGCAGTTATACTATATTTTTACTAGTCGTAAAAATTATTTTCTAATATGAATTATTATTTTATTTATAGACTATTGCTGCAGTCACAACATATTTCATTGTGTTATTACAATATGTTCACTAAAATAAAAAAAAATTGTAATAATACGAGAAAATAAATACATAAGTAAAATAGTAATATGATTTTGGTAGGTATGATGTATGTTTTAGTTTTTTTTTATTACCTATAGGTTTTATCCTAATATTTAATAATATTATATTATATAATATATAGTTTACTGTTTAGTAATATATATTATTTTATGTAAAATTTTTATAAATATTATATATAATTATATTATAATTTTATTTTTTCATATTATTATATAGTAAATTAATTTAAAATACTATAAAAGTATATAATATTGAAAAAACAATATATTATAAATTTTAACTAATACAGTGTACATAAATTAAACTAAAAACATTATTTTATCGCAGTGGTTCTCAAACTTTTTTTTTATATACCATTTAGGTATATTACCAATCAGTCGCGAACCACTCTAATCACTAAAAATAGAACGATCCAAATTGTACAGTTAATACATTTATTTTAAATATTAAGGTAGTAAAATACTACAACTACAGTATTATTATTTTTTATTTATTAGTTTTTTTTAAATAAGATGAATTAAATAATTGAATGGGTTTATTATCCCAAAACGGCCCTCCGCGTACCACTAGTGGTACGCGTACCACAGTTTGTGAACCACTGCTTTATCGTAAGATTAATCTTGTACTCGTGTAATATTTTAGTATTTTGTAAAAAGTGTACCACAAAATTAAAATAAAATCTTATTATAATAGTATACGTATGTTGTAAATATTTTTTATTATTTTTATTATTATTCTTATAGAACCATTAAAATATAATTTTATTAAAACGTATTGTAAATCATTTTTTAATATTCTATAATATTTTAAATATTATTATAGTGATAATGTGGAATTGATCAATGTCTCATTTGGCGAAAAATAGTATTATTGAAAAAGTGCAACGAGTATTTTTGGAGATAACTGGTATTGACGGAAAAGGGAAAACTGAAAAGTACACTTCTGTGGATTTGTGTTACTCCTCCACAAAATACTTGACTATGGTGTGTACAAGGGCGTATTTAGGCGGGGTGATATGGGTGTTAAAATACCCCCCATTGGCTGTATTTTGTTATATTTTATCAAACTCCAAATTTACAGTGTAATTTGCTCAATACGAGTGTAAGATATAATCATTCATAATAAATTTTAGTTACATTATTTTTCCTAACGATCCTTGTCACTACATCTGAGAGTGTACGCTCCTTTTCAACACACCGTAGACTTAAAAGTTATTTAAGAAATACCGTTGGAGAAGACAGGCGAATGGCTTAGAATTAATGGATATTTATAGGTCTATTAAATTTTAAAACACCCCCGTAAAATAAAAGGGATACGCCACTGGGTGGTGTTTAATACGTTTTTAGAAATAACGATTGTTAAATAATTTATGAATAAATAATAATTATACCATTTTTAAGTTATTGAATAATGCATATGTTTTAAACAGAAAACAAATTTATAGTAGTAAATATGATAATAAACTCATTAAAAATAATGATACATCTTAATAATTACTTTGTTATTATTTCTTATCAAAATAGACAGCTACTTGGTCGTCACTTGATTCGCAATCCACCGCAAGGTTTCAAATAAATACTACATTTTTATAAACGTATTTGTGTAAAACATTAAAATATTCTATTTTAGCGATAATGTTTTATTTTATTAATACATTTTACGACAATATCGACCTAGTGATTTCCACAATAATAGTGTTATCGTGTGTCTATAGCTGTATAAATTCTACATATTATATGTGTAAACTAAATCATTGCAACACCTCAAAATCTACGATTATGATATCTATGTTTCCTCGAGCAGTTTCTATCGTATGTATGCTATCTCAATTAATGATTATGTACAAACATTTAAATTATATTGTTAAGTACGAAAAGAATATCAAAAGGTACGAAATGTACTATCCGATGGACGTTTATAAAGCAAATTTTCGTATTTTTGTTTTTGTGGTGGTATCTCTATGTGTTATTTTAATACTGCCGGCTAATGTGCTAAGAATTTATTTACTTTATGATAAATTTCGAGATTATACAATGGTTCTGTTTTTTTCAATTATGTATATGCAAAACGCAAGTGTGTGTATTACCGAACTAAAGTTTATTACTTATTGTTTTGGATTATATCTAAGATATCGATCTATCAACGAGGACATGGCTATTTTGAAGTCCAGAACGATTGTCATAAACAGATACCCGTCAGCATTAAATCCTGGAAAAAATAACAGAATTCGTGGTAATTTTGATTCTAATGACAATTTATGTCAAAAAATCAAAGAGTGCCAGTTGGTGAATAGTATCGAATCACTTAAGATGAGACATCGATTCGTCAGTGACTCTGTTAATGACTTGAACGATATATACAGCTTCCAATTGGCGCTGTCTCTATTTCTTTTGCTTGTAATGACATTGTTTGATATTTACGAAGTCGTGTTATCAGATTTTAATATGTTTCAAACACATTGGATGCTATGTATGTGGTTGTTGCAGTATGCATTTAGATTTTGTATGATTGTATTGACAACACATATTACTACAAAACAGGTAATTATTGACAATTTTTTTTTAAATATACTATAATATGTTATTTAATTTAAAAAAAAAATTGATCTAGAACTTATAAACATCTTTAAAAACATATTTTAAGTATTTAATTTTTATAAATATTTTTTATTATATAGGTATACTATATGCATTATGCATAAATAATTTTTCATTTTGTAGGTATATGATAAGGATTGACAAACAATTATCGCGGAGGAAATACAAAAACTAAAATGTCTATGATATATAATATTATATATCAATCAACGTGTGTTTAAAAGATAATTTTTTAAAGCTATACTAAATAGTATAATATTATTAAGTCGGTATAAATGTTACTGTTAATAACGTAAGGCAATAACCTAAATGCCTAGTCAATATCATAAATTCCTAACATTCATAGACGATATAGTTAATGCCTAAGCATTAGCTTACAATGACTTTTTAACATCCGTGGCATTATAGAAAATATTTTGTTAACACATTTGCAATGATGATTAGGAAATTACTCGGTAATTTTCGGTAGACAATATTGATAATTTTGTTCGCAAACTATTTTAAGTGGGTCAGAAATATTAAAATATAAGATTATTTATTTTCACAATTTTATGTATTATGACACTTTGAATTGCATAAAAATTACCTTTTTTTTAAGTAATCTATTACTTTTGCATAAATCATTATGCAATACTTTGTTTAACATTATTATATATTATGTCTGAAAAATCCAGGAATTTTATCAGTCATTGCGTGTGAAATATTTCTAAATGAATAATTGTCTGAAAATAATGGACATTAACGTTATTTCCTAGTCAATATAGTATATTGTTTAATTTGATAGGAAATATCGTTATTGACTGCAATCAATGTTAATTCCTTAATTTACTTTTTTGCCGGTAAAATATGTATACATATATGTGTAGTTGTGTAAATGTATTGCACAAAATGGAATTACAATAATTAAAATAAATTAACACGTGATCTTAGACGTTAAATTTACTTTTATTAATACAAGTATACAAGTATACAACCCTCATATTAGATTTCATTTTCATTCATTTCATGATACGTATTTTATATATATCTTATTCTATTTTAGACTATATGCTTTATAATTGTTTTTTTTTCAAGGCAAACAAATCAAAAACGATTTTAACTGATATAAATAATCGGTATACAGACAACAATACAAAAGAAGAGGTGAGCAATGGCAGTAAACATTGTAGGGAGGTGATTTCCTAGATTGAATCTCCCTCCCTCACGGTACTTAGTTAAGAATAAAACGTAAATATACCAGACATCTAGAAATTGAATGAAACCAATATTATTTTGTATATCTATATTTTAATATTTTATACCATGTATAAATTCACTCTGCCTTCATTCTTGCAGTTTTGACAAAACTGATACTGAGTAATTTAGTAGTTAGCTGTACTTCTGTACCTACATACGATTTAACATAAACATTAACATGAATAACATATAATATAAACATTAATAGTATATACTATATACTATTATATTATAATATATACACTTGTAATAAACTATTTTCAAATTCTTTTTTTAGTTACAATTGTTTTTGAAGGAATTATGTAGTCGCACCGTGGAGTTTACAACGTATGATTTGTTTATACTAAACACACGAATAATTACATCTGTAAGTTTATTTATAATTATATAATACATAAATACATATAAATTCGTATTTATTAAAATATATAAAATAATGTGTAATGTGTGTACTTAATATAAAATATAAAAGTAAGTGGGTACCAAATAAGTCTTGGACATTCAACTCAGTCTAGTTATTATCAAAAAAAAAAAAGACTTTTCATATTCAATACGCCAAGTTACTGAATGTAATAGCAAAATCAAAACTATTGATATCTATTAGTATTAAGATTTGTTCTCGAAATTATGGAAATATGAAATTCGTAGACTCCTTATAAAATATTATCTAAATTTCGTGACATATTCTAAATCCATAAAAGAAATTTTAAAAACTTTCTCGCGAAAGTCGGGATAGTTATTCATAATTTTCTTTACTTTGTGTTTGTGTAGCGCTGAGTTCCAAACACTATAAATATTATATGATTTGATGTCTTGGACGTTATAAATTGCTTTAATATTAAAATATTGTGTTAATCATATAACGTTAATAAAACACCTGAAATTTTCAATATTTTACATTACTCTCTATTTGATTTTATATACTCATAATTTACAAAAACATTATTATAACGAGTATTTATAATACGCAAAATTGTATAACTTATTTTATCATAATATTAAATTGCTATATTAATTGAATGTAGTTATTATAACTTCTGCAGATTAAATATTATAATATATAATTGTTCGTTATAGGTTTCCTCAATTCTGCTTTAACGTATTGTGTTTTTGTTTTAACACATGCTAAATAACATACATTAATAATAGTATCATTTATTAATTAATATTACTTATTTTATTACATAGAGAATTATTTTACACTCTAATATATGTATATTATAATTATTTCAGGCCATAGTCGCGGGTACAACGTATCTTGTTATATTCTTACAGTTTCGTTAGATAACAAAACAAATTAAACTAATGCAACATTACTATTTAAGACTAGAAAATATATTTTATTTTAATTAAAAATTAAACTATGGACATTATAGTAAGTCACAATTTTTTAATAATTATTATTTTATACGTATAATTTATTAATTAACTTGTATGAAGAGATAGTGTTTTAAATTTTAAATTGTTTACATAAGTTAATAAAAAATATCAAGTGTAACCTCTAGATATTTTTTAAGAATGATCTTGGATGGATTTTTTAGGACATTTTAACACATTCAATATGTAATATATGTACCACTGTATGATAAACATTTTAAATATATTATACGAGTACAACTTTCTATGCGAGTTTAATAAAAATATTTTTTTTATACTATAATTGACTTGATTAAATATATTTGTCTAAAAAAAAAATGTAATCAAACTGACTTATTAAGTCTTAATAAGTTTTAAAATTTTCAAAAATTAAAAAAATATAGTTTATAATTAATTATTAGTTTATCATTTAATACATTGTAATCAAAGAACATATTATTTTATTCATGCAAGTGCATTTATAATATTAAAAATTAATTTATGAATAAACAACACTATTTTTCAATTACCAAATTGTATATAATATTGTTTTAATAATTTTAGATTCTGAACGGAGTAAATGTATTTATTTTACAATGATGTGTGTTTTTTTTTTTAAATTTTTTTTTTAATTTTTGTGTCTGTCATCACTTTTTGGAGTAGTAATAATGCTTCTATTTTTGACTTCAGCCCCTTTTTGAAAAGGAAAATTCATCTAGTTGGTACTTTGGGGGGTCAAAAGTAATAGTTTTCAAAAGCGTCGGGAAAAACCCTGAAAAAATTACGGAAAAACGGGAATTTTTACGCATAACAACTTTTTGACAAAATCGATTTTTTGATTTTGCTGTAACTCAAAAACGAATCATTGTAAATACTTGAAATTTTTACCAAATGTTTATATTAGCGTTATATATTTACGATTAAATTTTCAAAATATTTAGAAATTTTTTAAGCTACTTATAGACAATTGAAATTTTTGACTTTTTTAAGTTTTTTTTCTTAAAATGCCGATAAAAAAAATTTGGCTATCCAAAATATCTTTAAAATTTAATACAAGGTTTATTATAAAATGAAATTATCGTAGTAAAAAAAAATCAAAAATCGTTAGTCACAATTTTTTTTTATAAGCATTTAAAGTTCAAATATTTACGAAATATATCAAAATCGCGAAAATTTGCAAGGAATTTTGAAGTTGAAAATTCATAAAATTTTTTTGATATATACTTAAGTTTCAAAAATCCTATACAAGGTTATCCATAAGTTTTCCTTTAAGTAATTGTAAAAAAAAATTCTAGCGTCAATATAGAAAACATTTTATGAGCGTATGAAATTTAATTTTTTACGAAATCGCGTAAAATAACGATATATTACAATTTAAATATAAGTAATAACAATATAATATATCCAACTTTATCATTGACTGACAAATCATCTCCGTTCAGAATCGTTTTTCGTATACAATGATACCCGTCATTGCATTCAAATTTAACACATCCACACGACCAGTGACCAGTGACCTACTCTCCATCTCTACTATACAGCAGAGCGATACCCACTTGCCCACTTTTTTATACTTTTTTATAAATTAGGAAGAAAATAATGAAAATAAACTTTATTAAATATTCAGAAACATTCTGCTTAAAATTGACTTTTCCAGGTAGTAAACTTGTAATGTACATATAAAATGAGTATGAGTAAATAAACTTAATAGTACCTACATTATAATATTTTTTCTGCACCACGTAGTTTTTAATGTTTTTGTATATATATTTCCCTGCTCGTATAATTGTTTTGTTTTAATCCATTAAGGTTTTTATGTTTCATTATTTAACAATGTTTAAGTTCTATTTAAATAAACTAAAATTCTATCTAGAAATAATAATTTCTATAACTTTGGGTATGACATGTGTGTATAACTATCTAAATTCGCCTACATATATTTGTTTTTTGATCACTTGCAATGGCGCATTGGCAACATATATAAAATCTGCGTTCCCTCGATTAATTGCCATCGCATGTTTAGTCTCTAAAATTACGGATATATTCAAAAATTTAACTTATTATCCCGAGTATAATAAAAAAATTGAAGAATATGAACAATATTTTCCAATAATTGCTTCCAAAAAATCATCTCGGAATATTTTCATTATATTTATTGGAATTGGATATCTTAGTATCATACTGCCATTAAATATAATAAGACTTTATTTAATTTACTACAATGTGCAGTACATTAACACTTTCATTTTTTTTATGATGATGTACATACAAAATTTGAGCATTTGCCTGATTGAAATATATTTTATTGCACGTTGTTTTGGGTTGTATCAAAAATTTCAAATTATCAATGAAGAGTTAGCCTTGTTGAAGTCAGAAATTATATCTAAAAACAAATATCCAGTCGTATTGCAAAATGAAGTAGAGAGTAAAATTATTAATGATCCACAACTGCATACGTTAGCCAACAGTATTGAATTACTTAGAATGAAGCATCAGTTTGTTAGAAGTGCTTTACGAGACCTTAATAAGTTGTCTGGAACTCAAATAGGTTCGTCTTTAGTTTACTTATTTATTATGGTTTTATTCGATATCTATGGAGAAGTAATCACTAAAAATTCAAAAACAAGATCTAAAATATTGATTTACGGATGGCTATTGCAATACGCATTCAGATGTCTTGCAATTATTATTACAACACATTTCACCACAAAACAAGTAAGTTAGCTTGTATATTATTATTATTATTATTTGATTTTTATTATTAATATATTCACCTTAAATCGAATACATTGATAATTTGTATATTATTTACGGTTAGAATACATTTTTTACTAATAACTTATTAGTAATAAGTATAAAACTATAAAGATATATACAAAACTAGCTGTCCCCATGCATTTCGTTGCCCGTACAAAATGCATCCGTGTTAAATTTGGTTGCTTAATGCTAACATTTAGCGTGAGGATAAAATATATTTTTGGTTTTCTAATTTGGTGTATAGATGATATTTCTGACATATCAACTTAACATAACTGTCACGCCCACCATTGTATTTTTCTGTACATAAGATAGTAGAGCGAATTAAATAAACAGGCACCATCTCCTGTAATAGGTACAACGATGTGTGGTACCATTGCTGCATTCACATTTAAATATTATAATGATATATTAAAAATTAAAAATCTTTAATGATAAATATGTCAAATATGCACTTAAATATGCCTGTTTATTTTTATTTTTTGATATTTTTAATATCCTAGCAACCGCTTAGAAAAAATAACAAACAATTATTAAACAATTAAAAATACTTGAAATCTTGTACAGAGGTTCTTTAAGCAATATAGGGGCGCACTAATAATTTACTTTATCGGGCTGATTGTGAATCTAAACCATCCAGGGTATCACTCAAATGCATACAAAAAAATTCATTAGAATAGGTCCAGCCGTTTAGGAGGAGTTTAGTGATCGTATTACCATTTGGGCTACGCCCGTTTTATAATAATGATTTATTGATGTCATTTATAACTTTATAAGTCGAAATCTAACGTTTCTATAATTAATTGTATTGTACTTTTAACAAACTCAAGTCCATTAAATCTTTAAGTACATATTAAAAAATAAATCTGTACCTATATTAAAC
Source organism: Rhopalosiphum padi (assembly GCF_020882245.1). Taxonomy (NCBI): domain Eukaryota; kingdom Metazoa; phylum Arthropoda; class Insecta; order Hemiptera; family Aphididae; genus Rhopalosiphum; species Rhopalosiphum padi. The sequence goes on from NC_083598.1 coordinate 37,089,327, forward strand.
AAACATTATAGATAATATACCACAAATAATATCACATACGTTTAAATTTATAACACTATAATCTATTATATATTTATATCTATATATTTTTTTTAAATAGGAATCAAACTTTTTTTTTATTAATTCTCATTTAAAAAAAATGTATTACCACAGAATACTTCTTAAATGGTATAAAAATCTAAGTATTCATGAGTAATTAAAAGCATATATTATAATATACTGGAAAATTCTAAAATCAGAATTTAAATAAATTATTATTTATTATTAAAGGGAAAATGAGTCTAATCATACTTAATGAATCATCTTATATCGTGGACGTACCGATTGGCCGATAAATCAATTCGCCGACACCTGATTTGCCGACACCCGATTTTCCGACACACTATATTATGATGAATTATACTTACTAATTAAACTATATAATTTTTTATTGTTTTAAATTATTTGTATAAATCATGAACATTTTTCAAGTCAACTATTAATACTATAACTTAACCTTATAAGCTTCTGTTTTTTAAATTAAAATGAAACATTATTGCATCCAAGTATTCCAAAATACAAATCGTATCATCTTAAAATTATTCCACATATTTCTATATTAAATAGACAAATATCTGGATCCAAGTATGTTTCGGTAAAATAATTTAATAATTTTAGCACACCTAAAATAATAATAGTAAAATAATTAAGTTTTAAGTTCTAACAAATTACGTAAAAAGTTATATTTACTTTCTGACTGTGGTGCTTCACTATGAATTTCTGTCCAACAATTATCAATTTGTTCAATCGGAACTAAAGCTAATGCACAAAGACGACGAACAAGTTTTTGAATGATTACTAACTGTCAACTGACAAATGCCAATAATATCAAAGTATAGTTTTATCAACATTTTGATTGTAGATTGTAATATTCTAGATTACCACATAAAAATTATTTTTATATTTTATGAAACTACGTTTTGTCGGCGAATTGGGCCTGAATCTCTTGTATATAAATTATGTGTTTATTTTATTACATTATATAAACGCCAATCAATATAATATAACAAAACTATTACTTACTACTATATTATAAGACTTTTTTTTATTAATTTGAATCATCCATTACACTTTTTAATTTCGCTAACTATTAAAATATTTCTACAAAATTTTCATTTTTAGGCTTACAGTACAAAAATGCTTATAGCTGATATAAATAATCGATATTTAGATGAAACCACAAAAGAAGAGGTAAAACAATATATTTTTTAACTACTGTAATTATTGAATCACCTAATACTTTTAAAAATGTTTAATTTTTTTAGTTATACTTATTTTTTAATCAAATATATCATCATTCAGTGGAATTTACTTCGTGCGATTTGTTCACAATACACCCTCATCTTATAACTACAGTAAGTGATTCAATGGTTCAATTAATAAGCTTATTTTAATTAATTTGTTGTCATTTATTGTTATGAATTTACATATTAATAATATTTACGATATACAGTATGTATTCAATACTTTCATCGTTACTAAATAAACAAATTTGATTTTAAAATAGATAACAAATATGTATTTAATATTTTAATACGAAATATGATTCATAGTATTCCAAGAAATTTTCGCGTAAACAAATTTATTACCTATTCGTATATATTAACAATTTTTGACAAATATACAGAAAATATTAAAATCAATATTTACTCATTTATTTTATATATATTTATATATTAACTAGGTATAATAATTGCACATACAAAAAATATATTCTGCAATACAACACCAAAATTCCAATATAAAACGATTAAACATATAAAGTATGTGATATACGTCTGTAAAGTGTAAATTAGTTAACTTTAAACAAATTAAAAAACAATGATAATTTCTTTACATGTGTAACGTATCATGCATTTAATAATTCACTATTATAATATAATAGCCAATAGGTACATAAGTAAAAGTATTAATTAATTTAATTAAAACAACTATGTTTAAATGATTTATTGTAAATAGTTTTTAAAATATAATCATCATATTATTGTTTTATTTAAGTATAAAATGTACGAATATTATAAAAATGAAAGTTGACGTTGAATTAAAATATTATATGAACTGTGCTTATTTGATTTACTTATATGTACAAGTATTGATTAGACAAAATAAAAAATTTTTTTTTTTTTTTAGGCTTTTGCTACGGGAATAACGTATCTTGTTGTATTATTACAAGTTCATTAAACAATATAAATTGAAAATAATTAACATCAGTTACTTAGTTTCTAAACAAAAATTGTGTATCAGTACGCCGGCGAAACGCACAGAACTAATTAAAATATTAAAATATAATTTAAACATTAAATTGTTTGTATATTTATTTAACATGTGAATTATGAAGTTGAACATAAATTAATAAATTAACGATATAGATTACCATGGAAGAGTACTTAATTTTGAGAATATATCAGGGCAAATACCGAGAATAAAATTAAACTGTTTCTTTTCCAGTGTAATTATAATTTTAAAAACATATTTTAAAAATAATTATAACATTTAAAAATGATAAAAAGTATTATTAATTTATAATTATTATTGTTGTAATATAAATAGTATCATTATCAGTAGTATTATTAATTATTATACATTTTTTATTTTTTAGTATGAAAGTTTTTATAGTAAATAATAAATTAACAAACAACGTAAGTTAAAAAACAAAATTTAGTTATTATAGTATGAACAAAACATACCTATACTGAATAAAGAGTAAACAGAATTGTTGTTTTTATTTTACCTCAGTGACTAGAAACCATTCATATTTTAGGCCATTAGTGGGGATTCTACTTTTAAATACAAAATGATATAATTTTATAAAAGTGGTTAAACATAGGCAGTCAGGTAGTTTACAGACCATAATGTTTCATTTAATGAATAAATGGTCTACTTTGTTTTGGAACATTTTTAGTGTAATTTCTATCGATTTAAGTTACAATAAATGGCAAATCGTTTTTTCTACGTCATTAATAATAACATCTATTTATAACTTCTACATTACACCTAATGTTGTATGTGCGCTTGACGGGAAATGCGATGGTTCTTTATCTACTGTAATAAAAGGACTGTTTATAAGGGTGGTATCAAGTACTTGTGTGATATCAAGACTGGTTATATTTCTCAAAGGTAATAGTATTTTAATACAGTACAAGAAAAATATAGAAAAGTTTCACCTATTCACACCAATGACTCAATTTGAAACGGAAGTATTAAAAAAAGTATCATCTCGAATTGTATTATTATGTTTACTACTAACTGTACCGGTAAATTCTTTTAGATTGTGGAAGATGTTATATAGATCGGATTTTACAATATTCATTTTTATCTTTATGTATATTCAGAACATGAGTATGTATTGTATTGAAACTCATTTTACCATCTTGTGTTTTATCCTCTACCAAAAATTCGTTGGGATCAACAAAGATTTAATGGCACTTAAGATCGATACTGTCGTACGAAACAAATACCCGTTCATGCTACGGGCAAGAGAAAAATACGGGAAAAATTTGAATACCGTTGATTACAACAGAGATGTTCTACAAACGCTGGCTGCCGGTCACTCGATAGCTAATTTTGTCGAGCAATTAAAAGTTAAACACAGATTGGCTCGCGAAGCAGTGAACAACTTAAACGATTTATTTGGCGTCCAATTGGGATTGTCAATGTGTTCACTATGTCTGTTCTCCATGTTCGATCTGTATTATCATATCCGGGGGATAATGAATCCAACTAAATCTAATATACTGATATACGGTTGGATTTTACAATACTCCGTACGATTTGGATCCGTTACAATTTTAGCACACCTAACATCGAAACAGGTAAATTAAATAGTAAATACTATATTATTATAAAAGATTTATACGTGATAAAAAATTGTAGGCTTATTAAATTATTCATAATGCCATTATAATAAATATTATATTCATATCGAACACAATTTTCTAAAAACTCGATTTACAAACTTATATAGTAATAATTTCATCATCTCATGACAATAAAAAATGAATTTTTATAACCACATATAGACCTAAAATATTGAGTGTACTAAAATTTTTGATAGCTGATTTATATGTATAAGTAGTTTATATTATAAAATTGTGTTTATAATAATATAGTATTTATACGTCATAATACGTTATATTATATTACACCAGCATATGACGTACGATTTTTATTATACTCTTTCAACTTACTTAGATATCCTCAATAATATGACATTTACCTTTTTAAATTCGGTTTTAGTATCGGATTAATTCCATTAAGTTAATTTTTTTATAACACACAATAATAATTATTATTTAAAAAAAAAGTATAATACTATTTTAATAGTAAAATTACAATCACGCGGCGATTTAGATAGACAATTTAGCTACACCACTGTTGTAGGTACTTTTTTCCGGTATCTCAAAATAAAATTTTAATATTAAAAAAAGAATAAAAAAATTCAATAATACAATTATTATAATGATCACGCAGCATTGTTGATAGGTAAAATTACTTAGACTCAAAATTTTCATTTTTCATTATACACAAAAAACACAATGTGTCTGCAGGATGGTGAAGTGTATTTTGAGAAATAATTTATCGAATGCAATCTATCCACGTTAAAATGAGTTAGGCAAAATTATTATAGGGTGTAGTCGATGTAGGTACCACTTTGGTGTACATCGTAACTACCTGATAGCAAAGTTGGCTAATGTAGATGTAATAATAATACATAGACTATTAATATTTAGAAGATTTTAATATAATAAATTATATTTTAAAAATCGTCCATTAATAAAAATAATGTATAATGTATAAACTAATGAAGCATGCAATATGCACATATTGTATATTTTATAATACTAGGTGATTAGGTATATAAAATTATATTATTTAAATATTAATAATTAGTTTTAATGTTCGCGTTATATTAGTATATATTAGACACGGGACGAACTATGTATAATACTTATATATATACACTTTGGTAAATCGCATAATTAACAGTCACTAATCAGTTTAAAAAACAACGATTTAATATTGTAAAATCATCATTAAATATAAAATGTTAGAACAATTTAAATAATCAGTAACCGTAATACAAAAAACAATGAAACATTTTTATTCGTTATTTTATTTGTCTTTAGATTTACGGACTGTTATTAGAAGAAACAAAAATGTTGTAGTAAAAAAATATTTTCATATCACATTAAATTTAACCTTGTTTTACTATTAAAATTTTTAATATTTTTTATAGGCACTAAAATCAAAGATACTCATAACGGACATACATAATCGTTATTTAGACAAGAATACAAAAGAAGAGGTATGCAGATATGTTTTTATTCAATATAAACTTTTAAATTTAATCGATTGATGTTTCAATAATGTAAACACTATATTTTTACTCAACAGATACAATTGTTCCTGAATCAAATGTGCAGTTGTGTGATTGAATTTACTGCTTGCGATTTCTTCACTTTAAATACTCATCTAATCACATCTGTATGTTAAATTATAATATTACATATTATATTGTAAAATAAACTTATAAAGTTATTCATACTCCAGAAAAAAATATAATATACTATTTAAGTCAGTTATTGATGGGGGAGGTATATACGAAAGGAGGGTAACTTTTCATTAAAAAAAATCATTTGTGACCGTTCAAATTTTTAAGGTCATTAAATTATTAAATTATTTGGTTATAGGTAATAATAAATTAACTTTAGTATAATTAATTTCAATTCACAGGCCTATTCAAATCTTACATAATCAAAATAGAGAAGTTTTTATGTGTTATTATATACATTATAATTGATTATTACTATTCTTATAACCACCATAACTACATAACTAAATAGATTATATAGACCTGTACCATAGTGTTATTTAATCTATGGTACTAGGTATAGTGTTTATATGTTCATTAAATTATTTTAAAAGAGTTATTAATAGATTTTATTCAATTTATATTGTTCACAGGCAATTGCTGCTGCTACAACATATCTTGTTATATTATTACAATTCAATTAGGTTAACAATTTTTAAATTAAATTTAAATTGTCAAATATTACAATAATAATAATTAAAGTAATAATTATACCAAAACATTCATTGTAAGTATTACAACTACGAATATCTATGCTCGAAGTTCCTCCACTGGGAGGCTGAAACACATTTTTTTCTCTCATCACATTCACTTATAGTTTTACTTATTTAAACACATTATGTAATTAAATATATTAAAAATTAAAATTAAAAATAAAATATCTATGAAACCTATAAATGTTTATGAAATAAATAATTTTATTGATATGTATTGTATCACGTAAAACTTTAATAGACATATTATAACATATTTTATTGTCTTCATTATATTTTATATCATATATATAATTATCAATAAACAACACCTATACAATTAAATACGATTTAAGTTTCAAATTATTTTAAACGTGTTAAGGTGTTAAGTACTCCTTCGATTGGTAAACAATATTACAAGTACTTAGAAAACATAAGACATAACGATACCTAACAAAAGTTAGTAATTAAAAACAAACAGCTGTCCATTAATTTATTCACAGTCCACTGTTGCGGCAATAACTGAATCATTTACGGAAAAGGTTTATGCGTTTCTGTAAAAATATTGTTTTTTCCCTGAATAGATAATGTTCAATTTTCTTCATAATAAACTGTACTACAACATTGGATTAGTGATTTCTATATTAGTTGTGTTATCGTGTGTTTATAATTACATAGAAGCTCCAAAAATTATGTGTCTAATTAACATTTGTAACAATTCTACGTTTGTGACCATGGTGTCCATGTTTCCACGAACTGTAGCTATCACATGCCTGATATCTAGAATTACGGTTATGTACAAAAACATAAGTGCGATTGCTAGTTACAAGAAGAAAATCAAGGAATATGAAGTTTACTATCCGATGTCAGTAGGCAAAGAAAATTTTCGCCGTTTTTTTATAATTGTCGTCGTGTTTTTTTACTCTTTATTGGTACTACCGTTTAACGCATACAGATTGTATTTGATATATTATTATTTTAAAAATATAATAATATATTTATTTATTTTATTAATGTACATACAAAATGTGAGCATGTCTGTGACGGAAATACAGTTTATGGTGCATTGTTTCGGATTGTATGTGAAATTTCAATCAATCAATGAAGATATGTCCATGATGAAGTCAAAAGCGATTTTATTGAATAGATACCCGTTTGTATTAAAATCTGAAGAACGCAAAAGTATTGAATTGTATCCATCAGCTCGTAATGTTGAACTACTTAAGATGAGACATCAATTTGTCTGTGAGTCAGTTAGTGATCTAAATGAAATATACAGCATCCAACTAGGAATGTCTGTTTCTGTTTTGTTTATAATGTTATTGTTTGATGTTTACGAAGTCGTAACAACTGAATTTGCCAATACGAAAACTCCTTTACTATTTTATGGATGGCTTACACAGTATATATTCAGATTTATTATAGTTATACTGACTTCACATATAACCACGAAAGAGGTAATAATTGTTGATTTAAAAAATATATAACAAATTTTAATGTTGACGTGAGTTATACAAATAGGTTTCAATAAATTAACGAACGATAGAATAACGTATCTTTAAATGCAAAACATCTTCTTATATAATATGCGGTATACTTGTGTGTAATAAGTACTTGATGTACCTAATAAAAATATTAATTATATTATATTATTTTGCCAAAACCTTCATAAAATAATTATTTTAATATAAAGCATACATTTTATTCTGGTATAAAAAGTAGGGTACGGTTTGTAGGCACTGTTTTACTTACTTTTGTAGAATGAGTACTCATCTTTAAATACCTTCATTTGAATAATTTTACTTAATTTTAGGGACACAGAACAAAAACGCTTATTACTGATATACATAATCGTAACTTAGATAGCAGAACAAAAGAAGAGGTAACATTGTTTGTAATAAATATAATTTTTTGTTTCTAAATTTTATTATTTTTTTAGTTACGACTGTTTTTGAGTCAAGTATGTAATCATTCAATGGAGTTTACAACCTTTGATTTTTTGACTCTAAATACACACCTCATCACTTCTGTAAGTTTACTAATGTTAAACTTTTTTAATTAAAGTATTGACTTAATAAATTTTCTGATTTGAAAAATAAACAATTTTTTACATAACATATAATAATTCATTTTTTTTTTGTTTGGTAAAGAATAATCTGATATTTAAAAATGTATATTGATTACAGTGATAGTATCTTAATTGAAAACATATATACACGTATATATGTATTTAAAGTAATGCCATAAAAATATTATAAATTATTTACACGTTACATTTTTAAGTATAATAATACCGTGTAATGTAATGTTACACTCGACGAATATATATATTTATATTGACAATTTAAAGTGTCTAACTTAATTAAAATTACTAATAAATACATAATTATTTTTTCAGGCTATAGTTGCGGGTACAACTTATATTGTTATATTGTTACAGTTCCGTTAAATAAAGAAAAATGAAAACAATACCACACTAAAAATAATATTTAAGATTATTTAAACATAGTTTATCATATTTTTATAATATTTTATAGCAGTATGAAAGTATAAAAAAAACATTTCAAAATAAATGCTAATATGCTGTTAAATATTTAGAATCATTCCCCAAAAATTTAACTTTTGATGGTAGTAAATATTTATAATGTATGTATGTATAAATTATGACACGCTACTTTTTAAAATAATTATGTGTAAACAAATGTGATAGACATTTAAAACTATGATAGATTTTTTCTATATAATTGGATCAGCAATTATATTTTATAAAATACACGATTTCTTGATCACATTATTGTTTTTTATAATTTAGTTAGTCAGTTATGTTGCGATATTTATTTTAGTATAATGTTTAAGTTCTATTTCAATAAACTGAAATTCTATCTAAAATTAGTATACTTTTTAATTTTAGCAATGACATGTGTAATGAATTGTTTAAATGCACCTGCCATCATTTGTTCATTGTCTGAATGTAAAAATCCAGTAAAAACAGATATATTAGCTATGTTTTCTCGATCTATTGCTATCACATGCCTCTTATCTAGAATTACAAATATATTTAAAAGTAAGAATGATTTTCCAAACTACATGAAAAAAGTTGAAGAGTATGAAATTTACTTTCCAGAAAGCATTTCCAAAAAAAAATATCTTTATTTCATTTCTATAGCTATAATATTTGCGTACATAATTATCATAGTGCCCATAAACATATTAAGGATTTATTTGATTTATTCTAACTTTGGGAAAATAAATGCTATGTTTTTTTATACGATGATGTACATACATAATTGGAGCATTTGTTCCACAGAAATACATTTTATTGTACATTGTATTGGATTGTTCCAAAAATTTCAATCAATCAATGAGGAAATGGTTACGCTAAAGATAAAAACTATATTAAAAAACAAATATCCAGTTGTATTACAAAGTGAACGGCTAAATAATAATAACACTTTTGTTGATTTGGAAACCCAAGGTGTTTCACCATCTTCAATACTCATCGTAGTCCATCAACTAGCTAACCACGTCGAACTAATCAGGATGAAGCATCAATTTGTCCGAGACATCGCTGTTAAACTTAACGAATTATATGGCATACAGTTAGGATTGTCCATATGTCTAATATTTATAATGGCATTATTTGATATTTACGGTGCATTATCTGTTGAATCTAACGTGACCAAAACGAATTTTCTACTTTACGGATGGCTTCTACAATATTCGTTCAGATTTTGCGTAATTGTATTGACATCACATATTACTACAACACAGGTACACATTTTATATTTTATAATATAATGATAAGTATCTTAAGGTGTAGTTTTTAATTAGACATAAACATTATGCCTTAAACATTAACTAAAAATATAGTACTGGAAATCTTCTATCAGAGCGAGTAAACTGCATTCTATAATACGTACTAGTTTTCAAACTATATAAAAGTAATAGGTATTGAATTTATTTAAAAATGTATTATAATTGGAAACTTGAAATTTATAAACTGTAATGCTTTGTATAGGAATTAAAAGGGCAAAAAGGTCTCTCCATTGCGTAAACTTGGATTTTTTCTAAACATATCGAAATTATTCTAACCATAATAATTATAATAAAATATAAGTAAAATGTCGGTGCCGGATCGTCATTGAATAATTTAATTAAATTGGACATGGGTTAAAGCTGTTTTCTCAATTTATTACTTAAATATGTACCATGTACGTACATGTCTATACATGTGTGTATTTAACTATTTAAGGTTGTATGAAACTAATTTATTATTAAATAATTGATTTAATTCTAGCATGTTAACAAGTAGGTACATTGATTATATTTTCATAATGAAAATTCAGTGTTGAGTTATATGGTTCTTTCAAATTCAAACAAATAACCACCTATAAAAAAATATTTATGTAAGAGTAAATCTTAAAAACTTTTATTTTTATTTCTTAAAATATTTATATAATCCACGAATAAGAATTGTTGACAATATAAAATACAACTTAGTCACATTTTCTCGATTCGCCTCTATCTTACCGCGTCAATGAAAATAATCTTTGCTTGGATATGTTTAGAAATTTTAATGATAATACTTTGGGATCAATTTATTTAACTTATAATTTAATGTACATTTAATGAAACGTGATTGTTATCTTGTTTTATTTTTTACACTTTAGGCACACAGGCCAAAAATGATAATAACTGATATAAATAACCGTTATATAGATAACAGAACAAAACAAGAGGTACGTTTAAATTCATATTTAATATTATAAAATATTTTATTATCCATTAAAAAATATTCAATTGTTTTAGTTACAACTATTTTTAAGTCAATTGTCTAGTCGTCCGGTAGAATTTACTACTTGTGATTTGTTCACATTGAACATTCACCTCATCACATCTGTAAGTTATAATATATTATAATTAAATTATTAAATTTAAATGAACTAATTTTTGTTTGATTTTTAATAAATTATGTTTTTATACAAAACATAGAACATTTAAATACTTATATCTAGTATAAATAAAAATAAATAAATATAAATATTGATAAATTAGTTACATAATTTTTATATAAAATATGTTACATAATATTACATAATACAATAATATATTATATGTATTGAATAATAATTTTTTTTCATATATGTATTATATTTAATATTTTATTCAAATATTACTTTTCAATGAAATTCGATAAATAAATTAAACAATTAGATTAGATTGGTTGATAAAATTATTAGATATTTTAATCATATTAAATTTAAGGTTCATAGCTATTTTTTCCATCATTTCGTGTCATAAAAATTGAGGTTGACCCTACTTTGGGAATTTCTTGGTAAATAATGGTTAGTCATTAATACCATAATGATGACTACAACCAATAAAACAACGATAAAAACCACACAACACGACAGACGAAATAACCACGAATCCGATTTTTAATTATTATTATGGTAACATAATATATTTTTATTATCAGAATAATATGGAAACCCAATGCGAAAGTATTTTTACTAATTCGTTTAACTATTTGATTAATATTAAGGGAATATATTGTATATAATAATTGACTAATAAAAAATAAACAAAAACAATTTTTTATTATACCTGTTATTTTATTTTCAGGCTTTTGTTGCTGGTACAACTTTTCTAATTTTACTATTACAATTACATTGAACAAATAAGAACATGTAGCATGACATCATAAATATATAATATTAAAAAAATATTTATTTAATAGATACATTTAAGTTTTACATATTTAAAGTATCTATAGTTGAATTCCTTAGATACTTAAATTTAATTTAAAATAATCAATATAAAAATATAAAACAATGTACAAATAATTAATAGTATTACTTAAGTTAACAAAGTATTTCATCTTGTCTATTACTGGTTATTTATTTGTAAGAGATAAATGTTTATATTATTTGTCGGGTAAACTAATAGGTACATCATTATAATTTTATTTTATCCGATCTGTACAGTTTATATTATTATGAATTGTAACAATTGTGCATGTATTAAACTATGTGTGGAGAGTACACTTGTAAAAACCTATCTAAAATTGCTGAATCGAAATGATTGTACGCGTTTTCAATGTTTCGATGTATCTTTTTATTATTATCAGGTGTATTTTGAGATCTTATGGATGATAATCTTCTATCTTCATTGTGGATTTTATGAAATTTATGTTTATCGTCGTCATGTACAATTTTTTTAATTGTATCAGTACCATTATCCTTGTACGAACATTGACCATTGTTGATTATTTGAATTATATGTATGGGTACAGAACTTTCGTTTTCTCGAATCGCCTGTAGAATCTTCGGCAGGATTGGATTAACTGGCTCTTTACTCTCACAGTCCGTTGAATTACGCGTTGAACTCAAAGTTGAATCTATTTCTGACGTAGGCTTTATAACTGAAAGACGTTCTACCCCGGGCTCATTTAGTAATTTAAAATCACCAGTTAATAACTTTGTAAGGGATATAGCTGAGTGCTTGCCATCGGGTTTTTCAATTGGTATAAAAATTTCGGATACATACTCGGAACCGTTATTATCAACACTTGTTTGACTTACTAAAGGTATCTTAAATACGCCATCGGCTATTTTCACTTGCGAAAGTACTCCAAATTTATTCGGATTTGAATATTCGTCATTGGGATTACTTACATTATATTTATCATTGTCCAACGTAACGGTATTAATCGGAAAATTGTTTGATTTATTCAAATTTGGCTGATTTTTATGTTTTTTGACATTAGCTTCAAATTTATTTTTTTTCTGGCTATCATAGTTTTCATCATATTCTAGTTGGTTGTTTGGCACTGATTGTAACAATTTTACGCCTAATTTATTGCGCCTTTGGTTTTCATTTGGAAATTGTCTGCTGTTTGCGGATTGAATAATAAATGGGGAATTTTTATTTGATATGTTAGCTTTTTTCGTTAATTCATCAAATACAATTGGCTCTAGATCTTCGTTTGTGTATGGTGCATGTTCATGGTCATATAGGTCTTCAACTTGAATTTTTTCTGGTGAATTAGATTTCAACAAAAAATTCAAATTAGCATCGTCATACTTTAATTTTAAATTTTGGTTTGTATCAGTTTTTTTAATAAAAACCTGCTCTGTAGGAGATTGGTCGTTGAGAATATTTTTATTTTTTAAAGGCAAAGTAAATGTTTTGTCAAAAAAGTTGTATTTGGTTTTATCTATTTTGTCTAAAAATAACGGTTCTGAATTTGATTTTGTTTTTGCGTTATTTAACGATTTATTTAATTTTAATAGTGGAATATTTTCGTTATTTTTCATCTGCTTTGTAGTGTTTGAAGAACTAAATATTTTTGGACTTTGGATCAATAGAGCCGGTTTAGAAATTTTTGATTTTAAAATATATTTATTTTTAATAGTACTTATATCACCACTTTTAATATATGTGGGAATTTTTGTTGAATAAGTATTTAAAATTTTATTTTTTGGTGTCGTTTGAATTTTAGTTTTTTCAATATTTTTGACGAAGCTCGATGGTCTTTGTAATTGAACAGGGTCTAAATGATTAGTATTTATACTATCTTTTCGAGAAATTATGTTTTTATTATTATTTTCATTGAGATTTTTAAAATTACGACTATTTGGATTAAATGAATTATATTTAACCGATTCAGTAATAAATTTTCTTGGACTATTTTTTGTTGCATTAAAGTCATAATTTTTTATTGGTTTTTCTAGATTTCTTGGTGTAGACTGGGGCGAATGATTATTAATTTTTAGTGGTATCTGTGACAAAATTCTGGGAGCAGTAAATATTTTTTTAGACGAAGTAATATAATTTTTATTATTATCACTTTCTGTATGTATTTTCCCATTTATTAGAATATTATTTTTCATTTTTTCAATAAGTTTTCTTGGAGAGTTTTTTGTAATATTTTCTTTTTGTTTACTTGATATAGATTGAAGTGGAGTAAGACTAATCTTATTAAGCATTTGAGCAGAATTTTTAGTAGAAATGTTATTATTTTCTGTGATTTTATCCATATTATTGTCATCATTTTGTGGAAAACGTTTTAATTTTACAATAAATTGCCTCGTCTTCTTCTGCGGTAAAGTTTTGGAGATTAAAGGCTTTCTATCATTATTAATTTCTTCCACGTTGTTGATATTTTCGTCGTTATTTCTTTTTATTTGACCCTTTAGTTTCAATTCCGGAATTGTGGATTTAAATAAAGAATTTTTTGGATCAATTTTTTTATTTTTATTCGTTCTACTATTGTACGTATCTTGAGACTGATTATCATCAATATTTAATATTGGTCCTTCTAACGAGTTTACATTTGATTCTTTAAGATTATTTTCACCTGTGCTTTCATAAATTACTTGTTTTTTTCCTAAAAAATCAGAATTTAAATCCTTTTTATTCTTCATTAAATGGTTTTCATTTGTAATATTTTTAGCCTGATTTATTTTACTATTTTTTTGGGGTAATTGATTTGAACGTTTATTACTATTCATTTTTAAACTATTTGGTGATGTATACAAATCAGTTTTTATTTCAGTGATATTTGTCACCATCGTAGAACTTAAAATATTCTTGATTATTTTTTTATTGCAAGAACAATTCACATTATCATCCGGGGAATTATTTTCTTTTTCCTCTAAATTTGAATTTTCTACAATTGTTTCTTCGTCTGAAAAATTCGTTTTTGGATTATTATCATTAGACTCTATAAATTTATCTGAGTTTTTTATTTTTGATGCCTCATTTAAATCTGATGTTAGTTCTTCACTTGATTCAAATATTGCCACTGTCGTTGGAAAATTATTTACAGTTAGCTCATATTGACTTTTATTATTCTTTTCATGGTTTGAAACATTTTCTTCCTTATTAAATTGGTCTGTATAATCTTTAGTTGTAAATTTGAATTTATAATTATCGTCCGTTAAGTCAGTATTAGAATCTGGCTTATATTTTGATGTAGATGATACAACAAAAGGCATACTGGTTTCTCTAGAGAATAAAAGGTGTTTATTTTCGTCCGTAAGTGGAGATGTTAAAATGTATTTATTTTCTTCAGTTACTACTGATAAATCTTTAAGCTTACTTGAGATATTGTCATCAGTCTCAATAACTTGGTTTTTAGAATCTTTTAAATTTAATTGTTTCATTTCGTTGTTTGAAATTGATTCATTTTTATCATTTAACTCATTCCTGCGATCATTTACTATTGGTTTACAATCATTAATTTTATTTTCTATTAATTTATTTCTTACCCAATTACCATTTACAAAAATATTTTCGGGACTAGATTCGAGTTTATTTACTATACGGTTTCCTTTTATTTTTTCAAATTTAACTATCACTTCTTCACCAGAAGAGCTATTTGTATTTTGATTTTCGACTAAACTATTTTCCAATATAGTTGGTTCGATACTTGTCTGTATTGGTAGATTTTTAAATAAATTTGATTTTACATTTTTTGGTTTATTTATTTTATCAATTAATTGGTTTAAAACTTTAATAAAGTAATCATCGTCTTTTTGTTCTAACTGTAAATTACTATCATAATTATTATTGGGTTCCTTCGAATTTATATTTGATTTTAAAAGTTCACAATCCGTACATTTAATAGTTGGTTCTATTCCGTCCTCGATATTTCTTAAAAGAAGTTTTTGAGATTGCTGATGATTTGTAGAACCTAAATTTTGTGTAATTTTCTTAGTACATCTTTTTCTTTCTCGTGATTCGTCTAAATTTCTTGTTATTGGTTTAGAATTTTGTTCTATTTCCTTATGTAGAATTAATTCATCAATTAGACTCCCTCGATTGTCATTATTTTTTCCATCATCATAAGAATCATACATATCTTCATATTTATCAGGTTTTAAATCTAATATTACTTTTATATATCGCTTATATTCTGTCTCTTCATTATTACTTTTATTAGAAACTTGTTGCACATGTCTCGGAAAACGATTGATTTGAGAAGAAGTTATTACAGGCGTAACAGGTAAACTACTGTTCAACCATGTGGAGTTAAGTATATTTAAATTCTTTGTTCGGTTAAAATTAGTAATATTTCTGAAAAAATATAAATCATAATATATAAAAGTAGCAAAATGATATATATAAATCGTCATTTTTTTTTTTTTTAATAAATTACATTTCTAATAGTTAAATCCTTACTTTTTATCTTAAATTATAAAAATTTAAGTAAATTACTACAACCAAATAGTTGCAATTTATAAAAATACAATATTTTTTTTTGTAAGTCAAATAGGTTAAAAATGTTATACAAAGTTTTTAATTGGTTATTTTTACAACAATAAAAATATATTTAATAACATACAGGTTGTTTTATTGTTAACATACATAAGAACAATTTTAAATTCTGAGGTCACCAATATATTTATTGATTTTACAATTATGTATGTTTTATTTGTCAAATGATATTATTTCTATTTTAAAAAATGCTTCGATCATCAATTTCATATAAAGGAGTTTCTGATTTTAAATTGGACCTGGTTTGTACTTTGATGGGTCGAAAAAGACATTTCTTAGTATTTTTTTAAAATAGTTGGAGAAAAAAATGACGAACATAAGTTAAAATTGAAATATTATTATTAAAACAATTGTTTCATAGGTAACTTTGATTAACAAAAATTAGACCGTTTATGCTAGGAATCTTTTTTCACCAATTCATCGTGTACAATGATTTATCATTGAATTCAAATTAACACATCAATTAAAGTGAATTAAATTATGATGGGGATAAAATCGACACTGTAGTACTATACAACAGAGTGATTACTACTTTGCCATTTTTTTTTCTTATAAATAATTTTTTTTATAGATATTTGAAGTTTAAAAGTTAACGAAATAAAATAGCTACTTCAACAAAAAATAACGATTTATATCAACGATATTTTATTGAACCTGTGATTATAATATTATGTTGTAATTTCTAAGAAAATATTGATCGTAGGGATTTTAAATTTTCATTTAAGGTCTATATTATTTTTTATACATAATAATATTTTCAAAATATTTTAACTAATTTTAAGCTTTATACCACAGAAGACGGAACATCTTTACATCGTTATACACGATATTGATTAGTTGAGTATTATTTAAGTTAAATAAATTACTAATAGCAATATAAATAAATTATAAAATATGATTAGAAATAGAAAATAAAATGTCTTCGCTTAGAATTATTTTTTGTATATTATGCAATAATTTATTATTAAATTCAAATTTTACACATATATTACAGTGACCTACTTAATGACGTGGTAGATTAGCTATATTCAAAACTTACTATGCTGTAGTGTGAATTTCCTGGTTTCTTAACTATTAAATATATAAAAAATAAAAAATAAACATATTTACCTATTAAAAAGCATTGTTTTCATCTGTATTGTTGAATGATTGTTTTCCATGTTCATCGGATTACTTTGCAATACATTATTTAATACTGTTGTTGAATTTTCAGCCAAAATCAAAATATAAAATAAAAAACCTAGCACTGGAAATTGCTGATTCATTGTTTCACCTATAAACAATTTAAATAAACAATATTTTTACTTGATTTAATTTGGAATTATTTAAAAACACTGTCTATTAGACATGTATCTGTAATTGCAGATGTTATATTTATATATTATAAGAACATAAATATAACCATTTATCATAATATCTCACTTTATAATTTATAATATAATATTTTTATACGTAATATTATCTTTAAGTTTTCTATTTTCATTTTCTATGTTTAAAGTTTTAACATTGTGTTATGGTGTAATGAAAAAAATATGAATACATTTTTTAATTGTTTAAAATATTTGTTACAATAATATAATATGTTTCATACAATTTCAATTAATTTCAAATAAACAATAAAATCCACTTGTATTTTTATAAGATTATAAACGAATTTATAGCTTTTCACTATAAAGGTTCAAAACATATATTTTCATTCAGTATTATATAGGTAAGTTGGAAGATTAAATGTATGATTAATTCCACAGATTTAATCAGTAACGAGCAGCATATTGTATGTATGTAGCATATGAATAAAATAGGTAATTTCAACATTTTTAGTGGTGACAAGTTCAGTTTTACTATTATTTACTAATAGCTTAGCCAATAAATTCTATAAAGTATAAGTGAACTAAACAATAGAAATAGGCATACCAATTTAATTTTAGGTAATATTTAATTAAATATTTTAATCTACTCTCAGTTCATATTATATAATATCAAATTATAAAATAAGTAAATAAGTAAGTAGGTAACAAATTTTGCATAAAAGTTTGATTTTAAATAGATGAACATCGTTTTTTATTAAATTTATTAAAACTGAGTAAAATAAAAGTGAATAATATTACTGATTTAGGATAATTATCTTTGGGGTACTATGCAACCGTCAAAATAAAATTAATAAATATTATTAAATACAATAGGTATACTTACTATTAATTATATTATCAATAATATATATAGTTTTGTTTTACATAATTTAATTTGATTTTCAAGGAGGAACACAGAATGAGTATACAGGCTGTAATCAAATTAATATTGATTATATTATAATATAGTTTCTGTTATATGAAAACGAATAATTTTGGTAAAAATGGTAACAGATAAATCATAAATAATAAATATACAAAAATTGCTCTATTTTTTTATTGTATTATATAAGTGTGCGATGGCCGTTTCCACCAAAAGTGGACCTTTCCTTTTTCCACCGATACCCGTTTCCACCAAATAAGATATTGACTACGTTTTCATCCAAACAATTGTATTCTACCTTTATATTAAAATATATAACACGTTTTATTTAAACACACATAGTTGTAACAATTTAAACTGAGCAACCTTTTCACTTGTTCATAAAATATATTCCTGTTATATATTATCTGGGTTAATCAACATAAAAGGTAAGTACGATAACAGTTTAACATACAATCAAATACGAAAACTTACATAAAACATTGATTATATGTGTATATTTATATATATACATTTTACATCAATCCGAAAAACTCACGAAAAGTATATTCTACAATATATATTATATATACATGTATATGAGTACAATATAATATATAACTAAAGTATACCATAATATATAATTTTTTCAATCCAACATTAATATGTAAAATAAAATAATCACTGCATTAAAGGTTTTAATATGAGCGTAGTACCTATACAAATTGTTTTGGTAAAAACGTGGATAAGTTTGGTGGATCTCATTTGTTGGAAACGGATATTGGTGGAAAAGGGAAAAATACACTTTTGGTGGAAACGTGTTACGCCCTTAAGAGTTTAAAGCGTCAAATTTCTATTCACATACATGTATTTTAATGTCACCCACTCACCCTAATAATCTTCAATAAAGGAATTTTCTCAATGTTAAATATATATCTTATTTTACTATTTATATACCAGCTGTATCATACCTATACCATAATAATAATAACACCATTGTTGTATAATTTATAGATACATTCTTGAGTCATTAAACTTGTTCGTGACAACTACAAATACTGTGTAGGTAAAATAACTGAATTACAAAACAATGAACTAAGGAAGTTATTTTAGATTATAAACAATGACACTTGCTAAACAAACATTTCACTCTACATCATAATTGATAACAGGTACCCTATTACCGTTTAATTTGAGAAAAAATTGAGTTAAAACGTATAGGTAATACTAATAAGCACATTAAACGATGCAAACATATTATTGAAATTTATATAACGAACATATCGCATTGAAATATTTATTATTTAATTATTTAATTTATTAAAATAAATCCATTTGGCATTTAATTCTGTATTGAAATTCACTTTTAAATTTTAATACGAAAGTTTTAAAAAATGTCCAAACATTAAAAGATAAGAACATTTTGATAATGCTTAAGGTAAATATTAGAAATGTAAATACAAACTATTATTGTTACGTTATAATTACAAAAGTCAGAGTTGTTAAATAAAATTATTATTATTGCAGACATTGGAGTATGTATTATGTAGGTAGATACCTCATCTCTACACACGCAGTAATTTGTTACTAATGACAGTAATAACTATTAAGTAATACTTAATATTAATAATAATAAGTAACTTATAAAATATAAATTCTAGGACTATGATGGTGAAAAAAAACCATAATTTATAATTTATAAAAACTCCATGTAAATAAATAATAATATGTAAAATATAACTTTTTATATTACTGGAATAATTATAAATCACATACAATTCAGAAATGTATAAGCAAAGCACGTAGTATCCACGGTATAGGATTTTGAACAAAAATCTCTCAACCTATGTATAGACACATCTAGTAACTATAACATCGATTAGGTTAAATTATAGTGTACATACATTCGAAGACTTCAAAGTACATGTACAATGTTTTTTAATTTACATTTTTCAGTTAACAAAGTACCAAATAATGAAAATTATACTATAAACATTTTGTGAAAATTTAAAGTACCTATCTACGGGTATTCGTTTTTGAATTTAAACAATATCATTTGCAAAGAAATAATTATCTATATTGGCTATTATAGGTACAGGCTTTATAATACCTAGATAAAATATTGTTTAAATATTTTGAAAATTTTATCGTTAATAAAATATGATAATTATGAACATTTAATAAAAATTTAAAGTATCTATGGTTATTCGGTTTAGAGTTATATCCAAAAAAGTTAATCTTTTTTGCCAAAAATCAAAAATGAGTAAAAATTTCCGTTTTTCTTTTTTTTGTTGGTTTTTTTAACCTATTATAAAAAAATACTGAATTATTTTCATTTTTACCTATTTAAATTACAAACAAAATCCAATTTTCTACCGAAAACTAAACTTAATGATAAAAGTAGAATCATTTTATTGACAACTATCATGGACTCATAAAAAAATTAAAAACATCATTGTAAAATTAATACATTTGTCTTTCCACTTTAAATCTAAAATATAAAAGTTTGTACAAATTTAAGTATTTTAAAATTAGGTTTTTACTTTTTATACTTTAGTTTGTTCAAGAATTCCAATGATCAAAATTTTGAATAATATTAATTATTAAAGGTTCTTAATTATGAAAGAGTCAAACAACGCTTTTCAATTTTTTTATACAGATAGAGCATCAAATTGAAAATAAAAAAAATAAAATAATTAAGCCTATATTAAAATACCAATAATAGTGATATGTTGATAGGTACCGAAAGTATTATTAGGTAATAATACTCATTTGTATTATGCCTTTCTTTGGTTAGATAAGCTGATAAATTAAAATTTTAATATTTTTACCTATAACCCTAAATTAATGTATATCCAAGTTTATGAACTATTATAAATACGTGTTGTATATCTTAAAACTTATAAGCATAAATTATAAAATATTATTTAATATTTAACATCGTTTACAAAATTGTATATTAATAAGATCTTACCGCGTTTTACGGATCGACGGAACAATACTCTCCACAGTTACGACACGGTGTGAGATGGCTTCAGCGAATACCATTGACTACAAGTCATTGAAATTTCATAACTTGTACATAATAACAATTTTGCGCAGTGTCGCGAAGAGATACGACGTAACCACGTCTAGTGAAGTTTTATTGCAAACATAACAATATACAAGACGTCTTTGCTCACATCTTGGACAATTTTTCTAGTGCTATGATTGTTTTGCAAACATTAGATATTCATATTTGTTACTAGTTAGCAGTTATAAGCAGAAAAAAAATGATATTCCACATACGGATTGGAACGATATATATATAGTATTATGGTGTATTAAGTATGTTGTATGTATATATTATGTAAATCTAAGAATTTGCGTAAAAATGTATGCGTTTGATGTTTTTTTTTTTTTTAATAGACTATTGGTTCATGGCGTTTCTCGAAAATTATTATTGACACTTTAGGTATAATTTATCAATTCAATATTTCATTTAAAATTCGATCATCAAAATAACAATATAATATTAATTACCAATGTTTATCAGTTATTACTTATTACATTTTTCATAGTAAAGTAAAGTATACATTTCTAAATTTCTTTAAAATGTCCTAAAATATGCAATAAAAATAATGTAATAAAATGCACAAAAGATTTTCCAATAATTTCCAAATTATCGTACATGAAGTGAAACAGAACTACAGAAGTATGTTAATTTAAAAATAAATTGAATTAAGTTGTTACTTTATGCATGCGTTTTTTTTCTTACTCTTAAATAAATCCATAACATTTACACATTCTTAATTTGTTTTCGTTAAAAACAAAAATCACTAATTTTACAAACTTGAAATTTGGACTGATAATTGAGATAGACAGAGCCTTTTACATTACTTTCAACTAAGTGTAATATAAAACATAAGTTTTTCATGTTTACATAATTAAATTATGCATCTTATACTTAAAATATACAAAAATATGTAGAATAGAAAATAAATTATTTGTATATTGTATTATTAATACATCTAGTGGATTTGTGTCTTGTTAACATTAATTAATAAATAAGTAGGTACTAATGATATTTTTAAAAGGATATTGCAAAAAAACATACAATAACAATACATATAACTATATAAGTCCTAGCTATTTTCATTAATATAAATAGTTATATGTAATAATTATAGTACAAATATTTTAGTAACATTCTTAATTAAACGAATTTTAGAAAAAATTAAATAATATAGATTTATATATAATGACTTTTATAAAGATTGCTATCATTAAATACTTTTAAATATTTCACAATATTTTATCTTTTAATCTATTTTCGCACATATTTTAAAACTTCGGCTTCCATAATATTTAATATAGCCATAAGTATACAAGTAGTATATTATATATCATAATGTTATAATATGTTGGTGTATACTATGTACCTATATACGTAATTAATATTCGTATAAATGTATAATATACGTCAATAATACGTGTATTATTGGGGTATTTGGAATTGGTCGAACTTAAATCGATTTACGTCCGAATTATGTGTAAGAATACACGAATATATTAGGTTTAAAATACGTTAAATGTACATCTTTTGGATTTTAAATGAATATAGATAGAATGCTATACTAGTATATGTAAAATATTAAAATAATATAAAATATTCATCCTCAGTAATAAATAATAAATAGCTACTGTACCTATTAAGTTACTAATAACTTTTTTTTTTGTTATTTTTTTACAATTGTGTTTAACAATTTTCCTAATACCTATATCAATGTATGCATTGTACACAATAACAATATTATTGATAAAAATATAACACTAGTTAATATAGTTATACTAATGAATAATGATTCTGTTGTAAGTTTTTAATGTATGATAAAATGTATCTTTTTTAATTTGATTGTTCACAAATCCCTATAATTATAATATTTTAGTCATCCTCAATATTTTAATTCAAAACTTTATTATACAAATTTTATCATATTATAATTTATATCTTGCTATTACAGGTTAACATTGATTTTCAATGCCTTCATAAGGAAGCTTAAAATATATAGAGACCAAACAATTTACCACCACTTAAACCATACCAAATGTTTGTTTTTCAAACAGTCAGTTTGGTTATTAGTTAATAATGAATGGTTATAAATTTTAATGATTATTTATATGTTTAAAAATTATAATTTAATATCCAATTTCTTATATTAAATACTTAAATATTCATAGTTTTCACATTATTTGTACTAATCCGGTATGGTCTAGTGGCTAGGATACCTGGCTTTCACCCAGGAGGCTCGGGTTCGATTCCCGGTACCGGAATAATTTTTTAAATGTATTTAATATGATAACTAGCTGTCCCACCTTGCGTTGCCCGCACAAACGTCACCTCAGATGAAAACCGAGATTTTTTTACATTATATTAATAATAGCTGACCCAACAAACGTTTTACCATATTAATTAAAACATCCGCGCCCGCAACTTCATTTGCGTAGAATTCAAATCATATAATCATATTATATCATTAAATCATATTGAAAATAAAATTATATTGAATCATATATCATTAAATTTTTTGGGTTAGAGCTTCTCTGTAAACTTTATCAAAAAGTTTGGCCACCTCTGGACTCTAAAGTATCTAATTACTTTTTTTTTTTTTTATCTATTTAGTAATTCACTCATTAACACCCAGACCGAATCGCTGGGTCTAGAGATTTGAAATTTTGTACAGATGTTCCTTAAGCAATGTAGAGGAGCACTAAGAAAAGATTTTTCAAAATTCAACCTCTAAGGGGGTAAAAGCTATAGATATATGTATTTTGTAATTGTTTAATAATGTTTGTTATTTCTCCTAAGCGGTTGCTAGGATACACTAAAAATATGTCTAATTACTTTTTTTTTTTAATTTTTTTTAATTATTTTGTTATAATATATACCATCCTCTATTTCAACCCATTACAGCCCTTTTTTAGTATTAAAAAGTAGCATATGTCCTTTCTCAGTGTCTAAACTATCTATGTACCAAATTTCATTTAAATCGGTTCAGTAGTTTCGGAACCTATTCAACACAAACAATCAAATATTTCCTCTTTATAATATTATATAGTATAGATAATTATCTATATTATATTTAGCTATATTTATTTTAATTCCTTGGTAAATATTATAAAATTTTCAGCCAATAATAATTATTCAATAAAAAAAACACTCTCTGTATTTAGTATTTATTTTAAAAATATAAACAAAACATTGAAATAATATTGATTTAAAATAATTGATATTTTTATAATAACTATTGACTATTTTTGTAAAATATAATAGTTTTTATACCTAACCACTTAGATACCTAGGTACTTATTCTTCATTATTAATCAATCATCATTTATATAATAATAAGATTATGTGCCTTGGCAACGACCACCTGCACCAGTAGTGTGCTCAGTGTTTTTAAAAGGGGGATATTCATTTTTGACTTGTCACACACCCTAAATTTTTTTCATGTAGAATGTAGATAATATAACATTACAAAACGATCCAAATAGGAGGGGGGATATAACACCCTGATCCCCCTCGTGAACACGCCACTGACCTACACAGCTGATATTGTTATTGTCAATTTTTTGTACGTATTATATAGTTTATTATTATTAGCTGTATCTCAATTAATTATGATATTTATATTAACTTCACTGTTTTGCAACGAAACAACTAATAATTGTAAGGTTAGGTATGTGTAACACCCACTTAGGTCTATTAATATCTCTTAAAATTATATTGGGCTTCCGGCCCATAAATAAATAATAAAATATAATAGTACTATAGTAGTAAATTTCCAGCTGAGACAGAAATACGTAAATAGTCATGACAAGTGAAAATAAGTGTACGGTGTACGTTTTTATGAAAGTGTTACTCTCATAGCTTTATATAATAACTGATGTTTTGTGTGATTAAATGACAAGCGTTAGTTCGTCAAATATTCGGACTGTTGGAATTTTTATGGATATTACTTTTTACCCAGTTTAAAAGGAAAACACTATATGATAATATAATATTGAGTCATTCCATAAGACCATAATACACCACTATGTACAAATATTCACCAGTAGATTAGGTCTGCTGCCAGTGCTGGCAGTGCTGCCCTCGATTCATATTTATAATTATGTATTTATAATTTCGATATTTTAGTATCGTTAAAATTTACATAATTGTTCACAAAGTAAGTAATATACTTATCATATTTAGACTTGAATAATTTTATTTATATTGTTTACCTACGTAGTACATATTACGTACACAGATCTCTAGTTACATTAGCATTTCTGTAGTTATTTATACAATATTTGATTTAAATCATTGAGAAATTGGCTTTAAATTTCATCTTTTTTTCAATTTTTTCTTTATCTTAAATAATAATAATGACGTACATTGATTTTTGTTCGTCTAAATTAGACGGTCTAATTATATTTACTTTATACTTATTGTGCGCACAAATATCACAGCTATTTTATTTAGTAAAAAATATACTATTTGCCATTTTAAAAACTTAATTTTTTTTTTTATTATACAAACTATACTTAATTAATGATTTCAAAATCCGGTGCATACTACTTCCATCAAGATCATGGTCATTAGGTGATTTGAGTCCCACCAAAAAGGTTTAAAAAGGGTCATAGCTTATTTACGCCCAATAATAACTTTTTAGATAGCCTAGTTACGTCCAGCATAATTAAATTATAATCATAGCATAAATTAATTTTTACAAAACTATTATATAACAAAATATTTTAATTGCATATTATGACATTGTATTCCATTATATTTAATTATATTATACATTAAATTATCACATCACATTTAAATAAATAAAATTATACAAATTATTTACAGATTATGTAAAAAAACATACTAAAACAATTATGCATAGCTAAAAATTTGAATTGTCTATGTTAGTAGCAGCACAGAATATATTTTTGTCATTCTGTGGTCGCAGACTTAACATAGACTTAATATTTATGGACGCAACTCGGTCAGGACAATTATTATAGCAATATGGCAGGTAAAAAGAATAATAGGTAGAGTTGCATCTCCAAAACGGGGCAGTTACTTGTTGAATTTACTACGTCTAAAATATACCTTTTTTGAAACCATAATTTATTAAAGATAGTACTATCTTAAATCGTGTTTGAAACGCAATTAGTACGCAGCCTCAAAATCGTATAACTACAACCTACTATATATTAATAATAATTAATAATTTTAGCCATATAATATATTTTAATGTTTATAATATTAGGTTAGGTACTATTTAAAAAATATAATAAGTAAATTACAGCTTTTGTAAGCGATATAAGTATAACCTATATATTATATAATTAATTAATTCTTAATTTACAATTTTTTAATATAACGTTGTCTAATTTAAAATACATAACTTACCTATACCTAAAATTGAATCAAACATTAAACAAACTAACATTATATTGCATATAGTATAAAAATAGCTATTTTAGTTATTTACAATGAAGTATAATTAATAAAGGTATTAGGGATTTTTATAACAAAAAAATAAGTATTGTCATCTTATTTGTATGCCTATTCAATAGATGTATAAATAAATGTATAAAAATTTAAATAATTATTAATTAATACATAATATTTTTATACAAATTCAATAAAAAAAAAAATTAAACAAATTAAATTATATTTTATTTTTAAGTTAAGTAGTAGGTACAATAAAAATTCTTAATATTATACTTAAATTATATTATTGCATTGACATAGGTTTAAAATTGGAAAGTTTTCTTTAAATACTTCCAAAATGTCTGCATATGGCTAATCAATTTATTGACCATATTAATAGTTGTTTTACTATAATCGTCCTCATCTATATCCTCAAAAATAGATTTACGTTTTAATTTAATGTTTATATTATCAAGCCCACTGTCTTCTGACAAAATATTCATTTCGTTTTTATTTTTCCAGTCCATTAAGCTGTCTTCTGTGACTTCATTGATTTTTGGATCTATAGTATGCTTTATTTTGTCAACATATGTATTCACTTCATTCAGCTTAACTGTAAAGTCAGCCACCGACCGGGGATACCTAATAATTTCATGTTTCAACACTGGCTCAATGTTTATGTCAAGTTCATTGGATCTATCGGAATTCAAAATGTCATTAATATTCATTATGTCATTTTCAATTATGTTGTTTTTCAAAGACCGTTTGACCTTGTGAATTTTTTGGTGAATTTTTTGTTCTATTTCCATTCTACGATTTTTTAATTTTTCTTCTAACGCTTTAATTTTAACAGCTGCTGATAAACTGGTTTTACTTTCAGGTTTACTATCTTCATTTTTATCTATTGGGCTGACAATATGTTCGGATTGTAATATTTTTTTTCCATCCCTAAGATTCTCGACTAATCTTTCCGTGATTTTTTCGTTAGTCACAATTTGATCCATATCAACATTTGGTGTAGTCTTCACTTTTCCTAAAGGATGTAGAACTGGTTTGATTTTCAATTTTGGTGATGGTTGTTGTGTTGTTTCACGACTTTCTCTTATTATTGATTTTCCATTTTTCATTTCTGCTATATCGATAACTCGAGGTTTAGTAAAGTTCAAAGTTTTTGGTTTAAATGTAAAAGTCCTCAACTTTGTGGTCTTCTTGGTAGACATTTCTGTAGTGCTAGGTTCAAAATGAGTTATTTCGGTTATTGGAGAAGGACTTATTGGAGTAGTCTTGGCATTTTCCAAGTCTAAAAGGTTGATATATTTTTTCGATTTCAAATTGATTCGAGGTCTTCCTATTTTCAAATTTCCATCAGTAGTTGTACTATTTGTTTGACGATTATATCTTATTTTTTCGGCCAAGTTAGTTATGTTCTCATTACTCGGCAACTCTGTATTGGTAGCCATTAATTGTGTACTTGTCATAAGTGACGACTTTCCAGCTATTGATTTTGTACTTGCTATCATTGAATTTTCAGTGATCGATTTTGTACTTTTAACAATCGACTTTTCGCTTATTGAGTCTTGCAGAGTAGGATCTTTAATTTCATCTTTAAATTTATCTTGCTGTCTTCTCCCTTTAATTTTTTGAGAAGTTTTTTCATTTGCTTTGGCTAAAGCTTGTTCTGCCCTGGTTTTAATTTTTTGAACATGACTTTCGTGTTTTGCATGTTTATCTACAACTGCAGTTGATGTTGAAGGAGTTGATGTAATCGTAATTTGTTGTGCTGTGTTTGAAGTAAGTTCCGATTTTTTTATCTCAGGAAGTTCAGTGTTTATTACTGTGTATTCGTTTTTAATACGGTCATGTGCATTAAAACGATCTTCGTTAGATTTAAAAGATATTTCAGAAGAGGATTGATCAGTTTTTAAAAATGGATCCAATGGCAGTATTTCTTTGTTTGTAAATTCTTTAATAATTGCATCTAATTCTTTTGAACTAAAATCTTTGTCATCTGCTGATCTTTTTATTAATTTTAACTTCTGAGAAGGTTTAAGAGATAATAAAGCAGAATCTAAATTAGAGTATAAATCTGATCTGAAGTTTTTCTCTGGATATCTTTTACCAGCAACTGCTTGTGCAAGAATGTGATATTTTTCTCTTCTGCTTTGAGGAGGTAGTGGACTTTTTTCTGTTTGTATTTCTACCGTGGCAGTTTCAGTTGAAGAAAATGTCGAAGGCTCTTCAGAATATTCTCGATTATTTAGTGTTTTGGGGAATTTTGAAAGCCAATTATTATTAGAAAAAGTGACATATTTTACCAATGGTTCAGATTGTTGTAAGTTTTCAATATTAGAAGAGCCTTCATTGTTTTGTTGAAAATTTTGAGTATTACTAACTTCTCGCCTTTCAACCATAGAATCATCATTAGTTTTGATATATTTAGGTCGGAATGCCACATACATTTGTTTTTCGTTTGATACCGATTCGTCTTCTTGATCTAATACTGGTGTATTGTAATCGGTTTCATCAAACTCTTCTTGATCTAAAACCTTGACACCGCTTTTATAAGACTCTTTCGATTCTTCAATCTGAACCACCGTACACGCCTTTGATTTACTGTCCGGTAATACTAAAAAAAATACGCATTGACTAGGAATAGTAATCAATTGGTTGGATATTCGAACTTTCGGTGATATAATTGGAACATCACCGTCCGGTGATAAAATCAACTTTTGTCCATTAAGCATAGTAGATCTAAACAAAAAATATCAATGCTATTAAATATTCAACGATTTACACAATTAAAAATACAAGGTATATTCAATTATTTTATACTCCACTTACGAAGACTTAAATGCTCTTTTGGTTCGCCTGTTGTTAGCAGTCAAGAAATATTGATGTAATGGTAAACTTTGTACTTGTCCTGTTTTTAATGATATTTTTACTGTTTCTGATCCCATATTTACACCAAAAACTACAACTGCACCCCTATTATATCGATATTCAGGAGCTAATATTCCTTCGTTGGGATCGTACGGTGACATTTTTGTACAATGAGCAACTGTTTCTACACGTGTTTTGTTTCCAGAAGAAATCTTAATGTCTAAAACTTCTGGTCCAACCAAAGCTTTGTGAAGAACTGATACCCAATAGTCCTACACAAATAATGATTTGAATTAAAAAATGTAACTTCTAATTATTAAGTTTTAAGTTTAATTGTAAATTTATCATTGATTATTAGATCTTGAACGGAGTGAAGAATTTATTGATTTTACAATGATGAATGTTATTATTTTTTTTTTGTGTCTGTCATCACGTTTTGAAGTAGAAATAATGCTTTGATTTTTTGACTTCAGCCAAAAAAATAGTTGGTATTTTGGGGGGGGGGGGTCAAAAGTAAAAAATTTTCAGTAGTTTTCAAAAGCGTTAGAAAAAACCCTAAAAAAGTAACGGAAAAACGGGAATTTTTAAGCACAGTCAGTTTTCGACAAAATCAATTTTTTTATTTTGCTGTAACTCAAAAACGTATCATTGTAAATACTTGAAATTTTCACCAAATGTTTATATTAACGTTATCTATTTATGATTACATTTACAAAATATCTTGATTTTTTTAATCTATTTATAGACAATTGAAATTTTCGATTTTTCTAAGTTATATTTTTTGAAATGCATATAAAAAAATATTTGGCTCACCAAAATATCTTCAAATTTTAATACAAGGTTCATTATAAGTTATACTTATCGTAATAAAAAAACATCAACAATCGTTAGTCACAATTTTTGTTGATAAGCATTTAAAGTTCAAATGTTTACGAAATATGTTAAAAACGCGAAAATTCGCAAGGAATTTTGAAGATGAAAATGCATAAAATGTTTGTGATTTATATCTAAAGTTAAAAAACTCAATACAAAGTTCTTCATAAGTATCCTTCAAGTAACATAAAAAAAATTTCTAGCTTCAATATAGAAATAATTTTATGAGCGTATGAAATTTAAATTTTTACGAAATCGCGTAAAATTACGAAATATTACAATTTAAATATAGGTAATAATATAATACATCCTAATAATTATCCTAGACTGACAAATCATCTCCGTTCAGAATCATTTTTCGTATACAATGATACCTGTCATTGCACTCAAATTTAACACGTACATTAAAGTAACCTAGTCTACTAAACCTAGAAAATATTAAATTGCTTTATGTAGAATTTAAATTGGTTTTAAAGTTTCTATAGATATATTGTATAAAGTTTTCTTAAGGTCATTCAAATTTTGATTAGCCTTACTTAACATTATCGAAACATAAATAATAATATATTTAATTAATTTTATTCAAGTGTAATTACCGGAGTCGGTTCACTTAGCGATAATAACGATGGTTTTCTCATAACGGCATTTATTCCAACTCGAGCACCTGCACATAATCTTTGTGCCCAAACCAATCCATCAATGAAATCTCCTCTTCTATCTTTATTTCCCGATTCTACAATCCATAATGGTTTCTTCGTGGTTATTTTTCCTAAGTATTTGTTTGTCAAATCTTTTTGCCACACTCGAGCTTCCATTTGGTTTTGTATATAACTGAATATTTCGGCGGGATTTTCAACATTTTTCTCACTTGAAAAGGGTCTAAAAAAATGTATTATTAAACTTCATTATTCTGTTTAACCTAATACAATTTTGGTAAAAAATAACAAATATTAATTGATAACATTAGATATTTTTGAATTTTATATTATTAAGGTACTTTTAAACGATACTGGTAAGTAAATCTAAATATAAGTTATGAAAAAAAAAAGTTTTAAAATTGTTCCTTAATACACTAAAAACTGTCATACACTCATATTTATTTCCATAATACCTATTCAAAATTTAAAAAAATCTTTATTTCATGCGTTCTAATATATTATAATATATTGTGTATACAAATACAATATATAATATATCTTAGTTTGTGTTGGTAAATATATGATATCGTCGTATTTTTGATAATATATAACGCATCGTAAAATAAAACAACTGATAAATTTTGTTCGAAATACTTATATTTATTTTAATTGTATGCCATAATTATATTTATTTTTTAATATGCCTATTATATAATAGTATCTATATAAGTGAATATATAAATATAATATAATAAAATATGTGATTACATTCTTACAGATTAGGTACTTATTAGTATACAGGCCCAAATTTAAATCTAAAGTACAGGAAACAGGAATGTAATTTAGCCAATTTAGCGATCGCCCCCTACCCCAAAGATTGTATTGTATTAATTAATAATTAATAAAAAAAGCTTTTTTAAGCCTCAACTATTATGAAAAAGGTGATTCCTCCCCCCAAAAAATAAGCCCATATTTACGTACCTGACAGGAAAGGGGTGGTTTATACGAGTATGATACTAGTATAATTCCTTATATAACAATACTGCCAAGTACATAATTTAACAGATTTGAGATTCTTAGTCATTGTTAAAAGAATTAATGCATTATTATCGTCGAAACTTAAAAAGCATCCTTTAGATAACTTTTTTATATTTTTAAACAATTAAATCTAAGCCTATTATCGAGGCTCATAAGTTCTAGCAATCAATTGTATATTATATACAAATTTTTACTGATTTTTGCATATTTACGATTTTAAAAATTATTTTTCTTATTTATAACTGTAAATGCTATTTTTAGATATATTTTCGTGTATTGTGATTTCAGATTTGAATCAAATACATTTACACATTTTGTTGAATTTTGTTTTATTCGCTAATCAAAAATGTTTTTAATTAGAATTTGACTTAATGTAAATTTTAATTTAACAAACGAGATCGTGTATTAAAGTTTTTCTGCAGTAGCCGATGATAGGTAGGTATACCTTGCTACTTATCAATAAATAGAAGTTAACAAAAATTAAAATTAAAAATTATATTATATAATACATTATTATTTATTATATTGTTTTCCAATTTGTAATGCTATTTATAGACTTATAGCTCATATGTTGGTATTTATAAATGCGTAATAAAGGGCTAAATAGTAATTTTTATGTACAATTTAATTAGTTACTACTATTTAATAACATATGAGGAACTTCAATATATCGATTAAATGTGAAATATATTTAGACATAAGGTAGTCATTCATATTATAACTTATGATTTATGAGTTATGTATAATTTAGATTTAAAAATATTTGTATTACTCACACTTGATATGATATTGCAGAAAGCGAAGGACCAGATTCTATAATAAAATTCTTCAAATACCGAGCTTCTTCTTGAGTGTCACACGATCTAACGTCAGGGCCCAAAATTGGTGAATTCGAGTACCTAGGGAACGCTTCAAGTACTTTACGTAATCTGTTTGCATCCTTACCAAGTGATAAACCATCGATACGCGATCCAATTGTTTGAATATCTGAATAATATTATTTGGTTTATTATATTTTTATGATAGGTACATTGTACATTTATCATAAAATTGTTTAATTTTCGTCTTATACTCTTATTAATATAAATATCTATAGCTACCATTGCCAATTTGGAACGCCATATCGTAACCATGTTTATCCGAATATGATATAAGATCTAAGGTATTACTAAGATCCCACGACCCGTGTTGTCTGTTCATAACATTTAAACCGACAATTAAATCCAATCCAGTTTTGGCTATAAATTCATTTAACTGTGACCAGTGCCAGCCAGTAATCGTTAAATTGTTTCTCTCTTGTCTTACGGGATGGGTTTGTGAAAATTTCGAAATGTCTTCACCTCCTTGAAACTTAAAGAAATTGCATTCCGGACCAGATATTCTTATGTACGCTGGATTTAAGCTTTTAGCCATGTTAATGGTGGCTGGCCTATAATACATAAATTAATTTAATTTATAAGGAAAGATTACACAAAAATTATGAATACAAACCCAAGGTTTTTTTGCAATGCCGAAAATATAATTGATGGTTCAAGTGCAATACTTAAGAAATGATCGCTAACGGTATGAATACATTTTTTAGTATTGATATTTATAGATAAAACGTTAGACGAATAACCTCCAGGCTGCACTAGAATACTTGGATTTTGTGCGTTTGCTAAACAGATGCCAAATAAGAGCAATGCTCCAAACCAAATAATGTTAAACATTATATTATCTGCAACAAAACATTTTCCATTAATTCCATTATTACGACTAACTTTATTCATACATAAAAATGATAGTATAATAAATTTGAAACATTTTATCATTCATGTCTTAGCTACAAAAGTATAGTCCGTATTTCAATTGAATCTGACAATCAATAGTATCCATATATAATGTGTATACTATTTATATATATATTATATTATATAAAAAAAATATAAATGCCAAATGCGAATCACTTACCAAGAACGTAGGTCGGTGTTCTAGACGAATTTGTGTTTTTTGAAAACATAAAGAAACAAATTAAAAATATCAAGCACTGCACTAGTGACCACTTAATTTGTCTATAACATTATGTTCTGAAAACGGCGTGATTTGTGAGACATATTGCACATATGCTTGTATATATAACGCGGTGGTATTTTCTGTAATGGAAACATAAACAATTGAGTTTGTTGTTATTTTAAATGGAGATGTATACACTCGTATAAATAGTCGTGACATTTTTTAAATAACATTAATTCTGTCGGAATCTTCAACACACAATCCCTCTTGTTTTAAAAAATACTTGTGAATTTATGTGTTTCAAAATAAAAACAATTTTATTTCGTGTTTTTCGAACTATTTTATTTTTTTGTTATTACTCAGGTGCTGTTCACCCGTGTAGTAATTTGACATAAGAATGCGGAACAATATTATATTTTTGTTTGAAAAAATCGTTCACATTTAACATGACGTAATTTTCCTCATTAATTCAATGAAAAAACATATTTAATTATTAACATATATATATATATATTTAAATTTGTATAATTAAATATAAGTATAATACACGATATGTCAAGTTGCATAAACAATTAATTAATAGTGGTTCACTAAAATTAAATGGATCAATTACGGACCTCTATTAATTTATTAAATGTTTATATTGTTTATATCTAATAATTGCTGTGTGTAATAATTTACAAATGAATTAATGAATATAATTTATTATGATGCACTGCACAAATTGCATTCAAATTTAAGAGGTATTCGACATTTTTCATTGTATTTTCGTTCTTAATCTTGATAATAAAACTATAGAAAAAAAGTTATTGAATGTAAAAATTTTTGGAAAGAAAAGCATTTTATTTTTTTGTTAACTGTAAATTTATAAATAATTATAGTTTTCTATTCAGTAAAACTATATTTCCGGTAGTTAGATAATTAAATAATGATGATAAATAATATACTTAATTCAATAATCAAATAATTATTTATTTTTAAATTTATATAGAATTAGAATTTTGCAATGTAAAATATGAACACGACAAATCATTTTATTAAAAAGAGTGTTAGCATACTATATTTATTTACTCTAACCCACTTGCATTATAGACAAAACGTAATCATACAGAATCAATTTTTTATATTTTTGAATAATCTTATAAGTAAAAATTGCTCATTACAAAAATAATAGAGAATAATAATATATTTTATGGGTTTGTCATATATTTTTTTAAAAGAATTTAATATCATCATTATTATCAACAATTATTTTCCATTTTTTAAGTCATATAATAGATAACAATAGAATATAAAACCAATATGTCAAATCCTCAAAAATGTTATTCTTTATAACTTTTGTACTAGATCATTATAATTTTACTGTAAGATTACTCAACAATTATAAATAATGATTTTACGTAAATACATTTATTGTTAATATTACTCGTGGGTCTGAAAATGAAAATAAATATTGCGCTTTCCTCTTAAAAAAAATAATACAATTCTCAAATATTATACTATAAAATATTTTTTCTCGCACAAAAAAATAATGAAATATCAAACTTAGTATAAAATATACTTACACTTAAAGAGAAGTATATATTTCCCTTTTAAACAACTTGCTTATTTTTATTTATTTACATTACACTCCATTTACAATAGGTACTATGATACTTATTACAAACAAATGGTCTAATAGTCATATTTCATACTAAGAAAAGAAAACAATTTCAGTTGATTTTAAAACCATTTAGTGTTTTGAAGTTTTTGGATTTTAGCTTATTGTTTTTCAAGAAATGTCATGTGATATTTATTATTTGAATCTGATGCGTAAAATGTTTTCAAAAGGAATAATGAAAACAATTTTAAATTCATGGATAATTTATAGCAGTAAACATATATCTCACTACAATACTTATACATTATTAATTATTATTAATTATTATTATATAAATTTAATACTGAAATTTAAATTTCTGTACTCTTTGAAATTGTGTTATTAGTGTTATTACGATTATCTTCAATCAAAAAAACGTTTTATCACCAAAATAATAATTTGTTTAGTAAACACAATCAAATTTATGTTATAATTACAT
This sequence comes from Rhopalosiphum padi, assembly GCF_020882245.1. Classification (NCBI taxonomy): domain Eukaryota; kingdom Metazoa; phylum Arthropoda; class Insecta; order Hemiptera; family Aphididae; genus Rhopalosiphum; species Rhopalosiphum padi. The sequence continues at coordinate 37,125,875 of NC_083598.1, forward strand.
TAATTTTTATGACATAATATTATTTTATCTTCATTTTATTAACGTTGACTCATATTTATCTTATTATTTACTCAAGTGATTTTTTTAATAATGGATTTTCTAACACTTGTGACCTACATACTACATAGTAAGTAAAACGAAATTATTTCTAGGTGAACAATTGTATTCCTGCAGAAACAATAGTAAAAATAAATTAAGTCATAATAAACCTAAGGCTGAATTAATATAAAAACATATTTAGACACTATGAATAAAAAAAAATTGTGAATAACGATCGCTTGTAATGTATTGATAAATATATAAGTTGTTAAATAAACACCCATACACTCAGGACTCAGCGGCCTAAATGTGTTGGGAGAGGATGGACAAGGTAAGCACTTGCTCCTCTCTTAATTTTTCACTGAACAACTAAACAAATATTAGAACCTTCCAGAATATTCAATTAATACACTAAACACGTAAAATATAAAGTTGAAAAAACAGTTATTACTAACTATTATTATTATTTTTATCGATTAAAATCGATATCTTGTGTCTTTATTAATAATTGTATAATATTATTAAAACTGTTCATACAATAAGATTAATTTTAAGAAATTTTTTTTTTTTATCGACTAAAAACAATTCATCCAACATTTCGTCACAGCAATATCAAATCGTTCATTTTAACATGAAAAGAACGTGCTTTCTTTTAATCGTAATTTTAAACACACGCTTGTTTGGCGCTCTCGTACCGCTTATAGACAGTACAGCCGTCGGAACCACCGAGTAGCCGGCTCGTTGTCGCCGCCATACGGTCACACTGTTGATAATCAACGGGATGATGACAAACGCGACCGCGTTCAGGAGCTACGTTGTCGTTTGTTTTGTTTGGGGTTGTGTTTGTGAAATTCATTGATTGCTGCTTTATAAAATTAATCTTTTACCACCAAGTTTTGTTGGTACTTTATACTTGTTTCCCGGTAAATTTGTAAATTTCAATTTACGATCCCGCTGGTCTGGTCACTGGTGGCGGCGGAAGACTTTCTGGTCTGGACGGTTAATACACCGGTTCGCGCACTTGGGCGTCACAACACGTAAACGTAAGTGCGTCGAACAAAATTTATTGCTGCATTAAATACCGTCGGCGGTGAACGTAGCGTACACACGCACAACGATGTGGGCCGAGACGATGCACTGACGACTTGCCGTTTCTTGTGAAGCTCGTACAGTAGTCATCATCGTCGTCGCAGCCGCCGCCGCTGCCCTGCCGTCTTGTCGTTAGCCGAACCGATATCGTATCTACTGTTAATCTACTTCTAACCGTTGTTTACTTGTGTGTATTAGGACGATGGGTGATTATATACACACAAACATTGCCCAGGACAATGTGGCGATGGTGCGGCTTGAGCTGGCACAGAACGATCAGATCCCACTGCGGCGACCTTTCGACCCGCTCATCCACGACCTGGACCCGCACTTTAAGCTGACCAGGTTTGCCGACCTCAAAGGACGTGGTTGCAAAGTGCCCCAAGAAGTGCTCAACAAGCTCCTGGAGGGCTTCCAACAGGATGAAAATGGCCATGGTGAACAGTCGCACTTCATGCACATGACCATGACCAAAATTGGTATTGGGATGGATGCTGCCGTCGTACCCATTAGACACGGCGGTCTGTCGCTAGTACAGACAACCGATTATTTTTATCCTCTTGTTGATGATCCATTTGTCATGGGCAAAATTGCCTGCTCCAACGTATTGAGCGACTTGTATGCCATGGGCGTTACCGAATGTGACAATATGCTCATGTTACTATCTGTATCCACTAAAATGACTGAAAAGGAACGAGATGTTGTGATACCATTAATAATGAAAGGTTTTAAAGAAACTGCTTTTGAAGCTGGTACTACAGTGACGGGTGGGCAAACTGTTGTAAATCCATGGTGTACCATTGGAGGTGTTGCTACCACTGTTTGTCAACCTAACGAATTTATCATACCAGACAATGCTGTTGTTGGCGATGTTCTTGTACTAACTAAACCTCTTGGAACACAGGTAGCTGTAAATGCTCATCAATGGGTAGACCAACAAGATAAATGGAATAGAATAAAACTAATTGTTTCAGAAGAGGATGTGAGAAAAGCTTATCAGCGTTCTATGGACTCAATGGCTCGCTTGAATAAAACAGCAGCCAAATTGATGCACAAATACAATGCTCATGGTGCAACAGATGTCACTGGTTTTGGTTTATTGGGTCATGCCCAAACATTAGCAAAGCATCAAAAAAATGAAGTATCGTTTGTCATTCACAATCTTCCAGTAATTGCCAAAATGGCATCAGTAGCAAAGGCATGTGGCAATATGTTCCAATTGTTACAAGGTCATTCAGCAGAGACATCAGGTGGACTTTTAATTTGCTTACCAAGAGAACAAGCTGCAGCATATTGTAAGGATATTGAAAAAGTAGAAGGGTATCAGGCATGGATCATAGGTATTGTGGAGAAAGGCAATCGTACTGCTCGAATAATAGATAAACCTAGAGTAATAGAAGTTCCAGCTAAAGAAAAAGATGGAGAAACTGTGGTAGGACTGTAATTAAATTAGTGCCATTGACTCGGGAAGTTGTAAGAAATATACATTTTTTATTTTATTTAATATCTAGCTTTTCCATTATTTCAAGATTTAATTTATACAAAATCTTAATTTTTTTTTTTTTTTTGTAGTTTTTATTCTATTTTATCGTGTATTTTTCACAACAGCTAGATTTATTAAAAAGATACATGTATATATTTCTTACAAATACTTCAAATTACATTTGACCATTCATTAAAGTCTATATTTTTGTTTTATGTAGTTTTAATCAAAATAAAAATATTTGTATGTACTGGTTACGTAAATTGGTTTATAGTCTTTACAAACCTAAAAAAAATTTAAACAATCTATTGTACAATATATAGAAATTATGGAATACGATTTGTAAATTTTGCTATTAGTTTTTATGTTTTTGAATTTACATTAAATTAAGACCGAATATAATATGTATTTATAAATCCAATAAATGGTTTACCATTATTTTAACAGATTGATATCAATATACTATTATATCAAACCTCAATGTTAATATTAACTAATATTATGCGATTAACATAATGATTTCTGAGCAATAAGCGCCAATTAATGATATTAAAACTAAAATAAATATTGTGTTAAGTCTATTATATATTTATGTATAAACTATAATTATACATATATATAATAGAATTAAAGAGTTCAAAAATATTTTATTTTGTACACAAAATAATATTATGTGCACAAAGTATATTATATTGTTTCTATTTTAATAATTCTTTAAAATAAAGTTTATAATAAATTGTTTGTTGTTTGGAATTCATTTATTTAAACTTAAAATAATTGACATGTATTCTCAATAATATTATTAAACCATACTAAAAAATACTATAATAATTCACCATTAGATATGCCTTACACTAACTTATACGTTGTTGTCTCTATTCTAAACAGATTAAAGCAAATGTTAATATTCATTTAGCCAAATCTGTAAATTATACGCTTTTCAATTTTCATTTATGTGATTTTAAATAGTTCCACTAATTAATGTTTTATTATTCTAAATCTTGAATTTTGTTTTTATAAGATATCTCGAAAAAATTAAAATAATATCATAAACAAAATGTGTCTGATCATTTTTTAAATAATTACAATAGATGAAAATTGTATGAGTATTTAAATATTATTTCTAAATACTCCTATAAATATCAATGTACAATTTGTTTAAATGAATAAGATTGACCAAAGTAGTTTATGTTCAAATAACAATTTCAAGTTTGACTAACTAAGATATTTTTAGTTCTATTAATTTATTTCAAAAACATGCTCTAATTGAGATTAAAATTTAAAAAAAAAAAAAAATATTTTATAATTCAATATTACCATAAATAATTTCATGATTAAAATACAAACTTGATAGTTGATGCTAGTTAGAACTATGCACTAGTTCCAATATTTGCAGTCAAATGGCTCTATACCAGTGGTCGGCGGCCCGCGTGTCTATTGTATATGGCCCGCTTTAAATTTTTTTTTTTGATAAATAATTTGGAATATAACATTTTTATTTTTGTCTGGCCCTCGAAGTCTTATTAATTTATGAATGCGGCCCAGGAGTCAAAAAAGGTTGCCAACCACTGCTCTATACAATGAAATTCAACTAAACCAGACATAGTCAATAATGTTATGATCACATTTTAATACTTAATACCTTGGGGTTAAACCACTAGTTAATTTTGAGTAAAACAGACTTCCAACTATATGAACTTTTATATACTTTCAAAGTATTTCCTAATATTTGTATACCTTCATAGTTTACCTCCCATTAATTCCTTATAGTCACTTTTTTGTCTTATCTAACATAGGTTAGATTTATCTGTTGTTATTCAATTAACCACTTGTATCTGTTAAAGACATTTCGGATGTCTACATGATAATTATGTACATTAAAATACATTTTCAAACTAAATTTATGGATACTTGTCAGTTAAAAAAGAAAAAGAAATTTAAAATGAAAATATGCAGTGATTTTGTATAAAACTAATTTTTATTGATACCTACTTCTAACAATGATGATTAATTATTTATGCCGTTCTTAACATTTTTGCTTCTTTCAGTTCTTGTAATTCTCGTCTTCGTTCTTCCAACACAATTTTTCGTTCTTCTAAGAATTTTTGATACTCCTCTGCGTTCAGTTCTTTGACTACTTTGATACCCAAAGACTTAGCAGTAGAAATTAACATATTGCATATCTCTTCTAGATCTCTAAATTCTAGGTTCTCATCAGTCTGCTTTATCAATGCTATTTCGTACACGTGTTTAAGCGTAATCATCCCGGCTGTCTCCTTCAGAGGGTTCATGGCTCCTTTTTGTATGCCTGCAGCTTGTTTCAGATAATACATAGATGGAGGTTTTGTTATTGATATCTGATAGCTTCGGTCAGGATTGACATGCACCCGAGTTGGCAGAGGTATGCCTTCTCTTATGTCTTTGGTCTTCTCGTTAAAGTCCTTACAGAATGTCGTAATGTTGATGCCTCTGCAGCCCAACATAGGTCCGAGAGGAGGGCCTGGTGTGGCCATGCCGGCCGGTATGTTTGTCCTCAACTTACCATGTTGAATTTTCTCAACGCCTTGTTTCATTTGTCGCAACTTACTGGCATTGTACTTCGACATCGTTTGAAACAGTTGGACTCTATGTCCTAATACTTGACGCTACTTGGTCAGTAGTTATTTTTACATCCAAAACACTGAACTAAGCTTTAAAATATGATTGATTTATTTGATTTTGAAAATATAATATATAAATATGAAACCGCGATTATAGATAATGTTATCTGTAATTTTGGTCTTTATGGTTTTGCCATGTGATCTAAGTGATAATATTGATAAGGTATAAACTATAAGTGTGATATAAATAATAAACAAGCCCACTCTTTCTGATTAGTGATTTCGGTGTTGTAAATTTGTATTGTATTATTTGTATTAATGTATTATGTATATAATTAATAACTATATAAACACGGACGTCTCTGGTTACAAATACTATATGAAGCATAAACTCAATAACAATAATAACTAAGTTTATACTTTATAGCTTTAAAGAATAAAGACTTAACGCAGAAATGGTCAATCTTTTTTCGGTCACGATCTACTAAAAATATACTTCACCTTTGAGGATCGACTTCCATAGAAAATTATACAGATAAAACTTATCGACAATTTGTTCACTACAACCTCGATTAATTTTCATGGGGGTGGCCCTAAAAATAAATTCTAACATTATCGACTTTGAAATTGTCTACGGTCGACCGGTCGATTACGATCGACCGTTTGGCTGCCGCTGCGGCAGTGCGGCTTAAAGGTCTACGGTAACAACTAACAACACATGTTGTAAATTCTAAGTAGTAGAATTGACATACGATGTATAACCTAATTATGTATATATAACCTAATGTGTTGGTTTTACAATAATGTTTTATATATATATATAATATGAACGTAATATGTTATATAGATGGTAGTAATAAGATGCTTTGATCTTTAATCTCGAGGGTGGTATTTAGTAAAAAATTAGATAATGGATTTACTGGATAAAGTACTTAAAATTCATTTAAAATTTAAAGTAATATTTAATGGTACTTTAGTACTTAATATTTAATTCAAAACTTTATATAGAAGTTAGAAATACAGGCTGACAGCTCGTCTACACACATAACCGTTTTTTGTATAGGAAAATAAGTACCTACAAAAAAATGAAATAATAAAATTGTTTAAAATTGAATTCAAATTTTAATAATTCCTATTACAGTAGGTAATACCACAAGATAGATTAAATTAAATTAAATCTATATCTATTATATATGGCAATACATTCATTTAATATTAACTTAATCGTCTTAATCACTAAATGATGAGTATATAGTAATACCTGCGTCAGTGCGTCCTACTCATCACTAGGGCTGGAATTTGTATGTAAATACATATTTTTACTAAAACATGATAAATTAAGTACTGCAAATGATAAATTCATTTCACGTGATTTGCAATAAAATAAAACATATTTATTTTACATGTTTTTACATATTTCGTCATAAAAACATATTTTAACAATATTTTTGAAATTTCTGCCTTTTTTTTTTACATATTTCGTATATATGTTGACAATTTTGGTGTTTGGTAGTACTCTACATTTATACTTCGATAATAGTAGGTACTCGTAAAAATTGTAAATGAATAATGCATATAGGAAATAAGTAAGTATATGAAAGTATTAGTTAAATATTAATAACTTGAATACTTGATTATAATTTATCTTATTTGTTTCTGTTCGATAACTATATACATTAGACAAAATATATTTAAAAATGTTCAACAGTGTCAATATTTGCGTTCGAGTGGTTGTAAAAATATCTTTATATTTTATATTTTTTAAATTAAATTGATTAAAAATTAAAAACAATTAATTGTATATTATTCAAAAATTATTTAGAATTTTATTTTAATTTTAAACGATCACATAATTTTACATTTTTCTTATTACATATTTTTTATTTTATACTACATGTTTTTATATATGTACCTATATGTACATAATTTTGGTTTTTTATTACATATAAATCCCAGCCTTACTCATCACCTATACCAAAGACAGTGGCGATTATTTAAAATTATTACTATCTAGTATTGTATTAAAGTTTTAATATATTAAAAATTAAAATCATATTAGTAAGATGCTGACTGTTGGATAAGCTAGTTATTAGAAAACAATAAATATAAAATTAAAATTAATTTCTACCTACTGATACAAATACATCATTGTTTATGATACTCCTAAATGTATTAAACAACAAGAACACTTGACAGGACCGATAAAGAACTAACGAAGTATTAATAATTTAAAACTACCTACTTTGGACTAAATGTAAAATTTAATTATTATTTAGGTAGTTACCTATGTATTTATGTTGAATACTTGTATGTATTGCAGCTTAAAAGGTTAATAATAGGTTATTAGTTATTACCTAAATAATATAATTTATATACATGATTACACAAACACTACTTAAGTAATTATCTAAAAACATTTTAAACATACAAAATATTTAAATTGCTGTTTACTAAGCTAGGGCAGTAAAACATACATTTGACTATTTGAGTATTTTTAATTCATTAGATAATATAATAATATATATATATATAAGTATAATATTCTATCTTATGACTTTATGAGGGCTATATGAATACGTTTAATAAACAATGCGTTAGTTTTGGTAATAATAATAATAATAATAATATCTTATTTATATTTTATAATACTTGAGTAGGTAATTTAAAAAAATGTTAATTTAAACATTATATTTTCAAAGTCTTTTTATTTTAATAGTTAATCTATTATTTATAAAATATATACTAGCTAGAGTTGTATTTGTATTTGTATTTCAATTAAAAATAATATGATGCATCATGAGACTTTTAACATAAACTATTAAACCGGGTTTTGGTAGGTATAAGTATGTTAAATTTAAAAAACAACCTCTGGGCTCTGATAAAATATAAATCATCTGTAATTAGCCATCTAACTAGAAATAAAAAAATATTGACCAATGGGCTATGACCTGCAATACAGCTACAATATTATTTTAATTGTTCAATTCATACAACAGATTATTTTAATTTTCAATATTCAATTATCTTAGAAATTGCCTTTAAGGGGGATGTCTAGTCAATTAATTAATAAATGTTATTCTAAACAAGTCATGAAAAAAATATGCCATGAGTCGATTTCCTAAAGGTACCTCTAAAGGTGCCTCCCTGCAGCGTCCAGACGCGGCATCTATAGCGTCAACTACCGGTCTGGACATAGATTAGAGTTTGTAGAAAAAGTTTAAGAAATATATCATAATATATGCGATAGAGTCGATAGACGTATACACTCTTTTACAGATTTCTAATTTTTTATTCCAGTTCTTTTAAATAAATATTAAGGTACAACGAGAATGGTATGAGTTTTAAATATTAATATCTAGTTTTTGATGATCGGTTCAATTTTTTCTTAAAAAGAGCGAGCATACATAAACAATTTAACCAAGAGGCCAAATTCAGACGTAAATAATATTATTTTTAATTCTGTGATTGATGGCGCGTAGAAGGTGAAAATGCAGTGGAATAATATGTCGATATAGTAATACGGTACTTCGTACCTACGAATGATATACCTTATAATATAACAATAGACAGTAGTTACCCACCCCGTATTCTTTTATCAAATTGGAATAATATAAAATCTAAAAAGTAAAAAAGAGTCAAGAATAAAGTTCCCAGGCAATGAAGCACATTAAGATTATACTAGAATTTGGTAAATAAAAAAAAAATAACACAGTTAATCATACGTATACGTTATCCTGTACGTAACCTGTATGTTATCGAGTGTAGAATAAACTACACGTATGTGTATAATATAAAATAATAAAAAATATATATTATGATTATATTCATTTCATAATTTTAAGTCATTTAAAAACAATATTTTTCTAAAAAAGTATGTTTTAAATACTTTTTATCGTTATATTTTTTTTTAATTGTTGTTAATGACAACATATATTTTTAATTACATATTCCGAAGTAGAAATAGTAGAATGTGAAATAAAAAATGTATGTTGTCATTCAAAACAAAGAAAAATCTTAAAAATTATAATGATAAAAAAATTGTAATTTTTTTCCAAGAAAATTATTTTGTAATGACTTAAAATTATGTAAAAACATTCTATTCAAAAACGTATTAGTGTTTTATTAAATAATACGTTTGTTATATTAAATTTATTACTCAGTATAATATTATATTGTAGTAATGTATAGTGGATTAAAACTTAAAAGTTATAACAAATATCTTTATTTGTATATCTGTATTTTAACCTAATAAGCTAGGTTAATAACTTCACGGATTATTCAACATCAACAATATCTAGATAGGAACTAATAACAACCATCTTATTAAGAACCTTATTATATTAAATTGTTAACAATTTTAATTTAAAAACGCGACAATATACTTTTCCGGTTAATTATTTAGATAAATCTAATGAAGTATATAGTTCAGGGAGGAGATCACCAAATGGCGGCCTGCGGGCCGTATACGGCCCGTGAACAAATTTTATCCGGCCCGCAGACAAAGAATAAATAACATAGGTACACTACGCGCGACAACATTATATTTGTTATTATATTATGTACTTAGAATTTTAATGGCCCACGAAAAATGTTCAGATTTCTAATGTGGCACAGTGACCCTTAAAAAATATTAATTGGTGACCGATGATATATATAGGTAATACAATTGCATAAGACCGCATATCCGCATAGTATAATCATATAATAGTTGTTACTAGTAATTATATTGGTTTGAAATATTTTTGGTTTTTTATTAATTTTAAATACAAATAACAAATGTAATATGTAAATAATATTTATCTGTATCTAGATATTTTTATTTTTTTAATACCTGGACTAAAGCAGACAAGCAGTTACTCTACGTTACGAAATTTTTAAATGTAAGAGATTATATTATACCTATTTGCTATTACATATTATTTACATTATGTTCCACTTTTCTTTATTTTTCCATTCAATGTGTATAACCTAATCTAAGCTTTAGATTGTATTATTACATTATTTAAAACCATGTAGTTTTCTTGTGCAGTTGAAGTCATTATAACATTTATATTTTTTTCTATATTAGGTATTTAAGTATACAACCTGATGGCTGGACTGGCAGGTAAATGACTATAGGTAGATACATCTCGATATATGTTATGTATACATTTCATACTTAATCGTATTAGATACATAATAGGTATATTCTTAAATGTTACAGGTGAATCATTACAGCTAGGTTGGTCTTCAACGCAAGTAATAATAACTTTATGTAATACGCCATACGGTATATTGTATAAACTATACAGTATATTTTATATACGTATATACTAATATAGGTACTATATATATATAATGTTTATGTGTGTATGTATCAAGTATAAATGTATACATGGAACTGCCATTAAATATAGCGTATACTCAAATTCGTTAAATTAGCATTAGTATTGGTTAAATCATATTTTCATAAGGAGCTTATTAAAATAATATATATTAAATTATCACTACACGTGCAATGTATTCCATTCCATTAATAAATAATATCTAATCGGTACTTCAGACCTCAGAGACGTGTGTAAACGGCATTATAGTTGAATGTTATTACGAAGTGGATCATAGATAATATAATATAGTATATAGGTACATTACATATTTACATTAGTACCTAGCTATAGGCTTTAAGCAGGTTGAATTATATTATTATTATTATTTATATCACTGTATTATAATTATTTTACGTTTATTAATGTTTAATAATTTATAATATACTTCCTTAGTAGGTATTATATTTATATATTATTCTATTATTAATTATTATATTGTACATTAATTGTACTATATTAAAAAAAAAAAAAATGAAAACTAAATAATGTTTATTTATTTTGCTTAGTGTATACTAAAGCAACCAATAAAAGATTTTTTTTAAATTTTAAGATATAGATAAAAAGATGCTTCAGATATCAAATTAATTAATCGCGTGTTATGAAATAGAACTGTCAGAGTGTCAGTACTAAAAACATCTGTAGAGAAAAGAAACGAAAACTAGTAGAGTATCACGCCTATAAGAAATTAAAAAAAAAAGTTAGAGAGAACAAATCAACAAACAGATGTGCATGAATATTTATAGATATCGGTAGTAATGGCAGTATGATAAAAAAAGTATAAATATTATAATACTTCGTCTTTTAAAAATTAAAATTAAAAGAAGATATTTCAACATTTGATGTTACCACGGAAAATTAAATTCCCTAAACATGATGTGTATGGTGTATCTAATAGAATTGAAAGAGTCACAGTATAGTGATTATGAAACTAATGAAAATTTTGTATAAATTTTATATAAATCATAATATAAACTAAGTTGGTACATGTCATCCATCATAAGAATTGTTGACAAAAGTCAAAGTTGAGGTTACATAGGAGTTATAGCATCAGAAAAATCAAAATGTTGTGATTAAAATCACCTTATACTTTCATCTGGAAAAGATAACATTTCAAATTTGCAATTAATAAGTAACAGGAAACAAAATCCCTTAATCCCTAAAGTATTAAACGGGTAATATATACCTATGTTTATATCATTTTTGACCATTGGAAATAATTGTCTAAAATATTCACCGAATTTATAGGTCATGGTTACGCATTGTGACAAATATTACGTAGTAAAATGTATTCTGTTAGTTTTAAAATTTTAAATCAAAATCACTTGAACGTTTTATCAGTATATATCATATTATAGGTATTACTGAATGCAATTATAGGTACTGGAGTTTATTAATATTATAATAAATTTTTGATGTACACTGTATACGCTTAATATATTCTATATTTTGGTATAAATAGCTGCTACATATTATTCATATTCAATTAAACTATATTAAACTAACATTATATTTGGTGAATTCGTTTTTAAAACTGACGTAGGTATATTATATATTTATTTATTCCCATTATTCGTGTAATTATTACAAAACTATACAGTGTGTCACCACTCACCGACATAATATATACAAATATATATGAAATATTATATATTTATATATTTATATAATATGTACGTATGTACCTATATACTTTATGGAGGTATTTAGTAGAAGGTTACGGCCGTTCCAGACCACTGCGGTGAAACAGTGACCTTTCATTATTTTTATTATATTTCGTGGTTCGTACATAATAATAATATATATAACGAATATAGAACGCGTTTAATAAATAATATAACTCTATTAGAATTTGGAACACAATAATATTATATGTACATACCTATACCTGTAACGTCGCGCCGCAGCAGTTGGTTAGAGTTAGAAAAGCGCAGTCATATTATACTCATATTATGTATTATATATTTTTATCCATCACGAATCTAAATTTTCTATTTAATTATCATTCTTGCAGTGAATAATAATATTAGTATAATAGCATTGTTGTTATCTTTCACTTCATAACCTTGACATAACCGTTGAATCGAGTGACATTGTTAAAAAATTAAGGTTCATATTTATATACAAGAATACATAAAAAAACGAACGTATTATATGTTATATACTACAATAAATATATATTATATTAAACAAAGCGGTGTTTATATAAACTTACTTCGGTGGAATAAAATGTATGTCAAAATGTTCAAACTCTGTAAACGCTAAAGACGCAAACAGTGACGGCTATACTATATCGTCTATAACTCAAGTATATTGATATAGATGCACATACATTTTCAACTTTTATATTTGGAATTGAAAAAAAAATGAAAAAAGTTCGAAACACATATTACATATTATAGTAAATGGATAAAAACCACTACTGGACGCAAATATCCAAAGCCATAAAGGTAGGCGGTGGACACATATGCCTCGCAAAACAATATATTATAGAAAATAATAAATAAAACATAATTACAACAAAGAATATTAATTGCCGTATTGTAACTTGCAAGGTACATTATATATATTCGACACGGAGACGAATATTTTTGGAGGACCAAGTATTCGATGCAATAGTAACTACTCCTTCCTATTTTCACCAATATGTTCACACATATCTAGGTAATAAAACCTGTATTATTATAATATTAATATTACATATTTATATGTATATCTTATGTAAATATCTACGTATTTATAAACATATTATTACCTATTATGGGGATGTTAGCATGATGCACGTCCGGTATGTCCCGCTCCGATCGTGGAGTCTGGAAACCGGATATAAAAGAATTTTTGCACGACCATTTTTGGAAAAAAAAAACAATAACATCGTCGACTATGATGGACCGGATGACGCTAAAAAATAATATTATATTATAATAACATCCATTAACACGTTCCGCACGTAATAATAATATTGTATTGGTTACACTATACCTAATATTTTATTCAATCACCGTCTTTACGATCGTACATAATATACATATACCTGTATTCGTTTTATTAATACTAACCTATTATGAAATAACCCAGAACGTATTGAGTTTTGACACACCAAATAAATCCTTGAAGCTACCCCAATTACTTCACCCTTAAAATAATAATCATTGGTAATTGTTTAGCTACAAAAAAATTGCAAGAATACACATTGTTCAAAATTTAATAACTAGACATATTTCAATTAAATCACTTAAATCTTCAGGTTTCTTCATCATAAGACAATATTGTCTAATTTAGGAACAGAGAGACATTTTTATTTTTTGCTAATTTTCTAAAGTTATACTTCTTACTTTATTATGCTATTGTTTTTGAAATATTGAAAAATTATCGGATTGTATCGACCAAAGGCAAAATTCTAAAACAGTAAAAAATATAACGAAATAATATAAATTTATAAACCGCATAAACCACAATGAAATTGAAAGTAAGATTTAAGAATGAAATACTATGGAATAACTCAATTATTAGTTCTTAGGATTCTTGTATCTAAAATGTTTATTTGATTTATTAACAAGAAAATTACTAAAATCTAAAATAAAACCTAGTGTAATAACTATAATATTATAGGCATAAACTTAGGCCAATTTTTTTGGAAGAGAATGAGGGCTACATATTCATATTTTTTTCATTCTATGTAAAAAATTTCACACTAGCTACTTATGTAATTTCGTCTATTTCTAATTGGTGCTTATAAAAAGATAAATTCACATTAATATTTATAAGTACTTGTACTTTAATCAATGAATTTAAATTTTGATTTATTACAATTACTTTGTCTTTTAAATAATACATATGGTACCACCTAAGGTGATATTTTGTTCCGCGGGATAATTTGTTCCCTTTTGAGACATTTTGTTCTGTTTTTGATTTTTTGTTCTTCTAATGAGACATTTGCTACCAAAAAACTGCGCTATGAAAGGTTTAATGTATTCGCATTTCTTCTAAATACGAATCAATCGAAGCATACTACCCAAATTTTGGTATGGATCAACCAACCAACAATAGCTTTGGTAAGGTTAATTATTTATATTTTAATAAATGTAATATTGTTTGTATGTATTTTTATATATAAATTATTTATAGAAGAAATTGAAGAATATAACATAACCACTCGTGTTATTCGTAGCCTAAATGCTTAACTGCCTACATCATCATTCATCACTGTTAATTAATTCTATAAAATTATCACTGCGCTGGAGAGGGTTAAGTCAAGAATATTTATACCTGTTCTCCGGCACAATTAACAATTAATATAAATTTATAGTGACAGGGAAACAATACAAATGAGCAATGATAAGTATACCTAATATGAGTAGTAGCCTGCAGGAGCGAAAGATTATCCAGTGATATAACGACTTTTTTAAATTATTATTAAATATTAAACTTCCTATAGCATGTATAATATATATATAATATTAATTTATAAATTGTTATAATATTTTAATTAGGAATAAAGTAATCTGTAGGGCAGTCTGTTACTCTTCGGTACCTGCGTAATGCATTCAGCGTTATTTCTCACTATTTATTTATTTATTTATTTATTTATTTATTCCATACGGAGTAAACTCCATTTACAAAAAAAAAAAACGATTTATAGCAGCAAAACGTATGTTACACATCAGTATACTAAATTAAAATTAAAAATTAAAAACAGCGTTACAATTTTAATATAAAAATAATTTGACATATTAGTGTAATAATCAATAAAATTTAACAGCCTATTCTTAAAAAAATATTTAAAATTTACAAATTACAACCATATAGATAGAAACAGATTATATAATTTAGAGACATTGACAAGTAATTTCAAGTCATCAATAATTCAAAATAATTCATCACTTAATATAAATATTAAATATAATAATTATAAGTTTAATGCCGAGCTTATATCGTTTATTGAACAATAAAATAAATCTATCACTATCCTCACGGTTTTCTAGCAAACACCAGTTACTACCTAGTACCTACCTACATTGATAATCACGATTACGTCGGAGTGGACGATACACATAATAGCACCGAACAAGTCACAAATCTATTAACTGGGTCTGTATCAAAAGCGAACGAAATATAATGCGTGAAAGTCGCCCCCTCCCAATCGCCGCTATAAGCAACCGCGGTCGACCTTTCGCGCTTTCGCCGTTGTAATATCGTATAGGTACGCACAACTAGTATATACCTTATACGCGGCGTAATATGCATAATATACCTAATCATACGACCTGTACATTGTCCGCACCAATAACTCTACTACGTCGGCGGTTTGCGATCTAATTAAATTTATTATTTATAGTAACGAGTGTCGACGAAGAACGACTAACGACAAATGAGTAAACGATTTTGAAATATTATAGGTAACGATAATATAAATATTTAAACAGTAAACGCCGTCCAATATTATCGCACCAGAATCCCACCCAAGTATAAAATTAAATACTAAAGTGCCGCAATGGCAATGCCGCCAATAATATCATTCAATTTGAAAGGTGAAAATCACGACTCACGAGGGATTGAATTTTCCGTCGACTCCTCAACGGTGGCGCTACCTAGTGTCGGCGGCGACGTCCCGCGCTACGACAACACAACAATAATAATATCACTTTTATACACCATACACAATACATATTCATTATTATTGAAGCAGTTGATATTAGTGGCAAGGAACGCGTATAATAGCAATAGTTTAATAGTGATTAGTGATTACGACGGCGACCTGCTAGTGTGTTGTTATACCGATAGCGTTCTGAGCACCGTCTTTTGTACGTTCTCTCTCCACCGCCGCCACCGTCGCTTAGAGTTCCACGACTTGTGCCGTACAGGTAGGCACTGACGTCGTGGCCCACCCGTTGAAACGATACAAAATCATCGACCGTCGTCAAACTCGATAGTCCGAGAAAGGGCCTACAAAAGAATTTTTCAACGGGTCCGGTCAGAACATCGTCATCACCGCCGCCCGCCGTCGTCCGTTCTTCACTTCTCGTCGTCGTCACTGTCGGTGTCGTGCGTCTGGTTTTTAATTGATAATAAATAATAATAATATTATATTATTATTGTTGTAACACAACTGGTGTATACGACGCCCTCTCCGCCACTGCCGCATGAACACCTTCGCGAGTGTCACGTACAGTCAGCAATTATAATTCAACGACGGCGATGTGTCGTCGATAGCCGCGTATGGTAGTTGGCAGCGGACGAAAGGTTTTTGTTTATTGGTATTTCGTTGATTTCCTCTACCGAATAGTCGAACTCTGCAGGTACAACCGCGTCATTATCACACTCGCCACTAACACAATATGTGGAAAGTTCGAGAACTCGCCGATAAAGTGTGAGTATTGAATACAGACTATAACTTGCCATGATCTATCCTTTACCATCCACTGATTGGTTACTGCTGTTAGTAGTGATTATTGAATTAACATAAACTTTTTATATTTTTAGGACCAATGTAGTCCTCAACTATACAGAAATTGAAGCTAAAGTTAGAGAAGCCACTAATGATGAAGCTTGGGGTCCAACAGGTAAAATAGTTCTTCATTATACATTTTGTTCTTTTGTGCATTTTTTGGTGTTTTTTATTCTTCTATAGTATCTAAAATAAATAATCATAATTAAATTATTACTTTTACTTTTCACTCAGTTAAGAATATGGATCTATTTTTTATAGATAGGAAATAATAACACACCTATAATAAGTTTATATTCTACAAACAATTAATTTTTACTTTTCTGTTTTTTTCATTATACTCATATAAATTAATTTAATACATACTCAGTTTCTTAGTTTAAATATAATGTTTAAGCTGGGTTTAATTTTAAAATTACCATTAGTATAATTTTTGTCTTACTATATTATGTATTTGGTGTATTGGTCTTTATATAATCTCTAT
The DNA here is from genome assembly GCF_020882245.1 of Rhopalosiphum padi. NCBI lineage: Eukaryota > Metazoa > Arthropoda > Insecta > Hemiptera > Aphididae > Rhopalosiphum > Rhopalosiphum padi. Next base: position 37,143,381 of record NC_083598.1, read on the forward strand.
ATTTTCAATTTACAGGTAACTTAATGCAAGAAGTAGCACAAGCAACATTTATGTTTGAGCATTTCCCCGAAGTTATGGGAATGTTATGGAAACGAATGTTACACGAGAACAAGAAAAACTGGCGAAGGACTTACAAGGTGAGTGATATTATAAAATAGCCAAATAAAATATGTATGCATAAGAAAAATTAATTTTTACATATTTTTTTTATACTCATTTATCATTTTATTGAACTTTTTGATTTCCATTGCAATTAAATTAATTTATGTTATTAACTTTTTAATTGGGTATAACATAATTACACATTATTATACCTCATTTTTAACTTCATTATCAAAAAAACTCATTATTAAATTCATTATACTGGTTCAATATAAATTATCTATGATTATTTTCTATAGGATATATAGTATAAAATATATTTAAAATTACATTTATCTATTGGTAATATTTTATGGTCTTATAATAACTGTAACACAATCTTAATATGTATTATCTTCATATCCAATTTAAGTTATTTAGTATTTATTAAATAATGTAATAATTATTTATGATATATAATAATTTGTTATATTTTTTTCAGAGTCTATTATTGCTAAATTATCTAGTTAAAAACGGATCTGAAAGAGTGGTTACATCAGCACGTGAACATATTTATGATTTAAGAGGATTAGAAAACTATTCTTTTGTTGATGAATTTGGTAAAGATCAAGGAATAAATATAAGGTATAAATGTTGTATTATAATTTAGATTACCTAAACAAAATTAAATTTAAATATATTGTAATTAATTATCTATAGGCATAAAGTGAGGGAGCTGATTGATTTTGTACAAGATGATGATAAGTTGCGAGAAGAAAGAAAAAAAGCTAAAAAAAATAAAGACAAATATATTGGACTATCCAGTGAAGCTATGGGTTATAAAGGATCAGGTAATATGAAATTTGATAGTTAAGAATTAATTTTTACAGTGAATATTTTATTAATTAGGAGTTGAAAAGTGGGATGATGCACCTAGGTGGAAAAAAGACAGTAATAATGAATTTAGTGACAAAAAAAGTGCTAGTACTCTAGGTTTTGAAGAATCGCCTAATAACAGGTAAATATATATATAAATATCTACATTAAAGTAGGTATATTGTATTTTATTCACATTACGAAGGAACCTCGGCAGCAACCAGTTTTTGTCTGGCAACAATCAGCCATCTGTCCCTAACCTAGTGTCAACCATTTGTTAGTACGCAATGTAAAAAAGCCATACCCACATATAAAATGCTTGAGGTTCCTCACTAACTTTATAGAATATATAGGTAGGAATCTATAGGTTATTATTAGATTAACTTTTGGTGAATGATTAATATTTTAATTACCAATATTTATATTAGCTTATGCATTATTGTGTGATATTTTTATAGTGATGAAAATGATATAGTGGATTCAGAACCAGAACTTGATTTACCACATAAACCATCTGCAGAAGCTTATAAAGATCATAGTATGTCACCTACCAAAATTCAAAGTCCAGCTAAACATAGAACACCTATTAAACGCATTGATTTGGGTGCAGCTGCACATTATGGCAAAACACAAACTGTGATCAACTCTCCAGTGTCTACCAATAATCCTTTAGATACAGAAACAAGCTCTGTTGATTTGTTGAATATTGTAGGCAACAGCAATAAGCAATCAAATGATTTTGGAGATTTTAATGCAGTTTTTAGTGCTGCTCCTAATATTGACACTGCAGTAGAAAATAATAGGTAATTGGATATTTATAATTTATAAATTGGGCTTGGAAATAAAATTGTTAAAAAAAATGTTATTTTTTTCATTTTTTCTGTACCGATGGCATTTTCATTATAAACAAATACAAATTCCTAAGTAGTTTTAAAATAAATTTTACTCCAACATGTAATTATATTGAAAAAATAAGACAAAAATATTCACAATTAAGTTACAAATATGCAATAAAGATGAATAAGTTGGAAACCGGTTTTACTAATTTTAAAAAAATATCTCAAAATGACAATAAAATACTTTTTTTCTTCAAAATTTACTTTTTTATTGAAATTAAATATATCATGTTCATGATACTTTATCAATGCTGTCCCCCACTATCAGTTATCAATAGTTCTGCCTTCAATACGCGTGTTGACAGTTTATAATTGTAAAGCAATTTGAACGGTGAAAATAAACAATCATATCAATCCCCATTAATTAACTAATGAAATCAGGCAACATTCAATGATTATTTGTGCATGCGCGAATCGATGTATCCTAAAGTTGATTAGAGTGTAGTTAGATATAATAATATTATATAACATTATGTTAACTAGCAAAATAGCATTACCATTCATTGTAAACAAGCAAAAATAGTATTTGATTTTATGATACTAAAATTGTAGTAAGATAGTAAGATTGTAATTTTTATGCTTAAACTGTTCTAAGACTACTAAATTTAATCATGCAAATACTTACTACTAAGTATTCAAAGTCTATTATAGAACATAATAATCATAAAATATAATTTTTTCTTGTTTCAGTACCACTAATGATGAATTTGCTGATTTTAGTTCAGCATTTACTCAATCTATGTCTTTAAACAGCAATTCAACTAATTTATGTAAGTTTTTTTCTCATTCAATTTCTGATTAATATCAGTTAATAACTGACAGTTATAATATAAACTAAATTATTGTTTTTTTAGCTAACCAAAAAACTATTTCTAACTCTGATCTCCTAACATCGTTACCACAGACATCTACAAATGGAACAAGCCGTAACTTGTTAGATTTGAACTTTGACGCTTTAGATAACACAGGTAATATGCCTATCATCTATTTTTAACAGAAATGTTATTAGCTATTTCAATTAATTAATTATATTGGAACAGTTGAATTGCGCTTTATAATTTTTGTAGAAGTTGGTTTCTTTAATATTTTATACAGATAAGGTTAGAAAACTGGATTTTTTTTATTATAACTTTTCAGCAACTGGAATGATGTTGAAGACACTTCTAGAATCCATTCACCAACGTTCAGATTCAAATATTAAAAGAATTTTGCAAGAATTTATTGAATATTTGCCAGGTCCAATGACTCCACAAAAATTTACAAAACTCGATTGTTACCCAAATTATTCTCAAGTTATCAAAGTATACAGCCAAATACTTGAAATAATTTTAGAACAAATTAATTTTGTTGATTACATCGATTTAATTTCACCAATATTTGCTCCGGACGGTGGTACTTTGGAAATGTTAGACATATCACTACATATTTTATTGAACTATGTCACTTCAAATGTATTATCTTTTAAAACTGATAATGCCATAGAATTAATCAGCTTAATATTAACAAGTGATTTTATAAAATCTTCATTAATCACTGAAACTTTAAATTCTAACCATAATCGTTTTATGGTCGTTATTGAATTTGTATTGTCGTTGCCACATAGACTTGCCAATAAAGTTGGCAAGAATATACCTAAATTGTTTACACCTGTAGAATTTTCTAATAGAATAATGTATCATATATTGTTTGTCATCGATCAATTGAGCCAATTTTATATTTTGGAAAACAAAAAACCTAATACAAAGCCACTTTCAATCATTTTTGGCAAAACTATTGCTTCTTATCTTCAAAATGATTTTGCTACTTCTTTGGAAATTTTAGAATGTTGGTGTTTAGATGAAAACTATGCTGTCATTATAAGGAATATTCTCTCAGAAGTTGACCGACGAGCAATCGATAGACTTGGTTATTTGTTTTGTCGTAAATTATCAACATCTAATTCATTATATAATCTTATTTCAAATGCAGTGAGTGATGTACCTAACTGGAATTATACTTTGTGCAAAAAAATGATATTTCTTTTTTATCATGAAGACAACAATATAGTATTAAATCTAATGAACTATTTATACTTGGTTCAAAAACATTCTAATTCTAATATATTAAGTACCATAATCTTAGACCTTGTTCAAATTTGGGGAGATAAAAGTGCTTTGTCTCATACACCTTTTGAACAACATTTATACTTATCAAAACTTATTATTATTGGTTCAGTATGTCTATCAAATATAGCATTGGATGATGAGTTTAAAAGAAATCTTGAGATTAAACTCTTTGAAGGTGTTCCAATTCATCTAGAGAGTTCAGAAGAAAAAGTTCGAACCATAGGAATGATAGTGGCAGAGATTATTATTGGTCTTGTAAAGCGGAATGAAAAAGAAGGGGCACCAACTTTAAATTTTGAGTACGACAAATTACAGGAAGAATCTAAATTGATAGTAAAATCATTGAACGAATTAAAAGATTTTAAAAATAGCAATGAATTAGTATTTAATGATGCTTTTAAAATGTTAAAAAACTTTTTTAAAGACTTAAAGATTATCAAAACTCCATGTTCCAATACAAAAAGTACATGTCATGAAAAAATAGTGGAAAACACAAACAATACAATCGAAAATATTTTAGATAGCGATGATGATGAATTTGAGCCGTATGATTTATCTAATGATGTTGAAATGGATGTAAAAAATAGACCTAAGTATGTACGTGATCTTATTGATGGTTTCAATGAACAAAAAGATAGTAAGGTGTGGCTTGGCAGTTTAGAAGCATCTGAAAGTCTTATTAAATCACAATTGCCCAATGATGACATTTCATTTGCCATTGAGCTGTTGACGTTATTAATCAGTATGGAACAACAATTTTACAAAGATAATTTTGAGAGCCTGAGATATCAATCTGCTGTTGCTGTAGTAACTACTTTTCCTTATGATTGTGCTAAACACCTTTGCCACCTTTTTTATGATTCTATCGGTAAATATGCAGTTTCTCATCGCATTTTAATACTAAATGTATTAACTGGTTCTGCTAAAGAATTATCAGGCTTTCAAAAGATTGAAGAGAAACAAGAAGAACAAATCACAGAAGTGAATACTTCAAAGTATTGGGAAGATATTATCAAAAAAAGAGTTCAGTTAAAGACCAGAATAATTTCCAATCCTAGAAAACCTATAAAATGTCAAAGTAATCGTTTTGTATCTATAGCTGATGCATTTTTCTTCCCTCTTATTCGTGGGAATTTAATTGAACCAATTGTTTCTCAACAAATTGATAATGCCAAACAGTTAAACATTCTTGGTGTACATTTATTAAATTCTTTATCAGTTATCCTATGCTGTGCAGTTAATTCTACGCATGCAACCCGTATGGGTGTAGAGCTTTTAGAATGGACATGGTCATTAAGATTTCATAAAGACGTTAAGATAAGAATTGCCGTTATGGGCTGTCTAGCTGCCGTCTTGTTGTCTGTGCCTAAATCTAGATTAGTTGATTTGGGAAGCTCATTAGTTGAATTTGTAATGTGGTTGGAAAACGTTGTCACATCTGAAGGAGTATTGAATAAAGTTGATAATGAAGTCAATCAAGAAGCAAGACAATTTGCCATTCAAGTTCTGTTACTTTATAGAAATGTTGTTGGTGATCAAAATATGTTCTCATAATGATATTAATATTTCAATTCGATAAAATTTGTATATTCTGATTAAAGAAAAAATATTGTCAGTTTTTAATTTAATATAAATTAAAAATAATAATTTATTTTAATTCTCATCTTGCATTATTTATTTATTTTTATATTCCTTTGTTATGTTAGTAATTGTGTGTATAAACAAGACCTTTGCAATTTACAGGGTCTTCCTTGCCATTGAATCAAATGATTCAACCGGTAACATTTGCTCAGAATAGTAACACAGAAAATCAATCTTCAGGAAGCTTAAATAAATTACAGGTAATTTAGGTTATTGTTATAATAACTAATAAAATCTAAAAATAGTCTATTAAAATCAATTTTATAAATAATGGTTCAATTGTCTGTGGATTTTTTTAAGATTAGAAAAATAATAGTAGTCTTATATGCAATTTTATTCATGTGATTTTTAAATATTTATTTTATTAAAATTTATTCAAATATAAACAAAATATTTTTTCTGGAATTTAAACTTTAGTTACAAAAATAAATTAATCGTGTATTTTATGACAATTTTTATTTTGTAGCTGGGCAGCACATGGAGTGGAGTAAAGGGTCTAAATATAGACTTGGATAATTTATTATCGCCTGGTAGTAAATCTCCGAATTCAATTTCAATGTCTATGAACCAAATGGCTAATAACAACAATAGTCTTGGTAAATACAATTGATGAAATACTATTCAGTTAAATTTATGTTAATATTAATTAGTAACTAATAATTACATAGTAAATATCTCTATTAAACATAAACAAATTATTGTTTTGAAAATCAGTAATACTTATTGAAAATGTCATCAATATGATAGGAAATAGGTATCAGACATTATTCCAATTAGTATGCTATTTGTTTAATTTATTATGTATTTTAGGTGGAAAACAGAATGCCTTCTTTGATTCTAATGATGTACTAATGCCTACTCAACAAGCATTCTCTGCTAGCTTCAAGTGATATTTATTATACTAACTTTAAAAGTTACATTATTATTCTTTATTATCGTGCAAGAAAAAAATTTCAAAACTTGTGGGATAGTATATCCTATTTATATTTTTTTTTTCTTAAAAGGTTGTGGGACTCTTATTAACCAAACTAAGATCATAGTATAGTGATTTAATTATATCACCAAAAAATAATAACCATAATTAATGAAATCAACCAAATTATTATTATGGTTCGTTTCTACAAGTCTGGAAAATTGTTACAAAATTTTAAATTATCCTTTTACACTTTTCTTTTGTGTAAAAATATATTTTAATAAGCTCAAATATGAATATTAATATAATATTCATTTATGCTTTTCATTTAAAATTCTAAATGTTCATTTATTTTCAGTGTTTTTATTTACATTTTTACTCACAGATATTAATCTGTTGGAGTTTAAAAAACGGGTTCTTTTAAATCTATGATATATGTGTTAATTTTCATGTTTAATAATAATTAAAGTATCGAATATTCGGTTAAAATGTATATAATAAATATTTTAAAATGAAAACTTCATCATTAACATCAGATAATATTTTAATAACATATCACATCAACGTGTACGTGTCAATGGTCATATCATTTGTTTGTTTGTTATTTCTTAAGCCAAATTTGTACCTGATTTAATGATGAACATTTTAGTTTGAGTTTGGTGCTTATATTTTAGGACGTCAACCTTATAAACTATGTTTCTTGCATGGCTCAAATGAACCATATCCAACAGTATTTTTTTTTCAAACCACATTATTTGTTGCAATTTGTTAATTTTTGGATTATTTGAATACAGTTAATTTTAAATACCTATTATTTACAATTTTATTAAGTTTATGTATCTAATCTATGTTTTATTTTAGTTATTTGTTAATTTTTAAGTCAACCTTTTTAATTTAATTCCAATATTATTTCCTTTCAAATTTTAATTAGAATATTAATATTTACTTATTGTGTTATTAATAAAAATATTTTGTTGATTAAAATGTTGTCTTAATTTGCATTGACACTACTTTATGTTACTAATTTTTTATTTTATGATTTAACTTTTTCTTGTTTTATTCATTACCCATAGGTACTAATAATTTGTTTCATTAATCTCTGAACTCTGAAGAATGAATAAAATCCATCTTCTGTAGAGATAGTTTAACAGAGCGCAATCCCTCTTTCTGGAGTCTGGTTTCAAATATTATGTTGTTGTTTCATGTTAGGCGTACTTTGATGTTATAGGTACTATTATTTGTATTGATGTGTCTTCAGAGTGTTACTATCGTTTTTGTTTTGACACCAGTTAATAATCATCAATAAATATAATATGATTTTTACACATAAACATAACTAAAGCATGTTATGTAGAAATATAATGTACTGGAATTGGGGGATAGCCATCCTTAATAGCTCTAATAATATTGTTAAATATTTTTGTTAGTTTATATTATCCATGAGAAGTTAGCTACTGTTAATATAACATTTGTCTTACGATTCACAATTGTTTAAGCATTAGTATACAACAAATTATTGTCTGTACTCTGTATAATTGACCAATTATAAATGTGGTACTATGGATTTTGACTTGATTACGAGTCGTGCGATTTATTATCCGCTGTAGGTCGACTGATAAGACTACCTCTTGATGCCGAACATTATAAGGTGATGACGCTTGAAATCGAAATCCGATTGCGGTCCGCCACGATTGTCCCAACCATAGACATTAGTCGTATAACCATACGTCTATGGTCTCAACGGAGTTGAAAAATATATCCAAATTAGTGGTTTTAGTCGTTGGTGTAGATGGTTAACACGGATCAAACGTATACGCCGATAGAACCACACTAAAAAAATTCTTCAAACGCATGTTGTGTTGCGGTCTGCGCCTAGTGCCGAACAATTGGCGAAGTCCCCGGAAAAAAAATACAAATTGGCATATTTTAAATTAAACTTATATAATCGCTCTGTAAAACTGTAAATGTTTTCTAAAAAAATCTAGTACATTTATAATAATAATAGCTAATAAATATATAAAACAAACATTCAAAAAAAATAGTAGCCAAAAATTATATAAAATATATTATGTCAGAAAAACTATACGTTTCAAACTAACATATACAGTGATTAAATATAAGTTTATATCATAAAAGATCATACAGAGGGATTATATAAGTTTTATTTAAAATATTCTAATTTGAACTTCCCTCCCAAGACTTTTTTTCCTACCATCGAAAGATTGACTCTGCTGTATAGTGTATAGTGTTTATACACAGTTAAGGTATACAATCTACAAAACATTTTTGTAGATTGAATGATTTTTAAGTTTAAATAAAATTTAAATAGGGAACTTACTGTAAATTGTATTGATTAATATAATATATTATATACCCCATAAATATTTAATTTCCATTTGCCGAGACAAAATCTTTGTGTGAGCCCATCTATTTAAAATGAAATTTTTTAAAAATCCTTTTACTACTCTCACTATTTGTACCAATGAGGTACCCCCCACTTAGTTTATGCAGAACATGGAAAAAATGCACTCGCAAGAAATCATTTTTTATGTTTTTAAATAATTGTAAAAGTAATTACTCATTAATATTTTAAAACTAACTAAAAAACGTATTCAAATATATTTTTACGTTGTTTATGATAGCGTTAAAAAGAGAGTTGAAAATCATCTTGTTTTAGAAAAAAATATATTAAAATCTTATTATGGTCACATCATAATTGGGAGCACGATTGTCGATTAAAGTCTTTAATTAGTTTAATTTAAAGATATACTTAACTATATCTTTAATCATGATCGAAAGACATGAAACAACTTTTTTTGTGGTAAACACTAAACTAACATGTAACCGTCGCGATCCTAGCGGTAAATTCATCTAATGTGTTCTCGAACCTCTAACAGTAAACACGTCATGCACCCGTGCAAAGCCACAAGTTGAGAACCATTGACCATAAGTCCATTACCTACAGTGAGTGTGCGGGTAGCAACACAGCGGCAATCGGATATTTGGATGCCAGTTATGAGTTTAAGTGTCCCCGACTATTTATTATGACGTATGAGTTTCATAATCAGATTAATATTATCAAAAGAGAACCTTATGGTTTTAGTAACTCGAAATAGAAACATTATTTTGTCAATATTAAAAAGTTTTTTTGATATAATGATTTTATACATAAAATTAAATATTAATCATGAATAGCCACGAAGATCAATTTCTGTTAGTCTGTATAACCCAGATTCCCAATCAGGGTGTTGCGAAATTATTTGAAATATAGTTTTAGTCTATAGGCCACCCGGAATTTTTAAGAAAATGACTAAAAGTGTCGTGAATCAAAAAAGGTTGGGAACCTCTGATATAACCTAACAGAAATTATACATGAGAAGCAGCGATAATGTTCGACAAAATCAAACATTATATTATGAAATGTATAACATTAAACTAGAGTACTTGTCTACTACTCATACAGTCATCATAATTTCCATTGACTAACGATTTTTTTATATCACTATTTTGCACATGTACAACACAATTTAATTTTTTTAAGTCATTTTAACAATCTTAAAGTAGGTATTACTTTTTTTGTGGGGACACTTGAAAAATGTTGTGTACGTCGTCAGTTTTTAAATAAATACCCAAAATTTGAAGAATAAAAATTATACAGATATAACCTTAAACCATTTATGTTTAAAAATTTTTCAATTATCAAAATAATAAAAAATATACTGTTAAAAAACAAAATTATAAATTTAGAATTTTGTTTTCTGATAGCAAAAAATACATGTTTTTAATCAGGTACAAAATTAAAATGTAATACTGGTATGAATGTATGATACTATGATAGTAATTTTTTAATGAAAAATGTGATTTCAGTACTAAAAATATTACTGCTATAATAGCAATGAAAGTGACGTAATAAGGATGGCTTTGTTGAAAAACAATAAAGTTGTCGCCAACGTGTTAAGTAATTTCATAATGTGTAATAATTTTGATTATATTATGGAGTTTAAAAAGAAAAAAATTATATATATAATATTTTTTTTAAATATAGTTTTCGTTTATCCAATTTTGGATTTAGAATACAAGTTGATAGATCAAAATAAATAGAAAAATATCGATCAATTTGAAAATGAGAAGTGTCTACTATCCATTACAAAAAATTAATCAATCAAATTTAATATTTATGATTCAAGCCTGGTTTAATATCCTACAAACAGAATTGAGAATATGTTATATGTATGGGGTACTGAATGATTCCAGAAAGTTCATGTAAAGTTAATTGCTTATGATTTAATTAATCATAAAAATTACAAAAAGTTTTGTCGGTAAAAATTTAAAGGAATGTTATTTTTTTAGGGGGGAATTTGTAACAGAATACAGAACAGTACCAAATATTTGTGAAATCAAAAATAATTTCCATACCAAAAACCCAAGTACATAGGTACCTTAATTTATCATTGAAAGCATAACACGTAGTTTAATTATTTCCCTCATTTAACGCTTATATAAATTAAAGACAAGCAATAGTTTTAAATACTGGTTTTTCGAGTTAATATTCATCTTTTATTAGTTATTTGTTTTATCAATGTTTAATAGATTAATCTTCTTACTTCATTTTAAATCAGATGACTACATATTTACAGATATTAAGGTTTATTCAAGCGTATTAATATAGAATTTTGAAATAGATTGAGTATATAAAGCAAATCTTATTGAATACTCTGTATACAATCAAATATTCTTTCTGGCTTTATACATTTTGTAGTTTTAAATGAATACTTACTGTTCTACATTTAAACCTTAGATTAGAATGCAACCGTAATTTGTACATGTCATGTATAATTTATTTGATTAAAAAAGTTACAAATAATTATATATTTTTATAAGAGGACACCATATCCCCATGTGTTGTACATCATATCAAATTTTCGTTCAGTAGAATACATTTTGTGATGTTAGCTTTAATATTAGAGTAAATTTACCAATTATCAAATTAAAAGGTAAGAATATTATCTAGATAATGACATATGCTTTTAAAGATTTAGTATAACAAAGTTGTTTTAAATGGAAGCAATAATATCTAGTAGTGTTTTTCAACCTTTGTATTATGGTGACACATAATAAAAAAAAAAAAAATTAAGAGTAATACCTATTAATTTTTATAAATATAGTATCAACAAGGTTCGTACATTTAATATTAGTACTTCCCATGACACGTTTGGACTTACCCGGCGACACACCGGTTGAGTAACACTGATTTAGTAAATACCATAGTAAAAACCTTTTTTAATACTTTGATAAATTTGGATTTATTAATAACAGGAAATATTTAAAAAAAAACATATGGAAATAGGACTACTAGTAAAATAATAAATACATATTTATATTTTAGCGTATAAGGTTTATTTATTGTAAAGTCTAATGATCGCAAAACTTTTGTAAGTTAAATCCATGATATAATTAAATTTAAAAATTACACAATTGTATTTATTTGTTTTTATGGTTTTAATTTATTTTATTTTTTTAAAGTATATTAGTAGTGTAATAATCCTGCCAAAAATTGAAACATTATAATCTAATGTTAATTCATCAACCTTCTTCAAATGCACAGTAATAAATATAAACTGTCCACAAAAAGTGTAAGGAAGGAAAAAACATGTGCACACCCTATTGAAAATATATGTCTATGGACTTATTTTGTATTAAAAAAAAAGTACAAAATATAAATAAATAAAAAAAATTACACAAAAAAAAAAATTGAGATATACATCAAGTTGTAGGCATTCTATTATGTACATACAATACATACACATCATTATATGTTAGACCCTGATAGACGTTAAGCCCAAGTATTTGTACACTTTAGCCAAAGGATCCAATTTTTATAATTTTTTTTTTTTTATTTAACTTTTTATTTATATATTATTGTACATAAGCAAAACGAAATCAACAATACTGCTCACGCAAAACAGTATGGCATACGATGACTGTGTAAATGGCTCAGCAATAGGTGTTTAAGCTGACGTCTTGACGGGTTTCCTTTGAGGAAAATCTAGTGAAATCCAACAACCATATTCTTATTATCAAATACAAACAATATCTCTAACACATGAAAAACATCCTTAAGTAAAATATCTTTACAAAAATTGAACTAAAACATATCTTCACATTCTATTAAATCTATAGCCAATAGATATAATTATAAAATTTAAAAACTGAGATAGCTTAGCATCTTACTCATTTCCAAGTTTTAACTTTGATAAACCTTTGATTAGCATGGAATTTTATTTTGTTAGAATACTATTTATTTTTAATTAACAGCATTTTTAGTAATTATGTTTTTTTTAAATTTTTTTTATAGTAATTAAGAATCCACATAGATTCTATTAGATTAAATAGTAATTATTATTTAAAATAACTTATTAGAATTTTGTCATGAACCAATTTTAGTATATCAAGATGCCTAAATTAAATTAATTATTCATTTCTGCATAGATTTACCTCAAAATATTTAGCACAAATTTAAGAGCAACTGTGTCAATAGGATTATGATTTTTCTTTGTTCAACAGATACGTATAACAATATAACAAATTACCATACATTAATGACAGGTTAGTAATTTATGTGAGAGCGAATGCATACTATATTAATTGTACAATAACTTGATATTATAATTAATATAATTTTCAGTCAAAATGTAATTTGCTATATTGAACATATTATATTGAACAAAAGTAAATAATTTTTACTTCACGAAAGTGTTATTTCATATTTTTGAAGTCATCCCAAGTAATTCCCCACTCCCTGTCAATATAAATATGTATTTATAATCTTAAAAATATAATAAATAAATTATTCAAAAAATAACTCTTATTAAATAAATAAATAAAATAAATTGTATTTTAAATGAAATAAATACAGGGAGTGGATAATTGTAAAATAAGAATTACTAATAATAAAAATAACAAAACAAATGTCAAAATAAAATTATTAATTCAAAAAGGAAATATAATACTTTTATTTTACACTATGTTCAATTATTTTGGAATGCAATCAATATTTAGGGTTTACCTTTTCCTCCACGATTTCCATGGACACCACGTGGTGCAGGTGGTTCATAGCCTCCATACTGGTAATCTAAAATAAATAATTATAAAATACATAATTAAATATAAAAAAAAAAATAATATTAACCTGCTCCAGCACCAGCGCCATAACTTGGATAACCATAACTATAACTGTAATCAGGACTGTATCCTGTATATTGATTGTAATAATCATATCCTAAAAGAATGAACATAAAATAAAAAAATTTACATATGATCAATATTTATAATTTAAAATAACAGTAGAAAGTGGCTATAATGATTTTCAATTGACTGGGAAAATTTTCTATAACCAGTGGGTCATAAAAAAAATATACAGTATACAATTTACTTGTTAAATTGCTATGTATATATATGTATTTATTTAAAATAAATTAGAAGTTATATTGATTAAGTAAATAGCGTATTGCATGCTTTGGCCTAGTGGATCGCCCCCGATAACATCATTTTAGTCATTTCTTGTTTTATTAAGACACTATAAGAAAATGAACATTGTGTTAGTTGCACAAGGTTAATGTTAGAAAAATATAAATGAACATTTGATCAGTAGCGATTTAATAAATAGTGTCGTTATAATTGAATTTCTACTGTATACTGTTGACAGAAAATACATTTACCTCCATAGCCGTAACCAGGAGCACCGGGGGCGTATCCAGATTGAGGTAGAAAACCTGTTAAAAATATTTAATGTAATATATAACAATAAAATATTATTATATACATGTTAATAGTATAAAACATTAAATAATAATATATAATTACCTCCTCTACCTCCTCGACCCCTAACATTCCCTCGCATTCCTCTCATAGGTCCTGAAGCACCAGGCATCATTCCATAAGGCTCTACTTTTAATGCTGCTTTTTTAACATCAACCTAATACATATTTATAAGGAATAAAATAGTCTTGGGTATTGTATATACTAATTAATTACTTGTTTGCCATTAATCACATGTTTTGGCGTTTTTAATATTTCTGTAACTGCCTGCATGCAATCAAACGTAACAAAGCAGAAACCTTTTCGTTGGTTTTTAACTTTATCAAATGGCATCTCCGCATTCACCAGAGGTGCATAACGTTTGAAATAATCTTTGATGTCATCATCAGTTAAATCTGGAGACAATCCTCCAACAAATAATTTAACATGTCGTGCTTTAGCTTTTTTGGGGTCAATTTTCTTGTCATTGATTACATGATTAGTGCACGCCAAAGCCTTTTATAAAATAAATAAAAGCACTTTAAAAATTATTTTTAACACAAACAAAAATAAGAATATACCTATAATAGTAATAATAAGATTATATTAATTTTAATAAAATTATTTTAAAAGAAACTAAAATTTGAATATTACTTACATAAATTGTTAAGTAATTTTCATTAAGAGTATTTGGAGTTTTAACTTTTCAGTTTAGTAGATGTAAATATTAACATTCTTATGGCATTATAAAATGGTGTATAATATCAATTTTTAAATAATATTTATGTATCAAAGTATCTTTGACTCATGTAGTTAACTAACTGATATTATAAAATTCTATTGATTACTTAACGCACTTAAACATTTTGATAAAAATAGTTGTTAACTTATAACTGTATATAAAACCTGCATTAAGACCTTGTACTTAACAATACATTTAAGGAAGTTAAATTAATTAACTATCAAACAAATAAGCGTAAATTGAAAAACTATACATACTAAAATTACTGATAAAAATTACCAACAATAGATAAAATTTAACAAGATTGTAATTATTTCCTATTTTTTTATTATTAATTTATTTGGATAAGGAAATAGAAAAATTATTTATAAAAAAAGTGAGAAAATAAAACTTATTTGAATGTTAATCATTAACATGATACATTTTATTTTTAAATCTGTATCATACTGAATTATTAATTCATCTAAATGTATGCTATGTGAAAAGTAAGTAAATATTTTGATATTTTGGTCATGCACTAAAGAATAGATAAATATATGCCAACTTACACATTTTAGTATTTTACATTCATTCATGAACAATAAAATTACTTTTCACACAAGTACATACTGAACATGAAATTGCCTACAATGCCCCTTAACAAATGACATCACCTAATTTATAGCCCTTATATATTACAAGAATGTATCCCAAAATGTATGTTAAAGCTTAAAATATAAAAATTAAAATAGTAAAATAGAACAGATACTTACATTATCTAGGCCTTCCATTGTCTTGTATACTATGAAAGCAAACCCTCTCGCTCGACCAGTGGCAGCATCTACTTTGACATTAATATTTTCAATTTCACCAAATTGACCAAAATGTTCACTTAAATCTTCTAAAACATAAAAAAAAACAATCAAATAATTTTTGGAACTACCAACAAGTGTTTGCTATAAACTTACTTTCAGTAGTTTCTCCTTTGAGCCCTCCAACAAATATTTTTCTGTAACATAATAATAGCATTACATTTACACGATACAAAACAATGTTAGTTTAACAAAAAAATAAAGGAAGTAGTTTGAAATGTAATAAAAACCAACGGGGGCACGGCAAAACGTTCAAACTCGGAAACGCATTTCAAATCCTAACCTAATATTAGTAGCTATCAAAAGTTCCGAAAAACGGAGTCAAAGCCAAAACCCAATTTAAAACAAACAGTCATCACAAAACGATGGGACGTGTACATTAGACCGAAAAAACGTATCAAGAACATGGTACCCGACGGTTCCGCGTTGGCGGCCGCCCGCACACGCCGAATGTTTTCTTTTAAGATTCAAGAGACCGATTTGAAAGGCGATTTCGTCTAACCTGTCATCATCCCGGACGCATTCAAATTGTCCAGAATCATTGTTTGTTGTGGAATTTTCGGAGGTGCCATTTAGGTGCTGTTGTTGCTGTTGCGCGTCGGCGGCGTTTTCAAACTGTTGCGAGCCGTTTTGTTGCTGGTTGTCGGCCATTCCTGATGCGTGCGATACGTTCGCTTACAAAAAATATTAATACTACACGCCTAAATTTTTGTTAAACGATGAAACGACACTATATAACAATACAAAATAATTATTAAAGTAAAAATGTACGCGTCTAAAAATAGGAACGAGAACGGAGTTGAAGGATGAGAACTGAGAAGACGCTACAGACATGGGTCGAGATAGCGTCTCGTAAACAAAAAAAATGGCCGCTGGAATATCCGCAGCAGTAGCGGCGCACACCGGCGAACCACGATACCGTTTAGTCAGCAACACGTTGCTACCGCGGTAAGCAAAATTGCATTCTCTTTGATAAAAGTAATTGGCGGCAATTCAACCCCGTTTCAAAAATATTCAAACAGAATATAATATACGGGGATAAAAAATTAATCGCGTCCCAATATTACCCGTTCTATTCTAAGACGGCATTAATTCTGGACAGTTGAAAAACTAGATAATTTACAGAAATGCTGTGTAAATATATGATGAAACACTGAATTTGTTTAAATATATCGATCTGTAGTTGTCAAAAACGATTAGTACTCAAGATAATATTAATAAGTCACGGCTTTTAGGGATCAAATACGATGAGGATATTTCATCTATAACTCAAGGTTAAATAACACAACTTTATAATACTAGTATACACGGTGATTATTTTATCATAAAACATTCATTATTTCAAAAAGTATCCATATTTTTGAAAATGTTTTTTTTTTACAGTTTCAAGTTGTTAAAATGTCTACGCTTTTATTAAAAAATTATATTTTTTAAGTTTTTTTATTTTCTTTGTATGACAACATATAGTTTTAATTTCATATTCCACTGCAGAATAATTTCCCGAGTATTTTGATACATAAAAATTGAACTTAGGGTGAGTAGTTTATGAGTTATATGTATTTAAAGTTTAGACAAGCGGAGTAGTGGACAAACATTTTGCGGTCTAAACTTTAAATACTAAATCCTATTTTTATGTATCAAAATACTCAGAAAATTATTCTAGTGAAATTGAAATTTAAAAAATACAATTTTTTTTAATAAAAATGTAGCCTTTTTAACAATTTGAAACTGTAAAAAAATGTTTTTAAAAACATGAATACTTTTTGAAATAATGAGTGTTTTATGATAAAAGAATCATTCTGTATACTGTTTCCTGTTTACACCAGTGTAGCCAATTTTTTTTAAAAACAAGTTCATAATTGGTGCACTAAAACAAATTATTGCACTATAGTGTTTACCAGCATGACCTAAATTATACAAGTCACTGTAAATCAAAAAATTCTCTCAAATTCAATATTTAAAATAGATATTATTGAATATTTTGTAATTAAACCACGTATGACACAGTAAAACAAATACTGTATGTACGATTTTAGCAATTTTCATAATTAAAATAAGATTATCCAAACCAATTTTCTAATTCTGTAGTTTAATGCATATTGTTATTTCATGTGATTCATTTATTAAAGAAAATATTGTATGGATTCAAGTTTATTTGTTTCTAATTTATATAAATAAATACATATTTTTTTTCAGTAGAACAATAATTTTTCATTTGTCCAATATATCAGATATCTATTGCAAAAGCCCTAAAATATTTTATTATATGATATATATTTAATATTATACAAAAAAAAAAAATTCAAACATATTAAATTATCATATAAAAATCACACAAGTAAACCAAATTAACTAGTATAATAATATATGCACAAGGAGTGCAAGTCTTTAAAAATGTCTAATTAATTTTTATTTAATGGAAATAAAAATACATACTAACCCTAAAAAGTAAAAAAAAGTAAATTTATATTATAATTTACCATATGTTTGTGCTTAATTAAAATAATATTAATTTTAGATATTTTATTTGTACATTTGATTGATTATATGTTTTAGACATATACCACTAATTAGGGAAGGGAGTTCTACTATTTTCACAAGTCATTATTGTCATCAAGAAAAATGATTTGTTTATATATAAAAAAAATTATGTCATTTTAAAGTGTACACACTCGCACATACAAACACACACAAAAATAGGGAGAAAAGGTATTTAAAATTTAATATGGAGCGTGTCTTGCACCAGATCCTCGAGATGCTCCTCTTGTTTTTCCAGCACCATTGAATGCAGCTGTAAAAATATACAAATCTCATTTAAGTATAAATCCTTAATTTTATTAATTGCATTTATCATTACCTCGACCCCTTGTAGCAGAAACAGGTGCCGGTGGTGCTTCATATCCATAACCATAATCTGAATTAATATTAATACTCAAGTGTTATAAACTATTTTAATTACAAGTATTTATTCCATAAACACTGAAATCTAGTACTAATTAATAAGAATCTTACCATATCCTGCATAGCCATAGCTACCATAATAATCAGCTTCATAACCCGGGTATGTTGCTCCCCCATAATAGTCATAGCCTTGAGGAGGATAAGCTGTGAACAATTATTTATACATGAAAAATCAATAAAATAAAAAAAATCTCAAATTTTCATTCTTTATAAAATATTAAAATTTAATACTTCTATTTATAAGTATCAAGATCACGCAAATAAAATTTAATGTTTAAGATATGTACTAGGTTATTAATTATGATTCCAAAAATACTGTAAATTGACTATGTGACATGTATGATGGAGACATCAAATACAGATGCCAACCTTCATCTGTATTTCAGAATATGATTTATTATCCTCAATACATTCAGTAGCAGAACTGACTAAATTATTACTCATCACTAATATCTTTACTAAATAAAAGTAGCAATTATTATCTTATTAAATTAAATTTTTTCAGAAATTTTATCTCTTCAATAATATTCAGTAGCAGAACTGACTTAAAAAATACTCATCATCAATATGCTATCTACTTACATCTATTAAAATTTATCATTTCAGAAAATTACTTTCTTCAATTATATTCATAAAATAATTGACTTAATAAATACTGATAATTATACTTATATTAAACTATGGTACCTATAACAATTTTATAAATTTGTATATATTCAGAAAATTATATTCTTCAAATGTATTCAGTAGCAGAACTGACTTAATAAATACTTATCACTAAATAACAGTAACAATAATTATCTTATTAAACAGAATTTTTTCAGAAATTTTATCTCTTCAAATTATATTCAGTAGCAGAACTGACTTAAAAATACTCATCATCAATATCCTATCTACTTACAACTATTAAAATTTATCATTTCAGAAAATTACTTTCTTCAATTATATTCATAAAAGAATTGACTTAATAAATACTTATTATTATACTTATATTAAACTATGGTACCTATAACAATTTTATAAATTTGTATTTATTCAGAAAATTATATTCTTCAAATGTATTCAGTAGCAGAACTGACTTAATAAATACTCATCACTAAATAACAGTAACAATAATTATCTCATTAAACAGAATTTTTTCAGAAATTTTATCTCTTCAAATTATATTCAGTAGCAGAACTGACTTAAAAAATACTCATCATCAATATCCTATCTACTTACATCTATTAAAATTTATCATTTCAGAAAATTATTTTCTTCAATTATATTCATAAAAGAATTGACTTAATAAATACTGATAATTATACTTATATTAAACTATGGTACATATAAGAATTTTATAAATTTGTATTTATTCAGAAAATTATATTCTTCAAATGTATTCAGTAGCAGAACTGACTTAATAAATACTCATCACTAAATAACAGTAACAATAATTATCTCATTAAACAGAATTTTTTCAGAAATTTTATCTCTTCAAATTATATTCAGTAGCAGAACTGACTTAATAAATACTCATCACTAAATAACAGTAACAATAATTCTCTTATTAAACAGAATTTTTTCAGAAATTTTATCTCTTCAAATTATATTCAGTAGCAGAACTGACTTAAAAAATACTCATCATCAATATCCTATCTACTTACATCTATTAAAATTTATCATTTCAGAAAATTATTTTCTTCAATTATATTCATAAAAGAATTGACTTAATAAATACTGATAATTATACTTATATTAAACTATGGTACCTATAACAATTTTATAAATTTGTATTTATTCAGAAAATTATACTCTTCAAATGTATTCAGTAGCAGAACTGACTTAATAAATACTCATCACTAAATAACAGTAACAATAATTATCTTATTAAACAGAATTTTTTCAGAAATTTTATCTCTTCAAATTATATTCAGTAGCAGAACTGACTTGAAACATACTCATCATCAATCTGTTTTTATTTTAAAAAACAAAGTTGTAAAGTAACTAGTTAAAAGTTAAATTTTTTATAACTTTTGACTTATATTGTGCAAACGTAGTGAAAATAATTGTATGGTCTGGATGAAATCAGTTTATTGATCAGAAAAAGTAATAACTATAATAAATATTATTAGACTAATTAAAATTAGTAATTTTCTTTTCAATGGGAAAAATGTTTAGGAGTATAGAACTAGTAGTCAAAAGAATTAAAAAAAAAAATTAACTTATAAACCCAAGAAACTTATTTTACAACTACATTTTTTTATGATAACTCAACTAAAACTAGTCATACAAATCTTAACCAGCTTTGTAAAAAAGTAATTAAAGTACAAATATAATATTAGTTATACCAGAAAACAATTTTCTGCAATTGTATTTAGTAATAGAATTAACTCAATAAATATTACTAAATTGCAATATAAATAAGTTATTTAAAATAACCAATGCATCACACATATTTTCAGTAATGTATTATCTTCAATTACTTTCAGTAGCAGAACTGACATAATAAATACTCATCATTAATATATTCAAACTACTGAAAAAATCACCAACAGATGAGTCAAGTTAATACTAACAAAGAATATTCTAGAGATGATACCCAAGCTTATGATCAATATTAAACAGATGTGTTATTGAGGAAATATGAATTTAACAGAAGTTAAATCAAATTAAACTGTTTTCAATTGCAACTCTAAAAATTATATCATTTTTTTCTAATTTGTGTTTTTTGAATTGTGTTAATTTAGTTTTTAAAAAAACAATTTTAAATTTTCAAAAGAAAAACAGTCTTACCTCCATATGTCCCGTATGGTGCAGCATACGGCCCATATGCTGAAACAAAAAAGTTAAAAAAATAATTTTATTTTAAAATATTAAGTAATTAATTTTTTAAATAAAAAGTTAAAATCCCATTAATATTTCAAATCCAAAAATAAACTTTAAAAAAACTTTTTTTCCCAAACAAAATTGATTTAAACCTTTTGTTTCAGCATAACTTAATAATACCATAAATTTGAAATTAAAATTATCCCATCTTCTAAAATGTTTTTACAAAACTAAAAATGATGCATAGTAATTACTTGTCTCAGTTTTTGTTGAAGTCTTCATCAATCAATACTTAATTACAAGCTGAAGCATAAATAAAAAGACGCTGTAAAATTGCGTCTATAAGAACTTAAAAAGACTCGAAAATAATTGCAATACATAAAGTTTTGATAATTTGATATGAAGTATTGCGACCCAGATAATGTAAGTGGAAATTTTCAAAACTAGTGAACACAGTTTCAACACAAAACAAGTTTCAAATTTAAAAAAAAATATAATGAAAGAAGAAATTCAGTATACATTGCAAAACTAACAAGCATATAACAATAATAAAGAAGCTAATACCAATAATACTGTTGATTTAATTTTTTTTTTTTTTTTTTGGAAGGGGGGTCCCATCAACACTCACCTTTCACCTCTGGAATAAGGATTTCTACTGAAAATTATTTCATAAAAAACTAAAATGATTTACATCAATGCTCAACGGGTTATAAATTATAACAAAGAGTAAATACATATTATGTACAAAAAAAACCTGGGACGCAATACAAATAATTTAAGATCACAAATTCAACTAACACACAATTTATATATACAGACATTCTATGTTTTAAATTTAATTGAATACAATTTAAATCAAATTTAATACCACCAAATTGTAACACAAAAACAAATATTATATTTTTGTTTGATATAAAATCTATATTTCACTTAGTTTTCTTATCAATACTTAATAAAAATTCATAATTATTCATTTTATATGATAATATTGATCATTAGCTCTGATATCAAACTGCCTAAAAGTTAATTATTTCCAAACATAAATAAAGAAGCAAATCACATTGTATATCTGAAGCTGATAAATATTTGGTTAAACTAATAAATAATTATTTTTGAAACTTATTGAAAAGATAAATACAGAAAGGACACATCACAAATAATTTTAAGGAGAAAAAAATTATAATTATTAAAAATTAATATGCATTAATAACCATTAAAATAAAATTTTTAAAAGGGCAATTAAATATTAATCTGAAATATATTCACTACTAAATTAAATAAAAAGAAACACATGCTTTCTTTTGTATCCAGCTTAATTCATGAAATTAATTAATTAATTAATTGGTTTTGCTCGAATTATTAAATTTTGAATAGCTAAATATAAATTATTATATAAAAATTAAATTTACCTCCACGGGCTGCTCCTCGTCCTCTCATTGCTTTGGGGTTAGCATAAGGATTAGCAGGTTTGGGTGCTGCTTTTTTAACATCCACCTAT
This sequence comes from Rhopalosiphum padi, assembly GCF_020882245.1. Taxonomy (NCBI): domain Eukaryota; kingdom Metazoa; phylum Arthropoda; class Insecta; order Hemiptera; family Aphididae; genus Rhopalosiphum; species Rhopalosiphum padi. The sequence goes on from NC_083598.1 coordinate 37,166,550, forward strand.
GAAAATATCAAAATAAAATATCCAAAAAACCAATAAATAATTAAATATTTGGTACATACTTCTTTGCCTTTAATAGTTTGTTTGGCAGTTTTAAAAAGATCTTGAACTTTATCACTAGATTCATAAGTGATAAAACAATAACCTTTACGTTGATTTTTCATTTTATCAAAGGGCACTTCTAAGTTTACAATAACACCCCATTTTCCAAAAAATTCTTTAATTTCATCATTTGTAACATCAGACGGTAAACCACCAACAAATACCTTTTCTTGTTTTGCTTTCGCCTTTTTAGGATCAATTTTCTTGCCATTGATAACATGGTCACCCGCTGCAAATGCCTATTTGAAAAAAATAGTTTTTTTTTTTAAAAATTTAAACAAAAATATTTAATAAAAATGTAATCTTTACATTATTTAATCCATCGACAGACTTAAAAATTATAAATGCAAATCCTCTAGAACGTCCAGTTGCAGGATCAGTCTTTAGACTAATGTTAGTGATTTCTCCATATTGAACAAAATGTTCTTTTAATTCCTCTGCAAAAAAAAATGTATATTATTACTAAGATGTGCATGTGGTAGTCGTAGAAATATATGTTAAGAGTTTGAATGCAGGTTAACACTTCAACGCATTTACACATCAGAAACATTTGCGTTTGTATCTGCCATAATTTTATCAATTATATTTTAATGAACTCTGAAATGTACACTGGCTGTAGAGAATAAACTCTAAATTAGATCGTATATTTCTAACTCATATCTGATTAGATTGGTTTGAGTTTTCGTTATTTTTAGATTTACGTTATCTAATCATCGAGTCATGGTATGGAAAATGTGGCGTCATGGTATGAACTATGATTATTAAATTCAATAATTGAAGAGGATAAGATTATTGATAAGTAAAAATACATTTTTAATTGCAAATACAGAGATATTTTAACATTTACACAATTGTCATAGAATTATTGAGAACATATACATTAAAAAACCTAAGCATAAAAATATCGAAATTATTTTACATTCATAGAGCTCATTCTCAACCTTATTATATAGAAGAAAAATATTACTCACTTTCTGTTGTTTCCCAGCTTAAACCGCCAACAAATAATTTCCTAAAATTAAATAAATCAAATTAGATATAATATTGTTGTATTGTTTTTAAATAAGTTAAAATTGGATATAACAAAGACAAGGAATTTTTGATAAAATATTTTTAAGATTTTGCTGTTCGTAAAAATAAAATAGATTAAGACCCATACAAGATAATAAATTACACGTTTATTTTCCCCAATATAAGATATTATAAATCATAGTAACTTTTTATAAGTAATAATCATAATTATAATAATAATAGTAATGTATAAATATTAGAAAAAAAAAACAAGTACTAGGTAATTTATATCAAAAAATTTATTTTCCAAGTTTCTGATTAAATATATTATATAAAACACTGCTTTAGCACCTTAAATGATTAAATTCGATTTCCCATGAAATGTATTTAATAAATTAACAATGCACATAAAATAAATTATATAAACAACCTACAACCTAGCCATAAAATATATTTGTAGTAATTATATAGTAAAAAAAAAAACAAAAATTTATACTTGATGTAATATTGAAGGACTTGGATTGGAAAAAAAGATAAGGATATTTATGATAGACAAACTTTCAAATATATTTCAATTACTATCATGAATTGTATTTGAAAGTTCTGCATATTTATATTTCTCATAGCTGAATTTTTATAAAAAAAAAATTGGTAACAATACAATTAATTATAAAATAGATGATTAATAAAATTCACTTCATAAATATTTGGAATTATAAAAATAAAATACATAATTTATAATTTACATTTAAGCCTCAATAACAAAAAATTACAGCTAATCGAAATTCTAAAACTAAAAAGTAAAAAATCCATATGAAAAAAAAAGTATTTATTTATTTTAAAATGTGATTAAAAAAAAAACTTTTTTCTTTCCACTATTTCATACAAATATCATGTTTATTGTCATTAAATCATCGTTATGTGTATGTATTACACCTAACTAAAAAAAATTATCGAGTTTATTAACCATTTACAGTTGAGTGGATTTTTTACTTAATTATACTAATATATACCACAACCACACATTTATTGTCTACTTATATTTGAAGCAGACAATCAATGTTTTTTTTTTTTTAATCAGGAGAATGAGGAAAATTTACCCCTACCAAAAAAAAAAAAAAAAAAGAAAGAAAAGAAATTATATATATACATATAAATATATATATATATATATTAACTTAATCATAATATCAGAATACAAAGTATTAGAATTACATTAGAACAAAATATTTGTATTATTTTTTTTTTTTTTAATACTACACAAGCAGGCCACAAATTGTAGTTCAAAACAGAATCTTAGGCCAACAAATTCTGCAATGAATATCATGTGTGTATATTTTAGTGACGAGAACTGTAACATAATAAATTGCATAAATGTTTTTTTCTTGAACTTCAATATAATATTTACTCTAAAACAGTTTTTACTGAAACTCGATGCATAATTAATTATTTTAATTCATACTAAGTTATTAATACAGTTCATTCTCCATTTATTTATTGTTTAATACTTAATGATTCCTACCATTTGGTAGGTGATGATACTGCCAGTTCGCCGCAATAAAATCAGTCAGCCATTGTCAAACGTATACCTGTTGTACAATGTGTCCATAATTTAAACATCCGTTCTTCAATGAATGACATGATCGTCACCTGCGCATATTTATACACCACGTTGAAAGGTAATCGATACATAGGCCTATACGGTCCTGAAGAGACGCAGATTATCATGGAAAATAATTTACATGAACTTTTCTGCTCGTTCAAATTGTGTTATAATAGTTAAAATATTTTGTATGCATCCAAGTTAAGGATCTTGAAGCCCATTGAGAAGAATTTGTAACCCTTGAGAAGTAGGCAAGCCAACTTGTAGATCTTCATTAAGTTAACACAATTATTAATATAAACATTATACGTTAACATGATTAATAATAATAAAATCAAACAAAAAATTTACAAATTAATCTAACTTAAGTTACATGATAAATAATTGATTTAGCCTAACCAATTTATTGTAAGTTACAAATTAAGTTAAGACTTAAAAATGTTATAAACCAATATTAAAGGCTTTATGCTTTAAAATTAATACCAAACAATAATTTATTTAATAGTAGTAGCGTCTCTTTATGACCAATACAGAAATACTTACTTAGGATTTGTCAGTAACAGAAGTAATATAATTGTACACAATATCATTATTATATCACTATATATCAGATAACTTTTAACACGAATCTAAATAAAAACTTTGGTAGGAAATTAAAATTAATACTTGCATGGAAAATTTGGAAAGAATAAAATACACTAATACCCTTTAATACCTTAAGTAATAGAAGTAAATTGTTTTAAGTAAATAAATAAAGGTATTATCAGAGTAGTTATATATTTATCTAGGATCCATTATAACTTAGATATGTATGTAAATGGTTATGGCAGATAGAAAAATGTAATATAAGATTATGGCGTTTATGCATATTTAATCTAAATAATATTAAGAAAATCTTAAGGACAATTAATATGGTACTGGCCGTTTTTTATAATAAGTTTGTGACAAAATAGTTAAAAAGCTAAACAATCCTGGTAATCATAAAAACAATTAGTAATATGCTTAAAATTTTATATTAAAAGGAGAAGATAAGAGAAATAACCAAAAATCATAATAATCAATAAATATGCACATTGCATGCACGAATATAACAAAACATAAATTTATAAATTAACTATACCTAGGGCAAATGTATTAAGATACATTGTATTATACTATGTTGTGTATTGGCAAATAAGACTACAATATTATGGATAAATCAAAGTTATAAACAATACATTTTAAATCTAATTTAACTATTGAAATGACCTGATTAAAAGTTATGATAAATAGACTTAATTCTGAAAATATGATTATTAGAAGATTAAGTTGATTATAGTGTGGTAATTTCAAATGTAGCACAACTTACAATGGCTTAAAAATGTTATGTTTAGTATAAGAGATATGATCTAACAAATTTAGTTTGTTTAAATACCCAGATATTACAATTTTCTTGCTTTATTTAATTTTTCACAATTCACTTAATTCCATAGGCATGTGATAGTTTTTGTAAAGAAAGAGATATCCTAACCTAAATTAATTTTTTAAAGTATTTAATAACAAGACTATTTTAATATAAACAAATTAGTAAAAAGATACAATAGTGCCAAAAAAAAAAAACACCTAAGTAAATCTGAAACATTAGTAAAATATTCTAAGAAATAAAAAGTAAATCCACACACTACACAAATGTCATAAAATTATGAATGAGAATATAATACATATTACCTTTAGTTAATACCTAATATTATTTAACTTTTGAGTATGTAATATGATAGTTTTGAATTAGAATATGGAAATATACACATTGAAGGTACATTTAAAAAATATTGTAAAATAACGTCTTAATGTCAATAAAATAGGTAGATATAAATCAGCCTATTATGACTGTATTGGTAAAGCATCAAATACCCTAGAACTATAAAGATGTAACGTCATTGACAAAAAAATTAATAGTACTACCATCAATGAATCACTGAGAACATAAATGAAAAAAAAACCAACAAACTTTAAAAGGGTAATGCTATTAGATATCTAAGGTGATAAACTGAACAATATCTGTAGTTTTCAACAAAATGCTATGCGCAAATTATGGCATTTTGTATTCATGATTGTGTCTAGGCCGGCAACTCAAATGTATTTAAAATCAATTATCAAATGACGATTGCCATTGACCATTATGAAAATAGTTGAAAACATCACGCGCAAAGGAAGGAAATTGGAGTAGAAGGATGTCCACGTTTGACAATCTTTGATGAGAAACGTTTATGGTTGTTGGAATTGGTTATAACGTATTATACATTGAAATAACAACATCCGCTTAAAAACGGAAAACCATTAATAGTTACGGCCGGTGCAAAATGTTACCTGTCATCCTCCTTGACTTGTTCCTCTAAGCCGGATTGATCGACGCCATTGTTGTCGTTGGTGCCGTTGGTCTGTTCTTTCGGTTGTTCGTCTGACATGTTAGCGGTGGTCTGTCGTAGGATTTAGGGTGGACTGTGTGTTTACTGTCACGCGTAGTCGGCGGGGACGAGCGATGTGGCGGGTGACAGCAGCGAGAGGAAAAAATTGATGGCAACGAGAGACGGATTATTGTGCTAGAAACTTTTCTGAACGTAGGTAGGTACCGGACGGCAGGACGGACGTATGAGTAGGATAGCTATAGAAAATGGCCGCGGGCGTCGATCGGAGTGTCGTAGTCAGACGCGGTCACAGGGTAACGCCGACAGTTTACAGTGTGACCATCCCATTCCCATAAATGTTCCATGTCATTCGACCGGCGACCGTCCTCCCTCCGGACCAAACCATCCAAAACGATCCAGCAAAAACGACTTCTTAGGGCTTTTAATTTTTACCGCCATGAAACGTCACACATCATACAATACTATACTATAGTATATTAAAATTTAAAAATTTGCATCTGTGCAGTGTGCATCATCGATTTTTATTGCGCATGAGCACAATGTTACGATACATTAATACATTATGCCGTGTATGGCGTAATGGCGTATGGTGTATCTTACTACACATTGTTCACAGTGAATAATGATCACTTAAATAGTTAAATGTATACTATATAAACATATTACCTATAGTAAATCTCGTATATTATCATTATTATAATATTATCTAAGGGTGTATTAAATATAATATTATAAATGAGTATAGAAAAAAGATAATATTCCAAAAATACGAAAAATAAATTGAGATACCATTTATAAGTATTATATATATATATATATATATATATATATATATATACATACATATAGCCATATTGGTAAACTTATAAAAAAAAATATTATGATCTAATATTTTAGGAGGTTGAAGGATATTACCTACTTTATTAGTAAACACTACTAAATACTAAATAGTATGTCGTATGTATAGATAAAAATGATAAAATTAATACCTATTTAAATAAAGTTTTTTTTAATTTTCCGTAAGTGGGGTGTTGAGGAATATATTACCTATCCTTATTCTACTAATCTGTTTTTTTATTTTACATTCTGAACGGAGTGAAGAATGTATTGATTTTACAATGATTTATGTTTTTTTTATTATTATTTTTTTTTTGTGTCTTTCATCACGTTTTGGAATAGAAATAATGCTTTGATTTTTGACTTTAGCCCCTCTTTGAAAAGGAAAATTCATCTAGTTGGTACTTGCAGGGGGGGAGTAAAAGTAAGTTACTAAACTAAACTAGTATAGTTTTTAAAAGCATTAATATAATATATCCTACTAATTATCCTAGACTGATAAATCATCTCCATTCAGAATTGTTTTTCGTATACAATGATACCTGTCATTGCATTCAAATTTAACACATCCATTATAGTGACCTACTCTTCATCTCTACTATACAGTAGAGCGATACCCACTATATAAATAATAATTATTTAGATATATAATTTAATATGTATATTATGTATATATTTTATTGGTATGATTTCGCATTTCTTTTGATTAGTACTTATAACTTATAAGTTATAAGTAAGTTTAGTACCTATATCTAAGTTAGAAATACTAAATACATAATAGGTAAACAGTCACACAGATTATTTAGTTTCATTTAATCTGTTGTAACTTGTAATCAAAGAAATGTATAGATAATAGATTAATATTTAATAGACAACTCATCAATAACTGTTTTCATTGGGTTCAATAAAAAAGCTATAATCGGTATTGAATTTGGTAATCTCGGGTCCAATCATAATTTATACCAAAATACTTTAAACTTAGTGTCAATTTCTTGTAGATAATTGGATCTAGTTGTTACTTCGAGAAATCAAAAGTAATAAATTTATTTTGCTTTTCAAAATAATTGGATGATTTAAAAAAAAACTAGAATCTTTATTTTGATACCTTTTAAAATTTTTTTTTTTATAATTTAAATATTTATTCATGTAGAGACTAGATACAATTATCTGAATTTTTTAAATTTATGTAGATATGGTAGAAGGTAGAATATTTATTTTTGAGTAAAAAAGCTAGAAAATTTAATACAAAGTTTTTCAGTTGTTCTTATTTTCATAATATTAATAACAAAAATATACTTGTCAAAATGTTTTTATTACTTACAGCTCTACAAGTTACAAGTGTTTAAAGTTAAAATTGACATTTGTCAAAATCACGAACATTTACAATGCATTAAAATTTTTATCTTAAATTACTTACCTAATCCTTGAAAAACAGTTTTACAAACAGATAATGATTTTGTGGATATCTGAAGTTCAAATTTTGACGACATGGGATATTTTCAAACCTATAGCAGGTAGGTTTTAGTAGGTATATATATATCAAATCCCTAATTTGTGTGTAGTAGAAAATGTGAAATGATAAACGAAAAAAGTTTATGTTTACTAGTTACAACCCTTAAAATATGTCAGTTTGGCTTTGACCTTTGAAAGAAGGCGGCTCTCGTGTTAAATTCAGCCTTGTATATGTTATGCCGGATTTATGAAATTGCCGATTTCATGAAATCAGCAACGTTGTCGCCGAATACGTGAAATCGGCAACTCAAGTGCATAATACTGCCGATTGCGTGAAATCGGCAAGACCTTTCTTAAAAAAATTATAAAACATAATTTAAATAAAATATGTGTAGAACACCGGAAATATAATAAAATAATAAATACATTTTAATGTGTAAAAAAAGTGAATAAAAAAAAATTGTATTATATTTAAACACTTTGACAAGTATGGCCTGGGTGACACGCCGAATTACACATAATTTATCGCGATATTTCGAGACCAAGTTCGACGATCTTTGTACGGAATAAGATCGGCAAGTTCATCATTCATCATAGGTAATAAAGATTACGGCATAATGTGGTGGTAATGCGATCAGCACGCGTGCAATTATTGTTTATTTATATAATCCACTATTTGTAATTATGACAATTATGTCATAATAATATGTTACCGAATTCAAGAAAAAAGTCTGCTTAATTCATGAAATCGGCAAACAAAATTTGCCGATTTCACGTAATCGGCGACAACGTTACTGATTTCATGAAATCGGCGATTTTTCTGCCTTGTATACACTATAAAAAAAAAGCAGCAGTGGTGGATTTATGAGGGGCGATCGTCTTTGGGCCTTTATTTCGTACATTGTACTCAAGGCCGTAAGTGGAAATTAATTTCGGGGGGGGGGGGGGGGTTGTAAGCCAAAAATGTGTGTTCTAATTGTATTATAATATTGTGTAGGTAATTAAATATGGTTAAAAATTCATAATATTGTAGAATTATAAATAGTATTTATTGAAATTCACATTAAAAAATTTTTAGACTTAATATTAATTAGATTATTAAACTTAATTCTATACATTTAGTTTGAAAAATGGTTTATATTTTATATGACAAACTCTATATTTCTTTGTTTTTCATTTGAAAAACGATTGATTACTTCTTCTGGATCTACAACAATATTCCTATGTACACTGAGTAATGCTAGGCCAGTCAATCGGTTTTCTCCAGTTGCATTCCTTAGGTAATTTTTTGTCTTTTTGCCATTTCAAATAAATAAATTAAACACTTCGTAAATCGTAGCACACTAAAACGTCAGAACGGACAGAACGTAAACCAAATGTCAACTAAATATTGGAAATGAATATTGCCCGAAAAAGTTTTAACTATTATCAAAGACTATTAAGATAAGATTACTAAAATACTAAGAAATAGTTCTTTGTCGATTACACATTCTGGTGGTAATGTATTATACATATATACCTATGTAGTATGTACCTATAATACTATCAAGAAATCCGGCTGATACACCCGAAGTGAAGTTATTTTTAAGTTTATAACGTAGACCATAGCTGTCATTCGTATATGCACGTATCAATGTTAATCGATTATTCTAGACTGAAATAGTTATTTTATTACGACATAAAATAACGCGAAAAATTTCGGGGGGGGTTTGAACCCCCAAACCCCCCCCCAGATACGGCCTTGATTGTACTACAGATATTTTTGATATAGGTATATAGTCATACAGATATACATAAATATTCCTATTCACCCTCCCCTTAAACAAGCTTTAAATCCACCCCTGGTATACCTACAGTATACACTATAATAAAATTACAATACCTATACTTACTAAATATAAAAATAAAATATGAGTAAATACATAGTCGGTCATATTTTGGATTAAGAAACCAGATGTGCGTACGTATCCAATATTTATTTTTTATTTTTTCTAGCATAATAAATTGTACACATATTAAAGGTGAATTTAACAGGTTTATTATATTATTTGTTTGTGTGTGCACTGCTCTAAATCTTAGAATTTTAACATCTATGGAAATAAATAATAATAATAAAATACATCTATTTTCATTGAAATAACTGAAATGTTTATTAATAAATATTTTATTATACATAATATTAGAATTAGATACATTTTTATAAGTGGCTAGGTACCTATAAAAGAAAGAAAATTATTTAATAATACATTTTCAAAGAGATATATGAATTATGAATTACTATTACTTCGCCCATTACTTATTTTTACAGTATAACGAGTATAAAATTTAGTAATTGTACACACTAGTACACTACATAGTACATAGTACCTAGTGTTAAAGACACATAGACATAATACATAGTACTATTTAAAGTGCACTGTATTTGTTAAGCCAATAGAATATGAATATACGGATATTGTGTATATTATTATTAGATCTTTGGAAAATAATTGTTTCACAAAATTGCATTTAAATTTGGCTAATAATAATATTTAGCTGCGTACATTTTGCATTATGTTCATGTTTATTACTTATAAACATACTATATTATAATTGCTAATAGTTATTATAGTTTGTTTATTATTTTAATTTTTGTTGAATTTATTTATAAACTTAATTCTAAATCACTGAAAATTTACAATTACTCATTACAAAATTAAAATGGAGGTAATTTATTAATTTATTAATTTATAAATTTTAAAATATAACATATTTCTTATTTTTAGCAATTTATAATAACCTGTTTTTATTTTATATTATAAAATATGTAATTTCTTATTAAAATATTTGAACAATGACTAAATAATATAAATCTTTACCTATACAAATAAAATATTAGTGAAAGTATCTAATGATTAATATCAATGCTTCTTTTAGGTATTTTGTGTAGGTATACCATAATAATATAATATATTTTACTGTCATACCCTCATACCCAAATAAGCATAGGTTTATAAAGGCTATATACAAAGATATTACATCTAATACATCGGTAAAACCTAATTTAAATGTCTTTTATTTTCAGCATACTTCTAAAGTTAAACGGGACTTATGGAGAATATGTAAGCAAATTCGAGAGGTAGTCAATTACATCAAATTTAATTTTTGGGAATATTATTCAATTTACGATATAAAAAACACTGGATTTGTAACCGGTAATAATAATTAAGTATATTTTTTTTTCAATTAAATACTTGAATGTCTTATAGTAATACAATTAATAAGTATTTATTTTTATATTTTTACTTAAGTTTACAAATTCAAAAATACATTATCTGGACCATTAAAATCTATTACTAATTTAAAGGATGAGGAAATACAATTTCTAGTCAGCTATTTTGAAAACTCCAATGGACAAGTACCGTATGGACAATTTTGCGAAATTATACATGAATCAAAGAAACCAAAAAAAGGTACCTATATAATATTTTGTAGATAACTATTATTATCGATTAGTATTGTATAAGTAGGTATATCACATTTTTTATGTTTTCAATGTAATAATTTACATGTACATTGTAAGTACAACTTATAAGTGGCATAAATATAGTTTATTTATTGTGTACCTACCTACTTATATGATATGTGTGGTTTTGTGTAATTGTGAACTTAAGGTTATATTCTACATTTTTAAGATAATATAATTGGTTAAATAAATATGCATCAGAACATTGAAAAAGGCATTTAATTTATTTTTAATGCTTGAATGAATAACACTAATGACAAATATATGTATAAAATATGTACATTCAGATATAATTAACAATAATAAAATATACTACCTATTATAGAATTCCCTTCCAATATAATAAATGACGGAAATGTCTACTATACATTAAAAGACTTTCCCCGTTTAAAAATAATGAAAAAAATGTCTAGAAATTTAAATATATCAAGCATTTTCTTGGAATCTCATTTTGAAGACTACGAAAAGGTATTCACTCTTACATTTTGATTGTCAATTAAATATTATTATTTTATTTTATTCTGTTTTAGCTGACCAATAATAATGGACTGATGACTATAAAACAGTTTAAGGATATGTTATACGCTTTAAAAATTCCAATTTCTCCACCAGAAATGCACCTTATTATTGATAAATTTATGGCGTATAGTTATATGATCGATAAAAAACAATTTTTAAATGAATTGAACTGGGTGAAAAAAAATGACCCAGAATCATTTTTTACTAATGTAAGTATTATAATCTTATTTGGCAATTTCCACTGTTTTGTTACTATTTTAGTTACCTATATAAGTAAAGGTAACATAAATTAAATGTACCATTGTAACTCATATTATAATATGCCAATGGCCAGCAATAACAAATATACACATTTTTAACCATAAACATTATACAAATATAATTATAACATGATATAAATAACTGTTTGAAAGTTTAATATACTAATATATGTATGAAACTTCTGAATACATTATTTTATTGACATAAGTAAAATATTAATTAAACTCATTTCGACATCTCTGTATTTAGTAGTTGTTTATAAATAATAATAAAATAAATAACATTCATGAGAATTAATAATTATTTATATTTTATTGTAATACTTTTTTTATTATTTAACTGTAATACCTTATTCTAATTATTTATATTGATAATAAATAGTTTAACAGTAGGTACCAATTAGTAGTTTACAACTTAACAAGTGTTTACAATCAATAGTAATAAATAATAATATACCTACATATTTATTTTTATCAAATATATTTAAATAATATATATTACATAATATATTTATTATACTTTTTTTTACATTTTTAATATTAATTTATTTTGTTGTAGGCCTTTAAATTAAGGATAAACTAAATACCTATCAAAATAATATATTATAGTTAAATACATTGTTATTCTCAATTAAAATTATTCATAAAATTACAATATTTTATATAATTATCTAACATAGACATTATTTAAACTAGGTATTTATTACCTAATGAATTATGGAAGACTAATTTTTGCTAAATAATTCATTGATTGAATAATATTTATCATTAATACAAAATTATAAATAAAAGTATTAAATTGAAGTCACAATTATCTGTTTGGCCATTTCCAGTTGGTTGTTGTTTGTTCATTAGGCTTAAGTAAATGTGGAATTTCTTTTAAACAATTTTTTGCCCACTCAGGTAGTAGATGTCTATCTTTTTGATCATATACCATAACTACTCCTTGAGTTGTCTCACATTTCACTTTACCGGTAGTTGTGTCAAGTTTTACAAGCGATCCATCTCCATAATTTATACAAATTTCACCAGATTTGATTAAAAATGAACTCTTTAATTTACAATTTGTTGGTATATCAGATTTACCTTTAGTTTCTTTTGCTATAGGTCTCCTTCCTAGTGTCACCGGAAATACAGTAACACTACTGTTAGCACTTGTATCAAGAGTACACAAAGTTTTTTCAACTAAGCAACAATGTTCATAGTATTTTTTAAATTGAATATAAATTATTTTATCTGATTCATCTAAACATTCTGGTCGACTAAAAGATTTTGATTTTCCATTTACAACTATTTTTATGTCTCCATTTCCAAGACTTGATACCATAGATCCATTGTAAAAATGTGCTTCAAATGCTTTACCATCTTCCATAAGAAGACATTTTGCCTCATCACTATAAAAAACAACTTTGGCTGTCTTAGAAGCAATAAGTTTTACAAATTGAGCAGCATATGCATATTTTTTCCAATGATGCTGAGGAAGTGACTCATAACTATATACTTCATCAGCTCCTTTAATTGGTATAGGTGGAGGTTCGTCATTTAATGTCACTCCTCTATCTTTATTTGGTTTATATATAACCATATGTTGACCATCAGAAGAAATACGTATTACTTCTATAACTCGTTCTTCTTTGGATTTTGATTTCATTTTAATAAACTCTACACAAACATCTCCATTATTTAGAATACTTAACACTTTATTTTTTGTTTTATGTCTGTGTTTTTGCAAGCGTACTGTGCTTAAGCAATCAGCCATTCTATTTGATGAACTTGTTTCAGGAAAGGTTTTAAATGACTGTAAAAATTTATCATCAAAAACAGTAAATTGTCTATTTTCTGAATGCTGTGATGGAGTTACATGGTACATATTTTGGAAATTATTGCTATGTTTATGAAAACTTCTTATTACATTTGATGTGTAGCATTCTTCTTTTTGGGCTTCTGTATTTAAATGAAAATCTCTACAACTTGATAATGCATTTAAGTTAGAATTTCCAGTGTGATGATTAATTTCAATACTAGGATTATGAATTGAACGTACATAATGTAAACCGGTTGAAGAACTACATTTTTCTTTATTAAATGAAATTGTATTGAAACCACTATCTTCAGTGAAATGTGATTGATGAAACCATATAGAAGGCCCATCACAAATAATTTTTTCTTGCATAAAATCATGATTTAACACACCATGCAAATTTATACGATCTCTTGGATTTTTTCTAAGTAAACAATTTATTAAATCTTTAGCTTTGTTCGATAAATAATTTGGTAAAGAAAAATCACTCATCACAACTTTTGTAAGTGTGCTTTTAATAGCATCGGTGTCAAATGGAGGATGTCCAACTAACAAAGTATACAATAAACATCCCAAACCCCACAAATCTGTTTCTAGACCATGTGAGCTTCGAGTGGCAACTTCTGGTGATATATAATTTGGGGTTCCACACATTGTCATATGTTTTTCATCCTTAGAATTTAATTGAGTTGCAAGACCAAAATCAGCAATTTTTACACGCATGTCTTTTGTTAATAATAAATTTGTTAAAGTCATATCTCTGTGCACAATATTATGTTTATGTAAGTATAAAAGACCTTCAACTACTTGTCTTATAATATACCGTGCTTCAATTTCTGATAATTTGTTTCCATTACGTTTTAAATATTGGAGCAATTCACCATTATGACAAAGTTCTAATACTAAATAAACATGCCGACAATCTTCAAAAAATGTATACAACTCTAAAATAGATGGATGTTTAAGTTGACTATGTATTTTTACTTCTTGGCGTACACGATCTATCATATTTTGTTTTTTCATTGTCCAAATGTCAATCTCCTTGATAGCAACACGACGACCAGTGCGGCGGCATTGAGCATGATAAACACACGCAAAGCCACCTTTACCCAAAAGTTCCAATTTTTCATAGCCATCTATATTATCAGATAATGGTATTGTTTTATAGGGCAACATTGAAATTGTCTAAAACAAAAAAAGTAATAGCTAATATTTAATACAGTTTTTAAAAATGTATTTTTTATCAATTCAAATTTATGTATCATATTGCATTAACTTAATAATAAAATCTTTAAAAATTTTAAAGTTGTGAAAGATAAAAAGATATTTTATTTATACACAAATATAGTTGTTAACTAACTTGTTAATTAACAGGTTGTTGTTTTAACACTCTGACCATAATGTATGTTATTTAAATAGATAGAAATAAAATTAAACTAAAACTATTTCATTGTTCTAATATTCAACATTATAATATCATTGCATAATAATTTATAGATTTATCGTTTTACTCGGGTTAATAAACCAAATAATATAAATACATTTTTAATCATTAAATAATGTAATTTATATTGTAAAGGTAATTATAGAAGACAAAATTAAAGAAAATGTTATAAGATCATATTGTAATCAAGATGTATATCATCCACTAATAGAAAATAAAACACATAAAAAGGATAATGTATTAACAATATTGAGAAACCTTCAAAAATCTATTTATGAAAATCGAATTGATGTTGGACAATTTTTTCAAGTTGGAAAATTGATATGTGTAAATTAACTTGAAAATTCATATATACTAACTATTTTATATTATGTAGACATTTGATCCTGATTCAAAAGGACATGTAACTGAAACACAATTCCGCAGGTGTTTAGACATGATAGGTGTTAGTTCATTAGGTAAAATATACTATCCAGAGAAAGAATTATCTACATTGTTGCTTATGTATCAAGATAAAGAATGTCCTGAAAGAATCAACTGGAAACAATTTGAAGATGAAATAGATACTGGTAAAGTAGAATATTATATATTTTAATATCCACTCAAAAAGTTAATTTTAGAATTAATTATTTTATGTTTACATAATACAAGGATTGCCTAGTATTATTAATAAATATTATGATCTAACTTTAAGTATTTTATATAGTATAAATAGATTAATAATATTTTAATTATAGGTACCTTTTTTTTTATTCAGAATTTCAGGTAGATTTATTTTGTAGCGTCTTCATTTTTAATGGAAAATTAAAAATTAAAAAATTGATTACATTTTTTAATAGTTTGAATTGTGGTCTAACACCGAATACTAAAATAAGCATTGGGTCACTTGTCATTAGGATTTAGAAATTTAGTAGAACTATAAAGTAAAAATATTAAAACTAAAACCGATTTACAAATTAATTGTTTACATTATCGTAAATTCAAATGATAACGGATTTAAGATTATCACACTCTACTAAACTAGATTAGATAAACATTTTTTAAAGAATCATGGAAGAAATATTTTTAAATGTTTAATAAAGCCATAAAGGTGCTCATACATCATTTTTATTTTTTAGAATCATTCAATCATTTAATAGGTATTATAACGGAAGGGAATGATTGCCATTACCGGCATTACCTTACTAAAATGTATTTGTTATAAATATTATTTAATTGCATTTTGTATATATCTATGACGTAGTTCGTAGACTTATTAAATAAATATTAGAGTCTTAATGTCTTATAGGTATTATATTATATTCTAATAATTATTAAAACCATATAATAATACCATAATACCTTTAAATAAATTAAAATAATATTATTATGTTTACAATTAATTAGAATAATCGTATATTTTTAATTAATAAATTGGAATAATTATATCTATTTTCATCTTTTTCAATGTGTATAATTGTTTTTAAATCTGAATCATACTTATATAGTTTATAAGTATCTATTGTTGTAAAGTATTTTGAGTAAAAGTATTCAATTTTCAATTATACTTTTGTCTTATTAAATACTTTTAATTTGAAGTATTTGAATGGTATTTTCATTACTTTTGTTTTATTATTGAATAATTTTTTTATTCCTTTTAATTTTTAATTTGTTTCTATTTGTAATCCTTGTTAAATAAAAATACCAAGCCGTCTTCGTCATACTACAACGTTATAAAATAATTATATTGTAATATAATATATTATATTAATCATTTTCATTCATTGACAATTCGATATTGGTTTTGGTTTTCGTCTGTTAAAAAATAACGATCACGACAGATCAGCATTTACTCAAATACATTTTAAAAGTATTTTTTACAACACAGCTTATTAGTTATTTTGTTATATTGTTATAAGATTTCTAGTCTTTGGTGTTGGTTGTAAACGTATTAGACTTAGGTGTTAGGTACATAGGTCGTATTATTCATATTACCTATGTTACGAACTGGTCGTGTTATTTACCAATTTTATTATTCAATGATATAGATTATAGAATATGGTGTTATAATTAATTTATAATATAGTATTATAGTATAATTTTATGGGTGTCGTATTTATCTAATACATCAGCAACTTTTTTACTAGATTTATATACCGCGTTATTTAATATTCTGGGATAGTTACCACCTAGAATTTAGGTACGAATGTACGATGTATCGATTAAACATCGATATATATGATGGTGTAGGTATCTATACTTATGTACCATTTTTTTTTTAATTTAAAAATAATAGTTACATACCTATTTATTACATTACCTATTTATTTTTAAATGGATATATTTATTTTTTTTAACTATTTATTCGCATTAATTCATACATTTTTAAAAATAAATTTAACAACATATAGAGTGTGCCTACATAACCTACGTAGTACTAAATTTCTGAATTAATAATTACCTGCAATGTTGGAAAATTATTATACTCAAAAGTTTAGAGTCTAAACCTAAACTATTAGTTCTTACGCCGTTTCCCTTCGTTCTTTATAAGAGTTAGGACTTTCTGTCAAATCATATTCTGTTGTCATATGTCTATATTTTGTCGGTAAAAATGATTAAGACAGCCTGTTGTTGTTTAGTTTATATTATTTTGCAAATTTATATTTCTGCCAATTAATACATTTTTACAAAATAATTTAATCATTAACAAAATATTATAACTTATTTAGACCAAAATAAGTATTATTTTCTAAAGGGCTTACATGATTTTTAACTTAAGGTTGGTGTTTGATTTTAAAAATATGTATAGATTTTATTTTTTGATAACTAATTTATACAGTACCTATATATTTATAAATTATAACATTATATATAAATTGATTATGAGTGGATATCACCCCGATTTTGTATTGAATGATGATAGTTCTAATATTAGAACATTGCATTGACTTATTATAAAATTTAAAGGTAAGAATATTATTTATGACATCTCGTAATTTTTTATTAATATTTAAATTTTTAAGTAGCAAAAGTGTACCATAATGATAACATAATTCAAAAATTAAAATATCAAAAAAAAAAAATCTGAATGAAATGTCGTAGTTATGCCGGCTAGATCATATTCTTCCCTTTAATAATTTGATTATAGAACAATTAACTCTAGTATGAAAACTTACAAAATAATAAAACAAAATGGGTTCTGATGAACGCAAATCTTATATACCATAATTTTGTTCCTAAAAATGGAGACAATGCGTATAGGTACATCATCTCAAGTATCAATAGTATGTTATTACAACAGTTTAAAAATTGCATTATTAACAGTGATAAAGCAAACAAGTTATAAAAATTAAAAATAACTTTTTATAACATTTTAATAACATGGTGGTTAATAAATAATAATTAATATCACTAAAATAGTATCGGCTTGACGATTTAGTAGTGGTTATTAGTTCATTACTTTTATTAGTTATTAACATTTAGATTATATAAATTATAAGTATATAACTAATAAAAATATTTTGTTTTAGGTACTATACTACTAGTAAACTACCTCTTTATAAAATACAATTTGCGTTATGTATAGGTATTATACAAAATACAAATATATGACACGATTTATACTTCCCAAACATTATATTCTTAATAATAATATTAACAATATAATAATTATGGCTCGGATTTATATGTAAATATATGTTTTTACTGTGACTTGATAAATTAATTTAAGTGAGTGATAAATTCGTTTCAAGGGATTTCTAATGAAACTATAACTATATTTTATTTTACATATTTTTACATATTTTGCCATAAGTACATGTTTTAACATATTTTTCAATTATTCCATTTTTCCTACATATTTTGACAATTTGTTCATTTACGATTTTTTTAATAATTATTAATTATGTACGATTGTATTTTTCAATACAAACAATTTCCCAAATTTCCAAAAGTACAACATAGTAACAAAATCATACCAATTATTGAACTTAATCTACGGTACTACGGTAGATATAACTTACTCCTTCAGACTTAGTCAAAATGCAATACAGTCCAATAACATCAGTGAAATACGAAAAATCATTTAGTCAGTACAAGACAATTTTACGACCAAATCGAAGATCTTTTGAATTTCAAAATTTCAAAATGGCTGTTATCATAAATTGTAATCAAGATAATTAAAATTTTTATTTTTTATTAGCTTTTTTTATTTCTATTTTATAATTTTTAACATCTTTTTTTAAATAATTTAACTATTTAAAATATAATTTGTTTCATTAGAAACTCATATGGATATATTATATAATTAAATATTAATAAATAAATCATATTAGTAAAATACATATTTTGATTTTTTAGCACATATTTATGTATATATTTTGGTTTCATAAATACATATAAATCCGAGCCCTAATAATAACCTATATAATCGTTGGATGTAAATATGTATTATCTTAGATTTTCATAATAAGCTAGGACGCTAGGTTACAACTTAGTACTTTACAACATACATAGGTACTTAACCATTTAATAGGTGAAAAAATGTTTTTTTGTTTTTTAACATTTTGAAATTATGGGCAACTTGAGATGATAAAATTTAACTATAGATATGTCATATAGCGCCCACTTCTAGTTTTTATGACATTCGATCAATAGCTTATATGAATATTCTTTAATTAAATTCCAAAAATTCATTCAAAATTTTAGTTTTATACTAGAAAAAAAAAAATTAAATTATAGTTCTATTGTTTTATTTTAGCTATGAAATAATAGTAATTTTTTCTGTTTGGGAAATAGTATTTATAGAAAAAAACCCGGATATATCTTCGGATATAGAAATGAAATGTGATCGAAATGTGAACGAAATGCTTCGTATAAAAGGACAAGATTGGGATGCAGTGGAATTACCTTTACGTGTTTTATTTAATAAGACAATAATTAATATAAACAATTATTTAAATGAACATAGAATAAAACTAGAACAGTTTTTCACGGTTTTTGATAAGTAATAAAATATTTTGTATTTAATAAGGAATTTATTTTACTAATTTTACATATTAATAAATTTAACAAACACAGAATTAATCATGGTCACATAACCAGATCGGAATTTCGTCGAGGAATGTATACAGCAGGTATTAAATGTAGAGAAGATGAACTTAGTATTCTTGAAAAAAAATTTATGAACGTAGATGGTTTTAACTATTTGGAATTTTTAAAAATGATAATTGATATTAATGAGAAGCTTAATAAGTGTTTAGTAAGTAATACATGTATGTACAAAGTACATACATATGATTAACAGAGTAGGGTTTAACCGGTTTAGGTCGTCTAAGGCAGTGCTTATCAAACTTTTTTGTCATGGCCCCCTCCCCCCTAAATTTAATGTGAAACTGTCAAGGCCCCTTTAATCAAAAACATTAATTATTTTATGGTCTACCAGGATTAGGGTTAGGTATATATTATATATTTCACGGCCCATCAGTCATATAGCCACAGCCCCCAGTCTGAGAAACACTGGTCTAAGGAGAGGCATAGAGTCAAGTATTATTTATAATTTGGTATGTGTCCACACATTTTTAAATTGTACAAATAATATATAAAAAATATTTATAATTGTAATAAAAATTTAAATATTTATAATATTGTTATATCAACTG
This sequence comes from Rhopalosiphum padi, assembly GCF_020882245.1. Taxonomy (NCBI): domain Eukaryota; kingdom Metazoa; phylum Arthropoda; class Insecta; order Hemiptera; family Aphididae; genus Rhopalosiphum; species Rhopalosiphum padi. Next base: position 37,187,125 of record NC_083598.1, read on the forward strand.
TTAAGTAATGTATTTATTTACTCTTGATTGACGATTGTTTCTCGGCTGGTTCAATTATTATTATTATGTTTTTAACAAGCATTCAAATTTCAAATTAAATAGTAAACTAGTAAAAAGTATGTAGGTATTCAAATTTTAAAATATTTTATAGCTACCTATAAATTACCTACCTACATACCTATAATAAAGGTATCTCTATTATTGACTACTATAGCTAATACATATTATAAAATAAAATAAAATAATTAATCTTATACTAAAAAAGTTTAAATCGGGAGTGGTAAACTGAGTCCCAAATAATTGGGTGGATATTGGTGCTAGGTAAATTGAGTCCGGAAAACTTTAACGTGCTAGGTAAACTGAGTCCCGAGTAATAATATACCAATTAGTGATTATCGATTACCGATTTGCATACTTAAATACATTCAAATAGATATATATATGTATATATATATAAATACGTAGCAAAGAGGTAGGTAATTAAAATGAAAAAAATATCAAAAGAAAACAAGTTTTTTGAGACAAGAAATGTTGAAATATGAAAATAAAAATATTTCAAGATTTGAATTCGTTAAGAATATCTGAATATATCAAATAAATTTTTAACATGTACATAAATAACAATAAATAGTAATAAATACAAAAAATAATTTGACTTAAATTTGTATATTATATATTTAATTAGTTGTGATTTTTATGTACAACGTAGTGAATTATGTTAGACATTAAAAGCAAAAAAAGCACATTTTTAACTACGCCAGTTATGTTAACTAAACCTATTATAACCAGGGACTCAGTTTACCTTATACCTTTTCAAATCCGGGATTTAGTTTACCACAAAAACGGTATTTCGGACTCAATTTACTTAGCCCCGTTTAAATAATGTAGGTATTGAAAATGTATGTTGTATATTTTTTTATTATATATTTAAATATTTTAGAACAAAAACAAGATAGTTAACGATGATGACGATTATGATATATCTCTAAAACCAATCAAGAAAATAAGAAAAATAACATTAAATACATTAATTATCAAAATAAAAACAATGGTAATCTTAACGTAGTTTTTATTCATTTATTATTATAGTTGACTTATTTATAATCAAAAATTAATTTTGTATCTAGGTAAAACGAGGAAGAGTTCATCTTTATCAGTTTTTCAATCAATTTGATTTTTCAAATCATAAAGTCATGTCAAAAGATAATTTTCAACGTGGATTAGATATGGCAGGCATTAAACTCGATTCAAAAGAACTTACAATTTTAATAAATGAGTGAGTATAAACTCGGTTTCAAAAGAAATAGAGAAACTCAGATTTCGCAAATTTCGACTAACGACTATAGCGGTGCTAAATTTTGACCTAGTCTTATTTATATCAAATCCAAAGTCCTATTTGAACTCATCGGTTAGGTTGCCAAATTAAAACTTTTGGGCGGACTAGGTATAGATATATAAATATTATAGTAACATACTAATAATATATAAATTGGAAAGTAATCTTTATAATTTAATTAAAATTGACCGATATTAAACGTTCGTATTTGTATGATGCAAAATTATTTCAGATTTGAATCGAAAACACACCCAGGTCAAGTGGATTATCATCGTTTTTGTAACATAATTGAGGAGGCATTCGTTACATTAGGTTTAGATAAAAATACGTACTTGGATCCTTATGAATATTTAACTTCATATGAAGGTTTAAGTAATTATTTAACTGACGAACAAAGCAGTGCTGTCGATTCTGCTTTGAAAAAATTGCGTAGCAAACCAAATATCGGCTTAGATGACTTGTTCAAGAATTACGATAATAATAGTCAAGGAATTGTGTCGAATGAAGAATTTTTATGTGCTCTGGCTGTTCGCAAATTGAACATGTTGTTGTCGGTTTATGAAGTAAAATGTTTGGAAAAAGCGTTTAGCAGAGATGATCGTCCAAATTATTTTAACTATCGAGATTTTATGAAGACTATGATGGATAGTTAAATGTGTTATTTAAATATCAATTGATGCTGCAGTATACATTTATTGTGCCCATTTCTTATATATACAGGGTGATTATTTTATCATAAAACACTCATTATTTCAAAAAGTATTCATGTTTTTGGAAAATTTTTTTACATAGTTTCAAGTTGTTAAAAATACTACGTTTTTATTAAAAAAATTATATTTTTAAATATTTTTTATCCTTATACTTTTTTTAAGCTTTTTACTTTTTTGAATGACAACATAGAGTTTTAATTTCATATTCCACAGCAGAATAATTTTCTGAGTATTTTGATACATAAAAATCTAATTTAGGGCGAGTAGTTTATGAGTTTACGTATTTAAAATTTAGATGTGCAGAGTAGTGGACAAACATTTTGCGGGGTAACCCCGTATCACTCCACTTCGCTTGACTAAACTTCAAATATGTATAACTCATAAACTACTCGCTCCAAATTCAATTTTAATTTTAATAATTTTTATTAAAATACTCAGAAAATTATTTTGCTATGGAATATGAAATCAAAACTATGTTGTCATTCAAAAAAAGTAAAAACTTAAAAAAATATGAGGATAAAAAATATTTAAAAATATAATTTTTTTAATAAAAACGTAGTATTTTTAACAACGTGAAACTATGTAAAAAAATTTTTCCAAAAACATGAATACTTTTTAAAATAATGAGTGTTTTATGATAAAAGAATCATCCTGTATATATAATAATATAGTATATTTTACAATATACCCAATGGCCAATACGGAAATATCTAAAAAAAAATACATATTATGTAGTTAATTCACTGAAAATAATGGAATATATGGACATTTTAATTAATAAATACAAGCTTTTTTAAAAACTAAATATATATACCTAGCTATAAGTTTAATTAAAAATGAAAGTGCAGGTACACAGAATAATTATCATCAAAATATTATGATACTGGACTAGAATTTTTCGCAAATAATTTAAATGTATATATTATTTAGTATTTATGGTTAAATTATGCCTAGGCGTCTATAGGTATACAAGGTGAAGTTAGACGGAGGGGGTTCAAACCTTCCAAAATATCATAAGAAAATATTTTACTACATCATAATTTTCAATTTGTAATTTATACTGGTAATTTATTGTTATTATTTATAAATTGTTCGTTGTAAAGAATAAAAATACGACATTATTATATCAGGAAATAAGTACTATCATTGATTATAAATAGTATTTATAATCAATGGTATTATTTTTTATAACATTCAAAAGTAGTAAAGTCACCAGTCGTTTGAAAAATAAATACTTTTACTATAGCATGTTACATGAACGATGAACATGATATTTTAACATATGGTCGAAATATTGACAAGTAGCTAAACAACACTTATTTTTGATAAGATGTCTGGAAGATGTGAATGTCTCTGTTATATAAAAAATATTACTTAACATTTTATCATAGAATAAAATTTGTAATATAATATATTCGTGGGCTGATAAATGAATAATAATCAACAATAAATAGGTTTTTAAAACAACTGAATCTACAGTCAAGCGAGTACTAACATATTTTTAACTTATTCGATTGTTGTCACTTGATTTGATTTAAAATTGAAATTTAAAATCAATGAAAAAAAATAGGTATAATGTATTATTATTTTCTATTGTTTTAATGTTTTATGTGTTTATATTTAATAATGTTTAATTGCTTAATTGTGATTTACTAACTTCTCATTTTTTTTATAATTCTCCGATTACATTAAATTGAGAATTTTTTAATATTTAAGCCAAATATGTTCTACGCGTATAACGTACAATGTTTTTTACGTTACAAGTAAACATTATTTGTTATCATTAGAAATTTAACGCCATCTCTTGAGCGTTGTATACGTTTCATTTTTACCATAACGGCCTCTTAAACTTTTAATATTTAAATTTCGAATCCTTGGATAAAAACGTTTTAAAACGTTGATAATAAAGTGTATTAGTAATATCACATTATCATATTATATTATACGTAATTATGGGCAATGACAAAGGGCGACAATAGTAAGATAATAAGGGGTATTAGATAGGCAACTAAGCAAACACTTCCACTTTAGTCAATTCAAGAGCAAATAAATATCATAAAATCGATGTTTTGCTACTAGAGTGGTAAGTCCTATTTATGTATCGCAGTGGCATATTTATATTCTGTATTTCTAACTACATATTTGTTACTAATTACTAGGATTTTATGCATTGGTTTGGTATGTTTGGTTGGTAATAATAATATTTGTAAATCACCTCATATTGATACGAATATTATATTTATTTTAGATTTGAGTGGAGTGATGAATGTATTGATTTTACAATGATGTGTGTTGTTATATGTACAGACTGTACTCTGTTTACACAATAAATAGTCGAAAAAATGATTTAATTTTCAACTTTGAGAAGGGCTTTAAATGAAAAATTGAATCTAGCTTTTAAGAGATTAAAATTAAAAAATCTAAGTATTTTTCAAAATAATAAGTCAATAAAAAATTTAAAAAAAATGTTTACGCAAAATTTGTTTTTGGCAAAATCGATTTTATTTTTTTTGACGTAAGTAATACAAAAACGAATAATAGATGAATAATAGAAATGTTTACCAAATGTTTATGTTAGCATTTCCTACATAAAGTATAATTTTCTAATTTAACTTTTTTGAACTAATTAGTAATTACCTATAGAAATTTTAGTTTTTTTTTTATAAATTATGATAAAAAAAAGTTGTCATGCATAAAAATTCTTTAAAATTAAATATAAAGTTCTTCATACATTTTTCTTAAAATTATACAAACATTTTTAAAATATATAGGCACAATTTATTTTTATAAGCATTTGAAGTCAAATTTTTACAAATTTTTATAGTTAAGGCTTCACAATTGAATACAAAGTTCCTCATAAATAGTTTATATAGGTACTGAAACTAGAAAATCTAAAAAGTATATATAACCATAATTTCGAAAAAGTTCAAATTTGGACGAAGTTTTATGTTTAAACTATAATTTTGTTATAACTTAAACTTATAATTTAAAAACATTACTTTCGTGGAAACTAAAAACTTTTACGTATATTATTAATTTTTATATTATAGTATTAAACATTTTATACACACCCAATGATATTTTTAAAACTAATGATTTAAGCAAAAATTAATTTAATGTATATTGATTTTTCGATTGTGAATAGAAAAATAAAATATTTAATATTGATTGTATAAATAGTCCATCTCTGCTCAAAATTGTTTTTCTTATAGAATTATATATCATTAAATTTAAATTTAACATATCTATTTCAGCAGGATCGAATGCAAACTATTACTCGTGCCAAAAAATTTGTACAACAAATTTTGTGGGCTGCAAAAAAAATAATTCTATAAATAATTGATTTTATTATGAACAATTAAATATTTTTACATTTTTTCAATGTGGCTGAGGCCGCATACAAATAAATTGCTTGTTTGAGGTGATTGCTTTTTACAGTGATCTACTCGACACTTACTATACAGCAGAGTGGTATCCATTTTCCATCTTTTTTATTTTACTTATTTTCTGGATAATATTACTGTATACTTTAGATTGTAATAATAAACCCGATAAATGAATGTTTTGTTGACTTGTTGTACATATCTATATTTAACGGAGTAGTGTATATGCTGGTATTCATACTAAATGCTACTAATTGATTAAATTTCATAAAATCAATGACTATTACAATTTTAAAAATGTATAAAAATACTATTATAGTATTATTAAAATTTAAAACTAAAAAAAAATACTTTGCCTACATAATTTTAAAGTATAGTTTTGTTCGATCTGCTTTGCAATATAAAGATGCTTCTCTTTTATTACTTAATGATAATTTGATAAGTTTTGTTATAACATATGAAATAAAAATGTAACGTATATTTTTTATAATTGTTCCACTTTACATAATATAGGTACTCTGCTATGAAGTTCAATATTAAAATGTAATTTACATTTTCACTAAAATGGTATTGTCGGAAATAAAAAAAAAATGTTGACAATTTAATTTAATTAGCAAGTTTAATTAATAAGTTTTTTTTGCTTTTTATTATTTAATTATTCAACTAATTAATGAAAGTATCTAAAATAGTAAAATCAGATTACTTACAACTTTAGAAAAAACTATATTTAACATTTCTTAGTCTAGCCATTCTAGGCATTTTTACTGCAAGCCTCTTTACTAAGTCGTATAATTAGAAGTAAAAAATCATATTTTTATGACAAATTTTTTCGCTCGTCTTCAAAGTACCACATTATCAGATTAGATAGAAATACATAACATAATACTTATTGATATTAAATACTTATTAAAATGTAGTTAAAATATTTTAATGTGAAAAGTAATAAGCATAATATTTTGGTACCGATACATAATATTTATTCAGCCGGTTTGTGAATTGTGTGGGACGTAAGGGTGTATAAGTAAACTAATTAATAATTATTATATAATATTTATTATTATTTTTCATTTCATTGGATATTTAAAACCCAGTCAAATTCTTTCAAAAAAATTGTCGTACAACAATTGTAATTTTATAACCACCATTTTTATATGAATATTATGAATAGAAAATTAAAAACTATTAAACGTGTAAAATGTAAATGTAAAACATCTGCAGGCTGAAACATAGGTAGGTACAATATTCTGAGGCTGTTTATTATTTTAAATTCATCTGATTTGGTTCTTCCATGATTTGTATTTTGTTATCGTATTTTAACAATAACCTCTTACAATTTGGCGGTATAAACTTCTGTATCAGTTAGCTACGAATTATCTATCAAAAGAGTAAAGATGTATTGTTTGTAGTAAATATTATTATCTAAACATAATACATGCAATATCATTTTAAAAACATGTTAATCCTAATTTTCCGTAAAATACTCATTACCTACGATAATATTAAGTATTTTTTATGAAAAATTACAATAGTAATTAATACAATATATTTTGGATATCAATGAATATTCATTATTGAAGTCAATATCATTATAATATTGTTATTTTGTTGAGAAATTAAAAATTCTTAGATTAAAAATAATGTTTAAATTTAGTATTGCTCTATGTTAATACAAGTAGATACCAAGCTTTAATTATTGGTAAGTAACAATATTATTATAAACAAACTATATTATAAAATTATTAATTATTTAATATTTTATTATATATATTGTTTCAAAAATTATTAATTTAGTTCTCAATTAGGTAGTTATAACACAAGGTTAATAAAATAAACAGGTTGTTAACTGTACTTTCAAATTATTTACCTAACAGATACACTTATATTATTATTTTACAAATCCTGTTTTGTTCATAATACTTATTTGTATTAGTACTTAAGAGATAAAATAAAGTTTTTTAAAGTAAAATTTTACAAATTTGTTCAAAAACATATTTAAGTAATAATAATTAATGGTTTTTGCTAAGTGTTTGGTTTCATAAATTTAAATAATTCCAGTTTTACTATATAAACACTTAACTACATTCAGAATTGCTGATACTAATTTTTTGCAATAGAAAACATTTTTTATATTATTAATAATAATATAAGGTAGTTGTATCGTCTAATCTTATTTATGTACATTAATTTTCGAGTCGTAATAGTTCTGTAATAATGGCTAATAAAAAAATAATAATAATAATAATAAAAAAAAAGGTAGTTTCGTAGACAATTTAATAGCACTAATTCTTCGAATAAGATATATTTTATTTAACATTGCCTATTTATGGTGAATTGTGATTTTTAGTGTTTTTCATTTAATAATTTAACATATTTAACATTTTATCCAGACCTGAGTATTATACTTAGGTCTATTTTGATGATTAATTCTGTAAAGTATTAAGATATACTTTGTATTATTGAATAATAATACTATTAAATTAAAATTTAATGATTATCTATAACAGCGGTTCCCAAACTTTTGTGGTTTGCGCATCCCCAAAAATTAAAAAAATTAATCATGCCTCTATTAATCAGTACCTACTTATAGTATATAGGTACAATATCAATATTTACATTGCACTTCCCTAATTCCAAGGGAGGTTCGCATCATAGTTTGGGAACTGTAAACTGTTGATCTATAATATTAAATTATTATTAAAGAATTTTAAGGTATAAACTTAAAACTATATAAATTACTAAATGTATCCATACCATAAAAATGTCTGTTCTTTATTTATTTGAGTTTAAAAATTTTTAGAATTAAGTGATGAATATATTGGTTTTATAATATTTAAATATTTTAGTTAAAAATATATTTAATAAAGATACATTTTTGGATTATAAAAAATTTATTTCATGTGGCACAGACAAAGATAGATTGTAAATCATATATTAGATATTAGTGTTTTAAATGAGGTAATTTTTTTTTAGTAGTTTTCCTGACAATGAAGAAAGATTAACAAAAGCCAATACAAGCAATATTGAAAATGTATCTCACTTTTGCCAGTTTAAATTGATTTCTGAATAGTTTACTGAATGAAATGTTTTATTATAATTTTAAAATGTGTTTATTAATAGTAGACTTTCCTGCACCAAAATGACACAATTTGACTTTTTGTTCAGTTAAATATATTATCTACTACCTACCTACTTTCATCTATGTTATATATAATGTATTCATTTTATGATATTTAATGCTATTTTTAGTTATTTATTTTAAAAATTATTAATGCAAAATATTTTGTATTGTATTGTTTCTATTATTTAAATTTATTTCTATAAATTTTTTTTTTTTTTTGACATTTGATCTATATTCATTTATATCTAATTTATTTATTATTATTTCTAGCTTGAAACATAATGAATGAAATGGAAGAACGAAAATGGTTAAAAAAAAAAGAAAAAGCATTGTTGGAAAATAATTTTGAAAATCTTTATTATGCTTGTAAAGAATTGGCTGACATTTATGTTAACCAAGAAGATTATCAACAAGCATTGAACCAGTATGAACAGTGTGAAGAAGCAGCTAATCGCTGTGGTGATGAAACACGTTTGGGTGTTGCAAATCGAATGATTGGTGAAATGTATTGTTATCTGAATGATTTTAAAAATGCTATTAAACATCAGAAACTTCATCTTAAAATTTCTAATTCTAAAAATGATATAGTTGAACAGCAAAGGGCATTAGCCACATTGGGTCGTACTTATTTTTTATGCTCTGAAACATTTGATACCAATGAGCATAAAAAATCAGAAGCACTAAGTACATCTGTTAAATATTATCTAAAAAGTTTAGAAGTATGTAATAAACTAGGTAAAGAAGTTGGCACAAAAACTTTATCTGAGATGAAAGCAAGGCTTTACCTTAATTTAAGTCTTTGTGAAGAGTCATCTAATGAATTGAATAAATCAATGGAATACATAAATAAAGCAATGAAATTATGTACTGATGCAGATTTGAACGAAGAATTATGCAAGTGTTATTCTATAAAGAGTACTTTATATTCTAAGCTAGACAATTTTTCAAAAGCAATTGCTTGTGTTGATCAAGGTCTTCAAATTGCATCTAGACTTTCAAATAAAAAGTATATTGGAACAGAACTTTTATGCCTTAAGGCTGAACTTTTAATAGACATAAATGACTACCAGACTGCTAAGCATGCAATGATAAAAGCATACAAACTAAAAGTGCCTATTAAAAATGAATTTGAAGAAGTAATAAAAAAACTAAAAATAATTGTTGTCATGTGTCAAGTTGAAAATAGTTTGCTATTAGCGTCACAAATAGATTACGAGCAACGAAGACAATTAAATGAAAAACTGGGAGATGCTTGCGTAGCACTAAAAAAATATTCTAAAGCAATTACTTACTATGAGAAAATGTTGGAAAATTCTGAACGTTGTGGTATGACTGATAAAAGTTTAATACCTTGTTATGTTTCATTAGCACAAACATACAAAGATAATAAGCAATACTACCAAGCATTAGAATATTTTTATAAAGAATTGAATCTTTATAGTGAAAATAGTATTGAAGCTTGTAAAACTTTATTAAATATTGCTGATCTTATGGAATCTCAGTATGATCCATTTGATAAAATTTTTTCAATATATGAAAGAGCTCAACATATTGCAAAAAAAAATAATGATGGATACTTACAGCTAGCAGCAGTATGTATTTCTAATGCATGTTTTATAAAAATTAAAATATGCTTTTGTTATTAAAATTTGTTTTTTTTATATTGTTAGTCATTTTGTTTCAGGTTAAAGGAATGAAGTGTTTAGCTGAAGACAGAAATAAATCTGAATTAGTCAATGACTTGAAAAATGAACTAAATAATCTGCTTAAGTATGAAACTGATTCAGCAGAAGATGAGTATGATGTTCCAGATATCTGGGATGATGTATCACTTAAAGACCTTTCTGATATCGATGAAGACGAGGATGATAAAAAAAGAAAGAGGCATAAACAGACTACAATACCAGAAAAGAAAAATGAAAAAGGAGAAACTCCTATCATACCTGCTTGTGCTAAGGGTAATGTTAAATTAGTTTTAAGTTTATTAAAACAAGGTCATTCAGTAAATGCAGGTGACGCTTTAGGATGGACTGCTTTACACGAAGCTAGTAATTATGGATATGTTGATATTGTTAATGTCCTTTTAGACCATGGTGCTGATATTAATAATCGTGGGGGACCTTGTTGTGAAGGTATTACACCTTTGCATGATGCTGCAGCGTGTGGTCACCTAGAAGTTATAGATTGTCTTTTAGATAGAGGTGCAAATCCTTTGGTTAGAACAAATAAAGGAGAGACACCACTTGATTCATTGATAGCTTGTCGTAACAGAGTAATTTTAGAGGAAAAAAAGGAATTAGATTCAAATAAATTAGCTCATTTTTGGTCAATTGTAGAACGCCTTAGTGAATGCTTACGAAAAGCTGGTCACACCCCACCGGTACCTTTGACTGATGTAGAAGAAATATTAAAAAATGGACAACAATCCACTGATAACTATTTAGGAATAATACCTGATAGTCATAAGGAATCAAGAAAACCGTATAAAGATATTGAAGATTTTGACAGATTAGAGAGAAAAGAGAAAAATATTGAATTTGAAGATGTCTATACATCTGGTGCTGCAGAAGACTATAAACAAACCATTAGTCAGTTAAAAAATCACAACAAGAGACGCCGAGAAAGTGAAATACAGTTTGAAGTGTCACAGCCGCCATTGGTTGAAAATTCAGCTGATGAATGGTTAGAAGAAGATATAATTATTAAGCCAAAAAAAAGATATTGTACTGATACAATTAAGAATGATTATTCACCGACGAAAGAAATCAATTTTGAAGATAAAGACAATTGGCTTAATGATGAAAAATTTCCTGATGTTTCTTCAGATGTTGAGTCAAATAAAGAAGTTCAATGTTTTACTCCAGATTCTGATGAAGACTTTGATAATATTACTGTTATTTTAGATAAACAAAAAGATTTAGTTAAAAATAAGTATAAGCCTCTAATGCTATCCACAAGTAAAAAAAAATATCAAAGTAAATTAGAAAATCAAGGATTTTTAAATATAAAAAATATTTCACAGGAAATTGATGAACCAGCTCCAATATTTCAACATGTGAAGAGAGATGACACTTTGAGAAACATTAATCGTACAATTAAGGTGAGGATTGAGAATAGATTATTCCTTGTACCAATACCTGCAAGTGAAGAAAACATTAATTTAAAATGGCTATCTACTGAAGCTTCAAGGCGTTATCAAAAACTTGAAGGTGTGAATCCTATTTTAAATTTGACTACAGATGATGGAGCTTTATTGGATGAAAATGATCCTATTGATTTAGTTTATGGGTTACAAGAAGTTTTGGGAAACATTGTTGGATGGAGTACAGAGACTCTGATTGAAACTTATAAAAAATTATGCGTGGAATCAAATACTACCTTCAATGAACCCATATCTCAATTTTTAGATGTTCTACAGGCAACTGGAACTTTGGACATGTCAGATTATGTAATGATGCCTAATGTTTTAAATATAACACTGAATGTAGCATGCCATTATCATAATTTACAACTATTGTACTTGTCAGGCGTGGCTCTTGAAGATAACGGAATGAAAATGTTATCAGAATACATATCTAATTTACAGCGGTTAATCAAACTAGATATAAGTTGCAATAATATTAGTTCTATAGGTATAGGTTATTGGACAAATTCAATAACTAATAATAAATGGCTAATTAATCTAGAATCTTTGAATATTAGTCATAATCCTATTACTAATGCAGGTCTAGCTCATCTCCGTTTAATTACTCAGCATTCTACTAGTTTACGATCTTTGTACATTCGCGACATAGATATTGACCATGATTGTTATGATTATGCATCAGAGCTTTACTTAGATAATATTGAAGACTTGGACTTGAGTTTCAATATGTTAGGACGAACTGGAGTTTCAGGATTTTTCATACGACTGGACCCTATGCGTTTAAAATATTTAAATGTACGCAATACAGGTTCATCAATGGTGCTACGAGAATGCACGCTGTTTTTAGAGCGTAGTCAAGCTGATTGCCTTCATTCTATAGATTTATCCAGTCTTGATCTTGAAGACGAAGACTTAGATTTATTGTGTAATTGTTTGGAATCTGCTGGAAATTTACGGCATATATGGCTAGCTGACAACCCAAAGGTTACTCAAATGTGCATAGACAGAATCAAACATTTAAGTGTCAAATTTGTTCATATGGCTGGCTGTAAACCAGTTGATATTTCACAATTTGATTCTATCGATCTAAAACAAATGTCTATATCTGGTTATGGTGATTCAATTTTATTTAAAAATGCTCCGTACAATGTAAAAGTGTCGCTGTGATTAAACATTATTTTTTATAAATTATTTATAACTTATTTTTGTTAAAAATATAATAGAACTTACTTATACCATGTATTAGTTATTATTTTTTTATTTAAGATTATACTTTTTGTAACATAATTAAACATATTTAAAAAATACTAAACTTTAAACGTATCTTATATTTTAAATTTACAATTAGTTATAATTCATATTATAAATTAGTTTTAACTTACCTTGAATTTACTTTAATACATATTTTATATAAATTGAGACGATAAAGATGAGTTTATATACTTGTATGAATTAATAGAGAGTACCATGGTATTAATTATATTTTAGAAATATAGACATTTATAAAAATAGTCTATTTATATTCTAATTGAAAATTAAAAATTATTTTCTTTGTGATTGAGTTTAAGTTTATATTTTTAAATTAAACTGTTGACAAACTGACAAAGGTATGTTTTAATAGAAATCATACAATTATAGTAGTAACACTCGTGTATACAATAGATATTTAAGGATAATATTTTATGTAGACACGTTCAGTATACACTATACACTCATTACTCATAATACATTATATTCTTGCTTATAGTGGTTGATAACTTATGTGCAATATTATTTAATTTTAGAACATAAAATAAAAATGTATTGCTCAATAGGTTTAGTTGTGCAGTAGTTATACACACACCTTTTGTATAAAAAATATCAAAATAATACTTAAAACATTTAATATCAGTCTTTTAAAGATTTAAATGTTTAATCTTAGATTTTTGGTTTAGATATTGTACTCAGTGGCCACTCCAATTTCACATGGATATAGTATATGTATATGCAATTGTTTTCTTATCCTGCAGGATTTCATAATGGTAGTGTATGCACATAATACAATTCTTCACATTTTAAATTAATGCAAACTTGAATTTTTGTATTTCTTATTTCTAAGTAAAATGTGGTCTGTTGATTTACTTTTGTTTTATTGTTATTATTATAATTAAAGTGGTTAATTTTGTGATCGTATTGGTTGCCTTTTGTTATCTAATACTGAAAAAAAAATGTTATTAGGTGAATACTTTCTTATGAAATTGATAAAGACTAAAACTGTGCATTATGTAATTATTTGGCCATCCATACATTTTGGCATTGTGACATAAATAATCTATCTATCTACAGATATTATTTTTTAAAACTACCTACTAAAAGTGTCTATGAATAGAAAATAAAATGGGTAATTACATTACAAAGTTATGTTACCTACTTATTATAAAAAAAAAAAAAACAATATATTTTGTAGTTACATAAACTATTATTATTATCAACAACAAAATAATTGCTTGAGTAGTTATTTATTAAATTTATTTCACAACGGTACTAGATTACTATGCTATTATATTAATAAGTAATAACTAATAATTATGCCATTCAATTATATTATAATTACTTTTGGTTCATTGATAAATAGATTTTTATGCAGATATTTTAAATTATTTAGTTTTTTAAGAGTTTTTGTAACTGCACAAAATCTAAATCACCTATGTCTACTATTTTTTTTTTCATTTTGACGTACATATTATTATTTTATTATTCGACACTTGTTAATTGTTATAGACATTACTATGGTTCGAAAGTTGTAAGAGTTACATATTGTTCTATATGTTCTCGGTATATAACAGACCAAACTAGATATCTGAACTATGTAATGGCGTGAGCTTAAAAATCGAAAATTTAAATTTCATATTTTTTTTGTTTTGTCAATTTTAGGGAATTGTATATTTCATTGATTTTCATTCTCATATTATGCATAATTTAATGTTTTTTATTTTATTAAAATAATTATTTTTTCTTTTCTATGTAATAAAAACACATTATTATTAAACGTTGGTATTTATTGTCATTATCATAGTCAACTATTAACTTAACGTTAACAGCGCGATGCACATTTAATCCGTATCACACTATTATTTAGAAATAGGTAGGTACCTACTATCTTATATTCTTATCTTTTTACTATTTATTGTTTATTCGTTACTAAAGTTGTTCTATACGATACGATTGATATTTGACACTTTGACAGTATTTACTATTTTTTAAATTATTTGTTGAGTTGAATAAGACGTCAAAATATTAATCAGTTTTCCACTATATTTTAAATAAACCAAATTTATTTTTTCTCATTTTACTTTTGTATTAATAACACATTTTTTTCCATATTTAATATTTTTCATGTATATTTTACAATTTTTTCGTGTATATTTTGTTTATTTTAAATCCTCTAACTTCCGAACTTTATTTTATATTACTATATAAATAATATAATCAATGATTTATCAGTTAGTTTATCCACATTTAAGTATATTCCCAATATTATCGAATAATTGAGTTCTACGCCACTCGGACTTTGGGAGTCAATAGTTTCCAAAGTTTCTCTATGTCATTGAAATTCACTAATGATTAAAATAACGAGTAAAGTACTTATTTTAAATAATAAATCTGAACATCATAGTTTATTTTTTATTTATATTTCGTTATAAATCTTTAGAAGTACCTATATTGTCTATATTATTGGTAATTCATGTAACTATTTGATATCGACAGTTGGATATATGTAATTTTATATGGTTGTTATATATTATAATATTACTTATAAAACAATTAAATCATTAACATATTTTATTATCTTATAAAATTTATTTTACCCTTCAAAGTGTTAATAATATTGTGGAGATAAACAAAAATAGTAATAATGTATTAATGTAATGATTACATATCTATAAAATATATATAGACATATAGTAGGTAATGTTGTATACTTGTATTCCTATAGTAGGTAAATCTGTAAGATATATTTTAGAACATAAAAATGTATATTTTTAAGAAGCCGTCAGACTATAAAGATATTATATATTATAAAATGTGTTATTAATAAAAAAAAAAGGTAGCAATAAGTGGGTACCGCTCTGGGTCACTGTTAAGGATGTGTTGAATTTGAATTTATTATAAACGAAAAACAATTCTGAGTAGAGACAGTCTGTCAGCCTATATCATTAACTATTAAGTAATAAGTATACTTCATGATATGTTTTTTGATATGACTATTATAAAGTCGTTTATTTTACTTTTAGCATTTCAGTAGGTTCAAGGTTGGTATAATTTTTTCTATAAATGTTGTAACTTGTATTTATTATATTATTGGTATTTAATTATTATAATATATATATATTTATACCATATTATATCAACTTATATGACTCGATATTTAATATCTTTCTATACATACCGTAAAAGAGTAAAAATAGGTTTGTAGCATAAATAGGTAATATTTTAAAATAAATCAAAAATGTCATTGCGTATAGTAAAATTCATTATAATGTAATCAATGTAACAGTTATAACTTTATAAGTTATTTATCGTTTAAATAAAGGTAATTTTTCGTCCAAATTTGAACTTAAAATGTCTATAAAAAAAGAATTGTCTTTGTATGTTATTTTAGATTTTATGGTTGCTATTTGAACTACTTATGAGAAATATTTTATTACATTTTTATAACTTACCTAGATATAAAAGTTTTTTTTATGAATTTCTAACCACAAAATAGGTAATTTGTCATTTTTAAGATTTTGACGAATTTTATCAAATTCTAAACTTAAATGCTTATAAAAGAATATTATGTTTTATGACTATATTATATTTTCGATATTTTTTATTTGGGAAATGAACCACTTATTGGGAACCTTGCATTAAATTTTCAAGTGATTTTACCCATTAATATATTTTTTATCAATATTTATAAAAAATATATCAAAAACTTTAATTGTATATAAATAGCTTAAAAAAAGTTAAAAATATTTTGAAAACTATACCATACTCGTTTATATAAATTATATAAATATTTGGTGAAAATTTCAAGTTCCTGTGGTTATTCGTTTTTAAATAATTATAACAAAATAAAGAAATCAAAAATTGGTTTAGCGTAAAAATTTTCGTTTTTCCTTAATCTTTTGTTTATTTTACATGATTATGAAAAAAATTACTGGAAATTTTTATTTTAACCACTCTTCAAAGGTTCAAAGTATAAACTAGAATCTAGGTCAAATTTTCTATCCAAAACTACTTACAAAATTGATAATCGAAGCATTTTATCGAATATTTATTGTGTATAGTGTATACACACCCAAAAACACATCATTGTAAAATTAATACACTTGTTGGTTTGCTCAAAACCTAAAAATTATTTAATCAATAATCATATTTTCATTTAAGCAATATTGAATAAGTTATTATAAAAAATGAAATTGTTTATTAATAAATTTTAATGACGATAATCACACGGCGTTATAGATAGGCATTATAAGTACACTTTTATTATGTGCGTTTTCCTGTAGTCTGTAGATATTTATTATTTAATAATATTTATCTTTACGGTGTTGGAGTAAGTCAGTTATTTAATGATAAACTTTTTTAAGTTCGTTGCGCGGAAGCTATATAATATTTTGCCAAAATAAAATAAAATAAAAACATTTCAACGATTAAAAATGATTAAACAGGGGAAAATAAACAGTTATATAACATATGATTTACCTTGTTATAATAAAATTGTAGGTATAACAGATAATCATATTTTTATTTTAAGTGTAGTTGTTGATCTATTTAAGTTTATAAATATTTTAATTAATATTTAATTTATATTATTATAAGCATTTATTTACTCATAGGTCATGGGCGTAGGTATAAGTTGTCTTTAAAGTATGCAGCATTTTAACTAGATTTTAAATCTCTCTCATGGATGGGAGGGGGATTAATTAGTCATCATTACATTTTTCTTATAATTAAGAAAACAATTAATGAATATATGATCCATTACTATGATATCGAAAGTCATTGATAGCTACAAATTTATAATAATAGTTATATTTCAGTGTTTCTATAAATATACCTCGGTATCATATCAATTTCAAATTATATTTTTACCATATAGTTTAGAATTTACTTATAATGACTATAGAATTTGCTCAATTACCTCACAATTCTATAGTGGCCATTGGAAGTTAAAACTTAAATTAAAGCAGTTCTTAGGCGATTAGGGAGTGTATTGTGTACATATTAGGCACGTATACAAGTGGGAGGGGATTTGGGGTTCACCCTCCCGAAATAATTTCGAGTAACGAGGAAAATATTGTTTTATTATGTTGCGGCACAATTTGTATTGTTCAAGTGTGCATTTGTCATATTCCATATAACATATATAATCGTTATGTATGGAGCCCCCAGCCAACAACAAAAAAAAACAAAAAAATATTCTCACAAAATGGATCAACACGGAGAAATATCTCGTGTATTGAATATTATTATTATGAGGAAGTAATTATTTTTAAGTTTGTAATAAATAAAAATAAGATTTATTATTTAAATTATCTATACCTATGCTTCTTAATTGTATTTCAGTTTATCCCTCTGTATCATTCCCGAAAATCATATTTGATACTTACTGACATATAATCATTGGCGGAGTTAAAATACAATTTTAAGCCCCCTTTTTTAGCTACCCAAAGACCCCAATTTTCGTCTATGCATATAATATCTGCACTTATAAAGGGCTCCATATCTTAAATACCGTATGGCCTTATTAAGTCTAAATCCAGCCCTGCACACATTCACACAGCATTGAGCATATCCTATTGATGTCATTCGAGGTAATGTTCATGTCTCCGACAAATACTTTCATTACTCACTGGATGATGATTTCAAATGTGGGTAGTCGAATAGCGTGTTTTCGACAGTATCACACACAGGTGCTAGATGCTAGTAGTACAAGTACGTCGTGTCAGGGGTGTGTCTCATCACTCTCATCCGACGAAAATATATATAGCTTGAAACGACCATGTCCAGCAAGAATTCGATTGATATAGAACTTGTAGTCCTTATAGGATGTCTGCTCGTCTATCTCTTCAGGTCTAAAAGAATAATCTTACGCGTGTACAGGCCGCGTTGTAGCTGCGACGCGACTCCACTTGTTGATAAGCTGCGAGCACAATGCCACGCTTTGTTTTCCGGATCTAACCTAATAAACATTATACGTATACAATCAATGTTTATAATAAGATGAGGATAGTTTTGATTTATAATTATAAGTTGATAATGAAATATGTTTATTATTAGTATACGTTTAATCATAAGTTTATCATTCGTGTAGGATAGGTAGAACTGTATTCGTACAGTCGTACATCTTGGTTTTAGGTAAGTAATAAGTATATTTATATAAAATATAAATAAGTCGTTATAGTATCTGTCCAAACCGCAACTCTCCTTGAGATTTCATAAGAGACAAAAATCCAATGCTGGTGACAATAATAAACTATTAAATTTATTTAACTAGCATCAAAAAAAGAAAATAACAAATTTCCCATATTGGCTATATTATATAATATGCGACATATATGTAGTTCTTAACGATTTTTTCAATATTATTATTTATTCATATTTATATTGAACATATTTTTAATTTACTTTTTAACATAACTTTTAATTATATAGTAGTAAAAATTAAATAAAACTGACTATTTTGACTTGATAATACACTATATTTTTTAACGTTTGTAATATTGACTTTTTATTCAATTTTTATATTTTAATAACTGACATTATACATACCTACTACTTAGATATATAATGTATATTTAAAATAATTACATTATGTATATAGTATAAAGTGTCCGCGTTCTGAAATGAACATTTTTACCCGACACAGTGTCCGCGTTAAGCGGTTTAAACAATAGACCGTTTTCCGTACACCTTATTTTGTATACGTCTATTTAACGTTGTAAGTACGTATATTATTATAGTTGGTTGAACTTACATGTATATGGAGTGAAGGATATCCGTGTATTTTTCGTGTACGATAGGTAGAACTTTATTCATATAGTGTATTAATGATATATATCTACTTTAAATAATATGTTAACGTCTTCTTGGGTATATGTACATTTAATGATATGACTGATTGTTGTACGGTTGTAATAATGTCTAATAGATGCCGAACATATACGTTTTAAAATTGTATTCTTTTCAATTATTTGCATTGCTTTTTGGCTAAGCTATTTAATTTGTTATACAATATTATTGCAACGTCTATTTAAAATAAAAATTGAAACAAAAATTTTATATTTCAGACTGAAGCTATATAGCTATATAGTTTTTCGAACTTTTTTTATGTATTATTATTTAAATATGTTCGAATATTCATCAGTTAAAAATTTAGCTCGATCTTTTTGATCAAACCCTAAATTAGTGGCATCCCAAAAGGGGAGAATTTTCTGGTTAATCCAATGAAATTTCAATATTAAAAAATGTTTTTATTCATTAAAATTTAGTCTAATCAAAAAATTATAAGCTACGCAAAATAATATAAAAGTCTAAATTTTATTTTAAATTTTAAAATTCTTTTAATTTGCTTTAGAATTAAAATATTAAAACAAACCTATGTAAGACTTTAAATAAAAATTAATCTTTTTAATTGATAGTTGGTCAAATTCACTTTAATATTAAAAATAACATAGTAAAATGGATTATTCTGAAAGTAACATTTGTAATGTGGCAAAACATGCGGGTATAATATGTATTTTAATAAATTAATATAATTAATGCGTAGGTCGGTTGTTCTTTAATACGAGTATTATGTTATCAGACACCAGTCACCAGTGTACTTATAAACAATTATTATTTGAGTGAGAAAGTACTTTATATATTTTACAAAACAAAATTTAGCTAGGTATAGGATCTAGTGTTTTATTCAAATATTAACTACATATAATACCTACCTACCTACCTACAAAATAAGTTGGCATTCATAACATTAATTAATAATTCCCTTGCTTTTATCTTAAATATAAAACGTCAGTGATCAAAACTGCACAACTACATAAGGCTGCACATATAGCATATAACAATTATATCGATTTAGGTTGTTATATAATAATTGTTCAGTATACCGCATATATTTATATATTTCACATAATATATATTTTTTAAAATTATTCCAAAATGGTTTGATGGAGGGGTAATTGCTAAATTGTCTTGTATTGATCCGGATCAATGGCGGCACACTAGACAATTAATATCAAATATGTGGTTTCCAATTTTTTATTGTCTTAATACGGTTTATAGATTACTCACCATTTGCTGCACAGAAAATAATATATATATATATATATATATATAGTTGTACTACTTGTTTACATGTACTTAAAATTTTCGCGAAAACAACCATGCGTCAGAAAAAATTTCACGATTGCGTTTCAATAGCGAGTCGCAAAATGTACGTGCAAATATCATATATATCGCTTACATATTACACCTGTTACATTAACGTGCCGCGTGTACCTATAATGCAGCATTATTGTATATTACGATGTATTATACGGTATACCCTCGCGGTGTTCCTCGCGTATAATATACTTAACTACCCACCAGGCCCGATGAGTTCTGCACGAGACGATGGAATATAATTGCAAAGACTCCATAACGCAGTGATAATAGCGAAACGGCTTTGGGCGTCTGCGCAGCAGCTCCTATATAACACTACACACACACACACACACACACATACACACACATATAACGGAACAGGTATATATAATATATTAATATACATAATACGCTTATATATACAGGTGTACGATTGGCTACCTATATAACCAGTTATACATATATGTATGATTAAACCTGATTATATTTTTTTTAGAAATATCGAGCCACTTGCCTTGAACCGTTTTAAAATTTAATTTGTTTCCCTTACTTCTGAACTGTTTCAGAATTGTAGCATACCTATTATAAGATATAATTCGTCAAATATTTTTTTAATTCATTATTATTTTGCCTACGCACG
This sequence comes from Rhopalosiphum padi, assembly GCF_020882245.1. NCBI lineage: Eukaryota > Metazoa > Arthropoda > Insecta > Hemiptera > Aphididae > Rhopalosiphum > Rhopalosiphum padi. The sequence continues at coordinate 37,208,850 of NC_083598.1, forward strand.
CGCTGGGCTTTTTGCATAGGTACGTTTTTTATTCATCGGTTCATACGAGATATTTTATTGTAGGCAAGTTCGGTACATCAAATTGTAATGAATAATGATATATAATATATACACACACACACATATATTCAGTATACACTTCCAAAGAGATTCAGGTTTTCAATAACAAGTATTCATAATAATAATAACCATAAATCGGGTGTATACTTGCATGATAATAAGTTTTCTATAATGTATGCATACATTTATAGGCTTATATTCCATATGTATATACATACTAATATTGTATAGGTGACGTGATTAATATTATCTATATATGTGTTTATACAGCGAACAATTTATTCCAGTGTATACCATTGCAGACGGACACATCGAACGATGTTGGGGAAGGTGGCAAGCACAAAATATATTGTAATCCGTTCCCGGGTACATTAAAAGCGTATTGACTGCAGTCTGCTGCAGCAATATTAATGTTGTGTATAGTTTCTTCAGAATACGCAGTGTTAATCATATTATAATGCGGGTAGGCGCACGCACTTCTGGATTACAGTAGGTTTTCGGTTATACATTTTTAGTAACTTAAGTAAGCCCTAGAACACTACAAATCACCCACGACATTATATCATAATAATGTCTATTATGTTATACAGTAAGTAGTGCACGGTATTATGATAATTCAGTCTAAAAATCTTATGAATAATCATATGTGTATCGTACTATCGCAGTCTATATAAGGGTTTTGTGTTTTTTTCACAATATGCTCGTTTTAGAGAGGTAACAAATTTTAATATTTTAATTGTTGTTTTTTTTATATACATATAAAAGAGCCACCTGACTTTCATTATATTATTTGAGTACATCGTATGGATCGATTATTTAATATACAATAATGATACAAATTCAAATAAATTATATGGACATATGGTAACTATACTGCGGTGATTAAAAAAAAGAAATCGAAAGCCTACTCCATTTCGATGTATACGAGAATAGATCACAGTAGACTTTATGTCTTATCTTTAATATAGTAATAGTATAACAGAAATAGAACGTTTAAATGTAATATAATATAGAAAATAAATTAAATAATACCATGGAAAATAGGCAGAAGGTGGTTATTAAATAATCCAACCACGTAATTATGGGTACGAACCTGTAGTTGCGCCTAAATTGAAATATCAGCGTATAATGTATAATATGTAATATGTATCGCCCACAATATGTACTGGTCGATAACAGACCAGTTTTACTCGAGTATTAAATATTACCTAGTCTAGAGTCCTACAGGTATGATGGAAACACTTTTACTAAAAAAGTTATTAATTTACGCGCCCGCGTCAAGCGACCCCCACTTCTATGGAATGTGACAAAATTTAATTTTTTTTAGTATATTTCAACTTTGTCACAATATTATGACTTGCAATTTATTTTGCATATTATTGTGGTAGTGGTATTCAGGTAGTTTTCGATCAATGAAACGTTTATATGTAAATTTTGAGTGGAGCTATTTTATATCTGAAAGAAATTATCGATATATTCTAATTCTATCGTTTAAAAAATTAAAAAATGTCATAATTTATTCATAATATGAATATAGTTCATTGAGGCTAAAATATTTAATAGAAATTTAAAAAATAAACACTAAATAATTGTTATTGAGATATATGTAGTTTTAGGTAAATACATATAATGTAAGTAATAACTCACGATTGAAACGATCTTGTTTGATGCAAATGTCTCATGGAGAGATTTCCAAAATTTAAAATACTTGCCAGAAAATAAATATTTTATAAAATCGTTGTATATATTCTACAGCACAACTGTTCAAATAGTACAGTACAAGATTAACACATTTAAATAGATAACGGAATAACGACGGTTTTGAATTAATATTACTTTTTTTTTTTTTAAACATAAAATTATTCATATTACCTACCTACGCTTTTGTGCATTAATCAACCTTGGGTTATCTGTTATTTAGGCTCAGAAAAGATTATAAAATATAAACCGCCTGGACTGTGAAGTTTAGATTATACATGGTTTGAAAAATTATGTTGATGAAAAATGTTATTTGTTACTTAATTCTACACTTGTTAAATAATCACTTCTCATTTTATTTTAATTCCTGTATGGCTGTAGGTATACGATTAATTTAATATTCAACAAACCCCATTTCTATATACATGATGAGTAAAACGTGTTTCTAAGTGTTTGAAAATTTTAATTTCTGGAATTCAAAACCGGTGTATATTATGTTTCAAGTTCATGTGACAGAAGATTTCACATGGCACTCGTTAAACATGTTTTTTCCTTCTTTTTTTTTTTTCATTTCAATAATTCTTTACTTATATAATATTCACTGGATTTACTGACATCACCATCCCGAAATGTGTCTATTGTAATAAAATAATAGTAGTTTTTTTTAGTAATATTGATTACGTATATAGTTACATTTCATTGAACTCTCGTCTTGAATGTGTCAACGGACAATACAGAGAGCTAAGTAACCTATAATATCAAACTTGCTGCAGGTCCCAAATTAACTATTTTATTGTTATATAGGTAGCTTCAGTCTTTACGTATACGAGCTAAGTTTCATTAAAATTTATATTGTATAATTATTTTCATAAATTTTTATGTTTAAAACATAGTAAGTATATTATAATGTACTTATATTGTTTGATACTTTTCAAACTGATGTCTACATGTGAAAAAGCATTTGTTTATCATTGCGTTAAATATTAGGTATATATTAATAACAATTAACTATAGTTAAGCATTATATCTTAACAAAAAAAAGATAATTCGAAATTTGTCAATTTTTCCTTAAATACAAATTTAAATATTTCTGCAGTTTTCGATAATTTATAGGTAGGCACTATTGCCAATGACTTTTATGGTCCATTTTTAAAAAATTAATATACTAATTAATATTAGCATAATTTTTATACTTGTTTTTGAAAAATATACTTGTTGCTTCTGAGCCATAGACAACAGTTAATATTAATACATATCTATAATAGTAATAATTTTATAGTTTTTAAGTTGTTCTTGTTGAGATAATCCATTTAAACTATACAGTAGTATATATTATTGTGTTTACGTTATTCTATATCTACCTACACAATAAATTATAACTTATTTAAAAATGTTAATTTTTTTACTGTCTTCTGTCGATGAACTAAACATTAATATAAATATGCATAAGTACGGATGGTGTACAAAAACTAGCTGTTGGCTCACCTCGACCGGCACGAGGCTGCTATGTTATATATTATTTTTAATTTGAAAGCAACAATAAATCATTGTATTCGGAAAGTATTTTGTGAGCTTAGTTTACTTTAGTGTTTATAGGTAGGTAGTTTTTACAATTTTAAGTGCTAGCTCATAAAATATACTTTCGAATAAAGATTTTCGAAATTTAATGATTATAGTATCTATAATCATCACGAATCTTAAATAATATATGGCAGAGACGCTGCACTACATGCTTTGAAGTAATCATGGTCGACAAAACGATGAGAATGGTTTATTATTAAGTTACTTTTAACATCTTCTATTATTCATTTTGAAAATTAATTATTGTAACAGGGTGAAATAATATACAAACGCATAGTGTTATAAGATGTTGGCAAATACATTTAATTACATTTTTTTATATTACTAATAAAATTAATAAATATTTTATTAAATCGTCCTAAAAATAATAAATAATATATTATTAAATTTATTTATGAATTTATGTGATAATATAGCCTATACGGAGTTTAACCCTTTTTATAAATATATTATGTATACCTATATAGTATATACATAATAAAATACGAATGCACAAAGGCACAGTTAATTTGTTTGACACCTCACGGTCATAATAAGCTTCGTTAAATAAATAATTTACTATTTTATTTTGAAACATGGAATTACATCTATAACAATGCATACAATAAACACACTACACACACATAGATATTCATTATATTATGAATTGTACATAATAGAATATGTTTATTGTTTCCTTATTATTAATTATTATTATAGTTATATAATTATTGCAATTGTATCGCAATGCAAAGGTTAAATATAATTACTAAGAGTATTATATTGTAAGTATTGTTGAAGATAATAAGTCTGCATAGATGAAGTCATATCGATAGTACGAGTTCTCGTAGTATCCTAAATAATATATAATTATAAAGCTAGTCGTGTATATACGTACTATATTGTCGATGAGTGATTTACTTTACTAGATGGCTGTAATATCTAGTAATAATAATGATTTATGTTATATCTATAGTACATAAGATGTGACTATAATGTATATATACATAGGTAGTGATGTCCATACCATAATATTACGAGTTTTAAAGTGAAGAAATGAGCATCATGCAATAGTAGGACAAACAATGTTATATATATATATATATGTATATTATTCAAGGGTGTAAACTAAAACTTTAAACTTAGTCTTTGTATATAGACATATAGTTTAAAATTACAATTATTGTATAAAATATATTATATTTTTATTTGTGTATAGGTATCAGCTATGTTTAAAGCCTTAAGGGGACGTCGTCATACCCCCATGTTTTATATTACTAACAAATAAGGCAAAACAAAACAAATTTTAGGTTCAGAATAATCTTTTTTACTTTTTTGTTCAGTGGTGTGCTCACGGGGGGAGGGATCAGAATGTCATATTCCCCCATTTAGATTTTTTTGTAATGATTTATTATCTACATGAAAAAAATAATTTAGGGTCTATGATTAGTCAAAAATGAATATCCCCCCTCTTTCAAAAAAGCTGGGCACGCCACTGTTGTTGTTCTTAATATTTGGGTAATTTGATCTGTTCAAATTACTCTAATAATAAAAATACTATAAAACGAGATGACTGATGAGTACTTCTTTAGAGGTTATGACTTATTACTTATGGGTTGACAATTTTAATTATAAATTAACTTCCAAGACAACAAAATATATTATAAAGTTATTAGAATGAAATCATTTATTATTATTTATTAGTAATTAGTACGTATATTATTAATAATGCATGTACAACTGTTATTGTATTAATACTAATGGAATCAGCAATAGCTCAATTATTATAGAAAAATTAGGACTTTTTTTAAAAGCCTCAAAATATAGAAGGCGACTGGCTTCTTTGATTCCTTCCCTTGAAGAAGACCCTATTAAATTTGTATTTATAAGTATTAATTTATTATTACTTTGTACGTTTAATGTGCATATGTTAGTATTTGACATTAATTTTAGACAAAATATGTATATATATATATATTATATACAAAATACAAACGTATTGTATCGTCATTTTACGAAGATTGGGCTGTTTGTTGGTTATAGGAGACAGTTTTAAACAGGCAAGTTTGATTTATATGACATAATATAAAATTATAAAATACATTTTACGATATATCGTATTTATACGAAGTAAAGATCATATATCTATTACGAGTATCACGTTGAACTCGAGTGCCCCTTATTAAAACGAATAATATCTATTAGCTTCAGCTATACTATTATATTATTATATTTATATCTACAATAAGTTGGGTATTTTATAACACACTGTTATAATAGCATGCAATTTTTTATTTAAACATTGTTGTGTGTTTACGATAAAAAAAAATAATAATAACGTGTATGCGTAATATAGGTATAGGCGGGCATATCTCGTATCTACAACACTACTACCTATATATTATGCGTTCAATTGTATCGTATCACGATGGTTTGAGCGTCGGACGTAGACGATTCCGCCGTCGTCGTGTGTTCTCATTAAAAAAATATTAATGATTATTGTGTAATAAAACATCTCATTATTGAATTGATGTACCTGTCGAGACCGAGCGTCGAAGGACCAAGGACGGGCGTGTTATATCTAAATCACTTATTTGGTTCCCGTTAATGTTAATGGCACTCCGTCGACTCCGATTGATAATAATTATTGGTCGTATACGTCATGTATTATACGAGTATTATGTGTATAATACATAAGTAAAAAAAAATATTTTGTTTTTGTTGAATACGTTGAACGTCAGTACCCAGTGAACGTTTTTGTGGGGTCATTGCGGTGCACACTGTATCTTAATCATAATAATATTAACATCGTCTGTAATAACGATTGACCGCCGCGCGCGCGCACGGAAAAGTATGTAAATTGCGTAATACACAATGATCTATACGACCGTCACAAATACATCCGGACAGAAATGAGTCTATTCGCATAGATATCGGGAACAACAATAACATATATAGACGGCGATGACGCCCTGCGTATATATTTGACATTAATATAACTGTACGGGAAAAGCACATAATATACATATACGCATATAAAAGTAGGTATAGGTGTATTTATATCGGGTGATTCATTTAACGCGAGACACATGTTATTTTAAAAATTATTAATTTTGTATGAAATAATTTTTTTTTACATAATCTTAAGTGATTTAACAATTTTAATATTTGTCTAAAAATATATATTTTATGTATATACATATATTATATATTTCATAAAATAAAAATATATATAAAATAATATATAATATTTATTTATTTTTTATATTTTTTATTTATCTAACGAAAATATGCATTTTTAATTTATTATTCTTGAGTAGAACATTTTTTGGGGTACTTTTATATATAAAAATCGATTTTTTACGAATGGTTTATGATTTATAAGTAGGTATTTAAAGTTTTGATGAGCGGGATGGTACCTCGAAAAATGTTAATCTACTACTTCGTTCATCTAAACATTCTAAACTTAAATACCTATAAGGCTATAACTAATAAATAAACTACTTGTCCGAAATTTGATTTTCGTAGACTGAAATACTCCGAATAATATTTTATTTCAAAATATGAAATAAAAAATAAATCCTGTTAATCTGCAAAAGAGTACAGCATTTAAAAATTGTAATGATAAAAAATATAATGCTTTTTCTGAAAAAGTTGTTTAGTATTGACCTATAATTATACAAAAGAAATACCTTCGAAAATTTTAGTGTTTTCTGAATTAATAAGTGTCCTACATTAAATGGATCACCCCGTATTCAAATTATATACATTATTATGTGGTTTTGTAATTTTTTAATGAAACGACATCCGCTTTTGAACGTACAATGATAAACATTTGTATTATTATAAATAGTGTAAACTTAATGACGTATGTGGCGCAAAGTTATCCTTTTCATTAGGTATATCCTATAACGGTGCAGTACTGCAGTCTATACGTAATAACATACCATAGAGTAGGTATTCGTGCTATCGTTTGCGAAAAAAAAATATGAAACTGCGCGTGTTCAAAGACCATGGCAAAAGTTACACCTCTTCGTAATAATCCAGTTATCCGGTGATGACGATCGACCGGCAAATTGGACTAAATGAAACGTCCGGTCTTTAGATTATTGCCACACGACTGTACACACACGGTTAAACGCAGTCCCTGCATTAGACCGCAGTGAACAGCAATAACAAAATATAGACAACGCATTGAGAAATACGTACATGTATGTGTTTACTGTATAATATTAAAAGATGTAAACATCGAATAAGATGGAAAATGTAGTAATATGGTAGTGGTAATTGTAATTATACGTATAATCATGACACATGACACGTGTATAATATCATACCGCAATAACAACAACAGAAAAAAATAATATAAATTAATACTATCATAGTTAATATAAGTTAGTCAATAAGTTAGTAATAATAAGACTTTTGAGTCATTATATGTGATCGTATACTTGAATATTATTTATAATACTTATATTTGCTATTTGCTTTATGGAAATCATTAACATTTGTATTAAAGATATATAATTTACAGTATTTAAAGTGGAAAAGATCCTTCTTGTCGCTCGATTAAAGTAGATATGGTTATTGTACTTATTATTATTTACCTACTTACTTTTTTTTTAATTGGTGAAAATTGATATATGATTGATTATCTAAAACTTATACTATAAATTTATTTGACCATAATATTAAGGAAATAGTAGGCAATTTCGTATTTAAAGTTTTAAATCTTTCCTCACAGAAAAAACTCTCATACCTTATGAATTAGTGAGATGTCGATAATATTTTTTTTATTATTATACTATTTTACTACTAAATACTTTATACAGGCCACATTAGACTCCAATCTTAAAAACCCTATTTTCCGATCATTTATAAAATTACAAAACTTTTAAGCAAATTTTAGTCAAGGCCATTAGAAAAAAATAAAATTAAACTAATTCAATGATCGAAAACGACTTTACAGAAAAAATTATTATCACGTTTGTTGTGGAATAATTGGTTTTCATAGTTTTAGATTCTCAGTGGATTGATGATTTTACTTATTTATTTTACAATGATAATTTGTTGCTTTTCGTTTTTTATATCTGTATAAACGATAAGTATTTAAAAAACGCTTAGTATTCAACTTTGTTCATGGTAAAAAATCAGACCTTAGTTGTATTTTTGAGAGTTAAAATTCAAAAATGTTTAGGATTTTTTAAAATTATTGGGAAAAACTAAAAAAAATATTTAAGAAAAGCGGGAATTTTTAAGCAAAACTAGTTTTTAACAAAATGTAATTTGTTTTTATAGTATAATGTAATGATATGATGAAATTTAATTCTTTTTCAATTACTGTGAATAAAAATTGTTCGATAGGTGAAAAAGCTTGAAAATTGAACTCAAGGTCCCTTGTAAGTTATTATAATAGTTATTTTAAAACTTTAAAGATACATAGACACTAATTTTTTTTTTATAAACATTTGAAGCTAAAATTTTTATGAAATTACATATTCAAACAAAGAATAACGATTTTAGTTATTTTATTGTAATTTAAAAACATTATTCGTGGGGACTTGAAACATTGAAAAATTTGTACGTGTAAATATGTAGATTAGTTTTAAGCTATTACTTATTTATACTATGAAACTATTTTTACGGTTAGGTAATATTGACTGAAAATTGTATAATAATATAATATTATATAAATATAAGCTATAATTAAGTATTAATAATTCCATAAATGTGATGTTTTTGGCAAAAATGAAATCGACCTACTATATTACTAATAGTAAAATTAATTACTTCAAGAGTAACATAAAAAAAGATAGTAGTATACTTTTAGTGAAATAGTGATATTAAGAATGATAGGCCGTCTCTGCTCTTTATGTGTACAATGATTGTTGAATTTAAATTTAAAACATCCATTATAGTAACCCACTCGACACCTACTGTACAGCAGAGCGATATCCACGAATCCACTTGCCCATATTTTTTAATTGTTTGGTAATCAATTTTTGCAAAAATATTATTATTATTTTAATAAATGAATAAATGCTGAAAACAAATTTTGTCCGTACAGCATTGCATTTTTTAGTTAACTATATCATCAAAGAATTAGTTTTACTATTTCAACTATGTATTTTTCCATAAATAAATAAACTTCATCATTCAAGAACAATTCATTGATATAATGATATCGGTCGTTCGTGGAAATAAGTTGAAATCGTATAAAACACGTCATTCTCACTAAATGTATCTGTTTATTTTATGTACCAGACAAAAGTGAATGATTGTATGAATAACAAATGTTAATTATAAGTTATAATTCACGAAAAAATGTATACTACTTAATATTTAAATTTCATATTTCAATTCGCATTACTTATTTTTTACTGAAAAAAATATAATTTAATAACTAGTTATAATATCGATTAATAATTTTCAAGTGTGCAATATTTGTAACTAAATAGACATATATTATGTAATAAAATAAAACTAGACTCCATTAAATATTAATGTGTATATTTTTTGCTTTAATTGTTTAAAAATTATTAATCATTTTAGATTAAATTGATGTACACTGCACACGGTATCACGTAATAACGAGCAATGAGAAACGATCGTAATATTTTAGAATAGTTTTATTTTTTTGTATCATTTCGAGTTCGAGTCTTGATGATTTATCATTGTTTTATTAATTTGTTACACTAAGTTATACTCGTATAGTCGTATATTATTTAACCTTCCTCTATTTATCAATACTTCTTAATCGTTTTACTTATCCACAATATAATTTCCTCTCACCATCTTGTATAAAAACGCTTTAAAATATACATAATATACATTTATAACCTGGCAGAATATTACCAGTTTTATGGACACATGTTGAATACTGTACAAGGTAATTTGTTATTTGTTACTCTTAATTACTAATTACTAATTAATTTATACATTATAGTTTAACGGATAACACGTTTTACTTTCGAAATGTTTAAAATTATTGAATCCTTTACCTAATGAATAATGATTATTACATTTATTTTTGTTGTTTTTTATTTCCTTATGTAATTTTTAAACCGATAATTTATTATTTTTAGGTTTTGACTATTTTAACGGAATCAGTGAAATTTATGAATTGAATTTTCATGATATTTTTGTTATGAAGTTACTAAAAATAATTTAGTCAAGTGGGTATATAATAGATAATTCCTAAATACTCACACTAATTGTTATCTTTATAATACTATGAAAATATGTAAGTAGATACTTGAAAGATTTAAACAGAAAATACATGGAATTGTTTATATAAAATCAAACGTTAATTTTACACATCAGTCACGCATTACCTATCGCAGGCCATCTCTTCATTATTATTTTATTTATTTTATCTATACAATACATCAGTTCTTTATGTATAGGCGTATATAGCCGATTATTTCAAAGCCTTAAGCTAAAAGAATTAACATTGTTGGAATTCCTAAATTTATTCACACGAGATTTAAAATACCCATACAATATACATCATGGTAGTTGAAACTAATTCTGAAATAGTATTATAAATTACCAAATTAGTTATAGTAAAATTGTTATTAATAAAACAATTAGTTTATAGGATTTAAAAATTTTTCAACTTTTTGCATTCCACATAACAATGCTAATTTTAATATATAATAAAAATAAAAATGTTTAATTACCTTAATTATTAATTAGGAAATTTATTTAAGATTCCTTGGAATCGGTTTTTAACAATGTTTATTGTACATTTTTTGAAAATCCTTGACATTCTATTCCAACTACTTTCTAATCCAGAACCCTTATGGAAAAGTGGTTCTTCTTTATTCGCAATAATTCGAACTGACATTTATTTGTCTCAGAATCTTGTACACTGTAATATATGTGAGTCTACTATGTATATATATATAATATATATGTATGTTTATTCCAAAAAAGGTCATGTCAGTCAGTAGATCACAGAGAAGTATAACTCTATATGATGGCCTTGAAACCTTACTTGCTATGTATCACGCACATCAGTTTTTTTCAAGTCCAACTGAATTTGGATCATGTTTAAAACTGTGATACCTTAACATAATATGAAAATATTATAGGTATATTTAACATTTTTATGTAAATTTAAAATAATAACAATTTTAAAGTTTTCAAACTTATGATTAATATTTCCACTACACGCTGTAGGTAACAATATACACATTATTTTAACCTCATAAAACAAATAAATACAAATTAAAAATCGGGGTCGATATAATCAACAGGATTATAAGTGGTTAAATGACATTGTATGATCCACTTATGAATGGTACAGTACATCAATCGCGTCAACACGCAAAAAAATACAACCCAATCCTCAATAATGTATAATACCATATAATTAACAAACTAATATTACTACAACTATGAGGCCTGTTTTTTGCAAGGTGTGTGTATAATAACAATGATATGCATTTATAATAATAATAATAGTTATATTATAACAATTAATTGCCCTTGAAATACTATTTATAATTTTAGCTTCATAATGTCTAACCGATACTCTCATTTCTCATATTGTAATATTATACTGTAGGTATAGACGGTATAGTGTACCTACATAGATGTTAACTAATTCTATTAGCTGATACAATCTTACATTGAATTACCTATCAATATTATTGTGAATTGGTCCAACGGTCTACGCTAATCAGTGGTTAATTAGAATGGCATTAGGTACTTTAGGTACAAGTTCTGTTATTCAATAATTCGATAATTCAACAATTTATGCGTACATAATATAAAGATGACAATTATGTAATAGAAAATAGAACAGTGGCGTTCTTTCCATAACATGATGTGTGTATGTGTTTGGTGACTGATTGGTGAGATGGGGAATTGTAAACAAATATTAAAAAAATAATTTTAAACACGACGAATTATTTAGTCGTGGAACAAAAAACTATACTGTCAAATCCGAATAAATTATAATATCGGTTTTGGAGGTTACTTAAGATCGGAATCACCCGTCAAAAATGTCGCTATTAGATTAGTGATGAAATATAATTTTTCCATACTGCACGTTATGTCATTATACGATACACGGCCATTAACCATTTTTAAGGAAGTTTTACTTGGAATTAACGAAGCTATTTACAAATTTGCAAGCAGCATTACTTATATGAAAATACTTACAATAAATATTAGATTACTATTTTAGAATCACGTATAATGTATAAGAGTCTACTAAGATGGTTAGGTAAGGGTGTGATAGATCTAAGAAAATTGATCTATACATTTTGAATGCGATTATAAAAATATATAAAGTACGTACTAATTGTTAGTTAAGAAAAAATCATGAAAATATTTTAATTTAAATTATTTGTGTGGTAAGGACGAAGCTGTATTATAAAAAAAGGATTTTCCACTAAAAGGGTGGAGTACAATTTCTACAGCAATCGTTTAAATCCATAGAAACTACTACCTAATAAATGTTGGTACAGGAAAAATAAAATAAATATTAATTGTAGTTAATGGGTGGAATTGATATCACGTCATCGTCACCTAAACTCTACTCTTTATTTTTTGAAAATATCAAGGAAACTAAGACTAAAAATTCAAAATTAGTCGTACAAATTTATATAAATTACATACTAAATATTAAAACATCTGTATACATTAAAAAAAAAAAATAATAATGACCTAAGTAATATGACGCGATTTTTTTATCGAACAAGACTTATTATTTTAAAATATATTAAAGTTTTAAAAAATAATTTTTGTAAATAATTTACAGTCAAAATAAAACCACATATTTTAGAATTTTTTATAGCTATATTTTTTTTTAAAGGTTTTTCATTTTATTTTTTGAATGACTACATACATTTTTAATTTTATATTCTGAAGTAGAGTAGTAAACAGACATTTTTCGTGGTATCTCTGATCTCACCACTTCGTTCACTTAAACTTTAAAATATATTTATCTCATAAACTTATCATCCGAATTTCGATTTTCTGAATATGAAATTAAAATGTATATTGTCATTTAAAAGAGTAAAAAAAACTTAAAAAGTATTAGAAAATATATTTTTTCTTTTAAATGTTGTTTTAGTTCAACTGGAAATTATGTAAAAATTTTATACATTTTACCAATTTATCAATTCAATTACTCTCCCCTACATATTTCATATATAGGGGCGTTAAAAAAATGTTGATTCTTAGGAGGGATAGGGGTAGCTTTTAAAAGGTTAAGAATCACTGATCTAGTGGATAAAATAATTATGAAAATGTGTTAATTATGTTTAGAGTTATTAAACATGTACAACCAGTAGCGTATCCAGGATTTATTTTATGGGGGTGTTTTAAAATTTAATAGATTTATGGTAGGTGGGGGGGGGGGCTCCGTCCCCACACCCCCTGTATTACATAAACAAATACCATGTATTGATATAAATTATTATATTAATGAAAATGATTATATTAAGATAGTATGTGTAACTGTGTAAGTGTAAGATTTACAAATTGTATAAAACTTTTATACTATAACTAAAATAATAACTTGTATATTCTAAATCACATAAAATAAATGATACAGTATACACTATATAATACTAAAACAAAACAATTACAACTTTTAGTACTAAAAACATGACATTGAATAGAATGAATATAATGATACACTTATTATGATTACCTATTTAAATTTCAAGCGACGGCATTGGAGAGCAAGTTCATCAATAACCTTTGCCGTAGATTTAGGTATATCTATATGGATATTCATTAATACTAAGAAACTCAGCCGGTTAGGTTAGGTATTTCTTAACTAATTTTTAACTTTTAAGTCTACGGAGAGTTGAAAAGGAGCGTCCACTCTCAGATGTAGTGACAAGGATCGTTGCCAATATAACCAACAGCCTGTGAATTGTAGGAAAAATAATAGAACTACAATTATGAATGATTATTTCTTGTACTCGTGTAGAGCAAATTACACTGTAATCAAGTTTGGAGTTTGGTCAGATATAACAAAATATGGCCGATGGAGGGGTTTTCTAACACCCATGTCAACCTCCCCCCCCCTTAATACGCCCTTATGTACAACACTGGATATTTGTGCACTTTAATAATTATTTTATTTTATTTTATAAATTATTTAACATCATTTTGTATACTGAAAGAAATAATCGTTATAATCAAACAAGGACACATAATATAATTCAATGATAATCATGTATTATATTGGCAGTCTTGGATTATTTCTGGTAACGAGGCCTGAGGAGTGAACTCAATATAATATGTATATATTATATATTAAAAAATTATCATGAGATGAGACGAACTCGTTTTGAGAGTATGACCCTTTTATATTATAATGTATTAATATAGTTTCGTTTTCGTGTATTGATGTATCGCTATGTTTGCAAAACTGCATGGGAATTTCATTGATTGATAGAATGATCCAGTCAATTTTCTGTTGAGTTATACATTTATATACTATGCAATAAGTTACACTATATTTATGCTTAAAAATATATATTCATTCTTATAAATCATATGATTGACATAATAATGTATTATTTAATAATTTTAATAATATACCTAGTACCTACCATATAATATACATACATTTCTAAAAATTCAATAGATCAAAATAATCTACTTATCCATAATAATTTTAAACTTAAATGAATATGACGCAAACATTATCTGAATTTAAACAATGGTATAAATAATCTTGATGACACTTTAAATGTCATTAGATATAACTATGGCCTACATGACAAGAGCTATGTGATATTTTACATTACCCACTTAATGATCGTGAGGATGTGTTCTTGTTTATATTATCTGTTGAGTGTTGACGTCTTCAAAACGCATGATTAATAATAATCTAATAGGTATATTATACGTTTAAATACACACATTTACGATATAATAATAGACAACAGACAACAGTTATGCATGATTTAACATATCAGCAGCTCATAGGGTTAAAAAAATGTAAAGTATTTTCTAATGTAAATGACTGCCATAAAATGTATAATTCCTTTAAATTATGATGAATTAGTACCATAAAAACATCGACTGAAGCTAAAAGATATAAGTAATGTAAATACTGCAGATCGAGATTAACATTTCAATGAAAAAAATGTTAACTATGTATTTAATAATATATAAATTTAATTAATGAAGTAGGCATTAAAATATACTGGGTTTTAAATGTCGTAATATTACATACAGTTGTGGTGTATAGCATACACACTGTTTGTGTACAAGCATATAGGCCATATTTAAATTATAGTCAAGAATCACTTTAAGTTTAAGTTAGGTAATTAAAAAATAATAATAAAATCGATTTAATATGTTATCCCAATATTAATTTAAGAATTAATTCTGATTAATATTGTAATCCATTAATTCCTCTCTTATCAACAATAAATTCTAAATACATTTCTTGCCAAATGAACTATCTCTGTTTAATTTTTTCCATTAACCCATTAATCCTTAGTATGTTAATAGTATTACTGAATGTTGTTCTAATTTTCTAATTTATAATTTACTATCTGATTTATTGTAACTGTAATATATAGAAGGTATCTATGCATATTAGTATATTATTATGCCGCAATGTTTATTGGCAAAAGTTCATTAAACTAAAAAATACATAAGATATAGCGTAATGGGACACCTGTTTTGAATGCATTTATTAAGCGAAGAAACTTGCCAATTGCTTAAACAAATTTTTATAATTAAAAAATTAAATTATTAATTTGTAATATTAGAAGAAAATTTAGGTTTTTTTTCTGTTGCTTTGAAACTATTTGTGATCAAACCATCACGAAAGCCGAAAAAAAATGAATTTACATTTATTTTTTATTTGAATAATAAGTAAAACATTAAAATAAGATGTTATTCATTGATTTGTTTCTGAATTAAACACAATGACACATTCATTGTGGGCTTCAGATTATTATTTATTTACAGTAGTTTACAGTTGTCAGTTATACTAGATAAATTATAGGATTGAGAAAGTAAAATTAAAATTACGTGATGAGTTTAAGCTCATACATATTGATATTATATTAAAATAATTCTTTATAATATTATTCAAAACAAAACATAATGCATACTTTTAATTTAGTGTAACAAAGCATAGTTTTGTTTTTTTTTTATCGAGTATTAAATAATTATATAACTACACAAACAATAAAAAATAAAAATAAATATGTATAATTATGTATAATATCTGAATAACATTACTAATAACCAATTAATTATTTGTTTGAATATTTCACAATAATTATTGAATACGTTAAGTTTTATAAGTTATAAAAAACTTCAATTTCTTTCTTTAGTACTCTACGTATTAAATTATATTTATTTCAGTTTTGAACAAACGTGTTTTAATAAAATAAAAATCTTATTGTTATTTTTATTTCCAAATTTAACTCTTAAATATTTAAAAAAAAATAAATGTGAAAGCGTAACATGCATGTATTTGCTTTTATTATTACTTTGTGTATAATGGATAATTTCACATGGGTTAGGCATAACATACCTTTTTATTAATGGTACAATATATCAAGAAGTAATTCAAGAATGCAAAATACTTATAATTAACTAATATAAACTATTTGATAACGCCATTATAAAAAATAATAATAACTAGTCCGGATAATGTAAAATGAGTATGGTGATATTAATATTATAAATTCCTTGGCATACATATTCAAATTCAACCTTAACGTCAATATAAAATGCTCACAGACGGAGATAGTTGTCGATAATAGCAATGATAAATGAGATTTGCCATTTGGTATAAAAATGATATCGCACCCAACGAGCAAAATTAAAACGGAATATAGTTGTCCGGTCAATGATTCCTATATTTGGTACTCACCTCGCTTACCTCGGAGTTATATTTATGCGTTTTTTTTTCAAAAATGATTAAAGGAAATCAAAAAAAAAACCTCATGGCTTATAGTATAGTAATTAACCTGTTTTTCTACGGGGACCAATTGTCCGCTTACCACTTAACCTATACTTGTAAGTTATACTTACAATATGTACATAATACAGGCACTGACGCGCATTGCAAATCAAAAATAAAAGAGGAAAGTTACGAAATATTTTAAAAGTTTCATAATAATTTTTATTTTTTTAATCCAATATCCCGACGATTTACATAATACATTATTAAGTTTTACATTTGATTCACTATAATGGATTGATCTTGTACTTACACTTAACGTATTGACGTATTTACTTGCATGACAACTTAAAAATTGGACGTATGTAGTGACCGTGTGTAAAATGTAATAAGTAATACGTTTTAAATTAAATGAATAGACAGTTTCGTATTGACTTTTCGAGTGATACTACGTCACTGACCTCTTTTTTCGCTAATTGTAAATAAAAAATACTGCGATAACGGTCCAATGTAGAAATTTTTGATTGTCCGCCGTATATTCTTCCGGGTGCGTATTCGGTACCTACCTAGTGTACCATGAGATCTGGCAATCAGAGTGAAAGCACATGCGGACTCATAGTATACGAGTGGAAAAATAAGTGAAACAATTTTTTGCGAGCGCACTTCAAAAACGAAACTCGCGAATCCATGAATGATAAGTTCGATACGTTACTCGTTACAGTGATTAGTATTTTTTTCTATACACGAATATATATTGTACAAGTGTACACTGTAGTACTGTACATACATCACATCATGCTTGTACAACTGAAATTCATTTATAAATATTATATATATATGTATGTATATTGTATATATAAAGATATAGGTAGTATTATAGTTACCGCTGCTGTTATAATTAGTGTTGTTCTGCTCGTTTGGGGAAAACAATGGTACATACGGTAACAACTCGTAGTACCTCACTAACCAGTAACTTACTATACTGAGACATCGGCAACAATAGTCGGAGGAAGGTATATGCCACGACGTAATGTAGATTGTAGATCCAATGTTTAGATACGATATCTATAGGTACCTATTACCTATGCAATTATTAAGTCTTCAATAGTTCATTTATTGTTGACTATTATAGCGTATTCAC
This sequence comes from Rhopalosiphum padi, assembly GCF_020882245.1. Lineage (NCBI taxonomy): Eukaryota > Metazoa > Arthropoda > Insecta > Hemiptera > Aphididae > Rhopalosiphum > Rhopalosiphum padi. The sequence continues at coordinate 37,227,212 of NC_083598.1, forward strand.
GAAAGGTCTCTTGTAGGTTATCCGCAAGCAGACCTTCGCGCGTTTGGGAGCGTTACTACGATATACGTTTTGATTTTCGGCCTTGATATTAAAAATCATCACAATAATCAGGCGGAAAAATTGTGTTTTTTATTTCTTTTTTTTGAATATCCATACTATGATATTACATTATGTTTATAGGAATATAAAACAACAATAATATTTCTAATCGTTCGATTAGAATACACTATTTATTAAACGTTAAATCATCCTAATGGTTTTTCATTTTATGTCAAGGTTTGTGAAGAAACATGGTTTATCATTGTTTTGGTTTTTATGTAACGATAAAATGCAATATACCTATACTATTATATTATACTGATACCTATAGTATATGTATTATAGAGTATTCTAAAATGTTCTGATTTATTATTGACCGAAGTAAAGAAGTTTCCTTATAGTCGCTATACGGGAATAAAAATCATAAGTAATTTTATCAAACAACTTATATTATAAAACACGAGATTCGAAATATCTAAATATTGGTGTAGTCTGGTTAGAAATCTTTGTATAATTATAATAAAATAATCGATGAGTTCTTTATTTCATTAACAAAACGAAATATTTAGTATGTATATTGTATATATTGTATTGTACCATTTGTACCTAACGTAAAATATTGGTACACCTATTAATTATTAAGTGAACAATTAATGCACTCTTCTATTAAAACAAGTGTTAGATTGATAATTGACTTACTTTGTAGTTTATTTTTTGAACTTATAATTGTATTAAAAAATAATATTCATTTTTAAGGTATAAATCATAAATATTTAGTTTAAAAGTCACTAGAATATGATATACTAGTTACTAGTATAATATACAAGTATAACTATAGAATTAGTTAATTTGTTAATTGCATGTAATGTGTTTTACCATTTCAACATAAAAATATTGCATTTCTTTTAAGAACATCATGAATATCATTATATATATATATATTTATAGATATTCAGTATTGTGTGAAAAAACTGTTTTTATATTATTGAACATTGCAGGTCTATATTCTGATTATGTCGTTTTAGTTTTTCAGAATATCCTGGATCGAATAATAAAATAATATGATAGTCTACGTATAACTATAATATATATATGTACCTATATATTTAGTATGGCTGTTTTTAATAGTAATAATTTTATTATATTATAATATATTAATTTTAGAATTTTGACATTATTACGATTTTAGTGATTTTATTTATCACGAAAAAAAAGAAATGAAATAATTTTTAAAACATGAATTCCATTGTGGGGTAAATTTACATTGTTGTTTTAATTTAGTTTTATTGTTAATTTTTTTGTAATTTCGCATATTGTATAAGAGTTGAAAATTATTAATGTTTTAATACATTTGTTATAAATTTATAACTCAACAATTTAAAATTAAATATTTTGTTTACATGAATGATGTGTAAACAGTTTGAGTTACGACAATTGTTTTAAATGTGTTGACGTTTGTTTTTAAATTTCTGTTAACCAGCTAATCGAGGTATAATTTGTCGTTTTGGATATCAAGAAATGAAATTTAATTAAAATTTACAAGGTTACGCATACCTAATTCATTAGTAATTATTAGAACTTATTACTTTATACAATAAAAATATTTAAAATATATAATTATTAATCAATAACTTTTTTGTTAGTAAACTTAACAAATAATAACTTTAAATATTAAAAATGGTTTATAGGTATATAAATGGGCTCAGCTCGGAATCGTTTTTAAAATGAGATGGTTTATGATAATAACTAATAATAAATCACTACTAAATCGTTATCCATATCGAGTTGGTGAGCTAACCTGATCACTGTATTCCATATTCTATCAAGTGCCAGGCCATTGGCATACATAATTATTATTGACTATTGTGATGTAAAAGTAAAAATTATATTCCTGTACCAATATTCATAATTATAATATTATATTATTACACCTAATTCATTGTTCAAAGCGATGAATTGTAATGCCATTTCATCATAATATTCATCAACGTTATTTCTTAATAGTATGATAGTCAGCTAAATAATTATATCATAAAAAAAAACAAAAAACAATAGGTACGACTTTAAATTAATACTAGCTCTTGAGACTTTATTGCACGACTTATCTACGCAAAATAAATCAGCCTATCATTGGTCATGAATTTCAATGTCACTCGAATGCGTATGGTGTATACTTAAGCTATACTAGTAAGATTATTATTTATTATACGAGTATTAATCCGTTTTTAGTAAAAATGATACTGACATCAGTAGATAATATCATGGTTCATGAATTCATGATTAACGACGTGAATAAGGGAGATGATGCGGTTAAGTGGTTTAGTGACTTTTAGAAATATCCCCTTCAATATCATCAGCTTGATCGTTTAAATGCATATGGCTTAAGAGAATTATAGCCCTCACGAGCCTAGTTTGTAATCATTTTTACCGAAACCAAATTTTTTTATAACACTAAATATTTATATTTTATAATCATAATGTTATAATGCCATACTATTTTTGGGTCCAGCGTGTTATTAATTAAATAAACAGTAAACTATATCAAGTCCTCTTAAAATATTGGGAAAAATTAAAAAACAGGATTTAGTCTCTCCTTACCACCCACAAAAAAAAAATTGGTTAGATAATCGTAAATAAGATTACAGTATTCAACGTATCCATTGTGCTTGTCGGCGCGCCGAGCCCAACAAATCCGTGTGGTACCTATATTATTATGAGAATCACTCGACTTCTATTGTCACACCTATCCATATAAATTAGTGAATTTGTCGAATGTAACTTATACCAGTCGTGGGAACTGACATTTATAGTGACTGTTCTAACGCCGATGGCAATGATTAGTGAAAACCACGGTGAACTCTCGAAGGTAGATACCATTACTGACATTACTGCGCCGCAGAACAAGTAACTTATTACTAGTTGATATCCGCAGAGGGCTGAGTCGTATTATGATACTTTAAAATAAGCAATAGTGTGTAGATAAAAAATAATCCATTATTTTCTCGTAGATATATGTTTATACATTATACATTTATACATAATACAGTAATACATACATATTTCAAGATATAATATTTATAAGAAAACAATTGGTCTTTAGTTTAATGCCTATGTTTAAACCATTTTAACTATTGTAGATACAATGATCAATGATCTATAATATTAATCGAGTGAAAATTGCATAACAATGTAACACGGTTATTTTAAGTTATATTTTTTAATACCTATAGTTCTAGTACCTGTACTATGATATAAACTTTAATTCAAATCAGGAAATTCAAGTGAATACTGACGTTTTGTCAAATAGAAAACCTGTATTGTTCCAATATTTTGAAATATTATAATATATAAAATATAAATCACAAATTTATAATGATAAAAAATATAATATACTATTTTATTTCGTATACATGATGGGTAACGTTATTTTGTTGCGTTTATTGTATACATAATAATATGTTCTTAACATGTATTAAAATAATATAATATCTATAATAATTTATTTTGTACGTAGCTGTTTGAATTTTTTATAAATTATTAAAATGAATATAATTATTTTAGATCTAATATGTTGGTAATGTTGTATTATTGTATAACATTAACAAGATGCATTCAAACTATCTAGATGTGTTACAACATTATGTACGAGTTACAGCTACACGACTTCGATTTCCAAACAACTTATAGTATGGTGGGTGTTCTATTTAATGGCATTGTCACTTTTATATTTTACAGAAAAGCAAAAACAAAACTTAATTTCAATAGTGTTCTCCCCAGTGTTCTCTTAGTAGGTTTTTTAATTCAAATGTTTACGCAACTGATGTTAACTAATATTACAAGCAATATTTCATAGCGACTTATATAGATAGATTAGTTGATTTTACGAAACCTAATCTTACGATACCCGATTTTTTCACGTCTGATTCCCGATTATATAGATCCAGTTTGGTTAGGATTTACGCTCAAAATATATTATTATAAACTTTGACATCGTGTGCGTCGTCGTCGCAAGCGAACAGAACAAAATCGTATTATTACGATTAATACGAGTACATCGCAGCATTATCATAATATTTTAGCGGTCCGTCATAAAGTACATCAAAGTACACAATATGGCGATGACGGAAACGATTGCAGCAGCAGCAGACCACATCAGAACTACTTATACACCATTGCGACGACGACCCAAAATGTTTTAATTTTTATTGAAGTTTCGATACTTTGTGGACTGTGATCTCGATCGAAACTTGACACACGCCGCACGTATTATAATATAGTATAATAAATATAATTAAAATATAATACGCATCATATTATAGGTTCGTACTTACACGACACACACGACACACATACACACACATAGATACACGCCACACTCACAATAACACACAAACACACTTGCAGCGCACCTAAGTAAATTATTGTAAGAAGTAATAACTATATAGTATATATGTATACATATATATATATACGATGCAACTTGTGACACACATAATAATGTAAAGCGCGCGTAACGTGGACAAGCGCGTGTTGTCAATACAATATTATTATTATATTGTCGCGAAAACTGGGAAACGGTAGAACCGTTGACCTATACCATGGCGCTCGTTATGGAGTCTCTGCTCGTTTTTCGTTTTGTCCGGGCGTGTTCGCGGCCGCCGACACCGGACCGGTTACCCCGAAGGTGGGGCGGTTCCCCCCGACGACGACCGCTCGCCCGGAGGAAGGGGCCGCCTAGACGGCGGCGGCCGGTACCTCTGGCTCGTGTGTGCGCGGCGTGTGAGCGCGCCCCGCGAGTGTGTGCACGTTCGCGCGTCTACGCTGCTGTAATAGACGTACGCGACGCTCTCGCGACCACTGGTTACAATATCATTCCGCGGCTAACATTATATTATATACGTGTGCGCCGCGTCTCACGTCAGTCCGTCTGACGTAGCGTCCTCTGCTCAGCCATCGCGGTCTCACCGAACCGTGTGTGCGGCCCGCGCGTGTGTGTTGTCTGTGCGTGTGCGCCGCGTGTGTGTGTGTGTGTGTGTGTGCGTGTGCGTGTGTGCGTGAGCGCGCGCCGCGTATAGAATTGCGGACACCGCGGGTCAGTGTGCGCCGGTGCGTGTCAATCATATTCGCAAATCGCGCGTATTATTTCGTTTTCGTTTTTGTTTTTTTTTTTTATTTAAATCGTTTTCATTTTTTTTCACCGATCTCTTCGATCATTTTTCTTTTTTGTTCATTATTATTTTCGTTTCAAATATCCTTCCGACGCATTTGACATTATTCTACATACTTACCATCTGATCTACCCACCACATGATATCATTCTATTTGCCAAAAAGTAAAACATATAACACGCATAATATACATGATAAAAATAATATTGTAATTGTATAATAGTCATAACATCGTTATCGTGGTCGACAATGCGTCTGTTACGATACAATATTATAATATTGTATTTTAGTTCGATGACGGACATGCCTTGTGATTTGTGAATAAATCGCCACCCGCTGGACCCGAACTAAAGGTTCGTAATCTCATTTGTGGAGGGTACGCGTCATTATAATAAATGTATACGTGAATAATATATTATAATATATATATATTTATGATATATATCTAATAATATATAGCCTATAGGTATACGTATACTTGCACCGTGTGCATGCACACGTTAACAATAATAATATAATATCGATCTACACACGACACACGTTGACCTTTCAACGGCATCAGATATTAAATTTTTGTTCTGTATAAAAAAAAAAAGAAAAAGAAAAAAAAAAAAAATAATAAATTAAAAATTAATTTCCCTTGACACAAAACCGTGATCAATGGTGACAAAAAGATTCGATGGTCAGACTTAGATTATTATTCATTTAAATTATCGTAATGTTCTTGAATTCACGTCCAAATGCGAAATATCTTGTAGAATATAGAATGTCTAATTAAAAATTAAATCGTTAAGTTAAATTAAAGTACTTAGGTATCGTTCCGGTTAACTAATTTTTTTACACATTTCGTTTCATCTATTTTATACAGTTCTAAAGACGAAATTATCCGTTCATTTAGCTTCATTTAGCATTAAAGTTTCATTAAAAATAATAGCGTAAAGTATACACTTATTTTTAATTACATTTCTTTGAAATTATTATTTTTTTAAGTTTATTATAAAGTATTACCTCTATTTTACACAACTTGTGTATAACGCATACCGCATCTATGTCTCCTATATAGGTAGATATTTACTTTAAATTTAAAATATCAATAATTATTAATTAAACATAAACGTACTTATTTAATTTTTACAAAACTTTTGAAGTAAGTATTATCTAGAATATAATTATACGATAATAATAAATTAAATATAAACTATTTATAAACTTATTTAAATGTAATTCAAAACTATTATTAATATTTTTAAAACAAAAAATGAACTCAAATGTCATGCAACAATAATTTATTTTCAAGGTGGTTTAGCATTGATATAATACAGAGTATATTATCTTATATTGCAGTTATTAATACTCACGAACACATTTAGAGTCAAAACTATGTGATGTATATTATGAACCATAAATAAATTCGAATTAAACTATTAATTTTAGTTTTTAAACATTTGTTTTTATTTTGTTTTTAGGCTAATTATTTTGGTATTATATTAATTTCACAAGTAATACGTCGTATGAACTATTGTTTCATAAAAATTCAAAACTCAAATAACTGGTCTTGATACGCTGTGATTAAGTACATTGCAACTTTCAAGTAAATTAAATGATGCTGATAATAAAATATATTTGTCTTTATATCACATATTATTATTACTTGTAAGTTGTAGACCATTCATTTAAAATTTCTTTCACCTTTCACATTTCTGAATAGGTACACAAACATACATCTATTCACGATTTCAAAGAAAATATCTGAATATAGACATATTATACATAATACATATATTATACATGTATATACTGAAAGAATGATCGATCAGATCAAGGTCTATACATAATAAATAATAATAACAATTATAGTAGTAGTTATAGTATCGTTGCAATAGTAGATGCGTTGTAAACTGCGTGTAGTAAATAATATGCTACACGTATGTAGTAATATATAGTATTAAATGGTGGGCAAAGCACGTTTGGACCAGTTGGAAAAAAATCATACCGAAAAATGATAAACTATTTAGTCCAATTATTTGTACAGGAAAATTGTCGTTTTTATAACAATTTTAATTCATAATATTTAATGACTTGAAAATTAATCTATATGAATAATCTTTGTTATAAAATATTATTGTTAAACAGATAGTGTTAGTGCAGTAACAATTAATTACACTATATTTGTTCGAATTTGATTTTTATGTATTTCAATATTCTAAAAAATATTATACTTTGGAATATGAAATAAAAAATTTATTTTGATATCCAAAAAAAAATATAAATAAAAACAATAACATCAAATATTATTTAAAAATAATATTATAAAAAAATAAGAATTTTTGAAATAATGAGATACTATTATATTATAGGTAAAAATATCACAATGTATGCACTGTTCTCTAAAGACTAAAACATGTTTTCTCTTGTTTCATTTTGTTTTTTAAAATATATTCGGGGCACTTTTCATATATCGCTCCCCTCTCCTCCAGAAATCTCACCATACCCAATTTTAGTACATCGATGTTAACTATACAGTAGCACAACAATGCTTCAAATATTTTACGATATAATATAGGTATGGTATATAATATACTATATATTTGAAATGTGGTATAATTATACATATAACTATTTCATATGAGGAGGGGTAAGGTATTTAGATCTTTGAAAGTTTGAAAAAACTAAACTAAATTCTCATCTATATGTGAAAAAAGGCTAACCTAACTTAACCTAACGGGGTGATCGGATCTCCTACAGTTATGTTGTATATGTATAATACAATAATACAGACCGATGATAATGCATAAATAATTCTTAATATTAATCATATACTGAACGATTACTTTAGAATTTTATCGAGGTTTTCTACGATTTTTTAAATTTGAACAATATCTCAAATTAAGCGCAGCAAGTCTACATTAAATAACAATTAAATACATTTTAAATAACGGTATAGTAAAACAAATTGTCCTCGCAAAGGAACCTATGAATAGCGTATAATACTCGTAGGTGACTAAATTGCATATTACTGGTTTATGAGCACGCGTCCAGTACATAATCCTCTAATGATGGCATGCATAGAAATTCGTCGGCCCGGAATTGATAGAAAAACTTTTTGAAGACTCGTTCCACCAAAATGTTTTCACGCACAGTACATATCACTAAACTATATTTTACGCACTCTCGGACGGCAAAGAAGATCGAAAACCGTCGTGAATAGGACTACGGGGAAACGGATACGGAGAAGACAGGCGGTTGTTGTTTTAAGATTAATTATCAACGGAAAATATCTTGGTTACCACTTACATGTTCATCACACCAATAATCTCAACGACGAGCTTACCGTGGTTGCCGATGACGTACGGACGTTATAAAATCTCGCCATGAGTAAAATTCGATAACGGATAAAAAAAATAAACACAAGACGAATTTATTTTTCAACGTGATGTGCATAGGGAATAAATAACTTTGCTAAACAAATTGACATATTATTATTCCAAAACGTACGAAAAGTGTTATAAACTTTTAAGTGAAGTTACATAACATAAACCTACAAACTTGTTGACATTATGACAAGATCGTACTTGAACTTCTTGAACTGAATGCGAGTTTTTCTCATATGCAGTCAAGTCTAATATTTAATAATCAATCCATAGTTAAAATAATTAAGTATTCAGACGAAAATATTTGTAAAGGTAATTCATGAAATGTTATCATTTATTTCAAGTATAAATCGTATTGTATTTGGATGATTAAAATTAATTTGTGTATTATATTATTATAGTACTCGTTTATACAAATAGTATGGTTAAAAATATTTGATTTTTTTCACATTGAAGTTAATATACGTTTAAGTAGGAAAGATATAAGTCGAACATTTTCTACGCAGTAATTTCTAACGTCGTAATAATATTATAATGTGTACCTATTATGTATTACATAAAATAAAGCCAAACCTTGATAAGTGTATCATATAGTTGATGTAAAAATATGATTGATTTCTTTAAGTATATATACCTACGACCACCGATCGATCAGAGCCGATCAAAGATTCCGCTGATATTATTCGATTGAGATGACCACAAACAATCCGTATCATAAAATACGCACTGGAAATATAATATATGAAACTACAACGTGTTATTTGTGATAATAATTTACATAACACAATGATTACCGTCTACACATTATAGTCATTATACATATAATATATATAATATAGATATTATATGAGTGCGGTACTGTGGTGGAATGAAAATCAACACATTTTTGTGCGCCGGAGCTTGTGGAATTTTTCTAATACTATCAGTTTTGTTTATACCACTGCAGGAAGTAAACCAATAAGGAACTTCATCAAGGTTCTTTCCTATTTAGAATTGCTACTGCGGCGTGTGTATGGGAAACGTATTATGTATACGCTGCGCACGCGAATGCATTTTCAGCGAAACAATAAGACATTATTATATACGTACGTATGGTGGCGTGTCATAAATTTGATCGTGTGCGTTACATTTTAGTGAAAGGTTCCATTAAGTATCCGTACAGATTACTGCAGAGGTCAATAAGTTCTACAATTGGGTTACACTTAACAAAACAAAAATATTAAAATATATTATATAATATTTACGCGTCCGCGTAGCTGCAGATGCTGCTACACTTTTTCAAATTTTCTAATATCGTTATATTGTCATAATAATACGTATACAGTTTCCTCATAATTTGCAGTGTGACATTGCTGATTCCTGTATTGTATGAATGAGCTACGAGGTTCAAAAACCTCAGCGGCATCGACTGACTGACTGCGCCTATTATGTACATATAGGCTGTGGCACAACATTGGCAAAGCCCATGAAGACCGGTTCTCCGGTGTCGGCGGTGATCAGGTGCCTAACCCGATGTTTTGCAACAACGAAACCGATCGATAGACGACGCATAGAATAGATCGATGGCAGTGCTTAATAAAGACTTAATAATCGGTGGCCGTGTATTAAAATTGTCGATGACGTGGCTATATCATATTATACTGCTACACTATACCGGCGGCAGCGGCTGCAGTATTACAGCTGACGGCCTCAGGCTTTCTATCTATAGTGCAGACTGTAAGAGAACGCGTAACAATTCAGAAATTGTGAGAGAACGGTTTTTAAATTTTTTTTTTTTGGCACACCCAAGTATCAACTTGTTGCTATATACTGTTGCAGAATTTAGTTTCCTTCCCATCAAATAGTATCGCAGTCACATGTGTGATATAACCATTTATTTTGATATATATATTTTTGTCTTTCATATATAATATATTTCTTTAACTCTAGATATAATAGGGATATAATTACTAGTAAAATTAATAATCATATTAATATTTAATATGTTATGTATGTTTATTGTTTACATATAAAATAGATAAAAAAAATTAACAGGTAAAACGTCTAAAATTAAAAAGAGTGTAAAAATAAAAAAAATCTTGTACATTGGATAATGTTATAAAAATGTAATTATACATTTTTTTTCGAATAGTGTTACTTCATTATATTATATTGTTGTTTAATCCATTTAAATATATGAGTTTGTTAATTTAGAATATTAATTTCATTCTACTCGAAAAAAGATAATTTACAAAATCATGGATAGTATAATATTTAGGTAATGCAATAAAATATTTCACAAAAAAAATTATAATTAAATTAAACATTGACTTAACCTTTTTGAAACATGTTTAAGATTTCTAATTTCTAATCAATTTTACTATAACAGCGTACCTATTACCTATAAGATATTTAACTCCATTGTGTTATGTAAGATTTCTGTATAAGTTGTATTTAATTAGTTATTGCTTATGAAAATGGCCTTTACCTAAAATGTGTCACAATAAAAATATATTATTAACCATTGGTCAACTGTTACAATACATTTTTAATAATTTAGAGAAAATGTTTAATTAAAAAAATTATTACATTTTAATCATATTACTAGGTAATTCAATTTTTAATAATAATAGTAGGTTATAATAATTATTTATTTATTTAACAGAATTGAGGTTTATAGAATGGTTTACGTGTATCGTTATAGCATTGCATCACTATTTCGCTAATCACTAAGGATAAAATCCTTGTTTTGATAAACGAGTCTTTAAATAATAATAATAATAACAATAATAAAAATGTAATAGTAATAATAAAATTTATAATAAATAAAAAATATACATTTTATAATTTATAGTATTGGAAAAACATTTTTTTGTTTACAAAATTAGTTAACTGTAATAACCATCACTTTATTAGCAACTTAAAAATTACCAATTTTTGACAATTTTTCATTTGAGGAAGATGATTTTGTATAATCTTAATCTAGTTATTAGATAACTGCTATTATATTTTTAGGTGTTTATTTTACGAAATATTAGTTTTCAGATCTCGTATAATGGTCATTAATGGCTGACTATGTTAAGTTATTTATTGCTGAATAATATAATGTTTTTTTATAATATAATTTTTTTACGTAGATCAGTTTCGATTCTGAGTATAATTGTTCACTAGAAAAAAATCTAAGTTCACGAAAGATAATTATATATTTTACTTAATGTTATTGATTTCATAATTCATATACTTATCGAAATGTATTATTATTTTAGACAGGGGACTAATATTTATGTTTTTACTTCAAAAATTTAATTTATCAATTAGAATTAAAAAAATTCTTTAACGCCGACGATTTATTTATTTATTTTTTAAAACAAATAAAACAAATATTAAATAAATTTAATTATATTTTACTAACGGAAAAATAAATATAATGCATTCAAAACTTCATAAATAAATAAAAATATCATAATCCAATTTTAGTAAAGACTAATTAGGGTTACAATAAAATATATATTCAGAGCTTTTTTGTATACTCTATAGTGATAGTATTTGCGTACCAACAGGATGTATTCATTTAACTTGTAATGAATAGACAACTTATATATCACAACCATAAAAGGCTACTGTAATATACTACCTGGATGTTTTTTTTCAATAACAGTGTTGTGTTTAATAGTGAGAATATACATATTGGTACAATATGTCTGCAAGCGTCTAATTAACTTTCGCAAGCAAATTGAAAACCCATCTGAACACTAATGGTCTAGATTACATAAATATTATTTTATACGATAGTGCAAATTATACACCGGAAGTATGATTTAGTTTATTATATGTGTTCCCTTATAGCCGGTTATGTATTTGGTGTCAGCCCAAATTTTGTGAAATAATATCCGTTATGAATGTACCGTTGACTAATTTTAAATATTAAAATGTTTTTAAAAAAATACAGTATAGTTTAAATTTAAGAAATAATATATTATACTGAGTATAGTTAAATCATAGGTTATTAGTTATTTCCAAAAGCATTAATATTTATTTAATTTTTTTTTATGACAAGAATGAAATAATCGTTTTATATAGAGTGTTTTACATGTACACTATTTATTTGTAGAATTTAGATGTACATAATAATGAAAACAAAATAAAAAATATTAATTAAATATTATTATTTAATATTTTTAATATTCAATTATACTAGTATATGTTCATAAATAGTATATTTTTTTTAAATTTAATTATTTAAAAAAACAAAATTTTCTAATTAAAATTTTCTATTGAAATGAATACAGAAAATTAATTATGTATATCTAATTCAAATACGTATATTAATTGTACCTAAATAATGTTAATGTTTTATTTTATTAATTGATATTATTAATTAGAGAGAAATATAAATATGCGTTATCATTTTTCAAATTAATAAATCTACCAGTAAAATGTTTAAAGATTTAAAATTATTTTATGAAATATATAAGAAAAATTATAAATACAACATAATATTATGTAGTATATAAAATGCAATACTTACATAAGTATGCACGTTTCTCATCAATATTTCAATTTATTAAAATACATTTTAGTTAATATATTAGTGTAAATGTTATCAATTGACACTGTTTAATAATAGCTAAAAGGATTATTAATTAAAAAAATATTATTGTTCATTTTAAATACCTAAATATTAGTAGCGAAAAAATGAAAAATATTTACATCGATAACTTTGAAATAATAAAATCAAATAAATGCTGTAGATATAATCCATAAAATGATTTATATCAAAACGTACAAAACATATAACCTTTAAGTCATAAGATAATTGAAATGAAATCTCGAACAGGCAAAGGTCGCTAGTGTATGTTAGTGAAATTGAAAATTTCTATTAAATGTTTAATAATAATATAACTATATGAAATGATTGCGGTTGTATATATATATATATATATTATAATATAGTATACATAGTATGTGTACTATAAATTGTATAGTGTATTAATGCCATATAGTAAAATATACCTATATTCAAGAACCGGAAACTCTGAATATCATTTGAAAAGTTTTTAAGCAAAGCGTATTGAACGACTGCGATGTAATTCATCAATAAACAACAGTATAATAGGTCACGCCATCTTATAATAATATATATTATATCAATACGACAATACGTTTTACACTCTGAATAGGTAACAGTGTAAAATTATTCTGAAATAATGTGTAATAAACTTTATAATATATATTAGGTATACAAAATAATATTATATTATTACTGCGATTATTTTTGCAATATCGATAGTTTTTGTTTTACGACAAACCGAATCGCGCAAATCTGTGTCCCCCGCAATTATTGTATTTTCTGTGTCAATTAAAATACATCGACGATCGTGTATCTTACAATATACATCATATTAAATCGAACCGTTACAACGTTATGGCTCTAATGAGGTCTGCACAGTCATTGTGATCAATCCGTGGGATCCTATAGCGCGCATAGTAATTATCGTTTTATTTTCGCAATGTTCTTTCGTAGGTGGAAACTTGAGTTCGGTAAACAAAAAAAAAGAAAGTACTTACTACGTCCCCCCCTCTCGCGCCCGAAAATGATGATTTTCAATTTTCAATTGGACCTGTAACCGATTATTATACGCGATGCACAATTTTATAGTCATATATTTGTGCATAGGTGCAATTATTATCGGCTATTTGTGCATACATGATACACACGCACACTTTACCGTCAACAGATACGTGTACTCAACACTCATAGACGTTTTGAACATTCACATAATATATTGTCTCTAATATATCATATATACAATAATAATTTGAGTGAAATATGATACTATATTATAATAACGATAAACGCACAATCGACAATAACAGCTAATTAACCCTCGAACACTTAATTTTTGTCACATAAACACCGATAAGAATGAGTGTATATGTGTGTGTACAATGTATAGACTGAGCTGTGTATCATACTATTAATTGAAAATGAGTGTTGTTAGAAACATGTCTATGCCATGTGGAAATTTGTGTATTTAATACTATAGTAAATGTCTACGATAAAATAAACGACATTATTATCACATTAGAGTGTGTTTATCGAGTAAAATAAAACTGTGTACAAATAATCACACTTTTTTTCCTTGAGATTAGGGATTAGGATTTACAATATTATTATTCCTTTAGTCATGTGCGTGTATTCATCCGTTAACCACGTGTGTTTTTATGTGTTCTAGATTACATAGATGATTTCGTGGATTATTAAATATTCGAGACTTTCGCATGGAGAACGGGCAACTGAAATTTTTAATATCCTGTGGATTTGAGGACGTCATAGTCGCAGATTACGCATCATATCAATCATACGATTAGGGAGAGAACGTCATGCTTAACTGCACTGATGCCGAGTGCACGTTGCACCACCACCATATTCACGTGGATCCTATACAGCATCATCTACAAGATGACCGGCAACACCATGAACATTCCTCAGGTAAAAATTTTGATTAATTAATCGATAACAAATAATAAAAATAATATTAGCAACATAATAGTATTAGTTTCAAGATTTTGGCGCATATATAAGGAACATTAATTTTTAGCTTTAATTAAATTAGAAAAATTGCAAGCGTATTACCGTCAAAAAAACTCATAGCTTTAGATATAATGGGAACCATAATGAAATTATTATTTTTTAATTACCAATGCGTTAAGTCATCGAGTTGATTTTAATTAATGGTTATATTTTGAATTACTTTTGGACTTCTCAGCTTTTAATTTAATATGCGTCATCAGTTATTACTATTAATGTATAGACTTGAGTATGATGGATAGCCCACACGCTATAATAGGCAGGTATTCAAATTGTAGAATTTAATTGTTGTGCACGATCTTATATTATCATTTTAAGTATCGTAGGATGCATAAACTGTTATTCATTGATGTATTGCAGCACTATCAAGATTGCTGTTTATAACATTCATTCAATTAAGTCTATTAAATAAAGTAATTTAATCTATTAAGTTCAAAAATAATTTTTTTAATAGTAATTTTTTTTCTTATTCATTTTATTTTATTATATAATAATTACTGGTACTTAAAGATAACCTATTTAATATAATCATTTATAAGTTTATAACATCAATAATAACGAAGGAATTTACTTTGTTTATTAATTAACTTAATTTCTTAGATTTTATTTAATTTACTATTTGATAAATTCTATATAAGAAAATATTATGAATTATAAAATATATATTGTAAAATTTTAAATAAAGCATTATATTTTATGTAATGCAGTAACGCCAGTAACTATATTGGATAATTCAAAATAGAGTTTATTAAATAAATAAAAGGAACTATTTATTGTACAAATCCATATTAAATTAAATCTTTATCATTTTGTACCAATAAAATACAATAAATCGTATTAGTATGCAGTTTTTTTAAATAGTCAATAGACTAGGTTAAAATTTATAGTAAATTTGATATTTTGTTACAATTTATTAAACTTATGTATAATATAGTAATAAACTAATAAATAACAATATAATTTTGAATACATATCTAGTATCTACTTAATATTTTTTTGATAAAAAAAATGAATAACAATGTACTAGGAAACACACATCAAATCATAATTTGCTTATAAACGTTATTACTTATTATAAATGAATCATAAGTATTATAAATATGTCAGCAAAAAAATTTCTCAAACAATATTATTGTTGTTAGGAGAATGTCAATCACAAATAGTAATGCGTATTATATAATAAATAATAACGAAGGTGGTTCCAAACAATTTATTTAACTCATAATGTCGGTAAGAAAAATAAATGGTTTAAAAATAATATCATCAACTATATATTAATTAATTTACAGCATAGTATAGCAATAAATTATTAAATTTTAAATTTTAAATTATTTAAAGCAAAATATTGATATGATGATAAATTTAAGTAATTATATGTTTGAATTGTTTTTAAATTAATTGTTATTTTTACTGATCACAAGATCTAGATGTACTAATGTAGCAATGTTAATTAAGGACTCATTTTTAAACATATATTAAAAATATTTTCTTCGGTATTAGTAATCACATGATCTAGTAAAAATATAATTTCGTTACTTTGCTATACTCAGTACAGTAAAGTTAGTAGTGTTGTAGTATTTCCTCCATTTCTGAGGATCATTAAACGGCACAAGAAAATTATAAATGAAAAGTTACAACTGATTTTTCATGTAAAATGTTGCACGCATTATTTAGCGAACAGATTTATTCTTGGTACAGGCTAAGGCATTATAAATACATATTATATTGTACTTACATATGTAGTACCTAATAAAAAACAATTACATATTATAAGGTGCGTTACGGGTCAGATTAACGCAGGGCACAAACGAAAAAAATAAAGTTGTGGTAAGGCTTAAATGAGTGTAGGATAGTACCCCAGGCGCCGTGGGTAAATGGCCTCAGCAGCAGTGATCTGGTATGGAAGCGCCTGCGGGCGCCAGCGCGTCTCCGAAAGGCACTTTCACTGTTCCCCATGACTCCCCGTCCTTGAATGCCACTTCTTGGTCTGCAAAGTTTACTCCTTCCACCGCGTTTTCGGCCCCTCTGTTTAAGTATCGTTTAGATGACCATGAACGACATACTGTGTAGGTAATTCGTATATTACTGCCATTATATTTCTCAACAGCTAAAAAAGCTCTTCAGTATAAATATTTCAAACGCACGCTGTGCTCGAAAATGTCAGATTATGAAATTATTAATTCAAACTGTATGCTAACAATGTGTACAGACATTGATTGTTGTACCATGTATATATAATGTTATGTGCGTAGACGTCGTTGGTTGAACATATACAATTTTCGTGTTTACAGATAAGTACATATAAAACGCGCCCCGAAGTGTTCACTCGTTTTCGAATGTTGTATAGAGAACACGGAAATTCCATCATTCTATAAGGGACGATCATATCATAAAAAAAATTAAAACGCTATTGAATATATAGGTGGATATGAGTTTATAGTAGTACCTATATACGCCAATGTTTCAAAAAATTTTAAAAACCTTGACCGTTTGACGTTTATGTGGTTTATGAAATACTTAAAACAAATTTCGTTTAATCAAAAAACTCATAACTAAAACTAGAACTACATTTCATTCCTCAAATTTAGAAATTATAGAAATACTACAAACTAGAATGGATAAAATTTATTAACACTGTATAGAAATTTCACTATCATTTTAAAACCCCGTGTATGACAATGATTTATTTTATAATTTTTAAAATAAATTGTTTGATTTGATGTTTGTACGTACCCTATTACATATTATCTTCAAAATCCTAATTTGGAACGTTTTATAATAAATTCTTCTTACAATTAAATCTAAAATACTAATTTTATGTAAATGTATGTAATTGTATTTTGTAAATTTCTATCTACTCGTATTACGCTGAGTAAATAATATTATAAGTACCTCAAACATATATATACCTAATGAAAATCATTTATCGACTTATGACATAGCCACATAGGTTATAGGTATGATGATAGGATATATTATATGTATTTGGTTTGGCTACCTTCCCGAAATCGCCTACACCGGATATTCTTATCACCTTGTCCGTCTACTCAATAATGCAATGATCATAAATACATATCATTAAATTGATTGTTCTTGTTCGTTTTTGCCAAAATATATCTACATTTCAAATGATTGATGGGTATTTACGTTTATTTTCAATAAACGTGTTATTTTCAATACATCACTTCCTTTTGCTTATATAATTGTGTGGTCAATATTCATTACCAATATTATCACATTATTAAATATCCACTTCTATAATTTAAAACGACTTTAACTACAGTTCGCATAATGTAGTTAACAGACCAACCATAAACTACCTACTGTTATTATTATTATTATTATACAATAATAATAAACATATACGATACTACTCATAATACTAAACTGTTACACATTACACATGACATATATATATATATATATATATATGTATATAACTGATTAAATATAATACGCTTGTACGTCATTTACATTAATTGTACCAGTTTCATTGAAGAGTTTTAAATTTACCACAATATTAATTTCAAATTGAAAATAATAAACTCCAAGGCTAAATGTAGCGTTAAAAGTAATTTTTAATACGGTGTCATTAAAAAAAAAAAAAGCGTGTTACAGAATTGGGTGGGCCAGGGCGTGTGTTTTTATTTTTAAAACCAATGATAATTATAATCGAAAAACATTCAAAGTAGAGCTTGGTTTTACGATTAAAAATGTTCGCCTTTGTTAAGATCGAATGCTTAATTATATTCCTTTTCTTCGCCTTTATATTTTATTGTTAATGGATTGAGATATTATTCACTGTGAATTTTAAAATAATATATGATTAATTTTCTAATTTAAAGTTTCTGATCTTTTTTTCTTGACAACATAATAAACGTTAATCGAAATATTGTGTACAAAAACGACGTATCGTTATTCATCCTAAAATATATTGCTTGTCCCTTTTGCAATAATAATATTAATACGTTTTGAACTAGATTAAAAATAAATATTTTGTTGTTAATATGTCAGAGAAGGTAAGAAACTCGTTTGGATTTTCTAAACAGAGTTGTTCCTGCCCCACATTATGGTATCTTGTTAAAGTATAAAATGTAATGATATAATATTGTATTTTTTTTATTTTTTTTTGCAAGAAACATTTATATTTAATGTTTATATTTTCTAATTTGTTGATCATAATATTTATAAATGTGTATGGATCCATAAAATAAGTTTGTCTAGCAATGTAGCAGTATATAAAGACGATGAATGGAAACCTGCCAATATCATCGGTAGACAATTATTATTTTCTTCTCAATTTACAATTCGCATATAATATCAAACAATTACGTAGCTTTACGTAACTATTATTAATACGGTCACGTTTAGTCATAAAAATTGTGTTTAGCAGACGATTTTTCTTTTTCTTATATTGTTTTATGTCATCGATTCGCTTGTTGAATGATTCAAAATGTAGTCCAGGGTTTTTTATTTTAAACAATTATCATCCCCCCAAAAAAATTGCAATTAAGTCTGAAATACATGGGACTACACTACAGTTATTGACATAATATATATATATATATATAACTATTATGTAAAAACCAATTTTAAAATTAATTAATTGTTTTATACGTGCACTTGAAATAAGACATAGATACGTTAAAGAATAAAAACTACAAAATAACTTAAATTTTGCATAACGAAGTTCAATTTAAGGAAGAAACTTAAAAATAATTAGTTAATGCTCATTATTATTTTTATTTATTGGTAAATAATTTATATTATTTTTTATTTTTAACTATAAATATAAATAAACAAATATAAAACTTTTAAATGAGGTAGGTATACCTACTTGTTAAAATGAATTCTAGAATTTTATCTTTGTTTTAAGTTGCATGTATTTATGCCATAATGTTGTGCATTTTTAACTTCTTGATTTGTTCAATAGGCATGACATGAGTATATTATGAACTGTTGTGATATTTGTAAATATTTTTTGCCAATGTCACATTACCAATTCTTGTCAAGTTTCCATTTTATATTATTATTTATATATCAATATCATTATAATCATCATCAGTGATGAACTACAGTCGATGAACTAAATTTATGTCAATGTTATTTTTATAACATAAATATATATTTTTTTTTTGAACTACCTTTTCCTAGTATTTAAAATTAATTATTACTAAATCAGCTTCTATAAGTAATGTGTATTTTGTAATACATTTTTAAAATTGGTTATTATTTAATAGATAGTATAAATTAGTGAATGCTATCTATTCATTTTAACTCTTAATTCCTCTTGTTAAAAAAATATGAACATTTTTTACTCAGTAAAATATTTTTGTAATAGTATTTTAAATTAGTACCTATCTATGATATAATACATAATAATATAATAAGTTTCAACATGCTTGGAAGAATACAATTTTCTTAAATATAATTTATTAACATAACGAGTAAATATTAACTTGTGTAATGTAATAGTATACACTATACTTTAAATCATAATATTACCATTGCTAAGATTGCCCGTTATACTTATTTCAATATTTTGTTTAACGCATGAGAGTATTTTTGTAAGTATTTACTAAGTGTGTATTACATTTGTAAACAATATACTTATAATAAATATGAAATAACAGATTCACTGTTAAAGATGACATACATAGTAAACTATTTTAATAACTATTTGTTTTTATTACACACGACCTTTATTTAATCAGATTGATTCGATCTAATAAAATAAATAAATGTACAGATTAATTATATTTTTACACTGCCTAGGGTCATACAAATTAAACTAATTTACATTGAAAAGTCTTGTGCGGAAAAAAATATAAACATAATTATGATATACATCATGACACATGCCAGGTTAATCGAGGTTAATACAAGTATTTAATATTTACACTAAAACACATTATTTTATTTTTTAAAGCCAGTATAATCAAAAATACGATGATTTGTTAATTTCACAGAATATTTTCTAGCGTATAATATCTATGAACCATCATTTATTAAATGTATGCAACTTGCGGTCTTATGAATTTGCCTAAAGCAAATAATTCAAGAATAATGATATAATTCTGGATTATAACGATAAAATAATTGTATAAATTATATTCGATGTTTTATTTATTTTAAATACACGTAAATAATACAAATTATTGAATATGCATTGATTTTATTAACAAATATAAGTTTATTAAAACAATACGTTTATGAATAATAAAATTAATTGTATTTAGTTTTTTACACATTATTTTCCAAAAAATACGAATTTCAAAGTTATTTATTATTATCATTTATTAAAAAATATACAGCAACGGTTATAGATTAGAAATTAGAATACAAATTTAACATTTCGTTATATCATTATCATACATATATTTTAAATATTTAAATATTATTTAAGTATATAATTATCAAAGCGTATTTGATGAACCTACTTAAAACGTAAAGTAGTAATAAATGTATATACGTTTTTGGAAAGTTGAGTATAATTTATAATTATTGATTATTTGACTATACTAAGTCTAAATTATGAGTATAAAAAATTTGTTATTTTAAAATTAATTAACAGAAACACAGATGAATGTAAAAATATATAGAAACTAAAAACTTTTAAGGACTTATTTACCTTAATCTATTTGTTAGTTTTTGAAGCTTTTTTATAATAAAAAACTTGAAATGTGAATTAAAACTAAAATTATAATTTACAGTTAATTATAAATTTATTTTTATTTTTTTTTTTATATAATCAAATAGTTCATGTTATATGTTATTATTATTTCCTTTTGCGAATTTTAATATTAAATATGTTAATATTTAAAAAAACATAAAACATTTTAAACACTTATCTACTAATAATGTAATAATATATAAAACTAAAACCAAAATAATATATAATTTAATAACTGATAGATTCATTGTGTCCTTATTTAGTACCTATCTGAAAAAATAGACTTGTAGTTTTAAATCATTTTTATACTAAAATAATAATCAAAAGTTAATATTGACTTTTTGATATTACTTTAAATTTCTTATATTTTGTTAACAAAGTCGAGTATTACCTAACAAGAAATAACGCCTAAAATGTTATTTAAATTGGTTAGTATTAACCAATATATAGTGGACAGACTTTTTGTTCAGCGTGTAATAAAAAAAATATGGATTTTAATTTAAATTTTAAATTTTTTCATAAGTGTAAAATATTAATATAAATAAGAAATATAAAATACTTTTGTGGTCGCATAATAAATGATTGTACAATTTTAACGAATATTATGATTTATGACAAAAAGAAATATGTGTTAAAAAGAGTTATAAACTTAAAACAATAAAATATATTTCACCTTTTACAGGTACAATTGTTATTAGATACAATAAAAAATATTCACTTTTGTTCATAATATAGCAATAAAATTTATGAATACTAATATTTTTGACTATAAGTAGTTGAATTCTATTAATGATATATATAGAACTTATTTATAATGCAATTTTATTGTTATGTATAGTGTATACTTGATCAAATTTATATAATCATACCGGATTAAATACACAATGATTCTTTTATCAAACAGCACTCACTAATTTAAAATTTTTGAAAATATTTTGCTTTATGATTTTAAACCAAACAACATTTTTCTAAGTTTTAAATTAGGGGTACGAGGATACCCCATAAAATGTTGGTTTACTACTCTGCTCGCATAAGCTTTAAATATTTATAAAGTTATAACCCATAACTTTGAGGTTCAGATTTTGTATATCGAAATACTTAAAAAATATTCTGATACAGAATATGAAATTAAAAATGTATGTTGTAAATAAAAATTGAAAAATTATAATGATAAAAAAAAATATTAAAAAAATATATATTTTATTTTAACTGGAAATAACGTAAGAGAAATATTTTCAAAAACGTTAATAGATTTAAAATAATAAGTATTAAAAGAATCACCCAATATACTAGTTAATATAGCGTAGTAAAATTATATTAGTAAATATATTAAAATAGGTTTAGAACTTATTAACCTAATTTTTAATAATGTAAGTACCTACCACTACTCAATAAATAAAATATAAATAGCCAACTAAAAAAAAAAATACAATTTAATAATTCATAGCATAGAACTGCGTTTAAATTTTAACTAGATAAATATTCAAGAAATGTACTAAAATTAAAATAATTAAAAATTTAAATGAATTTTTCCTTAATTAATATAAAATATAACAATAATTATAATTGTCATTTGAACATTTTAGACCGCAATAAAAATAATATCTTTAAATAAAAAGAATGATGAATTATACGACCTAAATTTAACAAATTTGTAATTAATAAATAAATTAACAATCATGTATTTTTTAATGTGAAAAATATTTGTATTTTATACATTTTTGAAAAGTGATAATGATTAAAAAATGATTAAATATATATTAAATATTATGATATGATGTATCTTTTAAAATAATAGTATGTTCATAATATTATAATGTTGTACTTTTGAATAGCTTGTAATTAATTGTTTTAAAAAATATTTGAGTACGTTATCAATGAATATCGATAAATAATTTTAATAAAAGTGTAATATTTTGATAAGTTACATGAATAGTTTTAATTTTTGTGAGTTTGATGTTTGTATCAGAAAAACATAAAAAAAATTTGTTCTTAGTAATCCGCACTTTTTTTATTAAGGAAGTTGGATTTTAAAAATATATATTATTTATGTTTAAATTTAAAAAGCGTGTAAGGTCAAATATATCTGTACAAAAAGAGTTCACATAGAAACTTATTTTTCTGTTTTTTTTTTTATATAATATATTCTTACTTTCTTACAAGGCTAAATTTTCTTTTTCTTTTTAAATAAATACGTAATATTGAAAATATATTATTATACATTAATTATAATAAAAATAAATCTCACTCTGTTTAATTGATAATATACAATCATTTTACTTTCTCAATAATACTTAAATAATTATATAGTTAATGTGTATTAAACTTAGACATGATAATTAATACACACAATCAATTTATTTAATTTATTTTTTTTATCATTCATATAACATTTAAACCGTTTAGGTATACCTATAATTGTTATTTTTAAATTCAAATGCCGTTTAAGACCTTTGCTAGTTGTATTAATTAAGTGCATTATAATTTAAGAAGTTTATTTTTATAATTCCATACAGTAAATACTAAGTACGAATATATTATGGAAAATTAGTAAAATCTAATATCACAATACCATAACAATAAAAACGAGGTCTTTTATAATTAATAAAAAAAATATAAGATAATATGGCATAAGTACTAAGTAGTAATAAAGTATGTTTATTTTTATTATTTAATGATTAGTAGGAAAATATTCATACACAATTATTAAGGTTACTTGAACGTTAATTTTTCTGCATTTTTATTTAGACTTATTGTTAATGCTATGTCCTGCATGCAATGTGTTATTATTAATTAACCAAATGTAAATATTTACATGGAAAAAACGTAATACATACATAATAATATAATATCTATATATTTGTTCCTTTTTAAATTTTTCATATATTTAACATTAGTACATTACATACACTATTCATACCAACATTTTTAAAATATAAATTATCACTAGCATTAACATATTATCATGACTAAATTTTAAATTTATTTATAGTTTTATAACTACTTGGTTCAATATTTGCTATATTATATACCTTTTTTTATTGCTCTGATTTTATATTTCTTCAAAATATTTAAGAATATTTAAATAATATTATAAACATATTGTCATATAAAAAAATGTAAGATTCTGAACATAGTATTAGCTTTAATGATTCCAGAATGATAAGAAGTGCACACAGAAAGTATACAATATTAAATTATCAGAATTTTTAGAACTGATAATTATTTTATTCACCTTAGGTCAACAATAAACTGATTATTATTATTATTGTAATTACATATTTGAAACTTATGTTTTATTATACAGTAGAAAAACAATCAAAAAACATTAATATTATTAATGTTAAATTTTCAGATTTTTGAAAACTGTCGATAATTTTCCTATTTTTACAAATGTAAACATAAATTTATTCAATTAACTATACATACCCTATTATTAACTTTCACTGCTAAAAAACTATCGGAAAAAATTTTTAATCAAAATATTAAAAAAAAAAATTGAAATTACGAAATCTGACATTTACCTTGAATAACAGCCGATGCGCAATGTCTGGAACGATTATTTGCATCGTTTCCTGAGTCTCGCAAAACATATATTATTTTATTTGCCTATTATTTGTTTTTTTAGCAAAAAATTGAAAAAAAAAATGGGAAACAATGGTTTATTTGTTGGTGAAAAAGACGGCTCAAGGCTAAAAGTAGATACACGCTATGTGGACAAATTATGTTCGGACTGCTAATGATTTTAATTGTTAATTATACAGACATTTATTACTGACTAATTTTACATGTATTTGGTATGACTGTATAAGTATTAAGTATTAACACTATTTGGGCTCAAAAACTGAACTACAGTTATTATTATTACGAGTTTCTAAAGTTGTTTATATTAAAATATTTACTATTAGTTACATTTTTAATAATTTTTTAATTAAAACTTGATATTCTACAAATTTTAACTTTGAAGCTTTGGAAATAAACATACTATATTATGTATTATAATTTTTGTACCTATAACATTTAATTTATAAATTTAAATAATAAAATAATAATAATAGTACAATAAGTAACAAATTAATTTTATAAAATATAAAAGGTATAATATGAGATTTTAAATTGGGAATCCAAATGAGGAAGTTCTTTTAGAATTATATTATATTTTATTTAGAACATCCAACATTTTTAGGATATTATTTTTGAAAAACAATTAAATTGTTCATATTAAAATATGTATTAAGAATTATGATAAAATTACCTATAAGTGTTTATAGTTATTTTAATTGAAGCAAATACGTGTATATTAGATCAAAAACTTTAAATTTAGATAGAAATATTTAAAATTTTTAGAATTATCTATAGTATAAAATATTCAATAATATGTATTTTATTTTTTTTATTAATGACTTCGACTCTTCTAACAATAAATATTTTTATTATTTTTTTGTGTGTATATGAATTTCATTAACATCCGAGCACTGATTTATAAAAAATGAAAAAAACAATTTTAAACATATAAGCAACATAATAATTAACAATTAATTAAATGTTTTACATTGTCGTTGTAGTGTAATTATACATAGACATCAGGGTCGTATATCAGATGTAATAGTTTTCTTAACGAAAGAGTTAGTAGTAATAATAATTAAAAAAAATTCTTAATTTTGACTTTTAAATGCAGTGTACAGTGTACACGTTATTTAAGTAAATCAATTCATAAGATCTACCCGTAAAAAAATATTATTATTTTAGACATTAACTAATTATTTTATCTATATTTTAATTTACTATAATAAACAATAAAATTTGTTTGATGAGTTAATAAAAAACAATCATACAAAACACAAATTCATGTATAGTTTTTTTGTATTATATATAATATATAATATAAAAAAAAAAAATACAATTTTTAAATTGTCCTGGTTGATTCCTAACTTTAATAATCCTTTAACTTTAACAACTATACTGATTTAAATTAGTTGAATGTCGAATCATAGTTTAAGTATATCTATATTTATAATAAAAGTTTAGACAGTCCTAAATCGGCTAAATCTATGTCATTTACTATATTGTAGTTGACATAAATCATAAATGAGAAAGAAAATGTTGTTTTTATTAGAACCATTATAGTCAAAATGTGTAACACCTATAAAGGGGAGGGGTCTTAATAATAATAATTAATTGTTTCCTCAATTAATATGTTCTTTAGTTGTCATTTCACATGCAGCCCTTATTATTAGAACATTTTTTAGCAAAATTAATTCGGCTTAATAGTAAGCTAAATAAATACTAAAGAGCGGAATAATCTGACTAATTTTTAAAAATAATGCTTTATTAATAAAAATTATGTCCAGGATATTAGGATAATAACAAATTATAATTTTACGTACCCAGGCTAAATATAATCTATCTATCTATCCTCTAATAATTTAAATGTATGTATGTATTTTAATGTAGTCAATTGGTATTTATTTTAAAAAATAGGTAAAACATAAGATATTTACATTACACTAACATTTCATACCATTTTTTAATTATTGATTTAAAATTAAGACCTAAATCATTTGAAATACTAATTTTTTACTAATTTAACACTCGCTATAACAGTTTCGTAATTTCATACTTTTAAACAGCCCCTAAAATATTCAAATTTTCGTACTACACACATAGTCCCAAATCTAAATAAAAAAAATCAATGTTCAAAAAACTAACACATACTCGTATGCTTATGGACTTCTTTCTTCAACCAATAACACTTAATATAATTTAAATAACAATATAATATGTATATAAATATTAAATATATTATTTCATTGCTGTGAATAAAATAATTATTAATTTACTCAAAACAAATTGATTTTAATTTACTTAAATATATTATTAACCTTTTAGTTTTAAAATAATGGCCTTAAAATAGTATAGTAAAATTTTACCAAAATAAAAGTATTTTCAAAAACAAATATTTTTAAATATTAACTTTATTAAAACATTATACGAGTAGTATTAACTTCTGATATATTTTGGTTTCTTTGACGTTTAGCTTCGGAAAAAACACCTTCATAGTACTTTTGTTGTGTGTCCTTAGTATGTTTTTTGGTATTTCTATCTTTTTTATTTAACTATACTGATACAGCTGGTTGTGGATTGAAATTATTGACAGTAACCATATTAAATCGAATATAAAGTGAGTTTTTAATGGTTTCTAGTGATAAAAAAACTTCTTCTCGAGGTTCACTATCGACCAAGCTGATAAAAATAAAAATAGCTACTCTCAATAACAATAAATAATAATAACCAATAAGTAACACAAGATATTGTTTACTATGTGTAGTGTGTGTGTGTTCGTAGAATATACTATATAGAATATAGATAGTTATTAAAATTTAGATTGACTGAAAAGTAAAAACCATTAAAATGTGAAGCTATAAAATTAAACCTTTAACCTATTATTATAAAAATATAATTTGAATAACACACTTTTAAATTTTGTACTACACACTTCACTTTTCGTACTACACACAATTTTAGGGATTGCTTTTAATTAAGTAGGTACCAATACGAGTAAATATATACCTAAATGGCTAAATATTAAAAAAAATCAATGCTAAAACAATTGCAATTTAAAACACTATTTACACTTTAATATTTCATGTAAAACATACTGCAAACATTGTAACCAGTAACCACTATGCTAAAGCATATTATTAAGTACACATCTAAGCAAATATTGGTCCATCGACGCATTCAACACTTGAGAAATAGGTCAAATTTTACATTTATTTATCCCAAATGACATCGACTAAATTATTCCACACACATTTTTTACACTCTTGACGGACTTTACAATTCACGAATAATAATAATAATAAAAGGTGCCTATAGTAATAAAAAAAAAACATCTTTTTGTAAACAAAGGCGGTTGGTGGATAAAAAAGAAAAAAAATGCTAATTGCGGCTGTCACTTTAAAACCTAACCATTCGTATATTTTAATGCATACAACGAAGCTTTACAAAAAATGTGTTTTGAAACAGAAAATGAGCTGGTCGCCTACAGCTACGGTAGTTACTTGGATATACTGCGTCTTAAAAAAAACTGTAATGGAGGCTGTTTGTATACCGGCGGCGGTGGGTTGGGGACCGGGAATCGCGTGGCGAAAAAAAGCAATACATAAACAGTTAGTCGGCACGGGGTCCGGTCGCTTTCTGCGAACGTGCCCGAAGCAGCGCTCCCCCACGCCCCGGATGCCGTCGCTGCGGCCACCGGTTTGATTCGCGCGCTCTGCAAGAAAGCATAAAATGCATTTCGCACACACGCGTTGTCCGTGTTCATCGGCGGCGGCACCCGATTTCCATTGGCCAGCACCACACGGTCAGACGGTCTGACCGCCGCGGCCAACCCCGCTCGTCACGCGTGGCCGGCCGGACGACGGCTTGTCGTGACGGTGGGAAGGAGGCTTTGACGTCACAACGAGTCATGCGGGCATGCGACCCGCGGGGCGTTACGTTCGCTGCGCAATTTATATCGCGTGATAACGATGACGGCGATGGTGTACGACTAGTACATTAATATTGTTATTACAATAATAATAGTATCATAATAATATTATTTTGGGCACGACGATGACTTGGTGATATTCGCAGAAACATCAGTGGCGCGGCGGCGGAGACGCACCGGTGGGTGCTCCGGCATCACCGGCAGTGTCCGCGCGCACAGGGGCTCGCCATTTATACCGCCGCGCGCCGCCGTCGCCTCCATACGAAAATCGTTCGTCGACAACGAGCGCGAACAATGTCTCTGGGCGTGTGTGTGTGTGTTTGTGTGTGTGTGTTTGCACGCGCGCCCTTGAACTCTCGGACGCGACGGGTACGGCCGCAATATCGCGCGTTCAACGCATCATTGTCCCATATAGGTATAAAAAATATATAAACATATACCTACCTATTATTACATCCGACCGTATGTAATAATACCATTTTTTATTATTATTATCATATTTATTACGTATTTTATATTTTGTACCTACACCTAACGGAATCGTATACTTTTGTAATATTCTTTCGTCGATTAATCGCCGTATAAAAGATTTCATTGTTGTGTATCGATGGCTCGCGAACGACGGCATCTTATATAACAATATTATTAAAATTAATATATATTAGTATATTATATTATTATTGACCGTTCGTCAGCGAAGTCAATAATAAAATAATAATAATATGTAGGTATGTCATGTGCATATGGGATCGCAGTGGCGTCAAAATATAGTTGGATAAAAAGGCCGCGGAAAGATCTGATCGCGCGTCGCTATTAAAGTTATAATTTAAATCGAAAAAAATAATTAATAATTAATATATAGATTTAAAAACAAAAAAATTTCAATAGATTTCGTTTTTTGTAACACGAAATGATCTAAACATTAAATACACTTCTGTTATTGTTTATTTCGTTCTTGTCAATTTTTTTTTTAAATAGATATTTCATCATGAACTTACCATTGAAAGTAATTAAAATACCCGCAGGACACTGTGAACATTTCCTTCGAATACTTAAATCACGGTAGGTTAAGTTTTGTGCGGGATTCTGCGTCCTTGTAACAATTTTTAGGCGATGGCGAATAAAACAAAATATAGGTAGGTACATAAGTGTGTAGGTATACTTATTATGATATTTATAATTAATTTATAAGTAGAAATCCTAAATAGCGTCGTAGGAAACATGACGTGAATGACAACATATAATATAATACATATATTTTAATGTAATATATAGACCTGGACTATTGATGTACGTTTAGTGGTGCAGTGCATTGCGACAACATTCCGGCGGCGAATT
Organism: Rhopalosiphum padi; assembly: GCF_020882245.1. Classification (NCBI taxonomy): domain Eukaryota; kingdom Metazoa; phylum Arthropoda; class Insecta; order Hemiptera; family Aphididae; genus Rhopalosiphum; species Rhopalosiphum padi. Next base: position 37,257,864 of record NC_083598.1, read on the forward strand.
TCGAATTCTGCAGTAACCACTAAGCGCGTTTTCGAGTAGCCATCTGCTGAGTAGCTATATATACCTAAAAAAATATAACTCGTCGCTGATAATATAATGAGATATATATATATATATATATATTATATATGTATACATATAATGGTAGTGTGATATGACTGTTGCGAACAAAATGTACCACGCGGTAACCTCTGGCAACCGTACCACATATATTATATGCCATAATACGATATTCACGAATGGGTAATCATGATATTTTTATTATTTTTAGATCAGTCTCAATAAAATGGTCGAAATAAAGTTATATTGTCTTCATATTCGTCGTTCGTCATAAGGATTTTGTATATCAAACTGTATTCGCGTTATGGCCATATGGGCTCGAGCATATAATTATTATATACTTGCGTTTTGCAGTGCAGTGCGACAATATCTTGGTTTATATAAAATAATGGAGATCTACTTTTCCGCCAAAATCAACATTTCCGTTTATTGTCAGTATGATAATATATATATTTCCATTTTCCTCCTTCGCAAATTTCATTGTTTAGCTTTTGACAATCCCTTATTATGAGTTATTGGAAATTGTAATGATTTTCAAAATAACTTTTTTTTTTTTAAAACATTTTTTTAAATAAAACTCTCAAGTAAAAAATTCAAAATTTTGTCGGTTAGTTATGTAAAATTGAATCGAAAATTAAAATTCTGAATTTTAAAATTATTTAAAATTGTACTTTATTATAAACAGTTATTTTAATATTTTTTATAATTCACTAAGTATTTGTTAAACGTACGGTACGTACCTACGTATATCATAGTAATATTTATCTATTTTTAAATTGCTCCATTAAACACTATTTTTTTATGGACCGATGCATAAAATAACTCATGTTGGGTATATGCTGTGTATGTAAGTTCTGAAGATGCAAGTTCTCAAAGTTTTATAGGATGAAACATGTATTTATGATTTATCACTTATTTTTTCTATGTTTGGCTGAAATATTTATCATGATTATGCTGTGGCGTATTTGTATTAATATAAATTGTATTATTTTAATTTGTGTAAATTTTTGCTAAGCAGCTTTTAGTTGCACGCTACAATAACATATATACGTACTTTATTATTAAACGAACCAATTTAAAATTTAAAATTATTTAAAAATGATTAATACCATGATTACTTTTAACAATTATATTTCCTATTGTGCAGAATTAACCTATTTCTCACAAACTAAAATGGAATAGGTGTCGCATAAAATCGATAAAAGATGAAATCATAACAACACTATCTTAATAGACAATTATCAGTTGTCGTCGCATATATTACAGACGTATAATCTTTCCTCTATTTTATTACCTAATAAAAAAGGCATAATTTTGAACATATTATTTATGTGGTCTATATAATTCAATTCTTTCAATAAGGATCACCAAAATCTAAAAACTGAAATTTGTGGTGGCAGAAAACAGAAATATACATTATTATAATGACGATAAACGGAAAGGTCAATTTTGGCGGAAAATGGTAACGCCCAAAAATAACCTTATGTAGGTTCCGGGGTAAAAGCAAATTCCACGAAATTTTGATTTAACCGTCGTCTTAAATATACAAAACAAAATAAAATAATCACCTAATAAAATAGTTTTATATATTTTTTATTTAAGAAATATCAAAACATTTAATTTAATATTACAAAATAATATATAATATGTAATATGTTGATACCTATACCTTATAAACAATGCTTATGATAAGAGAAGTCTAATACACATTTTACAAGTTGACATGTTTAATTAATACTATGTTATTACATTTAACTTTGCGTATTTAATCTAATTTCCAATAAGTTTTAAATAATAAATAAATATAATACTAATTAAATGATAAATGAATAAGTAAGTATAGTATAAAGTACGATGGTAATGGCATAATGACCAAATTTTGGAGTTGGTGGCGTAAAATTAAGCATTAATACTCAAGCTTGAATATCATCTTTGTACATAGACGAATACATTATGACCAGAGTCTTCACGCAGAGTCTATAATTATTTAATATATTGTGTAATATAGTCAAATAATGAATGTTTTGAATTAATTTAATTATAATTTTCTGCAGCATCTGATATTCTAATGTTGAAAAATCATATGAACAATTCTAAATAATATTGTATCATTTATATACTATTATTATACGATTATTATAAATTATAATATGATATAACCATTTATGTTTAAAAATAAACCTAAACAATTATTTTACAAATTTTAAAAGCCATTATATATAATGTATTTAAATAATTTAGTATTATCCATCATTTAAAGAATGCTTTTTTGTCCCTGCCTGTCTGCAAGTTTGTCGGTCGTTAATCTAGTAGTTTACCGGTGCCCGCGAATAAGCCCGCTACTATACCTATATATAAACAGTCACCGTAGTTGGCGGAAAAAACTTTTCTCTGTATAATATATTATGATATAATATAATATAACTATTTAGGTATAGTAAGTAGTTTAATGCACGCGGCCAAAGATTGTTTGTCACTACGTCCTATATATATATATATGTATACCAGGCGTAATGAGGACAAAACTGGAGACTGGCGCATGAATTATAATACATAGCTTTTGGGAATTGGAGAGGTGTCGTGGGGGGTCGTTTCTCCGTTTTAAAGCCTTTAACCTTTTGGATTTTGACAGGTGTATAGATATATAATACACGATATTATACATATATAAATATATATATTTATATTGTGTGTATGTGTGTGTGCGCGTCTACAATGTACGCTCTTTACTCTTTTTACTTTTTTTTTTTTTTACATTAGACGCTTATCGACCGTGCGGTTTGTAAAAGGCTAACGACGGGCGTCATTGTGGGCGTATCGTGAAAGCACTTTTACCCGATAATACACGGTAACCCACTTTGCGAAAAATGTTTACCTTTATACATTACATCCGCCAAATTATTTCACGCGCGCGGGTGGTGTCGAGAAAAGAGTTTTTGAATCGAACGTCGTACGATGTTATCGCGGTGGTTACAAAACATGTGACTTTCGGCCGCCGCCGTCACGTACTTTTCTCAATAATTAATGTGAGATGATTTAATAAATAATAATATTATGAAATATAATATATGTTACATACGATTATCGTGTTGGTGACAATGATATTATAACATACCTACATGCACTGCCACCATTTTAAAATATTATTACTTGTATTTGTATATAATATTTATATAATATGATGTGTATTATAGTAACGACAAGCGTTGATCTTACGATTCTTACGCGTTGTTCGCACTTTTTGTTGAAAAAAAACAAAACTGTTCGCGTACCTTTGACCTTTAAGTTGTTTGTGCTATATAAAATCGTACTTTATTTATTTTTACATGTTCGTTATCTGCAGTTATCGTTTAAAATCTTTCCGTGACTTGTGTGCGTAATAATTTTAGTAACAACATAATATTTTTGCTAAAATCTTTATAATCAATTATTATACACTATTATCTATGGAACTCCTATTGTATTAAAATAAAATTTATTTTGTGGTTCTGTGAGTGTATAGTTGTTATTAATATTTTATACGATGGTTAGGTAATTTAAAATAAGAAAGGGTGTCTCAAACTCTCAAAGTCTCAACCTTACTTTAATTTCGACATATCTTACTACTCTACTGAATTTGATAGCTATAAAAAATTAATTTAGAAAATACTTTGATAAAGGTGTAAAAAAATATTGTATATTTGTATTGCGTCAAAATATATACATATTATATGCTTATAAGCCTTTATACTCGTTAATCTTATTTAACTAAAATTATTTTTGTAATTAATTCATTAAAATCGTTTATTGATTTTATATCGTTTGGTTTGAAAATAAAATAATTTTATATGATACGTCATTAATCATTACATTTATAATTTATCATAAATAAAATGATCACAGGAAAACATAGTTACAAGTTAATTGATGGAAAAAATATAAATTCTTTGACGTCATCTCATCATCGTTACGAAACAATGTATAAAGACAGAATAATTTAAAATTGTACAACGGTTTATGTATAAATAAGAAGTATTTTATAATAATTATATTTTGTTTTTTTTTTTTTTATATTTTCTGTTTTTTTCAATAATCTATACAAATAAATCTACATTTTAAGTAATATCGGATTATAACACCTGGTCCGTAAATAATAGGTTCACTGAAATGGCAAAATGTATACATTATAATATTATTGTGAATGTTCTTTTTAATCATTTTTGTAGTACCTACTAATTTGAAAGCATGACAATTTTTAGTCATATCTGTGTTTGACTGCAGTTAAGTGTAATTAGTGTTTATAGGAACACGCCAAATAAGACCCTATAAGACTATACATATACTAACAATAAAATAATAAAAATATTATAAATTTTATTATTAAACTACCAACAAGCGTATTGTCAAAATGTGTTCATTGTCTAAACAGATTGAAAATTTAAATTTAAAAAATATTGTCCTGTCTGAAGAATGATGCTTAGTCTATCATAGTTGGTCTCGCTCCCTACTTGTCTCCATAATACAGGATAACGTTGCATAATAATTTTTATATGGACGTAACGATTATATCAGTCGATAAAAACGATTTTAGGTAAAAATCTGAAACCTAATTTTAGAAATATACATAATAAATCTATCATCTATGAATAATTTGACTGTTATCATTATAACTATAAAAATCATTCAAAATGTTTAAAAAAAACTGAAAATTTTAACATATTTTCCAAAATTCCATAATAACGTCTATATATTAATAATTCGATTGACTGAATATCCCAACACAAAACTTTTATAGTTTTTTACCAACAAAAAAAGTGTTTCTGAAAAATATTAATAACTTATTATTGTAAAGCCAATAGCTCCCTTGTTCCTCTTGAATCTAAAACAATACATTTACCTCAAATTTCGAAGGTTATCTCATTATACAGCGTACATATTTCAACAACAAAGTTACATGTAAATACCTAATGGGTCTTTTGGGGATATGTATATTATGTATATATTATACATTTATACATATTACATATTATGTATTTATGATTATAAACGTAATGCATTTTTTCCACTATAATATGAGGGTTACCTATATTTTTTTGTTCAGAATTTTGTAGTATAACACCATAATCATGATTAAATTTTTAGTGTTTTAAATTGTTTAGTTTTTATTGTAATAATATTGAACATTAATTTATAAGCTTGGGTTATTGTAATTTTAAAACAGTTTCCACGAAATTTTTTCCGTAAACTCCACGACAAATTATTGTTTTAAAATCTCTTTGGTCTTAATAAAATTATGTTTATAATACAATAGACTTTTTTTTACATTTAAAGTTGTTTAAACATTATATTATATCTAACTTAGTAAATATTTAATTTCAATTATTTCATATTAAGTATTGCAAGTACCTATATAACATTATTAATTAAAACGTAATTGAATGGCTTATACTATTGTAAACATATTATGTTTTATTCTTATGAATAATAAACATCAATGAAAAATATCATATATATTATATATATATATGGTATTAAATAAATATATAATAAATATATTTTACAATTGACAAGGAAAAACAAATAAATATTATTTAATGCGCGTAGACAAGTCTTGTTTATAACCTTGTTGACTATTTAAAAAGTAAATGTAAATTTAGGGTTTGCAGCTTAATAAAACCATGGGAGTGTGTTACAAGTAAATTACTCGCAAATATGTGTGTATTGTGTATATCTATTAAATGATTAACGTAGGTACAATATACTTAGCTTTATTATAATATAATAACATTATTATTACAGAAAACCACTCGTGGTTATTTTATTACACGGAATATGGCCGTTTGTGAGACTATACAAGTATTAAAAATCTGCTCATGTAATTTTTTTAATATTACATGTATAATTTTATTTTTTTGTTTAATACCTATAAAAAATTAATTTTACCTGTTTGATAAGAAACCTATTAATAAGTACAAATTTTTCTGTGCAATCAAAACAAATTAATATTTTCATCGTAATTATTTATATTAAATTTCATTCAGCATAAAAAATATAACAATTATAATATCATTGTTGTATATGTAAGTATACGTTTATTATTATTATTATTATTTTAAATATTATAATCTTAAACAATATTAAACTTAACTGTTATTTAAAATTACTAGTTATTTTTAGAATTTAAAAATTATATATAAATTTATAAGTAATACAATTTAAACAATATATAAGTATTCATTTATATCAGAGGTCACCAATTAATATTTTTTAAGGGCCAAATTAGGAATCTGAAAATTTTTCACGGGTCATAAAAATTCTAAGTGAATAAAAATAATTTAAATTTATTACTTTTTAACTTTTATTAAAAATATTATTCTCTAATACCTATATAAATAATAAATCCTTGATGTTTAAATAGTGTAGGTTTTATGATACATAGATTCTGAATCGATGACTGAACAAAAAAAAAAACACAGGAACTATAATAGACATACGATTTGTTCAAGTTTAAACGTTTTCAAGAATAAATGTACAAATTCAATCAGTTTTTACTATTCTTATTATAACCAATATAGGAAGAAGAACTTACCTATCTACATTCTACAGTATTCGTATAGTTGCAACTATTTTTATATGAGTCAATGTGTTTACAAAATATAAATGTATTTTTTTATATTTCTAGTGAAATTAAGTACGTGTTCTCATTTTCTGAGATTAATATAAAATCTGATATTACCAGAAATATAAATAATCTTGACAATAATTTACTGTATTGTATTGTATCTCGGATACATAAATTCGTATAAGTCATACTTCTATTAATTGTATTATTACTATATACCTATTGAAAACATTTTTCATACGATTATATTATATATACATTAATATTTAGGCGATAGGTGCGGATAAACGCAACAATTGTGGCAACGATTTAATATCAACAATATAATACCTATGATACATTTCAACACAAAACAAATAGTTTTTTGTTTAGGAAATCTCTCTCTTATCTACTCGTATTATAGTCAGATATAACTTTTAAATTCGACTGCATGGTAAATAGCACGAAATAATCTGGATTTTATAAATTAAAAAATACGTACACTCGTAATGCTACACATACGGAGTAATTTTGACGTACCTACCTATTTACCGCAAAATTGTGTACCTATTCGGAGGTATACACACAAACATAAACACACATACGCGCGCGCGAGTATATACGACATAAATCGAATGCAGAACAAAAGGCAACATGCGGAAACACGGTTTATAGGTACAACGTACTTAAAGTATATATACATGTGTTTACAAATTACATTATAATTTAGGAGTAGATATACATATACGATATACCATACAGATTTTATATATTATGCGATGCGAATAATCCGCGCACATTGGCACACTGCTTGTACACTTGTTGATTGCCTATACTATATCGTACTCAATCGTATGATTCGTATGTAATATTATATACAAGTAGGTACGCGATTTCCATTACACTAGGCGACGGTTAGCAGAGTCGAGTGTACGGATATGACGTGTTAGAGTATAGTTACTTTTTAAACGGTATTTTGGTTAAGTTACTCATAAAGTCGTTACAAAATAAGAAAAGTAATGACGTTACTTTTGCGTTATTTCATACACAATTAGTTGTTTACAAAAACTAACGATATAAATAACGTGGTAAGCTTAATCGTAGTACACTTATATAGCTGGAATGTGGTAACTGGTAGTATTTAAAGTGATTATATATACGTACCTATGTAACATTGTCACAATGACATAGCTGTCGAGGAAGCTAAAAAGTTTATATAGGTACTGCGCATTAATTAACAATTCAATACGAGCTTTTTTTCGAAAATATATTTTATTTGGAATATTGTCTGCTACAAGTATATCTATCGAAATAACTATTTTTTTATTTTCAAGGACAATGAATTTAAAATCAAAATAATTTGATGAGCATATTCCAGTTTATATATTTGTATACCTAACATTAAAATTACAATACCTACAATTATTTTATGAAGTTACCTATGTTGCATTATTTAATACAATATTATTCGTTTTAAATAGGTATAGGTACTTTGTAACTGTAGTTGTATATTGTACAAATAATTGCACGATCACGTTACTCAAAACGTAACGGATAACATACGTTGCGCGTTACCAGCATTAGCATAGCTACCAGTCAACACTAATAAGTAGTGCGTGGTTCCACAGTATATGTACGAACCTATATACTGCACTACTCGTGTACTACAATGCAGCAGCCACATATTATTGGTATAATAGATAGCATATACATATTATATATAGGTATAGTATGTTATGATATTAAAATAATGTGTACTGTACCTACGTAGGGACTCGGACATTATACATACAAGAACGAAAAACGCGTGTTGTGCAAAAAAAACAACACGGAAGTGGGAAAATCCTAATCGCGTGCAAAACTTTCAGGTGGGGAACGTCAGATCACGGCCGTCGGAGGGGACCGTCCGTGCGTGCACCGTTCCGTCCTACACGCGGACGCGAATACGCGATTATCTGTCCGACAACGGGGTTTCAGACAGTCGGATATCACGTGCTCGGATTACATAACGTTGCATATTATCGCGCCAGCCGCAGCACGTTATCGCGTAGGATTAATATATTATTATAATATTATCGTCGGACAGGGACTGCGCCGCGCGGCATTGCAGTTGTACGACGAGCCCGCGACGCGATGCACGACATGTAATGCATTTATTAGAATACAGCGAAAATTGTGTCCACTTCTAAAGACACGAATTTCTCTGAATAAAAGCGGACACGTTTTAATTTCCCCTACGGTGTCCGTTATAGAGAGGTTTCGCTGTATAAACGCTTCAATCGTGGTCTTATCTCGCTGACCGTCATTGGACCATGTGCTGACGTGCTGTAGTTATATAGACAGAAAACAACGAGTTATCATAATATCATAGCCGCGTATTGTATAGGATGATAGTTTAAGGCGGAGGCGTTGTGGAGAAGGAGGAGGGGGAGGAGTTTAGGAGCTTTAAGGTTAATAATCGCCGTCACCGCCGCATAGTCGCCGTCGTAGCCGTTGTTCGAGTGCCTCCGTCAGGTGTCGCACGCGCGATAAATCCGAAGCCGGTATTATTGGTAAGATATATAGACCGTCGCACGAACGCCGCCGCGCGCAGTGTCCGCGATAACCGAAAGATTAAAAAAAAAAAATTACAAGAACAGGACAAGTCGAAGAAGAAACCAACAAGAAAACACGCCACACGCGCAATAATACTCATGCCTAATCCAATATTATAATATAATAAAATATACACCAAATACATAATATTATTATGTGCTGTGCATAGGTACACACCGCCGCCGCCGCCGCCGCCGCTGCCTCCTCCGCCACCCGCTAATAATGTAACAACATAATCGTCGGCCGCCTCCGCCGCTGCCGCCGACGCCGTCGTCGCTACCGCGCCGCGAAGAAGAGCACACGCGTTACCGCCGTGGTCGTGGAGTGTTGTCTGTGGTCTCGCGCGCATATTACAATATTATTATTGTACACACGAGATACGTAGTCGTACTCCTGAAACACTACGACAGTATAACTACAACACACGTCCCGCTAAATACGCGCACGTTATCATCACAATAATAAATTACTATGTACATACCTGTCGTGCGCGCGTACGACAACAATTTTTTTTTCTTTTTCGTTACGATATTCCGCGGCGACGACGACGACATTTTGAGCGGGAGTCGCTCGGGACCGTACGTCTGAACACGTTATTGTTGTTGTTGTTATCATTATTATTATTATTAATTGTTATACCATATATTCGGGTTACGGTTAAATTTTTTTCCTTTCGGGTATTCGTTTTTCGTTTTTGTCGTCAACTCCGTTTCCGAATACTAATATTATACTGCGCGTTTGTCTCTCTATTCGCCGTGCGTGTGTGAATGCGCGAGTTCTCCAACGTCCATAAGCCAAACGATGCTGATTAGATATCAACCATCGTTCCATTCGCACGTCAAAAATCGATCTCATTTCAAACGGTAAGGATATATTATAAATACCGTTTACGTGATCTATACACGTACACGGCGTTTTGATATATTGTATGCGTTTCGTTATGCATTTAAGTATAGGTATTATACATCCTTGCCAACTGAAAAATATTGTATAACTACCCACTGCACGCACAATGTATTGTCATGTAGGTACAGTGGCGCGACGAAAAATGTTTTTTTCTGAGGCATTCGCCTAACACGGGCGAGGTGCGATAAATGTTAAAAATAAATAATAAAATTTAACTATTGTTAAATTATATTTAGTTTTTTGCTGTAAAAAAAATTATTAATAGGACACATATAGAATCCATGTTTTTTGGTAGGTGAGAATCCTCGATTTGTTTGTCTTGTTTCAAGTTTAAAAATTGTTCAGCGCGCCACTGCCGTATATATTAACGTAGTAATATATATCTACTATATAGTCATATAGGTTATGTATGTATCTATATATAAGATATTCAACTAAATTGATAAAATAAGTACATTTATACACTGTACGAGAAAAATCAATACTGACAATCGGTATAATATGCCTTTGCCGTTTTTTTTGGAAATGTGTGCACGTAATTTCATTACGTCGAATTGTTTAACTTTACCGTCAAAGTTCAACCAGTTCCATTATTTATATTCTGGACACGGTTGACTTTTATGCTTTTTTTTTATTAGTTGGGAAAGACTATCGACGTATACCTATAGCACGTGCTTGGAAAAGATTATAGACACCCATTTTAACGCTGCATAGTTTTTCTTATATCAATATTTACATTTATCACGCATAGGCACTAATATTGTTTTCCTTTTTGGTGCAGATTTTTATTTTATTCGTTGAGTTCAACTTTCATTATTGTTGAAATAATGGTTAAATGGTTATTAAAGTTTTGATAAGAAGTTTCTCAAACAACGATTTGATATAATACGCATAGGCACATGTTGGCAATAAGTAAAACAAATACGATATTATTTATAGAACACATTATATTTTACTAATTTATTATGCGAAAAACAATACATTTTAATTATAAAATTCGTTCTATGATTTTATGTTGATTATAATGACTTGTTTTTTTAAAATTAATTTGTCAACAACGTGCTTATATAAAATATTATTAGTAAATATTAATTTTATAAATATTTTATCTTAAGGGTTAAATGCTTAAGAGTTAAGACTAACTTAACCTTCTGATAATTTTTAAAACCTCTAGGTAACTAATAACTACAGTTAATATAATTATTGAAAAAAATAATACGAAAAAAAATAAGATTACAAGTAGCTTGTCAGAATTTTCTATAATTAAAAATATGTTAGAATTATTTTGCCTCACTATAGATATAGGCTTCTCTAGATAAATCAGTTGGTTTTTCTAAGTCGCACTAAACAAGTACATGTACCTATATGGAAGATATTTTTTTAATAAGAATTAAAATTAAGAACGTATATTTTGTGTTTACAAATTAAGTTTTTGAAAAACAATTTTTATTGAAAGTATTGATTTAATATATTATGTTAGCCTATGATTTTTTTATTTAATGTTTATTTTGTGTCATTGAATATCATAGTCATTTTAATAATAAATTTTTTGACTATCATTTTATATTTATTATTTTATTATGTTTTTCTATGAACAATTTAAAATATAGACATATATTATAATGCCTATTGTATTTAAAAAATACAACAATGTATAAGTTAGTGTATACTGTCTTTGTATAAATAAAAAAACTTTTGAATTATTATTTTATTGATGGTAAACAAAAAAAACAATTAATTGGAATGTAATACTAAAAATATGTAGAAGTTAAAAAAAAATGTTACCGATACATTAATGTAAGGTACTACAAAATATCAATATTTTTGGTAATGTTATATTATCATGGGACACCCATTATCGAAATTGAATACGTGGTTCAGATAATTGTGGGTTATCTCTTAATCAGTAGTATCTATACAATAATTAAATGCTTATGACTAAAACAAAATATAGAAATTGTAGGTTCTGTTAAATATTAAAATTAGCTAACAAATCCCATTTCAATATTTGATGTGTTATAAATCTTCGAGTGTATTTTCTTCTCACGATGTTATACAATATACATACCTAGTATTTATTCGAGTATGTACATATTATTATCGTTTGTTGCACGCACGGTCAAGGCCAAGAGTAGGTCTGTTGTCGGTACTTTGAAGAAAATGTGGGCACATCGAAGCCATTGCAAACCTTATTCTAATTGGGTCACTAGTAATCGGCTATTTTTGAAATTTATATCTGGTTTAGTCTCGAAAAATTCTACCATTCAAAATAGTTCATAAATTTGTTTACGTATAACGATTTTTAATTTATTGTACGGTTTTCACACAATATTTAATATATAATGTGGATGTAATATAACTACATAAAATCACATTATGATTTCAAATAATTTTATGGCGAACATTAAAATATGTAAATCTGTTTATGTAAATATTACGTATTTTATATTTATTTAATATATTATTACATAGCTATGTGTATTGGAAATAAAAATCTCCCCAAGAATATGAAAAAATACAGATCTTAAAAATTTGTTAGATTTAAAATTTGTTTTTAGTATTTATTTTTTATTTAATCTATTATAGATTTAAATTTTTTTTTATAAAAACCAATGTTTTAAATTAGTATATTAAATTAAATAAATATAGGTATTATACGTACCTATTTTGTCATTTAAGTTAATATTTTTTTTTTCATAAAACAAATTGTTTTAATGCAACGACCTTGTTGTAGCATGTTAATATTTTGTACTAACGATATGATGCATTAATATATGCAGTAACTCGAAACGAAATAAGTAAACACAATTTTTTGATATATTTACACGAATTAATCACACAAAGTAAAAACTTAACAAAAAAGAATAGTTTATTTATATTTTAATCGGTATGTGAATTTCTGTTAAATCTTTTTCTTACTATATATATTATACATTACATAACTTTCTGCTGAAAAAAAATTATTTCATACTTATAGTTATCGAAATATATAAAGGCAGTGGATATAACTCGTATACCTATATGCCATATGCAACATAATGAACATTTAAATAGTTTTTTTTTCACATATTTTAATTTAACTACAAAATTATTGATGTATTACCATTTACCAAGGTCTATGGTAGGTACTTAAAATATTTTATGGATTTTTGGTTTCCATTAAATAGGTATTGATGTAACGGACTATTACTGAATACTGATGACTAATCATCATCGAAGATCGTGGCACGTAACGCCTACAACATCGCCGTTATCAATTACAAAATAAACTCTTGCTATTATAGGAAACCCGAGTATCTAATGCATATTCAATTCCCCAGGTGAGCTCTGGGAGCTCGTCACGCACGATATGTGCCTTGTTCAATGGTATTAGTGCTATCCGATGATGTAAAATTATATATGTAGCCATGTTGGTACGTCATTAACGTCCAATGATGGGAATGATAAAGAAAAAAAGTGAACTTGGACAAAGAACGATAGACCGGAACTACGACCTTGAACTTGGCATTTATATGAATAATAAGTTATAAGTGTTGATAATTTGTATGAAGATATTTCTCATATATGCTCAAATTCTATTGTTACTATTTTTACTTGTAGAAATTTAATGCGGGTAGAATTTTGGCGACTAATAAGCATAAGGAAATAACAAATAAGATGCTAACAAGTAACAACTGACTGCAAGGTCAATAAGTGTTGACAACGAAGATGGAGACAGTGAAGAATTTTTTATATGAAAACTCTCCACTACGGTTCCTCTCTAGAGCTGTGACAATGATAATAAATACCAATTTGTTATAGTCGCATACTTATATCGACCTCGTCGATATGATAAAATGAACCGCAGAGGACATTCGTATTCCGTTTCCTGAGAAAGATTTATAAGTATCAATTCCATTTGTAAACGTAATGATATTTTTTATTCTATGTTGAATTGAACTCTTCTAAACTAAAATAATAGTTCATAAAATGCTTTAAACGCAATCAGCTGAACTGCACGTGTTGTAAATGTACCGATGTATTAAAATATAAGACGAATGGTTGTTTAGAATTACATAATAATGAAATACTTATGGTATATATCTCACCGAGAAGAACTTGACCCTGAACGCCAGTCAACATTTATGTAAATATATCCTAATATTCATTTTGATTTAAAATCATGTGCATTTTATAGTTACATAAAGAGGCTTGGCGATTATGAATAATGACGTTGCACATGTTTTCTTATTTTCTTAGTTTCATAGTGATTTCTTAGAACAATGTTAGTTTTATTCCTCTGTGTAGTAGTAAAAACGTGTTTTTTAAGGTTTATTAACTTATAATTTTAATGATGTGTTATAAAATATTTAAAAAAATAATTTTGACTATAGAATTAAAGAATGACGCATGTACATGTATACTTTTCATATGTTTCGTAATACATAATATTATAGGTTTATTGTAATTTGTTCTATTATGCATATTAACCTACTTATTAGTTATTATTGAACAAAACTAGATAAAGTAATCACTTATTATTAATGATAGTAGAAACTGTAATACTTTTAGAATTTGAATATTTAAAATATATTTTACTATGCTAATTATATACTTCTGTAAACAATTATTTTTCCAAATGGTTGATTTTAAGAATTATTGTTTAATAATTAAAATACAAACAATATTTATTGACATTGACAGAAACAAGATTCTAGAATACAATATATAATAACTTGCTTTAAGTATGTGAAGAACATATTGTAATTAAACTTAACAAACTCAAATATATATATATATATATATATATCAATCATTAATAATATATAATATATTATTTTATATTTTAATATACTCGTATATTTTGTATTATTATTAATTATTTCCTAACACAGTTTACCTGAATTCATAAGTATTAGGATAGACAGTATCACAGTGACCAATGGCCATTGTTGCCACAATTGACGTGCAAAGTACGAAAAACAGTTTCGCCAAAATATTCAACAAGCGTACGCACAAGCCAGTGTAACAAGTATTATTTAGTATTCACATAGATATTTTTTTGAATGTCCGTCACGAATCACAATGGAATTGCAGTGAACAAAAATAATAGTATTTAATACGTTTCCATTCGCGCTTCTCTTCGCAGCGAAACCGTGCTGTATTTGCCTACGTCTGATTTTTGATGACGTGTAAATCAAATAACATATCGACACAATAATAATATTATTATCTGCGTTTCATTCCGAAGCGTTGTAATATTGTAATATACGCGTATGCCGGTCCAAGAAGCATAATAATGTGTGTCTTTGTAGGTATATTATATACGATTATAATATTTAGTTACAATACCTGCTCCAACTCCAAATAACGTAAACAAAACGTTTGCATATTATATCAGCGTAATGTGTCCTGAAACGGTTATTATCGGTCAGCCGCGGGCCGCGATATACGTGAATGAATTGAGAAACTATAACGTACAATCAAAATTTAAGAACCATTCAGCCGATAATTGAATAACTCGATGGAGCAATATGTTCGATAAATACATATATATATATATATATATATATGAATAAACTACATAAATGTGTCCGAATTGGAGTAACGCAGTGTTTTTAAGACCAAGGACGTCCGATTTTGTCATACTTAAAAATTCTAGATCATTTGTTGAAAATTAAAAATAACTAAATAATACTACATACAGAGAGCTATTTATACAAAATAAAAAACCATGTCAAGTCCAATAACCCGTAAAAGTGTTTATTTAATGTCTTGGTTAATGTATAGGTACATACAAGTTACAACCTACCAGTACTTATATGTTTCATAAAAATATATTCATGCAATTAGAAAAGCTATATAATGATTTCCATTGCTTTAACGTATTCAAATATGAAATTATAGTCTTTATACTGCAGAATAGTGAAGGTTTATTTTTTTTATCATTTACTCCAGAATAAGAAAATAATTTTAAATTTTAGAATGCATTTTTTTTTATTGATTTAATAACAGATTATTAAACATATCACTCCTAGGTTATATAGTTACAATTATAAAAGTACCTATCTTCACAAAATTTTACAAAATTTTCATAAGCTACTTGTTCTTATTTAATCTATTTTATTATATTTTATAATGCATGTTTTATTATTGCACAATAAATATATTTTTTTTTAAAGGAATACTTATTTTTTACTAAGTATTAAATAATTGATAAAATAAAGAATTTTTATTTCAATTTAAAAAAACTAGTTTTAAGTTTATTAAAAATAATAAAATATAATACATCAATACCTATTTATTTAGTGTTTTTAATATATAAATGTTATTAATTTATAAAACTGTCAACTGAAAGTTAATCAATATGACAGTAATATGTATCTATAGGTATGCATTATATTGGCTAGATCGTTACAAATTATATTTTTGTTTCTGAGTAATGCAAAGAATGTATAAGTCTTATGACGGTGTTAAAATAATTTTGGAAAATCGTGTGTAGGCGTTTCTTAGAAAAGGAGATTGTTCTTAGTAAATTTCTTAACTTTATCAAATAAACAAACAATACAGAGAAGTATTAAAAAAAATATATTTTAATGTGGTTTTTACTCGACTCCGAATAGTTATTTGAATCTGACGATTTATCACATATTTTATATCATTGCAACTTCAATGTATCACACCTATCCCAGTGGCCCACACCTAATTCCTGTATCAGCTCTTTTGTTAGCTTAAATTTAATTAATTTAAAAGTTTTACGTCAATTTTACACTATGTTCTACCAACAAAACAACCTATAATTTTTTCATAGATTATACAGTTATTATACTGTAATAGTCATCTTATATCATCAATAGTTATCATAATATACTTTAAAGTATGAAGTTCTTTTAAGATCCATGGCATTTATTTAGTATATTACAAATTACTATTATTAGTTAGGTCTACGTGAGTCGTATAAGTTATTTTTTAATTTTTTAGATATGTTCTTATATCTATGTTATAATTTATAGAGCATAACTGTTTTGATTTAAGTACTTATTTTTAACTAAAAAATAAAAATAATGGCATTCTGTGTATTTTTTGAAGAAAACATTATTTTGTATTATCTTCATTACAATTTTTTTAATTTAAGGTTAGATTTATTTAATTTTTAATTTTGTAGACCTCGTAAATTCGGTAGTTCACCCGTAATGTCAGTGCCAAAATGTTGGTACATGATGTAAAAGTAAAACCTTCATGACTAGTATATTTTTAGCACTCAGTAATATAAAATAAACTTTTCTATTCATATTATGTAACATTTTTTTACCTATTATTACACATTTATATACGCTTTTAATAAAATATATAAGTACAGCAATTAACTAAATTTATTTTTGATATTTGAAAAAAAAATTACTCCGAAAATCATTTATTGAAAATTATAATTGAAATTAATCCACAAGCACATTAAGCACGTTATATACATACATCATACTCCTCCGTATATTACACGTTGTATAATTATGTGTATTATTATTATTATACTAGTAAATTATTAATAATCTCATAGGTACTATTGCAATATTGTGTCCAACATTAAAATTAATATTTAATATTCAACATAAATTATAACTTATATATTACAAATAAGCATCAACACAATATTATTTTGAATTAAATTCCCCTTTTCTTACGTTTTTCGTTTCTATGATACTTCGAATTTGACCGGTTGACCTTTTCGGTGCAACAGCGCTCAATGTTGGTTTGACGTCACAGCTAATGCTGCAGCGGAACTAATGACGTCACATCGATCGATATAGTTTATAATATTATATATATTAAATAATATAAAAAGTAGTTTAGTTATAAAGTATTTTTAACATATCGTCAAATATATTTATTAATATAATAATATAACTTACTTAAACGTATAGTTTATTGAAGGACGTTTTATTTTGAAAAATAACCAGTTCGATTTATCAGTACTTCAGTAGGTAAATTCTCAATAAATAAAATAAAATTTGTAATTTCTTATATAGTCTATACATTTTTTGGTGACATTTCTGTATAATTTATAATAACTCGTAAATTCAATATATAAAGAATATTCTGTTAATGAAATTCAAATGCACAATTTGTATACTTAATATCCATACCACCCGGGTTGGAACTATATACAGTATACACATATATATATTTATAAGATACAATAAATTATATGTGATCAATTTTTTTTTAGTTTTGTTTTTATTTTTTAGTCAAGTGTTGTATATAACCCAATTTATTGTTTGAAAATTGAACACAAATAGTACTATGACTAGCATACAACTTTTAAACTTTGTAGTGTTTTTCATTTTTTATTTTGAGCAAGCCAAAAAATAATGTTTTAAAATGCGTTTTACAATGTTTTTATTTTTATCGATTATTTTTCTAGTACTTACAGTAAAAAAATACAAAAGGTTCTTATAGCTATGGGTTATAAATCTTGTTTAGATGGTACCTTTAAAAGTTTATTTTTTATGGTTAATTTTACTATACTATGCACTATTATCTAAATAATAACTTAACAATATATTGTTTGTACATGAACGTCTAAACTTTGATTAATGATGATTTTTAATTTTACAAATGTTTTTTTGTTTAAAAAAATTGTCTAAACTTTAATATATATTATGCAGATAATTTTTTATTATTTATTCTTCATTACTTTATTATAACACATGTTTTAAAGACATACTATAAATAGTTTAAAAGTAATATTATCAGTTATTTAGTTTTTGTTATTAGGATTGAAATAATACAAGGTATAATAAAATTATGGCTCAAATAATCTAGACATAATTTTATAGACTTATGAAGATTGTTGTGTTGTTAAAACCTCATTTCCCTACTTAGATCATTTTTCTTTTAATATAAAAAAATTATGATGGCTTCCAAGTATAAAATAATAATATGCCACTTTCTTTATTATGTAATACGTAATAAAATCGACCTGGTACCTATCAGTAGCCTATCGGATTTTTAAAAAAAATTTCCATCCGTTTAATATTTTTATCATAAATAAACATTTTTTGTTAAAATAATTATTCAATGTCATATTATTATTTTATGTTTAATCAAGGTTAAAATACGAAAATATAAATTGTAATCGTATTTATCTGATTATGAATATTTGAATATTCAAATAAAAATTATTTATATATACCTATTACTTAAATCTATATCTCATATAATCACATAGGAAAAACTTAAATAATATGTTCATATAGTTCATAGATTTTAGGTAAACCAGTTTTTAATTTATACACCTATTAAATATTGTACCTACCAAGAAATGAGTTTAATTTTTTTAGTCAGTATTCAATGGAATACTGACTATTAGGGTGTTATGTTTAAAGTTTAAGCAAAATTGAAATTTATGTTAAAAATTATAAAAGTTATTTTTATATTGTTAATATATTTGCAGTTTAAAACCGTGTAGTCTTGTGTATATTTTAAATAGCATTATTATTTTTTTTTTTAATATTTAAAAGTAAAGTGATTCTTTAAATAATGAAATTAAATGTTGTTTGATTTTTGTTTAAAAGTACACGCGAAAAAAGTGTTATTTGACTTCGTTTCTATCAACAGTAGCGTGTTAGTCAAGACTCAAGAACAGTTGAATTGTTATAATTTATAATACTACAAAAAATCATATTAATAGTGAGTTGTATCAATAATTATTTTCCATCTAATTTAATAGCCAGCTCCTTCGAGATTTTGTCTATGTTTAAACCACTTTTTAGGATTATATATAGTTATGTATATTGTACCATTTGTACCTACAAACAGACTATAGGTAGAACAGTAATATTATACTTTTAATTAAAAAAGGAAGTGTTTTACTAATGTAAATATATACATTTAAAATATATAAATATATCTGAGGATCCTTTAGCTAGTTTTTCTCGAGTTTTGCTAGACAGTGTCGATTAGACTATTAAAGGTTTAACATTCAGTTATTATAACAGTGAATCATAAATCGATTTGAATTAAAATACTGCCGGAAAATATATAAATCGCATTGTGGTAGAAACTTGAACATATACAAATTCCAATTGACCCAGTACCTATAATAAAGTCAATGAATAATAGACATTTTATCGAATGAAGTTCATGAGCACGCATTAAGGCCGTCATGTTATGCCCAGAGTTGGGAATTGGTGATTGTAAATAGCGTCAGCGCCAACTTGGCCAATCGTAACAACATATAACTATTCAACTCATAAGTACGAAAGTACGAAATTCTACTCTGCCGCCACCGCAGCTGTCTAAGAGAACATTTATTTCATTTGTAATTATTGTTGTATAAAAAAAAAAATTATTAGTTTTATAACTTCTGTTAGGACAAATATACAAATTACACAATTATGTCTGCCACAGCGTAATACTAATATGAATGATATATAATCTTACATATTTTGAATTTAATACATAATATCAAGATATAAATTAGTGAAACAGAGTAACAAACAAATTGTCTGATAATCGCATGAACACACATACTATAATTATACGCTACAAGTTAATAATACATCGGTTCATTATCATGGTATAACGCTCTACAAAAAAAAAAAAAAAACAGTGGCACCTACTACCGATACATTTCTGGGCTAAATATATTTAAATATTTATTTAATAGTTATTTTTAAAAAAAATCGTTCTACAGGTAGAAACCGCGTTACGCATTCATTTCCGTTAAAACCGAGCAGCTATAATAATTTATTAAAATGTGAATTGAAAAATATTCTAACAGTATAACGAATTAATGCTTTTGTTATAATTTGACTTGCGGTAGAATGATATATTATGCGTTTAACAAATAAACGACTGTCGTTGAAAGTTTTACTGATGTCGGGAAAAATTAAAAATAGCTAAATCGAACACATAAACATTTTATGAATTTGTATACTTAAATACATCGATAATGTACATAGGTACATACGCTCAAATTTCGAGTAATCAAATGCCATAAGTATGTACACAATATTGCATCTGAATTAAAAATACTTATTCAATCAAAAAAATCCTTTTAAAAACGTAGAACGAGCAAAAAGTATGACACAAATACAAATTGATAAATAATAACAATATTATATTGGTATTAGTGCTCAGCATTTCGGGCTGTGCGGCGCACAGTGCTTTTCACTGAACGGCAGTCGGTCGTTATACGTCCCGTATGGAACAATATCAAAATTCGTTTTTAGCAACAGGATGCAGTTTGTTTAAATCAGCAGATGATGTATATATGATGTTTCCTGAAGCGTGTGAATCCATTTAAAATCGATTTTTATGTAGACGATGGTTTTGGCATCGCAAATATTATTAATGAAAATGATTTAAAATTATGCAATTCATTCAGAGATGTTAAAACGTACGGTTGGGCTTTACGCTGGTGAATGGCAACCGCCAATAGCGTTCACTGTAATAGATAATAGATTTATATTTTTAAATTTCGTTTTATATTTATTTATCTATTACTCGACAGTAAAATAAATATAAAACTAAAATAAAATACCTACCATTTTTATTTTACAAACAATGCAGTCACATATCATAAGTTTAGACAATAAAAATATTTTTTTAAATCATAAAAACATTTTGATATGCATTAAATGTTATTGATTAAAATTCGATATAATTATATATATATCTGTACAAATATGCAATATTACGTCTTATAAGCATTTTAAATTGATAAAAATTAAATACGTAAAATGTTCATTGTGTGTCATAGATTAAAACTATTGTATGAAATATGTATTATTATTACTATAATTATTGTTAACTGCAGTAGTATACTAGCACCTACACTAATACTTGTACTAATTAGCGAACTCCATTCAAACATTATAATCTAATCACGTGTGTACAAAAAGAAAAATCAGATTACGAACATAATAAATTACGTAATGTAAAATTGGTAAATACGTGTTTATAACTATATGTATTATTATTATACCATCTGCAGTATTAATATAAACATAAATTAATGATTAAAAGAAAACTTTTATGTCCCAAACACGATTACTCGTTATATCATTTCTCATTTTGGTTTTATATTTAAATTACTATTCATCCCTATATTAAAATCCCCGGTGGTATCTAAAATAATATGGCAAATCGATAAATTGGATTCGTAAAAAATACGTTTATACATTTATATACACAGTGTTTGAGTATTTCCAAATAACGACGATTATACATAGTCAATTGAAATATCACATTATCTCACAGTTAAAATCAGTTCTGATACATATTGTAAAACACTCTGTATAGAATGTATATTGTATAACGATAATATATCACATGTATTATTATTTATTAAACCGAAAATATCTGTTATGTAAAATACTAAAATGTAAATACAAAATTATTCATTTCCATATTCAATTTATATTATTTGTTTATCAATTATCTACTATATATAGTAGATACGTCTATATACCTATTACAATGAAACGAATTAAATTTTTGATTAATTCCCATGAATATATAAATTAAAAACAATTACAATTTATTTAAAAATTCTTTTAGTAATAAAATATAAACAATCATTTAATTTAAAATTTTGACCGATGAAAGAAAGTTACATTTTTCATTATAAGTATACCTACTTGATATTAAAGGTAACATATTATTTCAAAGGCTTAAATTTAGAATTACGACCACGCTCTTGTAAGCAATGATTACGAGCATTTATAATTTTAATTATGTCATGAAGTAATAGTCAGTACGACTCAGTACGGGTCGATTGATTGAAACATAATTTTATTTGATTCCCAAACACTAAAAGTTAATTTATAAAAGAAACGAAATTGAATTTGTAAAAATCGTACGTCTCATTTTAATTTCATAATATTATACTGTTTAATATAATACATCAAACCATGTAACACAATAACACGTTGAATACATTATGCACACTAGTAATATATACTATGGCAATCGAATGTTTGGTCTCACTAATGTTTTATAATATAAGGGCGGATAAGCGATATTTTTGTGTAGAGGAGACATGTATCATAATGTATCACTGGTACATCGGTGTGATCGATTTATAATGAGTTTTCGAATTTACCGTGATAATGTGTGAATTCTAAAACACAGGTACAAGTGATATTTTTTTGCTCTCCTGAAAACCTCGATACATGTCGCTTGTCCCCTTTTGCCGTGCAACCATCGATATAATAATAATAATAAATGATGTAGGATACATTTATGTCTATGCGACTACGCACAAAATTATATGATGCAAATATTTGTTCGGTTTTATTTTTTTTTTACACTTGTAGACCAGAAGCATATACCTCTCTATAATTAAACACTGACTACATAATTACTACATATAACAGAATTATCCTTTTATAATTCATAGAAATATAATGTTCATGGTTACACTGAGGTAATGAACACGAGAAATAAAAACAAACTGGTTATTTACGTATAAAAAAAAACTATATTTTATTATTTTTATTTAATTACAATAAATCACTTAAATGTTACAATAGTCACAATGTAGGTAAGTAAAATGGATGATTTTGACCAATAATAATATCATCTATATATATCAATACAACATAAGAGTATATATTATAATAATGGTGTACTAAATAATAGTAATAATATTAATAGTAAATAAGAAAATAATATGTACAAAATGTCACAGTTATAGACTTATATTGATGACAATAATAATGTGAATATCATATGATGGAAAACGCGACGATCGCGACGATTTATCGCAGTACGGGTTCTTCGCCGTACTCGGCCTCGTAAAGCATGTGCAAGATCCTCATGCGCATTTCGGCGTTTTTCCGTATGGGCAGACGGCGCAGCGATGCGACGCAACTGAGCGCGAAGTGTTCGTCGGAGTCGGTGACCGAGTCCGAAGAGTCGTCTGACCCCTTGCGCTTGACGCCGCCGCCGACCGGTTCCATCATCAACATGTTCGATGGTTCCTGTTGCACGTGCAGACCGATGCCGTTGAAGCACTGGCACCCGGCGCTGCCGATTGGCGGCGTCGTCAGCTCGGCCTCACACATGTCGGACGCGATGGACACCATGTCAGCGGGATGGGTTTCCGCGGCCGTCCGGCTGTTGTTGTCCATGTCCGCGTTGCAGTCGTCGTTGAACTCGGCGCCGTCGAAGGCTCCGGACATCTTGTAGCTGCGGAAACAAAACGAAAAGTGTCAATATGATAATAATATACAAAATAACGTCATCGACGGAGCTATATGGGACACATAAGTATATATATATCATTACTCTCTGGGCTCGATGTGCGGTATCAAAAAAGCCATTTCGTTGTAGTAAATCCACATCTTCTTCTTGCCCTTGGGCCCGAACGTCCGCTGCAGCCGGTGGAACCGCATGAACGAATCCCGGAGCGTTCTCCACCGTTTTTTCACTTCGGCCTCTGTAAATGAAAAACAACGGAAATCGTTATTATTATTATGTATGGATTGCGATGGTATTTTATATGGCGGGGAGGACGTTTATTATATATATCATGTGCCGGGGCGGCGCGGGGCCGTACCGGATTGCTTCATTATTTCGGCCACTTCGCGCCACGCTTCGTCCCGAGCAGACATCTTTTTGCACGCCTGCACGCTCCTGTCATACAGCACGGGCCGCCGCTCGATCTCTGCGATCAACTGTTCCTCCATGTTATCGTCGTCGCCGGGCCGCCGCCGCCGTCGCCGTTTCTGTCGCCGCGCTATGGTTGTTGTTGTGTGGGGATGTCTTTGGTCCGTCGCCGTCGCTACCACCGCCGCCGCCGCCGCTGCCACCGATTAATATTGCTGCCGGCGGGTGTGCGATCGTCGTTTATGGCTCAGCCGTGAAAATGTTTTGCAACCCAACCGTCGCTGTGCGGCCAAACGACGCGCGGGCCACCTGTGCCGGGGTACACGACTGCCGCAGTGCCGCGGCAGTGGCGGCGTCGGTGGCGGTGGCGGCGGCGACGACGACGGCGACGACGACGACGACGACGACAACGACGACAACCACGGGCGACGGTGGAAGCGGCGGCGGTGGCGGTGGTTTGCGTCCGCTGCCGTCCGGCTGCGCGTGCACTGCGTCGTGCCGCGGCGGCGGTTGTTGCGTGCGCGCCGGGGTGCTGCGCAGCCGTCGGCGCGCCCCCCCTACTTGGCTACCGCGTGCGGCGGCGGCGGAACGCGAGTCGCGAGTACGCTGCAGCCGTTACGGCGACGGACCAGACGCTGCCCGTGCAACGACCGCCGCCGCCGCCGCCGACAAAATCGATTGCAGCGGTGGCCGGCGACAACGTCGACGGTGAAGCGGCGGCGGCGGCGGTTGAACGCACATCGCGGCGTACGGTTTTTCGGTTTTTCCCTCTCTACGCGGCCAAAACGTACAACGATAATGTTGTTATTACTATTATAATAACGTAGTGGTGTTTTGTACAACACGCGCGTCCGACGGCCCAGTGGCCGTCCATACGACACGATCGCAATGACGACGTTACGACGTGCCGTGTATATCGATCGCCACGTGTTTTTTGAACAGGCGAGAAAAAAAATTCGTACACGTTCATCCCTCAGTCGCGCCAGTCGGTCGATTGTATTATAATAATATTATGACCTACCCACCGCTGCCGTATTTTTATCACGACACCGTTTCATCGCCGGATGCGGTCATCGAGTATAACCGATGGCGGTGACAAAAATGGTAAAAGCGATCGCATTGTACCGATAGATATACAACTCGGTGGCATAGATCAGAGTGTGTTTTGGCTGATGAAAAACTGATGAAATACCCTCCCCCCATCACCATCACCACCAGAATCGGCCGTATTTATGCATGGCGTGATATTATATCAACATCGATATTATAATCAATTATTATACATAATATACCCACTATAATATGATTTATTTTCTAAAAAAATCAATATGTTTTCAAATGGTTCTTTTTCATAGTTTATATAAATACATAAAACAATAATAATAATAATAATTTATTATGAAGATTGATGACTACGGTGGAAAGTGTATAACCCATCCGTCCCATCCTCCCACGTGTCATATTTAAATATATAAAATTAAAACATCCCTTAAAAATTATTCTGGGTACACGCCTATATATACTGTACATATATCTACGATTGTCACATCACGTCGATCGCTCGCTTTTCTTTTCGGCGCATAGACGTAACGTTGTTTGTAGTGCGATTTCGGTGGAGAAGATTTTTCTCCGTTATTAGGTACAAGTTTATAACCGATAATAATATTGTATACGTGTTTGTGCATATCGACTGGAAAATATCCGGGTGAGGAGGGATGGATGAACCCGGAAAACTACTACCCCCCTCGAATTTGGCGCTGGTTTCCGGCAACGACATAGCTAATAGTATTATTGTAATAAATTGCATTCGACCGTCACTGCCGTCACCGCCTGCAGTATCGCCTTCGCTAAACCAGAATTTTTCGATCTCGCAGCGATATATTCTTCTTTGATTTACTTCTTTGATTTTGTATTGAATATTATAATATTAAGTCTTAATGTCGCGAGTCCTTGAAAATGATTAATCAAATAAATTCATCCTATGTATCCGTATCGCACTGCATCAGTTGGCACAAACAAGTCTCTATTATTGTTAGTTATATATTTACTATTTTCCTTCGTATCTATCCCGTGACTATAGTGCAATCGAGTGTATGATGAGCAAATAAGTAATATGTTTAATAGAATCGAAAAAATACAAAATTATAGATCCTTTAGTATTTACAAATAAGGATTAAAGTATTAAATATATAAGTATAAATGTATGATATATCATCATTCCATATATTCGTCATTATATGTTTTTACTTTTCTGTAGATATTTTTTTAACTAAAATTATTTATTTTTTAAATATTTGCATTAGATATATTATTATATTTATGAAAAATGTATACATAGGTGTTTACACAACAAATCGCTAAATTATTTCAATCTAAATTGGGCTTATAGATGTATTGATGCATGGGAAAACAACAAATTTTTCAAAGTAAAAGCCTTCATAAGCCATTTATATTTTATATTATTTTTATTATTTTTATTAATAAAATAAAAACCAATGTAATTGTTAGTTATAGGTGAATAGATTTTTTTTTTTATAACTAAGCTGTTCATTAATTTATTATGTAAATCAATACTTTGTGAGATTATCAAGATACCTATTGAACACGTCTTGTACATTGATGTATATTTTATTATATTTCTGACATATTATGCAAAGTTGTAAAATACACAAGTTAAAAAAACATGTGGGTTTGAATGCGTAAATGTGAAACGCATAATATACGATAAGACGTCTATTTAAGTATAGGTATATTTACTTAGTAGGTTTCAATAACCTTGAATTTTGAAGAAAATTAATAACTATATTTCAATGAATTTGTTCAGTATACGCCGCATAGTATTCAAATTTTCAAAAGCCTAATTTACTTTTCAGACATATTGAAATTAAATTTCTACCAATTCGTTAGTGATTATAGCTTAGGAGGGTTTATACGCAAACATTGGACTCTATTATCGTCTATTGAGGTATTAATTTGTTCCACTTAGAGGCATATTGTCATTGAAAACTAATCACATTGGTTAGGGCAATGGATATATTTCCTAGAAATCAAAACCTAAAATTGATCCAAGTCATTTATTATTCATTGTATATATTATTAAATTTCAAAGAGTTCAAAGAATTTCTCTATCACGTGTTTTTTAAGCTTCTTTAATAATCTTTATCACCGATCGTCATTTCCGTATTATACATACGTATTATATATTTTGTATGTAATAATTTTTAAATAAAACAAATATAATAAAAAATGGGTTGTAATTTAATTTGAAGTAATGCAGTATAATGTATGATATAAAATAATATCTTATTAAGATTTCATATTAAATACCTAAAACATAATATTTTATTTTAGAAACGCCCAATAGGCACATTCCTTATAAATGAATAATATATTGATTGACATTAGATACGAGAAAAACAATTTTTTTTTTTTTTTTTTAACAATTACTAGAATAGATAATCTTAAATATAACTCTGTTTTAAATATCTTCCACAAATTACCATTGAATTTTAACTATAACAAATATTATTATTTATTAATGTATTTTTAATTATTTTATAAAATACTTAAAATATTGAATAATCTAGAAAATGTTTTGGGATATATATAAGAACATCGTGCTAGAAACGTATCTAGACGACTTATTACTTCCGAAGGTTTCTAGTCGCGTTTTTATTAAGGATAAACAAAGGACGGTCAATCCCCGAGGCTGACATTATGTTCAACGGGCTCATTGTTTTCGATCTTATATTATTTTTTTTCCGGAGTCACTGATGGTTTTAATCATACGGTAAAAAACACACTGCGTATACGGGCAATATTATTCATGATCATTTTTAACGTCGCGTTCAATCAAGAGTCGCCTACGCGACTACGCAACAAACTCGCGAATATACGCATCAGACACAATTATATTATATCAGTAGTGAATCGAAAGTCCGAAACCATGGATCCCATAACCAGGTTCGAGAGGGAAGGTAAGCTTATATAATATTTTGAGTGTTTAAATATCGTTTATGGTTTTTTTTTCAATATTTTATTTTTTGATATGTGTGTGACGCGATCAGTCTAAAATGTCATAATAATAGTAACTTGATTACATTATGTTATATTACAATTTTAATTAAAATTATTTTTAAAAAAACCTTACTATATTTATAGCATATCTTAACATTATGATGTGTATATACTGCACGTATATATAGATATATATAGATAGCATACTTAATAAACATTTTAAGAAGAACCACTTTTTTTTGCAACGTGTTGTCAATATATATTTCTATAGATCCATAATATATTGATACTTAATTTATTACTAATTAGCGATATGATATAGATGGAAAGATGCTCATTAGTCATTATGGTTCTTAAACTATTACTCCGATTATTATAAAAAAAGTAGGAAATATAACGGTTCAAAATACTC
The DNA here is from genome assembly GCF_020882245.1 of Rhopalosiphum padi. Lineage (NCBI taxonomy): Eukaryota > Metazoa > Arthropoda > Insecta > Hemiptera > Aphididae > Rhopalosiphum > Rhopalosiphum padi. The sequence continues at coordinate 37,287,026 of NC_083598.1, forward strand.
ATTATTATCATACGTGTATATTTATATATTAAATTGAATATTCCGTCATATTTTTAATTTAACGTTATTCGAATTAATTATTACGATCAAAGTAAAAAAATGTATTTTTTTCGTATTCTAAAAAAATTCAGTTACATACCACATAGTAATAATTATGATAATAGAGTAAGAATACTCTATTTTTCGATCAGAATCTTAATAGATCACGTTTTTTGACCGTAAGCTAGTTGAAGAACGACGACATTAAGCAATAAAAAGGTATATCTATTCTTGAAGGTATACCCACTCCGCACTCGTTTACTTGTGGCAGCTTTTAGTCGTCTAATATTTAGGATGAACAATAGAAACATTTATTTTTAAAGCCACGATAAAGATCGGTGATACTAAAGTTATTATATTCGTATATTAGTATTAAGTATCTTGAATTCTTGAACAATAATACGCAAGTACTTTGTGCCGCAATGGCACGTAAACAACGTTGTTTTTTTCATATTAAAGCTGTTAAATAAAATACACCAACCAATTAAATCGTCACGTATTTCTTCATAACTGTAATCGAGATTTGTATAATATTGATTTTATATGAATTTGATTTAAAAACAGTACGTAATATGTTTACACGTGAAACCTATTGTTAAGTACTTTACATTTTGCTTTAAGGTGTGGGTTTTAAATATTTGACTTGTGTCACAATGGATGACATCTGCTCTTTGCAATTGAAATGATGGCGAGTCATTTTTCAATAATGTTAAACGTACGAGTACATGTGATGATTTAACAGTATTTATTTGTATTTTCTATCTAAAATGTTCAATGTTTATCTTACAGTAGTATATGTATTGACCTACGAGAGAAAATGTTGTGTTTCTGTTTATATGGTATGTGCATTTAAGCATGAACAAATCTAGATTGTCTCCAGACAGATTTATTTGCCAGAATTATTTAAAACTTATAAAATATATAAACTGATCACCTGCATTCACATATATATTCAAGTGAATCGTATTACATGATATAATTTGTAGAGTGAGATAGATTATTGGCTGAGTACTATAGAATATGAATAGACTAAAATCTAAAATATTCATCATGTTCTTGTTGTGACATCAAGATTAATTAATAAAATCATGTGTGTTGTATTTTTAAAGATATCTTATAAGATACTCCGAATTACTTCCTAAAATGTTTTCTAATAATTTCAGTTAAATATATAATATTAAAATGTAATCAATATATTAGGTTGAATAAAAAAAAAATCTTTAATAGTTATTACAAAGAAATACAATTATACTAATAGAATAATAAAGCAGAATAAATACTATTATATAAGGTTTAATCTAAATTTTTATATCATTATATTAAGTAATTTATTATACTTATATTACATTTTAAACATGTTTTTATAATCCAATTATAGCAAGATATAAGCATATCAAAATCTATTGTAGATTTGTTAATATTAGCTCCCTGAGTACCGTCAATACGAGAAATACGTTGAATAAGTAAATAGAAAAAAAATATTATTGTACATATTTGTTATTTTTATTTCTTTGATTTAATATAATAATTGTAAAAATAAAAAATCATAAAAAATAACTATACAGGAAATTCCTTCATTGGTAGTTATTACTTAATTTTCTAACTTAATTATTTATATAATCGTTTACTTATCCGCTTAAATCGCTTATATTAAAACTCAAATACCTTGAGCTTCATAGATTTAAAACAATTATTTTGTTGAGCTTGCTCAACTTTCGAAGAATTCTTATTTGTATCCTTAAATAATCAACTTATTGCTAATATTAAATTATCCTTATTCATACTATAAGTAGTGGTACATTGCGTGGTAAATTTATCATCTGCAATTTGCAAAAATTGTATGATACCACAGTTCGAAACTTGTTTTTATGAGGGTCGTTTATTCAAGATTCAATAATATAATGATTATTGGTTTACATTGAATCACGCATTTCTTGATGGTTATTAATTATTATTATTATTATTATTTGTTAATTTATAGTTGTAAATTTAACTTACTATATTGCGTTTTTTTTTTTTTACTTATAATTTCTAATTTTAACACACAATGAGCAATTGCTTGTTGGTAATATACATATATAGAAGTTATAGTAATTAAAATCGTGGTGCAGTTGTTTTTTTTTCTGTCCGTGTAAACAGTGTTTAACTTTAACATCACATATAATACGTAAATGAATAACGTATTATCATCGATTTCAGTGAGTATATTTACTTGTATTACGTTTGATAGTTGATTTCGAAATGTTTCATCAGTAGTTCATCGACGATCGGCCACACTATAATAATATTATAGTTTATGGTCAGACGTTTTATGAATATTTTCGTTATTTATTTTAATGAATACGTCGATCTATAAAGCTGACACGGGTGAAATCAAATTGACGAGGTAGTATACCCGTCAATCCGGGAGAGTGCATAATGACGTTTTACGTTTATAATATTAATATATATTGTAATTTTGTGTAAATTATACGTCGTCGAACGAAATTTGTCCTTAATGACTTCGCTTCACCTTCGTCAATACGTCATTGTCGTCACTATATGAATTAGGAAAACGTCGATTTCCATCAGCGCGTCTGACTGACAGACAGTCGCGTGCGCGTCGTCTCGCGTCTCTCAAATCGCGACGTATTGTAATAATATCGTTGACGGGACTCGGGCCGTTTGTGGAATGCGGATCGTCGATCCGTACAACAATATAATATGATGATGATGTGCCGCGCATAATATATTATTATAATAGCGCTGGGTGCCTAGGTATATTATAATAATATAATATAGGCGACGGAGTAATGAAAAAATAATAATAATCATCATCGTCGTCATTAAGTATGTTGTGCGACAATAACAATAACAACAACCATAATAATAATAATAATAATAATAATAACTATCATCGTTTATCGCGAGCACACGTGTTAAAGCTCATCGGCCGTCCGCATAGGTATCTATAGCCCGATGGGTATACGGTACAATACGTATACGATATTATTGTTATTATATAAAGTCTTATGCAACACACAAATACGCGCACACACTCGCAGATAACGCGCATGTTCGACATGTTATTGTTCGTCCTGCGGCCGTCTTCTCCGCGGTTTTTCATCTCGTCTTCGCCATCATAATAATATTATATTATTATTTTTTTTTTTTTTTTTTGGGGGTACCCATTATTGTTATCCTCCGGCTCTCGTGTACCTACGTCTCTTTGTGAAACGCCGCCGCGGCCTTGACGACGACGACGACTACGGTTCCTCGGCCGTTTGTGCGAAAAACGTCAATGTTTTTCCTGCAGTATATCATCACCGTCATATCATAATATTCTATACCTAACGCGTATATTATATATATATATAATAACTCTTGAGCAACGTCGTGCTCAGAGATCGTCCTCCGATTTTACGCTCGTAACACACACACACACATATATATTATAACAATATACACACATATACGTGGTATATATTATACTTACACGTGCACAGCTATATACGCGCGTCTGACGTCTTGCGGAGACGTTTCGCGGAGACGTTTCGCGAAAATACACGTCTCCGTCTTTAGAATAATTATGTATACAATAATTACACAACTACGCCGGCAAACCGCGACCGCGATGTTGACACACGACAATAATTAGATTTGTCTACGCGAAGAAGAATGGTCGGTGTATGTGTATAATTAAAATATGTACATAAACCTATGCAGTGTATGCGAACACCACTCGGTTCTATACTCGATACCGGGCGAGTAGGTACACCTATATGCACGCGAATATATATACCTAACTGCGATGATAACGATGACATTTTCTGCAGCAATGATCGTATGTACCTATACTTATATGTGTATATATATTCGAGACGTGCAGTAGCATCAGCTGCAGTGCGCGCTTTATTAATAAAAAAAAAAAAAAACAAACAAACAATTGCGCTGTTATCTGTGACAGCGACTTGACGGATTTACCGCTTGGAGTCGTTATTTTTGCGGTAAAAAAAAAATTGTGGTTTTAAAATATTTACTCATTTTTCTTTTTCTTTATTTTTTATTATGGTCGTATTTTTTGTTCTTCAAACGCGACGAGATATATTATAAGTCATCTCGAGTGAATATACATAATACATTATACATACATACTCTTAGTTCTTACAATATTTACTTGTACACACTACACCGTATATATCATATAGTGTATTATCATATATGTCATGCATAATAAAGTATAATATTATACTCGATTTCATAACGCGGATGACACGAAACAGTCGTCGCGATGTATGTTTTACAAATCCTTATAGTCGCGGCGTACAGTGGCGTACCTTTGAGTATTTTATTCCCCACGGGAGGGAGGGGAAGGCAAAATAAAATAATTATTTTTTGCCTACTGTACACATGTCTAAAATTTTAGTTTGAAAAAAATCTATTTATATGCCACTATAGCACCTATATAAATATTTTAATGACTATAATTAGTAATTATTCAAACGTACACAGAACATTAATAATCTAGCACATAATGCTTTTTAGAAAAAAAAATTATGCGTGCTGTAACATACAATAAATTAGAGTTTAAAACAAAGGGAAGTCAACATTTGTGCATTGTGCTCACTTTATAAAATGTAATATGGACAACTGAAAATATAGTAGCACATCATATATGTTATAATATGCAGAAGCCGGTTTTCGTCAGGGTTGATTACTCGTTAAAGATCATTTGATAAATTTAAAAACAAGCAAAACTTTTATTTTCACAAGAGTGCCATTATTTTTAATGATAAAGTACCTAATAAAGAATATATTCAAATGGTACAAAAATAAAATAAACATAACAGTCAATACGAGTATAATATAAGATATAATCATCATATTATATTAATAAACTTTAAATTTCTAGTGATTTAAATTTACCGATATTCTCTTTTATAGATGATGTAATACAACTTGTGTCTTGTAATATACATGCTCTGGATAATAATGTAGAATTTTGAAGAAAAATTATAATATCGTATGTTAATTTATCAAGAAGCGAGAATATTTTACTTTTTTAGTCTATTCATTTTTCTATTGACATAGTTTATCAATTGTATGATATAGTCATTGAAATATTTTATCTTATAAATATATTTATAATTAATTAAATTAAAATTTTTTTTTTTTGCTAAAATTTCAGGGACAATTATTTCTGTATATGCTCAACCATTTAAACATTAAACGTTTATTGCTTTTTAGATCATAACGCAAGATTTAATTTTAATGTTAAAAATGCCTTGAACAAAGTTCCAAACTCGAAATCACTGACCCACTTAATTGTTTGTTATTATTAATTAATTTAAAACATAATACTTTTGTTGTAAATTGTCATCATTAAAATATGAAGTGAAAAAAATAATTTAATTCAACCTTATACGCATCCACTTGATATTTTATTTCTGTTATCAAATTCTCAATTGACAATCTTATAAACCTATTATAGAGGTGTTTAAAAAAATACGTTTTTCATTTGGTATAGGTAGTTCAAGGAAATTTAATGCTTATATTTAATATATAAGACAATAAGTCTATAATAGTATAATACGTAGGCTGAAAGTACTCTAATGGCATTATAATATATTATAGACAGGAATAAAACTATAGTAAATATTTTATGAATATTTGTAATTTGTATACCCATTTAAAAAATACAATTTTTATAAAATATAAAAAATAAGGAATAAAAAATGTATACATCTGTTTAATTATTAATTCATCATATTGATATATTGTACTCGTATATAATATAGTAAAAACTAAAACATTTAATTAGTTAATTTTTTTTTTCATTATAATTTATATTTATATAATTACTAATTTTAAAGTCAAATATTTGTTTTCATATATTTATTTTATTTTACTCTAAATATAACGATCAGCATATTTTCTAAATACTATATCGCATAGGGTTGGATTGCGAAACACTGGTACATCGTTAAACCGCTGTTAAACTATTACAAGGACATAGCATAACTGCGTGACTTTTGTCTGATAATTAATCAAATTGAAATTAATTAAACAGTTCTCATGTCCCTATCTTTCTTGGCTTTCTGATGACAGTTAAAATCACTTCCTTCGTACAATCTTAATAGATCAATTTTGAATTATCGTAGTATTTATTTTATTAATTTATTTATGTTTTACTATACTTCACTCATTTGTTATAAATTAAAAAATCAAAACAATAGATTTGAATGCATGCCTTCTAATTTAATTAAAAATACTATTATCCGAATAGCACTATAGGTTACTACAATCGCCCTGTTGTTTTAAAACAAAAATACCTTCTTTATATTATGTTTGTATGTCCTTGCAGAATTATCCACCCACAATCCTAAAATTAAGACAAATAGTAAAAGCCATCAGGTATAAAATATAAAAATTCGATAACCTTATCAATTATTTCCAACAGAGATTTAATATTGTTTACAAGATTCAAGATAGTAAATACTAAATATGTTTTCAAATTTCAAAGCAACGAATATATTTGTTCAAATATCTAATATTTATTTTAAAATGCTTCTAGTAATAATCATATAAACTAATTTAAATCAAAACTAATAATAAACATTAAAATAATAAATTATTTTCAAATAAAAATACAAATTATAATTATACTTATACATGTGTAAAAAAATTAATGTTTATTATTAATATTTTACTAGATTAGTAAGATATTTAGATCTTCTTTCAAACTCGTTATAAGTGAGCTTGAAACTTTCAAAATATAGTTAGCATTATTATTTTTTACATGTTTTGTACTGGAAAAAATACTATGTAAGTTTTATTACATAATGTCTAATTATGATTTTCAATAACTGCCATTTTTGGTTTTCTCTTAGTCCCAAACATCAATTTCAAACAAGTAAACAAGTAAAATATGGTTAATTAACTAAAATGAAAATATAGTTGTAACACTACAGATAGGTATATATTTAATTTTTTTTTTTTTGAAAAGTACTTATTATTCTTATTTTTATCTTTATGCAATCAAATTATTACATGGTATAATAACTACAAAAAATTTATTAGCTTTTTTAAGAGTTAATATTTTACAAAACAAGGTTGTTATAATATATTCTAGTTTTAGTCATCTTTAATGTCGCGGAAGATATTTACCATTGTAAGTTAATACCGTAAAAATTGATATTTTTTAAAAATATAAGAAGCTAATAAAATCATTCGATTGTCAAAACCCCAAACCATAAATTTTAATTGTTACGAACATTTAAGACTCTAGTTTTATAATACAGCGAGAGCAATTAAACCACGTAAGTTGTAGGTATGTCATTAATTGTTCACGCCCTTGAAAAAAATATTAATATTTTATAAGACGATGTACACATTATTGTATTCGTAAAACTGTGTTATACACGCTAAATCAAAACTTCCTGAACAATAAAAGTCGTTATCAAAAATCGTCTTCCTTATTATTATAAAAATATGTCTATTATAATATAATATTACGTATACATTAATATGACAAGTAATTTATGACATTTCCGAATTGCAGAACTACTGTAAGAAATAAATCCTTATAATGAGAGTTGAACATCATGTTCTGTTGATTTTGAAATGTCTAAGTAGTTGGGATATACCGTATACAGCTATCTTTGTTTACTTTAATATTTTTAATTTCACCACAAATCATGGGCATTTTAATAAATCCTTAACCTAGAGAACTCAATTAATCAATATGACGTCAGTTTTTACAAATTGAAATGATTTGCATTTTTTATTTCTCCGACGCAGAATAAAACATATTCACTGCACACAAAAGGAGATCCACCTCGATATACGAGCTTTATTGTAATCTACAAATATAACAATACGAAAAAAAAAACTAATTATATGACATAGCAATGGTGTTCGTTGTTGAAAAAAAATACATTAAAAAAAAAAAAATATGTATTTTCATATCAAACGCATTTCAGAACTATTATAATAAATTAACGTTTGTTGTTGAGAAAAAATTCAGATTAATATCACATCAATGTTAATGTAAAAATTGCATCGACAGCGCATTGTTTAATACATACATATACAATAAATTTACGATACACATATATGTGCCGTATGTGTTTAACGTGAATATGAGTTATTTTAATTTATTTATAACGCGTGTGATACTCGTAAACATTATATAAGAATTATTATTATTATTATTACTTTTTTTTAAACGATTATTACGAATATTGAAGGTCATATCGTAGGCGCAATTAAAGGAAACTTATCGTTATAATATATAGGTGTATATTGTTGTATTGATACAACACCAACAACTTATACCAATAATAAAACACCATCATAGTTTCAATAAAATATCATTTAGGTGCGTATAATTGATATATAGGACAATTAGAATTATATTTATCCAACGAGAAATATGTAAATTAATTGTTAATTAATTAACTGTTTGTATATTTTACGGCTATACCTATGTATATACTAAACGTAAAAACATAATACTACTAGCATTCCTACTTAACAATAATTAAAATTGAAAAAATATGTAAAAAAAGAACATTAATTTAAAAAAATAATAAAAATGCAAATGTAATTTCTTGGATAATCTCGCATCATATTATATTAAACTCAGAAATTAATGATCAACAAATGATTCATATTTCATCGTCTTACAATCATACTTATCTTTAATAAATTTATTGTTTTACAATAACGAATAAATTAATGTCAAAATAATTATATTTCGATCATAATGCCAAGACCATTTACTTTAAATAATATTAATTGAACTTTAATCTTTTTCTTCACACAATCTATAAAATAATATATAATATTATATATAAATAAGTGTAAGTGTATGTAAAGATATTGATTTGATTGTGGGTGGATGAAGTAGGCAAGAGGCCTTCTATTTAAATTACTTCGGTATTAAATCATATATCAAACAAAATAAAAACTGTTATGGGCAAAGCCTAAATAATGCAATAATGTACTCAGCGCAAAATCTAAATAAGAACAATTAAAAGTTACATTTTATATTAATGGAGTATAAAATTAATTTACTTTTAAGTTATATTAATGCCTAGTGATTAAAGTAGTATGAAATTTAAAAATTTAAACTTATGAGTGCTGACTAGTGATGTATAGATGCATGTGTTATTTTTCGTTCGTTTTCTAGTGTTATATCTTTAGTTTTTCTTATTCATTAAATCAGAAAATTTAGTGATGTTTGTAGAGCTTATAAAATATAATTGTTTAATAGCTTAGCAATCATAAACAAAACAGCTTAAAAAAAACCATCGTACATTTAACTCTTATAGACCTCCTCTATAATTGGTGGTTATACAATGCACAATTATAAAAAAGATAAATTTTATAAATGTAGAAAAAAATGTTAATTTTAAATAATTGCTATACTAATCTTTGTTAATAATTTAAACATGTTATGTTATATTGTTCGTGTAGCTTTCTTTCAGCGTAAGTTTATTATAATAAATAATTACTAATTAGTAGCTAACTACTAAATACTAATCACTATAAAAAATATACAATATATTAGTTCGACGGCCATTACATCCATAGTTCATTTAATATTTAAATAACTGTCCATGTAATAATAATTCGTGTTAAGTGTTACCTTTGTTATCTTTTGTTGATAATTTGAAATATACCTTTAGGCTAAAAATACTAAAAGATGTTAATTATTATTTATTTTATAAATACCAAGATTAATTATTAATTATCATCACCTTAGTATGGATGGATACCGTAATATAGTTATCGTAAAGATATATAATAATACAATATTGAGTGAAACATTATTATTTACGCCATTACACTGCACTGCATAATATAATACATATTAATATAATATTATACATCGAGAACTGCGAGGTCGTGCGAAAGGTTACTCTAATACAGTATGTTATACGAATGAACCTTTTTTAACGATACATTATCCAAGTGTACCATTATGTAAAATGGTCTTAACAAAATGCTTGTTACAAGACACTTGGACAGTTGGACGTCTAATTATAAATGCTAAATTAGCGTTTAATAAACAAATTAGTATAGCACATCAAAAACATTAATTGATTGGTATAATTTACGAAATTAAATATACTTAAGAAATCAATGCCAAAAAACAAAACAATTAACATGCATGACATAATATTATAATAATAGGTGCCTACATAATATCGTTATTAAATTATCGTTATATACTATATTAATAAGGATGAATGAATTTTCGTAGCAGTCGACCGCGCGTAAGTTTAATAAATACTATAATATGTCTACAACAGGAGATAGATATAAAGTGCGTAGCTTATACAAATGAAAACGATATTATTATATTCTGTATTGTCATACGTTCGTCAACGTCCGAACGTCCGCGGTATATCTATACAACGAGGTATAAAAAAATTAGAATACAAAATGCTAAACATATAAACGTCGGACTATACTATTCGTTGGTATAAGGTTTTTACACAATTCACCGAACGACCGAACGTTCGAACTTTGACGTAGTTATTACTTATTAGTTATAAGTGTCTGTCCAATGTTCGGAGCGTTATCAACTTCACATACGTCAAAGTCATCATAAAATAAAATGTTGTGGTTTTTATGTTTCAGTTATGTCCAGTGATGCGGCGAACAGTTTAAACGACATATATCCTGGGTTCATTAACAGCAGCGCAAGTGAGTTCAATTTATAATATATCAAATACCTATTATTATTTATCATCGTTTTTGGATATCATATAACCATCTATATGCAATTTTAACGCATAATAACTATATAAGTAGCCTATAATAATATTAGATTAATATTAAATACGTTTATAAATATCATCAAAATGAGCCACCCGCGAGTTATATAATACCGCGGGTACAGCGTATATACCTTATAATTATTTGTGTATGGCTAACGTTCAATTATTCGTCTGTGTGTAAGTATTATTCCCTACTACTTATCGGTAATTGTATACATTGAATACTAATACTAGATTCGAGATTCGGTGTACATATTGTAATATTGTTGGTACACACTACACATAATAAAATATTATACATGTCAGGACTTCGGAACGGCGTGCTATGATTGCAGTAATAATATAATATGGATACTATTATAGACATTTAAAATTTCGATCGAAAAAAATTATAAATTGCAAATTCAAACGGTGTCAGTAAAATAATGTTAGTACAACGATTTCCCATTCTCGCGACAAAACCGTTCGTGATTCGTGTTCGTACCGCGCATGCCTATTATATTATTTTATACCTAATAATAATTATTACTACTGGTCGCAATTATAAGTTGCGAAAATATGACCGCTAATAATAATAACAATAATTGATACCTACACGCAGAACCACTCGTACTCGGGCTTTTCATTTCGTAATGGATGGTACGGGTGCGTTGTTTGTAATAACATATTATAACTGGCTTCTCGTCGGTGGCGTGTATATAGGTATTATAATATAATATTATGTACTGAAATATTGTAGACCGTTATTAGAAAAATGAAACCGTGCTCACGTTATAATATTATATTGTGTGTCGTTACAGCGAACATATACGTTTACAAAATTAATGTATTTTCTAACAAAGTTTTGCGCGCGAATCCAATCTTGTCATAGATTATTGACATAGGTATAGGGTATATTATTAAGAATGTATCTGCAACACGTCAAAACTAGATTAAGGGGCAACAATTAGGCAAATTTAATCTCTCGTTAACATCGTCCCGGGATCTATGTGTTAGTTGTTAGTAGCTAGTACTTAAATAGTGAACTATTTGTATGAGTGGAATTCAATGCGGGTACTAAATACTCCTTTAGTTGAAAAGACCTACATTTCCAGCAAAATTAAAGTTAATTTACGTTGTCCGATTTTAACTTTGATAAAAAAAAAAATTGAATTAAACAGAAAAATGTCTAAAGATCTTCCGAAACACTTAACATTTTAAATTTTTAGTTTAATAACAATTATGATTTGATAAAATCCATATTTTCAAGTTTGTTTAAATTACAGTTCAAAAATAAATAAAATCACATTTTTTCAGTGTTTCATTGATCCATGTTATGATCTAAAGACATTTTACTGTCGAACTCAAATTTTTTTTTCAGCATTAAAATTAGAAATTTTAAATTAAATTATATTTTATTAATACTACTCTAAGTCTTTTGATCTAAAATCAATGGTAGTAGCGAAGCTACTCTTGAATATATTTTTTAAATACTAAATCACTTTTGGTTCTTTAATTTTAATTGTTACGCAGTCTCTCAGTTTTCTGTTCTTTCTGTTCTTCATTATTTGTATTTACCATAATGTCACAACCGTTACGCATCTCGTCTACAATAACTGATAACAATAATATTATAGGTTATTGAAATAATATTTTTTGTAGCACGCGTCAACTGTATTAAGTGAACCGTACGGATAGGCAACACAAACGACATCTACACATATATCCACGGGACTGACGAACACGGTGTAATATACTACTTGAAATATTACAGTTTATTATATTTTATATATAAGTACGTGTCCGATATTCAAGATAAATCATCACAACACTATTTTGCTGAGAGTTTTTTTGGGTCGGTTTAAATTTTCGTTGACAATTACATACGTTTTGTGTATGTCGACCGATTTAATATCACAAGTTATAACGACATTATTGATAAGAATTCTTGTAGCCCCCCCCCAACTTGGACATAACTTGGGGGACACGGAGTCAGGTTCTCGGCCGGCGACTTAAATACGCCTCTCATTATATTATGCTTCTATAGAGGTATAGTAAACGGGTAGTAGTATATAATGGGTATCCGCTAATGTTCGGATCATTTGTTTAATACACACTAATTACCCATACGGCACATATTATAGGTGTGTGACAAATAACGACATTGCATAATAAAATTTCATAAATGAGTTAAACGACTGCGCGTATACACTAAGCCACTAAGGTAATAGGTACTCATTATATGTACATAAATAATATATATACATATATATTTATTATATTATTATAATAGACAAGCGGAAGATTCGCCGAAAACACTGCAATGATTACGTAATGTCACACGCCGCGGTCACGAAGGATAAAGATGGGTAAATGTAAATCATTAGTGACTCGCGGGTTGTTTGTTAATATATACATTACGACGTACGACACTACAACGTACAGTGTATAAATGCATTAAAAAGCAATAATATAATATTTTTATCTTTCGTTTGCACGACGACACACACGTGATTTTATTACACCTTGGTATTTGTTCTATGTTTATAACCAAGAGGGATACAGCCACTAAAGATATAGTATACGCCGTGCGGACATTATACTCGTATAGTCGCTATCGTTAAATAATATACACTACACCGAGGAGTAGTAGTATAAAACATTGCGCCTTAATTGTTGAAAACACCCCAACGAATAAAGGTCTACTACAGTTCTACGCCAAATATAATATAAGGTTATAATGCGTATACGCCATACAGTAAGGATGTGACGTCGTCCTGTTAGTGACAAATATTATTATCACTTATCAGACCGATAAGTCGAGAAATATGAATCTACAATTAAAAATCACAGGCGACTAATGATGGATGAGAAACTTGATTGTCAAATTGCAAAGTAAAACTAACTATATCTCTGAACATTATTAAATGACAGATTTTTTACCGTACTTTACTCGTAACTCGTTTAAAAAAATGCTTTTACTTATGAAATTGTAACACTTAAAAAATAGTATCTTTCTCCTATCAAAGGCCTAAATATTAATTTTGAGTTGGAATCGACTTTTATTTTTAAGCGCAACATTTTTCAACCTATTTTAAAGACATTAAAACTTTTAATACAAATTTAAAAAAAAAATAACATTTGTTTCTAATTTATTTATACATACAAAGAGATATTTTCCAGAGCAATAAAGGACTAGACCGCTCACTAGAAGGCATTAGACAGACATTTTTTTTTATTTTTTATTTATATGGCCACGTTATTGATTATTCTCAAACACTATAAACAACCTAACCGGGTTTTCATAACACTGTAATAACTAGATCGATCTAACGCGTGATGTTACAGGAACGCATTATTTTAAACGCGCTCAGCACTTTTATGATAACCAGACGAGTGTACACATTTAATGGCAGAATAATAGACGAACACGTACATAATAGTCATAATGTACGTACATACATAAAGTTCATTACACCGAACTGACGGTCGTCGTAAAACAACACAATATTTATAAAACAATATATTATTAACTCCATCAGGTCGATGTTTCAGTAAAAAAATTCGCTCTCGTTCGAATCAATTATGGATTATTCCCAGTAGAAAGCAAAAATGTATGTACCTACCTATACTCAAAAATAGCCAATCTCTATACCAGCACATCATTATACTTTTATGATATGTACGTGTTTCTCCATGAAATAACCACATCACAAATCACATATATAAAAGCCAATTTCGCTTTGCTATGTGATCGAGTTTCAGTCGTTTCTCGCAGAATACTGCATAAATCAATTCAATCCTTTGACCCTTATATGTATGAAAATACACAAGCTAATAATATATTTTTTCAGCTATAGTAAAAAAAACATACGGTACCTACATGTATATTTGTATACTTTTCAGTTTTCATAATATCATTATATTATTCGTATGTCGTATATACCACTTATTAATGAAAACAAAATTAAAATACGATATTTTGGCGTTATCCGCGAATATCTGATACTATTTGATTCTTTGAATTAGGGTACTTGGACTGGATGATTATGATTTGTATGCATAATACATATTTTATCGACTTTTTTCATTTAACATAATATTATATAATATATTATGAATAATGACTGTACAACAAAAAACGTGTAGGTACCGAGTGGAAAAATTTATATTTTTTAAATACAACTATACGCTTTTTAATTTTTATAATAGTTATCATACATGGATGTATTATTATTTATTACAAAACAGTTAAATATTGATAAATCATAACATCATAATATTAATTAATGATACATATATAACACCGTGGATTGTGGAAATTAGATAATGTCTTTAATAGTTTAATGTTCATGAATGACACTATATTTTCTTGTATAAGGTAGCTATAGACCTATATGGCTATATTTAAGAATCAATCAAGGCAATTTGTTTGTTTTATTAATCAAAAATTTTAAATCACATATTTTCAATTATAGGTATTAACAATTTAATCATTCATATATGTTACGGTATACCTGTGTAACGCCTATTCGTAAACATAATATATAAGTAATACCTATACGTAATTCAATGCGTAACAAACCTAGTCTACAATGACAAACAATGATATACCTAGATAATGAAAATATTAATAATCAGTTTCAGCTAACAGATATTTATCGATATTTGTATCGATTTCCAAAAAAAAAGGATGGTTTCTTACTCTCTAGAAAATTTGATCTAGTCAATTTTTCGGAGGCTCAATAGTAAAAAATGTCTTAAAGTAAATTAAACCTTTTCGAAAAAATCGATTTTGTTTTTTTAGTGGAATTAAAATATATCGAAAATCTAGTCAAAAATTTTTTTTTATAAACGTTTAAAATTAGAATGTCAAAATTAAAATAACCACGAAAATTATAAAAAAAATATATATATTGAATTAATATAATAAATTAACTTTATTTTAATAATAAATTATGAAAACTAGAATATTATAATTAAATCAGAGAAAAAAATCCAATTTTCGTGGGAGGTTCCCAAAAATACATTTAATATATTGATTGGCACGTACTAACAACAAATTTCGGGGAGAGCAATTCCTCCCCCCCCTCAATATACTCACTAGGATGACAGACCCACAGACCTCCACACAGAATTCTTTTTCGTATTTAATGATATATCATTGAATTAAAATTTAACATATCCATGATAATGACCCACTCGACACCTAATGTACAGCAGAGCGATACCCACTTACCTAGCTTTTTAAATTATGTTTTTAACTTTTATTTTAACCTAACCCATTTAACATCTTTTAAAATAGCACGAATATAATAAAGTTAACTTATGTCAACAATTTGACAACAGTTAATAAATAAACCAAGATTAATATTATAGTTTCAATGTACTATTGCAAGGTTCTCTCTATACTTATGTATATATAGATACCCTATGGAAGCTCATATTTTATCTACAAAACAGTTATATTGTAATAAAAAAAAATTGAGAAGTTTAAGGCATTTAAATCTCTGACCATATTTATTTACAATAATAAAATTTAAATCCAATAATTTAAACAAAAAATTATTGTGTTAGTTGTTAAGACGCCCTGCTGTATTATATTTAATATACTATTTCGGCATACAGAGACGTCGTTTCGTTGAATCTGCTCCGATTGAAACATAAGAAATAAGATTACTATTATTAGAACTATTTTTTTTTATTTTTCCATAACGTCTGGCGCTCAGAACAGATATGTTAATTACCAGTATAACACCCATGACATTTATAAGTTAAAACTTCCGTAACCGAAAAGTGTCACACGCACTGAACATTTGGACGACTCGCCACATCATTTGCGTAGTCGTATTTAGGTATACAGAACGTTTCTAAATCGAAAATTTCCAATTTTAATAAAACATAATAACAATTTATACGCCATACAATCGTCGAAACGCAGAATAATGGGTAATTTAACTTAATACGAATACGGAATTGGTCACGCACAACCGTGATACGCTCGTGTTAAACAAAGAAAATGATTGTGTCTAATGAATGCTACTTTTTTTTCAGTGTATCTATGACGTGTAATTTAAAGTATTTATACTATACTTAACATATAGTAATAATTAAATCTATACAGTATACAATAGTCCCTAAATTAACAACTATAATATATTACTTATTTTAAGTTAATTTAATAAATTATTGATTATTGTATATATTATTGATGTAATATATTTGGCCGTGTACAAATAAGATTTAAAAAAATGTATTAGATAATACTTACAAGTACGTATACGCCTCACAAGATACTCAAATGCTTGTTAAGGCACTACGTGAGCACTATTATAATATTATTACCTATGTTATATGTATTTCAAAGTGCAACTAGTGTAAGTGTATATATATGTGATATGTTAGTGCATATTGTATATAATATAGATAATACAAAAACCAATTGTGAATGGGTGTAACTAGGGCGGGCTTAGCTCCTCCCCTTGAGAAAAAGCATTTCTAAATCCTACGGACAACTGTTTAACGGCCTCAAAAAGTTATTTAAAAATTTGAAACGTTTTCAATATGGAAAGAGCCAGTGAAACAAAACAGTCTAATACCTTGTGTATGTATGATGCGTTACATAATAGGTATATTTAATTTTTCTATTTAAAAACGCTAGCAAAGCAGTCCGCCCAATTCTCGTTTCGTATCTGTTCAATACTGTACTGAACGGTTTATAATAGTTAACTTAACTTCACAGTTTTTGCCCATAATATTTTCATCGACGACTGCATCGGTTCCAAGAGCTGCTGGTGTCGTTTTTAATAATTTTTCAAACAGATATAGCACACGTCATGGCCGGAATTAGGAAAAGGACACTGAACTGCAACTTAGGTGTCCCAAGGTTTAATAGTTAATTATATGGTAGAATTTAAGGATTACAATTTTATTAATTATTATTTGTATTATTAATTTAAGCACATTAATGATTATAATTTATTGACAATTTATATTTTCATAACGCTACTATCAATGACGAATTATGACTTTTAGTACCTACCTATAGGCACTGATTCTCTCTGACACCTCTAAAAAGTATAATACATAAAAAAGTTAAAGGTCTTAAATAGTAAATGGTGTGCACTTTTTTCTTTATAAATGTAATAACATTAATTATAAATAGGTACTAGTATTTATAATCAATGGTTATAATAATAAAAATAGAACAATAGCCGATAGGTAAATGATAACACGTAATTTTTAAGACTTCATTGTCAAATTTATAAACGTGTGTCAAAAAACAAAAATAGGTACACTTTTTTCAAGTAAAATATTTATTTTTTTTTTAGTTCCCCCAAAGGAATGACGCTTGCGTCTGGTGAGTGATTGCGTATATCAGGTCCTATAGGGTCGAATGATTAAATCTCGACATTGGCAACTACATAAAATAAATAGAAATTACTTACCCGATTTGATAGTTTTTTCCAATTTATTTTTCAATAATCAAAATCTGCCCTATTTATTTATTTGACACCCTCCCCCAACAAAATATTCCGCCTCTTAGAGGCATTTAATATAACTTTTTCATACACGAATAGTATCTACCACGATAATACACCCATTACACCTATCTAGGTAGACCTCTACCTGCGTGTTTATTTTTCGAGAAAATTGAAAATAAATTAGCGGCATGCGATAATAGCCGGGCAACTAATCGACAATATTGGATATGTTGCATGCCCGTTTAAATCGTTTGGATGAGACTATAATAATAACATAGTGATCGATGAAGGAGTTTGTAAATAAATATTGGTAATAGGTAAGCGTCCTGCCATCTAGTGTAGTGGACGGTAAACGAAAACCGAGCGTAGAGCATTCAAACCGCCGACAGATGGCGTTGTCAGTATGTCCGGACGCCAAATAAAAATACCCGATGCGCGTTTGAAACAACACCATTACGTATACAAATAATATAATATATTATTATAGATTTAATTATAATACGCCACCGACGACTACACGTGCCGCGAAAAAAAAGCGTTATAAATATTCGCGGCCGAGTGCGACTCCTAATTATTATGAAAATTCGGCCTTCGACCGATGACGGAGCCGTCGTTAACGACTCTAAATTATTATTATTATTATTATTACCATTGCTATTAGTTATTAGTGCTTATTATTATTGTGATGATTTAATATTGAAAAATATAAATGCGCCGCTCTTCGAACAGTTCGAACGAATTTCGGTAATTGTGTGCGTTAACCGCGTTTGAGGTTTTACAATATTATTATATAGAGTTGTTACCTTGTTGGTCGTGATGTGTATTAGGTATCCGTCTTCCTTCTTATATTTGTATATATACAATATTAATATATTATTATGATACACCAATACGCACGAATATTGCACACGTTTTTCCGCGTGAATTCAATGATTCGACGCAGACGGATTAACAAAACAATAATAGAAGGCGACGACTAGAAAAAATAGACATGATCGTTTTTATGCTATGCGGAAAAACATCCGATCATAAACTGTGTACAATATATTAATGTGTTTTTGGGTCCCGTTGTTCAAATGAAACTTATAAAAAAAAAAGAAAAAATCTCGTCGTGTCAGGTGGCACTACTGCGGAGGGTCTTCCTATCCAAATATTCAAATGTTATTTTCACTAATTTTGTTATCATACTTACTTATTATTGTAGAAATAGATTGAAAATATATACTTTTTATAAAAAAAATCCAGTAAGTATGTCAAAAAATACGATGAATTTATCGAGCAACAAAAATTCGGTTAACAAATTATCATTTGTTTATTTGTGAATATTGTTTGGTTGCCATTGCAAATGTTGTCGCGAAAGTTCGGTTAACGGTTAATCGCCTGTGTTAATTAACACCTGTAATGGTCAGAAAAAATTTGTCCGGAAAAATATGTTGTATCTCACACAAAAAACGTATATACATGTTGAACAAAAAGGTGAGTAAATTATCGAGTCTTACAGACTACACAATAAGTCAATAACGATAGTCGCAATAATATATGAAATGCATGAAATGGCCAATTTACCTGGAAACTATAAAAATTCATATCATGATGAAATTTTTCAAATAGAATCAAATAAATTTGATTCTAATTTGGTTATGGACTTATGATTGTCTAAAATATTTTGTTAAACAGAAAATTTGTTTGATAGAAGTTTGTTATATCAAAATTTTACTGTATAGTTAATATACAAAAGTCAGCATTTAACTAATCAATATTTTAAACTAAATTATTTTTTTTAAGTTTTTATTTTAACTAGTAAGTTAATTTTCTAATAAATGTTAACTTAACTAATTAAATTAAAAAATCAGTTAAATTAAAATCATGCTTAACTATTATATCTAAATCAGGTAGTTAAAATTGATTATTTTTTTTTTCAATCTCGTGTAGTTAATTTGAAATACAAATGAACAAATAAATATTCCGCCTTTTCAGATATTTTGTTGACACAAACGTGTAATTTATTAAAACATTACAGCTAGACGCTAGTAGGTATGTGCAAGAAGAAGGCATGATATGGAATTTATTTTTAAAATAATTTTTAGTTATCATTTTAAAAAAAATTGAAAGTTGTACAATCACTATACCTATTATGTGTGGCCCAATTTATGATTGCAAAAAATTAATAAGCACATTATGCTGAACTGAGTTAAGTTAATATTATTATGGAGACAATAATATAAATATTAACTTAAAACTTTTAAGTTAAATATATTGTGTGTTAAATATTAATTTATTTTAATTTGACCTCCTTAACATTGTCTTAGCTAACTCGAGTTCATTTTTTTCATTAACTTGCCAATCTCTACATGTACATAAATATACATAATATTATAATGATAATAATAAATGGCAGTCGCGAGGCTTGCATCACGCGCTATATAGTTATAATATTAAATACTACAAATGCCAAATACCACTTATGTCCTTTATTAATATAATGATTATAATCTACCCAGTAGTATAACACATATATGACATATGTATTATATCACACTGTGTCCATTGATTAAATATACTATATATTTAATCAATGGTGTGTCTATAGTACAAAATCGTAATTATTGCTTTGTTCATTTGTTGTGTAGGTATGGGTTAAGACTTAAGACGGTTAGGTGGAATATAGGTTATTAGGTATTAGACAGTGATATAGATACTCAGGTACTCATTTAGATGTAATTTTTTTGGTTCCTAGTAAGTATTTAAATTATAAAGCCCCCCAACAACCAAATAAATAATACTTTTTTATTATAGTGTACCTAGTATACTATATTTATATATACTTTTAATAATATTTAATAAAATAATATACCCATCATTGTTTCTGATTAATTATTAAATTATTTTATTATATCGTATAACATTATTATGCATCTAATTCATTATACTAGGTGTCTAGGTACTACATTTATTTAAATTTATTAATGAGGTAACTATAAAAAAAATTGATCTAGTATATAACATTAAATAATAACTACTTATATCACAGTTAAAATAATATAATATTATACTTATGGTTATAGCTATGTTAAAAAAAATATTACATAATTATTGAAATATAAGTTTATTGCTTAAAAATTTAAAATTGTAAAATGTACAATATAATAAAAAAAAGTATTATGTATTAAGTTAGTACGGGGCTTTTTTTACCGGATTTTTATATCAGGATTTTTTTTCGGGGCTTTTTTTCTGATTACCTAATTTAGCATCCTTTAAATGTATATGCTATTCATGGTTAATTATAGTTCATAATTGATAAATATTAGTGTGTATACAGTACAAAGCCATTATTATATTTTATATATGATTATATTGATTGGTGGTGTAAGTTGGGTACTTATTATGTAATCCGTGTACAAGAAACTAACTAAAAAAGGAGGCTTCCGCACCCCCCAGTGTTTTTATTGAAATTTCACTACTGGGTTATAGGTACATCGGTAACTGTATCAAGTGTATCGTATATTTTAGGTACCTACCTACTACAAGTATGACGGTCAAGTAGACTAAGTATACAGGGCGATTCTTATTCGCTGAAATAATAAATAAATTAATAACTCGTTTAAACATTTTTTGGGAAAGAACTAATGATTTTAAATTTTAGCCAATACGTAATGTGTCGAACAATACTACATGAAATATTGTTTTAAAATTTCTAAATAATCGCCAAGACCATACAATAGTATACAGCAACAACTATTAATATTAAAATATCTGCAATAAGCGAACATTTTATTTTAATTATTATGTGATTTTTTTTAAAAAAAAACTATGATTTAATCGTTCATTTATTTAACTCTAGTTTAGTTTTATCATACAATTTAAAAAAATCTAAAAGCTTTTAAGGTTAAATTATATTTAACTTTGATAAAATACATTTTTTTATTAATCCAATTATTATTTAACAATAAAATACCTTTTTATTAATTATAATATAATACCTATCTAATAATGTTTATATAAGTACCTATCATAGTTAATAGTTATGCAATTTTTTATTGTTATTTTGTTTTCTATACAATGTACACACATAATATTGATATCTTTGTGCGCCATTACATGGTTCTCAAGCACTATTTAACTAAAACTTTTTTTTTTTAATAATTACAATTTGTCATGAACCTTTTTTCATTTTTGGGAACGGGGTTTTTTGCAAAAAAAAGTTCCTGAGTTATGACCAATATTCGCAATATCAATGGTGAGCACTATTTTCCTGTTTTCTTTATAAGTACCTAACACGTACTAATTATATTTTACTAGGTACCTAATACTTTTTTTAGGTTTCTTATTATATTTTGTTTAACTTGATATATTCTAAGATAAAATTTATTTTTTCGTAATGTCGATGTAAGATTTCGAATATTTAATTTACAACGTATTTTATTTATAATAAATTAATAATTAATAACACTCAAAGTTTATGTTTTGAAAAGATGTGTGAAATGATAGGGTATAAAAGCGGTACAGTTGCACGCGTCTAAAGTTTTATCGTTTATTAATAAAAATCTATTAGTTTGATATTCGTTAAAACATATGCACTTAATGTTAAGTATCGACAATACCAAAATGTTTACAATATTATTCTGCTTTCGTTCAAAAATGAATCAAAACCACTTTAAAAAAAAAAATGATTAATTGGAGAATTAGTATTTGATGATAAACTTGAAATAAACATAAGTCTTTAAAAACAACTGTTATTAAATTATTAGAAATGAACGAATATTGACCAAAATATTAGAACGCGCTGTATACCTACCTATTATATAATTATACATAATAATATGGCACGTGCCATTTTCGTCGATTTTGTTGTTCGAAAACTAACAACTGGGAATAAAAAAGAAACGATAAACCGCCAACTGTGCATTTTAATAATATTTATGTATATGGCTACAGCGCTTGTTGCTGCTGCTGCTATTGTTGACGGAGAAATAAAAACTAAAACTTATTAGAAAAAAATTCGTATATTAAAATATTTAGCAGAACCGACGATACACGATGATGTTATAATATATTACTATTATTACGCATCACATACATTTTTTTTTTGCAAACTCAAACCGTGGTGTTGCGCAACGACGACCGGTCTAAGTTTGCACGGGCGTCGGTTTCCCCTCTGCATAATAATACATAGAAAATGCACAAAATCGCGCTGGCGAGAAGACGAAATCCGGTCTTTGGCGATTATATTCCGAATGAATGGACTTTGGTTGTAGGAACCATGTATCATAGTAGACACCCGGTGTGTATGTATATTATAATACAGCGTAGGCATCTCTTTCTACACACACACACACACACACACACACACACATATATGGGTGGGCGTAGTATTATAATAAACTTTATATACATACAATATATAATATACTATGTATAGGACATAGGTTCTGCTATATATTATTATTATTATTACTTATACATAGGTAGTATACACTGTCTAAGAAATCCGTATTATAATATACCTTATGGCTTATGGCATACGTAATATATATTATTATATAAAAGTGTAGTATATTGTCAGTGTTCCAAGTGGCTTAGAATAAGTTGTAGATAGGGGGGATGGATCACAATTCACAATATGTTTTAATATATAGTAGGTAACTATACTTACATATAGTTTAATAATATTCGATAAACTATCAACAATCCATATCTATTCTATAGAAATCTATAATATTATACTGTTATATTAATTATTAATAAATTAATATTATATATTAATTACCTATACAATATAATAGTACAACATTATTAATAATGACTATCGTCAAACAAAGAAAGAATATTTTTATTATATCATTTATAGTGAGTAAATAGGTATAACCGGTAAATAAATATGCTGATAGAGCTTTTCTGTTGTTCTTTGGAACAAAAAAGTAATTTCAATATTTTTGCAGAAAAATATATTTAATTTGAATTTATAAACTGTACCCTTTTTTAGCTCTAAACCACAATGTACAAAACCATCAAACAAACAATTACTTTGTATTGTAGTTTAAATTTATACAGAACATTTTGAGTAAAAACAAAACTCTACTAAGCAACGATCTATATAAGTGATAGGCGATCGATGGCTCCTTGCGTCCCCTCCCCTTTGGATTCTAATCCAGATATCTGCTATTTGGTCGCATAAATATTACATCAAAGTATATGATTTTGGGCAGGACTAAATTTTATTCTTCGATCGCCATGTTTTGAAAGCACTAACTATTACGTGTCGTTTGTGTTCGTCATCGTCGTCGTATACTCAATACTATCGTGGTATATATAATATATAGTATTATACTTTTTTATACAATATTATTATTGTCTGCCACCCAAGACTCTGTGCTCGGAATACAATTTACAGACGACGGAAACCGTTGATTAGAATTATGCAGTATTTATAAATTTATAATCGTGTATACGCTAACTTATGTACGCGCGATCGGAATCATAACGACGATGGTAAATGGATAAAACGTCTATACGTAGACGTATATATTATGTACTATGAAGGGTTAGTCATCGGTTCTCGCGAAGACTAGCGCATAAGCACATTGCCTATTGTTAGTGGACACGTCTGATCCGCGGACATATAATAATAATAATCAACCGGGAGGACCACGACACTACGGCAGAATTCGTAATTTTTATTGACGGGTGTACTTTCATAACGTAATTTCACATGGCCAAACCCGAAAAACGCGTTGCGGGACACAGGAACACATTTGACCGATCCTCCGTTTATCGTTTCCAATTCGTATACATGACTAATGCTTAACGACATTGTTCAGCATACGCGAGTCAAGGACATTTTTGTCGACCAAACAATAGTATGCATTCGTCTAATTTTTAATAATAATAATAATAATAAAAAAAAAATACCAAGTAAAATGTTTTGAAAATACGTACTTATATTATGTATTGTATTCTACGATTTAATATCCACTGGCTCGTTATCGGTGTTTTAAATATAATATGCTCAATATATTTTAAAACTCTTTTCTCGATACGTCTGTATTCTTTTATGATATTTTTTTATTACTTATATATTTTCCATGTAGACGAACTACTATTTCACTCCATTTGTCATTATCATAAACCCATTTTATGAATGGAATGGTTCTCGCTTACTATATAGATACCTTGTGCAAAGAAAGTAATATTATTATTGAAAAAAAAAAGTTTATATGCAAAATACAACAAATAGCGTTTTTAAACTAAATATAGGTACAATATATATATTTACCTATATTTAAATTAAGTACGTACCTTGTAAGTACCTACTTATATGTAATATAATAATGTAGGTACCTATGTTAGTCACTTAATAGGGAGCCCGAAGCTATATTATATCATGATACGTCTATGTGTATATATTATACTTTTAATCAGTTTTTCCTTTACATTAACCTATTATAAGTAAGTTTTTTATTCAAGGCGTCTTGCCGCATTTATACTTGCAAATAATTTTTTTTTAAATTCGTTGTTATTAAATAAATTACTTCTTTGTATAGGATGATCACGTGTATAATATGTATTTTTTTTTTTTGCATTTAACTAGTCATTTTGTTTTTGTTTTGCCTGTTTAAAATGTTGACGTATCCGGCAATTCGTTGATCTGAAAATTATATGTTAAATTATTTCCCTGAATGAATTCATAGAGTTTTTTATACATCTTTTCGAATTTCAAACAAAATTATACAGTATACTTATGATTAAAACGTATAACTTTTAACAAAATTAACTATATAATAACTAATTTAACTTTTAATTTTTTTGGAAAATATTTACTTTTATATTGAAATTATTTTAAATCACGCGAATACCGCAAGTATTATATTTTATTTTTTGAAAATATAACAAGACAATAGATACTCTGTATATATTATATATATATATATGTATTGTATGGAGATAATAATTATTATAAAATAGTTAAATTATGTATTTTATAATATGCACTTCTAATAACGCGTACGTAATTACTATTTTTCTTCGTCGCTGAGTCGAGGCGATGAAAAATTATAACACCACGCACCTTGATAATAAATTATAACGTACGCGTGATTAATATTAATAATTGTTTAATGATCTCGATAAATTTTATACAAGAACCGAGAAACGTGCAATTACGACGAAACAGAAATAAGATAGAACGTATCATATTATAATGTATATAATGTATATTATAGTATATACACAATATATATCTTATATACCGTTTGTATTATATTCAACAGTGCCGTAAAAATTTGCAGGAGAGGACACTTGGGGCACGTGCCTTATTCCCTCCCACTGCGTAACTATAATAATTACAGTTATTTTTTTTTCTTTCTTTTGCACACAACTACACAACTATAATGATACATAGTATTCTACAATATACTTACACATTGATGAGAATAAATTATATGCATGCGTATTTACATTTGTTCAGTATGCTAGAATACACGTGCAGTTGTACTAGTCAGTTATATACTTGTATATGAAGTTGTATATGAACTCTATACATACTATATAGTATAATTGTCTACTGCAAGGGATAGCCAAAATACTTTTAAAATTGTATTAAAATAATGAATGAAAAATTCATTAATTTTTATCGAATAAATACGAGATATTATTAATATAATAACAATTATACAATTTTAAGTTGACAATTGTCTTTCAAAAGGCAAGTTTTTCAAAATGTTATTCTGAAACTCTGAAAATACATTCAAAACATTCATTCATCTAAGGGATTCAGATTTCAGGAACGCTTCAAACTTGTATGAAACTTGTATTGTAACAAATTAAAACTTTCTTTATTAATAGCTAGGTTGTATGAAAAATGAAAAGTAAAATTCAATAAGTATATACTATTTACTATAATATTACATAATAGATTATGTCGTTATTAAAAATACTGAATACATTATTGAATAGAAATAGTATTTAATTATAAAATACGATTATATTTAAAATACTTACGCAATAAGCGTTATAGTACTTGGTAGTTAGTATGTATATTATATTATTACTGGTAAAAATGTAAACAGCTCAAGAAGAAAAAATGATTTTTAACCAGTGGTTTTTTCGTCATATTCATTACAACCACTATTGTATCTGTATTGCGGGATATTGGAAACTCCACTATCACACAGTCCGTTTAGAGCACCTGCTCTTATCTGTAATATATAGGTAATATTACCTATGTATAATTAATATCGTATTATTGTTGTTACATTATTTATTTCACCAGTATTTATGTGTATATTCATATGTCATAGATTCCTACTATGGCATTTCAATTACATTGTTTGCTTATGTAATTTGAATAAAAATATAGAAAAGATTTACAAAAGTTTCTACTATTCTGTTTTTAAACACATCCGGCACAATGCTGCGGATCATTGTAAAATATATTTAGTAATATAATAATCGAATGATGTGCTAACCAGCATAAACTCCTGACAATGCGATACCTGCAGCAGATACCTAGGTAGTATAGGAACGCCTACGTTTTAAAATGTGTCCCAAGACAATTACCGCGCAGATTACCAACCATATCGAAATCGAGAAGGAAGGATTATACATTACGACATTACCATTATTATTATGTTTTGTATAACACATCAACGTATTAGAAATTAGAATGCATGTATATTATGCAGTCGGTAATAATATTACATGTATAATAGGTAACAAGTAGGGTCGTCCTAAATTCGTATTTACAAGTGCTTTTAAAATAATTATCTGTTTTACTATTCATATATTAATTTATTCAAAATTAACGAATTTCAGAAGAATTAATCATATCTTTAGGTAATAGTAATACAAGACATATTGTAGTCTTTGGATTACACAAAATAAGTCATAGCAGCTAAAGGTATTGATAGTTCATGGAATAAAACAAGCTCTATAGGACTTTCTTAAAGTTTACTGTACCCTCGCCGTTTCGTACTTTAACCTGGCTGCGTTTACTCCATTATAAATCTTTCTAAGAAATATTTTTGTTATTATTTTTAATGTTATAAGATTCTCCAAATATTTATTTATTTTTTTTTTTTTGACCACGAGGGCTATGGCTTACCCCCTGCTCCTCCAAAGTATGTATATTTATAATGCAACCACCAATAACTGAATCTACGGAAATTGTTTAAATAACATATAATATACATGTTATATTATTATCCCTGGACTCGAAACCGGAAATTTCTTTTGAATAAATTCCTCGCAATGCCTTACTCAGGGTCGATAGTGTTTGTATCTATACGATGGTTGTTACTTGTTACGTATATATACATAGCACACCGGCGACTATATTACATTCGATCGTTTGGTACGATGACGTTATGTAAAATTTCGTCGACTGCTCGCGTATATCGCAATTCTCTCTCCCCCGCGCGTTTGCGGTGTTCTTGAAAGCCTTATAACGTTCACATAATATATTAAATACGCGTGCACCTACCTAGTTTGAATATTGCGTAATCGCGATATAAAACGGCGTCCCTATTTGCCAGCGAATCGCGTATAGGTACGCGGCTACGCCACAACACGCAAATAATAACATATTAGAATATATATATACATGTATTGTAGCTTATATATTATATACTCCGAGACGGCATCTATCGTTCGCATATTATTATAATATTATAATATTGTACGAGCGCCGGTGAGTCGGTTTCACAACGCCAGGCTTTCTTCAATCTCTCCGAGATTAAAATTTAATCGGGTTACCGATTATTTCTTGCCCTTGGCATCAATATAATACATAAATGTATATGGGTACCCGTGACATTCGAGTGTACTACAGTGTGCGATGTATTTTCGTCGAACGTACCCGAGTCGTATGATAATATATGTATTATATTATATTATTGTAATAATATACGCACACACGTCATTTGTGCGGTGTACACGACGCCGCGCGATTCTCCGGCCGACAATATTGGAAACCGAACGTTGAAAATATTGTTGTGATACATACCTATACTGTGTAGGCTGTTACGACGTGAGATAGTAAAAATATTTACTGAAACATAAAACCACCAGTGTACGGGCGTATTTTGCACGTATACGATATCCCGATGAAAAATGTAAACTTATATATTTAGGTATATAGCTAAGCCACATTATTTAGGTATATTCGTCTATATATAATTATATCCGTACATGATGATGATGTATCTGCAGCTGTACGTTTATTTCACGCGTGCGTTGTACTTATCATTACAACTACTATTATTTTATTTCTCTCGAGGTTATTTCCATATACAAATAATATAAGTAATATACCTGATATATATAGGTATATAAAATTATCCTATAGAACTTGATACACATTATTATATTATTTGTGTGTAATGAAATACATTTATATTAAATGTAATAACATAATAATATAGTGATACATATATTTATAAGGACTGTGCGTTGACTCGTAATAGCAGCATATATCATAAATAGCACCTATACACCCATAATAACACAGATATTATATTATCTGCGTATTGTAGTTTTTCAGTAGATATTATACGCACATAGTTATATACTTGTTTAGTAAAACACGAAATTAAACTATCCGTCTAGCCTCCTATACCAATCACATAAATAATCATTTAATAAAGAACTAAAGTAAAGTGTCTCTATTATTATAGCGGAAATTATCGGGAATTAAAATGTATTCGTTATTAATCAGTGTTCGTAAACAAAGGTTCAACTACATGTAAAGGCTTTGTTTAATAAAATCAAATTTTGTATCAGTTTTTTTTTATTCCGTCCTATAGCAGGTACTTCACTCAATAGTAATCCCTATTATACAAGGAAATAAGTATTTATGAATTATGATGACATTCTGACGTGTACCCACCACTTGTCACTTGAGTCTTGAGTCTTTTAATCTCTTTGGTTTTAGTCGTTTTAGATAATAAAACTTTAAATGCATCTCGAAAAAAATTGTCACGTACTTAACGATTTTTTTTTTAAAATTATAAATGCGTTATAAATATAATTATTTTAATATTAATAGTAACATTAAAATCTAATGTACTAAGACTAAGCTAATAGTACATACTAATATTAATATATATTGTAATAATTTTAAATATATTAAGTACACGTTTATAGAACTATAGAAGTACTTGGTACCACCTCTATGTGTAATGTGTATATAATAGTACAGTTAATATTAACACTATTTTTGACTACTTATTAGTTATAAATTGAAATTTTCTGTATCAATTCAACATTTTGTAAAACAAACAACAGTATTAAAGTATAAGAGCATGTAAGTTATGTGCTAACTATAGCTTAACTATAGTATAACATTTCACAATTGCCATCAATCAAACTATTTCATTCAGTAATGGCCAGTATGGCAGTATTTTGCCGAGGTCGAGGGTAAGGGAATAAAGAAATCGTTCTCAAAAACTTATATCTAATTTGAGAGAAAAAGAACTTGAAGGACTATCACTATCTAGGTGTTGTTTTGCTACCAAAAAGAGAAATATGTCAAAAAAGATGGATAAGAATCATTTCTATAGGTACCTACTGATTACATTATATCAACATCAAATATATATCCCACATAGCCTCATAGCTAGATGAGTCTTTCCATACAAAAAATTTATATTCCGCTCTCGTGAAGATTAAATCCATTTATTTTGTTTATTTATAACTTATTCGCGTACGCCCTTAAAATAAAAATAAACTTATATATTATGTACTTATATAAATATAAAATATCACCTATATTAAGCATTTTTATAGTACCTACCAATTATTTTTTATTTATTTTTTTATCAATGAATTGATAGAATAATATTGTAAAATATACTTGATATACCTATACATTTGAGGGGTGCATGGAAAGACTCAATTTCCCTCCCTCCTTCTAATCATACAGCCAGTACTTTGTTTATAATTTTTTTTTAAATAAGGCAAATAATTATTATCAAAATATAAAAAATTATTTAAAATGTTGTTTGCATGGTATACTGTATTCCTGATAAAGTGATAAATTAAATTACATTATAAATACGAATCATTGATTAATACGATTAATACTCTAAATGACACGGAGTCACGGACTATGTTAAATTACAATAATCTATGAATAATTAATGTTTTTTATAAAAAAAAAAATGTGATACGGACATACTTACACTTAAATACAAATATGTTTTAATTTTGATAAATATGATGGTGATGTAGCCGGCCGCGTATTTTATTTTCACAAAATTATGTGAGATTTTAATCCCGCAAAAAAAATCTGATTTTTACGCTTATATTATTATTGCATCTATAGGTATTAGATTTATATTATAAGTACAAAAAATGTACAAACAACTTACATTCAATCGTGATTTGTGTTGGTATTTTACTGATCGATCAAATTTCAAAAATAAATTTATAAATTTGTAAACTTTAATAAAAATTTAATTTAAAAACACAATTCCTTGCTTTACATTGAATTAAAATACGTCTAGTACTTGAAATATATAAATAAGAATATTAAATATGAATACATATGCAACACATTACATAGTACCACCGTCCACCACCAACTTCCGTAGTATCTATCCATTCTAGTTACACGCACTAATTATCGTTATTTATTACTTATAGCATAACGATAATTTATTTTAGTCTGCAAAATATATAAAATATTAAATAATATATTTTTGTACAGTTAATAATGTTTAGCGAAATATTCGTTTTATAGGAGAATAGGGATTATATTAATAATTATAACATAAATAAATATTGTTAAAATTCTTTTATTCATAAAAGATAATATTTTTCTATTTTATTTATTTTTATTTTTTATTTTCAGATCCAGAATACTCTTCCGAACATGTCGGTAAGTCACAAACATAATAATATTTGTTAAATAATTGATCTTATGTTAAAATAAATTGGATATTATTATCATAAGTTATAACAAATTTTGTTATAGATATTAAAAATTATTGTTTCTATTTCTATTTAAAGATAATTAGATGTATCACGTATGTGATCAAAGTCAGTTTTGATGCAAGTATTTTTTTTTAAACATGACATAAAATGAATATTTTGAAGAAAAGTGCGTAGGCATTAAATATAGAAATGTTACATAAGTAAATCAACATGTGTATTTGTAGATTTAAACAAGTTATTACCTAACTTGGTTAATTAGTTTCTTATTATTTAGATAAACGTTAAATTGTGAAACATAAAAATGTAAAAATATCATTATGTTTAATGGTTATTCTATCAATAATTAATTGTATATAACTATTACCTGTAATCAATTGCGCAACTACCGAGAGGGTTCGGACTGTCGATCAATGCAGGGCTCTCAATATTAACTGACATAAGAGGCCCTACAGGCCAAACCAACAATAGGTTAGGTATTTCTGTATTTTATTACAAATTTTGCATCAAGTATAAAAATCACAATGTTTCTATACATAAAAGAATTTCACGAAATACGATCCAATGGAGTAAATATTAATTATAATAAAGTAAAATTATCAAACATAATGGAGAAAAATATGATATAAGCATACATGGAAGATATTTTTGAAATGGATATAAATTAATAATTATTAATTATCGTGGTTGTGAATTTTCTTAACATGGTTGCCCAATGAGTAAAATGTAAAAAGATAAAAATATAATTTTCTCTAAATATTATTATCTATTTTTTTTGTTTAAGTTTCTAATTCTTGGAATTACAGTTGGCCAGTTGACATTATACTCTTAGTACTTAAATACCTATAACAAATAGAAGATTTGGAATTGAATACGCTACTTTTTTACGTAAGATACCAATCAAAAAACTCTTTCAACAAAAAAATAATCTTTAAAACTTAAATAATATTATGTTTAAACGCTAAGTACTAACTAATAATTAATAATATTACATAAAATATGTATATGTTATATATATATAAATAATATACATTATTAATTAGAAAAATTTAAACTAATTTTTTTTTTTTTTTGAAAAAATTTATATTAATTTGTTATCGCGAAATATGTTAGTATCCTATTAATCAACAACTTAACGACTCCAAATTTTGTAATTTTGTTTATAAATATAAATTTAAAAACTAAAAAAAATTATTAATCAGGGCCCATTTATTAAGAGTGATACCTAGACGGCCAGACCCCAGTTTAACTAGTTTATAAATTATACTTTGTAAAGATTTTGGTTGTATCTGACTTGTTTACTAATATGTTTCTATTAAGCAGTTTATTAAGTGAATTGCATATATACATAACGCGAGTATATTTATGTATCTTATAATGTTATAATGAATTACAAATCTGTTAAATCTGAACACTCAAACTTTCAATTGGGGATTTCTATGACGCAGATCGCAGGTTAAAAAACAATTATCTTTGATTTAATACGTAATAATCAAACCCAATGCCTATAATGTTTGCATTTAATATTAATTATTATTTACTAATTTACTATTTAGGTTTATAAACTACACAATTAATACAACTTGACGTTGTTTAAAATTACGTTTAGATTTTTTTTCAGATTATGTATAAAATATGTCAAGTAACACAAATCTCATACTTTAAACTAATCTACCTTACTGTATAATAATAAGTAATGATAAATAAATTAACGATTTTTATGTTGAAACTGTGTAAATATATAATTTTGCATATTGGACAAATCTGTGATTATAATACAATAAATATCAGTATATCACAACAAAATAAATACTGTCTGCCTACTTTTAGAAATGTGTATTAAAAAAAAAATGCACACCCGTAATTATTACATTTTATGAGCCAATGATTATTTTATAAAATTGTAATTTAATTTTGTTTTCATCAGGTGATTAACATAAAACCTAGTACCTACTAAGATTTATAACGTACCTACATAAAAATTTAAAATTGAAACATTTGAAACGTATGTTGACACTTTTCCACAAAATACTTCAACTGATTACTTAACATAAAACTTAATATATGAAATTAAATATTAACGTTTATTTTTTACATCATTTCCTATAGTAACACTGGATGATTTACAAAAAAAGTAATCATAAATACAATTAAATAGCAACAAATTTATTTTCAAATCGTAATACTAAATTAAACACCGTGATTTAACTAAATAGTTTAAATTACTAAGCTTTATGATCTAAAACGTCATCAATTTTTTTTATGCGCTTAGTATAAATAATTATAAACAACAAATAAATATAATACTTAAACAGTTATACAGTTACATCAGAACATTATTATTCATATATAGGTAATAAGTACCTACTCAGAAACATAATTTAAAAAACTCTTTGGTTATTTTATTATAGATTTATAATCAACTAAATATAATATTTTAAACCATTGATTTGATTAGTCTTTTTAGTTAAAACTTATATATTTTAGCAAAACCAATTTTTAGCTGTAGTTTGATATAATCATATAAATAATAGGTAAAACTATGAAATTGTATTTTTAATTTTATTAAAATTATTGTCACGTATTTGGAATTTGGATTACTGTAAAATTGTATGCATATCAGCTTACAAAAAATATATTTATTTCAATATACAATAAGATAATCCAATAAATAAAAAACAACAGGTCAAACTAAAAAATCATAATTTTATTTAAAAAATCCTTCTTTCTAATGATTGGAATCTTATTAGGTAGGTACTAGGTAGGAATTGATGTATTTTTAAAACCATGGCATGTAGATACATAAATATTTGTTATTTTGACTGTCCTAATATCATAGTCAGCTTCATTTTTTTAATGATTGTTCAAGTTAAGTCATTATACTCAATTTTATTTTAACTTATTGAAACAAAAAAAATAATTAATGATTAATTGAATATTCCAGACAACCCGTATTATATTATTATCTATAATTGAACAATGACAATAGATAACTTTATATATATATTTATAGTTCCTAGTATTATGGTTATCATTACGCCGACCCATAGGTTGTAAAACTCTTTATTAGGTGACAAAATGTCTTATAACAAAACTCAAAAGTAATCATGATAATTATATATTAAAATCATAATAATCAAATAGCCTGTGTCATACCATTGAGTACATATTTTTTATAATATAAAATAATACCTATATATATATATATATATATATATATATATATATAAAGTTACTGAATGGCAGTCTTATATAATTATGTTTTTATAATAGACTTACGGAGCCAGGTTTATTTTATTAAAGATTGATAGTTTAATATTGCATACAATTATAGTTATAAAGCTCTAAGTTCTTATTTATAATTAATTTATATTATATGTAAAGTACCTAAATTATATTGGATTTATTAATTATGGATTTAAATAATTTTATTTGTACTTTTTCTCTTTTATGGAAACTATACAATATAAAATAAATTATAATTACCTAACCTCAGTTATAATCGCATCCTCAGCCCCACCATTATAAATGATACTGTTACGAAATTAACCTCTCTTATTCATGAATGATCATCATAATGGGATATCAACAACGAACGCTTTATCCTGCAGTAAAATACTAGACCCTAAAAAATTATATTAAATCTCAGTTTATGCAAACGTCACTATAAACATTTTTAAAAATCTTCTCCATGCAAACGTCCTAATCCAATGATTCCAAAGCCAATTTACAATAATTTCACTAAAAATCCTTCATATCACTTCAAGAAGAAATTACGTAGAAATCTCATGATTAAACTAATCACTGGAATTCCGTTAAAGAATAATAATTTTCACACACACACAAAGCACTATTAATTATCTTTTTTTTTATAACTTATGGTTATTGTAGGTACTATATTATGTATTCATATTTATAATATATTTAGATCTTACGCAGCATTTGAATGTAATTATTATTTCTTATTAACTACAATTAATTGTTAATTCATTTTTGTGAAGGCATTTAATTGCTTATTATTTAAAAAAAATAAAACTACGTATTTGTTATTTATTGCGGTACGAGGATAAATTTATTTGTTTGTAAGCTTTTAACACACTCATTGATAATTAATGGTTAAACTAGCTACCTACTATTTGTAATGGTACAGATGAATAAATCATGTTACTAATTATTACATTGTTACTGCACACACGTAGGTACCCAATACAACGATTACATTATACTAATCACTACTTATACTTCAATAATCTCAATAATTAACACGTGCAATCAAACATCAATAATATAAAATATTAACAGTTTTCCAATGAATCCACAATATGTGATATTTAAAATTTAAATAAATTCTTTAATATCGTCGAAAATAACATATATAATAAAATATTTATATTTTTTGACATAATGACATCAATATAATTTGCACTGTTTTAATCTAAACCAAATGTATGTACATATATGTGTAAATGATTGTAAGTTATTCCCTACATTCTATAATTTAGAAATTATTTAGGTTTTAAACAAAATTTCTAATTTAATTAGAAATTAAAAATTAATCAGTTTTTATTCAATATAATATTTCTAAATTTTAGATAAAAATAAATTTATAACGACATATGATCAATGATAATTTTGATACACAATAGATCATTATGTACTTATAGTACAGTTTAAGTTATTAACTAATCCTAAGTGTCGTAGTATTTATATATATATCAAATTACTATTCGATTATACTATTGAATTAAATGGTTTTGTATTTTTAACAATGGTTATTAAAATAATAATAATAATAAAAGTATTTAAACTATTAGAATTACCTACAAGTTATTTGGTTGTTAGTTAAACGCGTAAATCAAATAGTACTCATAAAATTATTATCGATATAATATAATAGTTTTTCTCGTATCTAATATGTACAAATATATTATAATACTAATATAGTACTATATTTATGTTAATCTCAAAATATAGTAAAAAGATACTCTCGCGACCACTACCCCATAGAGTTACGCCAATGCAGAGTATGCAGATAAGTATTATTGCTCTTATAAAAACACAATAAAAACTATTATATGACTTTTGGACTGCATCTCTCGATAACAAAACATTTAAATTAGTGAGAAACGTTATTTTTTTATATTCTAACTACATTTGTATATAGTCACTATAATATATACATTAGTAGGTAGTAGGTACTATACATTTATACTTCCTGTACGGGCTGTCTGGTATTATAATATTGAATATTATTAAAATTTAAAAAATACCATTAAATACCATTATATAGATTAACATAAAATAATCAATTTTAATAACATGTGTATTATTACTGTAGATTGTTTAAAATTAAACCGTAGTACCTATATAGCACATACGACCTACCACTTGATAGATAACTGTTATATACCAGTTACAGACTCTACCTAATCACGATCAGTAGGTGGTGATCCTCGAACTCGTAACCTCAAAATAATTAATGTCACTGAAATATCGTTGAATAATAATAGATATAAAAATATATCTTATCATTATAAATATCTAACGTATAATATTCAGTGTTCGTACACAACTGTTCATATTATAAGTTGTAGTAAAAACGATATTGGAAAGTTTTAAATTTACAAACCCTTCAGCCCACCACCCTCAACGAGATTTTATTAGCTATCTGCACATTTGTTTTTTTTTAAATACATAATAACTAGTTGTATAATATGAAAGAACACCGAAGGCGTATAACAGACACGTACATAGCACGTGGGTTTAATAAAGTGCTGAACATAGTATTATTTTATTTTTCTTATACAAAACACAAAACTACCAAGACAAGCAATGAAAAAACATAAATCAAGGTTTCTAACAATTGATATACTTAGTCAACTGATTATATATATATATATTATATATAAGTATAATTTGAAATACTTTTTATATTTATTTAATTTTTATAATAATTCCATTGACAGACGAGTATAATTAACTTCAAAAATAAAAAAAACGATTATAATATATCGTAGATGTAAAGATGTGATTTCAAATAAAGACATAGGGATGAGAAGCCCTGAATAATGTGCGTCTGGCAGTACACGCGGACAAAGCGCGTGAGAGGAGGGAGACAGAAGAGAGGAAGTTAGTGACCTGCGGAGAAGAGTCGATGATCCCGTCTGCGCCATTATATACTAACGAAGGAAAAAATGCATAAAGAACTTATTTTAGCCCCAAGAAACGTACATAATATAAATATTTTACAAACGTAAATATATTTTTCCCGAGGCAAACCACTATCTACAAGTATTTATATTATCAAATCCTGTCGACTAAACATCTACTGAAGCGGTTAACAATGTTTTTTGTTGAATTAAAATATTATAATGTTTTCGATTAATCGCAAATATCATCAGGAAGAATTTTCATAAAATAATAAAATTAGCATTAACTAGGTATTGGATTTCAAAAAAAAAAAAATATATATATATATATAATTCACGCTAAGAAATATTATGTACACATAATTTAAAAGTGTTTTAATATAATATGTGTGTATTATAGGTACACTCAAAATACATACTACATACCGTAATATAGACTCCAAATTTAATCCAAATATTATAAATTCACATGTTTTTGGATGAAACTCATGAATTATATAATATTAATAATTAATATTTGTATTAATACTTAATAACCGTTAAGGATTTATTTTCTTTTTTAGATGTTCCAAACGAAGGAGTATACATGGTGTGCGGTGTCCTCATCGCCATGGTGCTTGTCGCTGTGATAATAGTAATACTAGCGGTTACTATAAGGTGAGTTGAAAATGTTACATGAACATGTTATTTGTATTTTCGAAAAGTGCTTTGGTCTGTCGATGTAGCGAATATTTATAAAGAACAAGGGTTTATATAGTACTTTGAGGAAACATGGTTGCGGCGCCGGACGAGACCCGTACTGGAGATCCTTGAACCTTAAGAAATCACACACACACGCACGCGCATTCTTACAGAACATTAACACACTCACACGCATGCACACATTTACAGACATATACACGCACACACACAAACTTTGTTCTTTGTTCAATAGATGATATATATATATATATATATTTACTGCGTTTAACCCAATGCGCACCTCAATGAGTGCATACGAATCCATTTACTATAATATACCAGCCTACAATATAATATATATATATGTAGGTATTCGATTTAAATGCAAAATTAACGTTAATATTTAAAATCTCGAGGTCCGGGAGAAATCGGGTCAAATTATTCATTTCTGTGCACACCATCAATGCCAGGGTCGGACCGGGTTATCCGCAGATGGTGCATCATAATCGTAAAAACTCATCTAATTTATATATTGTATATATAAATAATACCTATAATTGGCAAAAAAAACTTTAAATCAGTTGATTTGTACGCTTATAAAATAAATATAGGTACACGTTGTCGGATATGGAAGAGCGTCAGTCGTGTATCACGTGGCATACTAGTCACATTACAGAGAATTCTTATGATTTACCGTCGTAAAAAAATAACATTTATATTATTATCATATCGAATTTTCCTCAGAATTTTCTAAAGAAAATTGTTTTTATTAAATTACAGTAATTTGTGATAACTTTTGTAAATTAAATTGGTTTAATCTCTGACACGTAATTACATATTATATATGTATTATAAATTAGGAAAGTACTTATATTTATTTCGGTACTTATTTGACGCTTTATAATATAACTATAATATATTTATTCAGGTAAAGTAACTATCTAGCATTATATATTTTATACTTAGGTAGGTAGTCTAAAAAATATATTGTATTATGTTCTATCTTCTTATATAATTTCTTGTAGATGATGCAAACATGGTCAATATTGCATACGATTGTCTCAGAATTAAAATTAATCAATTCTCTATAATTTATTTAATAAATGCGTTGCACAAACATTTAAATAAATTGCTTAATGATAAAATTATACTAGAAAACATTTGATTGTTTTATTCAAATAATAAAGGCTTTTCTATTAACACTCGACATCTTAATACGATATGGCCCTGGTCATATGACAACAAACCTTATTTTCTAATCAATGCCAGTCCGTATAGACCTTGAAAATGTAATTTCGGAAATGAATTTTGATCTGATTCTATATAATTTATAAATGATCAGGATATTTTGTTTTCTAGAGGTCTACCTCTCTAATGTTCATTTATTCAATGTTTTCCATTACATTATAAATGTCACCGTGATTGACATTTTGGCTACAGTATTTCATTCACCTTGAAAACTTATAATTTTTTTCGATATGCAAACACGACCACGAACAAAACCTGCAGCATAAGCTTTATCTGTAGCTGTTACAATATAATAATAATGTACCTATAATCTATATACTGTATAGGTATCTCATAAGTAATAGGTATACCCTTATGTGAGATCATAATATTGTTGTTGTACCTAACTAAGGAATTTAATTTCAATCTTTATACATTAATGTTTTCCTTGCGTTGCATACATCGGTTTTACTATAGTTATCCAATTATAAATCAAAACACCATATATATATATATATATATATATATATATATAATATTACTAATCACTTGTTTGATTCAAAGTTTACAAAAAAAAAATAATTCCTGCACTACATGTACAGTGCCAATGTGGAAAATACTAAACAGTAACATCGGTTTCCAAGAATTAAAATGATGTAATGTATGTCGAGTTACTGTTCAATAAATGCATTTCAATTATACGAGTATACTATATAATAATATATAATATTAATGTCTAATTCACATGCTGTGGAGAAATTTTATTTTTGTAAGATTCCGGATAGATTTCTAGCCACTGATGGACGATTTCACTTAGCTAACTGAGTATGATATTCAGTCCTTGATGATCTGTTTATGGTTTAAATACAAAATAAAATATATAATATTCAGGAAGTTCTATTTGATTTTGACATAAATGTAGTTATTAATAATAAAATTGTTATTTAATTTTCTGTACATGATTCGCTTTCTAAATGTACCTACATTATTTTGAATCAAAACAGAATATTATATACAATATACTGCTCGTCGGGTAATCATGTATTATAATTTTTGTAATTAGATCAAATAAATTATTGTACATTTAGCAAACTATCTTTAATCAGCATCCGATGACTTGGCAAGAATAACGAAAAGTTCAGAAATATATTTTATCTCGAAAATGCGTTTCAAAAAGTACGTCAGTATGCACGTGTGCAGGCGGCCGATTCAAGCAAACGGGGGTTGCCTAGGTGAACAATGACGTCATTACTTACTGGGTGGATCGATTGCTCGGCATGGTTCCCGTATTTGGCCAAAACTTTTAGTCATTCAAATTCAAAAAGAGGGTCTGTTTTTAAAAGGAAATTCCGTGCTCCAATAAATATAGCTTTGAAGTAGATATATGCATATATTTATATTATATACATATTTCCAGAAAATATATTGGATGGTATAATATATCAATATTTTTTTAGTAGATTAATAAAAATAATAAATCAATAAAATAACTTCTAAAATAATATTTATACTAAGAAATAATAACTTAACAATTATTTCTGAAAGTTTATTAAAATAATACTAATTAAGTACTCATAAAATGTTTTGCTTCGATTACCGAAATGAGTACTTCTTATTCTGCAATAATTTGTATAGATATTTTTTTTTTTTGAATTATACCTACCCGTGTGATAAGCCATATAAATTATAGATATAAAACGCTATTATACAACAATTTTAATATAAATATTACCAAAGCTGTATGACACATGCCGGATCTTCTCACAATTAACGCTATTTATCGTGCATTTAATTATTAAATCGTGATTTATAATAGAATTTTGTGATTTAAATATATAGTTACTAATAATATAATATATAATGCATGGGTGTATTATAATATACGTTTATTTAGCTAACAAATTTCCATAAAGTGACATTCAAAAGTGAATATCACGTCAATGTCAAAAATGATAGCTAAACACTTAATAATATACCTAAATTAACACGCGCGGTATGCCTAGTATTATGTTATTTAGTTATTATATAATTAAACAGTTTTGATTATAATTCATAATACACACAAGTAGGTGTAAATATTGTATATACACGAGTGTATGATTCAAACAAAAATTTGATTATAGGAATGAGAGTCTGCTTGATCACACGATATGATGTTCATACTTAGACATTATTGTGGGCGAGACAGCTACCTCCAAACAATTGACACCGTTTTCCTTTAAAATATTAAAACATTTAATTTAATTTACCATTGAAAAAAAAGTTGTGCTGGTTATTACATTCTTGATATAATTTTGTTTTATATAAGTCATAGGTATATTGGCAAGCACATTATATAAAAATTAATACTTGTATAATATATTTAAAATCACAATCATAAAGATTTTGAAATTTCATTCAAAATGGCAGTAGCTGGTAACTGACCTTTTATTTAAATATCAAATATCAAACCTATTTCAACTATCTAATATTATAAGTTTAATTTAAAAATAATCTCAAAAAATAACAATAATGTAATTAAATAATGGAAATGATTTACTGTCATAATATTCAGACCTTTCCAATATAAAATTTGTTTTTTTTAATTATCGCGGTTATATTTATAGAATAACTTAAACGGACATAGACTAAAATATTGTACTGCATTTCTAGGCCTTAAAGTGATATATTAAATACATACATATTGTAAATGTTCATAATTTTGTTATATCTATATAAATCTATAATATTTTATTTTTATTTTCAGTATACGATTTATACCTAAGGGGCACAAATAGTATATGTGTTAAGGTTAGGATATATAAACGTTTTAATATTAATTCAACTATACCTAAATGAACTTAATGTTAATGGACTTAAATTGATAAGAAATACATAATATTATTCTCGTGGTAAGCTTTAATATGAGCAATCATCCATTAACGGCATTCATAGTTGACTTTTTTTTTTACCGATAATGAACGTAAGCTGGTTTAATAAATTGGGTGGGAGTGCAAGAAGGTCACAGTACCAATAATATCAGTATCTACTTAAATATATGATTTGCCAAAATTTAAATTATCGCATTATAATTGCATCATATCGAAACATAACAAAAAAATCAAAAACAGTTAATTTATTTATTGTATGATAATTTTATAATTTTTTCGCAATTTATCAATCAGTTTTCCTTAAAAAGATTAAAAAGATATGGGGTCGAGAAACTGCTTTCTACAGTTCTGCCTACATGGTAATTCCTACTATTAAAGAAAAAATGATAATAAACAAAACTGAAGAAAAAAACACATCGTAAAACCAATAATACGCATTCTTTGCTCTGCTCAGAATC
Source organism: Rhopalosiphum padi (assembly GCF_020882245.1). Lineage (NCBI taxonomy): Eukaryota > Metazoa > Arthropoda > Insecta > Hemiptera > Aphididae > Rhopalosiphum > Rhopalosiphum padi. Next base: position 37,330,608 of record NC_083598.1, read on the forward strand.
TAAAAAATGTGGTACGATTTGTTTTGATATATATTGACTGGTTTTTTATTTTTATTTTAATACGTCAACTTTTTATTATACACACACATACTGATCCACCATACTTAATATCATCGTTATTATATCATATGATATTCGTGAGTAGATATAATATAAAAAATACTATAGAAATGATAATAATAATATACAGATTTACATAATATACCGAATAATAATAATAAAAACACACACAAATCCTTAAATATACATTATACCTACATACCTATTATTACCTATACAATATTATACACAATGTGCGCTCTCATACTATAAGTTTTGGAGGAAACCCGTCATGTGGCCTTATATGTTATGTTATATTCACGTGTATTACACATAGTACACGGTATTGTAAATAAATATCAAATATATGTAGCAGTCTACACAATATCCTGCTGAACACGTGAGTATGCGTCCGGAGTGGTATAATTCTAAACGCGTCCCGAGTAGAGGCTGTATAGTTCACGCCGCATTTCTAAGGGTCCTCGTATCACGTGCAACGCACACACTGCGATACGCCTTTTTTTATATTATTATTATAATCATCATTATTACTTAACTCTGTAGTGTGAGAATGACATGAACCGTTGGCGCCGACGGAATGAACGTTGGCAGACTCGAATTAATTTGCATTCGAAGGGACGCGACGCGGCCGCGCGCCTGAAGAACAAACGGGTCATGGCGGGCGTCGTCGGGCCGCCGCGTGTATTCGATTAATATTACTATTGCTATTACTATTATTATTACTATTACTACTATTATTATTACTATTAAACTGTCGTACATATTGTACGTCGCCAAGCTATGTACACGCTACACCACCCCCTCCACGACCCACCGCACACCCCGTCAACACTATATAACTCCACCACCCGCTGCTCTTATAACGCATTACATTGTCTTATTTATTTTTTATCCTTCCGCGTGTGCCCTTGTTTTGTCCTCGGACTGCATACGGTAGCGAGCCTATACACCATTTATACATTTTATATATTTAATATACTACATCGACGTTCCAACCGTTCGGTGCAGTACGCATCGTAGAATTATAAAATTTTATTTTATTGAAAATCGATCGTTCTATACGTACATACTCTCAGTTGTCATGATCATTTTTTGACGCATTTGAATGATTCTCTCCCTACACCCTCATTCGTTTTAGAGCTATCTCAAATGTTAAATGCTGGTGCGGGGAATTACTTATACGTGTTCTAGCAATCCTTCAATTTTTTTCGTTTCCACTTTTCATTCGATAAAATAATAAATAAAAAAAAAATTGTAATAACATCCCCCTCCCCACTCCCACATGTCAACAACAATGCGGCCAAACACGCACAGCAACAATATTATATTTAATCCTTATAAAGGTACATAATATACCATAATAATCGATTATATTTTCATTCTATTTATACGATGTACATAAAACATTGTAAATACGCTTTGAACAAAAAACATACCGGGTTTAAAATAATTATTCTTTTTTTCGACTTTTTTGTTTTTTACACGTGTAAAAAACTAAAAATTAACTCGACACTAAGTGAATTTTTAAGTATTTGAATAATTATTAAAGCATAATGGTAATATAATAGCAATAATTATACTCAGAACTCAGCAGTGTAGCACAATGTATAGCGACGATATTTCCCCAGGTATAGAAAAACAATAATCTTGGCATGCGTTACGCAACTTTAATCAACTGATATCCAACGCCAATAATGGCGCCGCAACATGCTGGGAACAAGGAATAGTATACATACCCGTGGACATGTCGCATTAAGGAATAGTAGAAAAAACGTATTATTAATTATATAATGTGTGTTGATACAACGATGTCAGCCACAGATGATGTATTATATGGTGTACCGGCGATGATAGACAATATTTATAATGATATATATACATATAATTGATACACATTACAGTCATTTACCTAAGTAAAATAATTTTATCCGCGATGCTGCAACCCTCGTGCTGATAGGTTTTGCCAAACTTTTCGTTTAATCACGGGTTTTGGGCACACGCGGCGATATAAAAATATTGCGTCATTAAGCTTTTTATTTCCTCGTCGACAGTTCGGCTGCAGTTTAAATCCTAAACCAGTGTTTACGCCAAAAAAGACTTTTAGTTATAGTTTTTTTTAATGCGTTAAGCGTTTGTTATTCGTTTACCACACAGTTTGGCTGTCTTTGTCAGTGCCGACTGTGGCTACACCCGTTGTAATAGCGCTTAGTCGACTTAAATTAAAATATTTATTTTTAAATAGCTCGACATTAAGCACTTACAATAAAAGTTTTGTAAAAAAAAAATTGTAAAAATATCGGTTGTCCACTTTAAGCAATTTGCAGGAAAAAACACAATTTCGTTGGCACTGATTAATCACGTATACAAACCAACACTTATTGTTTATCTTAAATTCTAAAAAAATTAATTCTAAAGTTAAAAATTCTAAAACACAGCTCCTTATCATTATTAATTATGGTCACCTACTATATTAATTGTGTACACTATACATAATATGTCTATCGTTAAAATCCATTACAACACAGTTTTAATTTTTATATAGTAAATACAAAATGAATACATTTTGATATGTTTGCAACAATATTTTCATGTTATAGTATATATAGTATAGGTTAAACGCTAAAACAAAAATTAAAATAAGTGTTATACGTTTGGAAAACCAAGTTTAAAGTTTACCATACAAACAAATATCTATAAACTTAGTATATGTTTGAACTCTTCGGTTATATTATATGTATGTGTAGGTACCTATATATACAACAAATAACAATATATATTTATAACAGTGGTATAATTCATTAAAATCATTCAATGTTTAGGTATATAAGGTATATTCTTTGAACTACATTTGAAAAGTATAGGTACTATTGTCAATACATAGTTGTTTATATTAACTTTAATATAGCATAAAATTCTTGACGATTTTTCATACGCATATGAGCTTTATTGATATGTTTGATGAGTTATATAATGTATAATAAAACGTACAAAATATTATAATTTTAATGAACAAAATATTTATACTAAACGCGTATTTAGTTCTCGTTAATTATTCCATTTAAATTGTGTAGGTATTACATAGTGACGTGAAGTGTTTGTGTTTATATAGTATGTATGTATGTATATATATTATATATATCAACATCAGGTGATTACAAATGTTTTTGCAATACAAGATAACCATAGCTATGGTCGGATATACTATTGACAATTTCGTTGTTATAACCACATGTATAATATATTGTGTATTTAGATGTTGATAATGTACCTATATGATTCAGTTTGCATCAGATCGACCGCTGTTATAGTTTTTTTTTATTCGTTCTATAGATTTCATATTAATTAAATTTTACAGTTCTTGACAAATTAGTGAAAATTCGAGAGTTTTTTTTCTTGTGGAAATAATAATATAAAATCTTCACCAATCGCGTGTATCCAAGAAAATGTTATTATGGTAGTTTTTGACCGATTTCTGTCAATCATGGAACATTTAATCAGGTATATTTTGAACAATAATTAGTAATATTTATTGATTAAGAAGTTGTGGTATCGTTATTTTAAAATTGCTTTTTACTTTTTACTTTTCTTAAAGCAACCTAAATAATGCGTAATAGGTAAGACAAATAAATATTATGTTGGTGCCGAATGCCGATAATAAAACCAATTATTTATCATTTACGTATTATCCATTAAACAAATTTAAAAAACCGTCTTAACCCTTCTATACTTTAATAATAAATTAACTCAGCGGCCAGTTCAAAACATTCAAAAATAAATCTTAAATTTATGAAGACGTAGCTAGATTAATGTACAAACTATTAACTAAATATTTTTTTCGTTAAACCATTATACTAGAAAGATTAGTCGATTACTCGTATTTTTATCACAACATATCATTATCATTAGTGAAGTATTTATTTCATTATTGTTGCTGACATACTTCTGATTTATTACAATATTTCGAGATGATAATATTTTTAACTATTATTAACTTGTGTACATACCTACATACTTACAGCTATGTAATTTTAAATAAATATTTCATATTTCCGAAGTTTTCCAAAACTCAGTAAAGTAGATGACCTTTAATATTTTTAATAATTGAATCATAGTCACTCGCGATTCTGGATAAACCGTTATTTCGACATTCGTGCTTCCTGATGTACTATGTATACTGTATAGGTATTGAATATATTATATTCTACTGGCAACCTCTAAGTTATTAGTAATTACGAATTATACATGTTGTAACACTTGTAACTCAAATGGTTTATTATTAATTCGCGAAATATAATATGACTAATATTACTTTTTTCTTAATTATTTTCTGACAAACGAAGGACTTGTAAGTTTCAATTATTACCGGAAAGATTTCACTTTTAAAACGTCCGTACACACTACACAGTGAAAGCAACTCAATTGCCCACCTAAACAAGCATCGTTGAACTTGTAGACTCCGCGCTCTATAGTCATTAGTTAATAGTAATTAATTAAGAAAGTTCACACGTAATAAACACAATCGTCTTTTGTTTAAGCTATCTTATCAATTTTTCATACTCATCTTCTTAAATACAGATTATCATATTATAAAGAATGTATTATTTTGCTTATTATTTATTATTTCCTAAATATAATATAATTACGCTATGGTTATAGGTTAGATGGTATCGTATACTTCTTTGTGTAATCGAAATTCAACAAAATGAGAACCAATCTATAAAGCAAAATATGTAAATCTTACACGTGACTTTTTGCGCAACTTCTTCACGTGACTCACTTATACATGCCTTCTCCGCGTTTCTCACCCAGATATTTAACTAACTGGGTATACCCGAGTACTAAGTACATTCACATTTATCATTCTATAAACCATATTTTATGATTTTTGCATGTCGATAATTTATTAATTTTTTTTTTTTTAAAAAAAAAAATTCAAATATAAATCTAGTTCAGAATAGTTATAATATGAGTAATACCCGTATTACGTTGTACTAGTCATTTATAAGTGGTATCAATTATAATCAATTAAAAAACAAACAAACCGTCATAGGAACCGAGTTATTAAAATTAAAATAAAAACAAACTTTAGAAAAAACATTGCGAGTAGACAACAAAATTATAGTAGTGTATTATAATTATAATTATATATTAAAACTTAAGAACTACATGCCAAGTCTGTGTAAACGACTCGTCTGGTAAAATGCCATTAAGTTCAAACATTTAATTGTTTGATTTTATTTTTGTGTCAATTTTATATATAATATCAGATTTAAAAATTTAAACATAGAACTGTTAATTTAAAGTTTAAAAATATTCTGTATTCTTCTGGTTTATATAGTACCTATATATTTTATTAATAATTACTAAAAAAAAAACTAATTTGAATAATTTATTATACTTTATTTGTTTTTAAGTTTTAACCAAATATTTTTTTAATATCAGGTAATTTGATCCGCCGCTTTTTAAAAGCCGTCCATTTTACCATAATTTTTATTTTTACGTGACTTGTGGCATTTTTATAAGCTATTGGGAATTAAAGAGTTTTACAGTAAGTTGTGCTTATAATTATGAAATTAATAATTAATTACTAATTACTAATTACTATTAATTAATGGAAAAAAAAAATAAAAGTTAGATGTTATAGTTGTAAGTCAGTCTCATGATTTGTTTAATAATTTTGTAAGAATAATAAAATTGTTTAATGTTTTTATTTAGTGTAAGAGTTGAGAACTGAAGATATTTGATCCAAAAAGCTAAATTTTATTTTAAGTTTTTCATAATTTTGTTATGATTATAATTTTATTGTAAAGTGCAGAACTGCGCATAAAAATCACATAGTAATTATTTATTTTATCGATGAGGATACTGCATTGTATGAAATTGGTATGGTTAATACGTAAAATTCTGGTTATTACTTGTTCCAGTTTCTTCGTAATTTCCCACAGGAAATATTATGTACATTGTATGACGTCTTATTTTATTTCATTTAGTTTTGTGTATTCGGAGAGTTTTAATGACAACTCTCAGTTAGTTTAAGTTTTTTTTTTATAAAACATAGGTAGCTTTTGGCTAGTATTGAAATTCGAGTTGTTATATATGATTCTATTGAGCTTTTTACTTTACCAGAAGTATTTAAATGTATCTTCATATTTTTATATTTCATTACAGAAATGAAAATTTCATAATTTTTAATTTTTGACAAATTACCCGTCTGTTTTACAGTAGGTACAATTTTTTTCCTCGTCACTCGAGGCCAACATATAGTGAATGTATCTACCTGTTCTTGCCAATAATAAAAAAAAAACTATACGAGAAAATTGTTTAATACTTATAGACATGACGTCTTTGTGTACGGAGTTCTTGTTATCGTATACAGCAAAAAAAAATCTAATGTTCTGGTTATACGTACGGAAGACGGAAGTAATCAAAAAGTCTTAGTCTTGACTCTTATATTAAAAATGCATGGTTCTATGGGTATTTTATACCAGTACTCTTTATACGGTAATCGAACAAAAAGTCTAGAATAAAATAATACACGGTGAGGTTAAGTAAATAATAATATGAAGTCATTAATTTTAAACATTAAATGTACAAAATTTTAATGAATACATAAATACATTTTTAAAATGAAATTGAAAAATATTAATTAATAATCATATAATATTATGAAATAAAGTCATAAAGATATCTAAGACTTTCTAAAAGCTATTTATTATTGATAATATATTGAAACGAGGTTAAATAAATTAAGATGTATAATAAAAAATAATTGTTATTATATTTTTTAAACTTTTTATCACCATCTATAGATTATTCTACTTCGTATAATTTGTAGGTTTATTTTATAAACGTAATATTTTGTTATTGAATATTATGTTTTATCATACATATTACACAGATTCACTGTCAGCTGTATATAGCACGTAAAGCTAAATTAAACATCTTGTCTATCTATAGTTGTCTTGAGTATGAGTTGAGATATTAATATATTATATTATCATGTATATTGTATACTATCGTTCGTTCTACAAAATACGGAACTTCATTAAATATATCCTACCTATCTTTAAATAAAAATAATTAACAACGTTTTCAGTTTACAATCGTTCTCGTGTCAAACGACAAGCAAAATAGCATACCTTTTATCCGATGTTTAAAAATACATATGCGATTGGTTTGTGACAAAATATACATACAGTTGGAACAACACTACAAATTAAAATATTATGAAGTATAATAATACACTTTTAAACTTAAAATACGCTCACATATTTATTTTATAATTATTCTCAAATTCTATACAAATTGATTTTTTTTTTAAATAATTATACTCTTAATATTTCTATTTTGAAGTACTCCTACTCACAAAAAAATATAATTTTTTACTTTTTTCCTCAACTATAGTTTTGTTAAATGATGCAAAGAAGATAATCATGTAAATTAAATTTAAAAAAATATATAAAATAAAATTAGTTAGTTGAAAACTCGTTATCTGTGTAGGTACTGAAATTTTTATAATAATATTCTGCTTCGCAGTTTAAGCACCATGAAAGAAATACAGAAAATCTAAAAAAATCATAAAAAATTGTATAAATATAATAATATAGGTATATATATCATATATACACATAATATATATATATAGAGTTTTGCAACTTATAAATACAATTTCGATAATTGATTGGGATAATATATTTTTTTTAATATTCACACTATACGTACGTACATATAAAATAGGTATAACCTATATCTACCAACCCGATCGTTATGACTTATGACGTATCGCTAACCGACGTATACTATAATTCAACTTCACGCAAAAACACTTCTGCAGTAGTCCTGCAGTGAGAGTTTACAATAAGACATTCTCTTTATTTTCATTTTTTATTTCTTTATGGATGGAAACTTTAATAATCAAGAACATTTTGGTGGCCATTAACATTTTTCATATCACATGTTTGTCCAAACTAAATAAATCAAAAAATCAAATGTTCAATTGATGAAAACCTCGTCTAATTCACCATGAAAAAAATAATTATTTTCTTATCCGTGAGCCAAATAAAGTTTGTCCACATATCACCATTTGGTAACCTCTAATATAAGTACTATAAATTATAATGGATGCAGTGCTTTAATTTGGAAATAAAAACGTAGTATACCTATTCACGAGGCAAGGAAATATACCATCAACCTACAACGGTTAATAAGTCACAGTCTTGTAGCAGTAAATAGACTTGAATGTCAATGATAAGAAAAATTCAAAATTTTAATATTTTTGAAAGAGAAGAAGTAATTCGTATCCAACCCCTTTTTCTTTCATCGTTAAGTAGTAACCCAATACAACATATTCAAGCACCGTGCCACCTACAGTAAACTGCAGTACGTACATTAAACTGTATTTTAACATACCTAATATATCTTATGATCTTCAATCAAGTTATGATAACTCTAAAACTTTCATAACTCGTTATTTTTTCTTACCCCCTAAAGTGATTATAACTATTTGTATTTTATGTTCATAATTCCAAGCATTTTTAAGACGAATTTATTTTTATTCTTCCGGAGATTCGAATTGCCGAGACATATAAGCGTGTGTGTGTGAGTGAATGTAAGCACGTGCATAAACGGTTCGGATAACCGATAAAAATTGCTTAAAATCGTCAAAGTGGACAAAGGAAATGGACAAAAAACACAAAACAAAATTATATACATATATTATTATATTACGTTTTATAATATATTATTTGTCACGCAACCATTGCGGGACGGCGGCCGGCCTGACGAGGCGTTGGCCGCGAATTCACGACAATTATTATTATTATTATTATTGCCGTCGTACTATATATTATTATGTACGAGTACGAAAATATCGGTGACGCCGAGGCGATATTTTCGGGGTGGTCACCCACGATGGGCTCGCGGGCACGCAGCTGCAGACAAACCGTCGTCGTCGCGGCGCCCGCGACAGCGTCGCATATATAATATTATAATGTGGTCGGCGAGCGTTTCGTAAAATAATAACCAACCTAATAATAAAAATAATCGTGGCGGACCTTCGGAAATAAAAGCCCCTCTGACGTCAACGGTGACCCGGAAAGTTGGACTTGCGCCACAGTCTCCGTTTTGGACGCGTTCCCACGATCCCCTCGGCCAGCTACACACCCTCCCGCCGCACCCAAGAGTCCCCGGCGCACAGCAGTCGAAACCGTTTCGACGAAACCCCGACTTATTCTCGAGCTCGGCACTTCTTCCCTCTCGCGTTACAAACACACACATGCACGCGCACGCTGAAACGGTTTTTCTGTGAAGTCCTCTTTCGCCGCGGTGCAGTCGCTGACGTATTATGCACTTGTTGTTTTCTACGCGATGTGTGTTACACACATACGCGCGCGATCGGTCGAGCTTAACGCGCCACACCAACGTTGTTCAGGTGTCGGCGGTGCTTATCACATTTATTATATTTTATTGTTCGTACGACGACGACGAACAACAACAACAACGACAACAAAAATATAACACACGAACACAGTGCAGTGTATTATTGTAGTGTTGTTTCCGACACGATAATCGTGTGAGAGTATAATAATAACATTGCACACGGTGGCGTAAACAAAACCGTAAAAAAAATAATAGCGAACGCCGAACGCGGTCTGTATCGTATTATAAGTATAATATTTTGTATATTGTATGGTATAATAATAATAATAATATGAGGTAGGTGCATGCAGCTGCAGTGCATAGTAGGTACACCGGTGTCGTGTCGACTAGTATATATTATCATAATAGGCGTATGTCATGATATATCGCAGTCGGTCGAAAAATGTTTAATAAAAAAAGAACCGTACTCGTTGTCACGGTTTGCGGATATTATTGATGTAATTACAGTACGTAGTTCCTATATACGAGTTACCGCGCTTGTCAAGAAAATCTGACATTTTTAAGTTTTGTTAACGTTGAACAATATGATATAATATTGTGTTTGTTCATTGTTCATAATATATTGTATACAAGTGCGCTCGAGTTATGAAACGAGACCCCATTTGAATCCACCCAAAGTTCCATTTCAACATTAAAAAATTCGGTATCGATACATTTAAAATATCTTTATCAATAATTTCCCCCTCTAATGTATATATTATAGAGAAATAGAGTATAGACTGCAGTATTAAAGAAGTTATAGGCGGATTCAAAATTTCAAAACCACTACGTGCTCAATGCTCATAAACCGTCGAATTCTTACATATATTTTTGGTGTGCATATTCTGCCTGCAAAGTCTGCGTTCATAGTGTTCATACGTCATACCTACGTGAATGCAAGCACTCTGTATACGGCTTACCTTCAGGGAAATCCGACATTCGGACGTCGGCGCCGGTTTCGCTCAATCAATATCACGGTTATCTACTTAGATTACTGTGGTCAATATACATATTCGATAACTAAATTATTATTTAATCGCACGTCCTTTATTATTTTTTAGTTGCGCATCGCAATCACCGTTGACTCACGGTCCTTTTAACTCGACGGCAAGTACTGCAGTACAAGTTGTTTTTCATTACAACAATATATTATCGAATCATCAATCATTATTACATTAGGTAATGGGTGCTCAATAGCTATTAGTTGCAGTGCATATACTTTATTTTTTATAGTAATAATTATATTGTTATTATTCGATTTCGTTGTTTATCTCACGCGTATACGTAATCCAACACAATATTTTGGCAAGTCCGATACGATTTCCGTTTAACTCGTATGACGGTCAGTACCTACGCATAACATATTATTATTTACTTAGGTGCTATTTATGCGAAACATTACTATAAACTGAATAAGCGGACGTCAAGTTCGCGGAAAACCGTCGGCTCTATATAAAACGCCTATTTCCTAGATTTCCGATAGAAAACTCTCGCGTGTTTATACATTGTTGTGACTTTCCGAGACTAAACAATTAACAAATCACGTTTTTTTTTTATTTTCAACATGTTACTATATTATCGGTTTTATTTATCGAGTATAATAATATTATTACAATATACCTCAACCGGCTCAACCTCGGGTTCTATTATTACGCGTGTACACCGGCATCGTACATTGTGATGAGATTTTTAATTAGTCGTTGTTATAATGAGATGTATATTACATACATTATGTATATGTACGTTGATTTTTTTGCAACAGAGTTCGGTTCGTTTGACGTGCGTAAATGTGAAAATTTTTTATCTCCAATGTACATGTATGTATATGGTTTTTTAATATACAATATTAATTTAGTCGCGTGTATGGTGTATTGGCGTGTCGATACGGGCGGCAGCGCGTAAATAGTATAACGAGCGTGTAATATATATTATATTGTTATGTGTGTCGTCACTGTGTAAGTTGTGCAGTTGAATTCTAGGCCTAATAATAAACTGCAATTTGATGAACAGGGCGGCGAGGCTACGGAATTGGGTCAGCCCATTTTATATTATTTAAACGATGACAAAATAATTGTGCTCGCAAAAACATTTAGCAAGACAATAAATAATAAAAAGAAAAATTGTTTTCGGGTCATACGACATACATTATACTTAATATTGTTCCATCGGTTTAATATAACACACACACACATATATATATAATACACGAGTTAGCTGGTTTCCCTGGCACAGTGACACCACAATGTTCAAAATTCAAATTTTTTTTTGCTTTTTATTGTACTATTTTGAATCACGGATTTCAGCTATAGTAATTACATTATTTATTTATTTGTTTAGTATAATTATATAAGCACGTCATGCTGTTAGATTACATTATAATATTTAGACAGTTTGAAGTATGACATATTGTACAGCAACTGCGTTGGGAAACTGCCGACCGCGAAAAATACGAGTATTATGCGCGTTCGACATAATACCGGCCATATTTTGTCGAGTCTCGAAAGTCGGTTAACTCGACGTTAGCCGATTTCACTGTAATGTATGGGAAAACGAATGGAAAATTTCTGACCATGTTATAGAAATCGTAGCGACAAAAAAAAAAACCCAACCGAGGTCTTATACACGCGGGTTGCAGCAGTCGTCGACATTATCGCGGTGTCCAGCCGATTATATATATGATGACCTCGCTATCGACGCGAACACTTCCTCCTCCTCGTTCGGTATAGGTACAACGTATATTATATATATTTGAATGCATATTATCATATATATTATGCATGTATTAGTACATCGGCTATTATAACCTCCATCATACCGCAGCTCACAGTTGAAGTTGAGATAAAAAAAAAAAATTAAACAAAAACCGCGGTTTGTTCGATATATGTTTTTTTTTGTTTTCCGCTCTCAGTTTTGGTGTAAATTTCGTCGACTCCGCAACCTTAACCCATTATCGCGATATATACACGAAGTATATACGGTGCCAAGGCGCGCGGCAGACCCTCAGCCAATGTTTTTCTAAAAAAATAATGTTTTTGCGTCGTCCCCGCGTGTAAGTTTAAACAAACCGTGCCAAATAATCGTTAAAAAACAAACCTCTTCGGAGCGTCCCAATTAGCGTAATTACCAATATAGCTACGTTCTACGACTGCGACCGCAGCAGTGAATTGAAAATCATCGTGGTTTTTGGGGTTTTGTCATCGCGATATTCGTCGTAGCGACGAGGTTTTTCCGGAGGACTTTTCGATGGGTTCGCACAACAGAGCTATGCTAACCTAACCTAACCTGGAGGAGGGAGACAAAATGTCACATAGGCCTTGGCTGGTTACCTCTTCCATCGTGTATAATATATAATGATATAATATAATGTTATTCACAAAGGGGAAACACACACACACTCGCGTGCGCATATATTTATATATATAGATTCATATATAGATTCGAGAACGTGATTTTAAAAGGTCTTCTCTATAACAGCAATGCTCCTACATAGGTATTATGTGAAGTACTCGTGTGTATGTGTGTGTATGTGTGTGTGCTGCAGGTAAATTTGCACGCCGTAGCCTTGTGCAACGCGGCGGCAAACGGCCGTCGGATTTGCATTTATATACGTTTCGCGCAAACACGTTATATGATGACAACGTGGGACTGGCGGCGGCAAATGGCAATTGCAGAGTACCTATGTATTACTCTATTATATTGTACGCGACGGCTGCCACAGCTGTCGAAAATCAACGACTTGTTAATAATAATAATAATAATAATAATGTTAACCACGGAGTATTGCGGACACTTAAATTATATATTATATTATTATATAGATACGTAAGTACAAGAATATATTGTTGCGACGGGACACACCCTTACGTAACGACGAAGAGCATAGTTATTATCATTATTATGTCTTACGCCCTCCGCCGCCGCATATATACTGCTGTAAAACCTGTTGTGCGCTGCGGAAGGGTTCGGCGACGTTTCCGAGGGGGCTGCAGGCGGCGGCGGCGGCGACAGTGATGGTTATTACACAACGGCGTGAATCGTATATTGTATATACTTACTTACATACACCATACACGCTTATACAAACGGATACATAATATATTGCTAATATAACTATTACTTTAAAACTTTACAAACGCGGTCACGCGTCCGTGACATGTGTATCGCGAATAGAGACGGCTGCTGCTGATGATGGCCTCGCGCGACGTATTCTCCTGCGAGCAGCATGATTATCACGATTTACTATGATTTAAAATATTAGATGTAATACATAAAATTGTAGATCAAAGCTGGTAAAGCTGGTAATACACCACATAGTCTAATACTCTAATGTATCTGTAAACGACGGGGTTCGATGTAGTTCGAACAATGAACACATATTGTATAATATAATGCGATGAGGATAACGATAAATACCGTACACCGCGAAACAGTAGGAAAACCGAATTGTAGTTAGTTTGATTTTCGCTCCACATGTGTTTGCAATGGGTAAAACATAGGTCGAACACCGGAAAACGATGAAAAATATATAATTGCGTATATGTCATACATTATATAATATACATTTTCTCGGTTGTACGAACAAAATAGTTGAGGGTTGAGTGTTGGGACATATTCCGGTCGGACAAATAAAACCACAGTGTATGACCAGCTGAAACGATCGTTATAATACACCACACATATCGTACACATAATATATAAGTTAAATTAGCCTACAACTTTGTTCAGTTATACCGTTTAAAATTTTAAATTGAAACATTCTACATGTAAATTTAAGTTGATTTTCAGAATTTATAAATTCGTCAAAATAAAGTTATGATAGAAATTAACGTCGGCGCAATTCAGCCAATACTCGTTGTTCCATCCACTTTAATCCCCACTTAAGGAAAATAAAATCAAAAACTCATCTCGAACTCGAATGCGCAGTATTCGACATAATACAGTCTTATATTAAATTAATTATAATATAGTAATGGATGTCATGAATCAGTGCGAATATCTTTTTGCCGCTGGTTTTTTTCTATTTCGCAAATTTCGTGTTTTTAGGACGTTATACCGCGTACGGTCCGGACCGGATTTCGCGCTCCGACAACTCGATACGAATAATTTGCCAACAACCGAACCGGTCGCCTGTTTTCGGAACACCGAACACGTATTATATATATGCACGGTGTATATACTATGAATGTATATGCTGTGTGTAAATTAAATACAACGTGTATATATGTGCCCCGAAAGCGAATAACGGTGAGCGGTGACCGCACTTTCCCGGTGCCGATATGGCGCCGTTGTTTTCCCATTTTTTCCCGTCTGAATATGCAGTTATATCTCGTTCGACTTCGCAGCAGTGTGGACAAATCGCCCTGGGCGAGAATGTATATAGGTACACGAGGGAGCTTTGAAATTATTAATATATCTTTGTCCGTGACATTTATATCAGCAAAAAATCATTTACATAGGTATTTTATAATGGGTAATATTATTATATTAAATATAAATTACATAATTCCTAACTCAACACTGATGATTCACCAAGCATGTTCATCCCCAATTTGTTCTGTATAATCATGCATTTCTTCAAACTCTGATTTTTAGAACTTTTAAGCACACGCGCACCCACATCAGCATTTGCTGCTATGTCGGATTTCCAGCTTCTATTTCACCATGTGTCGTGTTGTTTCGTGTTTACCGTAAACGCATATCTGTGCGTATAGACAATAAATTGTCGATAACGTTTTATACTTCAAGTCAAATACATTCAGTTGTAGATACACGACGTGGTATATAATGGAAATACCCCACTTTTTTTAATGCGTAAGATAGCAAATTTACTTTTAGCAGTTCACGTTTATACTTATCTTACATTTTTTTTTTCTTATAATTTATTTTGTTTTATTTACAATCTATATTTAACAATGCAATAAGTAAATTTGATCGTAGAATTTTTGGCATGAGGAACATGATAAGTGAAAATATCCATTGATATTACTCTAGTTACATAAAACAAAAAAAAGTGTAATATTATTAATTTAGATTATTAGTCAGAGTTCAAGTGTATAAACCGTTCCTTTTTTTATCTTACATTTAATATAATATAGTGTATTGACCAATTATCAAAGTTAACAGTAACAACATTTGTTGTGGTTTGTCGGGGGTGTTTTTCCAATATTTTAATTTTTGAACGATGAATTATAGGTGTAGAAAATATTACAATATTTAAGAACACTCATAACTCGCTTCGAAATATAAATATAACGAAAACTAACTAGAACTACGAATCAAACATAAACTGCTAAGCGTATATTTCCTACACCAATTTAGTAAACCACTCGTAAGTTGGCAACAACAAATGAGGACGACATCTTTTCAATAAAGGCCTATTTCAATAAAGGTCATATTATTTCCATATAGGTACCCGAGGGATGATTTATTAAATCTATTGAATGATGAAAGCCGAAAGGGAGTACCACCCTGGTGAACGTGCTCGGCAAATCATTCTGCAGTATAGCATATTATAACTCGCTAAAGTATCTAGTTTCTAACTGAGAGAAAAATAAAAACAAAATATGCGTAATAACAGTATAATATTATACCTAATATATTAATATATACCTAGAGGAATCGATTACCTCGATCGACAATCAATAACAAACACACGTCCAGACACAGGTAAATCACAACATGTGTATAATATAACACAAGTATATATATATACATATATATGTGTCACGCTGTAGCATACTTTGTCGCATTACAATAATAATAATAATATATATAATATATACCTATGTATAATATTATGCGACCCACAAATGCAAAACGCAGTTTGTTTTCGACATTGCGCGCAATATTCCAATGTTTCACTTGTGCGTAAAAGACGCACTTATAAGGTGACTATTATGTACATATTATACCTACCGCTGCAAGTTTACAATATATAATGTGTATATTAATATATTATATAGTTATTATGACTACTGCTGCTGCGCGATTGTTATAATGTTGTCAAGCAGACGCGCATTATGTCATATTCATACATATATATATATATATACATTTAAAGTTTTAATTATCATCTGCACGCGAACAAATAGTGTTTTTTTCACCGTTAACTATAATAGCTGCAGCTTAATACGTTGTACAGCTATAATATCCACGATCCACCTACCTATACGGTAATAATATGTGTATACATATATTATATACGATTATTATCTGTAACGTTTTTGCCACCTGCAGCTGTTTTAATGACTTCAATTAATTTCTATACCTATACTATGTATATACATCAGCGAATTATATATTATAATTATTTATTTCAAGCGCTACCGTTTTTCAAACCATTTCCGTCGTGCTAAAATTTGCTAATTTTAAATATTAATTCGTTTTTAATACATATAATATAAATAATATATTATCTATTCTAATATTTAAACTATTAGTACCGTACATGGCCCACTTTTTACGATTATATAGGGTACCTATATTACGATACATAGTTCGATCTATTCAGAATTTAATATATTAAGCATATTGTGCAACGCGTATCATATTTGATTATGTTTTTATCATTGTTTGTATATATTATACACACTGAGGGTATACAATGTCATTGACGTAACCGTTTATTAAATAAGTCTGTAGGTGCTCATGTTTAGACTGCATAGTATATAGTATTGCAATAATATAATGACTATATATCTAATTAATATAGTATGACTGGATTTCCTTTAATCTGAAAACAATTGATAATTTATATATTATTTCATTCATTGTGTTATCATTAAAACGGCTTAAACGATTATTTTTGAAGTCATTTCAATATTTAAATCATGTTCAATTACGTTTGTATTGATACTTAAAATATCTACAATTATAGATTATTATTGTATTGTATAATATACTTGACGAAGTAAATTATTTTTTAAT
The DNA here is from genome assembly GCF_020882245.1 of Rhopalosiphum padi. Classification (NCBI taxonomy): domain Eukaryota; kingdom Metazoa; phylum Arthropoda; class Insecta; order Hemiptera; family Aphididae; genus Rhopalosiphum; species Rhopalosiphum padi. The sequence goes on from NC_083598.1 coordinate 37,348,011, forward strand.
TCATTTTTAAATTACACGTCATACTATGAGGCCAGATCACCAGAGACTATACCTAAGAAACGTCATAAATTTATAAACTTTATAAAGATCAAATGTTATTTGCTTTTATGAAAGTAAATGAAAACATTCACTTGAAAACAAGTTGAATATAATGTATAAGAAATGCTTCGACCCAGTAAAATAATGGATTCTCAAACTGGTTTTACATTTTAAAATGTAATACGTTGATCAGGATTTAAAACCGCAGCTTGAGAAAAATGAGAATCGACTTGAATTTTTTTAACCAATAATTTTATATATCTCTATCCTCTAAATATTTAATAATTATTAATGTACAATAAAATAATAATATATAAAATCTATTTTTTTTAAACTTTCTATATTAAATAGACCTATTAAACCATATTATTGTATTACACATAGAAATAATATTCCTATCGAATGCTTTAAAATGTTGATTTAACAAATTAAAAAAGGGGTTTAAAATGTTATTATTATTATAATAATATAGTAGCATTGTTATAACATCTATATATTACAATAATATATCTACAATGAAATCGATGCGTATACGTCTATATAATATCTCCACTTGAATATTTAACATTTCAACATTTTGATACCGCATATATACTTCTATACGAATTATAGTTATAATTATTATACATGAATATACATAGTATATACGTCGTTTTGTTTTGTATATTTGTATTTCGTTACGTCAATGCGTATATTATATATACCTCACAGTCAGGGGGTCGGGATGGCCGGTTCACGAATTACAATTATTTAAAATACATATATCTACCTGCTATAATATGACGAGGGGAACCCTAAAATACGTTTCCGGATTATCGAATATTTTATATGTTTCGACTACGAATCCGAACAGTAACCGGCGCATAGGTATATTTAGAGCCGCGCAGAGGTTTGTTTAGGCATTTGACGCACGCACGGCGGTATGTGCGCACATGCGAGGGGTACCCATACCTTCGTGATAGAAAACAAACGCCGAAAACGTACGGCTGATAATAAAATATCATTTTCGTGCAGACAGGTATAATATAGTAGGTATATACGACAGCTGATATACATCGGTATTCGGTAATTCGGTGCACTATATGGGTATAATACGCGTATATGACAACTCAAACATGCAGTCAGACAACTAGATGGTGAATTTATATTGTATTATTATGTAAAAACTTTTTTTTATTTTTATTAAATGAGGTTTAAAACTCACTGGTGATGAGTTTAGTTGTCGTTTTCACATTTTATGGTTTCAAATGTTTGACATAATATAGGGAGGTATAATAAATACATTTTATTGTAATGTTCAAGGTATTTTTTATCAGACCAATGTACTTATGTACCTATTCATAATACAATTTTCCTTCTAAACTCATAGGTTAAGCACCCGATGGCCTAAAAGAAAAATATAGGAGGGGATATTTTATTATACAACCTTTGGCCGAGGGTATACTATACTGATGAACAAGACATAGGTATACGCACAAAACGCTAGCGGGCGCTTAGCACCCCTAAATAATTTGATTAATTATGTAAGCTATAAAAAACTAATAGTATTATACTGGTGTATTAATTTCTAAAATGCATTAATGCAACGAATTAAAAAATAACTACGAACTAACATAACATGAAAATGATATTCAAACTTATCACTGATAAAGTGATAAATAATATTGAAAAAGATAACACGAATCAATTATTAAAAACTGAAAGTATTATTAATAGATAATATGCAACTGCAGAACACAGGAGAATATTGCACGTTTAGACGGTGTTGTTTATTATTTATTATTAATCTTATATTCGAATAATTGATTATCATCGTTATTACCCGATAAACACCGCTAACAAAATAATTTTTATATAATTTTAGCACACCCTAAATAATTTAAGGTCTATATAGTATTCAATACGCCTAATAATGAAATGTAACCAACATGGTATTGGTATATAATACGTAGGCAATGGCAGTGGTAGTGAACACCGCTCGCACAAAATATAATATAAAATATGAACGCAATAGGGTTGATTGTCGATAGTCCGTACGGAGGCAGATCCCGTCCACAATATGCACCCACAATATACACACACACACATAATAATATATATTGTAATATAATATAACATTGTTACAACGAGTACCCGACGCGTCGTGATTCAAGTCCCGTCTAGCCACCCCGCCGGCGCGGGGACACCACCGTTGAGGACTAGCGATGTGGCAACGTGGCGGCTGTCCGTCGGTGTGCCGGCGCGGACGGTAGCGGTGGAGTGTCGGCACAGGCGGTGGCGGCGCTCCCACCGGTCGTCGGCCAAAACGCCGCGTCGGTTCGCCGTCATGCGGCATCGTATATTCGTATCGCATTTACCGTCTCGCTCGCACGGCACTACGGTGTCTCACGTTTACGGCCAGTCGCTCATGCGGAGTCGCCCGCGCCACAGCTCGCTCGCAGCCGGTCGCAGTGTCGTTGCACTTTGCGCGTGACTGCAGTGTGTGTGAGCGGTCTGTCCGTGCCTGTTCCACTCGGCGCACTCTAATTCTGCTGCTCGTGCGGTCACACAGTCCCGTCCAGTCCGTCGCGACGCAGCGTTATTGTTTCTGTCGTGCACAAGCATAAACGTTTCGAATGTGCGTCGGTTGTCGCAAAGTACCGTCGTCGTTGTCGTCCACGGCAGGCGACCACCACCATCACCACTTACAAAGGCCACCGCTTTGGACACGGTCCCGGAAAATGATCAGGCCCACTCACCAGCCGTTCAGTTAATAACTCCGTTCGTCAACCCTACGTCTTTTTCCGACGTGGCCGCGACCACCAACTCGTCGTCGTCGTCTACCACCTAACCCGAGACGCGACTCCGCGCGCGTGTGTATTTATTATAATATATTATTTTTAATTTTTATTTGTTCTCTTCGACCGACGTTTTTTCCTCCTCGGCGGTCGGTTATGATATCGTGTTGAAAAAAAAATAAAAAAACTTTTTCCTCTTTTCGAAGAACCGCACCGTCGGACGTCCGGTATAATATTATAATTTATTATATAATATTCGTCGAAACATACACGAGGCTGTGATAGTGAAACTAGTCGTTAACGTAATATAATTTTAAAGTAGCCTATTGTATATCATACGATTATATATTATATTTAAGTGTGTGTATGTGTGTTTTTGTGCGTGTCCGATTGTGTTTCGTACCGTTTTAAACACACGGAACCGTTTTTCTCTCTACACAAGTGACACCAAATATCGGCACACACCGTCGTTATTTTCGTTACTCTCCCGAGCGGTGACGCTATGTGCTCTGCCAAAACAGTCACGTTTGGCGGGGTGGTGGCTTACCCGAAAGCCCCGGCCACCGGCACCATCGAACAGACCAAAGCGCGTTTCAATTGCATAGGCACGCTTAGGGACAGCTTGAAAATGGTGGGTAGCAACGGTTCAAAATTTCTAACCGTCCGTTTGGTTCGCAGCAAGCTTAGGAAGCGCGAGGAAACCGCCGTAGCTGCCGCGGCCACGGCAGCGGCCACAGCCGTCGCCACCGCCAACACTGCGATCAACAACAACAACAACAACAACAATGTTGACTGTCAGCTGCCCCATGCCCAGCCCGTCGACGTCGCCGTTGTCACAAACGTATCAGGTGACGTGGGCGATGCGCCCGTACCTTTACCGTTCCTCTGGCAGTATTCTGCCAAAAACGCTGCAGCCAAAAACACCAATGGGTATAACTCACCGTACAGGCTGTACAGCTCTGATCAGGTAATTTTAACACTTCTATTATTTGTTAGGTTTGGATTATTAATTATTAGTTTAGACTGTTTTAATTTAAAAGATAAAGTCAGTAGGTACTCACATATTATAACAATAATTGATTAAATACAAAGTACATTTCTAAATTTTTAATTTATTTTTAACGAGTACCTAACCTTTTCTCATAATTAATGAGTTCATTGAAAACATGAGATCATTAAATTGTGTTCATCTTATCTGCGTTCAAGTGGGAGAAATGTATTATCAAGACAAGGATAGTGTGTACGGAATACCTACACACCGTAGAAGGTTAAACATAGTTTGGTGCATACTACTGGTTTTGTAAGAACATAATGCATAACATAAATAATGTTATGGTAACCCACAATATTGCCTTGGAAATTATTTCAATGCGTTTCACTGTTTGTAAAATATGGATATATTTCCAAAGCTCCTCCATATGCTTAAGTCACTTTTAACCATTTCGTTTCCATGTAATTGACTGGATTTTAAATGAATTTCAGGACACATTGGTGTGCAGTGTACCCATCGAAGAAACCGCAGAGCACCGCAAGGGACTACGGAAAAACTTGCGAGGCAAGTGGCGAAGACTGGTGCACAAAAAGCAACAGCAACAGGACGCGTACAAAATACCTGCAGAACTGCGGGACCAGCTCAAACAGATATATGTGTACTGATTCTAAAAGTTTGTTTTTCCAAGACAATCCACAAAACCTATCAAATTTGCAATCTATAATTACTATATTATTATTTTTATTATATTTTTTTTTCTATGAAAGGACAAAACAATCTTGTATGTTTTTATGAATAACGTACCTATGTATAATAAATTTTCATTCCTCTTAGAGAATTAAGCTTAATTTGTATTTGATTTCACATACTAAACAAAGGAAATTGTTGACCCATTGAATGTCCCACTTTTTGATAAATTAATGATTGAAAAAATACCGTACAACACTATTTTGGATTTGTTAAAAAATGTAGACTGTTAAATGAAAAACTGGCAGTCTTAATGTAGGAAGAAAAATCTGGTGCCATTGTTTTTAACATCATTATATTATTACTTATTATTTTTGTTTTAAATTCGTGATATAGGTATTAATTAATATAATTTAATTTATACACAACTATTATATTAAACATGATAATATAATACTTGTGGTAGGTAGGTAATGTACATATTAAATAGTTAAGGCCATACCTAATATAGTTTTAGTAAAATACTATTAATGAAATATTACTTATGTAGAACTTCACATTATAATTTAGTAGTATTTTAAATTGAAAACTGTGAGCTTCTTTTATGGTGATAACATAAAATAAAAATAAATTAAAAAGACTTAAAATTGTATCCCTTATTGCTCTTTTTGCCAGCATTGTATATTTATTATCCAAGAAATAAAATGTTTTTTGACCAATTTTTATATGAACTGTGTATAATCATAAAAGAATAAAATACAACTGGTAAAATTATTTTATAATTTTGAGAATTGAATCTGCTCAGAAACATCAAACACATTTTACTGGAACATAAATATATTTTTTAAAAAAAAAATCTTTCCTATCTAGCGGAAAAAAAATAATATTGTGATTTTTGTCTATGTAATTAGTATGTAATATGTATGGTATTAACTGATCTTTGTGTATTTTATTCTATTTGTACCTAGTTAGTCTTACATTTTCAATCTGAAATATATAAAGCAAAATATGTCTAGAATTGTATAGTATTATATATATATATATAAATCACTGTTCAATATTACAATATTACATTGTTTTGACATTATAACATTTATAACTGATACCATTTGAAAATCATATTTTTGCTCATGATAATTAAGAATTGTTTTGTTTTAAAAACAATGTAAATAATCAATCATCAAATTTGTCTCCATTTTATGATTAGTTTATTTATTATGTTATGTATAATAGATCGTTTTTAATTTGAACAATAATTTTTGCCTACAAATCGTTTGGTTTTTTAAAGTTTTTTTTTTATCGGCCTGATATGACCAACGGATTTAAATAATTTTTGCACGTAAACAATTTTAAATTGATAATCGCATAATTGTTAATTTAAATCTGCTTGTGAAATGTAAAAGAAAGTCGTGGCCTATACTGTTATTTAAAAATTTTCTATTGTCAAATCTGTTCTTAATAATGATATTAAAAATTAAAAAATAATAACGAATAAACATGTACTTTGTACATAATTTTCAATGTACTAATTCTAGTATTTTTATTTCATTATTCCATTGTGCTTAAATACGTTTAGAGAAAGAAAAAACAATATTTGTTCAAGGAAAAGTACCTGTTAAACGTCATTACAAAATCAGCTGTTCGGTTTGTATTCTATACACGTTCGGAGAGAAAGTCGAAGTAGGTAGGTGTTAGTTTTTATATTGTTACAGCACAAGCACATAATAAAAATAATATTATTATTGTACAGCAAATTTTAATGGATACAATTTTACGATAAAGTCGTTTAAGTATTTTTGAGTATATTATATTATTCGTAGTTCGTATGATAAATAAATCGTCCGACAAGCTCCAAGAGCTGAAAAACATCGTTTCACTACATCGCGGTTGAGCACATTAGTGTACCTAGGTACCTATTACTTAAAAATCGTATAATTATAATAATATGTTGCCTAACGATTTCCACTTTACCTTGATAAAATATTGCTCTCGAATAATAATTAACATTTAAACGTCTCAAGACCAACTATATATATATATATACACCGAACAGCGTTTAGCACCTATACTCTGTAGAGCGTACCTACTTATGGTAAAGTTAAAATTCCACGTTTTAATAAGTATGTTAATCAATACGTCATTTAAATATCACTTCGGAACTCCAGACCAATTTCAAACTCCATTATGTGTCGAAAACTTAGAAAAATTGATCAGTTGGACGATTAGTCTGTACAAGTACACCAATATAAAATACATATTATGAAACGTTATTGCGGTAGGCACTTGTACAGGTACACATATTATATTATGGCAGTACACATAGGTAGTAGGTACCCGATGTAGGACAGCTGCTGCCTGCTGGTGTGCCTATTGTATAATGTATAATATTCGCGCGTTATTATATTTTTCACATTTTATTTTTAGTACATATTTTATGTTACACGCACAATACACCACATCGGCCATATTCTAATCTAACCGGACGACCGCAATAATGACATATTATTATCATAGCCGTTCCATATTCCTATATGTGTAGGTATAGGTAGAGTCTACAACCTTTGTAGTTTTTACGCTCTTACAGGTATTTTGTCTGATGGACGGATTTAGGAATGAATAAAAAGATGGTCCAGATACAAAGTAGCTATATATACATATAGGTACCATTTTTATAATACCTAGTCATATAAATTAAACACTCACCATTTTAAAACGTGTTTAACTATAAACATGATAAAAGTTTAGAGGTAGGTATTGTTAGAAATTATACTATTATAGGTACCTAGGTATATTACCTACATATTTAGTAAACTCGAGTTAATATAAACTGAGAAAGCTACGAATGTTTGATAAAATGGGTAAAATCGAATCGTTCTTATTTTTGTCGAATTTCATTGTAATAGTACAAGATAATTTTAAGGTATTGTATATTGTTTTTATAATAATAATAAATATTATAACAATCTAAAATTTAAAAATAATACTATAATTCTGTGTTTTATCAAAATTAACAAACAATAGGTAACATAAAAATGAGTTCTTTTTTCAAATTAATGATAATAACATTTATTATACATTTATACCTAACCTACCTATTCACGCGTCTAAATCATTTTCCTACCTACTTCATGTTATAGAACGTCATTGAAGTGAGGTTAGGTGCAATTCGAATATTACTATAGTTTTTATCTCAACTCCCAAGTGCAATACAAACATTTTGGTGCAGTCGAAGAGCACTATTTGACCATTGACCATTTTCACAATACCCGATAAAATGTCTTAGGGGGGGGATTCCAACTCCTATATCCCCTCCTCCGCGTTTATACAGTAATACACTATAATATCCATACATACATATTATATCTACTTAGCCGGCCGTAATTTGTGAAGTGGAAGTGGCTGAATTCCACACTGATTATTTTGGGCAAATGTACCTTATTATTATTATTTTTACCTTATTAGATATAACCTACATACAATTCTATTATTGTTAACTTTATTTTTGCTATATAATTTTCAAAATGTTTACCATGTTCCATTATTAATATATACAACAAAATAAATGATTAATAATATTACGTTTACGTATGTAACGTTTTTAACTATGTGAGAGTTACTCCGTTCCCACATCATAGTTTATTTTGCTAACTGTAGAACTTCGGACAGGGAGGAGAGAACTTAGAGGCCTAGTCACGTATATACCTACACGGTTACACCCCACTGGATGTAGGCCACTGCCATTTAACATTGCCAAGATTTACAATTGGTAAGGTTACTCATACTAGCCCCTTCGGTGGCATCTAATATATATATATCTATTACTTGTACTTATCTATTAAACCATAGAACATAGAACACAAAAAAAATATAACGTGGTGATACAACTGTACAACTAGTACACTTATCAAAACCTGAGAATCGACGGAGACCCAGGTAGGTAATTGCAAACTGGAACGCTGACGCAGTAAGTCTCAAGTTAGCTGTATCGTCAATTTTATTATCAACGCATTAATTGCTTTTGCAGTGTAAGTGCGTGTTACCAGTAAATCCAGGTAGGAGGGTGTGTGTGAAAGTCCCATGACCCACAGTTTTTTTCTTAACAAATATATATTGGGAAAATAATGATGTGGCGGCACAATACGATGTGGGATAGTTTTTATTTGAAACATCATTATGTATTATAGGTAAGGTACATAATTTATTATACATAATTATTTAGGTAGTCATTTAAAAAATGGTGCATGGGCGATAGGCCTCTCTCAAACTAAAAAGTATATTTTATATTTTATCGCACTACTTACATATGAGTATTAATAGTATTTTACTACACGCGTAGGTATACCCACACCGGTTCATACCAATGAATAATATTATACAGGTTCCTATAACACACCGCAGAACACACCTAATACTATATTATATGTGGTGGTGCATGGTGGACGGCACACCGGAATAACGGTCAATTCTTTGTTCGGCGAATGTAATATATATGTATGTCGTACTCGTATGTGTATAGCGTGGAGGTAGTGCCTAAATAGCGTAAACTTAAACACAACATATTCGCGCATTTACACACACACATCATAATAGGTATAGGTTTGTATTTTATAAATAATAATAATAATAATAATAACGAGCACGTGTGCTTAAAATGGCCTACAAACTGCATATTATGGAAACCATATTATCGTTTATTATTATATATAAGTATATAAGTATATAACCATAACACGTAAACACTGCCAGTTGGTGCCTATATTGTAATTTGTATGATACATTAACGCATTGGCGAATAACAACTGCAGCTGTGTATTCTATAGTTCTAAACATGTAAAAAGCCAGTTTAGATGGAATGAAAATAATAATATAATATTCTAAGCAATCACACCGTTTTTATCGAGACCTTGACGTATTATAACTTATGAATAATGTGTTATATGCAATGTACTTTTATGCATGTATTGATGCTTAAGGGCGGAGGATCAAAGAGACCAAGTGCACTTTAGAGTATATAGGGCGTCGAAGATATAGGGACGCCAAATTAAAGATATTTTATACTTTTTTTTTGTTTTCAATTTGTTTAAAAATATATTATATATCCATTTTAAATATCCCATGGCAAAGAGTTAGATAAATTTTCAAACTTTTAAAAACGACTGAACGCAAATTAGAATTGGACATATTGGATTTTATGTAATTTAAAAGTGTAGGTTGAATTCAAATCAATTGAATCCAAACAAAGAAATTAAGATTGCTACAGGAAAATCAACTAGGTACTAATAAAATTAAATAAATTAAATTTGTCTTGCTATCAATTATTATTTTGAACATTTAAGCGTACATTTTATAGAAATATTGGACAAAACTTCAAAAATTGTTCAACTAATTAAAATTGATTTATTATTTTTTTGTTTTCTAGATTCTTATTATATGCCATTATTATATTACATTCAAAATTAACATAAAATAAAAATATAAATTTGTAAGTACCATATTTCAATACAAGCAAGAAAAAAATGTTTAGTTAATTTTTTATATAATCTATTTAACCAAATAGATAGATTATTTATTTTTATTAATAAAATATTATTATAATAATTTTGCGATTTTGGCGTCGTTCTGGATCGATTGGATTTTTTAGTATACCTAACATTGTTTATAATAATTAATAATGAATACTCTACTATTGTTTTACCTTATTTTATTCCTTGTAATTATAGGCATTGGCCTATGAAATATTTAATTATATAAGTAAATAATTTATACTGCAGTAACATTGCCACGGTGTAACGATAAAAGAGTTATTCGTGCAAATAGCAAGCGGTTTTTGATGGTATATTAGTTTAAAAGTAGGTACTAGGTATATTAGTATGTAAATCTTAATCACCCTACACATGTCAACATTTATTATTTGTAAATATAATTTCCCATCAGGGCGCAGAAGTCAGGACGTCACTGATAGTTAGCACGGCAATAATGTATCTGATAATATTAGAAACCAGAATAATAATGATATATAACATCATCTGTAATTTCAATGTGAAATTTTCAAATTCTTCATGTACACCTTATGGTAAATTCTTATGGTATATAGACATAATATAGTATAATATAGTATATACCTACCCGTGTACATAATACAAGAGTACAGTAACTAAACTGGCGCCCTAGCGGTTCACAATATATATAGACTGAATACGTACCCATAGCATTATGGTTAACAAAACATAATTTCTCATTAATTGCAGTTTACCTACAACCATATATAAATATATACATAATATAATAAGCGTACAACCACTACAACACTACAACGGTAATCATCGAGTCCCCTTCAATACCTTCATACCGTTACCTATGTAAGTATAATTATAAATAAGGCACGTCACGTGGTTCGCACACAATATACCGGGTATGTAATATGTAGTATACCTATATTATATGAACATTATAAACCTAAGGTACCTACTATTTCACTATTATAAATTATAATACACGCGGCGGAGTTCACGAACTAGAAAAAAAAAATAATGAGCCCGCCGCCGTGGACGACTGCGGATAAAGTAGGTATAAACAATATAGGTAGGTTATAGGTACGTACACGAGCGTGCCATTTTATTGTGATTTATATTTCATATAATGCTAGTCGCGTTGTCGGACTACGATAATAATTCGATCGAAAAAAATTATTAACACACCATAACTAATATGTATACGCCGTAACCTGGCCCTACCTACCTACATGAGTCGCAGACATTGTTTCTTTCATTTATGGAGTCTTTGCGTATGATAACAATATAATATATATTGTATATATATATATATATATATATATACATTATACATACACATATGGCTCCGGTGAAATTGATTTTTGATTTACGCACATCGTCTGTGTAATGTGTTCTGAACTAAAATCACAACCCAACAGCGCGCGGTAGTATTCACTACCGAGCTCACGTGGTTCAACTATAATATTTATGGCATATGCCATATTATATTTTTATATTTCTCATTATTGCAATCATTGGTGTATAATAATATGATAATTTGCTGCTTATTGTCGAGAGTCACTTATGCGACTAATGACTATATTGGCTATAATATTGATTTTTGCACAATTTAACAATCTACAGCTTAATCCGATTAGGTTCCGAAAACGGAGGCAGTGATGAGTAAATAAGTAAGTTATTAGAATAATATTATAATACAAATTTTTTAAATCATGTTCCTATTCCTTGAAAAATTATTGTCTTTCCTTGATATCAGATATTTTAGATATTTAATATAAATATATAATCGTATTTGTGTACTCATTTTTGAGGATATTTATGTTTTTATAGTATTTCGCAAACTAAATGTTTCATATTTGATATATTATATAATGTAAAAATGTTAAATTTAATACCTATATGTTTATTATTATTGTGTTGTCATATATAATATATCTATATATCAATATATTGTACAGGTGCAGCCTAGTTAATTTTTATTTTTTATTTCCCAAATATTTTTAATTTGTTTTTTTTTTTAGTTTTTTGTATTTTTAATTTCACCTACATAGGAATTATTGCTAGTGACTATTAATTATTTGTATCTATTTACTCTATTTAATTGTTGAACGTTTATCACGCATCACTCTAAACGGAGATAGAGGCAAAATAGCGTAAACATAATTTTTGAGAGTATATTATATAATAGTAACAAGGTTTACAATTTTAAATGGAAATTAATTTTACAAGAAACTTAAAAAGAAAGTCGATTAATCGAACAACAGTTAATTTTATTAGATCTGGTAAATAAAAATATCGTATCGACGTTTTTCGCATAAATAGCTTCTATTAATATATTGAGATGTAAAATCAAAGGCCTATGCCTACTTAAGAATTTTGAGACCTGGGGATAATTTGACGGGGCCCTTAATTCAAATTATAAGTTTAGTTTTTGCTACTTCGCTTTTTTTATTCAATTAATTTTTTAAGATTATAAATAAATTATACCATAAGTCTATGAGTAATTATTTAATGTTAATATGATAAAAATAAAACATAGGTATATGGCTATACTATTACAATTCTTAATAATAAATATCAATCACAATTCACACACAAAATTCAGTGTGATACTTCCATCTGGTATTACCTACATATCGAATCATTGCCTTCAAATGCTATAAGTTATAACTCCTGGATAGCTAAACATTGTACAACAGCTATCATACGGCGTAACACTTTAGTCCAATATTTATATTCATTATTTCAGACATAGTTTATCTATACAACATTTTAATGTTGACTTTTTCTAACTAACACAACATTGATTGATGATAATTTGTTCTTTATTTGTGTTCTTTAACTTTTTTGTTAGACTTTTTCCAGTTGTTAAAGTCTGGATTAATACATTTGAAAGAGAATTATTCGAATTAAAAAGTTTGCAAACTAAACAATATAATTTTTCAGTGTGTTCAGAAAACATATCACCATCTACGTGATTGTATTTCACCATTAGACAAGTTTAATACAAACAATGGCATATTTAGTAAAAGATTATGATTTTTAATTTTTTTTGTCACAAATATGAAATTTTTCGGCACTTGCGTTTAGAGCAGCTATTAAGAGAGCTGTTTTTAAGCAGCATACTTATTTAAAAACCTCATTTAAATAAACCCATAGGCCGCACATTACAGGTCATTTATAATTTATATGATTCAATATCAATTATTTCAAATTAATAATTATGAAGATTATCCGAAGTACTATTAGTAGTAATAATATTACAATTTTCATGTGTAGAAATAGATTCAATATAATTATCAGAGTAATCAGCATTTAAAATGTCTAATATATTAGATATACTACTAGCAAGTAGCAGTAGTCAGTAACATTAAAATGTTCAACACCAGGCGTATACTAATATTTGAAGTACTAAAATTACTTACTACTTTGTCAACTTTAACTGTTATACACATTACACATTGCAGAAATCACTTAATTTTGGAAACTTGCTTATTGCGCTTTTACCCTCTTTTTTAATTTGCATTTTTCTGTACCAACTACCATTAGGTATTTTTTTTTCTTTTAATACTAAAACATACGTAAAACAATAAACGAAATTTATCATAATATTACGAGAGTATTCACGCATCACGAATACCGAACTGACTAACAATCTTATACACACATTTCACAAAACACATTCAATACGTATACTTCAAACATATTATTATTGGTTTATAATTTTTATTGACGATTATGTATGATTTTAAAAATTTATCTTAATAGATAATTTTATCGATAACTGATTATAGATAGCAATTTAGAATTCTGTCACAAGTAAAAATATTTTGTACTCTAACAAATTTAAAAACAATTATTTAAAAAACCAAATTAACATATGGAAGGGCCATAATTATGTCGGATCCACGGAGCCAGGGCTACAGCCCTCCTAGCCTCCCTTCCCCGCCAAGTAGAGTTCTGTCGTTCTGTGTACAATATAGAAAATTTGAGTTTAGCCAAACCAGTTATGTTGCAAGCTTTAATATCGGAGTGGATTGACCTATAATCAAATTTAAAGGTAAGAACATTATCTGTGTTTGTTTCTATGTTAATTTTTTTACGTTATTTCAATTTTTAAGTGAGTTATGAATGTTATGATCATTTTTATATCGTTATATTTTACATACTCATTAAATTATAACACTCATAACTATAACTCGTGACTTATGAGTCATATAAATATAATTTGTTTAAAAATTGAAACTAGGTTATAGACCCCACGTACACATACAGATAAATTGCTTGACTTTATTTTTTATTATATTAGGTCAATTCGTTTTTATATTAAAGTTAATAATACAATTTATTGTTTTGGATAATTCCATTGCTATGTTTTACGTTTGATATTACGTTTAAATTAGATGGATACAATATTGAACACATAGTATCAACTATCAGGTGATATCTGTTTGACGTTTTTATCAAAAAAAAAAGTACTTTTTAATTTTTAGGAAATTTATTGTATGCTCTAAATGATACATGTAATAGTGCATTGAAATTTATACTAATTGCGAAGACTATATTATACAATAATATACAGCAACAAATTACAATGGTAATATACGTATATAATTAAACCGTTTTTTAAATTTCTTTTGATTATTTTATTTTATAAAACCTATAATTTAATTGTACATTTATGTGACTTTGTATATTTTTATTAGTTATACAAGCCATCAAAATGTACTAAATACCATTTTAAAATGATCGATAAGTAAATTTTTTAAATAAAATCATTTATTTTGATGACTTATTTTTTTTTAAAATATTACTATATACCTATCAACCTATCTAATGGATACTAACACAGATGTCATGAAATATTGATGTGTTGATTTTAATCGTAACGAAATAGCGCCAACGGCAATACAATTTACTATTTAAAACGTAATTTAGATACTCAACATTTTTGGTGTCTGGCGTTTTTACTATTATTATTTTTTATACTATTGGCTTATTTATAAAATTAATAAAACTAAAACATATAGGTATAATGTATATTAATAATAATATAAACCCAAACTTCTGTTCAAATTAGGAATAAGTATAATAAATTAATAACCATTCGTCCTGACCGTCCTGATATACCAGTATTCACTATTCACATTTGGAAACATTTTATTATTGTAATAATTTCTTGAAGGCATCAATAATGTATTAAGAACAATAAATTTTAACACCCAATATAGTTTACAAAACGACATAATTCATATCACTCGGCTTTAAAATATGTTGTGTTTTATTCTATTATAGATAGATAAATATACTATAGTATACATATAGATAGATACTACAAAAATTAATACTAACCCAATAATATCAAACTCCTAGTTAATTCGGGAAAAAAGTAAAAATTTGTTTATTTTGTTGTAATTGTATGAATGGTATTTATTCTATTCTACTTCTATAATCTATAATCTATATAATAAATTAATGAATAACGATAGGTATATGACAACGATTTAGGATTATCTAGGTAACAACATTTTTGACCTGCGTGGCTGCAATATTTATTATATATTACCAATTTTTACATATTTGCATTGATTATTAAATTACAAACATTAAAATTCTAAAGTACCCAAATACTATAGGATGAAACATCTGACTGACATCGTGAGATATAATGTAAGCTGCAGGTCTTTACCTAATCGGCCATACTTATTATGTACATTTAACATTATTCATATCTACATAATACATGTGCAATGTACATTAAACAGCTGTATAATGTGTAAATTATATTGTATTGTGATACATATAGGTGCTTTTTGTCCGACAGTGGTTAATTTACTATTTTTTTATTTACATTTTCACAATAATTATTACCTACTAATATATAACTGAGGTCTGAGAGTGCGGAAAAATAAAACATAACCATTATATTAAAGCACTTATCTTATATGTATCATTCCATATTTGTCATTACATAGTTTATACTATTATATTATAGTTGTGAACTGTGAGTATCTATTGAATGTACAATATACTACATAAACCATAGAGGTATTGGTGTATGATATTGCATACTATTTATTATGCACTATAATAATATAGTAACTGTAACATGCTAATGAATCTCTATCATGAATTTACTGAAATGTGATTTATGGCGAACTGGATATTTAAAAAAATGATTCTATTGTTCTATAATGGATAGATAATACTGCAGAAAAAATATTTTTGTGCGTTTTAAAAAATAGTCTTATTATTTAATTATTTACAATAATAATTGTGTATGTTAAAATATTATTTCTCCTTAACCGTTTGTCATCTCTAATAATCGTAAAAAGCTGAATTGCAGTTCTAGTTCTCCTGCATTTAAATTTACCAATTTTACTTAGTCCCTTAAAATTATTTAATATAAAACTTTCCAACAAATTAAAACCATCATGTACGTATGGTATTTTTGTCTGACGTACTTAATAAGTATAAAAAAACTATATATTCAAGCCTTACTGTCTACTGAAAACCTGCCTTCGTTTAATTATTACGATTTTTTGTTTCAAAAGAATATAGCCAGATCTAAAAATCCGTTCAATTAAACTATACTTTATTATTCTTTCATATAAACTTTTTTATGTAAAACTTCATTCGAATTACAATCACATAATCATCTGTAATCATAAATAACATCAAATGACCAGTATAGGTATAGCTTAACACTTCTCGGGAACGACAAGAACCCTTTTAAACCGTTCAAACAAAACTATTTTTTTTTATTTTTACTGTTATAAGTTTTTTGTGCATAATATATATATTATGAATTATAATTGTTTATGAGTAAAATTAATTAAAAATAACAGTTTTTGGTTCAGCGGTGGAAATGAAATCAGCGTATATCTAATCAAATCTATATTTTATTCGATACTGTTCCTGGAACATTTTTCCTGAAAATTACAGTATACTGTAATAGAATACTGGATACTATAGTATCTACAAGCAAGGACACCCACGGGGTGGGGCATGCCCTCCGCTATTTTATTAAATATTAATTGTTTTATTACCTACTTACATGGCTTAAGTATTTATACTTTTGACTTTGCCCCCCCCCCTGGCTTATATTTCTGCGAGCGCCCTTGTCTACAAAATAATAGCTATATAATATTATATAATGATATTTTAATATATACCTAATAATATAATGACTATAAATTTAATAATTAAGTAAATGTTTAATTTTAAGCGCACATGGAACAAGTAGTTTAAATAAAATTTAAACCGGAAGACTAGAGTTCACAATATAGAGCGTTAGATATTCGGTCAATAGGAAAAAGGATGCGTGTCCAGTAATAAATTAAATGACTACAGACAATGTACGTGTGAATAAAACAGAACAAATACGTTTGTGGATTTTATAAACATTTATTACACTATGTCAACAAAACGGAAAATTTACGCTATAACAATGAAGTAAGATTGTTTTAGCAGGAATAACCAAGTTTGGAAACAATAATGACTGTCGTCTGTCTAGTTCCTGCTCATAAAGCATAATAATAATCTTTATGTATATAAAGATATTATATAGTATATATTTTATATATTATTATAGTAGGTAATATAGTCAATAGCCATATTATAATACATTTTGAGAAAGAAAAACTATACAGTTAAAATGATTTTTTAAGCTATTTTTCACCCTAGTTAGGTTTATTTATAATATAGGATCAATGAAGACTAACCCGGTATTTATTACAATATGCTTATCTGTTATTAGAAAAGAACATTTTTTGGTATTTTGAGCTTTGAGCTATGCCTGTTGTGTCTGGGTAATTGTGTCTCATTTTATACTAATACTAATACATTTTGTTTCGTTAATTTCGAACATTATCAGTAAGAGAATTTGTCCATAAAGTATTATACACGTTTAGTTCACTTACGTAGGTAGTGTATGACGTCTATATTATCATTTATCAAGTTAAATTAAAAAAAAAAAATAATAATTCGTATATTCAAAAATGCATTGCATTCTATGATAAAATCTCCATTAAATAGTTTACATTTTATTTTTTTGATATACTATATAATTAGTGTACTATAAGTATTTTCAAAACAATAATGTAGGTATCTATTGTAGTAGTGACATACTGACATATATTGTATAAGCACGTATTCAAGATCAATTTTACGGGGGGAGGACTTTATATTTAATTTAATAATTAAATATTTTTAATACATAAACCTTAGTTATACAATTACACATAAAGCTTGTAGTAAGTTTTTGTTTCTATTTTAAAAATTTCGGGGCGTGTTTGAACCCCTAAACCCCTTTGTATACGGGCTTGGTATAATATGTATAAGTACTGTCTACAATCTATTTTAATTTTCAAGATGATAATTTGGCTAATTGGCTATGAAGCTATAATGGAATAAGTGTTAAATTTACTATGAATATTTCAAATATTTGTAACTTATATAGTTATCAGTATACCATATACCTAATATTAGTAATATTTTAATTAGAATATAAAATGAAAAAAAGTGTATAAGTTTATCTTAAATAAAACATTTAAATACAAAATTTAATTTAATTTATAGGTAGGTACAGTAAATTATTATTATACTTACAGCTCATTAAGAAACAGCAGATTTGAAATTTTGATTTCGATCCATCCAAATAGGAAAATGTAATTTATGATTATTTTTAAACAAATAATGATTATACCTAGTACCTACTACTTATACTTATAAGTTATAATACTTTATTCGAGTTAGGAAGTTACCAATTTTGTTTACAATTATATTTACATATCATAGAGACAGTGGAGAATGATTGTTTAAAAATAACGAATGTCAACAACACGAATTGAGATTAAAGATATTTTAAGTCTGCATACCAATTATTTCTAAAATTACACAAATAACTTTTATAAATTAGGGTTAACATATTTTAAAACGAATAATTTATTATTTATTTTGTTACAAGTTGTTTTCGTTGTTTTAATATATTAAAAATAATAAGTGTGTTACACTGGTAGTAAAAAATATAGGCAGCATATGACTTATAATTAAATAATTTGAATTTGATACAAATATAAACTTTATATTACAAAATTATAACTCGCTAGTACCTCCTCAATAAATAAATGTTTTTAACTCTTAACAATTAATACATATTATGTAATTATTATGTATACAATCATATTATATGCACTAGTGCACTACATATTTACTTCCTACTTGAATATTTAAAAAAAACGATGATCTAATGAAATTCCAATAGTTCTATGTAGGTATTGTTTGTAAAAATGTAAATAAATTGACATACTTCCTTATTTGACATAAACTAATATAATATATTATATTATATATACCTCATAACAATCAGGTACTAGTCGTACACAAACACACCCGAATGACATGTTAATATGTAATTATAATTTATAATAATACAGATTACAGATACATTTTTATTTCAAATATTAAAAATAAATAAATATGAGTAAATTAATATTTTTATATTTAGGTGATCATATTTCGTTTTTCGATACTTATTACGCAATATTTGTTGCTCGTACAATCTACAAAATATGTTTATTGTTAAAAATTTATTCGCTCAATATTTAAAGGAATAGGTATTATGATTGGTATGAGGTATTTACACTGAAAATTCATATTAGTAATTAATAATTATAAATTAAAATATAATATATTGCTATTTAAAAATCAAAAGTTAATAATGGGTTTTAGCCTTTAGGTGATATTATAAGTTACATGTAACTTGTTATTTAGTTATGCTATTATAGCACTTTTCTAAATGATACTACATATTATTTTTGTGTAATTTTTAGTGTCTTAATATTGCTGTCAAGTATAAGTCAAACTCAACAATTGCTCATAATATTATGTCTATTATTTAGCGCACGCCGCACACATTACTCAATAATTGAATGAAGCAATATAAAATTACTCATAATATACAGTTATACTGGTTAGGTAAATGCTATTCACTGACATAAAATATATTTTTATAATAAATCCGATAACCTATTTTTCGAGTGTTTAATAAGTACCACCATTGATTATAAAATATACTAGTACCTACCTATTTATAATAATTGTAACACTTACCTATATGTGTACCTATCGTATACCTACACATATAATTATATAAATATTAATTAGGTTCTTATTTATATCATGTTAATTGTTCGACATTTAAAACAAAAAAATCATCAGTATATTTAATAGGTACCTTTGGTATTATACCAAAAACATAAAAAATGTATATCTTAGTTCGTGCTTATTACCATGGTTAAAGTCTAAAATATAATATTTAAATAACTTAAAATAATAATAATTACATAGTAGGTAAGACATATTATAGATATAGTACCTATATCTGTTTGACAGTTTTATTTTTATGGTTTGTAATAATATAATATTATATTCTTAGATATTTAAATTTAATGCATTTATATTGTCCATGTATCTATATCCGTGGTTTGTTTATATTCTTATCACCTATCAATTTTATCATGATATTATTTAGAATAGGCCATATTAAAAAGTAAATACTTAATTTTTAATAATGTGTAGTGCAATAATATTGCGTGATGCTTGTACCTATACATGTCATAAAAAAGATCGAAAATTGATTTAAATTTAAATTATCAAATATCAAACAATATCTTTGTGCATTTAGATACTTAGAATGCTCGGATGATTAGATTGTTGAAGAACTAAATGTATGTTTCTTTTTTATCAATACTCAATATTGATTAAGTAGTTACTTCTTACAATTTTACTTTTTACTGCTTAGTTAAGTAATAGATTTACCATATTTACTTTTTTGTTTGTATGTTAAGATTATGATTTTGTAAATTGTATTTGAATTATTATATAAGTCATAAGATTTGGAACAACATGAGCAAAAGGAAAGCTCCAAGTGATTCTACAAATCCAAATCATGATTTTTGTGAATTTTTAACTGGTTAGTACTTAAAATGATTTTCACAATTACAACAATTATTTTGGGTTTAATTCTGGCTTTGGATATGGAGTATAAAAACTTCTTGTTTTTAAAAGCTAGAGATCAACCTAATTTTGTCTTATTTAAATTCATTACATAAGGTTATTTTCATTATCCTATATGTTTAGAATTGGCTGATTATGAAAAAAATGTTACACGTAATATATATAAGTGCAATGCTTATCGAAAAGCAGCAAGTGCATTAGCAAAGCACGGTAAACGTATTAAGTCTGGTGAGGAAGCACAAAAACTTGATGGAATTGGTGATAAAATATCCAAGAAAATTGATGAGTTTTTAGGAACAGGAAAATTGAAAAAACTGGATAATGTATAATTTATAAATTATTTAGTGTATTAATATATTAACATATATTAACATTTAATTATTATTTTACATTTTAAATTGTAGATAAGAAGTGATGAAACTTCAGTTTCTATAAAAGAATTAACAAGAGTTAGTGGTATTGGGCCAGCTAAAGCAAAAGAATTGTATGATTTAGGTATTACAAATATTGACGTCCTGTTAAAACATCAAGATAAATTAAATCATCATCAAACTTTAGGATTGAAGTATATTAATTGTATTAATTATTTGCTTTTAATATAATTATAATAATTTATAAATATTTTTAGATATTTAAATGATTTTGAGGAAAAAATACCAAGAAGTGAAGTTATTGAAGTAGAACAAATCATCAAAAAAACATTATTTAATTTGGATCCTAAATACAAAGTTACTATTTGTGGTAGTTATAGGTTGGTTATTAAAATTAATAAAATTACAAAAACTATGATGATGGACTAGACTATATGTATGAAATAAATCATAATGATACATTTTATTATTTTTTCTATAAAAACAAAACTATTTCTGATTTTTTTTTTAAATTTTAGACGAGGTAAAGAATTTAGTGGAGATATTGATACTTTAATTTCTCATCCATCATTTATGTCTCATGATAATAAGAAAAAATGTAATAAATTGCAAGTGGTTGTAGATATTTTGAAAAAAAATAATCTCATCACTGAAACTATATCGTTGGGGGATGCCAAGTTTATGGTAATTATTTTATTACTATTTGCCTATTATTAGTTTTTGAATAATCTTAATGCTGAGTTTATATTTTATTAATAGCATAAAATTAGTTTTTAACTATAGATACAATAGAAAACATATTTGAGTAATAAATAAAAATAGAATTTATTTTTTGTTAAAAAGATCCTGTATTGGTGGACTTTTATTATACATTACTGAGTAATAGATTAGTCGTCACTTATTTCAGTAAGTATTGAGGTAGTAATTGCATAAAAAAATAATAAGTAGATACAAATAATATGCTAAAAATTAATTGTTTAGACATTTAATCGCATAGGTTAGACATTAAATTTAAATTTAACATACTTAAATTTATAGCAACAAATTGTTTAGAACCACATTTTTAACTAAAAAATATTAAAATTAATATAAAATTTATTTAAAGTGTGTATTTTATTATTATATCTAATAAAATTTTTTAATATAAACTAGGGTGTATGCAAAGTGAATCGTATATCAAGAAGATTAGACATTCGCCTAAATCCATATGATCAGTTTTATTGTGCTGTTCTTTATTTTACTGGGAGTGATTTGTTTAATAAGCAAATGAGAGATCATGCTTTACACCAAGGTTTTACACTCAATGAATATACTTTGCGACCAATGGGTTCTACAGGTAAAACGTTTGCAATTACTTATTAATAATTAGTAGTTACCACTAAATATAAACTATTATATCAATTAACAATTGTATTTATGTGTTCTGTCATTGAATCAGGTATACCAGGTGAACCTGTGGAGATAAACAGTGAAGAAGATATTTTTGATTATTTAGATTATCCTTACAAAAAGCCTGAAGAGCGCAATTTATAGTTTTATATAATATAATATAGTGCAACAAACTTTATTAAATATTGTATTAATTATTTTATTTTATTTAAAGTATAAAAGTAAGTAGTTATTAATTATTATGATTGAGTTTGAAATGTTTATATTATCTATTTTTATAAAAATTAATATTTCTTTTTTTCCGCTATAGACTAAAAATCTTTTTACCAATTAATGTTTTGTTTTTTTTTTTGTAAAATGATCTGTGTTGTTCAGGTAGAAGTTTAAAGCTATTGAAATCCATTATTTTACCAGTAAAAGTAACCAATAGTTTGGGATGGAAATAAAATAAAATATATATGTGTATTTAATTGTCTAACAACCTAACCTAACCGTGTTTCAATATTTTTTCTGAGATGTAGTTGACTTCCATCAGTCATTCATCAATGTACTATGTCCATAGTCCATAGGTGCCAGGTTATAAAAAACTTAATGGGTGCCTTGGTATCATAGGCATAAATGCACAATTTGGGGGATGAGGCTTAGCCCATAGTCAAATCCAATATTCTAATGGGTGTCCAATACTACATAATAATTACAATGGGTGCCTGAGCCCCCGGGCACCTATGTACATGGCGCCTCTGACTGTGACACTGTGTATTATGTGTTATGTCTAATGTGTATAATAATATAAACTATATATAATAAACAATGCTCAAATTAACCTACCAGAAGAAAAGTAATTGGTCAATCTACACCTTAAGCTAAGGAAAAAAGTATCATGAGCTTCAGAAAACAGATAAGCAATGGAAAGTAAGATGAGAAACTATTTGAGTACGCATTTCTCAATTCAAACAAACAGTATATGTTGATTTAAATATTGGTGTATTCCATTATATACTAATTATGATTTTAGTCTTTATCCAAGTACCTATGGTTATTGAAAAAAATGGAATTATGCGTATGATGCAGTGATCCATATCCATGCTCATCTATTTTATTATCATATTATTTTATATTTTTATTTTACTGACTGTTATAGTGTTTTGGCCAATTGATTGAAATTAAGTCGTTAAAAATTAAAAATTAATAAATAATTCAAACTAATACTTAACACTAACCAATGATAATTTACAAATATGATTAAACACTATTTGGTAAGAGATATCGCAATGAATTTTAATGTTTTATGTATTATCAAACATAAACTAATAAGTGAAAAAAAATTATTTTGTTGATATACTTTACTGTATAATATATGGTTTCTGTCATTTATTACCCACTTAATAGGCATCTCTAATTTTGAAAAAATATGTTTCTACGAATCTACGTAGTTCATAACTAAACAATTAAAATATAAAAAAAACAATTTTTTTTCAGTTGAAAAATAAAAACTAAATGAAAAATAATTTTATTAAACTTAGTAAACTCTTTGATGAATTTAAATTATTTATAAAATAAGAACCTATTTAATTTTTTTTTTTTATAGATTAGTCAGGTGAATAAGTCTAAGTATCACTTTTTAGTTTTTAATGACTGTTGTCTCCTTAATATTCAGTAGTTGTAGTAATTCCCAAAAGTTGTACTTTTCTAATCTTTTTTTGTATCCCAAAAATATAAAATGTTATTTTATTATCGTTTATAATTAAAAGTAATTATACATTAATTTCAAAATAGTTTTCCACTTTTAATTTTAAGGTAGATACTCAATTCACTATTATAACTTCATTGATTTTTTAAAAAAAAATGTAAGTGGTAAGTTTTATTTGTTATAATTTATACACAATTTGTACCAGTAGCCAGTAGGTACAATAAGAGTATGACTTATGTATGACTTATGTAAAAAAAAAAGAAAACATACACAATTTAAATGAAGAATCCACCAATTGACACTATCGAATAAGTAAGTAAACAATTTATTAGGAACGTAGCATAAAAAATATTCAAGCATTTTTAACCATTTATACATTTTTTATTGGTT
This sequence comes from Rhopalosiphum padi, assembly GCF_020882245.1. Lineage (NCBI taxonomy): Eukaryota > Metazoa > Arthropoda > Insecta > Hemiptera > Aphididae > Rhopalosiphum > Rhopalosiphum padi. The sequence goes on from NC_083598.1 coordinate 37,372,877, forward strand.
TTTATAAAAAAATAAATAGAAAATTTAAATTGTTTATACATAGTTCAAAAAGTCTTAAAATATTTTAGTTATTATATTACGTACCTATTGTCGTATAAAAATGGTTAATATAACCATTCAGTAAAAATTTCAAGTTTCGATTATTCGTTTTAGTTTTAGAATTATAACAAAATTAAAAAATTAATTTCAGTTTTTCGTTACCAAATTTTTTTTTTGTTTTTCCTAATTATTTAAAGTGCTAGAACATTTTTACCTAAAAAATACCAACTATACTCGTATATTATATTAAATAATAAAAAAAAACTTCCAAAAACCACCACCCAAATTTGAAAATTGAGACATTTTTATTTCCTTAAAAAGCGATGATAACACACACACATAATATAAAATATATCATATTAAAATTAATACATTTATAGCTCAAGTCTCTGAAATGTACACAGGCTGTAGATAATAAACTCTAAATTTAAATCTACAATTGGTTTGAGTTTTCGTTATTTTTAGATTAGGATACTCGTTGTTTCTGACACAGAGTATATTTTAAGAATTTTTACTAGGTAGCACTAACACTATAAGCAATAAGGAAATAATAATAATAAATTATGTGCCCCAGGACTTGGGGAATGGTGTACAAGGCACATTCATTAACTACGTGGTGGTACTAATTTTCACGCATGCCACCTACTTTATATGTTAAAATATTCTCTGTTCTGAAATTAATTATACTTAGTTTCCTTGATAGAAAGTTTGAAATTTGAATTAGGTTAAAGTATATTTTTAATAAGTTCTGTCGAATGTCGATTAAAACTTTTAACACTTAATAAATACTAATTAGCTATTTTTATTTTTTAAATTATAACTCTTGTATTATGCATTAACTTAAAGTCCTATCACTTGTATAGTCTTACATCATGGTGATTGACAGTGGCTTTCTGACTTATGGATGTGTTGCAGCTTGCAGCGTGTTTTGACCTAACGTTTTTAAATATTTGTATGAGAGATGCCGAGATAACTGCTACCATTGATTTAATGTGTATATTGCCTATACGTAGTGCCGGATTTAAAGGGAAATACAATGCACTGATGGAGCCTCAAGACTGAGTTTGTTTTAACACTTAATGACGTCAGATTAATGTCCTAGATTTTATAATTTTGAAAAGTGATAAATGATTAAGAACGATATTGATTAATAGTAAAGAAAAAAGTATTTTATAAAATTATCCGCTCCTGTTTATTTTAAACTGCTATGAACTAAGTGGTTCAAATCGTAGACATATAATAATTCTATTATATGTCTATGGTTCAAATGGTTCAATTCATTGGTTGATGACGGATGAGTACCAACTACCACCGAATAAAAAAGTGGGCAAGTGGATATCGCTCTACTGAATAGTAGAAAGGGAAAGTAGGTCACTATACCTAATGGATGTGTTAAATTTGAATGCAATGACAGTCGATAGGTATCATTGTATACGAATACAAAAAACGATTCTGAACGGAGATGATTTGTCAGTCTAGGTATATAGTATTAGTATAGTATAGTATAGTAGGATATATTATATAATTAGATATCTATATTTAAATAATTGTAATATATCGTTATTTTATACACAATTTCGTAAAAAATTAAATTCCATACGCTCATTTTTTTACAGTTATTTGCAGAAAAAGTTATGGAGAACCTTGTGTTGAATTTTTTAACCTTAGATATAAATTACAAACATTTTATGAATTTTAAACTTCAAAATTCCTTGCAAATGTTCACGATTTTGACATATTTTGTAAACATTTGAACTTTTGATGCTTATAAACAAAAATTGTGACTAACGACTTTTGTTTTTTTTTTTTTTTACTACAATAAGAACAACTTATAATAAACCTTATACTAAATTTTAAAGATTTTTTGGAAAACTAAATTTTTTTTATCGGCATTTCAAGAAAAACAATTTAGAAAAATCGAAAATTTTAATGGTCTAAAAATAATAGTTTAAAAAAATTCTAAATATTTTGAAAAATTAATCGTAAATAGATAACGCTAATATATACATTTGGTGAAAATTTCAAGTATTTAAAATGATTCGTTTTTGAGTTAAAGCAAAATCAAAAAATCGATTTTATCGAAAAGTGGTTGTTTAAAAATTCCCGTTTTTCCGTTACTTTTTCAGGGTTTTTCTTGTCGCTTTTGAAAACTACTGGAATTTTTTTAACTTTTTACCCTCCCCTCTCCAAGTATAAACTACATTCAATTTAATTTTCAAAGAGGGGCTGAAGTCAAAAATCAAAGCACTATTATTACTCCAAAACGTGACGACAGACACAAAAATAAAAAAACCACACACATCATTGTAAAATCAATACATTCATCACTCCGTCCAGAATCTAAAATTAAGTAAGTAAAATTGAATTAATAGTTCATCTACATTTTTGAAAATTACGTATTGGGTAGTCATTGATTTAAAAAATAGGTTCGCCTCCCCCTTGAAAACTGTTTAGGGACGTCTCTGTGCGCCAGCCGCACAATTTCATACACGATATATTATATACTTATATGTTCAATACCCAGTATTCACGTCTTTCTATACATCATATTTTATTTTTACATTTATAATTACATTTTTATAGAAATGTTCTTGAGTCTGTGTATTATTATTTAATATTATTTCATTTTTGATTATTGTAGTATTGTATACATATTTATGTAGTTTGTAATTTTGAGGGGCTACATTTTACTGAGAAAAAACTGTGGGTCAGCTGACCTCTCAAACCCTCCCCTGGGTCCGCCCCTGAACTGTAGTAAAGACCAGTTCTTAGAATAATATTGCATGTGTTTAGAAGCCATCGTTTGTAAATTTAAAATTTGCAATTTATTATTTAATCTATTATATACCTTACATAGTTACACAAGAACTTCGGCAATACATTAACGTAAGACCAATAACTTTTAAAGATATATTATTGTAAAATTAATACATTCATCACTTCGTTCAGAATCTAAAAGTATTTTATGAAATTATCCGCACCTGTGACCTGTTTATTTTGAACTGTTATGAACTAATGTTCAAATGGTTCAATTCATTGGAATATTGGATGATGAATACCAACTACCAAGCAAAACACTATTATTATGTTTGTGGTACCGTGTAGTGTTATCATTAACAAATATTATGCCATAACATTTGATAAGATTTTGTTTTTTGTAAAAGAAAAACAGTGATTCGTCTTTCGTATTATGTTAATAGGACGTACGTATGTCGATTATAAACAAATTTATAATATTAGTGAACTTATCACTCACATTAGATTTTTAATTAAAATAAACATACGTTTAGAGCTGAATCAGACAAGTATTTATTGTTTGCATATAATAAATGCATGTGTATTTGATAGTTTATTCGTCAATGTTATTGTTTTGATACCTATTTTTTATTTAACAGTTACTTAAATTTTAATATTACAATGGGGAAAAAACAGGTTGCTCAAAGGGTCAAAAATAATTATAAAGTAAGTTAATTTGTTGTTAATGTGGCGGAATAGTAAAATATTGGTATTGAAACTTAATTTATATATTCTATATATAGCCATCGAGTAGTTCAAGAGCTCAGTTATTGTTAAGTACTACTGATACATATGCAGTGATTCCAGATAAGCTTAAATTCCCCTTTGCTGACATTTTGGATTGCAATGTTAGTCCGGATTTTCAAGTGGTTTTGAAAAAAATGAACAAAAAAGATTCTACTACTAAACTCAAAGTAAGTAATGATGTACAGTCAAACCTCTTTATAACAGGCCCTCTGTAAAACATAATGCTCCTTAAAACAGAATATATCCGGTTTAAATACAGTAGTGTAATTGACTTATAATAGAATAAATTGTTGGTCTCAAGTAATTGATTTCGTTATAGAGAGGTTTTACTGTATAGTTAATAACTTATATGGGCCAATAAAACTTGATTTCATTTATAATATGTTCTATAGGCCTTAAAAGAATTTGCTACGCTATGTGATTCTAAAGATGAAGATACTGTTAGAGAAGTTTCAGCTCCATGGATTGCTCAATATGTAAATTTGTGCAAGGATAATGAACCACGTATACGCGAAGGTACCCAGAAAGCTTTAAGGTCCTACTTAAACCGTGTACAACGAAATGTAGCACCATATCTTAAAAGATTTTTTGCCCATTGGTTTGTGGCTCAGTATGACACTCATCCACCAACTGCATCTGTTGCATCATCTACGTTCGAGGTTTGTACATTTATAATCATGTAGATTTAAATTTGATTTTATGTTAAACTGTATAATTTAGAATACTTTCCCTCCAAATAAAAGAACTGAAGTAATTGTATTTTGTCAAAAAGAAATATTTAATTATTTAATTGAGAACATTACCAATTCAGCATTATTAAATACTAAGTAAGTTTTTATAAGCTAATGTATGCATTAAAAATCTATATATTTATGTTTTTAAAATTAATTTAAAGAGTCGATTCAGATGAAATTAAGGAAATGCAAATTAGAACTGCCACTAGTTGTTTGTATGCAACAGCAACATTTTTAATCTCACTTCCTACTGAACATATTGAAAATATTGAAAGTGATTTGAAATCAATGTTACTTACTAATTCTACCTATTGGAAGTTGAATAAACATCCAACACCAAGTGTATGTTTTACAATTTTTTCTTGAATAATTTTATTTGCTTATAAATTGTTTTTCATTGTTTATCTACAGGTTCGACAAGCTTGGTATACTCTATTGCATTCTATACTATTTAAATTGCAACACTTTTTAGAAAGTGAATGTAAAAAGGTTGCTTTTGCTGTGTTTGATAATATTGATGAAGATAATGTCACTGTGTCCAATGTTATTTGGAAAAATATTTTAATTGTTTTATCAAAGCCCGAAGTAAAATCTATATTATAAATTTTAGGTAAATCTTATAACCTGAATAATTATTAATATTATTTTTTATATAGTTAAACTACTTTTGGTCACAATCAAATGCTGAAAAAATTTTCCTTCCTAAATTATGGAAACTTCTGTCTTGTTCAAAAGGATGCATTTCATCTGCATATGAAAATTTATTAGAACTATGTAAAAATTGTCCAGTTATGAATACTATAGAAACTACTGAATTTTATTTGAAGTGTATTACTTCAATTATACAAGGGTATAATGTTTTAAACAACAATTAGTTTTATTATTGAATCATTACATTGATTTGTGTTTTAGGTTAGAAAAAATGTCTAATCGCTTTGATCGTACCAATTTTGTTTCTGGTATTGAAACTCTTTTTGATTTTGTTACATACATTTTGAGAAATAATAGTGAAGATGAATTGTTTTGTAGTACAGTAGTTTCTGAAGTATGTATTTAATTTTAAATAATATTTAAGTAATTTTTTTACCAATATAATATATTTTCAACAGGTTTTAACTTTGATAAAGTTCAGTCTTGCAGGAAAATTAGCAAAAACTATGACACCACCAGTTATATCTCATTTAGCAGTTTTCCTTGAATTTTTGACTATTAATAAATTACATAGTTTAAAAACTACAATATGGGATAATTTAAATACACTTTTAATTGGGAGTGGTCTTAATGAAGAAATTGTTTTTGATAACATCCTAGGCCAGTTACAAGTACATTTAATTGTATTGAATCATTTGAGAAATCCTATAGTAAAGAAAAAAAAAAATTTGAGAGTTACATTTGAAGAATCTGGAGAAGTGTTTCTACCATCAAAACAGTTATTAAGTGATGACTATCAAAATGATTTGGCAAGTTTTGTTAATATAGTTTTACAGTTCTATTTAGATAGAACCTCCTACCCAGAAGTAGGGCATATGTATGCCAACCACGTGTGTCAAGTGATATTGGCGTTTAAAAATTATGGTGTCGATCAAAAATTATCTCAAACATTACCTGGCACTAATGATAATACATCATCATTGTTCAGGCTATATGACAGATATATTAAAACATGGATTAATGATGAAAAAGTTTTGACTTATAATTCAATATCGGTAATTGTTGGATTATTGGAAACCATTGATAATGATAATGAACGAATTACTATGATTGATGACTTAAATTTGGTATTTATTATTTATTTAAATATTTTGTAATAAAGTATATTTTACATTTTTAATTTTTAATTTTTTCAGTTTGGATTAGATGTTGTACTTAAAGAAATAATGAAGTATATTAGTGAGGGAAATACTTTACCCATGGTGATTTGCAATTGGTTAGAGGCTATTCCTATGCAAGATGAATTTAAAAAATTCATATCTTTTAATGTAGATTTAAATAAATCAAATCTTCTCACAAATTGTTTAATACTTAAAGGTGATTATTTTTAATTTTGAACAAATTCTTGAACATAAATTATATGATAGTTGTATTTTTAGAAAATACTGTGTGTGAGAAATGGACAAAAGTACTTTTGGAAACTGTACATACAAATCCTACCTCTTCGCTGGTTATTATGTTAAGACAAATATTTGAAAAAAAATTGAGTGATCAATCATTTGTCAATTCCTATCTTGATCTAATATTCAACACATTGGAGTGCTTAATCTGTACATATTTGGAAAAATCACAAGATGGTGAATGTAGAGACCTAGAAGAGCTCAGTCAAACTTGGAAACTTGTGTTGAATTATATGATAGATTCACATGACAATGAAGTAATGAAAAGATGTAGTTTGGTTGTCACAAATTACCTACAAATTACAGGAGTTGATATAGAACATGTAGAAAGTGCAGTAGATCAATTTATTGAAGATTTCTCATTATGTACCAAACAAAATACCTTGCCAATTAAATTTTTATATGAGTTGATAAAGTGTGCGAACAGTGTTAATCACTCAAAAGCAATTAAATGTTGTGAATTAGCATCTTATATTGATGGATCACTATTTTACACCGGAAATATTGAAAATGATATTGATACAAGCAATGAATGCTTTGACACTGTGTATGCATTATATTCTCATATGTATGTATTCACAAAACAGATTTTAAAATGTTTCAATGAACATGAACTACCCAATCAATTGGAAAATGTAGATGAAGAATTTGTCAATATTATGGCTGATATAATATGCAATGTAAATGTGGTTGCGCACCTACTAAAATATTTTTCAAATGTAAGATTATATTATATATATAAAAAAAATGAATTTGTCAACCATATTATGTATTATTAATCGTTGTCTAAAATACATTTTTTTAATTCAGAGAAAATATTGTTGTAAAATCAAGAGTGCTGTTCTTGAGGATACTAAAACTAGTGTTGCTGTACTCATTCAATCACAATCAAAAAATGTGGCTAATGCTATCATAAACAAAATTATGGAAAAGTATGTAGATGATGTTCTTATGATTAATTATGTACCATTTTTACATTCATTTTTATACTTTAACTATAGAACAATTGATGATGGTCCATATTGGTGTAAATCATTAGAATTTGTGTTGGATATGTTGTCATTGTCAAATGAAGAATTGATTAATTTGTATAATTTTGCAATGTCAAAACATAGTGATAATCCAAATTGTATACACATTATTCAGGTGACATTAATTTTTATTCTTTTTTTAAACTTGAATCATTCAATAGATTTATTATTTAATGTTAGTTAATCTGTAATTTTAACATTATCCTTATACTGCTTATCTACTTATAGTATATAGGTAATATATATAGTAATATACTTATTACATAGCTATAAACATATACTTTTTCTAATAATTTGGATGTATCCACTTCAAAAATAATATAATTAACTTTTAGTAACCTGAACCTTAATATCTTAAAAATAAAAATTATTTTTCATTCATAAAACTTAGTTTTTGAATTTTAATAACTCAAATTTTGTTTCCTCCTTAATTTCAAATTACCTGAAGTAATGATAAAAAATGTATTTGGAAATTTTGTAAAATGACAAATTTAATATTTTGCACTAATATGTGTTTTTACTTATTTTGTTATTTATAATCTATTATTTAACATTCTAGTATTTGTATGATGGGTGATAAGCTAATAACTAACTTATTGTTAATATCATACAGAAACTAGGAAATTAAATAATTTTTTATGTATTAATATAATAAATATGCAATATCTGAATATGATTTTTTAACATTCTTTGTTTGACTTATGTAGGTTTTTGTAAATTTTTGCGGCATGAGCAACTTGGAGTATGATCATCTTTCATTGGCAGATACACGATGTGTTTGGAATGTGCACTTTAGAAAGACGACCAACAGTGATACTATTTCTCAGATACAGAAAGTATTGGATTCTGAAGAAAAATTGCTCACTAGCGATGCTGAGTAAGTTTTTCATTCCAGTTATTTCTAGTAATTAATGACGAATGATGATCATATGTTTGTACTTTTTAGGTGTTTGAAGGACGAAAAGACAATGGTAGAAACCATCCGTAACATTGAGTTTTTAAACTTGATCTTTCTCTACACAGACGATGCGTCAATCATATTAAAATATAGCAAAACAATATTCAGTCGTTTAGAATCTATAATGTTAACCCTAACCAATGTAGGAAATTTTGACTGCAAAACATATTTACCCATTGGGGTTGCTACTGCCTTGGTCGGTTCCTTATTTGTAAAACTGATGAAATTTTATCATGAAGAAATTTATAAGCATGTACCGCAGAGCAACGAAAACCTGATAGTATTTAGATCAGACACAAAGATTGTACGCGATTGTTTGGTGAAGATTTGGGTTGAATTGTCAACAAATTGTAACAGTTGTGTTCATGAACTTGTGTTAGAAGCTCTAAGCAATGCTATGAATTATTTAGAATTTGAGGAAATAGATCAAAAACATTGGTTTAGCCTTTGTTCAGACTTGATTAATTCAGACTGCTACCCAATTGAAATCACTGCGTACAATATTTTGGACAGGTATGTTAAAAAAAAAAAAAAACTGCGAAATAGTATTTTGTAAATACTATTTGTGTCATTTCTGTATTCATATTATTTTAAAATCCGACAGATTGTGCGAGGTGCGCAAAGTTGATGTGGACACTGACTTTGAATCCGAACAAGTACCGTTTGAACTTTCCACACTACCTTTGCAAAAACTTCAAGAATTGATCTGTACAATGTTAACTGATATCAAGTATTTATTTTTATTTTTTTGTTAATTTTTAGTTGTGTTTTAAATAGTTTTAAATTTTAATGTATTCTCAGGATTGGAAATACATTTGAACCTAAAACTTTTTCCGAGGATTTAAAAAATACTAGAGTTTATTTGTTGTTATGGAATGTTATATTTAAATTATGTTCAAAACTCGATTCTCAAGAACGATACAAGTACATTTCTCATTTGAAGTAAGTCATGTTATGCACATACAATAAGTAATTAATAACAACAAACTGATACTTAAGACACTTATCATATATTTTTTTTTAGCAATAATAACTCAATTTCTATTTTAATGGAGAATTTGTTGAAGCTGATGCCACAATCTATCATTAAGACATATGCTAATAATGACGTCAATCCAATTATCAAAGAGCTGTTCAACTTGAAGCCCAGTTGTTCACCGACAGACTATTGGAATAATAAAAAACTCTGGCATATGGTGTGCTGGACATATTATAATCTGTTACACACATTGCCGGCCGTTGTACGTAAATGGTGGGTGGACAGTGAACATAAAGTGTCAACGTTAGTGGACAAACTAACAACCAAATATGTATCGCAGAGTTTGATTGTTCAAGAGTTCCAAGATATCAAACAAGCAGAAAAAATCGACAATATAGTGGTATGTATTAATTTGTAACATTTCCCAATGTGAACACGGTTTATTGACTATTGATTTTTATCCCGTGGTATTTGTTCAGGTGAACTTGTATGAAAACCGTGGTATACTCATTGTTTCATACATGATAGAAGAAACAGCCGTGGACATCACCATACAGATGGCCAATAACCATCCTTTAGGATTGATCAGAGTCAGCAGCGACAAGAGCATGATTAACATGTCTCAGTGGAAAGGGTGGTTGAAACAGTTGGCACTGTTTTTTTCACATCAGAACGGCTCGATCATTGACGGTATTTATCTATGGAAATTGAATATCACAAAGAAGTTTGATGGCGTTGAAGAGTGTTACATATGTTATTCTATACTTCATAACTCTAATTATCAATTGCCCAAGTCTGCCTGCCGTACTTGTCACAAAAAATTTCACAGCTCGTGTTTAGTAAGTATTTGGCTAATATTTAACATATTATGTATATAATCGACCATATAAATTATAAACTGCACTTTTTGATTTCCTACTTATAATTTAAATAATTTAATATTTCTGATTGGTTTGTTTTTCAGTATAAATGGTTTGTTACAAGCAACAAATCTACATGTCCTATATGCCGTAATCTTTTTTAAGCTAGAACACTTATTGGTATTGTTATTGATGATTGTTATAAAATAAATAAAAGCGTGCTTTTTAAAAAATTTATTTTTTTTTTCAAAAAATAGACTTAAAAATAATTATTAATTCAACTAAAATTATAAGTATAAAAAAAAAAAATATGAAACTAATCAATTTATTGAACATATGCAATTTAAACAATTCGTTAATTAATCTACATAATGGAGTGTTCCTTCTTTTGGAGGGGATGTGCCAGTGATAGTACCTTCTTGGGGGGAGCTACCTTGCTGAATCCAATATGACGGCATTTGTTGCTGGGTTTGGTATGTAATGGTGGCCTGCGGTTGTTGCTGCTGCTGCTGTTGTTGTTGTTGCTGCTGCTGCTGTTGCTGTTGTTGTTGTTGTTGTTGCTGCTGCTGCTGTTGCTGTTGTTGTTGCTGCTGCTGTTGTTGTTGGTGCTGTTGTTGTAGATCAGCAGCTTGAGCTGGAGTAAAAGTCTGATTTCTCATCGGATCAGGCAATACTGTGAACGTCACAGATTGTGTTCGATTAGATTCCGATACTGGAGTACCTGATCGTTGATCAGGTTCATATCCACGTCCTGTATTCAAACATGAATATATATTTATGTCCATATAGTTTAAAAAAAAAATAGTTAACAACAATGCGCTATACCATAGTTTCATTTATCATTTTAATAAAACTTTTAACTAATGAGGTCTTAAGACAAATTTCATTATTGAATTCTTCCGTGTTACGAATTATAAAACCAAGACTTCTAAGTGCTTTTAAGCATAAATATTCAGAAGAGAATAATTGGAATACCACCTACAGATGACAATTTCAACAAGTTTGTCACCATTAATATAATAGTCAAAATTTACTTTAGAATTAGTAAGAAAAAATGACATTTTATCACATTTGGCAGTATTTAACTTAAGACCATTAGAAATTTAGAACGGCACCAACCACTAACTCTGTTTAGATCATTTTGAATTAAACTATAGTCATCAAATGAGAAAATATTGGCAATTTTTTTTAGATCGGCAAAAAACAGTAGGTAATTACAAAATTTAAAGCAATTACTCAAATCCATTACAAAGATGACAAACAGCAATGGAGATGGGTGGCCTCGCTGGGGAACACCTGAAGTGACTGAAAATGAATCAGATAAAAATCCATTGATTTTTACTTGTTGAGATCTATCAACTAAATAAGAGCTAAACCAAGATAATAACGGATTATGTATACCAAACAAGCGTAATTTGGCAATGAGGGCAGAGTGATTTACAGTCTAAGGCTTTGCTAAGGACCGTCCGTATAAATAACATCTGTTTGTCCATTTGACTCCATCGTACGTATAAGAGTATTAACAAAACATAGTAGATTAGTTTCAACAGAGCATCCTTTCCTAAAACCATGTTGATTATTATCTAATATGATATTAAAAGTGAAAGTTAACGCGGGGATCATTAATTTTTCCAAAAGTTTGGGCAAAGCAGACTGTTTTGTTATAAGCCTATAATTTGTTACCAACTTATTATTACCTGCCTTATAAATAGGTGTGACATAGGCATTTTTCCATTATTGAGATATTTTATTACCTCAAACATATTCGACTTTAATACATTTTTGCAATGTAAGTTTAATCTTATTTATAAGTGAAAATTTGGATTTTTGATATCACTAGCTGGTATAGATTAATTAATTATATTTACCTGGATAAAATTGATATCGCTGCTGTTTATTTCTGTCAACTTGTTTATTTAAGTCTTCTGAAAATTAATTTATGATTACTAACTGAATCATTTGTAAATTATTTTAAAATATTTACCTTTGGAATTCATGTTTGAACATTCCTTGGAACGTGAATCACCTGAAATTAGTGTTAACTCATTAGTTATTAATGTTTTCAAACAAATATTAATACTTAAAAAGAGAATTTTTAAAATCCTGTAAAAAAATAATGTTAATATTATTAGTTTTCCTTATGAAATCTGAAAAATAATATGTAATTAGAATAAATGCAGCTACGCTGGAAAATAAAAATTTTTCAATGTAAGTAGTATTATTTATCATTACAATTGTTAACCTGTAATGTTTGAGGCACCTGTTGCTAATTGATGCTGAAAATTAGTCTGCGGAGTACGTCTCCCTGTATTTGATGTAGCTACCATACCATTAATTGTCAGTTGGCGAATTTGGTTGTCATCATTACCATCGTTACTGTTGAATAAATGTATACAAATTGCAATAAAAATTAGTAAAATAAAAAAAGTTATGTTAAAATTAATCTCCTCTCCTTCTGAAAAATAACATGATTAAAGAAACTCCTAAAATAAAAACTGTTAATAGGTTATTTGCTGTAAAATAATTAAATAAATGTATTGCATATGTGTATGTACTTGCCCAGTAACTGAAGATGGTCCAGTTCGTATTATTTTGGCTCCAGTAATTCCTCCACCTTCTGATACAACCTGAAAACACTTTATGTATAGATTATTGAATTTTTTTGTTTCTACTAAAATTTAACTTTCTAACCATTTCATACGACCGTTTTAAAGGCTGATATTGAAATTGGTTACTTTGTTGAAAATACTGAATTGACTGCTGCTGTCCTTGTTGTATCATGATGGGTTGATGGCTGTCATCTTGTTTGTAAATGACTTGTTGTTTATCTGACATTTGTGTCTGAATCAACTGATGTTGAGGTTTATGTGATTGTTGTTGCTGCTGTTGTGGAAGTGTCATTGTAACTATGCCATTACCTTGTGATTGTAAAATCTGATGAGATATTGGCAGTGACATTAATTGATTGCCACCAGGCGAAGCTGTTTGTTGTGTAAATGTTTTGCCTTGCTGTTGGAGTAACAACTGTTGTGTAGATGCCTGACTAACTTGCGACTGTAAAAGGCCTGGCAAGTTTTGTATAATTTGTGGTTGAAGATTTTGGAACTGATTTAGTTGAGGCATCATCATTTGTATTTGAGCAGGTTGCCCTGGTGTCTGTTGTACAATTAATTGGCCATTAGGAATGTTTGCTGGGATCAATTGACCAGATTGTGTTTGTTGTAAATGAATAGTCTGTACAGCGGGCTGCTGAATTTCAGCCGGCGGTGGTTGTTGGTATTGCACAATCATGACTTGACCTGGTTGGCCAGATGGTTGCTGATATTGTGCCATTTGATTACCAAGTATGTAAGTGGTACCAATCAATCCAGAGTTGGACTGTTGGCTTAATTGAGTTACTTGTCCTACATTGGGAGATTGAGCCATTTGGAATGTATTTGATTGCACTTGTGGTTGGTATGCAATAATTTGGCCATTCGATGTTTGAATATACTGAAAAAATAATTTTGTTAGTTGATTTTGAAACTTTTCAAAATAACTTTGCATTTACTTGAATAGGAAGTGCAGCTTGAGTCATAAATGCCTGCGTATGAGGAATAACACCATTAGCTAGTGTTGTAGGAGTAGTATGAGTTACAGATGGGGTATGTTGAACGTTTTCTAAACTTTTCTAAAATATAAGAAAATAAATATAAGTATATAAATAAAATAATAATAAAAGCTATTTAATATGGAACATACAGTTTGTATTGCTTGCTGTTGAATTAGCTGCTGTTGCTGTGATTGAATTGCTGAATAGCTGACTGGGGTAACAGACAATGGAAGTTGGTGTTGTTGCTGATTGACTACTTGTGTTTGAATTTGAGGCATAATCGATGCTTGATGCTGACCCAAAGAAGCTATATGAGTTGGCCCCTGTGCGTTTTGTGCTGATTGTTGTTGTTGATGACTTCCCATTACTGGTGGGGGAACAGCCATTAATTGAGGTACTGAATTATAAAATAACAACCATTTAAAAATATAATTTTTAATTTTGTTGAACATAAATAATCATATTTATTATTAATTACAATAAGTTTTAAAATAAACAATAAGCTTATTACTCAATATAAAATTTAATATTCATTTAAATAAAAAAAAATCATTTATATAACTCTTACCGGCTTGTTGGGTAAATAATGGCATTTGAACATTAGCAACAGATGTCTGTACCACTTGTGAACCATCCTGTAATGTCATCATTCCAGTTTGTGCAGCTACTTGAACAGTCTGATATTGAGCTGCAAACATATGCAAAAATTAGATGATTGGTTTTTAAACAGATCATTAAAATATAAAATTAGATATTTACTTGGATTCATTTGTGGTATTTGACCATTATTGGTTTGAATAGTTTGTTGATGAATTACTTGTGGTTGCTGGATGTGTACATTGGATGGTTGGTGAGCAATATTGGGTGGTGGTGCAACATGATTAGATGCATAAGTAGCACTATATTCATTTTGAATAGTTTCAATTAAATTGAAAGCTAATTGTCTACCATTTTGTAATACTTCATTTTTCGCATGTCTATAATAGTAACAGATAACATTGGAACATTAAGAGTCAAATTGAATTGCAACACAAGTTTATAAATAATCAATTAAAATTTAAATTTAAATTACTCGACACATAGATGTAAAGGTTCAACTGATTCTTGTCCATTAGCCTCAATGAATCCAGAACCCCGTCCTCGCATGGTTACTACGGCCCCTGTTTCATTCATTATATAATGAAGATTAGCTCCGTTTAAGCCTAGTATTTTATTTCTGAGGTCAAAAGCTGGAGGTGCGTGGTCTAAGCCAATTAAGACTTTTTCCTAGTAATTAATATTATAATTTTAGTTATACTTAAATAGAATTTAATTAAGCAAACCATTTTACTTACAATTCCTGCCCCATTAATTAAAGGACCAGATGTCAAATTTGGATGTTTTGACATATCTTTGTCTCGTTGAATAAGTGATTGAATTTTTTGAATAGCAACTAGTCAAAATAAAAATGTATTTTTGAGTGAATAAAATAAAATATAAATTTATAATAATTAATAAGACATATGCTCACGATCTAAATTTTGTTTTTTTGGCCCTTTGATAAGTAAATGTAATGATCGCTCTGATGACGCTTGATTTTTTTCTTTAGGAGTCAAGTATCGTCCTCTAGTAACAATCACCGTACCTACACAATAACAATTGAATAATTTAAGATATTTGTAAGAATAGCCTTACAATATATAATTTATAATATCAAAACTATTAACAAAAATAATAGTCAATAAATATCAAGCACTCGTAAACTGGCTTGCGGTATTGAGGTGAGATTTTGGTAAACAAATAATTCTAAAAAAAAAAATTCACCCGAAAATTCTTCAATGTCATTTTGAATGGACTTGCTGGTGAGTAGTATACGATCAGTGTCTGCTAAGTCATTGATTTCGAACTGGGTTTTGAGCTGCGACGTAGCCTGTTGAGGGGGCGCACATTGGGCCTGTTCAAGACGCGACGACATATTTTGTAAATAGTGTTTCTTGGTTTTTTGACTATTGGTCTAAGCTGGCACGAAAACTACTACACATACCTCCGGTTGATCGCCGACCCGTTTTGCTAGAGCTGATTCTACTCGGGTTGCCATTTCCACAGCCAGCTTGAGATTGTTGGTTGGGATCGACATCATGTCGCGGCAGATCGACGAAATTTAATCGGAATGTGTTCCGATGACAGGACGGTTGGTGTTCTGAGCGACGATGGTCATTTCCGTAGTCTCTAAAACCGTTAGGAGCGAGAAAAAAACCTAAAAAAGATGTATTACCTACTTATAATATTTTTAACATATTTAATGCCGTTTTCAAATGCGATAACAAGACACTGCAACAAGCTGAAAAGAAAAACATTGAAAGATAGGTGGAATACCGATTTCCAAACGTTTCATGTACATATATATACAATAATAATGAAACAAACACTCCAGCCAGTGTTACCATTCTCACGGTACTCAGACTAATATTGTCCGATGAAAAACGGTTTCTGGGAGCGGTTAAGTCTTAGAAAGTTAGAACTACGATTTGGTAAATTTTAAAAGGTACTTAACTATTAACTGTTATTAATTATTAATTTTTGAATTTTTATTACTTACACACTTATTTAATAAATATACTATACAAATTGTCCTAAATGCTTGTATTACTCTACCGATTTCCGTGGCTGATCATTATTAATTTACTTATCTCTATAAGTAAGTATCTATGATTTTTAATTTTTCCAACAGTAATCTATAAGAAAACGTATGCTATTAATGCCATTAAATTGAAATTTTTGAGATCAACTGTCAAAAAACCCACCTTTAAATAAATTGATTCGTTTCGGTCTCACATAGATACTTAAATAAGCGATATAGGACGTTTAAGACAAACCTATCTTGTATCTCTGAGTCTCTGACCTCTGTATAGTAATAATATGTTCTTTATTGGGCGCCAAATTTAATAAATCGTGCGGATGTTCAGTACGTTGCAAAAGAAATAAAGTATATTATATTATATCACTCAAAACTCATCAATAGTATGACCATAGAATAGACTTACGACGGTTACTTTTACAAGTAATGCCGACATGCTGTAATACCTAGCCAATAGGTTTTGAGTTTTTTGGTACTCCAGTACCCCCACCACAACACTGTATGACAATTGCGGATGCAGCTGTTGTCGTCAGATTACGGGGGGTAGTTTTTTTCCATCCCTAATATTTTATTGTGAGCAGTTATAATTGCACATAATAATATTATGTTATAAAAATATAAACGCTTCATATTAAATTGTTATCCACAAAATGCAATCGTTTGCTATTTTGACGAATTTGTCAACATTCTAACTTCACTTAATATATTATACATATAAAAAAAATTGTCCCTATTATTTTTAATATTTGTATACAGAAATAAGAATAACTTATGTAGGATATTGTATTATATTTTTAATAATTTTTTATCGATAATTTTAGAAAAAAACTAAAAAAAATTGAATATTTGTCATGCCTATAAATAGTTTAAAAAGAGTAAAAATTAATGATGAGTGATGACTGATGACATTTGGTGAAAATTTCAAGTATCTTGAATTCAAATAAAAAAAACAATACATTTGGGAAGAAATAGTTATTTTACGAGTAAATAGGTGATAATGTGATATTCATCATTTTATAATTCAAAATTACAAATGTTTTTCTAATAAAATTTGCCAAAACAATGAATAATTAAATTTAAAAAAAGGGTAATATTTTATTTCAATTATATATATATTCCGCATATTGGCTGTTTATAGTATCTCGATAATATATGTAATTACTTATCGTTTACTTAATCGTTGTCAAGCCGAAATCCCGATATCCGTATAGTAGGTATATCGTGGAGCATGGAGATAATTTTTAATTCATAATTTTGCTTTTCATACTCTGAAATTGACAGACTGTCAAAATAGTTATCCATTCCTAACGTCGAAAGAAACCATTATGGAAAAAGTTTTGGCAAACACCCCAAAATAAAAAATAAAAACCCGATAGATTATTATGTATGCCAAAATGAGGAGACGGACGCCACAGCGTCATGGGGGTTGGTTATGAAAATCGACCGGCCGGCCGGGCGCCGAAGCGACGTATCGGACTATATTCGGACATGAACCAGTTTTCCATCGAATTTTCACCCTGGTATCCCATGGGTCGAGCACGAGCGGTCGGCTGCTATCCGGTCTATAGCTTCGGTTCTAGACGTTGCACTCTATTTTAAATGCATCTTGCACTCACCTGAGTTTCTGTCAATTCTCGCCGCCGCCGCCGCTATCCAAGTGCACAACATCGTACTGATTTTTCTCGTGGTCTGCATGTCGCATTCGCGTCGTTATCAGTCGTCCCGTGTTCTTAACCCTATGTCCTAGTTCGTTTCACACGAACGTCGTCGGTTCTCTCTCTTTTTTTGTCCATTTATCTTGTCACAGCAGTTTTTAAGTATTTTTGTTATTGTACTTGATTAATTAATATCTATTTGGTAATTGGCGTTATTGTTGTGAAAATTGCTTTGGTTAAATTATGTTATAAAACATATAAATTATACATATTTGTGTACACGTAAAAGACCTGGTTTTTTATTCAATTATTAATAATTATTCGAATCGCAAGTACCTACATATTTTATTCGAGTTTTAAAGGTTAAAACCCAACAAAAAACCTGGAAATCCATCATCTATTATTCTACTGTACAGTAAGTTTGGTATCTACCATGTCAAGAGAAATCACTTTAATGGATGTGTTAAACTTGAATTCGAATCATTTTTTATTTTATCAAACTAGAGTAGTAGTCTTTGTAATTTATTTTATTATTAGTATTTAATTTTTATAGCAATACATGTATATTTATAGTTTATTACCATATCATAATATTATTGTTATTAAATGTTGAGTTAAATAACACCTTACTGTTAATACCGTAAAACTGTATAAATAAGTTCGTATTATAAAAAGAAAATCTCTTAAAATTAATCAACGTATTTTGAAAACTGCATTACGTATAGTAAAATTTATAATATATGTAAATTTTCTACATTCTCAATCCTCATGGATAATGTTTTTGAATTTTATTTTGACAAAATAATAAACTTTGTTATTCGTCGTTAAATTACATAATTTAAACAAAATTTGAACTACAAATGTCTATAAAAATAAATATTTGCATAATGTTTAGATTTTTGAAAATTTAAATTATAACAAAATAAATAAATCAATTTATTCAATAACTGGTTTAGTGAAAAAATTCTTGTTTTTGTCTAATTTTTGTTTGTTTTCTCTGATTAAAAAAAATTATTTAATTTTGACCTCTTCAAAGTACAAATTAAATCCAATTTGATATTCAAAACCACTTTCAAAGTTAAGACTGGAAGCATTTTATCAACTACTTTATCGTGTACACAAAAAAAAAAAAAATAATAAAACACACATCATTGTAAAATAATACATTCATCATCGCTCAGCTTATAGAATCAAATAATTTACAAAGGTACAAGAACGTACAAAGTAGTCATAATAGTTTGCAGATATCGCGAGGTACACTATATATGTACCTATAGGTAATAATATGCCATTAGATGCAGTACAGTACATATATTATAAAATAAATAATCATTATATTTGGAATTCAATAAATAAATAAAATAGTAAAATTAGGAACATCAAGAATGTAAATAAAAATAATGACAATAATAATAGATATTAATTATAAATAATAAATAACAATCAACTTTGAAAAAAATCATAAGGTTTAATTTTAAAATTCAATTCTTGTAAAACCATTTGGTAACGATTTGTTATTAATTGTTTAAATGCTCCATGACATGATTTAGAACAAAAATATTGGGCATTGAAATGAGTGTGTGATCTGAAAAAAAAACTTAAGAATCAGAAAATCATTAATCATATCATTAGGTATATTTACTGTGGCCATAAAAACACATAATAGGTATTTATGAATTATTATATCATACTTCATAGTACTATTATAGCTACCTACATATTTAAATACTTCTTAATTATTTATACCTATAAAATGACAATATGTAAAATATCTTACTCATATTGTAATAAGCACACATAGCTGTATGTGAACATGGGTCTCAAACATTGCATACAGGAAGCAGCTGGGCCAGACGACAATTGTTCGCACAAATGTCTGGGGACACAATCCTTGGAAAATGGCGTCTTCCAAACGTAGAGCGCCCTGAGGGCAAATTCTTTCAATGTGGGACAGTGTGCATTTCCTCGGACACTGAACACTTCTTTGATTTTAGGTGATATAATCAGATCGCGACAGTTGCACGTCAATGTTATGTTCGGCAACATGTGTGCTTCCAGAAATTGTTGAGTACCACAATTTTCAGCTCTGATAACAGTAATATACATATTTAAATGGGTATTAAAAAATACTTTTGCGAAAAATTAAAAATAAATACTATGTAATATGTCTATAGGTACATTTGATAGTGTATATTTAATGTTATAATTATGCAATTATACATACATAAGGCAGTGGTGGAGCCAAAGTTTAATTTGGAGGGAGAACAATTTTCAAAAGTCCTTTTAACTATAGACTTTATTATCGGTGACAACTTTTTTTTATATGTGTTATGTAAGGCTTATCTTTATCATTTATCAGTTAAAACTTAAAAGTGAATTATGAAAGTTTTGTTTCCATTTATTATTATAATTTATAACATAGTGAATTATGATATATCATATAGAAGTGAAGTGCATGGGCGTAACTAGGATTAGTAGGATTTAGTAGGCTAGAGTCCTAGAAAACCAAAGTTAAAAATAATTTGAAGGCTAATTGAGGCTAAAAATTAAAGCCTTATAGGGGGCCAAATACAAATACAGGGGGACTAAGCCTACCCTATAGTTACGCCGATGGTGAAGTGTAGTTCTTTATGAAATTCTTATACATACATTTATCAACATATTATATTTACTATGCATAACAACAATAAAATTACATTTAAAATATTTAATATGGGAGAAATAATTGATGTCTCGACTTCGATTGATTAGAACGAAACTATGTAACGATATCAATGACGTTTGGTTCATGGTTTATTAGAGAGGAGGGAAAAAACTCCTTTTGTCTCGTCCCTATTCAATTCTTGAATACACCACCGGTATAATAGAGGTTAATTGCAAGTTTAAAATTGTTGATGATCTTATTATTTAAGCTACAGTATTTTATTATTTATCACGTTGAATGTAGATGACTGCCATATTGTATTATAAGATGATCTGAACCGGAGTTAAAATTGTGTATCTATACCTATCGTATAAATGATCAAAATTAAAAGTTTTATTTATAATAGAACTAAAAACAAAATTTTGTTTGATTATCTATACTCAATTGGTGGACCTTATTTAATTGAGTCAGATAATATATGTGACCTCGATATTAAATCTTAATCGAATATCTTTAATTTTTCATTCATATCGAACTTATATTTTTAAAACCATCAAAGCATTGGGTTTTTATTTGCCAAATGTTTTATCGATGTGACGATGTTCCTTACAGCTTATAGCTTTTTAAGAATTCGGTCATCGAAAATGGAATCTATTTTCTGTTAATTGATTAAAAAACCTTGAATAAAAATGTATTCGTTTTATCTGATACTAAAAAATAATAAACCTGGACGATTATATAAATTATTTTTATATGATGCATTATAATTTATAACTATACTGTTATAAACGTTATAGACTATAGTGTTATTTTAGATTTTAAATTAGGAAGGCATATAATTATTATATACTATATTACTATCAATACTATCTGTACTGTAGTCTTATTACTTATTAGGCATTATTAATTTAAATAAATAAATAAATTTACTATTAATATATACTTAATAGTGGCTGGCACGTAATTCAAGAAAGGATTGTGGTCTATGTTGATATTGGCTTCCGACCTGAAAGCCACCGCTGGAGCGTACAGGAGCTTGTTGTGGGCCAGCGATAGGTATTCGATGTTCTTCAGACGACTGAGATTGTCCGGCACAGAGATCAGTTTATTTCCGTTCAACAATATTTCCCCGTAATACAATCCATCTGGATAGACTTCCGGCAGAGTTTGGATTTCGTTGTGAGACAAGTCCAATAGCCACAGAGATGGCATGTTTAAAACGTCTATACGTATATATATATATATATATAGATATAAAGAGAGAGATCATACAGGTGAATTGTAAGCGTGTAAATAAATACGCTACCATAGAAATTTAAATACAATCATAATCAGGGCTCGGATTTTATAGTACTAAAAATAAATTAAATATGCGCTATAATATGCCCTAAAAACATGAAAAATAGCAAAAATAAAAATGTATTCTGTTCATAATTAAAAAAAAACTTATATTTATTAACTATAGATTACTTATGAATTATAATACGTACATTTATAATTAATTAAAAACTACTGTTTGTTTACATTTTTAATTACTGTTCGATAGGCCAATACGCCAGACTATTTAAAAATAGACTTTAATATTAATAAAAATGTGGGTATTTTTCATATGTATTAAAAAAAAAAAAAAAAATTAAAATAAATGACAACATTTTTATAATTTTCGAAAAAACCTAAAATACTTCAAATATGCAAAACATAGCATTATAAAATTTCAGATTTGGAGTCCCTAGTGCATAAAACAAATTTATAGCTCACTCTGCTATTTTTATCTGTATTCTATAATAATTAGCAAATGCTATAAAATCCGAGCCCTGATCATAATATATAATACTCAAGACATTGCATTACAATTAAAAAACTGTGTAATTATATACATTAAAAATTAACAAAATATACTCAAAAAGTTAAAAAAAAGAAATGTTTAAAATGGAAAAACATATGATTAGGTTATTCTTTTTAAATATAATTTAAATTATAACTATATACGTTTTTAAAATATGATCAACCAAACTATGTCTATCCGTGAGATAAAAATCAAATGAATTATAAATAAGCTATTTATTAATTATCGCTTTGTACCTATTATTAAGTTATCATTTAATTGTAATTTGTATTAGGCATCTATTTGACTATTAATACTATTTTAATAGAACTGCAGCGTCTTAACATGAAATTTTCAACTGTTCATTGGACCTCTTGTATTATATAGAAAATTAATGGTAACGTATTTATGTATCTTTGAATAAAATATGTTTATAATCTTAAATATAGTTTTCAGGAATCTAGTTTAGTGCACACAAATTATAAATAAACAATAAAATGTAGGTACATTACAATGAAAAAGAAAACAGAAAACAAATAGCAGCATAATATAGATGTAAGAATTTCGATAAGTAACATATGAATTTTAGTTGAGTACCTTCGCGTACGGCTATAATATATGAGTATTGCGTAAAATTATGCTTTCGTCAATTAATATTTAATTTACCTTTACGTATTATGTGTATCGTCTATAAAATAGTAAATCGATAGTTTTCTACGTTTAGTAGGTATATTGTTTTAATTGTGCCGTTGACCACAATTGTGCGCTGTTTTAGTGTTTGGTTTGAATTATACATAATATACCAATCTGATAGAGCTACTTAATAATACAATAAATATATTTGTCTTTCGTTTAAAATAAATTATGTTTATAATAAATAATGATTAGTATTTGTTGTTAAGACTGTTAAGAGGTGAATATGTAGTATTAATTTTTAGACTATATATCTAATTGTGTACGTTAGCACAAGATAGTCTTTATAGCAAGAGCGAGGTGACAAATTACGTTTAGTAACACGACAATAACAATGACATCAGCCATCATAGATTAAATAGTTATTAGTGAAATTGATTAAATAAAGTTTTATTTAATCTGTGATAACGTTTTAATTAATAATTATTAATTATATATTAAGAAATAAGAGGATATCGTGTATTCGTGTATATGCTAACTTTATCTTATTATTATTGATTTTCTATATTTGGTTATTTGGTAGTTTGGTACCTATACGTTATGACCATTATGCCATTACTTATGGTAACGTACATCATGGGCGTAGGTAGGAAATATTTTCGGAGAGTTTTTTGTCTAAATCTATATTAATATTATAAAATTATGAATAATTTATTTGTATGTATTAAATAATACAATTGTTTTATTTAATTTCGGGGGATGTTTGAACACCCAACCCTCCCCCCTTACCTACGCCCATGACGTACATATATGTATGTTAATCATTACGAATACCACACAATTTACATGAAAATACTCAACAGAGCGATGGAAGTTGAATATCATCATCTTATAAAGTAGCCAGTATACTAAGATAATAAGTTGAACATGTTATTAACTATATGCGTATAAAATTATTAAAATAAAAGTGTGCACCTATACATCCGAATAATTTGATATAAGGCGACAAGGTTTATATTTTATAAATAGTAATATTTCCACATTTATGAATTTAAATTTTGAAACTATTTGAATTCGTTTTTTAAGTTTTGTAACATGTATAGTGACTTACCGCCGGGAACGTTTCTTATTCGGTTGCGGGACAAGTTCAGCTGCGTCAGTCGCTTGAGCGCAGTGAGCGTGGAAGGTATCTCCGTTATAGAGTTGTGCGGCGCGCACAGCACTTCCAACCCCTTCAATTCACAAAGTTCCGCGGGAAATGTCGACAGTTTGTTGTTGTCCACGTAGATGTGAGTCAATTTAGCCAAGCTGTTAATCCATCCTGGCTGCACATATATTATGTTAAAAAATAAAAATAAAAGGTACCTATGTAGACAGCAACAGATCGTCAGTTTCAACAATTTTAAAGGTGACTGTTTAATATAGCCGTGCGACAAAAATTGCAAGTGGACATTTTTAACGTTGTTATTTATAAATAATGGCCAATAGGTAGTACAAAATTAAAATTTATATTATATTTTAATTTGCCGTTTTTATTGTTAATATCGTCTAGGGCAACGTGCAACAGTTTCCAAACTTTTACGACCACGGAACCCTTGAGAAATAGTTTCTGTTTCGTGGAACCTCCTCTTTTTACCTTAGGCTATGAGGTTAGTACTTATATATCAAACACTCGTGAGCAAAATAAAACGTGTTGTTTATTTCTTACGATACATATCACTAATAAATAATATGAAGATAAGGAATGGAAAATGTACTAGGTATTGACGGGCATGAATTGAATATTATATAATCAGGAGTGCAATTCGATGGTGGGTGGTGGGGGAACTCGCAACCCTTTGAAATTTTTATCCATAGCTGGCCTAGATGTTAATCGATAATACTTTGGTTATGGCATTCAAGTTTAAATATTCAATTTGTATTATAAATAATACCATACATATTACATTTTATTGCATGTGTGTAATATTGTGAATCAATGTAGATATATTTACTAGCTTTATTAACCAGCTTTGCTTGAGTCGGACTATTTTTCTTCCTGATTACAATATTAATAGATATTATATTTATTTATAGTTTACATGCATAAGTGTATTATCATTTCATTTTTACTATGTTATACATAGTTATATTTAATTTTGAGAAAAAAAATGCTTTAATACAATTATGGGATTTGTTTAGCAATAATAATTTTCATTATAAAATGTTAGCAGCCCCTTATGAGAGAGGCTGAAATGCCATCCCTGTATGTATATAATATAGATAGATATAAAGTGCATATGCCCTATATTATAGTACAGCTTTGACTTACTAGTACTTCGATGAAGTTGTTTTTTATGTAGAGTTGATACACCCGGTCCCTGTTCTGTTTCAAGTCTTCAGGAAACTCGAGGAGATTCCTGTCGTTCCAATGCAGGATATGACCGATGCCGAGCGTCATCGCCGTGATTTTGCGGAGCATGTTAAAAACAAAATTTTCGCATGTATTTTTTGTTAAAGGTTTAGAATAGACACTATAAAGTAAAAATAATCATTGGCAGTAGCTCAAAAATCGTGTTTATAAGGTTAGTGGATCATATCATATAATATTCGTTTAGTCGACGGTTGTTTAACAACGGAGTAATAATAACTACCATAGAACACGATTTTCATGTCGTTTGAAAATTACCACCCCAGATGTACAGGTTACATGCCTATTATTATAAATTATAATTCGTAATGTACAGCTAACAACCAATTATATTATATATTATAATTTATAATGTAAAGTACTCACGCGTTATTGAAATTGGTGTTTGACCATAACGTATTGATTTTAAAATCACGATTTTGTGTTTTCGTCGAGTACACATTCATAATGTTTAGGGGTAACATTTGAAATTGGTCACAACACTCACAACAGAATTTTCAAATTAGTTTACTGAAATGTTCTTCGGGCTAAGAACATTTACATAAACAGTATTGTTTTATTTTCTGATGAAAGTCTACAGCAGATAATCTGCATGCATATTAACAAGAATGTTTGATAAGCACTTGTGTAAATGAACTAAGTGTTCGGAAATTCCGAGTTTTTGTGATTTGATTTTTGAGTGGGAGATTAATGATTGAATTTATATGGTTTTATATAGAATATTAATTAAGATAAAATAATCAAGATAATCCAAAACTAAATGTGTTTAATGCAAATCATTAATAAATTACCTATGTTACATAATGTTTAACTTACATGTTCTTACAATTTATTATAAACAATAATCTATTACTTTCTAAAAATTGTAAAATGAATGTGACCTAATTAGAGAAAAGGTTAGCCTTTTAAATAAAAACACATAATTGTTTATTCTTTAAAGATTTATTTAAAGAAAGATATAATAATAGAAGTACATGCTACTTTATACACTTATAATTAATAGATGAATATAGTTAACTAAACTAAACAATATTTATAGATGCCTGTAACTACTGATATTTTAATTAATAATTTATTAAAGCAACAAAAACTCTGTGAATTGATATCTATTGCAATTGATAAACTGGAAATTAAAATAAGTCTTGCTAACACATAAAAATTTAAAAAAATCATTCTTGACACAGATGACATTTTTTTTTTTTATGATACAATTACTTATACATTTTTCAGTCTCAATGTAACAAAAATGGCAGTAATAAGTTACAAATTGTATTTAGTAGTACAACAGGCACCGCGTTTGTTATTAAAACAGCATTATTTGATAAAAAGAGATAAGAAGTATGCAACTTTAAATACATTAAAATAGATTAGTAAACTTGAATGTCCCTCTAAATTATTTAAAACATTCTAAATAATTAGTAATTAAGATAAACCCCAATTGTTTTAAAAAAACATACAATATTTCACAATACACATGGAAAAACTGTAATGATTAAATAAAAACAAAACATTAACAACAGTATTTATCACATGCTCAAGTGGTTTTAAATTATAATATAATATAATAATTTACTAAAATAGTTTATGATTCATTAATCAATAAAAGCTATTCTTTTATCTCGTACTTTTCCTCTAGTTTTTGTGCGTACCTTGAAGTTGGCAGCATTAATTTGTTGCTGTTAGAAAGAGAAACATACAGATAAATAAATGTAATACAATATATATTTTTTTAGTTGAATTTATAATTTTTCAAGTTACCCTTTCCAGCTTTGACTGTTTATTATTTAAAAGTTTTGTTTGACATAATTTAGGACCAAGGCTCAATATATCACGAACTAGATCGTTTTCTGTCATATGCATGTTCATTCCAGATCCCAATGCTTGACACAGAACATCATATTGCTTTTTAATGATCCACGAATTCATTGTTAATATTTCTTGGCCAAAACGTATTTGAATATTTGGAGGTTCATCCAACTATACAAAACATATGATAAATTAATATTTTAAACATTATGTTATTTTCTATAGTCTTTCTGTAACTTACTTCTACATAATGAAGGATTTGTCTGAAGTTTGATCTTTGTGTTTTCCTATCTTTTTTAGCTCTATACTTTTGCGAGTCTGTTGCTAGTTCACGTAATTTATTAATAAATTCTTCATCTGGCTCATATTCATCCATATCTTCACATTCACGAGCCATTTCTAATAAAACTGTTATTAATTCACCAGTAGCCATTCTCACTTCAAGATGTGGCGAGTCTAAGAGAGTACTCAATTCTGCTAAAGTACTAAAATTGAAAGAAATGTATGAATTAGTGTTAATTTTAATTTACAATAGTATAGAACCCTGTAGAAAACTTACGGAATAATAGTAGAATTTCTAATTGATACAGTAGACAGCAGCAGAGACCAAGACGATAATGCTGCGGAATATAGAGCTGCTATCGGTGGAGAAATAATTGTTGAGTGTAATAAACGGCTCCATAAGTTCCGCATTAATTGCATAGCTGCTTCAATTTCTTCATTACAACTAATAAAAGTCAGTAAAGCTATGGCCAAACAGCACTGAAATAAAATATTTAAAATAAAAATTTTAAATTAACCTAATATATAGAAATAGTAGTATAATTTAGATATGGGCAGAAACAATTAATTACCTTTTCTCGGGCCAATAAAGGAACAGATTCATCATTAACAACAAACATTAGTACAGGTAACAGTTCTTGACAAGAATGTTCTGCCATGTCCATTGCACCTAATTGTATACATAACAAACTTGCTAAATTAGCTGCTGCAGCTTTTTCATTATCACCACCTTTTTTAAGAGCACGCTCAATGGAATCAGTTATTGTCATACGCCTGGAAAAACAAATTAACATTACAATTTATTTTATTTTTCAACAAAAATCCTGTAGGTGGATTTAATTTCATAGCATATCACATACCTATTTAAAATATAATCGGGTATATATTTCTTGCAAAATATATTACAAACAGCTTCAAAACTTAATGTACGTCCTTGCGCAGACTTCTGCGATAAGCCATCAATTGCGTCACTTAGTTTCTCTTCAAATGCATCATTCTGAGCATCATCAGTTTCATCAGTAGCAATACCTATATATTAATATTAAAATTTAAGGGTGTAATTATGTTTGTAATACAGTTAATAGAATACTTACATGAACGTTCTTCATTTGATGTGCTACAAGATATATTACTGATTACACTCGCATTATCATTATATGACTCATCATCAGACATGTCTAAATCACGTCCTTTTCCAGCTAGTACATCTAAAAAATATAATTAATTTAAATGAATGAAGGTTTTCTTTAAAGATGTATAGTTTAATAACATTTTTTAAGTAATAAGGTTAGTGAAAAGATTTTTAAATGAATTTGTTAACAAATTTTTTAATATTTATAAATATAGGTATTAGTTGAATTAAGCAACATAATCAAAGAATGATAGATTTTAAAACATAATCATAAATATATCAATATTAATTCAAAGATATTTGAAGGCTTGAATTTTATTAGATATATATTATTATATAATTATTATTACATCACTGATCTAATTTTCAGATTCAACATGACTTTCACTAGTGAACTATATCTACTACATCTATAGGTAAATACTTGAAACAACTTTTAGCAATGTATAGAATCTGAAAATGTTGTACATTTTATGGATGTTAATTACATTTAAAAATAATAAACATTAATACCTAAGTGTGTAATACAACATTTTGAAGAATTTAGAAGAACTATATGTCTATAACTATTAATATTTTAATTTACATTAAGAACATTTAAGTTTATTTGAACTACCTAATTATTTTAAAATTAATTGTTAATTTAGTGGCGGCATTGAATATACTATAAATTATAAGCTAATATAACAAATATATGTATAGTACCTACATTACTACATTAGTAACTAAATAACAATTACCTAATAGTTTAAATAATATTATAAAAACAAAAAATTATTGTTATTGAATGATAAGTAAAATTGTCAACATCCACATTATAATTAAATATTACATTTATTAATAGGTATTTAGTTATGTAGAACACATTAATGATAATATATATACTTTTAAATAAAAGGCTGATAAAATATTTATCTGTAGGTACTCACTATAAAAAATAATAGCCAGTAAATAAATAATATGACCTTATATTGTATAATATATTATAAAATCTTATAGATTAATTAGGTTAGGTTACTACTTATTATGCTTAACACTTTGAAAATATACCATTTATTTACTTGAATTGTGTATTAAATAATTGTAATTTGGACAAATTACATACCAATTCTTTAAGCTACTTTAACTACCAAAATTGAAAAATAAGATATATTAATAATGGTTTAGAAATTAGTGGCCAAATCAGGAACTTTTCAAACCAAATTACATAAATATATAATTCCTAATTATGAGCAGACAAATATTTAGTTATAATATCATTAATCTAATTTAATAAGGTCTAGATTGGGCCTATGAGTTACTGAGAAAATCTGAAAATTTTGGTGGGCTGCTCAAAGTTGTTTGCTCATGATTTTATGTTTCTATGATAATAATAAATTAGTACAAACATAAATAGAAAGTATAATATAATTGATTATTGTATCATTAGATCATACAATATCTGTAGCTGTAATAAAACGTCAGAAATCCTAAAACTCAGTAGGCCGATACCTTGACTATCTGTTGTTACATTTAATGATAGATATTCTGATCATCCACTGAGTTGTACCTTGTTCTGTCGTTAAATAAGGTACTAGTTAAATTTAAGAGTTTGTTTGTCATTATTTAAAATAAATCATTTTAATTCACTAACAATAAACACAGTTAAATTTTAATAAACTTTAGGATTAGTAAGTACCCAAGTATCTGCTAAAATCGATATATAGGTTATAGGTATATTATTGTTCGTATTCCAGATTTGTGCTCAGTGGGGAGCTTTGCTCGGTAGCGAATGTCGATTACAATGTACGTGGAATAAGTAAATGTTCGCTAGCAACTTTTCAATAGGAAAAATCAAAAACAACTAGCAAATTTTAGTGTACACTGCACAGCAGGAAGGTAATTGAAAAAAAATCAACGGTATACCGTTCATTAAAATATTCAAGCGATCGGCAGCGAGCCTTGATTTTCGTATACGTTCAGGGTCGTCCGAGTAAACGCAGAAAAAAAATTATAAAAATATTCATCGAAATCGCAACGATCGACGACTAAGGTGGGAGGGGGGGAGACGACGACGGACACGAAGACGAAAATACCGGCAGTGGCGTATTTTCCGAGGCCATGCGGGAAAAACGCGGCGTGGCGCCACAACAACGGCGCGCGGTGGGCACATGGCGACTTACCCCTCCACCACCGCCACCGCACCAAATCGCGAAAATACGCAATAAGCGTGTCGTTGCCACACCGCGCGCAATCGGTGACGTCAATGCGAAAGTACGACAATGAAAACGTTTGAGGCAATGAAAAACTTCAGATCTTTCAGATCTGTTTCGACTGTTTCTTACCCGTTGTCGACTTGTGGTGTTGATTGGGCCTGCGCTTTCCACGGGGCATGGTGGTCGTATCCGCGTGTACACGGCCGCGGTTGAACAACGAAACTTTTTAAGCGAAAGTCGGCGGCGGCGGAGTAGTCGTCCGGCAGTGGAGCGATCTTCGTCGTGCGGCGGTTGACGTTTTGCTTTGACGGCGGTGCGTTTGGCGGATGTCGCGTTCGTGAATAGTCGTTGGCGGCTGTGAGAAACCATGCACATCATGCCAGCTATCGGGTCGGGCAGCGGACGCTATACTGATTACTGTCTCGCGCGGCGCGGTGCGCTTTACTTTATAATAATAAACATCGAGAATCGCACGCGCCACCGACGATGGATCGGGTCGGGTCGGGTCTCGGGTGTCTCGTATGGAAAAAACCGCGGCGGTGGGCTGTGATAACGCAGAGCGCCGACAGGTAGCGGTAGCTTCACTACGTTGAAGGACTCAAGGACGACGTTGAGCCCATTGCTATTGTAATAGTTCTAATGTTTTTATGATTGTTATCATGAACATTAGATTTCATGGATAGTATCAGTTTACAGCTGCTGTTGAGTCAAATTGTTTGACAATTATTGGTAGGCCACTGCAAGCAGCTGCTTTGAATCATTTATCATTCAAAGTACAAAGTTGTGGAATTATTTTCACGGTCCACGTTGCCAACCCGACGGTGTGTCGTAGTCGGTGAGCCCGCACTGTATCTGTCACTCTCTATGGTTATGGTGACGACCTTCCGAATGATACGGTGATGACTGATAACTGAAAATCATATGTCTGCGGATACGAATACGAAAGTCGTCCGCAAGTAATAAATATAATATTCTGTGGTAAGTAGAGACTTGAGATAAGTTCAATAATTTACGTATAACTATTACATATTTATTTTGATATCCGTCACAGAGTCTTCTTTTTTGAAACAAATCGACACAGTGGATTAAGATTAGTTCAGCCCACCGGGCAGTCGATCAAAATGGCTTTGACTAACGTTAAAAGGATTCTCTTTCGCGCGCCACCGTCTACTCGGCACATCATAGGCAAGGCTCTGCAAGCGTCCATTGGACCAAAACCGCAGAAACCTGCGCCGTTCCCGTACAAAGAGAAGGACTATACGATGCTCAGGAGTTTATTCGACAAGACAACGTCGCGTTTCGATGAGAACAGCAAGTTGATCGTTCTCGAAGGACCTGTCGGAATTGGTAAGCAAGCGTTTTCTCGCTTCATTTTATTTTCTTATATAATACCACAATATTATACCGTTATGTTATAGACAATATAACAATAAAAAAAACTTGGGATATTCTATCCGTGTGAATAGTTAGAATATTTATTTTGTACTTCAATCTTTTACTTAATTTTTTTTTAGGAAAGACGGCTGTTGGACATCAGCTTGCCGATTTATTGGATATGCATTTTATGCCAGATGTTTCAATGGACACGTATTACATAAATGACTATGGTTACGATATGCGAAAACTAGACCCTCAATTGCCGGTCAATTGTCGTAGTTTTGATGAGAAGAATTTTCTTGAAAACCCGGAGCACTTTAATGCTGCATCGTTTCAAATAATCAAATACAAGTTGCGTTATGCTCATTACATTGACGCCATTGCACACTTGTTAAACACTGGGGAAGGTGTAATTATTGAACGCAGTCCATACAGTGATTTTGCGTTTATAGAAGCAATGCATAAATGCAAGTATGTCAGCAAAGCAGCACGTGAAATGTACTATACACTGTACAAGCATGTTATGCCTGATTTGTTGCATCCTCATTTGGTTATCTATTTGGATGCACCAGTACCAAGATTGTTAGATCTTGTAAAAGAAAGAAAACTACCTCATGAAGTTAATTCAAAGGCAATGAATACTAAGTTTTTAGAAACTATGGATAGCGAATTGAAATACAAATTCTTGAGAGATATCAGGTATAATATTAACTATAGAGAAATAATAATAATATATATTAAACCAAGTACATTTCTGACTAAATCCATTAATACAAATTTTTTTTTTAGCAAAAAATCTGAAGTATTAGTTTATGATTGGTCAGAAGGTGGAGATGCAGAAATAATCGTGGAAGATTTAGAACGCTTAGATATCGATAATTATGATGAGAATGATCCAAAGATAGAAGACTGGACTTATTCAAGAGAACAATATTGGGCTGATGTACGAATGAAGTAAGTTGTATATATCCAATTAAGCAATAAACAATATAATAAGGACAAATAAAACTTAATAACTCCAGGGATTATTGAAAATATGTTTTTTATAAAGAATAAGCAATAGGTACTTAAAAAAATCATTTAGGATATTCAGTGAAAATTGATTATACTAAATAAGAAAGAGAAATTTGTTGTTATTAATTATTTGTTACAAATTATTTTTTTTATATTTTATTCTATTACAACAAAAAAATTCATGAAGGTTAAACAATGGTGGTATAAAGGAGAGGGCAAAATTGGGCTGTAGAATACCCAGTCCTATAGAAATTGCTTATGATTTAGGCTTCAAGGATTGAGTCTTAAAAAGAAAAATCATGTAGACACAAAGAAGCTATAAAAGAGCATGAGTTTTTGAGTGAAGTAGAGTATACTGTCTTGAAGTGGGAGGTGGGATCAGAAGAAAAAGCAATTAGGTGATGAAATAAGGAATAGATACATTTAGTAGATTATGTAGATAAGAATATTTAATTTATTTCTGTAGTGCATAGGTGTTTAATTCTACAATAATTAATTATTTATATCATAATTATGTTTATAGATATACCAATTGTAAAGAAGATTTAATTTCTAATTTTAACGTCCCTCTTGTTGATGCTCCAGAACTTCTCATACCTGGCGAAGAAGCTGAAGTTTTTACACATGCTTGGTTCAAAGTAAGAATAATATTTTTCTTTATAATATAATGGATTTTTTTTTTTAATCAATATTCTAAGTACATGCTTACATTTGAATGTCCCGATAATAAGTAATATGTAATATATAGTTGAAATATTTAGTATATCATCGACTAACAATTCATATTGATTACTATAAATACATACAATTAAAAATCTTAGTTGTATATTCTATTTTTATTTATATCATTTCACAAAATTTTTTCAATTAATCAAACGAAATTGTGTGGTTTCTTTAATGTCAAATTAAGCTATTTCTATTTTCTATTGTACATATACCAGGGAATGGATTTGCAGAATTTTTTAGCCTAGGAAATTTGATTAGACTGTGGTTCTTTAGTTTTTTTTTAATACAATATTATGATTAGCTGTTTTTTAGAATTAAATTTTTAATATTAAATTAAAATTTTTGATATTTTTTAATTGTTATAAGAAAAACTTATAAGAAACAATGCATTAAATTTTAAAGTTCTTATTTATTACCTTAACAAAAATGTTATTGAAAGAAATAGAAAAAAAATTGAAATATGTTAAAACACTTGATTGAAACTAAAGAACTAAGCAAATTTCAAGTATATAAATGATAATAACAAGATTAATTATGTTCTAAATTATTTTTGCATTAATATTCTAATTTTATTGAAATATTTTTTCTTTCACATTATTTTGAAATGTACTGCTCTACCCTCAATTATAAACTAGTTCATATTTGTTACGTAAAACTTCTCTTTAAAGTTGAAGATTGTTGTAATTTTCTTTTACAATGTCGTGACAACAATTTTTTAATAAAAAACATTGTAAAATCATTTTATTTATTGTTCATCTTAATTTCTAAAATATTAGGTTAAATTTTTGATTAACTAAAAACTATGACTTCATTATTGATTGTCGAAGTATCTTCACTGGACGGTTTCTTCTCTCAAGACATTCAAGCTATTGCACTTAATTAAACATACATTATGCTTATTGTACTTTTTGTAGTATAGATTGTATAAATTCTAGATTAAAAATAAAAAAAAAAAAAAAAAAAACTAAAAACTATATAGCAGCCCTTATGGTTAACAGCCTATCGGGAAGGCTCCCATTATGTTGCTAGGTCAACCCAGCTTTGATTGTATCTTTATGAAACATAATAATTAATAGTGCCTGTTTATTATTTAATTTGTTTTGTTAAAAAATCAAATATAAAATTAATCTAATTGAAACTTAAATAATTTACTTACATTTTTTACTTCTGAACATTACTTTTATTTAAGATTTTTTTAGTTTCAATAAATTAGAAGTGTGAGAAATTAAAAAAAAAAAAGTTAAATTTGGTTTTTATCAATAATATATTAATATATCACCATGTGTACAAATACTAAACAACTGTTATATTTTAATTTGTATTGTTTTAACCTGAAACAAAAAACCTATTATTTTCAATACATTAATTTTCCATTGCCATTTTAAAATATAAATACAATTTTTTTATTAAAATCTTAAGTTTTATTTTATAAAATTTTAAAATATTTAAAATTATAATTTCAATAATTTATAGCAATAATTACTATTTAGTTATCATTATAAAATTTAAAAATTGATCATTAGCTTATAAGTCTCTTATAAATATTTTTAAATTACTTGTTCTACATGACCATATTATGTCATTCATAATTATAACTTATAATAACTGAATTTAAATATTATTTACAGGCTGAAGGAAATACACACGCAGATGGTTATGATCCTAAATACCATAGCTTTACAGAATTATTATTCAAAACCAAGGCTAAGAAAGGCTGGAGTCCGGTATCTTAAAGGGAAAATACATTTATGATTTTGTATAATTTTATTCGTAAATGATAGCTTAGCTAAGACAAAAATACTCTTGTCCCGTTCTGTTTAAATATAATTTTATTGTATCATCCAACATTTAAATACAATATTTATATATTATTATTTATTATTAGTATGAATTTATTATGATTATTAATTATTATCTTAATATACCGTCTAGTGTCTACTCATTGTAAATCTGAAATAATTACAATATTATTGTACATTGCTATTCTAGCGTTTTGGTATCATTTGAATATTTTTAGATAGTGATATCACCGGAGAAAAAATTGAGATAAGGTTTGTTATTGTATATAATAATTTATTCTACTCCTATTCTTTTTATCCTTATTTATCAATCAGTGAATAATCAGCCGCTGCTGCCTGTGGTTATTACGTTAAATTATTATCTCTAATAATCTAATTAGTAATTATCTTTGGCTTTAGGCCCTCTGCGATAGTAATTCGTCGACGTGAGTCGTATTTTTTTTTTTTAAACATTCCGATTTCCCATGTTACGTGATTTACGTAACAGGTATCGCACTAATCACACCGAAATATCTCATCATTAGTAATTACTACTTATCTGTCGGAATTTTAGTACTTAGAGATCGGTTTACGAGTTTTTGTTTTTTTCTCGAATTTAATTTGAATAGAAAATGCATTCACAACAGTTATTGACCCACGTTTTGTTTTTCGTCATTTGCGCCACAGCAGTAGTCTGTCTGAAGAAAGATGGGTTCTATTGTCAGTTGTCTCCTCCATGTACATGTATTACGATCAACGACGACAGAAATATAAATTTAGATGGAATAAATTTGACACTGAATATCACGAATGACCAGACGTTGAATTATCAACCTTGTCTCAATAATGGTAGTGGAATTATTGTAAGTATCCGGTTAGATGATAAATTTATTTGAATATATTATCTAAAGGTAGATGGTTTTAATTTTACTCTGTATAGTTGTATGAACAAATATGGATACTACAGCACTTTTTTAGGTCTCAAACATTGTATTGAAGAGTTGAGCAAATTTTTTTATCATGTTATTGTTTTTTCAACAGTACTTCTTATTATGTTATTTAATATGTTTATATTTGTAGTATTAAATAGTTTCTTGAATATTCTTTAAAGCAACACAATTTCCAGAGAATTAGAGCACACGTAGCTGGATCTTCTTATACTGTACCCCTAGACTAATAAAGAATAAACGCCCTAAGAGCATGGATGGAAGAATAAACCCACCCCTCTCCATTTATTTAAAAGGTTGGATAATTTTATCCTCATTTTATACATTTTACATCTTTATAAAAATGTATGATTTAATTTAAAATATTTTAATGTAGAATTAAAAAAATTCTGCTGCAGTTCCTCCTTTTCTGTAGTAATGTAACATAAAAGCGCCAAAGAATATTATTTAAAATTGAAATAATATAAAAATGTTCTTTTAAAATATGACATCATTGTGGTGATTTGTGTCATCAATTTGAAGGCGTCTTAAGTTAATTCTTAATTTACGCCAGTTACTTTGAAAATTTGTTGCCCTCCTCATGACTATTCCCCCCGTCTTATCTAAACTCAACCTATCCACATTAGCTGACCGTTGATACTCTCATAACATCTCCTTTCTCATAAAACTTATCTCTTTAGAAATTGACACTCCAACTCTTCTCTCGCTTATTAACTTTAAAGTAGCTTTAGAGTTTTACTCGCAATAACATTCTGTTTCTTGTACCTCTGCTCAACCAATTATAATATGTCCAATGGACCAATTAACCACTTGTTGAAATTAGCAAATGAGGACCCTTACTTCCTTAGTTTATAAGTTTTAGCTGTAATTAGTAATAGTATATTTTTATTATATTATGTACCATTTTAACCTGAGCTCAAGCTCATTTATATGTAAATAAAATAAAATAAATAAATAAACATTTACAAATTTATTAATTTATTAACAATATATAAAAGGTTACTATAGCCTTAATAACTTAGTTTTAAACCCGGCCCTGAGAGCACAATGTGTGTAATATCCGTAGAAAATATAATTTGAAGGCCTGTAGCTATAAACCATTTAGAAATTTAAATCTAAACTATGCGAAAACAGTGATTTGCCTACATTTTTGTGTTTGCTATTTATAGCAAATATTTTTGTAAGGTATCTGCTACATACTTAATTTAACAAAAAATGTGCTATCTGCAAATATGTTTTTGTTATTGTATCCCCACTGATAAACTCAACTGTTCTAAAATATAACATGTCTATATATTATATAATATACAAAACTATATTATAATTTAGGAATTTATTTAGAATCTTGATTACTTGGGTACGGTTCAGTATTTCTTACATTTGTATGTATTTTTTGTAAAGCAAATTTGAACATTTTATAGCATGTTAGTGCATTTTTCATATACTTAACATTATATGATTATAATTTTGTATTTTATAACACTAACGTTCAAAAGATTTTTTTTAAATAGTTTATCTTGATGTAAAATGTTATGATTATAAGTTTTGTTATCGACATATGACTTTAGTATTTACATTTATGTAATTAAAAAAAAATACTTTTATACATTTTACTACTAAAAAGTTTTAGCTGCATATCGTTAAGCATGTTTTTATATTTCAACTGCATATTGTGATCATTTTTGATGCTAGAAGTTTTGAACCCAATTTATGAGTTATTAACAAATAGGTGTTTGATTTCTTTAATAACTAAGTAATTGTATCCTGTATAGAAGTTTTGATATTTGTCTAATATTACTATTTTTTTTTTATTATTTATTATTGAATTTAATGGGTAATAATTAAATAAAAAAATAAAAATGGTATTTTAAAGAACTTAAATTTTATTATTGTACATATAAAAATAAAAACAATTATGTTTAGATTGAATCAGTAAATGAGACGTCCAATTCTACAACACAACTTGCTAATTTTAATATTGTTACCGTTAAGCTAAGCAATATGGTAACGTTTGTCTATACAAATAATGACCAGTAAGACTATTTAAATGTTGATCTAATATAGTTATTAATTATTATATAATTTATTTTATAGTGAGTTTGATGTAATTTTGGTATGTGATCCATTGGCAGTCAGTGGAAATGAATCTCTAATAAATTTCCAGAATGTCACAGATAACCAATGTGTAAGGCTAACAACATTTAGTATTTGCTTGTTTAATTATCAAAATAAATTATTGGATTATATTTATAGACAATTGAACTTAAAACCAGTCAAGTATGTGGATTAAATTTAAGTGACGCGTATGATAATAGCACGGAGTCAGGATCTTGGACCTATTTTTTTTCATTTGTCTTGGTTGTGGCATTTGTTTACTTTGTTGGTGGTTCTGTAGTAAATGCCTGTTTATTTAATGAGATTGGTATTAATATGATTCCTCACCATACATTTTGGTCTTCGCTGTACGATAAAATTAAGGTTTGTCATTGTGTTGTTTTGATTTATTTTTTTAATAATTTTTTATTAATTAAAGTATATTTTTCTAGGATAAACTATGTGGCACATCAACAATGGCATCAGCCTATGAAAGTATATAAAATATTTTTTCTAAACAAAAATAAGATGCTCATGCATATTGTATGGTACCTATTAATATTAATTGCTAGGCATGTTATTACTGAATTTAAAATATAATATTTATTTTGTACTTTATTTTTCTTATTTACAAAAGAAACACTTGTATTCAATAACTTAATTGTTTTATGTATTTTTTTTATTAAAATTTAAAATTTACTTTATTGCAAGTAATATTTTAAATCTGTTATTAATAAAAATTAAATTGTAATCAGGGTTTTATTATATGTATTAATGTGATTTTAAAATATTTTGAATAGTCATTAATTTTATACAAATTTATGTAAAAGTTAATATTGTAAAAATGTATTATTACAAAAAAAAAAATACAAGGATTTAAAATAATTTTACTATTTAAAAATACTTTTAAATACATTTTTCACCATGATTATTGGATTTTCAAACATATAATGCTAAAGAATAAATAAAAAGTAGATTTACTTTTATAATTTAAAATAATTTAATTATTTTCTCCAGTAAAAAAAATACTAGATAAATAATATTTATCATAAGATAATTTTGTTTTTAATACCAGTGCATATTTAAATTTAATTACCGGTTTAACATATCTTATGAAATTTATTTTTATTTTTAGTATTCACTATTTTAAAAATCCAATTGGGAGCAATTATTATTTTTTTTTTATCCATATTATTAAATTATTGATTTGTATAAAACAATGTAGTCCATATTATTTGCTAGTCCATTTATGTATATTAGATTTTTTTTTTTTAGTATTTTAAAATTGCATTATAATAACATTTACTGGTACTTATTAATTTACCACAGTATGTATATAACATAAAATATATTTTGTTAAGTATATTTTTTGAGTTACCAGTTTTCTAAAAATACCTTAATGTTGATAGATTTTAAATATTATGATTTGTTTTGTTTTGTATGACTTAAAATTAGATATTTCATTATTGTGTGTATAGCTAATCAAAAATTGTATTATAATTATATAAAGTTTTTTTTTATTAGAAAAATTCAATATCCTCTTATTATTTAAATTATTAGTACCTTTATTCTATTCCATAAGAGCACTAACTGATCTGAAAGCAGGTATGATTTCTTTATTGAAATTTAAAAAAAATACCTGTACCAAGTACTGTTTTTATATGCCATATGGAATGGATTATTGTGTTTTTTTTTTAAATTTGTATACCATATTATAAAATGTAAAAATAGTTATTTTTGAATTCATGCTAAAAAGTAATATGTATTTAAAAATTAAATATATTTTTTCATACTGCCAACAAATTATTGAAAATCGCTTTTTAATTGAAATAATAGAACAAGAATCTATATAATGTTCTAAAATTTACCAAAGATTAACATACTGATTATTAT
This sequence comes from Rhopalosiphum padi, assembly GCF_020882245.1. Lineage (NCBI taxonomy): Eukaryota > Metazoa > Arthropoda > Insecta > Hemiptera > Aphididae > Rhopalosiphum > Rhopalosiphum padi. Next base: position 37,413,752 of record NC_083598.1, read on the forward strand.
TTGGAGAAGTTATAACAGGAATGTTAAAAATTAATGAAACTATGTTATAATTACATATTGTGACAAAGTATATAGACAAAAAAAACATTGTAAAGGTATAACATTGATATTGATCTTGATGGTAGGTACCTGTAGTATGGTATATAATATATATGGTACAGTTAGAGCAAAATTAAAAATATATTTAACTATGGATTTATTTGTCATGACTCAAGACGTATCAGATTGCATAATTTAATGCTGTCACGGTAGTGCTGTTATTTTTGTTTTATCAATATCGCTGGTTCGCGGAACAAGATAGGTATTGTAGAGTTGGCATCTTCCGCCGTTAAAGTTCGTTGCTAGTTTCGCCTGTTGAGAATGCTAAAATTGTAAAAAACATGTATTATTGTAATATATCAATGTACATATTTTTCTAAAATCCTTTTCGTGTTTGAAGTATTGTACATTTTTTAATAAACATAAACTCATAAGAAATATATTGTTGAAAAGTTTAATTTTACTGTTTGGTTGGAAATTAATTTAAATTAAAATTAAATATAAAGATACCGACCACTTATAGTAACAAAAATATTGTCCACTATTTAGTGGAATCGCTCATTATTTTCCGTTAAAAAGTAGTACAATATTGTGATCGACGACGTTTAACCAATCGCTTGAATTTTTAATGTTACCAAAAATAACGCTAAATCTACTTACAAAATAATAATAATAATAATAATAATGAAATTAGCAAACTCGGACATACCGGGGTTTTATCGAGCTTGCCGTCGTACAAAGAACCAGTAAAATTAATATTTTGACGGAACGTTTTTTTTGAAATGTTTTGGTCTGGTAAGTACCTATAAACCGTATGAAAATGGCTCAGTATTTCAGGAAACCGATTTATGATGGGTCGTAGCCGGACCGATCTACGACCAAAAAACAACGAAAGCTCGTATTACGCGTAAATAACGAAAAATGAAAACTTCGATACATTATAAAACCAGTTGACAAAGTTTTGGAATCTTGAGGTCAGTACAATAAACCATTATGATCGGGGAAAACAAGGTGTATTAAACATTTGATGGATAGCATCAAGAGAGGTGTTAAAGAAGAGAGTTAAAAAAGGTGAACAATATAGAGCATGTAGGCGACTCCTGGACAATCACTTAATAACGATTTTTCGCGTTGGAGAATCGTTTGCACAGAGACAATAAATTGTATGAAAATTATAAAGATTCATAAATGAATATTTACAACTGGGACACATGGAAATTACGTCGGGTAATGTGGGCACGCAATTGTATTTCATGCCGCATCACGTTGTTTTCCTGAATGTCGAGATTAAAATTTACAGCCTTACGACAAAAATACATGTCGTATTCGACGCGACGTGTGAAACTGATTCGGGCTTAAGTTTAAATGACTTGTTAGTGTGTTACTGAAAGAACCTGCCATTCAAAATGATTTGATTTGCATTTTGTCCAGATTCAGAACACATAAATATGTACTGTCGTCTGTTAGCTGACATAAAACAAATATACAGACAAATATGGGTATTCAAAACGTTAAAAACTTACAAAAAAATATTATGGCGATTCAAACCCGACGATAACAATCAAGATTCAAGACTATCGGTTAAAATGTTGACGGTACGAAACCATACAGCAAACGGGTTGTTTAAAACAACTGTCTGATGAATATGAAACACAATATTCAGTAGCAAGCGAATAGCCTCCGATTTTTATATGGACGATTTATTTATTTAGTCACGCGAGTTCATTAGAACATTAGCGGAAGTAATTAAATTGCGCGACATTTTAATAACGATATTAGATAGAGCGGGACTGCAATTAAGGAAATGGGTATCAAATAAACCGCAGGTATAATTTGACATTGCTAACGTCGATAAAGACCCACTGAGAGTATTAAATCTGGATAACAGTCCTATAAAATTGCTCGGACTATTTTGGAATCCGCATAATGACACGTATGACCTGTTGCAACAATTTACGTAAATAGTGCCAATAACAAAACGAAATATACCTACTATCAAGCATCGCGAATATTCGCGACGATATTCGATCCTCTCGGATTAATTGGTCCAATAGTTAAAACGGCTAAAATAATTATGCAAAATGGAGTTAATTGGGATGAATGACTACCGCTGCTAAAGTGCTGATATTAAAAGAATATGAAGCAGACATGCAATCAGTAAATGGACATTTACGTAAGATATGAGAAAACGCAATGCTAATTGTGTAGTTTGTGTTCAGTACGTATTGAGGCATGTTTAAATTGACGTCCTATCGGCAATCATTCCTTTTTCTTCCGGTCTTACTGACTTCAAGGCATTTACTCCTGGTAATTTCCTTATCGGAAGCTCTTTAAACTTAAAATGGCGCACGAGAGTACTTACTAGGCTGTCAAAAATGGTTAAATTTGAAAAGGATAGAACATAGAACTCAAGGAAAGAGTATTGGTAATTCTCAAGGAGGACGATATCGGAGGTATATTTCAGTGGCGCTTTAGAAGAGTTAACTATTCGATTACAAGCGGGCAACGACGGAGTGGCAAGAGTGAAAACCGAACGAGGGGAAATAAATCGAGTAGGTGCTCGAACTCTATATGTTCATTACCCACTGACGACATAGGTTAAGTAGGTATACTAAATAGTAAGTATAGTAAATATATTTAAACTATGTTGACAATGATTAGAAAAAAAATAGTGAATAAATAATAATTATTATTTATAATATACTATATACATATGCCATCATGAGTATTTTTTTATAATTATTTTTTATTATTATTATTTATGTCAATTGTTATAAAATTCTAATTATTCTAATTATTACGTATATTGCTCATTGATTCATTGAAATTGTATAGGTACTTATAACAGGTGGTAATCTTTGATATACTTGATATTATGTATATGTATTTCATAATATTATTAGAATAAGGTACCTATTCCCGGTGTATTATTGTAGTTATTATTTGTATATTAGTGTTTATACTTCTGGTGGTTGATTTATTAGGGAAAACAGGTTTGTGAGTGACCCGTGGCCAACGACAAAAACTGGTCGCTTCTCTATTTGAATGGATAGTATAGAGATAGTATATGAAATGGATTTTGGTAAAATATAGAGTAGGATTTCCAATAAATCCCGAAACTTTAAGATTCAATTCAGCCTAATCCCTCCATTAATGATTGCCGAGTATTAATAGTGGTTTAATTTATTTCTTAAGCTTTAAGGTATCAAAACATTGAAAAACGAATCACAGAAATAATTTCAAATATAAAGCTGCAGTTACCGAAAATTATATTAAGTAGTCAAGTAGGTATTGATTTATTGATGTTTTATCCTATTTGACAGAACACATTTATTTTAATGATATTGAAAAATAGTTGAAGAGTTCTTAATCGCGATGAGACTGATTTAAATTATGTTATAAATCTGGAAAAGTATTAGGGCCAAGTATTTTTTTATTTTTATATAATTGCAGAGTGATGAAAAAGAAAATATCATTCTTTGCTCATACTTTGTAGATGTTTCGACAGCACTTCCTCTTATTATTTATTCTTAAAAAATAATAAAATAATCTCCAGTTATTTTGTTATTACTCAAATTCTAACTATGAGTTATAATATAAATTATTAAATTTGATGAAAAAAAAAATTGTTCATTCGTTAGGAAATATTATTTTTTGTTTATTATTTTCTAATAATTTTAATTAACTAATTAAAAATTAAGTGATAATATTGTTGCACAGAATTATTTATTGAACATATTTTAAATAATCTTGATAAAAAAAAAAAAAAATGACAATTATTGTTGTTATTATTGCAATTATTATTATTATTATTATTATGGTTTTTGTGTTATTTATAGTAATCTGAAAATTTTATATTTACGTTCTGTGCAGAACGATGAATGTTTTGATTTTATAATTATGTGGTTTTTTTTGATAATTAATCGAAAAAAAATTTTAATATTTAAACTATGAATTACAATATATATTATTTTGTTATAGTTCAAAAATATTATTCGTGGGGACAAAATTATATTTTAAAATTCAATACGCTTTCAAAAATTAATTCAATCATTAGTATTACTTATAGTAAGATAAATTACATTAGGTAATAGCAATTTAAAAAAAATATATCATGAAAATGTAGGTAGGTACTTAGTGATACAGGCTGATAAACTGTCTCCGCCCAGAATCGTTTTTCGTGTACAATAATATATCATTATATTCAAATTTTACACATCCATTACCCACTTGACATCTACCGTACAGTAGAGCGATACTCACTTGTCCGTCTTTTTAAAGATTTTTTTTTTTTGATTAAATATAATTTAACTGATCTCAGAAAACTAATTAAAATTTAAAGGTTTATTTTTATACTTTAAATTTACCTAATGAGTATAATATTTCTAGCATTAATGTTATAATATATCTATTGACATTGCTATGCGTTAATGAGTCATGATATTCCATACAATATAAATAACATAACTACAACACAGATTTAAAATAAAGTATAATATAATATTTGTGGAAGGAGTCAGAGATAGTCCATCACTAAATAGTATATACGCTGTAGAGTTATAGGTAAACTAATATTCATTGATCGACAACAATAAAGGTACTCATTGGTCCGTGATTGTTTATTAAAAAATATATAGAATAATGTAATAATTCATTATTATAAACGTGAATAACGGCTCAATAAAATTAACACGATAACATAGCTACATGTATAGGTTCATACATAATTCAATAATTTATTGTGCTTCGAGCGTGGAAAATGGAAATATAGCATCCGACGAGAAATGTGATCTTCGTACGTACCATGAGAACACGATGACTTGCTTCGTTTGACTATTAGAGATTCTTTCCAAAAACTGTGGCTAAGATATATATAGGGCCGCATGGGACCCCGAGGTAGTACATATTAAGTCGTGAGTACGTGACAGAGTTAGCAAAAGCATACATATTTACACTAATCAATTTTAAATTAATAATTCGGATTTGGGAAAAATATCAAGTAAAGTCATATTTTTTGAATTTTGGAAAATATTGAGTTAAATTTTATTTTTCTGTGCATAAAATATTTTTGAATATTCTAGTAAACTCCCTTGTCACTCATATCCCACAAGACGCGTAATATTGAAGAAAATCATAATTTTCCTATCTGTGTTATTATTATTTTTTTTACTTTTCAACCAGTAGTATTCGAATATTTGTTATGAATTATTTTTTTGATATTTTACTTTTAAAATATATTATAACTTGAAAAATGTATTCTAAATATTTTATGAGAAACATACTTTTAATCGTATTTTTATTGTGTAATACTAAATACTTTTGTCTCATTTTTTCGTTGTATAAATTCCAATAATAAATATTTTCGTATTTTAACTATTTTAAATTTTGTTTCTAAAATAATACTTTACGATGGGTCTGAGAATTAATAATAAAATTTCATCAAATAAGCAGATAACAGAAAAGCAAACAGCGGTCGAACCCAAGTCTAAGGTTCTTGAATTCCGAGCTTTGGTCTTAGCACATCCTTGGAGATCAACATAATATAAAAATACAATTTCATTAGATGTCTGTAGATACAAAGCATATTATATAACACACACAAGCATAGTAGTATGTCTGCACTTTGTAGTACAAGGGTTACTTATCTACCAAGTCTGTAATTAAAAGACTGTTGACAAAAAGTAATAAGTACCTATAGGTAGTAAGATAGAAAATAACGAATTATGAACACTGAAACACTGTTAGCTCTAATTTATTAATTCAATTTTTTTTTGTAATCAAATAACAGTATATACCTACATAAAATGTTATTAGCAGCAATATGACTGTATGTATAATAAACTATCCTATAAGTATAGACTGTACGACGGCCTATTCTCAGAATTGTTTTTCATAGCACTTAATTATTTATTATTGAATTCTAATTTAACGCATCTATTACAGTTGTATTGTACCAACTCAATGAGGTAGGACACTCGACTTCGACAACCACTATATTATAATAAATCATAACAAATTCCTTGGTTAATTAAAATTTTGTTTTAAAACCATGCACACTTGGATGTATTTAACTTAATTACAAATAAGTCTAACAAGTTTTGGTTTTGTGCTAGATACCCAAATTCTTTCGGTAAACGGAATTGTAATGAGCTAAAGCCTAAAATGTATACGTATAATTTATCGACAACATAAAACGCTACCGTAATGTACCTATTTTGCATACACTATACGCCGTGTAACATTTAATGTTTGCGCGAAGTATATTATTAATATTAAATATTTAGAATGTGCGTCTCTTATATCTTGCTTGGAAACATTTTTTTTTTGAGCTATTTTTAGAGTGACATTCTATACTTGAATGACAAAATTCACCTGTGATCAGTCCAAAATTATAGATTACCTTACCTTATGACATTATTTTAATTTCAAACGTCTTCAACAAACATTGTACTTATTTATTTTCGATATTTTTAAATTACTTAAGTAAAATTTATGATGAGCCTTGTATTAAATGTTCAAACAGTCAGCCTATCAAGCATAACAATTTTTATCAAGTGAAAAAAGCGGACAATATTAGATTTCAAGTGCACCTTGTCATTGAGTAGGGCATTGTATAATAATTATTTATAATTTACAATAATCTATAGTGAATTACAATCGTCTTAGATGACTAAAAATTCTAATAGTTTTAATTAAAATTTAGGTAATTTTTAATGTCTGAGATTCTTCTTGGTTTCAATAATTTTTATGGTGAAAATAAATTATTATTTATTTTATATCACTTGCTTCTTCATGCTACAAAATATTGATATGTAAAACGATAATTTATATTATTTTAATTTAAAAACTCTCAATTAAATACAAACAAATTATGTATTTATATTTATATTAAAGTAAACATTCATTTTGGTTTAAGAGTATATTGTTCCCCTAGCAAAATATAATATTATCTAATAATTAATAATATAAACAAACTGTTTTAATTCGTTATAGTAATATGGGTGGAGAAATACGGGGCAATCAGTCAGGCACGTATACAGGAGGGTTGGGGTTCAACCCCCTAAAAACAATTTTGAGTAACGAGGAAAAAATTGTTTTATTATATTGCGGTACAATTAACTGTATTGCTAAATTTAATTTAAATGGTCCTATCACATACAACATATAACTGTATTAATTCGAAAACTATTTTATGTTTTTAAAAATTTAAAACAAATACTTAGTCTTTGTTATTAAGAACAGTATACTTTTCTCTTCCACAATCTATATCTAGTTACGGTATAGAGATTTGGGGTGGAACAATACACATCTCCAGAATCTACAGATTACTATTAATAGTTTAATTAAGATAATTTTACACAAACCAAGGTTATATCATACTGTAAACTTGTATGATTAATTTTAAGTATTGAATATAAATGCATTTTACTTTAAGAATGTTTTTTTACACGCTAAACTTACTTAAAACAGATGTAAATATGTTTAAACCACATCATTCCTATAATATTAGATTAAAAATGTTAAGTAATTTAAATTGTATAAAAGTATATAAACATTTTGGTAAATTTAATACTCTTATTGTAGGAATTGATTTATGTAGAAAATTAAATATTGATATAACTAAAATATATAAAACAAAATCTATGTTAATTAAATATTTGTATACTTTAGATCCTAATAATTTTAACGTTTAATCTATATTATATAATATTATCTATTATATTATTTTTATATCTTTATTCATATTATGTTTAAAAACTTAAGATTCCTTGTTTTTATAAAACGAACTGCTTATCTTTAATTTTTAAATCCAATTCTTTTTAAGTATTATAATATACATGTATATTTTTTTTTCTTTCTTTTTATTCTAACTAACTGTTTTTGAACTTAACACAAGCTTTGGTTTTCGGGGGGGGGGGGGTGTCAAATAGTCAAATATTATATTGTTTATTTTATAGACAAAATATATATTATTATTATTATTAAAAAAATAATAAAAATTATATAATTGAGTTTTACTATTGTTTTTATTTATAATATTATGCAATATGTACAATATGTGAACGTTCCATATTATGAATACTCAAAACACGAGACTTGAGATGAATTATGTCAAAAACAGATTCACTATGATATTAATGTTGATAACACTAAAGTTATTGACAGGTTTTCAAAAACCAAAAGAAAATTAATTCTTGCTTAATATTCGTCCGATTTTTTGGCTATTTTATTTTTATTGTTTGACAATGTTGGTTTATAAATAAATGCATACCTGATATCTATTAAACATTTTCAGTTTGTAAGTCGTGATCAAAGAGAGATTATTGTCAACATAATATTATACAAGGACTACATTTAAGGAAAATATCCAGAAATGAAATATAGACTATTAGACTAATGATATCTGAAATATTTGAAATCACGGGTATAGGTCGTACAACCATCATCTCTACCATTTCTATGTATGGATGCATAGAGATAGACACTCATACTTTTTCGAACAAAAAACTAAATAGTCCACCGATTTCGCGCAAAACTGTAGGTTTGATCGAATAGATTACGGCAAAAAGTGTATTCGATTTGGTCACTACAATGAACTAACGACAATTAACAGAATACTTGTTAAGGTTAACAAAAATCCTACGTTTCCACATATTAATTGTACTACTTTGGATAATATTATTAAAAATTTAGATTTTGTATTTATTAAGCGAAAAAAGTGCTGTGTGATTATCCATATGGAAGATTTGATTGTTCAGAGATGCAATTATTTAAATCATATTCATAAATATCGCAAAGAGGACCGCTTAATGTATTATTTGGATAACACATTGTAGAACGTCAATGATTTTGTGGACCAAGTATGGACGGATAAACCGGTGTATTTACCAAAGGCTTTTAACAAAGGTGTTAAAACCGGAAAAAGAAATCCGACGGATAATGGAAAACGCTTTAGGTATGTACTTCGCTATTAACCTTGGTAACCGAATATTCTTCGTTTAAAAACGAGCTATCATTTTAAGAAAATAGTTTTATAATAGTTGCGCATTGCATATTTGTATGGCGCGTTGACGAATGGAAAAATGTAGTATAACAATGAGCTGGAACTCAATATACATTAGAGTTATTTTTCACGTCACTTGGAAATAAATTTTTGTAAACAAAATGCTTTAGAATTTAGATAATATTAAAGATGGACAACTTTAAATAAAATTTTTTTTTATTTATATTAATTTTTTTAAATGATCAATAAATACTAGGAATGGACTTAATATATCTGAAGGCATAAGTAATTTATTTGTAATTTTAGTATAATTGAAATTTTCAAAAATGTACGATTAATATTTTCTAAATTACAACAAAATAATAAAAATCTATTGCGGAGAAGTCATTATTATATACGTTTAAATATTAAATGTTAAAATTTTAGTTTCAAACGCTTATACATTTTTCTTCTGACTTTAATCTAAACTATTTTTTTTTTAAATTCCTAAAAAAACCCGTATAAGGAATCTTGTATTACATTCTAAAATAATAATTATTAAAATCAAATAGTTTTATAATTTTATCAAAACTTAAATTTAAAACTTTTATAAAAATAGTTGTTATGGATTATAGGTCTCTATACTATACGAGCCTTCTTAGTGAGGCCCAGACGCCCGGAAATCTTATAAGAGATTATAAATAAATAAATAAATTATGTATTTTAAATATTTTTATTATAATTGATGTAGTAAAATTATTTATCTATTATTTATAAAAAAATCTTGTAAATTTACAAGCTTTTTGATAATCTATTATATTTATAATTTATTCTGAAAATGTTATAATTTTAACTATCCAAATTACCAACTACATCCAATTGTTTACCATAACCCACGCATAAAGTTGAAGATTTTTTCAATTATTATACTCTAAAATGTGTTGACAAACATTTTTGAACTGGTACATTTTATTTCAAAATTACGAAATTTTAAAATAAACGATTTTGCGAAATCATATGAAGGTTCTAGTCAGTAATAAGTAATGGTTAGGTATAGGTATAATCTATAACTGGTGTTTGGTAACAATTATTACACGAATATAATTATTAAACTGATGATGGTTAGCTATTTGGACGTGTCTCCATCATCTGTAATGATAGAACTTCTAGGGGCACCAAAAATATAACCACCTTGAGTAATATGTTAATCTTAAATTGTAAACAGTTTACAGTACGCAGATATATTTATTAATTATTCAATTATTGTTCATTTTCGAGAAATAAGAAGGTCAGTTGATAATTAATCATCAACTCGGCGTTATGTATAATTGTTATAAAATAATCTATACATATTTCCGGTTTTATCGACGAAATTACATTGTTGTCAAATACGTAATGGTTCCAACATAATAACAATAATTATTATAATATTAAATACAGCAATTATAATAATTGTTTTTATTTGTAGTTAACAAAATAGTGTTAAGGATTCAAATAAAAATAAATCGTAGGTTTATTGTAATTAATTCAAGTATTTTATCTTAACTTTTTTTTATAATTGGTGCACATTAAAATAGGAATAAATTAATTTATTTAATAAGCGATAATTATATTGTGAAATTAATTTTTTTTATTATTCGCATATTTGACCTATCTATTAAAAAAAAAAAAAATTGTACTCATTGATAATAGTGGTAAAAAGTGGGGATATTTAGAGAAAGACTATGCTACTATACGATTATGTTTATTAAATTTAAAAAATAAATAAATGGTATGATAGTACTTATTAAAACCATGTACTGTTAATATTGTAAATAATACTTACAGGATAGTTGGAAATTTTTAAAGCAAATAGTGAACGAATAATAGTTTTAATGAATTCCGCGTGTCAATAAATAAAAGAAAAATTACTTACATTGCATACAAAAATGCTACTATGTCTTGCCGCTGTATCGGAATGTGAACAATCGGAAAAAGGCCTTATTCGATCTAGAATAATAACATAAAATATGAGTTTGGAATGACAACGTACGATATCGTTCGGTTTGGCATAAATAATACACATTGGTCATGACTATGTAGTAGAATATAATGTATAATATCGTAGACATGAATGAGATTGATGTCACTAGTCTATACGGTTACGGGCAATCAATAAGTTTCAAGAGATTATGATAAAGTAATAAATAACAAAATAAATAACGTGCTACATTGTTATCATTAATAATAATTAGTGGAAATTTAAATAATAGTTTTCTCTCTCGTTATCCGTTCACACACACTATTCACTGATCCGCTAGCGCAAATATTACATAATAATTAATACAAAATCATTCCGTTTGTAGCCGCAATAAATTTGATCGGTGTCTGCCGTTCGAGTGTATCATTGTACATGTGAGTTTGTTGTTTCTCTACGACGATAGTATTTTCAGAATGGTAAGTAATCATAAAATATTATATATTTTTTTCACTGAAAGGTTTTATGTATTACAATTTAATATTAAGTTCAATTTCAATTAAATTTAAATAATTTGCAGTGTAAATATACAAAATATTATTATAGTAATACAAATTGAAATTAAATTTAGAAATAGTATGTGAAGCATATCGTACAGTGAGAAATATGCATACAAATTCATGATATTCTAATTTATTTTGATTTAAGGCATAAGTAAATATGATATAAGTGTATGTATTATTGAGTTTATAGCAACAACAATTTATTATATTAGCAATTTGTTGGTGGCAGATGAGATTTTTGTAGAAAACTACCATTGATAATATTATTATTGTTATACAATTATAGATGCTGTTCAATATAAATTAAATTAAAATACAATGCTGTAGTTACGTGTGAAATATTGTATTTTCAATTATTTTTATTATTAGGGCTTGGATTTAAATGCTTTAAAAATGAATTTTAACAACAATAATGTTTTTAAATAATATCCCAAATCATTTATACATTTTTTTTTATTATTGTATAAATTTTATTTTATTTTAAAAAAAAAACCAAAACAATATGACCATTTTAAAGAATGCGCCATCGATAGTTTTTATAACGTTGACTTGCGTAAAACATCACGAAGGTATTCATCAAGGCTGAATTATTCAATCTAATTATACCAAAATGTATAATTAAGTTTTTAATTGTCAAATTGTGAGTATTGAATTGAACAATGATATAATCATAAATATAACGATCACTAAATATATAAATTGTCAGATCATTTTTTTTGAGTTTGCATTTTGAATTACCAATCAGGTTTTATCTAAAAATTCATATATTTAAATATATTCTAAAAATTAACAAAATTATCTAAATGCATCAATAAATGCTTTAAAAACGTCAAAACTGTTGTATGGAACAGATTTTGTATTTGAAAAGCATTAAACGGGACTTCCCAAAAACGAATGCATTTCGCATTCAAATCTGTCTCTTATAGTTATTATTTATAAGCATTAAAAATTTAGATGAGTAGTGTTGAGTATTGGAACATAAACAATTAGTGAGGGTCTACCACTATTTGGTTCATTGTTTTCTAGGAAAAGTTATGTTATACAACTTATACAACTGGTGTTTCACAGTATTATATTATTAAAACATTATTCGATTTATGCTACATCTATCATGGTGACATAAAGTTTCTATTAAAATAATTAAATTTTAATTGTTATTACTATAATACTATTTCGTAAGTATACTTACTTAAAACATAATTTCTCAAACAGATAAAGTTAATTAATTGTTTTGGGTTATTATTGTAACTAGAAGTTTGAGTACCAACCTAATTTATATCCTTCTATATATTTTGTACGATAGTTTGTTTACTAAGGATGGTTTAAAAAAACTTTTTTGAACTTTCTGTCCGAACGGTATATATATATACAAACGGAAGATTCAACATTAAGATTCAACCCATGTATAGATATTTACGTAATTTATACTCATTGATTTTATTCAAATTTTAGTGTTCATACTAGTCGGAGTTGTTTTACCAATGAACTTGGTTATAACCAAATATGTGCTTCTATCTGTTGGCCAATTTTGATAGAAACAAAATAAGGACAGATATTTCCGTCATTACATTGAACACATAGCTGATTATATTTACTTAAACTTTTTGAGATTACGGAACACCAATTTATATTTTTTAATGCGGTGAAAAAATTTAAAAAAAAAGGAGGGTACACAAAAGCATGGCGATAAACGGCAAAATTAAAAATATAATATTTCATAAATGTGCATTCTTAACATGACTTTGCCCCAACGCCACTTCTGATCTTTAGTTAGATTTTTTCAAAGTATTTTTTTTTGAATATTTTGAAAAATAGCACTTGAGTTTCACGGAACCCTGGAGTCCTGTAGAGCACATTTTAAGAAACACTGCTCTAGATGCACTTAGCGAAAATATAATGTAGGTAATCATGAAAGGGTTAAACCATTGATTATAAATACTAGTATTGGTTAAACTATGTTTAAAAATGGTTAAATTGATCGATATTAAATAAATTTAAATAGGTTTTTGTGTTATTTTATAGATTTTGATCGGGTTCCAGACGGTCGTCTACCTCATGTATACTGCTGTGTTCATCGTATCGTTGGTCGGCAACGGTCTGGTATGCTATGTAGTCTTGTCCTCAACGCAAATGCAATCGGCTACCAACATGTTTATCGTGAATATGGCCATCGGTGATCTGGTCATGACACTGTTTTGCGTTCCGTTTCCGTTCGTCGCTTCTTTCCTATTGCAGTATTGGCCGCTCGAAAACTATTTGTGCCAAACCTTTACCTTCGGAAAAATCGTTGCCGTGATGGTAAGTCACATTTGCGATGGGGATAGGTAAATATAGGTATCATATTTTCAAGCGTTTAATCAGGGATATATTTATATTTTTTTTATGAAGAAATACAGAATCATTCAAACTATACAATGTTTAATGATATAAACATATAATAGTTAAATATCCATTAACTATATCAATAATATAACATAAAAGTAGGTGATTTTAATAAGTAGTAGAAAAAATTGTGTAATTTTGTAAAAAAAATAATAATATGTTATTTCATATTTTTATTTGGTTTTTATAAATTAAGTTGTATATTAGTAGTTTGAAGAACACTATAGTTTATTTTGATATAATTTTATTTGTTAGGACATAAACAGTACTGTGATTATTTAATTATTATGAGCTTAGTTTAATTATAGCAACAAATATTAATTATATCAGCTATAAGTTAATATTTTAATATGAAATCTATACCATGTCTCCTTCAGCTCGAAATTGTCATATTATTATAAATGTGTAAAACTAACACGTGTAGCATCAACTAGAGATTTCTAACTGTGTATTCTTGTCATATTAATTTTGTGCGAATTGTATTAGCAAAATAGGCACATAACTGTGTTGGGAAATATTTTAAAATGCATGTATTTAATATCTGTAATAGAATACCAACGTTTGAATTGTTTTTTTTTTTTAGCACTTAATATTAATAATTTTATTTTTTCTATTTGTACGCTATTGTCAACATTTTTAATACGCTGAAATTATAGTTTTATAATATAATTGTAATATATAAGCAATTGCGTAAGTGTAAAATGTTGTTTTCAAAACCAAGTAAACAAATAAAAATATAAATAATTGGATTGTTTACGAAAATATTGAAAACGTTTAAATACAGAAATACAATAATAGACCAATATAAAATGTTATAATGCATATTGGTATATTAAAATTTAGTAAATTATTATCATAATCATACTTTAAGATTTTGAATGAACATAATGAACATAATGAACATAATGAATTATACTATCGTGTTTCGTACAGGTCAGTGCATATACGTTGGTAGCCATCAGCGTCAACAGGTATATAGCGATTATGTGGCCACTGAAACAAAGAACTAGAAAACACCAGGCTAAGTACATAATAGCATTAGTTTGGACAATGTCTGTCATTACATCGCTTCCTTTTTTACTTGCTACTTCGTTGGATCAGGTAATTTATATTTTAAACTATTTTTTGTTTATTCAATACATTTTCTTTTTTCTAGAAGACAAATATGATTGCAATTATTCTATAATATCAATTTTAATTTGTTCAAATTAATAATGAAAAAAATATTTAATATTTCGATCTTCAAGGATACCTGTAATTTTTTTTAAACATTTTTAACACAATAAGAACTCAATTGTTTTGATTTTATGTTTTAATGCTGTTAATTGGTTTCTAACGTACAATATAAAAAATATAGTTGATATAATGAAATCAAAATCAACAAAAATACGAATATTAAAAAAATTAAATTATACTGTAAATAAAAACAAAAATATACTTAAAGCTAAAAACACTGAATAAGTTTTAAGTAGCTATAAAGTAATGAATATAAACTTAATAAATTAAAAGTAATGTGTATTTTGATAATTTATTATTTATAACAAAACTTAGGTTATAATGATTGTAACTATATAAATATGTTAATATTCAATACCGCACAAGTACAAAACTTTAATTCCAAGCCACTATTGTTCTTCTTGAAATTGTAAATTTAACCGTTTTACTGTTATGAAATTTACAGTTCAATCGAAAATAAATGACGTAAAGGTCTTAAGAGATGATGACTGTTAGAAAACCAATTCATATTGCGAATTCTGAAAAGTAATTAATAATTTTCGATATTAAATTAAAAAAATATTCTTTTTCTACTTACATTATTTGTGTACGAATATAACTTTGAAATAATTATTTAAAATTACATTTAAAAAAAATGTCTTATGTTTATTTTTTACACAAGTTTTTACATAAGCTTTAACTCAAATACATGTCTTTAATATTATGTTATGATAGCATACAAGTGCCAATTTTATATTTTTATGTACCTAATACATTTCGACAATATTTACCTTACTATAGTTGGTTTTATTACTTGTTAGAAGTTTGACATTTACTTTTGCACTGACAAGTGGTCGAGTGAATATTTTCGGCGATTCTTTAATGCAACATTATTTGTACTGCAATGCTGTATCCCATTTGCTGTCTTATTGTTTACTAATATTCATATTGGGATTGTCGTGTGGGGTAAACTACCTCCCGGCGAGGCACAAAACTCCAGAGATATTAAAATGGCCAAGTCAATAAGAAAAGTAAAACTTTACAAATATTACGATCGAAAAATACGAATATGTCAACATTTTGTTTTCGATTTTTGTAGATGATAAAAATGATGGCAACAGTGGTAATAGCATTCATCGTTTGTTGGCTGCCATATGATATCCTTTTGGTAAGTGCTTATTATTTTATTACTTTCATTGAAAACAATAAGTTTACAAGCTCTCAAATCATTTTAACAACTTATACATACATAAACTTTAAAATTAAAACAATTAATTCTGAAACTTAATTTCTAACAAACATGTGATTATGTAAAAGTTAATTCAAATAGGTAGTGTTTTATTCATATTTCAATCCTCCGAGGAATATTTTATGTAATACGCTCTAATAAATTTTTATATCAATTTTATTAAATACAAATTAATGATGTAACTCTTGTATAAATTAAAAAAAAAATATTTAATTAAGCAAATGTTTTAAATAAATTAAAGTCAAATGTAAATAAATAAAACTATTAATTAATATAGACAAGTAAATAATTTTTCTCCAGTAAATCATGTAAATGATGTAATATATTATGACAACACCATCTACTAAGTAATTTTAAATTAATTGAAAAATTATCACTATCAATGTAAAGTTTTAACATATTTAAGATATAATAGATTAAAATTTGGAGGATATTTTTTTTACGTATAGTGTTGAACAACAGTATTTGTATTTTTTTTAACTATTTAAAATTTTTATATTATATCCTACACTGTATAAACATATAAAAGTGCTTATTTGATTTCTTGATAGATTTTCTCTATTCAACTATGCACTATTTGCGTTTAGTTAAAATATAATTAATATACATACTTTCGAGCGATTTTCGTCGCCGAATTAACTTCGTCAATTGGCGATGACTATATTTTAGCCATCATAAATCATAATAGATTGTTTAAAAAAGTTAGATCGATATTTTACCGTAAACGTTTTTGGTATATTAATTATCATAGTACCATACCCACCGTATTAATTACATATCTAAACTATGGTCTCAAAGGTCAATCATTTTTTTACGAATTGCCTCCCGACTATTAAAATTATTTGGTTCTTGATAAATCCTAAAATCTTATCGCAAATAAAAAGGTCTAGTACTAGCCTTCCGTTGGAAATAAATGGTTAAAGTGATTTAAACAAAACATCTAAAATAAAATATACTGCTTAAGATTGTTCGTGGAGATTTGTCATTGTTTATTTAATTTAATAAATTTATATCTCTTGTACATTAATGTACGAGTTAACATAAAATATATATTTATTAGAGTAATGATAAAAAAAAAATCAACACGGGACCGGAAATTTTTTTGTAAATTATTAGTTTATTGACTTATAGCTTAAATAGCGTTCTTAACGTTGAATTAACTTGACAATTAACTCGGGTGGAATTTCTTTACCTGCACCATTTATGCTCTTGAATAATATAAACCACTCGGCGGGAAACTATAGTGTGTATACACTTAGTTGTTTTTTTATTTACGTTATTTCCTTTTGGATGTGGTGTGGTTGTTTGGCATCTTTTCCTCGCGAGAGATCGAATCCCGCCACGAACGTGTTCAAAACAAATTTTTAGCCCATGGTTGTGTTTTCTTCTCTCGTTCTCAATAGTACCCAGTCACCACACCATCACTTCCTCGTAAAGCCGCTCACTGCCGCACTCGCGGAGGGGACGTGTACCCACCCACACCTATCTGTATTATTTTTTTTAAACGTATACGACGTTCTCATTGTACAATATTATTGTTAGATTCAGATTTAAATTGAAAAGCAAATTAAACAAGGACGGGAAGCGATTCGTAAACTCCCGGCAGGCAACCACACTATTATACGTATTATCATTATGGTACCCCGTGCTCCGCACAATGTCGCAGGTGCTGAGGGCGTACGGGATGTCGCTGCGTGCGTGGAGCAACCAGCCGTACGTGTGGTTCGCGTTCCACTGGCTAGCCATATCGCACACGTGTTACAACCCGTTGATCTACTTCTGCATGAACACCCGATACCGGGCCGGTTTCGTGTCGGCGCTGCGCAACGTGCCGGGACTGGGGTACACGCGGGCGCGGCGGCACGACGACGAGCTTCCCGAGGCCGGACGGCTGCGAGTCCCGTCCGTCGTCTCGGTGTGACCGTTTCGGGCGCGCGTCTGCGTCTTTGATTTTCATCAGATAATATTATACTACCTGCCAATATCGTATGATGTCGCACGTTTTCCGAAAACCGCGAAACTGCGTTCGGTGAAAACGATATCATCGTAAATTATAAGACGATGAGTGTGTCGTATATAATTTATGCATATAATATACAAATTCGTATCTGCACCAACGCTCAAAACAACTAAATCCACTTGTACTGTACTATGTTTTTTTTTTTTTTTTAATTTTTTTTATATTGTTCTATAATATTATGTGTATAATGAATAGAATACGAGATGTAAATAATTGTTTAAAAAAGTGTTTAAGACTTACCCGAGCTACTGCTCCTGCAGCTTTGTAAGACCGTAGTTTTTATTGATATAATATAATCATTAAATGTAGCCGAGTTGTACTGTACAATTGAATTAATACGTGAACCACATTATCGACACTTTATTGGTTTATTCGCATACGCCTAGTTACCCTGATGGGTATGACGCGAGTGCCAATATTGCTGTCGGGTACTTTTTTAAGCGATCTAAGTGTTGATACGATTCCTTTCATAGTATTGTTTTTTTTTTTATTTTGTTTTAATATATAGATTTTGTTAATTTAGTATATTTTTAATATTTTAATGTAACACAATAAATATTATTGTTTGGCGGCATGCTTTTGATTTGCAGCTGCCTATGTTTTATTATATTATTTATTTGTCAATATATAATAGAACGATATGGTATTTGACGGCGTGATTTGATTTGCCTGCTAGGCATATAATGTTATTACTCTCTCTCTATTCGAGTATAGGGCTGTCATTTGACATCCCTGCCTATCCAAGGCCATATTATACCGAATCGAGCGAATGCAAAATAAATCTTTGGACTATATATGCAACATATTATAATATTTGGTATCTATAAGTACCGAGGGATTATAATATAATCTGTTATGTTACTAGCATATATAGGCTACCATGGTTACCATACCAGTAAGTAGTAAAACTGCTGATTAAATGAATACTGAATAGGTATATTATTCAGTGTTATATTATAGTAGTGGCATAGTTACATTATACTACATAGTATTTTGCTTTGTAAATAAAACTATAATAAAAAAATAGTTATGCACTTTAGCGCTGTTTGGGACGATGCTACGTGTTAAATCTATAGTAACAACAACAACAACAACAACAATAACAACAATAATAACAACATCAAAAAAAAAAAAATAATAATTCTTTATTCAATCGTCTTACCTTTGTACTCCCCTAGTCAATGAATAATATCTAATTAATTTCGACGACACTTTTCACTTAATGTGATGTATTATTATTGTAGGTATATTTTTATCGCTCCATCTCAGTGTATTTTATACCTTATCGATTATAGATAATAATTTTCTAGCACAGTTCAGTCTCAAGATTTCATCGATCATAAATATTAATACTCCAGCGCAGTTGGTAAGACGTCAACGTTTACAAGAAAAGTTTAGTACAATATTTGGACGGAAACGCTTTTATTAAGATTAAAAATATAATCATAAAATTATTCACTTGGTCTGTGCTACAGTCATCGTTTATCCATGTATAACCGTTAAACACACATTCCTATCAAACTCAACGCTGAAAACGAACTCATACGTAGATATAATATTTTTTTGATATTTATCATTCTACAGTTGTATGATGTCAAAAATTACATTCATAGAGAAAAGAAAATTTTCAAAAGAAAGTTTGGTTAGTTTTTTTAAAATAAGTTATTCATACATTTCAGTCGGTATAGGTAGATACTTAGATTATAATTGAAAAATCAATAAATATCACATGCTTTACATATAAAAATGAGACAACACTAAATTATTTTAAAAATGTTCATTGTTCATGCTTATATAATTACATAAAATGATATCATTTTAATAAATCATAAAATATATTGCTCATCTGTTTTTAAATAATTAATGAAATGCAAAACTTTTATTTCAGATATTAAAAATATAAAAACAAATAAGATGTTCTATAATAAGAATACAATTTGTCCGTGGTCATATAAACTGATGGTCTAAATCAAATCTGGATAAAAACTATTATAGGTATAGTAGTAAAAATTCACAATTGCTAATACAGTTTGATCCAAATAAAAGTACCTAATAATGTTGTTTCTATAATATGTAAAATTGTTGTAGGTATAGGTTGTTTATTAGTTTTGTATTACCTATTATGTTCTAAATTGTTTGATGTACAAATAAATATTATTGAATATTTTTTTAATATCAAATGGCCTTCGATTGAATTAGGGCCGGTACAAGAAAAGTAAGATGGGGAGGGGGTGGTTGTTATACCAAAATTACCGACTCCAAATACTATATTTACCGACTAGAAAATAATTAATAACTGGTGCAATAATGTTGAATGTAATTCTAAAATAATTTTTTGCTGCTGTAAATAAAATTTATATTTTGTTTGTTTTTTCTAAAAACTAATAGGTATAATAGATATTTGTATTATCATATATTTATCAATTAGGTATGGTATTTGTTAAAATTATAGTAAAAAATAAAACTAATAATTTCAACGTAACTCCATGAAGTTTTTAAAATCTATAAGTGTATACATTTGAATGCTTAATATGGATTTATGTACATTTATTTATAATAAGAAATGAAATATTACTTTGATAAATAAATACTTACAGTTGATGAATATTCTTTGAGTAGAGATTTGATAGCGTTGAATGGATTTTTCGGCACTACAAAATGCTTTACTACAACTTGTTTTCCACAATGTTGTTGACGTCCATCATGATAGTCTCTTTTAAAACGACACCACACTTAAGGCATTCAAGTTTAATTCGTTTCCTTTTATTTAATTATTTTCCATTATAAATTGAAATAAACAGTAAAAACTTAAATAATATGATTATGGTTTAAAAATAATTGATTTTTGAGTGGCAGCGGTCATTGACACAAATCATAGTACCCGTAGACATATTACCTACCTACTTCCTATACTTCCATAGACGACAGAGTAGTGGACGAAACTGTCGAAATTACTAAAGTGCGGGATACGGGAAAATGTTAATATTGGAGACAATTTTTTAAATAGTCAAATTTTATAATAATTGTATTTCAACTGTATTTATTATCATTATTATATACATACAAACATAATTGTTCATCAATATGTTACGTAATTTTAAAAGTATATACATTCCATTAAATTACATAGCATAAAACTCTCGTGGCATCGCACATGAGGAATATGTGCGATGCATATTATTATGTACAATATGCTTAATTAATTTAACGTAGCTTATACAATAATTATATAGACTAGCAAATTGTCCTTATTTGTTATCCTTTGTAAAAGATCCTTTGATAAAATGGGTTTGGGTGTTTTAAAGTGTAGGTTTAACTAAAAAAAAAAAAATAATTTACAATGTAGTTTTATTTTGTACAGTGGTCGAAATGGTTTTTCATTAATCCGCATGTTATACATTTGTCAAAATATCACTTTAAATAAAATCGTAATTTTTAACTACTTATTAAAATAATATACGAGTGATTTTATGTTTTCATGAAAACATACAAAACTATTTGTCCATCATTATAATTGTTGTAGTAAACAAAAAATGTGTCATTATAAATATAATATTATTATACATTCTTTTTTAAAAAAAAAATAATGTGATGTGTATAGTTAAATTTTAAAATAACCTTTCCCAAGTTGTTTTGAACCAATTTGACCATTGTACAATACAACTTATATAGATGACATATGACCGATACTCTTTAATTTGTATGAGAAAAATAACATTACAAAATGCATGTCTAACGAAAAGATGCGTTTCACATTAACAACAAAAATAATGATCATTATAGAAATAACAGGTAACAACTAATGAATCCGAAAATCACACACTTTAGATAAAATACAGTACAAAACCAGCCCACTTTTAGTAGGTTAACACTGACAATTTTTTTAATTAGGTTGTTGTATTAAAAAATCACAGACTTTATAATTTATAATTTGGAAAAATTAATATATTTTTAAAATATAAAATGTATTATTTAAAATTTAAATGATTATTGAAATAAATAAAAACAACACGATCAATTTACTACAGTTATTGCGCCTGGCTTAAAAAAAAAATAAAACGATACATTTAAAAAATATGGAAAAACATGTTTTATGTTGAATGAAACAAGTTTTATGTACTTAATATTATTTATCGGTACACACATGAATACAATCAACAAATCTATTACTAATCGCAACTGATTTCACACGCGATTATTATAATGTGATGTTATCTGTTAATATATTATGGTCTGCACGTTAAAGCTAGTATAATTGATTTTAAGTTTTTATTTAACTAAAAGTGTGCAGAATATTGCTGTGTACAATGAACTACAGGCGGAATTTTGGTGGTAGGGGGGTACGATTGCCCTCTTCCGGTATTATTCGAAGAGGTTGAACTTTTGAAAAATAAAAACGAATGGTTCACGAGTACCCATCTATATTTAAATGTGATTCCATTTTGTCAACGTCAGTATTTTAAATTCGTATTACTATTTTTGAAATATTTAATTTGTATTTTAAACGTTTGAATAATAAAATAATAAAAAAAGGAGATTTTCATTAATTTCCTATAAAAAACAGTTAAATTTATCTTTTTGTAATTTTATTTAATCAAATGTATGATAGGAATTATGTTTATATTAAAATTTAATTTTGGATGGACTCGTTTAAGATAAAATTAGCTAAAATTGTTTTATTTCTATGGTTTTATCATTATAAACTGGGAATTAATGAGCATTTATTTTACACTTTTGCAGACACATTTATAGTTAGTGTTCTAGAAAAATAGCGATTTGAAAATGTATAAAATGATAAACAAATCACTGTTTTAGGGGGAGAGGGGTATCTCTAACTGTGGTTATTTTCTGCACAACCCCTCCCTCCATACACCTGTATGATTGCCAAGTGTCGTCTAGTGTATGTCGAACGAAACGATTCAAAATACATGAAGTGTGCGGCTTATGTTTGTCGACTGCCCACCGACGAAACCGCGCAGCGACAACGGCGTTTTTTCCGGTATCCGACCGTCGTCGACGTTGCCGCATGGAACGGTTCCGGTGTTCAGAGCCTTTCCTCGTGCCAGTTCTGGCGGCTTCGGCCGTACGCCGCGGGTCGCCCGTTGAACGACTTGAGCCGTGACTTGACCGACACGAACGACGACGTTGTGTTGATCCGGTGCAGGCCGTCTGCTTGACTGGGATCGTTGTGGCTGTTGTAGTGGTGCGACTGGTGTTGTGTGGCCCGCAAGTAGCCGCCCAAGCACCGGCCGAACCCGGGCACGTTGCGCAGCACGGCCGCGAACCCGGTCCGGTACCGCGTGTTCATCCAGCAGTAGATCAGCGGGTTGTAGCACGTGTGCGACATGGCCAGCCAGTGGAACAGGAACCAGACGTACGGCAGGCTGCTCCACGTGCTCAGCGAGGGTTCGTGGTCCCACAGAATCTGTATTACATACACACACACACACACACACACCACACCACATGCACGCAATGGTGATTAATTTATCGCTTAGATCACATACTATATCGACTTATAATATAATTATCGTTTATGGCTAAGGGATTCATTGGCGACGACAACGTATAGCCACGTTGGTATACGGCAGTTTATTACCACACGGTAATCGTATATGATTGCTATCGTTATATTATCTATGTCTCGTCATAATATTGCGTATTATAATATTATTTTTTTCATAAAAAATGTTTTTACCTTTACCTTTACAAAAAAAAAACGCATTAAAACAGTATGACAAGTGACAACTATCTGATACAACTGGATTACGATTCTTTAAGAAGCTTTCAATAGGTAGATAAAATAGAAATAAAATAAAAGTAGTAAGATCCTACTAGATATAATATTTTTTCTGCAAGAAAACCTGAGAAATTATAGATGTGTTTATGGGTATAAACCATAAACCGTATATCAACTCTTGGTAACGAGTGGATTTTAGATTAATAATATTAGATCGTTGACAAGAATATTTATATTTATTTACGATGGATTTAATATGATGGGCGGGTATTCAGTCGCTGTAATACGTTAATAACAGATTTCAATAAATAATAATATATTCGGCGAAATCTTAAATCGGTTACAGTCAGAAAAATAAGTTGTATAAATCCAACAAACATACCTATGCTAAAAATGTCAAAAAATTGATATTTGTGAATTATTTGTATAGAAATGGTTATTTATAGTTGAAGTAAATAATTCCATAAAATAATCATACTAGTATTATAAATCAATAAATATTTATTTATTCTTATTATTATTAATTAGTATTACATAACATGAATTAGATTAAGATCGAAGGAATAAGTTTTGAATTTTGAGACTTAATATACATTACACAAATGTGTTGCTAAATCAATATATGCATTATGCATATAAAAACGTTAACAATTCAATTTTATTTTATTATAGGTTTCACGGCTACCTGTTGATGATTTTTGACAAGAAAACTATCTTTAAGTCTTTTTATGAGTGTAGGGTGTGATTGTGAGACTTCTAGAAATAGGCTAGAATGTACAAAGAAACGTCGTCCTATCTTTTTGAACAATATTATACACTTCACCGTTATTACATTGGTTTGTTAATGTAATAATTTGGTTTGTTTAAACATTTAGTGGTCTTATTTTTAAGCTGAAATGGCGCCCCCTATTAATGATTATTGGTTATTATAATGTAGGTGTGTATTACACACATTAATACTTTTTTATAGTCTCGCCTATCAAACAAGGATAATTATTATCCACAGCTATGGTCGACAGGACGATAGACGATTGACGGTGTAGTGTAATACTAGTATTATAACATCCTACTTATAAATAACTCTATAGTTATAAAATAAATTAACAATTATAATAAGTATTGTACCAATATTTTGTGTTTACTTTTTTGTAAATACTGTTTTAACATAACCTACAATAGTTATCCACTTATTGTCAATTATGTATAATAGTTCTCGGTTTTTTCTAAAGTAAATGATTATAGTTACTTACATAATTTAAACGATAGAAAATCGTATAATTAAAATGTAATTTTTAAAATAAAAAGTAGTCTTGGGAATTTTCATAGCTATATTATTGTCAATGTGATAATTAAGAAAAAGATTGATTCCAAGTAAAAATTCACTTGGGAGGACTGTTAGTATTTTTGGTGCGCTTATTGGTATAAAAAATTACTAGAAGTCCGGTAATTATTTGGTATACCACGAATATCGGTAACAGATAGTTAAGTCTTTGCAGGGAAATATTATTATATTATAGTAATTGCTATTTGATAGTTAGTAAATTGTTTATTTTGAGGTTATAAGTTGAGTTGCACAAGAATTGCCTGACGCAATTCATGTAGTCGTTTAAATAAAGCTGGACGCAATTCGTGTACCTACCCACTTATATATTTTTTTTATTTCGGGACGCAATTCAGTAAAAACGAAAATGGTTTTTAAATAATCTGTATAATTTTACATGAATATATTATGACTAAAAACCGAGATCTATAATTGGTAACAAAAATGGCACTTTAAGTCTAAATTTTCAATATATTCTCTGACTTTATCTTTAACGATTAAATAAATAAAATTCAATGATAAATATAATATAATAAAATGATGTTAGTTGCACGACCATACAATATTATATTGATTATAAACGCGAAGGGAAAGGATATATCAACTATAAAATGTTGTAAAACGGTATAAGTTTCATTACGTTTTAAACCAGATTTCATATCGTTGTTTAAGTACTGGGTTTAGTTGATTATTATTATTTTACAGTCTAGAAAGTAGTTTAAAGGATTTCAGGAAGAGATTCAATACGACTGTTTCCATATAACGGATGTACATATATATTATAAATATATTACTTCCAAAATGTAGGAAAGACAGTTAACGCAGAAAAAAAATTATAAGTCTTCTGCTGGAGTCACTGGCTCAAATGTTAACACGTCTATAATATACAATAGTGTTCTATATTTCAGCCTCGTTTACAGATTTAAACGTAAAATGTTTCCGTACTTCACTTCACCGTATCTACTTTCACTCTTTCTGCGTCTATGTAAAGCACACGAGATTACCCATATTTTAGTAAGTCTGGTGAGTGTATAGTAAAAATATCGTATGGGCGTGTGCGCAGCTGGTTAAGTGTCTGCGACGGCGGATATAGTAAGGTAAAACGTGGTTGCCGGTTTGAAATCGTAACTCGGGAACCGAAATATTTATGCGCGTGGTCTTAAAGCCGAGCAAACAACGATTGAAAGAGGATTAATGGTAGGGGAGGGTTATTGTAGTGGAGAAATTAGATTTACAGGGTTTTGAATACGAGATAATAACGGAAGAGATGCGTCGAGCATAGCACAATGCCGAATTGATATAATGGGAAATAATATGCTGGAGGAGTCGCGAAGTAATCGAATCATAAAAGTTGTACATATTGTATATGTGATTATTATGCGCAAGATGTAATAAAAAGAAAAATGCTGTAAAATCCATTATCGAAAAATTAGTATACCTACTGTGAGATGAACGTTTAAAACGAAAGAAACGCGTTTAGCAACTTGCAGATAGACTCGGTTAGTTGAGACTTAGTTTATTTAATGTGGTTTTTAAACACGAGATTATGATAATTTGATTATACAGTTAATACATATTATATTGATTACACGTTTGTATTACCTTAAACAAACCCAAACTTACTTTTTTCAAATAAATTCATAAAGGTAATAGGTATTTTATATTATATCTGAAACAACTGATGCTACGTTTTGTAGACGCATTAATTATTAGTTTTTACGAAAAAATTGTTGGTGTTTGATAATTAGTGAGCCTTTTGAAATTTGAAATTTGTATTCTATTTAAGATAATACTAACATAAACACAATACATATTCAATATCAATTATTCATATTGGTAGGTCACTCAAACTTAAATTCGATGATTAACATTATAAAGCATTATAAGCAAATAATTTAAAATCACATACATATTAAAATTGTTTGATCAAATAGTTTATTATAATTATCTTACTACTCAAATTTTAATAGTTTTACGTGTAAACGAGATTGTATCAATTAAGTTTTCAAATGAAATACTTACGCAAAAGGCTAGAGGGTGTAAGAAAACGAACAGATTTTTTCAAAAAACGACAATATTAATATTTAGTATACGTACATGTAAAAAAATAAATCCTTTATAAAAAATTTACATTATTTAATATCAAAGTTGATATTGTACAAAATTAAATTATTGTGATAGAATTCACATCATATTAATTTGCCATATAGTATCTAAAGAAATGAATTAAAACAAAAGTTTTAACACTAAATAAAGAACGATTAACAACTGTAGTGTAGTTATCTTGTTGTAAACGTCTCTCATTTACTCCAAAACTATTCAAAGCTCTAAGTTATCATGTAGTTGTAAAACATCTTAATTTATTGGCTATTGTCATGAAATACCTTGTAAAATTGATAAGCTTATTGTACCAAGTATTTAGACTCTAACAACTACTATTTCTTAAGTTTGTTACGATAAGGATATTACATTCCTAAAACGTTTTACGTTCATCGAAGAACATAATATACATTCATGTTCCTAGGGAATAATAAACGAGTAATAATATTGTTAAATTCGATTTATTATACGTTATAATACGTAAAATAAAATGATGTAATAACAAAATATAATCTAGGTACTATTAATCTTCATCGTTTTATTTCATTTATAAATCTATACATTTTAAGGTTTAATGTTTGATTAAAAAATGCACTTTCCTTGTGTTCCTTTAGTTTATTTATGAAATATTAAAATAATTATCTATAATCTGCAATAGTGTAATCAAAATGTCTTTTGTGTCTTATTAATATAATATTCTTTTTTTGGTGCCATAAATTACTATAATTAGCCTACTGTTTTACCGTAATTACGGCCCTGTTATTTACAATTTATTTGTTATATCTATGTAGGTATGTATTTACAACAAAATATTTGTATTAAATGTTGTTTTTGTGTTTTTTCAATGATATCTTGCGGCAATGGTGTTTTTAAATTAATCTTCGATTTATTATTTTCCAAATCACAGCAAAATTACATACAACAATGTTTTACTCTTATATTAAAAATTTATGAAAAACCTTGTACTAAAATGTAAAGCTTTTTAACCGAGTATAGGTATACATTTTTATCGTTATAGAAAAAATTCCCTATGTCTATAAATTATAAATAACTAAATGCTTTAATATTTATATTAAATTATAATATATATATATATAAATTATAATTATATTTATTTAAAAGATTTTAAGAACTTACAGTTGTTTATATTTGGATTACAAAAAAATAACAAAATTTACTTCTTTGAAAACTAGTTTTGCAGTAAAATTTTCGATTTTTTGTTTTTGTTATTCCTAATTATTGAGAAAAATACTAGAAATTATTACTTTTAAGTCTTAACCCTCAGAGTATCTAATTTACTACCAAAAAATATATTAAAGTTGAAGATTAATTTTGATATATATTTTATATTATAAAAAGTGTTTTTATACACAAAAATAAAAACTAAAAAACACTGATCATTTCTAAATTCAATAATTTATAACTCGAAATCTAAAACAATAAAGAAGAATGACAATACTTTAACAGTTCAATTAATGATTATTTATTAAAAACAAATTTTATTTCGTGTCAATAATATTAATTAGTGTTTATTTATGTATTTATCAAATTTTATGGTTGTACATTTTATAAGCAAATAAATAGATATTAGTATTATGTATGAAAATTTATTGGAAATATTTGATATATTAGTATTATTATAGTTATTTCATGTAATGCGCGTGGATAAATATGAATCTTAAAAGTGACATCTTTCTTATAATTGTATAATAAAATAACTGAATAAATAATGTACTTCAATAGAAAATTATGATTTGATGAACGGATTATTTGTTATTGATGTACTTAAAACAATTTATTA
The DNA here is from genome assembly GCF_020882245.1 of Rhopalosiphum padi. Classification (NCBI taxonomy): domain Eukaryota; kingdom Metazoa; phylum Arthropoda; class Insecta; order Hemiptera; family Aphididae; genus Rhopalosiphum; species Rhopalosiphum padi. The sequence goes on from NC_083598.1 coordinate 37,443,122, forward strand.
ACTCACGGGAAGTCCCTAGCTTGTTAAAATTAAAGGATAATACATTGATAAAATATTGTGCAAATGCATTATAGCATACTAAAAAGGGTTGTCAAAATACATAATAATATTGTAAAACCATTCAATCTAACGCATTAGCTAAATTTACTCAAACGCAATCCATATTTTTAAAAGTCACCTATTAATAAAAAAAGTAGACACATCCGGGACGTGATTTAAGTCCGTCCATTGGATGTTCGCATGTCAATTAGACATAATGCGTTAACTCTGCAGCCATTGCCGGAAATTAAATATTAAATGGGAGGTTTCATTATTATAGCATACTTCTTCGAAATATGGTTGGAATCTGTTAAGGAATCTATAATTAAATTGCAAGTTTATAATGGTGGATAGGGTTTTTATTTCTATTTTATGGAAAGGTTGATTTCTTGATTTAAAATCTATGAATTGTATCCGATTGTGTTTGTGTTTAAAATGCCATGTACCTATATGACTAGAGGTTATAATCAAATAACATTCTCAATTTTAATTAAGCAACACTTGTACTATTTCGTTGATTACAAAAATAGTAATTTTTTACAATTAAATAATAACCAGATGAATTTAATGAAGTCCTTAGTTTAATATTTTTTTTATAGATATATAAATTATGTGTAGTTACAAGTCTAGGAACATGATTAATTGTCTAAAATTTTCATGTTTAAATTAGAGTTACTAATATTTTTATGATAATAATTGTCACAATATTTTATTTTTGTTCTAATTAATATCTTATAAAACCTAGAGATCAAAGTTCAATAATTTATATTGAAATTTTATAATAAAATAAAATTTTATTAATAAAATTGTAACCATTTATTTACTTGATTTTTTTTAACTATGTCAATATTATAAACAATTTTCTTAAATGATCGGTTTTTATGAAATTCATTAAATAAAAAAAAAAATTCATCTTTGTAAATTGAAACATTGAATAACGAATTGTATAATGTTATAAAGCAGGTAAGTAATTTATTTAAATTCACAATGAAACCATTGCGACTTCAAAGCGTATAATTGAATGTAATTGGTAAAGCAAAATATAATATAATTCAAAAGATTATAATGTATAGAAATAATAATAATAATACAGCCTTATTCGTTTACAGTATGTTTTTGAACTGCTGAAACTTATTTTTTTTTTATAGAAAAACTTGAAATAAATATATTTTATTTTCTTTGACCGTAATTTAATTTAAATAGATTTTATTGCTTCTTATATTTACAGAAGCCACAGTCATCCACATATCTCACTACAGAATTTTTATGTTGTATCTAAAGTCGTTATAACTTACAAATCACGTTACTTACTACAATAAATTTTTTTCCGCCACATTAATCTCGTTTTAGCACTTTCTAGTAAATATTCTGAATCACACAACACACAGCTATTATAGTTTCGCAACATTCGAGTAATATTTAAATTACTATATTTGATAGGTATCCTTATTTTGTAAGCAATATTGTAATTATAGTGTTTTGTTAAATTTTTTCATTTTACTTTATTTATTACATTCTCCGCAGAACTACTTTTCCTATGTTATATTTAAGAGTATGATGTTTGAACTCATCACCCTTATTTAATATTTTCTGTCACACTTATTGTGTATTCGTAGTTTAATCTTGCTGTACTTCCATTGCGAAATACTGTCGTTATACATTATACGTTTTATTATTCTCGCTAATATTTAATTGGATATTAACTATGCTGCTTTCTATTGTTATAATGTGTTTGTTAATTTTTTATTCAACTTCTTCGAATGCAATACAAATATTATACGACACTACCGTAAACAAAGTTTCATGTGTATTGTACTATGTTTTACTTATAGGCATAATAAAAAATATATGTTTTATTTGCAGTTGGTTTATTTTTTCGCTATTGTTATTATAGTTTAATCTTAAAATAGTAGTTAATTAACTTTAACGTGCTTCAGTTATTTTGTAACATTTGTTTAGATGGTGACCAGATGATTACATGATTGTATACAATATAGTAATTACAATATTTTAATAATGTAATATTATGTTATTTACGTATCACTTTTCGGATGAGCTTGTTTAGATTAGTTTAGAACATTTAAATAAAATACTCTTTAGTCCATAAAATCCTAGTTTAAAATTTAATTAATGTTATACGTCCGAATAAAGTCACAACATACAGTTTCAAAAGTAATTGAATGATATTTTTCCATAAAAAATATTTAATTTTTAAATTATGTTCATTTATATAAAATAAATTTATAATATTTGGACAAAAAATAAAAACAGCATTATATGTAACATGGTTTAAGTGTTTTCGAGTAATTGATATTATTTGCGTTTTATCTATATTCGTTCTGTTGATATTTTTTTTGTAAAATTATATTGTACATAATAGTTACCGATTGATTATTTTAACAGTTAAAATATTATGTATGTTTGATACCTTGAACAATTTCAAATAAAATTTGAGTCAATTAACTCGCTCATATTGTTTTTAAATTATTAAAAACATTTTCTATAATATATCTAATATTGTTTAAATTTAAATGTCCATATAAATTAAAATATGCTGTTTGTATTTTGAATAATTAAAAACGGGTTCACAAAATATTTGTAAATATTTTTAAAATGAATGTTTTGTAAATTATTTTTGTACTATTTAATTGATATCAAATATAATTTTTTGATCGTTAAAAAGAAAAATGTTTAATACATTTTTATAAATCAATTTTAATAAACCTTTGTAATTTGTTTTTTTTTTTTATAATATAATGTAATATATTATAAAGCTAGAAAGTTTTTTAGAATTTAAACTTAAGTGTAAAATGCATCTAATTTTTTCTACTAATATCAAACAAGAGTTAGTATAATTTTAATTATTATTATTAAAGAAATTGTCTACTTGGTGAGCCAAATACACACCCAGAACTTAAAATAAAATGTTAATTATTTTATTGTATTTTTATATGAGAAATAAGTTCATGAGAAGTGGATTTAGAAAGTATTCAATAAACTCAAGAAAATGTAGTGTTTAAAAGTTGAATTTTTGTTTAAACAATAATTATTTGTTAACAATGTTTTTGTTTTGATATTCAGTAATTTATTAGTTTATTCAGTATAATAGAGTATATACGTTTATATATATATATATATATTAAATGTTTACCTTATTACCAATACAAACTTTTTTGTTTAATTATTTTTCTTATGTTGTTAAGCATACCCAATACCCGAAAACCACTTAATTATAATGTAAGTAAAATACAAAAATTGTTTTTATTTGAAAAATCATTGTTTCTCCTTTCGTGTAAAAATATTTCATACTACTATAATTAATATTTATATTATTTATAATATTGTTATGTGTGTTAACAATAGTATTTTTTTTTGTTTTTGGAAGAAAACGTATAATAATATAATATATGACAGGGTATCAACGGTAGCACATTTACAATTCTCGGAATTTACCTCAGCCAAATATGGGTAATAATACAAATATTTTTAAATACTTATTTTTAAATAGGTTTTTATAAAATTAATTATTAATGAGAATATCACAATGCACTTGTCACAATTTTTAAACTATCAAGGGTTTTGAACGATTTTTATTAATTGATTGGTCGATAAATTATAAAAAAAAAAACTGTCAAGTGTATTTTTTATTCATCAGATGATTAATGTTATGTTAATCAAATTGTACTTAAATACACTTTTGTGAAAAAAAGGCAACACGTGTTTCAGCAAATAATAAAGTTTTATAATTTACAAGTTTAAATTTCAATTTAATAGTATTATTTATATTAGATTTTAGAGAAAAAAATATGACGTGTATGCATAAAAAATATAAATTGACACTCACCAGAAGTATATTATACGGCAGCCAACAAACCGTGAACGCTATTACCACAGTTACCATCATTTTAATCATCTGTAAAAATCGAAAAAAAATGCGTGACATATGTGAAAATCACAATTGGTCGAAAGCGTTACTTTTCTCTTCGACTTAGCCATTCTAACATCCCTGGAATTCTGTGCTTCGCCCGGAGTCCTTTTGCCCCATACAACCACCCCGATGTTGACATATGTAAATAGCAGAACGGCGAATGGTATGCAATACTGAAGCACCAACAATGCTACATTATAGTAATGCCGGACGTTCTCACTTGACCAGTTCTCGTTGCAAATATAGAGTCCGCATTGCTAAAGGATGATAAAAATTGATCAATAGAGTTGGTATACTATAATAGATTGGTGTAGATGTAAATCAACAATACTTGTACATCATGGGGCAGAATTATTTAGTGAATCAAGAAAATATACGATATATAGATAACCGTAAAAGAAAACATATTTGTACAAGTATCTACGCATATAATACGTTAGAAATTGTTTACTAAGATCTCGAGGTATAGGTACATATTGTAATATTAGTCTTTCATTATAATATTGATATTGATACCTACTCTAAAAAATATAAAATAAATGAATTATTTGAAAAAATATTTTTAATAATATTATTTTGAATATAGTGGCGTGTTTATTATAGTTTAGACTGTTTAGAGCAAATTGTTCTAACTTATGGGTTGCAAAATATTGTTGATGAGTCGCGATTTGTGGTGTTCGTAAACTAATTAGGCAACTATATTGATAATGATAGGTACTTAAAAAAAACCGAGAAAATTTTTTTTTTTTTTTAGTGTGGGTTGCACTCCGCCGTGGAGAGTCGTCACGCGCGCATGTGCTCCGTAATGAGATATTATATTTCTTCTTTTCCGTGCTCAAATTTTGATTGTCAACTCGAATTGCGTACCAAAATATTCATCTAAGTACCACCGATCCGTGCGTACTACTCTCAGCCTCCGAGAGGACCAGTCCTCCGAGAAAATCAGATGATCAAGACATTTTTAATTAACTGGTAATAATTCACATTACATAATACAGTTACAACGTTACATAAAACCGCGTCCAGCGCGGCGCTCTCCGCGAGCTTATCGCTATCTTATCTTCCGTCCCCCTCACGGTGAACTAGAGATACAAACAATTAATTAACCACATTAATTAAATTACGTAAACCCATATTTATACGCCTTGTATTTATAATCAATTTATACTATGCCTAACAAAACAGATAAAACTGTCCCTAAAATAAAAATAAAAAATAACACGATAGTTCCGGCCTCCACAGACGAAGATGGTTTCCGCTCTCCCAGAACACCCCGGGGAAACAAAAACAACACAAATAACACTCCAACCCAATCTCAATTTTCTTCTCCAAATCGATTTGCCGCACTTCAAGACTCAAACATTTTTGATTTTAACAATACCGACACCACAGAAGAAACCGTTTCAGTCACTCAAACTCACAATGAATCCACAAACATGGACACGTCAAAAACACCTCCTCAAAAATGTCAGATTCCTCCAATCTTCATTGCCAATCAAAAACTCGACTACAACCTATTATACAAATCTCTTATTAATCTGGTCGGAGAAAACGGTTTTCATTGCAAATCCACTCAGAAACACACTAAAGTTCAAGCCAACACCTCTGATGGTTATCGTCAAATAATTCACTTTTTGACTGCCCAAAAAAATGCGCAATTTCACACCTACCAACCACAAGACGAAAAACCTTTCAGGGTAGTACTACGTAACCTCCATCCATCTACATCATGTGAAGAAATAAAATCCGCCTTGGAAAACTTCAGCTTTTCAATTTTGCAAGTAGTTAACATAAAACAGCGCCTAACAAAGATAGCTCTCCCTCTCTTTTTTGTAGACCTGGCTAAGGACGAAAACTGCAAAACAATTTTCGACATCACATCCATTCTTCACACAAAAATTAAGGTTGAAGAACCACATAAACGCCGTGAACTCGTACAATGCCAGAAATGTCAAGACTACGGCCATACTCGCACATATTGTAACTACAATTCACGCTGCGTTCGATGCGGTAAAAATCACGAATCTTCCTCCTGCGACAAGCCGAACGACGTCCCTCCCACCTGCGCACTCTGCCAAGGAAGCCACCCTGCCAACTACAGAGGATGTCAAGTACACAAGCAACTTCAAAAATCACGTAAGCCAACCTTAAAATTCTCCCCCCAAAATGTAATCCCTACTCACCAAACTAACCCACTGGCGACCTCTCCAGCCCCCCTCCCCTCTCATGCCCAACCCCAAACCTCCTACGCTCATATCACTTCAGGAACCAAGTCAAATGCCACACCTACCCCCGACCAACCACCAGACATCACAGCAGCGCTTAATAACTTTATTGCTGAATTTAAATCAATAATAAACCCACTCTTATCCCTTCTTACAACCGTCATCACACAACTACTTAAAAACCATAATGATAAATAATACTATCAGAAACTCCCTCATTCTTCTCCTATGGAATTGCAACGGCATTCTAAACCATATAAACGAATTAACTGCTACATTACACGATAAGAGAATCGACATAGCTCTCATATCGGAATCCCACCTTACAGACCGAGCTAAGATAAATATCCCCGGCTACCAATTAATAACATCGAACCACCCCGATGGTACCGCGCACGCCGGATCCGCAATTCTAATCCGTACACACCTTCAATTCTATCCTCTAACAAACTACAACAAAGACTATATACAAGCATGTGCAATATCTCTGACCCTAAACCATGTCCGTCTTACAATAGCCGCCGCGTATTGTCCACCAAAACATAACATCACAATAGATCAATTCAAACTCTTTTTCAAACATCTGGGCCACAAATTCATCGTTGGCGGAGACATTAACGCTAAACACCCTCACTGGGGCTGCCGAACCAGCAACCCGCGAGGTAATACTCTCCTTCGTTTCATAAACTCTGAACACTGCCTAATTCACTCTCCACCCGATCCAACATATTGGCCTACATCCCCAAGAAAACGTCCCGACATCCTTGATATTTTCATATCTAAAGTCCCAAACAACCTCTTTCAGCACATTGAAAACTTCAACTTTTTGTACTCGGACCACTCAGCGGTACTCCTCACTATTGATTCCTCACCTCCAATTATAGAGGCCAAATCATCACTCACAAACAAAAACACGGACTGGAATAAGTTTCAAAACCTCCTCACAAAGGAGACCAATCTAAGCATAAAACTTAAGACCCCAAACGATATCGAAATCGCCATATCTAACTTAACCAACTCAATACAATCTGCCGCAAAAAACTCAACTCCGCCTACCAAACCCATACCTCCGTTCTCTTTAAATCTTCCTGCGCACATTCGCTCTCTAATCAATGAGAAACGCCGTGCAAGAGCAGTATGGCAAACTTCCAAATATCCTTCGGATAGAAGACGCATGAACACTCTCTCCGCACATCTAAAAAGACTACTCTCAAACTTTAGAAATGAATCTTTCTCCAACTATTTATCTTCCCTTACATCACAAGACGGCTCACTATGGAGAGCTACCAAAAAAGCCCTAAAAGACAAACCCTCATACTCACCTCTCAAAAAACGGGATAACACATGGGCCATAGATGATGTAGATAAAGCAGAAACCTTCAAAACCCACCTTACCGAGGTCTTCAAGCCACACATTACCACAAACAATCCCGCCTTCTATAACGAAATTGACGAATTTCTGTCGTCCCCTCTACAAATGTCCTTACCTCCGAAAGCGTTCTCTCCCGCTGAAGTACAACACTTCATCTCCACTTTTCCAAAAAGAAAAGCTCCCGGATCTGATCTCATAACATTTAAAATCGCCAAAAACCTCCCCAAAAAGACTATAATACTCCTCACTTATATCTTCAACGCAACTCTACGCCTTACCTATTTTCCACTCCAATGGAAATCCTCTATTATAATATTAATTCCAAAACCTGGCAAACCTCCTGAATCTCCCTCGTCATACAGACCAATTAGTCTCCTACCATTTTTTTCGAAAGTTCTCGAAAAATTAATCCTCAAGAGAATAAATCCAATTATTAATAAGTCTAAAACCATTCCCAATACACAATTTGGTTTCCGAAATCAGCATTCCACAATCCATCAAATAAACAGAATTACAGACTCAATTGCATCAGCATTAGAGAAAAAACAATATTGCACCGCAGCTTTCCTTGATGTCGCACAGGCCTTCGACCGTGTATGGCACGATGGTCTCTTATACAAATTAAAGAAAATCCTTCCACCTACGTTTTACCTGTTTTTTAAATCATACCTTCACGAGCGCCAGTTCGCTGTACGATACCGCTCCTCTTTATCTGACCAGTCCGAAATTCAAGCTGGAGTTCCCCAAGGTGCAATTGCAGCCCCTTTGCTATTCAACATATTTATTGCGGACCAGCCTACTTCCACTAATACCCTTGTCGCAGAATACGCCGATGACAAAGCAATTATCTCGACTCATGAAAATCCTATCATAGCTTCAAACATGCTTCAATACCACCTCACTCAAATTGAATCCTGGTGTAAAAACTGGAAAGTAATAATTAACGAATCCAAATCTTGCCATATAACTTTCACACTAAAACAAGGCCTGTGTCCTCAAATCACATTCAACAACATCCAAATTCCTACTTCACCCACCACAAAATACCTAGGTATCAACTTTGACAAAAAATTAACGTGGAATCACCATATTCATACCTCCAAAATTAAGTTAAACTCTCGACTTCGTTCCCTTAACTACTTTCTAAACTCTAAATCCAAACTCTCAATCAGTACCAAACTAACACTATACAAAAGCCTGATAAAACCTATTTGGACTTACGGTGTCCAAATCTGGGGTTCAGCAAAAAAATCTAATATTAAAAAAATTCAAGTTGTCCAAAATAAAACTCTACGCTTAATTACAAATGCGCCTTTCTATGTCTCGAACCACTCCTTACACACTGACTTAAAACTGCTAACTGTACAAGAAATCGCCTCTAAATTCTACAAACGCTACCACAAATCACTTCACGTTCATCCGAACATTCTTGCAAAAAATCTTTCCAACCCAATGCCTGGAAACCCCCCAAAAAGACTCAAGAGGAAATGGTGTCGCGACCTACTCCTCGAATAAAAAAATAAAAAAAAAAAAAAAAAAAAAAGCCGGAGTGTCGTCGGTGGGCGGCTTCTCCACTCAAGTCCCTCTGTTCACTTTATTTCTATTTCTGTTCTCCATTATGCTTATTATACTAAACATTGTATAGATTGTATAATTCAAATAAAAGTAAAAAAAAAAAAAAAAAAAAAGTGTGGGTTGCGCATGCAACAAACAGTAAATTTGTGGACCACCATTGGAAAATGGTTGGGAACACTGGTTTAAAGTACCTATATGAAGTTTTTGTTTGATGTAAAAACTAATACGAAACACTATTGTTATTGTTCGGCACTAGTACAAAACTTACATAGAGCAACTTACATTCTGTCTTTGTCATATATATATACACTGGTTAACAGATAGGTGGAAAGTGTGAAAAGTTATTTGTCAACAAATAGTATAGAGTTTACAATCGCAATAAAATCACTTTTGGAAAAAGTGCACTTTAATATTTCGTTTTTTCCTCAACATTTTTCAACCAAGTTGTTATTACGCTTGTTTAACTTATCAAAATGTGTTTTCAAATGTTATTCCATGTGTACACTATATACAAATATAAATATAAATTTATGAGATTTTATTTTCAAAGAGTGATCTGTATAATAAAATGTGATTCGTCTTAAAGTGAAACCTGTCTATAACGGACAGTTATGAGACCATAAAAAGTGTTTACTAAAACAAACAGGTTTCACTGTAGTATAAAAATAAATTTAGTAAACATTTTCTTCCTTAAAAAAAGCAATTGTTTTGTTTTTTAATTGAATATATTTAAGTACTGTTCAAGTATTGCACAATTAATTTGATAAAAAATATCCAAAATCCAAAACAACCGAACAAATTATTTTAAATATTATAATATTGTACCTCATGCCAACTTGATGGCTGTTCCAATGTCGTAACTAGAAGTATAGGAAACGCTGTGATCACGGCCACAGTCCAAACTAATGCTATTATGTATTTGGCCTGATGTCTGCTGGCTCTTGGTTTCAGTGGCCACATAATTGCAATATACCTATCGACGCTAATGGCTACCAATGTGTATGCACTCACCTGTACAAAACATAGCAGTGAAATATCATATTATAAATAGTTATTATAATGTTGAAATAATCAATAGTTATATTATTTATGATAAAATGAGTTGTTTAATACAGGGTGTCCCGTGAGGATTTTTTCTTACTAAAATTCTCATGGACAAGAACTACAAATATTTCATGTTTTAATTTATTTTGATGTTTTGGTAAAAAAGTTAAAAATATATTTTTTTATTTAATCATTTTAAAAAACATTGAAGATAGCCATTTTGTAGAATTCATTTTTATAAAAATATTGACGTTTCAACAATTTAATTTCATTAATCTTATGATTTTTAATATTTTTTCTAGTTTTGAAAAAAACTGCGAATTATTTAATACGATAGTAATATCATTGTATCAAATACGTCGCCCGCGTGCTCGTACGGCCGGCAAACGCTTCTAGTGATTTTCAAAAACTAGAATAAAAACTATTTTGGAACTATTTATAAGCATGAGATATTATTTTTAATTTTATCAATTAAAAATTATTTGCTGGTTAGAAATTCTTGACAATTGAATTCAAAGCTCCTCATAAGTTTTTGTTCCGCAATTAAAAATTATTAGTCTATAGTCAAGATATTTTTTTATAAGTGTTTAAGTTTAAAGATTGAATTTTGATAAAATACAAAAAAATCGTGAAAATTAGTAAATTATTTTGTAGTTAGAAATTTATAAAAATCTTTGTTTTTATACCTAAGTTTTAAAAATTTAAGATTTAAATATATGAAAAAAAAATTTGTCGGAGAGTTAAATTAATTTTTTATGAGCATTTTAAGTTCAAATGATTACGTCATTCGATATTCACCTGTAAAATAATTATTTCTACTTAAGCATTTATTTTTATATTTTAATTGATAATATTTTATTCAAATTTTTTGTGTTAATTAGCGGTATGAGACATTTTTTATTATTATTTTTTTTTTTTTATAAATGTTGATTAAAAATTATTTGTTGGGTAGGGATACTTTAAAATATTGTAATACAAGATCGCACAAAAGATATTTTTATATCTGTACAAGAACATTAAAAATACATATACACAATTCCTTTTTTATATGCATTTGAAGTAAGAATTTTGATGAAATTCGTAAAAATCGTTAAATATTGCAAACTATTTTGTAGTTAAAAGTTCATAAAAACTTTTATTTTTATATTTAAGTCTTGAAAATGTAATACAAGATTCTTCAAAAGTAGTTCATATTGAAACCATAAAATCAAAAAATATATAAAGACAATTATTTTTATAGATATATTAAATTCTGATTCCGATTTGGACATTTAAATGATAAATAATATGTTAAATATTTTACTATAATTTAAAAACATTATTCATGGGAACTTAAACTTTTATGTGTTTTATATTATTTGTAGTATTATATACTACTCGCAATAATATATTTTATTTATTTTATAATATTATTAATTTATAGCTTGGTACTATGAACCTATTTTTAAAGTTTTGCAGTAATTACAGAAAGCTGTTATTAGATGTATTTTTGAGTTACGTAAGTGACATGATATGGTATAAATATATATTATTATACTAATTAAATACTAATAATATAATAAATGTAATATTTTCGGAAAAAAATTATCAATCTACTATAATACTAAAGTTATAATAAATAACTTTATATTAAAAAAAAAAACATTATCACTTGGTGATATAGGCTGATAGATCGTTTCTGCTCAAAATAGTTTTTCGTATACAATAATATATCAGTGAATTCAAATTTGACCTACTTATTATAGTGACCGACTCAATACTCATTGTACAGTAGAGTGGTACCCACTTATTTACCTTTTATTTATATATATATAGGTATATATATCTTTTATTAAAATAGAACAAAATTATGATTTATAATTTATTAACATATGTAATATTTAATTATTAAAATTTGTCACTTGATTTGAGATAAGCAATATTTGATTGTATGATGACTGATGAGTTTATTTTTGTATAAATATCCTTAATTTATTTTTACAATGTATGATAGCTTCTAAGTATGTTAAATAATTTTTAATTTTATAAATGGATTGTTATTTCCTGTCTGTTTGAAATTTTAATTTTGAATAAGTACCTGACAATTTAATTAAAGCTTTATTGTTAATTATCATTATAGTTTTACTGAATTATTCCGTAACATATCGTTTTTTGAATATCATGGTTTCTAAAACTAAAAATGATTATAAAACTGATGGTTTACGCTAAAGTGAGTGATGTGAATTAAGTGACTATCAACCATATGACATATGTGACACATGTTATGGATACTTTGTTTGCTTTCTGATTTTGTGAACGTAGGTACATATTATTTTTATTTTTGAATATTTATACTAAATCTCATGAGGTTTTTTGACACGTTCAGTTATTAATTTACCCAGAGTTTTAAATGTCAAAGTATTATAACTGCAAACGTACTAAGGATATAATGTTTAAACATTCATTAAGGGTTAATGTGTTTTAAACTGTAAATGTTTATTTAAATTATAAACTGTAATCTACAAAATAGAATTCATAGTTTTAATTATTTGTGGTTTGATAGTCTTAATTCCTAGTGTATGTGTTTGTTTTCAAGGCGTATATAACAAAAAGTATCTTATATGTTTTTACTCATTGTTTATTTTAATAAATTAAGGTTCTACTTAAACTTAACTATCATTTTACAATTTTGTGTTGTACGTCATTTTTATTCACACAATGCGAGTAGGGAGTATAGGAGAGTATCAGTTAGGGCAACTATTTTGAATATCAAAAGTTGTATATAAAAATTTGTCTTTTAGTTATTTTTAGTTTCAGCTAGGCTTTAAATGAAAAAACTGTAGATGATCACACACTATTGAATGGCTTGGAAGATTGATTAAAGTTAGTTTAAAAAATAAAAATGATATTTTATTTTAAATCATAAATATTTAACGATGTTATCAAATTGAGTGACTTACTAAAATTTTGTCCGACAAAATTGAATAACTTTCTTATTTGATAATATACAGTTTTTTAAAACATATCTTTTAAAAGTACCTGTTCAATAGAATACAGATACTTATTTTGAAAAATATTTGCAATGCATATTTAAATATTACGTAAAAAGTATTTAAGTATATATACAAATACTTTCAAATTTTTTTTCTTGTAGATTAATTGAACCAACTTTTTTTTAGCGTTTTTATGACTTACATTAATTTTATAAACTATGAAGCATTTTAATCCATATTATTTAATTTATGTAATATTTTTTATTTATTTAATTTGATTAAATTTGAAATAGAGTATATTATATATTAACTAAAATGAATTAGTATTTGATTTTGAATACTGCAGATTACAAGACTGATAATATATTGTACTATCATCGTTGTATAATATTAATATTCGGTGTCGGATAATTAACGTGTTGTATCGTTTTACACCAGTGGCTTTATCAGGAACTGTGTTTGAAACAAAGAACGAGGGTTGCTCAACATAAAATCAAATCGATAACGAGGAAACAGATAGTAGTTTATCTAAATTTGATATTTCGTATACAATATATTTGCTCAGTTAATAGAGTCGTCAAGCCTAAATAGGTATATATTCGTTCGTATGTATACTTATTTCATATTAATTATGTGGTGTTCGTTGAGACTATAGTACTGTTTTGATATTCAATATAGTAGCTTGTCCACGCTGTTAATTAATATCATATTATATATTTTAATGACACATAAAACGTTGACTCAAATTTGGTCAAAGCGGAACATTACACTGATTTATAGGTTATTGTATAAAAGACATTTTTTTTTCATTCGCTACGACGGGAAAGGCGATTTGTATTACAACGCGCACGCTGGAAAATAGCCAATTTGATGGCGGAGAAAAATATAAACAAAACAGAGTAAAAATAAGGGAATTCGACGATAACATATAATCAGTAGAATACACAAGCCCATGACGGATTTGTTACACGTCGGCACAAAATCCGTCGTTTTCGCCAGCGCATACACATAATATGGGTACGGGACTAGCTGACACACGTTCACTGACATCGCTTCTACTCTAAATCACCAGAACAAATATTGTGGCCGCATATTGATATTATTATTATTATTATTACAGCTACAACGTGAATATCCTTTTACGTTGCGAATATCTTTTACCGCCGCCACGGTTTCCGGCTATTGTTATTTCGGTCGAGTATTCCGCTCAAGTGGAACTTCATCCATCGGCTTATTATTACGACCTTTATGCATTTTAGTTTGTGTACGCTCGAAAAGCATAAACCGAAAACGTCCGTCGCCGGCACGACGCACTGTTTGGTTTGTGTTGTCGTTCAATAACTATGATTATCAGCTATGCACAGTCGCGATTACGCGTTTGTGTTTTGTTTTGGACGTGGATTTTGATTTTCCACACCGTTCGACTTGACGAGGTTGATATTCGTCGGATAATAGCCGTGACAGAGGTCGTACTAAAAGAGCATCACCACACGCGCATGTGTTTCGCATTGCGAACGTGCAACACACCAAATTTGTGTTCAGCTGTTTTAGTTTCAAGTCTTATAATACAGTTAAATATTGACCTAGTATCAAACTACTTAAAGGTAAGAACATTATCTGTGATTTCACGTGGTTGTTTTACGATATTTTAATTTTTAAGCAAATTAGAGTGTCTGTGAAATTCTCATAATTCACGTAAAAATTAAACTATTGTAAATAAACCAAGTGAGAGCGCGACTAATGTGCATAGGTTTAAGTTTGATAATAGACCGATTCTCTTTATTTTCTCTTTATTCTCACTTTATTTGTACAGAACTGTATCTGGCTTATACAAATTTGCTATGTCGTATCTACGTCCGTATAACGGAGACAACACGCGTGGGTGTGGCTTTCCTTTAAAAGTATATTATTATATCCGTTTTCGTTCCGTTGTCATTGTTCCCCGGGCTAGGTGAAAAAAGTACATAATTATTGCGCAGCTTTTTGTCACCTTGAGTCGACGACGCGTTTTTTTTTCTGATGTCCCCTGGGCGTCATGCTCTATTGTTCGTCACCATAATACATTGCACCGACACCGTTGGTCGAACGAATAAAAGACGACGACTAACGCTCGCGCTCGAGTTACGTATATATAATGGTATTATACGCCAAATGAAAGAAAACATACTATTTATCACTATTCATCTGGGAACCATCTTTAAAAGTTCTTTTAAAATATATTTTAAATAACGGTATGTTGGTATACCGTTACGCAATATTTATATTTTAGGACAAGTAAATATAACTATAGCAATTTAAAATGTACTTAGGCAAATGATAAAATTATATTTTGTAATTAATATTTAATATAATTTTGTAATTATATTTTATGGTTTTTATTTGAAATGTTATTTAAATCGCTATTCAAACGTCAAATACATGTTGTACACTTGCTTTGATTTTTTCGAAGAACGCTTTATGTTATACGTTCAAATATATGAAAATATGAAATTATATAAATAGAAAATAAACAAAAATATTTATATTAAATTTTCTGAAGTTAAAAGTAGATACATTATTTAAATTCTAAATTTTTTTTATTGACATAAAATTTCGTTTACATTTTTGTAAAATGTTGTTGAAATTTAATTTTTTGATTACACCAAATAAAGATAAATAGATAATAAATAGCATTTACCATTCAAAATAATATGGGCGCAAACCTAAAAACGTAAAAATATTAATAAAAAATAAAACGCAGTAAAGAAAATATAGAGTTCTATAGTTTATATAATCAAAAAAAAAAAACTTAAATAAGAATTTATTTGGAGAATATATATGTAATATACAAATCGCAAAAACAACTTATATTATAACAAATAATGTGTAGTATTTAAATTTAAGGATTTTCTAGGTATGAAGTAATATTGTGAGTTATAGTCTATGTACAGGATTTTTTAAACGTACGACCCGCAGGTTTTACCGATAAGTTGTTACTGGTTGGTTAAGGTTAACTACTGAAAATAATCCGAGAATTTATATTATCTTGTTTAAAAAAAAAAAAAATTAGCTATGGTATAAATATTATAGCTCTATATTCAATATATCTAACAGAATTATAGAAAACTTTTTTCAAATTCAAGGAAAATACACTGCACAAGATTTAAGCGAGGTAAGAATATGAAGTACAAATTTCTTTCGTAAAAACATATTACTTACATCACATTTACAATTTTGTGTTCTATATAACATAGAAACTCATAAATAATGTAAAATAAGTGTATATTTTCAGGTACTACCTATAACGATGGCGTGGTGTAATGGATATAGGTACAATATAAACCTAGTGCTTATCGCTAGCCGTTGTTTAGTATATAAGTTATAGTAAAAAGTTGACAATCGATAGTTACACTAGTTCCCATATTTTATAAATCTTCATGACTTGTCCTGAGAACAAAATAAATATGTAATAGTCCACCCTGCTATAAAATATTATGATTTATTGATTTTATTTTAATTTGTAAACAACGATTGACCTAATAAGTACTAATCACATTGAATGAATAATAATTGAATGCAATAAATTCTTACAAAAATAGATCAATAACTGTTTATTAAAATGTACCTATGTAGATAATTATTTTCGTATGTATTAAAAAACATAAGCTCGATTTGGAGGGAGAGATTGGGGATGTTTACTATCCCCCAAATCGTTTAAAGTATCAGACAATTTTAATTGGTGTTGTAGACAATAAATTATATTTATTTCTAAGAATTTTTCGTTTTTATTACAAATAAATACTTAGTTATATTAAGAAATTATGTATTATTAATAACCGACGAAAGACTTTATAGTACGATAACTTACTGATAAGTTGATAACGATTATTTTATTATAAATAATAGTAATATTTTGTCAATGGTGGTTGGGGAGTAAAGTACGAATGGGTCATTTTGATTGACATAAATTTTACAGCCTGAAACGTTTAACCTGAATTGTGCTTATGTTAAGAAATAATAAAAGTTTGTTGAATTTTTCAAGATTGACTATAATCGAATTATTTTTCCGTAACATGTCGAGTAAAGTGTGCGAGCGTATAAAATAAATTACTGAATCTAAAGAAATACGAAACGGAAGTGTTGAAGGAGAATCAGAACACTAAACAATATCAGTTAAAAGTATTTTCAAAAGTACCTATAAATCAAGTAGTAACTTTCTTTATTTCAGAGTTGTATGGAACGTGTAATGAAAGTAAGTTGTGGTACATAAGGAGATTGTGGGTATCTACAAATATTACGTACATTTCAAATAAAGTAAAGTACATCAGCATTGAGTAAAGTATAGTCAGTTTTAGTTTACTTTTTATAGGACCGAATAATTGAACGACGTCAAACGAGACGATGCGAACTTAAGTGGATTGGGCACTGATATTTGTTGTCTTTTATATGTGTAACATAGTACAAACTACCCACTTTTGCGTTCATCGTAAAAGTTTGATTGTTGATCGACGTAGTAAAGTGACAAAACAGATTTTAATTCAATGAGAAGTATACATGGACCTAAAAAAGGTGGCCAGACTAGGCCACTTTTTGAATTTTACTTCCTGATTTCTAAAAATTTAAATTGAAGGTTTGAACATTTTTGAAAATATAATTTATTATTCATAATTAGAAAATAACTAAAACAAAATTTTAAAATATAAAAATCAGTCTGATTAATTATCATGTATATATTCTCGCTGTTTTTATTATAGTATTTTCGTTTCACTATCGTAACTACGTGGTACTGATAGACACAATATGGGTGTTGTTTTTATGTTGCACATGTAAAGGACAGAGACAACTAAAATAATATCGATACATGTTGTTTGAATCGGAGAGCTTTGTAACGTCGTTACTGCTAATGAAATAAAACAATATTTAATTCATGTATTATACTCTATAATAATTATTATAACTGTATATAGTCAGAAACAAATATCTATTAATAGAGCGAGTAAGCCATTAATTTTAGTATGTGTTTGTATTTATGTTGTTTTCTTTACTGATGAATTATTAATTAATTATTGTTGGCTTAAACAAACCACACAAATATTATGTTTTTCAATTAATTAATATGTATAATATATATATATTGTGTTTGATATTTTAATTTATTATTAGTTACACACATAGGTACTTACGTATACCTTGTCAAAACAGATATTCATAAATTATATTCAATTGTATTTCAATATTGCAAAGGTAACAGAATCGTTTAAACTATAAAACTCTTGGATATAATAATTAATAATCTACAGTGTATATACAAAATAATATTTATTAATAGCATAATTTTCCTTTCATATCTCATGTCATTATCACGAGTGTGGGTTATTAATAAATAAATGTACTATTTAAACATATTGATATTAAAGCACAAACACGTGATTTTTTTCACTTTTTATTGATATATCGCATTGTGTCTTGTTGTAGTAATTATATACATATTTATATATATATATATATATATATATATACATATAGAAATGTAAAACTACGAGTAATTCATTATACAATTAACAAAAAAAAAAAAAAAAAGGAAGAAAAACGTGTTTGGATTATATTCAAGTTTAATGCTAAGCTTATTAATATATTTTGTTAGTTCTGTTAGCTGTTTGTTGGGTCGAAAATAATTCAAAAGTAAATAAATATAATTATTCGGAGCTTGTTACGTGTTGTAGGTACCTACAATATTCTTCCCTTTTACCAGGAACGATTCAGATCTTTCCCTTATAAACAACAAACTCGTCAAATCGCCATCGATCGAAATCATTAGTGTGGTTTGTCACGAAATCGTTTGTCTAGATGAGACGTTATTTTGTTCGAGATATTCCTGCTACAAGTTTTCCACAAATCCATTTAAGTCGACGCGAAAGCCGCCTTCAATACGCGGTGTTAATAACAATACAATAAATAAAGGTATGACGATACCAATAATGGTAAAAAATGGGACTACAGGTTCGTTTTTGAGAGACGCAGGAATGGGGGAAAAACTTTAATCAACTTAGTATAACGAAATAAAATCGATTACAGTACAACGCCATATATGTACACATGTGTTTTTGCACGTCACAATGATTATGTGCATACTATAGTCGTGAAACTTTTAGCTTGGCCACCTGTTTGGTCGGAAATTTCCATATCTTTTAGTTGATATAATATGCATAACTACATAAACTAATACTAAATCGTTGATATTTTTGTAATATCGTACATTTTTAATAATGTTTCTATGTACTGTTCTGAAACAGTAGATTTTGTTATCTAATCATATTTTATTAAATTGATTTATTGAAACAAAATTAAAACCAAAACTTATGTTGAATCTAGTTATTTTAATACATTTATATACTTGAATTATGCAACTATAGAATTTAAAAAATTTTAAGGGTAAAAGTATTAAATATTGATAATTACCAATCTATAACTTTACCAGGGTACACTCAGTATTTTTATTAGTATTATTATTTATTTACTTTTAAATATTTACATGCTCGTTATAATAAAAATAATGAATAAATAAATTATATAAATATATGACAAAATTTAAATGCTTTTTCTATAAAAACATCGTATTATTTAAACTGCGTTGCAGTTTATATGCACTTAAAACTAACTTGAGTATAATAGTGGTCATTTTAAATAGTCATAAAAACAAACATAAAACATCAACGACTATAGTGTGATCGTGTAATAAAAAATCCAATGATGATTAGCTACTTATTATAAAGTGTAGAAATTGTGCAATTTGCTGTATTTTTGAGATCATGAATTATTTTCATTCATCAAAATTAATAATTGTATTTTTTTTTTAATTTTATTAATAAGCAAATCTATACAATGTGTATTCAAAATTAATCAAAACATTTTTCAAACTATTTTGGGTATTGTTTTTTGTAAATCATTGTAAAAGAGTGACCAATTATACACCAGTCAATCATATAGGTATATTACTTAAAAAAACAGCATCACATTTTGAATTGGGGCTCTCTATTCACATTCCAATTAATTACTAAACGCAATAATATAACGTTGACAAGGTTTTGGCAAGAGAATAGAGCATATCGCCAAACAAACCACAACCCTCTGCACCTACCGCTACCATACCATAACCACCGCCATTACCACCACCACCACCGGGGCACCGAAACCGGCACCACCACCACCACCACCACCACCACCACCACCAAATGCCCACATCCCACGCCCATCAACCACGGTTTCCTACTCACCAGCACGGCGACAGCCTGAGCGAAGCTGACGGTGTGGCACAGGTCGCTGCCGAACGGCCAGTACTGTAACAGCAGCGTGGCGACGAACGAGAACGGGACGCAGAAGAGCGTCATGAGCAGGTCGCCGACGGCCATGTTCATGATGAACAAGTTGGTGACCGAGTGCATCTGCGCAGAGAACACGACCACGTAGCACACCAGACCGTTGCCGACCAGCGATACGACGAACACGGCGGTGTACGTGAGGTAGACGAGCGTCTGGAACGCGGCCGAGCCGTCGGCGTGACAGTACAGCCCGTCCGCGGAACCGGTGGCGTTCCATTGCGCGGCGGCCGCGGTGGCGGTGGCGTTCCACGGTGTGGTTGCCGACTCGTCGTCGTTGTCGGACATGGCTCCGCCGCCGTGGAACTCGTCGCCGGACACCTGCAACAACACGGAGACGCGCGTCCAGTTTATTATACATCAGCCGTTATAATTATACATTATTATATATTTTACTGATATTATTATGATGAGCACGTCTTATTTTGCCGTACCAACGCGTTTCGACCTGTATATATTATATACGTACTTAGCGGGGAAGAAATAGATGAATCATTGAAGGCGATTGTTAACTCTATCGATTTTTAACGACCTACAAACTCTGCCGGACTTACTTTGAGGGTACCTGTTGGATATATTATGATGTAAGCTCACTCGAGTCTGTAATAACTTTGTTTGTACACCATAATCGTCGTACCGTTACGATTATATATACATAAATGTAAAATGGTATAAATATACAAATTTAAAAAAAGTAAATCATATAAACTATGCTGCTTCAGTGGACTGTGACTTTAAACTTATAATTTTGAATTTATAGTACAATTATAGTTAATTCGTATTGAAAACATAATATTGACTCGGGAGAGTTTATCATTGTTTTAAAAATCGGTAGAGTTTACCTCCGCCCATAACGGGAGAGACATTTCGATTTATACAAAAACACAATGTGCACATTATGACGTTAAAGCAAGTAAAATTAAAAAAAATATATTCCGATCTAAGTCGGGTAAATGTATAAAAATCAAAAACCTAACCAATTTCTATAATGATTGGAAACAATAGTTAATTATTGTTTGTTATTCAAGTGTACATCAAAAGGCAATGTTCTCGAATACTTGCAGGTTATACTTCTACAGACACAAATATTGTCATATGAAATAACTGTTTTTCCCATTTAAAACGTTCGTACGAATACAAGGAGAAGAAGCAAAAACGTCGATACCGAACTGTGCGTGTGCGATAAGAAATGAAATATTTTATATTGCAGATTATATATACTAATATATGTAGTTACAGCGAATATAATATGAGGCCGTATTTTTTGTCTCCCCGGGAAACCGATTCTGTCATATACTGATAATAATCGGGTACGTCATATTATTTTATTTCGGGTTTGTGAAAAAGTTTCAAAAAAAAATTTCATATTATTATCCAAAACAAACTTCTCTTGTAAATGGATTAAAAATAATAATAGTTTTATCTACTTTTAAAATTAAATTAATTTAATATTTCTAATAACTTTAAAATATTGGCTCAGAATCTTGGAGATAATATTATGTACTAAATTATAAAATTCCTTTTTTTTTTCTTATATAACATCGATATAAAACAATTATTTAAAAAAATTCACTAAATGAGTGGGTATCAAGTAGATATTATCAAATAATGATTCAATGATAAAATGCATGCCAAATTTATAAATGTTTGGTCAGTAACTCTTATTAAATTAAACATCTAAAGCTTATTATGTCATGAGTATATGGATTGTAGATTAGTAAATAATTGTAATGCGAATAATGTAAGCAATGAAGATATTCAGAATATTTACTTCAATATTCTATGTTTGAAAAAATATAAAATTATTTGAATTATTGCTCACGTAAGAAGTAGCATTCATTATTACAAATACTAACTCACGTAAGTAGTAGCATTCATCATAATAAATATTAAATACTAACTCACGTGGGTAGTAGCATTCATCACATTAGTACAAAATAATAATTTTAATTTTAATCGATGGTATCTTTGACATTTAGTTTTAAAATATGGGTACTTTCAGTTCTATAATGGTATTTATAATT
Organism: Rhopalosiphum padi; assembly: GCF_020882245.1. NCBI lineage: Eukaryota > Metazoa > Arthropoda > Insecta > Hemiptera > Aphididae > Rhopalosiphum > Rhopalosiphum padi. The sequence continues at coordinate 37,465,656 of NC_083598.1, forward strand.
TCGACTAACGTTTTTGTTTAAAAATTGATTTATTTGGTTAAGTGGATATTAGGTGCAATAACGCGCTAGTTTGTGTCCAAATAATTTTCTATAATTTATATTTTCATTTGATAAATATTTACTAATGGTGTAACTAAGGAGGAGAGAGTAAGGAGGTTACACGTTTTTCAGATGTTTTAGGAACATTTAAAAATGCCTTTAGTGTTCGTTATGAAGGAATTTTATTAGGGGGTAAAACACAAATCATTATCGATAGATGAGATTTCATGGAGAAAATAATCACATCAGAAGTGAAATCATATTTGCATAATATATTAATTGACAACCCCCGCTATCATGATGATACGTACGAGAGGGAAAAATGAAAATATTTCGAATGGTACTGTACGCTTAACAAATACCTATATATTTCCCTGCTGTGTAAACACGAACAACTATTATATTGTTTCGATTTTGGTGAATAAAATATTTGTATACCTTAATTTGTACTCAGATATGTCACTGTTCGGATAAAATTTCGGACTAGATGACCGAAATAAATTCGCGAGTGCTAGACTTCAAAAGCATCTGTGGGCAAAATGGTGTGACTGTTAGTGTACGTCAGACCGCTGTCGACCAAATGGGCAATATCTATTTGACTAAACGGATCGTCTGAATTGTTATAGCTGTAGCGAGTTAAACAAACGAGTCGTAAGGTACAACTGCATATAATACTCCGACTCACTTCGGGACTATAGAGGACTGAAATTACTTGGTGTGAGTAGGACTGAAACGGTCGTGATACGATGTCTATAATAGATTTCATAGGCAGCGTTGCGACCGTTATTTGAACGTCGGATCGACGCAGCGGTGGCGCCAGTATACGGTTATTAAAAAAACACATTTATCATATTGTGACAAAAAAATACTTGTCCTCTTCTTCCAATTCATTGCACACGCGTTAGCTAGCTCGGAAATTATTTACGTGTACTAACTGTGATCATCCATTCTGCAGTTCACCGTCACCACCTGCAGCAGATCCATAACACCACCCGCCAGCACCGAACAGGATGCGTACGCGGGCCGCCACTCTGACGCTGTCAGTTTCCATAGAATATTAATATTATAGTCATTTTTTGGCCGTCTCTAGCCATTTTTCGGCCTGGCCTAGCTAAAATATTTATGATAACGTGTAGTACTACATATACCTATTATTTCATATTATTAATTGTAATGATTTTTTTTTTTCATTTAATCAATTTGGTTTCTGTAATTATAATAATAATAGGTAATATTATAATATGTATACGCGTTTTTTATACAAGTAAAAATTACATTTTACGAGTAGGCGTTGCACCTAATATGTATAGTTACCACGATAATATTCAATGGGGATAATAATAAATCAATTTAGAACAAAAACGTCCCTGGTGACTTGACGAAAACGCCGTACATCCGAGTTGGATTACATACGTTTGGATTACGTATAAGAATATGTCGAAAACGTTCGGACAAGCGTAGATTAATATATCTGGCTATTTCCGAATCCGTATATCACCATTCGGTTTAAATCTACCGACTATATGCAATCAATAATATTACAGGTAATTTTTTACCATTCGATTACTACAGTTGTCACTGCAAAAGTATTGATTGTAAAATATATATTTTTAAGTAAAAACAGACTTAAGTTTGTCGTTATAGTGGAAAATAACAAAGATATAAAATATAATATTATATAGGTTTTCAATAATATTGTAAAAATACTTTTGTTTTTATTATAATACTGCACTTCGCTATTTACGCACTTTTATTATATACATATATATATATTGATGATAATTAGACACATTATATCATGATATTTTGAATGTTTGAATAAGTTTCAAAAATATGTTTTGTATTATTAAAAATAAATTTCTTTTGAAAATGGATTAAAAATAACGATAACAGTTTTATCTGCTTTTAAATTTAACATTTTTAATAACTTTGAAAAAATCGATATAATTTCTTAGAGGTAGATAAACAGATATTACATAAATATTAAAATCACTTTTTTCTTATATTATAAAACTGTTATAAATTTATAATTTATTGTAAAAATGTCGCTAGATATGACATTTTATATGCTGCAAATCAAGTAGAGTTTAACCAAGAATTTCATTAATGAATACAATATTAATATGCGAATAATTTAATGATAAAATTCTAAGGCCAAAACTATATATATATTTATCCAGTAATATCTGTTAAATTAAAAACGAAAAGATATACGATATGAGCATGTGGATTGTACATTAGTTAATAATTGTTAAGAATATAATTTTATGCGTAGATATTCTATGTTTGAAAATATTGTGAACTAATTTGAATTGCTTTCATAAGTATATAAAATTATGTTATTCAATCTAAAAAAACCGAATTTATCATTTAATCTAATAGATTTGTTTATCAACTGATAGACTTCTGAGAGAAACAATGAAAGTATTAATTTTATAATAGTGTGTGTTTTTTGTGTATGTCATTACCTTTTGGGGAATTAAAAAACTTGGATTTTCAAATTTGTGTGTGATGATTTCTTGTAGAAAATAAATTTTAATTGGTACTCCAGGGAGTCAAAAATAAAAAAATTCTTAGTACTTTTCTTAATAATTGGAAAAAAAAAATTAAGGAAAAGCTGGAATTTTTATGATAAACCAGTTTTTGACAAAATTGATTTTTTTGTTGTTGTGATAATTCAAAAATGAATAATCTTAAAAACTAAATTATTATCATTTTCTATAAACACTAAAACTTTTAAAATATTTTAACTCTTTTTGAGCTATTTATAGACACAAACAATTTTGAATTCTTTAGTTTTTTTTAAATGCCAATAAAAATATTTTTGCTCGGTTGAAAAGCTTGAAAATGTAATACAAGATCCTGCATACGTTTTTATTACAGATGTGTATAAATATTTAAAATAAAGGAACATATTTTTTTTTATGTTTATTTGAAATTTAAATGTGGACAAAATAATATAATATTTAAACGACGATGTTCAATATTTTGTTATAATTTAAAAATTTAAAAACATTATTCGTAGGTGCTTACAACTTTTTTGTATATTATGAGTTATGACGTATTTTACTAAGTGCAATGACATTTTAAAAATTGTAGATTAATTTTATGATTTAACTTATTCATATCATGAACTTATGAACACTGTTTTACAGTATTACAGTGATACACTCGATATCTAATGTATAATAGGGTGGTACTACCGCTAGATCACCTTTATATTAGTATTTATTTATTTATTTATATATAGATTAAATAAGAATATAAATATTATGTATATAAATAAATTATATGTACATACCAAACCTTATATCATGTTCATCCTTGTTCTTTTGTTTACCAATGTATTTATTGTCATTGTAATTTGTACTTATTAAATATATTTTTACGTACTGTTATTTATTAAATCACATTCAAATATAAGAAATATTTAATATTTTGTAAACATTTTTATTGTATTTTTAATACACTTTAATAACCGTATTATTTTTGATCGATTCTTGATACTTCATACTAGTTTTAACGTGTATTACATGTATACATGTATTCTTTTATCATGAAACACTCATTATTTCAAAAAGTATTCATGTTTTTGAAAACATTTTTTTACATAGTTTCAAGTCGTTAAAAAGACAACATTTTTATTAAAAAATTATATTTTTAAATATTTTTTATCCTTATATTTAAATTTTAAATTAAGTTTTTACTGTTTTGGATGACAGCATATTGTCTTATTGGTTTAATTTCATATTCCAAAGCAGAATATTTTTCTGAGTATTTTGACACATAAAAATGTAGGGCGAGTAGTTTATGAGTTAGAAATATTTAAAGTTTTGATCCGTGGAGTGGAGTGGTACAGGGTTACCCCGTAAAATGTTTGTTTACTACTCCGCTTGCTTAAACTTTAAATACGTATAACTCATAAACTACTCACCCTAAATCCGATTTTTATGTATCAAAATACTCAGAAAAATATTCTGCTTTGGAATATGAAATTAAAACTCTATGTTGTCATTCAAAAAAGTAAAAAACTTAAAAAAAATATAAGGATAGAAAATATTTAAAAATATAATTTTTTAATAAAAAGTTGTTTTTTAACAACTTGAAACTATGTAAAAAATGTTTTCAAAAACATGAATACTTTTTGAAATAATAAGTGTTCCATTATAAAAGAATCACTTTCTGTATTGTCATACGAAATAATTAAATATGATGTATATATTATATTAAGAATAATAAGAACTATTTGGGTTCTAAGGTAGAAATAGTATTTAATAGTTGGGCTTGGTCGTAAATTAGTAATGCAATTTCGCGAGTAGTAATCATTTTGAGAAAGTTTACATTTTCCTGGTAGGATGTGATAGTACGCGAATCTAAAATTTTAGCCGGTTTAATCATTTTAATGAATGTCCACAACGTACAATATTCAAGAAAGTCTGTTTACTAATGTGAGCTGTTATGTGTCAAGAAGTAGGTTGTTATACCTCCCCTTTTTGACTAATTGAGTGTTTGTATTTGTGGCAAACCGCATATTCTGAATAACAATTATAACTTTAATTAGATTAACTAAACACTGTACATAAAAATAATATATTTGGGTACAACTATAATTGTGATTATATCTATTAGTGAATAATTGTTTGGAGATTAAATTATTATAAAAATAATAATTTTTACTCAACTTAAAAGTATATAACTGTTTAAAACAAATATATTTCACAATTTAAATAACACAAGGTTTCACATTATACGCATAGTTTATTAGGAATACCTATAAATATTTAATAAGAAATGTCGTGATAAAAAAATCTTACATTTCATGTCATATTACTTTTTTGACAAACTATCAACATTAATATACATATTTTTTATATAGGTTTATTATTAATAAATTGTATTATATAAAGGTGTAAACATTTTTTAAAAAAAAAACTATACATTTATATGTATTAATACATAATAATAGTTAACTTAACAGGAAAATGTGATGGGAGTATTTGAAATTGTAGGTAAGTACTACGTGCTTGTGTAAAATAAGACTTTTCAATTCAACATTATGTCGTGTACTAAATAGGGTAGGTTGGTGGGTAACTGGAAAATATAATAAAAAAATATTAACTAAATAATATATTTAATAATTATAAATAGTATAAATATTTAAATTAATAATCAGGTAACTTATTTTTTTAATTTAATTTAAGTAGTGCTAAATAATGTTATTGATGCAACAATATAAAAAAATAGTGATGAATTATTCATATTTCTGAAAAACATGGTGTTGGACCTTATGTGTTAAAATGATGTAATCGAAGTGATATATTATGATAATATTAAGAAAAATAAGCGTACATAGAAAAAGTGAACTAAAACACTAAGTAGTAAATGTAATTTAATTTTGAACCTAAAAAAATTATAGTATCTTATTAAATAAAAATAAATTATTCGTATTTCTTTTATAGTATTTTTAAATATCATGAAATGTACTTGTTATTTAGAATATATAAATGTGGACATTGAAATATTAATCTATTATTGATATAAATGATTAAATTGAGTTTAAATTTTAAATTTATTTACTTATTTAACACATTGCTCGCTGTTTATATTTTGAATGTCGTGTTTTTTAATTTTAATTTTTGCACGCAATTTGTTTTAGGATTAACTGTACACAATATAGCTATCAGACATTTGACAAATACAAACGAGATATTTAATGTGACTATTATAATACAAAAAGGGTAGTTTCCGTCTATTATAAATAAAACAGTTTAGTGCTGCTAAATAAATGCATAAATTGTTTATGTTTATAATAAATTGTTTAACGTCACAAGATATTATCGTATATGTGTGCCTTTGAAATAAATAATAATGATAAAAGTATATATCCTTCAAGGAGAATATTTTTAAATTATTTTTCAACAAACAAATAAAATGTTTTACAAAAATTGAACTTTGTGTGCTATGTAAAAGATTTAATATACCGATATATTTTTTTTTGGATCGAATAATTCATTTATATTCGGTGGATATAATAGTTATGAAGGGTTGTGGATATTAAATGTGTAGAATTTCAAATGAACACCGATATTATAATACAATTGCAGTTATTCATTATTTAGTTTACCTTACTGAAGCATAATATTTGATGGGTAATAATAAATATTTATACAGTTAGGTATCCTTCTATTAGTTATATTTAATAACGTTCTTAATAGCGTATAGCTATGCTTCGTTAGCTGTTAAAGTTGTTGTATTTTTGATAACATAATAATATGATGCACGGTAAGCAAATATACGTTATGAGAAATGTAATAAAAAATTTAATTAGAACATCCTAGTAATTATATTACAACTATTGAATACATTTCCCAAGAATACTGTAATAATTTCCCTCAGTATTTCCATTGGTCTAATAAATAAGTTAAGTACACGCAATAATTAATTATTTAATTTAAATTTGAAATCAATCTTTAATATTTTTCTCAACAGTTTCTTAAATATAGAATTGTATATTTGGATACATTTTTCTAGTTCATATTTTATAAAATGAAGTAGTAAAAGTAGTATTATGTGTCTTGCGTATAATGAAAATGTAACATCATGTACTCGTATTATGTATATTATGCATCTTACATACGACATTTATAAAAAATATAATTAAGTTTTTTTTGAAAATATGTATGTAAGTAATGCTTTTTTGCTTGAAAGTGGACAATTTGAGTCAATGTTTGATTATATCATCAAACGAATAAAATGTTTTTCATTACACAATTATAGTTGTCTATCAACGCGTATATATAGTTATATATACCGTATGAATCTCTAGTTGCCTAAAATAATCTTCACCTTCGTGTTTTCTTTTAGTTATATATTTATTTAATTTCTGATTTTTTAAATTTCATACGCCTATACATTACGATCAATTTTTCAAATTTTACACCATTGGTGTTTGGTGATGATGCAGTCTTCTTTTTTCGATGAAAACGATTCTTTTTTATTGTTTATTGCTATATACAAATAAATATTTTGAAAAAATTGATTTAGTGGTTTCCAACCTCTTCTATCCCACGTCCCCTTTGTAGGTATTCAAAAATCTCGTGCCCTTCTCCTATAAATTGGAAAAAATGATCACGTCTTTTTTTTTTATTTATTTTTCATTTTTTCTTTACATTGTAAAATAAAAATAATTTAATAAATACAATTTTATTTCTTAATGACTGCTTGCGCCTCCCCAGCAATGTTTACATGCCCCCAAGGTATACACTGATCTAAATCAAAATTTGATGAATATTTTCGAGCAATTAGTATATATAATCAAAAGATAATGATAGACTTAAAAACAGTTTTAAAAAAATTATAAAACCTATGTAATACTTGGATTATATTTAATAAAATTGTATGATTTTTACCGATGCATACTACTTGCGTTGCAGATTTTATTTTATAAGTAAGTAGTGTCCGGGTAAAATAAGTAAAAACAGGTCATAGTCTATTTGCGTCACAGCACACCTTTTTTTGTAGCCTATAGATGCTTTCCGAAAATCGATACTAAAATAATTGTTTATTTGATCGTATATATTATGTGTGTTATAGTTATATAAAAAAAAATATAGAAAATGCACAGATAATTCGAAACAAAAAAAAAAATGTTATTTTGTAAAGTATTTAATGTTTGTATATTCAGTTATTTTTTTTTTTACTTATGTTAAGATAAATAAATATCATGAAATATTCAAAATATTAATAAAAAAAAAATACATCAGTGTTTATAAAAACATACTGATAATAATAATGTACATAATAAGTACGTACGTTTAGTTATGTTAATAATATTAAGTATAGTTTGAGTAGGTATTTATATATTTAACATTTTATACTGGTTGGAATTTAAAAGAAATGTTTTTTTTTTTTTATAAAATTTCTTTTTTTAATTTGTTTTTCTAAGTATTATATTTTTAACTATGTTATTTTATTTAATCTTTTTTATGGAATGCTATTGATTAAGATATGACTAGAAATACATTTGAGTAAATAGTTTCTCAAGCATTTATAGTTTTTTGCAAATTATTCGAACATTCATACCATACAAGAAGAAAAAATTTAGAACTTACGAAAATATAGTTATATATTATATTATATAGTCAGTAAATTCTTCATAATAAGTTGGAGTAATGGCTATCATAATTTTTCAAGTATAATACCTACATGACATTTTAGGTGATGGTTATTTTTATAAAATGTCATAGGTTTACAAATTATATAAATATTACATTAAATTTATTATTATACGAGTATATTATGTATATATTATGATTACATCGTACGATGTACACACATTACACATGAATATACTAACACTCATACATAGGAATCATATTAAATAATAGGATTAATCAAATAGACGTTTCATGACGACAATATTAGCTGGTCGGTAATCATTTTGAGAGCAGCTGCGCATTGGTCTTGCGTGTGCATTTATATTTTTGATGAATTAGGATGGGAGCGAGTTAATGTGGTCAATTTTTTGTCCGTCGAAAATATCTTTTTTATTGTGATTTCTGTCCATGTGAAATAAATTTGGATGGTTTAAACCAGTGTTTCTCAACTTAAGGCTGAGACTAACCTGACCTATCGGGTCGCAATTTGTTTTGACGGGTCACAACTCACAAGTATATTATTATAAATTTCAATATTAAATAAAATAATTATACTAGAAACTATTTAATATAATACAACTATAATTGTTTCATGGATAATCCGGTTGAAGAGAGTCTAACAGTGAGGTACCATGTCAAAAAGGATGGCAAACACTGGCTAAGCTATGTCCAGATGATTACCAGTGGAGTGTATAATTTTATCTCGGAAAATACCTACTTATATATAAATATATATACACACATACGAATCGAATGGCAAGAGACACCTGTTGGGGAATTCACGACGCTGCCCCTTTACTCGTCCTTGTGGATTTTTAAAAACCAATTATACGAGGTTATAAACTTCAAACATTCACTATGGCGATTATACGCTACTCTACACCGAAATCGTTTCGCACGACGCTGTCTTTTTCTTCGGGGTTTTAACAATACGAATACACTACTATAACAATAATTCTATAAAGGATAATATAGTGATAATATTAGAGACATACGAAATGAGCATTTATGTGTACGGTTTTATACGTATATATACAATATAAGTATATAACTGATTCAGCAAGCATGTTCATCACCATTTTTCTCTAATACTGAATTTATTCAAATTCTGGTTTTACGAATTTTAAAGTATGCATTCTTAAATCAATATTTCAAATACTTAGACTTTTTTTATTTACATATACTAGGTATTCAGAGTGCGTGCTATGGCGATATCAATTCTATTTTCCAAATCAGGACTGTGTGCTGTTTTCGTTTTAAGTACATGCAAATTGTTAAGGAGATAATTTTTTCAATGTTGAGTATAAATCAAAACTATGAGTTTTTTAATTAAAAATTATATAAAAATAATAATTTGTGATAATAAGTTTATTAGGTATGAGGGTTATGATAATTTGAAAATTATAGTACATAATTAATATTTATTACAATTTATTTTATTTATTATCGTAGGCTTATGGTCCATTGTATAAGTGAGGCATATTCGAGTATGTCCAAAGTATAATAATATGTTAGTAGGCACTGGAAAATCTCCGAACACACAGACCTAACGATAAATTCACTGTGAATGAATAATTGAATTACTTAGCATTAAGCTTTGTTTAATAGTAAGACCGGTCTTGATTTATCCGACCAATGGAAGATAAATCGTATCCAATATTTATCGTTATAATTTTCATATTAACATGTTCTCTTGCACCTTTCTAATGAATATCAGTAGCTGCCGTATTGATTTCCTGTCTGATGAATACTGATTAATTCGGTCAAGTGGCTTATTTATTTCGATAATTTTGTTTTAGGTAGTTGTTTCACAGATAGACGTAAATTGTAGTAATGCTTAGCCTTACGTAGTCTAGAACTAGCGCCATGAACCTCATGCCTGTGAATCGAGATCAAAACATTCATTAATATTACCTTAAATATACCTAATAATATATTTTTATATATTTTAATTTTAAACCGGAGAATAATTAAATATTATGTATAATATATACGAGTATTGGATTCTAATCGGAGTGCTGAATCCTGAATGTATTGGCTTTATAATTATGTGTAATTATTTTCAGAAACTTTTTATAGTAAAAAAACTCCATCATCCAGGGGAGTTTCTGGTCTCTATTATGGTAATTTGTGCTTTGAAGGCAGTGAAATCATTTTAAGAGGACGTTATACCCGCATGTGTTGTGCCTGTCTGACTAACGTAGATCATAGAAAATTTTCGTTCAGCAAAACACATTTTGTGATGTTAGCTATGTAAAATATTACGACTTTAAAATATTCATAACTCACTTTAAAATGATAATAATATCAATAAAAGCATATGATATTTTCTAGATAATATTCTTACATTTAAATTGTATAATAGGTAAATTTACTCTAATATTAAAGCTAACATCACAAAATGTGTTCTGCTGAACGCAAATTTGCTATGATCTACATTAGTAAGTCAGACAAAACATCAACGTCATCTTAAGGAAATACATTGAAAAAAGGAGATATTGTCTTTAAATTTGTTGCGTAAGAAAATTATAATTTTGTTATATTAATTATTTAATCAGTAATCACCAATATATAGTTTAAAGTAAATCATTTCGCACAAATGTATAACAATATTACTCTATATTTATAATTAATTTTATTTTATTTTTAATGATAACTAATTTAATAGATGTGCCAGATGGTAGTACAATGTTTGATGAGCGATTTTCACCCGATTTAATCGTACACATTGGTAAAAAAAAAAAAATATTTTTTCCGCAGCGTAAGTATCATCTACATATCTCGAAACGAATAAAAAAAATCGTGTACCATGAATACATCGCGCGTGTGGTACGATTAGGTATGAAAACGGTTTGGTTGGATTGATGACAAGCACGATCTCCGACGTAACGGGACGGTTGAAAAATTAGAGCCACGGGGATGACAAAACCCTGTCCATATCCCCGGTCGTATTTCAAGCCAAAATATTGCCCAAAGCACGAAGTTATTATCTTAATAAAGTATTAATGTTCGCGTTAAAAACGTTCTTACGGGTCAGTGCGTATGGGTTTATTCGGCAGCGTATTCTGGCGGATAAGACCTCTTTCGGTCCCTTCCATTATTCATTGATTCGTTTACATATTATTCGTCCAAGTGAATACGGCAATTGATTGCGTCAGTGTCAGTGTTTTATGTACAATGAAAATACGATTTTAACACGGACATTGCGAATTATTTTGTTTGAAAGACAAATGTTCGATAAGTCTATTTATTACTGGTCGTAACATAGTACCATTATTTGAAGACTGCCTTACGTATGTATACCGCAGGCGTTCTCTAACTCGGTAGCATGGAACGCATCAGCTGATCCGAGTCACTATGAAAAACATTATACAATATTATTTCAATATCAATACTGTCATTATTATTATTTAGATTCAGCTTTTTTTTTTTACCCGAAAATTATTATAAAGACGACATTTATTTTTATACACACTAATTATATTACATGCTTAATATATTTATAGGTATGTATTTTAAATTTTAATATATAATTTATATAATATTATATATTATATAGATTACTCGGAACAGATTATATATATGATTTATTTATCCATCTCATTCGTAGATTTTTTTGTTAATAGCCGCGCGCTAAAATAATGGATAATAAAATTACTTTTAACTACTAATAAAAGAAAAGATATTTTTTAAATAAGAGTTTTTGGTTTCATAGTAATTCGTTTTATTTGTTGTTTATACAATATTATATCATCATTTTTTGTATAGAAAAAGTAATTCAAAAGTTTTATATAATATTATATAACCACTGTAATATAAATTGGAATTGGACACAGATGTTACTTTAATTTTTATAATATTTTCTAATAGTTTTACCGAGAATAGCGAACAACCTTAACCTTCTGAGAAATACACAGCAGGAAACCTGGTTTTCGATTCTTGTCATCGAGCAAAACTTTCTATATTCTTATATTTCTTATATTATACAACTTTTTAATAGTCTTAGAGTTTTAAAATGTTCACTAATTGTGTTTCTGTTTTTTATAGACGTGATATTCATGTTTAACCTAGATATGAACCGTTTAAACTTTCAATTTCAGTGATAATGCTTTTACTTTTAAAATTTTGTCTTTAGAAATATTTGTAAAAATGTAATATGAAGGTGGTAAATTATATTATATTTACTGTTTAACACATTTGTAGTTCGGGATATTGTCTTAAAATCATATTATTATATATATATTTGTCTTTATTATTATTTGTGTTACAATATTAAACAGAAATATACTAATATAAAATATAAATCATATTATAATTGTATTCAAAACACACATAATCGTCAATTTCTTATATTTATTTTTAATCATGATTAAAAAAAAAAAAAAAAAAAAAAAAAAAAAAAACATTTTGTTGTGTATAGATTTGACATAGAGATAACTTTCTCAAAAAATGTAAATCATGACACATTATTAAGAACATATTTCATACTAGTACAGTAGTACATAAGTATAATAGATACCTACTACCAATATTTATGACCCATTATTTGTATAATATCTTATATGATAGAAAGATGAACAGCATTAAAACATCATTAAAGAAGTGTATATATTTATTTTTAATGGTGTTATAAATAACTCAACACATAAAAGCTTATTGTGTGAAAGATATTTTAATCATTTTTATATTGAGTTATTGAATAATAAATAGTTGGTAAAAATGTAGTTTTTTTAGAAATTTTTAGAAAGCATGCTGAAGTATTTATTTGATAAATAAAATCTTGGTATATTATTTAATATTAATTTCTCATTCAAAACCATAAAATAATAAATATTTACTTTTAAAATAACAATATTTATATCGGAATATAATTTAAAAAAAGTTGAAATATTAAACAAATTATCTAAAAAGATAGTAAGGTAGATAGACAAGTATGAAGTTGAATTGCACTCATTTTAATTTAATTGCACTTGGGTTAAAAAAGGTAATGATCGAACTTCATTCGGGTAAAAAATAAGTAAAGATCGATCTGCATTCGGGTTAAAAGTTGGTAATGTTTGAACTGCACTTGGGTTCAAAAATCAGTGGATTTCTATTTGTAATATTATGTCATAAACTCTTTTTTATAATTTATATAAAAAATGATTTCATTAAATAATATATGCAATATATTATACAAAATTAAAAAGTATAAAAATAATAATTAGTATGCCAATGATTGTAATTTATTAAGCGGAAGGGAAACTAGTGTTTTACAAAGTTTATTTTTTGTAAATTTGCTTTTAACCCGATTGCAGTTTGATCATTATACCTATTTGTTTACCCGAGTGCAGTTCAACCATTATCTTCTTTTTACCGGTGTGCTAATCGACCATTACATTTTTTTTCAACCCAAGTGCAATTTGACTATCCCGAAAGCTAAAGATGTCTTGAAAGATACACTTGTAAGTGTATTTAGATACAAAGATATACATGCAATTATCGTTTTATCATAATAATTATGAGCTAAGTTATTTAGTTATGCATAAATTAATTTAATATCATTATCGAATAATATAGAATAGCATATTTATTTTTTTGTACTCAAATATTTTTTTTTTATTATTCTGAAAAGTAATATTAAATTAAACTTTATTACGTTAAATGTATTAACTTGATTACTAAAAATATGTTTATTACCAAAGATGTTTACATTTTATAAAGACTACAAACCTACTTATGAGTATTGTTTGATTTACTGTAGTTTTATTTTCCTAGACCATCAATATTTAATTTGACTAAGATTTAAAATAATAAATAAAAAAAAAGAGGAATATATTCTGAGTAGAGCAATGAATGCATTAATTGTACAATGATGTGTCTTTTTTCCGTCTGTAATCATATTTAATTTTATAAAAATTGCTTGTAAATATGTTTTGTTCGTATTTGTATGAAAAAATACTTGACTTAATTAAAAATAAGTACCACTAAAAAATGTCTTTACTGTGATTTACTATTTACTTTTAGTTACTATATTTATCTATATTATACAACTTTTTTGAAATTTTAAATAAATGTTTCTGTTTTTTTGAAAAATATTATTTATTTATTCACTTTATTAGTTTTAAATTGTATTCCTGGGCACCCTTTTGAGAGCTGCAATTTTTCTCTGGTATACTTCATATATTATTTTTATTTTTCAAAATATTTTATATTAAAAAATTATAATTATTTGACCACAATGTGTTTAAAATTTAAATATAAATATTAATTATAAATAGTACGAAATGATTAAAATCGCTAAAAATTCGCCGAAACAAATATATTTATTAATCATAGAAATAAATTTTCATTATAAAATTATAGCTATAATAGGAACATTATAATATTTAAATTCTATATAAAGTATTTTAAATGCATTCATGTATAATTGTTATAATTACCACAGTATAAGTATAGTACAAGTTTATATTGTTATGTATACATTAAAGCATTTTAGGTTAAATACAATGATAGAAGCATAACTATCTGAACATCTGTGGTAGGTACATTATTTAATTAAGATAATTTTACAAAAAAGTTGGATTTAAAATTATTATTATACTTATTTATGTGTTTATTAGATATTGGGATTATAGTATTATACAATTTCATTTTATATTACATTATATAAGATCAGTTGAAACAATTAATTTAAATTTAAAGGTATTAACATAAATATTATTTTTTATTATCTTTTATGAAGTGAAATTAATTATTTTAAACACTTAACATAATCGTTTATTCTTAATTTCATTTTACTTTCTATTAAATTTATTTTTTAAATGGAACTTAGAAAGAAAAAAATGTAATAAAATAATGTGCTTTACAATTCTCTTAGGGTTTACACGAATGAAATATTCAAGAAAATATCACTGATTTTAACATCTGAGATTAGTTTTTAATGTTTATAATTTACATTTATGATCTGAGTGTATTTATGTAAATGTGGTTAGGTGACATGATTATTATTGAACACTGTGCTCGAGTAATATGAGTAATGTATAAATATTTATAACGTAATTCATAGAAAATACCAAATCTGTGATGAAGAGTTAATCATACAACCTCAGGAGTATAACGGTATTATTTAAATTTTAATATCGATGTTACTTATACGACCTACCTATATGTATAATGTATATACAAGTATTTGTGAGGTAAATAATCAAATACATTATTTATAAAATTGTTTTAGTAAAATAATTCGCTTTTAATATGAACAGATCTATTAAATGGTAGCAACATACTGAAGATACTTAAGATATATATATATAACATAGGTATACTACTTATTTTGATCATTGATCCAATATTAATACTTATACACAAAAATTCTTAGCAAAATAACAGCCTAAAAATATATTTATATTGAAAAATAGGAATGAAATACAAAAGTATAATAATTTAAAATAGATATTAATATATTTCAATTAATATTGAGTTTAAATTGTTTATTTAAAAAGTCGACCGTTTGAAAATAATTACATTAATTAAGTTTGAAAATAAACATATAAAATAAATTATAGTTATAATACTAATATAATATTTAGACAAACAGGTAAGTTGTTATGCTATATTTTCTTGAATGAATAATTGAGTGTTGTGTGAGTTTTTATTTTTATTATTATTTCAAATTTATTAAAAATAAATCTTGACGATGAACAATTTAAAAAAAAAGTATAAGAATCACGAAACGTATAATTTTGTTTATCAGTGTACGATGTATATCAGGTCTACCTTAAAATTCAACTAAATACATACAATTTGTAGTAGGTTCATTTATAAATAAAATAATTTTATGTATCACTATAATCAATCATTTTTTTTAAATGGTTGTCTGGAAAATATTTTTTTGTAAATTTGAAGGGGCAAAAAAAATATTCCATAATCGTTTAAACAATCATCTAAATAAACTAATAAAAAAGTTAGCTACTCCTACAATACCTGGCAATCCTCCGAGATGTCTGAAACGTAAGTGGTGTCGTGATCTATTAAATTAAATTTAATAACAAACTAAACAAACTAACAGAAAGTGTCTTCAATAGATGGCTTCTTTCAACAAAATTCTCGTGACCAAATTGTTACTTTTATCACATATTCTTACTGTGTCTAGCTATTGATACAGATTGTTTATTACTTGTAAAAAAAAAAGAGGAAAAAATGTACGATTTGGGTTCAATAGCTGTCTTTGTCTTTTAATTATTGTCTGGAAGAGTTTTCTGTTATTTTAGAAACTACCTTTATAATTGGATTTTACTCCGCTATTTGGTATTGAAATATTACATTTGGTGAATTTTTTTATCACGGGAGCTACAAATGTTATTTTATTTTATATGTTATTTTTACTGATTTTTTTATTGGGTCAGAAGCGTGACATTGTATATTTGACAATTTTTTATTCATGTTCATTGAATAAAAAAAGATAATGTTTTATATGATTGCTATTGTATCTATATTCTTTAATTTTTTCTCACATCGTACACAGTATTAGACTTATTATTATATTATATTATAATTTGTCTTGTTTTTGAACAAGTAATGTTTTGTTCATACAATATAACATTTTTTACTTGTGATAGACATAATAAAAATAGATTAAAAATAAACACTGGAAATAAATAACAATATAATGATATTATGTAGGTTCATTGTACACCGTACAATGATAATTTATTTTTAATAACGCCGTTGACACGAAAAAAACTCCAATCTAACAAATTTACGATTTTGAGATTTTGGTACCTTTGGAATCAGGATATTAAGCTATATATTACGATAATATATCTTTTTTGACAACTGCATTGTAGAATTATGAAACATAAATAACAAATAATGCTTCCGGTGTATTACCTATACAGTAAATAGTTTGCGATAAATATCTATGTGATTCGAAATTACATTGGAGATATTGAAATGTAGCAGTAGTTTACTGTTGTGTTAGAAAAAAAATCATACCGAAGATTTTACTTACCATTCAAAAAAAAATCTCTCATGTGACGTTTAAAAACCTATGAAAATTTGGCAAAGGCCTTAAATAATATTAATAAGCACTTACATATTATTTCCATTACTATTTAGTATGTATTATACATAATTGATTAAGCTAAAAACATTTTTAATTTTTTTCTGTTGTTCATTAGAAATTTGTTTTATTTAAAGGTATTTTTGTGCTTCTTGAAAATTTGGTTGTAATATAATATGACAATATTGTTCGTGTCAATAACAATAATGAATAAAGGGGTAGTTTTGATTTTTCTTATTTTAAGTGATAGTCTGTTCTTATTACTATTACTACATTTAAATAGTATACTTTAAACCATAGTTCATACAAACACAGAATAAAAGTTATTTTTGATATATTTTTTTTCAAACTTTTGACTTTCCGAACAATAAATTCAAATTTACCCGCAGCCATCTCAAAATCCTATGGTCATATTTTTTTCAACAATGTTTATTTATTAGGTGTACGATACTGGTAGCAGTGGTAGCTACAAAGACAAGTTCTACAAAAACATTTTTGAAATTAAATTTATATTTTTATGTTAATCTCATAGTCACATGTGCAAGTGACTTAACTCAGACCTCAGAAATTTAGTTGCAATATTGAAATACACCAAGTGTCCAAGTTATATGTATATAAAGTAATAATTATACGTATGTATTATTACGTACATAATAAAAAAATACGTAGTTAAAGTGGAATAATTTTTTCAATATAAATTTATATAGTTTATCGTTTCGTCTAAAAATGATTATCATACGTATTTCATATTTGTATTACATTAAAAATTAAAATATGTAAGATATTTCTATTTATAGGCGTAAAATTATTAAGTATTAGACATTTAATCTTCAAAGCTTCTATTAGACTCAAGGTTAGCTTAATTATTATTTATAGCAACACTTTTTATGAGTGTTAGAAAATTCGTGGTTATACAATGTATTTGTTTCAGCATTGATTCGTACATAGTGAATATGAAAAATTGAAATAATAATAAAAATTTAATGTAGAATTATTATTTTGTAGAGCGTACAATTTTTACGGGCAATTATTTTTATTCTCAACGTAAAAGTTGTTCCGACTAGAAATGAATGTTTGTCAGGTGCATTATTACTTTTTGCCGTGAATATAGTGTGAATGTTACGATTTATGCTACTAAATTTTCAAGTGGTAAGGTAATAGAATTTATGTATAGTTCTATTACCTATACTTGATAGTATTAACGCATAATTCGCGAATCACGGCAGTTAATTCTATTAGAATATCATTGGATAATTTCAAATATCTAATTATTCTAGGTGAAAAACGTAAACTGAGTAATGTGTCATAAAAAAAAAAGTTGTAAATAAACCTAGAAGATAATATTATTTTCGATATAGATCATAAAAATTTGAAGACCACGAATATTTTAACGTATATTGCAACGGTAATTTTTGAGGTCCATAAACTATTTTTTTTTAAACACAATTCGACGTTTTAAGTTTAAACACCACGAGCGTACGAACAAATATAATACGCAACTAACAACTATAAAAGCTGAATTGTGTAAAAAAAAAATACGCAAAACAGTTAAATTACAATTGTCTTAGGTGAATTGTTTAGAATTTTTGTATGTGATGTGGACTAGTCTATTTCGTTTATTCTTCATTGGATTGGCTTAGTTTTAATTAAAGATACAGGTTTACATTTAAAGTTTAATCCACATAATTACTTTTGGGATATTTGTGAAAAAAAGTAGTATAAGAAGTAATGCGTTTTTTTCGGATTTTAGTCTGAATGTATAACTTATAATAATGGTGATGACAATATTATGTCAATGGATTACGTTGATGTATACATGAATATCTATATAAAGTCTAAAAGTTTTCAAACAGGATGTAATAACTGGCTATTATATATTTTACAATAAAATAAGGTTGAATTTATATAATGCCTATAGGGGATATATTATACTCTGTATATTAAAATACTTTATTCGATTGAATATTTTTATTCTTTCACAATGGTCATACAATTTATCTTTAATTCAAAATTATTATTGTAGTATACGCATATCACTATAGTGTCAATATAGCGGTATGATAATAATTGTATCAATTATATTTATCGCAAAAAAATTATTTTTGCCTATATTTTATGTACAATTGATTAACAAGGAATATTTATTATTTTGTAAGTATGGGCACGATTGTGGACTTGTAGACCGTAGTTAATGTTACTGTGTTAAAATAAAAATACGTCCATTGCTACGCTCGGAATCTAATACTAAATTGTAATCTAGATTAGTGGAAAAAGTATGAAATTTATTAGGGATATACATGTACATAATAAATTGATACATATTATATAGACTATAGAGATTAGAGACATAATATGCTACTTGACTACTTATCACATTCATGTATCAAGTAAGTATTCGAGACTATATAATAGTAATATTTAATTAAATATCGTGTGTTAGTTACAGTCTAGTATAGGGTACTGAAATATAAGTATGTAGTTATTTAGACACTCTACTACAGTGTGGTATTTGAATGCTTTTTTAAAAGTATGTTATTTAGAAGATTAATGATTTTTAATATTTTTTTAATTTTTGCTTAAAAATACTTATAAATTAAATATTTGTATTTTTACAATATTAATATAAATAGAACTACTGTAGTTTTTTTTTTTAAATTATCATCGCGTGTATTGAAATATATTAATAATATCATCATATTTAAATATTAAACTATGAAAAAAACCGATAAGGTTTTATAAAAGTATAGTTGTAAACTTTTATGTGTACCTACTTAGAATCTATATAGGTAATCGTAAAATTACTAAAGCAATGAACGTATCTAAATCTTTTAATAAAGGAGTATAGACATTTTTTATTAAATAAAATAATATAACAGATAACATGGATTATATTCCATAAAAAATAAAAAATAAAATAATAATCAATATAGAGTAACATGTTAATATTTTGTACAATAAACAGCCAAGATGTTCTTTTAATATAAATCTATAAGATTTACTATAACATGCAGATAAGCTTCTTATTATTTTTAATTTAATCTGACGTATACAAAGCTATTTGTAGATAATCTTATTTTATTTTCTATCTTTATATTTTCTTAACTATTCAACATGTGAAACTATATTACCGAATAATGTAAATTTTAATTTTTTATATTGTTTTATTGGCGATGGTGGGTATAAATATTTAGTACGCACTGCCTTCAAAATTAAAAAAAAAAAAATAATGAAACATTTTTTCAAGCTAGTTTTAAGTTCCATAAAGTAAATAATAATATTATGTAGGTTATTTTTCACATATAAAATCTATTATTTTTTATGACTAAAAACAATAAATTAGTCTATTATTCTTAAATTACGAATATTAGATGATTTAAAATGTATACGACATTTATTCCCAAAAGAATATTTCGTTAAATACCAAATTGAATTAATAAAATACTTAATTAAAATATGTGCGTTATAGTAATTTAAAAATAAGAATATGTAACGTTGTTATTATAATAATAACGAACATAGGCAAAAGTATAATTAGTACCTTTTGTAAAAATGTTAAAAATAATTTTAAATTCTAGTCAATCCATCATATTTTAAGGAATATTTGAGTTCTAAATTCCGAAAGAATATGGCTCTTTATTATACATTTTATGTTATGTCCAATTAATGATATGTTTAAAGATAAATATATTTTTTAAATTTATTTCGCACGCTTATAAATAACAAAAAATATTTATTGAATTATTCAGTGTTGTAAAATAAGTGTAAGTGGGTGTAAATTAATGTTATTTCGATTATAGTTAGATTACCTTAAATTAATTTTATGATTTTATTATTACACTTCTTTTAAAATAACAATTTTAATTATATATTTTTTTTTCAAAACCAAAAAGCAATAATTAATTTATAATTTTTTTGAATGACAATGGTGTTGGAAAAATATATCATAAATATAATCTAGCTTTTATGTAATTTTCAGAAATAACATTAAAAAGACATATACTCTGTATATTTTTGCAACTACATTTGAAACGGACGATTTAAACACTTTTAGAATTGAATAAAAACCATATTCGTCGAATGAGATGAAGTTAAAGGAAAAGTATAGTAAAAGAAATCAGACTATAATAATAGTATGTTTGCTTGACATAGATTTTATAGTGGGATAGTAAAATTTTCCTAGAATAAACGTCAACTAAGTCAGTCGATCATTTGGAAAAAACCGTTTTACGAGAAGGAACATAATATAAGGTAAATACACTATATATAAGTATTTACTAAAATTGTCCAATGAAACAGGTGAAGCGTGTGGTATAGAGGCATTTAATTTATTAGATGAATAGAACGTTTTCGATTTAGTGATGATAATGTGTTTGAAACGTGTGTGTACTTAACAGTTAACAGCTTCTCAGTCCTTCACCATGCCACCACGTTGAAATTTTTCCGATAATACTATATACTTCTTTTAACCACTCGTACGACACTCATTATTTTTATAACTATTAATGTTTACGAATACTTTTTGTACATGAACTATAGTAATTACAAAACAACATTTTATCTTTACTATGTGATTTAATTTTATCTTTAATGTTATTACATTGTTTTTTTAATTTATGCAAAAAAAAAAAATATCATCAAAAACTTTAATATAATTTTCGTATAGTGAACGTCTAACGTTTAAAGAATCACTCGATGAATTCGCTTTATATCGTCGGTTAAATTTTTAAATTAATTTTAAAATGTTATAAATAACTTATCTAAAAATCAAACAAAAGCTATCTGTATAATAAAACAAATTTTACCAGATAGATGAATGTACAAAATCATTTTACGTTACCTCAAAATGTTCAAGTTTAGTTTTCAATTTAAATTAGTCAAAAATAATCGCGGCATCAACATAACTGGATTATAGTTCTGAAAGTTTTACAAAATGAACGATTCTGTAGTCTATAAAAAAGGGTGAAGGTTTTCAGTTCGAATATAATTTATCTGAAGATCATGTGTTCAAATGTAAGCCAGATGAATGTTAGAAATGTTTTGATTACAAAAGTTGGATTGTTTGAATTAATATAAATATATTACAAAAGTGATTTACAAATTTAAATTTACAAATTTAAATATAAAAATATAAAATATTTTGTCAACCTTAAAAATTATACATTAGGTATTCACAAATTTAAATATTTTAGTTCATTGCAATTTTTATTTAAAATAATACGTGATTTATAACTTAATTGGTTCTTTCGTTAGTCGTCCATTAACTAACATCTTTATAGTCACTTTAGTTCCATTTTGAACTTTTTGTAATTATTATATGAATTTATATAAAACTAAAAACAAAAACAATTAGAAATTGTAATTGTAATTGTATCGTCTAGGTTTTCCTCTCAATCGGATTTCACTTTTTCCTTTCACATATGTTTTTTAAAAATATTTTAACAAATGTTGTTCTTCATTAGTGTTTTCAATTATCCAACTTTATTGTACTTCACCAACAGATTAAAATAAAATAATCATTAATAATTAATTAATAATATATGTCTTATTTTCTATAATATTTTTTTTATTTCTATAATATACTTACATACATACCATATTAATGAGAAGAAATAACAGATGGTAAATATCTGGAAAGTAAATCGTTTGCATATATTGTTGAAAGGTCAAGTTCTTGAATTTTTCGAAAGATGTTTTGAGAAAAGTAAAAAAATAACATGTTGAATAATTGAAAATAGAAATGTTTCATTTATGGAATTAATAGCTACCTTTTCAATATCGGTCACTATTTTCGAATTCGCATTCAAACTACATTTACATTATTTTCTGTACACTGTTTAATTATTATTAGAGAAAACATTTATGTTGTCGTGTACCTACTTTTTATCTCTCCAAATCGAAATGATTGTTAAGCCAATTATAATTGAAAATAGTTGATTTATTTGTTTTAATAACTCAAGTAAGTATAACACATATATGTTTAAAAGCCTGAAGGATAAAGATGCTGTGGACTCTGGTACATTTAAGTATGCTGTGCTGATGACTTCCTCATATGTGGTGTCCTCGTTCTTCTTCTCCTGGATACGAAGTTTATAATTTTTTCGCGGTCTCATTGTTGCGCCCTTCGAAAGATTTTTTCGTAAGTGCAATTATGTGGACCAGTCCGATTTTAATGTCTTATCATTATAATTTATAATATATATTATGCTGCATAGGTCATCCCGGTTATTCGTACATTACAGTTTAGTACAAATGATTCGGATTATATTCTTGCACATCATGATTCGTAATGTCGAGTCCAAGAATTCGTAGTTATTGTGAAACAACATATTTCCTAATAGCTCTTAGCATTTATTGTAATTTAGTAGTCCATTATAGCGTATAAAGTTCTTAATTTTTCTCGGTAATCAAGGAAAATGCTAGAGCGATGACTGATGAGTAAATTGTCATCTGTACTTTTTTTTAATCAAAGGATTAAAAACATAAAATTAATAAAAGAGTTTTGGACATACTTTAAAAGTTACATCGCCAACTAGCATTTTAATTTTTGTAAAATCTTACAATTTCTCAATCGTTATTACAATAAATTATCTTTGTTTTATTTTACTAAAAAATTATCATTGTATAGTATATTACATAAATGATAAAGGGGGATTCATTTTTTAAGAAACAGTAATTTTTTTAATTATAAAATAGGTTTTCTTTATCGCTTAAATATTTGTTTTTAACTGACTTTTTACTAATTGAACTAGATACTGTTTTTGAAGTGCCAGCAATTTCTGGTTATTGGTTGGTAAATTTTAATAGCTTTTTTTCATTGGAATTACGTGTGACAATTTTTGATTTTTGTTTAATTTTTTTTCACCTAAATAAATACAAGATCAAACACATGCAGATGTTCAGGTATTGAGTAGTTTTCTTCAAAAATATGTTTACATTCACGAGACTCGATAGTTTTAATTTTAGCATCACACTTAAATGTACACGTCCAATAAAAACATATTTTTAGAATCAGTTTTTCTAATTACATTTTTATCTTTTATACGTATTTACGAAATTGTTTAAACTTATAATAGTTATACCTCCGTGAATACTAATAAGTATAATTTGAATATTTTTTCCACTCATATTAAATTTAATTAAACTAATTTGATACAATAAATTATATGGATAAATTAATTAATTAGTGACACATTTAGAACATATAGAATAAACTAAAATACAACTATGCTATCAACAACATTATTGTGGTCTGAGTAGATTCGATGATAATCAACGATTATTAGATTTATTATGGGAGATACCCTTCAACATCATCAATATCATTGCAATTAATATCTTAAAATATATTACTTCATGATATGTTCAAACACTTTGATCTTTAGTACATAAAACATTTCTAACATAAGAGTATTTGATTAGTTTACATTCGAACACATGACCTTTGGACAGACCTTATTCGAACTGGTAATCCTCTCTCTGTAAAAATATATATGTATAGATAAATACATCTTAACATTTACACAACTAATATCAAGTTAACAGTAGCCTCACTCTACTCTCATGGTACATTAATATTTATATCTGTAATGTATGATTAGTTTTGTTCGCAATATTATAAAAATGTCCAAAATTCTATAAATAGGCAACCTTATAATTTACCGAATCGATAAGTGCCTATATTATCTATTTAAAATTGTATATTATTCATTCAAAAACAGTATTAAGTAATGTATTATATTTTACGAAGTAGGTACATCAAATATACAACATACGTCCGTAAAAATTAGTAACCCTCCCATTAGGTCGTATACGTTTATTGTTATTTGAGTTGTAAACTTGTAACTTAAATATTTAATTGCGTTATTTATTGATATTTGTTGTTTCTATTATAAAAACCGAACCTTTATTTTATCTAAATCTGTTTCTAAAATATGATCAATAATAGGTAACAATTAATTAAATTAATTTCAACAAGGATTTCTTCGCAAGAACAGCATATAACAATAAAACACTTAGGAGTAGTGACACAAAAACATTATACTGAATAAAATAATTAGCTTATTTGAACCTACTACCTAATCTTACATATATTTTATAATATAACCAAAGCAATAGTTGATACTTTTTTTTTTATATATAAATCAATTAATAATGAAATTAATAAATTACGTTAAGTCATTAAATTTTCACTATTCATTAAATATGTAAGTATACATTTGAAAACAATTAAAATTGAAGATAGTATAATGAAATATAAAAAATTGTAAATTTTGTGATGTGTAAAATAAAAAATATGTTAACTAGAGTAATAATGTAAAAACTTTTCACATTTATCAAGTGTTTGAATAATAAGTAGGAATTTATTTTATTTTGATTATTTTATATAACCGTGGGTTATGTGAATAGTCGATACTTTAATTAATACTTGCTATTTATTATATTATACTTCACCGCAAACCTTGTACAATTATATGAACATTTTTATTATTGGAGCATCCCTTCAAAAAGCAAATAGACAGAAATTCAATAGTAATTTTTAAAAACCATAACCGCTGAAATAGTGAATTAAATCCGTTATTCTCATTTAAAATAATCTTGATTAATAAAACAACAAATATTTAGTTTATTATAATATTATATTATTATATATAATATGAAAACTTAATATTATTGATTATAGTTTTTTAAAATAAACATAAAATAAAAAAAAAGACTTTACAGAAAATTTAAGGTCATCGAAGCTTGAATTAAAAAAAATTAGAATGAAAAATATGCAGTGCATACAGCTCTATAAAGGCATGACGAAAAAATGATATTATTGATTATTATTAAATTCATATTAAAACGGTATAATTATAAATAATAACAGTTTTCATAATTTTCACAATTAAAAAAATTTAAATATATAATAATTATTAACCTTTCTTGTGAAAAATATTTATAAGTATCTATTCATTAAATGACTTAAAATTAATGTGGAATAATTGCATAATATTATTATAATTTATAAAACACGTAAATATATCTTGTTATATAAAATAAAAACAGTACCTATTATGAAAATACATTTTTTAAATAACAATTTTTCTTTACTTTTTTTTATTTTTATAGCTAAATACGAAAATGAATCATTTATAGTATGAACTATTATAATAACTTGAAATTTTTAATTGTTATAGCTTTTTTTATTTATATGTCTATAGACTATTTACATTTATATAAATGATCATTAAATAACTAATAAGAATTGCATGATTGAACATTTCTGAAACTATAAAGGTATTCCTGCAGTGTAGTCTTATTTAGGCAAATTAAACTGCATTTAAATTTTACTTAAAACACTCGAATAAAGACTGTAATTAAATCCGCAAAATTATAAAGAAAAAAAATCATTATTTAACACATTTTAACCATAACGCCAGTAAATCGTGCTCGGTTTAATTCATTGAGATTTACATAAAACAAAACAAAGCCATATAAACGTTAAATACATACAAGTTGAGAAGGAATTATACAAACGCCTTGGCTTGGTAAAATGCAACCCATAGTTTCATAAGAACAATATTATCATAATATTTATGGAAAAAAGTCTATGGCAATAAGTACTTAGCTATAGAAGCAACGCATGGTCCTAAATTTGCTGACCATGGTTGAGACACCGCGCTACAATCAGTTCTTTTTCAATATTATCGACGAATTAGTAGCTATTAAAGTAGCTTACGTAGGGTTTTAAAATTGCATGACATTTATTTTCTTGAAATATTTCATTGCAATGAAAAATAAAATATAAATTATTATATCTTAAAGTTTATAATCACGTCAACTTGCAAGTGATAATTTTCAAAAGTTGGTTTATTGTGTGAAACAAAGAAAATATGTATAATAAATAATAATAATAATAATAACCAATAAGGACCCAATTAATAATACAAGTGATAAATATCAAAAATGTATAGTGCATATTTTTGCATATTTACTATTAATATTTTCTGTTTATAATCAATATATTATTTCTAATCAACTATAACCGAATACATTTAAAAAAAGAAAAAGTATTTTTCAATATTTCATTGAAATATTTCAATTGAAACATTTCAAATTTAAAACCCTAAGCTTACGTCTTATATGAGCTATGACGCTAAAATATTATATTAATCCGTAAAGAGTGTTTTGGAGGGGTAAGAACAACAAGTGTGGGGCGGATAGTTATAATACGCAATGTTTTCGTACAATATGCATTCCGATATAGAGTCACCTTTTCCGATTTGGACGAAGAGAGTTAATCTGATGATTCCATCCATATTGAGGTGTAGGAGAGACAGACTCTTGTACATTTTTGCCCACAGACGACATCAAATAGCTTTACGGCTCTGCACGGACAATACGCTCAATCACAATCGTACGAGACGCAATACGCTGCTGTCCATGTTATAACGTAACAAAAACAACAATATAAAATATCACGAGTAAGCAAATAATATTGTAACAGTGCGAATAGTCGATACCTATACACCAGTCGAATTCAATACAACTTATTTTCTCTCGGATGAACTGTGGGTAAATTCAGTATATTATGATATTATATTTTGTACAACAAGAAAAATGTAGTTATATATTTTTATTTTTACCCCCCACTACAATAGTGGTTATTTTTCTTTTTTATAGACATTTTTTCCTACATCATTTTACCGAGTCGTTATAAACATCCTAGGATGAATTACTCTATTGCTTTGATTTCCTCTGGCAGTTATACCTGCTTATTATTTTAAATTTCCGGCACCTATATTTTAGATGTCATGTACCCAAATGGAAATAACAAAGAGCGAATTATTCACAACGCAGTGATGATAAAAATTGACTTCAATTCGGTGTTAAATTATCAAACGTTTGTTTTTCAATCTTCAAATAACTAATATGGATTTATCCCCAAACGATCTGTCTGTAATAATTTAATTATTATAAAAAATATAATCCTTCAGTTTTTGAAGCCAATGCACAAACCGATATTCTCTATACTGAATTTTCAGTCATTTGACTAAGTTATAATCATATAATTCTTATTAAAAAATAAGAGTTGTTTGGAGTTTTTGATTCTTTACTAAATTGGTTTCAATCATTTCTATCTAGACGTTACAAGATTAAAAATCTTAAGTTTAGCTCTAAATAGTTTTATATACAATCAAATATATTTCAAGGAGACACCTGTCAACTCTACTTTTTAATATATTTATAAATGATCTTCTTAATGTTATCAATATTTCTAATATCTTTCTCTTTGCCGACCACGCCAAACCAGTAAAAACTATAAAATTTTAACAAGATTTAGTGCTTATTAATTTACAGTTAGATATTAATAACCTACTTATATGGTGTAATATAAATAATTTAAAAATGTAAATTTATGAAATTGTACTTAATCAAAAATTGTATTAACCTTTAATCCTCTTTTTCTGATTTTAATACCGAGCTTGTTCCTCAACTTAAAGATTTAGATACAATTTTTGATTCTAAATTAAATTTTTCTTCTCATTCTGAAACGATCAAGAATACGCTTCTCGTAACTTGGTATTTATTAAACACACTAGTGGTTCATTCATAGATCCTATTCCCTTAAAAATCCTCTATTGCCCTCTTATCAATCTAAAGTGTTGCCTTCTCATACAGGTAAATAATACGTTAAAACAAAATCTTATGCTAGAATCAATTGAAAATAATTTCTTACGTTTTATATCTTTTAGGATTGAAACACATGATGGTTGTTTTACCACGGGGCATTTGTATCACACCGTCGTTTAACGTTTTGTTGAAAATACGTTAAAATGAATAAAGCACAACATATGAGTGTCGCATCGCAATATTAACGTGTGACATTTCGATAATTGTTGCGTGCACCGTGACTTTACCACACATTAAAAATAGCGTGCGATAAGAAATTTCCTGTTGAAAATATGTTCATGTGTTTCGAGCCTTAAATTCAATATTAACAGTCCTCCCATGTCTCATTATAATAATGTTTTAAATTTTCTTGATATTTTTCTACTCTCTGACCATCGTATATTTTTATTCTCTAAATTTCTTCAAAAACTGATATTAGGTTCAATTGATTGTCATAAACTCATAAAATACTTTTTTATTACTTGTATAATTTTTTTTACACGTTTTATTTTTAACTTTAGCATATGTTTCATAATAATATAATATTACACTGACACTATTACTTTTTATTTGAGTGTAGTTAAAATTAAAACCATTAACCATTTCAAGAGTTTTGAAAAAAAAAATCTGTCACAAAAACAGTATACGTACTATGGCTCATTGCTTGTTCATTTTTTTTGTATACCAATACATGATTGATTGTTATACACACTTGCATGAGATACTATAACCTCAAAATGTCAGAAAGAAAATGTCACTCAATGTCGAGCGGTTTGAAAGGATATAATTACTAAAAGTGCGTATTAAAACATAATAACATGATATAATTGATACAATAACATTTTTAATGTTATTATTTATTATACAAAACCTGGCATTTAGTAATGTCTTTAAGATGTAATTTGATACCAATTTACAAAGTATAACAATGTTTTAAACTTTTAATGTATAATTAATTTTATTATATTACTTATAACAGTTTTAATCTTAGGTTTCATTTTATTTAAATTAATGTATTTTACTAAACTTTGTCCAGTGAGAGGACAGACCGTGGTCCGACGGAAATAGGTTCTTCTACGCATCTCCAAGTGACACCCTGCGCAGAATCGGCGTGTTCTCTGGCTGGTTAGAGAACTACCTACACAAAAGTATACGTATGTACGTAGAATATACGTACTGTCGATTTATTTTATTTATTTTAGCCATAAAAAAAATAAACAAATTGCATGTTCGTTTATTGATTATTTTTATATAAAATAATTTAAAGTTTCATTAATTTTATGTTATAAAAATTATCCTTTTTCCTGTGAAATTATTACGCAGAACACTTTTTTTGTTGAAAATGTTGATTTATTAAATCTAAAAAGTAATTTTGGACATTTTTGATTAATTTAAATTTTATACTAAAGACAACACGTATAAATTAATGACCAATAGATTTGGGAAATGGCTACGATGATTTGAAAATTGGAATTATTAATATAAATTTATTAACATTTTACTAGATATTTTATTAGAACATATTATTTTATAAATAGGTAATCAATGAGTATTATTGCACAGTATAATATAACAATAGTTTAGGTTCAAATATATTATATTTAAAATAATAATAAATTTTTATTTTTAACTTATTGCATTTATAAAGTCAATATTGAATAACTCCTTATGCATTTAAATTATAAGTTTATAGTGAAATCACAAGTATATATTATTTTTTTTAAAGTAATTTTTATTTTAAAAACATAAAATTATTAACTAAAAAATGTGTAGAATATTTTATCAAAATGAATGATGAATGTAAATAATTGAAATGTATTTAGTGGTATTTAATTATTAAAACAGACTGTCCTATCTATATAAAATAATTAATGCAAAGGTATCTTATTCAAATATATATATATATGTGTATAAACTATTTTGTGCAGAAGAAAAAAACACGAGTTTCCAGAAACTTGGTCAATATTAAATGTCATTTAGAAAAAATAAAAAGAGGTACTCTGAAATATTTTATGAAAAGAAGAAGTACCTACTCGTCCGACGTGCTACATAATATTAATTAATAAGAATTAATAATTTAATTTATCTTTTATTGTTTTAAATAATAAAACTTCAAAAACATGAACTAAATATAAACTACTTACTGAAAATACGTATTTCAACAATAACGTTGACATCACCACTGCATGGGAATGTCACGTGTATTAATAATTTTCCTTCGTATGATTCGTAATCGTACCCGTCTTTATTTCCGGAAAATTAAACTATTACCTAAAAAACGTGATATTAAATATAATTATTATTAATTATTTTTATATCCATAGCTATGGAAATAATACTTCTAAATAATCGTGAATACCTACAAACAAAGAACTACTTATAATTGATATAATAGTTAATTTTCATATTTATCGAGAACTTCGCACAAAAGTAATTTTATTATATTAAGTATTGTTCTCTTTGAATTACAGTATGCTATTGAGGATTAGTTTATTAGTAGAACTTACTCTAACGCAACAATACAAACTCAATGACTGTAATGTATATAAGGAACTTTAGAATAAATTCGTAATTATTGACGCTTTTAATTAGACAATAGGGTTAGTTGAAATACGAATGTCACTTAAACATGACAATTTCCATGAAGAAAATGATAATAATTAGGGGATGTTAGCTATTCATCGGATTCAATATAAACTTAAAACGATAATCGATATTTGAATTTTTAGAAATAACATTTTATGGTTGTCCATATATTATACTTAAGTAAAAATTTAAATTACACTATTGACTGACCCAACATTTTTACTTACAATAAGAAATCTTCAAGGTTTTGAAATCAAATAATATCATCACAACGGTCGAGTTAATAATAATTTGGAATAAGAAACCATATTGAGTATTTTGAGTATTTCATGATACATAGGAATATCAGATTCTTTTATTATATTCTTTTTAAAAAGATATTTTTTTAGAGAATAAAAATATATAGTACATATTACAATTTAATATAGACATAAAGTGTTCTGTAATATTTGTCCTCGTCAATACATTTATTTTTCAAATAAATATTTTTGAAATTTCATCTTTAAAATATACAATTTAGCTATTATTTTTTTTTTTTCATATAATATCATTTATTTGTGAAATTATTGTCGCGTTAAGTTATAATAGGTATATGCAGCGGCAAACGATCAACCATTTTAGAAAATCAACCATAAAATAATACATGTATCTTTCAATAATTCTATTTTAATAACAGAATAAAATTATATTGAAATTATATGTAATCAAACTAAATATTATTATTATACATGTCATATATCCAGGGGATTCTTATCTCAATTTTTTCTTTTATGATGAAATTATTTAAATTCCGAGTTGCAACGTCGAAGTATTTTACTCTTAAGGATCATATTTTAAAACAATTCGTTTTGTGCATACAATTTAAGGAATGGTCTATGAGACGATACTAGTTATTTTTTCAAAATTAGAATTATTTTTTTCCCCTAAAAATTGTTAAGTCGACGATTTTTTTGTAAAAGGTGCATTTTATATTATTTTTTCCGGAGAGGCAATCATTTTGGATAGGTGTCAATGTTACGTATACCTAACCATACAAGCCAGTAAGCATCAGGCGGTAGTCTCAATGCATTAAACATTTCGAAACCGTCGAAAATAACTTTATCTACATACACTATAATACTGGCAACGAATTGTACACGTGGCGTTTAGACAAAAGGGTAGTCGGCATCTGTATATAGTCGGTTTCATCATTGCGAGTATGGCGCGGTCAACCGAAGGGTGACGCGTAAAATATCTGACGGTGGCGATGTAAATGGTCGACGATTTGCGCGTCGTTGTTCGATGACACGTGTGATATGCACTCATATTGATCACCGCTGTCGTCGCGGATACCGTTTGCATTCCAATCGGACTGTAGATCAATAGTGGTAGTTATAGATCATATTGTTTTTTACCTTAACTGCGCGATTTCACGAATTCACCATTCGCCCCAATTTAACAACGCATATGTTAAAATGTTGATTTTAAGTATACCTATTTGAGGACTATATTTTTGAGAACACGATTATGTATGTATTTGTCTGTTCATTTTTGTTGTTGCATATTCTTTAAAATGTATGGTTTTACGATTTTTTAAATGCGTACTGTTTATTAGCTATTATACGTTTACAAGTTAATTTTTCTTTGTTTGTTTTCCAACATTGACTCAGTCTAATACTATACTATTTACAATAAAAATTATATATAAATCAATTCTTTGAGACTTGAAGGATTTAACCCCTATAGGTTGTTAAATGGAAGGTCATATATGAATTTAGTTTTGGCTCATGAAAATCCAATAATTTTTATTTAAATGTTAGCCATTAGTTAATTATTATTATTTTTGTTATTAGTAGAAAAATGACATTTACATTTCTTTACAAATATATTTAAAAAATAAAAATAAAAACTTATGAAAATAACTATAATAATAACTTTTAAGATTATATGATTTACAATCGTGATTTGCTTACTTAATTTTAGACATATCTTTTTATGTAAACACATAAAAGAAAGGCTAATACTAATCTTAACGATATTAAATTTAAGTCTGGTTTTTATTGAATCGGTTTTTAGTTTTTTGTGTTACCATAACAAATATTTCCAGCATTAAGAAGTGGAAAATTATAGAATGAATCATTGTAATTTTGTTTGTATAATATATTTCAGCAGTAGCAAAATGGAAAACGATAAAAAGATTATTACCGGGTGAAATAAGTTAGGTAATACAGCTAGTAACTATGCAAGAAGTACTATTCTTTTGGTTTTTTTAGACGCTTAAACACGCTATTTAGTAGTCAGAAATTGCTGAGAGTTGTTTCTATATTATATAATATGTATATTGTATATACTTAAGTATATTATTACACTTTGAGTGTTCGTCGATATCGCAACGTTCATCACGTCGTTATGAAAAATATCATAAATAAAAACACTACAGATAACCGTAAAATTTATGGTATAATCATTTTCGTGTTCATATTTGTTATAATTCAAATAATAATAACCATCTACGTATGAAAATCGTCCTCAAGATTTATCGTTATTACGAGTATATTTTAAACTACACCATGTCCTATATTCTTTCCTAAAGCCTCTTTTCTTTTAAGACAATGGGGCTTATAAAAATAATATATCTAGTTTGTGTTGTATATTTATTTTAATATGTTTTTAATTGAAATATTTATTTCTTCTAGATATTGTTTTTTTTTTTTTTGAAATTACTAAAATATTTTTAAAATCATAATTAATATAATAATAATGTATTTTAAAATTGCCTTAAATAAATTAAAAAATAAAAATACAGTAATATCAATATTTTGGTTATTTTTGGTTTCAAATGATTAACAATTAATTTAACACAAAATAATACTTAACAAAACTACATTTATTAATTATTTGAATTTTTTTTAAATAAATAATATATATTTAGGGTTTTCATGAATTTTACAACTACAAATTTGTATGCACATACAATTTTAACTTTTAATTATATAATTAATAAAAACATTGAAACTATATAAGAGGAGTTGCTATTTTTTAATTTTTCGTTTCAAGTACATTAAATAATTTGAAACGTTTTTACTCAATTAGACATGACTACTATTATTATTATTATTTATAATTATATTATACTTTTTATATAATTAAACATTAATTGTATCATTGTTAATTTAAAACTGTATAAACATTATACATAAATAATAAAATATATTATTTTTATTCATTCTATGAGTGTTATTCTCATAATTGCGTTCAACTTACAAGCCTTTTAGAACTTAATTAATAATGAAACACTTAAGTAAAAATATTTCATGTTCATAAATTGTCTTTCTAATTCCTAATATCCTAATATAATACGACGTGGACATATGATTTTATTAAAAAACATGTAGATATTAATAAAGAATAATAATAATAATAATTTGTGTTTTTCCAATATCATCATATAAATTTTGCAACACATTTTTAGAACTATAAACTTAGGTTTCAATAATTCATTATACTTATACACATGTTCATAATAATAAATAAATATACAAAATATTTCAATAATAACACAATAACACAGTTCTGTTGAGTTATAGATTTTTTTCTTTGTCATGCAAACAGATTGTATATAATAATATTTTTATAAAAATAAACGTACAGAGAAAATCATACAAAGGAATATTCAAGGTGTCTACCTTATCGTTATTAGATGATAAAAAGAAAAAAACTAAAGACGTCTTACAATCGAGTTAATTTTATAGTATAGAAACTATATTATAGATAGTTCGTTGAAATAATAAAATAATGGTCTCTGTAGTATTAATATAAAAGAATATTATGTTTATTAATTACTATAGGTATTTATTCACGCTTCTAAACATCTAGTTAATAAAATAATTATTTTAATTGGACATATTCACTTGTATTGTATGCATATAAGCAGCTTATTGATTGAAGAATCGAGAATTAGGATATTAACGATACGAAAATGTTTTTTAAAATATTAATATATGGCGATTTTAAAATACAAAACAGATGTTTATGAATCTAGCTAACGGTTTTTAGTTCTTATAAATATTCAACATCTAAACATTTAATTTTTTTTTTGTTTATAAATCGGACGATAAAAAAGTCTTAGTTTGTTTCGTGGTGGTATGAGGTTTTATCCGCAATGAATTTTAATGCATTGTTTTGTTTACGTTAAAGCTAAACATATATAAATAATTTGTAAATTTAAGAAAGGGATAATGTAGTGGAAAAATAAATGTTATTACAGTTATTATTTGAGATTTGAAGCGTTAGCAAATTTGACTCATTTGTTATGTATATTAAAGTAAACACTACAAACACTATTCAAGAGATACATTTTTTCATCTATATTCATAATCTGAGTAATAACATAATTTAATAAATAATAATAGAAAATCAGATTAATGTAATATTTAAAAAATATTTTTGAATATACCTACTCGAAAAATAAATACAATAAAATAACGTAAAGAGGCAACAATAACTCCGTTTCTAACGACGGCTTTTCGACAACAAAAAATAAATACGATTGGAATATTAATTTCGAAGCAAATTAATAATTCTTGTCGTTAATATTATATCACTCCTATAAGAAACTTTAGTTTAGTCTTGCAAATAAATCTGACATAATTGTTTTGAGTTATTTTTAATTTTTGGAGATTACATTTGTATTATACATTTTGATATTTCTTGGCACCTGATACTTCTGAATTGTTTTTCAGTAATTCCCCACGATTTAATTCACTATAATTTTCTCTGATTAAATTTATAAATTATTTTGTTGTTATAAAATTGGTTCGTAAATATGTTGAACAAAAGCGTACACATATATGTTAAGATTATATATTGCTGGACGAAAGAGGACACGAGTGCCGGATCATTAAAAATGTAATTCCTTCCTACATCCATATTTCTATAATGCAGTCATAAAGATATGTTATCCAACAGTATCATGATTTTCATTTTATTCTACCATGAAAACATTAACTGTACAAAGAAATGGCATTAAGGTTTTCCGCCTAATCTTCATTTCTAATGCTTTTATGAGTAATGTTTTACAAAATATATTAAAATTATAATATACTGTTATTTAACATAACTTATGCAAAAACATATAATATTCATGCAAACACAATATATAGACTTAATTCATCATAAAACTCAAATAAATGTAAAATGTATTAAACTTTGAATAATATTCTGACAAAATATTATAATTTATGTATACCGAAGTAAAGAATTAATATTTTAGATTAAAAAAATATTTATGAGTATAAATATATTTTATATGAAAAGATGTTGATGCTTGAAAAATATAAATCAAACTGGCTTATCACTTATTTCTAATCTCAAAAAATGGTAAATAATTATCTAAAAAACACCTTGTTTCTATATGACTTGATAAGATTAAATATAAAGCGAAATCTAAGTAAATTAAAAATCATAAAAGTAATAAATATTATTTCAATATCAATAAAAGGAATAAAAGAAATTGTTAGTTAAAAGTTTTCTGATGTAAAGACATTTTTTTATAACCAAGATGAAATTGGTTTGTTATTGAAATATATTACCAAATATTTTATGCCTCATCGGGAATAAAAGATAAATAATTACGTAGTGTTATTAATAATCATTACATACACCAAACGTCCATATCTACCATTTCTAATTTTAGTTAGAACTAAATATTTTGACAATAATTATAATTGGTTTCCGAGTATAGGACGTTAGTGGAGTATTAAAGATGTACACAGCTTATGCAAATTACATGTCTTAAGAACGAGATATTACGCTTGAACCTCTTAAATATGCAAAGTCAAAATATGGTTTATGAAATCAGTTCGATAGGAAATGCCTACATTTTATAAGCTATGGTGCATATGTTGAGCATTAATATGCAAATACATACATTTCCGGTTCCTAAGTACTACATAACAAACAGCTTTTATAAGTATAAGTCTAGTACATATATTATATCATAGTTATTCGAATATCCGACAGCTGATTGATTCAAGTTTTTCAACGGGCGTCAAACAGAAATGGTCCATTAACAATTCTTTATGGTTCTATAATATTTTCTTGTGCGAATATTTCTCTGCATATTATCGTTTATTGTTTGTCCTTCAGCATATTATCAGGGTTAGATAAAACCATTATTCCGTCTAAACAGTTAACCGCTATGATATAAATTATCGACTGTGCGATTTTGAAACGTAGTATTGTTTGATTTATCATTATAATTTAAGCCTTGCGATAAACATCTTTATAAATGTCAATGTTTTTGGTACAATATACTATATACTCACTGTATACTGTACATTTATAACAGATTCATCGTAGATTATACGAATACGAATTACAATATTTAGCGGTTTCACAAAAACTCATTTTTTTTTACACATCGTGTTTTTGGCATATTCTATACATTTAATAACGAAATTTCTTTGATCGCGTTGATAATTTAATAAAATACTTATAACACGATAGTACACAAGTTTTATACTTGAATTCACGAATGAAAGTAATATTAGGTATATATTTGTGAAAATAGAATGTAACCATAGACTATAAGCCAAAGCCAAGGTAATGCACTAATGCAACTCATAGTTTCGGCGAACTTAAGTTCAATAAGAATAATAAATAAAACTACTTATTGGAAAAAATACATACTACATAGGTATATGAATCTATGGATATGTTAATCGAAATACACTCAGTGTAATAACAAATTATTATTAATAATATAACTGATACAATTCAATTATATTATAGGTTGAAATTATGATAAAATATTTAATACAAAACGAAGAAATAAAATGTAGTAGATAATATAATATTACCAATATCATCAACGATTAATGTAAATATATTTTAACGATTTATAGTTAATCAATCAAGACACTATTTAATAATTGTTGAGATTATAGAGACTAAAGGTTTTTATCAATTTGACTAATAAAAAAAAATATAATCAGATGAAAAATAATGTTAATTTTAAGTATTCATTAAATCGTTTCGTCACAATGAGTGTTTATATACATATTCATTATGCAATGTGAATCTATCTTAGTCATAACACTTTTCTAAACAACCTTTTCCAATTAAACAATTCTGGATATTGTTTCACATTTTCAAGTAAGCTATTGAACTGATTAAAAAGCCTTTTTTATAAAATATGTTTACTGGAATAATATTATTTATTTTTTTTATTTTTTATTTATTAAATCTTAAAAAGTTTTAGAATATACATGCTATTACAAGTGTATTTACATATTTAATTAATTACAAATTTGGTGTGTTTGTGGTAGCTTTAAGTTTGATCTTCATCTTCATTGACGTCTGACAGAAGAAGGTCTTGTGGTAAACGATATAATTTAAAATTATATATCATCTACGCTAAAAATATTGTATAATATGTATAATTGTAAGCTGTAATACGTTAAGGTGTAATGTATCTTAATAATATGTGTAATGACTGTTGAATATGTCTCATTACTGAAATAGGTTTTGATTACAAGTGTAGGTATGTAACAAATAACGCTCTCGTAGTTTCGTTGTAATATGATTTAGTGTATTTCAGTATTTGTGTAATCCAAGCATTAAAAACTAAAATATAAATGCATAGGTAACATTAAAATTAATATATTTTAAATTTTATGTAATATATATTTATTTTAATTTTGATATTAACTATAGTTTGAGTTATAGTCATTAAATAAATACTATATAAATTTATAATAATACGTTATAGATACATTATTCTAATTCAATTATGGAATAATATATATATTTGTTAATATTACATTGGTAAACAGTTGTAACAATATTGGGCTAATCGACTATACTTTATATAATTGACTTAATAATTTACGAAAAAACAAATATTAATACTGTGATATATGCATTTCAATTGAATTTGATTAAAAATTAAATTAAATTTCACTGTGTTGTTTATATTTCAATAAATAAATACGATATCGTGTTTTATATTATAACAGTGTTATTGAATATTTGAATTAGACTTAAAATTCACTCAGATATAATAAAATAACAATTTGTTCATTGTATTCGATTAAGTGTTGGAAAACTATTTTAAATTTCCATTTAGTTTATTTGTTAAGAATAGTTCAAAAAAGTGTAACATAAGTCTCATTAAATAAATATGAATAAAATATGACATCCCAAACATACGGTACCTAATTTAGATAACTC
Organism: Rhopalosiphum padi; assembly: GCF_020882245.1. Lineage (NCBI taxonomy): Eukaryota > Metazoa > Arthropoda > Insecta > Hemiptera > Aphididae > Rhopalosiphum > Rhopalosiphum padi. The sequence continues at coordinate 37,505,346 of NC_083598.1, forward strand.
AAAAAGGATGTGGTTAATAAAAGTTGTATGAAGTTGTATTGTTATAGTTAAATTAATTAAGATAAAATATACTTGCAATATCAATTATATAACCATAAAATTACATTTTATAAAACAAACTAAAAGACTGTAGAGGTTTCGTTTAAAAAAGCAGGTGATATTGAGGAAAAAAATAATAGTAGGTATCTATACCTCACAGTAATTATAATTAACGTCACTGGAAGCGGTAGAATTTGTTACAGGACATTTACTTTAAAATATCTACATTACTCAACTTAAAATATTATTTCAACATTGTATACAGTGACTTAAATAAAAAACAGAGCTGAAAAAATGATTTTATAAAATGTTTCTAAATAAGTAGAATAACGCATGTTTCTTATATTATTGAACCATAGTCCAGAATACGTCTTTATCGATTTATTATAGTATAAAGAATAGAATATACGTTAGATAGTATAAATACACCATAAAAAGAGACGGGGTTGGGTATTGAAAATCGAGTTGAATTCAGAATGTATTTGTAGATAGAAAATCGAAAGATAAATATAAATGAAATAACTGCAACACATAAAACGTCAATCGATTAAAAAAAAAAAAAAAAATTGCAGACAATATTTTTCGAATAACTTCTAAATAGTTATAGCCTATAGGTAAGTCTAAACTTATATTATGGACATAGTCGATAGTTGTCATTTAAAAAAATATTTTTGCTATTAAATTATCACAGATATAAATTATATAATAATCTAAATACGGATCATATAACAAATATACACGCACAGAATAAAATACACGATCCTATTTGTATTGTAAATAATATTCGTTGCAAGTGGCGGTAATAGAGTTGTAAAATTAAATAAAAAGTGTCGTTGGTATAATGCATTTTTTTTCGTTTGGAGAAAGTATGAAATATATTGACAATAACTAAATCTAGCATTTATCCATGTAATATGAAATAATAAAACGTGAATTATTTCTGTTTAGAATAATATGCTTATACATGCAATAACAATTTAATCAAATGTATAATAAATTTACCCCAATAATTTCCAAACTATTAAATTAAGTGAAAGATAAAGACCTATTTCATAATTTTGAAAGAGATGAAAACAAGTTATTTTTGTGTAGGTATCTAAGCTAAATCACTGATTTTGTGAAATTAAAGTTAAAGATTTATATAATTTATTAGTACGTAATATCTATAACTGTTTATACTACTTTAATATAAATATACCATAGGCCGTCATTTCTTCGCGTTTTTATAGTTAAAATGTGTAATATATTAGGTATACAATAATATGAGTACATACTTACTCAAGATATATAAAATCTATATATATGCCATGTACATAGGCGTCACTAATCACTATAATGGATATCGAGATGAATACCATATTTTTTTTGAGATAACAAGGGTACCTGCCTATCGTTTTCCTACCACAAAAAAAAATATTAAATTAGAAAATAATACTAACTAAATGGAATTGAAATATTCGACCAAATTACAAATAATAAGATAAAATTATTCGTTAACTTTTAACAGCTTGAATTATTTTCTTACAAGAGTGCAATAAGTATTCAAGCAAGCATGTTAAACTAGGCGTTCACGAGATACGTGTGAACATAGACTCTTTTTTGACGGACTGCGACCACTAGGATCATTAGAAAATTAATTGAAAACAAAGAGAAATATTATGTATAATGTAGATGTAAATACTCTCCTATTAGCGACAATCGTTATAGATTTTTATAAGACGTTTTATTTTTGTATTTTATTTAATATTTCAAGTCCAATTGATAATTATTTACGTTTGACATGTAACATGCAGTTATACCTACACAAAATGCGTAGTTTTTATTTATATTTAAAAATTTAAAAATGTACATAGTTTAAATATTGATAATATTATAACGGTGTAGAATTAGATGTAATTAAATAATATAAATCGTCAAGTATACGATTACAGATATTAGCGAACAACAATTTCTTTTAACTTTCAAAAGTATACAAATCGTAATGTTTTTGTAGACAAGTTTTTTTTCTACCTTAGAATTCTGACTATTGTGAAGCCCGTGCAAGCATATATATATATATATATATATATATATGTACAAACGAATAATCTTATGATCACAGTAGAAATAATACGTTATAATATGTCATTAAAAGTATTTTATGGAAACGCCATCTCGTCTATGAAATGTTGATAAAACACGCGCGCGCGACACTTCGCTTGCGTGAATAATAATCTCCGGAGTTCTTCGCAAACACGCATTACGTGGATCCCCGTGAATATGTAGTTGCTGATTATTTCGGCCGTAAACCGCGTACATATTATTATAATATACCCTGAATCTATGCCCCGGAGTTGACAGTGTCGCGATATAAGACAATACATGTTTATTTCTGGATAAAATGAGTGATGGTCCTAACAACGCCATTATAAAGTTATAGTGATGGTGACAGCAGTGACGGTTGTATACAATTTCCAAGAACAGGGGACGAATCGGAATATTCTGCTAGCCCTTCTAATATGGTTAGAATTTCAATATTAACTGCCTCTTAAACAATAGGCACCTATAATAATGTGTCTCCGTATTATTATCATTATATACAATATAAAATGATAACAAAAAAAAAAATAACAAAATTTAAATAATAGAAAACTGCAGACAATTGATAATAATTAATAATATCATCCTCACTATTAATTGAATAAACTGAAAGACGTTTTATAGAAGGTCTTATATATATTATACGATGTATAGGGTAGAATAAAAATATCTACAAAAAAAACTACGTTTTGTATATTTTTTGAAAGTAAAAATATTGTATCATATAACAATGTCACATTCAAATTTACATTTCAATGTGTCAGACCATTGTAATACACCATGCAATATATTAATATGCAAACAAATAGATAAATATTTTATTTTAATTCCCACAGAAACTAGTTTAAAAATATTTTAGGTAAAACTTAGTAGGTAATTACTATTAATTTTTACAATTTTTCTATATTCTCCGAGAATAAAGAGAAATAAAAAAAATGTTTCTCGATGTGCATTCAAGCATTCGCCTGCATTGCAAACCGTTAAATTACATTTTTATGGATTAATTAGTAGTTGTGCTATGAAAGGTGTTAAATTATTTTAATTTCAAATTTTTGTTCTTAAAATTGTCTACGTTTGTTAAAGAAATGTTTGCTTGTTAAATCGGTAACACAAGTATGACATTTAAGAGGGTTACTTATTATACTATCATTAAACCACATGTCAGTCTTGTCTGTTCAATTCCAGATCGTTTATATTTTTTCTTTAGAATATTATCGTTTGTATAAAATAATAATATATAATAAATTATACTGTGTGTATTTATATTTTTATGTATAAAATGAAAAATGTTTAAATTTTGAAATAGCCGCTATTATACTTCAATTATTGATGATTTATTTATATTTTCATAATTGACATTTTACTTAATAACGGTTTCGTATGTATTCTTGTATCCAGTAAATATATAATAAATTATCACGAATGTTGTGAATATTAAACATATTTTTTTTTTACATTTTTTAAATATAACTAAAAACAGTCAATTTGGGAAAATTTACGTTTATAATAAATTAATAAATAACATCATTATTTAACTAGGGACTATAATAATTAGGTATTGAAGTATGTAAATGCAATGTTATTTTAAATAATAGCCACAAAAACATTGCCTAAATTGGGTAAAGTATAGTTAATCGCTCTGCTGTATAGTAGGTGATAAGTGTACCTCATTATTAAAAAGTAACGTATTTGTTAAATTTAAATTTAATTATTATAATTCTGAGCGGAAAAATAACGGTAGGTTGAATTATTGTTTTGGCGAAAACATTGCATTAAAATGTGATTGTGTATAAAAATATAATATACGTAAAAGTTTTAAGTACCAACGAACACTATTTTCAAATTAAAACAAAATAACTAAAATCGTTATTCTTCGTTTATATTTTTAATTTCTTCTAAATTTTAACTCAATATATCTATAAATAAAAACCGTGTTCATATATTTTTTTGGTTACAGTATGAACTAATTATGAGAAATCTTGCATTACATTTTTAAACTTTAGCTATACCTAAACATTAAACATTTTATAGATTTTTAATTACAAAATTATAGCTATAATAAAAATGTCAACATTTTTGATTGATATATATATATTTATATAAATAGGTACTTTACAATAGTTTAATATAAGTCTGTTGAATGTATTAAAGTTTATTTGTATTTTACTACAATTAGAACAGGTTAAGTTTTTATATCTAATAGAACTTAGAATAATAGTTGTTGGTAAAAATTTAAAATTTATCGCATCCGTTTAAACATTAATTGTATGTTAGTTATTATGTATTTAATAAGCTCTACATTTAAGTGATAAAATATGATTGGTATCATAAAATTATTTGTTATTTTCATAGACATAGAAAATAACTTAGTTTGTGAATTTTTAATACATTTTGATATATTTTTCAATTTTTGGAAACTAAAATTAAAAAAAAAAATGGTTATTTTAAAAATTACAAATATTTTTAATATTTAATTTATTTTAGTTTTTAAATATATTTCAATTAAACTAAAATTTTCCTATAGCTTTTTGTTCAAGAAACTTTCATTAAGATTTAGTTATTGATTTTCCACAGTTATACATAAAATGACTCATGGAAAATTTGGGACAATCTGTATATTAATTACTAAATATAATACCAATTAACAAAACACGTTATATATAAATGCTAAATTTGACGTTTAATCGACGACAAGAATGTTATTGATGTGCATATGGTTCTGTGATACTCGGGATTATGTCATGAATAATTCCACTGACCGTGCCAGACATTTATATACAGAATATATATAATACTTGGGTGTCTCAATAATTCCTCGTGTAGCCAGACCGATTTACTTTGGCTATCAATACGGAAAACATAATAATATGTTTGCAAAGCTAATTTCACGTTCATTTGATCGCGATTTTCTCAGATAACCCAAGTTCGTGATAAATATTACCTACTATCAATCGTTATTCTCCGGGTGCCCGTGTAGCACACCCGGGAGTCGAGATTTTTTATCAGAGTCCTTTCCCTATCCTATCACCATTTATCAGTGATAATATAAATCATCATGGGTTTGTTAGATATCTTTACAGGCAGACGTCATGATGGTCTGTTTTAACCAAAACGATTCATCCTATTTCTTTGTGGCTCTAACTCGGGTCGGGTCGATTTCACATTATATTATGTTACGAGTCTTCGTTATCTGTAGAGCTCAAGGAATATTTTATCCAATATACGATTTTCCATATTATTTACAGTATATTTTTGTTATATAATTTAAGGAACATAATTTATTTTCTATTAGCTCTTCCATCTGTAATCGAAAAGACTTATTCAGCTATTGGCTATTCAATGCTTATACCACATCACATCGGATGAACGTAACTACAGTTAATCTAAGTAATTCGCATTCCTCTAATCTTATAAATATAAGAACATACATAGTATACTCGCCTTTCAGTAAGCTAATTCAACTGTAAATTTTATGCTAATGATCATTCAGAATTTGAATGGTACGTTTTGTTCTAAATCTAAAGTAATGTAAATCGTCAAAAATAGTTTAATAAATATTTTTTTACAGCTGTGATTTTAAACACCACACCTACAGCTGTCAGCTATTAATTACAAAATATATATACTTTACTTTATATTATGTTATTAAACGGAATACAAATTATCACTGTTTCATAATAAAATTGCTCCAGGTATTAAATTGTTAAGCCATTTATAGAACTGATGATTTATTAAAATGTTTCTTATTAAAACGATAAATATGTCTTTACCTTTTATATTATCAAACTTCTGTACACACGTTTTAAACAAATAATTTATTTTACACCTTTAGAACAAATTGAACGCACTCATAACCTACTAGTAGCATGTGCTTGCCACTTAGATTTGAATTACTTATTTTACTAGCATCGTTCGATAAATGTTTGCTACTTTCTTAGTTTTTTCGTATACATACCTACACACAATCTGTGCAATAAAATGTAATACATTATAAACTGCGTTAATCCAAAAATGCTATAAAAAAAATCTCAACATTATTCAGTACCTACTGAACAAAACATTTTGTGAAATTTTTATTTAACCAAAAAAAAACAATGTACCCTTTCATAAAATGTGAAAAAAAATTGTTTCTATAACCATGTTCTGCAGTTATGCTACTCCAGAACTATTAATAACCAATAATATTAAATTCTAAATTTAACTAGGCAGTTACTACTTACAATGTTATGTGATTTATTTTATACAATATTATGCAACCAATAAATAAATTCGTATTCCATTACTAACTCGTGAAAATAATTTTACTATTCGCGTTTTTAGTAGCAGACTCGGTCCCTAATCTGGATGGGTAGTTGCTAAAGTATGATCGCAACTCGGACCCCGACCTGAATCTGGTACATTAAACTAAAAACAACATATCAAAATAATAGATTCGTTATTGATCAATATTATTTAAAATAATATACGATATTAGTCTCCCAATATTCAAGCGTATATTAACAAAATAAAATAATGCAAGCGACGACGTTTGTATGTGGTAGTATATTTAGTGCTCATTTGATAACTACGGGACGCATGTGGGCGAGAAAATTTATTAGTGCGATGTGTACGACAAGTTGTTCGTAATTAATAGTAATCTGATGAGTCACAGATGTACACAGAAGAGAAACCACGTGATGTACGTGGCATGCAATTTGTAAATACGAGTTTCACCATCGTAGTTTCACCTACACGTATTACTGGTGGTTGCATACAATATGGACGTAAAGTCATGATACCTGAAGATGAACAAGCTCCGCATCAGAAGCCGATGTTTTGTAAGCTTGTCGAAAAATGTCACGACGTGGTTCGATGTATGATGAAATCTTATATTAGATGCTTATATTACTGTAAACTATATTTGATCGATAACCGGAAGTCTTGCCAGATTAATAATATAAGTTAGTTATAGGAAGTATTTTGCGAAAGAAGTATCGCAAAAGAATTCCCGCGGCGCCAACGGTTTAAAAACGAAAAAAAAGTTATAGGACATATCTTAATCTTACTCACATGTGTATGTGACGGCAAATGATGATATTTTACTATAGGTATGATAAATGTAATAAATAATAAATATAAAACGTTGTTTCGTGTGTTCAATTTTATATTCTGATCCGATAATATTGGCTTTACAACAATGTGTGCTCTTCCTTAACTTTTACCTTTTGGAGCAGTATTCATGCTTCAGTCTTAAAAGTTAGAAGTTGTTTCCAGAACTACATTATATTTTTTTATAACCATGAGGGATGAGTAGTAATGAATACATTAAATTGAATTTCTATGATTATAGTATCAAACACAACAAAATTAATCTTAACGCAGACGATCTATTTTCTTATACTTTTTCTCAGTTTTAAAATATCGAGTTTATTTATCGGTGAATAAATGTATTTAATAGATAAACTTCACATCAAAATAACAATATCTGTCAAGTCAAAATTATTTTCCGAATAACTATTCTCAGATTTATTTAGGTAGTAATAATAATATGTATTAGTAGTTGAGTATTTTAGAACAATTTGTACAGATCAATTTCATTATAATTATTTTAAATTTATGAACAGTGATATCATTAAACCACTCCAAACCGAGATTCTATTACTATTACATATTGTATTTTTTTTATGTTACATTTTAATAGAAATAACTATAGGTAATAATTAGGAAAAAGATTTCAAGCATTTGCATATTTGTCTGGCGCAATTGTAAAAAATACAAGAGTATAACTCAGTTCTATTAACTAGAAAAAAAATGTATTTCATGTTATTGAAAATAAATCCAAATCTGTAATTTTATATTGCATATTATTCATGTTTATTAGATTTTTGAGATATATTATGTAGGTTTTTAAATTATAAAATTAAATTGAATGTATTGTCATTTTATCTTTAAATATTTATAATATTGTAAGATTATAAATAATTAAATACAATTGTTTGAAATTCAATATCTAAATACTGTAAAATGATCTACTTCGGAATAAAAAATAAAAATGAATGTTATTGTTATTCAAAAATAAAAAAACTTGAAAGATCGATAACGGTAAATAATAGTAAAATTAATATAATTTATATTCCATAACTGACACTTTGTAAATATTATATAACATTAAATTAAGAAGAAATAAAATATTTTTAAAAAGCCTAATTTTAATATTCATAATTTTTAAAATAATAGTTTATCTGTCTTACTGGTTGGCTCAGTACAAAAGAAAAATACGCTTGTTGGTATGAACACACTAAAAGTATGGTGTATTAAGGTGACATAAAGTTAGCTTGTATAATGAAATAAAAATACAATATGGCGCTGAGCCGCGTTATATACACCATAATCCGTTCGGATGCGTGTGGCAACAACCTTATGGTATATGTGATCGTCGAACGTTTTTTTTAAGATGGGACGGGAAACGTGACAGCAGATGGAGCGAGTGGGCCGAACGATTGCGCGGTAGAAATGAGACAGTGTGACAGGCCGCTGATAGCCGGTCGTCTCATACAACATCGCCCCACGCCTATTCGATCGCAGCATGTTGGTTGGAGGTATACATTGTCGTCGGCGTAATGCGCGCGCAATGACAAGAAAACGGTCGTGGTAGTGACCGCGTAAGAGTGCAGTGCACCATGTTAAGATTTACTAGTTTTTTTTTATTTTTAAGTGTACCTGACAGAGTCATCATCTTATTGGTAATATTATTTTACATTTTAGCAGTTTAACAATTGATAATGCATAATTATACAAATTATTTATAACATATGACTATATAAGTGCCTATATTATAATATGATATATAAAAAAATTGTATAGAAACATAAAAATAAAAATAAATTATATAGGAGGTGTATTACTGGTGTTGGGACAGGACATCGTGAGAACGTCTATGCTTGAGTCGTCGGAGGGTAGGCTTATCACCGAGTTTAAAATATTTCGCGCTTTTTGCATTTTTAAGTTGGCTAAAGAAATTAACCTTGAGATTTTATATGTAGTCTTTAATTGTTGCGGAATATTTACTAGTAATGCAGACGTGTACTTAATATTATTAAAGACGGATTTTTAAAAATGTTTATATTATTTATTTTATTGTTATATTATATTAACTTATTTAGTATTTTTAGTTGTTTTAAAAAATAGATCAAAGATAACGTACCTACAAAATAAAAATAAATATCTTGCGGTATTAATGTGTCAAAAAAATGTCTTACATGCAGTTACGGTGCTATTTTTTAAAATAACGGCGATTGGTGCGTCACAGTTATGGTTTTTTCATTATAATATATTCTAAACGACTGAAGTTCGAAACGATTATATTTTATTTTCGTAAAAGACAAAACTGCCAAAAATAAAATCAGCCATTCAGATTAATAACAATACAAAAAACTTTCAGTTGTCAATATTCATGACACCATACTGAAAGTTTTTGGACAGATGTCGTTACAACAATTTAAATAGTGCTCATTTTCTCATGATTTACATTTAATAAGTTTATCTTCCTTAAAAAAGAAAAAAAAACAATCTAGAAGAAATATTGCAAATCCTATGATTTTTTTTATTTTAATTTCTAACCATCATAGAATCACAAACTTCTGAAAAACCAAAAAAACCCATTTTTACCTATTCTGTCATTATTATTATATATTTGTTTTAAAACAAATAAGTGGAGTCGTAAAGTATCTTAAAGACAAGTTCCCTGCATTTGACCAGGATTCAATTTTAAGGTAAAACAAACTATTAATACAAAATAAACACAAAAATTCATACAGAACATTCATTGAAGATTGAATATACTATATTATTTAGGCATGCGCCATGGATAATGCAGTAACTCAATGTATACATATTTCCAATAAAATCGAATTAAGTTTAAACTATAATTATTTTTTCTTAAATTTTTGATTTTATTGAAACTTAGACAATTTTTTATTTGTTTGGTAATAAAATATGCATTTAAGTACATTTTTGACATTTTCAGTTATATGAAAAATCAAGATATTCTTTTATATTTTTTTCATTATAACTTCGTTTTAAATCAGAGAAACTAATTTCGTAAATTAGTATTTTGTGTATTATTTAAAATTAAGTCTATGTAACATCTTTAGTATAATTTTATATAATATATTATAATTTACGTTTTAAAATAATTATATGGTCGATTCATAATTTACATATTTGTTGTTTTATTCATAGCTCATGTTAATAATATTCTTGTTAATATTATGAAAGTTTGATAATAATTATATAGTGCCCTAAAGACTTATTTTGTCAACAAATGAAATTCACTGTTATAATTTAAACAGTAATTAAATCAACATTAAATAATTAGTTTTGTTAATAACCATTGAATGAATACAAATACGATTAATATATTATATTATTGTATGTAAAAGAATAAAAAGTTCATTAAATATTATACATTCAGAAATCAAATGGATTTATTGTTTACCATTTATATCATCAACATAATATACTAATAAGTGATACGTATTTAATGATTTTAATCGAACATAATAATTATCATACTATAAGTGGAGCTTTTATTTCTATAAACAATGTTATTGGTAAATTTCTGGCGTTTGTAATTAAAATGTACATTTAAAAAAAACATATTATATATTTTTTTTATAATATATTAAGGTATATAACTAATTAATATTATATTATATTGCTAAATCTGAATGAGCTGAGTGAATAATAAGAATATTTCTCGTCTAATTTATCATTTTAATTTATTTTTGTATAAAGTTTTATTATAACATTTTTTTATAAATTATTTTCATTATAATTATTGCTTTTTTTATTTTTATTCCTAAAACTTGGTTTGTTTCATAATATAAAAAATATTTTTTATAGTACACAGTTTTATATAATTTGATGTATTTAGTATTGCCACACAAAATATGAGTGTAGGTATATGTGTGGTGTGTAAAAGTGTCTCTTAATTATATTAGAGCGATAGTTAAAAATATTTATTTATTTATATAAGTAAATAAATAATTAATCTATAAAAATAATGTAATCTATTTCATTTAGGCAAAGGCAATCTAATGGTTTCTAAACTTAAGTCAAAAAATAATTAATAAATGATTTATTAAGAATTGGTGGCTTGGTACAGCGTGACTGTGAAGTCAAACAGTTATTTCGATGATTTTTAACTTCACTAGTTTAGCTATAAAACTTGCAATGGTTTTATGATGTTATAAGATATAATATGTACAAACCAAAATACAATGCTTATCAACTAATACACGTTTAGTTTACAATAAAGAAAATTAAAGGTTGCTTCTTAAATAAAAATACAATTTATTAGTACTTAAATATTTATTGAATTATGATAAACGTAGGTATTTTAGCTATAATTTCCAAAACATTTTATGCAGATTATTTTTTGTACCCAATTATTATTTTACCTATTTATAATTCGAATATTGTTCATACTTTTTATCAAATCAAAAATAACGTTTTCCCATAGGACCATAGCATAAATATAGTTATTATTCTTTTTTTTTTGTTTGGTTTACCGAACAGATTTAATTTTTAATAAAAATGTGACATTTAGGCATGCAATAAATTTAAAAAAAAGCAGATTAAAAAAGTTTCATCATCACCAATAACTTATTGGTATTAGCTTTGGTTTTGGAACACCTGGTATAAATTATAATTTTGGTTGAATGAATTTATTATTTTGGATTTTGGTTTTTAGAACGATATAATGAAATAAAAACTGATTAGCTTTGACTTATGACAAATAATATGGTTGTTTTTAAAATTATTGTTTTATAGTTCTATATTTTGCTTATGTATATTGTGTAATATAATAATATAATTACCTACGTATTTAATTATTCATAAAATGAACTGTATGTATACAGTCATTGAAATAAATAGGAAGGGTGCTTAGTCCCTAACCTAAAATAATGTCCTTACCAAGAAAATAACATTTTTTTTTTGTTCGATTTTTATTTTAAACCTAATTATATTTATAATTGAAAAAAGCAATTATTTATAATTTTGTTTTCGTGGTACAATATTTATGCTAGGTATAGACATAAGAAATTGTAATTTCCATAGAAAATATGGTAGGAGAATAATGTGACTAGAAGGCCGTGTAATATTTTATTTGATATATATTATGTGTATTTGTCAGCTGTGAATTTTACTCAGTTTCTTAATATGTACTATGTATAGTAACAAAATAGAGATTGAATGTAAATATTATGTAAATAATATTTTGTATCTGTATTCCTCTTGCTCAACACCTAAAAAAAAAAAAAAAAATTGGCCTTTTTGTGTCTGAATGTAGTTGACATTTAAATAAACACGAAGTATATTTTTCCTATTATACCTATATATAGGCACATACCTCAATATAGTACTGTGAATATCAACTATATGCGATAATCGAAAAGACGCCTAATGGTTATCGAACATGAAACTAATGGTTGTCAGATTCTACTCAAACTTGACTAAGTTGCATTACGTACGCGTATTATTTTCTACTGTTATTGGTGTTTGATAAAAATATAAATGGAATTGTATGATATATCCGTATAATGTATAGATATTATATATTGTCACTTAACAACCGTTCTTGGCCAATTTTAGTTTTCCAAACTTTTCAGGAAGAACAAAAAAGTGTTTCGTCGCTACGGATTTTGAAAGTTAGTAACCCTCTGTACAACAAACAATTATTAACTCTGTGTAATTCGTCTTACTGAAAAGTTTTTTATTTTTATCAAAGATGAATTTTAACTAAAAACACACAATAATAGCCTTGATAAAGTAATATTTTTTGAATTTTGGATACTCTATGATATCTGAGATTATCCAAAATGCTAATTTTAAGTTTTAATTTTTCACAGTAAACAACGTCGTTCTAATTTCAAATTATAAACACGGTCTTAAATGTCTTGTAAATACGAATTTATTAGTTCCTGTATTTATATATATATATATACAAAATAAATTTAGGTATACGCAAAATTTTGTGGCATATCAAAATATTTTACTATTAAAATATTTTGATCTAATAATGACAAAAACGTTTGAAAATTTACGTTTATCTTAGGTTCTAAATACATTTTCATAGTTAGTAAATATTTATTTAATTCATTTTAATACAATATTTTGATAAACACGAAAGTCACAGTTTAAAAATAAAATATTTGAATAAAAAATGTACGAGTAAGTACACTAAACAAGATATATATTTGACATATTATATCCACTTTTTTATGTAATTTACTACTGAAATTATTTTCTATATGGTTTTCAAACCACATTTAGATATTAGTTTATACTATGTGAATATCCAATATCAAACATATTTTATACGTTTGTAGTTCAGGCTTTATACTCATTAAAAGTTTATACTATATATTGGTATTGTGATACATATATAGAAAATGGAAATAAATATTTTATTTTCTTTTGAAATATACTCGTTTATATAACTTCTATATGTCTCACTTTAAAAAAAACTTTGTACGTTTATAAATAAATAAATGTTCAATATTTTTAAAATACACATAAATATTAAAAATAAAAATATTTTTTGGACTTCAAATACAGTATTTTATGTGGTGGACTCAGTAGTTTTCGATTAAGCATATAGGTGATAAGTGAACAAATCTCGGTTTGATGAAAAAAAATTAGAATTAATATTAACATTTCAATATACTATTTATTAAGTCAATAAACATGCGTATGATGATCAGTTAGATGATTTGAAATTGAATTTATCAATAATATGATGTCAAATATTGACGTCTCTAAACTTTCTATTGTTAATTTATAACAATAAAAACATTCTCAATTAAGTATTTAAACCGTATCATTATAATAATAATTAAAACGACAATTCCACATTAAAAAAATATAAATATATATTAATAAATATTCAATTTTAATTTTTGCACAATAAATGCTTAATATATTTTCACATTTTTTGTTGTTCCCAATTAAAGCTTCCAAACTAAAAATAGTAAATACCCATAAGCATGCGCGCAGGACGCGCAGGGTGTGCCCAGGCACGCCCTGTGATATTTCATGGGCCAAAGTGCCCAATGTCTCAATCAAATTGCCCATATATTGATTGCAATAAATATACCTTAATTACCAAAATCAATTTTTGATTGTATTTTTAAAGCGAATTTGAAAAATTGGGATAATTCACTGTGTACACTCTGTTGTTGAAAGTTTGTATATGGTTTAACGTACAGACAGATGTGCAGTGACTATTATTATATATTATATTAAACATTGTTATAAGTTAATTGTAATTGTTTACTGAGAAATCAATTAATATGTTGATTTAAAAAAAATGAATGTTAACTCAATGTTTTATTTGTAATTGTTTTTAAATAATTTTACCATTATAAACATCATTAGCATAGAAAACATTTAGTAAGGAAAATTTTTAAATACACATTTCTTTCATGTTTAAAAAATTAGCTATATATTTACTATGGGAATTTATTATTATTTAAGTGATGTGTAATTTATGTAGATATAGCACATAGCTGCACACTGGTCACCCGTAACACTTCTATTACTAGTTTAAATTTGATTTACAACAGCTGTATTTACTAACCAATTATATTTACACATCAAAATTCAAATCTAATTTTGTTTTCTAGTCGTTGTCGTTGGTAAATTTAATTATACACATTTCAAATTTTAGAAATCAACTTAAACTATTAATTGTTTCTTTTTTTTTAAACTAAAATAAAAAACATTTTACCAACAATTATAATTTATACTACCTATGTGTTTTTAAATTAAAAAATATTTTTTTTTTCATGAGATATTATATTTTAATTTAGTCAAATTAAATGAAAATCTGTTTTTAATGGAAATTCTCTACGGTTTGATGATTTAATTTTATATAATATTTTAATGTATAAAATAATTTTTTTTCACTAATTAAATTTTTTATTCTACTCTCTAGTAATTAGAAGATGGCTAAACAATTTTATAGTATAAAAACTTTAGTCTAGAAATAAATTAATAATTTGATTAGTTAACCAAAAGTCATATCAATAATAAAAAAATATGGAACAAAAAAAAAATGTTTTAAAGTTTTGCTTTTTTAATTGCTTTATAAAAATTATATTGCTGTTTACTTTTTACTTTTTAACTTATTTGTTGTATTTTATTATAATAATAACTACAATATAGTACCTACAGTAGTAGTATTTAAAATTACCTATAATTATTTAACATCAGACGCAGTTAATTAAATAAATTAAAATGTATATAATTAGACTAATTTTTAAACAACAATGTAATTTTAAAATTTATAGTAGGTGAGTACAGGATTCTAAATTTAAAATTATCTCGAAGCCACAATAATTATAATTTATTATATTATAACAAATTTTTAAAATTGTGACAATTTTTTTTTCATACATGGTTTTTATTAGATATATTTTTTTGTATTTTAGTATATATATATATCAATAAATGATTTTCAGATAAAAACATTTTTTAATGTGATGATTCACTATTCTTAGCTGTAAAAAGGCAACACTATTCTGACCTAAATAAATAAATAAATAAATATAAGACGCATATTGTTGTAACACCAATGGGTTCCTCATTTCGCTCAGAATCTCAAAGCGAGTAAACATTTGGTAATGTGAAAAATTATAGAATATTAAAGTAGAATGTTTTTCCAATTTTTTTTTCGTATTAAGTATTGTATTTTTACAATATTTTAAGATTAATGAAATATTTATACCAGTCGTCTATTAATATATAATATTATAAATGTAAAATATAATAACACTTGACCCGTATATATTAAAATATATTCACTATAATAATACTCTGGCCAGGGATTATTTGATCGTTATTAATTATTATATTACCTATTTACATTTGTGTAATATTTAAGTAAAACAAATTATCATTATTTCACTAGCTATATTCAAATAGCATAACATAGTTTACTGTATTATCTTATTTTAGTTCTATTTAACATTAACATTTTCACTAATCGTGTTTCATGATCCAATATTATTAAGTCAATAGAAACAGTCAGTTCAACTTCTGTTGCATAATTAAAGTCACTATGCCAAATCTGTCACGTTCATAAACAATATCAGACGCCTTCTTGGTTGTCAGTTGCAAATGTTGAGTAGGTAATAGGTATATTAGAGTTAATTTATATTGGTAAAATATAATTTCACTAGTATTTAAATACTTAATAATATTAGTAATATTCTATTAAATATTTAAGTAAATATTTTTTTCAAACCATTTTTCCTGGAAAGCACAAAAGTAAATTCAAATTTTAAATAAATAAACAAAAGCCACGGCAAATTTAAAAAAAATTATGGTAGGTATAATAAAACAGATCGTTTATCATAATTTAAAATTCTAAAAAAATAACAAATTGAATATGACACATATAATAATATTATATTAAAAAATAGAAACAATAATAATCAATTATATCGTCGTGATTCGTAAATTTAATAAAATTTACAGGATTTAAATATATAAATAAATAATAATAAATAAAAAATTATACAATTGTAAACTATTTCTTATTTATGTTTACCTTTTGTCCATTAGAATTAAACGAAAATTGAATACAAGTGGTAAGTACTAACATTAAATTATAATTATAAATTATTATGGATATTAAAAATCATTATTCATTTGAAAAATAACAACTATACATAAAGTACTTATTTTCTTATTAACCTATAACCTTATGTTCATACAAAACGACTGGTAGATATGACTATTAAATAAATCTGAATAGCAGATGGGCTATTTTATGGCGATGATGAAGTTTATGCGTCCCGGTCAACTATTATCACGAGCATTTCAATCACAATATAATATTATTCTTATTATATATTTGAATATTTCTTCAGTAGGACGATAGGTGACAAAATTGACAAAACCCTACAAAATTCTCTCCTGAAAGGCACTAAGCTAAGTCTCTCATCTGTAATTTCCCATTTGGTGAATCTCTGGGTTACGATCTATAATTACCGCTTAAGTAACTTACAAACTTCCTCATCCAAATACAATTACCATCCATATCTCACACATATTTTACGAAAAGTTCAGATTAATACAATAGAAATTATCTATAACATCTAGATATATATTTCTTAACCCAAATAAGTCTTATGACAATCCTTGAATCTTGAATCGTATACATGAATAAACCGTTTTCAATTCTATCAAAATATATGTTTTGAAACTAATAATCTAAAACGCGTACTTATTGATCCATTTATTAATAAGACAGTATCCTTCAAGTCTTAATCATTTGATTATTTTATTTTTTGGCATGTCACATACAATATAGCAGAATATTGCACAATAGAAATTAATATGTTATTTTTTATTATGTTACTCAAATTATATGAAATTTGAAAGACCGTATAACAAATTACTTATATAAGTGATTTTTTTTTTTAAAATTATTGTATTTTTTTTATTCGTATTGTTTATTATTTATTGCTTTAATACGACAGGTGGTGGCCACCAATAAACACTAAATGGTTTTTGTAGTCTTATAAAAATATACTAAGCAGAGATTTCTATTTATTTTGGAGTTTAAATGAAGCTACCATTTTTGAGATTGCTTTTTTTTGTTTACAAATGTTTGATCCATTTGATGCCCCTGATCTATATTATATCTACGCTGTGTGTGTACAACATGCATATGAGTTTACAATTTATTTTATTAGTTAAACTATCATACATTTGTCATATTCTAACCATTAACTAATAACCTGTCAAACTTAGTTATACGGGTGACAGGTCTCTGTAGTTGTAATAATTTAAGTAGTCTTGGATCCAATTTTAAGTTCTTCTATAATTTATGCACTCTTTAATCAAATTGAACAACGATTTTTTTTAATTTGTTAAAAACGTCAGCTATAATATACATTAAAAAAAAAAAAAATAAATAAATTTAATTTAACATACCAAAATTCCATTTATCTCAAATTCTCTATACCTGACAAGTATTTTTCATTTAGTTCCAGTCGACGATAAATAATTTTAACAGACTATATTATGTAAATTATTTACAAATAATTAGTTTAAAATCAAACTTCTAGTGTTTTTCAGACGATCATTTTAAATGTATATTCTTCGGAGGTATTAAAAAAAATATATTCATCAATGGAAAGTAATTATATACGCAAAACATTATTCACTTAAAATAATACGCTGTACAAAATACAAGTGTACAACTACTATAGATAACTACATTGTTTTTAAATATAATAATATTATTTATGATTCAGAAGAGTTATCCTTATTGGTACACCGACGACGATTTGCCGATTATCAACGATGAAGAAAACTATGTATTGTACTTATTAGATAATTAATTATAATTAGTTCTAGTCTAAATGTCTAAATAGAGACGTTTCAAGTTTCTTTATAAACAGCTTTATTTTAACAAAGACTTGTTCTTCAAGTTATATATTTAAAAATACCCTTATTAACTATTTGCAATAAATTAATGCTGTAATAAATATAAATTAAAAAAAAATACGCAACGCCATAAGGGCCCTTCATACATAAGGCATAATTCATATTCTGTTGTTTAATTCTACCTCTAAACTTACATTTTTCGGTTGGGTGCCTATTGAATGTTGGACAGTGACCAAAGGTTTTAGCCAACTGCACAATAATGAAGGTCCACTTAATTTAAACGAAGAGCAATAAAATATGTGTATTTCGTATGACATATTTTTTTCATTATATGATTAGCGGAAACTAAATATTATTAACTATTTTCAAAATTTTAACTTTGGAAAATTTAGGACACATCGCCTTATTATGCAGTGTTAGCATAATTATTTTAATTTAATTAATTCCTTGAAATAATAAATTTATGCAAATGATATTTAATGAATAAATGTTTTTGTAAGTCTACATCTTATATTATTATAGTTGTTAGTTTATAACATTGAAGTATAAAATACGTCTAAATATATTTTTTATAAATAAAATAATTAATATTATGTAAGTATTAATATTAATTATTGTATTTCGACGACATGCATTAGTTATAATGAATATAGTAGTATTGATATGTATAATGTGCATACATCTGTTGTTCATGAACGGCTGTTTATATTATAAAGAAAATATAATTTATTGTGTACCAATTTACACTTCATATTATATTTGAACAGTGAATACCTTCATATTGATTATTTTTTTTTTCAAACATTTATTTAAAAATGATAAAGTATTGACAAATACATTACCGGATAAAAATAAAATTAACATATTTATGAAACCAAAAAAAAAAACAAAACACAACATGAAATAGTTCTAAACATTAAAAATAAATGTACGTACCATAGGGTACATAGGGTGGGTACATAAGGTAGTTGACATTTTTTTTTACAAATATTTTTTAACGATAAAGGATACTTTATTATATGATGTTTATAAAATATGCATAATATTGTTTTAGAATTAAGTAGTCCATAAAATGAAAACCCTTGTGTAAAATAATAAATGACGTAGCAGTGTGTTGTAAATGAATGGTCACAAAAGTTTAAAATATAACGTATTTTTTTTATTATAATAAATTATGAATATTAATTATAACTAAGGTTTTATCATTTTAAAACAATTAAAAAATACAAACCATGTGTTAATACATTTTTATAATCCCATATTATGCTTACTAAAAATATTATCTATTGTTCGATAAATAATAAAAGAATACATTATATACACTATTGATATTTATTATTATTATCATATGTTTTATTATTTCAACTAGTGAACTTATAGCCCATTGTTAAAATATTAAAAAATATACATAGATTTATATTTTAATCGTGGTCAATGTATTATTTGTGTAACTTTATTTTAGACCTTTATAGCTTTATAATATAATATGCAGGTTAGGTACTTTATCAGATATTGCTAAAAGTTACTATCCCTACAATTGTCATGAACCTGCAATTCAATAATAAATTATGTGTAACAGTTCTACCCGTATGGTTATTTTCTGAATTAAAAAAAAATAATTGTTTAAATTTGATTTCACGCCATATAAACTGTATAGTGATAATAGGTGAATAAAATACATGGAACAATCTCTCCGCCTTAAAATATAATTAAAAAAATTATAAGACAAAAAACCATCCTTCACTTATAGAATCGAACAGCGATCAGTTATGTTATTTATTACAATTTTAAACGATTAATAAATAATAATATAATAATACCAAAAAACGTATACATTTCATATTGATTAATTTATAGTTTCCATTCTACTCAAATATTTCATTAGTTTCTCATACCTACTTAGTGATGTTTAAAATTTTGAACAACAATTCAGATTGCGCAGTCATTAATTATTTCTGTATAATATACTTAATTTGATTTTTATAAGTTGAATGGATAAATACTTTATACATTCAAAAATCCACATTTGGCTCTCCTTTTATCATTACTTATTCTGACTCTGATAGCCTGAAGACGTCAACATCCGAATATTCAATGTATGGAATAAATATAATTTACCAACCAAATAATTCAAACCATTTAAAAATTGTAGGTAAAATGTCACTAAATGATACCGTGAAGTAAGAAAATTGTTTTATCTCCGTGCATGTTAATAGTTTTCTGAATTTTACAATCGCTGTGTCCAGTAAAAATTTATTGAATATTGCTATTAGTAGTAATAAGCGTAGTAACGGTATTTTGGAGGGTTCATAAACATTAAACACTAATCGTTCTAGTAATATTTATTTATAATTATATTGTCAACTATGTAATAGAACCATAATAACCATATTTGTATAGATATTCAAAACATAATATGTTAACATGGCCATTTTTGGCCTACCGGGAAATTTTAAAAAGGGGCCCCCACATGAAAAAAAAAGTCTAAAAAGGGCCCCATTACCGTAATACGAAGGGGGGGCCGGGAAATGCCCGGTTTCCCGGTAGGCCTATCCATGTATGTTAATATTAAATATATATTTTGCATACAAATTGCTAATTGGAAAAACAGTGTTATGATACTGGACTATTACTATAATCTAAACTACTTACTTACATACTCGGATTTATAAAAAAGTGGCTTTTGTTATAATGTCAAGTCAATTAGAAGTTACGCACAACAACTTTAATGTCTAACAGACTAGTAATTGATTCAAACGTCATTAAATCAAAATCGTAGAATTGTTGAAAAAAATAAAAATACTGTAATAACCTAAATTCAACAATAATACGGGACAATCATTAAATTATTATTATTATTGTAGAAGTTAACCTCGGAAACATGTCCATTATGTAACATATTTTATTTAAATTAAATTATTACTATTATTATATTATGATTATTATTATTACCTATGTATTTTACAATTTTGAAATACATTAATTACAATTGTTTAAATGCATTGCTATTTAACAATGTATCGTGATTTTAATTTCTGACTGCCAATTGTTGTCGAAACACATTTAATGAAAACATTTTTAAGTAGGTACATATTTTAAAATAAAAACTTAGAAATCTGGTTGAATATAAATTATTATAAATATGTCTCGTTATAAATACAAAAATTATAATAGTTATTATTATTTATTATTCATATACAATCTGATATACATTAAAAATTAAAAATTAAATATCATCTATTTTCAAAACTTAATTATTTGTGACTTAAAGTTTAGTCTTATAACTAAGTATTCTCTTACAAAAGACTCTGCAAAGACTTTGGTATGAACTTCTCGTTAAAAAACATCATTTTTGTGTGACCACTTAGTTTGAATCTCTTGTATTCATCATGTAAGAAAAGCAAGCGACAAAGGAAGACAGTCAAGTTTTAACTCAGTTAAAATGAATTATATTTTAAAATATGAATTTGTGTTTATTTTCTTCTTTTGTTAAAAATAATAATTATCTATCTGGAAAGAAGAATATCATCGCGTACATCGCGTAAAGAACAATTTAAAGATATGGTATTTTTGTAAAAAACAACTATTTAGAAATTGCTAACGTTAAGATTATCATAATTATACATTTTATTTATGTACATACATATATTTTAGACAAATTAATTGATTTGTTTACATTAAGTACATTAAAGCTTAGAAACTTTCAACGTTAATATGTTAAACAGCCCTTTAACGGCGTATAATAAAAACAAGAACAAAATATTACTTATTTAAATACGCAGGTAGTTGCGCATTATAAGTATTAATAACGAAGTATTGTTGTTGAGACTAGTATTGTTTAAAATTAAAAAACAATTTGAAAATGGGATTTCAGTCGTGAACTCAATATCGTGTAATTATTGAGATTTGAAATGATATGACGATTGAAAAGGAAAGTTGAGTCCTAACAAAATAATTATGGCATAAGTAAGCGGGATTAAAATACATTATTCTATTTTTGATATATCGATAAAAAAGGTTTTCGTTTAGTTATGTTTCTGTGAATATATTTATATTTATTTTCATCTTACCAAAATAGAATTAATAAATATTAAAAATTAAAATAAATTATACATTTATACCTATATGTATATTATAATTAATAATTATGCAACATTTTTTCTCTTAAAAACATTAACAAAACTTTCAGTACACAATGGTAAGTCTTTAATTAAAAGCTATATTTGTATTCACATATTTTTTTCATGCGACTTTTAAAACTAGGTACGTATTAAAAAAACAAAAATTACATTTTTCTGTTTATATGCTAAAATTAATTTTAGAATTGTTAACATTTCATTTAGTGTTGTATATTATAATATGATTATGTGAAACGTATATAATGGATTTTTATTTTGTACCTAAAAATAATTGTTCTATATAATATCTACTTAAATACGAATATTTTTTTTTTTTTTAACTACGTTCGTTCAAAATAACAACTCAGTTCATAGTATACCTATATCAATAAAAAAAACCCTGCATTTTAATTTATATTTTAATAAATTTGTATTCAAAGTGTATTATAATAATATAATGTATGTAATTTGTATTTATTTATCTAAAGAAAAATGTGTATTTTATTCAAGCACAATTGATAAAATATTGTTTTTATGTTGTATAAAAAAAGTAAATAATCCGATTGAATCCTACTAAAAATATTTGCGTTTAAATTGACGTAATATTTTAATGATGACTAATAAAACAGTTGTTTCGACATATTTGATCAATTATCACCGGCGCTTCCGATAAAAAGGCATTACATAATCAAAACACGAACCGTATTTGAGATCGTAAAAATATCGTTCAGAATTTGACAGCCGTCCATGGTTTTATTTTTTCTTTAAATTATATAGTACCGCATACAATTGAACTCCAAGTATATTGTTTTAAGTACAAAATATTTTTCAGTCCATGTTCGCGAATAGTAAGAATATTAATAATAATAGTTTATTCAGTTTAATAAGACGAGTAGAAGTCGAAAAGCATATAAGTAGATAAGATACTAATAAATTAAAACAATATTTGGAAATAAAAAAGAAAAAATTCACATTTGCAAAATGTTCATGGCTTTCCCGAAGTTTTTCAATTAATTTGTGTCGCTTATTAGTACGAAAACGATTATAATTGGTATAATATGAAAGGAGGAGGGGGGAATACTTTCAGTCCTGTCTTACGGATCCGTTATCGGAATAATAATATAATATCGTAACATATCGTGGTAACTCACCATTATAGAAATCCTCGAAGAAAATGTACAATATCGCCACACACGATCGCTGCGGACACCGACCAGGGTTACGTTATAATATTATTATAAAGATATTATTCACGTGGACCTATCTAGCCAAACGGACCGGCAAAAGTTGCGATATTATGTTCGACGACTGACGACTGACGCCTAAGAGGGCCGACCGACATTTAAACGGTTTTCGTCTCTCTCCACGCTCGTGTTAGTATTACCCGCCGCGCCGCCGTTATGCACTAGAATTCGAATACTTGCGCAAAAAACGCCGCCGCCACCGTCAACGCAACTTGTGCAAAGGTCCGCTGCCCGAGCGTTGTAGCGCACACCGATTACAGACCCAAACGATAAATTTTTCTCGTGATGCCGGTAACTTACATAATATTTTGTTTCAATTTTATTCTATACACACACACACACACACACACACACATACTATACAAACGGAGGTAACAGCTGCCGCGGACGATTGCCCGTCTCACCTATTACCTATTACCCCCTTAAGCCAATTTAACACGAAAAGTAGTAAATTGACACGTGACGTAGAATATAAATATAAATATTTCCATGGGGTATGCGTTTGATGAAACCAATCCATGTTTAACCGTCGTACCGATGCTCGATAACCTTATCGTGCATTCACGCTCCTGGACTGTGCGTTGCATGTAGGGTATACTATGATGGCCGATAGAGTTGTTTTATAAAGAGTGTCTTTGAACTACTTATACGTATTTAAACATTTCAATAAAAGTTTAATTACCTTGCCGTCTCGTTAATTAATTATATTTACCGACATAGATGGTACCAATAACCCTACTGTCCAGGTGGTGCAAAAGATTTTAAGAGATTAAATCTTCCTCTTTATATACGTAAAAAAAAAAAAAAAAACGAAAACAAGTAATTTCTTTAATGAAACAATTTTTTAATATAACTTACTAGTTAACCATCGACCAATCACAGATTAGAAGTTTAATAGCTGACTATTAATTGTACACCTTGAGGATAGTAGTAACCTTAATAACCACAGTAGCTATTAATATAGATTCAATATAGACGTAGGGTGCACAACCGCACATACTGCACTCTTACACCCCGGCCATGGTAAAGCCTATGTTTATCGAACAAGTGAGAGTATTATTAAAATGTAACACTTCCGTTAACAGCGTTATTAGTGACATGATTTACGAGAGTGGTAATTTAAACATTCACTATTCCATATATCAACGATTCAATGTACTTACGTTATTAATAATAATTTACTATATAATATATCTTATCGATAATCTCGTATCCATCGCACGTCTATTTTAAAACCAAAAGGATGCCTCCGATCGTCATTCGTTCGTAACTATATATATATTTATATTGCCCGATTTTGTATTTCCTCGACGATTACAAACATTCAAGATTTAACGTTGCCAGCGCAAGTACGGTGGTTACCATTACGGATAATAATAATAATACGTTTGTTGAAGTTATATTACTTTTTATACTCGTGTTATTCGCCACTATACCCTGTGGTAGGTAGATAGGTAAGATATATATACATATACAGTGTAGACATCATGCTCCAACTTTTACCTACGTCCGTATCGTTTAGCACGGGTTACGAAGATTCGGTTTTCCGAAGAGTTTTATATGTATTATATCATTATATAATGACCATAAATCGAAATGGTGTTGCAATTATACGGGGATCGCCTGGGGGCTATTTAATCTTCCCGAAACTTTGTTCGTTTCACCATATGTATACGCGTGTACGACGTATATGATGTTCTTGTAAGTTTTAAATTCACTGTACGTTGTCTGAAAGATTTCGGACCCCATAATATAAGTTTTTATGTTCTGCCATAATGACTAGACCCATTACTCATTTAAACATTTTTCAATTAATGTCGTTTTTCTTTCCTGTGTATTTGTTTTTAATAATAATATCATGGTAATTAAAATTAACCTTAATTATTATTAACCGATCATAATATTATGCTTGTATATATTTAAAATCCGAAATGGTGGTAAAGTTTCATTTTGTGATGCACGTGAAAACTAGTATCGATAGCTTTTTGTTGTCACCTTGTGACAAATTAACGTCATTCAGACATTCAGTAAAGTTATAGATTATTATAATCTTTTAACTTGTAAAGTTTCGAGAAGTGGATTTCTGAATAATATGAACTGACAAATAAACTACCTACAATGAATTTTTTTTGTTTGTTTGTGTGCATTTGTGTGTATGCCTGTGTAAATTACTAAATTTCTTTTCATTATGTTGCTTTTATTGTTTTTTACGTTCATTTATATATAATAATATTAATTATTACTAAGTACGAGAGTCGATGGAGTGTGAACCTGGAGTCTACATCCTTCAGTGCGCAACTGTAGTATGAAATTTTCGGTGCACCAAATAGGATCGTTTCACATTCGAATATTTATTCTTATATTGTTAACTGAACACAAAGTTGACTGTTATAATATTTTAATTCTTCTTGCGTTTTCATAACTATGAATTTTAATATGCTTTCTTCTGTGATCATTATTCTGTGACTTTTTTTATAAATATAACTTATTTACGTATAATTTATTAAATTAGGTTGAAGAAAAAAATATTCAAAAAAATGATATAAAAATGAAATTAAGTGTAAGATACCTTACCCTAATCAGTAAAATTATTGTTGCTAATAATTATCGTCAATTGTTTATTGTTAAATTTTGGTTGTCAGAATAATCAATTTGTAAACATAATATTGTAATAGCAAAAATCAAACGCATATAAAAAATAAAAACGTATTGATTAACTATGAAGTATATTGATGCGATGTGTTTTCCAAATAGAAAAAAATATATTATTTAATCGAGGAGTGACTCATTTACTCTGAACATATTTCTTTGTGAAACATAAATTTCGATTAATGTCGCTAAAGGAAAATGTATATTATTTAATACAGAAGAATTTCTACGTTTTTTGTGAATTGTCGTTAAAATTAACCCTGGCAGTAATTAAAAAGGTTAATTATTACATTATATTTTATTTAATTAAAAAAATCTGTTACCTACTTTCATGATGATATTTTACGACATAACAATACATATTATTCGCAGAATATTATTATTTAATACCTACGCCAATTCGTATTTTATATTTATTTAATTTGAATAATTAAAATACGACTGTTCGATAAAATCCATATCAAAGAGTGTGTATTAGTAGATACAAAACCGAAGCATAGTCAAGAATAATAAGGTACTAAATAAATTAATTGTTTTGATTGTTTAAATGTTAAGATTTTCAACTGTTTGAAATTGCATGGAAAATAATAAACTGTAATTTCAGATGTATTCAGTTTACCTTTTGAAGTTAATTGACTAGAAAACTTAAATTTTACAAGTGCTGAATGGTTTGGCATATCTACAGGGTTTTAAAACCTGTAATATTAAATTTAGTTTAAAAATTAATTTCTGGTGGAAAAATGGATCTCAAGTTATAAATTTAGCGAGGCTATACATTTCAAAGGAGTTTCGCTCTGAGTAAAATATTATAACAAAAAAAAAGTGAAATGAAATGTTGAACATAAATTCATTAAATCATATTATATAGTTTAAACTTTAAAAAGCCTTTTGATCAGATCCGGATTAACATAGGTGCAAAAGGAGTTTTTGCTCTAGGGTGGAAAATTTTTGGGGGTGGCATATAACTTTTGTAATACAAATATTAAATATTTTGCACATGTTTTTTCAATGTTAAATCGAGTAATATTATATTTTAAAATATAAAAGTTTAAGCCATAGCACTGAATAATGTATCTATAACATTATTAAGATGGACTAACGTATAGTATAACCATGATTGTAGTGGTGATAATCACAGTTGAAAAATGAATCATTTTTAGTAATTATTTAAAAATCAATTTTTGAATTAAATAGGAGAATATATAGTTACACTAAACTAAATATCGTTAAATTTGAATTTTTATTAAATTGAAAACGAATAATTAGATAACACTCGAACAGAAAGTAACAACCTAGTTGAATTTTATAATATAGATCTAGAAAGTGACACGAGAGAAGAATTAATACAATTTAAAAGTATAATGGCAAATATTTCTGTTGAAAATAATAAACCATTTATTGCATTCCATAAAACTTTAATAGTATCATCATAAGAAACACCATTTTTTAACATAGAAAATACTTTAAGAATTATCTGTATTCAATTGCTAGATATATTTCCGCTATCTAAAATCTAAATTTTATACATAATAATATATTTATAACCAATCGTTTGTATTTCCTTTAATATTTTTTTTTTAATTTTTTTTTTTTTAGTTTGTACTAGGTAACTTTAAAGCCCTGACTATTAAACAACAATAGGTTCAAATTTGAGTAAATCTTATATTCCTAATATATATTGACATATTTGTTTTACGTAAAATGTGCTATTATACACAGAATGATTATAAATCAATATAAAAAAATAGGGCAGAAGAGGTTATGATAACAATTTTTATTTCTAAAGACCTACTCAAAAAAATGGAATATATTAACTGTATTATAATAATTTTGACATGTTTTTTTAAATATTATTATTGTTTATAGTTTGTTAAAGATTACAATTACGTAGGTATATAATTTACGTTTAATATATTTTGAAAATCACTCTAAGTATAAGAAATATGTCAACATAATTTTCTGCGTATCTATTGCCTATGCATTATATCATTAAATATGAAATACAAGTAATACAACAAATAAAGAGTTTATTGATAAATAAATAAATATATAAAAATGTATAATATGCATACTTACCTATACCTTCATAAGTTCCGGTACATAACAAAGTACTGGTAATGCTACCACAACTTTTCTAATCATCAAATACATGTGTAGGCAAGAATGTAAGATGTTTGAATATGTTGGGTTACTTTTTCTTTACCCTCGCTTGACTCTTTTTAGTTTGGATGTATTGAAATCGTACTTATACTTTACTACACTATACTTTTCATCACCGTTTCCATTACAACAATGCAAATATTTATCGAACCTTTATTCATGAGTTTAAATAATACTTTATCGTTAACATCGTTAAAGTCTGTATATTATGTTGGTATATAATCTTTATTTATATCTATTTAAACAATAATTTTTTATTACTTTAAAACTAATGTCCCAAAGTGGTTATAGCAAGTCGCATTCAATATAATAATAATCATTATAGTTATCCAAATGGTTCCAGGAAATAACTTTATTTTAGATAAATGGATCTGAACTTAAAAAGTAAAGGTCCGAATACTCCGAATACTCCAAATGGTTTAATTTAAGTTATGATTTGATTTTCTGCCAGCATCTCTCCTTAAATACGATCTAAGTAACTTTCAGCCCGAAAGAATAAAAATAATGATAAAAATTTAATGAAGTAAATATAAATATTTTTAGAATCTATGTTTAATATATATATATATAATATATAAAATATGTATTACATACATATGTATATAAAAAAAAATACGTAGTATGATATAAATAGGTATCTATGTTTCTAAATGTGATTTCTATATATTTTACTGAACTATTATATTAATTTTTTCTTTTATATTTTAACAAATAGATTAGATTGTAAACACGCAGACTTTTTTTCAGTACAATACTATTTATTAATAATAAATGGGACTTTAGTATCTTTAAACTAACATAATAATATGTATACATATTTTTCGGTGAATGATATAACCGCGTTAAATTTTGTCATTTTCCTAAAAATTGGTAAATGTTGTAAATGTAAATATTCCCCGTTATTTACCAGTTTAGTTGGAGAATGATGTTTAATTAATTTATGTCGGTATGAAGTACAATCAAAAAACGTCCAATTATAAGTGAATAGGCGACAATACTTCGTTTGTTAAAAATATCACGGTTAACGCGGTTAATGATAATCCTGCAAGTAATAATATGAAATGATTTTTAAGTTTATTAGTTATAGTACCTATATTTGCTTATATTTAGGCTAGTTGTGTGTGTAACGAGCACATATCTTATAATCATTTGTTGTTAGTCGTGTACTCGTGTTATTCGTGAATTATTTAAATAAAAGCTTAATTAAATTATTACATTGTAGCATTATTTAATCATAGTATTTAAGTATGAAGAACCAAAAACAATTTTAAACAGCAATTGAAAAAATTATAAGCAATACAAAGAGACGTGACAGTAAATTTTTATTTTAGTTCTGAAAATTTAATAATAAAATTCAAGAAGTAAAGACGTTTAAAATTGGAACATACAAAAAAACAGTAACGAATAATAGGTTTATTATTCATAAAATATGATATTGCAATAATAAGTATTAAGTAGAAAAGAAAAATGAATTAAATTTATAGTTGAAAATTACTTGAAGTTTGATATTACGTCACAGTAGACTAATTTTTTAAAGTTATTTACCCGGTGGTACATTTGACAGTATATTCTACAGTTACAAATTTAAATAAAATGTGGGATGACATTAAAATTGTGCATGGCAAGCCTTGTCACTGTCAGACCCAACGATCATTGAACGGGCAAATATAGACGTTGAAGAAATATTGGTTTCTTGAATAGCTGATAATAAATTAAATATAACTGGCCAATAGCATTACAATTTGAAAAAATCAGGTAGACTATTGTTTATTAACTAATAAAAATTGTATTTTTTAATAAAAAATAAAAAAATTGTCATTAATTTAAAATATTTTGTTTATAGTAGGTATTGGAAGATCACGGCATGATGCAATGTTTGTTTGTACAACGAAGACAAAACCATCTTCAGCAGAGATTCTTTACGATAAAATAGAAAAACTATAGTTAGCGAAGTAAAAGTATTGATAAGAACGAATAAGAATTTTGAAAATAACATTTAAAATTGTATTAATAATAAATCAATATTATTTATTTGTTGAAATATTATAGTGGACCTAATTACATACTTCAATATATTTATATACGTAGAATTCATAAAATATGTTTAATAATATTATAAATAATTAATTTACAAACAAAAATATATGATATTATAGGTATATAAAAAAGTGAAACTAGATTAGTATAGAATCATGATTTTTAAATGAATGAAAAAAATTGATCAGAACTGATAAGTTTTATAAACATTTATGATACGCAATGTTTATAGTTCTAACGGATGTTATTAGCATACTTATTAGAAATTTAATATTTTAAATAAAATTCGTTCGTCGATCGGGCGCTAATTTAAATAGCTTGAGATATTAGAAAGTTTAAGAAGTTAGAACAACCATATAGCCATTTCATAATTTATAAATCAGGCCTGAATCAATGTTGCTCCGGGGATTCAATATTTAGACAAATAAGTAACGAATTGTAATATGAGGAGTTTTAGCTAATTTTAGCTTGAAAGCTATTATATAATAATACGATGAGTAAATTTTACCGCAAATTGTGGTTTGAATTGATAATTATACTATTGTTGTTAATAATATATAATATAGGTACTATAATATCATTCCAGTGTCTGAATAATCTATGATGACGCGTCACAGTTTTAACTAAAATATAGATACCTATCAAGCTATTAATATTGAAGAATAATTTTATTGTTTCTAACAATATTTCAATTTTTGTGGAAGAATGCATACCGGTTATTTGATTTAAAATTATTTATAAATACTGACTTCAAATAATACAAGTATAAAGTAACAATAACAAATAACAATAATCTTTATTTAGAATATGTATTTAACATAAATAATTTATAACAGGAAATATAAAAAAAATAATGACTTTGGCTGACTTGAATCCTAGTTGCATAGGTATTGATTTTTCAATTTAGAATAAATGGCTATACTTGATCCACTAAGATTACTTGATAGGTTCTTATTTATTAAGGTCTTAAGTCTAGGACATGTCAGCGTAGCCTTCTCGAAGTGACAATTTTGTCTTGAGATGGAATCATATTTCAAATGCGATGATTTATTATTAATGCTTTCAAACTTCTAAAATAATACAATGGACCTGTACGACGAAGAAAATGAAGCCAGACGACTGTTTAGGACACTTAGACATTTTTTTTTTTTTAATTTGATTTTTATGGTCGTCTATAGTTGTTGTAGTACATCATTATCAATTTGTTTTTTAAATACTTTTAAAATGTTTTTCTTTTGACATCAATCGAAAATATATTTTTATTTATATAAATAATAAAATGTGATTGAATACATTTTTAAGTTATTTATTTGAAGTTAAAATTATTAAATTTATTTAAACTTGAGTTATTGATACATAATACTAAACTATCAGGATACTTTAAAAAAAAAGGTGATATTAAATTATTATGATACATAAATAAATTTATGATTTTTAATATACTTTATGTCAAATTATCTAATATATATATATATTAAATAGATCATATATATAAATATAATTTAATTAACATTTATTTACATTCAAATGTATGTAATACTTACCGATTTTTATGAAATTAAATATTTTTTAAGTTTCAGTTGGATAGTTTACAATATTATTTCAAAGTAACTAATTACTTATCTAGATATTTTTTTTAATGTTATAATTGTTTATATTATGTGGAAATTAAATATCAATAATACAATGTAAGTTTTGGTAGAAAACTAAACATAATTTTCTTCCTTATATATATATATATATATATATATATGAAAAATTAATCTTGGGCAAACAAGTAACATTGGACTTAGCTGAAGGCTTTAAAGTTCCCTTCTACTCCAGCAATTAAATTAGAGAATTTCATATATATATATATATATATATATATTAATATAATAATTAATAAATTGTGTACACATGCTTCACGCTTTTACGTTAATGTGTAAACCATCGGAATAATGGGAATTTCAATTTCGTAAAGTAAAGGAGTTGCATGTGCTATACAATTATCTTGTTTTTATATTCGTGTTTCTAAAATAATTTATAATAATTGGTAGCTTATTATACCTCAAAAGTTAGAACACATAAATTTGTGTCTTTTGTCGATTTGTGACCACTTTAAAGTTTAATATTTAACGTTTCTGTACACACCCAATTTAATAAACTTGATGCATATATTATACAGAGTGATTCTTCTAACAGTAAAAAGTTGAAAAGATTTAACAGATAAACATCATTGAAAGTATTTTTTGACATAACTTAATGTCATTATAAAAACAAATATTTACTTTTCCCTATTTTTACAATTATCGTTATTTAAGTTTTTTTTTTTTAATTCTTGCAATATTTAATATTAAATATTTAAATGAAAGTAATATATTTTACAAAGAATTTTGATGTATACAATTAGGATTTTGTTCAAGTAGTAAAATTATAAGTATTTAAAGTTTGGAAAAGCGAAGTGAAGTGGTAATGGAGAAACCCGCAAAACGTTAGTCCACTACAAACGTTAGTTCATCAAAACTTTAAACATTAAATTAAAAATGTATTCTGTCATTCAAAAAAGTAAAAAGTAATAAAAATTTAACTAGAAAATAATATGAAATATATATATTTTATGATGTTTTGTAATTATTTCAAATTATTTATAAAAAAAATATTTTATAAGGTTAATATATTTTTGAGGTAATGGGGGTTTACCGTTAAAACTATTACCGAGTACACCTCATACAATGTTCACAAATAACGTATTGTGTTTTATATTAAATGACTGAGCACGTAAAAATTCTAGACCATTATCAAAACTATATCAATAAAATTATTTATTTGATTTTTGTTTGATATAATTAATAATTATAATATACATTTTTCAACAATTTTAAATCGCTGATAATGTGTATACGATTTTCCAGTTATACCACTTATATGGCCAATGGCAGTGTGAATTTTTTTTTTTAATGAGTCAACAACTTAAAATAGAACCCACTCACTAATTGTTTTCATGTTAATATGGAAGGCTAAACTGACACAACCCCGATTCATAATAAAAGTATATAAATCATTAAATTATAAATGATACTGGGAATCATCAAAATACCTACCAACACTTTTACATGAAGCGATCGGTTTACAAAATAGCTATTTTCGTCATCACTGTACGACTAACAATTAATAATGTTATAAATCCACTTCTTAGAAAATATAATATAAATATTATATTATACATTTTGGCTGTTATACTGTTTTTTAGTAATTGTAAATATTTGAAATATTAGTCTACATTTGCGAGGAAAATACCACATTGTCTTATAAAACTATTTTTATATTTTCTGAGTAAGGAGACAAATGTATTGATTTTACAATGAAGTTTTCTTTATATTTTTTATGAACACCTTTTTTGAAAAGTAACACATAGGATCCTATTTTATATCTAAAGTCTATAACCTATGAAGGGTCTTTTTTGAAGTACTTAATACCTAACCTTAAGAAATACACTTTCTAAAAGTAATTATACCTAGTATACCTAATATTAATATTAAAATTGACAATTCTATGGTTTATATTAATTTAGCAATTATCTACTGAAATCGGTTTTCCTATAAACATAAGTTTAGTAATTGCTTATAAGTTTTTAACTAATAACAATATAATTTATAAAACTTTTTTCATAAACAACGTCGTAAAACCGACAATGCATGACATTTTTGTGGTAAATTCAATTCACATACGATAGGAAGTATTTTTTAATGATTAAAAATTTAAAATAAAATTATTCATGTTTGAACGCTTAATATAAATGCAAATTTTACAAAAATAAATTTAAGCTTGGATACATTATATTTAAGCTAATTTTATTGTAAGTCAATTTTTAAGATTTTATAATATTTTTAACGACACTTCGTAATAAAAAAAAGTTAGGCATTACGATTAAACGAATTTTAGTGTAATAGAAATTCGTTTTTAACTGATTCCATTGATTGATAGATTTATTACTTCGTTATAAATTCGTAGGATATCATAATAAATTGTTTCATACATGCTCGTGAAGCTTAATACTCTAACCCTAAGGTTATATGTTTCAAGACATTAGTTTCAATGACGTAACTAGGTGTACATAAAGTTTGTTTAAATCAAATTATGTCATGCAATATTATAATATACTTCATGTTAATAACAAGTTTATTTTATTTTTTTGATACTTAGTTTTTAATATTTTAAATACATATTAATTGATTGAACTTTACTGCCCTAAAAAATTAAATGTTTACTACCTGTTTAAAATTCCAAAACATACCCACCTCAAATTATTAAAGCACTTCCGTCAAAAACAGACTAAATTCAACTAAGACTGAATGAAGTGTCGTCAATAATATTCAAGACAATATTAATGTATGTTAGTAAAATGTAGACCTTCATCACTATTCGTTGAACGACTCATCACTAGTTCTTGTTTGCTTAAAAATATAATATCGTACGTAGGTCCCGAGGCTTCGTGGTTTATATTTAAGATAGTTATATTTAACAATAAATAAGTCGACCGTAAAATTATGCTTTAAAAATTTCTTATATTATATTATAATACTTTCTTTCATAAAAATTGTGAATTTTTTTGAAGGTAAATTATGAATTTCTTTTTAAAAATAAATAGGTGATGTAGGTATTCAGAGTTTATTTATTCTAATTGAGTAACTATTTTACCAAGTTACTATTTTTCCATAAACAGACTGTTATTATTATTATTGAACGGTAGTGGTATTTGTTTTACATTTGTTTATTAAACTATTACTATGAATTTACTTTTATTGAGTATATTTTTATGATATAATCCAGTTTTCAGTATGGTTCTTACTTTTTATACCTGTCTAAGTACTTACATTTAACGTTAATACCATTATTTTTAATTAAATATATAAAATATTTATAATATTGATAAATATTATTATTTTACTAGTATTATATAATATATTATTATTATTGTTATTATTTGTTTACTTATAATTTTGATTCACCAATTAAATTGCATTAAATATTCCAAACAATTCAAGTAGTATTTCATTCAGGGTAAAAAAAATATACAAGTACAAATATTTTTTTGTTATATAGCTTATAAAATAATCGATAATTTATATATATATATATATTATGTACATGAATTATAGTGATATGAAGTATAAAAAATACTAAAGTGATGCATTAGACAAAAAATATTTAAAATATTAAGTGTTATTATAAAACACTGAAGAAAATAAAAATCCATCGTTATCAGTACTTATGTATAAATGTATAAATTTCGGTTTCAAGAAACGTGACAAGGATTTAATATTATTAATTATTGAGGTCTCAACAGTATTTTCATCGTAAACCGATGTTCCAAAGTTTTCATTCACAATATAAATTATGATCACAGAACGTATAGTTGAAGGTTAGATTGAAAAAGGATATCTATAGTAATGACAATAATAATTTCGTAGTATTAGGCATTATGCTATTAAATGTAGATAGTGATGGAATCTTAAATCATTGTGATTATTCATTTTTAACGAATTTCGATGGTTATTTCGATCACTGCAAATGTGTGTACTATGTAGTGCATTATGAGGTTGATCATCGTTTGAATATATTTTTCGTGCCTATTAATGATAATTTATTGTTTGTGAAATATTGTACATCTGTTAAAATGTTAAATTATATATATATATAATATTGGTATATTATATCACTATAATGATCTTCATTGTTTACTGATATCATTATGTGGTGTGATAGAAATACATTCATCGTCGTGAAT
The DNA here is from genome assembly GCF_020882245.1 of Rhopalosiphum padi. Taxonomy (NCBI): domain Eukaryota; kingdom Metazoa; phylum Arthropoda; class Insecta; order Hemiptera; family Aphididae; genus Rhopalosiphum; species Rhopalosiphum padi. Next base: position 37,541,885 of record NC_083598.1, read on the forward strand.
ATGATGGAGCATAATTTTAGTTACGTTTTGTTTCAAACAATCTTGGGAATGACGATTTTTTTGATGAAATGTAATGGCAGCTTGCGTTCAGTAAATGGGAAAATACACAATTTCAAAAAGAAAACAAAATATCCTCCTAAGTCTTTACAGCATGGGCGGCAATCTATGTCAGGTAGCTTATATTTAACAACAAAATGTAGACACTTTTTTTTTTTAAGAAATGCCACTTATCATCACTTATGCGTTAATAAAATTTTCGATGTTGAAATAGTACGGTATCTATGGAAACATACGGATTGTTAATACTAATTTTTCTCCACAGAAATATTGGATTTTACAGTTTTCTGAAATCAAAGATCAATAAAATACTTTGAAATAGTACTACCTTGTTATGGTATTTGAGGTTTTATTAAAAAATATATTCTGAAGCATGTCAATAGTGTAGGGCGTTCTATACAACTACAGTATAATTACGATGCATACATACACTTTATTAATATAATTCAATAACAAATAATATATAATATATAACAAAACGTAAAATATAAATATATTCCGAGAACGGCGTTGTGACGCGTAGACGCGTACGCGACGGAGCGTCGGTTAATACTAATAACAAAAGAATAATAATAATAGTAATAATAAAAGATGTCGCCGTTATCACTTATTACTACAATAGGTAATGTACTACAGACTATATGGTATGGAAAGTTTAGAAACACTAAATCTATACCTACCTGGGATGACAAGCAACAACCAAAAGGAATTCTGATTAACACAGATTCTATTGATAATATAGAATGGTGGATACTATAAATAATAGTTAATGCGTGATAAATATACACGCGTCATTGTTTAGAAACTCGTATCGTTTAAGTAAAATAATATAATAAGTTCGATTAAATTGTTTATACTTACGTGGATATGCTGCAATTATAATCAAGTACTTGACAGTAGATTCAATTTTATCAAATTTACCTAATATTTTTGAAAAATTATTATAAAGTGTAAAATATATATATTTTTTTTTTCAGTGAAAATAAATTAGTTGTGATTACAAGTTGTTGCTACAAGTTTTTATTCGTGATATTATGAAAGGTATCACAAATAAAATGTAGATAACATCGATTTGGGTCAAAGTTTTTCAAAACTAAAAAAAACCAATGATCAATATATGTTAAAAATATGTAAAAACTGTGGTATTATTTCATAAATTTTATTTTGTATAAAATAACGATCAAGTTAGATAAGTATATGTACCTAGTACCTACATTTATATGTTTATCAGTTGTGTCATCTATACAATATAATTATTATTTATATAATGCTAATGATGTGAATGGATAACACGTAGATATTCTATTCTATTACATGATATATGAGTAAAGTTGAAAAACAAAATATTCATGAAAAGGGGTTCCTACGGTTTTTGAGTATACAATATATACTATACATATATTACTTTTTAAAATTTAAAGTTTAAATTTAGTAATATATTAAAGAACAAATTTTTAAATGATTATATTATTATTATGTACTTTTTAGTTATATTCAGAATTTTGAACTTAAAATTTGGATTTATGGTTCCAAGGCTTATCCTGAATATTAATAATAAAAAAAATTGGTTTTATAATTTTTTATTATTTATTTCATTACTAAAAACATTTTGATATTTAAAATGGTTTGATTTACAATACATGTATATCTGTACACTATAATCAACTTCAGTTTAACTTGTTTAAACTTTGAATAGATTACCATAAAAGCGAAATGGAGTTTGGTTGTAGTATTTTATAGGGCCATTTTGTGGTGATAACGTAACGGTATTATAAAAATGGTTTAGTGGATCATTTCAGACTTGAGATTTATCAAATATATGTGACATAGTATGGGGCCAATAGAATATATATTTGATATAATTTTATAAATATATTATTAGAGTTGTACATAGGGAAACTAGTGTTTTTGCCATAAAACTTTTTTGTTAAACAATGGTTTTAACATTTAAGTACACAAATTATCTATCTAGTAGGTATAAATGTAATAAACACGTGACTAATAATATATATATATGCATTTGTTGTTGAGTAAATTAGTAAATAAACTAATTACAATGAAAAAACCCTAAATATGGAGGGAAAATAAAGTTTTGACAGTGGAAAACTATTTTGTCAAATCGACAATAATGATTTATTACAACTTTACTATAATTAGTACAAAATAAAACTATTTTGTTTGTAAAAATATTTGAAATATATCTAAAAGCATATAATATATCATAACTATATGGTAGAATATTTGTAAACTAGATTATAATAATATGATATTTTTTTTTTAGTTTTAAGGGTAATAATAATAATTTTGTATTGTATATTTTGTTAAACTAAATTTTTAGTTTCAATAATTTCAAATATATTCAACGTCAAATCCACCAATCGTCAAATAATCGATTAAATATTAACTGCATAGACCTACTTTTTGTAATGTCCATAACACATTGAAAATTAAAGGATATTAATTATATAATTTAGTAAAATATACGATTAACAATAATAATATGATATATATATTATATATATATATAATTTCAAATTATTATAAATAACATTTTAATGAATAATGAAGTTGAATATAATATATATATATATATATATATGTGTGTATATATATTTAATATTCCATAGTTACGATGTGTTATTGTAACTTTTAAAGGATAAACAAATATTAATTTACTTTAAAATGTGTTTTGCCAAACACTATCAGACAATGACTGAAATTCCTTTTTAATATCCACAGTTTTTTTTTTAACCAGCAGTTCATATAACGTTATTTAATGACATTTTTGCTTTTAGATTTTGAACGATGGGCTGGTCGCTGGACTGGGGGCTGTATTATTGGTTTTACTACATTGATATATTGTATTTTTTTTCTTCGTAAAACACTTTTTTAGGCACTAGAATCCAAGGTTTCATGTAGCTTATATATGTATAAGAACTAAAGACACATATATATAATAATATGGTACTTTAAAGAGGGTTTTTTAGAAATATTTAGTACATAATATACAGAAATACTGGATATAGGAAAAATATCTGTTATTGTTACTAATATTTCTCTTTTATTCAATCCATTAGAATATAAAATAAAAGTTCCTACTTAAAACTTAAAATAAATCATAAAAATATTTTATTATATAATATAACTCGAGGGTTATTCTAGACAAAGTGTTCAAAAATAGTATTTTACAGAGTATAAAATATACATTTAAAATGAATCTAAATCACTGAAAAACGCTCAATTTGCAATTCCATAACCGCCCGTAACCATTCAATCCATCGTATGATGCGTCCTACTGCAATGAACACCCCTCTAGGTTTATTTAAATATTTCTGTCTTTGAGATTAAGCTCTTTGATACTTAAAGTTGTGTATTGATAAGTGTATTCTTGTATATCTTGTGCTTCAATCTGTTATATAAATAAGTACATTTCAATAAAATATTTACCGATTTTAAACAAATTCAAATAATTTTGATTTGATTTTCATAAGTGTTGAATTAACTAATTGATATTTAATATCATACATTTTAGAGAAAACCGCATTGATTAGTTCATTTGGGTTATTTCCATCCAAGGTTTGCAAATATTTGGTTCATAAATAATAAATATTAATCCGATCCGTAGATTTATAGTGGTGCTTCAAAAATAATAATATTATAAATTAGTTACTTAATAGTATTGATGTTGTACCAAGCAAATTTCCAAGAAAAAAATCACTGGATCTCTAGCAATAAGATTTTAATTTTAAGTATTATTTTAATAATTTTCATTGCAATTTTCTAGTGCCAATAGAATTTTAGTGATTTATATTTGTATTTGTTTATTTTTATGATTTCATGGAAAATCTTAGTCGTATTATTAAATACAGTCACATTATTTATTTATTTATCATATTATTATATTATTGGTTTTGTGTGTTACCATTATGTTTATTTTCCATGAATTCGTTTAATATTTTTACTATATCAAATAAAAAATTATCGTCTAAAAATTTAGACGATATTGTTGTATACTTCCATAGTTTTATTAACCAACTTAGTGACTATTCAAATATTTTGTTTTGAATAACAACAATTTTTACTATTATAAATAAAATCAATATATTATATTCTTTATATTTTTGATCAGCTTTTATTATTTAGAATCTCTATTTATAATTGCAATCTAAAAATATTCATAATATTATAGTTTGAGCTGGATAATTTTTGTACTTATAAAGTAATAACTTAAGTATGCATTATAGTAACTAATTTTATAATTAAATGTATATGTTATTACTCTTTATATAAAATATTGTATCTTATTTATATCGTTTCCTGGTTCCAAAACAATAATACCTATGCATATTAGTACGTATAGGTACATTGTTTTTTTTTAATATGAACAAATCACGGTGAAATTTATTTTTTGATTTTCCTAATTCCTCTACCAATTCTCTATTTCTGTAGAAATATCGTCATCCTTAAGTGACTACGGCATTTTATGAACATTGAACAGTGATAGAGAATTCCGATTTCTGATTCTTGAATTACACTAAGGCTAAATGTAAACTAAATGTAATGCCGTGGAAATATCGATCTGGTATTTGGACCGCGGAGAGTGGAATAGGTCGTAGAAAAATAACTTGAACCAATAGATAAGTACAATTGCACCGAAAAGCAGAAGATTGGTTCCATCATCAACAAAATGTACATAATAATATAGTTGATGGATTGTATAATATAATAGTGGTTTAAAATATTTTTAGGATTTTTTTAAATGTATACACATAAATGGTTTCTTTAAATTTCTTATAACCAAAATTTTATAAATAGCATAATTTTTAATAATTTTAATTTATTCACGTGCTATTTAAATTTTACCAATGTGCCACCTTCGGCACGCGTTTTTTAGGTTCGCCACAAAATTGGCCGGAATGATAAATAATAACATTTGATTAAAACCATAGGTTAGGTTACCATAAAATCTAAAAAATATATACAAGGAAAAATTACCTTTTTGAACAATAGATAAATTACTATTTGTTAATTATTTTGTTATAATTTAAAAATTGTATTTTTGGGAACTTACATTTTTATGTATTTTATATGTTATTTTATTTGTATTATACACGATAAAATTTTTGATTTATTTTAAAATATTGTCTGTTTATAAGTACTATGTATCTATTTGAATTGTTCTACGTTTATAGAAACGTAATATGGTATAAGTATATATAAGTATAATAACACAATTTTAATTAAATAATAAACGAAATATTTTTAGAAAAAAATGTATTAACTTACTATAATACTAAAAGTTAAATAAATAACTTTAGTAGCTATATCAAAAAATATTATCACTTGATGATATAGGCTGATAGACGTTTTTTGCTTAGAATCATTTTTCGTATACAATGATATATTATCATTGAATTCAAATTTAATAAACTTATAATAGTGACCCACACGATACTTAATGTACAGTAGAGCGGTACTTATTTACCTGCCTTTTAATATTGTATTATATTTTATAAACAAATAATTTAGATTATTAACTGTCATTAAACTAATTTAATACTATCATTTTTTTAAACAATTGAGAAAATGTTTTTAATTAGTTTATCAAACTGCAAAGAATTATAGAATTATAATGTATTATATTATCATTATCATGATGTATTATTATTGTATTATATTTTCAACTAATTTTAGGTTTATCCATAATCTAATAATTAAATTAATTTAAGTATATGTATTTATCACGATTTAAGATACTATTTTAAATCATGATTAAACTATATAATATAAAGTTTATAATATTTACAATACACTTAACAAACTGCTTATTTTTTTATTAACTGGTTCATAAAGATAAATTAATATTGTATTAAAATTATAATATATGAGTTGAGAGTCGCTATTTTTAATCACAAGAAATTATTATAAAGTAAAAATATATTATTATAATCAAGGAAATATTTCATAACTAAACTATTTAAATTATAAAGTATATAATGATATATTAATATAGATAATATGTACGTAGGTATATGATATTTGTATAAAGAAATAGATAGACATATATTTTATGTACAGAAATGCATAATACGTATATTTTGTTCATGAATTACGAAAAACAGTAATTGACAATTTTAAAAGAAACCACTTTGATAATAACCAAGAAATCATTTTAATAGTTCGTGAAACTATTTAATTTTGAATATTTTATAAAGATTCCATGAAGGAGTAATACAATCTAATTAATTTTAAAATCGATATTCCTATAGGAGTAATAGCAAATCTTTATTTAAAATCCTCTTTTAAATAAATTTATATGTAAAGCGTTGCTAAAAAAAAATTAAACAATAATATTATATGATTATGAATGTTGGTTCATACCAATTTATTTTTATTTACTGCCATTCAATTTAATATTATAATCATAACTAACGTAACTAATACAGATCAATGAATTCTAGAATTTATTAAAAAAGGAAAATGTTATATTTTTATAAATTTTTAAAATTAATTCTTATTAAAAAAATAACGTAGAATTTAATAATGGTTTAAAAATATGGACAATTGTTTATATAATTATATTGTTTATTGTTTGTTAAAATATATTTGTTATTATGGACATTATCTATTTAATCTTTTACTGTTAATTTAAATCATATAAATTATTAAATTTGTTTTCTATAATAAAAAGAATAGTAAAAGATTGTATTAATATTAACATATTTTTTTTTTAACTTCTCATTCCATTTTTTAATTTTAATTAGTTTATTATTAAAACACATAAGTTAAAACAGTGTAATAAATGGCAACGTTCTCTATGCAATAATACATTTTTTTAACACCATATCTATTATTATTGCATAATTTAGATAATTGCTTGATAGAAACAAACGAAAAATAAATTGAACATTTTAGCCAGTATTACATACTTTGTACATTGCACATTTTCTGGACTCAAAGACTTTACAGTGGATTTTTGAACACCTACTAATATATTTAGAGTATTAAAAAGTGTTTATAAAGTTTTATTCAGCCAGATGAATAAAACATTAGTTTACAAAGAAACTTATTGGCAAATTCCTAGACAACTGGTATGTGTATTGTTTTGATTTCCTTTCGGACTTTTCAATACATTTATTTTTTACGCATTATTTCTTTAATTTTCAAGAAGAATATTTCTAATATATGTTTATATATATATACATATAAATACTCATCCACAGAATTCTATTGGCATTTTCTCCGCGATAGCTGAAACACATTATTCAGATTCTTTGAGAAATCTTTTTTGAATACCTACATTATAATATGTTCATGGAAACCGCTGATATTAATGTAAGACTGTATAAAATAAACCACTGAATGTCTGAAATATACGAAGTGGGTACACACTAATATTTTATATTTTTTTCTAACAAAAATCAATAAATAGGTGCATGTAAGTATGTGTGTGGGTTTATTAGTGTTTACCTAAACCAAGTTATTATATTATTTCTATCGAGTACAATGAGTAATTTAATTCTAACTATGTGAACAAGTGCGCACTTACAATTGATTATGGTTAACCTTTAATCGTAATGAAATTGATTACCGGTCGATATTAATATAGGTCTATTCAATGGGTTGCATGGCGCTTGGTAGCGGCTTCGTTGAACCGCATGATTAAGCACTTTTATCGATTATCTGCGCTCCGGGGGTATGGTACCGTCACCGTTGCAGCCGCTGCCGGCAACGATGAGCAAGAATCAATGAATCCTTTTTTTATACGATACAACAAAACAAACAAATGCATGTTAACAGGTTTATTGTGTAATTTATAACCGGGTTAGGTTAGATCAACACCTCCTCTTCCCGTTATTAAATATATATAATCTTATATACGTGTCACACACACACACACACACGCCTGTAGACCCAAAAGACTATTGATAATTAATAGGGTTTATCAATAATATGATCATGCCATATCGTGTGGCCGTCGTAAAAATCATTGACGGTTCTATTGAACACTCGACACATTTTTTTCCATCTAGTAATAAAAGATAACATCATTCATTTCCATAATCCACTCGTTCACTAAAACAACAAATGTCCACTCAGGCGCTCGTCGTCAATAAATGTACACAATCGTTAAAAAAAATCAATTTCAATGAGACATTAATAAAAGTGTGAGGTCTCGAAATTCATAAAATGTAGGTTTGACGCCGGAAAACGTAATTAGTAAATATTCACAATAACTAACTCACTAGCAAATTCGTCTTAAATGGACACAGCAATTTATTATTGAATTTAGGTTTTATTACATTCATATGCATGAATTATAGTTATAATAAAATATGGTATGTTTTAAAAATAACAACAGTTAGGTGAGATAAACTAGAAGATTTCATTTAAAAACTTTGTTCATATACTGATAAAGTTGTTTCTGTAATAATACGTAATAATTGTAATTTGTACGAGTAGATAAGATAAATTATTTGATCTTGTATACAATAATTTACGGAAGAGTTGAAGTTTTAGAAGAGTCAACTCAAGAAATCAGTGCAATGTGCAACACTGGCTAAAAGTTTCTACTTCAAAAAGTATATAAATCAACTCATTCCATTTGTTACTTGAGTTTCAAGATTAAAGGAAATCGATCTAGTGGTGTGAATAGGAATGATGATTTCTGTAGATATTGCATTTAAAATAAAATGAAAGTAGAAACTTTTGTCTATTTTTTAAGAGTATACAGTATTAACCTATTTGATATATTTAGATAGAAAGTTTGTAATTTGCACCAAAATAAGGATTTGTTATTTTTTCCACCACAGGTTGCTGAAAAAAGTGTTTATAATTTTCACCAAAATGAATATTTATGTATTCGATTATTTTGTCGGTACCCTCGTCGACGTCAAGACTCGACGGACTCGAATGACAATAATAATTTTTTTGGATTTCTAACTACCTACCGCCTTATCTAATAATCACTAATCATGACAAAGTTTGACGTTTAATCAATCGTAATCGAGTTTTCACGCAGTATTACATTTATTAATTTTTGACAAATATAATACATTTTTTATTTTATCTTAATTTATTATTCATGAATGTTTTCCATATTATAGGTATTAGGTAGGAGGTAGCATTAATATCGATATTGGAGTATCGTAGAATGGTATAAATAGGTTAGGTTAGAAAAATAATTGCTCCTTACTAATAAACCTTGGTTTAAGTTATAATTAATTTTTTTGATTATACCTGAATTAATATAATATATAAATCACATATATTTATGAAAATTATATATTATATTTTAAATATTTTGAATTAATTTTGAAGAGAATTGACCACGGCATTTGAATCATATTACAGTGAGTTCCACTTAATGTGATCACATTGGGTCAGATCATTTTGATTCTATTAACCGGTTGATTCAATAAAACATACATTTCTTGTACATTTTAAATACCAGTGGGAAATATTAAATCGAAAATACAAAATGAAAAAAAAGCGATAAAAAAAAAGTAATATTAAATAATATATTACTAGATTTAATCTGCGATGTCTCTCCAATTTCAAGATTTTAACAGAAACTACGAAAAAACTAAAAAGGGCACATATAATATTAATTAGACTAAGGTAATATGGTTTGATGCAAAGTAAAGCAGCCGTAGATGAACCCCACTAAATATGTACAGTAATATTAACATAACCATAATTTTCATAAATTCTAGAGAAACATTGCCGTAAACTATTTATAATAGTATAAGTCTACTAAAATGGTTGACTTTTAATATACTTAGTATATATAATTATGTGATAAGTTAATTAAAATTGAGATTGGCCTTAATGCATTTGTCAACTTAACTTTAAATTTGAATGAACGCATAATTTACTATGACCATCCATCTATGTAGGACACATATAATTTAATACTAAGTTGATGTAGGTACTCAGTAAATCATATGATCATGTATCATCTTGAAATTTAAATTATTTAGGACATTCATCCAGGCTAGGTTAAGTTGATATAACACAGAGCACAGAAATAGCAGAAATAGAAGAGATTGGTACATACCTAGAACATGTATTATATTATGCAGTACACAAAATGAATAATACGATGCTCATAGTGTAGAATTCAGCTGTATAAACGATTTTCATAACAATTATATTATGCTTTAGACATGTAGGTGTGTACTCATGTGAAGCTGTAGATTTCGCATAATATCATGTTTATATTATTATTATCGTTCTTGTTAGTACCCAACCTACGTGCATTACAAACAACAATTTTAATAATTTCTTTAATTTTTTTGAAGTACAAATGAGGAAACATTTAAATGCATATTACAAAAATGAATAATACACAATAATTGTATTTTAAATAATTAAATAAATAAAAAGAAAAAAAATAGTTACTTTATATATAATACTATTAAATATATACATATATCTATATATATATATTTCATTGGATTTTATTGATTCTGTAATTCTGTTATGTTATTACCTAAAAAATAATTACAAGTTATTTATTATACTATAATAACTATATGTTTAATTAGTGTATATTAATTCAAAATTTTAAAAAATTAATTAAAACAATATCATTCTATTCAAAAATAATTTTTCTTAAATAAACAAATTATAAGTAAATTTAACTGAGTCATTTTAGTGGCAACTCGCTTAATTCTACACAAATAGTTTATAACAAATACAATGTACTTTAATTTATTTCTAAACAAATACACTGCTTGTATAGAAAAGTATTAGTTTAAGTACTTAAATGTATTGTATTCATTAAGCCTTCGTGGATAGGTAGGTAATTCGAATACGCTAATGGATTGTATTCACAATTTCATTATAGTATATAATTGTATTAAATGTATAACCAATGACTATACATAACGAACAATCATTGCAAAGAATGTTTAACTTCAATGGTTATTAAATACAAATATAAAAAACGGAGTAGTTTCTCTGCTATACAGTATTATACATCCCGAGTGTAATACTCAGTACTCAGTAGGTATAGATTAATAGATCTGTTAAATATTTTAATCGAATGATTTAGGTACCCTTGTCAATGATTTTGAGTGGAAACTATTTGCTAGCGTATATTTCTAAAGATTTTATATATGAAAGATGTTAAATTTATTTTTCTATTAGAAAAACGATTAGCTGAACCTATAGCAATTTTTTTCAAAAATAAATCGCAATAATATGTAATATAAATTATAACATTATTTCATAAACTATTGTTTGATGTTATTCATTTATAAGTCAACACCAACGTGTATGCAAACTATTATAGTTATGATGAAATTTTTTTAGTAATAATTTGTAGATTGAAAATTGTAAAGATGTAATATATTCCAAATTTTTAAATAATTTGAATATAATAATATCTTTCATTTTCAAAATTCTTAACTAAAAAATTAAATGTGTTTATAATCATATTATAATATGAATATTCTTTTATTAATTTGTACTATTTATCTATTTCTAAAATAATTTATAAGAAAACTTAAATAAAATGTGTAAATAATACATTTTGTATCATAGTTGTAGGAACTAAATAGTGCATTACTACCTAAATAAAATGTATTACGCTAAGATAAACATTTAAAATGAAGGAGTCACTTGATTTTAATAACTCTAAAAAATATTTTCCTCATACCATTTACCCATCTCAAAAACTCACAACTATTAGCTTTAGACCATCCATAAAATAACAGGTAAATACTTTGTAGTTCATGATACAATTTACTCGTATATTTTTTAAACTTGATATTGTTAAAATTAAGAAACCGTACATGATTCATAAATAATTAAATAAATGTATTCTATCGTTTAACAAAAAATATGGTTAGAAAAACAAAACAGAATAAATTATAAATCCATTTATAGAAGCGTTTTTCTTCACTTAGTCTTTGCTTGGTACATTTTTAGTATAAAAGAAATAGAGGCCCTTTGAAAAAATGTACGCATTTAAAATTATTTTATCTTTTCTTTACATTATTGTTTTAGTTGCAGTTGTATTAGAAATGTAAATATCAGATAACAGTGCTTATATTTTAATTATCACAATCTATTAATCGCTATTAAAGAGAACCAAAATTATTATTACACATTAAAATAATTTTCTTCAACATTATTAATTAAAATATAATATAATTTGAAATCTTCATTGGAGTACATAAGTAGTTCAAATAAATTTATATACTTATCATAATGATTCTGAAAACGCATATAAAAACAAAATATATTATACGTTAGGTATATTTATATACAATATAATATTTTGTTAAGTGCTTTGAATTTGGACCACTCACTCTATCCTATAACCACTCTGATATTTAAAATATCATTGATTATATTTTAATAGTACTCACTAAAATACATAGTTATAGATAATCGAATTACATTATTCAATTTCACACTCTACAGCACTAAAATAATATATTGTTAGGTTAGTATTCTGTTTTATTTATTTTATATAGGTATAGTATTATAAAACGTAAGTAGTCACGTTCGTAATTTCAATAAATATCTTTCTCGACTATCAAATCATTCAGTATAGAAATACATATAATACATATAATACATATAATATAAAACAAACATTTTGCTTTTTTGATATCTGACCTTCGATTTCCAGATATTTTTTTTAAATATTTTTTATTGAATTCAATAAACCTTTTGGAATATGACTACTTTTCATGGACTATTTAATAATCCTTCTATTAAAAATATAAAAACTACCAACTGTAAAAATTAAATTAAATTTATATAAACCAAAATGTAAAATATATTTTAAGTATTAGATTGATAGTATACAAATGCAATTTATATAAAGCGTGTTGTGTCTTTTTAATGTATTATAGTCAAGAAAATAAATACATTTTACAAAAACCATTATTTTTCTTAATTTAATGTTTATTACTATAAAGAGTATAATTAATGATCTTTGATAAAAATGTATTTTTCAATTTAATATTTTAAAGACCATAGCTCTAGTTTTTATTAATAAAAATGAGATATTCTGGAAATTATAAGTTATAAATAATGAGTATAGGTATCTATTATTTAAATTATTAGTGTTCAATATTTTTTTTTTACCTAACTTACCTACTTCGACTTTATAATTTACATAAAAATATCTATAATATTTTATATAATGCTAATTTTTTCAGTCAATTGTAGTGTAATATTTCAGACCATGTAACAAACGATATTTCTAACCGCTCGAACATTTAAAAGTAACTTTTATTAAATTTCACACATTTATTTGTGTTTTTTAATTTTTTATAAAAGTAGTTATGACATATATATATAAAACTCATAAGATGTTTCTTTGTGAAAACCGTAAAGATCAAAAAGACTTTAAACAATTATATTATAATTGTATTACAGAGTTTATATATACATAGTTATAGTTACTGACAAGTTACAATGAATATTAAATAATACCCTTAAATATTAATGATTATACCGTTTGATTTTAGTTGTAGTACCTATATCGATTCAATAAAAAAACTTTTGGTAAACTCCACATTCGTATTATAATAGTGGATACTTCGTACTAAAAATAAAAAATAAAAATATGACATATTCGTAATACGTATATACGTAATAGCTGTATTGTAGCGGATATTATAGTTACATAATATATGTATGTACATTCAATTATTATTAATCGTATATAAAAGTAATTTAATTGTTGGTATATTAAAACATGTTTAATATTTATATTGTACTGTTGATGTAAAAAGGATGTTTTCCTTGTTGATTGCTTTGAAACAGAATATTTAGATTAATATTACAATGTACTTCACCTTAGAACGAATCCTCTGGGATAGTCATTGTGCTACGATTTACAAAAGGTTAATGTTATTTTGTATTTTTTTTTTATCTTATTTACGTAGTAAATAGTATATGAATTAGTGAATTTTTTTTCATGATCACAAAAAAATAACCCACGGTGGATAAAATTATTTTAATTTAAAAAATAAAATTATAAGGTATTTACAGTTTATGATGTATGAAACTCAAAATTAGATGTGTCTATATAACAGTTCACACGATAAAATCGCCTTCACAGTACACAGAACCATTGTAAAAGAACTAACGGGAGTGAATTTATTGATTTAATGTATGGTTAGGCATATTATACACCTGCCGTTCATTGTGTATTCTAGAATATTGGATATTATATGTATCATTAAAATCAAAATATTGTAATTTCAATAAATAATGAAATTAAAATTGCATAATATACTACTTTCTCTATTGAAAAACAAGTTTTATCCGATATAGAAGAAAGCAATTAAAATAATTAAAATTGTAGTGTATATAATTAATGACAGTGACTAAATAGACCACTTTATAACAAAATATATTAAACAATATTAAATGATGTAGACACTCTACCTACCATTAATATAACACAAATTATTATCAAAACGTTTTTTAACCAATCTCCTAAATCTTATTTATTTAGATTTTACAAATTTATACAGGAATACATCATATTTAATATTTATGGTATTATATTGTATACATAATAAAAATTACTTTATATTAATACATAACAAAATTATGTAATTAGTAGATACAATATATTCTGAATTACGGCTATAGAGGCGTATTAGATGGGACTGTGATCTATCCCTCAAGGACCAAGGTACCAGTAAATTATATAATAGGTGACTGATGTGATACGTTTTATCTTAACAGCCCACCCGCATTATAATCCTCATAAAACTAGTGAAGCGTCTCATCCGGCGCTTAAAACTTCAACTAGTTGGATCCCAAAAACCATTTTTTAGTCTAGTTATGTCCCAAAGCATAATAACAGGTATTCTATATTGAATACCTTAGGGTAAAATAGATATTAATTAACAGTGTTATTTACTCAAAAAAATAATTTATATATTTATACATACCTATTACAAATTTAATATATAATTTAGATTTTATAATTAAACTATAAATTGCAAATTAATGTAAAAAATGACTGAAAATAACAATTTTCTATGGTCACTAAATTCATATGTTTTATTTTTTTTTTCGCTGTAAAGTAAATGATATAGTATTATTTTTTGATGCTTGAAAACCCAGATGTATGGTTTTGCCCATTAGTACCGTCTGTTATTTGTATTACTTTCTTATAATAATGCAATATTATGATGTTTACACGGAAATCTTAATATGCATTGAAAAATTAAAATCGTTTACATGATAATGTTAATATGCATTTATTTAAATTAAAATGTCCAAGTTATTGATTTTTAAAATTTATGATAAAAATAGTTATACTATAATACCTTATTAATTGTACAATTTGATTTTTTTAAATGTATACATATACGTTTTTGGACTGGGTATAGACATTTTAATTTTCTAATTCTAACTGATTTTTGATGACATTAAATATCACTACTTATTGTGTTACTTTACCCATTATTACATCACAATTAATATAGTGATACTTCATAATAAACAACGATATATTATATTTTTTATTTAATTTAAGATTTTAGATATATATTATTTTAACCTAACCTAAGATACCTAAATTGAAAAATAATAGTGGAAAAATAAATATATTTATTAAGTATTTATTTTTAATTTAAAATTTAAATATTAAAATATTATACAACTTTTATTCTTTCTTCGACCATAATTTTAATAATATACATTAATATACAGATACAATATTTTTATTTCATACTTTTTTGTCGTGTTTTACTATTTATTATAATATATTATAGTATTACACTAGGAACACCAAAAATATAACAAATCAACTTTATGTCCATATGAACAGTGAATTATAAACCAAGAATATTAATATTAACTGCTTATAGCCATATTGCTTAGTTTGCGTGACTTTTAAATTAGTTAATTTATAAATAAGTCATTTAATAAAAAATGTCTTGAATACTGAATATATTATACTTAGTTTATTTATTTGACGGTACCCAGAATGTTTTGTTATTTTTTAAATTACCTTCCTAGAAGTTCACCCTTTATAATTATTGTAGACTTAACTATGTTTTATTACAACGTTCAAATTTCAAAGTTTTAAGTTCATAGTTAATAGAAGTAGAACTCAGTAATATAAGATCACGAACAACTAACAGTTAAGTTTTTTTATACAATCTGTTGGTTTGTGTCACAAAATCATCACTCGTCAAAATTATTATGAACTAGTTATACACCTGAACGCTAAACAAGAGTAGGCACTTATACATTTACATTATTTTTTCTACTATAGACAATTAACACGCCTTTTTATATTGTATAGATCATTAAAAAAAAAGCTATGCCATTGATTTCTTTTCATATTTATTATTATTATTCTTTTTAAATCATTGTTTTAATATTGTTCTAGGCTTCTAGGCTTAATTTTGAAAAATATCTGCAAAGCGTACGCTGGTGTTTGTAAAATTATTCATACATTCTTAGTTATTTCTAGTTAAAATATTTCAGGATATCCCATATTTTAGTTAGTATATTGTAGTTATTGTACTTTAGTAGATATATTGTTAGTAGAAAAGTGCATCGACGGAGAAGTGAAAAGTACAATCTTAGTGTAAAAATAAAAAAAGGATACCAATTTGTTATTATTTAAATAACTAAAATACGTGTAGTAAAAGCAGTACAAAATTCAAAAAAAACTTACAGACCGACGCAACCTATAAAGTATAATGTAAGACACCCGCTGAACATTTCATATCTGATGAAAATTTGAAGTTATGCCACGGAATTTGGTGCGATTGTAATATTATAACCGTAACATAAAAATAATGATATTTTATTCGTATTATGTATTATATATTATTATGTATATTACTGAAGGTCACGCGGACAGTTATAAATTCGATCCTGCAGGTGACTCGCAGGGACCGACGCAATAATGATAATAATATTACTATAATGGCGTTTTGGTGTGTTTTCCTAAACCGAGTGTTTTTTACGACGCACCGCGCACGTCCGCCTCCCGTCAACCGATCGCCCGGGTTCGTGTCGGCAGGGGTGGTCGTAAACACGAGCCAATTTTTGGCCAGACCGCCGTCGCAGTCATCGACCGTCATCGTATTATGTTATTATTATTATTATTATTATTATTACTAATATAACGTTGTATCATATATATACATCACATCAGCAGAGGGTCCATTAGAGTGAGTGTGAGTAAAGGGCCGAACGAAGGCATTATTTATAGTGACGTCTCGGGTGTTGGCGAAGTGGTGTATGAGAGATCCCGGCGATCGGTGTATATACTCTCGATCGTGTGCCACCGATTATTATTATATTAGAGGTGCCCCGGTGCCTGCATACCGGCTCGCTCGTGCGCGCGCGGTCTGTCGATAATAATTAAAGGCCTCGTTCGACGTGTACAGATCGATGATTGCAGTTGTTTTGTTTTTATATCATATATATATTATATATATATATATGTGGCTATAAATATTATTATAATATATATATATACAGTATAACAGTATAACCGTTTAAGGGACGACCGCCACCGGTGCAGTCGTCCGTGGGGTGTGCGCGAATAGGTGGTGACCACTTGTGCTCCGGTGGTTTATGGACCCGACAAAGTCATAAATTCCTCGATGCAGACGTATTATACACACACACACACACCTAAATTGCGGGTACATAAATATATCCATTTATTTAAACATTGCGAGCGGGAGAAAAGGAAAAAATAACGAGAATATTAAAAAAAAAAAAAACGGTAAAATATCGAAAGACAAAAATCCATTAGCGGTTTGCCTTTTTCTGGACTGTTTCGCGTCGTTATTCACGTTTATAATAGTTTTTGAAAAGAGGGATGCGACGGACGATAATAATTACCCAAAAAATCAAAACATTTTTAATAGTTTTCGTTTATTATTGATAATATAGAGACACGAGCTTCGAGGTCGGATTTTAGATATTATTATGAACCACACTAATAATCTTATATAGGTACTTAATTTTATTCAAACAAAAATGTATTATTAAAATACGAACTAATTCTAAATTATAACAGTATTATCTATTAATATAATAATATCATATTCAAAATTATCATTAATTGTATTATTAAAATATATCTTTATCATCTTAAAACCGTTTGTAATAAATTTAAATAATTTAAATTCAACTCAAGATCAAACTATCAAATTAAGTTACCAAATTGACAGTTTCTTCTTGTCTATGTATTATCGTCTATCGATCTGTTGTAATAGTATGATTATCTCATTTTATAACATTTCTAACCCTGTGTATACTTAAATACATGTAATATACCATAAAATAATTAATATTTTATTTTACGTTATTAGCAGTACATAATAATATATTAAATATTGATATTTGTTTTAGACAACGATGCGAGACGATTAGCGGTTAATGGTTTGAAGCTCAGATGTTGATAGGTTTTATACAAACCGTTGTAATATTTCACACAGGTAGGCAAGGGAAGCGTGAAAATTGCTGTTTACATAATAACAAAAATTCAATTTGTGTTATTACGGATCTCCGAAAATACTATATCAAACGTAGCAAACCATTTTAAGACGGCTCAGTGTACATCGTCTATAAAATATAAATTGGAGTATAATACTCTCCAGATACGTCAAACACTTCAGAGAAAAAGCGATTTTATATGTAGGTATACAAACAATACTTGTTATTAAACATTAGCCTCAACTCTTTGTTATTTCCCTATATGGAACGAATTTTGGGTAATAATATACACAACAAAATATATATAATATTATGTCAGTAAACGCTAATACCTAATATATATATATATATATATATATATATATATGTGTGTGTGTGTGTGTGTGTGTGTGTGTGTGTGTGTACAAGAAAACATAATAAAACACGTTCACATGTATTTGAAAAATAAATCTAAAACAAACTGTTAAAACAATAATAGATGACATCTACTTTAAGTTTTGTTTAGACTATTTTAAAGTTTTTAAACGTATTTCAAAAGCCATGAGGTTTTCAATTTGCATGCAAATCATTTATCGATCGTATCATTATTTAAGAAACTAACACTTTACCGGTTTTCATTAAAAATATAATTTTGATATGTAACAAATGTTACAAAAACTGTTTGGAATTATTCACGCTAATTTAACACGAAAAAAAAAATATCTAAAATAATATTAATTAACATTAACAATAGAGGAATATTAAAATACTATAACGTTTAAATGTTTTTTTCTTAATATAGGTACAAATTATAATGAATACTGTGACTGCATAATTAAACGTGGTTAACTATGTTTAGTAAAAAAAAAAAATACTCTCACATTTATTTTACTAATAATTAGATTTAAAAATATATCTAAACATTGTTTTTTAGATTAAACTACATAAAATGTGTGCAATTTAATGTTCTATATTTAATTTGCATGTGTGCCGGAAGTTATGTATTCGCAATACACTTACAGATAGGACTCATGCGTCCCATATTTTTTTCAGCGAATCGTTGAATATGTTGACACTTTTTCTTTGATTAGATATTTAAATATTTCATCTGAGAATTAATGTTCTTAGTAACTGATTTAATGAGATAACCTTAACCCAGAGGTTTTCAACCTTTTTTGACACTCGTTACTCTAAGATATTTTCTAAAAAGCTAAAGGTACCATAGTTACCATAGCCAAAGGTATATATTGTATATTTGTATTTAATGATTTCGGTTTTCTTTAATCCAATAATATTCCTCCATAATATTCCTTCCAACTTATTTGGAACCATATCCTCATTGGACGATTTCATTCTATATACAATACGTTCTAGTTGGGGACAATTTTCATTTCCATACCAAATAAATCTCATACCTAAGTAACTGATATTATACAAACGTATTTTAACTTTTTGTATTTCGGTTAAGTTTTATTTTATTCTCCAGAATCTTCTTCTTCTAACTTTCGTTTTATGGCAATAAATTTATCAATTATTAAAATTAAAATTAAATAAACAAGTGAAGACTGCGTCAAATAACATAGATCGTAGTGGCAAACCAGACTAATATTATACAATGCAGTGAAGTTAAAGATTATTTTTATTTTGTAGAACTGTGATAGGTGCATGTTTTATAAAACTGAAAATAAGATAAAGTCTCAGGTACTTAGTTGATTTTATTAAAAAATGAATGGTGGTGTAATAATTTTATAATAGCCCGTGTCGAGACAATAACGAATAAACTAGTTTAAAAATTAAAATTGTTTAAAAATAGTCCTTTCACAGACTATTAAGAACATCAAATTCAAATCATTAAGAACACATCAAAGTTTTTGTTTAAATTGTAATTGCTTGATTTCATGGCACTTTCAATTTAAGTTTGTAGCATCTTTGTTGGGAACCTTTGCCTTAATCTTGTGTTCATATTAAAATATTTTGATTATTTTTGAACATTTATACCTTACAGCTTATAGAACTAAATTTACTTAATAATTTATAATATAATATATGCAAAAATGTATTAAAGTCCACAATCCTTCTACTAATTGTATTTTCAAATATTGTAATTTAAATTATATTTAATAAAAAAAATGAGTATCAGAAGATTTGTATGGTCATCATACGCTTCTTTGTATAGGTTTTTTACATTCATTATAAAATAGATCATTCTAAATTTCGAATAATATATTGATTTAGTAAAAAAATCTTTTACACTGACAATGAATGTTCATAATAATCAAAGCTAAAAGTCGTTTAAATTTTATTAGTATATTTTATAATGTTAGGTATATAAGTATATGTAGTATTCAACGGCAGATGAATCATATTACAGTATTCATTAATCAGAATTCTTTTAAGGGATTTGGGTATCCATATTGGATGTATCTGTCTTTTAAAAGTGAAATATAGTAAAAAAACTAGCCATTTTGAGTCTATCAGAATGATCGATACAGTGAAGCGATAAATATTATTCAAACCGATTTAAATTCAGTATAAATGTGCACTTCATTCTATCGTACAGATCAGGCTACATTTTTGTGTTTCCCAATAAATTGTGTTTATTTTTTAAAAAATACCTTAAATTAAATTGAAAAATATGGTACAATAAATTTCATACAAACTTAAAGCTAAATTTAAATCCATGTTTATAATATGTATTGTATTGCTAAAATCAATCGTGCTGGGCACAAAACGAGTAGTTTTAACTATGTTCTACGTGTGAGAGACATATAGGATTTGTGCAGGGTACAAAAAATATCGTTGATCAATCCCATCGAGTATACTCAAATAGTATAATAATATACATAATATGGCAGGTAATCCATGTCAATTGTTTTAACTACGAAAATTCTATATAATTATCTACATATATGCAAAGGGATCTAAGCAAATTTCTATGACGTCAACCTACATAATGCCTTTTGATCCTGAGTAAAATATTAAACGTTCTAATTAAAGGTCTTCATCCCAATTAAAATGAATTAAGTATAAAATAAATATTACTTGCAAATGCCTATTATTTAAGTTGAGAACCTACAATCGTATCGATGAATATTTCAGATACTACAACCCTTTATTTACTAAATAATATTTAAGTTATAAAAATATATAAATAATATTTTAGCAATTATCTTATTTGGTTTTAACTTTAAAAAAATTGTATGCGCCAATTGTAATAATACTCTAATATTTTTAAGTTAAGAGTTATTTTATTAATCAATAAAAATACAAATATTTGTGGGTTTAAAACTATTATAACAATGTTACCATATTAATGTAGATACTTTCAAAATAAACATATTAATATACTTATTTATTATACATTGTGATTTCGTTCTTTGTATGTGTATCACTTTTCTTAATTGTTTCACATTGCAACATTTATCTATTTATTTATTATTATTTTTTTTTTTTAATGTCTAAAAAGTATATTATTATAAAAAAAACTGTAAAAGTTTTGATTGGTTGGATGTTTTTTCTTTTGTTGTTTTCAAAAAGTCTTTAAAATCATAGTAAAATATTATAGATAAACTTAATGGATGAGTAACGAAAATTAAGTTTGTATGTAAAAACATTTTCTCGCTAAAGACTTTACACAAGCGTATGCAGAAGATGATAGTTTTTCCTAAACCAGTCAGACTGAGGTTAGCAAAGGATACCATTCCTTAAATATTTAATAAAGATGAAACCGGCACATCAACTTTAAAGTTGGTTGTTAATACTATGACCTGATACTAAACTAAATAATTAAAAATTTAAAAATAAGTGTATAGAAGGCCAAATGGCTTAACGTTTTAAAATTCTAAAATAGTTAGAACTTAGAATAAATTGTTCATAGAATAACATTATACATAATGTTTGAAGTTTGTAATATGTAAAATAGGTTTACTTTGTGTCTATTTAATATTTTTTTTATTTTTTGACAAATTTTACTTTTTAAGTGAATATTATATAATATTTAAGATACAATTTAATATTGATCTGTTACATTATAAGACATATAGTATTATTAAATATTTAACTATTAAAAATGTATAATTTGACTAAATATTTTTTATATTTATTTAAATTTCCTTAGAGAATAATGATCAGGTGCATTTGATAAGCAAATGACTAAACTTTAGGATAGATCATTGGGTTTCGAGGTCAGTGGGTCATTGTCGACCCTTTGTGTCAGTATTAATAACTAATAATACACTGTTAAATGTTGCCTTCGGAGAACCAAAAATGATACTAAAATCCCTGGGGATATAAAGATATATATATGTAACAAAAATGTCTGTAAAATTACAATAACACTTAAAAATATGTCAAGAATGAAATAAAATAAAAAATATGCCACATTCAAAATATATTATCTAATACCTACCTATACTACGTAAGACATTTTTTTTATTATTTTCGTTGGAATTTGCTTAATTATTTACATTTTTCTTTATATTCTTGGTAGTTAAATTACAATTCAAAATTGGTAAACTTAATCATCGACTACGTAAATACGTAAATTATTTCTAAATTATAACTTTCACATCATATTATAAGTTATTATTTAATACTTGTATGTTGCCATTACAGCATTTATAAAATACATTTAGCAATCTATTTGGATCAATTTTGGGGACCCGTTTAGACAAAATAATATTACACAATATTTCCCTCGTCATAATTGAACTTGTGAAAACAAAAGTTTAAATAATATATGAGCTATTACTGTTTAGAAATGTACGAGTTGACTTTGATTTCAATGAATGTTTTATTCCACTACCATTTCTGTAATCATATTGGATAATGGATATATAAGTAAAATAATTTTATTTTATAATTTATTTATTAGAATATATCATCTAATTGTAAAAAAGTACCACTGAAAAAAGTACAAAAACTGGCTTAACATAAAAATTTCCTTTTTTTCTTAATTTTTTATTTGTGTTTCTCGATTATAAACAAATTTATTTTTACCTATTTAAAGTATAAACTAGATCCAATTTTCTATCCGAAACCATAAAACTATGCTCAAAGTGGAAAATCAAAGAATTTAAAGATTTTATCATGTACTCGTAATGAATATTATGCATGTGCAAAAATAAAAATAAACCATATAAAATGAATACAATCATCGATCCGCTCAAAATGTAAAATAACATTTTAAAAAATTATATCTACCTTCTCAATGTTTAATTTAAACATGTATAGATAAACAATATAAATGGACGACCAGATGAGCGTGTTAATTTTTTTAAGAAGGTTAACGACGTAAACGTGAACTAATTCAATTTTCATGTCAACTTTCCGAACACTTCTTACACACGGGCACAATTTTAATAACACATATAATAAATACAATTTTTTTTTCTTATTAATTTCGGATATCTTTTGAACATGGTATGTGATGTGGTTATTTGGTGAAGTTTGAGTCTGCGTGGCGGACAAACTTGCGATACACAAAAATCCTTATAAATGTTTATCGTAAGAATATCATTAAAGTTTAAATCGACTGCGTACTGCATATATGGACTAAAAAATATGCTATAACAGATATAAACTTTTTTTCAAAATGTACATACTTAATAACAATATATGTCTGTCCAAGTCGTGAATATATACGATTTTCATCAACAAATAATCATATATCTAAATTGTTGTTACCGTTAAAACAACATGATCATAAAATTCACTAAAATCGTTCTATTCTATTTTATTATCATAATAACCGTCGAAAATATGTGATATGATAACCATTTCCGATTTCAAGTATTACGCGTCTGCAGTGACAATAATGGTCGAAAATGTATGTCCATTTACACGGATTAAACCAAAAATGAAAATCGTAAAAGTTGATGTAAAATGAACGCATATATAATAGTAGTCAATCGATCAATGCTACTAGCCTGCAGTAGGATGTTTCGCCGAATTCGACGTCGCTATTTATTATAATATAATGTTATGCACCTATGAAAACCGTTTATTGTACTTTATGATGGTCCGCGGACGTAAATTACCTGATATTTTATTGAATACAGCAAGAATAGAGCGAAAAAAAATATGAAACGAAATAGGTATAGGTAAGGCGGGTGTAATAAAGAAGACGCAAATTGGCCGGGTGAAACGAATGAAAATGAAACGATTAAAATATGTTCATCTCACACTTACAAGTGTTAAATAATAATATATTATATATATATATATATATATATAATTATAATTGCTATTATGTATATCGAGGGGCAGAGTCGGGCGTATACACATAGATTGATATATATCATAATAATGTACAGGTAGGCAGTATGGGTACAACAAGTTTATGGCGAGAATACGTTGGGCGCCGCTGCAAATATTGCCTTCACCGCCACTACCTTTACCTAAAACGGCACCTCCCACCACTACCCCGCGGATCACCATCCCTCGTGTAAAGACAACTGCTATAGCTATCGGACGCGCGCGCGCTCAACACGCACCTGTTATACAGAATGATTCAACAACCGTGTTCATTATTTTTTTTCTTCGATAATACAAAATCTGATTTTGGAGTTTTTAAATATACTTATTAGAGAGCATATTTTCAAATATTTGAGTTTTTTTTTGTACTGCTTAAGGAGTGTCTGATTTTTTAAATGATAAATCTCTCTTGTAATATAATATACATATTATACCAAATAATCAAAATCGAAATTCGAAAGAGCAGTTTTTGAGTTATTTAATTTTGTATATTGAAGGTAATGGGTCAATCATTGGGCTTTACTAGATTTTGTATGATTATTTGAACATTTTAGTAATATTAATCTATAATTCAGGGGTGGCCAAGTCGCATCTTATCGTAACATTCTTACAAAAAAAATTTTAATATGAATTTATGTATGACATTTTTTTTTTTTTTTTACATTTTGGCTCTTCTATATTTATTAATATATTTGTGGTGGCTCACGAGTCTCTTCTCGTTGGCCACCCCTGATCTATATCGATATTTATTTTTTATAAAAATGGTCCAAGTATAATGAAAATACTAAATCTGACTTAATAACTATTTTATGTTTTTATCAAACCATTTTTGTGTATTTTTTTTATATGGTAAAACATAAATTTGCTTGTATCAGCTCAAGTCAGCCCTCTAATCACAAATATTAAGAATTTGAAACAATGCAAGTCTTTAAGCATAATACCTAATCGAAAAATCAGAATTTGACCGATTTTATTGTCATATCAAATATAGGCAAATGAATGACCATGTTCGGCAATTCACCCTGTATATTATTATTATTATTGTAACTATATAATAATATAGCAATATCCGTTGTAGCCGCGCGATCCGGTTGCTCCTATCGAGCCATCGCGAGATCCGCCCTCTCTCCCTCCTCCGACAGGGCGGTCGACGATTATCGCTATAAACGCGTGGTTACCCACATATATAACGGGGACGGTGCAACGATTTAAGGGTATACGGTTCGAGTAGGTCGCGGCGTGCGCATCGCGATATCATCGTCAGTATCATATTGTTATTATTATTGTTGTTGTTGCTCGTAATCGTCGCGACGGCGTGAAAACAGTGCGATTCGTTTGGACGTCATGTTGAGGACCGTAGACACGGCGCATCAGTTGCAACACTATTGCGACGCGTTCGACGACCCTTTCGGCGGAACCACCGCGAGTCTGCAGTGGTACGACGACAGTGGTTACGGTTACGTCGCCGCGGAGGAACATTCGGCCGATCGTCGGTCGACGGCGTCGGCCAGCGGCGGTAGCGATAGGAGTTTCGGCGACGGCGGCGGCGGTGCAAACGCTGACGCGGCGGGTAGCAGAAAGCGCCGGCGGTTAGCGGCAAACGCGCGCGAGAGGCGCCGCATGAACGGCTTGAACAAAGCGTTCGACCGGCTCCGGGGCGTCGTACCCGCCGCCGACGACGAGCGCAAGCTGTCCAAATACGAAACGCTTCAGATGGCGCTGACGTACATCGTGGCCTTGCACGAACAGCTCGGCGGAACGCCATCGGTGGCCAGCGGCAGTCCGAACACTACGAAACCTCCAGCGACGAAGCCGTCCACGGCGGTCGTGCCCACGTATTACGCTGATTGTGGCGTGCCGCTGCTGTGGCCACCGGAACAGCAGTAGACGACGGTGGTAGTACGTTACGGGCCACCGTTATTGGCGCAATTTCAACTTAAAAACTGGAGGTGTCAAAGCTGCTTGTATCATTTTTTTTTTTTTTTTTGGACAGGACTAAAAAGTCAGACTAAAAATTTCGTAAATTATGAGGGTGCTATTTTCAAAACTGTGGGCGATTATCGCACAGAAGCCCCTCGAAATTGCGCCCATGCGGGTTATGGTCGTCGATTTTTCACGAATGTATTACACCTTATAATTAATGTTGTAATTTTACGGCCAACATACTTTTTCATAATCATTTTAGTATGCTTAATTATTTGTTGAGCAAAACGCACCGGGATGTCATTATTTATTTTTTTCCTCGTGTTTAATACTTTTTGACGCGTTTACACTCCGCCGTGTTGTACATTTCAATTATTTACGTATGTATGAACAATAATATGCAATATCTGTTTTACCCCAAAAGTTAATTACGACGAGAACCCGTTTTTTGTCGACTGTTCGCCGATAAGATTCATCATTGATGACCGCTTATTACTTGTTCTCGTCGTATTATATTAATATAATCTTTACTTATATTAAAAAAAAAAAATCATGATGTAGGTACTTTTTTAAATCCCTGGCCGACCCGTTTAAAAAATGTCACATTACTTTATGAAACTCTGATTTAATAAAATATTTTATATGTGTGAATGTAGTCGCATTATACCTGTACAGTTTTTAGAGTTTTTGCTACATTATCATATTTTACCAAAACGATCACACTCGTTTTATATTTTATTTTATATTGTTTATACAAAACGGGAATGGACCGTCGTATGGATATCAATGTGCTGCAAAAAAAAAATAAATAAATTTAATCTATATTGTAATAGTATATATTAATAATTCGGACAACAAAACTTGCAAGTTACGATGCATTTTATACCTACTATATTGTTAGGGATTTTCCTCGGGTCGCCCGGAACATAAATTCTTACAAAACTAATATACTGCAGTATTGAACGTAGTTCATACACTATGAGTTTTATCGTTTTATGATTCTTTAACCACTACTTGTTTTTGAAATTTGAAAATTATAAAAAAATGTGATGCAATATTTAATTTCAAATTATATAACAATAGATTTATTAATTATTTTTTTGCGAAAAAAAAACAAAATTCGTTTGTAAAATATTATAAGTTATTATATAAATAAGCGTTGATTTTTTTTTCGTTTTGTTAAGATTATTTTGAGTAAATTAAATAATGTGGTAATTGTTTTTTTTTTCCTTTTACATAAAATATTTTCAATATTTTGTAAATTACATTTATTTAAGACTGAAAATTGTAATTATTACATTATTGTAACATGTTAATAAACGATTAGTTTATATATTACATCAATATTTTTTTATTGAAAATGCACAATAACACATATATCCTAATGAAATGCTGAATTAATAAAATATACAATTTAGAATTTAAGCATTAAGGTATAACAATAAGACAACACAGCACCGAGCGTTTTGAAGGCATATTTTTGGCAAAGATATATTTTTCCGTTGTACACCTAATTGTTGTCTGAAGTATTTAGTATTGAAGTATTATATTGCATATTATGCCATATAAATAAAATGTCCTTAATGGTAAGTGACTTGTTTGTTATTATAGCATTATATATGTTTATATGTTGATAAAACAAAATTTGATTGAAAAGAAATAGCTACTTCAAAATAACTTCCACTACAGTTTCCTGTTACTTGACGTAAGTATATGCTCAATAATATAATGCACTATGTTATATTACTTATATTATAATGTTTTATAACAGGAATAATTTTAATTTTCAATTACACACTAAATTAAGTAATACGTAGAATATTGTTATAACGACAAATTGCTGTAAAATAAATATTTAAAAATACAATATTTCTTTTACTAATATTAAAATACATATTAAAAATAATAAAGTATTTAATTGGATACTGATTTACTGTACATTAGGTGTTCAGTAGGTCACAGTAATGGACGTGTTAAATTTGAATTAAATGTAATAGGTATCATTGTATACAAAAAACAATACTGAACAGAGACAGTGGTACCTATGCCTATCCCCTATATCACTAAGTATATTTATGATGTGTTTTTGATAAAGCTATTAAATTAATTTACTTTACACTATAATTACTAAGTTGATTTAATTTTTACTGTAAACATCGCATTTATTTTATTATTATCATTTAATTATATTTTAATAATATTGCATTATTTTTATTAACTTATAAGTTAATAATACCATGTTATAGATACCACAAAACAGTGAATAGGCCCATAATAAAAATAGATAATATCTTAAAAATTAATCTAAATATTTTAGAAATTTCATTCTATATAGTAAAATGTATTATATGCGTAAAACTTTCATTATGACCACACGTATCTATACAATTTAAAGATTTTCTACATTTTTTTTTCTACAAAATACTTGTGATTTGTAAGTTATTGTTGTTATTTTTTAAAAAATTGAACTTTAAATGTAAAGAAAAGTTGCACCTATGTATTTTGAATAATTATATAAATTAACACATTTGAATTCTTGTAATACATTTTCAAGAATTTTGATCAATTGAATATTTTTATCAACATTAAAAAAAAAAAAATTTTAAAATTTAAATAATCTATAAATAATTCAAAAATAGACAATAAAGTTTCTACGGTTATTTTTTAAATTATAACAAAATAAAGAAGTCAATTTTGTCAAAAACCTGTGAAGTGTAAAAATTCCTATTTTTCCTTGGTTTTTTTTGTTTGTTTATCTCTATTATAAAAAAAAATTAATTTTGACTCCCTAAACTCTAAAGTACCAACTAGATTCAATTTACCACTAGAAACCATCTCATAAGTTGAAAATTGAAGCATTTTTACTACCACGAAAGTTGATGGCAAATAGAAAAGGCACACACATATTATATTATTGTAAAATCAATACATTTATCGTTTCACTCAAAATTTAAAAAATAAATTTAAAAATTAAGTTTAGTTACGGTATTTAGTAAAAACTATGTTGCAGCATTTTTAATTAGATTGAGATAACAAAGTACGTTCAATTGTATGTTTGCACTATAAGGTCAGCCACAAAGGTTCTCCAATTTGAGATTCTCGAAATAAACTATACAAATAATTGTCTTACTATTTGTCCACGTTTATAGTAATAAACTATACATTTGTATTCACCACCTCGGATCGATTAAATTAAATTATTCTAATAGTTACCACTAATTTAATGTTGCATCAGACCTCCTCCCACTGCTTTTAAGTAATTGACTCCAAAATTATACCAAAATTGTATTTCCGTTCGTACACGTTTTTGGCAGCAAATTTTGACTTCACAGACCAACCCAAATCCTCAAAATTAATTATAGTCGTTATTTTCTTGTAATAAATTGTATTGCATATCGAAAACAGAAACACCCAATGGTTTCCGATAAACTTCTATTGTGGCGCCAATCTGAAGCATTATATTTTAATTATACGAACAAATATTACAAGTACTGAGATATTTTTAATAAAATAAAATTTAATATTAATCTGTAAATATATATTAATAAATTTATATTTTAGATTCTGGGTAGAGTGATGGATGTATAGATTTTAAAATTATTTTTTTGTGTTTAATAAAAACGATAAATAGTTTAAAAAAATTCTTCTACTTTGAAAATGAATTCTATGTAATATTTAATTAAATCTAGTTTATTCTTAAAAGTCAAAAATAAAATTCCCAATATTTTTCAATATAACTGGGAAAAACAATCAAAACTTTAAGAAAAATGGAATTCTTTATGTAAAAATAACTTTTTAGTAAAAAACGTATAACCGTAACTATTTTAAATTTTTATCAAATTATTAGGTTAGTATTTTCTACAATTTAAAATTTTCAAAATATTTATTATTTTGACTCGTTTTATGCAATTAATAAACATTAAAAAAAATATATTTTTTTTTTTATAAATGTTGATAAACAATTGAATGCCCCATGAAAAGTTAAAAATGTAACAAGAGGTTTCATACATATTTTGAATTAATAATTTCAAAATTTCAAAAATAGATAGTTATAATATTTTTCATACGCATTTATATATTTTAGTTTAACGAAAGTCGAGAAATTCGAAAATTAGTTTCTAGTTACAAATTCATAAAAAGTTTTCCTTTTATATCCAAGTTTTGAAAATTTAGTATAAGATTCCGTATATGTTTTTCTACACATTATAAAAATAAAGTTTAGTTTAAGTCTCATTAATTTATTATGAGTCCATAAAACGTAAAATATTTTTTTCTTTTCAAAACGTTTATTAATATGTTGTTGTAACTTAAAAACATATAATGATAGATAGATACATGATATTTTCGTAAAATGTTTACCTAATAACTTTCTGTAAAAGAGATAATTTTCAAAATATTTTGACTGTTTTTAAGTTATTATTTATTTATTACAAAATACGTAATAATAATTATATATGATACAATTTATTATATATTTTTCTAAACTTTTTAATTTTTTTTTTAATTTTATGTCTCTAAATGTTATAATATTTCCCTTGGAAAAATTTTTAAAAATTATATAGAAGATCTCACATAATAAGTTATTTTTAATAGACATTTTTAAATTTTTTTTTAATTCAAATTAGGAAGAAATCACGTCTAAACGTTTCATGTATCATTCACTAAACGTAAAATTCCTATTATGGACAAGTATTCTATTAATAACCAATACCCATTAAGTCAGTGTCTTCCTTTAAAGATTTAGGTATTATTATTCTGTCTGCTGAGTTTCTCTTTCTCGGAATATATTTCATTTATTTACAACAAAGCGATTCTCATAGAAAGTTTGATTAGATTTCATTGCTATGATTTTAAAAAGATACAATGCCTAAAAACATTAATTATTCTCTGGGAGGTTTGAATCTAATATTATATAAATCTATAATTTTGATTAAAAAAAAAAAAAAATTAAAATTAAAATTTATGAAATTAGTCTTACACACACTACCTTCTAAACGTAAATTTAATGATCTTCCCTTTATTTTTAAAATTTAAAAAGTGTAATATACACTTTTCTGAAGTACTTGAAGAAATAGGCTGGCTCATATCAACTGTATACATCGAGCCAAGAGCCACTTTTTATGAACCATTACATGCTCAATCATACAGTGTTAATGAAATTGTAATCCGTATGCATTGTTTTTGTAATAACCTATGACTTCAATCATGATTATGAATCTTAACTTCGGCAACCATGATTGATTTTTTAAATATAATTAATCGTATTATTCGTATTTAATTCTATTCTTTATATTTATTATCTCATTCAATAAATACTTGTCTCATTTTATTAAAATCTTTACCTTTATTAATATTGTTAAATTATATTATAAACTTTAAGTTAATTAACTTATAAGAAATCCTGTACACTTTATTGCGCTCGTGCGTTAAATAAATATTTTATACACGCAATGAATTTTTCAAATGCAATGTTTTCATAAACAATTAATTCAACCTACTGTATTACTATAAGTAAAATAAATAACTTTAATAGTAATATAAAAAATATAACTTGATATGTTCTTATTGATGTATAGGCTAATAGAACTTCTTCGTTCAGAATAGTTTTTCCTAAACAGTGATATATCATTGAATTCAAATTTAACACATCACTCACAGTAACCTATTCGACCCTCACTGTATATCAGCGTATCCACTTGCTCACCTTTTTTTTTCAAGTTTGCATCGAGGATAATAATTAATATTTAAAAATAATTCAAACATTATTATCTTTAAAAAAATATATATATATATATATCTTTTAAATTATAAATGTAAAGTTAAACAAAACATTTAAGAACCCCAATTTTATTGGGTTTCAATTTTCAATCGTAAGTAAACGTATAGTGTGAACAAATAGTTACAAGATTTAAAGCATACTATATACGATGTGTATACTGTATAATAATAACCGCAAAACGCCAACCCGATATTATTATAATATGCGTTCCCTAACATCAATATCCATCAGTCTATTTTTAGTCCATTAAAATCCATCGTCTATATCCGTACATCATCCGAAATGGTCTCATGTCATTCTATAGTTGCTTTGCTTATTCTGTTAAAAATAATGATTTTATTTTGCTGTATTTATATTTTATACTTCCAATACTCAATACACAATATATCTAATAATATAGATTAGGACCGTAATTTAAGAAATGGGTCGTTTCTCAAACAAGTATTAGCCTCATAACAATGTTTGCAAAAACGTTTGTAAATTAAAATGCTGTACGTTTCAGTGGTTTTAAGTACAATTATGTAAGGCACATTTTACAACGAAAATTAAAAATATATTATAATCATACGAATGATAATTAATAATCTAATTCAAAAACTCACTCGTAGTTACATCGGTTAACCACGGTGTTTTAAGTTTTACAAATTGTAAGTGCTTCTTTTTAAAGATATGTATAACAAATATAAATTATATTTACTCATAGGATTTGTATATTTATTGAATGTACCGAGTGATTACAAGGATACTCATCTCTATTTTTTTTTTTTAATAACATATTTATTAAAGTTCCGATTTTTGGAATATTTAAGTATACTTACTAAGAATCATATTTCCAATTATTTACACTTTTTTGTTCATTTAATTATGTACTCCAGTGTCAATAAAAAACTTCTTTTTTTCAAGTGACATCCAATCCTTTTTACGGTAAATTATTAAGCAGATGACTTTTTTGTAAACTTTTATGTATCTATATCGAAATTTGAACGAGTAGTTTCTGAGTTAATAGTTTGTATATAGGTACTAAGGATATAGTAGTCCTGAAAAATGGTTTCAAATATATTAAACAGATAAAATATTGGATCGTATATTTATTATGGTCGGACATTCTAAGAAATTGTAAAACGTTGATAGATTAATATCGGTTATTCAAGTTTAGTATCATTAAAGAGCCAATATATTCCAAACTTATTTTACTGGACCAATATACCTATTGGTTTATCTCGTATGTATATGGTAATTTCAATGTCTTTGAACAAATTTTATTGATATGCGATTGTAACAATAAGTTTGTACTATAAAATTTCATAAATGAATAGTAAAAATAGTTTAAGAAATTAATAATTGGATTTAGTCTTATACTAACCTAGTCTATACTTTTTTTCTATTAAAATAAAGATTTTATCGATGGCTAGTTAATTGTATTACTGTATACTTACTAATACAGTAATATTATTAAAACAATTGCCTAGCTAGAAACAAAATTATTCAAAAAATTGTTAAAATAACTCCAATATCTTATTTAATTATTTATCTTAACGAAAAAAATTCCAAAATTTAAACATAAGAATTGATTATTTCGATTTTTGTTAATTTTAAATCTACAGTTTTTAAATATTTGTTAAATCATCAGCCATCGTATCATATTAATAATTGTTCTTAAAGATATATTAAAACTTTAAACATCTTTTTAAATACAGAACTATAATATTAACAATTAATATCTATAATTATTACTAATTTGAATAATAAAATATGAAATTCCATAAAAATGTATTTTTGTAAAAAATATTTTTTATTGTTTACATCGGTTTGCATTGTGTCGATATGATTTTATCTTGATTAAATTAAAGTCAAATTTATTAATTTTTTCAATAAAATTATTACGGTGTAATTTATTTACAATTATGTGTATTACACAGTTAAAAACTTATAATGTATAAAATTATAAATTATAAATTATGAAACAGTACCAATGAGACATAATCATTAATCTTTAATTATCATTGGTAATCGAACGACATCGGTACTTAATTTAATTATATCATAAAATAAAATGTATTCGTTTTTTAATAAATTGTTTAGTTGAGAATTCCAATATAAAACTTTATTAGCGCTGAACTTGTAACAGTGTTGCCGAATTTTTTTTCAACATCGACCTTTGCCAATAGTAATTAACATGCTTGGAATTTTTTATTAGAGGCCGTACTATATATTATTGTAATTTTTATAAAATAATATACACTATATATATATTATATTTGGCTTTTTAACTGGATTAATAATTTTTTTTTATAGCAAAATAACATTCAATATTGCAATGGCATTATTTTCTAGAACATGCATACCGGTTTCGAATATAAAATGTTCATAAGTCATAACCGTTAATATTGTTTATGTTAATATAATTTACTGTATTTAGTTAATAATAATAATATTTCAATGCTGAACTTTAATCGATGATGTGCGATGTTTAACAAACATTTCAATACACCTTTGTCTAAAACCTTGTTTTGACTAGTTGTAAAGATGCATGCATATTAAAGAAAATTTTGGATATTAAAAAATCATTTTTATAAAATAACAATTCTTTAAAATCGTTTTTACGTATTTTTTCATATAATATTACGAAGTGTAAAAATAGATGTATATATTACGAGTATATTAATAACAAAATCGAAAGTATTAATTTTATAATATTTGCATTTAATGTAGAGTGTTTTTATTTTTTATATGAAAATTTCTATTCACCTCTATTTTAACTCGATTCAAGAAAAATATTATTTAATCGTGTCCTTCAAATATTATATTAAACTTATAATATATTAATACATATAAAATTAATGAAATAGTTATCCATTGGGAAATCATATATTGTATGTGTATAGATACTTTTTTTATTTTATTACAAATTATTTGAACCTACACGACTCTACGACGGATGTAGTGTGTCTTAAAAAAGAAAACTATCGAATTAAAAAAAAAAAAAAAAAAAAAAAAACTAAAACATAATAATAATAATAATATATAATTACAACCTGCGTGTGTGTATAAATGAATTAATTTTAGTACGAGATTATTTTGGATAAAATGCTAATTCGATCTTAAAACGATTATCACTATTTTCAATTTACCACTTCTACTCATATAATATAATATGTATTAGTATTAGTGTAGTAGGTACATATTATACAAACGCGTTTTATAGATTTAAAACCAGTCATGTGTAATTAATTATTATGCATTTCAATTTACTGTTTTAGATTGAAAAAAATGTCGAACGAGATTCGTTGTTCTGAAAGCATACTCGATTGAAAAAAAAAATTCGTATTTACATTTTTAGTAACATTCGTCTATCTAGACCCGCCCACGATAGAATATAATAAACAAATATAGGTAGAAAAATTGAAATATTTTATTGAAGTGCTCCAGTATTGCGGCTGAAAGATGACTTTCGTTGGAAATCGAATGAGAGAATGTGATTTATTAGGTCGAATGACGTTGCACACGATGTTTGAGATGAATTCTAAAAAGTCTATATGTGATATACATGTCAACTATGAACATGGTACGACGTATACGTGTAAACATAAAACAAAATGTCCACTAAGTTATAGATTTAATTTATTGTGACTAGCTATGTGCGTTACAACACGAATTGTGCATACCCAATCCGATCGTCATTTTCGATCCCTAATCCCTAATGCATAATATACGTGTCTATCATTATTGTTTTCTATTACGGGCCTTCAGCCCTTTCTCTGCAAACATTATTATACCTGTCTTTATTATATTATTCTATCCATATAATGTACACAGTATAATACGATAACATAAGATTTCGTTTCGCGCTTTTGGATCACGTTACAATATTACGTCCGATAAGCCGAGAATATTCCACTACAGTTCAATAGAATATAACAAAACGGATTTCCAGTTTAATTTATCGAACGCGCGTATTTAACCCATTTTACACATGATTTATTATATTTTATTATCTGTGTGCTATATGCCTGCTGTGAAATGGTCACGTTACGTATTCATTTAACGTTTGTCCGTAATAATAATATACTAGATATAAATGTATTATGTATTGTTTTGTAACGTTGATGATTACGAAATATCGATGTTGTTTAACACCACAGGCTCGACAAAGTCATACATTTTACATTGAGTTCACAATTTAACGGCTGTGTGTAAAAATAAAAGTTCGTTTCGGATACGACACTACAAAAATTCTACTAACGATGACTACGAAACAATATATTTGCGATATAATAGAATATTATTAACACTGTGCCATAAACTTCTTCTGATCTTTTGATGACAAACAGATAGATTTTTCTAAGGTAACAATTTTTACAACGCAATACTATATAATATAAATATATAACGGTCATTACTCTACTGAGTGATTAATGTAATCCGATAAACGATGAAATTATTTTATTTCTAGTATTAGGTAAACCCTAAATAATAATAATTATGCTTATTATTATTCTGAGAACAGTGTGTGTGAAATAAACTGCAGTTGCACGATTGAACTAAAGGTCGATTTTTTTTGTTGCTAAAACTAATTAACTGACCCATAACTTTAAGGGACTTCACTACAAAGTTCAAGTACAGTCAACTATTTATCTACGAGTCAGAAACTAAATCAACGAATTACCTAAAATAACAACGGCAACTTGATTCCGGTGCGGATAATATGTAATTAATCAACTACTGTTTTTAGATACTAATTGAACACCGTGATGAATAATAAATTGTCATATTTAACACTATATAGTCGCTTATCCTATTTAAAAACCGTTAATAGTTAAATTGATCATCCAGTATACATATAGTACGATTAGTACGAAAGTATTGTAACAGATAACAGTTTCTGCGAGGCTATGAAATAAAAAAAATACAAATATATGAGAACTATACTACACTAGGTATCTATGTTATAAATTATGAATAAAACAAATGTCCATAGAAAACCTACACATACTAAGGTTGTAATAAGTTATAGAAGTTATGTGAATAATTTATTATTGAACCCCGCAAAATGTAATATATTATGTTAAAATAATGAGTTTTACAAAATCTGATATTTATGTTATTTATAAAATATAAATTAAATACTTATTTAAGATATTTAAAATATAAAAGTAAATTCACTACTGTAATCACTGCAATTAATATATTCATATCAAATAAGTACCTATATACTCTAGATGATGCACAACATAATTCATAAAAGTATTATTTTAAATATATCTATTTACATAAGAAATTACAAGATGTATTACTTTATTAGCTCTAATTTGATTTAATCATATTGACATTTTATACAACTATTATTATAAAAAATATTAATTAGTTATTACCTAGTACTTCTGCATTTGTCGACGATTAATGACGTTTTAGTTATATTACTATGTTTGTGAAATTGTTCAGACTTAACATATTCATATATAGTGTAAAATAGTAAATCTAATACGAATATAATATTATAATATTGCAATAATAATTTTTCGCGAAAAGAATTAAAGTTTTTTTCAGTCTCATCGTCTACCATTATAAATATTAAATGTTACATGTTTTATAATTTAATTTCGTACAGTGTATAAGTATAGATTTTCTTCGTTTTAATAAAATATATATAAAAAAAAAAAACAAAAACAAATAAATAATAAAACAACTAATAGTATACATCACTACCTACATATAAAACTGAAAAACATATTATTTGAGATTTGGAGCATCAATTCACGTACCTGCCGTATCTTCCGTAAAAACGTCTCTCTCATTCACACAGTCGATTCCAATACGTCGAGTAAAACCACTCAACGAAAAGATGATTATAATAAAATATAATACTCGAGTGCGGAACACTCTAACCCTGGTAAGACGGTTTTGACGTGTAGTTATATTATGTTCTTTGAGTGTTGAAGATTTATTTTTTTTAATTTATAGCAAATTTTCAAACACAATTAAATTGGTATATAACAAAATACAAATAATATGTATCGATATTTTTATGTTTCTTTTGTTTCTTTTTAAACTGGTTGTCAGTTTTGAAGTGGTAGTCGAGGGCCACCCACTACATCAAACGTCTGCCACCACGCAGACGACGACGACGATAATAATAATAAGGGTGTAAGCCCGCTAAAACACAAAAAGATTTAACATTATTGCAATTTCATTCTGACTCTTTTGCGAATACTGCGAGTGTATTATTCAATTTAAAAGTTATTTTGCAGACCTAATAACGTGCAAAGCTAACGGCAAACCTGGATTGTTTCTAAGTAGTTTGACAATTCCGGAAAAACATATACGAAGGTGAAACTCACCACCCATGAATGAAAATATTTAATTTATATTTTCTTTGACAATTTTGAAAACAATATAGGTACCTAATTCAAAACGTTGGTTCTTGTGATTTGTTTTCTACAAGACGTTAATATAGTTTTGTATTTATTTTTATTAATAATTATTAAGAGTTCAATAATACAAATTTCTGTTTTGGTGATATTATTTCTTAGATTAACTTGATATATTAATATTACAATCGGTTATATTAATTATACCTGTGGCTAAAACGTATAAAAGAAAATAAACAATTCCTATGAAGTTTAATTTTTATAATAAAAAAAAGCAGACGGCTTATATTCAAATTCTTATAGCCTACCATTTTTTATTTTTAAGCAACAAAATATTCATAAAAGTTATCGAACTTTGTTAACATTTTGAAATTAATTTTGGCATTATTATATTAAAAATTAATTCAGTTAATTTCACAAATCCGTACCAAATTAAAGCATTTAAGGACTATGTATTTTATACAATTTAGTTTTCAAATTTAAGTTTATTAATATGAAAAGTAACATTTTTTTTAGTAGATTTTTTTCCATTATTTTAATTATAAAAACATTATTTCAATATTTATTTATACAGTTTATAAAAATGTATGTGTTAGAAACTCGTAAGATATTGTTTATTGTTTGTTATTACAAATAACTTATTTAAATGATCACTATTTATTATGTATTGTATTTAAATACGTACTATATAATATTATAATGAATCAAAAATAAATTTTACTAAATTTAAAACAAGAAATGTTAAACAATTATTAGTTTAAAAATATAGTTTTAAATAAATATTTTTATAATATTAAAAACTATTATAATATAATTTATAAGAAGTATAACATTTAGAATTATTTTTTGACATAAATAAAACACATAATATGTATTATTCTTTGTATGTGACATTTTGTTTAAATCTAAGATATTAAGCTTTTAGTGAATTACCTTTTTTATTTTTATTATTACTGTATTGGTAAAAAGTATTCTATATTTAAATGCATTTTATAAAATTTTAAAATTTTAATCAATTATGTAGAAATTTATTCTTGTTATAAATATATAATGATTGAATTAGCCTATATAAAAATGTTATTTAAAATTTGAAACATGTGCTTACATACGCGGAAAATTGGGAAAAATATTTAATCAGATAAAAATAAACTGTGTTGTTTCCTTTAGATTTTAATGATGGTATAATTCAAAGGAGCACATTTTTATTTTCATTATTCAACAATAGTTTTTACCCATATACACAATGATACTATTGAAAATAATTATAATATTAATAATTATTGCATCATTTGTAATTTGTATGACAATAAAAAAATATTAATACAATTTAAAATGTTTTATGCCTCCCCTTACCTATTATTTTAAATCATTAATCAGATTAACTAAACTTTAGGTAGTTAAATATGCAAAAAAACATTTATTAAATAAACAAAACAAACAAAAAATACAATAAGTAGGTATAAGAAGATTAGGTTAAGTCAAACAAACTAGTGACCCTTTTATCTATTATAAGTCTGCTATAGAAAATATATTTATTATTATTTCTTCAAAATTAATTATTATTTGTTTAATTTCTATTTATTTCACGTTTATACGTTAATTTAAATTTTCTTCTATATGTACCAGTTAATTTATGTAATATAAATCGTGAATTTATATTAAATAACATAAAAATAATTTCTAAATAATAAGTAAATTGTATGAAATAAAAATCACAACAGTCAACAGATCACGGCTGATGTTAAAAGTATTTTAAATAAGTAAATTTTAAAGTTTGAACAGACAGACTGCTATCAAGCATCAACAGTTTTCATTAAATCGCTACAACAAAATCGCAACTGCAAAGTTTTGTTACATATTATGTAAATGGAAAAGTGATAACCTATGTATAATATAATAGTGTTGCAATAGTTCCAATATTCAGTAGATATTTCTAAAACTGTTTTATTAACAACTAATGTTCAAATGAGATTCAGAAACTTTTATAATATTTCATTAATACGATAGTGAACAGTCAATTTATAAAAGCATAGAGTCTATACTATAGACATTATGTAAGCTGGCTGTGCAATAAATGGATACTACGTTTGACTAACTATCAACTACTATAATGTATTTTTTATTTTTTATACAAATGAATATATTTATGGTATATTACAAAAATACGTAGGTAAATAATATTGTTTTTTTTTTATCTTAAAAAAATCTATGAGTTCTGATGACGCCCGGTAGAGTATCTCCTAGAGATTACCTAATCTAAAATTTGATTTCTCCTTCAATATATAATCTGCTGTAGATTTTATTGACTATTATGATGCATTTTGTTTTATAATTGTTGTAAATACAAATAGAATAACTAAAATAAAAAAAAAACAGATCATTTGACATGAAAATATAATCGTACGTAATACTCAATATTAGGTATACCATTATTGATATCGACTTGTACTTTCAAAATATTTACAAACTACTTTTCCTCTCTTTTAGTGTTTTAATAATATATGTACGCGCTTTAGTGCACAATTTAATTATATTTTACATAATTATTTCACATTTTCAATTTCATAACCTATAATTAAAATTAAATACTTTAATAATGTGAATAGAATCTTGTAAACTACCTACTTTATATTTCGTCTTCAGCTCGTTACACGTAATATTTTAAATTATTGCAGTACTTTTTACAAGTATTTATAACCATAAAGTGCATGTTTAATAATTTTTATTATTATAACTTTATATCATTATAATTTTTGGTTTTTTCTATAATTAGATTTGTAAGTACTAGAAAAATATAATTACCTTCAAAGGGTATCATCAAAGGTCACTATAAATTATGCTCTAAGTTAAAAATATATTTATTTTTATTTGTAGTAATCAAAAAGGTGTTCACAAATAAAGAAAAAAAATAACTAATGATAGTAAAAACAATACCTAACACTTCATCGCTCCGCTCAGAATCTAAAATACAAAAACAAAATCCATTTGGTAACACACAAGAAATTATAAAAAATATATTTAAAATTGATCTGTAATTGAATAAAAATAAAAATACTTATTTACATGTATGATATAATATTATAACCAAGTACACAAATTAATTCTGAGGTCTAAATGATTGTCCTTATTTAATTTCATTTCATTGCGCTGACGATGACGTGTCATCTTAAAATCCTTATTTTATTTATTTGAACATAGTAAAATCACAAAATTGTATATTTAAAGTAGTTAACAATTTTACTTAGCAACCGAGAATTCGTCAAAATAAAATAATAAAGCTGAAAACTTAGGATAATTAATTACGCTTTATTATAAACCCTAAATCATAATAAAGTGAATCGAAGTTTTGTTATAATATCACGATCATATATCTACCTATTTAAAATTCATCATGATTCGAAAACTTTTACAGCACGAAAAGACCTCTCAATAGTTAAAATTTGACACATTATAAATTTTACTTTAGACCGATAAGCACGAAGAAATTTATTAGGTGTATAATAGTATCTACATTATCTTTTTACAATAACTACGACCACTTTACAAAGAAAATATGACATTCGAAGTCAATTACAAAATTATCAAATAATTACTACAGTTATTGTGAAAACGAATAAAATAAAATACTGAAACCGATCTACAAAACCCTTAAGTATAAGTACAGAGAATTGATTATTACAATCATTATTTTATTTTTATCTTACGATAACGTCATAAAAATTATCTATATTTATATATACATTTTTCTTATTCAATTTATTAAACCTGCCAAATTAAATTTTAAAAAATAAAAATAATATTCAAGTGAATACATTTGGATTTTACGGTCGAGTGTCATTCTTTCATAATATAATTGACTGGTGTATAATAAAATGCTCTTAGATGACGCAATGTTCCTACCTCAAACGCCTTTGATATATTATATTTCCACTATTTTAGGTGGTAATCAAAATCAAACAATAACGAACGACTTATGATGTAAAAAAGATTATTTTAACGATCACTTGTATACATTTACATTTT
The DNA here is from genome assembly GCF_020882245.1 of Rhopalosiphum padi. Lineage (NCBI taxonomy): Eukaryota > Metazoa > Arthropoda > Insecta > Hemiptera > Aphididae > Rhopalosiphum > Rhopalosiphum padi. The sequence goes on from NC_083598.1 coordinate 37,584,725, forward strand.
AAGAATCCTACGCTCTGCTATAGTAGGAGTTGCTTATAATATTATTATACTGTCATAAACACGTATTTATTACACATGTAGGTACAATTCAATACATTTTGATCTGGGTATTACATTTTCACCAAAGTATCAAAATGTCGTGGGTGGATCAAAATGTCACTCAGAGACGAATATATATTGATCCTCCGGGACATTTTGATCTACTCGAACGTTTTTATTTTTTTACTTTAAACATGCGTTCGCTGTAGAGAATATAAATTGTCTCATACCTAATACTTATTCACACCCCTTTTGATACATTCCTAAGTATGTATGAAGTGGGAAAGAACTTGTGTTGTCATAAACGGTAACCAAACGAGATTTAACCAACCGTAGTTTCAGTTTCATTTTTCAGTTCTAAATTTGAGTAATGTTGTATAAACGATGTAATATAAACATAATATTACAATATAGACGTGACAAGAATTATTTTATTAAATAGAGATTAATTATTTCTCGAAAATTAATTTAATCTAAAATATAATTATATATATATATATATAAAAAAATGTTTATAAGTTATTATAATAGCTGTAATAGCACTAGATAATTAAATGTCAACATCATGACAGACATGGCATTATGTAGGTACCTATAATATTATAAATGTATCAATCCAAAATCATTAACTTGTGTCATATTTTGATACGATACCGTCAGAATGCTTTTGACGTATAGGTAAGCTACCATCCATATCATATTATCATAATCAACTAATCCAGTACCTAATTATTATTTTGATTTTTTTTAAATTAATTGGTTTAAAATAAATACTGATAATATTATATTACAATAACGGATGAACATGTCGTTGATAATTATATAGATAACTACTTAATAGTATTATCGTATTATATGCCTACGCTTTCTCGGTGTATTTGTATTGACGTACTTATGAATTCTACTCCTTTACGGCACTAGATGGATTTACGTCTGGGAAGGATCGAATCATCCCACCACCGCCGGGATGGAAATGTCTTGCAGTGACCCTAAGAAAAACGGCCGAATCAGAAATGAAGCCCATCTATGTCTTATTATAGCTATTCCTATATTATATTAAAATATATAATATGCATCGAGCGTTGGCCTCGGGTCGACGTTTTTGCCCCGAAAGGATTTCCGAGGGATTTACACAGTGTAGTATACGACGTTGCAAATTAGCTGGCGCACGTGTACGGCAGTTTTGACAAACGGTCTCCCGTTTAATGCGTCCGCTCGAATTATCGCGCGTAACGGCGTAGGTGCGGTTTTTCGTCAAGGGCGCGGTGCGGTCACTTTCGCCGTTCGTCCCCGTTCCTGTCACTAGAAATATATCGCACCGTATATTGTATACAGGGTGTTCTATAAAACCATGGATTAATAAGCCTTGGTTTCTAAAAATCACCACTTCGCAGGTCTTGGTCTTGGTCGTGGTTTATCAGTCGTGAAACGAATCTGCAAGTGAGTCTCTATAGTTTTTCCACCTCTGTAGACAACAATTATTGGAAATGCCGAGAGAAAGAATCGAAAAAGGCCTACAATTTAGTAACAGCTGTAGGCGCACGTTATTCAGGGTTTGGGACGAGTATATTATTATGGCTATTATGGTTGTGATCGTTATGAAACCGCCGTTCGGGCGTAAAGGGAGATAATACTCGACGATTCGGTGATCTTTAATTCTGACGATTGGCACCTGTTCTGATTATTGATTAAGTGTATTATGAATTTTATTACATTTATCGTTTTTAAATCAGGCTATTCTTTACGGGACACCCTGTACCTGCATAGTATGGACCGTATTGCTTGTCCGGCTGCAACTCCCACCTACCCAGCTACACTTTATATTACATGATAGACCATTAAACGAGACCTATCCTATATACTCGCTTAACATTATGTATGTAAGCACCTACCTGACCTATACGGCTACTGGCTCGCTGACCAATTAAACCGCGCGCGCTCGCAATAATTACGTCGCGTCACTGCAGGTTCGTCCTTGTCATTAACATCACCACTGCTGTCGTATATATATATATATATATACTACTTATATATATTATCGTCCTTTTGTGCTTATATATAACGTCTGTATTCACAACGGTAGTATAATCCTTTTCCGCCGCTCATCTTGGCTCCTGGTGGGGGCGACGGGAATTGGATCACAGCCGCACACCTATCCGACGACCCGACCGCGATTATGAATGAACGGGCTTGGGCGTGACCGCCGCCACCACGCCGCAGCCGCAAACCCTTTTGTTGATACGCCACCACTGTTTATATATATAAAATATGCTCCCGCCAGATGTAAGACACACGCATTAATCAACGGTATAATATTTATTATAAAAGTTATTATTATTATTATTATTGCTATTGTATTATCATCATCGTCGTCGTTATTAAAGTTATTCAAGTATTATTATATTGCTGCTGTCTAGTTATTATTGTGACCGTTAAGACTCGAGATGGTATTATCCAGCGGTTATGAGGAACGGAAAAGGTAGAAAAAAAATTATATATCCGCTACTGTTTAATGGCTGGGTGGGAGAGGGGGTATAGAAGAAGTGATTAGACTGTTGCGAAAAATATAGTACTTCTACCTATAATCATCACCGTGGATATGATTATATGAATAAAAACGATGTTACATAGAAAATTATTTACGTAAAGTGAAATTGCATTTTTTTATTAAAAAACAATAACGTAGTTTCACCGTGTTTGTCTTTTTAATATCATAAGAAAAAAATATGAGTCGGACGATTCTATAGTAAAATCCATGATTATAATCACCTAGCTATATAGTGTACAGGATTATATAACAGACGACATTAAAAATTAATAAAATACTGTAATATGCATACTTCAATCATCGGTTAACTATGTTAGCGTGTATACAATAACTTTATACGAATATTTTTTTTTCATAATTATGTATAATAACACGATTTATTATATTATACATATCATTAACATTTATTACAATAAATATCATACAACATATTGTCTGAATGTCTAAGAAGAATTGTTATAATTCAATTGTTTCAATATTATTTTTAACATAGCATACTTGGCATAAGCTTGATACTTTTTTCTGTTATAGTTTTAAAATAGTTTATGAAAATAGGTACATAAAAAAGTTATTCGTATTTTAAGTGGAGTAATTATTAAAAGCTATAAAATGGTAAAATGTATACAATATATTTATTTTATTTTTTAAACATAAATTAAGGTTATACTAGGTTTTCTGATAATTTAAAAAAGGCACTGTGCTTGTTAGTAATAAAATTTCTTAGGATATTTTTTTAAATATTTATCATTACATTATCTTGAGACGTGTATTGTTATATAACTAAAGATAAAATTTTTATTACTTGTTATTAATATATAATAATATTTACACAATTCCATTATAAAAGGTGTATTATAATTACATTAAAATTGCAGACTATACTTAGGTTCAATGTTTAATTAATGTATAATTAAATTATTAAAAACAAGTATAGGTACATAAAAGTATCAGTTATTATTCCAATAAACAATATTGTCGTATTTATACATTCATAAATATATAGAATAAGACCACTCAGTTTTGTGCAAGTTTTTTAATATCTAATTAATATTAGTGACTTTAATACAGTTTATAACTATAATATAAAAAAGTGAGTGTTTTAAGTACTTGTGTCATATCTTATAAAATCTCCATAAAACAATTTTAATTTGTTTTTTTTTTTAGAATAATACATAATATAAATATTTTTTTAATTTACATACAATCTATTTTTAAATATAAATATAAATACCTTACTTTAATTTGATTTTATATTAATATGTACGTATGTATATATATATTTTTTTAATTCACTTAAAACTAAGAATTAAAACCACATAATATGATTTATAGGTACATCAATAGGGTACCTAATCTGATCAATTAGTGACGGATTACATATATTATAATAAATAAAGCATAATAGTAATAATAAAAATATGACTGTGTGTATAAGTAGTATTAAGTACTATAAACAGAATATGATATAACTAAGAAACTATAGGTATAATCATAAATTACATTCATGTTAAATTAATTTTTAATCTATTTAATTTAAAAACAAAGTGGACGATAAAATTCTAGTTCTATATAAAACACCATGGTATTACAATTGTATGTAAGTACCTATACAACATTTATTAAATGCATAAATTAAGTACTTAATTATTAATACATTTCTATTGTTACAATATATTTAAATTTAATAATATTTTGTTATGAAGTAAAAAATAAAAGTAAATAAAATGGCGTTGTTATAACAATATTACCTATGATTTTTCTTTGAAAAAAGAATTATTGTATATTTAATGTCATTGTTTACATTAAAAGTACACTTTGAAACTTAAAAATATGTATTGTCATGTAATTTACAGTACCTAGTTATTTAGGTAATTTATTATTCTGCAAATTCAAAAAATGTATGTATTATCTACATTGAGTTGTGTACTGTTTAACAGGGGTAATCTTTATAATTCATAGGAATTAAAATTCAAATAAATAAAATACTTTATAAAACCTAGGTGCTTTGAGAATATAAAACAATATTAAAATTGTTGTAAACATGTATTATTTACTTAATATTATTTGCATCTAAAGTAATTATACTACGTATTTAGTGATATAATTAGGTGTGCAATAAGAAATACGTGATTTATGAAGTTTCACCGAGAATACTAGAAAACATAATGATTAAATTCAGATCGATAGATAATTAAAATACATTATTTTACCATTAATTGCTACCTCAAAAATTATATTAAAAGTAATTAATTTGTCGTGGAGATATCATAATAATATGCAATATTCTATTTAGTGCGGTAGTTATAAAGACCTATGTGTTTGTATATATATATATATATATATATATTTATATGTGTGTGTGTGTGTGTGTGTGTGTGTGTGTGTGTGTGTGTGTGTGTGTGTGTGTGTTTGTGTGTGTGTGTGTGTGTGTGTGTGTGTGTGTGTGTAAAAGTATATGTTTATTTCAGGTCAAAATTTACATACATGTTAAAATGAACGCAACGAAATAGATTTACATTTTTGTGCACTCTTTCAATTTATATTTAAATTTAAAATTTTTACAGACGTATACTATACGGACAATGTCATATTATTGTTAGTTTCTAGCTCGATGCTGGAAAATTTATTGAATTAAATGATATAATTTTATTAAAACTTTTTTTGTTTAGAAATAGAGAATTAAATTCATACATAATTTAAATGATAGATAACGATCCCGGTAGTGTTTTTGGTAATCCCAATGGTATTCGATATTTATTCGCAATGCCCTGCACGTCTGCTTGCCTATAACTACAGGCATTTTTACTGACAAACACTTCCAGTTTTTTGATTCGGTCACAAATCTCATGAATTATAGAGGCATTGTACTTGGACCCTTGTCCCAAATCCTCCATGTCTGATAGAAACTTTTCACGATCTTCAATTTCTAATATCACTGCAAAATCATAATTTTTCAAATTTTATTAAATTTTATATATAACTATATACATTTGTATAATATTATTATTATAAATTAAATAAATATCAGAAAACAGTAAAAAAAAATAATATAATAATATAATATCAACATTTTATGAAATTATCAAGCATGCATTATAGCACTATAGCAGTGCATCATTTTCATGTGAAATATTTGCCGTTCCAGCATTATATAGGATATAATACAATTTAGCATAAAACTCCTTGTTGTTTACAATACGATTACCAAATTTATTGGCACATTACATAATTTATATACAAGAATTAAAAAGAAAACTTTCTCACTTATGAGTATAAAACATTATATTATGATGTTGTCATTTTCCATGTTAAAGAATTCTGAATTATTTTATGTAATAAACATTAATTTAAATAATTAAAATAATACAAAGTGCATAGAATAAGATTAAAAAATAATTCAATGTAATGGTAATATGCACTAAAACGGTTATGCCTTGAACCTAGTATCCTGTTTCCAATTTATCTTCAATACAATTGTAAAGATGCAGTATATTAGCAATTTTAATATTGATTGAAAAAAAATTATACTTAATTATATATTTTAAACTTTTTTAATAGTTTGTAATTTTATAAAATTATGCTTAATTTAATTAGTCGACAAGTCAACATTTCTATTCAAATTTTCGGTTTGAATTTAGCAACATCACATAAAATATTTCATACTTAATCTTGTTGCTAAAATAGTATTATATGATCAACGGGTTTTACCGATTAAAAATGATTTTAATATTTTAACAAAATACATAATAGTAAGTAAAATGTCTTGAAATGTCTTTAGTAAATGACAAAAAAACTATATACCAATACACGCTTTATGTCGTATTTATTTCTTCATCATAAAAATAGTATAGTGCATCACAACGTTTTCCAAAATTAAATTTTATTACATTTCAAAACGATTTATCTTTATCTGTTCAAATAATATGTATCAGAAACTGGATTCTATGAAGTGTTACGGATGCAATTATTAGATTTCAGATTTTTAAATCATATAATATACATCTGAATGCTATTAGTTTGAATAGTTCACGTTTATTTACACAGATGTTTATTTATTAACAAAAAAACGTTTTAAAACTATTGAAATCCTAATTCTAAATATTTCTATTACCATACAATAAATGATAATTTGGTACTATCTCTATATTTATACTGTACGACTAACACACATTTATAAATGTATGAAAATTCTTCTTTTTTAAAAGTGATTTTAAATGCATAATAATATCAATTTAAACAATAACAATATAAACTATATTAAGAGTAGAAAAACATGAATTTTTATGAAAGAAACCATCCATAGTGACACTTTCAACTTACTTAAATACGCATGTTAATTACACAAAAGATTTTAACACTACCTACACTTTAGTCGCCTTGAAAGATTACTGGGTGAACAGTATTAGCTAAATTTTTAATAAAGTTTTTACGAGAAGTTAGCCTATCATGAAATCTTTTATAACAATGCTCAGCTTCTTCATTTTATGCTTTTTAGATTTAGATCTTTATGAAGTGTATAATTTTATAATTATGGTAGACATTTGTTTCTTTAAAGAAATTACATTCATTTTGAAAGGTTTGGATTTTAATTAAATTTGCGTTTTTGAATTTTCCCAGAGTTAGCCAGATAGATTTTAATAGTGATTTATACATAAGTAGTTTTATATTTAGATAGAAGTATTTATTATTACATACATTTAAAAGTTTCCATAATTTTCAGTTGATTAAAAGGTCTCTTACGAAAAACATTTAAGGAAACTGGAAAAGTATTAAAAATAAGGAAACTCATTGTGTGACCTAGCAGGTAAAAAAAAATACATATGTTAGTTCCTACACGATAAAATAAGGTATATATTATGTCAGTTCTTACAATATATATATTATGATTTATAATTATTCAATAATTGTATAAATACTATAATTTATAAGTTATCAATCTGATGATATTGTCATACATTTTAATATGATAAAAAAATAAAAATAAAATTATATCGTATGTGGTTTATTTTGGAAACTTATAAATATTTAATATAATCGTATTGGTTAATTTTTTTGTTAAGTACTTTACAATGTTTTTCATTTATAAAATTTTCTTTTTTGACATATATTTGGCTTATTTTTGTTTTTGTGTGACTTGGTATTTGTAATTCTTATTTTTATGTATCTTTACTTGAAAAATGTAAATGAAGTGTATTATATTTTTATTTTTTTACGATAGTATCATCAGTTTGATAACTTACTTATATTATATAAAATAAAGTTTATTCTTTTCACAATACGTACCTGCCTTGCCGAGTAGGAACTAACATAAGTACCTTTTTTTACTGTGTAGGAACTTACACGTGATGTATGTAGAAATTAAGGTATGTAATTTTTTACCTATTATTCTTGTATATAGGAACTTACGATTTCCCAAACTATTTATATGAGTACGTACAATGTACATAGCGTACAAAATATATTTTTAAAAACTGGCTATGATAAAATGTTGTAATTTATTTTACAAAAATAACAATAAATGCATATTAAACCAAAATAATATTTTTTATCAAATTTTGTATAAATTTACTGATAAGTTCACATTATTATTATTATTTTATAGCCGACGGTTAGATCATAAGAGGTATATACATTTTTTTGCTCTACTTTTTTATTAATGTACACATCTCAATGATGAACCTCATTGATCTATTGGTCACAAGTACTATAATAATTAGTCGTTTATGGTTTTTTTTTATTTTTACTTAATTATTGGTTAAACAGACGGATAAAATTATAATACGTTAGAAGAACAAATTCTCTTAAAAGTATCCGATGCATTTATTTAATTAACTACTTGATATTAGAAGGAAAACCGTGATTGGAACACGTCCAAAATCGTTTGAAATTCATTACTATACTGGAATCGAATACGGAATAATACATTTATTTTACTAATGACCTATACACACTGAACGTGTGAACGTGCGTATGTACAACATACGCGTATATAATATATATACGTATGTGATATTATACACCTAGTTTTAAAGTGAGAAAAATTGAAAATCCAACAATAATTTTAAATCGAAAACGAACGATACACCACGTCTGCAGGCAAAAACGACAACCGAATCAGGCGTGTATTATATTATTTTGGAGCAACGGTTACCTATACATTATATGCTGTAATAGTATACTATTTACCCACGACCCACACCTAATAATAAGCAACACTTTGCGTTCGCAAGTATTGTGATAGGTACGCTCAAAGTACAATACTATACACTATTACATTATATAACAGACATAATATATTTTGTACAAACCGATTTTGTACGCGTTTGTATTACAGTGTTTTCGACATGTTATTCGCAAGTTGTATTTTTTAAAAGCTTAAGATTTATTTTATTTTCAGAAAACAATGTCACACGTATATGCCATTATAATATATATTGTAGGTATATTTGATAAATTATATATTCTAACATTGACTAACAATTGCTTAAGTACGACAGAAGAACAAAATAAATTTGATTTAAGCCTTCCGCGAAGAGCGTATGTTTTACGACAAGATTATTTAAATCTACTCTAACCTGAATCGTTGTATTATACAAAAGACCACGATATATTTAGTAACTAGTTACTCGTTATCTACTAAATAAAATTTAGGGTAAATCGTCTCATTAATCTCTCACCAACATTCGCGTCTATATATAATATTATATACGCCATCATTACCGATACTATTCCATTCGAACGATACCACAATAGCACTTTATCATATTATTTTAACAATGTTCTGATTATATTTTGGTTGATACGGAATTGTTTCCTGTTTAAAATAAAGTATACAAATTTCCAATTGGTTCCCGATATATATATATTACTTATTAATTATTATCATAAAACTGTATAGTAGCTTTCGTCGGCATAATTTTATCAATTTCGTTTGTTTTATTATTATTTTTGTATAATCAAACAATTTACTTTTTAAAAAATATTTTGAATTTAGACCGAATAAAACTACTAACCAAGTCAGTATAACTTATGTTTACTATTAACGCAATACAACTTATCTACCTACACTGCTTTAAACAAAGGAAAAAAGTGTACAGCAATATATTTAGATATGACTAAGGCTTTCGACAATATACACAATGTACAATGGTCAAGATACATTATTGTTTATAAAATGTAGTACATAGTCACATATACAATAGAAATATCTGGGTCAGCTTTGTTTCTTTTCGAATCTTCTTATTTATAAAATAAAGAAACAAATGATCAAAACAAATGATATAATTTCTTGTGAACAAATAACTAATTACAGTGTTCTACAAGGTACAACGCTATCTCTAATATTTTTCATTATAAAATAAAACGATATTAAATTACTTGACCTAAAAATCCATATAATACGTTACGCTGATGATACTGTCTTAATATTTATTGGTCGTTCTTTGAATTAAATAGTTAGTAATACTGAGGATGACTTGTAACACATTGATAAATGGCTTAGCGATAACAATATATTTTTAAACTTCAACAATTCTGTCATTTTACTTTACTCACTGTCTTAATAATATTTTAAACTATAAATAATAACATACAAATCTACAAAAATAATTGTATGACAATTATATTGTAAGCCTATGCATTGTAAGCTGGTTATTATCATAAAAATATTCTGACTTTACTCTCGACTTTTTTTTTATTATTAATAACGATTTAAAAAGAACCCAGTTGTATACATTTTTAAGCTTTTTGCCCGAATGAAAATGTTTAAATTAAAAAAAAATAAATCTAAAATTGCAATTGTTTATAAATAGACCAAAAAGAGTTAAAATATTTTAAAAATTATAAAATTTAAAATTTGATGAAAATTTCAAGTTTTTACTGTTATTCATTTTTTAATTTTGACAAAATAAAAAAATCAATTTTAACAAAATACTAGTTTAGAGTGAAAATTTACGTTTTTTCTTATTTTTTTTTCGATTTATGTTTCCTTTATTTGTATACACCTCCTCTTCAAAAGTATAAACTATACTAATCAAATGTACTACCAAAAACTATCCCCAAAGTTAAAAATTGAAGCTTTTTATTGTCCTAAAATGTAATGAATACAGACAAAAAAAAAACACACATCATAGTAAAATCAATACATTCATCGCTTTTTACTCTGTATTATATCAAAACATTGAATATGCTTACTCCTATTTTTTTACTTTGATAATGAATTAAGTCAAATTTTGAATTATGTAGATTTTTATGTTTTATAACGATACAAACTTCTATTTTTCAAATGAGAACCAACCTTATTGACTGTAAATTATTAATCATATAATTATTTTTAAAAAATATTGATATATCTAAATCAAAATTCGAATGAGTAGATTCCGAATTATAAATGGTTTTGACAAGAATATATTTAAATAAAAACCAAGAATATATAATTTTATACTTGGGAAATTTTTACAAATTATAAAATAAAGATAGATTGATATAAAACTACTAAAATATTCAAATCAACATTGCCTCGTATCCTTCAAATTTTAACCATTTATTATCTTGAACCTATTATAATTCTATTATAATTTTAGCATGTAGTTAAATAATATAAAAACAATAATAATTTTTAAGTTTGATTTTGATACATAAATATTTTCTAAAAATTCATTAGTTTCACAGTAAAAAGAAAATAATTTTAATTTAAATAAAAGGAGTTTGTATCGTCGTTTGACATTTATTGAACAGTATAAAAATCTAAACAACTAAAAATATAGTCCTTACATATTATAATATATAGTTAAACGAATTTTTAAAATCAAAATTTTCAAAAAGACATTAATCAGTATGGCAATGATCACGGTACAGATTGTCGTCAACGATAAATTGATATCATCCCCATCGTGTTAAATCAATGAAAGAAAAAAAATGTAAGCCAAAGTTTGGTTCCAAAATTATTGGATCATAAAATTAGCCGTAGTTCATTAAGTGTGCGAAGAGTTTAAATATTATGTTCAAATTTGAAGTTTAAGTATTTCGGACTTTATTATATAGAATATGAATCATACTTTTATCTTTTAATTTTTACTCAGTTTTGAAATTTTCTATTGACTTTTATCATAGGCGTCGATTTTGTGTATTTTTTAAAAACTTAATAACATTATACATCAGTATAAAAATAATAAAATATACTTTTAATTATGTAACGTAAAATGCTTTAATTGAAAATATTGATGTTTAAAATATATTGAATGTTATTATGGATAGGTAAATATTATTCATCCGCAATTAAAATTAATAGATAATATTTAGTGATGGGAAACAAATATTTTGGAGGATAATATCCTTTGCCACTTCACTCCGCTATTAATGCATAAACTTAAAATGACTATAAATTATAAGCTGAATTCAGTACCTATTTATTTATGTGTACAAAATATTATCATTTACACTAATATTGCGCAATGGAATAATATGAAGTTAATAACATATATTATATCACCCCACTCAGTTATGAGTTAACAATAAAAATGAAAAATCTAAAAAAATCACTTTGCGTAGGTTATTCTTTAGTATTCAGTCGATAATCCAACGTAACCTTTCAACAAAATCCGTAGACAACGGGAAAAGTTTATTATATCTATAATATATTTTATATTTGTATTGGTCTTACTCATACATGCAGAGATTCTTTTTTTTTAAATATTTTTCTTTGAATACTGCGTTTTTGAATAGGAATAGTACTCAAAAAGTTTCAAGTAGACTTAATACTATCGATTTAAATGTAATCTATTTGGTACTTTTGAATAGCCAATAAGTCATTTTAAAAGGTTTACATTATTTTATGATGAGAGTAAAAACTACGTTATAAAAAAACAAACGTTTAAAAATCAACACTATTTAAACCAAAACTACGGACTTTTCGAATGTGACTATTTATCAACTATTTGAGATTTTGAATTAAATATGGACAATAAAAACACAATACATTGATTTTCCATTTAACGTCGTTTTTTATTTTATTTTACTATTCCCGATTGATTGACATATTACGTCATGCATGATCCACATACTATATCACGAAATTATGAGAATAAGAGTATACTCGTATTGTACTCATATGTCTAAGCAGATAGAAATTAATGCGTTTTTGAGTTCAAATACGATAAAAATAAACCGATTAAGGGTGTACAACATGAGTTTTTTGAATAGAATATACCTACTATTGTATTTTATTAAAAACAAACGCAATATTTTATAAACGATATTCGTTCACTATATGGTAAGCGGATTACTGTTGATGATTAGTTATTATAAATGTATTATAATTTATAGTAAGTATAATTCAAACGGACTTTGACCTTTAATAAAGTAGTATTTTAATATTATTGTGTTATTTTATAGATCCTATCACAGACATTAACAAACGATACTACTTAGGTCTTAGGGCATGGCCGTTTTCGACTAAAATCGTAGATACTCTTCCCTTTTCGGCCCAAATAAAAATTGTAATATATACTTAACCTATTATAATTAATTATATTTTAAATAATTTACTTATAATATAGTTGTAGTTATTTTACAACATTTTAGACAACTCAAATTTTTAATAATTTTCTGTATGTATAACATAAAAACTTAAAGTAATATAAATTATATAATATTATTACTATTAAACTTTATGTTTTGGCCGAAAAGGGAAGGGTAAATTTTTTGTCAATAAAGGTCTCACCCACTACTGAATGTACCTGAAATGATTTATTCTAAGTATATTCGTATATAAAAAATAATAAAAGAAAATTTTTATTATTATTATATACGATATTTCTGTACCAAAAGGTAGGCAAATACTTTTATGTGAATTACCTTTTCAAATACATTGATTGACACGTCTTATATGGTGTTGACAAAATAAATAAAATCGATGAGAATAGTATAATAATATTAAATAAATATATATTTATATTTATGTTTATTATATAAGTAATTGAGAATCTATTATAATTGTTATAAAAATAAAAACTCTCGTCTAATAATATTTGCAAATATTATCACCATAAGATAGTAGAATATAAATTAAAAATGTATTGGATCATCAATATATATATAGATATATATATATTAGTGTATAAATAATTTAAGTTAAAAGATTAAATGCTCAATATTTTAGCCAACTGGTATGAAATTTTTCTGAAATACGCGATATAGTCATAAATATAATATGATAAACAAAAATTAATCTCATTATTTGCGTTCAAAAAATCTTACAATTAAATTTTATTGATTTTAATAATAGTTCAAATTTGAACACTCATAAAAACACAATATTACTATAATACATCTTAAAATTAAAATTAAAATTTTAAATTTATTATTACTATTTACAATTTACTATTGTTACGTATAAAACTTGAAAATATATTTCAATATTTTGGGATAACGAACTTTAAACTGCTAAATTCCAAAAGCCATTAATTAACTTATAATTAAATTGAGTTATATTAAAAATGCTACTAATTAATACTTAATTGTTTTAATCGCTTTTTTTTATTTCTCAATTATAAACTTAAGTTTTAAATTTATTTTTATAATAGCACCTAGATTACCTTCTATCTGAATGTGATTAAAAAAACAAAAACTATTTAAAATGTATACACTTTTCTAAATAAAAAATAAAATAAATTCACGTATTTCGATATGTTTTCGTTGACATATACACACGAATTGTGTAAATTTATTAGGTGCAATACGTACATCTAAAGGTGATCGCACGGTAAAATAATTGCCAACGTATAAATTAGTTGCCTTTGAACATGTAAAGTTAATTTTAAAAATAAACACTGTTTACATTTTAACTTGGATTTGAAATGAAATTCTTATGATTTATTGAACAAACTGTAGGTCTATCGTCAGTTACTATTGTTCATTAATAGTAACTGACAATGGTATAAAGCATTAGACATATTAATTTTATAATCGATAGTTTTACTTAATATATAATATATATTATATATAGCCAGATTTATAATATATTCATTCTTTTATAAACTAGAACTAAGTTCTAACTAAAACTAGTTTCTAAACATTTAATTTTAATCTGAAAATCAAAGAAAAAATATATATTTTCATACTGACATAGTTGTCATATTTATTTAAGGTTTGTTTCCACTCAAATACTTTATGAGATGCAACCACGTGTGTATTCACATTTTGCACCTTACGATTTATTTTTGTACCTATACAAACATATGATGTATAATTTTCTTTTCATGAATACAAAATTCGGTATTCAGTAAAATATAATAAAAACTATATTATGTATTCTATATTATAATGAAAACATAATGTATCTTAAAATATGTATTATTTGTTTATTTTTACACATTAAAACTAAAGTAGAACTCTTTAATCCCAAACACTGTTTACAATCACTCTAATTTCTAAGAAATTTTTTTACACGACATATTATAAACTTAAAATTATAATATTTTATTCACAGAACATTTGCAAAAACATATTATACAATTCGTTGGTACCAATAAATTAAAAATTATGATTAAATTAATAATTTGTATTTGTGTGAAATCCTATCCCATAACTATTTCATAAAATTAAAATTTGAAAAACATATTTTTCTTTTATGTTTCAATCATTTATTTGGCTCATTGGCGATAATCTTCGAAACATACTCGCGAAAAGGCGATAATGTAAACAATATACTATTGAAAATATTTATATGTTTTGTGTTTGTAAAATTGGCCGGTTAGTGGCATGACTGGATACAAAATAAGAGAAAACAAAATAATTTACGAATATTTTCAAAAAAATTGAATCCATAACCTAATTTGTTACTTTTTCACAAGTCTTCAAACTCATTTTAAAGCCTAGAAACAAATCGTAGTTTCTCATATCGTTAAATAATATTATATAACTGAAGGTGCATTAAAAATAAGGTGCCATAACTTGTCTCAGAAAATTAATGTGATAATAATATTCAGTGATCATAAAATAGTTCATATAGTAAAATTTAAAAATGTTATTTATACTTGTAACACAATACGTCAACGTATTATTCAATCTTCAAATCTTATTAAGTTATTAATTTATGTTAAATGTATTGTTTTATTTTTATTTTATAAGGTTTGAATTTTTCTACTGTTAGCATATTTTATCTAAAAAAAATAAAACTTAATCTAGCCTCAAGGAAACAAATGCACAATTACATCACTGACAACTGAGGTTAAATGTCAAGTAATAAGAAAGGAAGTTTTAAATAAAGCATTGACTCTTTTTAGTTACAGTAAATTGTATACTTCTACTCATTCTAAATTTTTCAGGCAATAAACATGTAATATGTAAACGAAATCCTAATTTTCAGACTTTGTATACTATCTTTATATTTAATTATTTAGCATTACGCACTAGAAGAGGTAGATGATTCTTATTATCTTCTAGGATTTTCTTTTTTTTTTATATTAATTGTATTTAAATTAATTAATATTTGTTGAGTTCGTTAATTTCCCGTTTATATATATCATATAAGTCATTACAATGTATTGATGTGAAGTAAAACAAATACATGAATAGGTACCTAATCGTTGGTTCTCGAGAAACAAAAAGCTTACTGCATAAAGTGCAGTAGAGCTCAAAAGTTAATATCATTACTTTACGTACAATTTTTTTTTTGTCTTCATACGTATTATCTTAATACTTAAAATAGAATATTGAAACGATCAGAAAAATATATTATAATCTTAGATCATATACAATATGTTGTACAATACAATTGTATATAATCTAAAATTATATCCGCATTTATTATTTCGTAATTATTATTCCGCAATATTTTGCGGAAATCTCTTCGATAAAAATTATTTTAACGTCTTGTGTCTTGCGTGTTTGTTTGACACAGGTTACTGGGTTACTGTATAGTTAATGTATAAAATAAGGAATTAATGCAATTACTGTCAAAGTGGTTTTAAAAATTATAATTTCTATTAATGAAATTAACAATGGGTCTCTTGAACAATAAAAAATCTAATTTATTTAATTTATATTACTCTAATTATTACACGTATTAATAATAAATATCTGTTATTTATAATTATTTTTTAATTTTCTTTGAAAATAGTACATTTTCGATCATAAGTATATTGACGAAACAAGAATATCTTTTTAGAACACCATATGTATAATAAAATATATTTTGTGTTTTATTTAACCCAAATCTGGCATAGGTACACTAATTTATTATGCATAAAAAAATATGTATATTTATTTATTTATATGATGCATTTAAGTATTTTAGTATTATACTATCAATGGACAAATTTAAAAATAACAGATTTTAAACACGGAATTTTTAAAACCCTTAATCTCAATAACGAAACCTTCTAATACATCTGTTGTGATAGTTATTATTTATCTTTAACTCAAACTTTGTTTTTTTAGGTATTAAAACAATAAATATTAATCAAAATAAAAACTTTGTAACATTGAAGAACAATAGATGGTTTTCATATTTTTCGAGTAAGTAAACATGCAAACTCACTTATACACTAATTCAAATACCGTCTTTTTAGTTATGTATATTTCGATATAGTAATCATACTCAATTGTACTGCTAAGGAGGTTTAGTTTTAATGGAACCATAAATACAATTTTTATTTTACGTGTGTTGTTTTCAGTACTTTTTTTTTTTTTGTGGAAAAGCAAGTACGACTTGATGGTGAATGTTCTACCAATTTATTTAACATTCAATGTACTTCTTATAAATTAGTTAATATTTATGATTTTTTGTAAAATGAAAGTGTGAATTTACGATGGTTAAAAATTAAAACAATTAAATAAAAACTGATATAATATACTATTTGAAATAATAAAAACTTCGTGTACGGTAGGTATGTCCACAATGCACTCCGAAACTACTTAACCGATTTCGAGTAAATTATGATCAATGCGTGTGATTTGGTCTCCATCATAAGATAGGATAATTTTTGTCCGATTAATAACCTCATATTTCTACCTTTTTATTATGTTTAGCGCTGTTTGATTATTTTTAACGAATGATAAATAATCGCGGTTAATCGATTGAAAAATGCAACGCTGGGCGGGAAAGTTATATAAAGACGATATGTCGGAAATATCATTCAAACACCAAAAATATTATTTATCCTTACACTAAATGTTAGCATTAGGCAACTAAATTTAATACAGTTGAATTTTGTACAGGCAACGAAGTGCACGGGGTTTAAATATTAAAGGTATTATATATTGTATATAAATATTAAAAATCTGAATGTTACTGAAACCATATAAATGTTTGATCTGTACAATTGACTATGACAACAATAATCAAGTTAAATATAAGTATCTATTATCATCTGGCATAGAGTACAAAGAAAAAGGAAAATTAA
Organism: Rhopalosiphum padi; assembly: GCF_020882245.1. NCBI lineage: Eukaryota > Metazoa > Arthropoda > Insecta > Hemiptera > Aphididae > Rhopalosiphum > Rhopalosiphum padi. Next base: position 37,602,716 of record NC_083598.1, read on the forward strand.
TTTGATATATTATATTATAAATTCAATTCTATGGATATAATTTTTATAGGCACCTTATTATTGAATTTTAACTTAATACTATATGTATTTATTTTAATAAACCTTAAATTATTAAACTATTTTACCTGAGTTAATAAGTTCTTCATCGGTACATTCATTAGTAGTTTTCGGGGTATTGGGAACTTTAACTACAGCTACCGGATCCAATTTAGTCACTTTGCCGTAAGCCATAATACTCTGCAGTTTTTCTTTTTCTCCGTTGTAATTTTCTAGCAATAATGTTTATACTTAATTATTTATAATACCTAAAACTTGTAATTTGATTACAATTTAGTAGTACAACCATATATGGCGTACTATTTTTGTATAGATATTTTGCGTTTACTTTGTTTTGAGCTCGGTTTGTAGGCTTCTGGTTCATACGCTCCTGACTCGATGATATTCTTCAACGTTCGCGGTCTGGTCGACCGATACCGCTTGATGGGATTTGCAGACACTGCGGACACTGGACGGTTAGATATCGTTGACGGCGAATCACCGCCGGATCTTAGCCAACCCTGTAAAGATTTTCTTTGTAATGTCGTTAAGCGGCTCTCCTTTATCAACTCTGCAAACAGCGTTAAACGGAATAATTTTAATTATATATTATTACTATTGTTACTGTGAAGTGTTTAATAAAATGCTATGTGGTTTTATAAAATAGGTCAAATCTGATGATCTTGGTCCAAAAAAATAATGTGCTTTGAAAAATTATTATTATGGCAATCCAGAATTTCAAAAAATCAAAGCCTAATTTGGGAGTTCAGCAATTATTAAAGTAATACATTTTTCATATACTGTAATATAATTTATGTAGTTTTATTATAAATTTATAAATAATATGTATACAAATTATCTGGTACTAGGTAGTCAACTATTTAAACAATAAAAATGTATATTATGGACTTAGATTATGTTATAAAAATTTTATATTGAAGAAGATATAATGTTGAAGTCACTGACGGTTCAATACGTACCTATAGGTGTAAAAGCACACTTATAATTATTTGCTTTCGATATAGAATGTATAGTAAAATGTTCAAAAGATATGTCTCTTACGTGCAAAAAACTTTTTTTATAGTATAAAAAATGCTTTGATTTTAAGGGTGGTTTCTGGTATCAATTTGGATCTAGTTAATACTTTTGGAGGGAATGGTTGAGAGTATAAAAATACCATGTACTTATCAAAATAGTCATAAATATTAAATTTCATACAAGATACAAAAAGTTAAACTGTTTTCGTTCAGAATTGTTTTAATCGCATAAAATAATTTATCATTGAAATTAAAATTAACTCACCTATTATAGTGACCTACTAAATGACAAGGTATATTCAACGTCTACAACTATATATCATAATAGCTGTTACTCACTTGGACGAATTTTATATTTTAATATATGTTACAAATTTTATAATTACGCACTTTTTATCCCATGTTTTATTATTTTATATACCTAGATAAACAGGTAAAAAACGTATAATATACAAATGTAAATGTTATTTAAGTGTATATATCACACATAAAATGTATATATTATTTTGTAATATTTGTTTGAACTAAATTTTTCTACGTAATAAGAATCCTAATCACGTTTTTGCACTATTCTTTTTAAAATCCTTTGTTTAATATAAACAATATTGAATATTGATTAATAGTATTGTAAGCTAACAAAGTTTATTTTCCTAAAGAAAGAAAATAGGGCATTCTGCATATAAGTACAGTTAGTACCTATCTGCCTTATTTATTTAACTTTTAGATTTATAAAGGTAAAAGGTAATTATAAGGGTATATTAAAGGTATTTATAAAGTAATGAGTAATGATATACGAGTAGTATAAAATTAGAACCTTGCAAACGTTTCATAAAAGTATACCATCTATATTATAAATATTTTGTTCAATATTAATAAATATGTTATTTTTGAATATAAAATTTTGTGAATTTCAGTCCACACTACTTATTATAATATATTTTTTTTTATTATTAAAATAAATGTACTAGATAAATTATAATTATTATTATGTACAAATCTATAATATTATAATCTATACATTTTTATTTATTATATACAAATAGTGTAACACAGAAAATCTGATTAGACGATAATTTCCGCAATAGTATAGGAAGTAACCTACACATTTTTATTTTTGTAGGAACGACCCTTTCTGGTCTATTGAACCTTTATTCGTTAGATATACACAGTAGCTTGGTATACCTACAAGAAAAACAACTAAACAAATATATCGAAAGTAAAATAATTATTTTACGTTAGATGTTGATTTTATACGACCTTGTATATTGTTTCCTCTTGAAGACCAAACAGATTTTTTACAATAAGAAAACGTTGCCCGTTAATTTTAAATTGCACGTTAGATTCATTCAAAAAGTCAACCCTAAACAATTCTTTAGAATTTTTCCAAATGTTAAATGTTTTATTCGTTTATAAGTTGTTTATAAAAAAAAAAATTATGAAATTGTATTTAAAATTTCTCACCTGAAATAAATTATAATATTATATAAATTATATTTTTAATAAAATGTTTCTATTTGTAACTGTAAAAGCATTTTTAATAGTATGATTTTTTTTCTATTCTTAATTCACTATATAATTGTTACAATAATAAATTGAATTTGCCAGGTTAAAATTTAAAATTACGATATACCAGAAGCAACTATATAATATTATTACCTATTCACTAAGTATGTGAAACAAAAATACAATACACGTAACTATGTTTAAGTAAAAAGTTCTTTCAATTTTACAAAAGGAATATAGCCATTTTTATATAATATATTATGATTCAATACTTTTATAATAATAAACAAAATCGACATTTTATGAAATTAATACAATTATCTATACAGTTATAGCAAAAAGGTAGCTTTTTTATCGCATTATACTCAATTTTAGGCTATTGATCACCATTTATTAAGTTTAATATACTATTTACTAATAATTTATGATATCATACCGTTCAAAAATTTCCGAGTTTCCGAGCTGTATTCGGATGGTCTAGATGCATTAAAGATTCCACCTTGATTGCAAATTTTTGTCCGGTACGCCATTTTAATCTTCTTATGATAATAATGATTGTGCGATATAAACAAACTTTTAAACCACAATAAAATAAGTAATGTGTATTAATCTCTTTAAGAATATTATATCAATGAAACAGTCAATTTTACGGTACATAGTTTACCATGGTTACTGACACAATCGACTTGGTAGTCACTAGGTAGGTACACAATACAATAAGACAGTAAACATAAAAATATTATTTACATGACTTATTATAAGGTTATGTTAAGTTAGAATGATTTGTATTGTATAAGTGGTTCACAAATTATTTCACAAAAATTATGATAGTATAAAATATTTTTAAAAAAAAATTTTCGTAGATTTTTACGACACAACTTTCTAACAAAATGAAACTTTATACTAAAACATATTATTCAGGAATTAATGTAACTATATTGTTAACTTTCATCGACTTGTAAAATAGGTTACATCTAAGACAATATATATTATTTAAAATAAAACGTAACATACTGTAGGTAAAACATTAAAAAAGGTACCTACCATATATGTTATAATATATTGTATTACCAAAAGTATTGAAAGTCTAAGTAAGGTGCATATTTTATTCATTGATTGAAACTATTTATTAACTATAAAATAGTAGGTATTTAATAAATTACGTGAAAAAATAAAATTATATGCCATAGTATTTAATTATTATCCTAGAAGCTTAGAAAAAATCCAACATTTTAAATAATAACATCTGAGCCATCTTGCGGTGAAATATCAAACTATTAGGTTTTAGTGAGCTCCGAATATTTAGCATATAGAGAGAGCTCGATATTGTGCGATGAAGAATATCACCTTTTCCGGAAACAATAATATTAAATAATATACATACTTTAATAAAATATAACGAATTTGTATGGTTCATAATAAACATTTGAACATATTTTTAAGTTGAAGTTATGTTTCATTTAATGTTGTTTTTAATATTTCTTTTAACGTTATATTTCGTTTATAATAAATAAATAATACACATTTTCATTTCCGATTTTAAACATTTTTTTCCAAGTATACATTTTTTTATAACATTTACAAGCCCCAAAAAGATTTAAATATATATATATATCCAACTAGATGAGTTCAAACTAGATTGTACCTAATAAATTTTATATGGAGAATCTATGAACCGAAAAACTTCCTGAACAATCTCAAAGATATCCGGATGTTGATTGGCAAATCTCAACCGTAAATAGTAATCCGACAACCGACTAGTCTCTTTTATAGGGGTACCTATGAGAATGAGATAAAATATTCTGGGAGTAAAACTATTTATTATTAGTCGGAAAAGTTTTGTGATAATTTAAAGATTGATACCAACCTAGCAACGTTAAGCCTTTCTCAAAAATAATACATAACATCATTAAATGTGATCCTGTTAGTAAAATAAAAATATAGATTTTCGTATTACACAATAATCAATATTACGCGTAAATACAATATTCATTTAAAAATTGTTACAAACTAAATTTAGATGAAATATTTATTTTAATTTCATTGGACCTCAAATTAAAACTAAAATAAATTATGTATTATAGTCCACCCCATAAATTATATGAAGTTTAAATTAATATTATCTTACTAGTTTCTTAATAACAAGTGTATTCACGAAACAAACAAGTTAAAACCATAAAAATTTAAAAGCATATTATAATATTTAAGCCGAATTATATCATTTGCTCTTTGGAATCAGAGAGATTATCTCATGATAATCCTTAGGTCGATATTGTGCGTGAAAAGTTTCAGACACGTATCTCCCTTAAAACTTTTGTACGTGTCCCTGTATATTAGAAGATATAGGTATATTACTACTATTTCTCATTAAATGGTTATATCCAAGGTCAGTTGGCATTTAAAATTATAGGAACTCATATTTATTTACAGCCTGTAAATACGAAAAGAGATTAATAAGTCTTCAACAGACTATAAAATCAGTCTACTAACTTCGTGCTGCGTAATCCTTTTATTTTGAACACGCAAACAATTGTAAAATTTAACAGCTTCTTTATACCGTATTGTTATAAAATCACATTTATTAATTGCTAGTATAATTTTTAACTATGAATCAAAAAAAAATTATTTACAAAATAATTAATGTTTAATAAACCGTTATTGTGATTAGTATGAACTTGTGTAAATAACAAATAAATAAGAAATGTAATAACATTTAGCTGTATTCATTTAAATATTTAAACGAATGACAAATCGTTTGAATCAATCTAAATTGAATACAAGTATTATAGGTACAACAATATACAACTATTGTTATACTATTATAAAATGTATTGTGTATTGTAATATCATTATAATGAACTATGTGACTTGACCGTTTAAATCAATGCTCGTGCCCTTGTGGACCCATCGGTCATCGATTCGTCTGAAATCAAACTGTTTAAAGTTCACGTAATTATAGATTGTACCATAGTCGTACTGACACGCCCTGATAAAATACATAAGACCAACGGGAAACGGGTGTTATTTTCTAGTCTGTCCTAATCTAATCTAGAATTAATGAAATAAAAGTGTTTTCATCAATATTTAAGATCGAAACGAACGTAATTGATATCAATTGGCATAAGAAAATAATTTTTTATAATAATAAACATTGTATTTCGAGGAAAAATTAATTGCTTTAAAAATATGTATAAAAATTAAGAAAACAATACATTATTATGTATTGACTTTAACTATTGATTTAATCATAACACTAACTGGTTCGTCATTCGTCCTTTATGTTTGTAATAAGTATATACCTTAGTACTATGTGCTGTTGAATCAAAATAATTGTTAAAATCTTATGAAAATAAATATATTCAGTAACAATTGTATTATTTATATTGAAAATAATCTAATTTTGTAAAATTTTAAGATAAGCACAAAATTATGGTGCAAAGATGATAAAATAAAATTTAATTTTCTATTGACGATATGAAAATATATAATTACCATTAAATTTATAAGTAACATATTATTAGTATATACAACATGCTTAAAATATTCTTAATTTGACAAATTAAAAATGTGTTTAAAACCAATATAAACTATTATTTAACATTGTGTAGAAATTAAAAAAACTACCTATCATTTGAATAGTTAAAAAACATAGTAGGTTTTAACTTGAAAATATAGTAAATATTTTTAAAAGGATGTACTAAATTGTATCTATTATAATATAGGAACATTTTTTTGATTTAAATTTAGTGGTTTATTTTAACTTTAAAGTATTTGTAAAATTCTATGGATGTCATTATACATACTTAAAACTATTTTTTAGTTAAAAATCCAATTGATATTATTATTATTATTTATACATAGGTATAAATATATATACGTAGAGCACTTCAAATTTTATATTAATTGTATCATGCATAATTTATGTCATGTATACATAGGTAATAAACCTAACTACCTAAATACGATATAACGCCATAGAACTTTCTTAGAATATGCCACACTTGCATTACATGCGGATACCTACCTTAATATGATGGTTGAAATACGATTGAGCATAAAACACCTTTTTTGCAACACGATTGAGCGGCTGGTACCGAATTCCGTCCCGTGCTCAATCAATCATGTTGCTATAAAAGGTATATGCCTAATCGTTTTATGCTCAATCGTGCTTTACCGCTTATGATGACTAAAGAAGATCCACATGACCTGAACTAAGATACACCCATCTTACGCATACTTATCTTAAATACCGACAGTATATACCAAATTAAAACATACACATCTGAATTCCAGAAACTTTAAATTAAATTCTCGTCCCCTCAACAAAAACAATCAACTATAATTTAATACAATCTTAATTACCTAATATACAATATTATTTAGTTTAGTTGCTTTGTCATCGGTTCATAAGTATGAAAAAAATAAATACGACTATGTAAATAAGTCAAAGGGCTCTGTGATAATTTTCATGGATGTCTTAATAATATGTTAATCCATATAAACGTAGCTATAAAGGTAGTTCAATTTAATATTTATAATACGTAGTTAAATAAACTATAAAACTTAAAATATCGTAGACGGTAATTCGTCGAAGAAAAACATTTAACGTAACCTTTTGTGTACTACGAAAAAATAATAGTTGAGTAGAAACCCTATATTTATATATAGTAAATGTTTTTATGCTATGCATATGTGTACGTCAAATACTGACTATAGATCAAAAGACTTCCCACCACCATTAAGTCTCGGTGGTCTATTACATTGGTCCAGTCAAAAGTGCCAGTTACCTATATAAAGTATGCTATTTTTCCACAGTACATAACAGAGACGGGAGTTTTCTAGAAATCGTACGAACGGCATCCGCATGCGGAAATTGATGTTTTCACATGAGTTTTCAAAATGTAGGTTTATTCTCTTGAAATTTTTTTTTTCTTGAAACTTATCTAAGAATTTGTTCATTTGTATGAATGTTTTTCACAGATGATTCAAACGGAAGCACTCGAATATGAACTTACTTCCGCATGGCAACAAAATACTATCGTTATTATCAAATAAATAAATTTAATCAAATATTCATATCATGTTTTATATAAATTAAGTACAATTTTACAACTTTTATAACATTTATAAAACTACGGGGACATATTTGTATTGTTTATAATTATTATTTAATTTGAGAAGTATTTGATTCGGTACCTCTTTCTATTAAAACTAATTGGTTTTCAAAAATTATTTTAGGAGAATTCAACTACAATTATCAATTGTATATATTTAATATTTATGCATAAAAATTTGTGAAATTACTTTTTTTAATATATATTGAAGTTAGATTATGTCTTTATTCATAAAACGTATCAAATAACGCCTAAACCATAATTATATATTTAAATTTATTATAAATTTATATACATATATATATACTTACGAGTTTATTTAGTTTATACATAATAAGCATAGTATAATATATATATATATTGTGATAAGCGTAAAGAAAAATATAAATGGGAATTATTATGGGAGTCCACCCATTAGTAACACTAGCTTTTTAGCTTCGGATTAAAAGGTTAAAAATAAAATAAGTCGAAAGGCCACGACACCACTTTCTTTTTAAGTCTGTGATAAGGATTTTCAGGAAGTTAAATGGTATGTAGGTCATTCATAAATGCATTGTGATTGTTCTCTGTTCTAGGTAAAAACTGTTTAATAAAAAAATGCAGCTTCATTTTAATGGATTTAATACCAAAGTAATTGTGTAAGATAAAGCTTTTGTTATGTTCTGAAGTATGATGTTTTATAATACTTAGATTTTATAAGTTCAAGTTTTTAGTCGACTCCCATAGTTGCATCTTTTATAGTTTTATGTCCATCATATTAATAACCATTTTAAAAACATCTTATAAATTAAAAGTTTGGATTTTTGTCTAAAGTTAATTAATATATATTCAAAAATTTAAATAGAAGGTTCTTTAATTAATTTTATAATAAAATATTACTAATTTGTTTTTGCGCGTGTGTGTCAGTTATTATCATATGCGTTAGTATAAGAATATTTAAAAAGTTTTCCACAATATCAGACATCTTTATTATAACTATCAAAAAAATGGCAACTCACGTACGTCCTTTTGATAGAAATATATCGTATTGTAAAATATTGGGTCTCACGATATATCTTTGTTGTTGTAGTTCATACAAAACGTACGGAATATCGAATATCATCGTCAGTATATATAAATGTGAAATAAGATTAGATTTCTTACACCCACTACAATTTAATGTACTTCGTGTCATGAAACGGGACAAATGTTATTTTTGTACCAATGATAATATAGTATCGACAGATTTTTTATTTTACACAAACATTAAATTATAATATGACAACAATATATTTATTTCGCGTATTATAATTTAAGAAACAACATATAATATTATCTTATATAAAACAATTATTAAATGTGAATACTATTATTAATTGTATTATTATCATGTAATTAGTAATAACTATAAAAATAGTTCCCATAAGTTAGGTCTGTCATAAAAAAAATGACAACTTACTCTACTCATCTTCGTATAGTAAAAAAAACAAGCAAAAAATACATTTTAATTTTAAAATTTAAAATTAAATCAAAAAACTATAGCGTGAATTGATTTGTGATTTTTTATTTTCTGATAGCGTTTTTCGATTTCACGATTTTATCAAAACTATATTATGGACAAATAAATATGAGGTGATCCTGTAGAGCACACCATTTTGCATTTATAAATCATCTTTATCACAAATATAATCAAAATATATTATTTTTCTGTGATTAATCGCAAAATCGCAAAATGAATCAAAACGCATTAATCACTTACATCGCAAATTCTATTCAGTGGGAATGTATATTTATCTATAGTATATTATAGCTTTATGTAATCAATGATCATCTAAAAACTTGTTATTGCATATAATCAATACTTGTTGTATTGACCATAAATGAAACATATATGACTATTTTCTTTACACGTGTATTATTTAAATAAATAAAAAAAAATAGGTAGGTAACATATATAATCATATATATATATATATATATATATATATATATATATGTCTAATGAATAAACATCTACACAGATTAAGATCTGAGTATTATATGGTCTTACTTATAATATACTTATGGAATACTTGGCTATTTAACTATGTATATATCATATCTATCTGAGGTCGTGATTAAAAGTCCTGATCACTAAACATTTAAATATTATAACAATATAATTAGATTTAAAAAGCTATGCACACGATGGTAATGATATAAATCTTTTATATATTTATTGAAATAATCTAATCATAAGTAAGATAATATTTATATTGCCATAACTGTTTTGAGTAAATATAACCGTTGGTGATTTTCACAATTATTTAGTTCCCAATTAAATATCATCGATATTTATATTATGAAATATAACATTTCCAAACTTGACTGTACGTGGAATAAAACATTTTGCTTTTGGAGTTTATTCATAGTGTGATGTACCCATTGATGTGCGTATTGAAAGTGATAGGTAAAACTTTATAATTTTAAGAAACAACTAATAATTAATAATTATTGTTTTACTTATTTAGTTAATTAAAACATTGTTTAGAGTCGTTATAATATAAACATTTTCAAAATGTATAATAAATACGGTACGTGTCTATTATAATTGTCTCATTGTCCCAGATAATTATTGCAGTGACTTATTGTTAGGAATCTGGTGTCTGTCCCTAGACGATAAAGATAAATTATCTAAGTTCACAGGTTGGTCAGATAAAATAATTAACAGTATCTCAGAATATTTATGTAAGTGTCAAGTATCCACATTAGTCGCAAGAATAAAATGAAACGAACCAAGAATTATGTGAAAGAACTAAGTTAACAGAGAATACAGAAATACTTCAACTCAAAGCAAATATGAATCCATAAAACTAAAAAACTGTTGACAGTATTTCACTTAGAAGTATTATAATCACACAGCAGGCACTTACTAAAACAATGGCGGTAATGCGGTAGGTATACTGGTATAGTACAATAAAATGACACAATTGTTGTATTAATTAATGTATATACGTATAGTACGTCTAACCATTTAGAAACGTCTAGCTTGTAAATTATGATTTTATTTTTGAAGATTTATTTGTTATACTAATAAATATATTATCGTATTATAGTTTATAATCATTTGGTTGAATTCAATTAAATTTAGTTAAAATTGATTACAAAAATGTCTAAATAGTATTTAAATTTGTAATTGAGGATTTCGAATAACTTAAACATACGGATTGTTATGAAAATGTATTTACACATTTTAACGAATGTATTATATTATTTCTTTATGAAGGTATATATGTACAAAAGATGCAAATATTTCAATTTTCACAATGATATTTTATTTGTTGTATGTGTATTTTATAAATTGAATTTAAGTGCACCACATTCTAATCTAAAAATATGCCAAGTTAAGTTATAGCTGTATTTTACATAATATACGTACTAAATATGTATTATAATGAATAATGAATATGTATAGGTCCTTAGCATTTGTAAGTAGGCACATTACATTTTTGTCAAAAGTTAAGTCAATGCGTTTATCTTAATGTTCTTATTAAGCCTGAGTATAACATTATAATACGGCAAATGCATTTTACCATTAAATTATTATAACTTAATTTGCATAGCCCAACCATTATACACACAATTTAAAACAATTACTACAAAACCCAAAATCATAAAAATAAATGCTTAAGTCTAAAATTCTAAAACCAATAGAAATTGGTCGATGTCCATTAAAATGGTGTAATGATATTGTGTTGTAATAGTCAAATATGACAATTTGCTAAAGTATGACATAATATATTAAAATTAAAGTATAATAAATAAAGGGGCGGTAGTTGTTTGAATGATTAAAGTGTATATCATTTAGGTGAATAAAATAATTATTTTTACCTGCGTGAGCGATATGGACATTGATATGTATGCAATTTAATTTTAATTTTTAATCACATTATCATTATTAATATATTAAAATATTACTATATTATAACCAATATAATTTTAAAGTAAATTACTATAGTTATATACATAATATTGTATGTGATTGTTATTAATTATTTGTATTATATAATTAATATTATAAAAATGTATAATATAATATATAAATGTATTTATCTATAAACCTATATTTTTAATTATTCAACTAAAATCAATTGTTGGTGGTACACGCCTAGAAGGTATATAACTATTCGCTCAATTAAAGAGGTATGTTTTATTGAAAATTATTAACCAATTTATAATAAGTTGTAACCAAAAAATCTAAATTTATAACCCATGTCTTAACCTTCAAATAAATGTTTTCTTATAAGGAGTACTCAGCGAAGTCGTAGTTAATTTCTGCGATATCTGTTTGTTTTGTCATTTCCAAGTTTTTGACCATGTCAAAATATCGTGTGAATTTTTTATGTTCAAATTAAATTTGTATAAGTCATCTCTTCCTAAAACACTATCCATAATATCCATTGGATAAACTATTTTTTTTTAATTTTTAAATAGGTGAAACAAAGATTGATAATTAAATAATCTCCTAATGAATAACTTTAATATTACCTTATAATTTAATAAAAATGGCTTTTTATTTACAAAGTAGGATTTGGTTTTTTCCACTAAAATAATAAAACATTCTTTAGTTTTTTTGGATTATACTTCTTTTTAAAACCGAAAAAACCTTTCTGTTGAACAATTCGATATTGGAAAGCTGAGGAATATGAGGGTATCAGTGCACTTTTTGTTTTTTCTCCGACCCACGAGAAACAAAGCGAATTTGCGTTCAACAGTATCAGCCTTTTATTGTGATCTAGCTTTAATATTAGAGTGATTTGATATATTATATTACCAAACTTAAAGTTAAGAACATTATCTGTATCTGTAGTTCAAGCTTTCTATATGAAATTTGAATATTAAAGTTTGAGCATTTTTATATTGTAGTAAATAATTTACATATTTATAAGTTTATAACTTGCAAATTGAAATATTGTAAAAATTCCAACGAACAAATATTCTGAATGACTGTATAATTGAACCAGTTGAAGTGTTTGGCATGTTGATCAATGTATAAACATAAACAATTTTCAATTACAGTACCTTAGTATCTTCACGTTTGACAGAGTATCTAAGTGTCTAAATTAATAAGACGGAATACTCTATCTACAGCAGTACATCGGTTAACATATAAATTACCTGGATACATATAGTATAAAGTACATATTTAAAGTGGATATTGTACAGTGGCTTGTACACATTACCTTAATTGATATGGATAAGGTTTACATTACTCGAGTAATATATACATGGTTCATGTGTAATATATTTTTGGACCTTACCCATAAAATAAATAAATATATTAATATAATTAATACAGTAAATGTATAAAATAATGTATTTTGAATAAATTTGCCTACCTATGCAACACATCAAGTATATATTACTTTTGATGATTTAATAAGGAGTTCGTATGGGTAGTTTCTTTATCTTTTACAATAATTAAACAAGAAAAACTGTTTAATTTCGCTTGTTTAAATCTACAACTGATTCAAAATTAAATATTAATAAAAAATATATAAATAACATGATCTTAAATCGAATACATATTTTAATTAAATTTAGTACTCTAAAAACTACTCTATTAAAAATCAATTTAATTTCTTTAAAATTATATCAGCCCTTAAGTTTTGTGTTTAAATATCAAAAAAACGTTATAAATGTGCTATTTTTGATTCACATGTATTTTGTCGTCAATAATTAAATATAATTTGAAAAATATTCATCTAAAATAACGTCTTTTCTTAATTATTCAAATTCAATATTAATGTTGTGGTATTCATATATTAAATCTAATTTATTATGACCAAATATATTTTATCAAAAATAATGAAAACTGCTAAATACATATTTTCATCAAATACCCAAAACGATGAATAATATAAGTCTGATAATAAATTCACATTATTACAGTATTTTATTTTTTTCAATAAGTTTTAAATTGATTGTAAAATTAAATTTTGAAACCGTTTTAAATATTATATTTTATGATTTTTTTCTATTATAATTTAACAAAAATACGAATAATGATAATACATTTTAATCAATTATCGAGGGACATCAATTAAACAAGAAAAGTACTAAAATCGTTAAAACGTAAAGCTTTTATTTAAATATTATTTCATTAAGTTCAATTTCAATAGAATTTTAATAGATAAATTTTAATAATATTCATATTTTATTTTTATCTGCGCTTTTGCTACAAATCATATAAATTTAAATTATAAAAACTATGGCCAAATCTGAAATCAAAAGTTAACTATAAATATTATAGATATGAATCCATTTACATATAACAATATATGCTCAAAAATATATTTGTTGAATATCATTACAATTAAGAATAATATTTACTAAGATATATATTTCATTAATATTATTTCTAAACAATTCCTGATTTATATTATATGTATAAATAAACTATTAACAACTAAAATGTATTATCAGATAATTATAATAATAATATTATAACTTATAAGACATATTAGCTGATTCAGTAAATTGGATTAATAAAAAAATGTCTGAGTTTATAATAGGATAGTAGTTATACACAGAAAGTTATATATTATATTGTTTGGAATATTTAGTAAAATTATTTAATAATTCTTGGAAACATTCCATCCTGAATTTAATGTAACAATGGTGTGAATATTGACTACTCCTAACTCTTAATTACGACATTTTTATCTTCCCGAGTGTAACAATGATCAAAAAGACTTAAAGAAGACGACGGAACTCTGGTCAGAACACAGTTTCAAGAGCTCTACGCGTTCAGAATTTTTTTAGCTTTAAAAAATACGCAAAATTATGAGTTTAATGAAAATTTATATTATTACCGATAATTAAATAGTAAATACAGTTTGTTATTCACATCAATTAAAAAAATTTTGATTAGATATCGATGCGCATAATTGTCACGTTTTCAATTTAATGATAATAATTTTAGATTTATAAAATGTGCATCGCCACAGACACTTACACAATCTTTGTGTAATCGTGGATATGTTTTTGAATTGCTAGTTTATTATTTATAAGTAAAAACTTCAATACGTTTTGAAATGTATATGTACTGCTGTACACGAACTCAGAAGATTACCGAGAATTCTCTTAGAAACACCTTAATGGAATATATACTATTACAAGAACGTTACTGTAGTGTTATAGCTACAATATTCATTTGATGAGAAATTTACAACGACCATTCATTTTAATGGGCGAAAATCGATATTTTTTGCAATACCCAGAGTTAAAAAAATATTATATAATCTATAAGAATGTATCGAAACCAGACACATGGTGTTGAGCATATGTTCAAAAGACACTTATCTGGCTCTTCTCTTTAAATAAATAAGTATTGTTGATTAGATAATTTCCAATTTTAAAAAACTTGGAATTACCACATAAAATATTAGAAACAAACAAATAAATTTTTATTAAAAATTAGAAAAATCTTTGGGTGCTATCTTAAAAATATAACTATTTATAATTTATATAATATTATACAGCGAGGAAAATATTGTGTAACCTTTATTAGCTAAAATACCTATTTAAACATTTAAAATATTCAAATTTTAATATAATCAATATTTATGTAATAACACCGTACATATATACATTTAAAAATCAATAATTATAGTATACCTACATATAACATAGATAGTGGATGCTCTGGGGACATGGTAGGGAACCGCCAAGCCAATAGGTAATAGGTAATAGGTGTCAGTTTGAGCCATAAACCACTGGCACGAAGCCATGATATAAAATATATGTGCTATATTATACATGGATATAATAATATCAAACGGCTATTCAGAATTTCTTTAAGGCACCCTAACAACGAACAAAGAACAATAAAATAAATAATATTGATTCGATTGAAAAAAAAAATCCATCAAACTTTTTGATTTCCTTATAATAATAATAATAATAATAAAAAACAACAACCATATAGTTTTAAATTAACCAGCAAACCTCATACTTCTACATAAGTACTAGTTTTGAATAGGAATTTTACGCCATATTAGCTTTTTGATATTGTATAAAAAAACCTCTATGTATAAAATATATAAGTCAATACAATATATACCTATATATTATATTATTACACACCAATAATATATAATATACCTCATTTGTGCGATAGATGAGAGGCATAATAATGTATAGCCAATCATGTACGAACCGATAAAAATAAATTTGCGATTCGAGTACGGTCGCAATAGCAATTCCACTTACCTGGGTGTATATACCTATATAATATATGCGTGAGTATGTTTTTTTTTTAGTATAGTTTATTCTAAAATACGCTGTTTTGGTATAATATTAAAGTTCAATAAAAATTTAACTGCCAGTTCGATAAATCAATAAAATTGCAATCAAATAAGAAGCATACAATTAAATTTCTAGTATTTATAATATATATAATGTAAATATTAATATATAAAATATTAATATACATATTATTATGTATTCGATTTAAATGTCTATCTACAAAATAAAAGTGTGTTAATGAGTATAAATAATTAAATGAAATTAACCGACATTCATTATTCTACACACGTCCGTTCCATCTTCGTAAATCACTACACAATATCCTGACAATGAGTTTTTAGTTTGCGCCTTTGCGGAACGATGAATAATTAATGTGATGGATGAATAATAGAATGTTCACCGGACATAGTAATAATTAGAATCATAAGCACTTATTTTATGAAAATTTCCCAAAAGTTAATATATTGTTATTTTTTTTATTTCTAGAACCAATCGAACAGAGATTGACCAATAACCATCATAAACTTGGTATATATAAGTACGGTCTTACGTGCTTTCTATAGTTTCCAATAAATATCTGATACATAGTAAAGTCGATGCAAAATAAACGGCTTATAATACGTGTGTATCCGAATGTCTAAATATGTTCAATACATCGTACAATTTAGGGAAAATATTGTTTTGGCCAAGATGTATTATTATTATTATTATATATTGTTTAGAGATGTAATGATTACAATAATTGGTAATCATCATGCAATACTATTTACGATACAATAATAGACTTGATAATTGAGTATCAATTAATTTATACAAAATATATCATTATTGGAACTTTTGACTCATTATATTATTCATATTTTATATTACAATATTGTTATATAATCATGTATTATTTCTAGCTTAATATGATAATGGGTGTTGTACCTACGGCATCTTCAATGTAGCGTATGCTATTTTAAATAATCGGCAGCAGTTAAGACCGTTTAAAACTCTACTATATTATTCACCACCGTAGTACTACGCCGAGTACTAGTATGTGTGTGTGTGTGTTTAAAACAATTCAATATTTTGATTATAATATAGAACAATAAAGTTTTATAGATCACATATGTTTACGTGACATGTAAAAAATGTGTATAAATCATAATATGATGCATCTATAAATACATTTGTATAAAATCTGAACTCATTACTCCACATTCAACAGTATATTGTTAATACATACTTTTGTGTTTTTTTAGTTTTGCAAACTGTGTTTCCCTCTCCTAAATTATATAACCATGTACCTTTTCATTTTTATTTTTTACGGTGATGAGTAAGACGAAGGGTAAAATATTGTATTTTTAGTAATATGTATAAATATATGACACAAAAATCATGAGAGACTTTTCCTCTTCAAATATTTACAAATATTATTTAATAACAAAACATTTTAAAATGAATATTTTTTTTTAGTAGCAACCGAAATACACGTTTAGTGTATAGACATCATCATATTTTTTTATCCGATTGTCACAACATTTCAATTTTGATTTGAAAATAATTTTTAATTAAAATAGTTTAATCCCTAAATTAATATTATTTTAATTTCTACACCAACTAAAAAATTATCCATTAAAAGTAATATTATGATTAATAAATAATATACAAAAAATAGAAATTTGTATCTATAAATAATTATTTTATATTTATTCAATAACTATAGCAATACAGAAAAATGTTTCAGTGGTATAATTACTGTTTGGGGAAGGAGATATAATTATTATATTGTGAATTTGTGATACCTATCTATGTTATTTAATGTAATAGATTTTATTATAGTTTTATAGTAATGTTTTTGAGCAAGGAATATTATAGGATGATGGTTTAGAGTCGAATTTAATTATTAATCATTGAAGAGAATCACTAGCAGCCTTTAGTTATAAGCATATTTGATAATTATTTATATTATTATTATTTATTACAGTGATTTAGTTTATTTAAAACATCTAATTTATTATATAGCTAATTATTATTATGCTATTGTATTATAGTATTATACTATGTTATTGTCATCAATGTATAAGTAACCAACGACACAGTGGTACCGAAGTATGATATTTTATGTTTTTTTATTCTTGGATTGTAATCTTACAGATAATCGTTCAAATGATTGAATTTTAGTTCATTTGAACAAAATAGGAAAATAGTTATCTATGTATTAAAATATTTTTAGTGTAACCATAACACACAATACTTATTAATATAGCAAGTTAAAGATTAAATTCATGAATCATGATGAAAAAGTAAACCAATATGATATTCTAAAACTTGATATTAGGTACAAATAAATCTGAATGAACCAAGACAATTTTTTAGTAAAGGTTTATGAAAATAAATAAGGTCAATAAATTATAAATAATTAAATTAAAAGAGAAAACACATTCAACTACAATAAACATCCCGGGTTATATATGAACTGTGTGTTATACTGTTATAATACAAAGGTGAAACATTAAAAATACTACAAACAAATATACTATATTGCAACATACAGTTTTATATTTTAGTTACTTCGCTAACAGGCTTAACAAATATGTACAACCCTTTGTCAGTTATTGTACATACGAAAAGCTAAGTAAGCATACATTGAACAACAAAATATTTTAGTTTATTTTCTTGATTATTGTGAAAATATTTTTTAACATTCCTTCGCTAACCACTTACACTGATCTAGGAGATCTATAAGATTATCGGATTCTATGAGAAAATGATTACCAAAATCTATTGACTGTATCAACTTTCCTTATGCACTGGTCAATTATTCTAGATTCGACCTCAAAAAATTTAGTATTCAAGACTCGCGAAGTTGTAGGAGATGGTCGATTGATAAACTTTACTAGCGTAAAAAAAAACACTAATCACTTGCACCGATCGGAGACACACTTATAATTATATAATATTTGTGCATTTTTAATATTATATTTTTTAACATTTTAAACATTATCCAAATGAAAAACTAATCAATGTTAATATAAAATTCAAACATAGCTATTTTATATTTTTTATAAACATTACTATTACTAGAATTTACTAAATTCTATTCTCATTTTTAGATGAACTAAGGAAAAAACTTACAGTATTTTTCATACCATAAATATATCGAAGTAAAGACGACCTTACAACGAGAGCTGATTGGGAAAAATTGAAGGCTTAATTGTTTTATCTAAATTATATTGTAATAATTTTTAAAATCTTCCATCTTAACACATAACACCTATATAGTTTTAAAACTTATGTATTCGTAATTTATATCATTGTAACACATTTATGTTTTATTCATATTCATAATTAAAATGAATAAAAAAGAATTCCACGTGCGCTGAGATGTAACAAATGATAGGGAAAATTGCTGATTAAAAAAATTTTACGTAAAATGTATTGTATAAATTAAATATATAAACTATAATGATTGTATCTTCAAAATTATGTTAATAGTATGTCTGAAAAATAAAATATCGTAATAAAAAAAAAAAATATCATTACTTAAACGTCAAATATTCCTTCGCCATCACCGCCAACGCCTACCTTATAAATACCAAATCAACCTCCTATCCAATCTTCGAGCACCAATGGACTATTATATAATATATAATACGACGTATTATTATTAGACGTATGGCGTCTAATTAATTCTATATCAAAGTTAGAGCAGGTGCTGTAATAAATATGTCCATCACCGTGATGATGGTAGTAGTCGTTGTCAGATTATGTTCTATACTTTACAAATCTGAAGTTGGCATTTCCGGTATTGATATTTTCCATCGTAGAATCCGTAGGTCAACTTAGGTTACAGAATGGTTAAAAGATCACTCTATCACCGGTGCTCACGATGTTAATCAAGCAATTTGAATTTTATAACGCTATTTTCAATCTCTATGGAAACAGTAATGGCTGGCAGAACAGGATGAAAACATAATAATATGTACTATTGGGTATTCCTAGGAAAATGGCAGCAAGGAAAATGTGGTCGTGTGGCTACATTACACAACAGATTTATAGCCATTCTGAATAATTGATTGGCATTTTTAGAATCTTCTAAATCCCAATACAAAATCAGTTACAGCTTCCATCGTACACATTAATCTACGTACCGTTTTCTATTATAATGCAGTCTTAAATAAATCACACTGCACACAACTGGTTGGTTAGCGAATACATTCATTTTCACTGAGAGTATAATAACTAATAAGTATGCCATAATTAACAATATTATATTCGAGAAGTTAAAGAGATTTTATATCGTTAAAAAAAATGTAGATATCGCACTCAAGTATAAACTTTCTTTTGCAAATTATTCAATTTGTTTCTAAGACTTTATGGCAAATTAAACAACTCAATTTTCGTCGTTCACAATTTCAAAGTTTTTAATAGTAATATATTTTAAGCGTAATTTCAGTCGATCAGTTATTTTATTATTTTAACTTAGCAAATTAAAATATATATATATATATATATATATACATTTTTGACCAATTCATTTATTTTGGTTTTATACCACGTCAAGTTTTAAATTTAAAAACTTAGAGTTGAATAATTGTTTAGTATATAAAATGTCATTGCATTTTTCCAAAACATTGAAGAAGGTTGAAACCTATATAATATACAACTACAAGATTAGATACAGTATAATAATTGTATTTTGTATTTAAGATATAATATATTATAATTATATTACTATATATACCAGTTTTCACAAAAATCAGTATCAAATTCTTAGCAGTTAATCCAAAAGTGATTACTAACTTTTTTAATCGGTGTTTTAAGTGGCAGGCGTCATTAGTATTTTTCAGCGTCAATTTGCTATAAAATTATAAATCATTAATCGTTATCGTAAACTCATAGCACGTATAACGTACGGACTTTCGTTAACACATCAAATAAAAATTATTTCAAATACATAAGTTCACCAATATTGTTAAATCGTGTGAGCGAAAGTTATTTTCAATTACTTCAAGTTTTTAGTCAAAGCCCGTAGGGAAATTTCAGTTTATAAGAGCTTTTAAGTCTTTTGGCATCTTGGCTAAGTAAAACATTTTTTTTCAAACTGTGTTTTATTTAACTCAATATTAAATAATATGATGTGAATTTTATTTTTAGTCACTTCTGGCCTACAGTCGTAAGAATACGAACATATTATAACCTCATTTATACATAATTAATTATTTTATTGATAATTATAGTTTTTAGTACATATTATGTTTGGTCTACCCATTTATGATATTTAGAACCATTTTATAATATACCCTTCTAGTATAAGGCACAATCATATCGAATATTTATATTTATATAAATTATTAAATGGATTTATCAAATTTCCTGAGATTTTGAGTGATATCGATTTTGATGTTCTACTTAACACCAAATCACTTATGTTTACTATATTAAGTAATCGTAATATATTATTCTAACTAGTCCACATTAATACAATTTTTACGTTTCAAATATTTCAATAATTAATACATTTATTTTTAAATTATAGAGTTTGTAACATGTTTTTTAATTATATTTCTTTGTAATATTCTATAGTATGTACTATGTATATTTCATCTTATTCTCTTCCTATGTGGATGTTACTTTAAACATAAATTAATTAATAATTAATAATATAGTTAACGCTAATGTATAAACTATGTATAGTGCGCAATAATTAATCACACGTTATAACTAACCTGTCAATTTATCGTATCAAATTTATTATGTGACAGTTAATCGTAATCTATTCATCAGGAATCGTGATGTAAATAAATTATTTATCATCTATAACTTTTCGTCAATCTTGCTATTGTTTTATATTTAACATTTATTCAACATTTTTAATTTTTCAATATTAGCTAGAGTACAGTGAATAATACATAGACAAGTATCAAATTTAAAGGTAAGACTATTATTTACGGCCAATATTAAACTTTGAATATTAGACATTTTAATTTAAATGCTAGTTATGAGAATTTAAAAATTGCAATAATTTACAGTTATATGACTTATAACTTAAAATTTAAAAGTCTACGAATGCCCTATAGATAATATTTTGACCTTTTAGTTTGATATTTATATACGTTAGTAGACGCAGGCAACATATGTTACGAATGTGATGTTTTCTTAAAAATTAAACATATACGCATGTAAATATTTTTAAAGATTATGCAATAATTGTAATATTATTAAATTTATTATTATTATTATTTAACTGCGTATTACCTAACTAAAACAAATCATATATTAAGTCATTTTTTTAATATAATTTTAAAATCCAATCAGTCGTTCGAACTTACCAGACGAATATTTTAAAAACGAGACACATACTATTTATAAATCATAATTATCTATATTATGTATATGTTTACTAATAGGTCACAATCAGGTCATAATAAAACAAATTCTATATATCGTATTCTATTACTTGATTAGTGAGTTTAAATACTTGGATTTAACTATCCGACAATAATTAGTCCCCAAATTATGTTTTTCGTAAGAAAAATGGCTACTCGCATTATTTAAACAGTCGACTTTTTAATGGTCCTATATTGATATGTTATTGTTACTCTACAGTTCCGGAGTAATCCGAAAGAACAATAAATAACATATTAAAATAATAAAACAACAGTCAAATTAATTCGTATACATTCGTTATTTATTCGGAGAATCTGTGTGGCTATGGGGTATAATTGTTTTTGTGTAATAATATCGATGATATTAATTCAATCGATAATATATCGATGAAAAAAAATCAAAATTTATTATAATATTATGCATCCGATGTCCATCATGTATTGCGTTGATAAAAGTGAATAAAGCGATATAAGCGATATAAGCAAATAGTCCATTACTTAATTATTGATTTCAGATTGTGTGGAAATTTCGTCGAGTGTTTTTTTTTTTCAATAAAAAGTATAGATACCCGTGGAGTTTGGACAATAGTTACTTCGGAACGATCCCATTTATTATTGATATCTTTTATTACGGCAAGTAAATGAAAGCCTATATTGATATTATCCAACGAAACTTAGCGGCAAAAGTCTGTGTGTTATGCAGGTAATGTAAGTAAGGCCTGCTGAGAGACTCTCGGTATCCCGGTGGGCTATTATTATTGTATATGCTCAGAGTAAATAACGGTATGGCAGGTACTGCTCGAAAAAAAAATGGTTAACAACACACGGATACACTTTGAGTGTTCAAAAACAAAGTCAATAATATTATTAAATGCGTACCTGATTGTAATTACTCTTGTTTTAATGATATTCATTACACAATGGTTTTCCACAGTGATTACTATTTAATTTATTGTACGCATTCAATCCCTAATAAATTTATAAAAACATTAATAACGTATTTAATCTGTAATAGTCAATACGACTTATCTATAATATTATATTCGTCAATCCTGCAGCAGTTAGAAGATACCAAAGGGATACAATTATAAACGAATTGTAAAAATATCTATACTGTACCACTTAATAGGGGCTGAATTTACGATGCTTAACAACTATAAATCGAATCAAACCATCATAGACGTTTCCTGAAGCGTATATTTTAGTATTTTGATTGCAATATCGTTCGATATTTTACGGTTGAAATGTATTTAAAAATAAACAACGTATAGTAAACAACGTTACGAGATGACACAAAATTGACCCACAATGATTACCAAGCACTGGAAAAGTCACGTAAAGAGCGTGCGCCGAGTGTACTTTGGTTGTCAACGCGAGTACGTGTGACGATATAATAATATTATAGTATAGTTATCATTTCAAAACGTGATACTTAGACTACGAAGTGCCAAACGATGAAAACACATCGGGCGAAATTATTTTTTCGCGATGATCGAAGTAATCAAACGTTGAGTTTTTGTTAGACTCGAATTTGCTCGTCACGCGTTCGGATTAACGACACAAAATCGTTACCGCTAATCGACGACCAGCATTATTTAGTCTACTATACGGGATAATTATAGTATAATTGCTAATTGGTATCAACAACTAAACAGCGACAGTAAAAAACGATAATAATGATAATAATATAATAACGTGTTTATTATTATTGAAATAATGTAAATCACAACAGTGCGTATTGCATGGTGAGGCGAATTTCCTAATTTTTTGGAATTGTATTTAAATTTTAAGTTATTTGATATTAAAAATATATCAAAAATAATAAAAATAAAAATATTGAGTATAAATTTCATATTTCGTCAGACGAACCATTCTTCTTTTCTTTCCTGTATTTTAATTAATCCCAGATTAATTATAGGGATAGACAGATATTCATATACAGAACTACATGTTTCTACAATACTTATTTCTAGGTGGCGTATATTTCTACTATAGAAATAATAAACTGGTAACTGGCTAAATTATATAATATAGACCAATATCACATAGATTCACAAGATAAAATTTCTTAAGGTTCTACAAAACTTTAACCATTATGACTTAAGAATATTAATGAGTGTAAACGTGCAGTGGAAAGGTTATTTTTTAATTTCTTTTTGAATTTAAAATGTATGTCCTTCAGGAATGACAGCAACTGCAAGTAAAAAAGCTGCTGTAAAATATTAAATTTTTTGATGAAAAAAAAACATACACACACACACACACACACACACACACGAGACTGTAAGTAAACTGTCTAGCAAATCCCGCGGAGATTTATTTAAGTTATAAGTACAACATCATTCCGTTTGAAACGTTGGAAGAATTCTCAAATAATCCAACATACATTCAAAAGTTCAGTAACAAAATTTTGGTCAACTTTATTGTTCCGAGAAGTTAATAATGCATATGGTAGTAATTTATTAAATACAGCAACAAACTCATAAAATTATTCTTTATTAATTCAGTTTAAGAATAATGTACATACTAATACCCCTGTTTAGAAATTATTTAAAAAATATGTTTATGTTTCCTGCACTTATTTTGTAAATCAGCCCTTACATTTTTTTTTATGTATAAACAACACACTTATAATATATAATACATTTTCTGATTATTAAAATACGTAAACTATATAAAGATTTGATCTGGGGCGGTATTATTTATCCACCGATATATTTTAATAAGCACCATAACATTTTTCACACTTAAAATCAACATGATATTTTTAAAACACGATAAAAAAAAGTCGTACTATTAATTTTAAAGTAATAATAGACCCTATAACGATAAATGATAATAAATCTAAAATGTTATACCTCGGTTATAAAGATTGTAAAAGAGATTGTTGAGATTGTTAAAATGGTATAACAATGCAGTTGTGAGGTAAATAATATAATATTTATATTGTATTTATATTTTGTTTGTGTACATCTAAACATTTAACAGATAATATATCCATGTAATAAACTCAATCAAATTATTTTGTATTATAAAATAACAATATAATGTAATATCGGCATATCGCCGTGAAAATATATTAATTTATGATTTTATATGTATTCAAAATTAAGATTTAGGTATTTATTTAGTTCATTAACATCGAGTTTTTAAGTTCCGAAGTTGATAGACTCGTAAATAATATTTTCATAATACTTAGAAATTAAATTATGTAAATTCGCTTTATCTACATGATTATATTTAACTAAAAAGTGCCAAAAATGTCAGCTTTCCGGTTATTGTTCTTTGTGTAGTCATCTTAATACAATATGCATTTCGCTCTTTAGCAAGAGGACTATATTCAAATTGATCTTTTGTTTTATTAAAATGAACGTCAGTGGTAGGGAAATTGCCGGCAGTTATAACTTATATATTAACATATAAAATGATTTTTAAAATTATACATAATAATAAATTATGACAGTTTCCTTGTCACCTCAATTCTAAACAAGTAATTTGATAGGTAGAAAATATAACAATAAATCAAATCAAATATTATATTTCTACATTTATAAAATATTAATAAAATGTTGTCATACAATATTCATAACAGTTTGACTAAAGGTGAGTTAAAAACTATATTTTTCAGATTTATCCTAATATTATTTTATTAACTATATATTTACAAATACTCGTTGGACAGATTGATACATACAATTTTGATCTTCCTATAACTGGTAGATACGAGCTGTGGCAATTAAATAACGAGAATTTTTAATTTTAAAACATTTATTTAGTATTTACAATGATTTATGCACCCATGCCTTCACAGTACTCTCCTCCGAGTCTAATACACTAGATCCAGCGTTACGTGTACTGTTTTTGTACGTAGTTAAATATTTTCCAATTAACCTAAAACATAAATTTATAATATTCAAAAGAAAATATAATTGAAGAAATATCATTAAAACAATAATTATTATCAATCTTCAAAAATATAAAATTTATAGTAATTGTATTAAATACAATATAATATTATATAGGTATACTGTAGTTTAAATTAAATATTCATGAAAACGTTAGAAAGCAATATAAAAAATGTATTTACGTTTTTTTTTTTTTAAATAATTAAAATATAAATTATTATTAAACAAAAATATAATCAGATAAAAATTAATGATCAACGCATTATACCATTATATTTACATAAAATTAACTATGCGATATTATAAGAAACACTCTACAGTTCTGTTACTCAATTTTTTTTTTTTTTTATTGCTTTGTAATACCATATTTTATTCATCACAATTCAATTAAACTCGTATCTATATCTTCTAAACATTTAAATTATTTCTTTTTTTTTCTTTATAAACAATAACAACGACCTAAATAAGAAAATTAATTATGTATTTGAAATGTATAATTTAGCCTCTTAACAAAACTAAAATTTATATTTAATTTTAATTTCAGTTATTATAAAATATAAGTTCCATTTTTATAGTATATTATACATTTCTATTCTTAAAGCCTATAACTAAATTATATTGTATATAAATTATCATATTTATAGTGCTAGTAAATTTAATATTTTCAATGTTGATGATTTATCTGCATTTAGTGGAAACTTATATACATTTTTTTATATATACATACAGTTTCCCTAGTTTAGTCATCTAAACAACATGTAATGTTAAAATAATTTAAAATAAAATAAATTATTAAAATAATGTAAAATACTATAATAATAAAATCAAATTTCAGTTACTTTTTAAACCATTAATATTATTGTATTATGTTATACAGCACTATGATTCATATCCCGTTAAAATACTTTTAAGTAATTACAAATATGACAATTGTTAAGACATAATATAATTGTACATATTTTTTTATTATATATTATGTGAATACTATTAATTTACATTTATTTTATTGTATTTAAAATTAAAGTAACTTTAATAATATTTTGATTTTTTAATTAATTTAATTTAATTTTAAATAGATTTCACGAATTAATCACCTAAAATTGCTCTGAAAAAGGCCAAATTGATTAAAGAATTAAGTATTTACTTTTAATTTTGTTAAAAAATTTTAATTAGTACAGATGACGAATTGCTTGTTAAAATATCATGTATAACAACTATCATACTCGGTATTATAAACGTTTTAAGACCTAGTGAATTTTAGTTTTCACGGTAATTTATAAAATGTTGTTTAGTAATATTATACTAAACCAAACTAAATAATATAACTCACTTACGTTATATTATAAGTATGAAAACTGTTTTAATTATAGTTATTATTTTATCTCAATTTAAAAGTTGCTAAAACTATTAAAAAAAGCGGTTATGGTATTTCTGCTAAATACTTATATAAAAGTAATATCACATGAGTAATTAAAAAAAAAAAACCAATTTCGTATTCCAAAAACAAACAAAATTCACCAAACCAATATCTGAGCACACCAATCATGTATAAGTATAATATAATACATATACCTGTATATGTATATTTAATGTATACAATAGTAATGTAACGCATCATTCAATTAAACTGCTCTTAACCGTATAACGACTAACGAGTGATCAAATCCCATATTTATGTACTTATCATTCAACGACGAACACACGCGTAACAAATGTACAACCGTGAGAGTCACAGCGTGAAATCGGGATGTTTTGTGCATGATTTATAAATGGGCGTAAACATACACGCTGGAACTCAAAAGTGAAAATGTTGGAGAAATATTTATTTTGCTTCCCAGATAACTCTGTATAGGCCTTTAAAAATTAAAACCAACCACGTGACATTTAAATGCGAGTATCTGTACCGATAAACACAGTATTTATCTTTATGGACGTGACATATCCAACATAACGCAATCCATTAACAGCGATTAAAATACTTTATAATACGTTGACAATTTATCACTGTTTAAAGCATCGAATACCTTATTCGTGACATCTATAAATACATATATTTCATGTCCATCTCAACGATTCTATCAGTAGTTGTTGGTCCGCTCCTTAAAGTAACAGTTGAACGGAACGAAGCAGTCCGTATTCGAGTGCGTTTAAGATAAAATAAAAATATCACGTTCATTAAACAGACTATACGAATCAATATTGTTTGGATAGTATCGTTGTAATTTCAGCCAAAAGGACCTAGTTGTGATATTTTTGTCTCGCTGTAGAAATACCGTTGTCCGTTATTCGTACCGTCGGTGGTCGGAAAATCTCGTGTCAATCACCGCGCGACTTGAACGCCGCAGCAGAGTTTTTATATCTATATTTCAATTTGATATAAATATAACTAGTTACGTTCGCTTTCACCGAATAAATGAATTACGAAAAACGCTCTAAAAAACAAACGGTGCCTATCACCCCCGAAACACGTTTTCTGTTTACCGGCCTACGGTTTTGAACACCGTGAAAAACGTGACGTTGCTTCAGAATCTCAGCCCTTATAATTATTCGTAATACATCATATTATAATATCTAGTAAAGGTAATAGTCCACACCGGCATACGAGCAATAAACGAAAGAAAGTCAATAGTAATCGTCGATGCGTTTCGTTGGTCGTGAAACGGTAAGTCCGGAAGTGCGCGATATCGGAATCCTGAATTTTGGCACCTGATGTGCTGGTGGCGGAGCAGGAGGAGCGGGATCCGAAAGTCTAGTCGGCACGGTGCAACAGTCGCGACAGCAAAACCGGTCGGCGCGACTCGATGCGCCCGCGTCTGGCGTGCGTGCGTCCCGTGTGGTGATGCCACGCCGATTTTCCGAAACACACACACACACACACACACGTCGCACCACATTCGCCACGCACCATCGCGCACACCTCGTCCTCGGCGGATCGGTCCGTCCACCGCCGACTATCACGTACCCCTCCACATCCCTCACCCCTCCCACGCGATGTATTGAACGCGGCCGCGCACGCGCCGAGCGGCCCAAAGGCGCGTAAGGCGATCGGCGCAAACTACGCAGCGTCGGCGGTGGCCCTGCGAGAAGGCCCGCGCGCGATTCAAAAACCGTCCCCGCGGGAGTGCAACAGGAGGGCCCGCGACGCGATTTTGGCGCGCAAGCGCACGCTCCGACACCCGTCGCGACAGACGACCGTTCTGCCCCCAACGCGGTGGGGTTTTTGGCGGTGGTCGGCGGCGGCAGTTGTAGTATAGTACAACAGTTGTAGTAGTAGTGACGGGTCTGATCGCGTCCGACGATCACCATTGCCGCAGCCGACCACTTGCACCACCGCCGACGCCGAACCACCCCTCTACTCGCGCCCGACGACCGTACCTGTTACGTACGTAATTACTTCTGTCTGGGGTGAGTTTTGTAAATTTATTTAAAAAAAAAAAATACGTTTAAAGTTTATTTTACACAATATTATTGTGTACGTTATATTGTAATATATATGTATATAATATTTTTAATTCCCACGCGTTTTTCCACGTTACTAATTTTTTATTTTTTTGTCTAAGATTATATAATAGTACCAAACACGGACTTAAAAATTTAAAGTTATAATATTATACAATTTAATTATATAAGTTCGTCAAAATTGGGATTTTCATTCATATTTTATCATCATTATAATAATGCCAACGAAATTAATAAATGTTAGTCTTTATTTGTATTGTTTATGTTAAGTATATTATGCCATTAATAATTAAATTAATACGAATTCCTACAAAAAGCACATTTAAATTATTTAGAAAAATATTTAAATACAGCTTATCGTAAACGTATAACGTTAATTTGAATTCTTAATTGCACTCGTTATTTTTTAACCACTTTAATCGTCCATTTTAATATAGTATGTAAGTATTTCTCATGTTTGAGAATAACTTTATGCAAATATTTAAATCTGTTAATTGATGCAAAGTTAATGTATACTTATAAAAAGGTTTAACATAACATTATACATGGGCCTACATATAATTAAGTAATGTTAGTCACCAACTATGCTATATATAATAATAAACATCAGTTGGTACTATATTGAATTCTTCATTCATTTCAATAACTGAATAATTAATTAATTGAATTAATACAAATTGCTGAGTGTGTACTTAAATATCTTTATAGATCACGACTATTCTCTTCTATTGTTAGTAAATAAAAAGTTTGATTGAAATTTCAAAAGGTTTTGTCGCAATTACTCGTATTTAAGTAATACGCTGCAATTAAACTAAACATTTAAAACTAAAGTTAAGTTTTCTTTTATTTTTTATTATTATTAATAAAAGAAACTTTTAAAAAATGTACCTTTTAAATAGGTATTTATCCAAATATAGAATATATCATGTCTTAAATATATCGTTTTATCGTTGTATTTCTTATTTACTGATTTACGTTTACTGACCGATGCTAAATTATTTAATTTTTCATACATAATTTAATGGTTTAGTTGAATTCTATTATTATGATAATACTCGAAACAACCATAATTTTTTTCATCTGATTTTTTTTATGCAGTGTGTATTATTAGTAATGATTCGTTGTGTAATATATTTTTATGGTAGATGGAAGTAACGAGAGAACAATTTTTTGGAGACTAATATATATAATTAAATGAATTTCTGTGATTCACGGTGGCTGAGCAAACGGACTCACGTGTAAATTATAGTGGCGTGTAAGAATGGATGTTTTGTGCGTGTCCTTTTTACGTAAGTGATGGGGTCATATAACTACCAAATTGAAAAAATGCTAGTCAGACTTTTAATACAATTTAACAACCATAAAAATAATTTTAAGCAATTAAAAATATGAAACAAAACTGCTGTTATATTACAGTGACAAAAACATTTTATTCGATGGCATATCCAATTGATTATACACCCAACACACATTACTTCCTGAAACAATCAAACAGTTGGCTTATATGAGATTATTCCAACATTTTCCATCCCGTTTATACTTATTATACTATATATTTTATTATGTACAGGTTGTGTGCCATGTCGTATTATTACGTATACTGCGTAAATAATGAAACATACGTGATAACGAATCGTTAAATGTTAATTAGCTATTGAATAATTTAATTGAAACTCGTTATTTAGGTCAGATATAGATAGGTATATATAAAAAATTCACTGGACTGTTCACGTTTCCGGGCTATTGTTCGAACAGTTGAAGAGAGTGAACGGAATTTAGTCGTCCGGTCCTCCCCTGATTTGAGTCGTCGATCGACGCATTGACATCGTTTACGTCCGTTCGTTAGTGACCCGATGCGAGGGCGGCAATCACACCTATATTATTCTATTATACAATAATAAATATAATATAATCACTTGGCAATGAATCTGGTTTAAATCGTTGATATAATGACGAAATTATAGGTACATTTTAAACTTAAGAGCTTTTCGTTTCTTCTAAATCTGAAATATCATATTATCATGTTTTTTTTTTTTTTAATATTATATATTAATTCAGATCGTTTTCAATAAATATTTAGTAAAAATAAAATTTTTTATCCTATGTATGCACTAGTAGAAAATTACATTATTTAGTTATGATGTTTAAAAATAAAAAATAAATGGTTTTCTTGATATTTACCCTCTGAAACAGATTCATCACATGGACTCGTTTAAAATATAATATAATATATAATATATATATATATATATTATTATTTGTATTTGTTGTCTCATTTTTATTGTTAAAAACATTAGCCGTAAGTTGGCTGGCAGTAGATACCAGTACAAGGTGAAAAAAAAAATACCGCATCCAACCCGACTTGCAAAACAGTCGAGTACCAATTCTGAATTTGACAGCCGTGTAACAATTTATATGAACGAATACAAAAAATATTATTAACAACATGCGTACACCTAACATATATATGTTAACTTTAACCATACCATAACGAGAAGCATGGCATATAATATCATCTTTTCCCGTCTATCCATTTCATTACAACAATAATTTTAGTACTACTTTGTAAACCATAGATTATGCACGAAATATTATATAGTGTTGCATTTTTGTTCCATAATTTAACTGTGTATAAAACCTGCTAACCCTTAGAGACAAACACAGTGATGACTCATGTTTATTTATAGTATGTTTTAGATATTGACAATTACATTTGTTTGCTTCTCGAGACGTCTTGTTTTGCATAGAAATTGTTAATTATTTTTCTTGGTATAATTTACTGATGTGGGTTTTTTATAATATTGTAGTACATGTTAAAACAACTTTTTATCGGCAAATAAATGAAAACTTAATAAAAATTAAATATGTATTATAATTTATATCTATTTTTAACCAAACAAAAATCAATCTGTGTGTATAGATGATAATAATTGTATCATTTATCTAATTTATTTATAGATTATAAATGTATAAATATATTATTATTATTATTATTATTTACAAAAATAATACATTGGAAAAAAAACTGTTTTTCGTTTGTTTGTGGAAATCCTCAAATCACGACTTAATAAATTTTTTAACCTAAGGGGCTTTAATTGATTTACTTAAAAATAATACAAATATAATATCACTTGAATAAAAATACTGTAAAATCTAAAAAAGTTAGAATTTTTCACCACCAAACGTAATAATACAATATTATATTAAACACAATTTATATTGTTATTTATTGTTATACATAAATTATTGTAATAATATGACGTACATAAAATATATGATAAAACAAAATTTATAAACGATACATTTATTAATTCCAGCTATGGGTATAACTTTTAACAGGTGTATATAACATAAATAATGCCTTTTTAATAAATATTTTATTTTTATCTTCATGAATTTTGACTTAAAGACAATATAGTTTTGTACCTTTATTTAGATAAACTTTTAGATAGTTTCTGCTGTAACACTATATATAACTTAAGTATTCATTCACTCAACACTTCACATTTTGCATCAATTATATAAATATATGGTAAGTGTGTCTTAAATGTCTAATTATATTATTTTAAGAAAAAAATAAAATATAAATACTTTTATTTATAATTTATAAAATAAATTTGTTGGTATAAACCACAATGTAATATAAAAGTTAAATAGGAGAGGGAAATCGATTTTTTTTCTTAAATTGCGCTTACGATTTTGTCATAAAATGTAGCTTATTTTATATTGCAATAAACATTAATAATCAAACTACTGTTGTTTAAACAATATTCTATCAATAAAAACAGAGATAAAAAGTAATTTGATTCGTACATTTATTTCAATTTGACATTTTTTTCCTTCAAATTTAATTGTATGTTTTAAGATTTATTTTTAGCAGCTTTTAAAAGTACCTGATTAAAATTAATACAGTTAAATAATACTTGTACCTGATAGTATATAACTCTATGCTTATATTTTAGAACAGTACAATTAATTAAGTATTATTATGTATGTTATAGTAATAATGTACATATTATCATAAAAATCTTGTTTTTAAATTAATGGATTTAAATAATAATAAAACGATTTTAATAATTCAAGTGAAGTTTGAGATATTTATCTATACCTATATAATTATTGTTTATATTTTCAAACTCTAAATACTCTTACCTCTCGAATTTCAATACCACATCCAACAATAATTCGTTATTAATTTGTATTTAATTATAGAAATGTTTGCTAATAAAAAAAATAATATTACTATACATTTTAATTAATAACAACACATTATATTTTTTTAAATTTCGAAAATTAATAATTCACAATACTCGATTATAAAATGTTAAGTACTTCTATAGTGCACACTTAACATAGTGAACATAATAGCATATTTTATATCATAATAATTAAAATGAATATTATTAAATTAGTTCAAAAGTAAGACGGCGCGTTAAATAGGCAATTTCGCTACACAATAATATATCACACATTGTTAGTATCGCATCAAAATTTCTAGTGGGTCACCATGTTGATATTCTATTTCAAGATATAAAACGACTTGCCTTAATATTAATACTGATGCAACATTTTGATAATTTAATAATTCTATTTCTTTAAAGTATTTACATTTCTTAACTTTTTTTATGTCACTTTGAATTTAGTTAAATCTAA
The DNA here is from genome assembly GCF_020882245.1 of Rhopalosiphum padi. Lineage (NCBI taxonomy): Eukaryota > Metazoa > Arthropoda > Insecta > Hemiptera > Aphididae > Rhopalosiphum > Rhopalosiphum padi. The sequence goes on from NC_083598.1 coordinate 37,637,065, forward strand.
AAATACGGCATTATATATTTTATTTATTCGAAAATACATTTACATTATAATTATATAAATATATGGTAATATATTAAATTATCTACTTCATATTATTATAATTATTAATTGAACTTCAACAACATTGGCCATTAGCTTTATATAACATTTAAATTAACTAATATTTTGTCAAGTTCATTTAAGTCATGTGTTATCCAAACTATAATATTTCAAAAATATTAATCGAGAAAATTAAGCATTTAAAAATAAATTACATGAATATCAATAGCGTAAACATACTAAATATAATTTAATGGAAAATAACCTTCGCAACTTTAATAATATAACGCTTATCCGAAATAAATCTGTAAATGGTTCGATAGCAATTTTGGTAAATCCAATTTTCTCGATAGACCCTTGTTGTATTATAAGTAGAATAATAATAATAATAATGATAAAATGTGTGGAATTTTGTTAGCTCCGTGACACGGTCCCGGCGGCCACACGGTGGTTTATTAAACGTAAACTGAAGAACGAACTTAGCTCTCCAAGGGTAAAGAGAAAGGAAGGGGATTGGATCAGCCCATTTGTCGCGATGACTGAACCCTTGGGTGACATAAATCTTGTACCCAGACACTAAATTTTCCCCGAAGCTACGACATTTATTATAAAAAAAAGAGAGAGAAATCTCAAAAACTATTTGTTTGACTTTACTAAATGAAAAGTAAAATTGTACGCTTACCTTATTCATATAATCTCAAGCTGTATTATAGGTACATTGTATTTATGAATTTTATACAATTTCATATTTTAATTTAAATACGCTATAATAATTAAGAAATAAGAAATCAGAAAAATCTATAAAAGAAAAATCGTTATTTCTATGAAATGTGTCACTAATGTGAACACTTATCACAGATATTGTGATGAAATAAACTCTTAAAAATAGGATTGAGATCGAAGAATCACTTAGTATGGTTATCTGATATTTCATATCTATTAATTAATAACACTATAGAAATAAGTAATACAAATGCAGGTTAGTAGATTTAACATTTTTAACTATAAATTGATTAAAATAAATTTACTAATATTATATTGTACTTAATTAATTTTTTATTTAATTGTAAGCTTTTTACGTGTTTTTAATTAATTTGTTTTATTCATAAACCACATAAGGTCGAAAACAGGAATCAAAATTACCAAATTTTTTACAAACAATGATACTACAGCTTAAGTAAACTACGTATATTAACTTTGTATGTTTCTTCATTTAAAACATGATGATTCACTTCAAACTTTCCACTGCGTTGAAATATTATCTTTACCAACTAATATTTACAGATTCATTAAGAACTTTCCGAAATAAAATTGTACAATTCACATAGTCGACTTATTTTCAGGTTTGAACGAATCTCACGAAATTATTATAAGTTTCAGTAAATACTTAAACCTACCAATGACTTATTCTAATATATAGGTAATAACATATACCTAAACAATGTAAATACCATATATTGTATACCATTTTGAAAAAAAATAATTATATTTTAATAAATTGAAAATATTTTATTAAAATGACAAAAATATAACTCAAAAACTATTAACATTCTCTAAAATGAAGACATTTTTTTGCAACACTTTAATATAATCATTTATTTTTTAAATAATTCTTTTATATTATAATCATCATTAATTTATAATAAATAAAATGATAATCTCAATACTTTGGATTCGTTTTCCATATTAAATATTTTATGGGTCAAAGATTGATTTTTTTTTATTTGTTTGTCATCCATAAATTTTATTATAAAACGTTATTATCTATATTTTGTTTTGGGTTTTTTACAATCAATTAAAACGAATGTTAAATTGTATAAAAGTTATAATTAATATAAACCTTACAAAGTTGATAAAAAAAAGTCAAATATATTTTACGAAAAATAGTTTCCGTAGGTCTTTTTTAATTAAATAATAGATTTATTAGATAGCTGAATTTCTCTTGTGAACCTTCATAATAAAATTACGAAACACAATTTAGGACAAAGACAACCTATTTTTCATTGTAACAATGACATAATTTGAAGAATTCTAAATAAACCACAATATATTTTGATTAAATTTTTTTTTCTGTATTGGTTTTTGTTTTAATTCACCAGTGCACTTTTTAATACTTAAAATTTATGAAAATATATTATAATATGCACTTATGAAAAAAAAACATAACATAGGTAGTATTTATATTGTATGTACTTACTGGGTTTTATAGAGCAAAAAAATCATACAGCGTCGTCATATTTGAACTTATAATGTATTAATAATTATATAAGCTATGTTAAGATTTAAGATTTGTACACCAGTGATGTGTAAGTCATTTCAGAGAATTCTGAAAAAAGGTGTTTAAATTTACATTTTAAATAAGAGGGTTTTTTTAATGCATAGGTGGTATACACTTTACGGCGTACTTTAATGCAGAGCCACTTTCGGAGATTATATTGATTGTATACATATGATAATAACGAGTTAAAGTATATTTATATATACATACATTTTCCACATAACTATTCCGTGATGAATATTTTAGGTAGATAAAAAACAACGTGTAACGTTTATTTAAGTGTTTTAATTTATTTATTGCGCTTAGTTTTTTTATGTTTAAAGTAAAAATTATAAAATTTTTAATTTTTTTAAAACAATAGTTATATAGTTATTTATTATATTAATATTTTGGAGTACAATTTGGTATGTGTAACCATTGACTTTCGTTATCTTTTTTGTAAATTTATGTAAATATTGTTTTTATAAAATAGGGCTTAACCACACTTACGTAATTTATATAATATAACGAGCAAATGGATATGTATAAACGTATATTAGCAGATATATATTTATTTTATATGGATGTTGACAATTTATTTATAATATGATTTTCAATTTTTTTTTTAAAAGAAGTCGTTTTTTGACGTTGTTAGGGGTAATCTCTGGAACTGATTTTTAAAATTATTTTACCAATAGAAAGCCACATTCTTTACGAGTGTCATAGGTATAAATTTAGTTCGATAAAGTTAATTATTAGTTACAAAATGAATTCAAAAAATGTATATTAAATTTAAAAAAAAATACATACCTAAAGTAATAAGACATATTCTTAGTATCCTAGCAACCGCTTAAAAGAAATAACAAACAATTATTAAACAATTAAAAATACATATCTATAGATATATAAAAAAAACCATCTTTTACCCCCTTAGAGGACAAATTTTGAAAAATCCTTTCTTAGTGTGTCCCTACATTGCTTAAGGAACCTCTGTACAAAATTTCAAGTCTCTAGACCCAGTGGCTCGGTCTGGGTGTTGATGAGTGAATTACTAAATATACAAAAATAAAATAAATAGATTACTTTAGACTTTAGAGTCCAGGGGAGGCCAAACTTTTTGATAAAATTATACTGAGAAATGAGAATATGTTTTTCCTTTGAGGAGTAATGGAAATACATGCAATTAACTATTGGATAGGGTCGACTAGAATTTTAGATATATATATAAAAATTTGGTGGCGACACCATACGTTCTCGATGCATTCCAAAACTACTCAACTGATTTTGATAAAATTATGATTATTATTTTTTAGGTACAATTAAACAAATCATTATTATTACTCTTATCGACAATAACTATTACTTTGCTTTGTTCTAATAAGTATAAATATTTCAGTAACATTAATATAATACCAATACCAATAACATATTGACAATAAGTAATAACAGTATATCCGTACACTGTACACATAGTGATTACGATTGACACATGCGTGCGTTCGTTGACAAAATTAAATTATACGTTGTTTTATATTCGTATACAGAGCGAAGCTTAAAAACTTATATCTAAGAAACACGCAATAGAGTAGGAACTTTATTTAGAAATAAAATAAAATTTGACCTTATTTTTTGTTTATGAATAAAATGAGATTATAAAATAAATATTTACAATAATAAACTATAATCAAAAATAAAAATTTGATGAATAGATTTGTTTTAATTGTAAACATGTTATATTTAGATCTCAATGCTTATTAATAATTTTAAATTTTTATTTGTTGTAATAATACTGTTAGTGAGAAACAAATTTACTTCTAATATATAAAATATATAATTCATAATTTTCACTACCTGATTTAGTACCTGCGTTCATTTGATACTTACAAATAATAATTTTTTTTTTAAACGTTTGCATATTTTTCCAATATAATTACCTTTGATATTTGACTAGTATTATTCTTCACGTATTTTCTTATTTTTGCTAATACTAATACTGTTATTTTTTTTATATAAAAAAAAAAAAAGAATATAGAAACTTATAAGAATATAAGAAATTTAAAAAGTTAGAAAAGAAAATGTCATAGAATTAAATGATGATAAATATTACCTAACACAGACATTAATTTTCAAGTTTAAAACTATTAGTAAAATATGCATATTGCAAGAAGTATGAAAAAATTAATGGTATTTTAAAAACAAGCGTAATACTTAACAATAAATTCGGACTCTATATGTATTATTTACTTTTATCTAAGAGAAAAGTAAATTTTTAAACTACTTTCGGCCGTTGAATACATTAAAAAATGGAAACAAAACCTTTTAAAATGTATTAAATATTTAATATTATATAATATTAATGATAACAGCATATCCTTCATAAAAATTAAAGACTTAATATATTAAATAATTTATTCAAATAATGTCAATATTTAAGTTTTTTTTTTTTTAACAAACCTTTATCTTCACTTCTAATAATATCGTGTTATGTCAAAAAACCAAAGAATAATAAAACGTAATTCAGTACAATTAGGTGGTAAATAGACGTTCAGGATGCCTACCTAATTTTATTTATTTATTTGCTCGATATAAATTAATATCATCTTATCAATTTGTATTTTAGTCCACGTGTTGGATTGTATCGAACAATTATTATTGAACGAACAAGATTTATTATTGAATTAAGATTAACAAATTAGTATTTTGTATAAATTCTTGTTCATTGATAATTATACGCCGCATCAACGTTAATATGTTTAAGACAGTTTGAAAATAATATTAACCTGCAGGTGATTGACACTATTTTACAAACACAAACATACAGCAAAAATATTTAAATGTTACTATTCGATATCTGAATAAGGTTAATTTATGACCCATTTATAAAAAGCATTTTTAATTTTATTTATATATTATTTTATATAAATATAAATCGAGCTTTATTAAGGAAACATATACAATTTATTATAGGACATTTTTTAGCGGAAAAGACACTGGTTGGTTGTTTTTCTTTTATATTTGTAATATGATAACTATTCTTTATAACAATTATTACTATATTACATCATAACAACTGTTTATTTAGGTTTGACAATTGTAATGTTTTACACGGATCGAATTTAATTTGAATTATGTAACTAGATTTGTGTTTTCTTTACAATATAGGATTTTCCAGAAACAAATATTATTAAAACTAGAAACTTTTTCCGTTCTGCTAACTATATATTTTTTAACGTATAAACGTTTAACCTTTATTGTGTATTATAAATGTTCGTACTTTTTAGTATTCATTTTGAATATCAACTATGATTAGTTAACTAATCATAATTCATGATTTTAATGCAGTATTTTTAATTAGAAATCATCTACTGTCCTCTGAGTACCGTTATTCTGAATATATAAATAAATATATTCTAAAATTTAATTATATTTAACTTATTTGAGTTATATTAATTATTCAATCTTGGAGTCAGAAATTTGTTAGCAAAACTGTTTCTATATTTTTGAATAGATCATTAAGGTCTTGAATCTTGATAATTTCATGTATTTCTCTGGTTTTGCAACTAATGTTTTGAATTATAGTTATTTTCTAATGATTTCCTATTGAGTCTGCTAACAAATATTCTTATAAAGAAGATAACAGTTCACGAGTAAAAAGGTACTTTCAGAAAAAACAATATTGTGTATATTTTATGCATAACTTTAACACAGGCAATTCTTAGGCTAAGGATCGTATAAACTATATGGTAAATGAAAATCCTAATAAAATGTATAAACAATAACACCATTTATTATAAAAATAACACCAACAAAAATATAACACTAGGAATGAGAATATTTGTCTTATATTTTGGATGAAATTAGCCACTTCAGAAAACCTTTTTTTCTTTATTCATACTACAAAGCACACAATTGCCGTTGACAGTTCATATTGCTTTTTTCCTTGGCCATTGACAAAAGTTACGATTATACACTAAAAATGATTATAGTACCTTTCCTAAAACCTGCCTTGACACGTATATATGAGTATATGACAGGTTATTATACGCTCATCCAAGAAGAAAATGATAATTTAAAATTGATGCACGTAAAATTGCATTTAAACACAATTAACATTCTTTATAAAGAGATAATTTTATTTATTTATTTGAAGATGGAAAAAAAAGTTCCAATTTAGAACGGTATTATAAATTGATATTCAAAGTAAAGAATTATTCATAAAATTCTTGTAAAAATATAAATTATTTTTATTGAGAGGTTTATAATTTGTTTGTAAATAAAACATAAATATCACGTTTTCCAATGAACAAAATATGTGTGTTTAATTTTAAATTTACTATCACTAGCAACTATTTTTAACTATATTTACGATTAAGCATTAAATGTGTTCACTTTATTTACAGTGGATTTTAAAAAATATTTAAGAATGTGCAAGTATTATACATATCCCTATAAATCCCTATAAATTAATATATTATACGTACCTAGGTATGGTATACAATCTCATTCTGTTATAACACTAGCGTGATCGTTGGGCAGATTTCAAAATACAATGTAGTATTTTACGTGTTTTAATTTAATAAAGAAACTTTGTTATGGCCATGGGAGTGCTTAGACTCATGCAGCCTAACGGTGCAATATAACGCAACTGTCTACTTTTTTTATGACATGACAAAACCTCTTAAATTTCCTCATAAGTGTACATTTCGTCTAAAAAACCACTGCAATTCACATAATTTAAAAATACTTAAATTAACTCCATTTTTTGAAGTATAAAGTAATCTAACTTCAAATATACACAGTGTAAATAATATTTCTACTATAAGTACTAAGTAATGAATCATCATATATATTAATTTAAAAAAAAATATAAGTACCTAATGGTTTTTTTTTCTTAATATTCCCTAACTAAGGATTACAATTCTTTAATAACAAAGCTTCTTAAATTAATTAAATAATAAAAGCTAATTATGAATAGTTATTACAGTAATAAATAACTTTTTAAATCAATAATTTTATCGGCTTATACAGATAACCGACAATGCATACTAATTATTATTTAAAGCATGTTTGAATATAAAACTAATTATCTATTTCTTTACGTAATAAATTCTAAAAATATTAAAATACATATGGATTTGTTTAGTATTGTAGGAGATTAGAACATTAATTAGAAGCTATAATTATGTTATTATTTACATTAAAATTTATATAAATACAAATATTAATTATAATATTGAACAATTTTATCAATATTGCCTCATTTTAAGGTATGATAAACTTCTTGCAAATATCTAATGCAAATTATAACGTTATTTTTAGCTATATATGCACTAATGTCTAATTTAATACATACAATGTAGTTTTATAAAGTTTTTAATAACACTTATTAGTTATTTGTTATTTATATTATTTTACACAGCTAATATATAATAGTAACTCTATCAGATTTATATAAGTTTGTATTACTCAAACACGGCACATCGAAGTTAAAATTGAAATTCAGTAGATAAACGCAAATATTTATTCAATGCAAAACCTATACAACAACAAATATAAATTAAATTATTAATTTAAATAATTTCTATTTTATTTTCGACCGATTAAATTACTCGTGTATTTATTTCAATTACGTTTATTAAGAACCCAGAGTTCATATGGCAAATTAACTTAATTAATTTTACACATTTAATTCGTGAAATATGAATTTATATTTTATTTACTATTAACCAACCATAAATTAAATTTTGTAAATAACATTTTCGAAATTATGAGAAAATAAAATATTTTTTATTGAACAATTTCTTAAGAGTACGAAGAAAAATACTTGACTCAAGTGTTGATTTTTCATTGCGAGTCAATTCACCTTATATATTATTATAAATACCTAGTATGAAAGCGACGTCGTCAAACTCAGACTTTGCATATTATATGCCGTTAAGATTGAATTGATGTGACATATATGGCATTTTTACTACTATAAATAATTAAATCTGTTAATGTGCAATCTCTTAGAAGTTTATATCGATACGACGACGACGACGCTTGTGTTCTAGTCATTACAGCTCTCTAATCATTATCCCGTGGAGACAAGTTTGTATAATTTACGTACAGTAAAAATAAATAAAACAACTTAAACTCTCTTTTGGGTCCAATATCTGTCTTGCCGATCACAACTGTGTGGCGTGGTATGAGGTCGTCGTCGTCGTCATCGTCATTCTTGTATAGTTGGCCGCTCAAAATATAATTTAGCTGGAATGCCGAGGGATGTTTAAAGAAAAAATTATTCGAATATATTACCCCTTGCACTCCTCGCCTTCCCGCTACCACAAGTTTCTTGATAAATATTTACGAAGCTACTAAAAAGCTACCACGGAGAGAGACGGCCACAGCGGGAGGACGGAGGCGGAGCAAAGTCTTAGGCCAGTAGTTCTTTCTTTTTTTCTTTTTCTTTTTTCTTTTATTTTATTCTTAGTTTTCTATACATATATAATGCATTCATGGTAAAAGCACCCTCGAGAATATTCCCGAGAGATGATTTAGGCTCGAAGGCTTCCCGAACAACGTGCATTGTTCCTTTTGTGATTAAGCGCTCGCCTATAGTGTATATATATATATATTGTAAAATAATAACGCGCGCAGTGCTTACACATATAGTTATATGTATATATATATATATATGTTTGTGTGTGTGTGTGTGTGTGTATTTATATAATACCAGGTAATATTTTTAACGTAAGACAAACGATTCCTCTGTTCGCTTTTATATAATTTTATATACTCGTAAAATAAATTGTTTATCGTGGAGCAATTTTTCACTAAATTTCCAATGACATTATTGACATTATGCCCCTTTTTTCTCAAATCGATATTGTTAAGCGCATATAATATAAAACAAAATCGCCACACTAATAACAAAAGTATTGTTATTATTACAATAGAATTGTTGTTATAGATGTATATAGTACATTATATATGACACGAATATACCGAGCGGTAGTTCCGTTCCAAAGTCGGCTTTTTGCGAGCACGGCGCAGCCTTGTACCTACGCATGTGTTATATTATGTAGGGATGTCGACGCTACACTCTCTGGGTGTATTATATATTTATACGTATAATGCGAATTTTAATACCAGTTTTCGTAAGGCCTGATAATAATGTAAATAAGAGACTATGCTTTTATTGTCACGCCCCGGATAAAAGGATTATTTCATAACTTTATGCAAATCCAATGTTAATATTATCATTTTTTCTTCTTTTGATTTTATTTTATATATTTAAAATTAATATCAGCATATTAACCCTCGCCGTACACAATTATAAAAAAACATGCAAAATTAATAACATAACGTTCAGGAATTTTTAATAATAATCCTTATTTTACGAAAATATTATGGTGTATCTAAAAATACAATACACATAATAATATTATTATACATACTACATCGGTGCACGGAAAAAAACGAAAGAACGGTCCTCGAAAGTAGAAATAATGCACGATGTACAATTAATTAAAATTATCGTAGCACGAAAAGTTGTCGGAGAAATGCGTCGTTCACATTATAAATGAAATACCGGTATATTATTACACAAACATTATATTAGGTAATTTTGGTAAAACACTATACCAAATTATGGGAGTTAAGTAACTAACAGCATTTGAAAAAGTGGGCTAATCGATCTCAAGTAGACATCATACAACAAATTCAATCCAATTTACCAAATTATAATCGTGTCCACCGGTAGATTGAAAAAAGATTGGTACATTTATTTTGGTTGAAATAAGTGATTGTTTGCACACTTATGTATAATTATAATTTTCGAACAAGGATGCCTATCCGTTATAACCTTAATAATAATAATAATATAAATCGTCTAAAATGTAATTAAACAAGTGAACATAATAATTCCCGTATATTAACTAGAACGACGAAATTGTTGTACAACATTATAATGTTATTAAAACGTCTTAGGTTTAGTAGAATTTCACGGTTAGGTGATGTTAACGCAAGTGGCATAGTTGAAGAAATAATAATTTTATTTTGAATAGACATTTTCAATAGTTTATTAAGGTGTAATAAGCTTGACGTGCGCATATATGTATAGCTCATTGTAATAAGTTAGGTGATAGTTTTTTAATAGTTTTTAAATTTAATATCCATTGATATGACTTAAATCAACACACTGTGACGTAAAGTATAGTGAACACGGTTATTGTATGAGTATACGGAATTTGAATTAATTTTATTTTTTCAAATTTCATATTTTTATTGAATAATAAACTATATAAACTTGTATATTACCGAGTAAACAATATTTTTTTATTATTATTTTAATTATTATCGCAGAGAGTCGACACTATAAAACTACAGTAATAAATTGGATAACAAACTTATACTATACAATTATATTATATAATCATATCGTTTAATACATTATGACAACAAAATAATATGCGTATTCTATATTACGGTTGTTATTGTAATTTGTCATTTATTATTATACGTGAATCGAAATCCCATAATTCAATCAGCTATATTATTACTTCGCCACTGACCTAAATCTATTTACCGACTCGGCTAAACTATTATATTGTTTATAATATAATAATATATTCTGTACAGGATATACATTATAGTTGAATAGATTTTCTGTTCTGTCTCTCTGTCTGTCTCTGTCTCTCTCTTATAATATTATGTTTTCTTCATTTATATTTTACGTGAAACTATACCACAACGTGCTGCTGACAACGACGAATTCGTAAAGTAGGTCGACATCTTAAATATTATTTCCTGTCTCAACCACGCATATTATTACATAGTAATTTGATTATAATAACAAAAGTGACATTTTTTTCTCCTCTCACTGCGTTCGTTTTGCCACTTGAATATTCGAGTGTTGACGTTATACCACCGCCACCGAAAGTTTTTGGCATGTTATTAAACACTTATCAGTTATCACCATCACCATATATTTTATACGCGTTACAATAGTAGTACGATGGTGACGAAGCAAATATTATCGCTTTAATTTAAATTAAATATTAAGTTGTTGAAGTACTTTTTTAATATATATATATTTATTATGTTGACAACTTTCATACCGGTCTACAGATGTTATGATTTGTCAAGTTATGAAAAAAAATGTTTATATTATTATTTTAAGAGACATTTTATTATATTTTGAATTATAGGTACTCTTAAAAAGTGTAAAACGCTTTAGTTTAAATAACTTGTGTATACGTTAATACATTCTGACAATACTACCATACTTATTTTATTAATAATGTATTATTTATTTGCTCCACTATACTACATTTGATCTTCGTATTTTCTTTTTTACCAAATCTAACATATTTAAGTCAAAAACTTTCAGGTTAAATTCGAGTCCGTTAACCGTATCGAATACGATAAATATTTCAACCAATCATTTAACGCTTTAACAGAAACGACACTAAAATTCACCAAGGCCCTTGTGTTGGTGACAAGCCGAGAAAACTACAACTGTGGATACAACGCTATCGCACATTCGGTCTTTTTTCACACTAACCTTTTAATCAATCGAGCCCGATAGCAGGCATGGTTCACGTTATTTCTTCTTCCCTCCACTCTCACTCTCGGATACAACGGCAATAAGAGCAACGCACTCTCAGTCCACAAATCTTCAGTGTTTGCAAACTTCATGTTCAAGCAAATCATCGTCACATTTCTCAAAAACCATCGAAAATTTTTAAATTTGTAAAATTATTAAAAACGAAAAATCCCCGGTCCCAAACTTATATACTTACTACGTCTATACAGCAGAGAATTATGGAATATTTCTTGGAAATGATACATTGCATTTTTCAGTTACTCCCTTTTTCCCGGGTCCGCAGGACACGCACACCGTGTTCATCAAAAAAGATACAAATATGCTTGTCGGGTTGACCCTACACAGGTTGAATATAGTTTTGGCACGTTGCAAGCTCATTTACAAAACAAAAGCGTAATTACGAAATATGATTATTGCGGGTATGGTGACCGAGTTCACAGAATTCCATTACGCTACAACTGTTCAGTGTATTATATTGAACACCTCCCCATCGCATTGTAACACACGCACCATTCACGTGACACCCGTAAATGCATTGTATACTCGTATACATACAGGAATAGCGGTAGTGATACTCGTATTTGTAGTGGACATTTTCCGAGTGCAATTTCGTAAAACAATATGGCATTTCCCTTAAACCGGAAGTGGCCAGTCTCATTTGCCAATAACTATAACGAACTTCCGTAACACGTTTGACCAGTGATCACTATGTTTGCTTAAATTTTTTTTTCACTTATTTCTTTATTGCAAGTTATAAAAATTACTGTTTAGTCGATAGCGGTCGATTGTATTTATTGATTTAGAAAAGGACGTCAGCTATTCTAGCCGACCATCGTCGTATTCATATATTATTGTAGTCTACGAACAACCGCGACCGATGCATCGCCAATGACTCAAAGTACGATAAGTGTGACCCGATTTAAAATTATCAATTCACATTTAATTAAAAATAATCAAATAATCAGAAGCATATACTATACATTTTGTATACCATTTATATATTCTATGTTAAAAATACTGTACGTTTGAATTTAATTAAAATATTATCACAGACTGACAGTATATGATCCGAACAATCACGAGTATACGGATACTTATGGAAATCCATAATTCAATAAAATAAATTATCATCATAAATTCGGTAATGGTGGTATGGCAAATCAAATTTTATAAAAGTTCTAAATTAGATATACAAAATATAAGTAGGTATATCACTGACGAGGGTACGCAGATACGCGGTAATGTATAGTTGCGGTCATCGTGGTTTTATATATATATATGTATAATGTATGTGGCAGTTATTTAATTTATTCGGTTTTCGATCGTCACGTGAACAAAATGCACCCACGTACTGCCGTTCTAGAAATTCACTTCAGCGGTTCAAGTTAAAAGTAAAAATAAATTGGAAAAAGTGGCTGTCGAAATGCGCTACACACTCTTGACAGATCCATTTCGTTTATATTGTCGCGGGGTGTTCGCCGTAAAACGAAATATTCGCAGAATACAATATATTATATACTATATATAACGATATTATATATAGTCTGTGTAACAATAACCGTATAATACGTTTCAATAAAAACGAAATATCATATATAACCGTACGCTCGTTTTCCAAATGACGATCCGTTCGAATTATGTTATATTAATTTTATCGCGGTCAACCGACATGATAAATTGATTTAGATCTGATATAAATTAATTATACGCGAGGAGTATATAGACCATAATGACAACCGTGATCATGGGCGTAATTTTCTTAATTTTTTTCTGTAGCTAAACTAAAAAATCATTAGCTACAAGCATGAAGCAAGAAAACAATATCTATATACTAAATGGATCAATATGATCGTAATTATTACACACTATTATTTCTTCAAGAATAATTTTTTTTTCGTCATTTAACCAAAATCTACAAAAATGTATAGAAATTCATATTACACTTAAATTAACTTAAATTATTTTGACGTCCATAAAAACAAAGGATTTTATTTTCATTCACTGACCAACTGGCAACTACTGACCAATAGACTGTGGACGTTAGTCGTTACCTATCGTGTTGAACAAATGTACCTACTGCGGGCTATCCCTGATGAAGAAAAGCTTAAAGTGAGATGCTTTTAGGAACATAATTATACTATTGCACGATATAATATCACTGATAACATTACGTCTACGATCGTGATCACTATGCTAATATAATAGTCATCGGCAATCGGTCGAGTTTTTCGAAAAATCAATAAATTTCAATTGTGTAACGTGTTTGTATCCAATACCTAGTCACAATATTATGTACAGCTATAATAAAAAGTCATAACCGTTACGCGTGTTGTTCATGTAAGTATGATAGTACAATATTTTATTATTCATCACAAGCTATAACAATGAAATCATTACATATCGTTTGGTATACCATTATCGTTATGGTGCAACTTTTCTGAAGTTTGCAACCGTATAATAATGTACAATAATTGGTTTTCGATAATTGCTTATTTCACTTGATCTGTAACAGCTATTAACCCTATAATAATGGACTCGTACATTAACGGTAGATGCCCTAACCACTGGGCTACAGTAGTTGCGGTCTAATATTATATTAATAAAGGTACGGGCATACTAAAATCAGGAAATGATTAGGGGCGATGCCATTAATCATTACTATCGGTTTCAACCGCTATAATAAGAGTATAATATTATGTGTAATAATATATGAATGCACCTAATAGTTCGTGTGCTGGATACATATATTAAGTACAATTAATCAGCTGTAATGTCAAATTATCTGATTTCGTGATGCAGACAATCACGATAATGTAGTACTTTATAATATAATATGACAATTCCATAACAATTAATTGTAATTGAATTGTAGCCAAAATGTTTTCATGCATGTACAAATACATTTCTTTTGCAGATGAACAATATTTTTAAATTTAGATAGTTCTTTTGAAGGAAAAAACAATATTCCCGATGACAGTAGAAGATAAATTTTATTTTAAAACATAGTGTGTCTGCAGTTGTACACCGGTATATTTGGATATCAAATGTATTTATTTTTTTTTGAGCTGTCGATGATAATACAATATTTTCTCGCTTATTCGACTATCTGTCAATATTAGTCAATCGTATTGACACGTTCATATTGAAAAATCTAATTTCCTTTGAGAAAAGAATAAAAAAAAAACAAAAAAAAGTTATACCTATATATCAGATACTTGTCGATGATATTATTACAAATAAACACGGTAGACCAATTTTAACTTTAACAAAACAAAAAACTATACACGTATTATAACCTTTCACTTTTATACGATTTTATCAAAATGCGCAATGCAATATTATATTATTTTATCGGTACGACGTGCAATGTGCGAATAAAAGTATAATATGCGAACATCGCAAATTTGAAACATTTCTTATTCCATAGTTCCATATCTATATACTGTTACCACTCGAGTTTAAAATACGCATATCTGAGGTGCCCTCATCTATAATTTACATCTTTTACACGATATTAATATTAAATTAGATTATGATTTGAAAATATTATATCCATCCAACGACAGCTATAGGGCGACTTGCATTTATTATTTTGATATATAGGTAGAATATCGCGTTTTAGTATTCATCCGACAAATTCGAATGGCAAATGGTACCGCTTTTCAGCCATTGCATGCGAACAAACTGCAGGTTACCTGTCTATAGCTGTTGTCTTGAATCAACAATGTGTGGATCGATGCCCGATGTTCGTCCTGCAGATTGAAATAAATATATTACTGTCCTCTTATCGCATGTAATGGCATTTTTCAATGACACAATAGAATGTATGCGAACGTTTTCTGCCAACTCGTGATGGTACGGTTTTCAGAGCCGTTCAAAGGTCAGATATAATGATTCTACAATGAAATTTAAAAAAATGAAAAACATTAAATAGATCAGAAATTTTTTTATTTTATTTGATATAAAGAACCTATAAAAAAATGTTCAAAAGAGAGTGCTTCATCAATAGTATTTATATTACATCGTTATATAGAGTTAAGTTAAAAATATATAGCGTAGCATAGGTAGAAATTAAACGTGTTTTTAGGGTAATGAACTGCTAAGAATTGAACATTATAAGAGAAAAAAATACTATTCAGACATATAATAAACAGGCATGACGCGTGAAAAAGGTTCATGCACAATTAGGGTGAACTCATTAACAGTTGTCTTTTCATCCTGAATTAAACAAGAATACTTAAACATTTAAGGTGTAGAAACAAAGCAAGAACTTTTGTGTTTTTAGAACCCACCTATAGCATATTTTCTGTGAAAATAATTTTGACATTTAACTTTACCGATATTAGTGTTATCTGTGGATCCTATAATAATTATATTCGTAAATTGAATACAGCTATAGGTATTCACACGTCATTATACAAGAAAATAACGATATTAAGCATACTATCACACAACTTATTTTATTCAGTTAATTTTAAGATACTTAAAATTTAAAATGATTCTCATTAATTTTATTTATAAACACATTAAACAAAAAATAAAACAATGTTATTTAATATATTCCTTAAAATAACTTTTCATTAGCAATTTTTTTAATAAACATGTGTAATTTGAAAAAAATAAAATTAAATAGTATGAGATGACAATATCTACTTCAATAAAAACATTTTAAAAATCGAATTAATAAAATTAATTTACTGCTGTCGCTCTTTAATACAACTTCAATCATAAAAGGTAACGAAAAGGTGTTTAAAATAATATAATTAATAATCCCAATGCTAGTTTTGTTAACTGTAGTTCTTTGTGTTAATCGCATTAAAAATTATTAAATTAATATTACACAATATATATATACATATTCATAAAGTGTATAAATATTAATTTTATTTATTAAATTATGAATTTATTGTAGGTAGACATGTATATTTCAATTTTTATAAATGTGAACTAAACAATTATTTATATATCAAATATTTCGTTTTAAACTCAATTATTAATTAAATTTCAATTCAACCTTATATATTGTTAAACTCTGTTAAAAAAAAAGTTATCATTACTTAGAAATTATGCAAATATTTACATATTTAATTGGATTTTAAATCACATTTATTCAATATTTATATATTATCATTGAAATATACAATTATTATAATTCAGTAAAGGCATATATTTTCAATATTTTCAAGTTTACATTATTCGTGTATCTATACCATAAATAAAAAACCAAAGGATTTTATAACTCTTATATATATTATATAACACACTATAAAGAAGTCGCTAAACTAAACTAAACAAACACGTGTAATCCATCTAAAAAATATGTTTTAATGTTGAATCTGAGAATATAATAACATTTTAAACAAAACTCATAGTATCAGAAAGTTTTTTTCATTTTAAGAACATTATGACACGAATAAAATATTATTGTATTTTTCATATATATATATATATTATATAGATCATTGATTTGATTTGTTCTGTATTTTATTCCAATACTGAAATAAAAAAGTTAAACAGAAGGAGCTGAACAAGTATCAAGAGAAAAAGTATAATTTTATTCAAACTAAATTTTATAATAAGTAATTGTATGAGTATTTATGTGTGGAAAAAATCAATCAAATCTTAGTGTGGCCATAATATCAGTAAAATAAAAGTATACATTTTAAATTAAGCCCAGCTGCTAGAAAAATATTGATATAATAATAATCCGAAACTGGCGATAAACTACTACTTATACCACCATTAAATTTTTCGTACTAAAAATAATATGAAATTTCGTTGAAAATTCTTTATTATCACTCAAACGACTAAGGTATGATTGTGAAATTTCAAACTGCTCGTAAGAATAATACTTTGTACATACGTAAAATATTAAAAACAACCATATAATACCTCTACTTGGATATACCTATATATCACGATCGTATCACGCCAATTTTCGAATAATACATAGACTTATGTTAGCAATTATTTGACGAGCATTATTGACAAAAAAAAATGGACATAATGCTATATTAGGGTATCGAAGTTATCATCGATTCGTACAAATCAAATAAATAAGTTTCTTTTTAACACGTATAAATGGCGATAATTTCAGTTACCATAGGCGTACATAAAATAATATACGCTTGGTATAATACATAAATTACAATATCCTATATGGCCATATCCATGTTATTGTTATATTATAATATCAAAAGTTGCAGTGTTCGAACGAAATCTGTAAAACCTATACACGCGTATACGCGGCTTTACGAGATTTACAATACCGCGTCTTATGCGCGGTCGTATTGTTACTGTTATTTTTTATGATTATTATTATTATTAAAATCTGCTTCCGACAGCAGAACGATGTCGGATTCCATATTTTTATTATTATCCATATCGTGCGTGACCTATGCGCAACCACACACGCGTGACAAATCCGACATCCAATACGACTGACGGTGGCTGCGATATCAATATTATAATGCACACTACGTACACATTATTGTATGTATATATATATATATATACAAGAAGACGAGAATTGTGGAAGACACACAATTTCCATAACAATGAACTGTGTTCTTGCGGATATTAAAACCTCGCTGGTTATTCGTTTCGTGTATTATGATGTTATATACCCAGGCGCTATATATGCCTATTATACAGATGTGTGCAGTGTATGCATTTGTGTGTGTATGTGTGTGTGCATTGGCCTGCATGTGTATATCTCGGCATGGAAAGTATATGAGAGAAATATTATCATTTTGGATATCTTAATATATACATATTATATTGAAATCCGACGATTCGGAAACCGGACGTGAATACTAATATACGGCGGGGCAAAGCTCACGGGTCGGCGGCGGCGGCTGCGCGCAATATAATATAATGAACGCATGCAGAAAACCACGCGAATTTATGCCATGCCTTTGGAGTAGTTGTTTTAATGCCGGAGTTTTGAAAATTATGAATTCTACATGGTTTCCAAATGGCAGCCCGGGGAGAAAAGATTCCACGCGCAACATGCTGGTTGTAAGGTGTAGGAAAAAATATTAAACATAATTCTGTACTAAATTAATAATCTCTCGTATTATTTTTGTTTTTATTTTTTTTTTTTGTTTGTTTTTATTCAAAAGAAGACGAGCTCAGTAAAAAAACCACGTACACTCGGCATTCGTCCATACCGGCTTTGAAACAAATTTATGCAACGTTTTCATTTTTTACTCGTATACGTAATATTTTGTTAAATGAATATTATATTCGTTGCAGAAAACCGCAGTGCAGAGCATTGATAATCGTATATAATTATCATTATTATGACAAGAGACTTTGTAGATTTTAATTTTTAATTACACAAAACCGTAAATATTTATACAGTGTGTAACGAATGTTAAAAGATCATATAGAGATTCCGAGATACGATATCAATACTTTTCTTTAAATTTTATATTAGTCTGTATAAATCGATTTGTCGAAATTCTATTTGCAACACAATACTCAGTGACCTAACGTGCAACAATAATAATATATAATATAATATATGTACATTGCACACATTATGAGGTCTTCGTGGTTATTGCCTGTTCGGTCATAAATTTATTTTAATACATTGATTGCGTTTTTGCGAAATTTTTATTTATATGCTTATAACACGAACGTGCCTTAGATCTGATTGCGATTTAAAACAGTACACTGTAACCTCTTTTTAATTGTCTCAAAAACCATAATATTGTTTAAAGAAATAAACAAATATTCTAGTGCACAATTTCTAAAACTTTATGGCGAAATTATCGAGAAATATCGATAAAATAGGAAAATACTTTTCTACGTAGCAGTATTTTTTTTTTTTTTTTTTAATAAATATTCTTACAACAAATACGATCATAGATAAAAAAAAATATATAATGCATATTATAAAAATGTTAATTAAATGCTTTCTTTCTGTATTGCACGATTTAAAATTTCAAAGTTTAATTTATTTAAACATAATTTATTTTCGTTTGTACATGCTAAAATATAAAAAAAAATCGCTTCAATGAAAAAAAAATGAACCTTTATATAACTCAACATGAAAATTTAGTTTACACAACATTAATCACGGGTAAGTTAAACTAACTTATTCTGTTTTATAAAAATTCCAAATTATATTTGTATAATATTCAAATACTTGTATTTGTAGTCATCAAAAACACATACAATTAGCAAAATGAGTATTGTACAAGAACTCAATTAGAATATATACAGTGAATTATTTTGTATACTGTAGTCGAGCGTCTTCAGCCGAGTTCTCAGATCAATTCCATAAAGTTTTGAAGTTTAGAGCAAGTTATTGGATTAACCTGTATACTATACAGGAATTTGCAATTAGCAATTTGACGGGGGGACTTAGATCATTATGCTTTGGTTAAACCACATTATACAACAATAGACTCAAATGCCTTTTCCTAACAATTTCCAATGTACAAATTGTCCGTTATCAAAAGGGTTGCACAACTAAACGGTATCCTTATAATCCTCTCTCCAAACCGCTTAATTTAATCTAGGACATAATTCGTTTTACTTTTACTGTTGTTAAATGCACCGGTACACATTTTATGTCTGTCAAACACGACAGTGTTTTTGAAACGACTGAGTTTAAGTATAAGTGCATATTTAATTTTCCCTAATGTTATATTGTAACGACAAAAATACTGCGATAATTGCCCGCTCAAAACAAATGTTGTTTTAAACACTACAAATAATATATTTTAGTCATTTATACTTGCAAGTCTACTTTTTAGCACTACAGTAACTACAGTTTTTAGGCTTCATTTAATTAGTGAACAGTAATTGATTATTTCCCATTTTTCGGAAAACAATTTTTGGAGTGAAAGAACATTTCAAAAAATTTCAAGATATAAGTGCAGTCTATTGTGCCTGTATACCTACAGATCTCAGCTGTATACTCTAGATGAATTCAAAACGAAAAGCTCGTTGATTGTAAAGTGGTAATATTTTTAGAATCTCCCGACAGCATGCGACAGTATTAATAAAATCTTGATCATTAGTTTTCTTTTTATATAAGCCAAAACATTACTCGTAGGCTTTTTTACGTACGTGATAATAAAATATAGCACCGTGACGTTTAAATTCAATATTAGAATATACAACGCAACGATGTTTAACCGTCAAAATTTATAAGCACAATATATATTCGATTTTGCGAAAATACAATAAAAAAAATATGTGTATATATATAATAACGTCTAGCTGCAGATGCTGCTTTTGGCATATAACGCAGCGACAGGTCGCATTTCTAAAAATATATTCTCGTAACACGATTTAAAAATCCACTATCACTATTTCTTTTGTGCTGGGCAATAGTAGTGAACAAATTTTCAACTTTATTACATTTTTCATGCAGCACTCGCAGCTACAATACTGTTTTCGCAAATTCCATCGGATCGTCTTCTTTAAACATATATATATATATATATATATATATATATATATTTATTTGATTAAACCACAAAGTACGATACGTTTACATTTCCCTGGACATTCTTCATTATTTACATTTTAGGGTGGTTTTTACGGGTGAATCTTTTACACCATTTGTTCTGCATGTTATTTCTCAAGCGCGTGTATATACGTATCTTTTTTTCATTTTTTTTATCTTCACCGACAACCTCCAATGTCATAGCCGTCACCCCCGATCAATATTATAATAGACTTTGTGATGAAACTCCAAGAACCGAGGTAAACAACATTCGAACTGTATCCATTTTTTAAAAATGTAAAATGATTCGTGACTATTCAAAAATATTAGAGTACGTTATTTTCGATTATAATACTATACTATTATTAAATTACACATCTTACAAAAATAATTATTTTCGGCGATATCTACGGTTCCCGTCAGCCTATAAACGATAAAGGTGAGCATTATAATTAGATAGTGATAAGCAATTTTTTTTCTAGTTTTTTTAATTAACTTTTTAATTTAGGAATAACTCAGCTTTTTTCCAATTAATTTTAAGAATAATAGAATAAGTTTATCATATTCATGCGTATATAATATATAACTACTTAACTTTATCTAATTACAACTAATTTATTTCAATCACTGTGTAGGTATAATTTAATATTATTTTCGGTAATTATTTTAATATTTGCATATACTAATTCAAAATATAAGAAATTTTTAATATTATTATAAGTCGTTGTGAGATGGGTAAATTATTAATACAGTAAGTATATTATGTGAAATGCGTAAATCCAGTAACAAACCACTAATACTGTATATTATAATAATACAATTCACTAAATACGTTAGATAAGGTATCATTTTCATACAAACGTTTTTATTTTTTTCCCCTATTGCAAAAATAATGTAATAAATCATAATATATATTGTATACTTGTCAAAACTAATACATTATATATGTAGCCGCCTCGTGCGCCGTTGACGTGAACTATGGCGCACGGTGGGGAAGAACTAATAATATTAAAATCTACATATTATATACTATATATATACCTATATTTAACCAATGACAGCTGAACTTTGTCCCGCGAAGTCAACGGTTGACGAAGAAATTAGACTTTTGTGGTACGCAACTACAAATTATCAAATCGATAATAATATACAAATTAATTTATAAAATTCGATTTTACGGGCGGTTGTTATTATTATTGTAATGTAATAAAATAACACTTGTTTTTTGCCAATGCGTTAATGACTTAAAAATACATGAATAAAATAATATACCTATTGTATAATATATTCGTAATTATTTGAAATAGCTATAATGTACGATAACATTATAATATTATAATGTATATATTCCGGTGCATTCAAAACAACGTATAATATTAAACTTTCTATTCAGACCACCATCGCCTCAAAACCGTGTAATAATAATAATCATGTTTACAATTTATATGGGTTCCTGTATAATTTTTATTTTTTATTTTAAATTTAATATTGAGATAAAACGAAAAATAAGCAACGATTAGTATTTTTAAACTCCGTCTATTCAAATCAGCATCCATAAAATGAATATATTTTCCTTTTGTTAGTACGACCTAACTACCTTATAACACAGTCTAACAGCCTTTGCAACCGTTTACTGTAAAATGATTGTAATCACTTCGCTCACTACACGGATGTATAATATAAATTATAATAATTTCGCAAGGTGATTTTTTCAAAAGTAAATACTCATTTTATCGAGAAGCTATATTTTTTTTTCGTTACGAGTGCTTCAGTTAATAGTTTTTCGGATTACAGGATGAATTTGTAATATTATACTTAATATTTCATAAAAATGGAATTTCAAACAATTATTTAATAAGTTATAAATATTTTAAGTTAAGAAAATTACAGAGTTAAATTATTTACTACAAACTCAATTAATAATAAATTATTGTTATGTGTTTCCTATGTCTCCAGTCGGAACGTAAATGAAATATTCACAAACTTTAATTTAAATATCATCTTGTGCCAAAGAACGCAAGGTTCTTGTATTCCTGGTACATTCATTATGAATAGAAATCTTTTAATTCAGCTAATTTATTCCGTAGTCAAATTATTATATTTATTGTAAGTTTACGCATATATTATTATTTCTGCTATACTATGC
This sequence comes from Rhopalosiphum padi, assembly GCF_020882245.1. Lineage (NCBI taxonomy): Eukaryota > Metazoa > Arthropoda > Insecta > Hemiptera > Aphididae > Rhopalosiphum > Rhopalosiphum padi. The sequence goes on from NC_083598.1 coordinate 37,660,562, forward strand.
AAATGTTTAAGAATAAATTGTCAAGAAAAATATAAATTAATATTATAAATTCCCGAAACTGTATTTCGTTCGTTTCAGAAATATGAAAAGTTATGTTTCCTAATACACGATTTTATAGTACTAATTTATACTTCCATTTTATTATGCTGTCCACTAATATATTTATTATTATTTACGGATTTTTAATAAATAAAATCGATCGTTATATATATTCCAAGACAGATAAAAACGTATCTATAAGTCGTCTAATAAAAACTTTATTTTTATTTTTAAATTAACGCTGTAATGTGGTTTTTATAGTGACGATCCACTGCACATACGACCAAATTTTGTATAATAAAACCTTAAATTACGAGCACAAACTTTAACATAAAAATAAAACATAATATAATCTACCATATTTTTATATCATGTATAATATGCGAGTATAGTCGATCATGGGAAGTGTTGAGGAGGAGATACTCCCCATGAACTTTTTTACCGATATTTATAATACATATGATATGCTATACAACTATTATAATACACCAATAGCCAATTACGAATATTATAGCCTTATCATATATTCATATTATATATTATGTATATTATATATGTTATTTTTTTTAAATTTAAAACGACAATTCGAAATAAGTAAATTTGTAAAATTAATAGATTAGTATGAGAAAATAACCGTTTGATAACAAACATATCATTTTAAACTTATTATATATTTAAATTAATAAATATAAAAAATGTAATAAAGAAATGTTTTTATTTATTTTTATCGTCGTTTATAAACTATTAAGTGCCAATTAAATTCCATAAAAACGCCACTGAATTCGATACAAATACATTATGAAAATATAAGGTCTAATCCGTATTAATCAACTCTATACGCGTATCGTTAAATCATTATTAACATATTTTTATTATATTATAATTGGGGGCTGTGTGTTTGCAATACACAGCTAATACAATATTAAAATATTATTATGTCCGTTGAGCAGTGGAGTCCACAATTATTGCAGCGAGCACCACTCGTGCGTGCCAGTCTATAATACATAATATAAAGTGCTAATTTTTGCATGGGATGAAAAAATGCGATGTTCTCGACGGGTGGATGTGCGCCAAATATCTATATACTATGTATAATATTATATATATATATATACCCTGGAGCTGAACAGAACACCCGATTGCTGGCCGTATACGCGTCTCGTCGCTCTTGTTTGATTATATTCAATAATTTTCACGCCTCGTGATGTCTGTCTGTCTGTTTGTTTTTTATCACCCGACAATCCCCGAAGGACGAAACGCACACTTTCCCCGCTGAAGCAATCGGAAACGAGGCCGATATAATTCAATAAACACCAAACACGAAATAGCGTAAACCGTTGGTTCCCCCGGTTTCGCGTATTTTTAGTTTTTTAGTTTATCGCTCGAAACGATACCCCCTCCCCCAACCAGACCACACGCTTGTATAAGCCATCACAATATTTGGGTTAAAAAATATTGCGAAATAATTCAACGAGCGCGCAACACAAGAATACCGTATGGTATGTTATTTATTTTTGATATGTGCACGTGTGTTTAAAAACTCGACTGTTTTTTTTCCACGGAATGATGCCTAAGCTTTTTGCAGCTCTTCGTCGTTATGCAACCTTCCAACACCCGCGTAAATCATCAGATAATCTAATTCTGTGCCACGCATAATAATAAATGTTTTAAAAACAACAAGCACCCCCCCCGTCCACGACCAAGTCTTACACGATCACCGAACAACACTGTGTACCCGATACATGTCGTGATGTGCAAGTATATTATCATCATCGTATATTTTATGCGGTTAAATAATTTAACGATAGCGAGCAAGTGTTACGACGTGGCGGAGAAAAGACACCTATGTGATATACCTGTTATTTACAAGCCAAAGAATGGTTCACAGTGCCTATTATTACCAGTGTGATTTTCCAAGTGTGCTCGCCACCCTCGATTTTATCCTTTAATAATGAATTTATTCAAGTTGATTTTTGAAATATTTAATTATGTACTATAATATACCTACTTATTTTCCGTATTTTCAAATATTTAGTTTTTTTATATACAATTATATTCTGTAGCTATTCCAATTTTTTTATCCAATACTACCTTTCTTTACTGTTGATTATTTTTAATCAGATTGCTCTTATATTTACTGGATATATTCCATCCATATGCAAATTCTGATGACACAAGATTGTAATCTATATTATATATTTGTGTCAAATGATAATGCTTCGCAATAATGCCGTATGGGTAGTGATTGATGCACTGTATATTTTAAATAAAAAACCGTTTTATATATGTGTGCTTTGCATGTTTCAATAAATGAATAGAAATATTGCGTATAAGAGAAATAAAACTTTCGTTCGTTTTCGGAAATATGCGAATAGAAAAACTGGAAAAAAATTTGATTATTATGTATGTAAGTAAAATAAAATTTCAAAAATCACCACGTTCATTTGTTTATTATTGATGCTTATTATTTACATGTATTTTGCCAACTTCCATGGTATTACACAAATTATACATGAGTTCCGCCTTTAGCGATCGTTTTGTAACAGAAGCTTCCTTTATCAATTTAATTACCTAGTCATTGTAACTGGAGCACAAAGGGTTTTTAGACCCTATAATAATAGAGAAACAGAGGGGTTTTGACATAATGCAAAATTAATAGGTCCCATTCGTAAAATATATACAGCCCCATACACCCAAACAGCTATCGCAACTAGAATTGACAATGATTCAAAAACAATGAGAAAACAATATAATAGAAAGAGAACCAAGACAATAACACCTTAAAAATTGTCTTTAAAATCGAATTTTAAAGACGAATATTTTTCTTGAACTAAATTCTTATAAATTTGTTAAATATCTTTGTACATTAATTTAACAATTATATATTGAATAAATACAGTCATTCTATGCACACATTTTTTAAAGTATATTTAATTTTAATTTTAAGACAAAGCAATAATTATATAATAAGCATTATAATCTGATAAATAAATATTAAACATGTATTACCCATATAAGTGTTATTATTCAATAAAATAAAACAACTAAAAAAATTATTTGTGACTCGTTTAAAAAGGTTTATTAAACCATCGAGTGAGGTGTTTAATTAAATAATTAACTTAAATTGTTATCATTTAAATTTATTTATTTCATTGTTTCAGAACTGTAGCTTACAATAGCAATTTATTAAAACCTCACTGAACACCGAAAGGAAACAAAATCGGTGGTTGTTTTCAATATTGGCAACAAAAATAATTTGAATTGTCCGTTAAAAGGTAAGAATACTAAAATAATTATTAGATAATATTCGTAAATATTACATGATGCGTTTTAGACCATTACGTAAATAATATTAAGTCCATTGATTTTTTTTCTAAAATGGCGTTATTATGATTATAATCGTTAATTGCATTTTGTAACATCATATTTTTTAGAATTGTTCATAATTTATCTTTAAAAAATTAAAAACGTTGTACCATTCATAAAAAAATAATTATTTTAAAATTGGAAAAGTTGAGAACTTAAAATATTTATAGTATCATGAGGAAAATTAATACTTATCATGTAGTTGTTAAATAATAATTAGACCTAACCTAACTTGTGAATAAAATGCGTTATTTTGTACTAAAATTACATTTGAAATGATAATCAATAGGGCCTTAAAGTTCATTAGCCAGGTTCTGTATGATAATTGTTATATTACATAAGTACAAACAACATAACAGTAGTTACAAACTTGTTGTTTTCGCGTACAGTTTTAGTAAATTAACTAAATGTGATGTTATATCATATAAACCAAAAGTAAATTTAACATAAGAGCTCATAAAATATAAAATAAGTATAGGCAGTACAGTATAAAATTATATTATTTCCTTAAAAACAAAAGATAAAATACATATATTATGTAACTGTGTTTTGAGTACCTACATTAATGTTTATATTCCATTGCATTAAAACTGTGTTACGAGTCGAGTCAATCTTTTTAGACGCCACATAAAATATTGTTAACTATATACGCACTATAAAACCTCATCTTATTGTACAAAAAAAAACCCTTTGAAATTATATTAAGGACCAACCAATTATAAATAATGAAGAGCCACAGGATACTAGATAACAAGATGGTTCATGATTTGTATGGTGCGGGAAATCAATTGTTAAAAACTTCTCCATGTAGGTACCTACGAGTATAAATACAAAAAAAAGTACAAAATCCACCACAGATTAAGCGCCTTCGAGAAAGGTCTTTAAGGGGACTAAAGATAGTAGCACTGTAACAGTAAATATATAAGGAAGGAAACTACGACTCATTATATTTTCCTGACTGCATTTTTTTTTCATAACTACAAGAACGCGTACGTTTCCTCGTACAATACCATATTCTATTAACTAGCTTCCGAAAATACTCTTGTGAAATTTCACCTTTTGTTGAACACGTTTTAATTCCATAGAATCGTAAGTAATGATTTTCACACAAAAAAATACCAAACATAACACCGCTTCACATAAGTGATAATATTTTGTGATTTAATATTTATTTATTTATTTAACACAATGAAAAAAAAACATAGATACAATTTTCACAACATTTTATTCCTTTATTGGTAATATTCAACTCAATATTATTAAAATATATAATACCAATTACTAGACATTCAACACCAGTAAAAAAAGTTAAAATATTTTAAATAAAGAATAATAAAATTCTAAAAAAATCATATACCTAATAAACTTAAAATTAATTTTCTCATAGTCAAATCTCAAAATAAAACAAACTTTTTCTATTAATGTAGATCGTAGATTGACTTTTGGTTCTTTATTCAAAGTTAAAAATAAAACGAATCATTTTAAGTGTTGCTAACAAGTTGATTTATTTGAGTATATTTTATTTTTAATATATTCCAAGTATTTGATGCAACAAGTTAAACATAACATAAATTATTTAAATATTAAGTTGAAAGTTTATTAAAAGGTATTTGTTGTGTGTGTAAATAGCATAAAACAAATATGAAATTCAACCCTTTCTAGATCATTTAATAAAAAATTAATAATAGACACTAAGCTGTAACTATATTATTAAATATAATTATATTATAATAATTTTATTTAAATCACTTATTAAAAAATATGTGATGTGGATATTTTTAATGGACAACAGTATTTTCATAGATATTTTAAATATATATTATAATATTAAATACAAATAAAATAACACGATATAATGTAGATAAATAGTTTTTATTTATTTATGTTACAAACAATCGTATATTATATGTATAAATTATAAAAAAAAATTATATTTTAGAAAAAAAAACAATTATTACTTATTAGATTATGAATTAAGAATATAGAAACGTAAAATGTATAATATTGTTTTTATTCAATAATATCAATATTATTATTTCCGTTTTTTAATTATTCACTAATATATAGTTTTTCAAAGTAGGGAAATAAATTAGAAAACGCACATTTCCGTAGTAGTATAACAAAATATTAATTGACATACGAAATTTATCCATAGTATTATAGTAATGAAAAACGTGTTGAATGTTCAAAAATAATAAACTTTTTTAGTTTATTTTCTGCAGTTTATTCAAAATTGAAGAAAATAAATTGATTTGTATCCACTCTTACGAAACTTCAAATTAGAATATTGTAATTTAAAAATAACCCTTGGTTTTAAATTCGTTTACAAAGTTTCAAGACAGACCAACATATATCAGATCTGTTTTTGAACACACCCTAATTGAATAGCCTAATCTTTTTTTAAATTTAATTATCATTTATTCATTTCTATTCTTTTAAATATTTTGGTAATAATTCTAATCACAGCATAACACAGTTATGGGAATTACATATTATTGCTGTGTCACTAGATGACTGAAACTATAATATATTATATTAAATTCCATATGACATTAACTTTGAACTTAAGTTTTTACAGAGAATATATGTATTAAAACCGTCAATCAAACAGTTAAATATTAAAAAGTGCTCTGGAAAATAACATAAATGTGGTGTATCGTATCTATGTGACCTAATTTTGGTTTTAAGCTCAACGTCTAGTGTAATTGTTTCATCCTTACCTGTTTTGCTTATTACATATATTATTGGTTATTTTTGTGTACTGCAATATTTAAAATTATAATCATTCTTAGATATTTTTATACATATATGCTGAAAATAAATTGTTTTACACAAATTGAATGTTTTGTAGTAACTAAAAATATTTGATTGCGTTTTATCTATATTTTTTTAACTATATAATTTATTTTCCTGCTCTATAACTATTTGTATAAAAAGTCATAATATTTATTTATTAAATAAAAATAATTATACTTAATGTTAATAAACAACAGAATATGAATATTCAAAATTACAAGAACTTTGTAGCATTTTAATACGTAGAATTTAAGATTTTTTTTTGTTAAAAATCAATTACTATATTATTAACATTCAGTTTACAAACTTTGTATGAACAATTGAACAAAATAAATTTGTGAATTATTCATCTATTAAAATATAAAATATGAATAACTTGTGATTTATTTATCGACACTATGATAATTATATAAGTAGGTATTTAGTTTATGTGAAAACATAAACAATAAAAAATGTTATTTGAAATATGTAGTAATAGTTAGGAAAATTACTTTTCATTCATAATTTATTATTGTACTTCGATTTTCAGATATGAAATACACCATGCGTAAAGTATACTATAGCCTGATTAACTAGACTATGTCGATTTTTTTTTTTTTAATCGGTTTATCCAATTATATAGCCGTTCAAACGATTGAGCTCTATAATTTAATCTTCATATTTAAGTAGTGAACGAATATATTAAATTTAGTTTTACAATATATACAATATACCTGCATTATGTGTAAATATATTTTGAATTATAATATATACTTGTGATAATGTGTCATTTAATCATAAATAAAATTGTTTTTGCATTTTCGTTCGTAAATATTTATGTTGTAAGCCACTTAGATCATGAGGAATATTGTTAAACTCGAACATTGGACTAAAGAGTTTATTTTCTTATTGTCCATATAATATTATTTAAGTGTAAAAATAATAAAATTCCCTTTTCTATCAAATTACCGATGTTCTGTAGTAAATATTTACAATACACTAACACAGTGCATGCAATAACGTTTGTATATATAAGAGTATAAGACAAAACTACTAAGTAATATAAGTTGTATCGTTATAAATTTATATTTATTGAAATTTCACATATAATATGTATGTGTATTATAAAGTCATTCACCCCAAAATCCACAATAAATCGGACAAAACAGTAGCTATCTGAAATAAATTTTTACATCACAATTCATTTGAATGACTAAATATCACTTTTTTATTATAAAATAAGCGTTAAAGTGATATCACAACGAAAAAAAAAATTTTAAAAATGAGTATATTAAATGTATTACTATTATTATTTATTAACAGTTTGAACTGACAACGTTTCGAGTAATTTGTATTCATTTTTCTATTATTTTAAAGAACAAAAATTACACCGTCGCGCGTTGAGCGAAAAATAAAAGACGCACAATAATATATAATAATATATCGTGTATCATTTGTTATACTTACCATATTATGATGACATTCGCGGAGGACGGGTGACGTATTTTTTTTACACTCTCCGAGATAAAAATATGTGCATTTATGATTTATATTCTTAAGCGTTATTACACTATATACAGGTGAGAAAAAAATTATAACAGTACACTTTGTCAAGCTGCATTATGGTATTTCTTTTTTACCCACTTTATACTATTAATAACTGAAAAACCTATCATATATTACATATAATATGTATGTGCGTGTAATACAGTTTCGCACGATGTCGACATAAAAACCGATGACTCGAGTGTAATACTAATTTTCGATTTTTCTTAGTCTTTGTTTTTATTGCAAAAAAATAAACCTAAGAATCACGCCTATAGTACTACGAATAAAATAGCGATTTAGAAGGAAAAAAAGAAAATAATAATTTGATTGACTTCAAACAATGTCTCCTTTTGAAAATGTAATCAATTGTAGTGAACCAATAACACTCGTCTTAACTTTCAAGTAATATTTGTAAGTCCTCTTTGATTCTTTAAAAGCATCTTACACGCGATTTCGTCTCGTGACTTCCAATAGTGGAAAACTGACTAATGCTGTAAAATTTGATTGAATATACCAGATTGACGTCTGTGTCATTTTCCCTGCCAGCAGCATCATGATGAAAAATGCGTACCTATACTTAGCCAAGCAAATCGTATAACTGAAACGTGTGATGGTTTTTCGCTTTTTATTTATTCCGTAATAATAAGATATTATATAACTTATAAGATATTTGCTTTATTAAAATACATGGTAAGTATCATTAAATAACCACTATAATAGCAGTGGCGTAGCGGTGGAGGTGACTGAGGAGGCTGCAGAATTTTCGAGAAAAAATATAAACGCTTTCATAGCGTTCTATGAGCGTATTACGTAAAATGTAAATATATTATATTAAAAATGTAATTTGAATGAAGATTATTCCAAAAACCTAAAATTCCCAAATACCTTAGTTAAAACCTCTACGAAAAAAAAATGCAAGTCATTAGGACTATAAAATCTTATCTTTATAATTTACCATACACTTGTATGCATTTATAATTTAATTAGATTATATAGTTTCCATATTATTATCGTCTTGACAAACACAGGTTTTAAATTTAGGACGGATCGATAGAAGTTATTGAAAATTTAAAATCGATGGTATAGTCTAAAGATATAACTTTTCAAATTTGTTTTCTCTGAAAATATTTAATAAATAAAAGAAAACTAAGTTTGGTTTTCAATAATCCACGATTACGAATATATTATTAAAATATTTACCTGTATGTCCATAGTATTTTTGTAACATAATTATTTGTCTTAGATAAAAATATGTTAACCAATGTGCTATGAATTAGTAAATAATATAAATAATGTTTGATCCTGTAGGATATAAATATAAACGCTCGTAGAATATAAAAGTTTTTAAGTAGAAATTATTGTAGCTGTTAAATATTTTACGCTTTAGGCATGAAAACTTTTTTTTAAGTATAAAGGTGATTAACATTCAAATAAAAAAAAAAAAGATAAAATAAGTTTTCTTTGTGAAACTAAAATTATTATGTTCGAGAGATTTTAAGAACATAATAATAATAAACTATATAGATTTTAAGATAAATATATATATTTAGATATAGATATGTATAATATACTCATTTATACTCTTAAATACGATTAAAATTTAACGAATTGAAGAAATCACATTTACTGATATTACAGTTATATTAATTTATTTATTCAAAAAGTTTAATAATATTTACAGTATTTTTCTTACTATTTATGATATAAATATATATATATATATATATTATTTATATATTGGTTAATATTACATATTATGATAAATTCAAAGCAATAGACTTTGTTTAATCTGGTGTGCAGAAATATAATAAAGTTAATAAAATATTAAAAATAAATTATACCTATATAACACATAAATATTACCAAATTCCTGTTTGAATAGGTATAGTACCTACTATATTAATATTTTCGAACACCAACTACAAATTCATAAGGTATTTCGACCTTGTGATTCAATTATTTAATTATTTTAATTATTTAGAAATCAATCCATTTTATTCAAATTAATTAAAATTTGTAATTGGTGGGGTAAGATTATGTTATCTTAGATAATATAAGTAGAACTACATAATAAATATTTTGGAGACGCTTTTGTTAATATTATTTTGGTTTAAACTATTTTAATCAAATGCTAACTGCTGACAAATTATAATAATATATATTAAGTTGGTCGATGTAGTATAAAACATACAGTCTATATGAAACACTTAAATAAATTGGCTTAGTGGCTTAGTTATTATTAACCATGATTATAATAACTGACCTATAATTTCACATATTCACCTAATTTAATATTATAATGTCGACACACAAATCTATTCTATTCTAAAGTGTTAAAAACTATTTAAATAGACTACGGCTCGCCACTAAATAGTAAAATCTCATTTGATACCCTGTATGTATTTTAATAGACCATCATATGTTTATATATTTTTAATTATACATAACAACATAACATTTTATATGTACGCATTATAAAAAAGTTGAGTAATTAAAATAATAATATTTCTCATTATTGTCACTGTGCATGTATGTCGTACGAAAGAATATTTTGATTTAGAGATAAGCCTGCATGTCGGGCTTATTGTAAAGTAGGCCAACGCAACAAGCCATTTACCTAAATTAAAAAACCAAACCATAATCCCTCACAAAAAAAAAAGTTAATAATGATCAAAGTGCAAATTCCAAGTCTTACATAATGCAATTACGGATTTTTTCCCAACTTTTAAGACTTTACTAGTGCGGGTATAACAACTTAGAATATTATTATTTATTACGGTCTTATAATATAATAATATATATGTGTGCCTCCTAATTCTAGGTACTTGTACTACGTCTTAATTACTATTTACTAAGTAGCAAGTAGGTATATTGTATGCGTGCATGGCATAATTCCATAAATCATTATTTTACGAGTTGCTTTGATAATAGACTAAATACGAATAAAACTGTGGAATAAAACGCGCAAGTACTCAAAATCATAAAACATAATATATTACTATTATAATTCTAACAAACTAATAAAAATAATAATATGCGCCACGTGTGGCAGTCATATTTTTCGGCACTAACCCGAGTCTGATAATCACGACGGCGAGGTGACGAAAATAAACCACCCACGATAGGTGGTACAATTCATCACCTCGGAAACACATTATATATTTATGAAGACACATTTATGTATGTGTGAATGTGTGTGTGTGTTATTGTGTAGCGAAAAATTATTATTATTCTTTTTCGCGGGATAATACATGCCCGCTGTGACCTGGCCGTGTGTTGTTATTATTATTCTACGTACCTATATATATAATATATATAAGTACATCTACGTGTGCGTAGAAAGAGAAAAAGACGATGAAAAGACGTGAAAAATTGTCATCAAAATGCGCGCTGGAGCGGAGAACGGCACACGAAATCCCCAGGTGATCCCAGAGTATATTAATGTCGCGTATGACCGGAATGTAGGAGGTACCTAGAGGTAAGTAAGTATGCGCACGAGTGTTGTGTGTGTGTGTGTGTGTGTGTGTGTGTGTGTGTGTAGCTCTCCAGGAGCGGCTAAACGTGACCCTCGCGACTCGTATTTAGCTACACCTCGGAATATTCACGCGGCGTTTATGTCGTACTAAATGTAACATTTTACACAAACACACGCATACATATAAATATATGTATTATATAACTACCCATAACACGCGCCTACCCGCAGCCAACTATCACACTATTATACACACGTACGTAGTCCCTACCCGATCATCTAGGTGTGCACATCGGTATAAGTACTATAACTATAATATAATATATTATATATATATTACACACACCGTATTGTACCGTTTACTGAGTAACGAATATCATATTATACATATGTGTGTACCCACCTTCACCACCACCACCACCACCACCACCACCGTCCACCATCGCTTCAAAAGTCACTATATATATTAAGCCACACGCCAGTCACGTACTGTAGAACCGTAAGCTCGCAACACGCGGTGTAATACAACCACGGTCCAGCGTGATTCGTGTGCGAGTGTGTGTTCGGTAGGTCAAAATCCCGGCCGTCATCCATCAAAACCCGCGCCGACCCGTTTATTAGGATGGCTAATTAAAACAAAAACGGGAGCGCACTCTTCTCTTTCGGGTATACTGTCCTGTTGGTGAATTCCACTCCTCTCATCATCATCGTCGTCCTCCTGTTCCTGTTTCCAACAAACTACGGTCAAAATGCTCCTGCTTTTTCTCTGAATCCCTGGAGTTGTGGCCAACTCCATTGTATTGTTGTTGCCGAGACCAGGTTGAGACACACGTTTATGTCTAATCACTATCGTAACTGTGTGAAAAACTGAAACAAAAATATAAAAGAGAATAAAGGTATTTTAAAATTATTTTTTTACATATTTAAATTAGATATTAAAGGTACGCCGTATGTATAATGTTTTGTTTAATAATATTCAACAAACGCGGCATAAAGCTTTACAAAAGGTTTTGGTATAGAATCGAATCTAGGTTTCTAACATATAGAGTTATTTTTATAATATAACTTAGTAGTGTATCTTTTCGAACATAAAATATTTGTAATTATTAGAGTTATTTTATATTTTTTGGAAGATGCGCATTACTTATTTTTATTAAAATATAAATGTATGCATAAAATATTCTTGATTTTGAAATAATATCGAAAAAATAAAATGGAAAATATCCAGCTCGTCGACCGCAAATCGTATAAGGTCAAGAACAACAGCCGACGTTTTCGAGTACCATTTTAGTAATGCTATGAGTAAACCATTTCAAACTAAACATTTTCCCTAGAAGTGTTCTTAATCTAATTATAACGGATGCCAAATATATATATAACCTTTAGTACTCTGACCAAAAGACAATGAACATTTTCAAACAGTACCTTTGAACTGAGTTGGTAATTTAAAGTTGTATACAACTTTTCTACAGATCACTAAATTTATACTTTAAGTGAATTTGCACTCAGAACATTTTCTGTTTACATGTCTTAACTAAACTAAACTGTATGTCTCTGCCGTTTGAAAAGTCTTATAAAAAAAAAAAATAATAATAATACAATAATTGAACACTATCAAAAGTATGAAATCCATTAAAAGCCGTTGATAACAATCAAGCCATATCTATAAATCAATCTCTCCATAATCTTATAATCTCCAATCGTTCGGTTGAAAATTGAAAAACGTACACAGTAATCGAGACATCCAAAAACGTACATTAATAATTTATTGTCATGTGTTTTATATTATCGATTGCATCATACCAATCATGACGCGTGCATGCAAAAAGTCAGATTAACGGTTCGGATCGGATAGTATAGCGGCGACGTGGATAATCAAATTCCCTAGCGAAATTGTAAATCTTCTCGATGGACGTGCCACGTGATGCTCGCGTGTATAAATTATATTATTTTTTCACCGTCAAGGTACACACATAACAAAATATGGTAAAATATATGTTGGTTTTATACGCCGAAAGCCAATTCATAGAGCTCGTATAGACTAAAACGTAACCAAACCAATAACGGGCCAAGTATATTTCATAATATCGTAACTATAATACGATTCGTAATCGCATCAATAGCAACGCCTGCGAATGTGTCCGTCTTGAAAATAAATAAGATTTTCGATGTACATACACATATGAATAGTCATATATAAGTAGAGACTGATGATGTGCAACATTTTTTAAAAACCGTTATTGTTGTGTTTTCCTAATGTGATTATGATCTCGTATAATAATCATCGCATAGAAAATCGGATTATATAATATTGTATTGTTAACGTCCCACGGTGGTTAATAAAAGCTAAACGAATTAGAGTCGACCATCCTTAAAAGTTAAAATTAATAATTGGACGCAGGATGCTCGAGTAAAAACACATTTATAATTTGATGTACCGGCAGCAAATCTCCTGTTTTATTATATTATATAATACTACACATTCGTGACGACGTTTTGCGTATGCCTCATATGTGCGCAACATTAAATCAACGGATCTCGTGCATTCGGGGATGGTTTTAATTTGCGTTTTTAACGTAGGGAAAATCAATGGCAAACAAGCGCGCGTGTTGCGTCTTTTGAGGTGGATATGCTCAGGTTGCGCCGTTGCATATTGTGTTCGGCGGCAATGGTTAAGCATACGAGTAAAGGCTGACGTCGGCGGAGAAGATTCGGTAAAACAGTCATGGGTTAGAGATGGGGGTGGGAAGACGCATACGTGTGAAGCAAAGTTTTTATCGTAACAAAGTTTTATTAGACAACTCGGCAGAGTACGGTAGAAAGGTTAAAGAATGAAGACGGGTGTAAGAATGATGAAACAGGAGCCTGAAAAAGAGGAAGAGAGGACGAGAGAGAGGGAGAGGAGAGAGAGCGTGCAACCGACAAACAAAAGGGAGGAAACCAAAGGATAGTATAGTGATCGGTGGGGGAAGATGGTTGTTAGTGGGAGGGAGGGAGGTATCTAAAAAGCCCCGAGATTGACTGACTGCTGTTTAGGTCATGTGTTAAGCGCGTATCGAGCGAAATAACGCCCGCACATAGCATTAATTATTACCCACCAGCTAGCAAATCCCACCGATACATTATTATACTGTGGTTGTATATTAAGTGTGTAGGAGGTATACACGCACGTCTACCTTGATACAGGGTGGAATGTTTCGGTCAAAGCGGTGAACCCCAGTTCGTTTGTCGTATAATCGTTTGAAGTTTCCGTTATTATTGGTAAGCACAATTCACTGAAGTACAATATTACAACAGAGGTTATAACGTCATATAGCCTAAAGGTATATAAATATTCAGTATACGTACGCGGAAAACCTTTCGGTATAAAATATGAATCGATAAACCGATGGTTTGATATCAAACGCTTATATAAGTTATAAGGTGTATAATATGTCTATTACATTAAAATATTGTTATGTACAATCGACAATTTTATCTATCTGAGATGAAAAAACCGCAAACCGATTAAATGGGAACAATCTAGTACACATGTATAAATGATTTGAACATCTTGTCTTACACACAAATATTAAGAAAATATAATTAATTCGTTGACTTGTTCAGTAACAAACAAAAAAATAACTTTTAAACGAAGCTGAACCAGCGTGTTCACTCTTTAGATACCTATAATGCGTATAATACGCGTGTATCACGGTCTATAAGCGTCGGAGGGCGTTGACAAAGTCAAGCTTTTGGGTGGTGGTGAGGAATACGGTCAATAAAAAATGCTCTATCGAAAATAATTTTTTGTTCATATTTAGTTTTACATTTTTATATAGTTATAAAACAATATTTAGTTTTTAAATTGTATTAAAACTTAAGTTCAAATAATTGTTAATCATTAATAATTATTTTACCCAGTCCAATAGCGTAAGAGAAGTCTTGTGAGAATAATTGTTCTGCAAAAACTTGAACAATAATTCGGATTTTGAGATTTTTTTGATCACTGCTTATAAATTTTTTTAAGGCTAGTATACTGGAAACTTTCTGCAGTCATAATTGCAGATCACGGAATGTAGATTTAAAAATGTTATAGTTTTTACATGCAATTGTATATAATTATAATACAAATACAGCTAGACGATTCGATTTAACCTCCCTCCCTTCTTTCACCACTGGAAACCCGACAATAAGTAGGTATATTATATTATCATATAACACACAAAGTACAATGTTTCCAGTGTGTGGTAAGAGGATGCCACACATGAATAAATGATTTGCTTGAAAACAATAAACCATTCAAGGTTCAGTCATAGCCGAACAACACAAATATATACATAAGACAATATTATCTGTGTCGTAGCGTTCTTATTTATTTTTTTCACATTCATATAAAAATGTTTGTTTAGGAATAAGTTTGAACAACATAAGAATAATAACGGTAATATAATATTTTTCACATTAACTATAATAGGTATCGAATAAATAATATGACACATAAAATATTGCCTTACTTATATTATCAGTTATCGTATATACATTTTGTTTTCTTGGCCATAGTTGTAGCTACTTTAATTAAGTGGTTGTTTTTCGTATAAAACTGTTTTTCTATATAATGTTGTACTTGTACAACAACCAACAATGTTACTGACATTCGACCACATCTTGTCAGTTACCTACTATGAATTGGTACATAAGATAAAAAATATCATTAAAATTGCTTATATATATATAAATACAATCTGTGACTTGGCGTTCTCCATATTGTTAGATATAATGCATACTATACAACACGTCTGTACGATACAAGTCACATACTTCCGTCTACGTGTGTATAGTGACTTATAAGATAAAAAAAACTTTTAGAACCATATATATGCGCACGACATACACATATAAAGCAGCATATAGGTACCTATGTATAATATAATAGTGACTAAAAAGCTCGATTTCGGAGTATATTGTAAATAAAGTTTTTCAAATATCATTTTAACGACTTGGGTTACACCGGATCAATAATATAATACACATCTACCTCCACCTCTTCTTCTAATTCTCCTAATTCTTCTCCTCGTGGGACGTATTCTATAATCGTTTGATACGCCATTCGAAAAATTATATCTGTGCGCTGACTGGTAACACCATATGCGACGGTGGTGCATTTGTATTTTTTAGTTGTGAAAATGCTTTCAAAACTAAATTCGAAGAATTATCCACTCGTATTTTACTAGCGACTGTAAATCAACGATGGCGTGCTTTGTAATATAAATTCGCATTATTTTTTTTTTTCAATAAAACAAGAACATTGCAAAACATACCTTAAAAAAATCCGTTAATAAATCCTAATTATTATTCAAAGCTGTTCGTTATCTTTAAAAAATTTTAACTAAGTTACTTAATACTCGAGTACAATTTTAACTACACAATAAACAACTTTTTAAGTCTTTTAAATAAAAATATCGATTGTGACTTTATTATTAAAAAGTACTCACCATTAAAATCAAATAATATTTGCTTGGTAAAGATGATAACCTTACATGAGAAAATATTAATCATTACTAATTCAAACACAATGTTTGCAAAACGTTTCAATACTTAAGATACTTTACGGTTTTAAATTATTGAACAACAATACCAAAAATTTAACGCGTTTCAAACAATAATAAAATTCATACACTCAGTATCGTTTATATTTTGAAAAATGTGTCCTAATTTAGTTAGCTCAATTTTAATTAATATATTATATTATGCAAAGTTTATAATCATAATTTTATTAATAATATTATATTTTAGTGAGCGTGCAAGAGTTTTAAATAATACAGTTTATGTTATTTAATATCTAACTCCCTTATTAACACACAAATATAACTATAACTACATTATAAATTAAAAACTCAAGTATGCTTTATTTTACTTTCAATTATTTCTTATTTTCATCATTATTATTATTTTTATTCTTTTAATAATTTCGTATTGATCGTAGCACCATTGTATAGAAGTAAAATTATTAATTAAATTTAATTAAACCAACTAGGTATGGTTATTATTTCAAGGATTTCCGAAAATTACAATGTAAAATTATTAAACAACACTCGAAAAAGGTTTTGATAAAATGTATCTATTGTGAAACGTTGTTCCGCCGGTCTTTTGGAAAACTTATAAATCGTTTTAATGTTAAGTCTGACCTAAAACACTGTAAAAGTACCTACGGTCGTAACAGTCCCCGTTTAATGCATATCCTTTTCCGTCCTGTCACCTAGGATAATTGAGATATGTAGTACACTAGTACCCACTTCTTTTATTGAAGTCAATGTTTCTCGCGGGAAAAAAAATTATAGAATAACGCATGAGTCATGAGCATTATTGCGAATAACACATGGTTTTGTCCACACGCGGCAACAATAAAACGTACTCGAATTGTTGTTTGACTCGAGACGTACGATTTGTTACTAAAAACGTTACAATTTAATTGTTAAAAATGTCTATTCTTGGGTGTAATTTAATCGACAGTGCATGTATACATTGGTTTGCGTGCAGCCGTTTGTAGGTACAAGATTAAGAAGATCGTTATGAAATTATAATTAAAATCCCAAGGGCTTATTATTCAACAGATACATAAACAACTGAATTAATAAAATGAAAAGTATTCAACTCAAATAATTATAAATTAATCCTCTACTGTGTTATATTTAAATTATGTTTTTAACTTTTTATAACCCCGGTCGGTAATATTTTCATTTCCAGATTTATGAAATTCAGAATATGACAAAACAATTATTTTCGCGTTAGTGTATTTGAGATCAAAAAAGTTTATAATAGAGGGAAAAAATAATAAATTAAAAATTTACGAATCTTAAAAATATATATATATATAAATAAATAAAGGTAATAAAAAATACAATTTAAATATTTTAAATTTACCATTCTATTATTATTATTTTTTCGAATTTACATACAGAATCTTTCTTCAGTCAATTTCGCTGAATTACTATTTTTTTATTACTATAAATAAACAATAATTACACTACAATTCAACAATATAAAATCCAATAAATTATATTTTTATTTTTATTTTTAAAAACGAAATGTGTATTTAAGAATATAAAATATTTAAATGAATTATATAAATAACAAAATTGATGTATTATACGTATTAAATCGAATTTTAAATTGAACAATTTATTTAACATAATAATATATACTACGTTGACCGACTCAAAGTTGCTGAGTGTTATTTTTCAAACTAAAAAATAATATTATGAATCATTTAATCTAATTATTACCTTAATTACTCAGAATAAGTGTTATAATATACAATATATTTAAACTCAATTATGCATAAAACATACATCATAATGATATTTTTTTTAATAATTAATACATTTGACATAAATCTAAAACGTAATTTAAACAAAGTATAATTAGTTTGGTTTTAAATATTAAAAGTCCACTTGTAGCAGTATCATATTATACAATTACGTATGCAATGGCGATATCCACCCGTTATCTAGTGCCATTGGGTCTATTGTATCCAAATATATAATTATATATTTTACTATACCTGCTACTTTTGCCGTATAAACGCGCTGATAAATATTCAATAAGCTTTGAGATTGTGGATGTGTGCTATCAACATAATTTTCTTTCAACGCTGATGCACTTTAAATCTCGTATCACTTAGATCCACTGTACATTAGTTACAGAAAAAACACAATACAAGTAAAATTACGCTCGAAAATAAATTCAAAATGTTCAAATACCGTTTCAGCTTATTTCGTTATATGGTTCTATATAGGTATACAATATATAATATAATGTGTTGACATTGCAACTATAATTAATTTTTGCATTTTTCAGGCATTTTTTATTTATCTTCATGCTGGGTAAAAGTGTTTTGATTCCTAAAATCAAATTCAATCCCCATTATTTGCTTTATGAAAACTTTTAAAACAAACATCAAATTCATAAACTTAAAAGAAATTTAATTCACTACTACACTAGAAGCAAGATCATTATATTATTTACATATTATATTCAATATATAAATTAGTATAGATGTGGATTATTATCTAATTATGACACGAATTGAAATAAATGATTTATTTAATTTTAGCCAATTAAATTTTAATAAAAAATAAAACAAAATTTGTTTAATACCAAAAAAATCTGAAATCTTATTGATTTCACTGTAATTTTAATATTTGGAACAAAAATAGATCTTTATATTTCTATGAAATTTTCAAAAATGTTAAGTCATACGGTTTTTGAGTACCTACCAACAAAAATCTATGTTTTGAATGACTTTTTTAAAATAAAATACACTTTACTTTCGAAAATCTTTTTTTTCTACTGTTGCTATATACATTGACATAGTAATATATAATACGTATATATATATTACATCGAAAACACTTACTTATTTTAAAATAAAATAAAAAAGAAAACGAGTGCCATTGAGAAACGAATGTCGTCCAACTAGAAAGAGGAATCTGATACAAAAACTATGCTAAGTGCCACTCACTTACTGTTTACAAAAACAGGAAAAACTGCAAAACAAAAATTATTCACAAAATATTAACAAATTGAAATTCAATGTACAATTTATTGAAATATTTTAAAAACTAAAACGTATAAATGAATTTTACTTCTAATTAAACTTAATAATAAATACGACTTGGCTACTGTAACAACAAACTGTAGATGTATAAGTATAACAAATTAATAGCAGTATTATTAAACATGTATTAATTAGATAAAGATTATAACAATTAGACATCATTATTTATTAGCTTAATGTTTTATTATTTAAAAAAGTATAAAGTAGAAATGTATAAAACATTTTTTTTATATTTTTCTCAAAATAAAAAATTGTAATAATGTCAACAGAATACTAATTTGTATTACCAATCCGTTAATTAATCTATACAAAATACTAGTACTTTAATACAGCTTATATTTTTACTTAAACAATTTAAGTACCAAAAAATTAATATTATTACTACATTAAGTGTGACCTCATTTCCAGTGAAATTTTGTTTCTAAATTATGGTCAATAAAAATACATTTAATCATCATTTTTTATTTAAATGGAAAAAAGGATTTTAATTACAATAACTTTTCCATTTTAATACAATTATGATATATAGGTATATTTTATATATATATATATATTTATGTATGTATAGAAGAACTGAAAAAAGTTTTGATAAAAAGAGAGACAGAGTTGACATTATTAAAACAATAAAACTTTTAAAATGTACACACAGCCACATTAAATATTCATTTTATGCATACAGCTTTTGACCATAAACAATTTATTTTAATAAGTTAAGTTTAAGGATGTGTTTTGACATTTACATTATCAGAAACAAAGTAACGAGCACCTAGTAGTAGTAGTCGTCATAAATATTATTAAATGTCAAAATACAA
Organism: Rhopalosiphum padi; assembly: GCF_020882245.1. Classification (NCBI taxonomy): domain Eukaryota; kingdom Metazoa; phylum Arthropoda; class Insecta; order Hemiptera; family Aphididae; genus Rhopalosiphum; species Rhopalosiphum padi. Next base: position 37,681,176 of record NC_083598.1, read on the forward strand.
AATGAGTTACATAACTGGTAAGAGGCATAATTTAAAATACTCACCAACGTTCGTACATTGCACTGTCATTTTAACAAACATAAAACGTGCATAAAGAAAATAATATATACTTCAATGATACTGAAATTATTATAACAAAGACTATAACTATCACTGTTCTCATTTTATTTATTTCGAATGTTATCCTTATTTAAAACCACTTTACACTAATACTTTCTTTCTATCCATTTTAAGATTTAATCACAATTTATAAATGTTTTCTTTTCCCGTCTAAGCCGATTACCTTCTACTTAGGAATAAATGGTTTTAATAAGTGAGTTAAAATGAGTTCAGCTTAAAATATCCTCTGAAGCGGTGATTAAGTCACTGTTACCTTTCGTGTAATGAATCAAACACGATATGACGAAAAAAAATATTTATCCAAAAGTACAATTTTCCGATAAACATGTTACAAAAGAACTATAATTCTGGTTCATATTATTCATCGATACAACTTTATTTTTATACAATTTGAATATTTCCATTAGTATTTATTCATTAAAGAATATATTTTAAATAAAATGTATTTTATAAATTGTTATACGGTTTTCAAAGCATGTACAAAAGATGTTATTAATTTGTGTTTATATATAAATTATGCATTTATAGTTTTTCTTGTTTTGCGCTATCAATTGTTAGTTTTTTCTAATTAAATAAATATAGATACATTGCATACTTAACCATAAAATGTATTATTCTTAATAATTTTAGGTAAAAACAGCATATTTTCACATCATATTATTATATAATTTTAAATATTTTAAAATAATTTGTATTTAGTAACATAGTATGCAATTAAGTTTCGTTATAGGTATATTTTTTAAATGTCTACCCTCGCGATTATTTTAAAGTATATTTTGAAATTAAAATGCATGTTTTAGAGGTGAATAATATTTAACAATTGTCAATGGTCAATAATTTGTCACCAAACACCATATACGAGTATGATTGATACGTAAAAAGTCACTCAAATTTCGAAGACAGACAAGTGTGATATTAATGTATACTTTATGATGCCAATTATTATTATTATCATTATTATCATTATTATAATTAGTGTTAGTATTATCAATGTTCTAATTGAAGGTAGCGATGCAGGAATTCCTCATTTCATTTTTTTTTTTTATTAAGTTATTATAATGTAATTATTTAAAATAATACATATGTTTATATTGTTGTTTTCATATTTATATACAGAATATAATACAGTAAAGCTTCCATTTAACGAAATTGAGAAAAACAACCAAATTAGAAATGAAATTATTTAATTCTATTTAATGAATTCCTCTATAATAAGAGTTTATTTTGTTGTCCGTTGAGACTTTTTGATATGGAAGTTTCATTGTACATATACATTTAATTATATGTTTTTATTTATTTACTCGAATGAGAGCATCTCTTCAAGGGACCTTTAGATAAATTAATAGAAAAAAGTTTTTAATTCTGCAAAGAATAAAAGTATAATTTGTGCAAATTCAATAGAAACATAAAAAATTGCTTATTCCTCTAGACACAGATAAAATACGCCCTTAATTTGTATGTAAATTAATTTTAATTGTATTTAAATACTCTCAAAATTTGTGTAGACTGAAATAATATATTTTTTTAAATAATTAAATTGTATATAATGTAGGTAGGTACTTAAAATGTTTTATGGTTATAGATTATATCACTACTCTATGAAAAACATATATCTATAAAGTCCACTGTGCAAGCTAATATATTTATATATTGTCTGAGCAACGCCTAATGCTAAAACATAGATCAAATTTATGTATTTTATTCACTTATTTACCATTGAACGTACCGTCATCAAGATGATATAATAATATAATATTATCTGCAGTAATTAATTTGAATTAATTGTAATTTCCATAAAAAATATCGGCTGTCTATCAATATTGTATTATATTATATTATTTTTAACCTACAGGTATATTATACGCACGTTATAGATTTATATTATTTTATAATGATGTGTCGTTTTATATCGTTAGCGGCGAGCGACTAATGAGTATAATATTATTATTTGTTTGTGTAACGACAACACTCGTTTATTCGAAACGCATATTATAACTGCGCGAGAACTCTCACGCGTGATGAGGTCGAATAAGACGAGTGTAATACGTAGCATACGAGTGGAATAATATTTATATCGTTACGGTTGGTAAACGCGGTAAACCTGTGGTATAATATAATGGTAAATAATAAGATACGCGGAATGCGTGGTTCGTGGCCATGTGTGGCTGTGCGCAGGTACGTGGAAAAGTCGTGTCTGTAAAAATAAAAATAAAAATACCTATAGAAAATTGTCTAATGTGCTTTTAAGACTTGATAAAAAAAAATTTACGAATCCAAAAAAAGTTTATTCGCTGTGCAGAACACGTACACGCGAGCGTTCGCTATCGCGTAGGTTAGGCTTTACGAATCCGCTCATTGCGCGGACGCCCATATATATATATATATATATACACGTTTGTGGGTGTGTGTGTGTGTGTGTGTGTGTGTGTGTGTGTGTGTGTGTGTGTGGTGTGCGTGTGAGCGTGTGTGTATCGCACGTGTTCGGCGCGTTAGGAGACGATAATAATGGCAGAAACGTTATCGCCCCGTACACAACACACATTAAACATATCTTTTCCCTCTTTTTTCTTCTCGTCAGACTGCGTGTTTTTCGCCGCGCGCCGCGTCCACGAAAAGTTTGAAGTCGCTAACTCGATCCGCAGTGGGGATCAAACGTATACACACACGTACGCGCAACGACGACGACGATCAAAGATAACACACTTACCGCGATATACATTAATGCCGGGCTCATTGCAGCTACGTCGTCTGTCGTGTCGTGTACCTTTTATCGTATTCCGAATGACCGTTGTAACTATGGTATCAGTCACTAACCTTGTGCCTACTACTGCTGGGAAATGTTTATGGTTGCGGAGCGCACATCTCGAATTTTGGACACGACGCGGCTGACGTCGTACCGGCTGTGACCCGCGACTTTATACTCGATCTCCGAACGCCGTAGGTAGCTTACTATTATAAGACTGTCGGCACACATAAAGTATGGTACGACCACGGAATAGATTTTTAGGTAAAACTAGATAGCCGACTTCCTTCATAACCGCAATTAAATGTTTCGAAGCGAGGGAAATGGCCGAATTCGCACATCAAAGAGATCCGTTTTTACACATTTTGTCGCAATAACAGCCGAATAATAGCGCAATATCTATATCAAATATAATGTATTTAATTACTTTGGTGATTTTCATATCACACCACAGTGGAAAACATTGTAATCGCAGACTTCTCTGATCAGAGCAGTCGGTCATTTTACCGATTTTACATTATCACTAAGACGACTATGTATTACAATACAATATGTGTGGTTGTCGCCATATACGTGTGTGGGTGTGTTTGGTGCGCGACGGTTACCTACTAAACTTTCTACACGTTTTTCCGTATCCGGTGGATATCCAAAAACAAGTATGACACGGATGATCCAAATTTTCAGATGCGTTTATCCTATTTTCTCGTTGACTAAATATTGTTCAACACAAACTGTTATTGTCGATTACCCAAATCGCGAATGAAACGAATATGACTTGGTAATCCAGCTATAGTATATCAAAATACCTATACACAAATGAAAAAATTTAAAACGTGTCGAGATCCTAATTCTTCTTCCGGTATACATACTCATTATTATAGTCGCTTGCCTAATTGAAATACTTATCATTAGAAACTACTTTTCAAAAATAAATTATTTTATTCAAAGTACGTATCTATGTTCGCAGAGTACTAAGTTTTCGATGCGTTCAAATAGTCGTTCAAAATACTTTTTAAACAATGTTTCGTCCAAGTATACGGAGTAGTATTCATCTATCACAATAATATATGAAATAATATTTTATGAACTAGGTATTTAATAACGAAAATATGACCCTCAATCCGAGTGTAGTGTGTCGGAGACAATATGTGGTACCTAAATGGAAACATGAATAGGCTATCGTATACAGGAAATGTATCGTTAACGCGTTCGGAATTAACGCCGTTGCTACCGTTATAATATCGGGCGACATAATATTATCTATTCGGCAGTGATTGTGCGCATGAGTCGCAGCGTCCTACGTCTTCTGTCACGTATTTTGTTCTTTCGTCTACAATTTTACAATTCTCGGGTCGTCCACCGTTCGATAAACGACTAGTGATTTTACGCCAGCGATTTGTGCCGTGTCGTCGGATAGATTTAGATATATACCATTTTAATATTATCGCATAATATAGTGTCATGATATCTCCATCGTCGTCGTTGTCGGATCACCGTTGCCTTGGTAGTAGCCGCCGGAAGTGACGCCCGGAAACTCGCTCGAACATGGATGATAATAATATTGTCGTTGTTCCGGCTGTCGCCCGCCGCCGCTACCGCCGCCGTGTCATCAACTACGCAGGTGAGAATCGCAAGCGCGTAAGCCGATTTCGGCAAAAAATTCGTCGTCAAAAAATTGTTTTTATTTTATTTTTTTCTGAAGGGAAAAATCGATAAAAAGTTTAAAAACGCATCAACGTCTCGTGCTTGAAAAAATAATTCTAAAAATGGTATGATAGATGTATAATAATATTATTATAATATAGAATTGGCAGACAGGCGAATACCGCGACGATTTATCAACGACATATCTATCAAACGACAATCGGAAATATTATAGCTCTGGCACGATTTTTTTTGGATATTTTTAAGTTTCACAAAACCCATTTCGCATTTTTTAACGAACGAAAGATTGATTTTCAAACGGATTTATTATTGGTACGTTTAAGTTTATATTTTATATTACATAATTTAAAGCACTTCAGTTAAAATATGGAAATAAATTTTATTTTATTTTTTGTAATAAATATAATATTTTTACTATTTCTAGTGAGAATAATTTTTTAGATTTTTATTTCTTTAATAGTTGCTGAAATTTTCGATTATATTTTATGTACAAATATCGATGATTGTACTATTTTTAATGTTGTTTATAAATAGAGCAGATTTGTATAAATTGTTTATTTTTTTATTTCCACAAAATTTGAATCTAATAAAAGTATAAAATAATATTTTGTTAACTAAAAAGTAAAAACTTATCGTTTTCGGTAAATTATAATAGTAAAAATATAAGTTTAAAATTTTGATCTTTTTTCAAATATGTCATTAGTAAAAACCAAAATTGTTTTAATGCATTCGAATTGTGCTTAAAAATACAAAAAAAAAACCATTAAAAAGTAATTGAAAATTAGTGTTTTTCCGTAGAAAGAAGTGTACCTATAATATTTCATACTTTTTTTATACACACCCACGGTATCTAGTCGTGACCTTTACACTTTGCTTTTTACAATAAAATATGCTTTTGTCAATAATAAATTATTCATAAAGCGTCACAGAGACGACTTTAAAACCGTGTTTATCGATTTACACGATTTTCGGTTAAGTTGTCAGACCCTCTGGATAACACGGGACACGTTAAATTATGTTTATCTGTTTGTTTTTTGTTTGTATCTGTGTGACGCAAATATTTAAAATCAACGCAAATTTACGGAGCACATATTCGCGCAATACCCATAGACAGTTCGCATAATTTTGTTTGTTTTTTCTTATTCTTAGAGTTTGTCGGCTCAAGATTGCAATCGAAATACACGGTATCCAATTCTGTTAAGAATGTAATGTATAAACCCATTTCGTTATTGCGTTTATTTCATCCATATCGTGATACCTATCGATTATTCATTTGTATAGAAACATAAAAATACGCGGTTTCTTTTTTCGAAATTACCAACTTAAAAAATAATAATAATCCACACCACACGCGTCGTCAGAAAATTAAAATAACAACCGTCGGATTAGGGATACGTACGTTTATTCAACTCAGTAAGCCCCCATAAACCTCAATCTTAAAATTTTAGTTTTTTAATTTTTATATTTTTTATGTCCCAAAAACGTCAAAGTAGATAGTTTGAAGACTTAAGACATTTTTAGCGCCCTTAACGTTTAAAACTACCCATCTTAAATGTAATTACTATGATTTTATAGCGAAAAATATAGATAAGATATAATAAACGTTATGAAAACGATAAAGTTGTGATGAATACATAATGTAAGAAGATTCGACAGAATTAAAAATTATAAATTACAAAGTACATAGTATAAGATGCGTATTATGCAGGTGAGCTATCTATTTTGGATATTTTATGATAGACAAATAACTTTCAGGAATTTTAGAACTTCGTAGAGATAATAGGATTTTCAACTATATATGCAAGAAGAAAACTTGCTAATTTACTATATTCATTAATTGATGTTGACAGAATTTGAGAAGGAAGAATATTCGATATAATTAAACATAAACAAGCTAACCTACGTAAAGTGTTTGGGTGCACTTTAAATAATAAATTCCCAGAAAAAAAAATGTCAAGTTTAAAGGTCGATAAAACGAACACTTGGCTAAATAATAACTATACATTTTATGAAAATAAAAATGACAAAACAGAAAGGAGATCCGTTTTACAAGTTGGTGTTTGCTCTCTTTTTGGACTTTTAAAAAGAGAAGCGATTCCTTAGTTTGAACTTTAAGCTATGTTTTTAGATTAAGGGAAAACGTACAACTGCAGTTTTTCTCCGCTATAGTTTTCATCCCTGTGTATAAAACGTGAAATGTAATTTTAAATTTATTAGATTTTTTTTTTTTTAAATAGTGAGGTAGAAACTACGATAAAAATGATTCCTTACTTTTTATTTGTGAGCAAATGCATATTATGTTTAGAAATCTTCTGTAGTTTAAAAATTGAAAGAATTGCATAGATACTCTCATTTCTCAACTCCTTATTTCAATAAAATAATATTATTAAGACCATTTATCTCTATCATAAAATATGAAAATTCTTGGTTATTTTTAAAACAATTTGGTTACATATATTTCTTCCTATACATCCATTGAAAAACTAACCACAAATTTGGGAACATGTATTTAACAAAAAAATAATATTTAATTATGTCAATACGTTTACCAATGTAAAGGTACATTTAAATTTAAAATATATGTCTCATACAACGTTAATAGGTTAGATTACATTTTGTTTACTTCATAGTTAACAGATAACTAAAAAACATATTTTATGTATAAACACAAATACATAAAGCTAGCAAATGTGTGTAATGCCAACTTATTTAGTAGATAAGTTATAATATTCGACCAGTATTGAGATAATGTCTTATTAAATTATTAAATCAATATCAATTGTGAAAACTATCTATTACAACACTGATATCTGATAATATGTGTTAGGGCCCAGGTAGGTATCATACTACCTACTTATATATTAATTTATTAAGAAAACGTTTAGGTAGTTATAATTGCCAGTCGTACCCCGTACGTGTTATTGTCTCTGACTTATTTACGCATAACACAGTACATTTTACATACAGAATATTCCATTCGACTATATTGTTGTTTTTAATAATAGAGCAGATTAATTGAGAACATTGTCTGAGGCAACATGTACGTTTATATTAACTTTAAAGTTATGAGCTTTTAAAAATGTAAATATATATTACCTGTTATTATATTTTATACTTATATGACATTTTTTTATTCGATTTAATTTTAATGATGATATTATGAAAACAACTTTAATGTTAACATTTCAATAAACTATCTATATTCTGTAAACCACTCCTTGGATACGCCCCTAAAACCTATATTTTAGATATTATAATGTATAAACATTATATAATTTTAAATCGTTTTAAAATGTAAATAATATAAACATGTTAATATGCTATGTTTGAAAATATTTATTTTAATATAATCACTATACCTAAATATAAGGTTTAAGATATGTATCTAGGAAAAAACAGTAGTGACTATCACTGTATACGAAGTAGGGACGTAATGAAATATTCATTTGACTATAAAAATGAACGCGAACACTATAATTATATAATAAATAATATTATAGATACGAATTTTGCTTTAAAAATATATAAAAAAAAATTGAAGGAATAAACGAAGTGTAAAATTCTATTGCAACCTACCATGTCAAAATGTATTAAAAAATATTTTTCATTTATTTCAAATGAAATATGATACCATCGTGTCATAAAAAAATATAGTTTCCTTTTAAAAAATAAAAACCATTATATCGTCTTATATTCATTATAATAATTATATTTAACACATTTTTCGCGATCAACCAATTAGTTTAGTTCGTAAGTAAAAGTTGTATAAAAGCTCATTAGGTAGGTACTAGGTATAATATTATAATACAAACTCAAAAGTAATTATAAAATATATATTACTTATTTTACAAGAAAATATTTTATTTTTATTATTGATCATTAATAATCTCAGCTTCAGCAACCGAACAATCAGCACTTCATATACTATATAAAATATTTTTTACAAAAAATATTTAAGATTTAACATAATATGAAATAAAAGTTTTTGATATCAAATCATAGTATATAATTTAAAATTAACAACCATAATAATATGATAATCATAAATTCATATTAAAGATATATAAAACATATATATAATACACGCAATAATATTATCATACAGCTACGTTTGCTAAATTTTATCATATAGATTAGTTTTTCTTTTGAAGGTTATCAATTATCATATTTGTAATGTTTTCGGTATCTAATCCTAATGCTTCGTCCATTTGAGTGGGATATTATATTTGTTGAGGTCATTAATGTATTAATATCACTCTGTCATTATATGTCTAATGGTTAATATAACCCCACATGTTTTGCACTGATGAGGTTCCTCTTTAGTGTTAGTTATTATATTAGGTTTTGTATGACATAAGTTATGAGTTTATGACAATGTATTGATATTTATAGTTTATCTAGTAAAATAATATTAGCTGTCCAACTTTTGAGAAAATATTTTATTCATAATATCATTACAGGTCTATACATTTTTAAATAAAATATTGTATTAACATTTTATTTTTCACACGCTAGAATCACTTACGGGTTTGGTATTGCTTAATATTCAAAAATGAACTACATTAAATATTGATAATGTCATTGATAGATTTTCAAATATAAAAAAAAAAAATCTTATTTTATAAATAAAAATGTGTTTTGTTCTATCAAATGTAAATAATGTTTTTTTTGTTTTTTGAGGGGAGAGGTCGATATCGCCTTAACATCGTTGCCCTCACCCTTGAGGTAAAATCTCAAATACGCCACTGTCCTGTGCTTGATTTAATGTACGAAATTCAGCATGGATTCTGTTTGTGACATTTAATTAACATTCGTATGCAAAAGCTATTCGCGTGTGATTTGAATTACTATAATATGTGACGAATTTACAAAGCCTTGTCCTTCTCCTTTCAAACATCGCGTATTAGTAAGATAAATTTACAAAATTAAAAACAACATACCATAATTTATGACTCTGTATAGACACCTACTTCGCTGTTTGATAGTTCGAATGTCGATGCAGCATCGTTCACAAATAAAATATAATTTTATAGTAGGTATGACATAAAATAGTATAATAATCACTATTTTACGACTTCGGCACAATTACAATTGATAGCGATTTAAGCGTTAGAATTCGACTACGTTTTAATTCTCAATTATTTCGTTGGATGAAGTCTCAACTGGAAACAACTACATTATAGGACCAAATAAAAACTATAATAATATCTGATGTTGGATCTGTCTTGTGTTGTATTGTTTTAAGATGTTTGCGATGGCTTTATTACACGCGGTCCGGACAACAAACTTCCAATTGTCCAAACTACAATTGTTAAGTCGAATTGAGGAAAAACACATTTCGCTCTTGTTTTTGTTATACCCATAAATAGGTGCACACATAAATATACATATATACATATTATATTTTCGTATTCCACTTTCTAATCTAATAAAAAAGCTACACAGACTACGAGAAAAAATAGTTTCCACCAAATGTTTGAATATTATGGTTTGAATGGATAATGGAAGTTTTCAAAAAACGAAAGAAAAGAAACGTAGTCTCCCTCCGTTAAGAAAATAACTGAATCCATTTGTTCATGACAGATTTTAACTATTATTTTTACCTGTTTTTTATATTGTTATTCATATAAAACAGGAGCTGATTCAGAGGAGGATTTGGGGGAGATCAACTGAGCTACAATTTTTTTTCTCAATATCGCGTATACCCCTATTCTAACAACTAACTTCCTGAGACTATTTTAACAAATAGTATCTATACAATAATCAATTTTACAAAGGTCTATCTTAAATTTTAATAATATATATTAAAGTTGTCTTGTTATTAAAAAAAATATATTACACGAAAGACATTTAAAAAAACATAGAACACGAATACCATTATATTTTGTTTTGTAGTATATTTTAAAAATGGGTTGTATCAATATTACATTTTCTGTCAATGGCTTACAATAAAAAAGCTATTTTTTAAATGTCTATGTATAAAAATTGTCTAAATAAAATTTAGGTTATGCGTTTATAGCGATTACCAATAGGTTTGACAGAAAATATGTTTTCAGTAAACAAAAGAAAAATAGCACATTTATGATTCCTAATACTGTAGTCAATTAATAATTATAGTTATAAACATAATAGTAACTTTAAAATAAGAATATTTTTTTATAAAACTCGTGGATAGTTACTTTGTGAGTATACTGTGCTGCAGCTTAAATAAACCCTCCATTCAAACTAATGTAAACTTACCAATAGTTACCGTCATAACTGCCACACCTGGTTGTTGTATACAAAATAAACTGTGAAAAATGACGTGTCACTTAACACCGAAATGCACCAATTATAACAGGATGTCGACTGACAGTTTAGGATAAATTGACCGTACCAAATGAAAAAAGCGGACGTTCAGCGTGTTTCGGGTAAGCCAGTATTTTGGATGAGCCGGGTACGTGCCAGCACGGTGAGAGGGCGACAGGGCGATCCTCCCGGTGCACTTGTGACATTTCATACTTTAGTTAAAATATATTCATAATTCTTAAAAGACTCCATTTTTATATTTTATGTTGTATCTATTAATAAAAGTCGAAATCATACTAATAACATACATTTTTTTGATCATGGATGTTGTTTTCAGTAAAAATAATCTTTTTTCACCCTTTTCCTCCCATCAACCTGAAGACCCGCAAAAACGCCGCTAGCTGATTAAATTAAAATTAATCTTGCAGAGCTTTAGGGCCGAACGTTACGTATATAATGCAAGATTTAACAACGATCGTCGTTCGTTATCAGTCGTCACATTCAAATTGGATGACTCTGATATCTATCTCTGTTTTCAACTGTAAGTCGTGATCCGTACTTTAAACGCTCAATCATGAGCTACGCGTCATTACTTTTACGTGTTAGTATTAATTATTTGTTATTCTTTTAAAATATATATATATATATATATATCACTAAAAATATTATTAAATATACCTGTGTACTTATATATACACGTATTTTGTGCTTGTTATCTACTCTACCGTCTATTTTAATCATAATTTATACATACATATTGCTCTACTTATTTCTATAATATGTCTGTCACAAAGTCGCTGTCAAATTAAATATTAATTTTTTTTTTTTGAAATTGTATAATACAAGTCCCATAGTCCCTATACTACGTATGTCATATTATTCTTCCCAATTATTTTGTCATACATTTATATGCTTACACTTATTTATTTTATCCTCGTTTATTATTCCACTTTTCGTATCATTATATATTATACAAGCATCGAGTGGTTTGAATTACATTATTCCCAACATACGTTTTTTCGAAGTAAAAACATTTTTACTGTCTAGAAAGAGCACCTAATTATTTACCTCAGGTCAAAAAATATGAAACTGCTTATACATTAACCAATAATTATTTTAAATTGAATAACTTATAAAAATGTATTGTATATACAAAATAAACAAATTTCACAAGATCTTTTGAACTTATTTGAGTATACTTAATTTGAATTATTCAATCATAGTAAATGTTACATTAAATGTACTTAATATATATTGTAATAATGTGTAATATTGTATACTTACTAAAATAATCAAAAAAATATTTTACCAGATCAATTAAACGTAGTTGCACGTAGTAAGCACCTGTATATGCCGATCAAATTATAATTATATAAAAATTAAGTCAAAATCTAAATGGAAACTACAGTTTCTTTTAGTAAGTTATTCCCTAGATTAAATTTGACAAATTTACATAACATTCATGGCTGTTCCTTTAAACATAAGCTAAAAAATGAAAAATAAACACAGTTAAATTATACACCACGCAATCCGTAGAATCATTTAAACGAACTCGGTTAAGTTAAAAACTTAACCATCACACAATATAGCTCATTTCCAGCAGTATTTTAAACTACCACATAATATAATAAATTACGTTTAGAGTTGTCTAACATTACAAAATATGAAAAGTTTTATTAAAAATAAAATGTACTTGAAAATAATATGGAGGAGAGAAAAAAGTACATATACGCAGGTACTAGCCAGGTTACCAATACTTTCCAGTTATTTGATGCCGTTAAATTTATATCCAGGCAAAAGCTTTGACCGCACGGAGAAGGTCAATTTTTTATATTACTACAGACATTATAACCCAAAAACTATAAATTATGTTTGGGGCATCTGCGTATTTTTATCCTTTAATGTGAATAAAGTATAATCTTTTCATTTTAAATGTTTTTTTAGTTGATTGTGTTTTTATATAGTTTGTAACCAAAGAAAACCAACTAAATTTAAGTTAAAATAAGTTTTTGCTTGCATTAAAAAGTCAATACAAAGTTATTAAAAATATCAGATTGTTTATACATTATGTATTTTTGAATAAATATATTATATTATTTGATTCACATGCATATTAATAATTAAATAATAATATTTTTTAAATATTAACGATACAGAAAAAGAACATAATATTACATTTAAATGATAATAATATTAATTGTTGATAATATTATTATGAACCATTTTTATATTTTTATTTTTATAAAATAGGAGTAATATTTATTATTCATTAGATAGCAACTAATTGATAGAATAATTATTTTGTTACTACACGTTTTAAATTTTAAAGCCATACATTTTTCGTGTATATGAAATTAGTAGGTATAACAATACTTCAGTAATTGTTATTTGTTAATGCTTCTGGTACATAAACATATACAATATAAATCGTCGAATATTTTTTGATAAAATTATTTCTTAATCATATTTATACTCCTTAACCTTCGTTGCACAAATATTGTAAAAACGCATATTAAATTATTTAATAAAGAACAACAATTCACTGTTGTAAAACGTAGCACAACAAAAATTCTTTTCGCTTCTGAATGATAAATAAAATATGGTACGTCTAAAATTTTACCAAGACTGATCGATAATCGAAAATAACATTTTACTTTCCGACGTCCGTAATAACGACGAATATTAAATAAATACGTATTTCAGTTATTATAAAATATGTAGTTACTTATACAGGTTAATATAGGCATATTAAATAAATATTATTATGTTGTTTTTTTTTTTTTAAAAAACCCTATTTAATTTATTAATATTATACCCAATTTAAATTTCTATAATTCTATACCATTTCATTATAGATTAGATATAAGCAATATTGCACTACCATAATACTATTTATTAATAAACACACACATTAAAATATTATTTTTATTGTACTGCAGTAGACATTTTTGCGGAAAATAAATCGAGACAGTTCTTGAATCAAATCACTAATGAAAAATATGCTAATTAACCGGAGACGCAATATATACGAATCCGGGTCGAGAATTATTTTTAAATAAAAAAATATATTATTTATCCATGAATAGGTCTGCAATAATTAATTTTAATTGCCCCGTCATTTTTTTATCACCCAGATGTCAAGGCTGCATGTTACCTTTTTGTACAGTGATTTATTATCGTTGACTATATGATATTATTAATAACCCACAAAAATATATATAACAGACGAATAATTACATTTATCATCTAACGGTTTACAGTAGTTCAATGCATCTAGTTAATAACATTATGGACTGTGTATAGATTTCCACCGTGTACTAAATTCTAGCTTATAAAACAGTTCTTAATATTTTCGTCGAATTTGAGTAAAATGTGTGTAATTAGAATTACTTAATTAAATTTAATCTTAAATTGTGTTTAAATTTTTTATTCCAGTAATGTACTTTGAAATTTTAAAAACATATCAACAGCCTTAGATTTTTAGCTTTGAGGGAAGAAAAATTCATCATCTTAATACTTTAGAAACGAAATTAATTGACTGTAAAATTAATGTCTATAGGACATAAAAAAAAAAATCATTAATACTACATAAATAAAAACAACGTCAAATATTTGCAATGACATTACGGAACGCCATAGTTTTCACATTAATGGCCCTTACTTTACATTTATATTTTTTTTTCTCGCTGTTAAGTTATTCGACAACTCGTATTTCGACAATCTTTAACGAAAACACTACTAGACAGTGCTCACTCGAAATCACATTGAATAATATATAAGTGCCTACCATATCTTATTATTATTATATATATATATATATATATATATTTTTAATTTTTTTTGTTATTATTTGCTAGGAAAACCTTTAAAGTTAGTTTTCGTTCCATTAATAATGTTTATTGTTATTATTATTATTATTATTATTATTATTTTTTTAATGTGGGTACATATTATTACGCGTAACGCAGTTTTCGATGAAATGGTTTTTTTCCCCAAGCCCTGGAAAAATACGTATACATAAATTTCCATTTATTTTTGTTTTTTTTTTTGTCATTCGTGATCATACTCATTTGTAAAAATAAATGTCACCTGAATTAAACATTAGTGTCGTAATACTATTTAAATCATTTTTGCGGATATCATATAGTTTGTTTTTCATTTTTAACAAACGATTTGCATTTAATTATCCGATGGCCGAAACCTAATTTGTAAAAGGTTTTATTTAACTAAAAAAATGTATGCACGTATTTAACTTTACACATAAACAAGAACACGTGATACACTATACGCAAATATTACATAATGGCATATGCGTTACCTATAATATATTAATATGTATGTTTTATTTATAAATTACGCCGTAATAATATATAATGAATAATGATTAATGGCATATAAACACATGACATACTTTGATACTTACAAATAAATATCATGATGAATCACTAACTTTTAAATTCTCATGGAAATACCCAGAAATAACGATAAGCCTCTCATTATGGTTAAAAAAATAAATGTTCATAAACACTAACAATAACAAACAATATTCTTGAATATACTCGCAATTGATTACTGAAGTCCCATTCGCTTTGACTACTAACGACTACGACTACCACGTTCCTTGCATAATATATGGTTGCAGGACGCTTGCAATTCTGCCTTTTTTTCATTTACATTTTTAAGTCCTTTATTTCGCTTTCCTTAAAAATACCGCACCACCGCCACCAACTGTGTCACCGCTCTTCTCCGTAAACCGTAACCAATTATACAAATTCTCCGATCGTCTTTAAATGTATAATTCAATTACAAATCATACTAGTAGTTTTAAATATTTTAGTTTTGAAATTGAAATGAAATTTTATTTTGTAGTATTTTATAATATTTTATAATATTAAACTTTTAAACAAAACTTTTTGTTTAGTATTGGCGAAACGTCGCTTTACCGTGTATAATATAATATATTTTGTACGTATAATATTATATATTTTTTAATTCTTAGCTAACTTTTTGATCTTTGTATCAAGGAAAAACTATGTTCATATGTTAATTAATTCAGCTTGATAATTAATGCTACTTGCATGTAACCTGTACTTACTGTTTTTTAAACAATCGGCGATTGATTGGTTGCATTAAATATTTCAATATTCTCAACAGCACTCGACAGAACAATATGTTATATTACTTATCTAGGTACTACGATAATAGTATAAAATATTAATAATATGAATGCGAGAAAAGAAAAAAATATGTGAATTGAAGCTTTGCCATTTGTCGACTACGTAATTGCGCCACTCTAAGACTCTGAGAGAAGGAAGTTAAGTTACAGTCTCCAATTTACTTCAATGAAAAGAAAAAAATATTTACCTATTCAATACTCGTTGTATTGATATTAAGTAGTTTGATGGGGATTATTTTGCGGGCTTTTCTTTCGGTAAATTATCGGTGGACCCCGTAACCGGAACGTCGCCGCTGCCTCCGATAATAATAATAATAATAATAATACTTCCACCCAAAACGACGACGACGACGTAATAATAATATCAAATAATATAATATTACGATTATGTAATATGTTCAGTCTTTGTTCGACTTGGATGTGTGATTTCGGTGAATGGTCAGCTACAAACTCGATCGATTCTCTTCCGAATACATACGGTCCCGGGAAAATAATAAACACACCTTATCTCTGCATCCGTTCTACAATAATATTACATTTCCCGCGCTGATTTCGTTTCAGGGGACTGGAACACTATTATTCTATTATTGTTGTTGTTGATGCTGCTGCTGCACACACACGGCCCACCCCAATCTACACCGACGAGATAATATATTTTTACTGCCAGTCCCATTTTGCGTTATTATTGCGGCGGACGTCTTTTTCGGTGTCGTGTGCTGCATAAGAAATAAGATATAACGCTTCCCTTAACGATTTTTGTTGTTATCGCCACCGATTCATGTAGACGTATCGAGCTCTACGTTGCAGTCATCCGTGTCGTATACGTGAACAAAGTATAATAATATAAGTTTATTAGGTATTTAAAATTTTGGTAAAGTACTGTGAGCCTTTGGATCTTTTACATTTTTATTCCATACTCCCTAAAATATTTTCTTCGTATTATAAAATAAAACATTTTTAAAAAAAATCACTTCTACACATTGATATTTAAAAATAAAACAACATAACTTATGATACATAAGTGACTTTTTTCTATTACGTTGTAATCATAATATTAAATTAAAATATTTTAATAGTTTTTAAAACCCATCAGTAAAAAAAAATAAAGAATGTGTGGTTATCCGGGAAAAAAAATGATGGCATTTGCCATTAATGCCCCCTGTCAGACAGACAATAACCATGGTGTAGTGAATAGACACTCTTCCCCCCTCCCACACGTTTTAGTTCACTAACGCTGTTTTGTATTTCCAATTAAAAATATATATTTTGATTAATAATACTTTTTAAATTTACAATGTGTTGTTATTTTATAATGCCATAATATAATTAATAACTATCTATGACAAACATGTAAAAATATTTAGTTTAAACATTATATCGATTATTATAAGTTATAACAATTCGGCTGCAAAGGCATTAATCGCGATTACTTAGATGATTACGATTATCTGCAATACTTACAATAGATAACAGTTTAATTACTATTGCATTATATTTTGTTAACTAGATTGTTGTAAACATTATAATATAATATTATATTATACACAACAAGCATTTTTAAATTGGGATATTTAATAATTTTACATAGGTACTATGCTCTTTAAATAATTAGAGTAATTTATATTGTTGAAAACGTTTCTTTATTGAACTGGATTAAACTGAAGCAGACAATAACTCTGCAAATAAGACGGCAAAAAATAGTTCAAATATTTATTTAGAATTACATTGTTGACTTTCGCGTCATTTGATAAATAGGTTTAACAAATAAGTTAAAAGTAGTGACTGGAACTTTATACATGTTCTAATGCCCCTAAACGATATTCATTTTTATAGAAATATAACTTTAAATAAATAATTTTACATTTTATATTTTCTTTAATTGAAATCAACAGCGATGTATTTTTATTTGAAAAATCACATTCATATAATATAGTGGCTGAAACAAAATAAACGGACAAAACGTTATTTAATACCGTAAAAATAGCAATAGGTGCTCCCAATATTGGAGCCATAGTGGTATTTAATAATACATAAAATGTATTATCATTTTTTAATCGTCACACAATCACTATAAATCAATTTAACAAAACAATAACCGATGTCAGCAAGTAGTAGGTATCTACCGACTGTTTGTATATTAAGACATTATTTTTTTTTTTTTTACATTAGTCGGTTTACAAAAAAAAATGTTCAGTTTCTTACTAAACTTCGTACGTGACCGGTCCGATTCGTTAGAACACTTATCACATCGCATATTCACATAACGGACGAAGTCCATTCTTAACTGATACAAAAAATACATAGTTGTATATTATAGTCTATACTATAAATCATATGTTAGTGTGAAAACATTATAAATTAGTTTTTCTCTACGTGCAGCCATCATTCTTTCAACCTCAAAAGTTAGTATAATATCTATTATGATAAATACTCGTATTATTATTATAATTTTTTTTTTTTAATAACCCTAAAATGGTTTCGTTTAGGTAACTTTTAATATTTAATACTGATATTTACATTATATTATACTATGAAAACAAAAAAAAACATGCACAAGTTTAACAACTAAAATTAAGTCTATTACCTAAGCATTACATTTTTTAAAAACATCTCTCCATTTAATTCATTTTGTTTACAGGGAATTAAAATCAAATTATAACGAACATTAAACATAATTACGTGGTACCTAATATACTACCTACTTTTTAATGTTGGAAAAAAGATGTATGTATAATTTAAAAGGTAACCATTACATTTTTTCCAAGAAAACTTAATGTGAATATAAATTATTATAAACTAAAATTGCAATTTTTAATGAAGCTACTTGTACATTAAAATGTTTAATGTTGTTTCAAAAAATGTGAATGCGTTTTCACATATTCTGGGATTATAAATTTAGTTATAAAACATCGGTAACGAAATTCTGCTATGAGGACAATTTTTATAAAGTTTTTCTCCCTCTCGACGAGAAATCATCAAAATGAATATTTTTGAATTGATTCAAATCACAAAACATGGAGAAATAAAATATGTATTTTCATTTCTTATATTATCTTTTGAGCGCCAGGGAATTTGAAGTAATATGTTCTTACCTCTATAATATTCATACATAGAAACTAACTTTTCTAAAAGTTGAACAAATAGGTATATGGGTCATAAATATCTACACGCGAGCTTGAAACACTATTCTAAAATAAACTATTGATTACAATCAATATTTCTAGTTGAGATTTCCGTAAAAATTATTTAATAATAATGAGCTATCTATAAATTACTGTTCGAGGTAATATCTTCCGTAAATTTTAAATTAATATCCAGCGTATTATTATTTGCAATCTAAAAAATCATTTAACTAATAATAAAAATTAACGCTATTAAATCGTCCGATGGTCTGCAGATACCACGGCAATCCTTCGAAAACCCTAAAATCGTATACTTTCGTTTAATAATTCAATTATTATACAAATATTCTTCTAGTATATTTTTCTAATTCTTCTCTAATAGTTTGTAGATTATAGTTAATAATACTTTAAAAGTCAAATAAAAGTAGAACATAATCAATTTAGATTAAAAAATATTTATTTTTATTAAAGTATTACCATGGCGTTATATTTAATTGTTGAACGTCCGTTTACATCCATTCCATTAAAATTTAAACGAAACTGAAATGATATTTTAAATAAAATTATCAAAAAATAATAAATTATCCTACATAATTTTATAAGTAAAAATACATGCCTTATATTTTTATATTTACAATATGTATCATGACAATGCAGTATACTGTATACATATTGTGATAGGTACTTCAATAATTTGTAACTGCAGTCAATATATCTTTAACATTTAAATAACAGTATAATACCAATAATACATTAATACCATAATTCAAAAAAAAAAAAATATTTCCAGTACTTAAAATTTTAAATATTTTAGTATTGTACTTTATATGAAATTTACTTTTGAAAAAATTAAGTTATAAATAATAGTAATATCACATTAGGTATATATAGTTACCAAAACTTGATTCATTGGGATTTATACACACACATATATATATTATTATAGATAATTAATTTTCATTAGTTTATTTGCAGAATATTACTAAGAAAATATAAATAATGTACTTTCAGACATTATGGGATTACCAAGCCATTATTTGGTGTCGAATTTCGTTATAGAATATAATCACTTTGTTTTTTAGTGTTATTAGCTTTTTTATTATAATACATATTATTATAAATTTATTATTTATTATTTATAACGTCATAATCAGAAATAAATTTAAAAAAACCATAAATAAAAAAAATAAATAAATTAAACAGTCATGATATTGCCCTACCTTTTTCTCCATTTTTTTTTTATATAGTACGTTTTTAACATCAGAGGATGAAACAATATTTGATAGCTTACGTTCTATACAAACACTCAATTAACAAATACAATTTTAAATGGAAAAAAACCTGAAAAAATAAAATAATAAATAGTAAAAAGGAAAAAAACATAAGGATCAATCTTATCTAATCTTTTAATTTAGTTGTACCACAATATTTTCTTTTTTTTTAAATAAATTATAAATTAAATATACTTAAAGTATATCACAATTTATTAATATCATATTTATAATCAAAACAATTTTATTTAAATTCTTATGATCTTATGATTTGAAAAAAATATTTTACATGAATACTATTAAATATAATAAGTATCTTTAATAGTTAATTTAATTGTTTATTTAGCTTTTTAAAAGTAAAGTAATTTTATTTAAATATTAACTGAATATATTTTTAATATTTAATATTATAAACACATTATGTAATCAAAAAGTCCATAAAATATATTTTTTTATCCTTTATAGTTTAGGTAAATATTTATTCATTAGAACAAAAAAATACTTTTTTATTATTATATTAAGAATTACTTCCCAACGGCATGGCGTCGCAAATTCTAAAAGCTTTCCTTTTCCACATCCTCAACAGTTACCAACAATAATGTAATGTAGATTTAATAAAATTAAAATAAGACCATCAAATATAAATTTCCAACTCAATAATTAAAATGCGCAATTATTTATTTATAAATATTTTCTATATTTATCTAATTTTAATGTATTACAAAGAAAGTACTGCGGGACTACTGAATAACTTATGTGGAAGCTCAGCGTATTAAATTATATTATTATTTTATACACCTATGTATATAAATTTAAAATAAAATTAATAAACTATTTTTTATTGATTATTAAATATAAATATTTAATTAAATTTTTCATTCCCAGTGGTTTGAGTATCTATTAAGTAATCTATTCCTAGCAAGTTAGGTTAACCGCTGTTTATACGGTATTTTTCTAAAAACACTGTTTGGATAAATAAAAAAAAACCTCAAAACGTTTTATGTGGCAACTTTATAGATTGTAAATCGAACACATACCGTACTTTAAAAAGGTATTTTTTGTTTGTTTTTTTTTTTTAGTTTCGCAACAGTATTACCTACTGTGGAGCAGTAAATCAGAACCATTTTTTGGGTAACCACGGGATCTGTTTAAAATCAGTTTCGAACGCAATGACTTATCAAATATAAAACTACTCGCCCCGATAGAAATTCGTCGAATTTTTTAACATTAATTATTTTTAAATGTGCTTTTCTTTTAGAAGAAGGACTTAAAATTAATGCAAATCAAATATATTATTAAATAATAGTTTCTGACAACGTCTTGTAAGTTCTTTTTTTTATTAATAATAATACGCAATTTATTTAGGTTGTTCAATTATTAACTTCGCATTAAACTAATATGGTGACGATTGCTGAAAAATGAAAAGAAAAAATTTTAAGATCCATAAAAAATATCAAACCTAATAATATTATTATTATTTTAGTTCGTGATTTTTATTAAACGATTTAAATGTATTTTAAAATAATAATTTAATAATAACTGTGTTACAGTACCTACTTATGATATTATGATGTTTACTTACTCTTCTAGAACTTGACTTTTTAATAATTTTAATATCCAATAATTGTTCTAATATAGTTTTAAACAAACATAATACAGTATAGTAAAATAAAGTATACATTTATTCAGGTCATCTGTCAAATAAAAATGAAGTAGAAAAGTTAATTTAATGTGCATATAAATCCATAACTAAAATTTTAAATCTAAAGACTATAATATAATATTTTCCTCTAACACGCTACATTAACAAAAACATTACAATACTTGTATAACGATACTAATTTACTGTGCATATATTTACATATTTTAAAGTTTGAATATAGTTAATTCGTTGGTTCTCTATAAGGGTAGTTACTCATATCCAATAATATTCTATGGTTATTATCTATCAAAAACAAATCATTAAGTAAGAGAATTGTGAATATCGTTTATTAAAATGTTTTATTAGAAAATATTTAAAACATATAAAAATTTCATCAACATAATATTCACTTTTATATTATTTTCAGTAAACACATGAAAAATATAAACTGATTATAATACGATTTTACTTATTTTATCCATACAAAAAAATAAAATTTAATATTCCATTAAACAAGAAGGACATTTTTATTGAGTGTACCTAATCAAATTTTAAAATGGATTTATTTAGTAACGCTTTTTTTGTTTACTGTATTTTATATTTGTTTACGTTAACGTTAGGAATAATTAAAACGACAAATTAGGTATTCATAAAAATATATAGTTTAATATTTTAACTGTAAATGAAAAAATCTTAATTTTTCCAATAATATTTGAATAGTTCAATATCAACTACCTGATGAAAATATAATATTTAATCGCGTTACATGCATGTGATACGTATGCGTATTGTTATTAACCCACTGACACGTGGTTCTGGGAATTCGCACATTGAAAACAACTCGAAATTTATATATTAAAAAACATTCGTTGGATGAATATCATTGGGCGTATCGATTTTGAAAATAAATTATTATACATTGACAGCTATATTTTATATCCGTGTAAATAAATATCTAATAAATCCGGTTAAAAAATACATGTATGATATAATATAGGTACCTATACCTATATACATATGGCTAAACGGATATACATTACTTTTATGGTCAAATTACAAACCCGTCATTTTTCCATTTGATAATAAAAATGTTTACAGTCCTTCAACTCCAATAACAATAAAATTTACTCGATCAAACAACCCGATTGATAAAAAAAAAAGAAAAAAAAACACATCAACACATATATCAAACATGTGCATATTTATTACGTGAATAAAAGGAATTATTTATTAAATTTTATTTTATTTTATTTTTTTTAGATCAAATACGGTATAAAAATTGACATTAAATCTTATCTTATTTTTTGATATAAATATACATGTAGAACATATAGGTGCTATAGAGAACAGTACATATTATTACCTTCGAACAAATCTGTGATATATTTTTTTAAACCAACACATTTCGTCCATCACACGCCCACACGCGTAGTCATTGTACTTATAATAACGGTCTAGACAGCTTTATATACTTTTCGAATTATAAATTCTACGTTTTAATAATACATATAATGTATACATAGGTGCCTAAATACAAACGAAACACAACCCAATTCACTGTTTTTACACTGTTAAAATTTTAATCGTACACGGAAATCGCTCATTAATAATATAAGCCTTCAAAATATATTTTACATTGTACACTTGCACCTTTCGCCGTTCGTTTTTAAGTTTTATCTGATACCTTATGATCTATGATAATCAACAGTGTAATATTTTTTATTTCCTTTTTTTTTTTTTATTATTATTATTTCGTTGGGATTCGATTTTTTTTCTTGGCCATGATATTACATCTTCCATTACGGACGATCTTATTAGATAATCTTTTGTCATCAATACTCAAAAAGTCAGCAAACAACATATTTTACTCATCTATTATAATATAGTCAATTTTATTAAAATTAAAGATAAAAATAAATTGGTATATATTAAATAGCACTAAAATAAACATTCAGCGTTTCTTTTAAAAGCAAACATTTGCTATCTCGCAATGTCTTAACTTTTTTGAAATATGTATTTTAAATAATTTTAAGTCATAAGTAGTTAATAAAACACCTTTTTGAAAAAAAATGTATTTATTTTTCATATCTTTTTATTGTTATGATAAATTTTACAAAAATTAAATTTTGGACATTTAGGTAGTTACTAGTTAGTCAGTTAGTTATAAAACTTATAATATACAAAGGTTAGATGAAGTGAACCAGCATTTTTAAGAATACCTGTGCCACAAATCTTAAAATATTTCCCAAAACGTTAAAACTTTTCTTGAGTGCTTATTACCTTTAAAACAATCTATCTATTTTTAAATATTAAACCCAATAAACTATTTCTATTAAGTTCTTATTATACAATAAATATTCATACCTAACTCACACAAACGAAAAGGTGGTATAAAAAAACTTATTATTCAATTATAAAATTAAATATCATTGAAGTAAGAAAATGTATCCAAAATAATGTAATTGAACGATAAATTGTAAGTAGGTATATCAATGTATGTCTAAAATTTTTAATTATTATCTTATTATTACAATTAAATATTCAAAATATAAATTCTTCAAAATATACTATAATATTATTTATTCTAGTGGCGTTTCAAAATAAAGATGGTTATTGTTCCCCTTTGGGCCACCTCGACGGCCATCCATTGAAAATTTACTACCTGCGTGCAATACAAAAGGGTTTCTCAATACAGCTCGGCATAAAATATGAAATAAAATAGGGTTCTTTTCTTGTTTTACTTTACGATCACGCTAAAGATAACCATTTCGTTCTAACAAAGTTTTAGCATGTATACAGCGTGGTACATAAAACATAATATGTGTAATATATTTTGATATTGTGACAGAGTTCTTCCATTTCCAAACTGCACTAAAAATGAACTGCGGACTAAATTAATAAACCTAAAGAGGTAAAAAGTAATTTCTGAGAATTACTTTATTGGAATTTTTTATTTTACATTTTATCACTATTAATTCCAAACTTTGAATTACATCGCTACAACATGGCAATTTATCGTTTGAAAGTAAATGTAACCACGGAGCACGAGACCAGAATTCATTCAAGTTGTTAAATTTTTGTTAGTTATTTAAACGAAACAACAACTAAAACATTATTTCAGTATCCTAAAAAAATTACACGTACACGCACAAAATAAAAAAAACTTTTGTATTCAAATAAATTACACACATTAGATTACAAAATATAGATATTTTTCGGTGTCCGTCTGTAAGTAGGCATAGTTACTATGGTTACCATTTAAAATAAGGTAAACATTATTATTATTAGTACTTATTTTCAATCATTACCGATTCCATCAAGTTTTTATAAAGTGGAGTTATGATTTTTTGGGGTGTGGTAATCAATCCTAATCGGCCGATAAAAAAGTTGCCACTTTTGCTTTCCCATATAGTCCACTATAACTGCAACAATAAGCTATCTCCACCACTTTATTATTATAACTTAAATATTTTTATAACGGTCATAGTAGTATAACAGATCAACTTCACTATAAACCAGCGGTTCTCAAACTATTTTTTTTACGTACCACTTAAGTATATTATCAATCAGTCGCGTACCACTAATAATTAAAAATAGAACGATCCAAATTCCAAATTGTATTATTAAATACATTTATTTTAAACAATAAAGCAGTAAAATACTACAACTACAGTATAATTATTTTTTATTTATTAGTTTTTTAAAAAAAAGATATAAATTAAATAATTGAATGGGTTTATTATACAAAAACGGCCCTCCGCGACCACCATGTAGTCTTTCGCGGACCACTAGTAGTACGGTACCACAGTTTGAGAACCGATGATGATATAGACAATGTAATATTCGAAGTTTGACAGTGAATTTTATTATACAATATAAACCGCAGTATCTCTAAAATTATTACTTTTACCTTATTTAAACATTAAACTTATTTTACAAAATCATAAATTGAAAGTTAGAATGGAAAAATCAATAATAAAGATTTAAAACCTATTTCACAGTTTAATATATTAAACATATATTACGGATAATTACAACGGAAATTTCAGTGCCTGCATTGAATATACGTTATACATTTAAAATGTTTGAATAATGAATTTATGTTTATTATTTATATGCTTTCAAAAACGTACAATATATTATCGTAATAAATAGAGATATTAAGGTGGATAAGCATATTGGCATAAAGAAAAATCTAAAACTTTTTTAGCAAAAAGTTACTTAATCTTTTTTTTATATATTTTACAATACATCTACTAAAGCACAAAAAATAATTAATAATTTTATGATGAAAAAATAATTAATTGATAATGATGAAAGAATGGAGTAAAATTTCACATTATGACGATACTAATCAATACTTATTGAAACAATATATTATAATTTATAACCTAAAGTAAGTTTTATATTTAACGTTTTACTGTGATCTCGTAAATATTATACGTATAAAGTTTTTTTTTTCATTTTTGATTAATTTTTGATTATTTTTTATCTACGTGTTGGTTTTACAAATTATACGTATTGATAAAAATCAACATTACAGTCATAATTTGATTTACCAAAAACTTCTATTGCATAATATGCTACGTGATTTCGCGTTAAATTTTACCTAATAATAGTCTTTGGTTTTTTTTTTTTATCGTTATTGATTGTATGATAACCATTGATGCACATAAACTTATATAACATCAAATATATGTATATATTATATAGCATACATTTTTTTCACAATTTTTGACATAACTACTAAGTTTAAAATGAGAAAATCGATGGTTTGGCAGACATCGCTCTATATATATTTACAAGGCACGTACAAAACGTTTGCGGTGAGCCAGACGTGCAAAGTATGCAAATTACAAGTCAAACTCCCAACGTAAACATAAATTGAAATAAAAGTTTTATTTAGTGATTCCTAATTTCTTAAAAACAGATATAACTTACAACACTCCAAATGTCCAATACAAAGTAAAAATTATTATCTGTCTAGCTCAATAAATATAAAATATATAATGTATGTTATATTTTTATTATATTTTTATTATCATAAATTCATAAGTATCGACTTTACAAAAATATTTTATTCAAAGTTGTATATTAATCATAACATGTTAATCTATCGTATAGTACTGACAAAATTTGACAGTTGAAACATATTTCTTTCAAAGTTATCCAACTTTTGTGATATATTTTCTTATAAACTTATTCGTCATTTGATACTTTAAAAACTTTTCATACATGAAATGCAGATTAAATACATAAATATACTGTGATAAGTATTTTAATTTATAATTAAATTAGGTAATTCAAATTAAAATCAAATACTAAAATTGTTTTATAAGGCTCTATAATAGTTAATATGGATGATTAATCGAAATGAACTACAGTTGTCAATATTATACGTATTCATATAGGTATGTTATATAAAAAAATGTATATTCTTATTATAAGCTATAATTTAATATTTTTCTTTTATATTACAATAGTTAAATGATACCAAAAAGTTACATAAATACTGTAAAATTATACTTGACTGGTTAAGTACTTTATATATTTACAAACAAGTTACTTGGTACACGGTAACTTTGTGAAAAAACAATTTAAAAACTTCATTTTTTTCAAGCTTAGACACAACAAGAATATAATGTGTTAAGTTTAAATTTCAAACACTCTATTTACTATACAGTGCAATTCAGTGTAAACCCCATAGGAATGGCATAATACATAAGGGTCAGAAAACCCAGTGATACAATCTTCAGTAATAAAAATAAAAGATAATATGCCATTGGATTTGAGAGCTCACAGCAAGAAAAAATTAAAAATAAATCGCATCATTCGTATGAACAATTCATCCTTTTAGAAACATTATATTACATTTTCTCAAATCAAGACCACGAAACAAAACTCAATTTTATACCAACAAAAAATAATGTATATATTTTTAAATCATATAATATAACCTATAAAAGTACAATTAATCAATAAAAAAATATCTCCTTCGATACCCCTAAAAGCTTCTTCGTGTATTGTGAAATATTTAAATTTTACGTTGCATAAAAGGTAGACGAGTTCCGTTATTGTCGTTTTTCAACTCCTTCGGGACCTATTGCTAAGAGTAGTAAATCACAATAGTATATATATATTTGATAGATAGCAAACAGTACAAAATTTCTCGTAAACTACAATTTTCACGATTTATTTTGAATATAAACTACATAATATGTTTAATACTTACGAGTATTAACGTGTACAAAATAAAACCCTATGATAATATTTTCAGTAACGCATTTTCAAACAATATTCATCAAGTCCAACTAAACTTAAAATATATTAAATATGTTTATAGCATATAGCTCAAAAAGACTTATTTATGAACATAAAATGTAAATATTATTATAGTTATTAAACTCGAAATCGATTCAATATTTAAAAGCGATTGTAGAGAACCCCACAATGGTCTGTACGCCTTTTTACAAGTCATAAACAGATGGTTATGGGAACAATAAATTACAGAAAGTTTCGATCAAAAGTATTAAGTATTTCCTTTAAGCCATTATAAATCCATATAAACTTGAATTCATTTGACAAATATACATCAAACTATCATCGAACTAAAAAATAAAACTGGCGCTTGTTTTTTTTATATGTTATAGTTTTGTAGTAATATGACCATATAATTTAGGTAGATATGAG
Organism: Rhopalosiphum padi; assembly: GCF_020882245.1. NCBI lineage: Eukaryota > Metazoa > Arthropoda > Insecta > Hemiptera > Aphididae > Rhopalosiphum > Rhopalosiphum padi. The sequence goes on from NC_083598.1 coordinate 37,709,893, forward strand.
TAGGATGATTACCAAGCACACAGCAATATTTTATTTTTCAATCTGATTTTTATGATAACTGTTTAAATAATATGATTTACTATATATTCTATGTGCTTGGTGAGTATATATAATAATTAGTTTGTTTAAAAATGTGTTTTATGATAGTTTTCCTCCGTTGGTAAAATATTATAATTGAATAAGTCAAAAATTAGTTATCATTATTATTTTTATTATTATAATTACTTGTTAAGAAAGTTTAGAACATTTTAGTTATTGTTGCGATCAGCTTGATAAACAATTTAGCTATATAACTCTATGGTTATCGATATAGTTGTGCAGTTGCAGAAACTTGATAAAAACTTTTAAGAAACGTTTTATGTGAATAAAACCTATAATACGTTTCGAATTACGAACCAAAATACATAACCAACATTAGTCATATCGATATGACCGTCTCGAGATGTTGTGACGAACATTTTTCTGTTTAAGACAATAATTAGCACGTTATGACTACCTACAGTTACCAATTTACCATAACATTGTATACAATATGCGTTCCCGAGTCCAAATATGAGTAAAAAAACATTTTTCACGTACCTTTTAGTTGGATATAATTCGGTAAACACACGTCGTATTATCTGTAACGTAATAATACTGTTCCGACACGTACCAATAACACGGGTAAAAAACTCCAAAATAGGTCCAAAATCGTTACAGATATTTTATGCGTAATCGTGTGTCTATTCTGCTGACTTGAATTTAAATATTATTTGTTCTTATTAATTTATGAGTTATTTAAGGTGGTTCAACGACCATTCTCGCGCTCATTTATTTCATTTTTATAATAAATTAGTTAAAACTATGAGTTTTAGAATTTTTAAGTTTACTTAAGATAACCTCAAAATATTATAATCTTACTAAATCGTGCTAACAATATTTTTACCTGATTTTCGTTTTCAATATTTGTATGCTGAAAATAATTGTTAAAACCAATGTCCCAGATAATGTCTATATATAAAATATAAATTAATGGATATTAATAGTTGTTAACTTATTACAGCTATAATAGGTACTCTAACCATTTTTACAAATTAAAAAATTCTAATTAATTATAGAACTAATAACTTTCCAATCATCGTATACCTTCTAAATGTATTATAATGGGCTATTATCCTAAGTACTTAGATTGTAATAACTCAGTAACTACTCATTCAAATTTCAACCTATATAAGAAAAAAGTTCATAAAAGATTAAGTACCTTCTTAACAATTATCAATAAAATTAATGTCATTTAAAAAAATTGTTTTGTATCACCACAAGACTTTCCTTAAATGGTATAAAATTTATCTAAATAGGTACCCATTTATATGGTCTTCAAGTAAATAAACTTAAAAATTTCAAAAATTATAATTTGAATAAATTTATTATTAGAGTAGTCAAGAGAAAAATATGTGATGAGCATGCCTATGGCGAATCACTCTACATATATAAATTACATAGTTAATTACTAATTAGTTTATAATATTATTATAATATAACCATTTTTTTTCGTAAAAGAGTTATTCTCATTAGTGCACATGCAATTATGTATTATTTAAATTTATTTGTGGTAAATATTTATTGTATCTTAAATGTATTTCAATTGTATACCGTGTTGTAAACCGCACTCCTTTGGCGTGTTGAACATATTCCAAACAATTAAATAAATAAATTGAGTCCATAAACTGCAGTCACTACAATAACGTCACGTGGTCTGGTTACAGGTATGGCGACCACCGGCTAGCGATGGTGCCCACGTCGGTATTGGTGTTGTGCGGCCTGCTGTCGGCCGTCTCCGTGGACCCGGCATGGTCCGCCAGCGGTCCGGTCATTCAGCAATGTCCCACGCACGGCGAGATTGCACCGTGTGTGTGCACGGTGAAGAAGAACGGCGGTTTGGACATTCTGTGCGAGTTCACCGATCTGCAGCACATATCCAAGACGATGGCCGTGCTCAAGGGCAAACCGTCGCTGGTCATATTCTACCTGAAGCTCCGGCACAACAACCTTCCCAAGTTGCAGGGTTTCGTGTTCCTAGGCATGGACATCCGGCATCTCACCATACACAACAGCACGCTGGCTGTGGTCGAAGAGTCGTCGCTGAGCTCTATCGGTGAGCATAAAATAACGATGTAGTTGTAAATCACCGGTTTCCGGTTTCCGCACAATTGTTTTGTGAAAAATATCATTTTACCGTAACATATATTTAAATATTATAAATACAAATAAAATAATAATACATCATAATGCAACACGGGTACTCTCCGCCTTTACACACTCCGCAACACGATACCGTAATTTCTGACATTAACAATTTGATCTCCAACTACCCCAAAAATTATCACCTAAACGTGACAATTATTTTTAAAATCCTCCAATATTTCCTTCAATATTCAAATATATTCTTCTTTCCCCACTCTACGCGAGTTGTCTAGTTACCTATAGCAATATTATGGACCACAATTATAATCAAATATAATCATATAAATTTGTATTGTGTCAATAAAACAATCCCGGTTTGGCATGGTCGAGCAAACCGATCCATCCTCTATCGCATCAACTCTCCCGTCGTTTCGTTGTCATAGGTAGATTTTCTACAATAGTTTCTATACAATATGCCCGGTTCTATTTATATTTTATTTTTTCATATTCATTATAAAATTTCACAATTTTTAATTTTAAAGTATACATCTCAACAAAAACCAAACGCATAAATAATATAATAATATACCGTTGGTGTATACGACATAGCAATGCATGAATATACTTCCGGTCTTTCTGAAAATTGTATTATATTATATTAAATTGAATGCGTACTCTAAATTTTACGCAAAACGACTTACAACATCCACACTTTTTTTTCTTTTTGTTTTTAAATTATAACTTAAAACCGAGTTTATATTATAACTTATAACCCCCTGGCACTTGAAAAGCTTACGCCGCGGAACGCGTGGTGATGTTATAATCAATACGCAATGTCAAGCACGAGTCATCGTCAACACTCAAACGTAAAACACACGTCATAATATAATACAATAATATAGTAAGAAATTATTATTGTGAAACAAATTAATAATTAGCAAGCAAATGTTGACGTATATAATTATAATAGACGAACCTATGGTTATATATTTCATTGAATTTCGTATACCAACGATATTATTATTATATAATCAAATCTGTGTAGGTCTTGTATAGTCGATTTTACATTCTGTCGAACTGTTTCGGGAATAGTTTTGAAAAGTTGTACACCTATCAAGTACAAAACACCGTGAAAATGTCGAAAACATCTATGGGTTTTAATACGTCGTCACTTCCGTTTTCAAACAATCTCACATATTCAACCTATAACAAACTTTAAACGAATCTTTATTATTATAGCCACCGTCCATAAAAGCTCTAATAATGATATTTTCAAAAGTATCAAATTTGAGATTATTGACAATAACCTGACAGCATCTTAAATCTCATAAATTGCGTTTGCGCACCTAACTATGAAATATTAAAACAAAGATTTAATTTTTATTATCTTATGATAGTGACCCACTCGATACCTAATAAGAAATATATGGCAGAACGGTACCCACTGCCTACCTTTTTTTATTTTGTGTATTTTGGTACTCGTAGAAATATTAACTACCTATATCAACATTTTATATTTTTAACATATTATATATACATACATAATTATACATAAATACGTTTTTAAAATAACTTTTCTATAATTTAAATTTATCTGTAAAGAACATTCCCAACGGAGCTATAGATTTTTATTATTAGATTGTCACACTTGTAAAAATGTTAATATCTTATACATTTAAAAATAAAAATATTATTATTAAGTTGATCATCTATCGTGTGATTTTTGGACCTTGACATTACAGATTAAGAGTGTTACTTTAAAGTAAATATAAACAAATATTAAAAATCATCGTTAAAAAAAGGCAAAATTAAAAAATATTTTAATCCACGAGGTGTTTTTTGATGTAAATATAAATACAGAGTGTATCCAAAAGGACGTTTTTTTAAAACAGTTGTCATTTTTTTTGTTTTTATGTTCACAACATTGTTCTAATCATTTTTTTAATCTACTATCATTTCGGTTTATTGTTGACTTGTTGTATAATCAATTTTTTACAAGTGTCACTATGGACCGAATGTCAATGGAAACACGTGTATTGGTTGTTAAGACCTTTTACCAATCTAACGAAAGTAGTGAAGACACTGTGCGACGACTTCGCATCTTACTCCGACGAGACGTTACTCCCAATGTGTTATCGATTTGTCGGCTAATAAAAAATTCGAAAAAACTGGTTCAACTATTGATCTCTAAAGCCCTGGTTAGGTTAAGGCGTCCTCATAAAACTCTGCAGAGAGAACTGAGAAAAGTAGTTGTTGTTAATTTTCTTGACCGGACTTCGGCCTGTCAACAAGCTAATGGAGGACAATGGAATAATATTATTTTTCATACATAAACCGGATGTTATACTGAAACTATACATATCTTTTTTTGGACTATTAATTTTTTTTTGCTAATTTATAAAAAGCGTTCTTTTTGGGACACCCTGTGCTTAATGCCTATATTATATTAATTTGTATATTATTTAAAAACAGCCTTAATATAGTATGTAGCTACTAATTACCGAATTTTTATTACAAGTCATAATTTTTTTTTATTAACATAAATAAAATAAAACTGACATTTAGTTATATAATACTATTTATTATTACTTCAATATAGCTCTTTGGTAGATTTTCAGCTATTTTTTTTTTAAATAACCACGTTCGCAACTATGTATAAGGTTTTATATCTGGTATCATGATAATTTTTTTCATCTTTATTCTCATATTAACCTTACTTGAAATATCTGCATATATTTATATTTCTACGTTTATTTATGTCTAAAAGGAAAAGCGCTCACCCAATTAGATCTGTCTCAGAATTCATTAAGCAGCGTACCGACTCCGGCGTTGAAAAGCCTAGATCGATTGCTGATATTTAATTTGAACCATAACAAAATCAGCGCTATCCACGCAAATGCTTTCGAGGGAATGAGCACGCTGGAGATATTGACATTGTACGAAAATAGGCTTACAAACATTGAGGCTAATGCGTTCGCCGGCACAGAGAAGTAATTTCATAGTAGTTTTTTATCTATAGCATTTCATTTATTTATATAATTTAAATCGATCCACAGGAAACTGAAACGATTGAACATTGGAGGTAACGAATTGAGCCGGGTACCAACTGGAGCTCTACAAACAATGGACAACTTAAAGAAATTAGAAATTCAAGAAAACAAGATTACGTCGATTAGCGAAGGCGATTTCATAGGTAATTATTAAAAATTGTTAATCGTTAAAGATTCAGTATTTTTGACTCCTGCATTGGTAATAATAGCACTTGAATACAAATTATATAATACATAATTACTTTTATTTCATAATTTAATATGAAATAATTTTAGTACCCACAAATTTCTCATCAATTATTATAATTTACTGTAAACTTTTGAGCAAAGTGCGGCTTTTATTGAGTTATCAAGTAGATGAAAATGTTAAATAGATTAAATATTAATAGCTAAGAAAATAATTTATTTCATAACACACATGACACATATTAAACCACGTTTGTTAAATTAAAGCATTCGTCATATGACATCCGTCTCTTTTATATGTTTTATTTTTTTATTAAAAATAATTTCAATGCTATTTTTCTTAAAACTCGAGAGTTATTATATTGATGTAAAGGACTTATATCATTTTTTTTTTAAATAATATAGATTTTGTTTAATAAGTATTGCGTTTTTTATTCTGGTCTATAAATCGTTTTTAATTTTACTCTAAATTATTATTAAAATGATTCAGAGATGATATTATTTTAAAAAAATATATAAAATAAAATATATACACATTATAAATTAAAAAAACGACAAATAATAATTAAAATGTAATGTAAAACTTCAAGTCTAAAAAAAATGTTTTCGATAAATTATAAACAATAATAGTAGGTAATAATAATGTTCATTATTAATAATTACGACTTGGTGTTTTAATAAATAATTATCATAAATAAATGTTACAACTGTAATGGCGGTGGCTGTTTTCACTCTTTTAAGGTCCACCTAGTATATTTTACAGCCAAACTCGTAATTGTGGTTGTTAGATCAAAATAATTTTGTCAGAAAAAAATAAACTACTGTTAGATTAGTATATATTAATTCTACATATTTTATCATTTAAGGTTTACAAACATTGGATATGCTGATCCTAGCACACAATTATCTCAAACACATACCTGCCAAAGTATTTCGACATTTACCTCTACTGAATTCGTTAGAGTTGGATGGAAATCAAATATCGAGTATTGACGAAGAGGCTTTTTTCGGTTTGGAAGGTAAGAATATACCTTTTAAAAAAGGTAACAATATGCAAATAATTTTATAATGTATAAAAAAAAAACTAAAACTACAATCAACTTTGTTATACTATTATATTAATATATTATTTTACTACTATTATTATTATTATTATCATATCCAATTTAAAAGATTATGCTATATAATATATAATATATTTTCGGGAATTATGCATCCCTCGAGTTATAAGATGATTGAATTTTCATCGCACAGCTCTCAACCATAAAACATATAAAACGCTCGAGTATAAAAAATATTTAAGTAGTTGTTATTTTAACCGAAACAAAAGATAAAAATGTTTACCATACTTGCAAAAAGCTCAAACATAATTTAATAGAGAGGTATTTCCACAACAACGTGCGACGCGCCTTATCGACATGATCGGCACAATATGTAGTTTCTCGATTAAGATAGTAATTTAGTATTAAAAACAATTATTAATAATACACCTGTAATTGTTAGGTGACATATATTTTTTGTCATCCGTCGAATTTGTTATCGTTGATATTATGTGTATAAATATTAAAATAATATATTGATCTGCCACACACTACTGGAAGTATTTAAATTGCACATTACACTCTGGTTACACTTTAACACGATATATATGCGTATAAAATGAATTCAAATGTACCTTTTAATACGTTGCGATACCGAATAAATCAGACCGGGATTAAGGTCCATTGAATTAATGTTCTTTTGTTACGACGTTTGCATAATCTTTCGGTGGAAGATTTCGAATTTATGCGAAAGGAAATCATATTATAATATTGGTGAATACCTCTACGCGTTTTATTATATAAATGAATAAAGTAAAATATAATATTTAAAACGGTGAAAATAATATAATTGTGGAACGTTAAACAATAACATAAAAAAATACCGTACCGTGGAAATAAAATATATATAAACGAAGAATTTTTAAACGTTTGTTATTAAACTAAGCGGTCGTAAATTTGACCATGAAAAGAGTAATTCGGATCAACATCTATAGTAAGTAATTGCTTTTACAGTATGTAGAAACATTTGTACAAACCTGAAAAATTCCCATAAGAACATTTTCACAGCTCAAACAATGAAGATAATTCGATCAAGAATAAGAAAAACGCACAGCATAGGACAGTTTTTAAGTTGAAAATATTGTACAATATTATATTATATGATATTATGCATGAGTAACATGTCAGGCAAACATTATGACTCTCTTGTTTTAAGCCTCAAGCCATTCATTTTCTTCAAACATTATGACTAACATATTATAAAATATATAAACATACATCGAGTTCAAATGACGGTGCTGCCGAGAAGGTGGCGCAATCTGAAGCTCAAACGCGATTTAAAAACTGTAATTCATCACAAAATATATCACGAGGCTTCCCACCAACACACAAAAACATTCAACAGTCATTTCGCTATTGACAAATTTATCTTTTAACAATTTAAATTTTTTTTGATATTGTCATCAAAAGAGTAAAAAAACAAAAATTTCTAATGAAATAATATAGACATGTTTTTTCATCAATCTATGATTGATCTTGTACTCCCGTTTTAATACCTGCAACCTTTATGTATATTTAATTATGCCAAACCATGCAGTTATCCCAAGTTATTTTTTTTATATAGTTTACATAAAAAGGACTGATTTTTTTATCATTAGTTTTTGGATAACAACAAATTATCAATACGCCCAAGGGTAATAAATTATTTATGAAAACACCAGCGCTAAAAAATATCCCAAGGGCGGGCATGATTTACCCGTCAACTCACCTTTCATATACACCATTAGCGCCAAGAATTTATCATGTAGATAACAGTGGGTTTAAAACGTGATGTATATAAGTTTAGTACAACAAACACTCGAATTCGTAATTTATAATAAGAAACAGTAGATCAGCGTGACTAATTTTAGGTAATTCGAACCACTTTTTCGAACTACACCCGGCAACTAACGAGCACTACTTCTATAATTATATAATTTAATTAGAAACCGAATTACGATAATATTCGAAATGCATATTATAATATCGTCGTCATGCCGACGTGTTATTATACAGGGTAATTATCAAGTATGCTCACCCCAATTTTTTCAATAATGCAATTATTAAAAATCTGATATTTAGAATTTTAAAATAGGTATATGTTTTCATTTACCACCATATTTTCATACCATTCAGATTCTTTTTACTACTTAAGGTGAATTCTCTGGAGATTCAAACTTCTGTTTTTCAAATAAGAATTTTTAGGACTATCCTTTGGTACATATAAACATCCTAATAACTGAAAAACTACGCGATCGATTTTGACTTAGATACATCAAAGTCGTTAAAAAAATGATCCACTAAATAATTATCAGTAAAAAAGAAAGGTTCTTATTTAAAAAAAAAAACAGAAAATTGTTTCACCAGTAGTAAGATCCATTTTTAAACTGTTAATTATTGTTTTTAAGTATATTTTTAAAAAAAACGAAGAAATTTGTTACTAAAAAAAATATGGAGGCGAGCATGCTTGGTGGAATAACCCTGCATATGTATACGTAAATATTATGCATGTAGATATTATAATAATATCAACTGACTTCACGCCATTACAGATATAGGTATAAATGTATAATTGATATAACTCATTAATCGCTAAAACGTTGCACATGAAAGCTGATTTTTTTTTTCACACAATATAATCGAGATCTCAACGCCGTTTGAAAATGTATAGTTGGAGATACCTATACCTACCATATCTACAATACATAACTATAGTTGAAAGCGTTGGACGGGGGGTGGGGAAATAACACTCAAGCCGCAAACGGGGACTTATATATTTATATATATATATATAGAAAAGAAAGGGCAGGAAAAAACGTATAAAAAAAGCTCGTTAAAAATAAATTACGAACTCCGCAAAAACGGATTTACAACGGGCACCGTATTCTCTGTACGGACGTGTCAAAAGCATAAGGGGGAAGGAGAGCTTGTCCGTTTTCGTTCGCTTTTCATTTGCAGCGAGCTCGAACGGTCTGCGTGGGCGAGGAGCGGAGAACAGCGAGTAAGAGATATGTATACGCAGATGTACGACGAGACGAAGGGGTCGGTTGGGGTGATGAAAAGACGGTTGTAGACAGAACGAAGAGACCGAGAATTATAATATAGTTGACGACTATGATATGCACTCGTTTTTAGAGACACGCTTTTGCCGGTATGAAAATGAAATATGATGTCGCGTTCTCAGCATTTCTCTTCCAGCGAAAAATTCAAAACAATTCGTCAACCGTGATGGACACAACCCGCCGCATAAGACTCGACGACGATCGTAGGCCGCGTTTGTTGACACCGAATTTCCGCGCAGCGTTTTCTACGACGATAGTGCTACGGCTCCGTTCAAAGCGTGTGTCATTATATTATACGATACCTGTTTATCATAAAAATGTACGAATAATGCAGCAGTATTTTTTTAAATACCAAACACTTTAGATAAAAAAAAAATCCGTTAATGAAAATTTAAGATTTTCGAAATATACTGAAAACGTAGTTTTATTTTTAATTTATATAATTTTCGGTGTAAAAATAAAACTAGACTAAAATGACATAACTTGGGTCAATCGATTCAATAAAGATATTATTAACATTGGACAATTTTGAAGAGCGAGCTCAATCGCCATAATCAAAATGTTGCTCCAATAACAACAACCGCACTTCCGTTACCGAGATATATATGTCGACGGGTAGGTATATGACTGTTGTGTACTTATTATTATGTCTGAATCGTGACGATATATTCATCGACGCTAATCGAGACCGTCAAATAACGCATAAATACATATAAAACCCGACTATCCGAAATTCAACGGAATCCGAATTTCGTAATCTAACACCATATTATTATAATATTATACGAGCGTATAGTGTCGGCAGTATAATATATTCGGTATGCCTACTACTGCGCGACTCACACAATCACTGCCCTACACATGTGCCGTGTGTCCGTCGATCGATAAAAGTGTAATTATATATCGCCACAGCCTACGGACTGCGCAGGCAGGTATCTCCCATATAATATTATTATAACGGTGGGTTAGCTATGGTTACAGCGTGTGTAAGAGACGCAATAAAACGATGTATTATGTCAGTTTACGACTAGCTATTATCAGTTGGCGCACGTGTAGGCACATTAATGCGTATACCTATGTAGGTATCTACGTGTGTGTGCGCGCGTTTTAGTTCATGTTGACTTAACGACGGACCATAAACTTTTCCCGGAGGGATGCATTTGTCCTCGGAACCCGATTCCCATTTGAAACTCGAAAACTACTTACCCACGTCGACTTTAACACTAGATATCACCAGCAATTATCTGCAAAGAGACGTTTTTCTGAGCAATCGCTGTAATAATTCGTGTTGGTTGTGCTTTCAAATGGCAATTCAAACTTTTTTCTAAAAATATTTCTGAAAACGGTATCCCGAACGAAAAAATATCTCTCGAATGTTACACGAATTCGACGTTCTTATAGTACTATAATATAATATATATCACCGCCATAACCTTTCCGAACATTCGAACGGATTATTTATTTTACAGGTATTATAATAACTACACAATATTCTTAAAAAGGCATCGTGATTATACTGTATTCGTATAGGATAATTCGTTGTTTTTAAACATCGTATAATCGTATTTTTTAACGATATTATTTTAAAAATATTCAAGTCGCTATCTGTTACTTGATTAATTGTCTATTTTGAAATTAAAGCTAGTCAATAACTGAATCTTAAATCAAATTACAATATAATAATTTTACAATTTAGTGTAGAAGACTCTTTTTCCGTTATACAATTGCGGCGATTGATAAATCATCGTAATAACCCTTAACGATTTTGGGAATTTTTTTTAAATAAACAAATGAGAACGAATAATTCATTAAAATACACAACTTGCATCATGATACGCTGCACGCCGCCGGACACACTACCAGTACCCACCCACCTATATAATATGGCCATATAAATTATGCGTGTATGGTTGTTCTTTTTTTTTGTTTTTTAAACTGTACTTTGCATATTCATACAGTTTTATCCTCCGGCATTAAATCACAATGAACTACTGCGCATATGACATAGGTACCTATCCCTCGGCCTGGTCGTAGACGACTTACACACCGCCGAGTGTATAATATAATATCATATTATTATGATGTAGCGCCGAACACGCATCAACGGCGCAACGCGCGTACACCACCCGTAAAATGCATAAGACTACTCGATTTTGGGATGAATACGTAATCAAAGGCCAACGCAAGCTCTTACAGTTTTCGTCTCGACACGAATTAGGTAAAGCGTAAATAGTAATTTATATTTATAAAGCTCACGTGTGTAACTAAATCAAAAATTGTAGAATTGCGCAACGTACCGGGCGCTATTCGTTTCTCTCCCGACGAGAATTCACCACCTCGGGCAATAATTCACACTTGTTGTTTGGACCGCGGCACTGCTGGTATCGCGAATTTATATTCGTTGGATGTGGCAAGCTATCGAATTCCAAGATGTATTGGACAGCCTCCGAACCCTGTACGGGGGGAGTGAATGATTTATGAGCATTACGCCCGAATCACGTCTGGCGGTCGTGCGCCCCCGGCTGGTGCAGCGAAACGGACACTATATTTTATTGGCTGAAGGCGAATCTACAGTCTCAGCCGTGTACCGTTGGGCAGAATGCGATCGGAGCAAGTGCTGACGATGATTTTCATTGTTAATCGTTATTAAATGCATATACCGTGTTTATCTGTTAAGCTACATAAGACACTGTTGATGATATGATAATATGTTACAATAAAAATGAAATTTTTTTATAAGCAATTTGTAATTTTTTTTTTTTAGATCTAGACTATTAAATATTCGATTTAAAATTCCAAAAACGAGAATTCTATTAAACTAATTACCTATTAAAAAAAAAAAAAATGGCAGTGAGAATGCTTAGTAAATCGTTTTATAATACATATAATTTTAAATAACTCAATTTTAACAGAACTTAGACCAGAATAAAATGAAACAAAATAAGAATAACTACTACTTTTTTAAAATTACAAAATACTATATTATAATAATAATCATATTTTTTTTTAAATAATATATACTATAATACGCATTTACCAAGACGCAATGATTAATAAAAAAAAAAAACGCAAAAGTTACAAATAAGAATGGTATGTTGACATTACATTATTATTTATTACATTAAAATAAAAAAAAAACAATTCCAAAAATCAAACTTTTAAAAATCAACAATAGAATTTAATTTACAAAGAAAAACAGAAACAAATGAAAAATTAATTTATGTCCGAACTGCGTACAATAAACACGCTTACATACCCATGTATCAGTAGGTAGTTCTACACGAACGTTTTATAATAGATAAATAAAATATACACGTTTTAAAAATGATGTGAAAAAATGTTGCAATAATGAATTATTGAGCATTTGACTTGATGAACAATAATTATTTCATTGTGCTTTAAATATTGATTTTGTATGCTTTTAAATGGAAAGCTATTTTTGTTCATATTTACCGAAACTTTATTCGAAAGTCGTGAAACGCACTTACGTCGTGCAAATGAAAAAAATTAACGTTTAACGATTTCGTGTAATACGCGTATGTGAAAAATAAAACTTAATTAATGTACACCGATTAATAAACGCTAAAATGGATATCGAAATAGTTTGTAAACATAATACAATATTGATTTAACAACTTTTAAAGAATATTATGATACGAGTATAACGAACATATTGCAGTATAACAACAATAATAGGAGCGAAAAAATAACAATAATTATTGTTTGTAAAGCTGGTAGTCGTGTCTCCATCACAGACTACCCATTACGAACATAATTGTTCCGCATAAATTATGGAAGCTTTATTATGTTATAATATTTTATTCTTAATACTCACCAGTTCTGTTTGATCAGTGGCGTATAATGTATTATCATGCATGCCGTATTTTTTTCAATAATTCCCTTGGTGAGAGAGATTTATTATTGATAATTTCGATTTTTGTACTCGTCTTTGCCGAAACCACACGTAATTAATAATATTAATAATAATCAATTTTAATTATTTAGATATTTTAATTGTACTTAATATTAATTAAAACGTTAACTAACTTACGTTGAGTAGGTACATGTTATTTTAAAATAACAAATAAACGAATTTCAATAAACTAAAATTTAATTAAAATTTAAACATTTTTTTTTTAAATTAATTTTACACAAATTATTCAAAATGTAAAAATTTTTTTTATTTAATGAAAAACTATTATAACATTTTATATGAAATTATAAAGTCTTAGAAAATCCTTTATAGTGGCTGTACTTGACGATAAAACATGTCAATATTGTCGGATAAATATAAAGCTATATCTTTTTGAAGTATACTCTCTTTAAGAATAGTTTTAAAGTTTCTCAATTTTAAATAACGTTTTCATTGGTCTTTATAAACAATGAAGAACATTTACCTAAGAAAACCATTTAAGATTGTAAAAAATCATGATGATAAAGTAAATAGAAAAAACATTTATTTCTATTCTCTATACTGTAAAAGATGTTAAAATAAAAACACGATAAACGTGATTCTTTGCGTAATTCAAACGATCAGATAGACATCTTGATTCAGCCCCATTTTCCCTCTATAACAATATATTTATTCAAATTCTGATATTTTTAATTTTTAAATATACTTGAGAAACATAATCTTAAATACTTAGATCTTTTAAACCATTGAATGAGTATTTTATACAACCTTTTTATTTTCAAATTTGAATTTTTGTTACAAATTGTTAAGTAGATGGATTTTTTACACATTTATACATCAATTAGTGTTTGAAAATTTCACGAAATATTTCAAATGCGTGAAATATTTCAGTATTATAACTGAGCACTGGATAAATGTTGGTAAACTAATGACTAATAATGATTGATATTATAATTTATGATAAATCAGTACCTAAATATTAAATTTGTATACCTACACTAATACGTACCTACTATACACTACATCATCATAGTTATAATTTTATAATAATAAACCGTGTGTCCGTGTACATTTACTTGTTATACATAATTATAAATTTATAAACGTATACCTAAATTACAACGTTTAGATTACGATAATAAAGCATTGACCGTCAATAACAGTATAATAAAAATATTACACTTATGTTTATGTCTTGATAATAGTACCATGATACATGATACATTGTTTGTCAACGTCGTCGACAATAAGTCATTTCCTAGGAAAAAAACCAAGTTTCGCTATAATACTATAAATAGTCGAAAATAAGACCCAATATAGTATAAATATATCAACCACGGTACGCATTTCAATGATTTTACTTAAAACTTTTAGATTATATAATTGATAAACAACCATCATTAATATTTATAGAAAAAATTTCAATACTTCACGTTTTTGTGAAATATTTCAGCATATTATAGTGAAATATTTCACAAGAAATATTTCATACTTCAAACACTAACATCAATAAAAAAAAATTTGATGAGTAGTGTCTATACTTTGAGTTCTTAGGATATAATGATCCACAGAAATAATTTTACATAAAATCTAAGATTCAATATTTAGTTTTGTAGGTTCATATAATATTATGTTCGTAAACTACTTACAAACTAATTAATAAAATTTATTATAAATTTCATATCTTCAAAACACCCATATCAACATAGACTATTACAGCACTATCCTTAGTAATATAAGTTTAATAGCACAAAATATGACCTAATCAAATTTTTATTTAGGATTAAGATGCATTTAACTATTCAACAATTTCTTCTTCATAATAGGATGTCAGCGAACTATTTTTTTTCTTTTTCTGATACACAAGCAATGTACACAAAAAAGCATTCATGTAAAACTTTTTTTTATGGTTTTTGAGTAATTTGGACGTAAAATTACCCCTCATAAAAATAACATTTTGTTTAAATATTTTCTCAAAAACATATATATCTATTTAAATTTAGAAAAATTTATTTTTAGTAAATAAAACATAAAACAGATATGTTAAAATAATATTCTAGATAATTTTTGTTATGGTTAATTTCACTTTAAGATTAATCAAAAATTGTAAAAACTACAATAACTACTTTTTCTTGAATGCATTTTATCTATATAATGTACTTGTATTAAAGGGACAATAAATAGTGTGCCAACATCATCTTCACAGTTTACAATACATAAGTGTGGTTCTTACTTGAAAAAAAAATTGTATCGCTACAGAACACTTGAAATTGCATAAAAAATCTAAGTATTTGAAAATATGACGCTTAAATATACTTAAAAATTCAAAAATCAGAACTAGAATAAATTTATTAGTAAATGGAAAATGAATACTTATTGAATTCCCTCGTATACTTATATAAGTGATACGACTTTTTCATAGTTTATATAGAATATATCTTTTACCTAACAAAGATAAATCCTAATTTACTCGTACTTTGCTATAAGAATTCATAATTATTAAAGGAAAAATAAAGGTTGAATCGCCGTGTATATTAGGTATAATAATTAACCTAACCTTATGTAAATAATAATTAATATACTTCTTTCGCAATATGGATGTATAAAAGACTGCTAAAATTATATTTTAAAAAAATAATCGTAAATTCTATTAACATTGATCAATGGTAGTTTAGTATATTATATAATACAATAAATACTTTCTCAATTAACATCGTAAGTACCTATAGCTAATTTGTATAATTGATTGTAATTTATATTTAATGTTTTTTGTTACTATTGTTATTAGTTGAAGCACTCTGCAGTTAATAAATTGATTTAAAGCCCTAAAATGAATGTAGATTACATTGTACATAAGAATGACAATAATACTTAAAAATAATACAATTTCAAAAATAAAAACAATGCGTCATTCGGTTATTATTATTCACGCTAAATGTTTTTGTAATTTTTTATACAATCTATGCATATTATAATAAGCTCCGCATACATTTTTAACAAACAATTATTTAAATTTGTCTCAAATGTTTACCAAATATAACACAATTTATTTAGTTTAAATTTGCAAATCGTGATTATGTATTCAAAATAACATCGAATAAGGTTGGTAAAAAAAAAAAATAATAATACTGATAATCATATTATTTAATATGAACACTGTATTTAAAAATAAATATTTTAAATCGTTTTTATTAAATCGCTTTTTTTTACATTTTTTATATACTGTTCGTTCCAAAATAAAATTGTACATAAAGGTTATGATATAATAATATTTCATTATTGTGGAAAATTTGTCAAAAAAAAAAAAATCGACAGAATTGCTTAAATTCGATCATTCAAAAATACATTAGAATTCACTATAAATATTTAAATGTAAATACTACTAAGTAATTAATGTTTTACGGGAAAGGTTCTATTATAGCAGTAGACAAAATACATCCATTAATCATAGCTTTTCTATTAAAATATCTTGATTTTAATTTCCGGAGTGATCCGAGGATGATATTGGTTTTACAATAACGCATCCTTTTTCCCGGACAAAATCTTTTAGGACGATAAAAAGTTTACAAGGATATCGATGTTATGTCAATTACAAATGGACACAGATTGCACTTTAGTGTTGCATTTTGGACTATTCTACAGAGTAAGAAAATCTGATAGTAGAAAATACACAGAATTATATGTACTTGGCAAATAAAGAAATATTAAAAAAAATTATGCCATTTTTGCTGACTGTTTTTTGGACGCATAATTGTCAACAATATTTAAATTATATTTACAATCAAACGAGTCTAGGTTAATACAATTTTAATTGAATAGATATTTATTTTTATTTTAATTCATAAAATAAATTATAGTCATAGCTATAAAATAAATTAAACCGAAAATTGTGAGCCTTTATTGTAACGTTTAAACACTGACGGTTGTTAGTATTACAAAGTTGACCGTTCAATTTATTTCTAGGGTCCTGAAATTGAACAATGAACAAATGATATAGAAGGTTTTATGGCTCTATTCCAAACGCTATATATACCAAATTCCACGATGTAATAGTTTTTTCTGTGATACTTTGTGAAAAACATGTTTTAAAATGCTTATCAAGCTAAAAAAAACTGATATGTTTATGGTTTTTTTTCAAATTGCATGTTCTTATACAAGGTAAATGTAACCGATGCTCTTCTTCTTTAAAACCTGATTCAGATAATCAACTACAAAATCAACAATATCTACCTTCAATTACATTATTAAATATAAAACGAAAGTTAGTTCATATATTTTTCTTCAACTTACGTATAATTATTTTTCAACAATAATATTTAGTATACATTTTAAAAATATAAAATCTTAACACAAATATTGGAATTTTATAGTAAATTATCTAAAAATATAATATAAAAAAGTACAGTTAGTATTTAAATTTTAAATAAAAAATTATGATGTATAATAATTTTGTTTATTTCACTGAAATAATGCAACACACCAAAATGAAACATTAGAAATGATAATAATAAACAAAATTAATATAATTGCGTATGCCACATACAGAAGCGTCGAGCACAGTATACCCAGAAGTCTAATTATATTATGTACCTTGTGCAATTTATGTACAATTATAATCTCGGGATTTTTTTTAAACACTAATCCATATTATGAAAAAGAAATATAAACTCATTAAATTATTATAAAAAAATAATTTGATTGCAATTAAAACATCTAAAATGAATTTTAAATACCTCAATAATTTACTTCACTGTGTAAAAATTTATATATTTTCTTCTTTCAGAAAATCTTCAATATTTAAGATTGGGTGACAACAACTTGCATACAATACCAAGCGAATCGCTCCGTCGTTTGCACAGACTTCGACACTTGGACCTTAAAGCAAACAACATATCACATATTGCTGAAGATGCTTTCACAGGTTTTGGCGATTCAATCACATTTTTGAATTTACAAAAAAATGAGTAAGTCGTAAAGATCCCAGTATATTTTATTTCACAAAATCTATTGAATATTAATGCTGATTATTTTTGTTTAGCATTAAAACGTTACCGATGATGGCATTCGAGAATTTGAATTCCTTGGAAATATTAAACCTACAAAACAACAAACTAACGCGAGTGCCGGAAGAAGCGCTCGAGGCAATCGTAGACACCGCAACTGTTATTGATATTATGGGTAAGTCGACGGATATGCAACCAACCCTCATCCCCGACCCACCCACTCACCTCTCAAAAGAGTCCCTCGCAAAATACAAAACATATAATAATAAATATGAATTGTAAATATACTGACAAATAAATGGGTTTTGTTTTCGAAAATCATTTAAAGTTTTTTTCGTCCACGCAAACGCCGCGTTTTTATATACAGACTTCAATTATTATAAAATATGAATGTCGGTGGTGAACTACAACACTTTTCTCACCTTCTGTCAATTGAAAACATGGCGTGAAAGAAAAAGATATTTATTTTTATTAAAGATTAAACTTTGATACATAAATACACTGTTTTGTAAGAGAAATAACATATAACATATAATTAGGTGATTCAATTGTTTTACTATTGGTGCTTAATAATATTTAATACTTTTTTTTTAATCAGTTAGAAGGTACAACTTTTCGACAATTTTGTTGTTAATAAATGTTTAATAAAACCACCTTAGACTTACATTATGATAATTTTCAAACTGCTGTAGATGTTCAATTTTTTAAAATTATAATATGTAAATATCATTCACCCTGTTCAAAGACAATCATAATGATGTGATTGATGTATTGTAGCTGCGAGATAAAAATTTCTTGAGGAATGTTTTTTATTCTTTTATTCTAATGAGAGATTGGACTTTTATGCAGCACCGAAGACCAAACGTTTTTCTGATGTGGTTGAAAATGTTTTTGATTGTCAGATAGGTATAATAAACAATCAAAAAATTATAATTTTTTTTAAAAAAAATCACTTAATATTATATTTTAAGTAAATATACCTATGTAAAGTGTATGCGTATTCCATAAATAAAACATAATTTTAAATATTTTTTTACTACGATAAATAGTTAAAACTGTAATAAATAGTAATACATCCCATACTATTCATATCTTGTATAATTATTAATTATGTATTAAATTGTGGTCATAAACTTGATCAATTGTCTAAAACATATATTTTTTGCTATTTTAAGTAGAGTAAATAGGTATATTATAAGTAGGTAATTATAATAATATAATGTAAACATAAGGTAGGGAAGGTAGTTTTTAAAAATATTAACATCTTCATTGGTTTAACATAATTTGTTCACTTTATGATTTAGGTACACAACTACTAATTATATAAATAAAATCTACTATAAACAATTGTAAACACCTATCAATGTTATTCAGTCACGAAACAACTGTTTCGTTTAACTGCCCATAGTACCACCACAGAATTATCCAATTTCTCAAAAAAGGATCTCAATGATATAAGTAATGTTTTATATTATGTAATACGTAAGCACCTATATTATATTATTTACCCAGAAAAAATATAAATTTTGAAAGATAAAAAATACCATTCCGAGAAATAAACTACACCTAAAAAAAAAAAAATAAAAATCGAAAAAAACACCAAACATAACGCAATATTAATGACCACTAAAATGGACATTATTTCGAGCAACTACCGGATTGTGACGTTCCAGACGATTGGGTTGGATAAAAACGACCCTTTTGTAAATGTTAGGTATACCTGAATCCCAAAAGTTTAATGTTTTATTTATTTTTCTTCGCCTCCTCAGATAACCCGCTGATTTGTGACTGTGACCTGCGCTGGTACAGGGATTGGCTGAAAGAGTTACGTCACCGGGACGACGACGACATCATCCAGAGGAAACACATACTCTGCCTGATGGAAGAAGAACACAGGTATATTGTTTGTTATTTGTAAAATGTTATAACATTATAATAATATGTATTAAGTATTTACACTCAAACAATTTCGGGGCAAGTGCACACGTTAAATCGGAAACCCATAAGTGTAATTTCGCTAAAATTTAGGGGGTGCAACGTGCAAAAACTAATCAGTAAAGTTACAAACTCTCTACAAAATCTAAGTTATCTAGTGAATTTAATTTTATAAATAATTAGTGAATACTGTAATTTATTACATTGATATAATAATAAATTTATTTAGGTAATTAAGAGGGTGCAAAATGATAGTATTGCAACAGTGTAAAAATTCCAGGGGGTGAAAGTGCACCTTTTTGCACCCTCGAGATTACGCTCGTATGAAACACAATAACTATATAAATAAAAAGCGTCGAAATAGGTCCACTGATGTAATTATTATGCATTTTCGAAACCTTATCCGCATCTAGATGGAATTCAACAAAAACTAAGAAATATCACTAAACTAGCAGAGTTTTATTATATTATGTGCTTTAATAATTAACTAACCTGGTTAAACTGACTCTTATTACCCGACAACCAACTTCTATACACAACTATTCCAGGGAATCTCAAAATAAGGCTAAAATGACAATGATATCGTAACCTGCTTGTTAAAAAAAAAATGTAGATCATTATAAAATGTATAAATGCAATAGGTATAATAGTTCATATTTCATTGCAAAGTACTTATTTCTACTAAGAGACCTCTTCAATCAATTATTTCCATATTAATATTTATTTTATCAATAATTAAGCTAACAAGCTATAACTGTTCAGTAGCCTGCTTTCTGCAGAATTGTTCATTAGAACCTCCATAGCAGATGGTCTAAATCATAAATTATGTTTAAAAAAAAATGAGTCTACAATTTCTATACCAGACATCCATACAATTGAAACTACGTTTTGGAAATGTCATGATAGTGGAGTTTGTATTTTTTTAAATGAAAATTACATGTAAAAACAATTTTGAGCGAAGTGAGTGCGATAATGTATATTCACAAGTAGGATTTTTAGTCATACTTAGATATTTTTTTCGGAAACATGGCCTTTAAAATTAAGGAACACAAAACATGTTGATACCACCATGGCGTTTCTATGTTATTATTGTTATCTACAATAGAGAATTTCACCGTTATTTCTAGAAAGCGTTTATAATATATAATATTAGTCTCAGACTTTATTAGTCTTATTATAATAGTGACAGAATTTAATAAAAATAAATAATATAAACTAAAAAACTTTTTACGAATTTCAAATTATATTAAACACTAAATAAAAAATGTATACCTATTCGGCTATATATGTTAGTTTTTAATAGGTAAAATATGATTACCTATTGCATGACACTCTAAGATCTTGTAAATTAAAATTAAAATCATTTAATAAACAAAGTCGTAAATGTATAAGATGAATAATAATTATTCTATAATCTTTTTATTAATATCATATTCGTTAATGATTATAAGCCAAATGTATCCAACTTATTTCAACTTATTTATATAAAAACACAATGAAAAAAGACAGTATTCAAATGGAATATGACATATAGTCACTAATAAAGCATATTCAATTTATACCTACAAAACTAAAAGGCCAACACAATACAATATATCCAACTATATAAAAAAATATTATTATGTCTTAAATTTTTATACTTGATTCCTTTTGAATTATTACAATTATAAATTTTTATTAAAAACAGACGAGTATAAATTATGAATAATTAGTTAAACAACATTAAATATATTTAAAACTGACAATTTTAATTTGTTTTGAATATTTGCATTAAAATTGCCTATATCAGATCTCTTAGAATGAAGATGTGTAGGCCTTAACGGCTTAACAGAAATTTTTTCATTCATTTAAAACTTATAACGAATAATAAATTATCTCCTTCTTCATAATTTACATTTCATTTGTATATTGAATAAAAAATGCGTTTCCTATGAATTTTGGGAAATGGATTTCCAATTTGGTCTTAATTACTACACTTACATATTTTATTTTAACGTTATTTAAAATGTGTATGATGTAAACAATTTACCTATACAATATTTTAACTAGGAATGGCATGCATGGAAAGTACATGATAATATTTTTTTCAAAATTTCTCACCAACAAATGTAATAAAAATAGATGTGATGGAAGAAATCCGAAAATAACCATAACATTAGCATAAAAAGTCTATAAGTTATAAAATCAGAAACAAAATCGTGTTGTTCTTTGATATAATGATTTTCCACTCTTTTGAATGGTAATTTATTCAGAAATAAAACAAAAATAAGCACACAAATGCTAATGTGCCTTATTGTTAATAATATTTTTTAAATGATTATACTACACATACAGTGTATATAATACACATGTTAACGTAAAACAAACTTTATTAACTTTAAATCACTTTGAGCTTTTATCATAGTTTATTACATAGGTACTATACAATATAGAAGTTTGTTATTATTTAACAATTTTACACCATACCAGAAAAGTGTTGGTTCGTTGCCTGTAGGTATCTATAATGCGTTATAAACCGTTATTTGAAACACTATATAAATGATCTAAAGAATTTTAATTAACTTTCCAGTTCAGTTTATATAAATCATAAACTATATGAACTTTGTAAATTAATTTTTCTACCTTTTCTTTTTTATTTCAGAAAAATTTTAGTTCCATGAAAGCTGTTTATCGGATACTTGTTTTGCTTTGCTTGTCTCGTAAAGTAGTATAGTATCTATACTTTAATATAACATATAGGTTGTAGTATTAAATTTGACAAGAGTGAAAAATCCTTAAATCAACTTATTAAAAATTGATTCTGATCATTGGATCTTGACCAAATCTACATCCACTGACATATTATTACCGATTCGTTGGTAGGTGTTCCTTGCACATAAATACATTATTGAAAAATCGATATATGAACTCTCACCCAAGTACACATGAATAACACACGATATATATATTATATATATATATATATATATATATATTGTGTTCCAGATCGCCAATTAAACATCAGTTTCGTATCGTTGCATACTTGTACCTTTCTGTATATAATAATATATGCTATAAAATATTCGTGCACATACATAATAAATACTGACGTGGATAAAATTTGGAAATACATATTTTTGATATCCTCACCATATTTTTTATTTGATACCAAAAGCGTAGAAACACGTGATAATTACAATGCAATAACATTTTCCAAAAAAAGGTTTGAAAACTTTATTATTGGATGCGGAACGTACGTTTATACTATTGAATATATTATAATTTATATGGTTCACATCATAATACGCCATCCATGTATTACAGACGTTATTATTTTATATAAACTGTAGTGTTTACTCGACTTTACGTTTTTAATTTCGTACATAAATCAAGTGATAGTAGCGATGATGATGAATAATAATGTATCGTTGTTTGTATTGTGTTTTCAGGGAGTTCAGTGTCTTGAATTTGCCAGTGGAAAGAATGAACTGCGTGGGCAAAAAATACTCGTCGTCAGCCAACGGGATCGGCGAAACTAGAGTCCTGTCCCGCATCCTGATAGTTGTCGTCTTTGCCCTACACCAATTCAAATAAGCACACTAACCCGCACACACACACACACACACACACACACACACACACACACACACACACACATACACACAAACACACACACACACACACGCGCTTACACTCTGCAAATGCACACGAGCTATCTAATATAAAAGCCATAATCATATATATATATATATACACATGTATGTATGTATATATAGATATATTATGATATTATTTATTATAGCATACGCCTACAAAACCACCCGAACTCTCAACTCGCGTTGATATTAAATAAACGTTTCGTATGTGCCAGTGTGCACTGTGCAGGTACAATGCCTATGGTTCAAACCCGGCTATATAAATATTATTAGATATTAAGACCGGTAACTATAGTATGGTAGGTGATAACTCATTACCATTTGCTATAATATGTGTAGAATATCTCAACTACAGAAAACAATCGAAAGGAGAGCGTCAGAATTCGCGGTGTTTAGACTTGCTTTCGCCGCATGATATTATTGTTTTGTGTTCTTATATTTATTTATTGTTCTCCGTCATTTAAAAAAAATAAAACAAAATAAAAACGAAACGACGCACCCCGACGACAACTGTCATTATTGATGCGAATCACTGTTGCGATACGATATCCTTCATATCAATATCGAACCAACACGACAAGGCGGTCGTACAATACGATTTCAATGTGCCGACTACGATTTCGGTCTACACAATATTATAATATCACCTACACTCACGTGTTTGTATATTTTTTATTTTTTTTTTTTTTTTATGTATATTTTTCGTTTATCGTTCTCTCAATTTGGCCGACGAACGTTGGACCTTTTGCCGACAACATATCAACCACATATCATCCGTATCGTATTTAAGTATATAATATATTTTATAGGTAATAATAATTTAATCATAGCAATAATATTATATTTTGTCGTAGCCTCACAGAAAACGTGTAGCGCGACTCTTAGATACGCATGTGCTATTTATAGAGTTCAATGCAGTTTTACGTGCTTTTTTTTCACCGGAAACATTATACGCTTTTAAAATATCTACCCCCGTGCGTGTCGTAAATAATTTAATAATTTATATTTTAATGTCGCTGTGTAGAGTGGAGTGGACAACGCAAGCGTGCACCACTCGGACACCACTCGGTGGTTGTCGTGTAGATAATATAATAGTACATGTAGAGGTAGGTACAACGATTAGGACACGCTCCGGGAATTCATCGATCGTTTTCGACGATGACAGTGACGTCGAATACATTATACGGCAGCGTATAGCACTATAGTAATTATTTTTAATTTAAAACTATTGCCGTGAAAAAAACCCATCCAACAAACCCAGAACACGAAACCTTGAACTTAATCGTTAGGTTTTTTTTTTGTTGTTTTTTTATCATTATAATATTATTGTCATTTGTCAAATTGTACGGCGCTACACAATATAACACGCGTGCATGTACCACCAGCTACTTGTTGTCTGTCCATATTATCTTTGGGCTGTTGCCCTGTTGGTTTACGAACGGCATATTTAAACGTCCGCGGTGATTAAAATCGCCCGCAAGCCATCAGTGAAAATTCGACGTTTTCGCCGTATAGGATAACAACCCAACATAACATCTATTGCCACTAGATACTACGACAAAGTGGGCAGCCCATAGAGGCATAGACCCTTATTCCCTTATAATAGACAGGAAATTTGAATTTGAATGAAAACAGCATTACCATCGCGACATTCGTAGAAACATATTCGCAATGATGAAGCCCGCATTGACTACAGATGTGCTAATTTTATAATATAATATAATATTCTAATACCTAACCGTTAAGTCACACTTTTTTCTAGTACTAATTTTATTTTTGAATTTTCAACATTCTTTTATCTGAACGTATGTATGTATTTATTATTATAATTGATACAAGACGTTAATCCTTATGGTTGGGTGAATAATGTTTTATCCAATGTATGAAGAATCCACATAATATATTTAATACTAGTATTAAAAACAAGTATATAAACATCTCTTTTGACACATCAAAAATACATTTGTAACCCACGTTTAATTTATAAATTAAATTCAAAATTAATTATTCGAGCATTCGAACCATTCGCCATCTATTTTTCCACGTCCGGCGTACAATCACTTCTTGTCTATAATTAGCATAAGGTATTAAGCGGTCTTTATGGCAGTCTTATTAGACGTATAAATAGGTAATCAAAATGACTGGTCGGCGAGCATTTGGCGTATTAGGTACTGCACCGTGCACTGCGTTGCACATAAATATATCATAATTAATAATTAGGTATACATGATATACAATATTGTTCAACCTGTAGGTATACCCCTCCGCTACATTTTATGCACGTGATATATTCCGATTTATATTTTTATTTGATTTTCTGTTTTTCTTATAGTGTCTTCATATTATAAGTATCTAGTATTTACTATATTATATCATGCACGTATAAAGATGAGATTTAATGCGCTATATAATAATACATGAATATGAAAACTATTAACCATATACGATTTTAAATTTAGAAATTTTGTAGATGAGGTTACTATAGCTGAACAAAAAATTGATTTTAAGTCATTATATAGTTATTAGATATACTTGTAGGAATGTTTGAAGTTTGAAGAGTGTTATTTACATATTATACGATTGATTATAATATTATTATCATTAATATTTAAGCTTAAAAACCATTCGCAATACATATCTTAATAAATTACGTAAAGATGAGAGCTTATGATTCTTTGTAAAACCCGGCTGGACGTTTGTAGAATAACATTAAAAAAATAAAATAAAATGTTTTAAAAAACATCCATAAAACAAAAATTAAGTACCATCAATTGTGTCGTGTCAAAAGGTCGTTATCGGCATCGTCTTGCTGGGTATTGCCAAAGACATAATTAGCATACGACTTACGTAATTTTAAATACATTTATATGTGATTTATGAGTTTATACATTTTAAGACTATTAGGATATAATAACTATTATTATTATTACATAATATACATAATAACTATATTGATCAATATAGACATTTAACAGCGATACATATCTATAAAATGCATATCCCAAAATGTAATCATTTTTTTTTTATTATTATTATTATTATAACTATATCATTATATTGTATTTATATTATTATTATTATTATTATTAAAATTATTATTAAAAAATTATTATTATCGTACGCATATTTTAATATTGTTGTATTTTCGTAATATTATTATAATATCAATATCGTGGATATAATATTAAAATAGTAGTGTAGAGTGTTCATTTAATATGCATTTACATCACGTATACATATCCGTAATAATAGAACCATCATTATTGTATGATACAATATAAATATAACGGAGTAAGGCCATGTTTTTATGTGAGTTTTCTCTTTTGAAATAAATTTAAAAAAAAAATTTGTTTAGATATTACCTTACTACTTATATTGTTATATTATATTATTATTTTTTATAGACCTTTCTTTTTGTTTATTTGAAAAAAAATACAATCTGTGTTTAAGTATATGAGATTGTAATACAATGAACAATATAAATAAAAAAAATACATGAACACATAAAGATAACAGAAGGAAGTCATCAAGTGATGAAACCTCTTTCAGAGAATTAGTTTATTTATAAACTAATTTAGTACCTAGGCCACAGCACCAACGCCTTTCGAGGTGGCGTGATAGATTGTCAGGAAAATTGTATGGTGATTGGTAATGTATTAAAGGGTTAGGATGCTGATGAAGTTTTAAGTGAAACCGTTAATAATGGCTTTTGATTAGTTAATCTACAGTTTCCATTTCCTAGTCTTTGTGTAAAGATTCATTTATTACGTACCGGGAGACGAAGTCTATTAGGCGGAGAGTGATTGACTGAAAGGTTTGAATTGTGTACGTTTGAGAACGTTAAGCGTATTCCTAGATTTGCATACAGTAAACCCAAGCAAATCTCAGTAAAGATTTGTACAATTTGGATTTTGTACAGATCGGTAGCCTAGATTTAAATTTAGGACGAATCAGATAACGGCAATTGTCAAGAAAAGAATTTTTCGTTTAGGCTTATGGTGAAGATCCTAAGTTAATATTTTGTTCAGTACGATCTCGTTATATTTGACCTTAGTTGTATAAGATATCTCAGCTCTTTGAAGTGGAAGTAAAAGGTTATTTTTCTGATGTGTATATGAAAATGGTACATGGAAATTGGAAAGATTTTTCCGGGATTTATTAGAATTCTCCACTTGGTGTCCAGGTGTTTATTCAAATTTTTGACGAATGGATTTTGGAAATCGGTTAAATGTTGAATCGGACCCAGTATAATTGTATCATCGGTATAGATTATTATAGTCATATTTACTGTTTCAGGAATATATTATATAATACTAGGTGAATAACCCGGCTTCGCTCGTGTGTTAAATAATCGATTCATAATAAATTGGTTTTTATTATAATTAAACTATTTAAAGCCTAGCCATGTAATATATAATATTTTTTTATAATATAACTTAATTTATGATATTTACAACTGAAATGACAAATAAAATGAAATTAGAAATAATAAGAGTGATTTACTCGGAAGAGTATTTGTAACAACTATGTGAAAAAAATCATTTAATTAATTAAATGACATGCTAAAAACCCGTAATATTTAAATACAACCTCCCCACCCCACATCAGACAAAAAAAAATTAAAAATCGGGCAACATGTTGACACTCAGGAAGGTATTTGGAACAATTCTGTGAAAAAAAAATTGGAAAAAAGTTAAATAGTGTCGTTACAAAATTGGAACATATAAAAGGTAACTTAAACTTTTATTTATTTTATATTATTATGAATTTCACTATACGCATTTCACAATTTTGATCTATTTTTAAATATTATCAATTTATAGGTGTAGGTACCTACTATGAATCTATTTTTTCTGCTTTAAAGAATTAACAAAAATATATTATATTATATCTATATTTTGTTGAGTTATATAAGTTAATATAACATAGTATAAATACGTATATATTATTATTATAATTAAATAATAAATACTAATATTATAATAAATGTATTGTTTTCGAAAAAGTTATATCAACTCAACTTATAATCCTAGCTACTGCCCACTAGGGAGTAGGGACCGGTCCAATGTGTGATCTACCGATAAACGGTTGGTCCAATGAGTGATCTACCAACTAAATATTTATGTATGCTACTTAAAATAATAATGTAGGTACTTAGTACTTACTTGTACTATATAATGTTGATTGTTATATTCATACAGCAAAAGTATTTTTTTAAATCTAATAAAAAAATCATATTATATTATAATCAATATTATAGCATGAGTAAGTACATTACTATTTTAAGTAGCATACATATATGATATAAATTTAGTCGGTAGCTCACACATTAGACTACTAAAAGTAAAATAAATCATTATTTAGTATTTACTATTAAGCTGATTGACCATTTCCACTCCGAATTGTTTTTTGTATTAGTACAATAATATATCAATGAATTCAAATTTAACACGTCCATCCTACTGTATACATTAATAATCCCTGGATATTTTCATATCTTTAAGACACACGGTGTATATTATTTAAGATCTGAAAAAAGGTAAGACGCAAATTTATAAATAGTATGTATTTTATTTTTAATACATGATATAGTAGATTAAACTATAACTGACGTAAAACAAAGAAAAATAATTTAGAAATGATTTCATATTATGTTCAAATATTATTGTTTTTCCGTTTATAAAAATAAATTTATTAAGCTTTTTTTTGAAACTTTGAAATGAAAAATCCAATTGAATCTTCTTCAGCATTCTCAGGACCAAAGCGCCTTACAAGTTTACATAAATTTTCATTTAATCCCACCTATAACAAAATTTAACATGCCAATAAAATCAAGAATGACAAAGCATTAATTTGATCTACTTGAGTTGCAATTCCTGGACTACCAATTTCAGAATTTATTTCAATTAGTTCCATCTGTGGAAACTTTTCAAGAACCCAAGCTACATTATGTTCGTTCTCTTCTAGCGTAATTGTACATGTACTATAGACTAAAATACCACCAGGCTTAACAAGATCTACAGCCTAAAATACATTCAAAAATTAAATAAGTATTTAAATTTATCAATATATAAAAAATAAAATAAAAAAAATAATATACTATTAATTAATATACTGATTGTTATCCAATTACATTTATTAATAATTTTCTTTGCAATGCAGGAAAACTTTTTATTAGATTTCCATCTACTTGAATATTAAGCAATGGCCGTTGTCCAAGGTTACTGCATGGTGCATCCAATAATACACGATCAAATGACTCATTTTTAAACGGTGGTTTATTATCATTGTTATTTATATTGTTTGTGTCTACACTAATTAAAGAATCAAAATGATGAATTTTCACATTTTGTATTCCAAAACTATTGCATCGAAGTTCAACTTTTTTTAATTTTATTTTTGATTTATCTATTGCATCTATTGAACCCTAATAATGAAAAATAAATAATTAATTTTTTATGTTTTACTCACAACAACACAAGTTTTTTTCTTAGTCATTATTAGGACAGAGGACTTGTAGCATTTGCATATTCGTTTTGCACAACCACAAAAATATCAGAGAAAGAAACAAATACGTTTAATGCTGAGACAAAGCTAGTTTTGAAATTTTAGTTTGCATATTAATGCATATTTTTTTTTTTTTGTTTTAGTGCATTTTTCTTCCATTCTATGGTTTTAGATGCATATTTTAAATAATTAATCATTTTATCAATATTATGCCGTCGACATTTTTATTTAATTTAAATATTTAAAATATTACAACCAAAAAAATGTTGAATTTAAAATTTTGTTTATATTAATATAGTTATTGACTGTCTCTAGATGCATATTTTTCCAAGAAACTTGTCTCTAGTAGTGGCCAATTTGATTTATTTTCCAGTTACGTTTTTAAAGGCCACCAACATCAGACATATTCATACTTCAGTAATCTCTGTGCTTTTTAACAGTTGTCCATACGTGTTTTTAAGTTATATTTAATATACAAAGAAAATATAGTTGTTAAAATAAAATAAATACAAAAAAAATTCTTATTTTTATTCAATAATATTAGTTTTGATCTGCATATTTTTAATACATATTTAGTATACTTAAATGCATATTTGGTAATTTTTAGAGTCCTCTGTCCTAGTCATTATTAATACTGAAATTAATGATTCATTAGATTCAAAAAGTTAGGTCAAAATCTTGTCCATATGATCAACTCACTTTATTATTCATTAAAGTTGCTATATGTGTTGTCTTATTACCAGGTGCTGCACACATATCTAATACTTTAAGGTCGTTTTCATTAACATCGAGCGCATGTCCAGTTACAAT
The DNA here is from genome assembly GCF_020882245.1 of Rhopalosiphum padi. Lineage (NCBI taxonomy): Eukaryota > Metazoa > Arthropoda > Insecta > Hemiptera > Aphididae > Rhopalosiphum > Rhopalosiphum padi. Next base: position 37,741,236 of record NC_083598.1, read on the forward strand.
TGAAGGCAAGTTTTGTAGCATTCCATATTCATCAGGCAATTTGAATGAAGGGATACCTGTAACAGGGTCAGTCATCTCAACCGCAATACCTCTAAAATATAATATTAAGTATTTTATGAAATACATCAAAAACATAATACACATTTAACCTTACTTAGGATTTATATCGCCATTAAATAACTGCCGACGATTCATTTTAGCAATGCCATTGCCGACAAACATCTTCATTGGATTATCATAATATTTTTGGTAACCTCGTTTACACCCTTTGGCTAAGTCTGCATAAACTGATATGAATGAATCAACTTTTACTTCTAAGAAATAAAATAATATTATTAAAAACTAAATTCTATAACTAATTTAAAATGCATGTATATGTAATTAGTATTATAAAAATATTATCAATAGTTAAAATTATTGTAAGTTTTAATACAAATACACAATTCAATATACATAATATATTTTTTAGTTATTTATTTTAGTTTCAAGATGGTATACTACAATAAAACAACATTGGCATATTGATATATATATATTTATGGTTATTAGTACTAAGTAGCTACATAAACTTTAAAGAACCATTATCAAAATTATATTATAATTGTATATTAATTATTTTATGCAATGTTCTTAAATAACATACAAATTATATAATTTATTTTACCAGGTGTCATAGCCATAATCCCAGGTGCAAATATATGAGAGCCTCGCAATGCAGATTGCCCAGTAGCAATGTCAACAACCACTTCTTCATTTTTAAGACTCAAATCTAATAATGACTTGTCTATTGGTGAAATTACTATACAATCACTCAAATGTTTATGTACTCTAACTGAATGTTGTTTTTTTTTACTATTTTTAAGTCGTTTCAACTATAACATAAACAACAATATTTTACTAAAAAAAACTATAAAATGTATAAATCATTTACAACGTAAAAGATTATTTATTTGAAATAAATTATTCATGCCATACAAATATTCTCGCAAATATTAATTGATCACCGGATATTCGTATAGCATTAACTACCTGTCTATTAAATCAATGAATAGTCATATCATACATAAAAGAGGATAAAGGCTATAATTTGTCTTATAAATTTGTTTAATTATTAATTAAATTTTTATTTTCACAATTAATCTATAATTATATAATTATTACAAGATAAAGACTTCACTATGAAAATTATGTTTTAAAAACTGTTAAGAAAATACTATTCTATAAAGTCTAAATTAATTCAGAAATATAGAAATGGAAAGGGATTAAATAAAATATATACATTACATTTAATATCTGTTCGTTAATGGAAGTCATAACTTCTAATGGTGTAATCTTCAAGGTGTTAACTCGGAAATAAGAGTTTAAAGGTGCAGAAGTCAACCATTGTGATACTTCCTAAGAACAAAAACAATAGTATCTTTTTAAAATCATGTACATATAATTTAAATGTAATATGTAATTAAGCTATATAATCCTAAAGAATATTTACTAGTACAACAATAAATAATTTAAGTATATAATAATCACTAATCATGTTATTGACACATTGACTACCATTTGACCACCAATAATCATTTGTAATAATTATCAAATGTTATGCATTTGTGATATACTAAAAAAGTGCAGTGGGGTAGCAGAAATAATTACAATTCATTTGATGTAAAAAATATTTTTAATATAATAATATAACAAATAAAAATAATATGAATAAATAAGTTTGGAGTGCCGATAAACTATATTATATGATCAACAACTGGTCACATGGCAGTCAATGTGTTAAACATCTCTCCAAGAAAACCATTCTACCTTTCTACCTTTATTTTTAATTTCATCCTTTGTCTTTCCAACATTCCTCACACATGGAAAACCAATAATAATCTTGATTTGAATATCTGTTAAACTAACACACTTTATTTTCTCATTATCTTATTAGTCTCTTTCCCTCCTTTTAAAAAATTATTCTAAAATAATCTACTAAATTATAACTAATAAAAAAATGATTCCAAATCCACATTTTGGTTTTAGCTCTTGTCATTCAGTTCTCTACCGCTAAGTATACACAATTGTAGATAATATTGCCCCTTCATTAAAAAAAAAAACTTAATGCTTTATTCATGGACGTAGCTTAGGCACTCGATCACACTTGATAAAAAATATTTATGTACAAAATTTGATTATTCCTACTCTCCTAAACCTAATCCTCAACTCTTTTTCATCTCTGTTTTTCTCAAATGCAATATGAGGGCAAAATATTGGCTACTTATATATCATTAAGAAAAATTGATTATATTAAAATTCATAATTTTTACCTACTTCTACAGATAGATTTCTAGTTCTGTAGATACTTTTTAATAAATTTATTAAATATTCATCCAAGTTATGAGGACGGACAATTTGTGCTTGTCTCATCATTTTCTCCATTTTTTAGTTAAATAATACAATATCGTAAAATTATAATAGTGTGTAAAATGTTTTCCGTTATCGGATGAATACCGCAAACATTTATACTTATTTAATTAATTATTTAACTCACAACTCGATAATAAAATAAGATGTATTAACAAATAACTAATAAGTAATACACTAAATAATTTTATTTTAATAAAATAACCAGAGTTAAAGATATTTGGAATATTGGAATTTGGATATATCCGTACCACGAATTCGTGATCCGTACTATACTACTATTATAATAGTCTATGATAACAATTAACAATAAGCTACAATATTATTATTTATTGTTTGAAATTTTTCCTAACGTAACCTCAAATATATTTTATGAAATGATAACTGATACCGGGTAGCGAGTGATAACTGTACTCTGTAGTACAACTTTACTATACCCATTCCGTACAATACCATGACAAAATACATAAATAAATTTAATAAATAAATACATGTATTTTGTCATGTACAATACTACAATAATCAAAAATTATAATTATAAACGTATTCTCGTAACCGATAATACGAACATTACGAACCGATCCGTAATCTTAACGATAAAAAATTAAGTAATTTATACTTGTAGTCACGAATTAAAATATACATATACGTAATATATATTTCAATTCGTGCTTGTATGATAAATTATAGGTTATGCCTTTCAAATAATTTAAAATACTTCTCTCTTCATATTGGTTTGGATTTCTAAAATTCTTAGTGCGGTATCTTGATATATTAAGTTTAGTCCGCGTATTGCTCGATTTTCTTGTCTGCATTCGTCTGTTCTTGTTTGAAACCTTCGCGATCAGTTTCCATAGTGTCGGGTGATCGTGATCCAATTAAATGGTTAAAACCACGATTCCAACCTATGTAATATGTTTAAATTAATTACCTTCAACAAAATTATTAGTCTTTGGCAAATCTATCACGTTATAACAATTCTATAACATTTCCTTTGGAAATGTTGGACCTCAACGTCGTTTGCGCACAGTCTTTCCGAGCCAAGTATCTTCAAGTAGTCCAATAGTGATCGAAAAAGTTCTTCGTGTTCTATGTAATAATCAATTTCACATATAAAGTGCTCGAAACTTGCTATTACATTAGATACTGGTACATAAGCAAGTTCAGGTAATAGAACCATAATATCGGACAATACAGCTATAAAATTGATTGTGATTATTTGTATCTTTATAACTTATAAGTATAAAGTAATACTATTACTACACACAGCTAAATAATAAGAATAATAATTTTAAAATAATATACTCTTTAGCTGTTTTAACATTCGCTATTATGTCTTATAATTATTTTATGCTTAGCTATTTTGACATTCGTTTTTTTTGGATTCGCGGTTATGACGGTGACTCAACACAGACCCGTCGCACGGACCACCGGTATATATGTGATGGCAATGCAAATTAGTAATTACATACCAAAACGCGCGAATGGCGAATTGCTGAGCGGCTATACATTTAACGCGCCAAAACGATAAATGATTTTAAGTGTACCAATACACTCGTCACTCAATCAACACCGACTAATTTTTAGTTATATATATTATCATTTATTTTTTCAATACTTATAAAACTTTTAAACGATTATAATCTTCTAACAAAAAAGAACATTATATTATAATAGCTATAAGACCTAACATTATTTTTCAAAAGACTTAACTAAAAATATCCGTTCACCTATACATTATTATGTTCTCGACATCTCGACTAACGGTATACTAAACCGAGTGTCAACTGTCAAGTTAAATCAGCTGCAGATAATAGGTTAAAATACATCGATTAGACATTATATAATATATTATTATCATTAATGTGTTGCTCTACGCCACGAACTAAGATATCTTAGTCCGTGCTCTACGCACATAAATGTAGTTAAATTGTCTGTACAATGCGCCGGACAAGCCGAGTAATGCGATACACTGTCATAATGTATATTATTATTATATTTTTATTATTTATTTTGATCATTTTAGCTTTAAAAATAGGCATTATTAATTATAGATATTAGTTATTATTGACAATATCAATTATTTTGTTGCTTCTTTTTATATATTTAAGATAAAAATCTAATTTTTATACATAATTCGTTTCACGTTAATCTGATTCGAAATAAACAAATTTATTTTTGCTTTTTTTAATATAAATGCTTTTTTTGCTTTTTTATTGCTTTCTTCAGTTATTCTAGCTGTGTAATTTTTATTTGTTTGTTTCGCTATAGTAATTAAAAAAATGTTCATATAATTTATAAGAAATGTCAAAACCCGTAATAATGACCGTGACCGTACCATTAGTGCAAAACGTCATTAAATGTAATGATTGAAATGTATAGATTATCGATCTACAGATAGCTTATGGGTCGATAGCTTATCGACTATTGCATATAGTTTGTAGAACCTACGCTCAGTACATGGTAGTAAATTCTTTTTTTAATTTAAATTAATTTTTCAATTTTTTTTTATTCAGTTTTATAAAATTATAACCTAATTCGTGTTAATTTTTAGTCGTGCTTTTTTTTTGCTTTTTTTAAAAATAAATATGCTTCATTTTTGCTTTTTTTGTTATTTATTATGCTTTAAAATCCGAGCCCTAATTATGAGTAAACAAAAAAAATAAACATTAATTAAATAATAAGCTGAAACAGTAAATAATAATAATGTTATCAGAACGAAAATACGGAAAATAATACTGAGGACTACAATTTTTAATGATTAAACGCCTTCATTTTTTTCCATAGGCCGTGCGAGTGGTCAATGTGCCTGGAAAGTGGGAAGTCTCCTATAACTAAAAAAAAATATATCATTAATATCGATTGCAATTTAAATTCATGGCTATACACTTAGTATATTTCGATATAAATTATAATATATAAAGTACATTACACACTAATACACTATAATATGTATATTTATATTTAAGTTAAAGACGCAAATGTTTGTATAATAATCGAAGTATAAAATAAACCATGGTATCCTGATTTTAATAGTAAACAATAATAATAAAAATAAAATAATAATATAAAATAACTGCTGTGATTTAATATCAAAAATATTAATACAAAATATACCAAAAAATTAAAAAAAAAAGAGAGACCTCAAAAATAAAAAAAATTCAAAACTGCAACATTATTAGTTTCAAAATTAAATTCATTATTTTCTAATTATAACTACTATATTGAAATATTATTATACAAAATGTATATGAAAATGAAATGTTTTATGATATTTTAATTGTTTTAAGACAGTATCATCAGTTTGATAACTTATAATGATATAAAATATAGTATATTTTTTTACATCGTACCTGTCTTCCACCGTGTATGAACTTATATATACGTACCTTTTTTCACCATGTAAAAACTTACATATCAATCATGTAGGAATTAACGTATGTAATTGTTTACCTATTACTCTCGTGTAAGAACTTACGATTCCCTGCTAATGTAAAAAATGTTAAAATGTTAAAAAAAATGCATCTTATACGCCAATGCTATATAATAATAAAATTAATAAGTAATACGTTATGTCGTAATATATAGGTTATATAAACAAATAAATATCGAATGATACATTTAATGATAAGGTGTTAATTGGTTTACATCTATAATTTTAATTTTATCTTAGTACGGCGTTTGCCCATTTCCGGCTTACTAGTGTTGAATTTAAATGCGTCAGCAGGTTAATGTCTTAGCGTCTAAAAAAATTAATGAAGCTGCTGCAGGTAATAAATAATTATTAATCACATTTTATTATAAGTTCAAAAATGAGTTAAAACTTGTTGGGTACCTAAACTTAAATAAATATTATAGGTTACGGATTTTTCGTTTAAAATCGAGTGCAATTGTTTGTAAGTCTTGTGTCTGTAATTGTGTAGAATGTGGAACAAAACATTTACTAATTATTGATTTTGAGTTCAAAACCGGGTAAAAAATATGGTGGCTTATAGGTTTTGCGTCACAAACCTGGATAAAATTGTGTATGAGTATCTCATCAGAAACTGGGTAAAATTTGCGAGTATTGTGGGTAAAGAGGCGCTATCGCTGTGTAAGTGGGTTTCAGACATGGAATATAAGGTAACATTTTTTGTGAGTTAGGTACCCGTTTTTACTCCCCTAATTAAAAAATATGACGGAATTAGAATATAGATAATTTCTATGTTCTACGAATTATATGTTTTGATATAATATAATAGTAACCATTTTAAATCATTAATAACCAAAAATGTTCGATTATAAGTTAGCATATAGTTTAGGTAGTTAACATAATATTTAGGTATATGTTACAATTGTTGTATTTAAATCAGTTAATGTTGATTGAGTGATGAGTTTATATAAATTGGTACACTCAAGTCAAAATCATGTATCGTTTTGGTGCGTGTAAAATTCATAGTTGCCCGACGATGCACCATTCGTTTTGGTGTTCGCTTTGCTTTTCCATCACCAATATACCGATCGTTTGTGCGTTAGCCGAGTTTTTTTATCGGTGACACATCAGTTTCGTTGTCAATACGGCCCTTATATGCACTTTTTTCGGACGACGCCTCACGCCTAAATCACGCGTCCTCACAGTGCAAACGCGGTCAAGTCATCTTGTAATTGTGCCGTATTAGTGTATTAGATACGTCCACTGTGCATATTATTATTAGTATGGACTATGGATGTGCTTCGTTATAACCGTGACGTAATATTATATAAATATAGTATTATTGTCAATCAGTAGCCTAACCGATGTATATATAATATGTTTGTGACTCGTCTTGGTTATCGGTAGAGGCCATCGGGCATCGACATTCGACGGTTTTGTTTTTATCGATTGCGACCTATATGACCTTTAATTCGTTTTTATGCTACCGAGCGTGGGCGGATGTGGTCGTTGTAAGCCGTGGTGTTCACGATGCACGAGAGAGATGTGTGAGCCGTCTCGTGCCGACAGTGGACTTTATAAAATCACCACGTGTGTAGTCCGATATTAGTCCACACTGCTACCGCTTGTATGTTGTCGAAACCCATTCGAATAGGCGTGAAATAAGTGTGCCGTTACACGGATATCGTCGTATTTGCATAACCGCGTGTGTTATGATTTAACGGTTACTCCGTGTAAGGTGCAGACGGTGTAGTTGTTTACGCAATGTAAAACACATCATGTGTTGATACGTCTTGATGAACATAAATACACAATGTCGTTATACGCATTCGATCTCCATATATACAATTTCCTTTAGTGTTGTTCTCACAAGGAATGCGGGTTGAGGGGTTCATATCCGTCCCAATTTGGACTAATTTTTAGTTCACAATCCTCCCTATCTGCCTGCAAGCCTACAATTCTACGAAAAGTAAAAAATTATTTTATATTAGAGGGTATTAACTTTCCGCGTCCACATCTCCGTGTACTATTGATTTTTTTGGGGAACGGAGTGCTTTGCGAATTTTAAATCTATGCTTACTACATAGTACATGTTCACAGATAAAATTATAAAGACATTTAACTTTTAATGGCTCGGACAGATTTGATATAGGTATTTTATTAGTCTGTAACTGAACAAAGTGTTGATTATCATAATTAACTTATTTATTTTTCAAAAACAATCAACAATACATCGTTGAGTAGAATTAATGTAATGTGAATAAATGCTAAAATGACTACATGTATACGTATATTATTAGTAGGGAACAGATTTAAATGCTTTAAAAATGCATTAAAAAATACAATTTAATGCACTCATAACAGAATTTTTTTTTAATGCACTAAAAAAATGCTCTTAAAATTAACTTTAACATTGAAAAAATTTGTTTAATTATATACATTTTCATTTTTAGGTATTAATTATTCATAGAACTTTCCTATTTTTCTTTTTATTCTGAAAATTATTTTCAATACAGATACATTTGTTATACTTTTAGTTTTTACCTTGTGTTTCATAATAGCACTGTATAATCAGATGCTGCTTAATTCTATCGAATTTTATCAATTCCTATTTATAAAAAAGATTTAAGATTATAAAAACTGCACGTAAAATGACAAAAAATGCTCTAAAAAGCAAAAAAGTCATACGAGATTTTTTCAAAAAATTGGTTTTTTGTGGATTTAGGTGTTAAATAATTAGATTTTCGTGATTTTATTGATATAAAAAGAAGGTCCATTGGAACATTGTCAAAAAAATTAAAAACAACGCGAGCATACAAGTTAACTCTTTTTATACGGGTCGCACAAAAAATAGTCACCTGGGATGTTGGATGCTTATATGAGTTATAACTATGTGACCGAGATCCGCGTGTACTCTAGATTTGTTTTCATATTATGTAGAATTGTTCTATCTTTATTAATATGTAGGTTAAGACGGTTAAGTGATTTGCCATCACCTTCCAGAACATGGTCATTAGTTACGGTATAAGTTTGTTCAACTATTATTCCCACTTATTAAAATTTGATGTGACAAACATAACCCATCTTTAATATTTAAATACAATAAAATATCATTAAAAATTACATTATTTGCTTTCAAAGACTTATACGTACAAGCAATGTCAATGGACAATTAATCGGCTGATTCGGCTGCTTAAAATCACATTGAGTTTTGTTATCAATCAACAGTTTATATTTTAATAAAATGCCTGTATTATTTCTCAAGAGTAAAATTGAAAATAAATACTTATAAATAGTTAAGTAAATATTAATTTCTGATCAAAAGTGAATTATAAATTACCTGGTATATAGTTAACTAAGATGTATTTTTTAGGCAAACTAAGTGGTAGAATGGAGCATGGAGAACTTTATTTGCAAGTTCCTATATCAAAAAATAGGTAGTAAATTTTACTATAATTTATTGTTACTCGTCAAAATGAATCGCAATCCATATCTACCACCATTTTTCCCTGCATTTAAAAAATCATGTGTTCAAGTCCGGTGCAATTGATGAATTGGCTCCCAAATACAGGTACTCAATATTTTACCCTTATTATATATTATCCTTAAATAGGCTTCCTACCTATTTTTTTCAAAAATATATTGGTTACCAAATTTATTGTTATTAATAATTTAAAGTTAAACGTATCTCATAATATAAATCTCACCATAAAAAATAAAAGCTAAACAATAATTCAAAAATTAATACATTATATTTAAAATAAAATTATAGCTGAACGCGTCGTTATAAAAATACTTATATGTATTATGTGTATATAAATAAAAATTATTAAGATAAAAAATAAAAATAGTATATACATATTAAACTATTTGTCGTGACTTATGCTTATTGGCTTAAGGCTAATATTTTTATGTATCTACCTATTGAAACTTTGAATTTATTTATAGGTTTGAAAATTATTGATGATTCGTTGATACTTAGTACTGGTCTGGTTTAACCTAATGTCCGGATAAGTAAGACTTTATTCGTTTATTCGCTGTTATATAGTATAATATATTAATATCCAATACACAACTATATTTGGTCCTTGACCTAAATGTATAATACCGAACATTATTCATCATTTTCTTGAGAGATGACACACATTCAGGTATTTTGTTTACACAAGTTCAGATAATAAACACACATAATATATTTTAAATTGTAATTACTAATTAGACCATATTTTTTCCATCTGGTATCATAAGTCATAACTATGGCAGAAACCACTACAATAGTATTATTACTTCTACCAATATTATAATTAGTCCAATCAAAAAAATTAGTTTATACTGTTAATAGAATACACTTGTGTAGTACACTAATACTATATACATTTTGGAGTAAATTATATAAATTTACAAAATATAATTTTTCTTAAGAAGATGGTTGGTCCAAAGAAGTGTTCGTTTTATTTTTAAAACCATATTTTCAAATCAGAAGCTTAGAAAACAATTTCATTGACTAGTATGAATAATTTGACCATAAGTAAAGCATACAATTCGACTATAAAGGTAGGTAATACTTAAAATTTATAAAATGGAACCAAAAATTGTAATACTTGTTTTATTCTCCTGTTAAAATTTTATCCACAGTAATTACTTCTACAGATTTTCAACTTTGAATTTCTTGATTTGTTATTTAATAGCACACATAAGTAATAAGTACATCTAAATAATTCAACAAAACTAACAATTCAACTAAAGCAATTAGTTACTTATATATCATTGACAATAATAACAAAAATTAATAAATATAATTTAAACTTTCAGATTAAAAATATTGTATGATTAAGATCATACTTTAAAATAAAAATACGTACAATATTAACAACATGAATGTATTGTCAGTTTTCATATTAAGTGATGATTATAAATATATTAATTTTAATACAATTTCTAACAAATAGTTAATACTCTTAGTTTTTAAAATTATTAACTTAAAACGCGAAAAAAATTCCAAAACAATATAAACAATTTGTATGCTTATTATTTCTTTACAATTTCATAAAATATGAGATGACTGCTGATTTACACTATTTTAAATTTAATATATGAGTAAACTAAAATTTATGGTTTAAATATTCCTTATAAAATAGAAAAAAACATAAATTTACTCACATTTTCAATTATATGATTATGATAATAAAATTATTGTGATATATTATGAGCATGGATTAGTAATTTGTACTTGTATATTTATTTAAATTAATTTCTGTAAGTTAGATTTTACATTTACCAGAAGAATATAAAATAAAATATTCAAAACTTTATAATACAATACTGAATAAACACGTATACTTTATTTTCTTAAAAGTAAAAATGATTTGGAATTTTTTAACTTCAAATAAGTCAATATAGTTAAATAATGTTTTCATTATTTTTATATAAAGAAAACAATTAGCCAAATTCATAAAATGATAATTTCATTAGGTTTAATTCTATAAAACAACAAAATCAAAAATACTGATACTATAAAATCATTTATGATATTTAATCATTTAATGTACAAATTCAATGTTGTGAAATATATGGAATTTTATATTCAATGGGTCTCAAATGAGTACTTATGTAAATTATATCTTATAAAATAACATACATTGATTTTGTACTATAAAGGAACTTTTTAAAAGTATGTCTTGATTAAAAGATGAATTTTGTTAACAAGGAAAAAGTTATTCATTCCTTTTTATTAGTTTAATTAATGACTGATCGTATATCAACTTGGTAATAATAATTAATAATTAAAAGTTTAATGTAATTAAAAAATATGAATTTGGCTAGTTTGTCAACACCTAAATTCCTTAGTAAGCTTCCACCAAAACAGTAGAAACAAAAGAATTAGAAAGTTTGTCCAGCTTCTTTATAGGTAGTGAAAATTTTCTCTATCGAGTTGATATAAGCAGCAGTACGAAGATCAAGACCCAAGTTATATTTCATAGCAGTTTTCATAATAGCTCGAGCTGAACGTTCCATTGTATAATCTAATCCAGAATGCACTATATCTTTTTCAGATGCTCCAGATATACGTTTTTGGAAGGATTCAGAAGGTGTAACAGGAATTCTTCCTCCCACACGGCCAAAACGACGTTCCAATGATTCTTGCACGGATTCTACAAAAAGTTAATTTAAGTATACCATTACAAGATATTTTTACTATAATAATATAATATATTTTACCTAATAAATGGTAATTTGATTCACGTTCATATTTGAACGTTAAACGACCATAAGAAACATGATTCAAATTCTTTAACCATTCAAAGAATGATACAGTTACACCACCAGCATTTATATATAAATCTGGTACAATCAAAATATTTCTTTCTATTAGAATTTTATCAGCAGCAGGAGTTGTAGGACCATTAGCAGCTTCACCAATAATCTAAAAATAATGTTTTTATAATATTAATACCAAACGTTTGTAATATTTAACTACTTTTAATATTTATTTACTTTTGCTTGGATCTTATGAGCATTAGCTGATGTTATGACTTTTTCGGTGGCAGCTGGTACTAATATATCACAAGGTTCATACATCAGGTTTTCACCTGTATATGGCTGAGCGCCTGGGAATCCTAAAATAGTACCATTGTCAATTCTCCAATCTTCCAATGCCTGGAATAATGAATAAATGTTAAATGTATACATTTAATTTTTCTTAACACAAGGTTATTACTTTAGGATCAATTCCATCTGGGTTATAAATAGAACCATCATGTTCAATCACACCGATGCATGTAGCACCTGCTCTGTGTAAGTAACGCATTGAATGTAATCCAACATTACCGAAACCCTTGAATAATAAAATTTTAATTAAAAAGTATATAATTAGAGACAAGAATAAAAATGTAAGCTAACTTGAACAATAAAAGTTTTTCCACCCCATCCGGGTGTTGTACCAATTAAGCTCATATAATTGGCCTCCATAATGAAATTTTCTAATCCGTGAAAAACACCTCTACCAGTAGCTGATACACGACCATGAATTCCACCTTGATTAATTGGCTTACCAGTAACACAAGCATGAGCGTTAATGTCTAAATGCCCTATTAAAAAAAAAAAGATAAAATCAGTACATAATATTTACATTAATGTAATAATTAATAGATGGTTTGATTTTCTATTTTAGTAAAGGTTATCATAAATTTTAATTCAAGAAATATAATAAAAAAAGTTGAACTCATTATAAACATTAAAATGTGAATTGATAATATGATTAAAAAAAAAAAAAAACAAGAATATGTATTGTTATATAATTATAAATATTATAACCTATAGTTTTAGCATATGTATCAGCTATCCATGACATTTCACGTTCACCAGTTCCCATATCTGGTGCAGGTACATCTACACCGGGTCCTAAAAATGAAAAAATCATTGTAAAAACAATGTTAGATTCATAAATAATATATTTTTATTTCTTATAAATATAATAAAATTGTATTTAATTAATGTATAATAATTTATGTAAACACAATTTACAATATACATAAATAAATCGTAATAAAATAAAATAAATGATCTACTAAAACACTTAATTTACTATTAATTTATTTCCTATTAAAACCCTACATTTTTCAATGACCCTATTATCATCATCAATTGAGTTTAATCCTATTATTTATGCTATGGCGTTTCCGACAATGTTTCTCACGATGTAGTTTGACATAATTTCATTTAAGGTCATGATGAATAAAACTTTGTTTTGAATTACAAATTTGTTTGATCACTTAAAATTAAAATATGTTTACATACTAACCAATAAATCCTTTTTTAGCCAATTCCAATGTGAACCGCCTAGTAATTTGCTCCAATTCATTTTCTGAATACAATTTTGGATTTATTTTAATTCCTGCTTTTGCACCTCCAAATGGTACATCAACACATGCACACTTAAAAGTCATCAAAGCAGCTAAAGCTTTAACTTCATCACGACAAACATCCAAAGAAAAACGAATACCTATAATACAATTATAGTTAATTATTAGTGCACATAATTCTTTGAAGAAGTTTTTTTAATATTTTTATTAATGAATATACCAATTTATTATTTTTTTTAAATTAATAATATCAACAAATTAAATATTATCCTACAGTGTATGGTTATTTATAATTAATAATTGTTGTTCAGGATTTATTATCATTGCATTATGTTATCATCCATTTTAAACAAAATTAACTTTTAAAGAGGTTTATAAATTATAATTTTAAAATCTTTATTATTGTTTCTACTTTATGTTGTTAGATTTAATTTTACTGTAGATTATCATATCATAAAAAAAATTAAAGATATCTCATACTCAAATATGACAACCTTTAAGAGGATTATAAATCAAAATAGATACATAATATAAAATTATTAACTTTTAAGTTTAAACTGTGCAAAATGGAACAAATAGATTATTTTAAGTACCTTTCTAATCTAATATATTACTAATTAATATTAATACTTTGTACTGTTTTGAATTTGGATAATACACCATATTAAAATCTTAAAATATTCAATTTCATATATTTTTTTAAAAATTAGTTTAATAAATGTATTAAATATTGTACCTAATATTTTTGATAATTTGAAATTTAATATATTTTTCATATTATTAAATTATAACTTTTTTTCATTAAATATACCCACCAAAACTGGAAACATATAATTTATCAAAAAATGAGAAAAATTAGATTTTACTTTTTAAAATAGTTATTTAAAAAGGTATCACACATTATTTAACATAAGTGACTATATGGTAGAATTAATCAAGTATGCAATGGTTTTGATGACTCATTCTTAGCTTTATAATTATCCATTAAAAAAAAATACTACAACTACATTATTATGGTCACTAAAGACATTGCCATTTGCATACTTAATTTTTAACATTTATTAAGTGGTTTTAATTTTTGAATTTAAATAGTATATTAGTGTATAAGTATTTAAAAATAATACACTAGCAATAATTATATCATCTATTAATTTAAGAACCAATTTCAGATATTTTATGGTAATAATATTTTTAATACTTATTGTATGTGCTTGTATATAAGTAAAATATTAAAACAAGAAGCAATCACTATTTAAGTATATGGTATGTCTTAATTAAGCACATATTTTGTTTTTATGTTTTTAACAATAGGTCATTTAATTTATGTTTAAACTTATTTTAATGAGGATTTATAATTAACTAAACCACATTAAAATAAACATATTAACTATTACAAGTAACCACAATAATAATTAATAAATATTATAATAAATAATTATTATTTATAAAAAAATAAAACAGTTACCTATTTTTGTTTTACTATTTATAAATTTAATTAAATAATATTAACTTTTTATATTAATGGCATCTAAATATACATTATTTAATGCCTAAATACACCCATACATTTTCTATTTTCTAAAATATTAGGTGAGTATATCATATGCAATTAAAATAATAAACATATTTAACTTTATATTTCAGTCCATTACTAACCTCCTTTACATGGTGTTCTATGTGTACTGTGTTGTGCACGGTAACCAGTAATCATCTCATAGTCACCACTGTCCCTACGAACCGGGAAAGATGTTTCCAGTATGTGATCACACGGCTGCATGCCCAACAATATTCCCTTAACTTTTTTCCTCTTGTCTTCCACAGACATTTTGGCTTTGATGTCCTCAACAAGCTTGTCCTCAGCCACCTGACACGCACGATGGAAGAAATATTCTACCATGTCAAAGAACCGTGGGTTCTCGGCCGTAGGCACATCCTTGAGGTGATCAGGCATTTCATGGAGTCCACGGGCAGATGATATGGACGTCGTCCTCAGGACGCTCTCCGACACATTACGTCCTAAGCGGCTTAGGTTGTACATGGCGACAAGGGTGATTATGGGTTGGAGAAAACGATGAAATAAATAAAATAAAAAAATGGAAATTGATCAGAATCCGGGTGGCACACCTAAAATTAAAATTAAATAATAAAATACAATCTAAAATAACAGGCAATCAGAGAGGAACGGGAGGACTCGAGTAGTACATACTTGGCAGCTGCTGGTGTACAACTAACGACGACGGACGAATCAATAAACCGGCGCCCGGTGGATATTTTATAACAGTGAATCGGGGTATCGGACGGTTCCTCCTCGACAACGAAGACGACAGGTCGGCAATATTGTTAGGCTGTATACGGAGATTGGATCGCGCTATTCGATCTGGCAATATTGCAAAAAATAATAATGAATACGGTCGAAACGGGAGGGGGCCGAGATTATTTTGTGGGGAATCGGATACGAAATCGCGCGCGTGCGTATCGTCTGCGAGCCGATGAAGTTATAGTTTTGCGTAATCGCGGACATGTAACCGCGGTCGTCTGTGTCACGGACGAGATACCGGATGATACGAAGTAGACTGAAATCACAGAACATAATAATAATATAGGACTTTTCAACTTTTGGCGGGAACGATATCGTCTTATCACCGAGACAGCGAAAATATGAAAGCACAAAATAGATTAAATCCATTCTGTTGATGAAACTATGAAAGTACACAAGTACAGACCACAACGATTATGACTAATGACAAAAACGAAGAAAACTGAAAAAAATTGTTTTTAATTATTTCCTATTTGATGTATTTTATTGAACACCATGGACGAAGCCGTACAGCACTTGGAACAAGTTGTAAGTATCTACTGAGTTAATGTACTTCCTATATTGTTTCAACAATATCTATTGTTTTTTTATTTGAGACATTGCTCGTTTTGTAGGTGACTAATATTGAAAAAAGAATAGATACATTAAGTTGGAAAATAAAGAAATTTGAACGGGTACTATTTTCAGAAAATGAAACATCCCATTCGGTAGGTACAATATTATTAACTATTACATATTTTGTTTTAATTTAGCATTCATAAAGTTTTGTTATTCAAATTGAAATGATTTGTTTGTGTTCATTAAATTTTGTCTTATTATTACTATTACAGTTAAATTAATACTATAATATTATTTGAAGGGTACAGGTTAAAAACAGTAGTAACTAGTAATCCATTAATATTTTATAGTTAGAGTATTAACTGTTTACCCCAACACCACATAGATTAAAATCTATAATCTAGCAATGTATCTAATCTTTTCATTTTATAATAGCAGATTGAAAGATTTTTTTCACTCAATGGATTTCAACTATCAGTATTTTAGATTACTTCTAATCTGCTATCATGTAAAATCATAAAATAAAAATCAATAAAAATGGGCTATTACCATTTTTCCAATGTACTCTTAATTTTAATTTAATGACAATATCACAAGGCTGCCCTTCCAATTATGGAAGCGGACTATAATTTCAATTACATTTAGCTGGTGGGCCATCTTATAAACAAGACTTACTTATACTTTTGATTCATCTGTAATTCTATATTCTATACATATATACTTAAATAAATAGGTATTTAAATCAAACAACATTTTAAATTGCACGTGTTTTAATTATAATTATTTTATTTTTTTTTATTAAATAAAAATAATAAAAAAAAAAATCAGTGAGACCTATGAAGGGACGACTTATTAGCTAATAATTTTTCAATATCTGGTTATAAATCTGATGTTGATAATAACATCAAATTCGAAATATGAGGCGCAGTTAACTAACTGCAATATTTATTTTTTACATAGGTTAAAGTAGAAAAAGCTTTTTTGCAAATATATGTTGCTTGAAATATGCAAGGCAAGATAACACATTTCAGAGAAGTCTTCCTTTGGTACTAATTAAAAAGTTGTGTGACGACCCTAATACTCACTATAGATACACAAGCCTATACACAACAAAATTTAATGAAATAATAATAATAATTTAAAATGCAATAAAATGTTGACGGGTCAATTCAAATGCGTTGACGGACCTGGGTTTGGGCAGCCTTGCCATATCACATAGTATACTAATCGAAATATTAATTTAAGTTGTAAAACAATTAACAATAAAATAAGATTGTTTCTAAATAAATATTTAAAATAAATAATAAATTCAAGTTAAAAATTCTTAATTTAATATCTATAGTCTGTCCAGTGTGAGAACGAACCGATTCTGCGCAGCACCCCTGCGTCACCGTGCTATCAAAACTGGCTCGCTTATGGCTGGGTATCATTGGGGAATGCGCAGAAAAACTAATTTTGGTCGGTTTGCAGCATGTTCTCTCGCTGGACAAAGTATAGTTTTGGTTTTTTAATTAATCAGGAATAGTATGAACGTTCAGGTAAACATTTACTCATATGATAATAATTTAAATAATAATACAGCTTTAATTTTGTCAATGGGTGTAAAATAAATTGATAACTAACTAGAAGTTAGATTCTAAAGTTGTTTTTTATAATATTTTGTTTGAGTTGTTTACTTTTTTTTTATTAGCTTTTAATTGATAAGGCAGTAACAATGTCAAAGTGTTTAAAAGTACTTACTCTAATTCAGTGGTTCTTAACTGATGTTCTGTCAACATTTTAAAATCAGTAAGAAAAATATTAAAAAATTAAATAAAATAACAACACTTTTAATAAAAGTGTTTATAATTCAGTGGCGTAGCCAGGATTTTATTTCGGGGAGGGCTGATCAATTTTTGTAAAGTACAATTTAAGATTTTTGTAGCGATTATTTTCATAGACCATTAAAAATTAAAATATATTTTAAATTTTCTTGATATTTCAGGGGGGCTACAGTCCCCTCAGCCCTCCCACTGGCTACGCCGCTGTTATAATTACTAATGTATTTTACGGCTGTGTTCTGTGAAAACCTTATAAAATGTTAAGTGTTCCGTCATTCGAAAAAGTTTAAGAACCACTGCTCTAATTGCTTGCATTAATTTATCATGTAACTGATTTGCTAATATATAAGAATTTTTAATTTCATAACAACGTGAGAAATATTTTTTATGTAGGGACTAGGTACCTTATAAAAAATGTTGTTTATTGAATCAATAGTATTTTATTATTAATTTATTACTTTTAAACATTTAAAGTACTAAAACTAGCAGATATAATTATACCTATATCGAATATCATTTAATGGTATTTTTAATTATAAAACCATAAGACTTATAATAATTACTTAAATTGTAACCAAAGTAATTACAAATAAAATTTAATTTTTTTAAACATCTATAATTATCCCAATAACTATTCAAGGATTAAATTATAAATCTTCTTAAGTTATGTTCTAAATATTGTTAGTTTTTGTAATATAGTTAAATTAACAATAAATAATTTTTATTAAAAACTAGCATGCCATACATTTAATTAATTGTTCAGTTATTTTTCTTTACATTTGGACATACTTATTCGGTGACACAATATGAACCCCCTTGGAGGTTTATTATTATGATTTAATCTACTAACATAATATTATTGTAATTATAGTCTAAATGTTCAACTGAATAAATTTTTTTTTATATTTAGCAAATAACTATATAAAAATTATATTTTGACTGGGTCTCATAAAATATTCCTGAGCCCCAATTAATAAATAGGTAACTGTGGCCCACTGTTTATTATTACTGGTAAATTCAAAAATAATTCTTGAAACTAAAGTAATTAAATACTAAATAGATAACATTTAAACTCAAAATTAGGTCAAATTAACCTTAATGTATGATATTATTGTTATTATTTTTTTAATTTAGTGTAAAATGATGTCCATGATGGCCAATTTAGAAGAAACATGCCGTAAATATAATGAAGTATTATTATTGGTGACCGAACATAAAAATGAACAAAATGCATTTACTGATACATTACAATTACAAGTAAATTTAGTTAAAAGCAAAGTCGAAACTTTACGAGCAATTATGACAAAAGGAAGAACAATTGAGTTCTAACTTAATAAACTAATGATTGTTGTAATACAAATAAATAGATTTAAGCAAAGATAAGATAGATTTTTATATAATTATATATTTTTTTATACATTTTTATTTATTTTTAATTCACTTAAACAGTGTAAATAAATTAACAATTTTTAAAATTTGTACTAACATTAGTAATTACATTTCATTAGAGTAAAATTGGTAAATTGAATGTTTCAATACTTGCTAAGTTATTTTGAATAAATGAACAATAATATAATATTTTGTTTTTGTGTTATTGCCCTTGAATAAAATAATACCAATCACCCATCATCTGACATACCATATTATTAATGTTTTGCATTTAAGGAAGTCAATTAACCTTGATCCCACATAAATTGACCATACCTATATTTGAATTCTTTTTGTATGAGATAATTGTCTGTACAATGTACACTTATATTTTTATTACAATATTTCCATAAAAGGCACAAGACAAATCTGTTCACATAAGCCACTTCCCACTTGTATCTTGTAATAGATAAAAAAAAAACATTGCACAAAACAAACTCAAGACATTAATTTAAATATAATAACATATGAAGAGGGTTAATTACCTAAAATAGTAAATTGTTAAAGTATTCAAAATACGTAAATAATTTGAATAATCATAAATGTCTGTACCTGTAGCCCTGTAGGCTTTAAACAGTGAAACTATGGCATACTTTAGTAGTATTTATTTGCAGATTAGTATAATAATAATCTTCCTGTGGAAAACCGGTTTAAGGCGTGCCTATAATATTATGTGGACAATCAGTCACGCGTCGTGTTAAACTCGTACATTAACTTTAAGAGCTTAAAAAATTAAGACACTTAAACGTTGACGATAAGATTTTTCCAGGCTTGTTTGTTAACGAATTGAACACTAGAGCTCAAAACAAAATAATTTAATATCGTAATTTAGATATAGACAAAATATAAAGTAGGTAGGTACATATAGTACATATTAACATACTTATTATTTATCTACAATGATAAATTTATAAATATTGTTAACATTTGTAAGTTGAATTTTAAATAAAAATATCAATAGATAATGTAATTGCATGTATGTATTGGTCACACATTTGAACTTTCGAATTCCAATGATTTCCCCGTAGATAAACTTCCAACTCATTATAATATACTAATATACACATTATATTATTATAGGTATACCTAGTTTGTAATTTGTATATATGTTAGGTATGCACAATCAGCGGCGCTATGAATTTCTACTTAATCTATAGGTAGGTACTAGATTCTGTACAGAGCAACTTAATGTATAATACGAATGAATTTAATACAAAACACCTTTTAACTTTTTTTAAACTAAAATTAAAAAAATAAGTATAGGTAATGAAAAAATAACTTAAAATAAAAATAAAATAAAAAAATAATAAAATATTTTTTTTGTGCGATTTAAAAATATAATAACGCTTAATAATTTTTATTATTTTGTTAATATTCAAAACATATTAATTGTATAAATAATCCAAACATTCTAATTTTACTTAAATTATTATTTTCAATACGCAATGAAATTATTAAAATATTCGAATAAATTTATTGAAGATATTTATAAGCAATTATCTTAATATTTGTTTTGTCTTGAAATACCAATTTATAGGCTGGCTTAAGAGGACGTTATACCAGCATGTGTTGTCTCTGTGTTACTAATGTAGATCATAGCAAATTTTCGTCCAGCAGAACACGTTTTGTGATGTTAGCTTTAATATTGGAGTAAATTTACCTATTATCAAACTTAAAGGTAATAATATTATCTAGGGTATTTCATAGGCTTTTATTGATATCTTAATTTTTAAGTGAGTTATGGTTATGTAAAATATTAAAACTTTAAAATGCTCGTAACTCGCTTAAAAATTAAAATACCAATAAAAGCCTATGAGATGCCCTAGATAACATTATTAGGTACCTTTAAGTTTAACGATGTTTTACGATGTGTTAGGAACTTCGTATTAAAATGTAAAACCATTTATCTATGATGGTGTTAAAAATTGTCTTAGTAAAAATTACTTACTGGAAATTCTCTTGTGTGCATATAATCTGGAAGTATGTCCAATCTCCAGGCGCAAACGCAAGGGGGATGAAAAAATAAATTACCTGACCTACAAATGAATAGTATGATATTTATGTAAATTTTTTCAAACCCCTCCTCCCCGAAATTTGTTCCTGCGTTCGCGCCTGCCAATCTCATCTGCAACATGTGAAAGGTCATTTTCGTCAATGCGCTGCATTAAGATTTTGTTAAACATATCAGTATAGACTATAGTGCAAAGTAAATTTACTAATCTTTCGTCTAGTTTGCAAAAAAATCAAGATAATTATATTTAATATAGGTAATTTATTTTTAATTTGTAATTTTTTTTTAGTTTTCCTATATCTATAATCTATAATAATACTAAACCATATTATACATTTATATTTTATATTTATAAATATATTAATTATTAATACAATGAAAAAATTGTTGTTAATTGATTTCGTATTTTAATGGAAAGTATTCAGTATTGGTTATAAATTTATAATATATTGAGAAAAAAAAGATTGTTTATTGAAAATCAGATTTACTATAGCTACTGTGATTTTTTTGTATGTAGTAATTTATAATTTTATTTCAAATAAAATTAATTTATGTCTAGTATGTATAACCATACAGGGGGTGTGGGGGACGAAGCCACTCACGGGTGACTAGGGTAAAACATTTTAGCACGCTCTAATTTTATTTAAAACTGAATTTGCGCCAATGACGCTATAGCTATACTGTGTACACGGTCATGTTATACCTACCTACATATCAATAGATAATTTATATTGTGTTCTATTACTTCTATTATGCTAGGTACGACATTATAAAGTGTAAATAATAATAATAATAAATAATAATTACAGTATTGATATAATAAAATTGTTGACTGTTGTACTAAAGTGTGAAGTTTGAATAATCATAATTATTAATAATTAAAATAGGTCCTAGTTATATTGGTTAGGTAGATGATGCTTATAATACACATCAAACTTACAACTTACAAGCATATAACATCGTTATTATATGTGCTAACACCAAAAGGATTAATATTAATATATGATATAGGTACCCAAGTGAATGTGTCACAATAATTCAAATTCATGTACTATAATACTTAAATAGGTAGTTAAATATCTACATGTTTAAGTGCACTTAAATATTATAGGTACCTAGTTATCTATAATCTATATGTACTTAGTTGAGTCAGTTGAGGACTTAAACACTTGTTGCCTATACAATCGAAACTGCATTTTAACAAGCATATAATATGATACATACTATATATCAGACTATTGAGAGAAAAGAACAGTCACGCATATGCTTGTCTCGCACACACGTTCTCGATCACGTTAGTAATGTGTACTCAAACTGCAAGAATACCCCTATAGGTACTATGTTAAGTTGATAATTCTTAAGTGCATTAACTACAAGAGTATGTTTTATAATTTTATGTGACATATATATATTTATATATTATATAAAAATTAAAAATGATATAAACTAAATCAATACATTTTTAAAATACCTAGGTATATAATATCCTCATTTTAAACTTAATAGAAAAAGTAATAGTTATTACCTTTACTTAGGTACCTATCACCTCTTTTCTGCCGAGCTGAGTGTTACCGTTCCAAAGTATAAGACTTGAAACCCAGTTAAAAATTTGATTTGATTAACGTCCGTACTCCGTAGCCCAGTGACCGAAATTAAAAACGAAGGTTTATTTTATTATTTATTAATAGTGATATATCATATGAGCTAGTATTATAACCCTTATGTATAATATTATAATAATAAAAGTCATACAACTCTGTATTCAAAATAGTGCAGTATCATTAGTATTAATCTGGCTCATAATTGGGGTCCCTTGCACAGTAATTTTTAATTTTTATTCCCCCCTTCCATCAAAAAATTATTTATTTATTTTAAATTATTTGTTATAATGTTATCTACCTAATTATTATTAAAAACAATTATTATAATCAAAAATGTTTTAAACACATAAAATAGGTAGTTAATAGATAATAATATACCTTATTGTAAAAAAAATCCAACAAATTTACAAACATTAATAACATTAATTAAATAAATTAAAATATTAGTTTTTATAATTATTGGTGATAAAAGATTCTTACAAAGTCACAAAGGACAATAAAACATATTAATTTCATCTTTATTTTTAAAATAAATGATATTTTTATATTTTTTATATTTTTATATTAAAGCAAACATCACAATAAAAAGTACTTTGCTGAACGCAAATTTGTTATGATGTACGTTATTAGTAAGACAGAGACAACATCCCAGTAAACCTTTTTAGGTATATTATACGTTTATTATTTACGAACTAACGTATAACACACGTAGATGTTAAGTTAAGTTGATAAATAGTATAATTATGGTATAAATTTAGGTCAAAAGATAAAGATATTTAACGAATATTCAACGTTTAATATCCGTTAGTTGTACGTGTATAATCAACGCATATTTTACGTAAGTATGAAGTCGTTTTTGGGATATTTTACGTGTAACGTTAGTATATTGTATATTTGTATATATTTCAAGTATATAATAAATATTATTTGTATAAATATAATATGAACACTGTATTAACTATTAAAGTTGCCACATTGCCCAGATTTTTAATTTTTTTTTAGATAAACCGTTAAAACGTATTTTTATAACGAAAAATGTACGAATAAGTTTATACCTATTGTAGTATTGTCAACGTACGGATCAACCTATTTCAACGTTTATTATACCATTATTATACAAATAATAACTACGTACACCAAAGTTATTCTTATTATATACATAGATTATACGTGGTGTGTTTACTGGGATATGCCACGGGTATACGTCCTCTTAACATTTTTTAATGAATTAATTAACAAGTCTTTATTTTCTAATGAAAGAATATATTTGAATGGATTAATAATAACTGTAGACCTGTAGTGTAGGATCATATAGGTCATAGCGACTTATTTCTTTTATAAAACCTGTACGTTGTAGGTAGTAGGTACCTATCTTAAAATTTGATTAAGTGTTAAAATTATTTTTTAAAAAATCGGGAAAAGTATAGATATTATATTATACATTTATATACATATAGCTACTTATAGATTTCTACATTTTTTTTTCTACACATAATATTTTCATTTATTATTTATAATAATATATATATAATTTATAATGTTCATATTCATAAGTCAATGTACGTAATATTATAAAAAATTACCTAATTATTTTATTATTATTTTATTTTATTTTATTAGTAAATGTAATAACTCCCTACCTCCAACACAAGCTATTAGCTTACAGGAGGTAGGTAATCAAAACTGTACCTATTTGTTAAATTTGTTTAATTTGTAACCATTTATTTTGATTTCTAATAAAAAAAAAAAAAAAAAAAAAATAATAATGTATCTACTAATATACTAAGAATATATTCTAGTATTCATTATTAGTATCCATAATATATAATTGACAGACTATATTATTATGTTCGGCCTTTCTGATCATAATTTAAGACAATATTATGTATATGTATAATAGCCACATATATAGCCATAGGTACCTATACCGTAGACAATAAATATCAGATATATCATGTATTTAGAATTAGTCCAGTCATTTAACGATTTTTTGAGGAACTAAACCGGAAAGTTTTGAAATTTTGGTTATAGGCTCCTGATTAACCAAATAAAAGTCGCCATCTCTCCGAGGTCCGGAAGTGTCCGCCATCTTGGATTTCATGTGCGATTTTTCATTTTTTTAAAATTATCTTTGAAAATCCTATTTTTATCTCAAAAATACCTATTTACAAAAATGTAGCTGACGAAATTCTGAACAAATATGGCTTCATTATTTTTTTTGTAGCTTGAATAAGTTAGGAGCAAAATTTATCCATGTGTTATAATATTAGACATGGCGTGCATATTTGTTCAGAATTTTGTCAGCTACATTTTTGTATAAAAGTATTTTTGTGATAAAATTAGTATTTTCAAAGATAATTTAAAAAACTGAAAAATCGCACATAAAATTCAAGATGGCGAACACTTCCGGACCTCTGAGGGATGGCGACTATTTTTGGTTAATCAGGAGTCTATATCCAAAATTTTTGCAAAGTTTCAAAACTTTTCAATTTAATTCCTCAAAACACCAATTTTGGAGCTTAAATGACTGGACTAAATGTATAATATGAAATATATGTAGACAATTTAAATTGATGTTAGCCAAATTTCCAACATTTTAATTTACAAATTACATTTAGTGTTTATTTCAGATCTTCTATACCGGGGTGGGGGTACCCTACATTTTCAAAGAGGTATGGCTTAGAAGTATGTAAATAATTTAGGGAAGTAAAAATATCGTTTTAAGCTCAAATTATATTAGATAGATACCTAAAAAATCTAACTAGTCAATTGTATGACAAAAACATATAACAGACATTTACTATATATAGGTACATAACCTTATACATTATTATATTATTATTAATAATACTTCATTATTAGCTTAAGTTATATAACATTAAATTAACTAATTACCTCTTTCATTAAGTGGAATCCAGGTATGTTATTTGAGGGAGGGGCAGGGGCAGAAGTATGCAATATCTCAATCCTAGATTATAAAATACTATTGTGTCAGCTGCTGGATCCACATTACAGGCTGTAATTGTTGGCATTATTGGAAGGGGGAACGTGGCCCCTATCTGATTACAGCCTGGGGGGCTAGTGTCTGGGTGTTGCTGGTTAACCATTATTGGTGAAAAAATATGCTTATTTTTATAATATTTCCTCAAAATATTGTATACTGGAAATGAGAAATTATTGTAACAATATTAGTTGCTACTTAGTACTTAGAAGCATCCTCTAATAAATATATTTCTGTGAAATTATATAAATTATAAAAAAATGTTAATACGATTATGTTATTGAAGTTATAATTCGATGAAAATATTATGTACATTTGATAAAACCTTAAAATAAACAAGAATAATAAGTTTAAACAACTTCTGAAATAACATTTTTCTTTTTTTCGGAGACGTATGGAATACTATTTTTCTTTGAGTGTTTGCGGATATTTTCTTCCCTGAAAATATACATAAGAAAAATTAAAAATTGATAAACCAAATTAACTGGGTGATTCTTTTATCAAACAACATTCATTATTTCAAAATCTATTAATATTTTTAAAAATATTTTTTTTAACATAATTTCCATTTAAAAAATAAAAAATGACAGGGTATATGAAAAACGATTCTGAACTCAGATGATTTGTCAGTCTAGGATAATTAGTAGGATATATTATATTATTACCTATATTTAAATTGTAATATATCGTTATTTTATTCAATTTAATAAAAAATAAATTGCATGCACTCATAAATTTTTTTCTATAATAACGCCGGAGTTTTTTTTTTACTGTTATTTGAAGAAAAGTTATGGAGAACCTTGTGTTAGGTTTTTATTATTTTTATCATATTTACTGTAGAGGTTAAAATCCTTCTGATTACCATCTGTTGTGTACTTTAAAAACAGTAGTCTATGGGTCATATACCGCCTCCCCCCTGAAGATTATCAACACTCACAGGGGGAGGGGGGCGCTATCACCCACTTTGAGAATGACTATGGTATATCATTGAATTTATATTTAATATACCCATAATAGTAACCCACTCGACACCTAATGTACAGTAGAGCAGTGCCTACTTGCCTACCTTTATAATTTCATATTCTGAAGCAGAATATTCTTCAGAGTACTTTGATACATAATGACTAATGAATGTTGTTTAATAGATAAACCGCTATATATGTATATTTATATTTATAAAAACAACTTACTTTCTTTTAAGTTTTTTCTTAGATTCCAATTGTTGATTACGTTCATGATAGACATGTTTAGGTACTTGTCTATGTCTAGCAATCCTTTTTACTTGTGGATGAGCAGCAAACTTCTCTTTCAATGTAGCGTTATATTCTAAGGCTGTTCTTTCACGTGGTCTTAACTAAAATAATATTTTAGTAAATAACTATTTCATATACACACTAATTTTATTTAATAAATTTCAAAATAACAACATTTATATTTTTATGAAACGCTCTAATCTACCTACATAAAAAAAAAAGGATCATCAACTACTTAGAACTTAAGGTTTTCTTTTTAAAATATTTTTATTTGTATTTATCCATTTAAAATTATAATTAATAACTATATACTTACTGTTCCTAATTTTTCTGAAGCATTAGCTTTCCAAATTCTTATATTCATTTCATCAGATGCACTTAAAACAAATTTATTGTCTAATGACCAAATTACACTAGTCAAATGTTGCATACGTTTAGTATGATAGATTTCTCTTGAATGCCCCTAAATTTTAACACACTTTATAAAAATTGTTATTTTTTAATGGACAATAATTATAAAAAAATAAATACATGATGGCTTTCAAAAATTCTTATGGTTTTATCATAGCTTCCAGTAACAAATTCTAAACCAGTTGGTGCATAATCTATACAAGTAACAGCAGCAACATGATCTTTATGCACGTTTATTGGAGATTCTAATTTCCGTGTATCATAAGAATAACAACTAAATATATACATTAATTAATCAATAATAATTGGGTAAAATATGTACTTTATATAAAATTAGTAATTACTTATAGTCTTCGTTGGCAGCAGTAAACACATATGCTTCCATGGGATTCCATGCTATCTGATTAGTTTTGAGTTTCATTATTACTTTCCGCATTGGTTTTACTTCTCTAGTGTCATAAAGAATTATACTGCGGTCACTTGCACATGAAGCTATAAATGTTTATTATAAAATAATATTATTTACAATTTAATGTATTAAATTAAAATATAAAATACAAATATACTACCTAAGACATTTGTATCAATTGGATTAAAAGCTATATGATGTAAACTATCAACACCCCATTTTAGAGTTGATGTTGGTTGACTTCTAGTAACGTCCCATAATTGTACTACATCACCGCAAGTTGCAAATACTTTATCGTCTAACCATTGACAACTAATACCATATAAAACAGACTAAAATAAACAGTTTAAAAATGTGTCATAAATTAAATTTATTCTACATTTGTACATACTTGAGATATGAATGTATGAGATGGTGTGTCAAATTCTTCTGTATTCCAAACTTTAATAGTAGAATCATCTCCAACACTAAACAACCTTGTGCCATCGGGGTTAAAACATAATCCACGAACAAAACGGTCATGGCCATTGATACTATTAATACATTTTTTTTTTGTTAAATTCCAAAGTCGTACTTCACCATCATAAGAACCACTGGCTATTGTTGATAGAGATTTAGGATGTTTAGCCATGCAAAATATACCATCACGATGTCCATCCAAGTTACCAATAAACGGCTTAGCAAAAACTCGTTCCAATTTCACTGCGTTAAGAGCACGAACATATTCACGTGATGATTGAAAAGGATGAAGATTCGGATCATAATTCCGAGGCACTGAAAAATAATTAAAAATGGAGAATTAAATTCTTAGAATGGATTGCTTATGAGGCGTAAAAATTGCACATGATAAATAAACCAACTATAATTTTGCCAAGATAACATGAGCACAAGAAACAAAAGTTTAGAGGAAGTATTAAAGATGTATTATATTTGATTTTCATTATGATATATGAATAATTTATATAAAATAGACTGCAATATTTTTTCAAATAGTCAAGACAGAAAAACATGGTAGCTCAACCTCTATTTTGGTAATACAATTTATATAAAAATTTTAATGACATTTTAGTACATAAATATAAATAATTAAATGTATAATGCAATTTACTAATTACTATGGAATTCATTATTTAAGTAAATAAATAAAATAGCAATAAGTAATTGAAAAATGTTTAATCAAAATACATTTTAGGGGAACATAAATATCTGTAATTGCGATTTGGGTTAGGTTATGATAATTTAAGTCCACAATATTCATGAATTCATGATATTTAATAAAAAATCCCCAAAAATGTTATAAAAACATCATCAAATAATTGGGAAACCAAAATCATTATACTTTCATGTATAAAGGCCTGAACAAATTTATGTTAGTAAAAACAGTTTATTCTTAAAACTACTTAGAATAAAAAAATTAATAATTAAAACATACCTACTAGTTGTACTTAATATTAAATTGAAAAATTGGTTACTCCTACTAATCAAATTATTATTACAATCCTCATAACATAGAATTGTTTTTAAAAAAATAAATCTACAGGCCCAAAAGTCAACATCAAAATGTATGTTAAACTCACCTTTTTGGATATCCCGTTTCGTCTCTCGCAAATAATTATCTGGATTCCGACTCAATACCTTGACTTTCATGATCAAAAATTTAGTGGACACTCGGGTAGTAATGTAGTATACTATACTGTCTATAGTAACACGAGTATAACAGACAATTCAATGTTGAATGTTGAATCACAGAGCCACAGAGATGAATTATTTTATACCTGTGGTTGAATCGTTGAATGTTGATTTCTTGCGATAAATGATAGTGCGATGTATTTTTGCCGCATGGTGATGATGGTGGAGGGGTCATTCACGTGCGAGTACATGATGACCAATACACGTTCGCTGATGAAAATTATTTATATGGAATATTTGATTTTTCAACTATGAAACATACTGTTTATCCGGCCGCGTTATCTAATATGAAAACATTTGATATTAACATCCGAGAAGATTCGTCATAATATTTAACAATTTATCCATAAATTATATAAAAAAAAATTCGCCCATGTATATTCTAATATAGATTTTTTACTCAACTAAATCAATTATAATTAAATGTCTATTTAGTCTTTGTATTATCGTTTGTTTCATTTGTCAGTAAAATCATGATATTGTTAGAAACAAATAACCGCGTTGTTGAAGAATCCATCAGTGTGAGAATTAAAAATGCTTTGGCAGGGTATGTCATTCTTTTTACTATACGCTACGTCTACTAATGATATTCTATTTATTATGTTTACATTGTAGAAATAAGCCGGAAAACACAAATATATTCATATCGGATTATGCAGGAGTATTATTTCACATTTCAAATTTAGAAGGCCAAAAAAATCAGCTTAGGGTGAGTATGATGCCTAATGCTGTTATTAGAAACGATTTATAATATGAATATTTATTATACGGCAGGTGAGCATAGCTTTGAAATTCTATGCCGAACTCCAACAACACGGAGCAACTGAACTATTAAACCGTGTGTATGGGTCATATGTCACAGAACCAGAATCGGGTTTTAATTTTTCTTTGCTAGTTGACCTAGAAAAAATTCCAGATGACTGGGAATTGTTAGTGAAAAAAATTGGTCAATTTAAACGTAATTGTTTTGCTTCAGTATTTGAAAAGTATTTTGACTTTCAAGAAAAAGGAGAAGAAGGCCATAAAAGAGCTGTGATTAATTACCGAGAAGATGAGACTATGTGAGTGGTAAATTGATTTTATGTTTGAAATATTTTTAAAACAATTCTTATGTATTAGGTATGTGGAAGCAAAAGCAGATCGTGTAACTGTTGTATTCAGTACAGTATTCAGAGATAGTGATGATATAGTTGTAGGTAAAGTCTTTATGCAAGAATTGAGAGAAGGCAGACGAGCTAGTCAAACTTCACCTCAAGTTTTGTTTACGCACAAAGAACCACCGCTTGAACTGCAAGATACTAATGCTCGTGTTGGTGATGAAGTAGGATATATAACATTTGGTAAGAAAGTTTCCCTTGGTATTAATAGATTACATAATATTTAAAAGAAAACAACAGTGCTATTGGAAAACAATGAACATTTTATTTTTTAATTAATTTAATTTTAGTTTTATTAAATCAGAGAACAGTTAAAAGAATATAATAACTAATTTTTCTTTATTAATTTTAGTGTTATTCCCGAGACACACTAATCGTGCAGCTCGTGAAAATACTATTAATTTGATTCATATGTTCCGTGACTATCTACATTACCACATTAAGTGCACGAAAGCATATATACATTCTTGTATGCGAGCAAAAACAACTGACTTCATTAAAGTGCTTAACAGAGCTAGACCAGAATCTAAAAAATCTAACGAAAAGAAAACTATTAGGTAAGTAAAATTTAAAAACATAGTTTTTACTATTACTGTTTAATTACTTACATTTTAATTATAATGTAGATATAGAACATAGAACTTAAAATATATTTAGCTTCTTTCCTCTTATATGAAACCAATAATGAAAACAATTCTTAGTTATTTTATCAAACTACTTAATTTTGTATTATTTATTTTTAGGACTTATAAACTTAAAAAACTTCAATCATTTGTTATGATTTATTAATGATAAAAAGTTATTAAATGTGTCTAAATAAAAAAGAATATAATCAAAGTAGATGCAGTTAAAACAACAAACTTAAAATTGGTTATATGTCTTAAAAAAAAGTTTATTTGGCAATACAGAAAGATAAACACATATGTATAAAATAATTTAGTCAATATTATTATTTAGTTTATTTAAATAATTAAATAATCAATAATTTGTGAAACAACAAAAATTCATAAAAACTTACTTGTATATTTCATACCAAGTAATAACAACTATAATCAAAAATAATAGGTGAAAAATATTCTGAAAATGTAAATAGTAATTTTTTTTTTTAAATAATAATAGTTTATTATTAGTAATGGGTCAAACCCTGATTTTTTAAATCGAACCGAACTTTAAATTATTTTTTCAAACTCGAAACGAATCTTCATATTTTCTACCAAACCAAACCGAACCTAGAATCATTTTAAGTCGAACTCAATATTTTTTATCATTATTATTAATTATTATAAATGGTATATAAGGTGCCTGTTACCGTTTATAACTTTCTATCGCCAATAGTCTAATTATTTCTAAATAATGATTAATCAATTTTTATTTTTTTTAAATAACTTTTGAAGAATTGTACAAATATTTGGTCTTTGAACTATCATGGTCAGTAAGTCTGGTTCAAAAAATATTTTCAAGTTCGATTTTTGAACAGTAAAATATGTTTGATAGTTCGGTTTGAATTTTTTTCGTGCTGAGTTCGAATTTTGAATCGAACCGAACATCAAGGGTTTGGTTCGGTTTGAGATTCAAACAGTTTGACCCATCACTATTTATTATATTATTTATAAATATTGACCAATTAAATTACCTAATTTGATGTATTGGGTAGTGTACTTAATGACATAAGTATAAGTATTTAATATTTTACAAAATAATAATGCTTAAATTTGATGAGAATAGAAGAGAGATGCATATATATATAAATAAAAAATTTTTTTTTGGAAAAGTTGTTTTCCACCCTTCTCCAGTTCAACTACTGGGTATGCTATTGGTATTAGTTTGGAGGAATATAATACTAATATGTATACTATAATATGTTACTTTGATATTATGTTCCATACTACTTTGCTTGATAATATTATTGGTCTTTCTATTTCATTAATTGCTGAAGTAAATTATTTGTGTAGTAAATTGGTATTGGTACAGGAACAATTGATGCCAATCAGTACCATGATTAATTAGTGAATAATTCATACGTCAAAAATAAATCTATTCTAAATTACATTCTATTAATTCAAAATACCATATATTTTTTATCGCCACATTGAGTAGTTTTTCTTTTCAGAAAATTAAATTATTATTTAAATTTACTAATATAATAACTGTAATTGTTAATGTTTTAGTGGCAGATCATTCATTCGAAAGGACTGAAAAAATATTTTACCTTTTCAAATATTGTATAATTAATAATAAATAATGAAAACATTGAATTTATCTTAAATTAATGTTAACAACATCGATTTTTAGTCTAGTATGTATAAATATTGTTAGCTAATATAACTAACCATTGTTTTAAATTTATAAATAGTAAAAATAAAGTTGTGTATTCATCTTTCAATTTTTTTTTTAAATTTTATTATTATTATTATTATTATTATTATATATATCATTTATTTAATTGAAACAATAGTATTGCATTTATATTAATTTAAATTACAATAATAAATTATTTATTTATTTATAAGTTGTTATTAATTAGACTTTAATTTACAATTAAGTGTCATCTGCAAAAGGATTTTTACTTTCATCATACTCATCTTTGAATGGATTTTTATTATCATCGTATTCCATATTATCGCCATCTTCATCAAATGGATTTGTGTTTTGTTGTTGTATATTATGTACGGATAATATTGGACTCAGTCTCGGTGGTGTTTGTACAACAGGAACCACAGGTTTAGGTGTTAATACTACAGGAGATGATACCAATTTTGATTTAGCTAGTTCATTTTCAACTATAGATAGATCATCAAATAAGCATCGACCAAAGTATTCAGATATTAGTGAAAAACAATCTGTGGCTCGTTCTAGCTGATTATGGAATTCTTTATTATAATCTTTTATCTGGCCCTAAATAAAAATAAATTTAACATAAAATTTATTTATATAAACATATATGTATTATATATATATATTAAAATAATCATGGTAAGATAACTTGATCAGCAGTATAACACTAAACAACAGTTTTCAACAATTAGTATTGTCAATCTCAGGGCCGGTGAGAACTTTGGTGGGCCCCAAGGCTCATTAATTCCGGGCTCTTTTACTTATATATACTTATTTTACTGAGATATATTTAGCATTATTGCACTAATAAAACTGTACAAATAAAAAACTGATATAAACTATTTTTTTTAAAAATAAAAATAAGAATAATTTTGGTAGTTAAAAAATTGTCAATTGTTTAACACGCAACATCGTAAATTCAACCCACTTAATGAAGCGTATCTAAAATACATGCGTAGTATTTACTTAATTTAATTTAAATAATTATTTGACATATAAGTTACACAAGTACATTTCTAAATTTAAAATATTATATTTCTTTAAATGTTCATGTTATTTCCATAGTACTAATAATTGTTTAAGGGTAGCTTATGGTAATGATTAAAAATAAAAATATACAAAATTGAAAATAGTAATAATGTTAAGTTTAAATTAAATTTTTTTTTAAATTTTAGATCATCAAAATTATTCTTTTTTAATGCTCTATATTATCGCACAATTAAATTTTTTTTTTTAGTTGTTTTATCCTTTTAGTATTCTTAATTATGAACTGATAGTTTATTGTTATATACATAGAATATTTTACTAACAAATAACAATTCAACCACTTGAATGGTTCACCAAGCTATAAGACAACAACTGTATATTATTAAAATTACCTGAGTTCGTATGATATCCATTATTTGTTTATTGTTAGGAGTACATGCTGGACAATCATCATCACTTTCTGAAAAAGCTTGGAAACAGCTAAAATAAAAATAAATGTAACAAAAAACAATATTAAATAAAATAACAACTGAGTCTATTGCCTCTTATGATGGTAAAATATTAAAATAATAGAAAAACAAAAAAATGAGATATTCATGATATGAATGTAATAATTAAATGTTTACTAACTGTTGATGGTATGAATGTTGACACATAAAATGTATACTGGGAAGTTCTAATTGGTTATTGCAAGCACTACAACGTAAACCTTGAAAGACAACCGCACTAAAAAATAAATATTCATTTTTAAATTGAATACGTAATAAGTTATTATTAGATATGAATGTGTAAGTACCAATTTTTTAATTTTTCTATGGTGTGTTTTAAGTTTTCTGTATCTTTTTGATATTTATCAACCATTTCTTTATCCTTTTCAAGTATTTTTTTTTCAGCACCAAACAAACTAGTAAGATAAGCTCTAGCATGGCCAATATTAAAAGTTTTAGATTTAGCCAATGATGTGATAGTAAAATGAGCTGACAGGAGAGATTTTTTTTCTATAAAAACAGTTAATTTTAATTAATATTTTAAAGTGATCTAAAGTAAAAATTGATTGACATGTATTTGAGTTCTTTGAAAAATGTCTGGAACAGCTGGTCAGTAGTTGTACCTGCTTATTTGTCAGTGTATAAGGAATTCTGGACAAAAAAATGATATTTGAAAAGATGTCCAAGCACATTTTTTTAGTCGGACAAAAAGTCCAAAAATAATAATTATTCAATTCACAAATATATCTATATAATTACAAATTTCAAGTATAAAACATTTAAACATAACAAAAACCCACTATTTAGGTATACAGCGGATTTTGCTTGATGTGGGCACGTTGGGACTAGCCCTGTTTGCCCACATTAAGCGCGGTTGCTCATAAAAACCGAAATTAGTTAAAAAAAAAAAAAGTTATAATATCAATGAAGTCAACAAAATCCTTTTCTGCATAAATTTTTATTTTTTTCCGATAAAAATGTACTTATTGTATAAAAACACCAGGATGATGGGAAGAATATTTAAAAAAATATTCAAGTTAAACTACCCCTAAAAGTGGATTAAGAGTTAATTTGGGCACAAAATTAGTTTATGATAAATTTCAATAAATATTTTATTTCTATACTTATTTTTAAAATATTCCGGACAAAAAGTACTACAAGATAGTATTTTTTTTATCTAAGATCGGTAGTATCATTAGTATCAAATTGTGATTGTTGTAACATTAAGTACTACCCACTTTTTACTTTGCACAACAATAATATTTTTAGTCGTTTATTTTTCATCTGGAGTTCATAATTTTACCACTAGGTAGATTTACCTTACATCAAAATTGATCGCCTTTTTGTGCCAAATCTGGCCGTATATGCAGCAACGTTGTAACTATATTTTAAAAAATAGAAATGATGAAAAACTAAATTTGTGCATTTTTGGTATAATATGCAGAAAAGGGTTGTAAGGTTTAAATTGTAATGCTTTTTATTACTTTCAATAAACACAATCTCATAGATACAAGTGATACAACGAAACCCGATTAAATTAGTCGTTTTTAAATACATATGTGTATATTCTATCACTATGATAAAATAAAAATTGCCCACATAAACTAAATCGAGTGCTCATATTACGCAGTTTTTTTTTAACCTTGTTAATATACATTTATATTGGGACCAGACCATTTTGCCCATATTAAGCGGATGCCCATATTAACCGGTGCCCACATCAGATGGAATCCACTGTATTTGCTTATTGCAGTTATATATCTACAGTTTATTTACCAAGAGAGTAATTTAGTAAGTTAGTAGGTCATAAGAAAGCCTATAGCAGAGGTCACCAACTCATTTTTATGGAGGTCTGTTTTGAAATTTACCATACTGGCCGCGTTCCCTAACAGTTTTAATAATTTACACACGTTAATAAATACATTTTTTTTAAATTAGTATTTATATTGATTTATCTATGCATTTGTTCAATACAGATTAGTTTAATTTTTTTGTCGTAATATAAATTTTATATGACACACTTATAATTTTTATTTATTTATATAATAAAAATTTTAAAATCTACTCCGCAGATAAGGGCCCGTAAAAAAATGTTCACGGTCCACCAGTTGGTGACCCCTGGCCTATAGGCTATAATAAATATTATTACCACAATAATTGATTTAGATCTATATTTAATAAATGTTTATGAAAGTATAATACTTTCATCTTACCAATGTAATGGATTATGAACAGAAAATTAAAAAAATATATTTTAAGTAAGGTCATTTTATTTTTTTATAGTAACTTTTAGATGTTAAATTTTTTTTTAAATATTAATTTTTGTTGTCATACATATGTACATTAAAAACATGTACACAAATCTCAATTTTATTTTTCAACACTACACTTCAAACATGATATGATTAATTCTTGCAAAATCTAGAACAATAGTTTTGCACATTTAATTATAGACATAGTCATCCAATAATTTGAAAACAAATATTCAAATTTTATTTTATTAATAATTTGTATTTTTTGACTCTATTAAACTTGAAAAATGTGCTAGGACATTTTTGGCTAATTACTATGGATTAGTATCCACCACAAGAAATTCTGAATTAATACATATACATTTGTAATGATCAGGGCTTGAAAGTTCAAGCAAATGCATACATTTTTTGGTAAATCATATAAAAACAAAAGTAAGATATAAATTTGTTTCACACTTTTCTGTGATGTTGCATAAAAAATACAATTTTGTTAATTTATGCTATTTAGAGCTATTTTAGTTTTCTTAAGTGCATATTAAAGTATTTCAATGTACTCTTTAGTGCTATAACTTCCGAGCCCTGGTGATGATTAACATTATACATATCACTAATATATCTTTTCTCTACTTTGTCCAGTGAAAAAAAAACAGATTTATACAATTTACTATTTAGTGTTAATATAATAATTTGGAGTACATACCAATTTCGTTTAATATTTCTTCCAACATAAAGGGTGGAAACATGTCATCTACCATTGCTGTATTAAATACTAATATCCATAATTTTGGTTCTACTTGTCCATATCTCCTACAACATTCTACTGCACCAATATAATCATTTAAAGACAAGAAATAGCGAATTAATTTAGAGTACCTAAAAAAAAAATAATTTATAATGATTATAATGTTTGTAAGATTGTAATGAGTTTTTACTAAACTGTTTGTTGTGTTCAAAAATATAGACTATGGCAGGTTTAAATTCAAAAGACGTGGCCAAGATCAATACTTGATAATGATCACACATTTTAATATCAGCAGATTGTAGGATATTAATAATTTTCTTTTCAATTTTGCTACGATTTTCTTGATTGTTTTCATTTTTCCATACAATCAAACAATGTTCAATATATGTATTCAATAATGATGTAGACCATTTATCTAAAAACTTAAATAAATATATTAACTAAGTCATTCCGACTATTATTAAATATTACTTATTACTTTCTTTTCAAGTAACTTACATTATCAAAATGTTCCAAAAAATCCACTAAACATTCAGAGTCGTCTAGCAACAAATAAATGAAATCTTCAGGTTGAGCTAAATTTCCAGACAGGTCTACCTTAAAGAATGATATTACAATTTATATTTAATATACAAACTTTATTATCTTATAATAAATTAGGCATTTACATTGGTTGTAGTATACCAAGTGGAACATAATTTCTTCAAAAAACTGACAGTTTCTTTAGGAACATTTTCTATAAATACATTACTATATTGCTTAATTGTCTGCACTGACTGAAATTAATAAAATATCAACAATTATATTATTAAATTTTATATTTATTAGTGATTACTGATTACTTAATACAGCAATAACATGATACCTGATCAATGGAAAGTTTTTCAATATATTCTAAAGCAGATGTATATTCATGACGATCTTCTAAAAGTATTTTTATGTACAAAGAATGTCTATTATGTTTTTCTGCTAACGCAAGCGCATTTTCAGGCGATGACTGTCTACAAACTTTTATGGCAATATCCACATCAAAATCAATGTTTTCGTCTTTTATCTTAAATGAAAATAATTAAATTTAATATGTTAATTATTTTTATTGTAATTTATTAATTTAATATCTAAAATGTTATAATTACTACAATAAATTCTTGAAGTTTGTCTAAACTGTTTAATTTTGAATAGCAGTTGAACAATAATGTTGTATGATCTTTAGTGGCACTACCTGATTTATGTAAAGCATGCAAATATGTAGTTAAACTGTCTATATATTGAGAATCTAAAAACTAAAAATATATAGTACATTAATATTCAATTTTAATTGTTGCATAATTAAAAATAATTTAATAATTTAAATATTAAAATATTTACTTTTTTGATAACATAAGATGGTTCAAGTTTTCCAATTGTTTTAATATATTGTTCTACAGCACCACTGTGATCTCCTTTAGTATATAAATGATCACCATATTGACGAAATATATCAACCAGAGCTTGAGAATCATATTGCTGACATTTAGCCATACGTACCGCAACATCATACAAGTTTTTCTTAAATAATACAGTTAATTTTGATTGTAAATCTTTTTCTATTAACTGTGATAAACTTCCTTTAGTTGTTAAAATATACAATGATCCCCACTCTGGTAAAACTGATAAAATGTCTTGCATGGTAGTTGTATAAATTATAAATTTATTTTGAATATCCAATACAGTGATTGAAATAGATTCAATTTCATCACTGAAAAAATAATTTAAAGTAACAGTAAGCCACACGAAAAGCTAAGAGGAAAAATTTCTCATTAGATACCCAATATATTTTTTTATTTTTTTTTTAAACATGTATTTTAATAAGCTACGAATGAGGATACAAAAACAATTTGAACAACTATTAATATTTAAGTAGTTTAAGCTATAGCCTAGATTTTTTAATTAATATCATATATATTATATTACAATATTTTATTTATAAAAATTGTATTATATTATAGCTAATGGCCATCATAATTATACATTCCACATTGTAATTGTTATAATCAAGATTTTTATCGTCTGTATCACAATATAGTAGTATTAAAATATAAGAGTTGTATATAGTGCAAATGACTGCAATTTAAAATATGACTATTAGTGCTTCCTACACCTACTGTAGACTCCAAGCTAATAGGGGAAAAATATTAAGTATAACAATTAGTTGCTCCCTGCAAAAAGTAAAGGCCTGCCAGCTGTAAATGGGGGGGAAAAAAAATCAAAAAATATGATAGGTAACTAAAGTAAATTAATACCGCCATAAATCAAGATACTGTTAAATAAATCTTACGAATGTTTTGTTGTAGTAGAGACAGTAATAGCATTCAAAGGTTTTCCTCTTTCTTTAGATACTATAATTAAATAATTTCGAAACCATTGAAGAATAATTTTTTGACCTCCAACAACATAGCATGGTCCACGACTGTCAACTGTATAACAATATATGGCCTAAAATAAAATTAACAAAAAGTGTAACCTAGAATTATTTTGAAAGTATATGTCATGTAATAATAAACCATGCAACAAGATCTTTGATAAGTTATTAGTAAAGACCGAATTTTGCATAAAATGTAAATAGTATTTTCTATATTATATATATATATGCAGTCAATGAATTTTCATGACTTATTTGATCAATAAAATTAAAAATTGATTTAAGTACACACCAATAACAAATGCATGATGTAGAGTGTCAAATTTTAATCATACAAGTATAACCAAAACATTTTTTTTAACTTTCAAATTTAATGTATATTTCGTATTTAATCTTTCTTATTTTTACTTATATAAGAGCATATTAAATCATTATTACTGCAAGCAAATCCGGTCTTTACTTTTAGTTACAAAAAAAATTATGATGTGTATATTTCAAGGGCTTACATCTTCTTTTGCAATCATAAAATGACTATCAGGTCCATTCACTAACACAGAACACTTGAAGTCACATCCTACAGCATCCAAAACAGTCTAAAACAAAGCATTTTTTAAACATCTTAATGTATTAAAATATAATAAGAGTAACAATTATTTATAAATATACCATAGGACAAGAATCTTTGGAAGTAACATTAAATTGTTGAACAGATGAGGCAGTAGACACAAAAAGATACCATTGATCCTTGCTAACACATTTGAAAGCCATTCCAGTTATACCTTGGCCCAACTCTTTTAACATCTTGGGCTTAGAATTTCGATCTCTAGATAAATCTCCTTTGAATAATGCTATACAACCATCTGCAAATCCAATGGCCATTAACAAACGATTGTCAGTTGCACACAATGTAGTAGGTTTTTCAGATTTTGATAGTTTTGTTGACCGTATACATATTGGAGTACTTTGACGATCTCTTCGTTCTAAATCCCAAACTTTGAGGATAGAATTGGTATTTGGTTCATCTTCCTAAATATAATAGTATAGGTATATAATAAATATTATAATGAATAAATATAGAAAATACTCACACCAATAGTAACTAAAATACTACTATATTGTAATTGTGTAGAAAGAAGCACAACAGATTGATAGGCTCGAAACGTAGTAACTTGAAATGTACGTGTAATTAAATGAACTAAGCCATCATCATCACATGTTACTAAATGACCATGTCCACTACTCGTAGAAGTTATTTTAGAATTCTAAATAAACAGAACTAAGTATTAGAAATTAAACTCAATAAAATTTTAAAAGGAATAATCTAAATTTGTGAATTCATTTAAATACTTTTTAAAAACAAAAAATACAAATTTTATTATGTTTAAATTCAGAATAGAAACAAGGAATTTTCTGGATTAAGCAATGGGAGTTGTTACTATATACTTTTTCAATTAAAAGTATTGCATGTAGTCTAATTAACAAATTTAAAATTGGATATAAACATGACAAATTATAGAATTAAAGGCAATTACTTATTTTTTTACATTTTGAAGACACTTTATTTTTCTTGAAAAACATTAAAATAATAATAAAATATTAAAATAAAAATAATTTTAAATAAATCTGTTACGACTTGACTACAGTTAAATTTTGTACAGTATATGTTTTTGAATTCATATGATTATTTAATTTTGCTTTTAGATTGATTATAGACATAAAATTCTATAATGTATACCTATAGGCTATAAGATTAATGCTTTAAACGATTTAAAAAATACTTTCACTAGTAGTTAACCAAATAGCTGTTATTCAGTGGCGTGTCTAGGACAAAATAATTGGGTAAGCCAGTTTTATTGTGTAGTGTGTAAGTGTGTTTATAATTAATAGGGAAGATTTTCCCTATCATATGGGATATGAGTATGGTAATAATATTCAATAATAAATATTAATAATATTAATAGTAACATTTTTATTTTTGATAAAAAAAAACCAAACAGTCAAATAAAAATTGAGTAAGATTGGGCCTAGTCGGCCTACCCTGTAAACACACCACTGCTGTTAATATAAATAAAAATAAAAAAATACTTTAATATCATAGTTTATAAATGATTTTATTTTTGATTGAAAGCATTTATAGCGTTGCAAAAACTATAAATATAAGACTATTTTCTCATAAAATTTGGTGGAAAATATAATTAGAAATTAACAAAATTACATACACCAATTGTTTCAGATATTTTTTTTGAATCTGCATTGTGAATGATGTCGAAAAAATTAAATTTTCGCCACTGAAAAATAACAAAAAATTAAATAGGTAAATAAATTGTTTGAAATGGCAATATTACAGTCCTGACTGTATAACATATTTCGGTCTATTTTTTATAGTTAAATAAGAAGTACCTATTACAACAATCAAATTCAAATCAAAAAAATATAAACTCACTTCTAAAAAAGACATGATAGTTATTTAAGTTTTTTACTAAAACGTAAGAAAAAAAACTAATCACAAAATTAAACTTGGAAGCCGGGAGGACTTGGTGAAACAGTTGATACGATTGTCAGAATATATTATAATAATTAAAACAAATAACTCAGTAAATTACAAGTCAAAACTAAACAGTAAACAACTGAACGGAATGAAGATCATTTTTACCGCCCATTACAAATTACAATATTATGTTCGATAGTGGTCTACTGCCTACTGGTCTGGTGGAATTTGTAATTTGTAAGGCGTATCGCCATAAATTCGGTTGTTATTTGTTAATTGTCTAAAAAATGTCATCTGATAACGTTATCACTTATCTTAGTTGTTGGGCGGCATCAGCGGTAATCAATACGGTAACTAAATACAACCACGACCGTGGTGGGTTTGAATAGTGTATAATCACTTTACCAGTGACCAGTAACCGCAAGCCAAGTTGACTTTTGAATATTTGAAAAAAAAGCCCACTTTGAACGCGCTTGCCCTACAAGTTATTACAGACTGTCGACGGTTATCATAAACTGTAAATCCCGGAGCTTTTTAGGCAAGTCCGATTTATGCTTTTGAAAATTTTTAACGGGGACTTGACTTCTGTCACTAGTAAGTATTTTAGTGTTCATGGCCCGTGATCTCGTAGACGAAGAATCGGGCGCCCATTTTCGCGTATTGTTGTTGTTATCGAATGTGCCTACGTATCGGACGAATGCGATTGGTCGGTGGTAAAAATTTTTTGAAAATCAAATATGGTGTTACAACGCTCCAAAAACGCGCACTTTTTCACAATCGATGTCCGCCAAATACGGTCTATACGCGCGCCGCCATCGGCTTTAGAGTGTCCACAAACGACTTCCACTCACTACTGACCATCGGGCAGCATTAGCTGGACCGGGGCGTGACCAACGACGAAGACTGGATTCGTTCCCGACAGTCGATCATAGAATCTCCAGGGAGACGCGACCGACGAGCAAAGGATTCTACGGGACACGACTTCAAGGCGTTGGAGATCAATCAAACTTTCATTATCCGTCCATTTCTTCCGATTCCCATCCAACCATGTCTAACGCAGGTAGGTACAAACTGAGGGTACCCCTGATGACAAAAATTATTGGGTATACTCTGGTTCCTCTCCACTGGCCCATTATTTTTTCCTTTTAGTTTTTTTGGTCCCTTATAAAGTTCTGAAGTGTAACGTCTTGAATGTATTGTCCAAAATTTAACCAAATTATAAAAATAAAACGACATTTATGTATTTTATTATCATAGTTTGATAAAGTATTTCAATTTTATTGACCTTATTGTATAGTTAAGTTTTAAATTTTAGAAATAACTAGTTAACTTATAATTTTATCATAAAAATTATTTTGCTTAAGGTAAAGATATTCTTTGACAGTGTATGAAATGTAGACAATTATAAACTATGTAATAAATATTGATATTTTTAAAATTATCAGTGTAACAATACATTCATACATAGTCAACAAAAACAATGATAATGGTTTTATTAGTAATAGAATAGCTAGCTTCTACCAATTTAAAAACTTGGTTTCTTGATTTTATTCTTATACTCGTTTTAATGTTAGATC
Source organism: Rhopalosiphum padi (assembly GCF_020882245.1). Lineage (NCBI taxonomy): Eukaryota > Metazoa > Arthropoda > Insecta > Hemiptera > Aphididae > Rhopalosiphum > Rhopalosiphum padi. Next base: position 37,785,840 of record NC_083598.1, read on the forward strand.
TTTTGATTAAAACCCATTAACCTAATCACTGTCTTTTCAATGTACATACAATTTATGCATTGTGACAAAAACAATTTAAAATCCATTAACCTGAATAACTAATCAATATTCAATATAGTATATTATTATCTTTATACATTTTAAATTGTTATAATTATAACTATGTTAAATGTTTAACTAATAACTAACTGATTTTGTATAAATCTTTAAAATTAATTCTTTTATACTAATTTTGAATTGTTATGACCTTAAAATTATTCATATTTCCCTTTTTAGAATCCAGAGGTCATTCACCTCAGTCAATCAGTAATAATATACATGAGTATATACAATTAATAACATTAAAATGCATACATTTAAAAAACTAAAAATATAAATCGACCAAATAAATACTTAATGAGAATTGTTATAAGACTATTGGTTTGGTTAAATTATATAACCTGTTATTTTGTTTTTACTTTAGATTTTGATAGTCAAGACCTGAGTGGTCCAAGTGTATTGGATGGCGATTACTTAACCATGTTAAGTACTTCAGACAAGTTAATGTCGGGTGAATTTGAAGCTCTCGAGCGACTACAAGCTGAACTAGATTTATTTGATGATCCAAATAGGACTGAAGAAATTGTGGAACAAATGGCTGTAGAAAACCATTTGGATTTAATTGAAGAAGAAGTTTGTAGTGATGCAGGTGATGTAACAAGAATCAAAGATGAAATAGAATCAGAAAATGAACTTATTGAAGATTCTGATCAACCTCAGTTGATGACTGAAGCACAAATTAAGTTAGAGACTATAGATTTAGATCAAGATGAAATAGTATCATTAAACCATTCTCAATCACATTCTCAGTCTGAAATGTTATCTATTAGTAGTTCAAGCGCCATAAAAAGAAGTGCACCACAAACAATGCATGGAAATCAGCAATCAAAAAAACCTGTATGATAGAACTTGAATAAAATAATCTAAAAAAATATGATCATTATTATTATTATTATTATTTTTTTTTTTTTTTTTTAGTTACTTACAAAAGTAATGGTTAATACATTACCAAGTACTAGTACTGGAAGAAATACTCAGCAGATTTTATTAAATGTTCCAATTGGACAACGTCCACAATTAGGTTCCACTAGAACTATAACACTTACACAAGCTCGTCAAATGGGTTTACTTGCTCCAGGTTGTCGACTCCAACCTGTAACTTCAAATCCAAACACAACTCAAAATAAAGTATGTTATAATTTTTTTTTAGTTTAAATACACAGTAGATGAATTATTGTGCTGTTACTAATTTAACAGTATCTGTTAAAATTCATAATTTCTCTATTTTAATGTCTTTCAATTCATGTTGTTTCTTAAAATACTTAACCAACTATTAAAAAGATGCTAAATAGTTATACATAAAATATTTCTTTTTTAACTTAAATTAAGACATTCTCTTTTTTATTATGAAATTTAGAATATGGTTGTAAATAAAATTTCGGGAACCATGAAGAAAGGAACAACAACTGGTACCATGAAGTCATCTGGACCTACTAAAATCTTGCCAGCACCAACTCTAATAACTACTAAAAGTCCAATGATGCAACAACAAAAAATTTTTATACGACAAGTAATTTCAAATAATAAATAACAATTATAGAATTATTAAATAGATGAATATATTTTAATATTTATTTATACTACCAGGGTAGTGTTTTCAAACAAGGTACACTAGTGTCAACTAGCAATGGTGCAAATCAGGTTATAAGATTACCATCTATTGTTAGCCAATCATCATCACCAGTATCAACTATCCAACATATACGACTTCCGACAGTTAATGCTTCAACTGTTGCCGGTTTACAACAAGTTAGAATGCCCGTAACTTCTGGAATACAACAAGTGATACCTAATAAACAAGTAATACAATTCAACAATAGTTTATTGTTATTAAAAGAATATATAACTGTATTTTTTAATTTTATTAGGTTCAATACATTAGACTAGTACCCACAACGTCTACAAGTAGTTTAGGTTCTTCAACTGTATCTGTAGTAACATCAACAACAACGACTACAGCACTTCCAAAGCAACCTCAAATAGTCACATTATCAACCACGACACCAAAATCAAATGTTAAAACTACAACTGTAGCTAAGACTTCTACAACAAACAATCAACAGCCAGTTACTAATCATATAAAAGTTTTTACTGCTTCATCACATGTACATATATACAATTAATATATTTTTTTTTTATTATAAAAATATTTAATTTTTCATAGACTGTGACATCTAGTCAACAAAGACCAATATTACCTGCAAGTAAGCCAAGTACAAGTTCATCTGTAGAATCAAAAAAATTAAGTAGTTCTAATATTCAATCAACTAACTCTGCAAGTTCTAAACAAGTTTGTTAAAACAAATTATACTTTTCTAAATTTTTCTCTAATATTATTATGATTTAGGTTTCAATGCCCAAAATCACAATCAAAGAAGAAATCATTGACGATGATATTCCTTCAAGAAAAGAAGATAAAGAAACAAACTTAACTACCCCTACTTTACCAAAGATTGGTAGACCATCATCTTCTGCCACTCCTGTGTTATCTGAAACAAAACCTAAATCAACGAGTGATGTGAATAAAACAAAAAAACCTTGTAACTGCACTAGATCACAATGCCTTAAACTGTATGTTAAATTCCTTAAACATTTTTAGAACATTATTGACAGGTTATTGTACATTGTTGTAGTTACTGTGATTGCTTTGCCAATGGTGAATTCTGTTATCAGTGTAACTGTAATTCATGTTACAACAACATGGAACACGAAGAGGATCGGGCACAGGCAATTCGCTCAGTATTAGATAGAAATCCAAATGCATTTAGGCCAAAAATCAAGAGCTTCGTTGGCCAAGCTGAGCGACAACATACCAAAGGATGTAACTGTAAGAGATCAGGATGTTTGAAAAATTACTGTGAATGCTTTGAAGCTCGTATAGCATGTTCACAAAACTGTAAATGTATTGGATGTCGTAATATGGAAGACGATTCGCATACTTCATTTGGAGACCATCCTGGATCTTTAAGTGTAGAACATTTAAAATCCAGAACAAAATCGGCTAATTTTGTAACATCATTTGGTAGCATGCAAGCTGCAAATGCTATACCAAGGTAAGAAATGTTATAAAACTATTGATACATATACTACATATTTAATTATTCTAAAAAACTGTTGCAATTAATAATTTTCTTATTTTTCAGTCAACCATTCAAATTTTTTACTAATGATGTAGTACAAGCAACATGCAGGTGTCTTTTAGCACGTGGCATGGAAGCTAAAAAATTAAATGCTGGTGCTGAGGAATGTCAACGTATAATAATCGAAGAGTTTGGGCAATGCCTTGTCAAGATCATGGAATTAGCGTCTGAAAAATCTTTTTTATAGTCAAATACATTTTTTTTAGATTATATATGTATAGTCTACTTTAATTCTAAATTGTACCCAAATTGAATTTAGTTTGTGTATAATTGCTCGCTTATTAGTATAAATTTAATTATATTATTTGTTGTGTGTTGGAAAATTCTGTACATAATTTTTTTTATGTATACGTACATATTTTTTTAAGTCATGTGCATATGGTATTCAAATGTTTTTATTTTCAAATTTTATTGACTTGTGTGTAAAACAAATTTCTTAATATATTTATTACAAATTTAACATTAAAAAGCCTTTTTGTTTTTAGCTACTAAATGTTGAGCCTTTTCCTTCACATTGCCATCTCTGAATATTTCATTTTCTGGTTTAACACGGAATGGTGCAAGCAGTTCCTTTGTTTTCTTCGCTTTACGCTGTATTTTGTTATTGGCATACTTGTCTTTCTTATTATCTTTCAATAAACGTCTTGTCTAAAAAAATATTTTAATTATACCTATGGAAGACATTTATAATTTTTCTTTCAAATTACCTTTGCTGGAGTAACATAAAATGGATTTTCCCACAGAGTTTCACCACAAAAACTTCCTTTAAAAATGCGAATCGGTTGCAAAACAAATCTTGGTCCTGCAAAACAATTAAATTAATTTAGAATATAATCTTGAAAATTAAAATTTCACTTACCAATTTCAGCTATTGCACCATTCTCGTCTAATATTTGATAATTCCTAAACCATATTCTATTATCTAATACAGAGAAGTTTAAAACATTGTCAACAAAAGGTTGACTCTTGGGATGATGGTCTGGTACACCAAATATTTGTACAAACATTTCTCGTAACAAAGAATATTGCGGATGCGCATCAAAAGAATTGTCAAATGACAACAATGGTCGTGATCCTTTTAAGCAATTGCCGGTTAATTTTAGTTCAGCACTTGTAAATACTATAATAACAAATAATTAAAAAGATGTTCCAATTTACATCATATTCAAATGACTTACTACTTTCCACATTAAACTTAATACTGGGCCCATCTGGCGAATTTGAAAACCACATGTATAAATCTCTTTGCAGTCTGCCATCAAATAAAATGCATTTATTGCAGTGAGACATCTTGCACATCTAAGAAAAATTAATTGTTTTAACAATGTTAAAAAAAGAAAGAATTGTTAATTTATCATACCTCATTGACTACAAACAAATTTTCTTTACGTTCCATCTTGTTTGCTGATTTTGCATGAGGCAACATTTTGATTATATCTTTCATCAAATGGCGGTGTTGAAAACTAATCCCACGAGTACCAAACACTAAAATTCGTTCTCTGTTTATCCATTTCGCCTAACATAAAAATAAATAATAATATAAAAGCTATAATTGAATGTATTTTATATTGGTTTGCTATATTACAGTCTGACTGTAAAATATTTAATCATCCGACTAATTGTGAAATAGAATTATCATACAATACATTCAAATAACAAAGCCCCTAACAAATATTTTTAGTATGTGATGAATGATGAATGATGATACAAATATTGGAACATTCTTACATATTACTTTAAGAAGATATCAGTTGAAATTTGAATACCTCTAACATTCTAGCAAAACCAATCTTTGCATTAATTATTAGTAATTTTATATAAAAACTGCTAAGTAAAGATATTATAATAAAAAATTACTGTTAAGAGTCATTTAAGTGTTTCTTTAATGGTTAAAAATGTAAAACTAAATTGGTTATTAATAATTTAAATTTAATAAAATATTTGGATTTTGAACCTTTTTTGGTGTTATTCCAACTAAGGAGGAATTATGTAAGTATTATTTCCCGTAATTTGAATAATTTGAAAAAATGGGAAAATAAAGTGGGTTTTTGATGTATCGAGTAAATGCAAATACAACGCTAACATTATCTTTACATAAAACAAATAGAAAACAACAATGAATCCGTAAATCCATAAACTTTAAGTTATAACACCAAATCATAAAAATTAACATACAATAATAGATATATTTTGAATGCGCGGTTTAAAGAACGATCTTTTAAACAGACAAGATCGAGTTTTCGATTATTTCACAAGCATTGATGCTGTAAGAATATAGCATAAACCGCACCTAGAGATGTGTGCGTCTACGTAAACAGAGAATATGTATAAGTAAAATTGAATTAAAAAACAAACCTTTTTGGTAACCGGTTCATCCGAGCGTCGGACGAGAGGTAAAATCACCTTCGACTCATCTTGTTTTTTTACTTCTTCCGCTTTTTGCTTCCTCTTCAAGCTTTTCTTCGCCATTTTCAAAAAAAATTAACAGTACAACACGTGCGATGGCCGATGTTTTGACTGTTGTAGTGTTGTCTGTTTTGAGTTTAGGTAGTTTCGTATTCTGATAAGTGATAACGGAATATTTAATAATCACATAACACGAGATAACGTTTAGTCCGTCTACTCAGAGTACCAACGTAACCGGCCCAATACGTACCATAAAGCTGAAGCAAAACATTAAATTACGAAATTATAAAAGGTAGGACGGTAGGTATCGATTACCTAGGTACTACATGAGACTGTGAGAGTAGTGAGTACAGACTACCAAGTACCAACTATCGAGTATCGACCATTCGACTTCAAAATTCAATTTTTAAGTTGTGTGCTGTATTAATTAGTGTATTACTGTCGCTGTAGTCGACCTCGACCATCAAAACGTTTCGGAGAATAAATTCGATTTTCGTTGACACTTTCCATACGAAAACTAATGATCCTTCGGTTTTTGAAACTAACCACTAAACAAATAATAACAACGAGTCGGAATTCCACGACTCCACGTGATTTTTAGTTTTTTAAACCACCGTCGATTAACGAATAAATGAATATTTCATACCTCATCATTTTTTACAGTTTAATTGGTCGCACCGTCGCAGTATCACAAGTGTATATTTACGAGCGTAATATTGTATTATGATTTATGATACAACAAAAACTATATGGGGCGTTTGAATGAGATTAGTAAGAGTAATTAGTAATAACCTCCAAATAAATCATGAGCGTAGTGGTTCGGTTTTTCCAAATATCGAAGTAACTGCTTTTTATCATATTTTCTCATATAATTTCGACATTAGCTGACAGCAACCTACGTAAAATTACAATTATTAGTTATTACTACATTTACACGAATTGGCCTCTTCTCCGAAACCACGGGCCAAGAACGATCTATAATATGAAAACTATGGAAAGTATTAAATTCGAATGCGAGAATTGTACGAATTTTACTATATGGTTTTATCGTAGACGTTTAATTGATAATAATATTACACTCAATAAACAGATTTTAACGCTCGTGCTCAGATATAAACCACGTATATATAGCGTACACGTATAACAAAAATATAGTCTATATAGCTATAAAAAAAAAATAGGTTAACCTGGATTAGGTGTATACCTACAATAGGTACATGATACATGGTGGAGACTGGAAACTCGATAATTATCTTTATTATATTATACTATTGTATTATGTAACGATGTGCGCACATTCAAAACTTTCAGACTTTATGTCTATTTAGTATTTAGTATACTTATTACTTATTGAATTTAGAGTATTTAGGCTCAATACTGTGCTACTGTAATGATTCAAAAAATTAAGTATAAATTCGACACTGATATTTTATATACTATATAAATAAAGGTTGATAAATTATAGCTATAGTTATAATAACTAGGTATATAATATTATAGACTATAGTTTGTGGCCTGTGCCCTTTATATGCTCTTGTATACCTAGGTACGATTGAAACTTAAAAAACTATTTTGATCGAAATCAATAACAAAAACAATATAAGCTTAATAACCATTTGGAGCAGAAATAATACCACAGGTAAATTATAGATTGATATTTTGGTAAAAAAACAACAATGAATTCCATGGTGTGCAACTTGAATTTCTTATTAGTTATTACGAAAGTAATCAGAATAGACGCGAAATCACAAACACGTGCGAATATTGTACATATACATTTTACAATGCGATACGTATTTTTGTAGTATAGGAGTCTGATAACGGAATATTCAGATCAAGGTTTTAATTATATGTATTATGTATATCGTATATTGTGTATTTGTGTACATATATAAATATGCAACTTAAATTCATTTTCAGATGATTATGAAATGAGATAACGTGTTGTCCGTCACAAGACACAGGGCAAAGGCTACATCATTGCCATTAGTGTTCTTAAAAAATCAATTTTTGGATGTACTTACTACTTAGTGGCTAGTACATATAATAATAAGATACTAGATAATAATAAATAATAAATATCAATATTTAATACCAATTGATATTATAAAATATACAAGTTAGTTACTTGCATAATTTTTTAATTTTGTTTTTTTTTGTAAAAATATATGACTTTATTTTAGAATATTACAATCTATACAGGTGTACAATAAGTAATAATGATGGTAAAAATGAGAAACTAAGAATAGTAAGAACTAATGATGACATGGTAAGAAATCTCACCTTCACGTTAGAGACACCTAGTGGCTTTACATACATTTACAATTTAAAATTTATACAGTTTTTAAATCACGGCACCAGTTTCGTTTGAGTCGTTTGGTTGGATTTCCGGGTAGTGCTGGTATGACAAGGTCCCCAAGAGCGGCTTGTAATAAGAATACTATATCATAAATTGTAAAAGTTAATGAAAAATTTAACTAAAGAAGAACCTAAACATATTACATTGGTCCTAGTATATGTAGTTGGTGAGTGGGTGGATTGTTTATAAACTTGCTACTTGAGTTATGAAGACTCAAGCTGCCACTGAAGGTCCCTAATGAGCTGGTTGGCGTTGGATTGTAGTTTTGCGTGGAAGCGTTTGTAGTATTATATGGTGGCAGTTTCGTTGACAGCAGATTTTTAGGTCAGAGTTTGTTGCATTATTGGAGACAGTGGCGTAATTGTGGGGGGGCAAGAGGGGGCACTTGCCCCCCCTGACAATGTTTTGAAAGCTAAAGGTATATATTTTAACCGTGGGGGAGGGGTGGAGGGGTTTTGATAATAATAAATATATTACATTCATTATACATTTCCCCCCCTAGATTTTTTCCCAGTTACGCCACTGATTGGAGATATACTAGGGTGCTCCAGTTATTATACGAGTATACGACAGCAGATATTCTGGAAGGCTTGTATAGTTCTATTATTTGATTTCTTAGCAGATTACTACCCCGTACACCCAATTTTTTCATTTAGTTATACTCAATATTACTATTATTTACCAATATACATGACCTCGTTTAGACTAAACATAGTTTATTGTTAGCTACTAGGTAGGTTATTATTAGTAATAATTACCTAAAAATTACCCTTACCACCATAACTACGACCCAGCAGACTTCTGTACTAATTTAATATATTATGGAAGCATAGGTGCCCTCAGACATTTTTTTCTAAGGGATGGGGGCAATGGCAATCTTAGGATTTGACTGATTTGAGGAGCTAGAAATATTATAATTTTACTACTTTAAGACATCAACCTTTTTTATTATACTTGTATATACATATATTTTATTATGTTACAACTTACAAGTATAGGTACATAGGTATTGGTATAGGTAAAGTTAACTTAAAATAGGTTACCTATTATTTATATAACTACTTTCAATTGGTTATATAGTAATTAATAATTCATTTTAAAACATTAAATTTAAAAAAATATTTTGAAAAGCCAGGAAGGGCAAATTCCCCAGCTTGCCCCCCCCCCCCTTTGGCTGTCTTTGATTGAAAGTAAATATTGTAATAATTATTATTATATTAACCCACGAGCCACCTAAGACTAAATAATATTATATAGATATATATATAGATATTGCATTCTGTGGCTGGTGAGTGGCTTCAACAAGATAATACCTATAATACCTATATTTAGTATAATAATAAATAAATTTACATGTTTTTTTTGTTTTCATAACATTTTAAACAATATTTAAATTATGACTAACACATTTTACGTATCTACTTATTAACTGTAAGTTACAAATTATATTAAATCAGTTAGATCTTACATTAAAATGTTCTTCAATAAGATTTTGCTGTTAAAACAATAAATGTACCTATATTAGTATATTATATTCTAGAAGTTTGCAAAGTGTTAATGAGTTATAAGACCTAATTATTAATAATTATGATAGATGTTTATAAAAAATAAAAAAAATTGGAAATAAATAATCAAATTATAACTCATAAGGGACATCTGCATTCTTAAACTTATTGTTAATTTTAACTTAAATAATGATTATTAGATAGTTTAAAACGAGAGACTTTTACACTATTTACAGTGTCAGAATGCAGCACTGATACTAACTGTCGTTGATATCTTTAAAAAAACCATTCGCAACTGCTGACACTTCTGAGTCTTCTGATTAGGTAGTGGGTACATACTATATTACTATATATACATAGAGTAAACACTAAAGTTTAGTGACTAAACCATTTTATATATTATAATTTATTTGTATTGTAATGCATTCCATTCACTAAACCACAAAATATCTCACTTAATGTAGATAAGTACGAGTATATTGATTAGGAAATTAGCATATTATCTCTTGACCGCTTTAAAATCTTGTATAGTATCGATTGCCGATTTGTATGTTGGGACTTTGGAAGATTGCAATAGCTTTTGATATCGACAACATATATATATAGTATGAGTAGTATTACTGTCTTCTATAAATATACTTATTAATAATTAGGGATAAGATTTAAATGCCCTTAAAACTATACAAATATGCTCTGAAAAATAGCCAAAAATGCCCTTGAAAATGCATTTTACCGCTAAAATGACTTTAAAAATGCCCTATATTTTTTTATACAATTTTGTAATTTATAAATAAGTTATAATTATTATTTTATTTAAAAAAAACAAATAAAATTTGAAAAATTGACTTGATGCGGTGATGATGATGACACGCATATCTTTTGGGGGCTTGGGGCAGTATTGTTCATTCTACACATACATTTACCCGGTAAACCTATTATGCGAAAATAACTTAAACATCAAGAAAACAATTTATTTTTTATAATATTTTAAATAGGCCAAATTTGTATAGTATATTGAACAATATATATTCATTAAAACTAATAAAATGACCCAATAATGATAAAAAATGCAAAATAAATGTTTCAACTTTGAAGCATCCGTTAGGTACATGAAATTAAATATGTACTAGGAAAATATTGTCTAAGTTCAACCTTAAATAAATGCACTTTGTTGACGGAGATGCTAATTTTTTAATATGCACATTGATCAATGATCATTAAAAACAAAATTTAAGGATAAATAATATAATTAATTTAATTATTGAATCACCAATACAAATATATTCTTAATATAATAACCTTTATGGCTTTATGTTTAATAATTTTTTACTGAACAGCAAATCTATTGGTAAATATGAAGTCGAAAATTAGGAATCGGTGAACTCAAATGTTAGTGAAATGGGATTCAGCAAATCTGGCGGCGTGATGGGAAAACACCCTACTACCCGAGTGTAAACTTGCGAGTATAGGAACAGTCCACTGCTTGAACAATTATTTTTTACTGGTGTATTTCTTGAGGGTTATCGGTAAATGTAAAATGTGTTACAAATCAATGAAAAAGTTAATATACTTAGTAAGTACTGAAGTACACCAATTGTGGGAATATATACTCGTGTTTCCACCATTACACTAGGAAAATGGTATAATAGCGTATAGGTATGCGATTCAGGACACAAGTAATAATAAGAGAAGAAAGAAGAATTAAAACATATTAATACGATGTCACGATAACTACTGTTAAATAAGTACTTTTAGATTATGTGTATGAAGTATGAAATATGAATACTAGTATAAAATAGTGAGTGTATTGACCTATATTTATCAACGGCATAAGAATATATTATTATCTGCTGTATGCCTGTATTAGTACGATAGATTTTTTTAACAATATTCTAATTTTTAAGCGAGTTATAACTTATAAATTATAAGTAAGAACTACTTATAAAAATTAACTATTTAAAAATGAGGAATAAAAATCCTCATGTTTTCTGACCGCCCAGACGGTGGTCCCTGCGCGGGTCCCGACTGCCACAGACACAAATCGATATATTTGCTGGAATACGCAGTCGTCGGAACACTAATCGTGTTATTATATTTAAATTGTTGCGGGTCGGATAAAGCTACTTACCTATGTCTATAAATTAAGGTGTATTGAACAATTTTTATTAAATTCCCCATACACATCATGCATGTTTATATATCAGCACATCCCTGCCAATTTTTTTTTTTAATGTGCATGTACCTACATAATGGTTATATACTTATATGAGACATAAACGCCCACAAATCAGTGTCTGTGTTACACATTATAATTTATCAGTTCAGTGTTTACACTACCTAATGGATTTAGCAATACCTTGTAGAATCCATATTAGAAATTAATAGTTAATATAGCCATATAGGTTACAAATACCAAATAACTATTAACTTATAAAAATACTATACTATATACATTTTATATTTTTACATGACCAACTATGATAATATTGAAAACAATAATTGTAGAGACTGGTTTTCATAAGTTCGATAGTTGATTATTCCATATTATTATGTGTGTATAAGACATCACATATAAGCCATCAGCCATGACACGTAGAAACATTGATGATTGATGTCACTGGACTTGTGTCTTGTTATTATTGTTATTACAATTATATTTAACTAAATAAGAAAAAAAAGATTTTAAGCTTTCAGCTTGGACGCTTGGTAATCGATGAAAATATTTACTACAATCAATAGTGGCATAGGTAGTGTTCAATGGTTAATCCAGTCCTGAGCTTGACTAACCAATGTCTGATGTGCAAGAGAATATTGCGACGAGTACGGTTTAGTGGTTACTAGTAACTAGTAAGACTAGTAGGAGTATCCACGTACAACAGTAACCATCCGTGATTATTAAATAATAATCATCAATATTCAATGATAGCCTGCGCATGTCACTATGCCAGATGTTTATGATTAAGTAATATTCATTATTAATTATTATATCGCGCATCGATAACGAGATAAAATTAAAACGTCGCTGCTGCGATATTTAATATTTTGTAGTGTACAATGTCGTGACGATATCGTACATACTAGATTGTTAGGTAAACCGTAAAAGTATGTGTCTATATTTTTGATTGGAATGAGATTTAAAGAAGAATTTATATAAAATTTAATTTTTTTTTTTTAGATATAATTTAAATAGTATTAATGCTCTTCTGAAAATGAACGAAAATTTAGTGTTGTTACAGTGACCTATCTCATAAGTATTATTAATGATATAATAACTTGTAGTGTGCAATTTCGTGGTCGTGGTATTGGTATACAATTATAGAAATACAATGTGCATATTACTAATCATACATTTATACCATTTACCGGGCGGCGGCTGGCAGAGCGCAGCGCACGCGGCACACCGCCGCCGCGATGATGTGCGCACTCGAGCGAGTGATGGAAAGGCGACGAACGAAGGGAATCGTCATAAGGTTAACCAACCCGCGGTTTATGTCGTCTGTAGTCTGTATACGACCGACTATTAAGTGGTTCAACGGTGGCTGTTGGTAAATCGTTACGATATGATGTATTATTATATTGCTCGTTGCTCGTAACGGCTGACGACGACACATTAATTATAACACAATATAATATATTATTAATTGATACGAATGGCGCGCGTTGGATGACGCGATTACACAACAATTTACACCTACATCGCAGTGGTTCCAAAACGATCGAGGTACCAGCAGCTGCAATCACTGGCGCCCCGAGTCTCCGCGCGTTCTTCGGCGATCCGCGCAGTAGGATATCACCGCCGATCGGGACGGATTCTGCCCAATAGATGACGAGTGCTCGTCAGTCATCAGGCACGGCGACGACGAAAACGCTAAGATTTCGGTCATAATATTGTTATTGAGCACGGCGGAGGCATTCGCGTATTATTATTCTGCCGAAGACGTAGGTACTCTGCCGTGGCGGGACCGGTGAAAGTCCGCCGAAGGGGCAGGGAGGGGTCTCGGCCGTCCGACGACGACCGTAATACGTTGCGACGACCCACCGACGGCGTTGGCAGCGGGTGCGCGCCCACTTGTTATACCGCCACGCGGGCCGTTCAGTTCCGGCGAGCAGTCGCGCGAAAGCTCGGCAATAATAATTCACAGTGGTAAGTATATAGACGTATACATAGTGGTAGTGATATATAATTATACACATTATACGGAAAACACGGTACCGAGACCCGCCGAGGTTGGCAACAGTGCGGCCCGATATTACATGTACCGATCGGTGATCATGCGTGTTTTCGTTCACCGAAGAACATCTTCGCCGCCGCCGTTTGCGTCGTTACGTCTTTAGCGCCGCCGAAAGCGCTGCCCCCGCCGCGCTGTCCCGCACGCACCGCAGTCGTCCGCTGCTCTTCGGGCCGATTTCGCATCTCTCCGTCGAGCTTTTTCCGTGTTCCATGTCCACGGCACGTCCGAGCAAGTCCGCCGTGTAAGTTTCCTAGGCCACCGAAGCCAATCCACTGGGAAAGTTGGAGGTCTGGAAACCATGGACGCCTAAGAAGAACCGTAAGTGATTTGTTGTTGCTCTTCTTCTTGTTCTTTTTGTCCTTCTTGTTCTTTGTGCACTTCTTGTTCTTCTTGTTCTCCTTGTTTTTCTGTGTGCTCTTTTCGACGTGTACAGAGTAGCTGCTGGTGCCAAATGGACTGAATGGGATTTCGCCTTAATTAAATTTTTTATTATTATTTAACTTCACTGAAATTACCTGAATATGTTTTCATATCGGTCAAACATAAAACAGTCTTCTAAACACTGTTATAGTGATCACCACTTGTATCGTACACCTCTGTTTTCTTGTTGTTACTTATGACGCACCGATTAAACGTCTGCCATCAACCTGAACCACAAGTCGGTCATGTCTTTGTGTTCATATTATGATGTATATATTGTCAGTGCATAGTTTACAATTCTTGTATATAGGCTTTTCACAAGAAATTATTTAATCTTTATCTATCTGTTATTTAATTTACACAAGCAAAAGATAAGGATGACATTTTTGATAGTTAAGTCTTGACTGTATACCTACCTAGTCATTTCAGTGCTCAGTCACAATTTTTATTTCATCCGAATCAATTAAAATATGTACAAGGTTAGGTACAGGCAGATAAATGTAATTGTGTTCACTGGTACTATAAATCATTACTCAATTACTTGGTAATTTTTATCATTTTTAGAAGAATAAAAGTAATCAATTTATTTGTAATAAAATTTTTATGTTTAAATACCTACCTAGTTAGTTTTTATTTTTCATAAATTAGGCAATAAAGTTCAATAGAATATCCAATATAATCGATTCTTTAATTAGATTGTTTGAACAAATTATAACAAAACATTAATGTATTTTTATTATTAATCATATTTTGTTGTTTGATGTACATTTCTGGAAACAATTTAGCAAAATAGAACATTTTCCATTATTCTATTATTTTTTACTGAAATTTTAGGTACTTGCAAAAAGTTTTATAAGTTTATTTAAATGTTTGAAGTTTCCAATTCAATTGATCAGATCAGTACCTATCAAATGATAACATGCCTTTACTATGAATATTTTGCTGTTATCATCTATTTTATTTATGTAATTTAGTATTATTTAGTTATGTTTAAATATTTTTCAGAGTAGATAGTATTAAACATATCTTTTTGTTTATTCTTTATAGTTAATGACACCTAGATTAAGATACTTAACTAAAAATTTATTTTTTCAGAGATAACTTACAGTTACTGAATTTATAAACATGAACCACTTAAAAGATAGAAAGCCTAGTAGGCCAGACATTCAGGAGATATTATCTAGAATGAAAAGTCGATTCAGCAATGAAGGAGATTCAGATAATGATGACATGGCTAATGAAGAAAATATGGTGACAACAAGCGTAGTTGAAAGTACTATAAAAGAAGAATTTTCTGTAGCAAAAAGCCCTGATGATGAGATTGCAGAACTCATGCTCAAGTTAAATGGACAAGTAGACGAAGAGTTAGTAGCTAGTATCAGATCTAGAAAGAAAATGTATGAAAACCAGTCTGAAGTTGATAGTACGTCGACTACAAATAATTCTGATGAAACTGAACAAGAAAAACCTAGAATCATCTTGACGTTGAGGCCTAATGAAAATAAACCTGATTCTTATGTGAGTTCTAGTAATCTTACTGAATATAGTTCTAATAGCCCGAAAAGGAAAAAACAAGTTAACAATGTCACCCCTGAAGTTATACCTCTCAAAAGATCTTCAAGAAGGTCTAACAATGGTAATCAATCAGTGTTGAAATCTGCTATTGCTCGAAAAGAAAGAACGTTCAGTATTGATATGAATTCAAAAAAAAAATTACCTAAGAAAATAAAAATTGAGCATGAAGAAGTTACAAATGAAGTTAATGTTGTTCCCGTTAGTACAAAACAACCTCCAAATGAGAAAGAAAATAAGGATATTAAATATGTACCAATCAAAGAAGAAATAAATGAAGAAACTATTACAGATCATAAAAAAAAGAAAAAAAAGTTCTTTAGAGGTGGAAGGTATAATATTTTTAAAAAAAAAATTGTACAAAAAGAACGTCAAAAAATGAAGAAAGCTATTTGTAATCAAGTGAACTCTGATCTTACAAATTTTGATGTGGACTCATCAGAAACTAACTCAGAAAGACATTCTATTTCAGGTATACTATTTGGATTGAATTTCATTTTTATATGATATACCCTACCCACTATATTGAAATGTATTGTTTTTAGTTTGTAGCGATATAGGCACATTAATGTCTAGTGAAAGAAATGAACAGGATGATATGGATACTAGTATCTCAACCATTGATGCAGAAGGTATAATAAATTAATGACAAATTTAATTTAATTATAGATAAAAAATATATTTGTTAACTAAGGTAAACAGGGCATTTATTTGATGCTAATTTGCTTTGATTTTTTAGTAGTTATTTGTCAATTATATGTACAGTTTATAGTAAAATAAAACTTTGACCAGGCCTAGTCTTGGCTGATCTGGATTTATTGATATTTAATTAATTAATAATCTTATTTATAAATCGAAGATAGATACTTCTTAGGTCTATTGTGATTCATTTACTGTATAAAATCAAATTTAAATATTTAAAAATATTGTTTTTTTATTTGGTATTAATGTTATTTATATTTTATACTTGATACATTATTTTTACAGATAAAATGAATGACAGTGGTCTTGAAATACAAGAAATTCATTTATGTTTGTGTCAAGAAAATATTCAAGTAGTAATAGTTGATGAAGGAAAAATTACATGTAAAGCTCATGATTGTATGGATGGAAAGGTTTATGCATGTAAGAATTTAGCTTCTCACTTAGATGAATATGGCAACATGCCTATGTTGAGAGCAAATGTTGCTCTACCTTATGTCACATATTGTCAGCATCATATGAGGCGCTTTTTTTTACACCACAGTTGCCCACGTTGTGGACGGTTTTGCTCAGAGGTGAAGTATAATTTTTATTATTAATATATAAATATTATTTTTTATTTATATTTAATTTTAACAAAAATAGTTGAGATTTATATTAATTATGATTGTTTTTTTTACTTATTTTCTAGGGAATATTTATGATGTGCAAAAATAAACACTTTTTTCACATTGGTTGTCATCAAAATGATAGGGGTTGTCTACACTGTGGTGATCCTGATGTATATGATTTTGAACTGAAAAAAATTGTAATTCCATCTAAGAAACAAATCCAGCATAGAGAAGATTTTAAATCACATGTTACTGTTGAAGTGGGAAAAATAAAATTGAGTACTCTCAACTGTCCACCAGAAATTGATATACATGAATTTTCTAAATATTTGCAACAACTTAAGGATGAAATTGTTGATACCAAACGTACTAAGTAAGTTATTAAAAATAATTTTTATAATAGCAGTTATTAATTAGTAAGTGCAGTGGTTAATTGGCAGAGGAGGTATATTAACTGTGCATATTGTATATACTCACTAAATATATTATATTCTCTAAATATATGATAATCTGTTTATGTTATATTTTATAAATAAATAAATAAAAATACATATATGTGGGCATACGGCCATTTTACCTAACCCATTTTTCAATTACAAAACAAAATATTCTATAATTATTTGTAATTTTCAATTTTGTAATTTTTCTGAGTTTAAGTTTTCAAGAATAGAAAAAGCATTAAGTATTATGTGGCTCTTTTCCTTCCTTGTTTTTCATTGGGGTTTTATAGTTATTGTTTGAAAAATTACTACAATAAATAAATACAAAAGACCATCTTCAAAAATATTAAGTACTATTTTGTGATAACTGATAGATACAGATGATTGTCATAGTAAGACCTGCAAAGATAATAAATGTGTGAAGTGAGAAAAAATTTTTTGCCTTAATAAGGTTTTTATCATTGTAACTTACCTGCTTTAAAAATAGTAAATACCGACAAATATTTTTAGCATTACTTCACTGAGTAAGCGTTAATGTCAATATAATATGACTTGGATAGAATTAATAGTTTTCTTGAATAAGTATACTCGTTGATAATCAAATACTTAATAACATAATAATTAAATACATTTTATTTGTATTTATAATAACAATTTATAATTAATTTAAAAAAAATCTTTTACATTAGTCTAAATGGCAAACATAATATAACTATATAATTATTAGAAAGTTTACATTACTTTTAATTGGATAATATTTAACTGTGAATAATAATTAATAAATTGAAATAATATTTCAATCATTTAAATTGTGATTTAATTTATATTTATATATTTATATATGATATTATGTTTGTTGTTCATAAGAAGTAATTTATTTTTGTTTATATTCACTAGTTTTCTATTGTTATTTGAAATATTCATGTTTATTAAGTTTTGTAATTTAATTAAATAGGTATTCAGTTCAAGGACTTTATGAAGCTTGTGAATCAAATAATATAAAAAGGGTTTTATCAATTTTAGGTAATTTATTTTTAACATGAATAATAATTTTTTTTTTTAAGTTTTATTAATATAAATTGTTAAAATATAGAGGCGGAATGCAATCTTATGTTCACATTTCCTAGTAATCATAACCGAACGGCATTGCATGTTGCGTGTAGACAAGGAAACCTAATGATTGTATATATATTACTAAAAGCCGGCGTTGATCCAAACCGGGTTGATAACAAAATGAAATCCCCAATGAGGATGGCTGCTAAAAGTGGTCATAGCGATATCGTTCAATATCTCATCGACTTTAATGGTAGTCCTGAAATCAAAGTAAGAGGAAATACATAATTAATTTTTTTTTGAAATAAATAATAATCTTTTTTTTGTGTTGTTATTCATTAGTTGTTATTAAATATTGTTTTAGGATATACAGGGTATGACCTCACTTCATTTGGCTGCTAAGAATGGAAAGTTAGAATGTTGTAAAATTATACTAAATAATCAACCTTCTATGGTAAATTGGAAAGATAATGGGGGATGGACTCCTCTTGTATGGGCTTGTGAAAATAGTCATATTGATGTCGTGAAGTATAATAAATAAAATTTTATAATTTACCATATTGTTTTTTTATTAATTTTAACACATATTTAGGTTTTTTATTTCATTTATACCAAATACAAGGATATCAGATGATGAAAATAATGTTGCATTACATTGGGCAGCAATTTCTGGATGTCTTGAAGTTGTTCAGTGTTTGGTAGAGTATGATTCCGAAGTAAATATGCTCAATGAAGCTGGTGAAACTGCGTTGTAAGTATCTATTAGTACATTTATTTTATTTTCGTCTGATTTAACTGCATTACATTTTTTCGTTCATAATTTTTAGACATATCGCTGCTCGTAAAAATGCTGTAGACATAGTATCATTTCTATTAGATAAAGGTGCTATGGCTTGGCATAGAAACAAGGGGAAAAAAAGACCAATAGACCTCTGTCTTCCAAATTCAAAATGCTATAATATATTAAAAAATGTACTACCAGAACAACGTAAACCAGTTACTGTCATTCCACCTTTAAATACTGTTAAGTTAGAATATACTGAACTAGAACTTCAGAAGCCTCAAACACCTATTGCAGTGAAAACCACTCCAGTTCTTATTTCTGAGTAAATAAACTATTACTTTTTTTAATTATTTGTTAATACTTCTGTAATTATTTACTGTAATATATGTTTATACAGAGATATAACTCATGGTTGTGAAGATACTCCAATCAGGTGTGTGAATGAAATTGATGACGAAGTACCTGTTGAATTTACGTATATCAAAGAAAACTGTTACGATGTAGGAAACTATGTTGATTCTGCCATGTCTCATATAGCTGTGAGTTAATATTGTTGTTAAAATCAATTGTGAAATGATGTATAGTTAAAAAAATCCTATTTTAGAGCTGCAGTTGTGATGGTGCTTGTAATACAAATGATTGTAAATGTGTACAAGCTAACGGTGACTGTTTGTACGATGAAAATGGGCGATTGAATTCAGATTTTGATTATTTCAGTAACTATTTAACATAATCTATTAGATATTTAAAATTAACTTCAATACAATTTTTTTTTATCAGATCCAAGTGTTATATTATATGAGTGTAATTGGCGCTGTAGATGTCATAAACAACGATGTGGCAATAGAGTTATACAAAAAGGTATAAAAGTAAAATTGGAATTGTACAAGCATAAAGATATGGGTTGGGGAGTAAGAACACTACAACCAATATCTAGAGGGACGTTTGTGTGCGAGTATGTATACTAATTATTTGACTAAACAAAATTAGCATTTATCAATGTATTTCAATTGAAAAATATAATATATGTATTATGTTTTAAGGTATGTTGGTGAAATAATTACAGATCAAAAAGCAAATGATTTAAAAGAAGATTCTTATTTGTTTAATTTAGAGAATCCTGTAAGTTAAATATGAACTTAATAGTTAAAAACTTGTAATTTAATTTTTATCTTCGAAGAAAATAATTTTTTTTAAAATTCATTTTAGGGAGCTACTGAATTATATTGCATTGATGCCTATAACTATAGCAATGTGTCACGTTTTATTAATCATTCGTGTGATCCAAATCTAATGTCTGTTCGATCATTTATCAACCACCATGATAAAAGGTTTCCTAGAATAGCATTTTTTGCTGTCCAAGACATAAAAAAAAATGAACAATTAAGGTAATACCTAAAAAAAATATTTAATGTTGTAATTTATTAATATATACCAGGCATGTCAAACTTAAAGTATCAAAAAAAAAAAACAAGTTAATTGTTTGTTAGATATGATTTAAACTAAAAATAAATTCTAATTAATAATTTCTTCATGATATTTTAAATATTTAAATTTTCTTTTCTACTTCAGGTAAAATCTTGTTGGATAAAAGCCACTTTTAACACAGAATTTAAATAAACCTAACCTAACTTGGATCTAATAGGAGACTTTTTGCTATTAATTAATGAATGCAGTTGCTTACACATAGGCGCAACTAGAGCTCTATTTATGGTGAAGCTAAATTGATATCAGTGACTCATGAGGGTTTTGCCCCTAGACCACTAATATTGATTATTAACAATAACATAAAAACTTGGCGAGCTACTGACAAAACTGGCTGAGCTAAGCTAACCCAAGTTGCGCCTATGTGCTTACATTTAAATACTACTAAAAAAATGTATAAATTCTAAAAATTGATTTATATAATTTTATCTATAATACTAATGCAATATTACATATACATTTTACATAATATGTACTTAACCAAAATATAGCTCTGTCTTACTTAGTAATAATATAGTTACAAAATAATTATTATATAATATATTTATTTATTTATTCCAATGGCCACAAAAAAAAAAAAAAGAATTGTAGGTTGCACATTTGAAATAACTTAGTTTTTTTATACATAAAGTTTCCTTCACTTAGTCAACTAAAATTATTGATAATACAGAAATAGACGTTTTAACATTTGGAAATTAGTTAAAAATGTAAAATATATGGAGACTAAATTAAATACAGTATGATAAAGTTACATTGTTAGAACACTTATAACCATGAAAAAAAATAAATAATAAATAAATAAATAACCTGGTATAGACCATAAATTTATATATTTTTTTATTTTATCATTTTAGTTATGATTATGGTACCACTTTCTGGAAAGTGAAGGGTGGCTTGTTCACGTGTAAATGTAGTAAAGCTAACTGTAGTTTTTCTGATGAAACCATTGACAGTCTTCATATTGATTCAGATAATGAAGAGATAGAACCAGATGGAAATTCTGAAAAAAGTAAAACAGAAAAAAATGAACTTCCTGATGATAAACCATTAATTCAAGAAGTGCCCGAGACCAATAAGAGAGTTCGTAACACATTACGTCAAAGAACTAGATTATCTGCAGCTATTAATTTATTACAACAAAAAACAGACCGCTCAAGTCCGTCCAGTAGTGAAAGTTCATCAGTGACTGTAAGCAGTATTAAAAAAAATTATTCCAAAGAGCCTAACATAATATCCATGCCTAAAAATAAATTACTCGGGAAGACAAAAACTATTAATTTAAGTAGTACAGTGAAAAACAAAGAATCCCACACAAGTGAATCCAAACAGTTGTTAAAGGTAACTGATAAACGGTCATTGAAGGATAGTGGATCAAAATTGATACAAGATAAATTAAAACAAGTTGTTTTAAAAAAAAGTTTAGGCAACAAACTGTCAAATGGAAATTCTAGTCCATCAATAAGTAAAAAAATATTCATTGGGAGAAAATCATCAGTAGAAACTACTGAAAAAAGTAAAATTTGCAATGGTAATAAAGTGACCTCAGGATCAACAAAATTAGTCAATAATAAAGTTATTAAAAATTATGTATTAAGACGTAAAGTATTGAATCCTAGTAAGAAAAATATTGCTAATATGCTAACTGATGGTACTGCTTCAAATAATGTTAACAAATTTAGTAGATTGATTAACAATACTAAGGTTATTATCTCATCTAATACTTCAAGTAGTAATCTTAAAACAACTAGAGATTCAAAACATAGTGATCAGTTAATAGACTTTATTAAAACTGAACGAATTGGTGAAGAATCTAAAACCAAATCAAACATAGTTAATGGACAACATAAGCCTCCTGAGCGACCAAGAACATCTGTATCTGAGGAAGTCAAAGTAGAACCTAATGATGAGTTATATATTATAAATGGATGTAATGATGAAAGCTTTCCCCATACTGATTAAGATAGTTGGTCCTCAACGGGATTGCTAAAATGACTGTTACATAAATACATTTAAATAAATAATAAATTATTAAGGTTTGAAACTATAATGATACATCTTTAAGAGATTACTTAAGATTTATTAACATTTTTGGTGTTATTAAACTGTTAATCTCTATTTAATTTGTAACGTCAAAGTTAATTGTTATCAGAATTCAGAAAGTACCATTTTGATAGTGATAATTGTAATTGATGCAACATTATACCATAAGATCTTTTAAAATTAAAATCAAATTATTTTAATAATATTTAAATGACTGAGCATCCAACTTGATTTTATAAATTACTGATTGTTAAAAATAATTTATATTATCAATTTTTTTTTTTATTAACTTATATTAAGAATTTTGGAATTTCTTATATTTTAATATTAATAAAATAGTAGTTGTTCCAATTTGATAAAGCAAGAATTGAAACACAAGAGATTTGAAATACGTATATATGAAGTACCAATATTTCATAAAGTTGTATAAATTATTGTAAAATTAGTTCATTATGTAAATGACAAAAAAAATGTATATTTATATTATTCCATAAGTTTGTTTTGTATTTGTGGATGGAATGCAACTCTAGTCATTTGGTCTTCCTAATTTAGTTAAATTAATATAATGGAATTTTAAATTTTTGATGTATAATTGTTTATTTTTAAGTTTTTTAGTATTGTACCATATTAGTTTTGACATTGATTGTTTTATTACTTATTTGTAAATATAATATTAAGTCTTTAAAAATTGTATCCTTTTCTTAAAATGTGTAATATTTTGTTTTTAAAATATTTGATATAATTGTATAATGTTTTATCTTAATTTTTGAAGTGTTCATTAGATAGTTTACTTAAGTATATTGTTGTCATATTTTCTTTTAAAACATAACCAATGATATTTATACATTTTTTCATTGTGTTAGTTTGTTATGTAGACAATAGCTGATAACAGTTGATTGTTGATTTTGATTACTTTTAAGTTTATTGTTGTTGTAGTTGTAATAGCTACTTTTTTGTTGATTTCATTATTGCAGAAAAAAAATCATTAACTCATGTCTGGTCATCTTTTTTCTTTTAATGTATTCTTATTAATGTCAATTTTTAGCCAAATAATGAACTTTTTTAGTATAATAATAATAATAAATGTTTTGATAGTAACTTTTTAAAATAAACTGACTATTTGTATTAATTTAAATCAACATATATTTATAATGTATTTGACAACAATGATATTATATATTTTAAATTATAAAAATTGCAATTACTACCAATATTATTATTTATTATTTATGATCAATTAACCTATATTATGTCAGTGAGAGCTATCATACAACCGATTATGTGGATATGGGAATTTATAGATGTAAAATATAATATTATTAAGTTAATGGTTTTTTGTATTCTAACAAAAGCAGTAGGTAGAAACAAGAATATCTGACTTTTAGATGATCTAAGATCTGACTTTAAGGTCTTCTTGACCTAATGTATTCATACTATTTAAGATTTAAATAATAAGAAAATAAATGTATGATTTAATAAAACTATGTGATTGTAGTTTAAAAAAAAATAACTACACCAACAGTTTTGAAATCATCAAGCCAATATTGATTCATTTAAATAATAATTTACTTGATATAAATCTTGTGAAAAATTTTTTTCTTAATGTTAGTAGAATAAATTAAAAAATCATCACTACCTATACATTATTTTCAAAGTTACCTATTGATGTTTTTTCGTTAGGCATACTTAGGACTAACTTGGAACACTATAGTCTTTAATTGCTCAGTTTTTCTACTTATTGTAATTGTGTTACTTATCGTTAGATAAAAGACATAAGTAGGCGTATACGTTTGACTTAGTAGTAAATAAATAAAATTTCATGCGAGTTGAATATTTGAAATTAAAATTTATAGAATTGTATTTTAACATGTACGATGTAGGTACTTAAAGTTATATTTTTACTTAAGTATAACAGATATTCTATTTTATTGATACAACTTTTATGTCAAGATATGTAATATAAATCATTTTTCCTCATGTTGTTTGCCCCAATGATAGCTAAAAAAGACTCAAATTGAAAATAATACTTTAAAATCAAAAATTATACACCTAGGTATTATATGGGCATACAAGCTTAAACCAATGTACACATTAAATTAGAGATCAGGAGGAAACTTGATATGAATATTATTATTGGCCCAATGCCCTCATATTTTTTAAGCTTTTAAATTTGGGACACTTAATAATATTCTAACCTTTAAATTTGGTAACAGGTCTAATTATTCTAATTTTAGAAACAACAAAGAATAAACAGGATTATTTTTATACATACAATTTACTGTTGAGCGCTAGTTAGACGTAGACACTAGACAGCATATTATTATGGTAGTATTATGATGACCTCTTAAGAATTTGATATGCCTACTTTAACCAAATACAGTAAAAAATAAAAATGTGTATTACCTACGGAAATTTGGCCAAATCTACTTTAGTAAAATTGTTGATTTCGAATTGTATTTACAACATCTTTGATAAAACAATTTTAAATTGTTGTCCCTTATTTAGCTTATTCACATGTAATTACACAAGATAGTTTTGAGTTTTCGACATAAAATGTATGATTTATTAGGCATATATTAAGTATACCCATACAAATACAAAAATTATAAGTCAAAATCTTAATTTTAATTTTAAATAGTAGGCATCTATGAAAGCTTAAAACTAAAACTAAATTAAAAGTACCTATTTGATCAAAATTGATAGCAAAATAAATTATAGGAGAGGAGGCCCTGATTTACGCATGTCCAAGTGATTCACAAACACTAAGCTCCCAAATTCTTAGGGCCTTCTTCGGTCTTCCCGTTTGTACCAAAAATAAAATGCACGAATTGTAGTAGGCGGTGAACGTTTTTTTTCTGCACTTACCTAAACGTATTAAAACTCGCATGCACTCGTCTATAACTCAAGAAAATTGGATTAATTATCATTACTGGCATTAACCAAGATATTACCGAACAAATAAAATTTGATAATGTAATTGCAGAATTTGCAAAAAAAACCTAGAAAAAATGTGTATTGTAGGTAATTACTAATTTGTAACGTAGGTAATATAAGTTATAAATAACTTAAAGTTATATGCAAGTTAATATATTACTAATAAGTAACTAATAAGTAATACATTTATATTTAATAAATTATGTACATAGCTGTAATATTCGTATAGAATAATAAGCACTCATAACGTGATTAACATGGTCTATTTATTGAACAGTAATAAGTAGAGGTCGGAATAATATTCTTTTGCATATTTTTTTTGAGTCTATGCAGTTAAATTTCGGTTTGAAATCTATAAAAATTATGAATCATATAATTCAATGGCAAAAGTTTTTTTTGCATATTTGAGAATATTTTAAGATGAAAGAATATTTCGTATAATAAAGAATATTAGAGAATATTTCGATTAATCTTTTGGGATTTGGATATTTTTTGTTGTAAGGACGAAAATTATATATAATATTAAATAAGTGTTTAGTCTGTTGTTATTGAGATGACTATAAATGGAATAATGATTACGACGCTCAATAAGTCACGTAGGCTAAAAATGAATTGGAAAAAACACTTCAAAAATAGCTCCAAACGTTCGTTTATGACATTAAGTAACGAGTTCATAGAATAGATATACAAAGTTCATATTGTATAACATAATATTATACGCGAGTGTAGTTCATTTAGTTGATATCCCATCAGTCTATGGTTTAATGCCGCGCGTCGTCTATACGTAATATTGTCATACTGGGTGTAATTTATTTGTCCTGTTAAATTATTTTCAATATGCCGAAAATCCCATCAAGTAAATTAAAAAATTTAATTGCACAGTGGATACTACCATTAAATAAAAACAATGTCATTTTTACAACTGATGGTGCTACTCTTTTTTGTCAACTGTGTAACAAACACATACCATGCATTAAAAAGTCTCAGATTACACAACACGTACACACATCTTTACACCAAGAAGCTCTAAACCGTAAGTTAAATACTTCAAAACAATTATTTTTATCGGAATCTACTTCTAAAAAAAATGTAAATGAATTCTATGAAGACTTATGTTTGAGTTTTATTTCTGCTAATATACCGTGGTATAAACTACAAAATCCACAATTCCGTGCATTTTTAGAAAAATATATTGGCAAACATATACCCGATGAAAGTTTGTTACGTAAAAATTATCTTCCACATTGTTATGATAAGACTTTATCCAATATAAAAAATGAAATTGGGGAAAATAACATTTGGATTGCGGTTGATGAGACGACAGATATAAATGGTCGTTATGTGGCAAATTTATTGGTTGGTATATTAAAGTCAAATCATCCGACTCGTTCTTTTCTTTTAACATGTAAAGTTCTAGAAAAAACTAACCATTCTACAGTGGCTCGATTTGTGAATGATGGGTTAAAATTACTATGGCCCTTGGGCGGAAATGATGAAAAAGTGTTGTTGATGCTCTCAGATGCTGCACCATATATGGTGAAAACTGGACAGTCATTAAAAGTATTTTATCCCAATTTAATTCACGTGACATGCGCAGCTCATATGCTTAATAGGGTAGCAGAAAAGGTTAGAGAAATGTATCCAGACGTAAATTCATTAATTAATAACATAAAAAAAGTATTTTTAAAAGCTCCGTACCATGTTCAAGTGTATAAAGAACTGTTACCTGATATTCCGTTACCCCCCGAACCGGTATTAACAAGATGGGGAACATGGTTGGAAGCTGCTGTTTTTAACTGTGATCATTTCCAAGGTTTAAAAAAAGTTATTGAAGAATTAAGTAAACAAAAATCTCCTAGTCAGTCTATACTTAAATGTAAATCAGTTCTTGAATTAAAAACTGTAGAAAATGAATTAATATTTATTAAGACCCATTTTCTTATGCTTATAACAGCCATAAAAAATTTAGAAAAGTCAAATGTGACTCTTGTTGATTCGATAAATCTTATTGAAAGTACAATTGTTAAACTTCAACAAATACCTGGAGAAAATGGAGAAAAAATAAAAATAAAAATTGAACAACTTCAACAAAAAAATCAGGGACTCACAATTTTAAAGAACGTAGCAAAAATGTTGAAAGGAAATAATGAAATACAATTTGTAGATAATTTTTCACCTACTATGGTAACTGATTTGCAGTATGCTCCTGTGACTTCAGTTGATGTTGAACGTTCGTTCAGTACATATAAAAACATTTTAACAGATCGTCGTACGAAAATGACGCCAGAACACATGGAACAGAATATAGTTGTTAACTGTTTCCAAAAAGGAGAATTGTCTTAAATAAAATATATCATTTATATAACTTTATCATGTTAATAAAATGTTAAGTTAAAGTATTTTTTAAAGCTAAATTATAATGTATTGTTTATTTAATTAAAAATATATTATACATTTATATATATATATTTCATTTAATATATATAATTATACCAAGAATTACCTTTTTTTTAAAATATAAAAGCATATTTTGAATTTAGGAGAATATATTACTTTAAAAACATATTTTTTGTATATTTAACTACAATTATTAAAGAATATTAGAAGAATATTATCAAATTTTTAGGAGAATATTAGCATCTTATTTTGGCTATTTTAAGAGAATATTATTCCGACCTCTAGTAATAAGACATGGTAGGTAGTTCGAGACACAACTTCGCAACGAACACTAACTGTAAACTGATACGTTATAATAAAATTAATATAAATTCACCTGGGTCGGCGCGATACATACCACTATCGATAAGCGATAACAAAATAATACATACAATATTATAATATTACACAAATATATCACAATAACCAAATACTTACATTATAATCATTATATTTAATATATTTTTCATTTTTATCAAAACTGTTTGTTTAAAAGGGCCCTCAGAATTAATAGTGCGCATGGCCAATATTTCTCTAAACCAGGGCATGTTATAGCAAAGTAGTAAGTACCTACTAACCATAGTCTATACTCTATGCTGCTAACCTGATAATATAATTAATTTTATTTTATATTAATTTTCATTATTGTTTGTTAACATTTAGGTACCATAGAAATAGCATATAATATATGTAACGCCATTAAGTAATACTCTACGTATAGGTAGTAGGTATATTTTAATGATATGCTCACATATCATAAAATTGTAGTAATATTGAATAAGTACTTAGCAATTTAAATATTATCAATAAATAACGGTCAAGTTGTCACGCACGGATAGCGGTTAATTTCAACAAACATCTTTCATGATTTATATTGTAAGGTCACGTAGAGACTCATAATATGTGCTTTTTGTGACGGTAGGGCGCAAGACGCGTGACATTCTCCGTATGCCGACAGAGACAAGGGATTCTCTGGAATCGCGGAGGCCTTTGATGGGGCCGCCAGTGACTCTTGACGGCATGACCAGATCTTTTCTCACACCAGTGCATGCGCACCAGTTTCATTAGTAACATCTCTCGACACCGCGAATCATACGAGCGACAACTCTTCTCGAACCAGATAAGTTTGTTGTTTTTTTATTTGAATTTACGTGTCCAGAAAGTTTTTTATATGCGTCACCTCACCACATCACTGCATAGTTAATATATATGCAGGGGCGTAGCTAGAATTTCAATCAGAGGGGGGGGGGCAGTGGCATAGCCAATTTTAAATCATTAAAACTCAATTTATAAGGTGTAAGAAATATAATTTAGTTTGAAATGCAAGGGAAGGGCACTTGCCCCGCTTCCCCACCCTCGTTACGTCCATGTATATATTATGTACTGCTGGCTGCTGAAAATTATAGGTAATAAGGTGCATGACTATAAAATTACTATATTATATTACTTTTTGATAAAGACGATAAAGTTATACTGAGAAATGAGAATATGGTTTTCCTTTGCGGAGCCATAAAAATACATGTAACTATTGGATAGAGTCGACTGGAATTCTTTATTAAACCATTAAATATATAATATAGTACGTTCTAAATAAGAACGCCGCTGCCGTCTGACGTATTTCACTTCCATTGCATCTCGCGACTGTTAAACACGCATTTGTTCGAATACACTTTGAAAACCGTTTGATCGACGTGAGCTTCACACATTATTAACGCATCTACTACACGGACAACGTCGTGACGGAACAACTAGTTTAATTATAATTTAACTAATCAATAATAGTAGTGACCTACCTACTATTATTTAAATCTTTACAACTTAGGTATCACCATTGAGTTTACACTGTAAATTCTATATAATTATAGATATATATAATTATATATAGTCTATAAAAACCGTTGATCACGATCAACGGATCAAACACCAATTCGCATTTTATATATTTTATAGTATAATATCATATAAGTGGTTATATCATAATATTAAAAATTTACAAATTTCCTTATAGGCATTATTGTAGCGTATTCAATATTGATGCATTATAGCGTAGAAGGTACAACGTTATTTTAACGGTATGCAAATGAAAGCAAAACAATATTGCAAAACGTAAACTGTAGTACAAAATGAGCAATAGTTTATTGTGTACATAGTTATTTTTCATGTCATGGTAAAGTATACTAAAAAATGTATTTATATAATAGAAAAATTAAGTAATTCAAGTATGTATATCACATTGACGAGTACTTTTAAGAAACACGTCCGGGCTGTGTAAGAGCCAACATATAATAGCTAGGTATAGGCAGTTCGGTGCTGAAATTTGTTTTCGATTTAGGTTTTCAACCACGGACCGCGATGCACCGGCTCGAGCAGCTCGGAAAACAAGAGGGAAAAGAGACCGTAGACGGGTAAAACAAATCTAAATGATATTATAATATTTTTTATAGAAGATCCACGATGATCACGCTTCATGCTGTGATTTGTTTTTTTGACTAGAAACGTTCCGTTGGGAGGGATCGTTTTTACCCCCGTCTGCCGGGCTCATTCTCCCTCTCATCCGTTGTCGGTTAGGTTGATTCAGTTGATGGCGTGCATGGGTAGCCGGTCGTCTCCATCACCATCGTCGCGTTCGTATGCCAGGTTTTGGCTACCTTTGAATATGTCCTTAACGCTGATTCCCGCGTTCGATTGCCGCTGTGTTTGGTTGAACGCGTGGCTCGCGCCTAGCGTTTGCATCTGAGATTTACGCCTCTCCGCCTGCATGGACCGTCTTCTCACCTCGAGTGCTTGTCGAACTTCCTTGCCCATCGTTAGTTTTCGGCCCAAAACCGGCGTGCCACCTGTAAACAAATAGTGATTATACACAACTGTTTCTGAGTTTCAAAAATCAAAATGTGTTTTGTACTTGTCTATAAACGCGCGATGCAAGATAAATAAACAGGCGTCTAATGCTTTTAAAGACAAAATTCGAGTTGATAATTAGACTTAATAATAACCAATTTCAATCTATATATATATATACGTATGTATTTATCCTATTTATGTGTTTATGATAAATTGAAATTTTATTAATTTTGGATATTGATAAAACATTTAGACAATATGACCATATTTACTCAATTACCTAACTGTAGTTATGGACCTCTATTTTTTTTTTAGCATGGGACCATCTCGAAAGTTGAATCACTGACTATAATTTGCCTATTATATGTTGATACGGCATCATGGGTATTTGTTAAATTAAAAATGCCTGTTATAATAATATATAGGAGGTATTATCGTACCTTGTGGTTCATCTTCGTCCTCTCCCATTTTCATCTGTAAGAATCTCTTGCGGAAAGCCACGTCCAGTGTGCCAATTGTTCGGGTCTTTTGCCTTTGTTTTTCCAAGTTGTAAATTGTTCGACGGCGGCCCACGGCGTTATCACCACTGGATCCGGACTCATTATCGTAGTCGCCATTAATACCCCTCAAACGTTGGAGGTGTTTGACGATGACGACTGCTTGTTTGTCTAGTAGACCGTCGTGGGTCAAATCTTCAGTCTGAAACAGAGAAACGGTGAGCGTTTATAAATTGATGAAAAATTTATAGAAAAAAAGTCACCATCTGGATTTACCTTTTTGTTGCAACATAAGTTTAGGTCCGTCGAGGCAAGTATGTGAGACAAAGTACCGAATCGATGGAACAACATGGCGGTAAATTGAACTACTATAATGAATGCAAAGAAAAACACGAACACCAAACCTATGGGTTCCAAGTGTAAGTATTCTTTGCTGATAATGATCTGTAATCGTTTAATTTTATAATATAATCATGTTGTACATAATAAAACATTAAAAAAATAGTGTAATTTTTACCTCAGACGTCTCTGCAATAGTCGTTATATTTGTCTTTACGCCGATGGGCCAGTCCAAATGAAGTTTATCCTTGTTCAATTGGAGCAAAAAAACAATGAGTACGAACAGAGCGTTGATCATGAAAAACGAGAATACAGATTTGTTTCTCAGTTCGATCAAGTCTGATGCGATTCGAGCCTTTTCATCTTTATCTTCATCGATCGGATATAAATATTTGTCAATCAGATCCCGCCAGAACTGTTGTTCAGCTGTGGATAAAAACGCCACCGGACCCTTTCGCAGAGCTTTGTCTTCAATCCAGAAAGGATTGATGTCATCGTTACGTTCTACTTTGGGTTCTGTAATGGAATAAAAATATGTTTCATTATTCCATGTTACAACGTTTATATAACCAACCGGTTATAAAAATGTAAATATATTATCGGTCACCTAAAGATTCTTCGTCAGTCTCTGTATCCGAGTGTTCATTCTGGGAAGTTTCTTCTTGGACCGGGTCCAGAGCAATCTGATGAGGAACGCTACTAGTCGAAGCGTTTCTCTTACGGTTCACTGATGTTGGATCTATCATACCCCTATTATAAAAACACCCACATTAATGTATATTCGTAAATAGTATATTGTAGCACTCACCTTTCAATGTGATCCATTCGTTTACCTAGACCTTCTAATGAATCAGCTATTCTCACCAGCTGTTGACCTTCGTTTACGGGTTTTTGATAAGTACAAAACATACATTTGAATAGTCCAGCGAATGATAGTTCAAACGACCCCTCTTCGTTGTCCTCGTTAGGATCCCAATTTTGCAAGAACCCAAGCATTGACTTTTGTTTGTTTTTCTTTTCCGACTCTTCGGCGGCTTTTTTTTCTGCTTCCATTTCTTTTTTAGTTCTTTTTACTTGAACCTCTCTCGTACCCCATGTGACAATGTTGAGATTAATAATGGAGTACAATATTAAAAGCAAATACATAGATGGAATGGATAGCCAATATATACCGAAGTATATAATACAAGAGAACTCTTGTGGATGAAGAAGAGCTGCTATTATAAACGAACTCATCATGGCAATTAAAAATATTGCAGATGGCGATCCGATACCGTCTTCGCCCAGCTGTAGAGCTGTACCGACAATAACGGCCATCATCACTAACGCGTATAGAGCTGATAGAATTTGCGCCAATAATAGCTGTGGACAAAAAAAAATAATCATTAAAATGCATACTATTTATTTTTTTAAATAATATTGTTAGTTAATTATGAGTTGGTGTTATTAAATACTTATCATAAAACTACTAACTATAATTTACCTGTATATTTGATTTGCATGTGAAGCATACGAAAACAAACAATACTATCGGTATAATATTATAATAAAAACTGGTCCAATTGTCAATATGAAACACAGCCACAAAGGCTCCCACCAACATAAGGAATATAGTTCCCGGTCCTAAAATAGTACCTCCCATTAACATGATCTGAAAGTATTCGAATGTCAAATTAGAAAAAAAAATCGCTCATTAGATATATTATATTAATCTCGACAAAAATATTTACATGGTAGCTGATGTAGGGCATTGAAATATTATCATTTATTTTAATCGTTTTCTTGTAATCCATAAGCAAGTCCATGATGTTCGCCATTGTCGACGGTACCCACCTTCTTCGCTGATTATAAAACTCATTGAAGCTTTCCGGACAGTGAGTATACGCGTCGCTAGCAGCTGAATATTCTACTCGATATCCTCTCTGTAATAGCAATGTACACAGCCATCTGTCTTCGCCTTAATATTAAATGTAATTTAATTAGAAATTGTTCTAATTTTTAATGATAATAAATGTTATTTACCTTGATCATATTGCACGTAATGTCTGGCTTCATCAGATTTTAATGTATATCTTTTCATCACGTTATCGTCCATAAGAGCTTTGCCTCTGAATAGTGAGAAACACCCAGGACTACAAAGAACGCAACCGATCATGTGTTCAGTAGCTTTTTGGAGCCAATGACCAATGGCGTATTCAAAAACTTGATACCACGCCAATGGACCTAAAAAATAAATAAACATTATATAATTAAATTGGGTTCATAACAAATTTAATATTGAGGATTACCTCCTCCAATTGGATGGATTCTTCCACAGGCGGCTCCCAAATTTTTATTTTTCTTCATTAAATCAATCAAAAGCCTAACCGCATGTGGTTGGAAATCAATATCACCATCGAGCGTCAATAAAAACGTATTTTCCGCAATGACTTCTTTCCGTTCAACAGAAATCGGCAATTCCATTAATCGATGGCCAAGTAAGTAGTACATGTACATAACCTGACTCCATCGTTTTCTGTGTCGGATTTTGGATTTGTCTTTGATGTGTACGGTGAGCTTAGTTTTTCCAGGTAACGTCCATACTAAACGGCCACCATACGGAGCAGGATACTTAGTCGGTGGTTTGATACGTATATTTGTTTCATGCACGTGAGTTGCTGCCTCGTCAATTGTACTAACTAGAAGCTTCACGAACCTATTCACTTGATTCCAATCATCGTTTTCATCACTGATTTCGAACCCGTCATCCATGAATATGTGAGCTGAATAAATTATGTTTTAGAATTAGATCATTTTACATAATACGCAGAAAATTTAACCAACTTTCAAATTCATAATAGTCCGGATCAACTACTCGCAAATATTTCTGGGCCACTCGACGGGCACACTGATCTTCGTCCATTCGGAGGATCGACTTTAACATCTCCATCATTTCCTCGTGTGTTTCGTGCCACATAGTCGCACAAGCGTAAATTCTAGTAATACTGTCAGATTTCTTCACAGTCTTAGGGGCTGTACTGCTTACATCTGTATGCACAGATATTGTTTCATAATATTCATCTGGTTCTTTATCTCGGTCGGCTAAGTCCTTGATGAATAAATAATGTTAGATTAACTACTTTAAACTTAAATCAATTACAAATTCTTACTTCAGTTTTTACGTCTTTTTCGTCGTTCCATCTCCTGTTCATTCCCAACGATTGATCTATCAGCAAAGAATCGTACATAGGTCTAGCGAAAAGCTTTTCAGTAGTTGCTAGACGTTCACATTTAGGTGTCCAAATATGTAACGTTACCCAAGTTTGAGATAGAAGCCACAATAGCCATACCCATACGTGCTAAAAATCATTACAATAATTTGTTAGACTATAATATCAATATTGATTTAAGTAACTTACTTCCTTAGTGATAAAATTATTCAAGAAATTGACATCAGGTGAATCGAAAAATAAATAATCTGGAATAGAGTTATGGAAAAAACAAGGGTCGTCGTGACGCAAACCACATGCGATTATTAATACAGACATTGTGACTGGTACTGTTAGATTTACTGGGAATGCATAACTAAATCCTTGAATCATAATTTTGCAAGCAAATTTACCTGTGAAAGATTTAAAAACGTCAGTTATTAATGTGTAATAAACTATATAAAATGTATAATAGTTATTTTATGATTATTAATATTATCCATTTAATACAAATTATTTTGAAATTAAAGTAATCCCACATATCACACAATATAATTATATAAATATTTTAATTAATGGTAAAATTGTTGGTCACTAGCGATTTTATTAATATTGAACATATTTACCAAATATATAACAAAGATATGCCGAAATAATTTGTAAAAGAAGTACGTGTAGGGCAGTTACGTATTCTGCATCAATGTCAACTGAATCTCCAGTTGTAACTATATCAGCAAGGTCTGGTAAAATTGTTCCACTTCGTGTTACTTGATTTACCTAAATAATACGTAAACAAAATAATAACCTTAATATAAATTGAAAATATTTTTATTGTTAAAAATTACCTCGAGAACTTGTATTTTGTGTTGTGAAAATCCAGCGTTGACTAATGAAAAGATTTGACTAACATTTTCACCCTTAAAGAACATAACAACCAACATGAAGCACATGAAACATAACATTTTCCAAACAGACATTAGCATATATATGAAATAACGCGTTCTTCTCATTCGGTCTTTTATATGATATGCAAACTTCATAAATCCTAAAAATCAAAAACAAATTTGCTATAATGTTCTCTTCAGAATATTTCATAGATATAATTTCATATATATCCTACCAAAAAATGTATTTTTGGTTGTATAATTTTCCCAATAACCACAAGAAATGCAAAATACTGAAATTGGGATTGCAAGGTTATTCATTTGCTTTTCCGGGTGTAACAATGGCCATAAAAAGAAACCAGTGGCTTGTGATCCTACGGCAATCACATCCATTAACACTTTGGCGTATATTTCAGACTTTTCTGAATTCGTTTTACAACCCTTCGTTGTCCTTGATAATAAATCTGTAAAATTGAATTTTTTATTGATTGTTCTATAAATTAATTTGAAAAATAGTTAACTTACTGAGCAAAGCTGGTACGAAACAAAGACAATTGGTAAGCATCGCACCTTTGACGACGTCTAAATTTGGTAGTACGACATACACAAGCAAAACTAAGCCAAATACGTGAAGAGTTTCCATAATGAGCACAAAAACAAAATCGAATAAAGGAGGCCTTTTACACGACTTGAAAAAACAAATTCTCAATGATCTTATAAAAGTTCCAATTTCTGGAACGATAAATGCTAACAGCAAACACCATATCCATGCTACACGTTCTTCCGTTGGAAGGTTGACAACATAAAATTTATCACGACCTATGAAAAAAGAGATGACAATTTGATTAAATACTTGATTACAAACCGTAAGTTGAAATAATCACTTATAATAATTACTTAGGTCCTTATTGCAGAATGTGACAACACGATCGGACCTGATTTGAGATGTCATGAAGAACATACTAATTTTGGAAATAACGCCACAGCATAGGACAACAATGAATGTGGTCAAATATGCTAGGATTTTCAGCACACGTATAGTAAATTCGAGACATGCTTGGTTAGCCATAGATCCACTGTCACTGCGTGGAGGCAAATCTCGAAAAACGTCCCATGCTTTAGTATCTGCCAAAGTCCTTTGACTAAAATAATTCCATTAAATCATAAAATCAATTTATTTTTGATCACATTACGTTATATTATTATATAATAAATACCTTCCACCATATAAGTCTTGGGTTAAAGGTGAATTTTCGTCATCGTCCGAAGAATTTTCGTCACTGTCGTGAAGTCTTTGGTGAGACATGTTATTCACGGATGGAACGAACGACAAACGCTGAAGAGACGTCATTGCGCTGAAAACAATTTAAAATTATGTTAAAAAATGAAACAGATAATAATATTACAAAAAGAATGTTTTTTATAAGCATACTTTCTTATTTTATAAGGTACCTAGTATAAGTAGTGAAACTGATTCAAATACTGAACTTAAATTAATTAAATTATAATAATACATTTAGTTTTTACGTTATCGTGTATAACGTTATAGAATTTTAATGTTATTGTATTTTCAAACGTTATTTGATTTTTCCGTTTAACGTAATTATATTTTTAAACGTGATTTTAATTTTTTGTTTCAAGTATGACGTTAAAATTAAAACACAAAATTGTAAACATCAATGCAATCCATAAAATTATACATAAACATTAAACATTAGAATTAGTTGAATTACCAAACTATATATTAATAGGTATATTTAATATTTAATAAAATAAAATAAAGATGACATTACATAACAGAAATTAAGTATTATAAAAAAAAGAAAATTCAGTCAATAGTATACTAATAATAAACATACATACATACATATATATATTTATAGAATGAGATACCATAATATTGTATTAAATTAATTAAGCAGAAATAAAAATAGTATTGATACAACAATATGGAAGTATCGTATAAAAAATAATAATAACATTAATCTATGTCATCTAAGTTAGTATAAGGAAATAATGTATATTCATTCATTCATTCAAAAAAAAAATGTGTAAAAATATTATAACCTACTTTAAACTAGTATATTAAGCTAAAATCATAATTGCTCATGTATTATTGCATTAAACAAAACAAAAAACTGTAAAAATTTCCTAATTTAAGTTAATATAAGTTAAATAATAAATGTTTATACATTAATTAAAAAAAAAAAATTAAAAAATAACCTATTTTAAATTATTATAAGTTAAAATGATAATTGTTTATGCACTATATATATTAAATTATATTTTATCACTATATTTATGCATTATATTGTACTATATAAAAAAAAACTTAATTTAATATTTAAATTAAAATTTTTATTTATTTAAAATAAATGTTTATAAAAAAAGGCATCAAAGCTAAGTTAAATTAAGTAAAAAAAAAAAAAAAATTACTTAGACATCAGTCAAATATACATAAATATGTAATAATAAAATAAATTATGTATATAGATAAAAAGTTTATATCTACGTATATATTTTTTCTTACTTTTAGCCAAGAGCCGATTAGAGAAATATCACTAGTCAATAAATTTATATATTATATAAAACTAGAAATCAAGCGAAAAAATGTAAATATATACATTGATGTAAAATAATAAATAAATGATAAAGCAATCATTACAATTCACAGGACTAGAAATGCAAAATTAAAAATAAGGACATTAACAATAATATAAATACAGCAATGAAATAGGAGTGGAAGAGACATTCAACTTCAGCTCTACACTCCAATTAATAATGTTAATGCTCCATATATACGGCTGAAGCAATAGCGATACTCGAGGCGATTAAAGCAATCTTAGACGATGAAGAGCCAACCATATAATATGCAGCGCCTCTCTTTGTACACTAAATAGTTTAAAAAAACAGTTTAAACCCGGAGACATTGCAATAAAAATACTGAACAAATTAAATGAAGCCTTATCCAAAAACAAAAAAATCGCTCTCATGTGGGTCCTCGGGCACATCAGTATTAAAGTAAAATAATTAGCTCACAAACAGGCCAAGATCGCTGCTATAAATTCTGAATTCAAAACTACATATACCTAGGTATACCAGAACCATCTTAAAAAGACCTTAAAAAACGCATAAATTATATAAACAATAATAAATGGCTCAACACATGGAAACAACAAATCACGCAACTCAACATAATAAAAAGAAGTACCATAAGGTGGATAAATACTTCTTTAAAAATAAAAGAAGAATTAAACCCATTGAGAATCGGACACACGCGACTTACGCACAGGTTCCTAATGGCAAAGGAAGACCCCCCCCCGCATGCAGTCTGTGGTGTCCAATTAACAGTGAAATATATCATAACCGAATACCTCAAATACGGACAAGATCGACAAATTATCGGGTTACACACGACCCTTGACATTGCACTGGTACCCAAAACTGAAGAGAATATTATTTTTGAAATCAACAATTCTTTACAATTTAATCTAATAATAATATGTAAATTAGTTGTATATACAATGTACCTACATTTTTCTCTAATGTTGTATTATTGTAAAAAATATATTTGTAAAAACACCCATAAACATAACAGTGACCCACTCGACACCTAATGCATAGCAGAGCGGCTTGTTTTAATTACATTTTTTCGTTGTAACGTTATAAAAAAAAAGTTTTTAAATTCTGTTCAAAAATACTATTTGGTTAAATTATGAATTATTTATAAAATATGTATTTTCATATTAACGAATCTTAAATTATAATGCGTATAATTTTAGTATTTAAGTTTTTAAGATTGTTTTTAAATTAACATTTTTTTTTATTAAATTATATAAAACTTGGTTATAATTACTAAAATAGTAAATCATAAATACTAACCGGAATTTTGTTTCCTATTCACAACTAACAATGAAAATAAATGCACGTAAGTACTACGTTATGTACTAAATACATAAGTTTCCATTCAATAAACCTTATAAACCTATACACGTGGAGCCAAAATATATTTTAAAATTCAATGTTGTAGTATTTTATTAATTTATCTGACACGATATTGAACTTGTTGTTTTAATTTGAATTCGGTGTGTTTAAAGTAACAAGTTTACAACTGATATCTCTTGAATTGTATTTCAAGGATAGACAATAAGCAAAGAGAAATTAGTGGTGTATTATATTTATATGTATTAGACATTAGTCATTTGTAAAAACGAGTACCTACATAATATGACCCGTTCACGACCTTTACTATAAGAATTTGTTCACTTTATTACTGCCTACAAAAATATCTTGAAAAATATATGTTACATCACTACGTCAGACTAATGTCGTGAGGATAGAATGATGCAATAAAATAACGTTCTAATACAGGTGTCCAGTAATTTGGCACGACCGTTCGGTAGACTAAATTTAAAATACATATAATTTATATACTAATATTTTACTTTTAGTATTCAAAATTTATAAGTAATCAATAATGTTATTGCGTTAGTAAAAGAAACATTTATACTTTGTGTTTTATTATACTGTTGTAACAATTGAAGACTAATAAGTATTAATAAGTATTAATAATTAACGAATAAAAATTAATTAATGTTTTAAATATATTAAATATTAAATAAAAATAATTTAATGTTTAGGTAAATGGTATTGTAATTTTATGATCTAATAATTAATAGACATAATATAATATATTTATTTTAATGTCAATCGATTTTTATTAATTTTACGGATTGTCCTTTTATATTTTTATAC
Organism: Rhopalosiphum padi; assembly: GCF_020882245.1. NCBI lineage: Eukaryota > Metazoa > Arthropoda > Insecta > Hemiptera > Aphididae > Rhopalosiphum > Rhopalosiphum padi. The sequence continues at coordinate 37,826,562 of NC_083598.1, forward strand.
AAAGTATATACACATTGTTTTAATACAAACATTTTTTATATTATGAATTCTGTTAATCATTTCATCAATACAATATTTTATTTTATAAATTGTTTTTATATAAAATTTAATTTATTGAATCTACCTAAAGATTATATTAAATTATCTGTAGACGAACTATTTGAAGCTGAATCTTTAAATACACCTATTTTAATTTTTTTTTATAGTATTATAGTATCATAGTATCTTATAATTTTGTTTAAATTAAAATATTTGATTGTTGTTCTCAATTAAATTTTAAAACGTAATAATTAGAAAGAATTGATTTTATAATACAAAAACACTTTTTATTTTTTTCAAACCGGTTTTAAACTGTTTATGATGCAGGAAAAAGTATGCCAGTGGTCTAATTTAATCGGTACAATAAATAGAGTAGAATAATTCTTTATAGTACACGAATACATGATGATGTTTTAAGTATAATCTATACGCGGCCGAGGTTTACACTCTGTAAGATGATGATTCTAACCATACCAAAGTCATCGAAACAATGACGAGAACGGTCAATGTCAGGAATTGTGTTGTAGGAATACCACCGCGTTCGTTTCCATATATATCTCCACATGTATTTAATTTTCCATTAACGATCGCAAAACGTCTTAATAATTATTCGATTTGTGTAGAGCGATGACCTGAAGACGCACGCTAGAGGGGGGGGGGGGTCACTGAGTCCGGAGTAGGGCTCCGGGTGAGATTAGAATTGAAATAAAATCAATGATTTACGAGTTACAATATAATATATGATTATAATAGCGCACAGACAATGAAAGCGATGGACACAAATGAAATTAATTAAAAACTAAACTAAAATCGCCACGCTGGAATACGAAAAATACCGCGGTATATTAGGTATAATATGGTTATTATTATTGCTATCGTATATGTTGTCTGATTCCTATATAATACTTCTTGAGTTCTAAAATAATATTCAAAATTTAAATTAAAAAAAAATATATTTTTTATCATCTGTTAGTATAGGTATTCATTTCCGCTACATTTTAAATTCCATATAGACTGGTGTTATTGAATAAAAATTATGACTTAAACCCTAAAATCTATACTAAAATTTCATTAGTTTTTTAAAGTTTTTATTAATATTATATTATACGACTGATACCAGTGATACATTTTTTTTTTATCATATATTACCTATAAATACTAATCTGTGCTCCATCATGCGACTAGTGTTGTTAAATTAATAAAAATTGTTTTTATAACTTTTTTGGAACATTTCAAGCTTTAGGAACAATACTTATATAAAAGTTTGGCTATGCCTATGATACATATGAATCTATGATTGCTATGGTAAATATTTTCTGCACTAATAACGTTCAACTAATTAAAATCCTTGTTAATATTGATTTTCAAAATTTAACTCTATAATGTGTTGTGTGATATTTTTTTAATTAGGTACCTAAACATTTTCTATATTTTCTTAATTTCTACGTAACAATATTATAATAGCAATCGTGATGTGAACTGTATAGCTTTCGTACTGCATTTGGTTAGTTTCATTTTCGTAGTCGCAAAATTTGTATCGCATAGCGATAGAGTTATACACGCTACAACGTGTCTGTATATATAGTTGTAAAATGTAATATTGTTGTCTAGTAAAGCAAGGTACATTAGCCGTGAAAGTGAAACGGTCTCCGGTCGTCGGTTCGAGTGAAAGGAAAAATCTAAGGAATTGGTGCATTGCTTTATTTTTATTTTGTTAACGTTGGAACATTCTTATTTTATTTCTAAACGAATATAACAACACCTATATATTATAGTACACATATATATAATATAAATTATAGTACATCGTGTACTTGTGATATCTATTCCTTTATATTTCTGCGGTTGGACTAAGTAAAACACATTTATAATACTATAAATAACTACAAACATTCTTTTGGAATTGTACCTATTAAGTTTTAACACAAACGATTAAAACATAAAATAGGTAATGTGTAATAGGTTTATGGTAATAATGACATAATAGGTTTTTAAGTTAAATTAAGCTATCTTAGTTCGATATAAAGAAAGTAAAATAGATTTTTGTTAAAATTAACGTTAAAAAAAACGATGGAAATCAAAAATTATTTTAAGCCCCATGAGTCACGAATATATTTCTTAATAAATAAGGTCAAATGATGACTATAATATTATATGTATTCAAACATTTGTCAATTTCTTGTTTGATTTAATATATGAATCATTTATAACTATTACATTTTTACGTTCATTATTCACAATTTTTATAAGTATTTACATTGCATATTATGTCATTTATGTTTATAAACCAACTGAATAATATTTTAAATGTTTATTCGCACGAGAGACTTTAACGCTAATATTTTAGTAAAAAGTTTAAGTAACTCGCGGTTTTATATTTTGTAGTTGAACAAAATATACAGACACTAATGCTTAAGTGTTTATAAAAGGACATTTGTAAAACAATATAATATTCCTACTCGGGAATTTAAAATAGAAAAGTTTTAAAAAAGTACCTAAGTGTATATAGTATAGCAATTCGTTTAAAGCATTGTAAATTTGGAAATCATATATTTATAAAAATATTTTACCTTTGATATAGTTAATCGAATCGCGTAGACTTGAGTAATCCAATCCGGCTAGGCTTACATTCTTTGATATTTGAACACGTCTACAACACAATATTACTAAACCACAAGCGAACGCCAACACGCGGCCAGACAACTGTGGCCTGTAAAGAGACAGGTCTTTGGCTTTCCTTCTTGGTGGGAGACTCGTATAGCAGGTTCATATGGTTGGTTTGAAAGCAAAAAAAAAAAAAGCGAATATAGAAGGACAATAAAGAAACCGTCTACAGTCTATGTAATAATTCGTTACCCCACCTCCGCGAATGATATATTAAAGTATTAAACGATTCCAAGCGCAAAATAATTGTTGCGGGTGCTGAAGGTATTTGTGGTGTAATTCCTCGGGGCTTGTTGAATGTTACTTGACAAAACGTTCCTTAAATACCCATCTATCGATGAGTTCAAGTCGAATTTCATTGTTCTGATAATGAAAAAAAAAAATGTTAATTAATAAAATAATACTACTATATATATCAGGTTTTGTTATAAACAAATTATTCAATCCGTGCGAATTCGTTCGAATTTCATCGAGAAAAAAACAATGTCTCTGTTGGAATTACAATTTTTTCGTCATTCTAATAAAATGTTAATAAATTGTATACCTTGAACATTTATTATTAAAAGACTTTATCTTCATCTCGTCGTATAAGTTGCAACTAATAAAATAGTATCTATATATATACTGCGATACTGAAACATCTATACAGTTTATATAAAAATTAAAAATTACTTTATATATTTATAGATATATCACATTACATTATTAGACCATTGTTATATACATATCCATAAAGGTATAATATACATATATATAAATATTTTGAAAGTGAATAATAATCGTATACTAAGTCAAATCTAAAATGTATTGAAAAACAAAAATACATTTTAAATATTATATAAACCTTCGTTTTTAATTTTTAATGGTCGTACAAAATTATTTATTTTAAGTTTTTAGGTGGCTAATAAAATATGCTAATAATTTACTAATGTATAATAATTATTACTATGTTTAAAGAACGGGCAAATCATAAACAACAACAGTTAATATTGGAATTGTTTTTGTACAAAGTTGAATCTTTCAACATAAGTTGTAATATATAATGTTTATTAATAAATTTCGATTAGGTATATAAAAAAAAATTCAATATAGCAAATATTTGAGATAAATTAAATAATATATATTATTATTCATAAAATATATAGTGATGATTCAAATTGTTATTCATGGTCAATTTCCTAAAAATGTTTGTTGTATAATTTTATAACAAACCTGTTTGAGAATTACGAATATTATTTGCAACTCATGAAATGAAAATGACCAACGGTATTTCCAAAAATTGTAATTGTATTTACCATTATCATGTTATATTAGATGCAAGTATCATGCTTTTAAGTTAGACTCGAGAAGTAGAAGAAGTTGAATACTTTTATACACCTAATACCGAACTATATACACATTTTTTATATGTTTTAAGTTTATTGTTTCTTCGTTGTATTGGAATTTCATGGTCATCAGTTTTCTTTTCCTCAACACTGTTGGTAATATTATAGGTATATAGGTACAAAGATACTAATAATATGAAATTTTTTCTTATAGAATTCGTTTATAGTGTTTATACATTATATATCAAATATGTATATATAGTTATATAATAGTAAATTGTACATACTGGTACCTACAATATATTATTGTATATACTAGTCATACGACAGCATATCTATATACTTATATTATAATATGTGATGACGTATCATTATTCATTATATTTAAAAAAAAAAATGACTAACAAATTTATGAAATTCTTTGCTAACATGTATGTTATTTACTTATTTGTACTTATAATTTTGCGTTTTTATTATTGTTAATCGCGTTTTATGGTTATTGGTTCTGTATTATTAAAAAATTAAGCTAAACTTTAATTAAAATTTGTTTTTGGTTATTATTTTTGGTCATAAAAACTAAGTTTCGACTTTCAGTTCATTAGTATAATAAATTGGTTAAAATACATTTTTTTTTTTTATTATTATTATTACTATTTATTTAGTTACAAATAACAATCTATACTTAATAAATTCAATATAAAAAAAGTATATATTTATAATATTTTTATAGTTATGGATGGTTTTTTGTGTGCTATATATTTTTAATATAATGATAACAATTGTGTTTAAAAAGCATTTGGCTATATTATAATAGCATTCAAATATTTTGATTATAAATGTTTATATAAAAAACCATATGATTAAATTGTTATTTTTTTTTTTTAATAATTTAATAATACCTAATCGTATAACAACGCAAAAATTAAATATTATTTTTGAAAGAACAGTAATATAATGAATCATAGCAATTTAATAAAGGTAAGTTTAAAATATTATATAAACAAATATAATTGATATTTGCATATAAAATATTTTTCGAAATGGTATCTAATAATATGTTTGACAATAGATTAATAAATTTATTTAAGGCATACTTTCCCAATATCTAACCCATAATAATTTATTTATATTGTAATTTAAGTTTTATAAATAACTATATTTGACTACCTATTCATTTTATATTCAATGTAATACATTTCTTTTCTTAATGTCCAAATATCAAATAATTTCAATAATCACATACTCGCGTACTCAGTGTAATATTGTAAAATTATTATAATATTATAAAATTGTATTTACGTACTTAATATTATAAATTATAAGACTTAAAAAAATGTATGACAGCACTATTGCAATTGGGCCCAGGAAACGTAGATAGGTCAGCATAGAGTTACTCAGTAGTACCTATTATATATAGTATAGCCTTGTATTCGTGAGAATCATAGTATGAATATGGATACCTGGAAAGTGTGCCACAAATTAATAAAGTAATATGGTCGTAGTACTCATAGTATGATGATAACCAAACAGGAAGTTTAAAAATAATACTTTAATGGTCATGTTATAAACGGAAAACCTTAGAAATGTATATCAAAAAATGTAAAGCAGGTATATTACAGAAAATGATTGGTCAGTACTTTCTAAATGTAAAACTACATGACGTATAAATTAAATATTGTTCATAAATTAAGCTGGGAACAAATAACTTAGGTATATTACTATCTACAACTATAAAATACAATAATATTTATTATGTCAGTATTCTGTAAATTAGGTCATATCGCTCATATCTGATATTTTTCAAGTATTGAGCAACTCGTAAGTACAGTATTATACCTATTTATAGTTTAAACAATAAAATATGTTTCTTAGAGATTAGTTATAGATGAATATAATAGGTGTTTAAAACGGCTCACTAGCAACTAGCATATTAAATGGAATGAGACGAATCTGATTGTATTTAATTAAAATATGCGAAACGAAAACACTAATTAGGTACTAAAGACTCAGAAGTTCGATCGTTGCCAAAACGATAAGTAATTTAATTTTGAATATTTACATTTTAATGGTATCTATGCGGTGGCTATTTAAATAAAAGGGATTAGAATAAATGATGACATCTTTCTAACGAATACAAGTGTGATTAGCAAGGTATTAGGTATAGTAAAGGTATATAGATATCACTATTATTATAGGTGTACCTATGAGGTTTTTTCTTTTTAGTTTTATAATACGTGTATATTCCAACAATAAAATAAATATGAAATCAATGAAAAATCGAATGGAATGTCATCTCTAGTAAAATAATACGGTTTTCGTTATTAAAAACTTTTTTCCATAAAATTTTACAAAAACTACATTAAGGTGTATTGGTTTTAAATACCTACTGGCTTCTGCTATACTTCAACCTCACAATGGATGTTAAATAATAGTAATAACTAATAATAATAATAATAAACGCATAAAACCGATGGGGGGCGTTGTCTGTCTATTGCACCTCCGCAATAATCTCGTCCATAGCTATTATAATAATACGATATTAACACGGCGCGTTATTATATAATATTATTCTTATGAAATTACCTGAAGTAGTGAAGTCTGTGTACTTAGCTCGTTCGAACGGGTGTTGTTGGATATGTTTTGAAAAAAAAACCGGAAAACATAATATATACATTACAATTTATAATAATCATTAATCTATATATAATAATATGTAATCTACCGTTTATGCGTGTATATAATAATATACGAGCACATGATGTAATGTACACAACCACATAGGTAATCATAATCCGATCGGCGACAAATCTTGTGTGAATCCTATTCGGCATCAGATATAATATGTAGAATTGTGGACTTATACGTACTGCTGCTGCAGTAGACCAATTATTATAATATGACCACCTCACAACAATGTCCGCGTAGGTGGACAAATTTACGATCGTAGGTGGTGCGTTGAACTCGTTTGAACTTATTATTATATTATATATGTTTTGTACACGATTGAGCGTGACAGCTATACAGAAAATCTACACAATGAATTACATACGTTCACATATTTTATTATATGTTATCCAATTGGTAGGAAAAACCTATATAATATACATAATTCGTTAGTTAAATGTTTATTTAATAAGTCAAGAATTGGCTCTACTATTTAACTAAATATAAAATGAAAAAAAAATTATTATTATTATTTTTTTATTATTTATTTTTTTTATCTTGTTGCATATGTTTGTTTAATAATGTTTAAGTACAAATCTCAACTAGTAGGTAAAATAATAATATAGATATTATGAAGTTTTAAATCATATAGTCGTGGCCATCATGAATTTTTGAATTTAATTTAAAGTTAATTTTTATAATTTGTATTTTTTTTATTGTAAAAATTGTATTTAATAGGTGTCTCTAATGCGGGACTACCTACCAGAATGTTATTCTTCATTCTTAGTTTTTCTTTTCCTCTCATAACTATTGCTTATTGTATACATATAATATTTAGATTGTAATATATTTTAATAAAGCCATATTTAAAAAAAAAATTGTGTTATGTGATGTTTTTATTATAGAATTATGCAGTACCTAATGGCTAGTAATATAAAACAATGTTCACTAATAATATTATGTATTTCATTATTATATTGTTATTTATTACAATCACTATTTTATATTATTAAATTACTTAGGCTCATTTCTTTCATTGTGCTGTCATTTATATCTTTTATTGATATGTATTACCTTTTTTGTTATTACATACATTTGTTTTTAATACTTTTTGCATATTATGTTATAAATTACAATTGTGTTATTATATTGATTAATATTTTGTAATTTTAAACTATCACTTTCATGTAGCATACGCATTACCTGTATTAGAAGTGACCAATCTCTTGTCTAACTATAATTATAATTGTTTGTAATATTGATATAGTTTAATACTAAATTAATTATACAAGGTATTCAGTAAGTTTGGAGACGATCATTAAACTAATTGGTACTGATAAACGATAATATAATATAATTAATATGGGGTTATTAAATAATTTACACTATCTATACATTTGCATCAGTAATTTGTATCTGTTATTGCTCTATGTAGGTATATGCAAATATAGTAATTAAGAGTTTTCAAACTTATTGAACACCTGGTATAATAATAATAATTAATATTATACTATTATTATTTATAATAATTGTTTAAAAAAAATAATACGTATCTATTTGAGATATTCAGTAATTGTGTACCTAAATATACTAGGTACATAACCAAAAAATTACTGAAAAGTGTGCAAAATTAATAGATTATAAAAAGTCCGTTCTATTTAGTTATGCTAGTCTTGGTTTTTTTCCCAATAATATAATAAAACAAACAAATAATAAATCTTGTTGAATTTGTACAGTCGACGCCAGAAGATGATTACGTTTCTTTCATGGTCTATCTGCGAACTAATAGTGTCTGGGAAACAGTGAGTGATGTGTTCAGGATGTTAAACGAAACTAGGCCCAAAGATCCGATCGAGTAAATTAATATACATATATAATATATATATATATATATTTTAAAGAAACGTATGTATATACATTTATGGTATAATCGAGAGTCAAGGCTATGCGAGTGTATTATTTATTTATTTTTTTTTTTGGCAGTTTGATGTTTTGAGAAATTACGTGTTCTTCTTTTATGTATATAGGTTCTTCAAGGCAAATGTAAAGATCGATAACTGCGACAATAGAACCATCGAAGAAACGCGTCGAAAAATCACAGAGGCCGAAGAAAAGTTAAATATTCTAAGATATGATAAACTTGTGTTGACGGCTAATTTGGATTTACTCGACAAGACAATTCATGTGAATCGAAAACCGAATTTGGGTGTTCGGAGCACCGTTGACTACGTGGAGCACGACAACGAAACGATTTCCGAAACGTTCTCTTATTCCGAGCACGTATTATAGGTACGTGCGTATGAGTACACACGTCTATGTTGACGGACATAGAAAAACAGCTATAGCGTTATATAAAACAAAAATTATTATCCAAACGCAGACAACGGTTTGTATTGGTCGTACTCAATAAATATAGACTACCTGTATACAGTTATTATTGTTTATAATATGATAATATTATACTCGCGCGCAAACCTAATTTAGGTATACGTATGATGGTCACCGGTCGGTTGTTCACACTTGCCTTCACGACGATTTTATACATTCATCAGGTGGTCGTCATAATATAACCAGCTATAGGTAGTAGGATTTTAGTAGTGACTAGTAGATATATTTTTTCCCGCACGAATACCATAAATATACACATATAAATTACTACGTTTCATTGGGCAATGTCATTCGAATCCGAATTTTAACACTGTTTATTCTTACATATATATATACTTACTCAGGAAGTATATACATAATAATAATATTATATAGTGATTATATATAGACATTGAGTACCCGGTGATATTGTTCCATAAATATGATAAATATATACATTTATGTATATAATATATATATATATATATTTATTTATATAATATTGTACACAAATTCCATACATTTAATGGTATTGGCAATAATTAGTGGTCTAAACAATAATGAACGTTACACTACACTATATTACACGAATGACAATAATATTATATACCTGCGTCAACATCACCACATACAATGTTATGGAAATACTAAATTTTATATAATACATTTTTTTAAAATTAAAACAGTACGCCAATGTAATGGTAAAATTTTTAAAAATATGTTTAAATAACTATTTATTAATATACCACAGTTATTAGTTTAGACATTATTATTACGTTCAAATTCAGGGATGAATATTATAGTCTATAAGTGGATATACTAGGACCAAAATATTATACTTGCCAGACTTTCATAATTTATATTAAAGATATATTTAAAATCTGTACATAATTACTAGGTAATTACTGAAATAAAATATGCGATGCCTATCACTGTGGAACATAATTATAATATCGAGTAAGTATATAATATTATAGTATGAATTTACACTGTGATAAATAAAGAGGTAATGGTATTTTTTTTAAATTAGTAGTTAGTAATTACAGTTGTCAGTTTGTGTATTATGGTATAATTTACATATTTAGTCTTCACATTCATGAATAATAATTAATAATGATCTGTATAAAAAGAAATTAAACGTTATCAAATTAAGATAATAGATATGCGAAGTTTTATGCCAATAACAGAATAAGCTAATAAAACTTACTTATATTTTAAATTAAAAAAATTGGGACATTATATAAAAAATATCCGCAATTCTTATTCTTTAAGTGTCAATATTTTTTACTTTTCAATAAAATAATAAATTAATAAAAAGATTAAAAATTGATTTTCATTTACATAGGTAATACCAATGTAATATATACTAGATTGTTTTAAAATGAAAAAAAAATTGTGTTAGTAGTAGGTAGTGAATTGTGAATACCTACTTAAAAATATACAGTAGTACATTTAAAACAATTTTATTGAACAACACTCATTATTATTAAAAAAAACATTTCAAAATCTACTAGGTATTATTTTTACAAACCTAATTTCTAGTCGAAATAAGACATTTAAAAAAAGTTATATTCTTTAATATTTTTTATCGTTATATTTTGTTTATGACTAATAGGTATTTATAAAGTTTTAGTGAGCGGTGTGGTGAGGTACGGGAATACCCTGTTGATAAAATGTTGGTCACTACTCCTTTTAACTACATATTAAATATGTATAAGTTATCTCATAAACTACTTGTCCAAATTTAAAATTGCATGTATTTAAATACTTCGAAAAATATTTTGCACCAGAATATGAAATCAAAAATGTATGTCGTCACTCAAAAAAAGTGAAAAACTTAAAAAATTATAAAAATACAAATTATTAAAGAATATAATTTTTTGAAAAAATGTATTTTATCAACAATAAATTATATAATTTTTTTTTTTCAAAAACTTTCATAGATTTTGAAATATAAATGTTGTCCAATAAAAAAAAAATATCACCCAGTTTATTAAGTTTATTATCGTGGTTATAATTATTGTAGAAGATATTATAACACACCTAATCCGTAGTTTCGATCGACGAGAGACTTTAACAATCGAATTAGTTTATATTCGTGATTGAATTAAGGCAAAAGTTACTCTCATTCTTAGAAATATTAGTAACTCGCCATTTTTAAGAGATAATATTTTTGTACTCATAAAGTTTTCGAAATTTAGTAAAATTATATTTATAATGACAACGAAACTCTATTAATTAACTATAAAATTCTATTATATACTGTTGAAACATTATTTTAATGAACTTAATTACTTAAATTCATCCATTTTAAAAGTAAACAATTTATATATTTTTATACATCATTATTACCGTCTATACCTATTTAATAGGTCTTGATATTGGCAATGAATTTTGATTAAAAAATATTGAATAAATGAATAAAAGATAAAACCTTAATGTGTAATTAATAATCATTATGAAATAATACGTAGATATAAGTTGTCTTGCTCAAACAATTTTATAAAACTAACTTTTACAAAGAAAAATTGTATTAAAAAAAAATCTATAGTATATATATTAGAACTTAAAATTAGAAATGATTAGAAATAATGCACGTAATAACGAATCTAGGAAAAATTACCCGTAATAACATGTCAATACACGTGTGTTATTAGTTATTACTTGTTATATATTATGCAGTACAGCGTATATTGTGTACGTCACTATGGCTTAGCTGTTTCATAATGGAAAAAAACGGTGTGTAATTTTTTATAAATCATCATTGTAATAGACCTTGATAAAATATATTTTTCGAACAGTGTGTCTTGTCCAGTCGTGAGTCGTGTTGTGCCCACATGCGAACGTATAAACTCGGTCGGGCACCATGTATATATATATTGTATATGGTTAGTTACAGCTGGTATATGTTATACACCTATCTAATATAATGCTTTATGTATTATATAGAAAAATAATATAGATCACTGGCAAATTAAAAATGAACGTAACACAAAATTACGTAACACTGTATAAGGATAAATGATCTAATATTACTATATGATAATAATTATTTATTCAACGAACGATAACTCTGAAATTGAACTTTACGTTTTATTAGCTTGCGGGCACTAAAAAATGTCACGTGGTCTCTACAGTGTCTGTATAAAATGAACACTTCGTGTACTTATAATATCATTATGAGAAGTCGTCCGATTGGTATCTGAATAAGAGAAAGTCACTAATTTCCGTATTCGTTCGTGATTACGGCTATCTCATTATAATACTATATTGTATTCTACTCATTTTTATCCTATATATCTTATACCGGCCATGATTAAACATACTCAAGTTTATTAGTATAAACTATAATAAAATAAATAATTTATTGATTTTTAAAATGTAAATGGTTTTTGTTAAATAAAATCTAATCCATTCTTTTGGTAACTTATAAGCTTTTTATATTGATATAGGTATACAGAGAGTAAAATAAGTATTAAAAATTAAACAATACTGTTATAATATAACAAATGATTATTTATTTGGGATTGATTTAATAAGCAATCAGATAGAGATCATGTATAAAAATAGTATTCATAACTATGGCATATACAGGATGTAACAGACCTATTTAACAAATAAAGTAACATTTGTAATGGAAGTTTGTCAAATAGTCTTGTCACATCTTATATAGCTTCAAGTATTAAATATTTTATTAAATTTAGTATTTTAGATATTATACTCGATTCATGTTTAAATATTTTTTCAGAAATTTAACATAGTTTTTTTAAATCAGCAGACAGCTCTATCTACATTTTTTTGCTATTAATGATCTGAAATTACTTAGTAGTTAAATTTTTAGAGGAAAAATAATTATACAAAAATTTGAACTTGAAATGTTCACAAAAAATTAATTTGACTTTTTGGTAGACATATATTAATAAAATATGTTGAAAAACTTATAAAGAAACTTGTATACGATTTTTAAAGTTAAGATAAAAAAAAAAAAATGTTTACAAATTTTGTTAAAATTCTAAGTTAAACGCTTATAAAAAAAAAATATCCTATGCGTCAATAGATTTTTTATATTTTTTAATTGAAAAATTAATATTTTACGAAAAGCTTTTTATAGAATTTTCAAATGTTTCTACCTAGTGAATAATTTTCAATCGACATTTATAGAAAAAAACTACAAACATTTATAATTTGTTGTACTTATAAATAGCTCAAAAATGGTTGAACTATTTTGGAAATTTTATCGTAAATAAAAAATTATAATATAAAAATTTGACAAGAATGTCATCTAGTTAGTTACCCAAAAAAACGATTTAATAGAAAATTGTACTATTTTTCCTAAATTTTTTTTTACTTGATTATAAAAAAAGCACAGAGAATTTTTAATTATTACCACTTTAAAGTACCAACTAGATCTAATTTTCTATCAAAAACCATCCTGAAAGTTGAAAGTCGAAGCATTATTCATAGAACTATTTCAATTAGATACACAAAAAAAATTACAACATTGTAAAATCATATATTTATCACTCCGCTTCTTATTTAAAAATATGTATATATTTTATGATTTACAAAATAAAGCTAACATTGTAAAATAAAGATCATCTTAAAATTAAATGTGTAAATTGTATTACCACATAACGTTATAACAAAATTAATTGTTTATAGGTTGACACGCGAAGCTATCTAGTAGGGTTTTAAATACAATATAAACTTATTGAAACAGTTAAAATGTCCATAATTAATATTATTATTTTCTGAATCGGCTGAACCGTGGTATGTACAATAATCTTGAATTCATATAAATAATATTAGGTAGTAGCTGGTAGTATTTAAAATATGGACTCTCTGCTATGTGGAGTAGACAATAGTAAGGTATACGATACTGCAATATTTAGTTACCTTATATTTTATAATATTAAATTGTTCTGTGCCTTAAATGTATTGCAATGCAACTAAACACACAATGTGTCTTATCAGTAGGGTTCGGAAGTTATAGGAGTTGAATATTGTTCTGTATGCTTTCGATCTATAGCAGACCAAGCTAGAAATCCGAATCACACAATGTTGAGTTTTTGAGATTGATCCTTTCATAATGCTATTCGCCTGAAACATGTTAACGATGTTAATTGACGGAATTTAATTAAAAATACCGGTAAATGAACTAAAAAAAGAAAATATGATTTAAAAAATTAAAAAGTCAAAATATGCGAAAAAAATGCAAAATAAAAGTTTCATAAATGGATTTGTTGTTACATAATTCAAATTATGTACTTACAAATCTACGTTTCACAATCACAAAAAAAAAATGCACTTTCCTACAAATGCACAGCCCTAGTTATAGATAATAATTAATATGGTTATCGTATTCGTTTTGACTACCTACTGGTTTTTACTTTTGGTTTTGATAAATTGCACTAATTTTTTTTTGTATATTCCGAAAGCACTAATTTAGCACTTAAATTTTGATGGTATAGCGGGAATTAGTGCTTTCCAAGCACCCGTTAAGTTGAAAAACGGCGATAACGATAACTCAGGTTTAGAAAGAGCACTAATTTTTTTTTTCGTATATTCCGAAAGCACTAATTTAGCACTAAAAGTTTGCAATATAACGGGAATTGGTGCTTTTAATACTCCCGCTAACTTCACGGACTTAATTTTATATTTATAATTTAGTAAGGACAAGTATACTGTATACAGGTGTCAGGTATACGATTCATAAACAATTATTATCCATTTATACTTAATTTAATTGTACATTTCTTTAGAAATATTCATATTTTATATTTTATACTTATATATTAATATATTTTATATAAAATGATACATGTTATTATTAACATTTAATTTATTTGATGGATACCTACTTTAATTAATGCATTACAAATTATATCTATTACAAACCTTAATACGATTCAGCGTGAAGCGCTGAACTGGCATATGATTTGTACTTTCGGTTTAGCCCACCTACCGCGCTAAACTGTACAATGGTCAGGAAATACGCCACACACTAATGTTCATTTACTTCTCACACATTGACATAGTTAAAACGTACATGTAATATGAAATGCCTAAACATTACTCCTTAAAACATGGTATATTTCAGCCCAAAATATACGAATTTTTCCCTATCCTTATCGTAAATCAGAGGTCTTCAACCATAATCACATTTGAAATTTAACATGTATCTTTTTTATTTCGATAAGAAAAATAATTTAATACGAAAAAAAAAAATGTTAATCTATATGTATATGTTTTAGTAATACCTAAAAATAGTTTGTAATTTAAAATTTAATCATAAAAATTGTAATAATAAAACTGAATTTTCATATAAAATACATGTCTTTACGGGTAGAACACGATTGAGAACGGTCCTTATCGGCCGTACCTTTTTTAATAGCATGATTGAGAACGTTCTTACCTGCTAACTTTTATGCCACATTAATTAAAAATAAAAATAATAAAAATACAATATAAGATATCAATCACTATATTTTGGTTACAAAATAAACTTACCTGGAATCTATATTTTAGTATAATATAACGTACGGATCGGCCGTGGCGTGTAAGACGCGTTCCGTTCAAATCAGACGAGGAAAAATAATTGGTTATTAAAATCAAATGCGTTATAATAATTATTATTATTAACGGAATAACGACGTTTGCCCGCGGTAGCTGAGTGATATGCCTCTGATGACAGTATATTAATAGTTAATTTACATTGTAATACGTCGACTGCAACAGCTTGGTACAGCAGGCTACTGACGTTTCGTAATTATAACGGCCGAAAGCGGCGAACAGGAGCAGAACAGAACAAATCGTTTTCGAAATTTTATTATATATCAATCAGTGTAATCTATTATAATATACCTAAGCGTAGGTGATTCATGGTTATGTATATTATTATTTGAAAAAGATAGTATTTTATATTTTTATCGATGGTAGAATTCAATAAAACACTTAGGACATTTACTGTTAGTACATCGAGAACGAGAAGACCCGTTTTTTAAAGTGGTTAGATTCACAAAAAATATTATTTTCAATTAAAATGCATCGCTTGTTTGATTTTGTAATTAAAATATATTCAATTTTATGATCCATATTTGATATAAACTCGATAATACGATAATATAAGTTCAGTTTGTCGCGCCCAAACACATTATTATTAATCGACGTTAATAATAAATCAATTGTCATAATATAATCATTTCGTACAAAAACTATAAATGTATAATATAGGTACTAATTAGATAGTGTATTTAGCGTATTGCTAGTGTATCATTTGAACGTGTACGAAGATGCTGTCTATTAGTTTGTTTTATTTTATTAAAATACGTTTAGAAACCTGGGATTTAGAATGTTCGTAGAGCAGGGCCGTATACAGCTTAGACTATTTAGGCTAAAGCCTAGGGCGGCAAATTTTAACGATCGAAACGAAATAGCTTCTGTTTTTTCTTAGGTGATAAATTTATTTCAGCCAGGGCGGCAAAAACCTTAATCCGGCCCTGTATATTTATAAACAACATATTTGTCAGCTTAAGATTAAAAATTTAAAAAATCAATATTTATTTGCCAGTATATACACACAGACAGTAGTCTGAAAATAAACTCCCAACTTCTAAGTCTGGAAATATTGCCATAAGTTGTATAAACGCCTAGCTATGATAATATTTTTATCGATGATGTGCTATGTTATACCTATAATTTATTATTAACTGTCGACAGTATGCCGAATGTCTCTTGTTAATCGCAAGAATTGTCGTACATTTTATAAAAAAGTTGTGAAAAATCAGTTTACACATTTTATACTTACAAAACAACGTTTCAAAACACCAAAAAGAGATGCTTTTTCATCAAAATCTCAGCCCTAAATATTATTACTAAAAGTTAAGATAAATGGCAACGTCGCTAGAAAAATCGTTTTCAATCGTTTGATTTTAAGGTACAAAATATTGATTCTCTGATCTGCCGACATCGTTCTCAATCGTGTTGCTAAAAAGGTAAAACGTTCTCAATCGTACAACACCGGTCTTTCCTACAAAAGCGGCTCACAAGGTTTTTAAAAAATAATACGTCGCCCATTGCATAAAAAGGTTGAAGAGTGAAGACCCCCGTAAATAAAAAGGTTAGAATAGAATACACTAGTAACTAGTTGGCTCTGATGACCAGGCAAAGTTTATAATTATATTATATAAGTTGCCTTACATGAATTTTCACGCTATACATAACCGTTATACGTTTACATTTATTTCGTCAAGTATTGACTTATTTTCATTCTTTTTTTCAAAATATTTTGTATCGAGCTTTTCTCAAACTGTATTAACTTTTTTTTTTTTTACTCTTTTATCTAATAGCGAAACCACTATTAATTTTTGATTTTGAAATGGTAACCTGTATTTAAAATGTCATAAAATAATACGACTATTTTTTTTATGAATTTTAACATTCAATTTATTATTTTTCATTTAACCGTTAATGAGTTTTAGCTGATCAAATTTGGGTTGTATGAGGTTTTTAGGTGTTCATCCTTCAGGTTATCACACACAGCTGTGAGGCGTTGGTAAAACTACAGGTACAAAGTTCATCACTGCGTCAATATTCGATAAAGAGCTTATTACATATGAAAAAATGTACCTTTTATTATCTATTACCCATGTGACTACTAGTCTTCAGAAACAAGAAGTATTATACAAATTACAATATTATATCAAACATTTTTGTTAAGATTTAAATCTAATACTAATGATTTGCAGTAGTATAAATAAAAAAAATCATTTAATTATTTTTATTAGTACATAAATTATGTTTTTACTACTAATATTATTAAGTTAGTAATTTATTTAAGAGGATGTAGATAGATTATTTTAATTATTTATAGTCACATAATAATAACTAGTGTATTAAGATTAATAGTGAAAGAAAAATTACAGCATTTTTTGTAAGAATTAATAATAATAAATTCATTGAAAATATTAATAACAAATAGTTTTAAAAAAAAATCTTATTTTTAAAGGCCTTTTTTTAAAGTAATATATGTATAATCTTTATTGCTTTAAAATCCGTGCTTAACTTATTACTTAATATTGTTTGCAAAACTCAGTTGTAGTAGACAATTTATCTAAAAACAAAAAAAAAGTACGTTAAAGAATAATTATTACCATTTTGTGTAAATAGTTTAATACGCATCTAAATTTATACACTCAAAATAAATTAGATAAACAACTAATCAATTGGATATGAATTGCATACACGATAGTGTTATTAACGACTATGACTATTGTCTTAATTATCGATACACTTGGGCCTATTTTACTGGGCCTGTTATATACTGCCATGTTTTAGTCATAATTATAAATGTAATTTTAAGCTCTAAAAAGTGTATAGATACAGGAAATTATATTAGATTACTTAATAGTTGAAATATATTCGTATATAATATAGTAAATCGTTTTTTCATAACATAATATATTTGATAACATTTCTATAAAAGAAATTTAAGAATATTCAAATATTTTCTTATAGACATATTCATTATTTATAATAATATTTATATGCATACTTTCCTTCTCTTCTTCTAATAGCTTTTTATAATACGCTTGTACTATTTCTAGATTTGATGCAAAAAAATAGACAGTTAATATTTGTATTAAGTGGTGTACTTTTTCACTTTAATAAAATATGTGTGATGTATTCGGACAACATAATTATTTATTACTATTAATTAGACATAGAATTATATTAAATAAAATAGTAATTTTGGCTATTTTAGTATATTATGCATAATAGTCTTGATATTTCAATCAAATGTAATTTATTTTTAATTGCGGAAAAAGACGTTTAGATCAGTGGTAACATTTGAAAGAGACCTCTCTGTTGTTAGATTAAAAAAAATAAAAAATAGTGCTCCTTGAAATTATTAAACTTGACCTTAAATACAGTGGGGAAGGGAGCAGACAACCAATCTTCAAATAAATAAATAAATACAATAAACGAGCATATAATAGAAGTAATTTATTACTTTATTATGTTGAACGATTAAAATAAATATTTTTGAACAAGAGACTTTTATATTTTGTTTTATTTTTTTATTTACAAATATGTATATTATTTATTAGTAAATATTGTTTATCAATATATTTATGTTACCTATTTTTGTGGTCCGTATATTAATAAGATACATTTTATACACGTATTGCACAGCATTATATTAATTTCTATGATATGACATAATATATTCATACATAGACGAACAATTTAGTTGGAAAGAAACGTCGGGAGAGGATGAGTGTATGGTTTCAGAAGCGGTGATTGAAAAAGGGAATAGGATCATAGGATTTCAATTCAGGGATTCATGTTAGTACTACAGTCCACAATAGATTTGGAAAAATCGTTAAGCCTTAAGTGCCATTTGATGTATTTAAATTAATTGTTTTTACCATTTCAACAATTAGCTTTTTTATTGTTTGGATTATTGTATTGCCTTATAAATATAAATTTAGTTTTGATCAAAGTATATTGCGTATACTATTATATATTTAAAATTTATTCTTTCTGGTGTTGACCAGTTGAAGCTTATTAATCAATAGAATTATTTCAATATAACCTTCATTATAACATTTAATAAATACTTACCATTATCAGATTCTATTTCAATAATATCAGTTAAAAAAAAAAATTAAAACCAACAATTAATCAAGTAATTATATTTAAAATATAAAATATTTTGATATCCAACAATAAATATTTATTGAGCTATATAATATCATTAGTCAACATGTATCCATATCATAAATAGATGCCATACAGGTTTTTTGCTCATTGTAATTAATTTAATTATAATAAATGCAATGATTTTATTTTAAATTAATTCAACCTATTTCAATAATAATAGTAGGTAAAATAAAATAACAAAAAAAAAAAAACATGCATACACACAAAATTAATAAAATTGTACTTTGTTATATAGAATGACAGACCGTCTCTGCTCAGAATTTTTTTTAAATATTATATATTAATCATTTTTTATACATCGTTGTAAAATCAATTTATTCAATTTTTTGCACATTTTTTTTTATTTTCGGAAAAGTACATAGATTGTACATTTATTTTTACTATGAAGGCAAGGTACCCAATGGCCTAGGTCTGATATTGATAATTGAAATATAACCAATACAAATTATAATCAATTAAATACAATTTTAAATATATATTAATATGTACCCTATCGTTAAATATTGATCTGTTGAAATTATAATTTTAAAACTGCTTAGAGATCTACAAAATATTTACCATTTTTTTTAAATTGAGAAATTAAAATTTGAAGGTTTTGTGAACCAGTATTTTCAACTAAAATAAAAATGAATTCAAGTTAATCCTTATAATATCTATATTAATTAAACTATAATAAAACAAATTCAAAAATAGGTGCATATAAAGCTTTATTTATTCAAATAAAAGACTTTTTAGTCTCGATTTTTATTCTTCAGACTATTAGAAATTTTGAAATTTTAATGATAACTGAAAACAATATTTTACTAAATACTTTAAAATGACTACAGTTTCATGCTCTATAAGGCGTTTTATCTGAATAAGTATACGATGCATCGAAAATATAAGAATTAAATATAAATACTTTCCATAAAAAAAGTTCAAAGGTTTTATTTAGGTTTAAAGTTTAAGAGGTAAGTTAAATAAGTTAAGGAAAAAGTAAGGTATATAGTCATATTAATTTATTATTATAGTTAACTATAAGTTAGGAGCATTGTACTTATACCTACGTTAAAGTTGGATTAAAATGAGAGTAATAATTCTTATGTTATCAACATTTTATTAACATGATTCAAACCTGAAATGCTAAATCTTAAATTTCCTTCTTAATATTTTAAATTAAGTATTCATTTTTAAAAGTTTTTATCGTAAAAAAAATTCGTTTTACATGAAATTAATCAGTAAAAACCAAATAAATACATCAAGTAAGACTTGATTCCTACTTGTCTTATAAGAAAACGTATTGCTATTACGGTTATACATTGTTGTTTAAATAATATATATTTATAAAGTTTACCGAAACATCCATTCTCTTTAAGGTTAGCTGTAAAGAATAGGTTATGTATTAAAATTATAATGTAATAATTTAATGTACATGTTCAAAGGTTGATATATTTGAGGGGTAAAGCTTAAGTATTTGGTTCTAAAAAGATTGAACGGGGCCTTGTTTCTATACCATCTTTTACTCGTCTTACTGATATAATATTTAAAATTTTTATAGGATTTTTAAATAATTATAATTTAAAAGTATCTCTTTAAAGAATAAGGTACCAAGCTTAAAATATTTTTGTTATTTTTAGAGAAAGGTATAGATAAAATATTTTGGAGCCGTATATCTACCAGAATGTGTAAGCAGCACGAAAAAAATATATATCGATATAAAACTAATACATTCCTTCAATCGGAAGCTATAATAATGTACAAATAAGTATTTTTTTTAAAATTAATTGAGTAGATAAAATATTACGATCCATCCCCTCTTAATGATTACCACCTATGAACGTATTTAATATTATAATATAAACTTAGTTTTATGGAGGTGCTTTATGAAATAAATAATAATTATTAATTTGATTAGTTAAGAGAACGATTTACCCAAATGTGTTGTCTCCGTCATATTATAAACTTATAACATAGTTAAAACTGTTTCAGTTGGGTAAAGACCACTAGGGCTATAGTTCAAGTTAAATAACTCAATTTTTACACTGTACTCTTAGAAACGAAAACATTGTCTGTGCAATATAGTTTTTAGTTTTTTTGATATCACTAGTACGAAAAAAGTTTTTATCGTTTCAAAATCCATTATTTTTGTATTTTTAAAACTTAAATAATTTTTTTTTAATTCTGATATCGAAAGAATAAAAATAATGTTGCACAGTTCAAAATCTTATCTTTTTTGTGTGAAAATGTTGTTGCTTAACTTGGACTACAGCCTTAGTTTTCTTGCCCGCGTTAAATGGTTTTGACTACGTTGTACGTTTGTAAGACGAAGACAATACATGCGGATGAAGCGTCCAATATTAATTTATGTACATAAATTAAATAAAATAAAAATTTGAATATTTTATGATTTATTTATATATAATATTATTATATGTGAAATCATACTCAGACATCCTAGAATTAAAACAAAAATGTAGTATATTAGTTTAATAAAAATATTGAGTTTTACGAACTAATCATACCTCTAATTGTTTTTCAAATATAACTAACTTAATGTTAACATATTTATTTATAAAAAAAAAAATTAAATATTTCGTATTTTAATTTTTTTTCTTAGAACGTTTAGTTACACTTTTTTTATGTAAATTATGTAATTATGTAATTTGCATTTGACGATGACGCTAAACATAATAGTTATTGAATATTGATTTATATTCGAAAAATATAATCAATAAAATTATTTTCAATAATTTAAGATTTTTCAGTATTCTAATTTTCATTTTTTGTTGATATATTTATAACATATTTAATTTATATAACTCAATATAAGAAATACAATTTAAAGCTGTGTATTTTAAGCAAAATAATTAGAATTTATCAAGAACTTATATCATCACTGCAATAAAAATATGTTCCTCTTTCTCGAAGTATTAAAAATAAAAATACGTATTACTGTATAATTACTTCTATTACCTAGAATAAAAGGAAAGACATTTATTATATTATTTATATTTTATATATAAATATATAATTATATTGTTGAATTTTTCTATAGACATTTTCATTTATAATATTTATTATGCATTAAAGGTTGTGACTTTTGGTGAAATTAGAAGTACTCTTACTAAAATATAAATTTAAATTTTCATCTTTGGAAGTTTTCTTATCAGAGAACATGAAAGCAATTGAACCATAATGTTGATCGTATTTGTGTATTGAAATAATAAAAAAGTATTCACGAGTAAATTCGTGATACATAGTATTATATTTAAACATATATTTATTTTATAAATTTGTGTTACTCTTTATTCTTAATTATCTATGAATGGTAATGGTCAATCAAATGGAGTTTGTTGGATACCTACTCTTTATTCTTTGAACAAAGTTAATTCGTGAATATGACATTTTTTCTAATACAATTAGTATAGAGAGTTAGAGAGAAGAAATATCATCATCCCTAATGATTAACGAATCATGAGATAATTTCTAATCAATAATTTAATAAATTGCCCAGCTATAGTTATCCTGCACCTCAGTCAATAAATTTGTATTTATAAATTATAATATAAATTATTATTACACATTTTGGCCATTTTAGCACATATTTTGATGTAATAAATACATAATATATTGGTTATATAAAATATACATTCAATCCTAAAGCTGCATATAGCTAATACAAATATTGGTAAACAAGATATGTTCTTACACCAGTCAAATATTCCTTCAATTTTATTGGCCACTGAAACAGATAAAGAATTTCATAACATTGTAAGTTGCTATATGTATTTTCTTAGTATAAATCATAATATTAGTACGTATAATTTATACAAATTATAACAAGGTTAGTTCATTATTATTATTATTATTATACTTATCGTCTGTATGTGTCTAAGATTTTTAGCTATCATCACAATCTCCCTTCATTTCTATCTTTCACGATACATTTTTCTATATTCTTTTACTTCCATTCTTTTAAAGATTAACAAGTTCTTTATTATGATAACTGTGATAAATGTATTTTCATTAAATATTAAAAATTATAATTTGCACATTGTTTATTATTTGTTCATACTTTATATAGATTACAAACAAACTAGGACATAACATTTGGCACTTAAGAGGAAAGAAATATTGAATTATTAATATGGATTCTTTATAAATTAGTGGTTTTAATACACGTATTAAGACACATAGATATTTAAACATCGTCTATTATATAAAAGAATGTTAAGTGATAATATTAATGTTATTCTTTTTGAAGTCTACTTACATTTATAAGCCTCGTTAACAAGATACGTGGTATATGGATTAATAAAATCTGAAAAATTAATTACAGACAAATTACTTTTTATGATGTTACTTAATAGAAACTATTTACATATATTGTATGTAATTTTGAAAATGTTTCTATTATAATTATTTATGCTAAGTTTTTTGGGGAATGGGGAATGATTTAATGTATATTTTGTTGAAAATATTTTTTTTTTCTATAATTAATAACGTTATTAAATGATTTGTCACACATTTTTTTTTTTTACAAAATGACACAAAATCATTAAAAACTACATTTAGTGATATTATCAAGTATAAATAGTAGACAATAGCGATTTAACCGATTTACCGATACTAATAATATATTCAAAAATAATTTAAAATATCTTCCTAATATTCCAGTTTAAACTGGTAAAATAAACTTAAAGTATGTTCTGTTTATGTTTTTTTCAATCTATTATTATTATTATTCTTTCAATTATATTAAACTTTTTTAATATCAATACTTTGTGTAAACCAGCAACTTGAAAAATATCAATTGATAAAGTGACCTGATATAATTTATCAATAGTAGAATTATAGGAAATTAGATGGCCGAGAAAGTGCAGTGTTAAGACGGTAGCTTATAGTGGATCAGAAAATATAAACATGAAAATGATATCGGTTTTATAGGCGTTTTTAAGATAACAGATAACTTAATAGATTCTTATCACAGTATAAACCTTATCATGAACCCAGTAATGACCTAGTATAATGACTTGGCATGTAGTAATTAAAGTAGCACTCAAAGGGAACCAATACTCTTTTCAACAAGTGGACAAGTTTTAATTCTTGCGAGTCAACATAAACACAAAAAATAATGTGCGTAATGAGATCCAATTAGGAATGAATAATGCAAACAAAGTTTATTTGCCAGGATTTAATTTAAATATCAAATATCCTCAATATTTTTAAAAATATACCTAGTTCTATGTAATTAAATAAATTTTCAATAGATTTTTTGTTTGTTTTCATTTGGGCTTCTTAAGATACCTAATCACTTATAAAATTAAAATAACAGATAAATAGCACACTGTACTTTAAACATAATAAACTATTTTAAATTGAATTTAAAACACATTTAATGGACTAATTTTCATCGTATTTAAAAAATCATAAACAAAATATGCATTTCACATGACTTATTGTTGAACTAAACAAAAATTAAACATTTAATAAATTTAAACAAATTATTACACTTACAGGTTTGTTCTATGGAAAAGTCATAATTATCTATTCCATTTTCATCTATAAAAAATATTTGTTATGTTCTACAATCTACACAATCATTTAATACTCCTATATAGTTAAGATGATTCAAATAGGTATTTGATTACTCTAACAATATACATATAATAATTTAATATTTATAATCAGCAATTATTAACTTATATAATTACAATTATCGTAATTCATTAGTTACTTACGAATGAACCCATCAGATTTTAATATTTCTATTAACACAATTGAAAATATGTATTAAGTATTTTAATACTTAACGATTGAATACAATTAGATAATTTAAATAAAAATTTAACTGTCATTGAATATCTGCTATTTAAAAAATATTGATACTGAGTTATAAGACGTTAGCAGCTTTTTATGGATAATTATAGCGCTGTAACGTATTTACTCTGTGAATATTATAACTTATAAGTTTTAGCGGGAAATAATGTTTTAATTTAGTTTTCTAGGACATAATATGGTCTCAGTAAAGTATATATTTGTTACATATTAGTCAATACAATTTCAATTTATCTTCGGAAATGATTTTCTACTAAATGTAATACATTGTTGATGAAAGACGATTTCAACTTTAGTAGATAAAAGGTATTTTCCAATTTTTATATTTTTCGTCCAACAAATTAAATAATATATCTCATTCATCAATAAATAAATAGTACCTACATTTTTTTTTATGGATTAAAATTTTCCAAATAAAATATGACTATAATTATGCAATATTAGTAGTTATTATTACAAGTTGAATTTGATCAGTTATCAATATATTTATTATATTTTTTTGTGATATTAATATTTAATAGTTAAATAACATGTTATATTATATATTGTTATTTTTCCACATATTATAATTTTTATGTTTGGTTATTGGTTGTATATCGTTTGATTAATAAATTTAGTTTAAAAATGTGAATTGCTCTAATCATAGTTTGTATGAATAATATTTTTTTCTTAAATGTCTGTGCTTAATTTTTAGTAGATTTATTAATACTTGTAAGAAATATCTTACCTTTGCACACTAAAGAATAAAAAAAAAACAAAATTTGGTATTATTATTTATTGTTTTACGGAAAATCAAATGTAACTAGTTAAGTGGGTATCTTTTATTGTAGTCACATAAAAATCGACAACCCTTGAACCCAAAGCAGTTAAACATCAAATTCCCCGAGTTTATCGTAGTACCCGCATGTTAAATATTTTAATCAATTTGGCTAAAGCTACTGAAATAAAACTTAGGATTATGAATATAATGTAACCCCATCAATACAGAAATACGTAATAATATACAAATTTAAGATACGTTTATAATGCGGTGATCGTATTAAAACACATGTGGAAATATCTTGATTTTTTAGAATTAATAAAGAATACAAAAACGAATATAAGAAATTAAAATATGTATGTTTGAAATGAATGACGTTCAAAACCAAACAAAGAGCAAAAATAAGAGAAAGAGGGAAGAAAATTAAAACGAGTACTTAAAACGATATCAATGGTATTTATTATTTAATGTATTATTCCTTGCTTACCAGCAACCACATGATTTAGGAGGACATTCATACGACCCTTGAAATTACCTAAAAATTAAATTTTAATGTTTTCATACAAAATATATAATTTTATGTGCAGAATATTATATTATACGAAATTGTATTACTATTTACTAAAATTTAATTCTAAACACTGCGTCATTGTTATTATAAATTATATAAATATATAATATGAATAATATGCAAAACTACTATATTTTTGAAAGGTATTAATTCATTGTAATGCAATTGCATCAAAATTAGTTTATAATAAACTATTACTTTTTAATTTTTCTTTTCGTTCCGTCGAATAATATTCTATAATATCATCTAGATAAAATGTAATCATTATTTTTACATCATTTTGATTGCTCATTTAATAATTACAAAATGTTTTATAAGGTATTTTCTTAATTAAATTAAAATTCTATATGTATATAATATAACTAATAATTATTATAATATGTTTCGTGTTAATCCTATTATTATGATGCCAATGGAAAATAACATGTTATTTTTGACTTTAATATGATCTTAAATGCATAATGGTTTTAAGAAATTATGACACCGAATTGCGTATTATAATTTGTTTATTATATTGAATGATTCAAATTTTAGAGTAGTGTCGGTCAAATCAATTCATTCATGATTATTATGTCTATGTTATATAATTTTAAATAGGTAGATACATAAATGTTGTGGATCAGTAAAGGCATAACTGTTTAAGATTTTTAGTTTAAACTAGATTTTACATTTAAAATATATGGAAATAATCAAATAAATACATTGTAGCTCTAATAATATAACATTTATAACACTGTTAGATTGGTAGGAAAATTGAACGGTTAGTGTATCTTGATTTAAATTCAATTTCGATAGGGTGTAATTTGAATTTATATTGGTATAGCCATTTTTTTTTTAAAATAAACAGTTTATGACGAAAACTGAAGCAATTGTTCCAAGTATATATTCGTTGAAGTATATTTTAATAATTGGTATAAATAAATATATTATTATTATTTTTATCGCATATTAAACAGTATAATATAACTTATAAGTACTACAAGTTAAAATCAATTATTTTGGTTCATAATATTATATTGCTTACAAAATCATAACATATCATAAATCCTGAATTTTTAATTGCTTTAAATAAAATTTATATGAAAAAAAAGCAAATAAATAAATATAATTCTCTTCAGAACATGTTTAAACTTAAATATGTAAAAAAATATTGGTATTTGAAACATAGACACAAAATACATAACGTTTAATATTAAAAAAAATACATACCTTTGTGCTTATCACACCAGTCATCTGAATTTAGTATGTTGCCTAAAATTAAAAAATAAATAAGAATCATCTTATTTAATAATACATCTAAACAGCGTTTACTACGTATACAAATAAATTAAAGAATAATTTAACCATTAACCAATATATATATATTTATTGAAAGTGTTGGGTGGGTGGCATATTTTCCATTCAATATATGTAACCATTATTTATTTTTCATTGTCCGCCATTGGTTAGAATCAGACAATTTGTATTAATACGCTTATGAACAGTAATGATGTCTTAGTATGAAGGTAATATGGGATGATTTAGTATTTTAGTGTATTAGTTAATTCCGTTTAAAGTCTGTGATATGTTTTCAGCATTGCCAGCTACTATAATATTAGTATTAGTCAGAAAATTAAATGGTCTTATACGATTTTACTTGGTATTTATTAATAATTATAGTACATACTTTTTTTACCCTCTTTACTAAGATAAATAGTATAATGTGATATTAATGCTGAAAAAATTTAAATTTGTACTTTTTACTTAAATTTCAACTTTAAGTGAATTTAGATCAACTTTCAGTAAATTAGATTAATCGGAACTAATTATTAATAAAACTTTTAGTAATTTGTTTTATAAATTTTCATTAAAATTGATTTATTTATTTACATTTTACATAGGTACCTTATATTATTGAACAAAAAATGAACTTTTTTCATAAAAAGCGAGGGTATCCTGTCAATCGTAATTAAGTAATTTCATTCTTATTTAGCCCATATGTCCGTCTTTATTTAAATAATGAAAATGACATCGTTTTGCTAACATCCATTGACCATTACGACCCGTATATTAAATATTATCGCCGATAAATAATTACAAAAATGATAGTTATTATTGTCATTCGTCACAAGTTCAATATAATAAGAACGATTCATTTGAACGAAATAAACTGTAGGGGGGAAGGAGGCTAAGCTTCTCTCAGTCTCTCCAAACCTCCTCCTAGATACGTCTATGCTCACGAATTTCCTACAGTCCCAAATAGAAGTAAAATTATTGTTTTTTTTTTTTTTTTGAAAAACCTGTCAACAGTTTACCGTGAGTTCTATAAGAAAAATATTGAATTTTTACATTATTATGTGCGTATATTATTTTGGAAATACACTGAATCACAGATGTGAAGTTTTGAAATTCACTCACCTAGTTATGCAAATAATGTAGTCTTATAAAATAAAAACGGTTTTTTGAGGCCTTTTTAAAAAATTTTTAGATTATCGAAATTACAATTGTTTTAAAAGATACCTGTAAGACCTTACAGTCTTAAAAAGACGTAAAATTAGTTTTAAAAAAAATCTTTGAACATTTCTTTTATAACATCTTTATTATGTGCGTATATTGTTTCGTCAAAATATTTAATCATAAATTCATAAATACTTCTAAATAATATTTTACTTGAGTTTATAAACAATATAATTGTAAAGTAATTCAATATGTTATCATATAATATTAAGATCGCATAATACCATTTTACTATTTGATATTTAATTAATAAGACTGCTTTTGTGTATTAAATGATAACATATTCGTTAGATACCATAATTATTCTATTTAAATTACAAAATGATATACTCACAAGGTTCTTTCATTAAAAATGCATAGTTAAATATACCCATATTATCTGAAAAATAATTGTAGGTAGGTAACATATTTTAAGTATGATCGAATTACACTTTGGTAAAAAAAAAAAAAACAGATAACAATTTATGAGCAGACTTGAGCAAAAAGTAGATAATTATAATTTGACTTAAAGGAAATATTTCATAGACATTGTCGATTATTTGTTCAAAATCTACTACAAATAATTTTAATTTTAATTATATTAAACCTAATTTATTGCACCTTTTGCAAATTATTTTAAACGAAGGAAGAAAGATAATAATTGTTGTGAACTGCGTGTCATATAAACATTTGATAAAAAAAAGTTTGGACAATATGAAGACGAGCCATTCACAAAAATAGTTGTTATTTCACTTATATATTTTTAATTTTTTTAGTTAAAAATATGAAAATATATATATATATATATATATATATATGGACGTAGAATTTATCTTGTAAAAGATATTCATAAATATATTCTATTTAAATTTGTAATTTTTTATTACTTATTGTGTTATTAAAATGTTTTGGTAAAATCAGATTTTTTATATTCATGATATATATTTAGTATAGCTTTATGAACGAGTACTGTAATTACAGCATTTCTTTCATCTTTTTTACCTGAGTGTAGTTTAAACATTATATTTTTATTATTTTTTTAACCCAAATGTAATTCAACAAGTCAATATAAGTAAAAATTGTTCTAAATATATTCTCAATACAAAAGAAAATTCAATAGAATTTATGAAATTAAATTGTTCTATTATCACATACTTGATATTCTCGTATATTTATATAAATATATAAATCGTGTTTTTAAGTATAAATCACTACTTACAAATATATCCTCTCTTTTTTAGTTCATCTATAATGACAATATTAATTTTTAAACTTAATATATTTAAAAAAACAAATTTCTCAAAGATGTTTCTAGAAGTTCTAAGTATCATAGTCCAGAGAGATGTATTTGCTTAATAAAGGTATTTGAATTATATTATATAGGTACTCATTAATTAATTATTTATTTAATTATGTAATTGTTAATATCCCAATTAGATATAGGTACCTTACAATGTTTATGATTTATTTATTTAAGTTTATTATTTGAACAACGTAACGTATAAATTATTTATTAGGACGAGATAAACATATTATCATAAAATACTAACTGTATTTATTAAATTAATAGTGATATGTTTATTATTTTGTGAATAGAAAGACCATAGTTATGATATGTCTAAATGTTAATCATATTGAAATAAATGGTTTTACAATTTTATAATTATTATAGTAATTTATAAATATTTAAAATATAAGGTTAAGAAGTTCAATTTTTAGTATAATATTGTGCATTGTAAAATTATGAAAAAGTATGTATATTTTATTAAAATAATAAGATATAACCAGATATGATTAATTATTATTATAAAGCATATATATATATAAATATATTTGTATAATTAAATCTTACCAACACACGCTATAAAATAAAAATAAAAAAATCTATGGTAATAATTTGTATTTTTTAATTGATTATAAAACCAAAGATGAAATGTGTTTTAAGCTTGTATTATTTATAATTTTAGGAAATATTTGTCTTATACTATGTCGATGCCGACAAATAAAATATTATTATATACATATATACATGGTCAACCGCCTATTTCGGGGTGACCCGTCATTTGGCCTGGTATATAATATCCAGCGACAATTGATCAGTGATATTTGATCCGGTTCAAAAAGAACCACTACCAAAAATATCCTGCTAAATGTCCGGTAACAAATAAACATAAAATACAAATATTTAGAAATTAGAATTATTATTTTATTTTCATAATTTATAAAAACGTCAGTATTTATCATTAGTAGATTACTTTGCGGAAACATGGATGGGCGAATGTAAGTTCCTACACGAGAGTAGCAGGTACATAAAATACATACGTTAGTTCCTACACGATAGAAAAAGGTACATATTATGTGTAGGTATATACGAATTTTCAAAAATAAATTTATGACGATTATAAAATATAATAAAAATCACATAGCGCATTGTCACAAATAAATATAATATAATAATATGAATATTAGTTGTATTGAATTAACATTATTATTATTAAAATAAATATTTTGTATGTCAAAAAATATAGATAATAAAATATTTTATCTTTCACCCTACGTCGAGCCGGGATATTATTATCAGCTTGTAGCTGGTCGTATTTTACCGTAATTTCGTATACGTTTATCTTTAAATGAAGTATATTTGAAGTTAATTTGAATGTATATTAGTTTGCTATACCTACCAGCGTATAAAGTTTCAATAAAAAATTGAAATTGTTATATATTTATACATTATATTGAAAGCGCCTGTTGGTGCTGTGGCACTTCAATGTATTTTAGTACAGAATGTCTCAATAAGTTCTAACTATACGGTTTTTACTTATTACTATATATTATTATATTATATTTGTTTATGACAATGCGCTATGGGATTTTTATTATATTTTTTAATATTTATTTTTGAAATCCGTATACACATATTTAATTGTGTATGTACATGTGTATTTAATTTGTTCCGCCGTTTTTTACCGTGTAGGAACTAACGTATGTAATTGTTTACCTGCTACTCTCGCGTAGGAACTTACTATTCCCCATGTACATATATACACACATTAACACAGGTCGGTCGGTGTGTGTGTGCCCGCTACGAAGTAGTTAGCCAGTTAGGTAACTTTGCGCGCATTTTAATATCTTACGCTGTATATGTCTACTTAAACTATCGACTTCTATTTAAGGTAGACTAACTATCTGGATTTTTGGAGACTATTAGCACATTCAACCTGTCCTGTGGACAAATTTGTATGTATTCGAATTTCGAATACATTACATGTTTTTAAATATATTTTTTTTAGTATTTTAAATACTTTTGAAATGTTTTTTGACAAATGTGTTTTAATTTAAGAATACTAAACACTTTTATTTCGTTTTGTCGTTGTATATCAAAGACCAAAATTTTTGTATTTATTGATTTATTACTATATTAAATACCTACGTGATCTAAATATATTTGAAAAGTACTTTTGATTATACTGTTTTTGGATTCATCTAACGTTCCTAACACAGCTCTAAAGCTATCCAAAGCCGAATAAAATTGGTGGTCAACAAAAGGACTGCAACTGAATTAACAAATTTAATATGAGTAGCCGCTAACCGTTACGGAGAAGTTTTAAGTTCTGGAGACTGTAGGAAGTCAAGAGTGATGATAGTGAGAATATGGAAGAAAGATGAGGTATTGTAGTGATCAACAAGTAAAAATAATTACTCATTAAAAAAATATATTATTATTTTATATTATATTTAGTACCTGCATTAGATTTACACCACTTATCTGCGTTTTGTATTTTAGCTAAAACGATATGGGTATTAATAATTAGTATTTATAATTTTTATTCATTAATTACACACAGTTTTTCCAAAATTATACCGTTCAATAAGTAAAAACGCATGCATTTATCTTAAATAAAATCACATTATCGCTTAGAACTGCACACCAGTAACCATATTTAATCAAAATCACAAATTCATTAGCAATGGAATTAATTTAATAAAATAGCTGAAAACACTAGAATGAAGATGTATTCCAATTTAAGAATTATCTACCACAAAAATTATATTTAATTTTATTATATATTAAATTATTTTTTAATGGCGTAGAATGTGCGTTTAAGGATGGTAAGTATACGGTTTCGAACGACATCCGCTTGATTAGTATAATCTTAGGGTGCATCCGAATTCCGTCTCATATATAAAAATTGTATATTGTTATAAATAAAAAAGGGTGGGCAAGTGGATATTGCTCTGCTGTATAGTAGAGATGGAAAGTATAAGGTCACTATAATGGATGTGTTAAATTTGAAAGCGATGACAGGTATTATTGTATACGAAAAACGATTCTGAACGGAGATGATTTGTCAGTCTAGGATAATTAGTAGGGTATATTATACTATTACTAGGGCTCGGAAGTTGATGACCTTAAAAACATTTAAAAATGACCTAAACAAATGCAAATAAGACTAAAAATGTCAAAAATAATAAACACCAAAAAATGCAAAATAAGAATTATTTGTTCAGATTCACATGCTAATGAAACACATTTGTGACTAGGAGAGCGCATCGTCTAAAAAGTTCCAAAAAAAAATAATTGCAAAATGCATCAATTTCCGAGCCCTAATATTATTACCTAAATTTACCTAAATTGCAATTTATCGTTGTTTTACGGGATTTCGTAAAAAATTAAATTTCATACGCTCATAATTTTTTTTTCTGTATTGACATAAGAATTTTTTTTTTACAGTTATTTGAAGAAAAAGTTATGGCGAACCTTGTACTGGGTTTTTTAACCTTTGGTATAAATCACAAAAATGTTATGAATTTTCAACTTAGAAATTCTTGTAAATTTTCGGGATTTTGATATATTTTGTAAATATTCGAACTTTAAATGCTTATAAACAAAAATAAACATTTTTTGATTTTTTTTTACCGCGATAAGCACAACTTATAATAAACTTGTATTAAATTTTAAAGATTTTTTTGGTGTGCCAAATTTTTTTTATAAGCATTACCTAAGGTTTAAAAACCCAATACAAGGTTCTCCATACGTTTTCCTTCAAATAACTGTAAAAAAAAACCCCAGCGTTTTAATGTCGTTTTTATATAAACATTTTATGAGCGTAAATTTAAACGTAAAATAACAATATATTCTAAAACGATTTAAAATATTTGTTGTTATTCAAAAATTATAAGTCGAAGAAAATTAAAAATTTTCACCAGTAGTTGAGCAAAATAAATTACTTGTATAAAAAAAAAATATATTAAAATTTAAATATAGGTAATATATAATATTATATTCTAGACTGAAAAATCATCTTCGTTCAGAATTATTTTTTATGCACAATGATATCTGTCATTGCATTCAAATTTAACACATCCATTATAGTGACCTAATCTCAACCTCTAATATACAGCAGAGCGATACCCACTTTTTTATATTATATATATAAATCACATTTTTCATGCTCGTTTTTTATTTTTCCACAATTTTCTCAAAAGATAAATGTATTATTATTATAATTATTAAAATGTTTGTAACTATAATATGTATATCATACATGTTATTGTATATTCAATGTTTATGTTTTTATTCTAACTACTTTAAATAAAACTACAATGAAATTCGCTATAAGGTAAGAAATATTTCAAAATAAATAATATTCTATTTATTTTGATTGGCAAGGTTTGAATTTGCCAAGGACTAGCTGCAAAATAGATACTACTGTGAATCCAATCATTATCATGAAGCATTTGTTTTATGTGGTTAATTATAATAGGTACATATTAAATTTTAAATCCTTCAAATTTTTTTATGATACTTGTAATGCATACATACTTTTTTTTATTATTGAAATAATTGAATGTACGTAAAGTTGATCTTCAGTATCTAAAACAAATATATTTTATAAATAAATCTCTATAAATAGATATATAAATAAATGGATATTAATTTATCCAAAATTAATAAACTTTAAAGGAGAATGTGTAATGATTCCTAATATATTATTATTAGAATCATTTCAATGTTCCATAATATTTTCCATGAATCGTATGATACACACTGTCTTCATACTTAAATTTATAAAACTTACAATCATCTAAATCAGAGTCTAAAAAATTAATTATGTAAGTATTAATTAATATTAATATTTAATATACATATATTATTTATCAATCGAGTGGAAATTAATTTACATTAATATGCTTGTATGCTTATTATAAAAACTAAAGAATAAAAATATTTCAAATATAATTAATTTTCAATTCAATTTCAGTACATAAAAAGAATAATTTGAATTATTTTTGGGAGACGTGAAAGTCATACATGCCGATGGCATAAGTTTATCTGTTATACGTAGTTATTCCCATCTAAATCTTGTTCACTCAAAATTTCGTATATTATAGCACAGTTCTGTTGAAGTAAACCCTCATCGACTTAATATATCCCAGCTCTGTTTAGTTTAAAAAGCGTGTCCTCGACACTCTACTATATATACCTGATATACAATAGTTAATTCAATTTTTAAATTGTTATATAATAAGTATATACCTGCCTACAGTAAATCATTTATATTTGTCTAACGTATTACTCAGATTGTGTAAATTTAATGTTCCATAATCTTCCCTGTGACACCATGATAATCACACTCTTTTCACACATAAACTTAAAAAACTTACTATTTTTATCATCGTTTTCCTGAGAAACTATGAAAATAAAAAATAAATTATGTGTTAGTAAAAAAATATATCTATATTATTTATCTAAATAGAGTGGAAATTAATACGTATATAAATTATGGGGAGTGGGGTAGTAGTAAATAGTAGTATTTTTAAATATAACTGGGTAAAACAAAAATAAAAATGTTTTAAATTTGAATTTAATGATATATTATTGTATACGAAAAATATTTCTGAGCGTAACGGTCGAACAGTATAAATAAATATCATACAATTTACAGCTGATAGTTGTAGGTACAAAATACTTGTAGTTTATAAATTGAGATGATTTTGAATTTCAAAAGCTTATAAAAATAAATTGTTTCTAAATATTTTAAATATTACGTGTACTCATTTTTAAGCATTAAAATAAATAATTCAATAAATAATTTTTTTTATCGACATTTATAAAAAAATAATACTAGGGAAAATAGAAAATAACGAATACGTGAAGTCGGTTAGTTTATTGTTTCGTATGAAATAATATTTTGTTAATATACTATTTTTAAAACCACTTGTTTAACACCTGTTACGATATCTTCATAGCTTTAAGTACGTGTACACATATATATATATGCATATTCGATAACATATTAAAGTTACGAGCGCGAATTATCGCTGTATTTTATCGCTCCTGGTCTATACATAAATAATATAAAAAACTTACGATTAGCGTTATCGACTAAGGATTTTTCAAAGTAAATTCCTTCAACTAGAAAAAAAAAATAAAGGACGGGTTATCAAAAAGAATAAGTATAAATAAACTATTAATCGCTGAAATGATAATGCATTTATAACATTTATTCATCATGATAAGTATAAATGTATTAAAAATATTACCAATAGTTTATAGATTGATTTTTTAACAAAAAGGAAACAATTAAAACCACTGTCGAAATCTATGACATGCTACGTGCTCTTAAGTCCTATAGAATATAATATATTAATACTGCAGTGTAGACATGCATATTCCAATAAATAATAAGGATACGACGATATTAAATATAACTTATGGGTACACCTGATACATACCATATTCGTTATTAAACATCAAGTATAAATCAAAACCAATACAGGTTGTAACTTATAATTTTACACATTTCTAGCGATAATGCTAGGGTTGAGATACGTCCCGATTTGGCGGGACATTAACTGATTTTTAATATACTTGTCCCGCGTCCCACTTCAATTTTTAGACTATTTAGAGGGACGCGTATGTCACGATACCTAATCTATTTTTTTTAGCGTCACGATTCCCGATTTTTAATAAAGCTGGACGTCAATATCCCGCTTTTTTTACAATATTTTATTTCAAGAAACTGCGTATCTCGTTAGTTAAAAAAAAAAAAAACATTCCAACTCCAGATAATGCAACGCGTTAAGTACAATAAATTACGTAGTGGTATAATTCAGCAGCTACGCGTTATTATAGTCTACAAGATTTTTGGTATGGGATGTATGTCATCCAGACAACATAAGATAGTAGGATCATTTCACGTACGCATGAACCCGAGGACACATGAACTAGGAAAACACCACCGTGTGCATCACACGATGAACGGAAGGGATATGACCAGAATAGTGGAATAAGGACCTACATGAGGGAGCCCGATTAAATAATTTTATAATACATGCGAAGGTTAAACTATAAACCAGATATATATATTTTTTAATAAAAAAATACATTTTAAAAAATGTTAAATAATAAATATATTATTTTTAGTAAAAAAGTAGGTATATTCTTGATATTTAAATTAATCATACTTACAGGATTTTAATATTATACTTTCATAGTCATTATACGATTTGCATACTTATGTACTTGAAAACGAACATGGTAAAAAAAGAACAATTATAATTAATGACGTCATGTTTTTAAAATAACAATAAAGATAAAAGGTCTTTTTTTAGCTTATTTAAGTTGAAGAACTTTTAACACTATCAAATAATATTTAAAAAAAATATAGTTTTAGCAGAATAATTAAACTTATACTTTTTTAAAGTATTTCATTTTTTTTTATATATATCTCAGTTTAAAACAA
Organism: Rhopalosiphum padi; assembly: GCF_020882245.1. Taxonomy (NCBI): domain Eukaryota; kingdom Metazoa; phylum Arthropoda; class Insecta; order Hemiptera; family Aphididae; genus Rhopalosiphum; species Rhopalosiphum padi. The sequence goes on from NC_083598.1 coordinate 37,864,716, forward strand.
TTCAAAGTTTAGACAATCAAGCTAGTTAATTCAATTGATAGTACAACAATTATTATACTTTCACATTGTCATAAACATAATAATATTGTTTTAATAATAAATTAATAAATAAGAAAATAACTATCAAGTACACTTGGTTATTTGATTTAGTAATCAGAATATGAATTAAGACCTTGTGATATTTATGAATTGCTATTACAAATGTTAAAAATTCTAATATTACATTTTCTTGAAAACAATTTAATTTAAAAATGAATGTTTTTAAATGCCTTTAACTAATTGAAAAATACAAATTTGCAAAGGTGGGCAAGTTAATGAAAATAATTAACTCAAGTTAAGTTAAGTTAAGTGTTTACAAGATCGATAAGTTAAAAGTTAACAGTTAACAAATTATATATTTAACTCGATAAGTTAAAATTTAATACAAAGAAAAATACTAACATAACTCAGTATAAAAAAAGTTAATCTATTTTTTTTCATTAGTATGTAAGTCACATAAAGAGTGAATGTGTATAAAAAACAAATTTATTGAACTTTTATCATAATTTACACTGATATACCTTTTTACTTTTACTTTACGAATATTTATTAATTTAAATTATACAATTATGTTATCATGTAAAAGAACAGAATGTTTGTGTTATGATAGTATTGGATTATTTTTATTTTATACTAATATAGTAATATTTACGTATAAATGATAAATTTCAAAATGTCTTTAACTTGATAGATTTTTTTTAAATCAACTAAGAAAAGCTAAGTTTTATCAACTGTAAATTAAACTAGTTAAGTTCATAAGTTGATTAGAAAATAAACTAACTAGTTAATGCCCACCTTTGCAAATTTTAAGAAATCTTCTATGAATCTTTAAGGTTAAATTAGGTTTTTAATAATCATTTTCATAATTTAAAGGTTATTGAGTTTTTAATACTTACTCATATTAGAAAACAAATCGATAAAATTTGGTAAACCATTATCTTTTGCTAAACACAAAAAATCATTTAAAATTAAAAATTGTATTGTATGGATTCAATGCACAAAAAATTAAATTATTTCTTTATTTGTAACTTTTAATTAATTTTATAATATTATTAATAATAATTTATTATTTATTGTATTGTACTTGTTTTTTTAAATAGTTAGTTAACACAATAATAAATTTAAAAGTCGTAACATGTGTGATAATAATGTGCAGCAATCCATTAATAAGCAATGAAAAACCAATTGGAGATATCATTATGTTCTATAATAGCACATTTTAAATGTAACTCGTAAACATTAAATTGATGCAGTATTATAACAATATGTAATTCAAAGGTTTAAACAAATAAATGTACAAATCAAATAAGAAAATGAACTAAAAATTACTTACAAAAATAACCAGCATCGTGTAAATTACCTGTAAATAAATGTTGAAATTAAAATAACTGCGAGGTGTGAAGTATGGTGAATTTTTTCGGGATTAGTATTAGTTAGATACGTCGTGCAAATATGTATTCTGCATAATAATCCATATTTAAATTAAATAGTTAATACAAATATGAAAACTTACTTTGACAACCTGAAATAAAACAATTAATTAATAAGACGTGTTAATGATTATTATATAATAATAACATATATGTTAATACATTTTGAATGAAATTAATTAGTCGATAATAAAGAATACAGCTATAACAATACATTTCTTAATAATACTATCACGATTTCTCTATGAGAAATTAGTTTTCTGTACTCACGAAATTTCGATGACTAATATTTTATATTAGTATATTTAATTTTAGAGCAATAAAATATAAATCATTAAATTACCAGCATAAGCATCTCCGAAAACCATAATAAATGTTATAGTTATTATTATTAATTTAATTTTAAACGAATTCATATCGATTATTAATTTAACAATAGGATAATAAGAAAAATGAAAATGAACTCCAATGTACAAGTAACAGAAAATTATGGTTTACTGAGAGTTATATAAGTTTACTCTATACGTGTACATATTAGGTATTTTTGTACCGTTAGTCATTAAATCAAATAATTACAGCTGTTCATTCTTAGCTCTAAAATTGTGTAGTAGAAGTAGAACACACATGGTGTACTATAGCACTATGCGGAATATTCAATAGTTTATTTTGCAGTAAGTGGATAGCTAATGTTCAATGTATTATATTATGTATTATCATTTATTACTAATACTAGTATTTATCTACGTTATCGGTATCGTAGGTTTGTATAATTGCTCTCAATAAGTTTTACTTACTTTTTATGGTAAAAATACACAAGGATATTATATTCACTTTCCGGATGAAAACATACTGTGTACAATGGTCAATGACTAGTTTACACGGGACTTACATATTATTTATTATTTACTTTGCCCAAACATCTTAGACATTGTATAAAATATCCGGGCATTGTATTAAAATGACCGTTTATCCACTTGGACCGTAACATATACATTTTTAAGCTTTAATAAATTACCTCACTAATAAAAATATATTAGGATATACGTAAGTGTATATTATAGTATACACACCCATTGCGCAAGAAAAAAAACTCGGGGATATTCGCCCGATATTGCATAATATTATTATATTTACGTTCGACGATGTGTTTATAATTAGTTAATATAATACATTAAACTTCAATTATTCGATTAGCATTTACTACTTAGTAGTTTTTATTTTAACACTATTGGGCCATTAAATACTTAGCAATTTCTGAACGCTGAGGCAGTTCAAAATACTAGGTATAAAAAACTTATAAGTAATTTAACAAGTTCCTTTAAGAGGACGCAGTATCCGCATGACGTGTTGCCTCCATCTTACACACGTACGACGACATAGACAAAACGCGCAGTCTGAGTAGAACTCGCTCAATGTTGGTTTTAGAGTAAATATACCTATTATAAAATTAAAAGATTACAACATTTTGGAGGGAAATAAGATAAGTTTTTTTTTATTATTCCTAATATAACGGTCATTATATCGTTTAGAAATAGAAAATATTTCAAAATGTTTAAATAACCTTTAATTTTCAAAATTTTAATTTTTTAAAAAAATTTAACATCTTGCCCTCCAAAATATTTTCATATTTTAATTTGATAATAGGTATATTTACTCTAGAACCAAAATTGAGCGAATTCTACTCAGATTGCGTAAACATGTTTTGTTTATGATGTACAGTGCTTGAATTGCAGGGGTGGACGTGGGAGTCCGCCTTTTTTTAATTTTTTTTTTAGCATACCCCTTCTATTTATTTGAAACGGAACGCTGGAAACGCAACATTTGATGTAGTGAATTTGTAAATCATCAATTTTTTCTGATGCCAAATATACCTATAAATCTATAGCCATAATATTTGTATATTTGTATAGACTATAAAAAAAAATTGGTTAATAATAATAATGGGTAATTAATATAATCAATCGTTAGGCTGCGGTGACCACACACTAGACCTTTTTTCTATGCGACCACTGCGATCCTAGATATTGTGAACGTGACTATTCTCCACTTTTATTATAATAATATATAAAAGAAGAAGATGTCAAATCGATGAGTGTTTTTTCAACAAATTTTACACTAATTCGCGTTTAACATCGATTGGCCACAGTTGAGTTAATTGCTAATTTTCTATAGGAAATCTATAAAAAAAAAAATATTCATAACTATAGGTGTTTATAAATAATAAACTTAACTAAATGAACGTGAATATAAATATGTATTACTAAAAAAGGTCTTGTATAATAGACAATTATTATACGTTACAATTTTTTAAACACTACCAAAAAAAAAAAAAAAAAATTGACGTTTTCGCAATGTGTACAATGTTTCGAACAGATCCGTATGTCATTCAACGACGTCACAGCCACCGAATAATCGGATCAGAATCGAATCGCACGCGTTGTCAGATCATTACAGTGGCACACGAGACGGGCAGCTCAAACGAGAGCGATACACCCGTAACGCGGAACTCTGACGAGTCACTGGAACTGTGCCATCTGCTCACTAGATCCGACGTACGCGCGAATCGTCATTTCTGCGGAACGTAACCTGCCGTAGCTCTGCGCGTGTCGACAATGTCGATAACGCACAGGGAAACGGGGTTTTTACGAATATACGTTCTGTTTGGGAAACTTACTTGAACACTCACGAATAATGTATTCCTACAAATGACTGTTTATCGCGTGATACGGGAATACAAAAATAAATAAATAAAATACACAAATATTTAATACAGACGTGACGATCAGTGTTCCCGCAACCGGAATTCACCAAACACTGGCAGTCTTGCGCCCGAACTTTGCCAGACTTTTATAAGCCAAGGTCGAATTTTGTTTGTGCATACCAGAGCTTGAGCTAAGGAAATGTTAGAGCTACGAACTAGTTATGAATAAAATCACTATTTAATAATTTGAGTAAAAGCGATATAATGTGCAGGCAACATAAAATATGCTAAAAATCAAAAAATATAGACATCAGATGCCTTCCTTAATCGCGCAAGTCTGCCCGGGTGGGTCTTGCTACGACGGAGGAAAGACAGTGAATGTCAAATCTGGTCGTTACACAGGGCCTTTTATACCTAGTTCTTTAGCGATAACACAGGACCGGTATTGTGTTGTGTGACAGATAACAAGAAACCGTAGAAACCCCAATAGTACAATCGCCGATAAACGCGTAATTTAAATAAAAGTTATTATAAGAATAAAATAATTATAATAATAATAAAAATAGTAATATTAATAATAATAATAAGATTAGGAATAAGAATAATAAAAAAGAAAAGAAGAATCTAGAACCTTATCCGTGCATCCCCCCCCTCACAACGAACGGAAAAATCCCCCCTCGCGGACAAAAAATTAAAAGTTAAAATATTAAACAATTATTTATTATGTACAAACTTTTCACGGGATTTTAAGACTTCCCCAGTGTTTTTTCCAACCCGTTCTTTTCGTATTCGCGTAGTTTGCGTATTTGAAAGTCGCGCGTATATTTTATTATATTTCGGCGTTTGCGTTGGTAGCGGTTGCGATCGCGGTAACGAATACGACCGCCGACGACGACAGTCCCTCCGACGTTTTTCTTCGTTCTTTTTATTTTCGCGCATAGGATCGCGGACGCCGATCGATGTACGTGACATTTATTCTGTTTTTATTGCTGAAATGTACACGTATATAATATGATACGTTTGATTCGAAGCCCATTTGTCGATGTACAATACTGTTTTTTTTTTTTATTCAATAAATTGCATTATATATTTATATTATTTTAGTTGTTCTCGGTAGCTTAACTTTTACGTCATGCTTATATCTTCAGCCACGGGTTGTGGCGGTTGTGCTGTATACCATAAAAGCGTTTCTTGACGACGATTGTGTCGCACAATACTGTAATCATGTACATGGGTCATGGGTGTATTGGTGTATATGTTACGGGCAAAGTAAATAATTTGGGCGTTTTATACAATGCCCGGTCATTTTATACAATACTCAGGCGTTGTATATAATGGCCTTCGTATATTGGGCAATGTATATAATATAATATTTAAAAGAAAAGTATTGCCAAAATATAATGAATACTATATATACTATAAACTATAATATTTATTATATGCATAATAAGTTTTTTGTAGGTGTATTGATGAGTTATTATAATAACATGTTATTTATATTTCTAAATCGTAATTTAAATTATAATGTCATTGGATGGTGTGTAAATGTGTAATAAATAAATAAGTGTTTCTTTATTTTTAAAATATTTTTATATAATAAATTTAATGATTTTTGGGGATTATGGGTGGCTGAAGGTGATTTGGGGGGCTTTGCTCCGCATAGTAATGTAATATTGAATTGTGTGTGGAACGTTCGTTCATCCAACATCCACTGAGTCCCCCTTCTAGTTTTTTTCCAAATCAAACACTGATGATGTATGTTAGTAAGACAGAGACAACACGGTGGGCGCGATGTCTCGTTTTTAACACCTCGAAAACTGCAATCTTTATCTTTAAATATATTTATAAAAATCCTAGCAGATTTATTTCCCCGTTGCATACTACTTATATCCGAGATTATTATCAGTAGGCGAGTTCTTTCCTTCTAAACATAAAAGTCATAGCCTATTTTGCGTTCTAAAGTATCTTTTTAGACAAATTAATTGTGTCCCAGGTTTTAATATAGCATAAATTATATATTAAGACGATAATATATTATATTATTATCACAGAAAAGATTAATTATATGATTCCATTATTAACATTTGATGAAAATACTTTACACTAGAATACCCGTCTCGACTCCGCCTAAGATTTTAATTAATAATAAATAATTATTTATTAACTTTATCGGACTAAATTTATGCCTATATTCTTCTCGTGATGTCCTCTTTAATTTAAAAAAAAACTGCACGACGATTGAATTAGTAGTTTCGGAGTTTATCCCGAACATACAAACAAACGCTATCATTTTATATATTAGTATAGATTATCGAACACATTTAAATAAATAAAAAAATATGATGCATAGATTATGTAGATAGCATATTTTAAAAACTATTACTAATAAAATGTATTTTTAAAACATTTTCGTAAATAATATAAATTATAGGTTTATTGCCGAAATTAAAATTGAAAATTATATTTATTTTTAATCATACAAAATAAAAAGTGTAAACTAAAAAATGCTCAAAAATATATTTTATAAGCTTAAAAATGTAAAATATAACTGCATGGGAAATCACGATACAAAAACAATTATGAAACATTTAATTAAATTAATGTTATTTACAATTTGAGTGAAACGTTTTTCAAATATATTAAAGAATAAAGAGGCATTTTTTTTCCGATTTTTTATTTTCTTTATTTAATTAATCAATGTCTTAGTATTTTTCGCTCTTTTTTTGAAATATTTACGCTAAATATCAAGGATGGGCAACTGACGGCCCGCGTACCATTTTTAACTGACTCGGTGACCCGTGCTACATTTAAAATGACTTTATACAAAATATAAAGTTAGGATTTTTTTGTATTTTATTTAATTATATTTATAAAACCGACATAGTTTATATTGTAAAACGTATATATATATATGAATTATTATCTAATATTGAATTATAAAATAAATGTAAATTGTAAATTTTATTGACTTTTTTTTTTGTTTTTGATTTTTATATTCTCTGGCCGCTAGATCTCCATTTTCAAAAAATTGGCTCTCTATTAGCATTGAGCTTCCCATCTCTGCTATACATCAACACAGAAGTATTAATAGCTTTAACAGCTTAAATAGAATCAATTGATACTTTATATCAATCTGATTAAATCATAAAATATGATATATCTATCAATTCACATATCAGGTATTGATTAACATTCAATGTAATAAATAGGGCTTGGAAATGGTTTGACGACCATGTATTTACTGTGTATTTAATATTTTATTCCTAACTACACGCTATAATAATATTATCTTTTGTAAGTATCTATTAAGTGTGTGAATGTTAAAAATCTCTTATTGTTAACGGAATAGACATAATTTATAATTTACAATATTTAATGCAATTGATCAAATATATTATCGCTATTATCGCTCTCATTACATTAACTGGCATATAAATATATTTTAAAAACATAAATAAATCTCAAAATCAAAATAATTATGAAGAAATTAGACAATTCTAATGATTATTTTTATGATTTATAATCATAAGTTGTTTTTTTAATTTTGGACATGATTCTTGTGTAAAAGCGTATAGACAATATATTACTAATTTTAACGATATTGGATTTTAAGCTCACACTGAATTTATCTCTATTTTTTTTTATTTTGTTGCTCATAATACTCAGTATATTTAGTATTTATTCAGTTGAACTGATATTCAATAACAGATTTAAAAATACTTGTTAAGAACTTTTATTGATTACTACCTATATAATCTTTCTTTTCTAATGTAGACACATATTATATTTTAAAATAACTACTGAATAAAGTTTGAATAATTTGTCTCGCCATGTAATTCCGATAAAGGCTTGGGATCAAAATTATAGAAACTGGAATATGCCCGAAACCATTTTTTGATTTTCTTAGAAACCTAAACCGGAAATGATACCAATATTTTTATTGGTAGATAATTTTTTTCGGTTCCAATTTTATTCAGCAATTTTATACATTTTGAAAAAGATAATTAATTCATTAAATTTGGTTGACTTTTAAATGTATACGCCATGTATTTATAATTTTCTATTTCTATAATCGATAATAATTCCGGGAAACTATAAAATATAATTATAAATAACAATTATTGCTATTTGTCTGTCTGTTAGTCTAAATACTCTTAACTCTAAAACCTTTGTTATAATTGACATAATTATACATTTATACATTATTAATAGAAGATTTTTTTTTCTTTATTGGTTAAGCATTAACTACAAGGGTTATACAATGATTTTAGTAACTTATAATAGTAATTCAGAATTTTTTTTTTCATAATCCTAAGTAGGTATATTTATGTGCTTAAGACGATGGTGTGATTTAAAATGGAATATATCTTGTTGTTGCATACATATTATAAATTAAAATTTAGTAATAATTTAATGAGAAATCCTGGTGTATAAATCCTATGATTTTAGTTATCCCGATGTGGGAAAAATACTGTTATTGGAGTAACCCTGTGATTTGTAATCGTGATGAAAAGGAGGTCCCACTTTATGAGTAATCCTGTGAATAAAGTAATCCTAGTGAATTAGATATCCTATGATTAGTGTGATTAAGTTATCATGATGTATGAGAAATCTTTTTGTATATGAAACCCTGTGCTTTAAGTAATCCTGATATGCAGTAATAGTCTTATTGATTTATGATGAAAGAGAAAATAGTATTGCCAATTTAAAGATTTTATCCTAAAAAAAAAAAATAATAATAATAAATAATTAATAATTAATACCAATTAACAATGAATTTCAATAATTTCAATAATTTCAATAAAAAAAACTATTTGATTTATTAGTACACAATTATTGATTATTATATTATTTTATTAGTTTATTCTAATTCTTGAGTATTTTGAGTATTTTGAGTAAATTATTTTAAATTATTTAAATTATTTATACTCTAATTACATGATAATAGTATATGAAAAATTACAGAATTTTTGTAAAAACTAATATTAATAAATTTATTAACAATATTAATAACAAATAGTTTAAAAAAATCTGATTTTACAACTTATTTTTTAGATCTTAGTTAATTATTTTAAGTGATTTATGTATAATCTTTATTTCTTATAGTCTTTGCAAAACTCAGTTGTACTAGACATCGCTAAAAACAAAACAAAAAGTATGTTTAAGAATTATTATTAGCGTATTATGGATTAATACATATCTAAATTTATGAACTCAAAATAAATTAGATAAACAACTATTATATTAACCCTAATCAAGTAGATGTAAATTGCAATTGCATATACATGATATCATTATAATCTATGATTATTGTCTACATTTTCAGTGTTATATGTGGTGTATATTTAGGTCTATTGTACTGGGACTGTTATATACTGCAATATTTTAGTCATAATTATGAGTATAAATTGAAGTTCTTAAAAGAGTGAAATATTGGGAATTACTTAAAAGATGAAATATAATATGTAAATAAAGTAAATAGGTTATTAATAACGTATTGTTGATAATATTTTTAGAAAAAAAATTTAAGAAATTTTCTACATAATCAAATATTTTTTTATAAACCTATTCATTGTGTATAATTTATATATATACGTATATACCTTGTGTTTCATTCTTTAAATACATGTCATGTTCATCTAATAGCTTCACACAGTAGTCTTGTGCTATCTCTATTTTTTTTTTAAAAATAATTGTTTAGTTTGTATTTTGATTATGCGGTGTAAATATAGGACTATATACTATGAAACTTGACAATATAATTACTATTAATAAGAAAAAATAATATACGAGGTATATCCAGAAAGTAAGTGTACTGAGGCTCTCACGACCGTAGGGAATATTATTTTACATGTTCGCTACACTGCTGTATAGTTTTACTTTTGTTCTTTATAAAAAGACCATAACAAGTTCAGTACGTTGAAAATTGTTGTCACAAGAATTTTTCTCGTGAAAAATGTCGATCGAGTCTGCCGCCGAGTGCGAAATCCGCGCCGTCATTCATTACCTCTTTAGAACGCTATAAACTGGAGGGTGATAATTTTCTCAAGTCTATTGTTACTGCAGATGAAACTTGGGTTACACACTATACGCCTGTAACCAAGAGACAGTCCGAACATTAGTGTCACACCATAGTTCACCCTCAACCAAAATGTTCAAAACCAACATTTCAGTCAAAAAAATCATGGCATCAGTGTTTTGGGACCACAAAGGCGTCATATTGATTGAATATTTACCTCAGGGGTAAACCATCAAAGCAGCAAGGTATTGTGAAACCCTAAAAAAATTGAGGAGAGCTATTCAAAATAAAAGGAAGAGTCTGTTAACAAGAGGAGTCTGCCTGCTGCACGACAACGCCAGCGTACGGCCAATGTCGTGAAGCAATTTTTGGGCTCATTTGTATGGGATGTTTTGCCCTCCGTATTCCCCGACCGGGTGCCTTTTGTTGACAGATTACCATTTGTTCATTTCCCTGAAGAAGCACATAGGTGGAAAAAAATTTTCTACTGACGAGGATGTGAAGGGGTGGTCGAGAAGTGGACAAAGGAGGAGGTGGCGGCAGACTCGATCGACATTTTTCACGAGAAAAATTCTTGTGACCACAGTTTTCAACGTACTGAACTTGTTATGGTCTTTTTGTAAAGAAGATGAGTAAAGCTATACAGCAGTGTAGCGAACATAGTAAAAAAATATTCCCTGCGGTCGTGAGAGCCTCAGTACACTTACTTTCTGGATATGCTCGTACTTTTTTTAAAATAGTTTTTTTCAATATTGTAGCATAATATTGTGTTGTGGTGGGAAGGGTGGCATACAACCAATATCAAACAAATAAATACAGTGATATATATTACAATATACGTATTATTAAACAAGAATTATTTATATTTATATTTTTAAATTACAATTCAATTATTTATAAAGATACATGTATGTGAAAGATCAACAATACAAGGAAAATATTAAAAAATACTTTAATTATTAAATTATTAAATTATTTAAATTAATCGTTTTTCACCATTTCAACAACTAATTTTTCAATCGTTTGTCATACTATATTGTCTAATAAATGTGAATTAAGTAGGTAATGATCGAAATATATTGGGCACATTATTATATAATTATCTTAATTTATAGCATTACCTAAAGACTTTAGTAGCGTATCAGGTTAAATCATTTTAACCTCGATAAGACCTTCAGTATAAGAAAAAACTTACCTTCAGTATTATGAATTGCCTTAATTATATTTAAATAATATGCTCTTTTAGTGTAGTAATTGCTGAAATCTATAAATATAACTTATTGTTTATTATTATTATTCTCAAAGTATATTATTATATACATTATAATTAGTATATCAATACAATAATTTCAATATAAATATTTCAACATTTTATATACTTTTTATTTGTGTTTTATTTTTTTGACTTTAAGGTAAGAGCGTACATAGTAAGAGTATTACTTTGACTATAGTTCTAGGCGCAACATTTCTTAGATCCAAAATTCATAATTATAGAAATTGAACCAATGCAAATTATAAAAATTAAATATAATTTTAAATATGAACTTATAAAAATAAAAACTAATCTTTTAAAACTGATAAGAAAGCTTTAAATTATTTACCGATTAATGTATTACGTTGTTGAAATGCTACCTCGAGAATAACGTAATTTTGTTCACCAGTGTTACATTCTAAAAAAACCAACCAATTCATTTATTACATAAGTTAATTATAGTTTAATATAACAAATTTAGAAATTGGTTCACAAAATACTTTATTCATTCAGTAATCATCTAAATCAACAATTATTCTCTTCAAAAAGTTCAAAATAGTGAAATTTTCATCAGGAATTACGATGTAACGTCATTTGGTCAGGAACAACATTATAAATCACTAAAATTACACTATTCTATTAATTATTTTATCCAAACACACATTGCACTGATTTTAAGAATTGATTAACTCCATATATTGGCTATAGTTCAAAGGTTAAATAAATTTATATTTTTAATAACTTTCAACATGTAATTTTTATAGGTCAACATTAATATCTTATGCTTAAGGATAAATTGAATATCCATTAAAATAAGTTTAATATTAGTGATTATGAATCGTTTTTTGTATACAATTGCATTCAAATTTAACACATCCATTCTAGTGACATACTCTTCTATACAGCAGAGCGATCCCCACTTGCCAACCCTTTTTTTTAATAATTGAAATTAAGTTTTTATTCTCAAATCTTTTCATCAATATTAAATCAAAAATAATAATTGTAAATCCATATTATACCACATTAATCAGTGACAACTCAAAAATAACATCAAATAGGACTTTTTGCCATAGTAAGTTGTATTATAAGGAAAACAATAACTATAAATATTATAATTACGGTTAATGGTTAAAAGTGTTTATTAAAATAATAATGAATTTATAATGTTTACCAACGTATCCAGATTTTTCAAGAGCATCTGTTAAGATAATATTATGTATTATAAATACAATATTATTATTTACTTTACGTACTCATTAAATTATATTTGGAGGAGAGACTTAAGTATTCAGTTGCAAAAAGCTTGCATCCAATGCTTTTGTACTCCTCGTATGTCTTACCACGATACAATATTTTACATTTTTAAAGAACTTTTTATCACGTTAATGATCTAACTGTACAGAACATAAAGAAAATACTCTACGACACTAAAACTTATACCCGTATTTTTTTAGCTACCGTCCACTAACGTATTGAACCAATTACGTACTATAATAATAGGTAACGCATAATAAAGTTTGGGATCAAAGAAGAATTTGTACAAAATTAAATTTAAAAAAAACATATATAAAAACTATTTTTCATTTTAAGTTTTAAGAACTGTACAAAAAAAATCTTAAGTTCAATTCAGTTGGCATAACTTGAACTAATTAAAATTTCAACAAAATACAAAAAAAATTGTCGTTCACCAATAGATTCATCACAAATAGTTCTGTATCAATATTTCAAATTACTCAGATAATGGATTGAACAATTATTTTTATATGCGTTTAATGTTTGAATCCCAATAATTTCAAAGCATTTATTGATTATAGTAATAATAATATTTTTTCTTTAAAGTAGAAAAGTGTAGGAATCTTTGATTTAAGAGAGATTCAGATAAAATATGTTGTCCATATCTAACAAAAACGTATCCGTAGCATAAAAAATCTATAAATATCGTAGTAAACTTGTTAATTTAGTAGATTTTACTCAGACTTTTTAAGTATCAATTAAATATAAATGACAATTTGATATCACTTTAATTTTAACATGTAATATACATATCTAATTTTTTATTTTAATTATTTTGGGGATAAACCTTCGTAAGCCAGGGGGGACCTCTATGTTATTTCCACCTATGAACATATTATTATGTATTATTAAAATATGTATCTATAATTTTTGGAAGTATTTAATAATAAAATAATTATTTTAATTAGTTAATTTATAAAAAAAATTGTTAAGTTTATTTCATCTAAAATATAGAATTGTATAATATTAAATGTGTAATCATACCTAGACATCCTAGAATAAAAATAAAATTCAGTATATTAGTATAAAAGTTAAATGAAGTACCTAATTATAAATCTAACCTTTTTCAAGAATAAAAAAATTAACGTAAACAAATTTATTTCTAAATAAATGCAATATTTTGTAATTGAATTTGTTTCTTATGAAGTTTGGTTATTAATAACTATATTGATTTAAATTCAAAAAATATTGTCAATTAAATTACTTTCTATTCAAACATTTCGCAATCTTCTTGAGGAATTAAGGAAGGGAATATTTTAATATAACCAAATTCCGCTAAATTTTAATTATAACTATAAACAAAATAGTATTACAAAAATTAAATTGTTTAAGTTAAATAATCGAAACCCCATTTAGTATTTATTTAATGTGTGTCCAATTATAAGCATTATAAATATAGTAAATTGGTATTTATTTAATTATTCAAATAAATTGTTTTTACTTAATACTTTATGTTATTAGTTTATTACAATGAAGAACTTTGTAATCTATGATTTTAATAGTATACTAATGTTCCCTTATTATTGATATACATTTTTAGTTTGTATAACTCAATAAACAAAATAAATTTAAAGGTATGTATTCAAATATTCCTAGCAAATTACAAAAATAAAAAAATTTAATTTTCTCTCAATATTTAAAATAACAGTATTACCTACCTACTGCATAATGGTTATTACGACCTGGAATAAAAAGCAATACAGATATTATTTATACAATATAATAATACTATTTACTTAGGCTAAGTTATTTCATAACATGTGTTCTATTTGAAAATTGTAACAATATAACTACTTCTGTAGCATTAAAAGTACCTACTTGTACTGAAAGTTAAATTAATCAAAAATAAATTTAAATTCTCATCTTTGGACATTTTATTATCAGAAATAACGAAATAAACTGAACATCGGAAAAATGGCCGAGTAAAAAACGTCCCTAACGAATAAAATTTAAATAATAATCGATAGTATTAATAATTATAGCAATAGTAATCCAATACAGTCGGAGTTATTAAATTTGATATAATTTAAGATGTAATGTAAATTATTATTACATCTATCGACTATTTTTAGCACACATAGGTACATACATAGGTTGTATAAGTACATTTAATTCCAAGCACTGTTTATAATTTATTAGGTAGGTATGCAATTACTAATTAACAAGATATATTCTTACACCAGGCAACCGTTCCTTCAAGTCCATCGATCACTGAAACATAGAGAAATATTGTTGTTATTTGATGAGAATATAACATTTATTTAATTGTATAATACATTTCATAACATTGTAAGTTAAATTAATTTTTTAGTATAAATCACGACTATTAGTACATAGAACGTTCAACGTATATGAATTACAGTTGTATTATTATTTCTGTATTATTGTTATTACACTTATCGTCTGTATGCCGCTAAAATTTTAAGCTACCGTCACAATTTCCCTTCATTTCTATCTTGATTTATTTTTCTCTATTTTATAGTTCTATTATTTAAAAGCTCATCAAGTTCGTCGTTATGATAACTATGATAAATGAGTCGTGTCCCGTTTCGCCACAGTTTCATTTGGCCGCAAAATGTATACTATTTTGCCGCCGGACCATTTCGTCGCATAATTCTTAAATTATTTGCAATATGTATCTATTTATATATCTATCTATATTATAACAAATACCTTTACCTCGTTGGTTCAAGAGTTTCTCAATAACCATACTAATCAGATTTAATTCCGGTTTTCAATAATGGATAGCGTTTAAGAAGATGTTTGGTTTACGTGTAATTTTTTACGGGAAACACCTTTCGAAATAACCGTGCCATGTTAATAATATTAATGTTATTCTTTTTGAAGTTCACTTACATTTAGAAGCCTCTACATCAAGATAATTTTTATATGCTTCTATAAAATCTGTAAAAATGATTATAGACAAATTAGGTATTTTGTATGAACACGCAAAATAGAAACCATTTAGATCCGGTAATCAGTTCCGTATTTCCTATGTTTTATAATATATATAGAATAGACTCTATATATTATTTTGAAAATGTTTCTATTAATATTAGTCGTTTGGGGAATAAATAAATGTATATTCAGTAGTTATATTAGCTTTTTTTTTCCTGTATTAAACGATATTAACATTTGTATCTCCCATATTTTTCTTACAAAATCATCCACAAATTCCTTAGAAAACACAGTGATATATCACCAAGTATAAATAGTAGGTAAAACAGATTTGTAAGTGATCCTATAATCTATGTTCTATATTTTATCGTAAAAATGCTCAAAAAAAAAAAAAAAAATCATGATTTATACACATAAATATGAGATACGAGTTTAAAAATATTTTTACTTAAATCTTTTTATTCTATTTTTCTGAAAATTGAAAACTTTAAAGAATATAAAACATATTCAAGATCATAGTACATAATATACTATTACATCATTAAATTCATTTTCAATTCATTTTTTTTTGTTTTCATTGGGGTTTCTTAAGTTATTCTCTTATAAAATAAATAGATAAATTGAAATAAAAAGATAAATTGTACATTGTATTTAAAACATATTTTATGGAATAATTTCCATCGAATTTAGCAAATAATGGACTAATTTCTATTAGATTTAACAAAATATACATTTCACATGACTTATTGTTGAACTAAACAAAAATTAGACATCAATAAATATTCTTGTAGCCATCTGAAGAATGGATTCAATAATTTTAAATAAGTTATTACACTTACATGATTGTTTTATAGAGAAGTTATAATTATCTAATCCATTTTCATCTATGAAAAAAAATGTTTTTGTTTTACAATCTAGACAATAATTTAATACACTCATACGTTTTAGATAACTAATATAGGTAATTGATTTCTGTAATATCCATGTACTAGTTTCATATTTATAATCAACAATTTTATCATTTTTAATTTTAATATAGAAAAATATTATTAACCTATATAAAATTATCGTCATTCATAAGTTACTTACAAGTGAACCCATCAGCTTTTAATATAGCTATTAGGACAAATAATACATATTTTAGTACTTAAAGAGTAAATAATAAATACAATTAATCAAAATAAAAATGTAACAGTCATTGAGTACCTATACTATTTAAAATTTTTTGATATTGAGTTATAAGACGTTAGCAGCTTGCCAGCCTTTTATTGATAATTTTAGTGGTGCAAAGTACTTACTCTATTAATATTATAATTTTTGGTTAGGAATCATATTTTAATCGAGTTATTTTTTGGTGTCCTTGTCTTAATTAAAGTTAACAATATATTTATATTACATATTGGTCAATACAATTACACCTTTTGCCTACTATTTTTTTTTTTTTTGATAAGAGACGATTTCAACGTCAATATGTAAAAGATATTTTAAAATTTTTATTTTATTCATCCACAATACATCATGTAATTCAAATCATACTACTATCAACAAATAACGAATAATAAATTCCTACGTTCCTACGGATTAAAATTTTACAAATGAAATATAACTATGTTCTATTAGTAGATATTCCAATATTAAAATTTGATCAGTTTCTAATATAACAAATTATAATACATTTAGGTGATATAATCGTTTATCGATATTATGTGTTATATTCCAACATTATTGTAATATTATTATGTTTGATTTTATATATTTTAATTGATAAATTCAATTTTCAAAGAACAGATTGCTCTAATCATAGTTAATATAAATAAAATAAATATTAGTAGATTTACTAATGTAGGTACTTATACGAAATATCTTACCAGTGCACACTTAAGAATATTAAAAAAAATTTGTATTATTATTTATTTTATATTTATAAATTATCACACTGAATATCAAATGTAACTGGTTAAATAGTTTTAATATAATTTACTAACATATTATACATATAATATATAAGCAATTACAATAATATGTCTAAAAAGAAAAATAATAAATACTTAAAACAATATCAATATTATTGGTTATATACGTTATAGTAATTTCTATTCCTTCCTTACCTTCAAACACGTGACTTAAGAATACTGCCTCACGATCCTTTAATCCTTTAAATCATAATATTTCTATACAAAATATAAAATTTTACGCGCAGAATGTTATTTTATAAGAATTTTTAATCCAGAAAATTAATTTTAAACACTGCGTCGTCGCTTCTTTGAATTCATAATAAATAATTTGCAATTTTTGAAAGGTATTAATTAATTGTAATGAATTTGAATCAAAATTTATTTATGATAAACTTTTACTTTCTACTTTTTCTCTTAGTTCCTTTGAATAACCTAGCATTTCACCTAGACAAAATTTAATAATTATTTTTACATCATTATAGAACATTTATTAGTTACACACCGTTTTACCTGATATTTTAATGATTAAAATCTTATTTCTATGTACTCATTTATAAATGATTATTTTAATACGTTTCGTATTATTAGTGTTTTAGAATGTCAATGAAAGATATGATATCTTTCGACTTTATAATTTGTGTGTTTAAAGTACTTATATAAATTTAGGCAATTATGATACATATAGGTATCAACTAAATTGGTTAAAATTGGAAATTGTTCTAAGTATACTTTGAATATTTATTTATTTATTAGCGGACACAAGTCCAATTTTTAAAATTTATGTGATAAGATACGATTGTCATTAATAGTATTTTAAGATTAATACCTAAAATTAATATAATATTATAATTTGATAACAATGGTTACTGATAGTATTTTAAAATCTAAAACGAATATTAAAAGTAGAAGAAAGATCTATATACCTACATATATACATTTATATGTACACAAATAAAATTTTTATCGCAAATCAATCAATATGATATAGGTATAGTGATTTAAGACCAATTATTTTATCTCAAAATAACTAAAATGCTTTGGCTTTTAAAATAATAACATATCAAAATATTATAAACAATCCTTGATTTTTAACGCCATTAAATAAAATTTATGTAAAAAGTACATATCATTCTCTTCAGAAGATTTTAAGGTTTAAACATGTAAAAAATATAATATAGGTATTTGAAAAATATTGACACAAAATACATAGCGTATTAATATACAAAAATACATACCTTTGTGAATTTCACACCATTCAGTTGAGTTTAGTATCTTGACTAAAATTAAAAATTAGTAAGAATTACATAAGAAATGGTAATCTTATTAAATATTACTCTCAAGTAGCAAAATCTTATTTTTTTAACACAACTTAATTCTTTTTATTATTTATAAAAATTTATTGCGAAATACCCTCTTCCATATTTTTTAAAAACAAATTAAAACAGTTGGTATATTTTTGGTATAATATATTTCTATAAAAACAATGCATCATATTTTTTATAGGAGACAATAAATTCAAAATATATAGTTAATGTAATTTATCGTATGTATAGTAGTCTACTAATCATCAACAGTAGGTATTACTCTATGCTTTGAATTTTTTGAATTTATAACTTGATTACTTGTAAGAAATACAGTACAGTTTCGCGAAAATAAGGTCAATATCGAGATAATTAGTATAATATGATAATAATGCTAAAAAATTTTACTTTACCAGTCTCCATATTCGATGCGTTTTCTGCATTGTCAACTTCAATAATAATAGTATTAGTCACCAAATTAAATATTCTCATAAGCTTTTACTTGATACTCATTAATAATTATAGTACATACGTTTTTCATGCGCTTCGGAAAGATATTTAGTATAATGTAATGATAATGCTGAAAAAAATTAAATTTTCAATTCCTATATGTTATCTAAAACCAATTTTAAGTCACAAAATCAGCAATCTGTTATACTGTTATTGTATACAACGTAAATAACCTTTCAATAAGAAATACATACAGAGTAATACACTTTTATTAGACCTTATTTACAAATTAGAAATATGCCTAACCTATACTTCTGAAGACCTTATGTATCATTAATTTATACTGTTTTACAACAATTAAGTACTTAAATTTCTTAAAGCTAAGTAAATTAATTAATAAAAAGTATGAATTGTATGCTATAAGGAAGTTTTTATTTTTAAAATTCATATAATGCTCGTTAAAAATAGGTGATGGTTGGATAGTCAGGTTGGTATTTTAAAATAGGCAATATTTACTAATTAGTACTGACCATCACAAGATTTTATAGTATATTGTACTAATAAATAATATAATTGTAAAGTAATCATATAACATACATTAACATACAATTAATTTTTGTATTATTGATAACATATCCGTAAAGAAGAATTGTTTTCTTAAAATTAAAATATGATAATACTCACAAGGTTCTTTCTTGGAAAATGCATAGTTGAATATTCCTAACTCATCTGAAAAATAATTATAGGTAGGTATGCTTTAAATTCAATTGAATTACACTTATTTTAGTTGAATTGTACTCGGGTTAAAAAACAGGTAATGTTAAAACTATAAGTAAACTCAAGTAAAAACTAGTTAATGGACAAACTGCACTGTTATTCAAAAATATGTTTTGACAAAACATTAGTTTTCCTTTCCACAAACAGG
Organism: Rhopalosiphum padi; assembly: GCF_020882245.1. Taxonomy (NCBI): domain Eukaryota; kingdom Metazoa; phylum Arthropoda; class Insecta; order Hemiptera; family Aphididae; genus Rhopalosiphum; species Rhopalosiphum padi. The sequence continues at coordinate 37,884,979 of NC_083598.1, forward strand.
TTTAGAACTGATGATGATATTAGTCAGTGCATAGTAAAAACATTTATTTTTATATGATATAGTATTATATAGCTGTCCCTATGAACTTCGTTGCCTATACAGGCCGTACAAAATGTATTTGTATTAAATTCGGTTACCTTACGCTCTTATATTACGTAATAAGTTTGGATAATTCATATTTTTGATTTTCTGCTTTACTTTATAGATGATATTTCCGATGTATCAACGTAAGTAACATAGATCTCCGGATCGGAGTTTTCCCTGCAAATTGTGACTATTTAAAAGCAGCATTTATTAGTCAAAGTTCATTAAGCTAAGTTTTTTTAGAGATGAATATGAATTGCTGCGGCATTTTGTATAGAACAACAAAAAAATGGATGCCGTCAAACTAACGCATCGGTCCGTTTTCCTCAGTATTGATTAACAAATATTATAAATTACCATCCTTTATAGCCTCACTCAGAAATAATTTAACATTCTAGTGGTAAAAGAAATTTCAAAATCTGTGCAATAGCTTCAAACGATTACTTCCTACAAACAAACTCACAAACTTGCCTCTTTATAGTATTATAGTATGCATAGATTGATATAAGTTATAATTGTGTCAATATACATAAATTTGTTATAATTATTTAAAAATGTTACACTGTAGTAAGCAATTTAGCAAAATTATTATCCAGTATAATATATCCATTAATATAATATTTAAATTTGTAAATTAATAGTGATTTCAATGTCATAAAAATGTTTAGTAAAATTTGATAGTTTTTTGTATTAGATTTATTCGTTATTACTTAATAATTGTGTTTATTAATAAAAATAAATTTTCTAGATAAATAACATGGTTTTTTTGTAGTAATATATTAATTCACATTGAAAAGTAACCCTTGAAAGAAATTTCAAAATCGGTGTAATAGTTTCAACGATTACTTCCTACAAACAAACCCTAACCTAACAAACTTGCTGCTTTATAGTAGTATAGTACTCATGGATAGATAAAGATTATAATTGCGTCAATACATACATCAATTTATTATAATTATTTAAAATTATTACACTGTAGTAAGCAATTAAGCAAAATTATTATCCAGTGTAATATATCCATTAATATAGTATTTACATTTGTAATTTGTAATTGTATTTTTACTTAATAGTGATACAGTGTCATTAAAACATGTTGGTAAAATTAGATAGTTTTTTTATTCACAGTATACCTTTTATAGAATAGTTTTTTGTATTTGATTTATATCGTTCCTACTTAATAATTGTGTTAATTATATAAAAATATATTTTCGAGGTAAATGACGTGGTTCTTTGTAGTAATATATTAATTGACATAGAAAAGTAACTGTATAATTGTTATTTAGATGTAATTTAAACAGAAGACCACATTGGATAAAACACCGATGATCACCGTTTATTTTTATAATTTCAGTACATTTTTAAGTTAAGTCTTGGTTCATTTATAATTTTATTTCTAAATAATACAAGTTTACACAGCGACAAAAATCATTTATTATTTATAGTGCTAACTTTACATGGTAAATATGGTATTAATTTGAAATTAAATTATTAATGTAAACCCCTAACGATATATTGATATGAAACCTGATTAGATTTAGAGTATGGCAATATAAACTAAATGGCATTTATATACCAATATACTGCTATTAAATACGGCGTGACGTTCATAAGTAATATTAATAATACACTTATTAATTTATGTTTTGAACATTTCTGTTAAATCCCATCCTTCAACGAATGCTGCAGTTTGACCATCACTCGTTTTTAATCAAAGTACAATTCAATTAGTTAATATAAGTAATAAACAAAAAGTGTAAAAAAATATAAAAGAAAATTCAATAGAATTTATGAAATTAAAAGACACTTTTTAAACCACATACCTAATATTCTTACATATTATATAAATATATAGATCGAGTTTTTAATAAGAATTAACTACTTACAAACATATCCTCTTTCTTTTAGATCATCTATAAAGACAATATATATTAAATATATTTAAAAGTACAATTAATATACGAAATAAAGATTGACATGAACTTATTAGGACAGCAGATAAAAAAAATGATTTAAAATCAAATTTCGTAATTTTTGTAATGAAGATATTTGAATCATATTAAATTGACAGATTATTTATTAGAACAATATAAAATATCATGACATACTAACTAGATTTATAAAATTAATAGTTTCTATTTGTGCATTAAATTAAATTAAAATGAAGTTTATTGTAAGATGACCAAATGTTTATTATATTAAAATTATCCTACAGCATTAATTCAAATATAATCAAATTTCATCAAATTTAATCCTTTAGAATTATTTATTATCAATAATCATATAATAAATATATTTATGTATTACATCTTACCATTACAGACTACAAAATTAAAAACAAAATGCTACAGTAATTATTATTATTTCTTGATTGATTATAAGACCAAAAAAAATTATTAAATTAATTATTATCAATGATACTATATATATCAACTAATGAAATTATTAAATTCATAACTTATAATATATCCTAGAAATATTGTAAAAGCGATTTAAGGTGTAGTAATGATAATTAACATAAATTCTAAGAAAAATGTTTAACATACTAAAAAATGATTAAACAATATTAGTAAACTTTAGATAAAACTTAATGTAAATCAGCTATCATATTGAGTTTGATATACTATAAAGGTATTATCATTTGTGATTGAAATTTGTAGTAATAAAATATTACAATCGTTTTTTAATTGAAGATATTATGAGCAAATTCTTAGAGTAAAATGTATATTTTAATAAATAATTAATATATTTTAGACTTACCTGATACAAATAATTCATCTAGTTGTTCTTTAACTATGTTTTCAATTTGAGATACAAAGATAACTTATCAATGTTAATTTTTAATTTTTTTTTTTAAAAATCGATAATTTTTATCTATGTGTGAACTAACGGCATTTAAATATTAATAAAGTCTGCATAATAATATACTATTGTATAGACTATAGACCATAGGCGCAACTAGAGCTCTATTTCTGGGTAGGCTATATTGATATCACTAACCCATGTGGGCTTTACCCCTACATCACTAGTATTGATAACATATAAAACTGGGTGGCTAAGCCCACCCAAGTCCCTCCCTAGTGTCGACTATGGGTCAGTTCATATAGCCTATACTATAGACTATTAAATTTAAACATAGAATTTTTCCTGGATTTTAATTGTTATGTTTATTATTTTACTATCATTTTTGGGTTATCTTTTCAACAATGCTGTTTATAGATTTTTTTATACGAATTTACAGGAAAACAGTCATTGCACTGCAGTAGAAATCTGTTACAATTCATAAATAAAAATTAGGATTTCTGTTCACTGTAGTCTAACTGTGTGGATTTTTGGAGACCATTAGCACATTAGTCATGTCTTGTCTATAGTCGTGTAAATATTTGAATACGTTTATTCAAATATTTTAAAAGGTAATGATATCACCAATACTGTACTACAGTCGAATCCAATTAAAGTACGGTCATGGGATCTTGAATATTAATGGTTTAGGTTTATTATTTTAGTCACCTTATTGGATTACTCAACAATATTGTTCATTCATTTTTTTTTTTATAGAAAAGTACAGAAAAAAATGTATTGTAGTGAAACTTACTTATTAGGTTAGATAAACAATATCGTGAGTGAGGCAACCAAAAGAACTCCGAAAACTGCAGGAAGTCAAAGAGTAGTGGTAGGTAGTGAAAGTATACAAAGAAAGAGGAGGCCCTTAGTGATCAACACGTAACAATAATAATGTCTTATTATTATAAATTTTATTATTATTATTTAATATATTTAGTACCTGCATCTGGTGGTAACAAATCATCTGGGTTAATTGTTATAACTAAAACGATATAAATATAAATATTTAATAACCGATTAAATCAATATAATATAATTTTAATATTAAATTATTATTATACAATTATTTAATTGCACGAACTATACAAGAATTTAATTCGTTATAAAAGTAGAGCGCGTGAAATGTATCATTTCAATTTTGAAATTATTCAAATGTTGATGTTTAAATATTAAAATCTTTTAATAAAATATACAGTAGAACCCGTTTAAGACGCTCTCCAAGGGACCAGTTAAAAATAGTGTATTAAGCGGGAAATCGTATTACGCGGGAACAAAATTTTTTTTTACATATTTTTTACAAAAAATTTTTTACATATTGTACATATTAAACATGTACCTATTATGTTTTTTTTACTTTGCTGAGTGAGTTATTACATTTATATTGCATATTATTTTATATTACTTATTTCAAAAAATCATCTATCTTCCTTTGTTTCATATTTTTGATGTTTTTTGAATACAGGAAGTTTTCAATTTTATTAAGATGATTTAACGATTCATCGGCGTCGTCAAAAGATGCAACTAATCTTCTTAGCTCATTAACATAATCAAGTGCACTTACTACTGGGAGAATCGGTGTTGTATCATCCTCTTTCTCGTCTTCGCTTTCTTCATCTATAGAAGTTACATCAGCCGGTGCAATTTTATCAGTAATTATCTGGTCAATGCTTCTAATGTTACTTGTGGCGACGTCCTCGTCAATTTCTGCATATCCTGGAAACTCCTCCAATTCTTGAAAATCTTCGCTGCTTTTCTCCACGGCACTGTAATCACCCTCAACAAATTTTGCTTTTCGAAAACAATTTTTAATGACATCAGCCGTAATTTCATCCCATGCTGCAGATACGTAGTGTAATGCATCGAGTACGTCAAGTTTTTTCGGGGGATTTTTACTTTCCATTTCTTTCAAGTATCGTAAAACCAATTTTTTTCGATATTTTTGTTTTAAAACCTTGATAATTCCTTGATCCAGAGGCTGTAATTTGGCTATTGCGTTTGAGGGTAAAAAAACAAGTTTTATGTTTTCAAGTGGAATATTAGTAGGATGTGCAGGACAGTTATCTACAAACAGTAATATGTTCCTATTCTGTTTTTTAAAAGAGAGGTCTAATTGTTTTATCCAGTTTATAAAAATATCACCTGTCATCCAAGCACGATTTTGTGATACGTAATCACGTGGAAATGTACATACATTTTTAAAACAACGCGGAGCTTTACTTTTTCCAATAACTAGAAGTCTTAACTTTTGAGAGCCAGTAGCATTTGTACATGCCAAAACTGATAGACGTTCTTTACTTAGTTTGCCACCATGGCATTTTTCACGTTTAAACACCAAAGATTTATCAGGCATCAATTTAAAAAATAATCCAAACTCATCTGCATTGAATATATCATTAGAAGAGTATTCTTTTAAAATATTCGGAAAAATATTTTCACCTCCATGCAGCGATATCAGCGTCATTAACGGACTCTGCTTCGCCACAAATTTGTCGATATACAATACCATGCCTTTTCTTGAACCGATCAATCCAGCCACCAGATCCAGAAAATTCATCAATATTAAGACGTTTAGCAATTTCATGTGCTTTTTCGGTGACAATGTTACCATTCACAGGTAAATTTAAAGTACGTGCTTGGTTTAAACCACTCCAACAACACGTACACATTATTCGTTATCGTTATTATTTAGTTATTAATAGTGATACGGTATATACGATGTATTTTTATATTAATATAACTGACAAGGCGAGCGTCTTATCCGGGAACATAGAGCGTATTATCCAGAGTTAATTCCATGTTAAACGTTGTCAAAATCAAGGGACTCGTAAAAATAAGCGTATTAGTCCGGGAAATCGTCTTAAGCGAGAGCGTCTTAAACGGGTTCTACTGTATTTAAAACTGTCTTATTTTAAATTTTATTTTGCAATCATCTTTCAAAATCGTATAACATATCCAGCACAGCTCTAAAATGATCCAAAGCTGAATAAAATTAGTGTTCACCATAAGGACAGCATTATAAAACAGATTATTATCACTATTTATTACATCTAGTACCTGCATATGATTTACACCACGTTTCCACATTGTTTATTTTAGCTAAAACAATATAGATATTAATATATAGCTCCGTTAAATTAATATACTATAATTTTAATATTAAATTCTAATAAAATAAAATAAAATTTAATATCACAAACCAATATAAGAATTTATTTTTTTATAGAAGTAAAGCGTTTATGGTTCATCGACTAATATATTAAATTGAATGTAGTATATCACATTGAACGACATTCGTTTGATTAGTATAACCCTAATATGACCGCTGCAATATTGAAATATGGTGTCGCGGGACGCAGATTAACACAGTATTAGTTTATTGCTTCAGACAGTAACATTTTCAGGAATAATTTAAATCATATAATATTTATGATGTTCACTTTTCCTTTTTTCACTATTTTACCGAAAAATAAATATACTATTAAATCAATTATTACAATTCTTATAACCATAATATAAATATCATACACGCTATTGTATATTCAATTTTTATGGTTCTATTGTTAAAACTTTAATTAAATCAACAATAACATTTTCTATTAAGTATGATGAATTTCCAAAAAGTAAAATGCTGTTTATATTAATTTGATAAAATTTGTATTTTCCTAGGGTAAACTGAAAAATAGACACTATTATATAGGTAATGATAATATTACGAAATATGAGTTTTGTGTGGTTAATTATAATATACAATTATACATAATAAATATTATATTTTAAAATTCATTAAAATGTATTTCTGGTATTTTTATGGATTGATTTTTATTTTTTTAGTGGATACATACTTTGTTTCATTTTAAAAATAATTGAATGCATGTAAAGTACATCAATACTACCTAAAAAAAAATATATTTTATAGATAAATCTCCATGTATAAGATTAATAGGTATAATTAGTAGGTAAATAAATGGATGTTGATATAGGTATCCAAAGTTAGTATCAATCTGAAAAACATCATATTCGATATATACATGTTTTATGAAAAATGATTGATTTGTCCCGTGAAGGTTTACCATGGTGCAACCATTAGATGCAAGCAGAGAAATTGACTAAATCAGAGTAATTTCAAGAAATTCAAATCAATTTACAAAGGTAATAGAGTTACAGAAGAGGTCAATCTATAAATTATCCGATAGAATTTGTCAATTCATCGGAGCCTGCTGGAATGTCACCGCACATATTGACGTTAAAAGTTGGCTCCCCTAAACTGCTTCTTCAGAATCTAAACATGCCAAAGTTGTAGAACGAAATCATTCAAACCAATTGATGTCGAATATAATTAAAACAAGACAAATAACTATTAACAGCAAACAGGAGAATATATTTTAATGATTCTGTGTGATTCAAATTTCCAACTAATCCCACTAATTTCCCTGTTACTTTGAAGTGATTACAGTTCCTATTTTCCTAGTGTGACTTGTATTCGCAATGAAAATAATAAGAGCAGTATGTCACTAGCAAGTCACTATGTCTTAACCATTAAGAATTAACGGATTAGATTTAGAAAATCTTTGTTTTTCATACAGTCAACAATATATCACTTCTCTAAAGTATTAATTCCAAAAACTCTATACTATATTTATACACCGAATCTGTAAACGAGGATAATTAGTTATAATTAGAGTTAGGGTATTGAAAAACTTCAAAAATGAACTTAAAACATTATCTAAAAATCTAATTAAATAAGTGAAAAAACTGTATTTATAAACAATAATTTTTATTAGAGATATGGGTGTGATAATAAGGTTAGGTTATTTAAAATATGAATTATATTATTAATAAACAATAATATACATTTATTCCATATAATTTATAAATATAATACTCGATAAGCCTGTATAAATGGTATATGTCAGAAGAGCACTTGTTTAATCAATGTATATAACACTTAAGCAGCAAATCTCATCGGTACGCGATAAATTTAATCACAACAGAAACCCCACAATAATTATATTAAGGTTATTCTTTTAAATATTATACAAATTTTATTTAAAATCTAAAATTTGAGAAAAATGCCCCACATTGTACAAAAACTATAAAAAATCACGTTAAAAACAAAAAAATGCAAAATAAAATTAGAACAATCTAAATTAATGGAGCGTGAAACAAATTTTTAGCTATATTTTAACCATTGTATAGAATCAAAGGAAAAAAATGCAAAAGTCATCTGCATCCTAAGTCTAGTAATAATATATTAAAATAAAAAAAAAGAACAATTGTTCAAATTTTATCTACTGTTTAATGGGTGTTAGAACTTAGAAGTATATATATTCATTTAGTAGTCCACCAGTAACAAAATGATTAAGAATAGCTTTCTAGATGGCCATAGATTGTCCCTTCTCGGTACCATTTTTCTTATACAATGGCTTATTATCCAAACCAAATTCGACAAATATGATTTACACTAGTCTTATTACACAATGGTAAATACAGTTTTTATTCGTCTAAAATATTATTAATAGATTCATTTCAATGCCTCATCATGTTTTTCGTGAATCGTGACACCGTGGAAATTACACTATCATCATACATAAACTTATAAAACTTACATTCTTTTATTGAATCTGATTTCGGAGTATCTAAAAAATAAATGAGTTAATTTATTAACTTATATCAATGTACAGACATTATTAATCTACGGTTTGAATAATGATTTTATAACTTATATGCTAGTATGATTATTATATTTCAAATGTTTATAAATCACTCATCGATAAGGGTTAAAAATTGTAATATACCAACCAGGTATTAAACATAAATATGTATATTAAGACTATATCTCCAGGACCCAAATTATAATTTCCATAATTTATTTCTAAACACTGCTGATCAAAAAAGAGATCAGAATTATTTTCTTAGAAGTATTCATATAATATAAGTTCCAATTTGATTTTAAAATTAAATCTACTAGAGAACCTTAATGTGACCTAGATACAGGCACGGACCGGCTGGAGTGCTGGGATTCTACAGCATCCCTTGCCCTAAAATATATTTTCTCCTATTGGTATTAATGTGCCTTAGTTACTCTACTTAAAATGAATGTGAATTTTGAAGATGAAAGTTACAATACTCTAATAAAGTTGAAGGTAGAACCATTATTTATAAAATATCAATAATAAACATGAAGAATACATTTAAGAAAATAGGTTGATCAGTTTGAGCAGTTTATTTTATACATTACTTTATTAATTTATTATCAGCACAATGTAACATTTAGGTTGGGGGGTACAATAAATTTGTCCCAAAATGTTTTGTTTTTTGCCCCTTTAATTATATAGTATCCCATGTCATTTTTACCAATCTGTTTACCTAGTGTAAAGTTTATAAAATGTGGATAGTATTTCTTATACTTATTGTATATAATACAAACAAATTAATAATTATATTCTAAAATATGAGACAGTATTGTACTGAATTTTTATTATATGAAATATAATAACCAGTTGAGCCACACACTTTTATTTGAATGTACCAATGTATCACTCACTCCCCCCCACCAGAATGTTACAAATGCCAACCAACACCACACATGTAAACTTTAAGTGGAATTATGAATGTCATTCGTTTATATAATAATATAATGTGTGTTTTTTTTTGATAAAATCAATAAAACTACATCAATCATCAATTTTTCTGAGGGTTTCTTGATAAAAAATTGTATCTAGTTGGTAATTTTGTAGTGGTGAGGGCATAAGTAATAAATTATCAGTACTTTTAAATATAACTGTGTGAAACAAAAAATAAAAAAATGTGTTAATTTTTTATTATTTTATACGAAAAACAATTCTGAGCCAAAATGGTCTCTAACAGTATAAATAAATAAAAGTATAAAATTTTCATATTAAAATATCTATAAAATACTTCTAGTTTATTAGTTGTGGTGTTTTTGAACTTTAAAAACATATAAAAATAAATTGTTTGTAAATATTTTAAAAATTATACATATCTATAAGAAAAACTAATGAGGAACCTTGTATTTATAAAAAAAATATAAACAATAAAAAAAATGAAAATTTCAAATGATTATTAATCATCACATGATAATGGTATTTACTATTTTACCAATCAGGTCTTAAAAATAAATAGATTGACGTTACATGCCTGCCATAAAAAAAAAGTAGCATGACCGAGAAGACAATTGATCAATATAATTGTATAACGATATATAAATATTTTATGATTAAACATAGTACGCTAGTTACATTTAAAGTTAAATATATATATCATTCCTATATTGTTCCCAGTCGGTACAAAAATATAATTAAAACTTACGATCTGTTGTGTATAGTTCGTCATCTAGAAAAAAATATAGGATGTGTCAATTAAAATAATAGGTATAAAGAAATTATTAACCAACAGAATAAATAATGATCATAATCAATAAAGAAAATAATTAAATTCGCTGTTAAAAGCTGTTGTTACGAGGTCTTATAATCTATATTATATAACAGGGGTGGCCAACTTGCAGCTCGCGAGACGCATGAGGCTCACGTCATCATCATATGCGGCTCGCTTCTAATTTATACAATTATAATGTACTTATTACAATATAACAATAATAATATAATATAATATATTATTTATTATTATTATTTTAAATGTTGGCTCTTTGTATCATATATATATATTTAGACATGTGGCTCGCGAAACCATTCATGTTGGCCACCCCTGTTATATAATATATAAATACTGCAGTGGATACATCGCATTAGACTACGACGACATTACATATAAGCTACATCTGATACACTCTGTATTGATAATTGAACGTAAAATATTTAAATATATATCAAAAGTAATATAGGTTGTATCTTATGATTTTTGACTTTTTATAAATGGATAATGTATGGCGTTGGGTCCAAGAAATCAAACAGCAAATTTAATACAAATATATGCAGATACACGTAGTTATAGTGTAAAGCATTTAGTTATTAAATGTATGTCATCCGGACGCAATAAAGTAATCAGACCGTCGCACGTAAGCATGAACCATGAAAACGGCAGTATATCATTTTGTGCATCGTCTATTTACCTATGCCAAAATGGCAAAAAATCAAATATCGATTGGACATTGTTAATTTTACCTGCGCCAAATTATCTTACATCAAATGCGCATCAATACTCTGAACAATAGTTAAGTATAAAAAGTAATTTTTGGTAGAAAATTCAATGATTGTCATAAATCGTATGTGATCAATTCATAAATTAACAAACAATTACAAATAAATTGGATTAATTAATTGAATTTTAGTCATTATATAAATGCACATATTGAAATAAACACAAGTGTTCATTACCTTATGGCATATTACAGTAGATAATAGTTACAATCGTACGTCTCGAAAAGTCTCCGTTTAGTCGTAATCGACTATACAGATTGATATATGTATACGTTACTATATCGGTAGCCCGTACACTTTAGCTGTTTATCTCATTGTGTTATTTCTAACTTATTACTACCCAATACTACTACGGTACGACGGCAATTAAAACGAAATTCCTATACAATATTTTAAAATTGAATATTACGAAAGTAAATTTGGAGATGTGTGAATTTTTAGCTCAAAGTTAGAAAACAACTATCATTTTTGCATAGAGACATTCTTTTAGTATAATTGTTAATAGTTAATACTTGTTAAAAGTATTTGCGCATAGTATCCTTTCCCTTTAAAAAATCTTAGGACAACGAAAATAAAAATCACAATTTTTTTAAACACGATTCCTAGTTAGTTTAAAATTATTTATACTAATAAAAACATTTCTACGCCGTGACTAGAAAATTTCACTAATTTCAAAATCCATGTTCAGTAAATATAGTTTCACAAAATATGTGTACGCACACTGTAAGTTCTCGAGATGTACTATTTGTGGACGATTTCATAATATTATTTCCGCACTCTTTATCGATGATTATCGGTGCCCTTATCGGTATAGACAGGTAAAATACAATTATTGTCGGGTACGCCAAATCAGTTATACGCCATTTAATATCATCATGTGCCTTTTCGGGTAGAAAATAAAAAATATTGCAGCCATAATTTTGAATTAGATAAACAATTTTTTCACATAAAAAAAAAACATATTATGTGAATATTTTGTGACGTAAATTATTTATACCACAAGCTATTACATGCAGCATAAATAGTTGTACATGGACCATTACTCGTCTAGTTATTTGGTAGTAGAACACATTTATTTAAAGAATCAACAGTTATTAAAATCATTTAATATAAATGTCGTAATGAATTAAATACAATCAACAAAACCATTAAGTATAGTATAGCAGTTTTATATTCCATGCATAGGTAGGTACTACGTAAGATAGGTATATTATATTTGTAATATAAAAATAAATTTTAAATATGTAAAATTAAATGTAATAAAGATGTACTTCGGTATATTCCTAATATATAAAATAACTATACTTACAGGAGTCTATTATCATTGATTCATAGTTGCTCAAACTAGTCCTTAAATATTTATTGACTTAAACACAAACATGAAAAGAAAAAAAATAATACAATTATTATGATTAATACAGTTATGTTTTTGAAATTAGCTTAAAAATAAAAGGTTATTTAGCTTATTTAATTTGAACAACTTTTAACACTATTAAAATTATAATATGAAGAAATATAATTTTAGTAGAATAATTTTTAAAAAATTCCAATTTTTTATATAGATCTCAGTTTAAAACAATTCAAAATTTTGACAATCAAGTTAATCTAATCGATAGTACCACAATATTATAAATACACATTGCCGTTTTTATGATTTAATTAATGTTAACGAGTATTCAATACTTACCAATATTAGAAAATAAATTAATAACATTTAGTAATCCATTATCTTCAGCTAAACCCAAAAGTCGTTGAAAATTAAAATTGATATTGTATGGATTAATTTTCAATACATTGAAAAAATGTAATTATTTCTTTATTTTACAGTTTGTAATAATATTTATAATATTATTATTTATTGTATTTTATTTGTTTTGTAAATAGTCAGTAAACACAACAATACATTTAAAAGTCGTAACATGAGATATGATGTGTCATTGATCATTAATAAGCAATAGAAAAACAATCGTAAATTTCATTATGTTATACAATGACAAATCAAATTATATTGAACATATATCTAGAAAATGATCTTCATACTACTTACAAAAGAAACCAGCATATGCTAAACTGTCTGTAAATAAATTTTTAAATTAAAATCAGTATTGAGTGTTAGGTATGATGATTTTAATATCGGGAATAGTATTAATTATGACCAGTTAAGACCTTTTATACACAAACATATTCTACAAAATATTTTATATTTAAATTAAATAGTTTATATAAATATGAAGACTTGCTTGGACAATCTGAAATAAAACAGTTAGTTAATGATCGACGTTATAACGATATAAGGTATATACATTTTGCATTTTTTAATAATGTTCCGAGGAGTTCCTCGTGAGAAAATAGTTTGCGACAATCACGAATATTCGATGACTAATATTAATTGTTCAGAAATATAATATAAATTATAAAATTACCGGCACTAGCATCAATAAAAATCATACTAAATGTAATGATTATTATCATTAATTTAATTGCAAAAGAATTCATATTCATTATTAATGTAACATAAAAAAGGTTAAAATGATTTCCAATGGACAAATAAGAGAAAATTATGGTTTGCTAGGAGTTATATAAGTTTGGCCTATGTTATTGTAACGTTAATTGTCATATCAAATATTTACAGTTGTTCTTTCTTTTGACGCTTAAAAGTATTAGAACACATATTGTACATCTGTAGTGGTATACGCATTATGTAAAGATTAATTGAGAACACTCAATAGAGTAGAGTTCTACATTTTGAATTCTGTTTTTTTGGTTGGTTCTTATAAAAAAAAATATACACATTTTTATAGCTTGTGCATTTTTTTAAACTTAATAAGACATGTGCAATGCACAAAAGGAACTACAAAATGTGAACGATTTTAAATTGTTTGACTATAACTGCTTAAAATATAATTATTTTAGTATTGTTTAGGCTTGCCATTTTCATCCCTATTTATTAAGGTGATATTTAAACGTTATTGTATATTCATTTTAATTTGTGTATAAATAATAACTTATAGTTCAGAAGTATTTTTGTTAAGTATTTGCTTATTTACGTTTTTTCTGCTATAAGTTATAATTCATAAATAAATTAAAGTGAAAATTATACAGTGGTTAAAATTAAAAAAAACGTTGAAATTCCATCTTAAATATAAGGGGTGAAAATGGCGAGCATAAATAATCCTAGTATAATTATTTTCAGGTTTGGAAAATCACGCGCATTTGTAGTTTTTTTGTTGAGTTTCTGTAACTGTGTCAATTTTGCACTTAGAAAGTTGGAAAAACTACCAAAATTCATTAAAAATATAAGCAAAAAATAATAATTGATTGAAATAGGTAGTTGAAATTTAAGAAGATAAAGTTTTACGTCGACTGCGCATGCACACGTCAAATGAAGTTAGGTATTCAATCATAAAAATGTGTATTTGTATGTCAAAAAAACGATCTAAAAAACAGATATCAAACTACATAGTATGCACTAGTTATTGAAAATCTGTTCAATAACAAAACATAAACCAGTGTAATATTAACAACTGAGTAAATACTAAATAAACTGAGTATTATGAGGAACAATATAGATATGTATTTTATACGTCATCGTGAATACAATATTTTTGTTTAAAAAAACATCCACACGAATAAATAAATAAATAACTATATATGTATATATGAAACAAACTAGCAATACATAATATACCAAACGTATCAAATGTTTTGTAAATTGTTTTTCGTAATAACTTTAGAATATTTTTTTTATAAAAATAATAAATATTATTATCTTTTGGAAAGTATTCCACCTAAAATCGATATAATATATAGTTATATTATAACTGATAAAATAATTTAAAAAAATAATGCTTGTTAAAAAACCAAATAACCAGAATTTTCAACTAATTTAGCATTTCAATCATTTCATTACTAGATTATATACTATTTCATATTCCGTATAGTGCTTCAGTACACCATATTGTGTTCTATTTCACAATTTTAGACCTAAGAAACAACAACTGTAATTATTTGATTTGTTAACTAGCATTATTTATTATGTTATTTATCAAATAGTTATCGATTTTAGATATTATATTTAAATATTTTACACAAGATGATAATCTTTAATATTTTCGTAAAAAAAATTAATTTAACGATATTATATTTTACGAAAAACATTAAGTAACTTTGACATGTATTATTTATTAGTTATTTATAGTTTGTTTCATATTATAGTTATGCATCCAAATCAAATTATTCATGAGAATGTTTTTAAACAAAAATATTGTATTCACAAACGTACATTGACATAATAAATACGTATCTATATTGTATCTCGTAATATTCAGTATATTTAGTATTTACTCAGTTGTTAACATTACACTGGTTTATGGTTTTTTTTATTGAATCGATTTACAATAACTAAAATTTTATACGTCATCATGAATACAATATTTTCGTTTAAAAAACATCGACATGGATAATTGGGTGGATAATTATAATATGAAACAAACTAGCAAAATATAAAATCGATAAACTAATTTTTAACGAAAATATTAAATATTTTCATCTTATGCAAAGTACTAGCTGAATTACCCGTCGTTGCCGGGTTTAAGTATAAAAAATGTCTACAGCCCAACTTTAACCGGACGGCCGCAGACCAAGACAGACGATTAATTTTAATAGGTAAAAAATAATAATAACTTTAATAGGTATATAATTTTATTATATTTCTATCAGCGTGAATAACCACCTGAAAATTAATATTATTTTGACTTGCATTATCTATTTTGGTTTTTAACTCTCGAATATACTTATTTTCAGTATGCAGCATCTTTTGTAGCTGTTTGACTAATGCTTGTTTAACTTCTGGATAAAGAGAGCATCTAAGTTGAACTTCTTTTTCATCTTCGCCAACAAAATATATTTGTAAAAATTGTGGGTTTTCCTGAGTATTTGGAATCAAACTGCCGTACAAATGGTAGACTTGACCTTGCACTTCAAATGTTGGCATAAAACCTTCTTCAACAATCTGTTTAGCACCAAACGAAGTCATTTGAAAACAACTATTATATTTCCTAGTACGATTAATGAAGTGATCATGATCAGGATGGTCTCCCTCAAGTAAACTGCGTACTGGTTCTGGGGGCGGCTGTAAGGGATCGAGTTGTGTTTTACCTATATTACAGCACTACCAGGAGTTTCGCCTTTCCACTTGAGAGCGTTACAAAAATTACATTTTTGGTTCATAGTGCCAATGTTATTTTTACAATCAATTGTGGGATTATATGCTAGACCAGATAATTTCTTAATTTTCCATTTGCGTAAATTAATTTTAGTCGGAAACCCTAAAGTTTTTTGGTGTTTGATTGCTTTGTACTTTGTTATAGCTTTCTTAACTTGGTTGATTCGAGTTTTATCTGTATATCTAGCACGGCGACGCTTCTTACATTTTTTATTAATTTTATTTTTATTTTTCTTACTATTTTCTGTGACACTAATATTATTAAAAATAGATAAATCGCCCTCTGAAGTAGTAATTAAATTTACTGCAACATTATAAATATTAGGAATAGATAAATAAACATCAAAATGACCACTATTAATATTTCCAGTTAGACGCAATCTTTTTACTGGGAATGTATCTACACCAAATTTAGCATAAAGATTATTATTATAATAAATTTGAAATGAAAATGGGAAAATATTTCCAGCTGCAACCAATTCGCAATAACCACCGTAGACAGTAGGATTGACCATTTCACGAACATAAGCCTCAGCAGTGGAAAAGTTGTCACCATTTGAATTGTAAGACATAGTAATAAAATTATTCCAATTATCAGACACTTACGAAACAATTGTATTTCGGATCTCCTGACATCTTTCTTGAGTGTTAAACAAATTAAATTATATTGAACGGAAAAGGCAGGCACCATCACCGATAATTGGTACAACTATTTGAGGTGTTAACATTCCATTGACAAAAATGTCTTCAATCGATGACATTTTAAAAAAAAAATATTCAAACAATTAAATTGAATAAATATAATATTTTAAATAATTTTCTAACGTGTTCCGGGTAATCTTTATACATAAAATGTGATATACCTACGTATAATGTACAGCTAGAGGCTCAAGGCTTATTTTTCACTAAAAATCTTTATGTATAAAGAAAAGTGTGCTTTATAATAATCATTGTAGAGCCGAACCTATTTAAGTTATCGAATTTAAATTTTGAGGATAGATTAATATTATAATTTCACCGAGCACAAAGAAAGGATTTTTCAAAATTTTGATTTTAAAGGGTTGAAATCGGTAAAAATAAATTTGTACGTGTGATTTGTATATCTATTAATACTACTAATTAGAACAATAGCAGTCGGCCGATAACGGGAATACGGTACAGACGACGCAGCGACCCGAGGGTCTTACTTTATGGTTTCGTGCTTGCAACCGGACATTTTTTCGTGCGTGTATTTTATCGGCGTGTAGATATGAATTGTTCTGAGGCGTAAGACACCGAATAGCTCAATTATATTACCTCATTATTATGTTTAAATTTATGTTTATTATTGTTTACACTCAAAAATTAATTTAAAAAAATCAATAAATCATATAAAATATAAATAATTAATAAAAAGTCCTATTAAATAAAAAATATTGGTATAGATATTAATAATATTATTATATAGGTAAGTAGATAGTAATCTAGAGTCAAAAAGTTATAAATAAAATTACATATAATATAATAGCTGAATTACCCGTCGTCGCCGGGTTTAAGTATAAAAAATTTCTACAACCCAACTTTAACCGGACGGCCGCAGACTAAGACAGACGATTAATTTAGATATACAAATTACATGTAAAAAATTATTTTTACCGATTTCAACCCTTTAAAATCAAAATTTTGATAAATCCTTTCTTAGTGCCCGATAAAATTATTATAAAAATCTATCCTCGAAATTTCAAGTCGATAACTCAAATAGGTTTGGCTCTGCGTTGATTATTGGTAAAGTACACTTTCCTTTATATATATAGAGATATCCATATAAAATCAATAACTAACTAATAAATTATGTTAGTTATCTAATCAAATTACTACAGTTGTGTTTTCTTAATTCTAAAATCAT
The DNA here is from genome assembly GCF_020882245.1 of Rhopalosiphum padi. Classification (NCBI taxonomy): domain Eukaryota; kingdom Metazoa; phylum Arthropoda; class Insecta; order Hemiptera; family Aphididae; genus Rhopalosiphum; species Rhopalosiphum padi. Next base: position 37,903,190 of record NC_083598.1, read on the forward strand.
TTAGTAGAACTCATGGTGTACTGTAGTATGGTACAGATTGTGCAGTTGTATATTACCTAGTAATAAGCTGCTAAATTAGTCGAAAATTCTGGTTATATGGTTTATCAACTAGCATTATTTATTATGTTATAGTATTCGACCAAAGGTAGTATTCAATAAAAGCTTTAAACAAAAATGTTTTAAATTTTAGATATTGGAAACCAGTTCAATCAAAAAACATAAGCCAGTGTAATATTAACAACTGAGTAAATACTAAATACATTGGATAATAAGAGCAACGAATAGAATATACAATGTATACGTTATTGTAAATATAATTTGTTTAAAAAACATTCACATAAATAATTGGGTGCGTAACTATACGAAATAAACTATCAATAAGTAATATTATATAAAAAAAAAAAAGGAAGCTAATGTTTTTTAAATCGTTTTTTGTAGATTGTAGATAAACATAGTTAAACGAATCTTCAAAAATTATTTGAAAATATGTGATATAAATTATTGTTAGTACCTACCTATATTAATACTGAAAATTATATGAATTTTTAATTTTACAAAATGAAAAACGTAACTATAAAAATCTCAAAAATATATTTTATAAAATTAAAATAATAATTTTTATAATTTATTTTGTTTAAATGATAAATACATGTACATGGAATATCACTAAATAAAAATCTATGAATTATTTCATTGAATTAATAAAAAGTTGTCTGAAATTTGAGTAAAACATTTTTCAAATATAGGTATTGAAACTTAATTTATTTTTCTGATTATTTTGATTTCTTTCTTTTATCAATTTACAATGATTACCCAAAGTAGTTAATGAGAGTCAAAATAGTTGAAATATATTTTAAACCAATCGGAATGTATGATGAAGTTTACAATTGTATTGAACAAAATGTAAAGCCTGTGACTGGAATGATCTCCTAATTGAAAATGCAGAGACTTTGCAGGGAAACAATGTTATTAAATGTATTATATACCGGTCATTAATATTCAAAGCATTCCTATAGAATATCGAAAGGAAGGAACGTGCTGAAAAAATACACCACGACTATAACTTGACAAATAAAGAACCTGTCATTATAGTCATTATACACTAGGACGGAAGACACTTCTTCCCACTTTAACAAAGAAAATTTTACTTGATAGGCTTCATATATTATCGTTTTTGTTTATATTTAACGTTTTGTACTGATACTAGGCAGCATCAAACTCAGATCACTTAAATGGAGCTTGTGTTTTGCTAGAGCAGCTATTAGAACGTGAAATTACATATTAACCACATCGCGATCAATATGTACAAAATTATATTTAAAAATTGTTTTTCTTTTGTATGAAGGAATCGGTTCTAGACGTAGATATTTTTAAAAGATTTATGTATACCTGATGGAAAATAATTATTAACACTAACAACTTTAATCCAAGAATAAAAATAGTATTGTCATGGATTCTTTAAATTACGTAAACGACGAAATTTTTAAATTTTCTTAAAGATCGACTTTTAAAAAATTACCCAAGAGATGATAACCAAGAGTTATTAGAATTAACAGTAATTTTTCTGGTTGGAAAACTTCATAACTTATTGCGTTTCTTTAACACCAGATGCCGTTCATCGCGCTTTGTGGATGGCCAAAGCCATCTATAACTTGCAGCATTATTTATTTCGTGAGCATTATTTCGATTTACACCCATTTATGTATAAAGTAGAGACCGCTTTAAAAAGTATTTGCATTGTAATTATTGTACGATTATACATAAAAGTATGGTTTAACCCACATTATTCAACCAATGCATCTTTATAAGACTTGATTTTAATGAAAAAAACATTTTGAATTACCTAACATATATGGATAAATATCTGTCTCAGATTTGAGTTTAAAAGTTAATCACACTATAGTGACACAACTGGTATAGTACCTAACTATACATTTTCTGGATGAAAAACTTCTTTATCATTAATATAACAAATCTCATAGGCGACATAGGCTTTTGCTGATATTTACATTTTATGAAAACAAAACTGGTTCTGCAACTGACGGAAAAACAGGTAGTCTGTTATAACACTTAACGGATATTCAATCAACTTTACTGCAACGGCAATAATTTTTTTTTTTGTTAATATTAACAATTTCAAATATGACTATATAGTCATTACTCTAAATGCCATCTAAAATGTTAGACAAGTGATATGCAGTAATAGCCTTATATTGATTTCTGATTAAAGAGCAAATATAATTTCCAATTTAAAGATTTTATTTGCACGATTGGATAGGTATTTTATTAATATTTTTTCTTCTTATGACCAACGGTTAACAATTTAAAAATTAAAAACCATTTGATTTTTAATTTTTATAATATTAGTACACAATTATTGATTATTATATTATTTGATTAGTTTATTGTAGATCTGGAGTATATGAGTAAATTATTTCAATTATTTATAATTACATGAAAATAATGCATGAAAAATTACAGAATTTTTGTAAAAACTAATATTAATACATTTATTAACATTATTAATAACAAATAGTTTAAAAAATTCTGATTTTACAACTTATTTTTTAGATCTTAGTTAATTATTTTAAGTGATTGATGTATAATCTTTATTCCTTTACTGCTTGCAAAACTCTGGTATATTAGACAATATCACTAAAAACAAAACAAAAAGTATGTTTAAGAATTAGTATTAGCGTATTATGGATTAATTGTAAATTTTAAGATTTTAGAACTGTACTTAAAATCTTAACTTCAATTCAGTTTAACCTAACAAATTAAAATTTCGACATCATACAAAAAAAAAAAAATGTCTTTCACTAATAGATTCATCACATATAGTTCTGTATTAATATTTAAAATTTCACAAATATTGGCTTGAACCATTTTTTTAAGTACGTTTAATGTTTGAATGCTCTACATTTTCAAAAAAAATTGTTGAGTATAGTTATTATAATATTATTTCATTAAAGTACCAAACTTTAGCAAACTTTGATTTAAAGAAAAATACAGATAAAATATTTTGGATCATAACTAACAGAAACATATCAATCTATGTAAAACTAATAGATCTTTTCACTTAGAATTTTAAATATTAACTGAATATAAATGATAAGTGTATAGAACTTTAATTTAAACTTGTATTTAAACAAGTATTTTTATTTTATTATTATTATTTGGTGGATAAACCTTCATAAGCAGAAGGTGGGGGAACTCTATGATTTCCAATTATGATTATATGTATTATTATTATATATACTTAGTTTATGGAAGTACTCGATAAAATAATTAATAATTTGACTAGTTAAATGATACACACAAGTTATTAAGTTTTTTTTTTTCAAATAATAAAATAGAATATTATACTATTTATTTATATATATTATGTGTGTAATATTAACCAAAATTAAAAAAAAATCAGTATAATATTAGTATTACAATGTTATAATGAAGTAATCATAAATCTAACTACTTTTTTAATTTAACGTAAACAAATTTATTTCTAAATATATTTTAAATTTTTCAGTTTTTTTACTAAAATTAAATTTTTGTAAGTTAAATCATAACCCCATTTAATACTTGTGGTTAATTTCTGTATTCATATTATAAATATAGTAAATTAGTATCTATTTAGTGATTAAGATTGACGATTGTTGTTACTAATTGGTTATTATATTACAGAACTAAAGTATAGTAATTTATAATTTTAGTAGTATATTAATATTTTCTTAATATTCTCTGATTTTTTATTGTTGATATATTAATACCATTTTTAGTTTAGAAAAAATATACAAAATATTTTACAAAAAAAATTTAAAGGTATGTAATCAAGTATTACTAGCAAATTACAAAAAAACATATTTTTCTCTCAATATTTAAAATAACTGTATAACATATTTACTACATGATGGTTATTACGACCTAGAATAAAAAGCAATACAGATATTATTTATACAATATAAAAATACTATTTACTTAGGCTAAGTTATTTCATAACCTGTGTTCTATTTGAAAGTTTGTTACAATATAACTACTTCTGTAGCATTAAAGTACCTACTGGTACTGAAAGTTAAATTAATCAAAAATAAATTTAAATTCTCATCTTTGGACATTTTATTATCAGAAATAACGAAATAAACTGAACATCGGAAAAAAGGCCGAGTAAAAAACGTCCCTAACGAATAAAATTTAAATAATAATCGATAGTATAAATAATTATAGCAATAGTAATCCAATACAGTCGGAGTTATTAAATTTGATATCATTTAAGATGTAATGTAAATTATTATTACATCTATCGACTATTTTTAGCACACATAGGTACATACATAGGTTGTATAAGTACATTTAATTCCAAGCACTGTTTATAATTTATTAGGTAGGTATGCAATTACTAATTAACAAGATATATTCTTACACCAGGCAACCGTTCCTTCAAGTCCATCGATCACTGAAACATAGAGAAATATTGTTGTTATTTGATGAGAATATAACATTTATTTAATTGTATAATACATTTCATAACATTATAAGTTAAATTAATTTTTTAGTATAAATCACGACTATTAGTACATAGAACGTTCAACGTATATGAATTACAGTTGTATTATTATTTCTGTATTATTGTTATTAAACTTATCGTCTGTATGCCGCTAAAATTTTAAGCTACCGTCACAATTTCCCTTCATTTCTATCTTGATTTATTTTTCTCTATTTTATAGTTCTATTATTTTAAAGCTCGACAAGTTCGTCATTATGATAACTATGATAAATGAGTCGTGTCCCGTTTCGCCACAGTTTCATTTGGCCACCAAATTTATTCTATTTTGCCGCCGGACCATTTCGCCGCATAACTCTTAAATTATTTTTTATTAAAATATAGTTATGAAGTTTGTGATTTGTATAGTGATGAACAAATACAATGAAATATTTATCATTTGAAACGATCTTAATACTATACTATATCTGAATTCTGAAAATTGAGGATAACATAAAACTTCTCCAATGTGGAAAACAACTTAAAAAAATATACAATAAATTAAATAAGTTCGAACAAAGAATTCGGCGAAACGGGTGATGTCCGATAAATGTATATAGAATTTTTTTAATGTTATATGTATCTATTTATATATCTATCTATATTATAAAAAATACCTTTACCTCGCCGGTTTAAAAGTTTCTCAATAACCATACTAATCAGATTTAATTCCGGTTTTCAATAATGGATAGCGTTTAAGAAGATGTTTGGTTTACGTGTAATTTTTTACGGGAAACACCTTTCGAAATAACCGTGCCATGTTAATAATATTAATGTTATTCTTTTTGAAGTTCACTTACATTTAGAAGCCTCTTCATCAAGATACTTTTTATATTCTTCTATAAAATCTGTAAAAATGATTACAGACAAATTAGGTATTTTGTATGAACACGCAAAATAGAAACCATTTAGATCCGGTAATCATTTCCGTATTTTCTATGTTCTACAATCTATATAGAATAGACTAAATATATTATTTTGAAAATGTTTCTATTATTATTAGTCGTTTGGGGAATAAATAAATGTATATTCAGTAGTTATATTAACTTTTTTCCTGTATTAAACTTAGTTATTACACTTACATGATTCTTTTATAGAGAATTTATAATTATCTAATCCATTTTCATCTATGAAAAAAAATGTCTTTGTTTTACAATCTAGACAATAATTTAATACACTCATACGTTTTAGATAACTAATATAGGTAATTGATTTCTGTAATATCCATGTACTAGTTTCATATTTATAATCAACAATTTTATCATTTCTAATTTTAAAATAGAAAAATATTATTAACCTATATAAAATTATCGTCATTCATAAGTTACTTACAAGTGAACCCATCAGCTTTTAATATAGCTATTAGGACAAATAATACATATTTTAGTACTTAAAGAGTAAACACAATTAATCAAAACAAAAATGTAACCGTCCCTATACTATTTAAAAAATAATGATAATGAACTCATTAGCAGACATTAGCAGCTTTTTATGGATAATTTTAGCGGTGCAAAGTACTTACTCTATGAATATTATAATTTTTAGCCAGAAATCATTATTTAATAGAGATTTTTAGGTGTTCAAGTCTCAATTAAAATATACAATTTATTTATGTTACATATTGGTCAATAAAATTGCACAAAAAATGTTCACCAATATATCCTCAGAGACGAACGGCTACTAATTTTTTTTGAGTACAGACGATTTTGACTTCAATAGGTATAAAACATATTTTACAAGTTTTATTTTATTCGTCAATAATAAATCATGTTGTTCAAATCATACTACTATCAACAAATAACAAATAATTAATTTTTAGTTCCTACAGATTAAAATTTTACAAATAAAATATAACTGTATACTAGTAGTAGATCTTCCGATTACAATTTGATCATTTTCTAATATAACATATTATAATATATATATTTATATATATGTGATATAATCGTTTATTAATATGTGTCAAAAAAATGTGTTATATTCCAACATTATTATAATAATATGATTATGTTTGAGTTTTTATAATGTTATTGATAAATTCAGTTTTCAAAGAACAGATTGCTCTAATCATAGCTAGTATAAATAATAAAATTTTAGTAAATTTACTAATATCCATATAAAATTTCTTACCAACACACACTAAATAATAATAAAAAAAAAAATTGGTATTATTATTTATTTTTGTTTTATAAATTATCTCACTAATTATCAAATGTAACTAGTTAAATTATAATCAATTACTAGCATAATATATATCATATGAGCAATCACAATAATATGTCTAAGAAGAAATATAATAATAAGTTCTTAAAACAATATTCATGGTAATACTATCTTCTACATATTATTCCTTAGTTCTTATACTTACCAACTGGTAAGAAATTGAAGCGATCGGTCTCACGATTCTTGAAATCATCTATAAATTAAATTACAATATGTCTATACAAAATTTACCATTATACTCCCAGAATTTTATTTAATACGAAATTGTAATACTGAAAATTAATTTTTAACACTATACTTCATTAGTATATTAATTTTATAAATATATAATAAATAATATGCAAAACTACTACATTGTTTAAAGTTTTTAATTAATTGTAAAGCATTTGTATCAAAGTTAATTTCTGATAAACTATTACTTTTTATCATGTTTTGTCGTTCCGTTGAATATCCTATAAAATCACCTAGATAAATTGTAATAATTATTTTTACATCATTAATCACTATGACGACTCATTTATTAATTACAAACTTTTATGAGTTATTTTCTTAATATAGATTTATGCTTAAATCGTAAATGTATATTATAATCTTACAGCTTTATAACTAATTGTTATAATACGTTTCGCGTTAATCTTGTTATAATGAATGGTAATGGAATATTTGTTATCATTGACTTTATTATCATTTTTATAGCGTAATAGTTTTAAGAAATTGTGATATCGAACTACGTATTATAATTTGTTATTCATATTGAATTATTTAAATTTTAAATAAAGGTGTCAGTTATGTAAATTGTCAAATATTAAAATAAATACGTTGTGGATCTAAATTATAATACCGTTTGGTTGATAGGAAAATTGAACCTGGTTAATTAATCTATGTTTTAGTGTTTCTCGATTTAAATACAATTTCAATACATTGTAATTTAAGTTTATACTGTTCCGAAATTATTTTTTTTAATAAATTGAAAGACAAAAACTGAGAAAATTGATAGCATATACTTCGTTTTTGTATATTATAATAATTGGTAATAAATTATTATTATAAATTATTATTTTTTTGGATAGTAATTAATATAATATATGTACAAGCTAAAATCATTTATTTTAGTTCATAATATAGATATTGACTTATACATATTTATAATTTTAACACAATATAATAAACAATCTTGGATTTTTAACTACTTAAAATTAAATTTATATAAAAATAAGCAAAAAAAATATACTATTATCTTCAGAAGATGTTTTGGGTTAAACATGTAAAAAAATATTGGTATTTTAAAAATATAGATACAAAATACATGTTATCCGTGGAACGGGAAATTAGGTATAAGTTTTTTAATTTCGTAAGTTCAACACCTTTATTTTTCTTATAAAAATATATTAAACATATTTTTTTTAAATTGTATCACAAAAAATCTTTTATATGGAACTTGAATTAAATATGTATAACAAAAATAGGATTATAAATATAAATATACATTTAAATGTCACTTATAATTAACATAAAACAATTCATTAAGTAAATTTATTAGAAATTATTTGTCAGTATAATTTAGTATCTTATATTTGATACCGACCGTTAGTTGTCGCAGTCATGAGTATAAAGTATACTTAAGTTTTAGAATATCCGTATTAACAAACATTGGCCATATCATATCTTAATATCGTTTTCACCTTATCGGTGTTCCAAACAATACTCATAGCGTTTTACTATACAAAAATACATACTTTCGTGAATTTTACACCATTCAGTTGAGTTTAGTATCTTGACTAAAATTAAAAATTAGTAAGATTTACATAAGAAAAGGTAACCTTATTAAATATTACCCTAAAACAGCAAAATCTTATTTTTTTTTAACACAACTTATTTCTTTTCATTATTTATAAAAATGTATTGCGAAATACCCCCTTTCATGATTTTTGAAAACAAAACACTTAGTTTAGTGGATATAATTTTATAAAAACAGTGGATCATATTTTTTATAGATGAAAATTGAAAATATATAATTATTATCATTTATCATTAGTCGTAGTCTACGACTCATCAATTCAATTTTCCTTTCAATAAGCAAATACTTATATATTTTTCAGTATTCACCACCGATTAGATTTAGGGAACTCTTTTTAATATGTTTATGAGCAGTAACGATGTCTTAGTGTGAAGGTAATAAGGGATGATTATTATCTAACTCTCCGTTAACTGCACTAAACTGTAAATCTTGTGAGGTTTTGATATTTTTTCATTAGTTGAAATATTTTTTTATCCCCACCAATGTCAGCTAGTATAATATAAGAATTAATCAGCAAATTAAGTGTTTACGGATGTTTTTACTTAGTATGTATTAGTAAATAATTATGGTACATACTCGTACTGTTTTTAATCTCTTCTATTGGTACTGCTGAAAAAATTAAATTAGTTAATCCGATGTTATCTAAAATTAATTTTAAGATTACCACTGATTATAATCAAAGAATTTTTATCAATATGTTTATGAGCATTAACGATGTCTAAGTGTGAAATAAATATGGGATGATTTAGCGTATTAAAATTAACTGTTTGCTATACCTGCAGAGTGTTGTTCCGGTGTGTCCGTTAATACTTTTTTATCAGTCAAATGATCTACATTTTCAACAGCAATGTCACTAATTTCAGCTACTGTAATATAAGTATTAGTCAGAAATAAAAGTGCTATCGTACACTTTTACTTGGGATTCATCAATAAAAGTACATATATTTTTTACCCTCTGTATCAAGGTATTTAGTATAATATGATAATAATTCTAAAAAAAATTTGCTGTACCAATCTCAATATCCACTGTGTCCGTTGATGCGTTTCCTGTATTGTCAGCTTCAATAATATTAGTATTAGTCAACAAATTAAATGTTCTCGTAGGTTTTTACTTGATACTCATTAATAATTATAGTACATACGTTTTCCATGCACTTCGGAAAGATAATTAGTATAATGTAATGATAATGCTGAAAAAATTAAATTCTCAATTCCTATATGTTATCTAAAACCAATTTTAAGTCACAAAATCAGCAATCTGTTATACTGTTATTGTATACAACGTAAATAACCTTTCAATAAGAAATACACACAGAGTAATACACTTTTATTAGACTTTATTTACAAATTAGAAATATATACTCTTGAAGATCTTACATATCATTAATTTATACTGTTTTACAACAATTAAGTACATAAAAATCGCATACCTCATACTAATTAATTTTTGTATTATTGATAACATATCCGTAAAGAAGAATTGTTTTCTTAAAATCAAAATATGATAATACTCACAAGGTTCTTTCTTGGAAAATGCATAGTTGAATATTCCTAACTTATCTGAAAAATAATTATAGGTAGGTATGCTTTAAATTCAATTGAATTACAATTATTTTAGTTGAATTGTACTCGGGTTAAAAAAACAGGTAATGGTAAAACTATAAGTAAACTCAAGTAAAAACTAGTTAATGAACAAACTGCTCTGTTATTCAAAAAAATGTTTCGGCAAAACATTAGTTTTCTTTCCCGCTAACAGATTTAGAACTGACGATGATTTTAGTCAGTACTTGGTTAAAAACATTTCTTTTTATATGATATAGTATTATATAGCTGTCCCTATGAACTTCGTTGCCTATACAGGCCGTACAAAATGTATTTGTATTAAATTAAGTTTTTTTGAGATGCATATGAATTGCCGCGGCATTTTGTATAGAACAACAAAGAAAAATATTTTTGAATATTCGCCTGGTCAATGAATACCGTCAAATTAACACATCGGTTCGTTTTCCTCAGTATTGATTAACAAATATTATAACTCACAATCCTTTATAGCCTCACTCAAAAATAATTTCACATTCTAATGGTAAAAGAAATTTCAAAATCTGTGCAATAACTTCAACGATTACTTCCTACAAACAAACTCACAAACTTGCCGCTTTATAGTAGTATAGTATACATAGACAGATAAAGGTTATAATTATGTCAATACATACATTTTGTTGTAGTAATGTATTAATTCACATTGAAAAGTAACTGTACAATTTGTATTTATATATAATTAAAAGAGAAGACCGCATTGGATAAAACACCAATGAACACTGTTATTTTTTATATTTTTATAATTTCAGTACATTTTTAAGTTAAGTCTTGGTTCATTTATAATTTTATTTCTAAATAAAACAAGTTTACACAGCGACAAAAATCATTTATTATTTATAGTGCTAACTTTACATGGTAAATATGGTATTAATTTGAAATTAAATTATTAATGTAAACCCTAATGATTTGAAACCTGATTAGATTTAGAGTATGGCAATATAAACTAAATGGCATTTATATACCAATATAATGCTATTAAATACGGCGCGACGTTCATAAGTAACATTAATAATACACTTATTAATTTATGTTTTCATCATGTTTTATCCTTCAACGAATGCTGCAGTTTGACCATCACTCGTTTTTAATCAAAGTACAATTCAATTAGTTAATATAAGTAATAAACAAAAAGTGTAAAAAAATATAAAAGAAAATTCAATAGAATTTATGAAATTAAAACGACACTTTTTAAACCACATACCTAATATTCTTACATATTATATAAATATATAGATCGAGTTTTTAATTAGAATTAACTACTTACAAACATATCCTCTTTCTTTTAGTTCATCTATAAAGACAATATATATTAAATATATTTAAAAGTACAATTAATATACGAAATAAAGATTGACATGAACTTATTAGGACAGCAGATAAAAAAAATGATTTAAAATCAAATTTCGTAATTTTCGTAATGAGAGTATTTGAATCATATTATATATATATAATATATTATGTCTGTAACTTTTAGTTTTCTAATTCAGCTGATATGTATAATATAATTAAGAGATAAACGATGGTTCTCACTAGCACAAAAGTTTCAGAGCGTTTTAATAAAATAATATTTAAACTAGAAAGAAAATATAGGAAAAGATTTTGTGGATTTTTTTTCTAACGCCTATCATCTGTATTTTGTAAGTTTATTATTAATAATAATGTCAGGTTATTTAGTATAGTACGAGGGTAACTAAAATCTTTGGTTGGATTAAAAAAAAGTCTATATAATATTAAGTTGAAAAAACGTCGATGTGAATAGAATGTAGACAATAAAAAAGCAACTAAAAATGTAAAAGTATTTCGACGATCGTCTAATTTGTGTTAAAAAAATTTAACGCCTATATGGTTCTGTGGGCTAGTTTAGTTAGATAACTCTATGCTTAACCTGCGATAAAATGATAATAAAACATAACCATAATATGAGCACTATTTAATCATTATAATTAGTATTTTTAAACATAACATTCACAACGAGTTGCCTTCATAAGCTCTCATAAATTTGTACTATTATTACAAATATAACTATTGTGATTAATTGATAATTTAATAACAATATAAGAAGAGCAAAATAATTTTTACCCATTAGCATGAAAATGAAATAAAACACTTTTTGATAGAAAAATTAAAAAGATATTTGTCTTGAAATCCTAATCATATTATACATTTTAACTAGGAAAGTAGCAACTTACTTTACATGCTATCTAAATATCCAATCAAACAGCTAATACAATGATACGTTTCATACGATCTTTCACTTTAATATTGGATTCACATTACACATATCAACCAAATCAATTTATACAGAATACATTGAACATTATTAATTTCATAAAATGAAATAAAACAAATTAAATATACCTAACAATGTTTTATTAAATGTCAATTGATTTATTAATTATTTTTATTATATGAACATTGCAATTGACAGATTATTTATTGGAACAAGATAACATATTATGATATACTAACTGGATTTATCAAATTCATAGTTTCTATTTGTGCATAGAATTAAATTAAAATGAAGATAATTGTAAGATATATAAATGTTGATTATATTTTATAATATAATAAGGAGTAAGGACTTCAGTTTCCCAGTACAATAATAGATTATATAATATACTATAATATAATTTATATAGATAATATTAACAATTATTATTTATTAGATATAATCAAAAAGGATTAATTATTACTATAAAGCATATTATTATAGATATATTTATATAATTACATCTTACCAACACACTCTATAAAATTACAAAAAAATATTATGGTAATTATTATTATTTTTTAATTGATTATATGACCAAAGATGAAATGTGCTTTAAGCTCACATTATTTTAATAATTCTAGCAAATATTTGTCTTACACTAAAATCAAATACTATTATTTATACAAAGTTAATAAATCTTCAGCATTCACCATCATTTTAACAAAATTATAAAATTAATTGTTATCAATGATACACTATCAATTAATGAAATTATTAAATTCATAACTTATAATATATACAAGAAATATTGTAAAAGTGATTTAAGGTGTAGTTATGATAATTAATATAAATTCTAAAATGAATGTTTAACATACTAAAAACTCTAAAGAAATAAAAGTAAACTTCAAATTACACTTAATGTAAATCAGCTCTATACTATCAAATTGAGTTTAGTATAAAAATATTATAATTTATTATTAAAATATTCAGCAATAAAATATTACAATCGTTTTCAATTGAAAATATTATGAGCAAATCCTCAAAGTAAAATATATATTTTAATAAATAATTAATATATTTTAGACTTGCGTTTTTCAACTGTAACAGTTGTTCCTTCTTTTATGCCTCCAACTTTAGCTACAAAGAGAATTTATCAATGTTAGTCATTTATATTTATTAAAAAGTATATAGTTTATATTGATGTGTCAAAAAATAATATTTAAAATTTAAATATTAACAAAGTCTGCACATAACTATAATGCTATTGTAGAATACCTATTAAAACATGACATTTTTTTTCTGGATTTAAATGATTTTGGTTTATTATTTTAGTCTCATTTTAGGTTATCCAACCATACTGTCTATACTATTAATGCATTTTTTATACAAATGTATTGGAAAATATTTACTGCAGTGCAGTAGAACTCTGTTACAATTCGTGAAAAACTATCGACTCTTGTTAACTGCCTGGATTTTCAGAGATCATTAGCACATTCGTCATGTCCTGTGGATAGACTTGTAAGTATATTATAAATTATAATATGTATTCAAATATTTTTTTTTTTGTATTTTAAATACTCTTTATACGTTTATTCTATTTACAGAATGCATAATACAATTATTACGTTTTGACGTTATATTTAAATAACCATCATATTTTTGTATTACTTTATTAAATACATATTCTAAATACATTTTAAAAGTACTTTAGACTATGCTCTCTTTAGATTCGTGTAACATATCTAGGACAGCTCTAAAACGACCCAAAGCTGAATACTTTTAGTGGTAACCATAAGGACTGCAACTGACTTAATAAACCTAATATAAGTAGTTGCTAACCGATAAGGAAAATTTTTAATGTGACTTGCACATAGTTGAATCAATAACCACTTGAAAACAAGAAAATTCCATTCACAAGACTGCTATATATTGCACAACTCAAGTTCTGGAGATTGTGTGATGTCAAGAGTGGGGGTAGTTAGAATATGGCAGAGAGAAGAAAGCTTCCCCTTATTGTGGTGATCAACACGTACAAATATTTCTCATTATAAAACATATTATTATTACTATTTATTATATCTAGTACCTGCATTTGATTCACACCACGTTTCCGCATTGTTTATTTTAGCTAAAACGATATAGATATTAATATATTGCTCCGTTAAATCAATATACTATAATTTTAATATTAAATTCTTATACAATTATTTAATTTCACAAACTAATCCAAGTTTTATATTAGTTCATCAACTAATATATTTAATTTAGTGTAGTCTTTCACATATGTTTAGAGATTAATATTATAATAGTATACCATGTAACGTCACACACTATTAGAAATCACATTAAATGTTGATGTTTAAATGATAAAATAAACTGAATAAAATATATTTAAAACTGTATTATTGTAAATTCATTAATTGTATTTGGCGGTCATCATTCAAATCTGTATATTTTTAATCGTTAATTTCACATAGTTTCAAAAAATTAAAAAAAAGTTTATTTTGGATAAAACCATATTTTCGTTTGAAACTTCTCACCAGATAACCATATTTAATCAAAATTACGAATACAACATACATTTTATTCATTTAATAAAAAATTTAAAACGTTAGAATATACATTTACTACAATTTACAATTTATTACAAAGTATTATCTATTATAAATACATTATTTTAAGATACATATTGATTTATTTTTAATGGTGTAGAATGTGCGTTTATGAATGGTAAGTGTACAGTTTTTAACGACATTCGTTTGATTAGTATAACCCTAAGATGACTGCTGCAATATTGAAATATGGTCTCACAGGACGCAGATTAACATCGTATTAGTTTATTGCCTCTGACAGCAACATTTTCAGGAATAATTTAAATCATATAATATATTTTATGATGTTCACTTTTCCTTTTTTCACTATTTTACCGAAAAATAAATATACTATTAAATTAATTATTACAATTCTTATACCCATAATATAAATATCATACACGCCATTGTATATTCAATTTTTATGGTTCTATTGTTAAAACTTTAATTAAATCAACAATAACATTTTCTATTAAGTATGATTAATTTCAAAAAAAATAAAATGTTGCTTATATTAATTTCACAAGATTTGTATACTCCTAGGGTCAATTGAAAAATAGACACTATTATATGATGTTACTATTACGAAATATGAGTTTTGTGTGGTTAATTATAAAATTAATATATACATAATAAAAAATATATTTTAAAATCCATTAAAATGTATTTCTGGTATTTTTATGGATTGATTTTTATTTCTTTAATGGATACATACTTTGTTTCATTTTAAAAATGATTGAATGCGTGTAAAGTTGATTAATAGCACCTAAAAAAAATATATTTTATAGATAAATCTCCATGTATAAGATTAATAGATATAATTAGTAGCTAAATAAATGGATGTTGATATAGATATCCAAAGTTAGTATCAATATATATATACATGGTTTTATAAAAAATGATTGATTTGTCCCGTGAAGAATCATACTTTAAAATCACTGAAATCTTATCACCACCAAAAATAGTCATATTAAATACATTAACTGAACCATTAGATGAAAGCAGAGAAATTGACTAAATCAGAGGAATGTCAAGAAATTCAAATCAATTTACAAAGGTAATAGAGTTACAGAAGAGGTCAATCTATAAATTATCCAATAGAATTTGTAAATTCATCGGAGCCTGCTGGAATGTCACCGCACATATTAACGTTAAAAGTTGGCTCCCCTAAACTGCTTCTTCAGAATCTAAACATGCCAAAGTTGTAGAACGAAATCATTCAAACCAATTGATGTCGAATATAATTAAAACAAGACAAATAATTATTAACAGCAAACAGGAGAATATATTTTAATGATTCTGTGTGATTCAAATTTCCAACTAATCCCACTAATTTCCCTGTTACTTTGAAGTGATTACAGTTCCTACTTTCCTAGTGTGGCTTGTATTCGCAATGGAAATAATAAGAGCAGTATGTCACTAGCAAGTCACTATGTCTTAACCATTAAGAACTAACGGATTAGATTTAGAAAATTCTTGTTTTTCGTACAGTCAACAATATATCACTTCTCTAAAGTATTAATTCCAAAAACTCTATACTATATTTATACACCGAATATGTAAACGAGGATAATTAGTTATAATCAGAGTTAGGATATTGAAAAATTTCAAAAAATGAACTTAAAACGTTATCTAAAAATCTAATTAAATAAGTGAAAAAACTGTATTTATAAACAATAATTTTTATTAGAGATATGGGTGTGATAATAAGGTTAGGTTATTTAAAATATGAATTATAATATTAATAAACAATATATACATTTATTCCAAATAATTTATAAATATAATACTCGATAAGCCTGTATAAATGGTATATGTCAGAAGAGCACTTGTTTAATCAATGTATATAACACTCAAGCAGCAAATCTTATCGGTACGCGATAAATTTAATCACAACAGAAACCCCACAATAATAATATTAAGGTTATTTTTTTAAATATTGTACAAATTTTATTTAAAATCTAAAATTTGAGAAAAATGCCCCACTTTGTACAAAAACTATAAAAAATCACGTTAAAAACAAAAAAAATGCAAAATAAAATTAGAACAATCTAAATTAATGGAGCGTGAAACAAATTTTTAGCTATATTTTAACCATTGTATAGAATCATAGGAAAAAAATGCAAAAGTCATCTGCATCTTAACTCTAGTAATAATATATTAAAATAAAAAAAAAGAACAATTTTTCAAGTTTTATCTACTGTTTAATGGGTGTTAGAACTTAGAAGTATACATATTCATTTAGTAGTCCACCAGTAACAAAATGATTAAGAATAGCTTTCTAGATGGCCATAGATTGTCCCTTCTCGATACCATTTTTCTTATACAATGGCTTATTATTCAAATCATATTTGTCGAATATGATTTACACTAGTCTTATTACACAATGGTGAATACATTTTTTATTCGTCTAAAATATTATTAATAGATTCATTTTAATGCCTCATCATGTTTTTCGTGAATCGTGACACCGTGGAAATCACACTATCATCATACATAAACTTATAAAACTTACATTCTTTTATTGAATCTGAATAATCTTATTTCGGAGTATCTAAAAAATAAATGAGTTAATTTATTAACTTATATCAATGTACAGACATTATTAATCTACGGTTTGAATAATGATTTTATAACTTATATGCTAGTATGATTATTATATTTCAAATGTTTATAAATCACTCATCGATAAGGGTTAAAAATTGTAATATACCAACCAGGTATTAAACATAAATATGTATATTAAGACTATATCTCCAGGACCCAAATTATAATTTCCATAATTTATTTCTAAACACTGCTGATCAAAAAAGAGATCAGAATTATTTCCTTAGAAGTATTCATATAATATAAGTTCCAATTTGATTTTAAAATTAAATCTACTAGAGAACCTTAATGTGACCTAGATACAGCTTCTACAGCTTCCCTTGCCCTAAAATATATTTTCTCCTATTGGTATTAATGTGCCTTAGTTACTCTACTTAAAATGAATGTGAATTTTGAAGATGAAAGTTACAATACTCTAATAAAGTTGAAGGTAGATCCATTATTTATAAAATATCAATAATAAACATGAAGAAAACATTTAAGGAAATAGGTTGATCAGTTTGAGCATTTTTTTTTATACATTACTTTATTAATTTATTATCAGCACAATGTAACATTTAGGTTGAGGGGGGGGGTACAATTTGTCCCAAAATTGCCCCTTAAATTATATAGTATCCCATGCCATTTTTACCAGTCCGTTTACCTAGTTTAGAGTGTATAACATGTTGATAGTGTATGACTATCCAGAGTAGACGTTTAACGTTACATGCCTGCCATAAAAAAAAAAGTAGCATGACCGAGAAGACAATTGATCAATATAATTGTATAACGGTAAATAAATATTTTATGATTAAACATAGTACGCTAGTTACATTTAAAATTAAATATATATATCATTCCTATATTGTTCCTAGTCGGTACAAAAATAGAATACAAACTTACGATTTGTTGTGTATAATTTGTCATCTAGAAAAAAATATAGGATGTGTTGTGTCAATTAAAATAATAGGTATAAAGAATTATTAACCAACAGAATAAATAATGATCATAATCAATAAAGAAAATAATTAAATTCGCGGTTAAAAGCTGTTGTTACGAGGTCTTATAATCTATATTATATAACAGGGGTGGCCAACTTGCAGCTCGCGAGACGCATGAGGCTCACGTCATCATCATATGCGGCTCGCTTCTAATTTATAAAATTAAAATTTACTTATTATAATATGTATAACAATAATAATATAATATAATATAAAAAAAAACGGGACAGTTGTCTACCCCCCATCAAAAAATTATTATTGTTATTTAACCCTTTTGAGTTTATTAACCTTACCTAAATTATAAAAGTGTTCGAATGTTTAAGAATATTTATTTTTTATTACCATTAATCAACACAATGTTGCATTTCAAAACTAATACAATTTTTTTAAACAATTAGGAAAATTTTCTTTTTATTATTAAACACTATTGTGAATTTAATTGTTCATTAGCATCGGTCCTTGATTCTTATTTTACGAAAACTGTTATCTGTTATTTGTAAATTTGGTTATAAAACTATTTTAGATTTGTTTCATAAATTGATTTATTTTAAAAATACAATGTAATAATATATAAAAACGGGAGTAAAACGAGACCATCTACTAAAAATGAAATAAAAAGCGTCCCGTTCGAAGTTTGTCGGGACAACGGGATATGGTGATCAAAAAATAAATAATAATCATAATCAATAAAGAAAACAATTAAAACCCAGGATGAAAGCTGTTGTTACGAATATTATACTCTACAGAATATAATATACAAATACTGCAATGTTTACAATGTAATACATAATATGGGTTCGACGATATTAAATAAGCCTCTTCTCCATTTAGAACAAGCACCTTCACGCTAGTCTATATCAGAATTTTATTTTTTGAACTAAATAATTTTTAATCAAATAGACTTTTTATTCCAATTAAAAAATAAAGTTATGCTTATAGTTAAACCACTACTCATCTAGTAATTTGTTACTAGAACAAATGTATTTAAAGATTCAACAGTAAATCAAAATCAATTAAAATAAATTTCATAGTGAACTAAATACAATAAAGAAAACCAATAAGACGTATTATAATATTACAATTTTATATTCCATTCAAATGCTAAACGTTAAGCCATAAAATAGGTATGTTATTTATTTTAAACATGATAAATATATTATCTACAATAAACAGAAAGAAATATTCTTATTATTAAAAATTATCATACTTACATTTATCTAAAGAAAATTTTTCATAAGAATCTTTCTTATTTGGAAAATTATAGACTTAAATATAAACAAGAAAAGAAAAAAAAATACAATTATAATTTATAAAAATATGTTTTTTTAAATAATATTTAGAAGAAATATACATATAATTTTAACAAATAATTTTTAAAAAATTCCAATTTTTTATATATATCTCAGTTTAAAACAATTCAAAATTTTGACAATCAAGTTAATCTAATCGATAGTACCACAATATTATAAATGCACATTGCAGTTTTTATGATTTAATTAATGTTAACGAATATTCAATACTTACCAAGATTAGAAAATAAATTAATAACATTTAGTAATCCATTATCTTCAGCTAAACCCAAAAGTCGTTGAAAATTAAAATTGATATTGTATGGATTAGTTTTCAATACATTGAAAAAATGTAATTATTTCTTTATTTTACAGTTTGTAATAATATTTATAATATTATTATTTATTGTATTTTATTTGTTTTGTAAATAGTCAGTAAACACAACAATACATTTAAAAGTCGTAACATGAGATATGATGTGTCATTGATCATTAATAAGCAATAGAAAAACAATCGTAAATGTCATTATGTTATACAGACGATTTTACTATGACTATGTACAATGATAAATCAAATTATATTGAACTTGTATCTAGAAAATGATCTTCATACTACTTACAAAAGAAACCTGCATTTGCTAAATCGTCTGTAAATAAATTTTTAAATTAAAATCAGTATTGAGTGTTAGGTATGATGATTTTAATTTCGGGAATAGTATTAATTATGACCAGTTAAGACCTTTTATGCACAAACATATTCTACAAAATATTTTTATTGAAATTAAATATGTAGTTTATATAAAACTGTAGTACGCGAAAGACTTCATGGTGGTACGCGGAGGGCCGTTTTTGGATAATAAACTCATTCAATTATTTAATTCATATGTTATTTTAAAAAACTAATAAATAAAAAATAATTATACTGCAGTTGTAGTATCTTACAGATTTATTATTTAAAATAAATGTATTTAACTAAACAATTTGGAATTTGGATCGTTCTATTTTTAATCATTAGTGGTACGCGACTGATTGATAATATACTTAAGTGGTACGTAAAAAAAAAGTTTTAGAACCGCTGGCTTATATAAATATGAAGACTTGCTTGGACAATCTGAAATAAAAACAGTTAGTTAATGAGCGATTTTATAACGATTATAAGGTATATACATTTTGCATATTTTAATGTTCCCAGAAGTTTCTCGTGAGAAACTAGTTTGCCACAATTACGAATATTTGATGACTAATATTAATTGTTCAACAATATAATAAAAATTATAAAATTACCGGCACTAGCATCATTAAAAATCATAATAAATGTAATGATTATTATCATTAATTTAATTGCAAAAGAATTCATATCCATTATTAATGTAACACAAAAAAGGTTAAAATGAATTCCAATGAACGAATAAGAGAACATTAGGAGTTGTATAAGTTTGGCATGTATTATTGTAACGTTAATAATTGTCATATCAAATATTTACAGTTGTTCTTTCTTTTGACGCTTAAAATTGTGTATTAGAACACATATTGTACATCTGTAGTAGTATACGCATTATGTAAAGATTAATCGAGAACACTCAATAGAGTAGAGTTCTACATTTTTAATTCTGTTTTTTAGTTGGTTCTTATAAAAAAAATATACACATTTTTATAGCTTGTGCATTTTTTTAAACTTAATAAGACATGTGCAATACACATTGTGCATGCGCATTA
Source organism: Rhopalosiphum padi (assembly GCF_020882245.1). NCBI lineage: Eukaryota > Metazoa > Arthropoda > Insecta > Hemiptera > Aphididae > Rhopalosiphum > Rhopalosiphum padi. The sequence goes on from NC_083598.1 coordinate 37,924,742, forward strand.
CAACTTTTTTCTTGAACGGAAACCACCTATTTTAATCACTTATTATTTTTACCTGTTTTTTTTAATGAATTTGGGTAGTTTTACCTACTCTATAAATCTAAAATTGACCGAGTTACAGAAATTCAATAAAAGGAACTACAAAATGTGAACGATTTTAAATTGTTTGACTATAACTACTTAAAATATAATTATTTTAGGATTGTTTAGGCTTGCCATTTTCATCCCTATTTATTAAGGTGATATTTAAACGTTATTGTATGTTCATTTTAATTTGTGTATAAATAATAACTTATAATTCAGAAGTATTTTTGTTAAGTATTTGCTTATTTACGTTTTTTCTGCTATAAGTTATAATTCATAAATAAATTAAAGTGAAAATTATACAGTGGTTAAAATTAAAAAAAACGTTGAAATTCCATCTTAAATATAAGGGGTGAAAATGGCGAGCATAAATAATCCTAGTATAATTATTTTCAGGTTTGGAAAATCACGCGCATTTGTAGTTTTTTTGTTGAGTTTCTGTAACTATGTCAATTTTGCACTTAGAAAGTTGGAAAAACTACCAAAATTCATTAAAAATATAAGCAAAAAATAATAATTGATTGAAATAGGTAGTTGAAATTTAAGAAGATAAAGTTTTACGTCGACTGCGCATGCACACGTCAAATGAAGTTAGGTATTCAATCATAAAAATGTGTATTTGTATGTCAAAAAAACGATCTAAAAAACAGATATCAAACTACATAGTATGCACTAGTTATTGAAAATCTGTTCAATAACAAAACATAAACCAGTGTAATATTAACAACTGAGTAAATACTAAATAAACTGAGTATTATGAGGAACAATATAGATACGTATTTTATACGTCATTGTGAATACAATATTTTTGTTTAAAAAAACATCCACACGAATAAATAAATAAATAACTATATATGTATATATGAAACAAACTAGCAATACATAATATACCAAACGTATCAAATGTTTTGTAAATTGTTTTTCGTAATAACTTTAGAATATTTTTTTTATAAAAATAATAAATATTATTATCTTTTGGAAAGTATTCCACCTAAAATCGATATAATATATAGTTATATTATAACTGATAAAATAATTTTAAAAAATAATGCTTGTTAAAAAACCAAATAACCAGAATTTTCAACTAATTTAGCATTTCAATCATTTCATTACTAGATTATATACTATTTCATATTCCGTATAGTGCTTCAGTACACCATATTGTGTTCTATTTCACAATTTTAGACCTAAGAAACAACAACTGTAATTATTTGATTTGTTAACTAGCATTATTTATTATGTTATTTATCAAATAGTTATCGATTTTAGATATTATATTTAAATATTTTACACAAGATGATAATCTTTAATATTTTCGTAAAAAAAATTAATTTAACGATATTATATTTTACAAAAAACATTAAGTAACTTTGACATGTATTATTTATTAGTTATTTATAGTTTGTTTCATATTATAGTTATGCATCCAAATCAAATTATTCATGAGAATGTTTTTAAACAAAAATATTGTATTCACAAACGTACATTGACATAATAAATACGTATCTATATTGTATCTCGTAATATTCAGTATATTTAGTATTTACTCAGTTGTTAACATTACACTGGTTTATGGTTTTTTTTATTGAATCGATTTACAATAACTAAAATTTAAAAAATTCTTGTTTAGAACTTGTGTCGAACATGCAGTTCATAACTATAGTCTATGGTTAATATTTTTAGGCCGGTTAAGTCGCTGAACGAGCCACTAGGCCGAATAATATCTATGTACACATCTATGTCTCTATGTACAAAATAATACCACAGATTACTTGAAATGTTAACTTAATCTATGATAGTGTGGTGGGCCACCTAAGACTCTGCGCACGGACGCAGTGCGCTATCAGGTTGTTTGCCTCAACTGACTCGGGTAGACACGACTTCGTCCGCCTCAACCCAGTCGCGCCCTGGCAGACGTCGACATAATATATAACTAGAACACCAGACCAACATTCTCACGGACGCCTTATTCGTTTAATAAATTAGACTAAAGATTAAAAAATATTTTCTTACGGAGCAGTCATCCTGTCCATCAGGAAGAATCCCGAATTCCCGTTGGGCCAATCCACCCCCGCGAATACTATCTTTATAATCCTGCTTCTCCGATGTAGACACATATATATTTAAATAATTATTCCGTAAGGTTTGAATTTATTACCAAACTATGAAAAATTACAGTCACTTTGGGCGGCCAACTTCATGGAGCCAGTAAAACCTGTGTTCTAAAGTCACTCTCTTTGTTTGTATATTTTACAATTCACAGCTAAATCAAAAAATAAAAAAATAAAATAAAAAATATATATATATATACATAAATAACTTATCCACTGGCTGGTGGTTTTACTCAAAACATGCTTCATTAACAAAATCTAGCAAAGCCGTCCCGCTAAAAGTACACAATAAATGAATGCGAAAAAATAGCAATATCCATTGTTAGATGATATATATTCTCGAATTAAATTCAATCTTACTAATGCAGTCGAAATATAAACACGACTCTATTGTACATTTGTTATTGATAGAATCTTTTCATTGAATAGGTACTCTGATACAAGGCTGAGAACCAAAATTTAAAATACAGGTATTTGAACACGAATATTTTAAAATTATGGAAACCGGAATATTTCCGTAATCATTTTTCATTTTATTATAAATCTTAACCAAAAATGGTACCAATATTTTTGTTTGTAGTTAATTTTTCGATTCCGATTTTATTTAGCTATTTTTTATATTTTGGTAATGATAATTGATTCAATCAATTCGGTCGATGTTTTAAAGTATACGTCATGAAATTATTATTTTCTATTTCTATATTATATGATCATAACAGTTCCGGAATACAATACAATTTTAGCAGTTACTAAAATAAAAATGTATAAATAATAAATAATGTTAATCGCTTTTCAGTTGGTCTAAACACTCTAAACACATTGTCATGATATACATTAATATTATATATATATTGTATATAAATGTTTTATTAGGCAATCATATGAATACATAATATGTATAATACGTATCATCAATACGTTCCCGTAGTCCCGTATAATTTTATATAAGATTGTGACAACAATAATGATTAATATACCTATTATTTTACTATAACTTATAAGTTATAAGCCTATTAATCTAAATGTTATTTATTCATAAATATTAAATACACACGTTAAATAGTGTGTTCACGCTAAGAGGTACTACTAAATATTTCAGTTGAACGATCTTATAATAAATTGGGTTTTTTGGGGAATAAAAGGGAGTACCGATTTTATAAATTTTATACAGGGAGTACAATGAGTACATATTTCAGACAAATTTCAATTTTTTTTTTAAATTAAAGAAAAAAAAAATCTAACCTATCGATTAAAAATTGTACTAGATGAGAATACTGAAAAAAATAAAAATAAATTTCCTTCGTACTCTTTGAAATAGCATATTATGCTAACACGTTCAAATGAGTTTAAAATATTATTTAAATCGAACTTCTAGGAACGTCTTACCGTCACACACTGTAAGGCGATGATTATATCCAAATTTAATTTAGCCATACCGTCAGTTTATAATGAGGTACAATGATATACGTTTATTATTTAAGTATCGTACCTATATTATTGCGTGTTTAACTGTTAAGTATTCACTGTCTATGATTATTTGTATATAATATTATATTTTATTTTACGGATTTATAATGGTTACCTGAAGTAGTTAACGTGAATAAAAATATATTTCAAATATTTAAATTCTTAACGATTTTCAGTCGCTTGCACAATTCACATATTATACTTTACCCTTATTTTTTAATTATAACGTCTATACAATTATTTGCATAACTCATTGTTAAGGTACAAATGTACAATTATTTGAATTATCTCACATTACACATTGAACTTATATGTTGTCGGATTAGTCCTGCAGGAAGATACGTGTATTTAACGACCAGTGATGAAACATGTATCGTTTTGTATTATGTATTCACTGTTTTTTATTTTTTGTACGTAATATTATATTTTATTTTATGGGTTTACAATGGTTACCATTAGTAGTTTACACGAGTTGAAATATATTTCAAACCAAGCAGAGTGTATGATGAATTTATCTCTGAAAATTTTGCAATCGCTTTGGACAAATATAAATTCAGTGACCGGTATGAGGTACATTTTCTAATTATTATTACAAAATATATAAAATATATTGTTTGGGTAACAATGTTAATAAACTTATTATAAACCGATAATTAACTCGAAGCGGTCAAAATATTATGTCACAGTAAAATACTTCCGAAAAATTTTTTTTTTTAATATGCATCGATATTCTGAGGTTTTTACATCGAAGTTATTAAAATATCTATTAAATATCCACATACCCAAGAAATCATCCACTATTGGGAGACGTCCGTTAAAGGATGTTTTACTGTATATAATGCAATTTATATATAATTTAAAGGAGTATGGTGTTGATATTTTTTGAAATTTTATTTCTAAATTCACATTTGTAAACTTCTTTTATCTCTTATTCTCATTGTATTTTTCAATTACAAAATAGTAACAATAAAGTTTATCAGTTGATCTCAATAAGTCTGAAAATTTTTTTTTTTACTGTCATTCAACCGGTTTAAATCACCGTTTACAATATTTTATAAACATTTTCAATCATATTGAAATCTAACGCCAATGACTTGCAGTAGTTTAAATAAAAAACCATTTGATTTTGCATAAGTTCATAAATACTGTATTTATTTATATTATTAGATCAGCTTATCTTAGATTATATAGGTAAGTTATTTAAATTATTTATAATTACATGATAATAGTGTATTTAAATTTACTATGGAAGAAAAATTCCAGTATAAAAATACATTTATTAACAATGTTAATAACAAACTTTTTTTTTTTAAATAATCTTATTTTATAACTCGTCTATAAAGGACTTTAAGATCGTAGTAACTTTTTTTTTAAGTTATTTATGTATATTCCTTATTATTTTATAAATCCATATTCTAGTTAATAGTTAATACTTATAATTCTCGCAAAACTCAGTTATAGTAGATAATACATCTAAAAACAAAAAACCAAAAATTACGCTAAACAATAATTATTAACGTAAGTACTGTGGAAATACGTATTTAAATGTATACACTTAAAATAAATTAGATGAACAATTAATATTAATCCTAATAAAATGGATATGAATTGCATACATGATATTATTATTAACAACTATATGACTATTGTCTTAATTATTGATACACTTAGACCTATTGTACTGAGCCTGTTATAAACTATCATGTTTTAGTTATACCTAATTATGAATATAATTAAAAAGAATGAAATACATAGAATGTTATCGTAGAATACTTAAAAGTTTAAATATATGTAAATATAGTTAATAATGTATTCACGAGGTTTATTTGATAACATTTCTAGAAAAGAATTTTAAGAAATTTTCTACGTAGTCAAATATTTTCCTATAATTATATTTATTATTCATAATAATATTTATATATATATATTATTATATATACCTTGATTTATACTTTTTTCAATTAGACTATTACAGAAGTCTTGTACTGTTTCTGAATATGAAAAAAAAAATTGTTTAGTTAGTATATTGATTAAGTGGTGTATATTTCATTGTAATATATACTATATACTATATACTAGCTGTTCCCATGAACTTCGTCGCCCATACAAAAAGGCAGTGGCTGTTTGGGAGAAGGTAATCATTTTGACCAAAAATATAATAATCGTTTGGGCGGCTGTATGCAAACTGCGACAAAACCGATAAGATACATTATACAAAATGCAACAATTTAATTTATATGTATAAATATATAATACATATAGATACTATGTACACACCGATACGATAACATATATAGGTATATAAATTCATCATATATACCTATGTGTTATTATGTATATATGTAATTTAATTAATATGTTATGTTGAAGACAAATTTGTAATGAAAATCCAAATTTTATTTTAAGCTTTAACGCAATATACTAAATATCGGCACCTTCAAAAGTACAAGATTATCACAAGTTAGGTTAGTACGTGCTGTGTCATGTAAATATGTAATATTTTATTTAAAATGAAACTTACACAAATGTTAACAAAAACGGCAAACAATTATTGATGCTAAACAATTTTAAATTTAAATTTAAATATAGTTCCAAAATAAGCGGTTATTCGACATGGATTTGCTCAAAGAAAACATGCAGAGCTAAATTGGTCTTAAACAACGAAAATATTATTCTATAAATAAAAAATCATTTTTTGGTATATAATCTATAGCTATAGATACCAATATCATAACATACATATTTAATTAAATGATTAACGTACACCTATGTGTTATCGTATCAGTTATATACATATAGTATCTATGTATAAAATAAATTTTCACAGTTTGTATGTTAATTTTTTTTTTTGGCACAGTTTACATATCGACTTTTAGAAAAAGGTGTAATTTTGTCGCAGTTTACCATCTCCCGTTTGGGCGAGTAAAATTATTTTTACCTATATGAGAGGTAAAAACCGATGACAGAAACGGATGATATTATTGCTAATCATTACTATTCACTATTATCGACAATTTAAATAATTAATTGTTGAATGTATGAGCATTTTCATACAAAGCCAATAGATTACTTTAAAATGTACTAATTATATTATATGTAATTTTATTTATAACTTTTTGACTGTAGATTACTACCTATATAATATTATGAATATCTAAACCAGTATTTTTTTTTTTAATAGGACTTTTTATTAATTATTTATATTTTGTTTAATTAATTGCTTGAGTGTATATTATAAGCATTTTCATAGCACACAAGCGGTATTTTTAGTTGAATAAACCCTACGCCCAAACAGACTATATTCTAGATCATGTCGCCCAAACAGTCTACGTCCGTACAAAATGCACCCGTGTTAAGTTGATTGCCTATTATGTTAGCAATGCTAACATTTAGCGTAAGAATAAAAACTATTTTTGGTTTTCTGATTTGATGTATAGATGATATCTCTGACATATCAATTTTACATAACTGTCCCGTCTAGAGTTGCATTTTTTCAATTGATTAACCGATTATGTATATTTCGTTAAAAATAATCTATTATTAGAATAATCGATTAAATAATCGCCCAGCCTTTAAACATAATAAAAAGGTAATATAATTGAGCTATTCGGTGTCTTACAATTCATATCTATACGCCAATAAAATACACACATAAAAATTTTAGTAGCCGTTATAACGCGTGATTATTATTATTATTGATATTATTTTTTTTTTTTTACTGATTTCAACCTTTGTGGTGATCTACCCATTACACCTAGGGGTATGAAAAATAGTTAACACCACTCTCTGAGATCTACTTAATATACACACAAAATTTCATGAAAATAGGCCTAGCCGTTTCGGAGAAGTTTAGTAACAAACATTTTCAATATTGTGACACGAAATGTTTATATATTAGATATATATAACGGATCCTGACATTATAATTACTATTAATAAGACAAAATATTATTTTTTTTTAAATAGTTGTTTCACTATTAAGGTATAATATTGTGTGGTGACGGGTGGGGGTAGTCAATCTATACCAAACAAATAAATACAGTAATAAAATATAATAAAAGCATTATTAAAAAAAAAAATTTTATATTTGTATTTTTAAGTTACAATTCAATTATTTATAAATCTATACATATAAGATCAACAATACAAGGAAAAGATTAAAAACCATTATAATTATTTAATTATCAAATTAGTTAAATTTATAGTTTTTATACCATTCCAACAATTAATTTTTCAATTGTTTGGCATATTATGTTTTCTAATTAAGTAGGTATTGATAAAAATATATTATTGTGCATACTATTTTATAATTTATCTTAATTTATAGCAACACCTAAATATTTGAGTAGCGTATATGGCTATATTCTAACCGCAATACAACTTTCAATTGAAAAACAAGTAAAAACTTACTATCAGGATATTCTGCCTTAATTATACTCGAATGATATGATTTGCTATCCCGGTAACTACTTGTATCTGTAAGCAATTTGATTTTATTAATTAATCATTAATTATCTATAATATTTATATAAAATACAATTTTAATGAATTGAATAAGTTAATTATTAAGACATAAATTAATGAAAAAGATAAAAAAAAACTTGTTTTTAAAATTAACAATTTTTTTAACATTAAATATGTTTTCATATTCAAAAAAAACAATTTTAAGCATAATATTATATACTCGTACATCTAAACATATTAAAAGAATAATTTCAATATAAATATTTCTATATTATATCATATACTGTTTTTATTTGTGTTTTATATTTTTGACTTTAAGGTAAGTGCAAACATAATAAGAGCATTGCTTAGACTATAGTTCTAGGCACAACATTTCTTAGATCTTTATTCATAATTATAGAAATGGCACCAATACAAATTATTATCGATTAAACATAATTTCAAACATAGATTTATATAAATAAATATTAATCTTCTAAAATTATTATTTTAAAACTGATTAGAAAGCTTTAAATTATTTACCGATTTGGCTATTACGACGTTTAAATACAGATTTGAGAATATTGTAATTTTCATTACCAGAGTTATTGTCTAAAAAAAAACATATAATTATTATAAACCAATCCATTTATTACATAAGTTAATTATAGTTTAATATAAAAAAATTAGAAATTGGTCACAAAATGCTTTATTCATTCGACATTCAGTAACCATTTAAGTCAACAATTATTTTCTTCAAAATGTTCAAAATATTGAAATTTTCTTTGATATTTCATAGAAATTAATTAGTTAAAATGTATGCAGAAACAACATTATAAAACCACTAAAATTTCACTATTCTATTAAGTATTTTATCCAAACACACATTGCACTGTTTTTAAGAATTTATTAACTCCATACATTGGCTATAGTTTAAAGGTTAAATATATCTTTATTTTTAATAGCTTTCAACAAGTAATTATTATAGGTCAACAATAATATCTTATGCTTAAGGACACATTCAGTAACGTAACTACCCTCGTCAACGCCCGAGCCAAAATATGTTGCCCTACCTAATATAAATTCGATTCTTCGATCTTTGTCATTAAAACTTTGCCGTGACCAAATTTATGTTTTTTTTTTCATGAGATTAACCCAATCACACTTATATTACATTAAATATTTTGTTTCAAATTAAATTAAAATAAATTTAAAATTACACAAAACCAATATTATTTTATTTGTTATTTTGCAACCCAAGGCAACTGTTGCCTCTGTTGCCCCTGCGGTAATTACGCCACTGGACAGATTCTTCAATATGCGTTACAATAAATACAATATTAGTAAAACATAGTATGATTCTTATGATTTCGCCATTTTATTAATATAATTCAAATTTAAAATGCATGAATTTTTTCCATAGTTATCTTTAAAGCAAAATAATTACTATTTATTACGGTTAAACGTCTTTATTAAATAATAATAAATCTATAATGTTTACCATCAAATCCAGCATCTATAAGGATATCTGTTAAGATAATATTATGTATTAAAAATATAATTTAATGATTTAGTTTACGTACTCGTGGAAGGATATTTGGAGGAGAGACTTAAGTATTCGATTGCAAAAAGCTTGCATCTAATGCTTCTATACTCATCATATGTCTTACCACGATACAATATTTTATATTTTTATAGAACTTTTTATCACATTAAAAACCAAACTAAAATTTATTATAAAATATAAAGAAATTTTTTTATGAAATTAAAGCATTATAGTTTTTAGAGTACTGTCTACTATCGTATTGAATCAATTACGTACTGTAATAATACGCGTTATAATATGATCTAAGTCCTAAGAAAAATTTGTATAATAATAAATAAAAAACATGTAAGAAAATTTTCATTTTAAGACTTTAGAATAGAACTGTACTAAAAATCAAAAGTTCAATCCAGTTCATAACTTGAACTAATAAAAATGTCAACAAAATACAAAAAAAAAAAATGTTTGTTCACCAATACACATCATATACTCGTCATAGATCTGTATCAATATTTAAAGTTTCACAAATATTGGCTTTATCAATTATTTTTATATGTGTTTAATGTTTGAATCCAGATAATTTAAAAATCATTTGTTGATTATTGTTATAATAATATTATTCCTCTAAAGTACAAAACTTTAGAAGTTCTTGATTTTAAGACAGATTTAAATAAAATATTTATTCATATTCATATCTACCAGAAACAAATACACAGCATAAAAAAATATATAAATATCTTAATAAAACTTATAGATTTCTTCACTCAAAATTTTATATAGTAATTGAATAAAAATGACAATTTGTTATCACTTTAATTTAAACATTTAAATATGTAGTACTTGTTTTTAACTAATTGGGGGATACACCTTTATAACCCCCTCCCCCACTCTAATGATTTTCTTTAGTATTTTGAAGATACTTAGATACTTAATAAAATAATAATTAATTTAATCAGTTAATTCATACAAAAAAAAAAATTGTTAAGTTTATTTCTTCTAAAATAAAAACATATAATTGCATAATATGTTATATGTGTAATCATACCCAGACATCCTAAATTAAAACAAAAAAAATTAGTATATTAGTATTATAAAAAAATGTTATACGCTAATTATAAATCTAACCTTTTTCAAGTATAAATTAATTAACGTTGACATATTTATTTCTAAATAAATGAAATATTTTGTATTTGAATTTGTTTCTTATAATGTTTGGTTATTGTTCTATCGTGTGATAAATGTAGGCAGGAAAAAAGGTGCTACACACGAGTGCTAAAAGCATACTGACTTTATTGAGTTAAAAATACCGAATGGCCAAACGCGATAATCATATAATAATTACAGATAATTATTATTGTAGATAGCAAGTATAATAGCTATGTAACAGTTATTAATAGCTATATTGGTTTAAATTCAAAAAATATTGTCAATAAAATTACCTACTTTCTATTCAAACATTTCGCAATCCTCTTTAGAAATTAAGGAAGGGAATATTTTATCATAACCAAATTCTGCTAAATTAGTAATTATAATTATAAACAAAATGGTATTACCAAAATTAAATGGTTTAAGTTAAATAATTGAAACCCATTTAATATTTATTTAATATGTGTGCCCATTTTATATATGTATTATAAATATAGTAAATTGGTATTTATTTAACTATTCAAATGAATTTTTATTACTTATTACTTTATTACTTTATTAGTTATTACAATCAGTAACTAGTGGGTGACGGAGGGGGGCGGTCCGTCCCAGGCCTCATACTCACGGGAGCATTTATAGTATTTTTATATTTATTAAAATTAATTAAAATTTATCAAGAACTTAGATCATTACTGAAAAAACAATTTTTTTTTTCTCTCAATATCTAAAATAAATGTATTACCTACCTACTGGATAACTTTGCATACGACCTAGAATAAAAAGGAAGACAGATATTATTTACACAATATAATTTATACTATTTAATATTTCTAAAATTATTTTATTTCATAGGTAATATGTGTTCTATGTTGAAAGTTGTGAGTGTTGTGACAATAACTACTTCTGTAGCATTAAAAGTATTTATACTAAAAACTTAATAAATTTGAATTCTCATCTTTGGGAGGTTTCTGATCAGCGAATATGAATGCAACTGAACCATAATGTTGATTTTATATTGACATAATACAAAAGTATTTACGAGTCAAATCGTGATACATAATATTATATATAATAAATCAAGGTTGGCTAAGTAACATATTTCGTATGTGGGTACTTACCTACTTTATAATCAAATTAACTATTGGCGATTGCGAGTTATGAGCAACAAGGTAACCGCCCACGGTCGACGAGAGTAATCGGAGGGGCTGACTACTCTCGCCGACCGCGGACGGTTACCTCGTTGCTCATAACGCGAAATCGCCAATACTTATACCTACTATACCTATAGTTACAATCCTCAACTACTAAATAACTTAGAACTAAGGCTGGAATTTAAATGTAAACAAGTTAATTTTCAATATGATTAAGTGTTACCATTGGATGGTTGATTTCCTCGTGTGTATCAAGTAGAATATACATATATCACAGATGCTTATTTAAAAAAAAAATTTAAATAAATTGTACTACAATTTTTCATTTTTTATTTTACATATTCTTACATATTTCACAATTATTCTATTTTCATACGTATTTAGATCATTTTAGATTCTGAACGAAGTGAGGAATGTATTGGTTTTATAATGATGTATTTTTTTTTGTCTGTCATCATGTTTTGGAGTTGTAATAGTCTTCGATTTTTGACTTTAGCCAATCTTTGAAAAGAAAAATTCATATATTTGGTATTTTTGGGAGTAAAAAATGTTCAGTAGTTTTCAAAATCATAGAAATAACCCTAAAAAAGTGACGGAAAAAACGGGAAATTTACACGGATAATCAGTTTTTGACAAAATCGATTTTTTATTTTGCTGTAACTAAAAAACTAATCATTGTAAATACTTGAAATTTTCACCAAATGTTTATATTAGCGTTATATATTTACGATTAAATATTCAAATATTTTAACTTTTTTTAAGCTATTTATAGACGATTGAAATTTTCGATTTTTCAAGGTTTTTTTTTTAAACTTTTTCTGCAAATAACTGTAAAAAAAAAATTCTAGCGTCGATGTAGAAAAAATTTTATGAGCGTATATTTGATTTTTTACGAAATTTCGTAAAATAATGATATTTTACAATTTAAATATAGATAATTATATAATTTATCCTACTAATTATCCTAGACTGATAAATCATCTCCGTTCAGAATCATTTTTCGTATACAATGATACCTGTCATTGCATTCAAATTTAACACGTCCATTATAGTGACCTACTCTATATCTATACTATGATTTGCCTAATAAATAACCCCAGAAAAAATAATCCCATATGAAATTTTGTAAGATTTTAAATGATAGTAATTGTATAATATTCAAAACTATAATGTATATTCTAATAAATACGTGTAAGTGTAATATTTTAATTTTTAAGTGAATTATGAGCATTTTCAAATAATTTTTCGGGGACTAAATTTCCGGGGTTATTTTTTCGCAGTACTCTCTACTATACATAAGAGCGATATCCACTTGCCCACCTTTTTGTTATATTATACCTTTATTTGTAGAAATATAAAAATATAATATTTTATCTACTTGAATATAATAGCTTTGTGCAAGTATTATTAATTTTGTGTAATTTGTATTATTGATAATATCCGAAGAGCCAACACTTGTTTTAAAATGTATATTTTATATTATTTCTATATTCTCGGATTACCCAGCCAGGTATCGAGGTGCACACCCATTGAGGACTGATAGCTAGACACTCAATTACCATTTTCGGAATGCATTTATTATTTTTGAATTCAAAAAAAGCATCGGGCAAGCGTCGAGACAAACTTTTACACTGAATGGATAACTGATAACTGATGACCCACAAACATGGTAATCGACTTTATTACATGTTTTAGTGATCGATTTCCAGAAGCCCGTTTACTATTCCCTACTGAATTTCTGAAGAAACGATTTTCACTCAATCACCTCGAAGGCGCCGGAAGCGGCTTCTACACACCAGAATTGAGTTACACTGGCAGCTAGTAATATTCATAAAACAGGTCATTCAAATGAAGTTTTAATAGATAACTATACATTTTCTTCTTTAAACATAACAGATAAGCAGCTACTCCAATAATATTGGAGAGAGATCGAACATAAAATAATCAGCATCCCTAAAGAAATCAGTGATAGTTTCTAATCAATAGTTTTAATAATTATAGTTATAGTAATCTACTGCATTCGAGATATTTAATTAAATATATTTTTAATTGTAATATAAACTATTATAACATATTATATTGACCACTTTTAGCACATATGTTGATTTAATAAATACATGCATTGGTTGTATAAGTACCTACATTTAATTCCAAACCCTACTTATAGCTTATTAGGTATGCAGGTTGGTATACAATTATTGGTATTTAATTATATATACTTACACCAATCGTCCTTTCCTTTAATTCTATTGATCACTAGAACAGATTGAAATTGTTGATATTTAAATAAAATGAAACATTATTTAAGTGTTTAATAAATCTCAGAATATTTTAAGTTAAATGTATTTTCTTAGTAAAAATCACGAGTATTATAGTACGATTAGTTTACACGAACTTTTATATTTATAACATGGAGTCCACTTATATTCTTCTTCTGACGCTTAATAATCTATTTAGTTTCTTAAAGTTTTAGCTTGTGTTCATAAGCTCCTTCCATTTTCTCTTTCCTAAAATATTTTCCTCTATCATTTTTGTATTCCTATTCTCTCAAAAACTAATAATTTCGTTATTATAACAAAGACCTTTACTATGTGTGCACAATTTTCTCAGTAACTATACTAAACAGATTTAATATTTTAATTCCGATTTTTATTAATGGATTAATGGATATAGTAATTTAAAAAGTTGTTTTTAATGTAGGTATAATTGGTGGAAAATGCCGTTAATTATCCTTATCACCATGAGAGGTTTAACCGGCTACTTATGTTATCTTATTGATACCAATTTATCACGTTTATGATCCTTCAGCCAATTTTTTTGTGCTTTATTATTATTATTTTGTTTTTCGATCCTACATATTTTATATTATAAACGTTTATTTTTTTCTTTCTAAATTTTTATCTATGTGTCATCGTTATTAACAGCCTTTAAAATAATTATAAAATACCACAATACCTAACCTAGATTATCCACATTGCTGATTATACTTATTATATATGCTATAATTTACTAAGAATATTGTATTTAGGTATGCATAATGAATTAAGTCTACCAAATGTATTATTTTTCATTAAATATTTTTAAAAACGTAAAAAAAAATGTTTTTCTTTATCGATCATTGTTTAAAATATTTTATAAATACTAACCAAATTGAAATAAAATAATTTCACTTAAGAATTGTAAACAATATTAATATGAATTGTTTATAAATTAGTGATTTTCATCCGCTATAATTATTTAAATATTAAAAAAAAACATAGGTATTAAACATAGCCTGTTATTTGTAGACAACGTTAATTAATATTAATATTACCTATTGTTTTTAGTTCTAATTTTATTTTAACATTAAAATTACTTACATTTTGTAGCCTCGTCAACAAGATATTTATTATACAGCGTTATAAAACCTGAAAAAAAATAGTTACAATTAATGAATTATTGTGTTATTTCCATTACAAAATTACTCACAAAATCCTTAGAAAACATAATATAGTGATTACTCATCATAATTTTAATTATATGTACCTACACAAATTTTAACAGAAAATGTATACTCTAATTGATATCATATTTGTGACATTGATATTTAAAAAATGTCCAAGATTAATAAAACCAAAGTCCAAAGTTTCTCAATACGTTAATGAATTTCGTAAATGAGTTTTATTGCACATACAATTATAAAATTATAAATAAAAAATATGTCCTTAAATAATAGTATGCAAATTGTCAAATAAGCGTAAGAAAAATTAAAACTTTTAAGCGGACAAATGGAGATGTTGTAAAAATATAAAATTCATAATATAACAGAAAAACTCCAGGTTGTATTGATTTTAAAACAATCAATGAAATAATGATTTTCAGACACTCTTCTAAAAATTTAGAATTATCGCCTTCAGATATTACATGCTTCATTGCTTCAAATATACTATAGGTACACCTATAGTATCCTATAGTATACTAACATCGGTTGATTTGAAACGATCGTTTAACCGTTTTAAAAATATTTTGAGACCTAAATGGTGACATTTAACATTCAATAATTAAAAAAAAATGTAATTATTCATTGCAATACATCATTTTGATATTTTTATAACTATATTTGATGTATTTTTTTCATAAATGCATTGTACTTATAAAAAAAAAATATTTCCCCGCATTTTTTATAAGCTATACTTCCATATATTTTTGTAGAAAATAACAAATATAAATAACAGAAAATACTATTATCTAAATAAAAGGTGGTCATACACTTTTCAATCTTGTAATTCTCAAAAAGGCAAAAATGAATAATCAATCAAAAACGAGTATAATTACGAATAATTAAATAATTATTCTCAATACAACGGAAAAACGAAATCAGTGCTTATCTTTAAGTTATAGACATTCACGTCCATCAAGATGTAGATTTAATTAATTTAATTTACAATATTTTTTTCGTTTGTGTTAATTTTATGTTTGGAAATATACTAATAAAATAATAAATATAAGAGAACACAGGATAATGAATTAATTTAAATGTAACTTAAAAAATAATGAATTTAAAAAGAAATAGATGTTATGTAAATTACATTAAATATTCTTGTAATTATCTAAAGTATGGATTTAATAACTTAAACAAGTTTTTATACTTACGTGTTTTAGTTTTGATAAAAGCATAACTATTTACACCATTTACATCTATGAAAAAAAATTTCAATGTTCTACAATCAACACTATCATTTAATACCTCTATATATTATAGATAATTCATAAAGGTATTTTATTACTTTAATATCCTTATGATTATTTAGTATTTATAACCACTAATGATATTATCTTTATTCATTAATAAAGAAAAATATTTTACAGTATTAATTAATATAAAATTATTATAATTTATAAGATACTTACGAATGAATCCATCAGCTTTTAATACACCTATCAAGACAAATAAAATATATTTTAATACTTAATGAGTAAATATAATGTACAGTTAATAAAAATAAAAATTAGCTAACAGTACCTACTATTTAGAAAATATTTATACTGAATTATAAGACAAATTCAAATATACAATAGGATAATATTGTATTTATAAATTGTTAGCAGTTTTTCATGAATAATTTTAGCATAGCAGTAAGGAGTGTACCTACTTATTCTGTTAATATTATATATTTTACCACGGGATAATAGTGTATTGATTTTTCTACGATATATAGTGAAAAACCTAACCAGTGAAGTATATTTATTATACATTGGTCATTAAAATTGCACAAAACAGGTGATAACTACTGATAACCTACTGCACACAATACATTGTTATTTGTTGATGAGAAACGATTTCAATCTCAATAGGCAAAAGATATTTTCGAATTTGTATATAGCTCATTCAATAAATCATATAATATATACCATACTATTATCAACAACCAAGTAATAATTACTTTTTTAATTCTTACAGTTTAAAATGTTGCAAATAAAATAGAACAATATTGGTATGTATTATTATGCCACGTACAATCAGGTTATTTTTCAATATATATTATACATAATCTTTATTTTAAAACCGGTAGTATGTATACTCGTATGAAATATCTTACCGACACACACTATAAAATTAAAAAAATTAAAACTATCATTATTAATTCTATATCCTAAATTATTTCACGAGAAATCAAATGTAACTATAAATATATTTAACAGCAGGCATAGTAAAACCGATGGCCTCAGCCCTCAAGCTATTACTAATTAATAATCGCATATGGATGATTCCAGTAAACATATGATGAGTAAGGAATATGACGTAACTTTCACCAAGTAAAATAAATTTCGATAGGTGAAGTGAAAAGGAACCATATATATAACAGAGGCCACTATTTTATGAGGAAAATTCAATGAATAATGACAATTTAGGATAGGAATTTTAGTTCATATAAGTAACTAATTTATTCACTGGAAGAAGGCTTTGTCGCTTGGATTACGAGTAAAAATCAAAACCGTAGTTAGGATAGACTAACCCAGACCAGGGGTGCTGCAAAAATTATTACTAATTTATAATATACATTTTATTTAGAGCATGCACAAAATAGTTATACTACTAAAGCTATAGTGCTACATTATAATGAAAGTATAATATTTCGAATTAAAGTGTTTCAAAAACTAAGCTTATAATTTAATGAAGAATTTAAAATCAGCTATTCCATTAGATCTACTAAAATATATTCATATTTATCTTTTAAAATATTTTTATCCTGATGTTTAAATTGCACTCAGGATATTTTTAACTATACCAGTTATAATTGAAACTTGTGAAAGAAGTTTTAGTTAACTATAACTATTAAACACTTTCTAAGGTCTACAAAATGACACAGGAATAATTAACAAATATTTGAATAATATCGATTGAACGTGAATTAGCTAAAACAATCAACTATAGACATTTAAGTGATGATTTTGAAAATAAAATAAAGTAAAATTTTGAGAAAATGTATAAAAGTACAATTCGTTTTTAAAATTAATATAATATAATGTCATAATAATAGTTTCAGTAGTGTTTTTTATTCTATTAAACATCGTAATTATTATTGATATTTATTATTAATAATAAAATAAAATAAAAATAAAGTATCTAATTTATATATAATTCTTTTATATGTATGTATAGTGAATAAGGCCGATAAGGGTAAAAAAAGTGTACAAGGGTGGATATATATTAAATGGCCGAAGCGCTGATGAACCTTAATATGGCTCTATGAGTTAAACTACAATGAAACCCAATAAAAACATGCATAAAACACAAATTTAAGATACTTTAATGATGTGGTGCTATTATCAAAAACATAATCGGAAATGTCTTAATTTTCTATAACCAGTACATAATATAAGAGGAATATAAGCAATTAGAATAATAGATTTGGTTGATTATCATATCGTTCGAAATTGAACAGGAAAAAGAAGTAGGTATATCTACTTAAAACAATATTACCGAAATTTAGTATTTACTATTTTCTATATATATATAAGACATAAATAATACGCTTACCGTAATATAATAAATTTCGGAGATATTTCGGACGATTTTTGAAATTCTCTAAAAATGTAATTACAATATCCATAAAATATATATAACTCCACGCGCAAATTTTTATGTTATACACAATTTTAATACTAAAAATTAACTTTAAACATCGTATTATTTCTATTATAAATAATATGCAAAACAACTATATTTTCAAAAAGTATTAATTTATAATAAACTATTACTTTCAAGTTTTGCTTTTCGTTCCTTTGAATATCCTATCATATTATCTAGATAAAATAAAATAATAATTTTACATAATTATGATAACTCATTTATTAATCCTTAATTAAAATGTTATATATATAATCTTACAACTATATAACTGATCAGGTCGATCAGTAAATACATAACTGATTAAGATTTTTAGTTTAAACACAATTCAGATAGGGTGTAATTTAAATTTATACTTTTCTGATGCTTTTTTTTTAAATAAATATTGCAAGAGAAAACTGAGCAAATCAGCTTAAATATATCTTGTTTGTGTATATTATAATAATTGATAATAAATAAAATACTCTTATTTATAACTTATATTGAATAATAAATATAAGTGCCATAAACTAAGATAAATTATTTTAGTTTATAGTATGCATACAACGCAATATAGCTATTAAAATTATAAGAATACACATTAGGTACATGGAATCTTGGATTTTAAACTGTTATAATTAAAATTAATGCAAAAGAAGCAAAAAATCCTTACTATTTTCTTCAGTAGATATTTATGTTTAAACATGAAAAATAAAATCGGCATATTAAACTTATGAAAACGAAGTATATCATGGTGTTTTAATATTTAAAAAAATAAAAAGACATACCTGCGTACTGTTTACACCAGTGATTTGCGTATGACTTTTCGGCTAAAATTACAAATTGGTAAGAATAACATTAAAAAAAAAAGTATACAAGTGGATACCGCTCTACTATACATAAGTGTTGAATGGGTCACTTTTACAGATATGTTAAATTTGAATTAAATGATATATTATTTTATACGAAAATCGATACAAAGCAAAGACGGTCGTAAGCCTTTATCACTAAGTAAATATTATAATTTTTATATCAAAAAATATTTGTAATTTGTAATTTTTGATATTTTGAAAATTTTTACAAAATTTTAACTTTAAATACAGATTAGAACTCATCTTTCTTTAATCGATAAAAAATAATATTTTTTCTAGAACAATTCCTAAATATTTAACTGTACTAAGAATACAGTATGATGTAATGATGGTTAGAATGGTTTTAGTATGTTTGTCACTCTGACATCACAAATCAACTCACATTTTCATTCCATGTTAGATGTCCAACTATTCAAAACACGAGCTTATCTAATTTAGTCTTTAATTTAAATTTTAAAATGTTATTTTGTTCTCTTAGTATTATATTACTTATGCTATGTAGATACAATGCACAATATGCAATATAGGTATGTAATTATCTAATAACCGTACACCATTAAGTGCACATCAGGTTAGAGCTCATTTTTCTTTTATAAATAAAGAATATTATTTTGTTTAGAACAAGTTCTTAATATCTAACTGTATTAGTAGTTGGAATCAGAGAATTTTATCAATGCGTTTATGAGCAATGGCGATGTTTTAGTGTGATAGTAATATGAGATGATTTATAGTGTATTAGTTGACTCTCTGTTTACTGTACCAGTCTGTAAATCCTTCGAGTTCGTTGATATGTCTTCATCAGTTGAAATATATTTTTTTTCATCAGCACAAAGATGATCAGTATACTGTTTTAATAATGCTGAAAAATATTTGATTTGTAATTTCGATATTGTAATAAATCATCTAAAACCAACTTTAATTCACAAGATCTACAAAATGTATACTATAACGCAAATGACCAGAATAATAACTTATATGAATAATAAATACATACAGTAATACATTTGCAGGTGACGTGATTCATATATATTTTAACTAAACATTATTGATTACTAATGATAAATAATATATTTTCATAATAAGTGTAAATAATATGTTAAAAGTTAAATATCATCATACAGTGACATATTATGGACATTGAACAGCGAAAATTATTTATTTTAACCACTGATACCCCTCCTTTTTCACCATCCTACCAACAAATACCACTGAATAAAGTAGCCTATACACATTATTTCATGTTTTAATGTCGATAGTAACTTGCTAATGTTAAGATACAGTTAAGTTCACTAGTTCAGAATAAAGAGATAATTTGCAACCAAATAAATGTGGATCAGAAAATATTGATTAATTAAAAATATACACCTTAGATAATCCTATCACATTATTAATTTCTTAATGACTACCAAATTTGTACCTAAACAAAAGCATAAATAATTTTTACACTATCAGCTGAAAGTAATTATTTAAGTGATTTGATAAATAATTATAAGTTATGGTTAGGTAAGAATTCTGAACAGCTAAGAAATATTTAAATGAATATAAATAAATAAATCATCACTGAATATTATAATGCTATAAATAATATAATTGATAATTTAAAATAATTTAATGTATAATCTGATAATATACATATTGCCATAGTACTTATTAATATTTAATAAATTACACTGATTTCAGTTATTTCTAATATTAAATGAAAATTTATCCGTAAAAATCATTTTTTTTTTCTTTAAATTATAATATACTCACATGGTTCTTTCTTTAAAAAGGCGTAATTAACAATACCCAAATTATCTGAAAAATAATTTTAGGTACCAATGCTTTCAATACAAATGTCGAATTAAACACTCAGAAATTATTAGATCAATTAATTAATTCTAAAAAAAAAATTCAATAGAAATTATAAATTAAACTACGCTATTTAAATCACATACTTGATATACATGTAGATTTAAATATAAAAATGGTGTATTAAATTAGAATTAACTACTTACAAATATATCCCCTCATTTTGAGTTCATCTATAAAAACAATATGTTTACATTAAATATATTAGATATTATATTAGTATAAGATAACCAAATATAATTAATTATTACTATAAAAAATATTATTATAGATATATTTATATAATAAAATTACATCTTACCAACACACTCTATAAAATTTAGAAAAAAGTTATGGTAATGATTATTATTTCTTAATTGATTTTATAACCAAAGATAAAATGTGCTTTAAGCCCACATTGTTTATATTTTTAGGAAATATTTGTCTTATACTTAAGTCATATAATATATTCATACAAGGATAAGCAATTTTCAGAAAACCACAATAATCAAATTTATCTTTATACAAATTATTAAATTAATTATTAACAATCATACTCATATTATATACTATTGAATACCTATTATAATTTATGATTGAAATATTCAGTAACAAAATATTATAGTCGTTTTTGATGTTTTTCAATTGAAAATATTATAAACAAATCCTCAAATATTAATAAATAATTGATATATTTTAGACTTACGTTTTTCAATTGTTTCATTTGGTGTTCCATCTTCTGTGCCTTCAACTTTAGCTACATAGAAAATTTATCAATGTTAATTTAAATATTTACTAAAGTAGTATATATTAAAGTTATATCGATGTATCGACTAATGGGAGTTAAATATTAACAAAGTCTGCACTATAGTATGCTATTGTAGACTATTTAAACATATAACTTTTTGGGGGTATTTAAATACCAGAGTTCATCATCAAATTATTGTGCTTTATGGTCAAAGGAGGTACCAAGTATTAGAAAAGGTAACGATATCACCAAGTGGTATATTCGAATCACTCGAATCCAAGGAATACACTTTTATACTCGTAGGTTCGTGTGTTTTAATGCGGTTTACGTTTATTATTTTAGTCTTTTTTCCAAGCTTCTCAAGAATGCCGTTCGTTCATTTTTTTTTTTTATACAAAAGTACAGAAATAAATGTATTTCAGTGAAGTCAGGTCAGATAAACAGTACCATGAATAAAGTAACCAAAAGAACTCTGGAAACTGTAGGAAGTCAAGAGTGGTGGTAGTAAGAATATAGAAGAAAGAGGAGGCCCTCAATACATATACAACCAAACATAAAGATAGAATATGCTTTAAGCTCGCATTGATTATGTTTTTAGGAAATATTTGTCTCTTACAAAAGTCATTAAATATTATTTATAGTAGGATAGCAAAACTCAGAAAACCACAACAATCAAATTTATTTTTATAACAAAATTATTAAATGTATTATTAACAATGATACTCTATCGACTAATGAAATTATTAAATTTATAACTTATAATATATGCAAGAAATATTTTAAAAGGGATTTAAATTCCAATTATGATCAATAACATAGATTTCTAACAAATACGCATTTTTTTTTATATACCTTTGTGTTGTAATTAATAAAAAATGTTAACATAATACAAGTTATTAAGAAATATACGTAAGCTTCAGTTTAAACCTAATGTAAGTCGGCTTTATGCAAACAAATTCAGTTAGATATACTATTAAAATATTGTAATTTGTGATAGAAATTTTCAATAACAAAATATTACAATCGTTTTTCAATCGAAAATATTACGAACAATAAATATATTTTAGACTTACGTTTTTCTGCTGTTTCATTAACTGTTTCATCTTCTGTACCTTCAATTATTGTTTGAGCTACATATATTATAATTTATCAATATTAATTTATATATTTATACTAAAGTAATTATATCGATGTGTGAACTGTCAAAATTTAAATAATAACTAAGTCTGCACGGTAGTGTGCTATGTAATATATTTTTTTTTTTATCGCTATTGCTTTAAACGCCAAGGTTTACTACAGACCTGCAATCTTGTCATCATCAAATAATTGTGCTTTATAATTAAAGAAGATATCAAGTATTTTAAAAGACAATGATACCACCAAAACTGTACTACAGTCGAATCTAAGGAAAGTACGTTCATAGGAACCTGAATCTTAATGGTTTACGCTTATTATTTCTAAATGATATGCGTTTATATAAGTATCTGAGTCTTAATGATTTAGATGGTTATAAATACGCGTAATAATATAAGCGCTATTGGCACAAAAATGACACATCATGTGCGCCAAAATATATGGGGCATACGCACCAATATAATATTATATACTTGTTATTCTCAATAAATGCCATAAACACAAAGGATATAATAAAAGAAATATTTTTTTGCACGAATATTAATATTTTATGACGGTTCTAAGATTTTATAATAAGACATAATAAAATAATCAGATGTGTAATAGGTAATATTTATTTCAATATTAAATCGGTGGACTAAAAATAAGTATTTGTAACAAACCTAATACGAGTAGTCGCTAACCGTTGCGGATAATTTTTAATGTGACTTATACGCATAGTTATATAGAGTTGAATGAATAACCATTAGAAGACAAGAAAATTCTATTCACAGCATTATTACATGTTGCAGAACTTAAGTTCTGGAGACTAGAGGAAGGCAATATTGGTATTTGGTGATGGTGAGAATTTGGAAGAAAGTGGAGGCCCATATAGTAATTAGTAAGTGAAAATAATTTTCATTGTAACACGTATTATTATTTATTATATTAAGTACCTGCATTTAATTTACACCACCTATCTGCGTTATCTATTTTAGCTAAAACGATATATATTAATATTTAATACTCGGTTAAATTATTATAGTATAAAGTATGTTATAATATAAAAAATTAGGATGCTGTTTGGTTAGCAAGCTTTGTAAATTTTAGTGAATAATATAATATGTATATTATACATAATTAGTGTCAACTACAAATATTATTATAATGTAGAATATTTTGTGATTTATAAATATTATTTTATTAATTAAATATATTTATTTGTTATTAAATAAAATACATACATTCATTTATTCTTGTAACGATATAACGTGCGTACATTTGATCAGTAAAATCTAAAATAAATATTTTTTTAATTTACAGATATAAATGTATTATTTTAGATGTTTAGGGGTGTTGTTTTATTTTTATTATCATCGCCATTTGGAGCTGCTTCGATTTTCAACTTTATGAGGGGTTTTTGTAACAAACTAATGGATCCAGTTGATACTTTAAGGGGTAAAATTCCGAGTAAAATTTAAAATAATTAGGAAAATCAAAATTAAAAAATGCTGAAGATTGCTGTATAACAGTTTAAGTGTACATTTTCATTGAATAAATTACTAACAATAAAGCGAATATTAATATTAATATAAATGATACCATTGATAACAATATAGAATTATAGCTTTATAACTTATAAGATTATCTCGATATTCGAAATCATTTTTGGTATGCAATGAATTATCAAATTTGACAAATTCTTTACATTTTACACTTAATATACAACAACAAATAAAATTTATATTCGTCTAATGCAGAAGTTCCTAATATTTTTTGACTTACGGTATCCTAAAATATTTTTTTGAATCTTACAATGTACCATATAGTAATATGCCATGAATTTATAATCATATTTTATAACAACAATTTTTTTTTTAGCTAGATATATATATAGGTACCTAAGTTATAACCATTTATATAATCTGTGTTTTTAAATAAACATATACAGTACATTATCTTTCACAAAATTAATTTTTTTTTAAATATCAAAATTATGTATAATTTATATATTATTTGAAATAATTTCACAATTTTCTCAATTCAAGTGTGCGGTATTCTTGTTGAGAAACTCTAGCCGAATGTATGATTATTAGCTTATTATCTAAATTCAATGTCTCATAATAGTGTCTGTAAGTCGTTACACTATGATATATTCACACGAAAACTTATAAAACTTACTAATATTATTGGTATCTAAAAAATTAAAAAAATTATTATTTGTTTGCAAAAATAATATAAATAAATCTATAAATTGAAAAATTAATTTATAAATTATATGCATGTTTATTTGTGATGAAGAGTATACAATTAAAATTATTTCAAATATTATTAATTTTCAATTCAATTTTAGTAAATTAGAAAAAAACTTTAATCAATTTTGGAAGATATGAAAGTCATACATATAAATGTATGTTTAACGTTCCTTCCTTATAAACTTTATAGACTCAAGATAACATAATATACTGCTCTTTATGAAAAACTTCACCAGCCTAAGGTAAGTCCATATAGGTACCATATAGTGCTGCTGAATTTAAAAGAAATTTCCTTTATACTTTACAATCTACACCTGATATACAACAACGAATCCCCTATAGTATTTTAAATTTAAATATAATATATATACCCACCTAATACAATTTATATAATTATTAATTATATTTGTCTATATAATATTATGTATGTGTTCATTTCAATGTTAAATAATCTTTTTCATTACATCATGTCAATGATAGTCACATTATCTTCACATACAAACTTATTTAAAACTTACCATCATGGTCTACAAAAATAAAAAATAAATTATATTTTAGTAAAATAATATACCTATATTACGTCGTGTAAATACTAAGAAATACCTAGCATCAAATTTAATTTTAAAAAAAACAAGAGTTCGTTGGGGTCATTATTGATGAATTTTCATCTAATGAAATCTTGAATGGTGTATATATAATATATATAAAGTATTTATAGTGTTTTTAGCCATTAGCCTGAAATAATTATAATTATAAAACACTAGTTTTATATTTTACTCTGCATTTAAATTTTTATAAAAACACCATCATATTATTAATTTATGATTTATAATACCAATGATTTTTTATACAATGACAATTTGTATAATTTGCTTTGCATGTAAATTATAGAAAAAATACAAACACATTTTTAACACGCCTCTTTTCAGACAGTTCCAAATCTGTATAAAGTGGGAAGCTACTATTTGTGTTGTCTAAAATGACAGACGTTTAAAAAAATGAGAGAGTCTCGTTAACCAAATTTAAAACGTAGGTATACGCTAACTTTATCATGAAAAGTACCTATACTCAACTCAAAATATTTAAAATATTATTAATTTTCAATTTAATTTAAACCGATTTTGGGAGATTTGAAAGATGACTTATCCTAGAAAAATGATGGTAAAATTAATTTATAAAATTATTCAATGGTAAATTAAAATCTATCAAAATAAATGTCACTTTTGAGTTAATACAAAAAACAAAACTATTATGTACATAACGAATTACCATTTTATACTGAATAAGAACTTCGTAAACTATATATATATTATATTTTTGCAGTTTTAAACATGTGAAATATATAATCTACGATTAAGATGTATATTCTTAATATTAAAAATGCTCATACTTACTTATTGTTAACATCAAAGTTTCAAATTCGTGTATTCTTAAACTATGTTTATTGACTTAAGTTCAAACATGCAAATTAAAAAAATACAATAAACAAATAAAGATTAATAAAGTTATATTTTTATAAAAATAATAAAAATAAAATATCATATTCATGTTTATTAAATTTGAAGTACTTTCAATAATATATTAATTATATTTAAAATAAATGTAATTTTTGCCAATAATGTTTTAAATGTTTCACTTTTGTACATAGACGTCAGAACAAAACAATTTAAAATACAGACAACCAAGGTAATTCTACCAGTAGAACCACAATATTATACTTTCATGTCATTAAACATATTATTTTAATAATAAATAATTAGATAACTGTTAAGTACTTATAAATTAAAAAAACTATTGGTGTCTGTTCCAGTCGTAATCAAAATATGAATAGCTATTTAATATTACAGTTTTTTTTTAAATTGCAATTTAATAAAAAAAATCAATGATTTTTAATGGCTTTAACAAATTTAAAACTAACATATATGAACAAGGAATCTTTCATAGGTCTGTAAGGTTAGGTTATGCATCTTGATTTAATGTTCATAATTTAAAAATTATCGAGTTTTTAACACTTACCAAAATTAGAAAATAAATTAACAACGTTTGTTAAACCATCATTAGCTAAACCCAAAAAATCATTAAAAATTAAATCACAAATTTTACTAATTAATTAAGTACAGTAAAAGTTAAATTATTTCTTTATCGTGTAACTTTTAATAACTTTTATTATATTATTATTTTTTATATTTAATTTATTTTTTTCTTGCAAAAACTAGTACATGAACAATAACTCTCGTAACAGCCGTTACGGTCGTCAGTCGTCACAGTTATAACATATGCAGTAATATGCCACAAATCCATTAATAAGCAATGAAAACACAACTAAAGAAGTCATAATGTGCTAACCTAACCTAACCTAGATTTCGATTGTACTTCATAATCACTGTAATGAATATGTTAACAAAACCTGAGATGGTTCAAAAGTTAAAAAAAATTATTTTTTCCGTAGGGGCTGGACTATAAAAATACTAATATTAAATTGTGAAAACTTGAATTAAGAAAATTAACTTCAAACTACTTACAAAAGTAACCAGCATTATATAAATCACCTGTAAATAAATGTTTAAATTAAAATCACTGCGAAGTGTGAACTATGGTGATTTTAATTTTGCGATTAGTATCAGTTGTAACCAGCCCGTTGTGCACAAAACATATTCTGCATAATATTTTATATTTAAATTAAATAATTTAAACAAATATGAAAACTTGCTTTGACAACCTGAAATAAAATAATTTATCAATGAGAGTTGTGAATGATTATTAAATTAATAGATTTTGAATGGAATTAATTGGTGTAAAATCAATAAACTACCATTAAATATCGATAAATGTTAAGTTATATCATTCTTTAAATCTCGAAATTATTTATAGTCGTATCATATTCAGTGCCGGATTAAGTGTTTCGCGAGTCTTAAGAAAATAAATAGACTGGCCTAATTGGTCATAAGGAAAAAAAAGGTGCTAACTACAAATTAAAAAAAATCTCAGTCACATTTAAATCAACTATCATCTTATACATATTAAGCGAAATATTTTTATTCTTATTTTCGTTCGTAGTAATTAATAATAAAGACCGATGAAAAACTTAAAAACTGTTTAAACTTATTTGTAAAATCGTCTGAGATTACTACTATTACATTTTTTTGGTATTACTAGTTTGTCCTAACGAAGAAACACATCGTATATGAATTTTTTTTTTAAACTAGTTAATGGTCTTATAATTTGTCATGAAATTTTAGGTTCTCTCAATTTCAATGTCCCTCAATGTAGAACTATGTCAACCACTATGTTTTATGTGTTCACACATAGACAACATTTTACTCTAGTTTCTCCTGTAAATAGGATAATGTTAATAGCTAATGAAATAAAAATTGAATTATTCAACTTTAATTCTATTGAACCGTTTAATAACTGTGTAAAATTGTATGTATTTAAATATTTGTGCTAGTATATTATTATTTTATAGTTATTAATTACTGATTTATTTATATGTTAAAAAATAAAAACTATAAATAATTGTAATTGGATCATATGATCCGTATTTAAATAAATAATATAATAATTATAACATGTAGGTGTTGCTTAATAATGCTCCACGGTTAATCTTTGAGGAACTAGTTTTCCGT
Organism: Rhopalosiphum padi; assembly: GCF_020882245.1. Classification (NCBI taxonomy): domain Eukaryota; kingdom Metazoa; phylum Arthropoda; class Insecta; order Hemiptera; family Aphididae; genus Rhopalosiphum; species Rhopalosiphum padi. Next base: position 37,954,218 of record NC_083598.1, read on the forward strand.
ATTCGTGAAAAATTAATGGCTAATATTATTTTGAAACAATATAATATAAATCATACAATTACCAGCATAAACATCACCAACAAACACAATAAATGTAATAATTGTTATTATTAATTTAACTTTTAACGAATTCATATCGGTTATGTAACACAGGCAGATAAAGGAAGATCAAAAAGAATTCCAGGGAACAAGTAACAGAAAATTATGTTTTGTTGGGAGTAAATAGTAATAGTTAGATTTTTATTATCGGAACGTTAGTAATCAAATCCAATAATTACAGTTGTTCTATTTTTAAAGACCTAACATTTTTTATTAGCACAAATGGTGCGCTATAAAAAATATTTTTACCTACTGAGTAAATATGTATTGAAATATATTAACAAACCTCTCTTCTTGGGCTCTAGGCCATAATATAATTTTTCGGGAATAAAATTATATTAAACTATATAAATTACTTCACAAGTGAATTTACTAGGATTTACTTCACCCCCCCCCCCCCTCCACACACACACACAAACAGTTAAAATGTAATTTAGGAAGGATACAAATTAAAAATATACTAAGCTATAAATTATCTCAATAGTGAACATTTACTAGGATATGTGTATATAGGTACCCACTGATTAAAAAACAAACTTAAGAATATTGCATAGATGATGTATAATTTGTAAATTAAAATTAAATTACTTTTTACAAAATATTAATAATTATAAAACTATAAAAAATACCTTATAAATTATAATAACCTTATGAAATTCAACGATATCGAGCGTTGTAAATATTCATTTCAGATTTGCCAAATCACAGTTATTAAGAAAATTACTGAGAAGTGGGAATATTTTTCTTATGACTTCCCAAACTACCAACCTTACGTTAGAAATTGAAGTATTTTTACTGCCATAGAAAGTGATAACTGATAAGGGATAATACAAGGCTGTGAATTTAATGCATTTAAAACTATTAAATATGCATGCATATGTGCACTAAAAACTGACAAATATGCTCTCGTTTTTCAAAAATATGCAAAAAAATAACTAAAATTTAAATTTTATTTTTATTTTAAATTCTAAACGGTTATTCTTATTTTTTTCATTATAATTTTACACATAACTTGAAATCCTTTGTTTTTGTTGATAACTGTTAGTAATTTTTTATTATTAACAATTCCAGCTGTGCCTATTAATTAACTAAACTTTGTTGAAACATCTTGTACAATTTCGATAGCTTCAGATAAGGGTATACCTTGTTTTTGTAGACGCGTTATAACTATAGGAAAACTTGCAAAATTTGAATATAAGTTAGGTATATATAATATGTATGCACCAAATTTCTTTTCATTTGATTAAGTTCAAAATAATATTGAGCATTTTTGATGAAAAGTATATTATTTTCATTAAAACATTCGACAATTGCCTTACAGTTTCGAAGTTTTCACTATAATGTATTGCAGCAGAAATTCACGTACCCCAACGTATCAAAATAGGTTCGGGGGTAGTGGTTTAGACGGTTTAGTGGTATATGTACGAGTAGATATTAGTATTCAGTAAATTAATTTAATCTCGAATTCAATATAGTATAATAGTCAATAATACACGTTAAGTACCCGACTAAAACTATAATACCTAGTTTTCATAAAACTGTATAAAATGCATAGCTTATACAAATACACGCATTATAATATTAATGATAGATTTAACAGATTGACTGAAAAAATGTAAATATTACAAAAAAAAAGCATGTATACATAAAAAAAAACCATTAAAACGTGCATTTATTGGTTAGAGCATGTAATATGCAAAAGTATGCAAAATAAAATTTGATATTTGAACTATAAATAAGTCAAAACAAATTTTGGCCGAATTCATTTTATTATACAGTGTAGCAAAAAAAAAAACATGTAAATGCATTAAATTCACAGCCTTGCTCGTATTATTGTAAAATCACTCAGTATCTAAAAAAATAATAATAATACCTATCACAACTTAAACATAATATACCCAACCAAACCCCTCTAGTTTCAGTGTCTATATTTATTTTATATTGCCTGACCATAAATAAAACATTATTATTTTTCAGTCATTATCATGATGACTCTATACTTTATACATATCCAATTTTTGTGTCTACTTTGTTTTATATGGTTAAGTATTTATTTTATATGGATTAGTTTAAAACAAAAATACGTAGAACCAATAACTTGTATAATATAGGTACTTTTGTTACTCGATAGTCGATACTTAACATATTTTATTGGGTTAATAATATTAAACTGATTGATGTGTTGTTATTGAATCAAACTTCAATAACTTAAGTGGGAAAAAAACTATTAATAGAATTTCACCTTTAATTATATTTCTTCAATGTTAACTCATACATTTTCATATAAATAAATTTTACTATTCCTGATAAGACAAAAAAAAATCAAAACTAACCTATCGGGTGGTGGTTTTTTTACAAACCCAAGTTTATGAATAAAAAAAGCATAGAAAATTCTGTGTCTGAGCGATATTAATTTTCATCATATAAAATAAAATTAATATTATAAGTAAAATTTAACTATTTCAAAATGTATGGTTTGCATTGAAAAAATATGATTATTAAGGTAAAATTTAATAACAGTTCTTAACAGGTGTTTTTTAAACTTAAGTTATTGAAATTTAATTCAGTAACAACACATAAATCATTTTAATATTATCAACTGAGTAAATATTAAATATACCGAGTAACATGATAGGTAATAATTGTACAAGTTTTTGTTTCTACATATTTTTGTTTAAAAATTATCAACATGAAATAAATACTTACTGTACAAGTACAAGAATAAATTATAGTATGCAATGAAAATTAATTTTGAGCGATGTTAGTTTAACTTTTTAGTTTTTGGTAACTAAGATTAGAAAACAACAGTTTAGTAGAAAATGCTCTTAAAAAAGTGTTAAAATACTAATGCTAGTATTCGCATGAAAACGTATTAAAAATACTTATAAAATAATGTGTTTTACGAATACTCACAAAGTATTTGGATACAAATAAAAATGCATTTCTTTCATAATTTATAAAGTTATATGCTAATAATTCATATGAGTTTAAAAAATTTAAATCGATATTTGTTTTAAAAATGGCTCAATTGGTCTAAATTCTAAATACAAAAAATAAACAATTGTTACTGTAATTTTGTTACTGGGATATAATTTAATGAAGGGGTGTCTAAATATATAACTAATTATACAAAAAAGCATTATGATTTTCTCACAGTCTAAAATAGAATGGGTAGGTTAGTAGGTTACGAATATACGATCGGGTATTCGATTATGGTTTATGTATCAACTATCATTATTTTTATACTCCTATGGTTTATACCGTTGAGGTTGAGTACTAAGATTTAAGAATTTGATTACTCCAAATACTTTTACATGAATATTGAATAATGTATTAATATGTATAGGTACTTTATTAAACGTTATTATATCGTCTCAATGTCTCATTGAATTACAAAAATATTTAAAAGCATATTAAAATGATTTTGTTGCACCTTTTGTTGATTTTTAAAATGATAGGACGCGTATGTGCGTCCATAGCAGTGAAAGGGTTAATTATGTATATCTTAATTCTTAATTCGTGGTCACAAAAATCAAAGCCGACTGGCTCCGAGCTCGTATGTCGTATATATTACTATATTATATTATAACTATTTATACTGGTCGGAGCATATCTATGGCTGGGAAACTGTTTTTAAAAATAAAATTGTTACCTACCTACCTAACTATTCGTTATTTATAAATATGTACGTAATCATTGAATGAAAGTATGGACATATTATTATACTCATTACTCTTTGACCTTTGTAAATGGATAAAACAAAGAAAAACCTAAATAAAAGTTAAAAATTATAATTAAACTAATAATAATATTATTATTAATTATACATCTACTCGGACTTCTCGGCTCGTTAGTTGCTGGCTACTTAAGTAATATAGACATTTTAATTGTTAGTATAATTATTAATTGTAGGTAGTTATTTTATATTTATATATAAAGGGATAGAGGAAAAAGTAAAAACTCTTTAAAATAATAATAATTTCATGACAAAATATTTTACAAATACAAAAACATCCAATGATATAAAATCCTTATAATTAATACAAATTAACAAATTTTAATTTAATAAGAGTCAGGAATCAGGATTCTAAATAGTCTAAGCTAATAAAAAGGTTTAACTTACTACAAATTATTATTTATTTAATTAATAATTTTAAAAATTAATATTGTACACTTTCAATCTGATTGATATCTATGCTATTAAACTTTTATATTAAGCTCCTAAAATATCTTAAGACATCAGTACATCACTATTAAAAGACCTTTTTTATTGACCAAATTGTTGTGGGATTTACTTAGGTACTTAACATTTAATTTGTAAAAACCAAATTGTAAAATAAAATTTGATTATATATATATATATATATATACACAGTCAACCAGTGGCGTTATTGTGGGGGGGCAAGAGGGGGCACTTGCCTCCCCCCTGACAATTTTTTGAAAGCTTAAGGTATATATTTTAACCATGGGGGAGGGGTGGAGGGGTTTTGATAATAATAAATATATTACATTCATTATACATTGGCCCCCCCTAGATTTTTTCCCAGTTACGCCACTGCAGTCAACACATTTTCCATCAGCTCAATGACAAATTCTTCGTCGGTGGATAGTCCATGATCCAGCCAAATGTTCGGTTCCTATAAAACTTCAACTAATGTGCAGATTAAATGTAATTTAAACTTATAAAAATAAACAATTTTAATGTTTAAGAAATCTGTGTTGGTGATCTTTTATTTTTGAATTTAAATTAATTTTAAATTTTATATTCATAATGATCAGTTAAAAAAATTAAACAAGAAGATTATAGTATAGTGCCATTTAACTTTCTGTTCGGTGGCAATTTAAACATACACAAAGACGAACTAGTTATATGATAAGAAGAAAAATTGAAAAAATTGGTAATTTATCAATGTATTATTAAAATAAAAATAAAAGAACACCTAAAACCGTAGTACATTATATTATCTGAAAAAAACCATAAAAGTTAAATACAACTTAAGTAAATATTCATAATGCACTGTATTACTGTTCAAAAAATCATATATTAATAACTATTCTGATTAATATAAAAAAAAGCTGATAGTGGCACTCGGGGACTACTGTCGCGGTAAAGCTATTGCATAGACATTTTGTAGTTTTTTGTAGTCATGTAATTATAACTATTTTTGAGCGCGGTGACCGAAAACCGTTTACTAGTATACTACATACATAAATATACTAGTATATTTAATCTAGGATACTAAATAGTATACGGGATTACGATGATAACGGAAACGGTCACGCTTTTTCGTTACGAAAAATTTTTTTTCACTCACCACGCCAGGCCTGCGATAAAAGCTATGCAATAGCTTAAAACATAAGATAACATTATGAAAGCTTTATTTATGAAATAATTTATGCGTATATTATTGAAACATTAGGTTATAATAGAAAATATTTTTTAATTGTCTATATTAAACAAAAATTATATGGATTATGTTAGATAACAACTGTTATACTAGTGTTACTACGATATATTAACGTAAAAGCATTTAAATACATTGATGATTAAAAATTAATTATACTAATTACAAAATTAATTAATTTGTAAAATCCTTATGATTATTTTAATCCCCCGTCAATTAGATCCTCATGCGTCATTTTAATCTCGCGTCAATTGGATCCTCTTGCGTCAGTTAGTCACCGGGATCTAGCTGTCGAGGGATCTATGTGACCGTCCACCCATATAATCTCTCGAAAAAAATGATAATATACAGGTTTTTATAGTAAATTCGATAAAAAAAAAAAGGTTGGTATTTCGATTTCGGACCTTTATCATTTCTCGGGTCCTAATCATTTTACAGACTAATTACTCAAGTCTCGAACTCTCGAAGTGAGTGATCTTCATGGTCCAAGTTCTTAACACGTGGATTTTCATAATGTAATTTTTTTCATGACAAATTAAACTTATTAATTATTAGCTATGTTTTCTGTAGCCACTAGCCACAGTTAAATAATAAAGTGTAAACAATGAATATTATAGTTTATTAAATTATGTAATTATTAAATGGTGTAAGACTAAATATGAAAAATAATACAGTACTCAATTATATTGTAATCTGTAACAATATATCTTGCAATCACAGATTATAAAAAAATATTATACATGTTGATATCCCAAATTTTTAGATTAAGTCATATTGAAATGAGATCAATTAACTATACTACCATGTGGTTTCAACACTTTCTATCCGGTACGTACATTTTGTTTTCACCAATCATTTTGAAATATTATCTGCTTATATTAATATACTGTCTACTAATAAATGTCACTTAAAATGTGTAGCTATGTGTATAAGCTATAAAGTAGATGCATACATCACAAAAAATAAATATTAATTATTTTTTCAAAACCATTTAAATATGATCAGCTTGTGGGCAAACAGATGGAAAATCAAAGTTAACGAAACTAAATCTGTTCAAGTAACTTTTTCACTACGTAATCTCGATTCTCCTCCTGTCACGTTAAATAATATAACAATTCCTAAGGCAAACGAAGTTAAATACCTTGGGCTAACTCTCGACAAACGCTTAACCTGGAGCCCACACATTAAACTTAAACAAAAAACTGTTAACTCTAGACTTCATATCCTTAGACCACTCTTAAAATCCAAACTTTCCCTTTCCAATAAACTTACTATATACAAATCAATTATTCGACCAGCTTGGACATATGGTATCCAGTTATGGGGCTCTGCAAAGCCCTCTAACACCAACACGCTTCAAGCTTTTCAATCTATCTGCCTACGATTAATAACATCTTCTCCTTGGTATTTCTCAAACAACAATCTTCACAAAGACCTAAAAATTCCTACACTTAATCAATTAGCAAAAGCTCATTACATTAAATTTCACTCCAACTTAAACTCTCACAGTAATCCATTAATAAAGCAACTTTCTTCCACCTCACTTCCTGGCAATGTGTGCAGAAGACTCAAAAGACAGTGGCCTAGAGACCTACTAAAATAAAAAAAAAAAAAAAAAAAAAAAAAAAAACCACGACATCATAATGTTCTCGGTCGGGTGGTGCTGCTGAGTGCCTGCCCTTAAATGTTAAATTCTGTTATTTCACATTATTAACTATCAAATTTGCCTATTGTACATAATGTTGTATAGATTGTAAATTACTTAAATAAATAAAAAAAAAAAAAATTATTTTTTGTAATTGAAATAAAGTATCGATGTTGGTACAATTAAAAATATTTATTAGTAACAAAAATAGTATCTATTACAACTATCAGAAAAATTTAAATAGAAAATATAATATTTCTTCTAAAAAATAAATGTAGATTTTTTGAAAGATTTTTTTAAGTTTCTTATGTAGTAGTCCAAAATGTTATATAACTATGTCCACACCTCTTAGGCATGCCCAAATCTTCATTGCTGGTGAAGTCAATCAAAATTATTTATCTTATTCCCCCATCTCAAGTACACTAGGGGCTATAGTATGGATAGCATAAAAAATTCTAATAAAAATATGATATTGCATTGCTCTAATTTAGTATCATAAAAATAATTTATAATGTTACACATTGAATTTGATTACATTGATAATGGTAAACTTAAGTTTTAACTTGAAAGTTTTTTTAAAATTGTAGAAATGTTTAAATAATCAAATCATTTATTTTATTTTATTTAGGTTGTGTGGTTAAAATGAAAACAATACACTTGCTTACTTTGGTGAAAAATATGGTAGTATCTAAAAAGATATTCTATACACATTCAAAATATAATTCATTATATTCAGTGATATATTATACAGTTCATATAAATAATGAAACATGACATTAATAAATCCGATTTAAATGCAAGATGACATCAATAAATATTATACTTTTGAAAGGTAATTATGTATCTATTCTATATTATAGTATTCTTAAGTATAACTTTAATGGATAATGTTTTAGTTGATGTAAGGATGATGATTAGTATAATTATTGATGACTTAACAATATTTGTTTTTTCTTAATTTAATTTACTGATTGTTACTTGTTAAATACCCTTTTTTCAGATTTTAAACCACTACACGAAGTTGAGTATTACTCCCCCTCCCCCATACGATATCATTTATTTATTTACCCTCAGTGAACTTACCTAAATTTTTTTACATTTGGCTTAACCACAATGGGGTATGTGAAACAAACCCCAACTTAACCTTTCACAGTTTATAACGTTCCTTTTTACACCACCCCTGAATTTCTTGATCCTGGTCAGAGTCTTGTCATGTACATGTACGACTGTGTTTTATCGTGAATACTAATAACTGAATATACAATTGTTAGTATAGTTCTCTTATAACTAGTCACCAAATAGTATCCGTGGAAAAAATGTATTTGGCTTATAGATAAGAAATATATTTTTAAATTATTTTTTTTTACGGTACCTAATTTAAATTAAGTTTTCAATAATTTTCATTTTTTTTCTTTGGATAAACGTGTATGGTTTATTAAATTTTATAGATCTTAAAAACTTCCTAAATTGCTTATTTCCGTTCAAAAATATTAATTAATGATCCCTACCTTATAATATAATATTATTAGTTTTTGGTAGTCTTCCCTACCAATATATTGCTGGTTTATTTATTTGTTTAATATTTTAATATAATTTTCAACTGAGTAATCAATAATACTCTAGTAAAAATGTAATCGGTTATTAATTTACAATTATTCTAAAACATAAACTTAACTACTAAATGACAGGTCTATATGTTAAAACAACTAAATATAATACTTTCAAACTATCCTGGTATTAATACATTTTGAAGCATTTGTTCGTTTAAAAGCATTTGTTTTTTTTTTTCAATAGTATGTATGACAAATTAATTCTCTTTAAATAAAAATATGTTATTTATTATGTAACTGATATGAAAAATAAATAAAAAACTAGGTACTACAAATAGTAATATTATAGCACATGTACTATAAAATTAAATTTAATCAATAATTTTTATTACTATTTAATTTTGTTTAAAAAATGTTTGGTTAAATATCATTTAAATCACTTATGATTATAATCTAAGTTACCAATGAAAAAGTAATGAATAAATGTAATAATATTCGTCACTACCGATGAGGTGATTTAATATTTTTAACTTGGTGTTATAAAAACATATATTATTGAAAATGTAATTAGTTATATACAATTTAAATCACTTATGATTATAATCTAAGTTACCAATGAAAAAGTAATGAATAAATGTAATGAATATTCGTCACTACCGATGAGGTGATTTAATATTTTTGACTTGGTGTTATAATAACATATATTATTGAAAATGTAATTAGTTATATACAATTTAAATCACTTATGATTATAATCTAAGTTACCAATGAAAAAGTAATGAATAAATGTAATAATATTCGTCACTACCGATGAGGTGATTTAATATTTTTGACTTGGTGTTATAATAACATATATTATTGAAAATGTAATTAGTTATATACAATTTAAATCACTTATGATTATAATCTAAGTTACCAATGAAAAAGTAATGAATAAATGTAATAATATTCGTCACTACCGATGAGGTGATTTAATATTTTTGACTTGGTGTTATAATAACATATATTATTGAAAATGTAATTAGTTATATACAATTTAAATCACTTATGATTATAATCTAAGTTACCAATGAAAAAGTAATGAATAAATGTAATAATATTCGTCACTACCGATGAGGTGATTTAATACTTTGAAAATAAGTTGTTCATTCGTCAACTAAATTGTAGAAAAATAAATATTATTAAAATGACTAATAATTATTATTTTTATTTATTAATGAATAAGTAATGAAAATATAAAATAATAATTTTAAACTTATTGTTGAAAAATTAGACAATTTTTAAAATTAATTAAGTAAATATTATTATTACTTATTAGGTATTTATGTATAATATAACTAAGAAATGTAAAAATAAATATAATAATATTCATAGATAGTAATAAATGGTTTGCATGTTTATATGCTAAGAAGGGTACATTTATATAAGTATACTTACATTTACAATTATTATGTTAATATTTATATTTCTGTAGCATAACAATAAAATAAAAATATGTATAGGCTTGAAGAAATTATATATAATACCCTTATAGGTAGGCTGTTCTACAAATAATACTAATTTACATACTAAAGAATTTACTTAGGATCAGATTAACTGTCACATAATATATGAAAAGGTTTTTCTAAAGAAAATTTAAATCAGATAATATAAATAGGTGGAAGATTTTTTATACATAATTTTATTCATATTGCTTTACAATAATGTGTTTGTTATGGAAATTACATGATTAAGAAGGTCTGTTAGGTATTATAAAAGATATATGAATGATTAAATATGAGAATATAACCAAGATTGAACCAAGTATAAAATGGAATGTTTTATGAGATAATATTTAGTTTGTTGAAATGCATTGCCCAGAGCAGTATATTAAAGAAAATGGTCTGCAACGGAAGGATGCCAAGGATATCTCAAATACATATATAAAGAAAATGGTTTGGAAATCTAATGAAATAGTGTTAGATGTAGGATGTGGACCAGGCGATGTAACCTCAGATATTCTTTATCCTTTATTAAAGAATAAGATCAATCAGTTGGTTAGTTTAAGTTATTTTTAATATTTTTTGTAAATTATATTATTTGTATTTATATTAATATTGTTTTTTTAGGTTGGCGTTGATAAATCAATAGAAATGGTAGAATATGCTAAAAAAACATATGGATGCTCTAAAATAGATTTCAAAGTTCTGGATATTGAAAATGCCAATGACTGCTCTTTTTATTCACACAAATTCAACAAAATATTTTCATTTTTCTGCTTTCACTGGGTTCATAATAAAGTTGATTCCTTGCGTAGTATGCATTTAATGTTGAAAAGTGGTGGAGAAATTTTGTTAAACTTCTTGTTTATCAATCCATTAGTTGAATTATATAAATGTATGGATGTAGAATGGCAAAAATATATTAAAGTGAGTATTTATATTTAATATTATTATTTTTTCTTTTTGGGTTTATTTCAATTAATATGATAATTATAATTATTTATTAAGATATTTATATACCTAGTCAAGAAAAACTGAAGTCCCTTGGACCTTGGATCTATTATAATAAGTATATTAATATTAAAAAGTTAAAACAAATTGTTATTGGTTAGTTTTTATTTTTTAAATGTACAATTAATCCCAGATAGTACTTGTGAGTTACCGAGTATAACTTGGTAGACTGGCTTATACTTTGATAGATTTAGTTATTAACTTAATTGTTTTAACCCATTTAAATAAGTTTTGTGCTAGTAAAAATTCTATAACTTAAAGAATCGCTATTTACCATATTTGGCACTGTGTATAATTATACCTATACAAATTAAAAAATTTTATTTTATATAATTATATTTGCTATAATAAACATGCAACAAATTATTAACAGGATTTAAAACAAATGTCATATGATTTGTATTCACAAGATGAAATAAGAGAAATTTTTATCAAGGCTGGATTTCGAATTATTAATTTAGAATCAAGTATCAAAAAATACACATTTCCAGACTTCTCATCACTTTTGAGTAATTATGATCATTATATTTTTTTTCTAAAGCTTTAAAAATAATGATTTTTAACTCTTTATAATTATTTACTCTTCATACCTTATTATTGATGCTTTAAATCTAATTTTATTCACTATAAATCACTTCAATATATTATATCATGTAATACCCAATGTTTTATTTCTGGTGTCTCCGACCTACTAATATTTAGAAAATAAATTAACTTAAGTGATAACATTTACAAACTACACTTATCTTTCTTAAATTCCTTAACCTTTCTATCCCTCTATAAACAATTGGTGTCAGCACCAATGCGGTCGGTACCTTTTTCGTGCTATTTGCGATAAGGTAATTTCTATCTATCTGAATATCAAATTGAAGGTATATATATAGAATTTATTTATTATAAAAATGTGTTGCCATAAACTGGAAAGTTTAAAAGCGTATTATTATTGGATATACCGATTTGTTGGTATATGCGATATGCCATATGGGTATCATTATAGATAAAGTTTAATATATATTTACTTATATGTGTTGGAAGTATTAAATCAAAATTGTATTATGTCAATTATATATATATATATATATATCCATTATTAACATTTGCTTTGTCTTTGGTATAGTAGTATATACCTTTGTAAAGTTAGGTACAGTATTTTAAATAAATGATTCTTTCGAAATGATGGAAATTACTAAAGGCAATACTTTCGTAATACACAATGGTTATTAATATAGAAAGTATCAAACCACTAATTCATATATAATGACCTGGTTATGTTTGAATAAAAAAACAGTAAATAATAAGATTTTAAATTTTTCAAAAATTTAAAAAAATGCTTGAACATCATAGCCAATATTCAAAAGCTAGAAAAAGTAATGTAATAATAATAATTAGTAAAAATTACTGCCAGTCCTAAGCCTGGAAAAGTATGAATGGAAGTTAAAATGTATTCTATAATGTATAGAACCCCTGGTATATACTATTTATATATATATATATATATACCTTAAATTTGATATTTAGGTAAATAAAACTTACCGCAAACAGCACAAAAAAAGAGCCTACCACAAATGTCCCAGAACCAAACAATTTTGACCTATAATACCAAAGAATATTTTATATTCAGCCCTCTTTAAAAATAATAGATTGAGAGTCATGTTCTGTTCCATTCTCTAACAATTAAATAGCTTAGAATTGTAACAATATAAAAAGGAAGACGCCTTTTCTTTTATTACAATATTAAACTATTGAACCTGGATATTCAAAGTTTTCAATCATTTTTGTTGCAATGTTAGAGTAATTTGTTTTTATTGTGTTGATTATTAACCTTGTTTATTATTTGTGCTTAATAGATGCCGTTAAAGCAGTAGATGATATGTACAATATTTTGCCACAACATTTACATGACAGATATTCCATACATGTTAAAGACAAAATATGTGAGACACAAAGGGTTGAAATATGTCCAATTACAGGAATAACAATCAAACCATATATTACTATTACTGTGCATGCTATAAAAGATTAAAATTTAAAACAAGAATATTAAATATTATAATAGTTTTTAGGTTACTTTATAACTGGGTTTTATTTAATAATTAAAATAATAATGTAAAATTTCTATATTTACACTAAGAGTACTTCTTGGGAACACATTTTTACAAAAAATCAGTGGTAGTAGGTTGTCTTGGTGAACAAAAAAAAAAATCAGTTGTTTCCGAAAAATATTTTTAATTTACGTTGAATATATTATATTATATGAGAAATATAACAATTTGATATCCTCACTTACCTAATTTTATTTAAACAATTGATAAACTAAACTATAACATAAAAATTAAGACATTTTTTTCATTATTTTTAAGTTTGGAAATGTTTTAACCTATTTTTTAATTAATTAGATACAATATACACAAATATACACAAAAATTATGTATTACCAATACAGACAGTCAATATTATTGTATAACACTCAAATGTTTATCACAATACCAAATTTAAAGATTAAAAAAGTATTATAAATATTTTAGTTTTTAAGAAATCGACCACCCTCGATTGATGTCATATCTTATAAACACATGACATAGTAAATATACTCTCAGCATTTAGCTTACTTAATTTTACTATTAGAGTGAATTAATCTATTATCAACCTTAAAAGTATTAAAATTGTCAGTATTTTGGAGGTTTTGTATTGGTATTTTGAAATTATAAAAATATAAATTATTAATTAAAATCTAAAAATGCTTAATACTTTCAACAAACCACAGACAATATGATTTCCTTAAGTTCGATTTGTGCTAATATTAAAAATTATTGCTGAACGTACATTTGCTATACTATGCTTCATGAGTTAGATTATGCGTTTATGTAAGATGAGGATAACAAATTCAAGTGAGACTTCTTTTTAAACAAATTTACTATTTTACTTAGAAATATAGATTTGATTTATTTTAATAAACTTATAAGGATCATTGGATAACAACTAACTTTTTAAGATATAATTGAATTTATTCATAACATATTTACTAGAATAATCATAATGTGATTTATACTGTTTATTAAATATATAACAATTTATATAAAAAAAACTCAATTTATTGGTTTTACAGATTAATTAAAAGAATAAATATTCCAATTTAATAATTTAAATCCTGTCCTTAAAGAGTAAAACTAACGGTGTCGAGTTTAGCTTTCTACTATTAACATAATTTGTATTGTCAAATTAAGACATGAAACCAATAACTTATTTACATTTAAATATAAACAGTATTCTAGTTCTTAAAAAAATTATATTTTAAATATTAAATTTGTTCATTATTTATAAAAAAATTAAATAAAGAATTTAAAAATAACAAATTTATTCTTGTTGCATTTAAATTTATTTTAGGAAAAATGTATGTTTTGTTTAATTGTTAACAAACCTTTACTGTAACAGTATATTATTACTTTTTCAACACTAGATTTTTAGTATAATATATTTTTAAATCCTCAAATTATACGAAATGCCATCAATGGGTGGCTTCTTCATTCAAATTGTTCATGTTTTCCTTCTTTTTTTCAAATAGCTCATACTCTTATTGTGCCTACTGGTACAGATTGTGTATAACTTATACCAAATAAAAATAAAAAAATCCTCAATTTAGTATGTGATACATTTTTCATATTAATCAAAAACATATTATTTTATTATTCTTAGGATTATATATTTATGGCTATTATCTTTACTAATATTTAACTTAAGTTTTTTCACTCTTGACAACCAAAATCAAAAAAAAATCCACTAACAGAATATTTTTTATTATCCATTGACATGCTACTTCTTTAACTAGTTAAAGTCTTATCGGAGTTTAAATTTCCCGTAAACTTGAAAAAATCCCTATTCCTAACTTATATATTTTTTATTCTAACTTAAAGCTGTCATTATTTTCCTCATTTTTAGTAATTTTCTATAGGTATAATAGAGTGAATCAAGCAAATCTAGTGAACCCCCTAATTCTTCTCATTATTATTGTTCAATAAGTCTACTTCTGTACTTTTTTTCAAGTATTTGAAATTTTTTTGTTGAAACATATTTTACAAACCACTAAAGAAACCATATATGTTGATGAACAAAAATTCTATTATGTCAACAAATCTACAGATTAATTCCCTTTTTGAAAAAAAAAAAACAATTTTTTTCTAGTGTTTTCTTGAATGCAGAAAATTTTATTTTTGTAGTTCAACATTATTGATTTGGTGAGGATTGTTTTGTTTTTCTGTTGAAAATATGACAAAAGAAAGAATTTACTGCAGATAGGATAGGTACCTATGTGTGTTTTTCATTTGGATATTTTACTTTATTTACTTAATAGATAAATATTAAAGTATAATATACATATATGTAAATAATGTGAATCGTTATATTTGTATGTCGATACACCTATAGTTGGGATTAGTGATTATCTGTGGGTAAATACTAAGTACCCAACGGGTAAGAAATTGATTTTGGGTAAATATTTAGGTATTTACCCAATCATATTTACCTTTGAAAAATTGGGTATTTATTTATTTTTTATAATATAACAATAGTAAGCTTATGAACATTTTATTTTTTTCTGAATTTAAAAATATTCTTTGCTTACAAATTTAAAATTTTTTTAAAAAAAATTATTTTGTCAACTTTCCACATAAAATGTATTTAATTAAATATAGTTATTTTGACTTGGATCATCACACTGTTTATAGTTTTTTGTACATGAATCAAATGTTATTAAATAATTTTTGTTTGAAGTGATTACCCAAAATACCGGGTAAATAACAAGGGAATTTACCAAAAATGTATTTACCCATCACTGGTGAGAATAATGAGGTCGTTAGTAAAGAACTTAGGTATCTCCAAAAAAAAAATGAATTTACCTTTTTGCGCCTATGATATACTCGACCTTATATATTATATAAAAATAATTGTTATAGTTCTCGGAATTAGGAAACAAAAAAAAACTTCAATGGCTCAATGCCATATTCACATATTAATTATTATTCCCTTCGACCATATACACTAGTTTATTCCTTAGTTTTAAGTTTTTTTAATTTATATCGTTAAAAGGTGTTCCTATTGATTTTGATTACTAAGTTTTGACAAAAAAAATTCTTTATAGACAATATAATATTTAATATAGCCTAGTCATATTAGACAAAAATATTATATATTTATATATTATTTTATAATATTGTTTCTGTACGGAAAAATCCCATCAAGCTAAAATTGTGCATACACCTTTATAACGCTGTCATAAGCAATGTGTAAAAGTCGACCTCGTAATCTCGTGCGCGTCAATGAAAATGACCTTTTTTAATATCTCGCTTTTTGTTGGTTTTACGATAAAATTTTCAAACAAAAATTATAGAGTAGACAATTATTTACAAAAAAGGTATTTTGACATTTTCACGTAAGAGTTGTTGTTACTTATTTTTGGCTATAAGGCCTACAAAATACATACTTTTCAGAAAATTTTATTTTTTCACTAAAAACAAACAGCCTTTGCGTTAATATCTCGCTAAAATTGTAGAGGAAAAAATTATCTACGAGATAGGTTTTTTATCTAATCGCCCTTTTAGTATTTACCTAGGATATATTATATAAACTTATCGTACGACCAACAAGTGAGATATTTTTTTAAAAAAAGGCTTTTTCGCTACCTTTGACGGGCACGTGATTTCGAGGTCAACTTTTTACATAATATTGTTTATGACAACGTTATAAAGGTAAGTATATGCAAAAATTCAGCTTGATGGGATTTTTTTTCGTACAGAAAATCTTATTTGACTAGGTTATACTAGACATTTAATAAATCAATAGTGTGCTAATGGCCCTTTAAACATGATTTAGTAGTGTGGGATAGAGGATTAGAGCCATTAAATTAACCATTGTATGCAATCCGGCTTAAGAAAATTACTCGGAGTATAATAGTAGGGTATACAAGGTGATTTTTTTTATCAAACAACACTCATTATTTTAAAATCTATGCATGTGTAGCTTTCGAAAGGAAAAGTTCGAATTTTTATTTATCGGAGTTTAGAATAACATATCGTCATCTATCGTTTTCCAACTTACATAATATAATATCTGCATGCAATTCTTTTAACTTAAAACACCATCGCATTATTTTAAAAACTATTAACGTTTTCGAAGATAACTTTTAGTCTGCGTCGGCTATAATAAATAGATATTTTAGGTTATTATTTAATACTTATTAATTGATCATCGGTTAATAATATACCTAATACAGTTATGAATATAATAATATTCGCAGATATTGTTTATACCTTATACTGATGAGTGATTCATTTAACGTAAGAACACTTATATTTTCAGATAGGTAACTAACATGAACTTTTAATTTTATATTCCCGAGCAGAATATAAATATAAATTGATCACTTTTAAATTCTAAGTATTTAAATTACTTTTATAAACGAAATTTATTCCGTCCGTTAAAATGTTAAATACTAAACTTATCTTATAAATACAAAATTTAATTTTTATGTAACGAATGATAACGTGTATACTGCGTAAAATAGTCTCATTTGAAGAAAAAAATGTATATTGTTATTTAAAAAAATAATAAGAGTTTAAAAGTTATATCATTAATAAATAGTATTGATTTTATTTTTTTTACAATATTTTATATAGGTATTATGTACAATATACATATTATACTGATATTATAATATTATTATATCATAAGATAAGTCGAAATCTGTGTTTGATTTTATAATATTGACAGCTGTCAATTAATAATTATTCACTAATGAAAAAGTTAAGTTGTTTTTTTAGTAGATACACCAAAGATATTAAGTAAAGTAAGTTATACCTTATATACGAATATGCACATGTCACATACACATCTATATTAATTTTTTCGACTCGAAAGTATCGCCTATAGAATTGTTCTATAAATGTTATTATATTGTCAACTTTCATTATGTTTGTACTACGTATACTATAACAACATTAGAAATCTATCATAACCATACTTTATTACGTCACATGTATAAAAATGTTTACAGACCAAATAGTCAATTAGTCGGTCACGATGGATGTTTCGAGGCTTATGGGCCACGACAATCTTTTACGTCAACCAAATAGCAAATTCGTATAACATCAATAATTCTATATCTTTTAAAATCAATTTTAATTTTTCTTCGGTCATCCTGCGGTCTGTTTGCATTTTTTGGCGTTTAAAATATAATATAAATAGTATTTCAATGCTATTAATTTTATCGTGTAGGTATATCATAGTAATTTATCTACTTGCAACAGGTACTACCTATCCTAAATATTATTTAATATGTTTACTTCAGAGCGACACGATATTTTATGTAATAATAATAAAATTATATGTACCTATGTACGTTATTCGACGATAACAGTATTTTGTCACGTCGGGGCCTCCTATAGAGAGTCTATTATTATTGTTGTTTTTTGAATTTTTCGTGTACTTACGTTTTGATTTTCTATCTGCAGTATATGGAATTGAACTATATAATGTTTATATCTTTTCATATATATCATATATACTTAAATATATATATATATATATGTATTTAATCATATGGAATACGCTTTGATTGTCTAAATAATATAAAGTGGCTTTTAGCGCTCGTTCATAATGTACGATATTAGTATACATATACATAATGTTTTAAATTATTCATACACTAATAATCGAAAAATTCAAACGCCTATTTGATTATAATATTAATCATTTATTTTATTAAACTAATAAATAATTTAATTATGTTTATGTGTTGATCTAATGATTTTATTGCTTAATAATATATATTAATCCAATAGCAAAAATTGTCCAACCTTACCAATATTATTAATTACGATAAAACCAAAATATAAGTATTTTAATAATAATATTAATATACGTATATTATAATACTTAATCGTTCAGTTTTTCAGGCATCACTATATTATATAACGACTCAAGTACTTATTTTAATATTAGCTGTTATTTGTCCAACATATTTTATAGTCAAATGAATTTCACTATTTGGAAAATGTTTACGACCATTACGAATACAGAAATGATAATAATCATAATAAAATACATAAGATAATAGATTTATAAATTCATATAGGTTTTCGTGTGTTTTGTTGTTAATGGAAAAAAAATCGGATGACGGTTTTCTAGAGCAGCGTTTCCCAACCTTTTTGCAATGGCGACCCATAAATTTAATCTTTATTAGGTACGTGACCCCCCCCCTAAAAAAAACTAATAAATACTATTTATCAATTTACGACTAAAATAACTGTAATCGTAACCGCGAGTCGCGACACGTGGTTTGGGAAACACTGTTCTAGAGGTTATTCTGCTAAGTACTGTCAAAACATTTAATTATTAATTAGAAAAAAAACAAACTTATTATGTTACAGTATAAAATAAACTCACTTTAGCTATACGTATAGTATACGCGGACTGTTGATCATAACAAACTAACAACAATACAATACCGATTATAAGCCCTGTAACGTGCGTCCGTGGAGACACGTGGCCGTGATTGTGGCCATTACATACTATTAAATTTGAGGATTCGATCACAGAATATAATATAAAATAGATTTAATCTTTTCTGTACCTACTTCAATGCGGTTTTTCAACGCAGTAACGTACCTATATTGCCTACTTGTTACGCCGCGCATACGCACTACGCGTAATTTTGCCACGAGAAATTAAGTTTTTTTTTTTTAAACTAGGAAAGTCTTTACTATGTTATTTGTTTTAAGTGTATATCGTCATTGTTTTAATGGGAGTGTCAGATTGAATTTTAATTATAAATCATAGCATACTAAAAATGATTCTGTACGAAAATAGCTAATCCTTTATAATTAATGCGTAACTTATACTAACAAATTATATATTAGTATATATATTTTAAAAATTTGTTCATGGAAAATGAAAGGAAACACATAGTTCAATATTCAGTGGTTTTTATTTGGTGCACCTTGAGCGTTGAAACTATTAAATAAATATTTATTTTTAATTAGGAAAGTTAGGTTAATACAATAGGACAATATTAAATCATGCATATAACGTGTATCTTTGAAATAATGTCGTCCACATCATAGGATATGTAGCGCATCGTGACTCCAGGAATACGTACATAAGATGCCTAATTGAAATTCGTCTGAGGTAAGTCTAATATTAATATTATATATCTAACTATAATGTATACACAGAACATGTAAAATATTTATAAGAAAAAAAACAATGATACATAAAATATGTGGACAATTTTTAATCTATGAATAGAAAATAGAAAACATTTAAAAAAAAAATAAATACTTAAAAAATCAAAAAACTGCAAAATAAAAGTTTTAAAATGCATTATTATCCAATTCAATTTACGTTTTAAGAAAGCTATGTTTTATAATAAACTAGATAGTAGATATAATACATTTGTCTATAGTCTATACAGATTCACAGCACTATATAATTATTATGATAGTTGAACATAATGTCGTATAAAATTTTATAAAAATATGTTCTTTGTTGGTTTTTTCGGTTTTTATATATTATTGACGAAACGCTAAGTATTAGTGCAGTGAGGTTAACGAGATCTATTTAATAATTTAATAATTAATAACGAATTTCAATAATTTAACCTGTATTATAATAATTATAGTACCTATCTACTATATACGTGATTTTTAGGATCGTAATTTAAGAGTTTAATTGACAATCTTTTATCATAAAGCGCTGTCATTAGGCTTATGAATTAGTAGAAAGTATGAAATAAATATAAATCTAAATTATTCAAAAATCCGGATTTCCGATTATGAAAATCGAATTTTGGATTTACGGATTTAAAAACCCAAATGTTGGGTGTTTACCTTTGTGAATTTTTGTATTAATATAATAATTTAATTAAAAAGAGCAATTATTTATTTCTTTTATAAAATCTTAAGTAATCAATCTTACAAACTTTTTATATTTTAAATATAGAAAATACTAACTCAATGTTTTAAATCCAGATTTCGGATTTTTCCCACTATACCTATATTATGAAATATATCTAAAATTTAAATTTCACAACTCGCATTTACCTTTTAACATTACGAAAAAAAGCTTCATGTATTTATATGATATTATTTTATAATGTTTTTACAAATAAAATATAATATTCGTCCAATTGGTATTGGAGCCTGGAGGTAGTGATGCTACGGAAATCTCATATTATTTTCTTGATTTTTTCGTTGGACTTCAGGACATAATAATAATATGTTTGGATAAAATTGTACAATTAAAATACTAAAGTACTAAACTGCAGATTTACTTTAATCTAGTAATTTTTCTGATAATATTTTAATCTGAATAAATAGGTTATAAATACTTTATTTAATACTAAACTAAAGCTTATAGATACCGGCTAATAGCCTATATATAATATACCCCCTACATATCGTCTAGTACTCTAGTACATTTAAGCGTGACTACTTTAACGTCGGACATTTTAATACTTATTAACAATTATAAATTAATAATATAATACAATACTAATTTAACTAAAGTACAATTAATATAATTAAATATATGAAAAATGGTATTAAAAATGTATTGTTTAATTCATCATCATCATACTTAAATTATTTGCTATCACTTGAAAAAAAAAACTTATAATAAATAATTACCAACTATTATTAGTCACCGACTATTTGGAAAATATGTTCGTCAATATACATATGTTTTTGTTTTGGTACACTTTTATCTGTTTCTAATATCAGTAATATTGACGAAAGAAGGTTGATTCGTTCACTTTGTATTCTCCTTAAATATGGTATAAAGGTCTATACTCTATAGTGCTGTATGATCAATTACCATTTGAAAATTAGTGTGATAATTTTCAGCTATATCTACATAATATATTTAGATTCTAGGGAGTTTTTTTATTATTACTTATGTAAAATTTAAAATAAAAAAATAAAAAAAATTTTGATCTTTTTTCGTTTTAAGATTGGTTAAATTTTTAATGTTTTCGATTCTATATACATTATACGTATACATATATTTATGTTGATTATTAAATTTTCTTGTAATGAATGAAATGACTCTTAATATTAAACGGAGACGATTATATGTTTTTAAATCTATTACTTATTATATTATAATTTGGTAATATTACCTCTCCGATCCTTGTAACGACGGTTAGGCGCACATCATTACATTCTTAAAAATAAAAAAATAATTAAATTAATAATTCATAGTATAATTAATAATATATTGTTCGGTTCGTGATAAACTGATAAATAATGAACAACATGTTATACTTTACATTTTAAGTGTCTTAACAATTAGTCGTAAAATTGTTGTAAGTCTACCTTTTTTTTTTATAAAAATGTTGCTTTCAGTTAGTAATATTATGTGTCATCATCTTTCAAAATTATATCACGTTCCATCATGTCAAACAGTTTAGTAATCACTTGAAAACTTGTCGACGCGTCCAGCGGGTCAAGTTGACACATTTTATGTCATAGTTATAAAAGTTGAGCTATGTTCTAATTTTATGATTCCAATTGAGTTATATACTGAAGATATGCTTGTTGAACTTGCAACTTTGGCTTTAAATTATTTATTAGGTCTACAACTAGTCAACAGTTTCTTCACCTTCGGTGTAAAATCTATTTTCGGCTAGCATTCGTCCACATGTTTGACACGGTTAAAATGTCAATCGACGGCTTTATTGGGAATGGATTTTTCACCAAAGTAACAACAACAGTCTAGTTTCGTTTTTTGTTATGATAATTTTTATAAATACATGAAACAGTTTTAGATACAATCAATGATTATCTAAATCTTATAAGCTAAGCTATTGTGCTAGATATAGAGAGTAATTAAATTAAACAAAAAATACATTTCATAAATTAAATTAAAAAAAACAAAAAAAATTATTTTAAAATTATTAACAATATTCTTGATATTATTCTTACTTATTATAGTGTATTATTTCTTAAAAAAATGCAATGGTTATGAATTAAAATAAATAAATCCTAAATAATCATGAAAATGATAAATAAATAACTCTTACCTACTTATATAAATATATAACTCTAAATTATATTATCTATTTTTATATTTATATTATCAACACAACACTGTAAGATATTATGTTTGAGTTTATTAGATCTATCTAATCGGAAGTGGTCCAATATTTGAATTATAAAAAAATACTTTTTTCTTATACACAAAATAATAATAATAATAATAATAAACAGTAGGTATTGTATAATTGCAATTTTGCAAGACTATCAACTATTGAATTCTTTATTATGTACTAGCTGTCCCGGCACGGCGTTGCCCGTGTAGTAGTTGGTTATTGGCTTCGTTTTTGTATTTTAATGCCTTACAGTGTGAGCAAACCGAGTTCATAGAACCAATAACAACACATTGGTAGTTACTGTAGTCCATTGACACATCGTAACTGAAAGCAGCTCGATTCAAACTTGCGCGATTATTAGTTGAATGTCGCGCTCGCGCTTCACGCGTTTGTGATATCCGAATTCTTTCATGTTCATTTCCGTCGTCACGTTCTTGTGCAGTACGATTGGATCGGTAATTAGCTTGGTTTTTAGCATTTCTGGTTCTTCTACCTAAATTGCTTCGTCTTTAGGAGGCATATCAAATATAAATTAAATATTAAAATAAAACAAAATTAGACATATTTATGGTATCCTAGCAACCACTTAGAAGAAATACAAACATCTTTTTACATTTTAAAATCTCGGTTTTCACCTGAAGTGACTTTTGCCCAGGCAACGCCGGGTGGGAAAAAAATAAATTGTATATTAAAACCTTCCCTGATTCTAGACCTATTGATTAGTGAAAACTGTACTAAAATCCGTTGGGTACTTTTTGAGTTATGCGCTTACCAACACATTTTGCGATTCATTTTTATATTATAGAGATGACAGAGCTTGCGCTAAAGAAATATTAGAGCTGCACACTCTGTGTTTTTCAGAAGTGAAAAAATTTGATGCTCGCGTATAATACATAACACATACTATATATAATATCATAAATTCATAAATATTAAATATTGTCAGTTTAAAGTTTAAATAATAAAATTCCTTAAATTATATTTTGATTAACAACAATTAATATTAGTCTAATTTTTAAATGTTTTTTCTTTTTTATGACAGCCTATTCATCGATAACAATATTTTCTAATTGGAGATGGTTATTAATTTGAGCACAATCACAATATTTGGTGACATAACGCAATGGTCGTGACCACGGTTTATCTTAAAGACCGTAATAGATTTATTCTCTTGATATTCATAGATAAATTATCAATGTTTCAATCATAATTTCTAATTAATTTGAAAAACAAAATAATGTAAAATGATATCTATGTTATAAGCTCATAGACATATAGAATTAATTATTAAAAATTCAAAACATATAATTTTTTATGAATTGCACAACATTTAAATAAGAACTGCACATTTTAATTTAGAACTGCACATTTTATGCACAACTGCACATTAGCGCAAGCTCTGATGTATGAGTCTATGACTATATATACCTAACCTTACTATCGTAAAAATAACAAATTTTAAAATAAACAAAATATCGATAACGGTTCAATACGACACTTGTCAGTTCTTTATCACAATATATGGATATTTGCTATTTAGTTTTTTTTTTGCAGTTATTTTCATTAATTATTATAGACAATAGTACTATTTTTGTTCACAACAATATTTTTAACCATAAAGGATAAACTTGTCTTCATCCGTCATAGACCCCAGAATAGCGTTACAGAATAGTTTCGGTATCATTTATAATTATTAAAATATGGGACTTGTTCATTTTTCTTGTGAGTCATTTTTTACACGTGTACCTACCTAAATTTTCATATTTGTGAGTTTAAAAATGTATCTACTTTTGGCCATTTGTATACGCATATTATTAAAGACGAACTGACATGTGTGTAATATTTAAAAGACCGAAGCTTATTATTTGCCGATAATCCCATAAATTATATAAAAGTTAAAGGCTGTGTTTTATGTAATGTTTAACTTGTAGAATATTTGTGAATTGTGAAATAGTAAAAACCAAAAAATTATTAAATTTGTTTGATTTATTCGTATGTTTTATTTATAATGTAGGTCATATATATATTGAACTGTTACCAAAATATCAATTTTATGATAATCCATCACTAGTGCGTAGTGTTGATCAAAGGAATACTATAATTTCCCCCCCGCAAACCCAGAATTGAAGATACACTACTCCAACTAATCCAAGTATTAAAGGCCGGTCAACCGCATATAAAATATGTATTACATATATAGTTGTATATATTTTAGGTTCATTCAAATTAAATAATAAATCTGTCGTCTTTTGATCACTATGCTGACAGACTTCAGTCAACTGTCTAATTTGTATCTATAAATTATTATATTCTCTAAGCATGTATATATCTGCATGCTCGTATATTAATTTACATATTGCTTATGATTGTATGAATATTTCTCAACATTTAGCTGCTAGTTTACGTCATAAAAATATAGAAACATTAATAATTATGTCAGCATGAAGACAACTATTAGAAATTAGAAAAAGACATAAGTAAATACACTGACGTTGTAGAGTATCAAATGTTATCCTAAACTAATATAATTATATTTTGTTAAGTTATCTATCAAATTGGTAGTTGGTTAATAATAATAAATTGTTTACATATATAAAATATTAACATACCTATACGTTGATTTATCTTCCTTAATTTTAAAGTGTAATAGTTAAATGTAAAATAATTATGGTGATAAAAACAAAGTTTTTGGTATTACCGATATACTAATAAAGTAATAAATAATAATGTATAATACCATTATGTATTGTATGCAATGCCAAATTTGACTTTAGAATTCCATCAAATAATTTGGAATAAAAACAAAGTATTTTTTCTGATTTTAAATAAACTACCAACGTGGCAACGTATAACCAATTTTTCACCATTAGAAAGACAATAATAGAAATGGGTCTTTAATAAGTTTTGTATTTTCACAAAAACAATAAATTACAAATGTGTATAATTCTATTCATGTGAAATTCACCGCCCCCGTGAGAATGGCGCCTTAGGTAACTGCCTGAGTTGCTTTACCCTCACGCTAGCTCTATATAATAGGTATAGGTATAATAAACCATTGTTTAGTATTTAGTGGTGCACTATGTGATATGATACATCACTATATAAACCTTACTAAAAAATTGTCTGTACATTACTTTTGTCAAATCATAGTATTTATTTAAGATTTTTTTTTACACTTTCCTTTCAGATTCCAAAAACAATAATTGTTTTAAACTCGGCATATAATATAGGTATAGTTGATATTTCTATTGGTGTGATGCCTATTTGTTTATTTTAGGGTTCACTAAATTATAGTACATCTATATCTATTACTTTTAAAAATGATTTTTGTTTTAAATTACCATACTCTATGTTCATACAAGGCGTAATCATTTATGGTATAATGCATATAATGAATTTATTATTATTATTATTAATTTATTATTATAGTAATTTTGGGTTGGTATATTTCATCTTCACCTTAAATGACAATATGACATATCCTCAATGTATCCACCCCTGGCTTTAACTAATAAATTTAATATACGAGCTTGGAATCTTGAATGGTTTGGTAGTACCTCGCTGACGGTGCTGTCCGCGGATCGTGTTCAAAAACGTAAATATCAGTCAGCTGTTCGGTGTTTTGTTGTTTGACATCGACCGCGACAACCAGTGGACCGGTAACCATGGTAACAACAGTGCGCCGGGGAAACCGGTTGGCCCAGACAACTACTAGCACCAGCAGCTGCTGCCTACTACTACAGTCGTCGTCAACTCAGGAGGGCTCAACATTTCGGAGTTTCGGATCGACCCAGTCCGTCGGGTAGCCATTACGCAACCGTCGTAGCGCGAGTAGACCGGCGGCCGAACTGGTTGCGTTTTGTGAACCCATGGAAATGAAATAGGTAACCTTTAAAATTATAAACAAAACGGTTTTTTTTTTTACTATTATTATTATTATTATTTTATTTTATTTTTTTTGCGGCATTTCCTTTGTTCGAGTACACACACACATATACTACATACATAAGCATAGGTAGATAGGTACCCGAAACGCCAGGTGTTTTTCACGGACAACGGACAACGGATACGTAACTTAAGCAGCCGTCTTCCTTAGTCCTTATACACATACATGCACACTCACCCCTGCGGCCGTACGCACTACCACCAATCACCGATCACCGACTACTGTCGGTTTTCAGCTGCTGCTGCTGTTTTACGAAGCTTACAGTGCGGCACCCGATAAATCGTGTACAGTAAACTCACAGTCCGGTCGTTTTACGTATGCATGTGCGTGCCCAAGAATCCACCGGAAGTGCGTCTTCGTCTTCTCCTCATACGTCGCCATCGTCTTCGTTTGCGTCGTACAAGTTCGCCTTCATCCGGTTTTTCTCGTCGCCACCCCATAGCCAAGCCCTTTGCCACGGGCCGACGCTGTCCACAGGTGGTTGCGACTTGTCCATCGCAATCCGTGTCAAGGACATTGTGTTGTGAAACTATCCTCTCGCCCCGTGTGCGTTGAATACTGTGTGTGTGATTTGGCATCATTTACTCAGTCATCTTGTCCTGGTCTTCTTGAAACCCGTACCGTATAACTGCTTACGTTTACATCTACTGTTACCACCATGGTGTCCCCACTATCCCGATTGCAGTCCAAGACATTCCCGGCCATGTCTTCCATGCTACAAGAAAAGGAAAATTATGAAGAGCTTAATCAGATAGGAAATGGTGAGGATACTTGGAACGATACTTTGTAGACAAGTATTGTAAAAAATTGACTTTATAAATTTGTTATATAGGAGCATATGGTACTGTGTATAAGGGCCGAGATCTTGTCAACAAAGGAAAATTTGTGGCTATGAAAAAGATCAAAATTCCTTTAGCCCAGGATGGCGTGCCCATGACTACTCTACGTGAGATTGCTCTACTCAAACAACTCGATCAACAACAACATCCGAATATTGTCAAGTATGTAATATTAAATAATCCCGTGTAATTGTTATAAATATTATTATTCTATTTTACTACTTAGACTTTTGGATGTAGTACATGGTCCTAGACTATATAATGAAAAATGCATGACACTGTATTTGGTGTTTGAACACATTGAACAAGATTTAGCCACCTACATGGCACGATGTCCTAAACCAGGAATGTCTTCTGAAATCATTAAGGTAATGTCAATGTTTGTTTACATTATAACTAATGTAGTTATTTAATTTACTATTAAGTACCTATCTACGTCTTAAATATTTATCCATTTAAATTTTCAGTTTTAATCTAATATAAGACTATTTAAATATTGAATTTTAGTAAGTAAAAGTCTATATTTAAATTGTTTTGTGCATTCTATTAAAAATCCCTACTTAAATATATAAAAAGTTTTATTCTTCTATAATTTAAAAGAAATAAACTTATTTTCTTTTACCTTAGACCTATTGAATTTTAATTTATATCAAGGTTTTGTGAATATAGTAATTTAATAACTACTAATTTTTAGTTGTTTGTAATATAAATAAGCCAACATGTTGAATCATAGTAGGTATAATGTTTTTTTAAGTCTAATTTAAAAATGTTTGATTATAAAAATAAACAATATCAACACATTATGTATTAATTAATCATCCTTCAAAATATAAAATCACATTATTTTTAACAAATTATAGTTACTATTGAATATTTTGAAATATAGCTCAATTTTCACTACCTACTAATAAATTAATATATATTTTAATTATAAAATAAGATTAAAATTATAAACATAGGCTTCCTAATTTGATTTATTATTTTTCAGAATATAATTTAGAAAGTTAGTACCTAGTTTTGATTATAATAATTGATAATACCAGTCACATAATATTATGTTTCTATAATAGGTACCCATAATATAAATTATTATTTTCATATTATGCAATTGTTTTTTTTGGAAATGGCACTTATAATGATATAATATTGATATCTTAATAAAATATTTATATGCTTTGACTTTTAAATCTTTTACAATATTTAATACCTACATACAAATTGTATTCGTGTAAATACTAAATAGTGACCTAATTAAATTAATGATGATTGATCATTAAATAAGTAGCATAGTGCTACTCCTATTAATCAGTTAGTTTTGTAAAAACATTTTAACTATCAAAATAAAGGAACAAAATTGTTTATTTACCGTACCACTTTTTTAATTTGATGTATTTTCATAATCAAAGAATAATTTTCTTGGAATTGATAACTATGAATAAATAAATAAATTCTACCTTTAATTGAATACATCAAAATATGATAAAGGTTTAAAATAATTGTGTTATGCTGGTATATTTTAAATTTATATAGTGAAATTAACATTTGAGCTAGAATTATATACAAATAATAATTTTATCTTTATTATTTGATTATTTGAGATATATTTTGTATATTATGTACCTAATAAGTTATATAATATTTGAGTAATGTTTCATTTACCTTTTATAATTAAAAATCTTAAGATATTTTGTGTGTAAATAGTTTCTATCAATTAGAAACTTTTTACCTGGTTTTAGAGACAAATTAGAGATGTATAATATACTTATGAAATTGGGTTAATTATTAGTATAAATCCCCTTTCTTTTGTCATTTTATACTTAATTGTTTTTTATTTGACACTTTAATATGCATTAAAATACCTTTAGTTATGCAATGAAATCTCATAAATCCCCATAAAAAAATTGTAAATTTAAATAAAATCAAACTAATAACCTAATCCAAATATTTCCGATTTCAATCTTAAATAAATTAATGTATTTTTGTTTTTTACTCATTTAGTGGTTTATTATTGTTTTTATTGCACTATAGGGTCAACTATTATGTATTATCACTTTGCCTTCTAAGTATTTTTATATTTTATATATATATATATTATATTATATTGGTAGTATTATTTTTGAAGTTTTCAAACAAAAATTGTTTTTGATAAATATTAAAAAAAAATAATAACCATGATTAATTGTAATTAAATCTTAACAATAACTTCAAAAAAATTTAGAATGCTCTTTAAATAAAAATCAAGAGCATTATACCATTATATATGCTAAATTTGTCAAAACTATTAAAATATAAAATTTAATATACTTAAGCATGTGACTAAGAAAATGTCTATGTTATCTAGCATTTAATATGATTTGTTAAGATTAAAATACAAATGTATTAATTTTCAAGCCCTGGTATTTATAGTATGGTTTTATAATTTTACTGAATAAGATATTGTGTTGTGTATATTACACATACTGATGAAAAAAAATAAAATTATTCTTGCGGTTAAATGATGTTAACTAGTTGGAACTATTTTTCTTATTTTTATTCGATTATATATATTATTTTAAATGTTATTAACAATTATTACAGTATATTTTAAAGAATTAAAAAAAATTAAACCCCCGACCATATTGCACTATATTCATTGGAAAATATAAAGTATTGTTTATTGTTAAGTACAGGAGCGGATTTTAGTGGGAGGGGTCATAGGGGCTATAGTCCCCCCCTCCAAGACATCTTATTCTTTATTTTGTCAAATATTTTCAGGCTTTTTAGAATATATAAAAAAAATCTCAACTAGACAAGTTTTAAAATATTTATATATCTAATTTATAGATATAAAACATTAGCCAAACCATCCACTATTTTATACTCAAACCACTTAATACAACCATATTAGTATACATTATAATATAATTCATATGTTTTATCGTAAACTAATTAAAAATAACAAAATAAATTATCTATCTAAAAACAATAATATTAGTACTTACATATTTTCTTAGTTGTGTATTGTTTAATTTTTTGTAAAATATATGGTTAAAGATCAATGATCACTATAACAAAAATAGCCTTTGGGTTTTAAACCTTTAAAAAAGTCATTATTTTCTAAGATATACTAAAATCTAAATACTTTTTTTTGTGCGTATAACTTTTAAGCTTTTAGCGTTTTTATTTTATCCAATTGAAAAATAAAGTATTGATCAGTGACTATTTATCACAACAAAATTATTCTACTCATCCATTTGACTTATTGTAATTTAATAACTTATAAATTATTCTAGAATTTTTAAGTTAAAATACATGTTTATTTTAATTTTATGTTAAGAAAAGGTTTGTTTTTATTAAGAATTTACCAATCCTGTGTGTATTGTCTATCTTACAGATATAGGACATATCAAATCTGTATTCAGTTGTTCTGGTTTTGTGTATCAATTCATTTTCTTACCTTTAAGTTTGATAATCAATCAATTTTCTCTATGGTTAAAAATTATTATACAAAATTGGAACTGCTGAATATAAATTTGTTTTATGTTTGTAACAATTTGTTAGATAGAGACAACACATACAGGTATAGCATCATACTGGGTATATTTTATTTAAATTAGACATTAAATAATATTATTTATTTTTATTTTTCCAGAGTGTTATGCGACAAATATTATCAGGAGTTGACTTTCTTCACTGCAATCGTGTTGTACATCGTGATCTCAAACCACAAAATGTTTTAGTGTCCAGTGATCTAAGAATTAAAATTGCTGATTTTGGTCTAGCCAAAATATATGATTTTGATATGAAGTTGACCTCAGTTGTAAGTAAACATTGAATTTAATTAGATATAAATTATAACTTATATTATGTAGGGCTTAGAAGTTATAGGAGTTAAAATAGGCAAAATATAGACAACATTTGTTAAATTATGAAAATATTAATTATGCTTTATATATGTATGAAAATCAATGAAATATACATTTAAACTTTAAGATTTTTAAACTTACTATTGTACATGTTAGATTTTAAGCTTGGTTTGCTATAATCAAGAACTTGTAAAACAATATATAACTCCTACATCTTCCAAGTCTTACTGTTAAGTCTAAAACTAAATATTAATTGCATATGTATATGTTTTAAATATATTATTATTATTTAGGTTGTAACATTATGGTATCGAGCACCTGAAGTTTTATTAGGTTTACCTTATGCTACTGCTGTTGATGTGTGGGCTTGTGGCTGTATTATGGGAGAAATGTACAAATTATCTCCTTTATTTGATGGTGAATCTGAAGCTGAACAGTTAGATAGGATATTTAGGTATTTAGTTAAACTTATTAAAGTTAAGTTGTTGATAATACATTTTAAATTCAAATTATTCTAGGGTGATTGGTCTACCATCTGCATTAAATTGGCCAAAGAATGTTTCTTTATTGAGAAGTTCTTTTGAGTCTTATCCACAGACTTGTTTGAAGACTGTAATCCCCGATCTATGTTCTAAGGGAGAAGATTTGTTAATGGTAAGATTGATTTTATTAATACTTCATGTTTTTCAAAAAACAGATTATTAATTAAAATATTAAATAAGTATGAAAATGTTAATTTGTTGTAATATTGTATTATTGATTACAGAAAATGTTGATATTTGACAGCACTGAACGAGTGTCAGCTCGTGAGGCTTTGAAACATCCATACTTTAATGAAACATAAATTTGATTTTATCTTCCTTAGAGACTATTAAAGTAAGTAATGAAAAAAAATAAACTATAAATTGTTTGAATAATAATAAATGTATGAAACATTTATATGGGCATTGTATAAATACTGTCAATACTTAAATACATATAAGTATCTCAATATTTTATTTAAAGCTTCTGTATATTATATTATGCATGCTTATATCTATCCTATTTTTATTGCAAAACCCAGAATCAACTACATTACTTCAATAAGATAATTAACATAATATTAACTAATCTTAATATAACTTAAAAATAAATATTGTTTTGACGTTTTTAATAAATAATAAGTTACCAATAATTAATAACTTTTAATAAAATAATTTTAATTATTAATATTAAATAATATTAAATGTTTTATGCTTTTAACTTTTATATTATTATTGTATATAACTATATAAGACTTATGTTTGAATCATATCAAACCTCTTTTAAGATACTTTGAATTCGTATTTAAATATATTTATGGTTAAACATTTTAATTCTTTTTTCTTTTTAAAATTGCCTATATTTGCCCCTTTTTTGTGGTGTCTTCTTAATATTAAGTTACATTTTTTAGGATTTCTATAGTCTAACCTCTAAATAATGATAATCTATTATTTAATAATTTTTTTTTTTTCAGAAGTTTATTTTAAAGCATGCAGATACTTAGTTTGTATGAGTCTAAGGCAATGTATAAGTTATTATACTAAACAGTATTGCAAGTCTCAAAGAAAATAATAATATTCCTAATTAGAAGTTACAATTTGAGTTCCAATGTGGTTAACCATTTGCGTAGAACAGTTACCAAAATATTATAACCAGTACATATTTGTTTACCAACTAATTAATTTTAAGATCTCTCACTGTTTATATCCAACTTTGGATCTCGGAGTTTTGTAATTGACCATACATTTTAAAAATTATTTTATTTTGCTCAATGACCATACTTTAATCAGTAAATCAAAAGACTTGCCATTTTTCTGTCTTTGCTGACTTACTTTCCGTGTTAACTTCCTTTTGTCTGTACTTGTATAATTTAAGGTTTTTTTTCTAGTATTTTTCATTTTGTGCACTGATTGGATTTTAGTGCAAAAATAAATTTTTACTTCTATATGATATTTTGTACATATTTAATCTTATGTATTTTAATGAATAGCATGGGTTTTGATTATTAAAATTGGGTCTGTACCTCATTTTTTTTATTTAAAAATATTTTTTTTATCTTCTTGCTTTTTTTTAATTTTAGTTGTTTCAGACTTAAAATATACTTTTATGTTTAGATATGAAATAAAAGGACTGTTTATTTTTAAATATATGTATTTTTATTCTGTAATATAGGTGTTGAATTTTATATTTAACAATATAAGGGTTGTAATTTGCTATAATTTTTAAAATCTTAATAATACTTTGATATTATAATAATCAAGTAATCCTTATTTGCTATAAAAAATAGTCAATGAATTAAAGTTAAGCTTACATAGGCTGTAGGTTTAAGAGGCATCTATCCACAGAAATGTTATCAAATATGGATGGCAGTCTTTTTATTTTTAATATAAATCATCAGTTATGGCCTTGTACCATTTAATCTAATACATATCACACATTTAAACATAATATAATATTATTTTACTATAAATATATAATAAATATTTAATTGTAGTAATACAAATTTCTAAGTAAATGTTATAGAGGATATGGTACTCAAAAATATTGATTTTGTTAGCATATAATTTATTTAAAAAAAAATTAACATATATTATTAGGTAACAATATTTGTATGATATTAATCATCTTTATGAACGTATTAACTTAATATTATTATATCACATACATTATTTTATTTAATTGCAGTGCAAATATAGATAAGATTTAAAAAAATAGATTTACCAAAAATGATCTTTCTTAGGAATTACTAAAATGAAAAAATATATCTATAGTATCTAGTATCTACCCCACTAGGTATATTCTAGTTAGTTGTTTCTAATACTCTTAAGATTTGTTTGTACAAGGGAAAAAATCAAGATGAAAAGTTAATTCTTTGGTAATTTTTTTTTTTATGTGTCCTCATGACTATTGCATTTGTTTTGAATTTATACCTAGTTTTAATCAACGTTAAGATGTTGTTTTTTGATAATAAATTGTTGGAGCATAGTTATACATATACAGGTACACACTATATGTTATATTATATTGTTTAAAAAAAAGTATAATGTACCTATTATATATAAATTTTTTATAAAATAAATAATAATTTAAAATGTGTTTTGTGTGTTGAGTTATATTGAGAAATTCTAAGATGAATAATTTAAAATGATAAAAGTAATTGCATTTTATTAAAAATTTTTAAATACAATAAAACAACAAATTAAATTTTTTGAACTCTTGCAAAAGGTACTGAAAAAAATAACATTGTTTTAGATTTTTTTAGCGATCATAATACTATAATAATCACATCCACTTAAAGTGAATGACCGATTTTATTAAGTTTATTTATTTTTATTAAATATCAATAGTATTATAGGTACTATTATAATAAATAATAATATATTAATATGTATTTGCCAAATTTAATGAAATTGGAGCATATATTGTAAGTACTATTCACGCTTGTTTTTTATTTTGATTCTAATCGTGTGGAGAACGGTTCTGCTTAGGCATCGTTGTTGAAAGTTTATCGATGTTGGGCTTGTTTTTTGAAGTTGACGGGGTGCTGTTATGACTGTTGCCGATGTTGTGCATAGGCCGTCTGTCGTTCATATCCTAAAATACAAAGTTGATTGTTAGAAGATTTTGTAACCATAATAATAATACGTCATTTTCTTATGGTTACGACAAACAGTATATTTATTACAGTGATCATCGACCTATATTAGGTATGCCATTGTTATGAATTCTGGAACACACTAGCTAAAACACTTTGGATAAAATGCACTTTACCACGCCTCTCACGAATTTCGAATTTTCTTTTTAAGACGTGTTTTTAACACTGTTTTCGAAACTGTTTGAATTTTTTTTGCGGAAACCATTATCTTAGAAGTTATACCGGAGCCGGCAGGCGTAGGAAACCACTATATACTTATTTTACTTTAACAATAAAAAAATAACTCAATATCATAAAGATAATTTAGTAATATGCATTTAAAATTATCTTTATGATATTGAGTTATTTTTTTACTAATATGATATTAGTAATAATATAAACAACTAAGTAATAATGAGATCGTTATAAAATAACGGTATTGATATAAATATAGAACAATGCAATTATGTTTTTTTAAATATCCTAATTTATAATATTTTATTTTTAAAATCATTATAGGTACTTAATACGATAAATACGATAAAATAAATACTGTAATTATACAATATGATCTAATCTAGGTTACATTGTGCCGTAATTAAATAACTCTTTTAGTCTCTCCGACAGTGCAATAGCGAATATTAGCAATTTTTTTTTACTAGCGTACGTTTGAAAATGTTAAGAAATAAAATATGTCTAATAAGTTTTATGTTATTTAGGATTATTTTTCGATTACCGAGTCACAGGTCTCCTATGTGACATGTGTAGCCTCTAACCAGTCTAACCATATAAGAGGCGTAGTGTGACGTAATTATAGCCTTATAGGTACCTATTAACCTATTATAATCATATATACCAGTGGTCTTCAAGCTTTTTGGACTCGTGACCCACTTTTTTAGGCCTACAATTTTCGCGACCCACGTAAGCGTTTGTAAAAAAAGCTAAAATTGCTTAATGCTTTGCAGTAGTACTATTAAAACTGAATAAATAAAAATAACATTTTAGTAGGTAGGTATTTTCATTTATAAATTTAATTTTAATTTTAAAAATAAGACTTATCGCGAACCAATTTTAAAGTTTACGCGACCCACCGGTTGAAGACCACTGATGTATATACAACGGTCAACGACCATTTGGCATGTTAGGCTTACCGTCGTTGTGACGGTGACATTATTGAGTCCACCACCATTGTTAAGTGTCATCAGAGCGTTGGAAATGTTCGTTAAGTCCTGGTGTAACTTTAAGACTTGGTTGGTTGAGTAGGCCACTGTTCTAGTCACCTGATCAGACTGTGTTTTGATGAGTTCCGACAGTTCCCCGAACATTTTCTCCTCCAGACTACTTTGGGTTTTCAACGTTTTCGGTATTTGTTCCAAGGTTGTGCTCTCGGACTTACTCCTAAAAATAGATAAGCGTCATTTCAAATTTTATTATGGTACGAATCGCAAAGAAATAAAGTCCGTTTGAAAAAATCATAGGATTGCAATGAGGAATTTTTATTCTATAATTTTTTAGGTAGGTACTTTGCATTATATTATATCATATTATTTAAGATATCTATACTTCACACAAAAATGGTGTATTCAAAATTCAACAGAATGAATTTATACATACCCTCATGGCTCATACCCAGTAAACATAGCACGTATAATCTACGAGTATAATAAGGATAACTTTGGCGTATGTGTATGTATATGTATAATATGTAGTTATTATTCGTATAAACGTTGAAATAGGTTGGTTTTACGTTGATGATAGGTATAAACTTATTCGTACATTTTTCGTTATAGAAATACCTACGTTTATTTACCCCCCCCCCTATTTACGTGCCTGGCGTAAGTACTACCTAGTATTATAATATATAAATATATAATATAATTTATATCATGTGCATTCAGTATTTACGATAATAATGATTAATCGATTAGTGGATAATTCCGTTAATAACTTTTAAATATATTTATAACCGTGCCGTAATCTGTATTGTTATTTGTTTATTTATCATTGATATTTAAAAATATTCGTTCTTATTACCCTGCATTAAACATTTATACATATTAGGCACCCATCTACTATATAAGAAAGTGGTTAAAAAAAAAAAATGCAATTGCTCTCACTTGTTATCAATACGGTCTAATATCCTCTCCAATATATCGACCATGTCATTCTCGATTTGTCGTTCATTTGATTGCAACCTGTGACAATTGTCCATGAACAAGTTTTGTCCATCTATGAGCAATTGCAAGTGTTCTTTGAACTTAGCTTCGAGTTCGTTTTCTGAATTTTTCTGGATCGTTGTTATTTTGTCGATGGCCGCTTCCAAAAAACCTATAAAACATTTTTACAATATTAATATTTGGTGGCCAACGGCCAACACATTGATCGATTGCCAGGAATGGTATCATTTCAATATTTACTATTATATGTTATTTTATTTTAATATTATAAACGGACTTGATTCTTTGAAAATATATTAATATTGCGTACTTTTTTATTTTTTACTATGTGCAGTTAGGTTTAATACATTTTAAATGTAGCGTGATCAGATATTAAAACAATTAATTCATTATACAATATAGGTAACATCACGGTATGTTGGTATCCACTATGTACCTTATTGTAATATTTTATAAGTTTTTTAATTTATTTTTATATGTGTACATTGTTAGTGTACACTTACATATCGTTTTCTTTTACTGAAGACATTTTATCTTTTATTTCCTCTCTTTACTCCAAAGTTTCAGTGATCACCGATAGGCTAAAACCGAAAGCAAACGTGAGCGTCAATTACCATTTAATATATTTTAAAAACTTGAAAAATATATTAAATGGCATGAACGAAGCACAAAACTATTTAATATCATACATTCAAACATAGATTTTGATAGATTATATATGACTGAAAAAAAGGACGTGGATATGTGACCTTTGTCCACCGTCCAATGCAAGCAAAAACCGAAGGGATTAAATATTTGATTACATACATATATCATTAAAGAAGCAAAACAATTAATTTTAAAAATTTAAACAGTAAATCGAATTTAGCAAATGAATTCCTCGACAGCCAACAATGATCTGCAAAGATGAATATTTAAAAATTTATTTATTTTTAGGTTGTTATTACAATTCTTTAATAGTAATAAATAATAATTATCTTACTGTCCAAAAACTCGTTAATTACGCCGCGTCTATCAGAGTCCAATCTCCGCCGATACTTGTCAGTGTTCTCCGTTAATTCCTTGAGTGAGATGCTTATGTGATCTGAACGGTCTTTGAGTCCATTGTACATGTTATTTATCTACAAAACATCATAAAAAAATTAAATATGTCTATCTTAACTAGGTAAATGGTATTAAATAATCGGGAAAGTTAAAAAATAGATATTTTATTGGTTTATAACAGTATTATATGAGTATATGACTACTATTCAGTATTCAGTATTAGGACAATACCTACCGTTGTCGTCAATTTGTTATTGTTAGTTGTTGTGTCCGGAATTTGACTGGAATCGCTATCTTGATTACACGAACAGGTACTCAATGATCTATCCGTAATTTTCGATTGTTGAGACAAATTTGCAATGGTATCCTTAAAAATAAAAGAAAAAAACACTATAAACGTAATCAACATGACTATAGGAATTTTTGGAATCTGAACGAAGCGATGAAAATACATTCTTATTAGTTTTACAATTATGTGAGTTTTTTGTGTTTGTCATTCCTTTTCGGAGCAGTAAAAATGATTCAATTACTCATTTTGAGGGTGGTTTTCAATCATTAAAATTGAATCTATGATTGGTACCAAAGGAGGTAAAAAAAAAAATAGTTTAAAAAATACCTAATCAGGAAAATCGATTTTTTTTATTTTACTAACTTTAAAAATGATTGACTATAGATATTTAAAATATTAGCATTATCAATGTATTGATTTTATAACGATGAGTGTTTTTTAAATTCTTTTGTGTCCAAAATTCATAACAATTTTAATTTTAATATTAATCTTGAAATGCAATACTAGATTTTATATAAGCTTTTCGTACTAGAATTTTAAAAAATAAGTTGCAATTTTTTTTTTATGACAGGTAGTTCTTAGCTTTAGTTTTAATGTAGTTTGTTATAAATAAATACAAATTATTAACCTTAGAAATTTAAAACATTCCACTATTATAGTAAAGACATTAATTATTTTAATTCTCAATTTAATTTATGTATTTTCTAATAGACTGAAATTCCAAATTTGGCGAATATAAAAACGTAAATTATTTGATCTATATGATTATTTTTATTTTTATTGTTATGGTGCTTATGAAATATCATAAAATTACATTACATATACTTACAAAGTGAATAATGTGTTTTTTCTATTTATAATATACCTATAAATTATGTTATTTTATTAGCTAGAAGTAAGAAGTAAAACTGTAAAACGATAATTTGTATTGTAAAGTATTTATAACATACCTGAGCAAAAAAATGATGTTTTTCATGATTATAAATTTTAAAACTGTTAATATATTTTTTTTTTTGTTTTAAACCAATATGTAAGTAGTTCAATTTTCGGTGTATACGATAATAGGAGTATAGGACTACATTTTTAATGTATATAATTTAGTAATTGTGTGTAGACTGTAACTATATTATTAGTTATAAAAGAGACCGTCGCCTTATATTTTGGAATAGATATAGATATAGCAGCATTTTAAAAATTTATTATAATTATAATATTTAAAAAAAAATCTATTTGGTCAATAAATAGATTGTTTCAAAGTTCAAGTATAATTATAGGTGTACGTTAAATTATTTTTTTTTTACTTGTATCTGTTTCCTGAAAGTAATCTGATTAGAATCGTGTTTCTCAAACTCGGAGTTCATATCTTTTTGCATAGTTTGAATGTCAGTAGACAGTTCTGTCTGTCTGTCAACCACTTTTTTGATTTCTTTTTCCAGTTCTTTCTGTAACATAGTCCAAATGGACAAGAAGGTTTGTTAAATAACGCATCGTTTTCTTTTCATCTTTGGCTGATTGCCTGTTAAGACCAGCCGACAGTTGTAGCCTTCGCTGATTACAAACGCATGTTTCCAGTGAGTTATTTATTTCCCTTTCCTCTCGATCCTATCAACACTACCCAATTAAAATGTACACGTTTTATCATCTATAAATAAATAATATGTTTATTTCGATGTAACATACAATATCATGCAGTAATTTATTATTTATTATGTTTATTCGATAATTGTCGTTTTTTTTAATGAATTATAGTATTAAACAAGGCCGGATTTAGGGGAGAACTGAGTGGGCTGCAGCCTAGGGCCCCCCACAATTTTATGATATTTAAATTAGGATACAGGAAAAATATTTTATTTATATTCACACATATAATTAAATAATATTGAACTTTATTTGGACATTTAAAAATTTTAATTTTACTAACTAATAATAGATGTATAAAATATTAACTAATAACTAATAAGGAAGTAAAAGATTGTTTTCCTAATATTGAAATAGTTTTTCGAATTTATTTTGTTTTTCAAAATTTAAAGCACATAAAAATAGATTGCGTACTAGCGATAATGAGCTCCGAGTCTAATATTTTAGGAAAATTTGATTTTCAAAACATTATTGATAATATTAAGAAAAGTACGAGGCATTTAATTTTAATTACTTGACATTATTATTTTTATTATTCTTTATTTAATTACTTACACTAATATTATGAATTTATTATGATGATATTTATTGATATTACTTATACTCGATTTGATTGTTTTTATAATTATTTAAAACTAAATAAGTAATTTATTGTTACTAGGTACTACTAAATATGATAATAAATGTTTTTTAATAAGTAAAAAAATATATTTCCTTGTTTATGTATAAAGGGCCCCCACAGGCCACAATGCATTTCGCCCAGGGGCCACCACATACCTAAATCTGCCCCTGGTATTAAATATAAATACTTATAATAATCTTTAATGTTTAGTAGGTACTTATACATCTATATATATAATATTATATATCATGAATGAGAAATAAAATACTCTTTGGTTAAAGAGGATTATATATTTTGTTATTAATTTTAAGTATCCGTGAGTTATTCATATTGACCTGATGATTTTGCACAGTCTGTAGTGTGGTCTCCATATGTTCTAATGTAATCTCTAGTTGTTGTTGAGCCTTGTCGAGACGTCTGGTCATGTGGTTCGGACCACATTCCTCCATCACCGACTGAAATTATAAATGGTTTACATAATTACATAGGTAGGTATAATAATAATATTTACATTATGATTTTCAGTTTATTTATCCAATATTTTGTAATTCTAACGTAGTCATGAATGCAGTCTAACCATCAGTTT
Organism: Rhopalosiphum padi; assembly: GCF_020882245.1. NCBI lineage: Eukaryota > Metazoa > Arthropoda > Insecta > Hemiptera > Aphididae > Rhopalosiphum > Rhopalosiphum padi. The sequence continues at coordinate 37,996,189 of NC_083598.1, forward strand.
GCGGTTTAAACACTAAAAAAAAATCGGGATAGTCGAATTACACTTATTACCTAGTAATACTTACAAAGAAATGGTCGAATTGCACTTGGATTGAAAAAAGGTAATGGTCGAACTGCACTCGGGTAAAAAAAGAGTTAAAATGGAAAAAACCGTGGAAACTTGTTACGAGTCGAATGTTTCACTATAAACATTAAAAATATTACGAATCTTATGTTTACCAACGCTACGGGCTACCTATTTAATATCATTATATTATATTAGTTCGTTAATGCCATTTAGATTACGCAGATAATTATTGTTGCCAAAAATTGACAAAAGAATCTAACCTAACTAGATAATAAATAGTTATCAATAAAAATATAAGATTAATACTTATTATATTTTATACCATGTACTATTTAGATTTATGTAAACTACAATTAGTACACACTTTAACACTTACGTCGCTGTGTAAATATGAACAATTTAAAAATTGTTAAAAGGGAATGAGACCGTGACTTAATTGTGTATCAAAGATATATATTTTACAAAAAAAAAAACATGTAAATGATGGTGATAAATGGCGTTGTACCCATCGTGGTTGTCTTTCAAAACTATATATACTGATGAATGTTCTACAGTATTTTTCGGTGTGAGTTAATGAGTTAATACATAACCACGAAGAACCACTTAATTTACATAGGAAAATGATTTGCCCCTTCAAATGCATGATAATTTTATTGAAATACTTTTTTTGAGCCCAAGTGCAGTTCGACCACTACCAGCTTTTTATCCAAGTGCAATTCGACCATTACCTTTTTTAAACCCAAGTGCAATTCGACTAAAATAAGCGCAATTCGGCCATACCCAAAAAAGTATTTTGTATTGTAATTCAATATGGAGGAACATTAATATATAGATATATAAATATTAATTTGTACACTATACACTGTAATAATAAAGTGGATAAAATTAGGTGTCGTTGAACCTTGTACAAGTGTTTTATATTGAAGCTAAATAATAGTACTTAATTTAAATTAATATATACAGTTAGATATTAATGGTAAAAATATCTTAACGTTTATTAAAATTCAAAATGTTATTTTATATACCTGTTGAAATTTATCGAACCACATTTCGTTGGACACTTCTAAATGATTGAGCTTGTTGAATATCACATCTATCCTGGAATTGATCCTTTCCGTTTGTTGGTCCCGTCTTAATGTATTTGACAAATCTCTTAGTCTGAATTCGATATTGGAAATTAAAGTGTAAACCTGAAACAAGGCGATACCATTTATAGCGTAAGACGTGAGTGTTAAAATATATTTAAATCGCGTGAAATGAATAACGTATCTGAAGCAGTTGTAATCAGCTCAGAAAATTACATACCTAGTTAAACCGTTACTATATAATATCATGGAAGTACAAAAGCTCGTGCTATTCATGGATTATGGATATAAAGGATAAAACCAATTCAAAGTTAGCAGACGGTAATAAAATATAGTATTTATATTTGATTAAATTAAATTAAAACTTTTAATTATTCTTCGGTGTGAATTATATTTTACTGAACAATTAAAAATTAAATTTATTTATTTTTTAAATTTCTAAGCATAAAATATTAAAATAAATTTGCCTAATATACCTATCAATTTCAAATAAAATAAAAGTAGCTTAAAACATCTCACTTTTATTATTCATATAAAAAAAATTATTTTTAATAATAATTTAATTTGTTTATTAGATTATTCAACATTTATAAATAATAAATGATTTAATTATATTTTATATAAGTTTCTTAATGAAAGAATTATTTTATATCTTAATTATGAATGTAAATTAATATTTGATTAAACATTTTTTTAAATAATCTTTTATGCAAAATGGTTTAAACATATCAAATCAGTTGGAAATATTTTTTTAAATTAATATTTATTTAATACGACTAAAACATATCAATATAACACATCAATGTCAGAATAGATTAGATTTTTAAACCAAAAGGCTTATTTGTGAATTACACATTGTTTTATTTTAATTCTTTACACAGTTATAATTTTAATATTTATTTTATACGTGTAAAAACTTTAAAGAGAGAGTGATAATAGTTTAATATATATAATATATGGTAAATATTTTTTGTACCTGTTTTGATGTACTCAATCTCAATATTTTAAATTTAAATAATTTATTTGATTATTGTATTACTGAATATTAATACATGATTAATTGGTTTATTGTCCTTAATTTTTTAAATTCGGTAATTATGAAGCTATTTTAAAATATAAAACATTGAGATTTTGCCTTATAGGAATATGGAATGTTAAGAAAGCTGAAATACATTCAAATTAATTAAATTATAACTATAATTATTTTTTTTGTATTAGGTACACAATAGTTAGTTAAATTATGTATTATTTTTGCATATTATTACGAACTTTTTAATTTTTGTGACTGATTTTATATGTATTATTATTTATTAAGCTAATTAGATTAGATTAGTGTCTCTCAAGATAAATCCAAATATATTGCAAATTATATTAAATGACACAAAATGTATAAATATTTTTGAAAAGATTTACAAAAATTAAAAGGTATTATTTTTATGATGGTTAAATATAAGTCATGTGTTGTTGACATTATCATTATTTTTTATGTTATAATTTTTCTTTGTTATTTTTAAGTTTAAATTTCTAATTAAAATTAAATATTACCCATTATCCTTAATTGTTAATTGTATTTTACAAAGTAAGAACTATTTTAATAGTTTTTCACAATAATACAGAGGTTGAGAAACACTGCATTAGACTATAGTCTATATTCTATAACATGTGTACAAATGAAATAAATAGTTTTGACTGTTTTGAGACAGTTGATATTTTGTTAACTTGATGTACGCTCAGTTTATGAAACTCAAATTTGCAGCTTAAAGTTTACACTATAAAGTTACCTAATTTGTTAATTAAAAGACTGGTTAGAAGATAAAAATATATCCAAATATATTAATAATTTTTATTTGTAATTAAAAATCACTAATTATTTATAAAATGTAGTTTTCCGTAGATTAATATTAATACGTAATTAATAATATTAATTGTTAGTTTTGATTCGGATCGTTCAACAACGTTAATCGAACAGACTTAATGTAACGTTAATAACACAACATATTAAAGTACTATAATATAATCTGAATAAATCTATCTAGTATAAATTAGTGTTTACTACCTAAGCAATTTCATTGGTTTAGTTGACTAATATGTCGTATTGTTGTAGACAATAAAATGATTTATTAGTTTCTTAAGTAGAAATGTACAATATTTTTTTAATATTCACAAGCTTCTGAAATAGCATTTGCTTTCCCACTAATATGCTTTAAACGTTACATTCTTAAGTGCTAATAATTGATCCATATAGTCTTTGATTTTTGGAATAATATTATCCATGAATATAATTTGTATTCTTTTATCACTATTCACCACTTATATAAGTTATTAATTTATTAATCCTAAATACACATATTATCCTATCCGTCCAGACAGACAAGGATATTAAAGGCGTACAGCATTTATTTTTTTTCCCAGATTCATACGCAACATAGATAAAACGCATTCATATAAAATCTTTTTTCATGATTACTAAGTAATCTTAAAATAATAATATTTTTAAGGGTTTGACAAATTAGTTTTATGTTATATTATTATAATATTATTTGACTGTATATTCGACTTAAAAAAAAACACTTCGTAAATTTAATTAAAATTATTCTGAGATAATATTTTAACAAATCGACGAATTATACTTTTAAAAATATCATTATTAATAATTCTTGTAATGACTGATTTTACTCTACATAAATTTTGTATGATCACGGGTCAGAGGGGAAAAAACAGTGTATAGAGTGCTTACGTCCTCTTAACTCTTTCCTTGCTGAATTATTTTTTCCCAGTCCACAGCACTGTGCTAGAATTAAATTTTATTTTTAAATATTTTTTTCGTCTTGTTTTAAATATTGTTATAGTTTAAATAATAACTATCAATAAAAAAAAATGTTCTAGTAATTTTTTTTAGCAGATAATAATTAATTAAGTTAGTGATTGGTTCCCAAATAGTCAATAATGAATTATTTTTTCAGTTTATCAAATAATGACAATTTGGGAACCCTGAAAAATCAAATAAATTATTTTGCTTATAACTTTTTTAATATTTAACATATATTTTTTATTATCGCTTTAGATTCATCTAATTATTTACCATTTTATGATATTATCACATTATTGATAGATAACAGCTTTTGTTGATTTTTAAAATGATACGACGCGTATTTGCGTCCATAGCACACCAAAGTCGTTTAAATTGGACGCATATGTGCGTTTAAGCAGTGAAAGGGTTAATAACAACATAATATCATCAAATCTTATTGATATTTATTGTAATACATTAATACACTATTGTTATTAAGTACTAAAGTATTTATTATAATAAATAGTTTCAAATATATTATTGTATCCTTAAGTTTAAGTGGAAATTATATGCTATAATTGCTATATTCCTAGTTTCTACATAATATACATATTATATCATGTGAATTTGCTTTATAACAATCATAATTTTACAAATTTACATTTAAAACTCAATAGCATATTTATACTATTGCAACTTTGATAAATCTCATGTTTTTTATCAAACGTTTTTACTTATCAAAAATGTATTGAAACTTAATAAATGTCCACAATGGATACGTGCCAAGTGAACTTTTTTATTTTTCATTTTTTTGGCAGTTGGGTGTATGAAATAAATCGTCATTAAACATGTACGCTATGAACTTATTTAAAGCGACAATAGTAACTAAAATAAAATGTTTATCTATTCATAGAAATCAAATTAACTGTCTTAAGATATAAAATAAGTAATAACTGTTCTATGAATCTTAATAAAGTAGTTGATTGTGCATTTATTATAATATAATATACTTTATATTTTAATATAGTGTAATTTTCTTGTTATTTTATATTTGAATGAACCAAAATACATGTAATTTAAAGTGAACTATTAAAAGAGAGTCATAATAATAAAATTATAAACTATAATTAAAATAACAGGAGTAAAAAAAAACTGTATCAGTTGCATTCATAGAAATGTTCATTGTGATGAGGTGGGGAGGCTATATATTCCTATATTAATACCTATATATAGATACATTAAATTTACAATTTTATAAAAATATTCTAATTGGTGTAAGTCCGATTTTGAAATTTCGAATATTGCTGTAATCTCAAGTTCAAGACAAGACAAACATTTTGTTATTTTTAATACTAGTTTAAAATTTTATATTAATTGTCTTACCAAGTTATGACTTTTTTGGTCAAAATATGATTTTAGATTTTAATTTTAGAAAAATGCGTGGGTAGGTAATCAAAAGATCTGAGATGAAAATAATTGATTTACATTGACAGGTGTCAGGTACCATATATTTTGTGATATTATCACTGTCATCTATACAAATTTCACTTTTTCATTTATAATTAAATTAAATTTGTTTAAAACGATATTTTCCTCGCGGACATTTTTGTACAGATTACCGGTGGGATAATGGAACATTTAGAGGTTTCGAGTTTCGAGTCAAAACGTCAACGAAACTATTTACAACAAGATGCACCATACCGTAAAACTGTAAAAAAAAACTTCAAAGAATTACTTTTGTTAGAAAATATAATATTAGATCACGAACGCGTCTTTTTGAATTGCAAGGAAATAATATTTATAACGGTATAGTATTTTTACGCGCTCGTCACTATAATATTATAGTACTGAATAACGTTGTGTCACCGAAGTAACTAATTATATAACAAGTGTATCAACAAAAGCGTATCAATATGTACGTAAGATGGACACACAGCCTATAATGGCACGCTCATGTGGTGGACAACAGTAACAATTATATAAATCATCATAATTTACTCTACTCGAAATCAGCCACCCCTTAACAACTACCGACCTGATTGACCGTGAAAGAGCTCGGCGTCCCACTACCGGCTAGGTCGCCGTGTATGGACATGGTGATGTCGGGCGCCGCAAGTCCATCACGGGTGACGGTCAGCAGCATCAGCACCAGCAGTGCAGCCTGGTGCAGCGATGGCATCGCGATGGAGCAGCCACCACCACCGCAGCCCCGGTTCGCCCGTACGTTGGCCGCCGTGATGCGCGGTGGCTGCGCCGGTGCCTGATTCGCGGTGGTCTCGACGATCTGGCCGGAGGTGGCTGGCTGGCGGCTGCGTAGCGTTCGACGCGTTACCGTGTGCACGTCTTCGTCGGGCGCATATACGGCGGACAGTAATGAGACGAGACGACCGGTGACCGGACGGACGGACGGACGGTCGGCGGCGCAGCGGCGTCGGCGATCTGCGTATATCATTCTCTCCCTGCCCCACCACAGTCGTATAATATTATATAACATATATATTGTTATACAACAAAAATATTATTATTGTCTTTATCCGTCTCACAGTCTCTAACAGTCTCTCTCAGTCACTCTCTCTCTCTCTCTCTCTCTCTCTCATTATATTTTTCTCATCACTCACTCGTGCGCGTGCACGCACCCACACGCACACACGCACGCAACACAGTTACAAACGAGCCCCTTGTGTCCATATGTTTTACGCCGACGCCGCATACCACCACTAATTTAGTTAAAAACCCTTAACTAGACTCGAAATAAAAATATGTATAGTAGTGGTCGTCACAGTCTTCGAAGAACACCGCAATAAATATATTATTTAGATAACAGACTAAGAGCGATATTTGTGTAGACATAATAAATAATAATATAGCCAATATAATAATATTATGTATAGAATATTGTACTATAGCTAAACAGAACCGCCGATGCCAATCAAATTTTCACTTGTTTTTCTGTAAAAATGTTTTAATAATCATCTAATGGTTTTAATTTATAGTTTTGACCAAGAGTGGATGTTATTTAATAATATAAACCATCGAGTATACCTACAATAAACATAAAATAAAACATTATAGTCCAAAGTACTAATTGCAATTCATTTTTATAAGAGGATACTCATTTTGAAAATAAGTTAGATATTATATAGGATTATATAAGTTTTTATACTTAATAGTAAGTAATGTAATATAAGTAATGCAGTATATTGGATCTTTTTTTTTTTAATAATAATAATAATAATAAATAATATTTATTTTGCAAAACAACAAGAGATACATTATATAAATACATAGAATAATTAATTGCATGAATGATTTAATAATTTATTATAAATTGATTTCACTCTAAATTTTGTCAAAATACTCAAAATATAAACTTGAAAACTTAAAATGTCTATAAAAATGTACCTATTTGTATTTTTGAGAATTTTAGGTTTCTGAAAGAATAACTTATGAGGAATTGTTATTAAATTGTCAAGACTTAGTTATGAAAAGTTTTGATTGTATACATTTTATTTAATTTCCACATTTTTGTGACTTTGCCGAATTTCGTCATACTTTAAAATTTAAACGTATATAAAAAAAGTTAACTTCTATTTCTAAGGATATTTTATAATTTGTTTATAATACGATTATCTATTAGTAATTTATATGTTTTTTTAGAGATACGGTATTTCAAATTACTTTTTGGCCAAACTTCGTATATGTATATGATTAAACAATAATTATTACGATAATTTATAATTTTATAAAGCAGATATTATATCATATAGTAATATTATCGTTATTATTTTATTAATTTGTAAGTATTAGTTATAGGTAGGTCAATACTATGTACCATTAACGGTATGAAAAGGTTTGTGGTATAAAAAGCTTTAAATTAGTTTAAATATTTTTAAAATATTGTGTTTGGAAAATTATAATATACAAAATGGTACAAATTTAAAGTCTCTTCAATTAATATTTTTTATATTACAACACAATAACTAAAACCGTTATTTTTCGTTTAAACGTCAATGTCTATAATATATATATATATATAATATGTTGTTGAATTTTTATAATTTTTCCGTATGACTAAATATATTCCTTTACAGTACATAGTATTTTAATATCGTTTCTAGTATTATAGTAACTATTGAACTATCATGTTGAATTTAAATATTCATAATTTTAATATTATGTCTTATATAGGTACAATTATATTAATAATTTAGTTTATTTTGAAAAAAATCATAAATTGTTAATAAAATATTATATAATGACTAAATTCTGGAAATATGTAGGTACACACATGTGACAGAATTTGGTTTACTTACCAGGCTGGGTTCACTCGACCTATCTAATAATGTCTATTATAAGATTAAACACTGGTCTATGTTAACTAGTACCTAAGTTATTATTTTACTTTTTTCGATTTCGCTCAAAAATGGTTTAGACTATAGACCTTTCATTTACCAACCAATCGATTCGCTGACATCACGTATGCCTGAAAATACTAAAATTTAAAATATATTTTTTACAATAGATAATTTATATTATTTAATATGTATCATGTATGTGCTAAATATATTAATTTCATCGAATTCTTCTATTGAGAAATTAATGAATAAATAACAATGTTGTTATATTATAAACTTTTTTAAGTATAGCTCATAATATAAACACTATGTAAATATTATAAATAAAGAAGTTTATTCAGGAAACAACCAACAAATCGTAAAAATTATGAAAAAATATGTGGTTAATCGTTTTATCACATATTATTATGATAATGAGATGATGATGACATATTATATATTTTAATAAAACTTGTGTATAATATTAGACATTGGTATAGATGTATAATAGTATTAAAATAGTTTCTGAATAAAGTCTACAGTTAGTTTAATGTAAATATACTAAAATATGATTTATGAATGTATGTTTACAATAGCCGCATGTGAAATACAAAAATAAGTATAACCTATTAATCTGTATAATATAGTGTATGCTATTATAACCTGTTGTATGTGTCCAGTTTGAAGTTATTAAATATTATTTTGTTGAAACGATCAATTTATAATAGTTTTTAATAAAAAATAATCTAAAAATTAGATTTCTAATAACCTTGGTTAAATTAACGACGTAGTATTGTCAGTGTAGAGAAAATTGGGGATCTTTAAATTAGTGATCTCATGATTCTGGAATGTACTTCTAACTTTAAATTGTAATTTTAATCATGTACGTTATATCTGTATAATATTAACAACAATTGCTTTTAATAAAAATCCTATAACGTTAATTGTATTCCTAAAATACATAATAGTGATAATATTTATTTTAATATTTTATTTTATTTGATAATTATACGCCCCGGAGGGCATTTCTAAAAATACAATAATGCAGATATAAAATAGATAAAAACAGATAACGGATAGTGAATAAGTAAAAAGAAATAGATAAAGTGGTAGGACTGAGGTTGGTTTAGTAGGCAATGTTTTATTGTTTAAGATTTTTTTATTGATTTTTTTTTGCTTACACTCAATTTGTGTTAAATTGTACCTGATTTTAAACAATTTCCATTAATTAATATTACCAACAAAATATTAAGGTATTTTTATGATTAAATTAAAACAATGAATTAATAATCAAATTATATTAACTAATATGTATATCATTATAATATAACATTTTTTCAATATTTATTTATTTATTTATGAAGATTAAACAAATTAAATGGAGCGTTTTTAATACAACTAAATTATATAAAATTTTATATAATATAATAAATACATTGTTTATAATATAACTATATTTAAGTTTAATTCATAAGCTAATTTAAAATATTCAGTTGAATAAACTTTATTTAATTACTTACCGAATCTTAAGAGGACGCTCGTATGTGTTGTCTATGTCTTACAGACGTATAATATTGCAAATTGTACGTTCATAATAATTCATTTTACTATCTATTATTTTTAAAACTTAAGTGAATTGACCTGTTATAAAATTTTTTAGTAAGATTATGTATTATCCCTTAGACTTTTATTGATGTTTGAATAAAAGTCTTTGAGTTTCTCTAGATAATAATATTACCTTTAAATTTTATAATTGGTCAATTCACTCCAATTTTAAAAATAACAAAGTCAAATAGAATATTATGAACGTTAAATTTGTCACGTTGTATGTTTGTATAACGGAGACAACACATTCGGTGTTAGCTTAAGGTATATTCATAGATAATGATATAATTATTTTAGACATTTTAAAATAATTATTTTAAGTGGCATTGTCAAGATTTATTTGGGTAATTGTATCTAAAGTCGTTTAATGGAATCACATTTTAATCACTGATAAAATGTATTATGCCTTATAGTTTCTGTAAGCTAAGGAATTAGAAACATAAACAATTAATGCTTTCTAGAATATGGATACGGATAAAAAATGTACTAAGTTAAGTTTATGATTAAACCCTCCGAGTGTGTCATTAACTAATTGCAAGTTAGTTTAAATCACAAAAACATTACCTATCAATTTAGATTTATATAATAATATTATATTATAAATGTCAATATTATAATTATTTTATGCATACAATATATAATCATACGAATAGTTGACCTAACAAGCAGGCTATTCAATATATTACATATACTATTAAATGAAGGCGTTAAATTAGAACATTTTAAATTTATAGTGTGTATTATTTATAATAATTTATTAATATGTGATATTATAACTTTATTATAATATTATTACAATATTCACAATATTGCCTATTGAAGACACGTTTTTCGATTAATTGTTTTATTCTTGAGGTTTTTTTATAAATTCTTTAATAACGTTATTTCAAAATAAATATACATTCTTTGAGTATGTTTTTTATGCATTGCACGTCATTGTAATAACTAATAAGTTATATGTGGTATAATAAAAAATATTTTTAATTATAACAAAAAAATAAAAATATAAAAATCATTAGTTGTATAACTTTAAACAATCTAATTCTAAATAAAAAAAGATATTTACATGTAATATTAATTTTAACCCTAAATATCTTAGTTAATGTTACATTATTACCAGATATTAAATGGCACATCATTAGATCAGTTTTAGTTAGAATCAGCCTCTTATTTGATTAGTAAACATTTTTTTTTAATAAGAAGTTGCTGATACTATAAACATATAAACATCATACTAAACCTATACGACGAAAGTAGATAAATATAGATAAAATAAAATATTTAAGTAACCTATGGTATGTAATGCAATGCACGTAGCACGTTATATTATTATATTAATATAATCTTATGAAATGGGCGCTCAAAGTATTTGTTACTATAATAAAACTATCATAATACCTAATGAAATAATTTTGCTATGTCATATTAACCAACAGATTTCCAGAATTCAACGTAGTACGGGTACGGTTATACTTTCGTGTACTTGTGCTATCTACTATCTAGATACTGCAATTAATATTCTGACACACTCATGTTTCATCTATCAACAGGATGTCAGGTCTCACAAGAAAATCACACGGTATGTATGTGCTCCAAAGTGATCTTAATGGAAACTATGAAAGACATAATAATGAGTATTGAATGAGGAATCTTGAATTATCACTACCATAACTATTATTACTCTTGATTATGAATAGATATTTTCGTGCCATTATAATGTATTTTTCACACTAATTACACGATGAATTATGGAATAACTTAATTAACTATCATACTTCAATATCTCAAATTTATTTGTTATCAATAATTCAGTCTTAGTGATATTTAATTAATACATTATAGATATTTATTATTACATAATTTAAAACAGTTAATAATAAAAAGTCATGAGCCAGCTAGTATTCATAATAAATTATTTCTATGTGTAAACATCTAAATTCTTTTCGAGTAGAACATATTTTTTTTTTAAAAAGGAAGGGAAGTGGATTCTGCTCTTCTATGCAAAAGATAAAATATGTCAAGTGGGTAATTGTTTGGATATGTTAAATTTGAATTGAATGATAATTAATTGTGTATGAACGATTCTGAACGACTCTTGTAAGCCTATATCATTAAGTTGATTTTATGATATGCTTTTTGATATTATTATTAAATTAATATATTTCACTAATAATATCATGGTAGGTTGATTTAATTGTTGCCAAAAACATCGCATTTATTAGAATATTATTAATATTTAATAATTTTAATAATAATAATAAATATAATTTTATAATACATTTATACTCAATTATATTATTGTTATTAACTTTTGAGTCGATACCACCTTACCTTATCGTAAAACAGTGTGAATAGGTTTATGGTATAATAATAGCTAGGTAATTTCTTAAAATTAATCTACGTATATTAAAAATATCATTGCGTAAAGTAAAATGCATAATACACGTAAACTTTTAAGTTTCTAAGAATAATGTTTTAAAATTAAAACGAAATAATAAATATCATTATTCAGCATTAAAATATGTAATTTCATCCAAATTTGAATTTAAATATCTATAAAAAAAAGTTGTGATTGTATATTTTTTAGATTTTTAGTTCGAATATGAACTACTTATAACGAATATCTTATTTAATTTTCAAATCTTAGCTATTAAAATTGAACATTTACAAATATTGTTTACTAAAAAATATTTGAATCTTTATGATTTTAACGAATTTTGTAAAAATTTAAACTTAAATGCGAATAAAAAAATATACGTGTGTATTTTTAATATTATTATGCAGATAAAAGAAGACGTATGTAGATTTTAAATTACATTTTCAACAATTTTAATCCAAAATTGCTTACCAAACTACTCCCCAAAAATTGAAAATCAAAGCATTTTCTTTACCCAAAAAGGAGATGACAGAAAAAATAACACACATATTATTGTAAAACCAATACATTCATCACTCTATTTAGAATCTAAAATTTGAACAATTATTATTTATTTAAAAAAATGTATCATTGGTTTTTATTAATGATAGTATATAAATTTGGGATTGTACATTTTTAATTTCCGCTGAAAAACTGCGTGAATAATTGTGCCCGCAGAAATAGTAAATTTTGTACTGTCAGAACATATGGCCAAATTGAAGGAATCTTGAAAAAAAGTTGAAAGTTTGAACCTATAGACTATTAAAGTCTCCACTCAGTATCAGTAAAAGACAAAAATCTTTCTTTAGACAGTTAAACTTCTTCCACAATATAGTAAAAGTATACAATAAATAATATTAATCGTTATTTGAATGTGTGGGTTTAGTGAAATATGTACAACCACTGAAAATATTGCCTGTCTTTTCATGAATCCAGACAAGCTACCTTTAAAGTTAAAAATTGAAGCAATTTTACTGTTCCAAATGTGATGATAGACCAAAAATTAAAAAAAATAGGTATACATAATAACTGTGTGAAATCAATCTATTCATTACTGCTCTTATAGAGTCTAAAATATAATTTTATTAATTAAATATTTAAAAGTAAACATTAAATTACTGTCCAAAGTAGTGTATGATTCATATTGGTTTTATCTTGTTTTAATTTGTCTTACTTTTTAATAAATCTAATAAGATAGTTTGTTATAGATTTCGAATTCTACGCATAATGATTCTTCGTCTAATATATTATTTTATCTTATTTATACTCCAAGGTTCATGCATAAAGAGGCCACGGTATACGGTGAAATGATTTTGAAGACGTGGATTCGTAATTCAAGCAAATCGTAAAATAAAATGATTTCTAGTCGATAAAAATATACTACCTAATACCTATGCGCAATGTTGCAAAGGAACTACTTATAAAGTATGTTTATTTTTTTCAAAATATTTAAAATACTATCAATAGTTGAATACTATCTTGGCTAATACTCGTATATGAATTAAACTAATATTATACTAAATATTAATATTCAAATATTTTTGTATATGTATGTTGAATTACTTTTAAAAAACAAAACATAAAAAAGAAATTGGTAACCACTCTTTTTCCAGTATTAAGTGTCATTAACTAATAAGTAATAACTATATTGGATGCATTAAATTTGAATTGCATACGAAGAGCAATTCATAGAAGACGGTCTATTTTGTAGTCTCAGTTATAAAAATTAAACATTTTATAAATTTTTAACTAAAAAATAATTTTTTTAAGCATTTGGACTGAGTTTAAAAATTTTATTAACATTTAAAATAATTCAAGAAATGCAATCAATTTGTCTATAAGCAGCATATTATAATAATTTATCTTCAGATTTCGAAAGTTTTATTGAGTATATTGAGTATAATAGAAAATGATATTAATTATAGTAAAATGTTTTATGTATTTATGATCAATATCGTAATATCGTATATTTTAATAATAGCTCAATAACTAAGATCAGTTGAGTATAAATCATTATTATACTTTTAAATTGTTAATATCCAATACCATCAAAATTTGAAATTGAATTGCTTATAAAAAATGCTTATGACTACTCAAAATTTTTTTTTTAATTTCTTGTAAATAAACTTAAGAGGAATATTGTACACGTTTTAATTGCGATGACTAAAAAGTATCAATTAGATCCAATTTGTTACAAACAACCATCAAAGTTAAAAATCAAAGCATTGTTTATCTATATCTATTATTACACAACATAAAGAAAACATAAATATTATTGTAGAATCAATACATCCGTCGCTCATAGAATCCAAAACAATACTATTTATTTTGTTATTTTATTATATTATTGTTAGGCTTTAATATAATTATTTGGTAAAAATGTAACTATAATAATTCTAACAAATTAAGGTTTTTAAATTAATTTTATCATAATGTATAATATAATATATGTTTGTTTAAACATCTATGTATTTATTTAAAAATCCTAATAATAAGTTTTCATAGAAAAAATATAATTGTAGTTTATTTATTTTTAAATCATTATTATTATAGTTTTACAACTATATATGAATAAATAATATCAAATATTATAATAAATTTGATAAAAATATAACAATAATTATTAATCATGCTAGTCAACCGATATAATAAAGTCTAATCACACATTCACACGTCATTAGATCCTCGAAAACATTAGTTCAACTGAGCACAAGACAAGTTCCCAAAACTATAATAATTGCATGGTTATAATTTATAATCATGATGAATAACTTTTAAATTATTATGTATATATTACACACAAAACTATATTTTGAATGGAGCTGTATATTTTTTTCGCGTAGTATATGTTTTAATTAAGATTTAAAAAAAATAAAAAAAATAAAAAAAAATAAAACAATAATAAATCATTTAATAAAAATTGGTTTTCAATATCAATAATAAGTATTTAAAATTTCATTTAAATAGTTGAAAGTAAAAGTCTGATATGAATTTAATATTTGAATATTTTTTTCAAATATTTTGCAATTTTGTTTTATGTAAGAATTATTTATTAATTAATTAATGCCTATTAGGGCAATCTTACAAAAGTAAATATACAAAAGAAACATACATAATATTATTATTATTAAAATACTGTAATTTGTATAGTCGTTTATGAAATAATACAGAGAACATAATATAATTTGGATTAAGTACTGTTGGTAGACAGAACTATCTTAAAAACGGTTGATGGGGTGATTGCGATTATAATTGGAGGTATGAAAAGTGACGAAAAATGGAGCAGTGGAGTATGTGGAATGTTGGGGAACTCGAAATTGTACACATGATAGGAGAGACAGCGCATCATATGTACCAATGTACCATCAATAAGTTTTTTAAGGGATTTTAGATTTATATTAGTTCTTCTGTCAGCTAAGGTATCAAAGCATAATACACGTAGAACAGGAGTGTAGTCGTGTACCAGGTGATTGATTTTGAGAACACTCCCGGCATAGTATAGGTAACCTATGGACACGTTCTATATGATTAAGGCGTTGGATGCAGTGTGGGGATCCCATAGGACGCAAGTGTTTCTAATAATGGGTGAATTAAAGAGCAGTAGAGAATTTTTAGTGAGAACTGAGAAAGGCAGTTTAAAGTCGGATGAAACACGTCTTATAAATCCTATTGTCTTATAGGCTTTGAATAAAATTAAATAAATTAACATATTTTTAATACAAAATCGCAGAAATTGGTAATATTTTATTTTAATGAAGTTTTATAAAACAATATATTTAGGTAAGATTTTTTTAATAATAGTTTAATTTGGACCAAAATAGATATCTTACCAGACTCTAACTCCAATTGAATTTTATAAACATACCTTTTTAAATAATGTTCAAAGATTGTCGAACAGAATTTTATTACACATTTCTAGGGAGAAAGTAATTTATAAGAGTAGCCAAAAATAAATAATAATTGAATAATCAAGAGTTCTTATAATAGCGCTATTAAAATTATATTTAATGTTTAAAAACATTTACAATATAAACATAAACTAAATGGTACACTTAATACTTTTTATTCATATTGTATATATATTTTTTGTATGAATAATCCTATCCAGTTTGGTTTTTTAATATAATTTTTTAGGGTATGAAATTATGAAATTATGAATAGTATAAATTTAGTTATAAGAATGTTCGGAACATAAATAAGTGAAATTTCATACAATTTTTTTAATAATAACTTAAATATGAATTTTACTTTAATTAGTTTGATATATAAATAGGCATATACGTGGACACAAACATAAAAATAAAATATTCTTTTATATAAACTGTTAAAAAATAAATACGATAGGTAGGTAAACAACGAATATCAAAAATAAAAAAAATAGTTCAACAGTGTAATTAGGTGCCTACGCGGTATATTTTATTCAGCAACAGAAGTATCACGTTACTACATTTTTATAGTGTACAACAATATAGTCAGTATAATATAATATTATATTATTCTGGTTAGAATAGGGTTTTTTGAGGGCTTCATTCATAACGATTGTGTTACTTGGAAATGTTGTACCATGAGAATATTGTTTAGTATACTGTAGGCAGTTCACGAAACAAATAGGCAATATATTTTTCATTTCGAAATTTTGGTTTGAAAGCCAATAAAAAAAAAAAAAATTAAAATGATCGTGGACTCTAGTGGTTTGACGGTACCTTTCGCAATTTTGTGTATTGTAGATTTGTTTGGTATATTCCCGATAGTCGTGTTACCAGGACCAGTAATAAAATGTGGTAAGTATAATGTGGAACAATATATTATTATTTATTATGCAACAGTGGATATTGAGTAATAATTAGGGGCACACAGGATGGTTGGGAATACCACTAGCTATCAGTGTATTTACAATTCAAGTATACACTGCAATATTGTTGGGGAAATGTTGGATCATAGCTGAAGAAATTGAACCAAATATTGTAAAAAAAAACCGGTAATGTCATATTAGTATATTTTATTAAAAATTATCGAATAAGCGTGTTTCATTAATAGTTCTAAATCTTTAATATTTTAACGTATTTTAGGTATCCGTATGCTGCTTTAGCTGAGCTTATTTTTGGTGATAAAGTAAAACGCATTGTCACAGTTATGTTGGACGTCGCCGTATTTGGTGCGTGCATTCCAAACCTCCTAATTGGTAAGAGTTGTGACGTTAATTTTTACCGATCATATCCTGTAATCAATAAACATGTTTTTAAACTTAAGCTTCTTACAATCTTCACATTCTTGGAATAAAACTTTCGAATGATAGTTTTAACGTGTCACCGTGTATTTGGTTGATTGTTATTGGAATAATATTGTGTCCACCTCTTTGGCTTGGGAGTCCAAAAGATATGAAGTACGTAGAATGTGGTATTTATTTAAAATAATTTTATTTTTGACTGAATAGTTTAAATCAGGCATGTCAAACTCAAAGTATCTACTGGAAAAAAGAAATTTAATGGAAATCTATATTCTACACGGCTAGTAATAATAAAAAATAAAATAAAAATGATAAAGTTTTATTATGATTATTTATTTAGTATAATTTATTTACTCGTATGATTTTATTTACCTCAAATTATTTTTTATAAAAATATTATTATTACTTATGATCTAGAACGTAAATACTAAATAGTCATAATAATCTATTAATACATAAACAATACATTTTTCGCGTGTACGTATTTCCAACGGCCAATAATAAAACTTATCATATATACATTATACTTACATACATGCATACATACATCATACATTTATATTTACAATAAACGTAAAATAATATAATTTACGACGACCATTGAGATTATACGAAACGTAAAAAAGACAAAATACTATATAAAATCAATATAATTTGTAATGTTATCTATTTTTTTTTTTTATGTAGGCCATATTTTACTGAATTTTTTTGTTTATCATAGGCCGTTAAGAAATGAGCCACAGGCTGTGAGTTTGTCATGTCTGGTATATACATATTGTATAGTACCTATTATGTATATATATTTTTATTAAATTATTTTTATTTACAATCAATATTAAGTAATAAGGTAAATAAATTTGAACGGAGAAAATAATGATATGAAGTTCATAGATAAAATATATTTAAAAGAAAGGATTTGAATGATAATATAGATATTTAATCGCTTATGGAGCTTAGATGCTTGATCAGAAAGAGTCTTCTGGAAAGTTCGATTGAAGATTCCTAGTATACCATAGGACATTGGTTATTGTTTTGAAATATATTGACTAGAAAGATTGCATGATTTTTATAGTTGGATTTTTTGATTCTCCCCAAAATTGGATTCTATTAGAAGTCAAAAGAATAATGAGTAGCTTGCTGTTTGTTAATTAATATTTTTTTTACAGTGATGACTTAGATTTTAATAGCAACGTAATTAATAAATTATATGAGTTTATAAATTTAATTCAATATTGTTTTGATTTATATTTTATAGTTTGATAATAAACCCTAGTAAGTTATTTACTACTTGAAGTATTTATATACAATATACCTGTCTTTACACAAAGACAAAATTATGTTAGTTGTTTGTTATTATACGTCCATTTTTTTATGTAATACCAGGGCCGGATTTAGGAATGTGGGGGCCCTGGACCCATCCTTAGAAGTAGATATTTTTTTCGATTACATAATAATATATTTAATAACCAAAATTCCAAATAACTAGAATTTTGGTTAGGAAAAAACAATGATTTGTTGTAATGAAACAATAAAGATAATAAATAAGCAAATTGCATTTATTAGATTATAATATGTACTATCAATCATCATAATATATGTACAGAACTTAAATAATAATTGTTATAATAATATATTCATATGATCACTTTGCGAGATTTTGTTGCCGCAAATTTTTCAACTACTTGAGAAAAATCTAATGATCTAAGTATGTCACTTTCAATACTTAACAATGCAAGTTCTGATAGTCGTCTTTGTGTCATCGAAGTTCGTAGTCGGTTTTTTATTAACTTCATTTTTGAAAATGATCGTTCTCCACTACAGTTGGACACCATCAAAACCAAATATATACGCAGTACTACTTCTATATTAGGAAATGTACATTGTAAATTATTTTCCTCAATAATTCTGTATAAAAACATTTCCCATTGCTCATTATCTTTACGTGTTTCTATATATATTTTTACAAATGAACCGAACTGTATAAGTTCGTTACCGAGTGAAGATTCTAAATCATTAGAATAAATGCTAACAAGATAATTTGCAGCAGATTGTAGCTCAGAAGTTTCTAATTTTTCAATTTTATTTAAAAAACCAAAACGTTGACAAATTGTTTCATAAGCACCTATTCTTTCGGTTAATGATACTATCAATTGATCAACTACTGAAATAAAGCTTTCTATTCTAAATTTTTCTTTTGGTGATAACTTGGTTGTTGCTGTTTGATACACAAGTTGTATATGTATATTTATAACTTGTTTTTTTTTTATCAATATTTAAAACCATACCAAATTACGAATATTATTTAATCGGGATTATCCTATGCTATACATGTCCATAATAATCGATTTTAAATTTATATTTGTAAACTCGCAACTTATTTTTATGAATTTATAATATACAAGTATATTAATAATAAGATTTATTTATATATTTATGACTTTATCAACGATTAACATTTTTATTGAAGTTGTGGTTTTATCTATTTTTAAAATATTATATTATCCCGTTTTATATTTAAAAAAATTCCACTGAGAAGAGGCCCTTATTTTGTGGGGGCCCGGGGCCCGGGGCCCCCTGGGCCCTCTCCTAAATCCGGCCCTGTGTAATACTAATATAATATATTATGTACTTACACAAATATATATAAAATATAAATATATACCAATGTTTATAAACATTAACATACATTTTTATAAAAACTGTAAGCTTTTTTTCATAATTATGGTAAATATTAGTTTTATTTTGTCACTGAATATTGTGTTATTTTGCATTTTATTCACGTTTGTGGAGAATTTTTTGCTGGTTAGTATATTTTAAATTGTTAGCTTATTTTGTGTATTTGGTTAAAATTATATTAGATTTAGAACTTTAATTATTAATTTTATAGTAGCTAAAATAAATAAAACATTGACTTGATTATAGAAATTACGTAATGATTGATATTTGATAGGCATATTATGTGTTTATGTTATGAAAGTCCATTGACCATCAATAACTTTAGACTGCGGTGATGTTGAACCAGTAAATTTCTAACTATTTTTAGTAGTGCTCTTATTGTATTATTGTAGATACTTTGAATTTTTCTATTGGTTGATAATGAATTATAGACTGCAATTACGAGCTTAGATCAATATAATTAGTTTTTAATAAGATTTCGTAGATATTAACTAATATAGTAATAAGAATATTTACCTATATAACATAATGGACTATAAAAGTATATTAAAATGTATAATATATTAGTTATTAATATTACCTATGTATATATTACAATATTACATATTTTATAATTAAAACATATAATATATACACTTAAATATTTTAAAAGGCTTTAAATTTACTTAAGCCTAATGGTAGGTATGAACAAATTATGTAACATATTAAACGTAACAAATACGCTATTAATGTTGTATATACTTGCATAATAATTTTATATTTTTATTTAGATGGATTGCATCAAGCTCTGTATTTTTTGTGGGCTCAGTGAGTGTTTTAACATGGATATCAATGTACAATACACAACGTGAAATGTATACACCCATTCTCGAACCTTCGTGGAATAGTGTTGCTCTTGCTTACGGATTATTAGCATTTCAGGTTTGGATTTTATTCAATTATTCAATGAAAGACTAAATTGATAAACGCATATAGGTGCACCTAGAATTTATATTGAAAGTACAGGAAATGTAATTCACGAATATTGTAGTTTGATGTCCATCCTCTCGTTCTCACTATACAGATGGATATGGTTAACAAACGAAAATTGCCCCTGGCGATCATCTGTGCATTTTTAAGTAAAGCGAAATCATTAATTGAGATTATTTGAAATATTTTTAACTGTATTAAATTCATATATCAATGTATTACAGTAACCTGTAGCTTATTTTTAATAACTACTACCATTGGATATGTACGATTTGGATCGCTCTTGAGCTCTAATCTACTGGACCAACTGTCTGAGAGTTATATATTAGACGTCAATATAACTTTAGTCACAATTCAAATATGTTTATCGACAGCAGTTAGCACCACGGCACTGTTTCAGCACATTGAACATTTTTTTAAAATACCTAAAGGTATACTAGAATCTATAAAAAATACTTAGTCTGTTTAAAATTCTTTAACGCTGTGTATAATAACTGTTATATTATGTTTAAGAATTCAATTGGAGAAGGTGTGTATTAAGATCGTGTATTGTGATGTTGGCGGTAACGATAGGAGAGGCTGTACCAAGATTTGACCTATTGATGGGCTTAATCGGCGCACTGTTGACTGGTCCATTAATGTTCCTCTTGCCACCATTGTTTTACATTAAAATACGATCACTCCGTCGATTAAAAACCAAAAAGTCCGAAGGGGTGTGTTATCGCACGTTTCCAAATGCAAAACCCACTCCGATAGTTGGTTTCAAGCGTTTAGCACTGTTAGTGTTTATAATATTGGCTGGAACGTTGGCGACCATCTTGTCAACGGTATCCGGGATTAGAGATACAATTATATATGCCAAGTTCACGCCTTCGTGCATAATGAAATTATTTGAATGACATAATTTGAAAATAATATGTTTGTTTTTCGCATTTGTTAATCAGAGTAAACACTGAAAAACGGTATGTGAGATGTGACTGTAATAAATTGCTGAATAAAAGTATTTGGTAACGGTCAGTTTTTCTTAATTTTTTTTAACTTGATTTAGTTATACGACAAAAACAAACCTATCTATAATATAAATATATATATGTATATTGATTGATATATTCAAGGTATACTTTACTGGTATTTGAGATTTAAATAGAATTCTTGGTAAATAGTACACACACACACGGATTATTCGGTTTATATTGCAATGAGAAATAAAATGTTTCCGGAACAAATAACAATGCATATATGTAAGTAAGTCAGTTGCCACTGTTTGCTTAATAATTTTTAATTTATTTTAATGTTCTCATAAAGCTATGTGTACCTAGGTTAAAAAGAAGGTACATTTGTATTTGTTATGGGAAAATGTAAACATTGGTTTTAACGAGGTGATGAATATGAGTCAAGGGCAACAATAATATACTGTCGTTCCCAGAGCATTGGCCTCTATTCACATGCTATTAGCATAACAGATGCGTGGTCGCATGCATACAATAGCCCACTTTTAATCGATTCATTGTTGTCCGATTTTACGATTTCGCGACCGTTTCAGGGGTTTCTATTTTTCACATAATATCACACGTATATCCGGTAAATAAATATTTATAAATGTATATGTATAGATTATATGTATAGCATAAGAGGAGTTATAATCGGTTGAAATCATACATTTGTATATTGTATGTAATAAAATAAATACTACATTTATTTTAAACCAAGATACACGTGCTCGTGCATTGGATTTGAATGCATCGCAATATTCGCGATATGACTATTATATAAATAAAATATTTTAATCAAACTAAGACATTTTAAGAAGATAAAAATCAACCATATGCGATTTACATATTGTAAAGATCCGAGGCGGCGCCTTGCAGACATAACTGACCTTAAACTTGAATGACCAACTTATTCGTCCTCCGTGAACGCGCGCATGTGCCCCACCAAAGACCGGTTCGACATTCCATCTCACTGTATCTTCGAACAGAAGAGACAGTGACTTATCTGTACTAGTAGCTCCCTATCGTCTCGTATGTTATAGTTAGGTTGTATTTAAATTGGTATTGTTTTATTGTTAATATTATGACAGTAATGTGTTATTAACACGGAAATGACTACCAATCCAATACCATTTTAAGATGCATAACGTTTGGATATTGTGGTTGTTTGCAGCAGCGGTAAGTAACTAAAACAATATTAGTATTTATGTATTTAAGTAAATGTTGCAGAGTTCAAGTAAAATTTGACAATTTAATTATTTAATACAATCTATACTAAATAACTATTTATTACATTGATATATATATATGCATATTTATATCATAGATAAAATAATTTATTTTTGTATTATCTATTATAAAATACTAAATCTGTCAAAAATATATAATCACTATTTTATTCGAAATCAGGTATGGGATAATTATAACACGTGGTATCTAAATACTAAATACTTACATTTATTTATAGTGTACCTTTATAAATATTGAAATAATCGATACTTTGTCGCATCAAATAAATCAAGTCATTTAGAATACATTTAAGTGATTATGACTATAATATATATATATATTATGTTGATATTATAAAATATAATATCTACATCATATAGGATTAAAAAATATTTACTACTATTGTATAGCAATGTCAAAACATGTGTTTGTGTATAAAATATACCATTATTTTCAATAGAAATACATAATAACTATAGTGAGCAGAATATTGTATGACTTTATAGTCCAAATCATGTTGTTATTATAGTTAAATCCTTAAAGCCTAAATTATATTATGATGTTTACTGGCATGACAAGTGATTAATTCATGAAAAAAATATAAAAGAAATACAATTATTTTTTAATAAAAGTGTGTTCAAATTGTTATAATTTATCATTGACATAATATTTAAAATTTAAATTGATTAAATAAAATTAATATTTATTTGTTTTATTATTCGGTCTATTGGTCATGCATCCCGTGAAAGTGAACTACTGTACATTTTTTTCTGATATCCCCAGCCTCAGATGTACACAATAGATGAATAAAAGTAAAAAGGAAAATATTGACTCTTTTAAAAGATAGTGAAAACCATAGATGACATTCAGTTGAGACTGATGCATTGATACATGTCCCTATATTCGACTTTATTAGTTTTCATAGTTTATTGAAAATATCACAGCAGCCTCGATAACAAACATTATGTGATAATGTTGATAATAAACTATTTAAATAAAATTCAGTTGAATAATAAATTAAAATTCATAATTATTTAAAATATTTTTTTTTGACATTGTTCAACTACGTATATAGCTATAACCTGGACTATAACCAATAATAAATTATTATTATAACTTTTAGAAAGAACTATTTATCAGGTGTTTTGTATTTTTAATTTGTGTTTTTAGATTCAAATATTAATTAATAATATTTTGTACAATACGCCAGTACATACTCATATTATGTATATATATTTTTTAATACTAGACCATTTAAAATGCTGTGCAAGATTGGTACAAATTAATTAAAACAGGAACAATGATAAAATATAAAAGCTAAGGATAAAAAAATGTTATATAACAATTGTTGGTCTCGTCCATCCTGCGGTAGGAAACATAAATTAACAACTATATCTCGGAAGCTGAATTTTCTCGAATTAAATGTATAAATTATACAGGGTCATACGTATAAATCGAAAAAGTTAACCCAAATAATGAACTAAGCCTAAACCGTATGTCTGTCATTTATATAATGTTTTTTTATAATATCAAAGAATGTGAATATTAAATAAAATACTGACGATTTTATGTTATAAAAATGTTTAATTTAAAAAGTAATACATTTATGATGGTCATCAAATATTTGTAATTCAATATTTAAAATAGTTAATTTAAAATAATTTAATTACGTTAAATATTCATTTGTTTATATTTATGTCACACTAACGATAAAAAAAATATTCTTAGAATGGATATTTTCACGAAAACTGAGTTCTGAGTATTACCTTGTTTTATAATATATATTATAATATACTCTTTATCACTGATTATTATATTTAATAAATAATATTAATTTTACAACATGAATCATTTTTATTATGTTGCACACTTTCTATACTATGAACAAAAATGTATTTAAGATCTTATGAAGCCCAAGGTATGTTAGGTTATCCAATCATAATTTTTTTTTAGTAATTTTTTTACTTTTTAAAAATTATATTGCTATTTTTGGATTTTTTTTAATGTACAATTAGAATTCATATTATTATATTGTGTATATTTTGAGTGCATTGTGTATGATTTTTGTCATATGAGTAAACAGTATAAGTTGACACTAGCTAGAAAAAAATGTTAAATAATTTACCTTTCCTATACGGCTTAGGTACCTATTATAAAATATAGATAAGAAACTTAGTTTGTAAATTTAGGTATTTAAATTATAAAAACGAAGAACAGTTAACAATTTAAATGACATTCAAATATTTTAAATGAAGAAAATAAATAACTAGATAAGCACTTATTTGTTGACTATAATAATTTTATTATAACTTATTTTAACACAAAATATAAATATATCTTTATTATCTATATTATTTTATTAAGTATTTAGTACATTTAGTACATCGCGTTTGCTTTGATTCGTAGATAAAATGTCTATAGATACACGGCAAAAGATATTTTATAATATTTTACTATTATATTGTAAGTAAATGTCGGAAAATGTGTAAATATAGTTACGTGGGACGATAAATTAAATTAATAGTGCAGCGGCCAGCAATATTGTTGGCACTTGTGAATATTGTGGTCGTTAAAATGAATAACTGCATGTTCTAAAATGTGACAGATGTTTCTAAAATACCACTTTAAACATTATGTTCGTGTATATAAACGTGTTACAGGCATTTGTGGCTGTCGCTTGTGACGACCTCGACGACTTTCCTTTGGATAGTGGCGGTAACGACGATGTGACAGATAATGACGAGTCTCCTGATACCACAACAGTAGAAGGTGAAATGTCCATGTCCAATCTCGATATGGACGATGTACCGTCGGATGAGTCTGTGTGAGTATATAATATGTCAAAAGTCATAGAGTTACCAGAAAAATGTATTTAAAAATGCATCATGTCATACTCGTATTAGCCAGATAGATCGTTAAAAATCCTCTACTGCTAATGATTAGTCATCTATCTTATGGCGCACAGCTTTCTCTATAGTAGTTTTTATTACTCTACACCCACATTTGTGTAATAGTGAAAGAACATGCTATTTTATCTATGAAATATTTAACTTTATGTCTTGAGTATAATAAATTGTTGTTTCTTGTCAAACTTTTAGTTTCATAAAAATAAACCTACCATAACTAAAATAGTTATAATTCTGTAAAAGTAAACGATCACCACTGTTCATTGATTCATTAATTAAAACTCGTGTATAATTTAAAAAAAACATAGTTCATTTTTTTCCTACTAGCTAAAATAATGTAAATCGTCTTGTAAGTTTTCAACTAGAATTCAAGTTCCGTCCTAAATATAAAAATTGAATTTTATAATATAGTATAGTTCTAATTATAGTTGTTAAAAATGAATTAATATTTTTTTTCAAAAATAATTTAAAACATTATTAATAACGTTGAAAGTGTATTAAAAAATAATAATGCAAAGCATATATAAAAATTGGTAAAATAACTAAATGTATTAAATTATTTGTAATACCTGTAAATTAAAAAATGTAATAATTATATTTAAGTATTATACATATGAATAGATTTTTAAAATAATTAGTAAAGACTATTGTAAAATAATTTTTATACCACAGGAAAAAATAAAAAAATTGTCTGAAAATTTAAACCATATAGTTATTATAGAACTGAAGAAAATAATTTAATTTGTTAATAATTTAATAATAAATTAAAAGAAAATTGATGATATTTGTGAAAAACTGGTGAAACAATATTGATTAAAAACTTTCTATATTATGAAGTTAATACTATTACCTATTAAAGTTTCTTATTTATTTATTATTGATATTTAAAAATATATATGAAAGATTAAATTATGAAAATTTACTAATATTTTAGTTAAACTTTTTTTTATTGAGGACGGAATCGATGAAAAAAGAGATTCTTAAGAAGAAACAGCTGAGGGTTTCAAATACAAAATATATTATAATAATATGATGAATGATGATAAGCAAATCCTAATGTAAAAGTTAGATTTATAGTTATATATAGTCGCATGACTTTCGTTACTTAACTAAAAAATCATTTTTGGACAACGTTTGTATAGACAATGGTTGATATGGTTTATAGATCATGGTATACATTGTCTTAATTAATAAAATCAATAAATCATGTTATTAATGTCATTAATTATATTTTAATCTTTTACTTATGTTCAAATATATGATGTGTATTATCGTCGTGTAGTTTTATTTATGCCAATTTGAAAAACTACTAATAATATTAGTAGTACATTTATTTTTTTAGTTATCTAATAACCCATATATCACGCAGATAATATAGTAACCGATCACTATTGGTTAGCGTGCTTTTCAACTGCATATACTTATATATTGTTGTATTGTTTTTAACATATAATTTTCGTTAAATTAATTAACCAAAGGAAAACATCATGTTAACGTGCTAATATATATATATTATATACAGAAATATGGCAGATCGAAAATCCGACAGTATGCAAAAACTTGTACAGTCAGCGATGCGGAAACCGGGTATGAAGGAACGATTGGCTCAAGTCGTGCCGATCATCAAGGCTATGACCCCAGCACAACGGCTTGCACTCGCCGGCATGGTGATGGGTAAGGGCCAATCGCAGAACCTAAACAACAAGGTGCTGAACGCGCAACTGCTGTTGCCTATCAGCCAAGACATAGCGGCTATGCTGAGGAACGGCCAGCCAGCCTCGGGCGGCAGTGGTTCGTCGGCTAGGGCGTCATCCGGTTACGGGGTCAGATATACACATACTAATATCATATTATTACTTATTATAATATTATAGTTACCGTGCGGTCGATTTTAAAATCCAAACACTATATTATTATCATTATTATTATTATTATTATTGCATTTATACCGTACGCGTAGCTCGTAGGTATATATATGTATATCGTATTATTATGGCTCAGAATTTCATGTTTTATTTTATTTTATTCATTTTAAACAGTCTTACCATTTGTCCGTTCCTCCTAATCGCCTCCGAATGCCGAATACGTTGATCCGCCGGTTTCCGCAGCGGATTATTGAACGACCAAGTAACTGGTTTTATTTATAACTTATACAAATATAGCTGGTCTCAAGGCCGTTGACCCAAATAACACGTTTGCATTAACGCCGAAACAGGTATGAAGAGACCCTACTCGCCACCTGCAACTGTACTCAGACAACCCAGCAAGGTACCGGAATCGCCGCCTACCTCCGAAAGCCCACTGGATGACTGCGACTTGTTTGGTGATAACATTTGTCTAAACGTTCAAGCATATCCCGAGTTAGTACATATTTAATGAGCGTAATATTTTAAAAATAATTTAATTTGAATGTGGAGGGATAAGAGTTAATAAGATATATAATATAAAACACATTAAAAGCGGTCCTAGGTCAGTTATAAATAATTAGAGGATCTTGAATAAGTTATCAATAATCCAGTTATTCAATCCAGTAATGTAGTAACTGGACTTAAAAATATATATTAATTGTTAATTGCTTATATTTAAGTAACTTTGGATGTTTTGATTTTATTTATTATAAACAATGTTAGGGTTTTGTTGCAATATGAAACTAAAAAAAATAATTAAACAACCTAAAAAAGACCCTATAAATTATTTAAAAACATAACTATTAATTTTGTTTTATTCTTTAAATGTATTAACATGGTTTAGATATAGATTTTAGAGTAACAATTAGTTGAAAATAAATAATAATTATGTGTAAGACACATATATACACTATATATATATATATATATATAGTTAATAAAGGTACTAGGAAAAATAAGATACAATTATTAATAATATTATGAAATAAAACCGATTGAGTCACTTTAGTCACATCGTAATACAATAAAATCCCGTTACAACGAACTCCAGGGGACAGATTTTTTTTCGTTGTAACGAAAATTTGAATAAGCTCTTTATAAGCCCTGCTTTTCGGCAGGAGACTTCTATATGACTTTCGTTCTAACGGGAATTTACTGTGTTATAAAAAAATATATTATATTGATGACCTTTTAAATAGGTACCTACTATCTAGGTGTTGATTTAGAATTCATTTTGTGAGGATAATCAAAAAATCTATAAAATAATAAAAAAACAAAATAAAATATCGCGTATTTTATTTTACGTAATATGAATCAAATTTATAGTTGAAATACTTGGTACCAGAGTTATAAAAAAACAAATGTCTAAAATATCCAATCTAGTAATTTAACGATTCGTGTATAAGTTATTGTTTAATTGCACTATATTTGTAAGTACCATATTTTTAAGAGATAATGAATTATATAATTATTAAAAAAAGGGGAGTATAAATTAATAGGATGGCAAAATACAATGATACTCATTTACTTTAAGTAGATTATATACTTATATAATATAAATTAGTAATTTTGCACTAGAAACTTGGTTGACGATTTCATTTATACATATATCGTTATTCAACCAAATTCACTCGTTATATTATTATATGTAAAAACTAATATACTAATGTATCAATATAAATCTTAGTCACTATATCTGAATATAAAATACTATGCTTGTCTAATCTATAATGTAATTACATTAGTGTTATATTTTATACGTTATTAAAACACGTTTTTATAAATATATTTACTTTCTTGCAGTTACGTGGGATAAGAATTTGTTGGTTTTGAATTTATTACATTAATATTAACCATTAACCATTAATATCTGAATTTAAAACCATTAAATAAACATGTTTAGGATTTTAATACTATTAATTACTATTCAATATCCAAAACTAAACCGAGTAGTTTTTATGAATAGTTTTTAGCCACTATCAACTATACTATATTGACTAGAGACAGTGTAGACTATCATATATTCTACTAGGAATATTTCAATAAAATATTGTTTTGGTTTAAATGATTACAGCCTGGAAATTATCGAAAGCATCGAAGATACAGTCAATAGTAGAGCTGCATTTCAAGCATTAATTAAAGATCCTAAGTATAATATTTCTGATTCTTTCGATGCAAATATATCTGAAAGGTATATAATTAGTTCGATAAAAAAAAATGAAGTGATTCTAAACAAATATTATTTATGCTATAGAAGAATTGATGGTAATCCCGAGGTTGCAATTTGTCAAAGTAAAGTAGCAATGGCAAGACCAAAAAAAGCTCGATCTACAAACGGTCAATGGAAATACGTAGTGAACACTGATGAGTATGTCCAAACTCTACGACTTGAAAAATGCTTGTAAGTCCCCATTTTTTTATATTATATATAATTTGGTTTGTACGCCTATATATTATTAACCTTATCAGTTATCGTTTATTATTTATTTAGGAAACCTGAAACTAGATGTTCTCATGTCTCGACAAAATTCAAATCTACATGCCATCAGGTGTATAATTATCATAGGTTGCTTACTTGGGACCAATTTTCTGGATTGACGATGGATATATTTAAGGTATTAGTTATCGTAATTATTATATTAATTGTATTGAAAATATTGGTGGTTTATACTTGACTGGATATGAATATAATAATATAATAGTATTTTTACGACTACAGGCTACAGCTAAGTCTTGTCTAGTTATATATATGTATAAACATAGATCTAAATTAAACGTTTTATTTCATATATTTCAGGTGCCTACGTGTTGTGCTTGTCATATCCAAGAACTGAATCCACTAGCTCCAGATAACTTCGAGTCACATAACTCCGTTGCAGACGATCAACATACCCTCCCTTCAAACACTAATCAAAAAAAGTTAGCACCTCATAAACGAGTACAACAAACTACTAGCCCTTCCCAATATACTACGGTGCATGAAACACTCCCTGCTAAATACCCGCCAGTAACTAGGAGACCATACAAGAAAAACCAGAATAAGTAATTATTATTTTATACAAACAAATATTTTACTTAAACGAATTTAAAACAACTCTTAAATAATATAATGCACACATAAAATATTGAACAACTTTTACCGACCTATCATTATCTCAATTTGACTATTTATATATTGTAATATTAATAACTAGTAATATATTACACTATTCACACTTGTAAACACAAAATCTAAAGTTATCTTAATTCAATCAAGATATATTTAATATATTTTCATAATATTAGCTTTCGTTTTATAATGTTCTAGTCTTCTAGATATAAGAAAAAAATTGATAAATTAAAAATACTTTATCTTTATTAGCTTATTTTCTAGGTAACCTTAGAAACTTTTATGTAGTTAAATGAACGACATAATATTTATTATGTATTAATATTTTATATTCTGGTACAATAAAAATTCAAAATAACAATTATATTATCTATACGACTATACATCATATAGTAGTATATTACTACAGTAATTAATTTTTAGTAGTCAAAATTGGAATAAAGATAAATAGCTAAATCTGTTTGTCACATTTTACCTATATAATACATACGCATACAATACACAATAATACAATATGTATACCACTTCACTACATCAGTACAAAATATATGGTAGTAAATATATTTACATAATATATTATAATAAACGCTAGTCGTTTTGAAATCAAATTTAATTCTCCATATTAGAATGCAAATTACTAATAACAAATGAATTCAAAAACCTTTTTATCATTGATTGTAATATAATAATTATTACCACTAGGTATTGCTATTTAATGACTAAACTTAACACACTATATAGTAACATTCGTAACGATAGCTTTCATAACGCGCAGTGACGCAGCGTACTTTGTATTGCAGAGAAAAAAAATTGTATTCAGTGTTCATTATTATATTTTATAAATGATTGTATTACAAAGTACCTAAATTTAGTTTTTGTTTTTATAATAAAATAAATAAAATAAAAAAATAAATATTAAAATTACCGATTGAAAATTACAAGTGAATACTTTTTATATTAATAGTATTTAGTCAGAATAGTTTAAGTGTAAAATCTCTTGTAGATATGAATTTGTATTTATACTTATCTTTTAATAAACGATTAAATTAAATATTTGTAAATAAATATCTGTGCATACTATGTATAAATATATATTATACTTTTAAAAACGAATAAAATAATTGTCGATATCTAAAATACACTAGGAGTACGTTATACAACTATATACTATTATAATTAAATAAACAATTTTACTTAGAATTTTAATTAAAATTTAAACTAATAGTTACTAAAAGGTATATTAGTTAATATTACAAATTGTTAAACATACAGTATAATTATTAATTTTAGTAGATTTAATTATTAAAAATTATACTTTACAAACAAACACCTATACGTACCCAATAATAATAAAAATAATATGAAAGATACATTATTAAGTAGCTCAGACAATAGCCTTTATTAAAATGCTCAATAGACGCTAATAAATGGTAATATGTTCTCGAAAACTTTTTATTTTTATCTTGAATAATAGTTTTTTAATTAAAATTCAGCATTATAAAAGTATTATATTCTATTTTTTGATTTATTTGATTATCATTTAATCTATTATATACTTAAGTTTATTTAACAGGAACTTTCATTGATATTATATAGGTAGTAACTAATAAATATTGATATTATACAGGTAATTAAATGGACAGATTATAATAACTTTACTAATAGTATATTATTAACTAACATTGCTATTTAATAATATTATGTATTGTTTAGCCTTAGCCTCAACTTTAATGTATAACTTTTATATCATTGGTTAGGTTAGTAATAGGTTAAAATAATAATATAAAACATTCTTATCATTACAATATTTCTATCACAATGAAGTCTGAGGAAATTAAAACAAAATAAAAATAAATGTAATACTTAATATTATACTATGGTGGTAATGTTTAAGTTAAATAAGTGTATTAGAATACAAATCATCTTATAGATAAATTTATTGTCAAAACAAACAATACCTTAACATAATTTTTTCGAAATAACATATGTGGCTAAAATATTTTGTTCTCTTAACATAGTATTATTTTAATATCTTGAGAACATCATTATTTTTTATCACCTAACCTAACCTAACCTAACCTAACCGATACAGATAGAAACAATGCTGGCGGACCCCGTAACCAAAATAAATAATAATAGTGCTTTATTTTCTTAACACATATTTTATAGCATGTTACAAATTAAGATTTTTATTTTTATTGTATTATAATTTTGAAATTGCATTATTTGAAATACTTATCCAGTTAGTTAATTTAAAATTATTATTTAATTTTCTATATAATAAAAAAATGAATTCGTTGACCTGCAACTCGAGTATATCACGGATCTCAGTTTTAGAAACACTGGTTTATAATGTATAAAACTTAAAAATATTTAATCATACTAAAATATATATTATTTTCACAGATTGACAACTCAAAACACTCCGACTGAATCACCAGATCCATATCAAACTACTAGGACCAATTATAACTATCACCCGATCATGGAATATTTTGTTTCTCCACAACCATCATCACCACCCGAAGTGCGGAAGCAGGACCTTATACAACGCAAAGCCGATTTGATGGCTCCCAATACTGAATTCAAAACGCCTAGCAACGGCTGGACTCCTATGGCCGAAGAGTTTGGCCCGAGACATTTGAAATGATTTCTATATTGTATTAATTTATTTGTTTATTTATTTATATTTTAATATTAAAGTTTTATATTCATAATACCTTTCACTTGTGTTGTTCCGGAAATACTAACATGGCAACACTTGACCGAAATCATTTCATACAATATTATAGGCAGTATAGATTAACAAACATTCAACTAATTGTTCCGGTTCAGTCACGTGCCAGGAACGCTTTCTT
The DNA here is from genome assembly GCF_020882245.1 of Rhopalosiphum padi. Taxonomy (NCBI): domain Eukaryota; kingdom Metazoa; phylum Arthropoda; class Insecta; order Hemiptera; family Aphididae; genus Rhopalosiphum; species Rhopalosiphum padi. Next base: position 38,030,357 of record NC_083598.1, read on the forward strand.
CCCTCGCTACAACCGACCGTCATTGCTGTGGTTTTAGTATTTTTTTTTCCAAGAAGTCCTCTCACTGTTGTTTATTTTGTTTCTGTTTGTATAAATAATAGAATATTAGCCTCGTATCTATCACCAAATAAACTATAATACACATGACTTATGACATCAATAGTTTAGATACACGATTATAGTGGCATACAAGCGTCCCATAATATTGAATCGTTTATTACGCTGGGTTCAAAATATTCAATACGTCTGCAATAGGTATAAGCTTGGAGCTGATCCGTTTAAATGGCAATAATGTTCCGGTATCCTTCTAACCGCAGTTTCGAGCTGCTCGTCAATTGTTATTTCTATTTGGATAGTAGTCCATATATTTTCAAATTCAGACCAAAGTATTCGGTATTTGTTGGTCACGGCCCTAAATTACGACCGGAAAACAGAATATGGCGTTTCGAAACGGTTTTGCGCAAACCATTGGCTAGACGGTGTCACCGTTTGTTCGATAACCGTGTGACATTTTGTGATAAACATTTTAATTTTGAAACGCACGTGCGACGATTAGTATCTTTCTGGTGTTCAACAAATTTAATTAATAAATATGTGTGTTATAGGATATTGATTGTTATTTTTACCACAAACATGAAAAAAAAATTGATATACACAACTTGGTATTTACACAAACGCAATAAGGAACGTAAAAAATAATTCGACGACTGGCTAAAACGATAATTGTATAATATGTTCGAATTTAAATTGATTATATTATTATATCACTATAATGCCTATATTGTACATATTATTATAATGTCTCATGTTACACAGCTCAAATACATGATATTATATAAATAGATTAATTAATTCAATTGTTATAGTAAAGTTATTATGTAAATTGTAAATACAGATTTAAAAATTGTTACATTATAAGGATTTCCTTAATACAATTATGGTCACATATAATTTTTTTTATGTATTATGTGTATGTATACATAACAAGTAGATTTAAAATAGTGATATATCTGATTTCTGCGTTTACTTTATTAATTCTCTCCAATATATTCGCACTTTAATGCCATTATACATAATATTAATAAAATACAAATTATATTATTATTTAAGGTAAAATAAAATCAATATTAATTATAAGGAATGAGGCTTGAATCATAGTAATAATGACATTGATTAACTTAGGTACCTATACAAATAGTAATATCGTTATATGAAGTTGACATAAAGCTAATCCAAACTTTATATTACGAGTAGGTATAAATGCGAAATTAACTCTGTTGTGTTTTTATAGTTCAACCATTGAACTGATTTTGATGAATTTTAGTGTATGGAGATAACTCGAAAGCTAAAAAAAAAGAAGCTCAAGGGAATAAAACTAAATAACAACTCTAAAATGTGATTGAATGACAGTCAACTGCGGGGATAGAAAAAAATTGAAACTTGGGCAGGGAGTTGATTTTATATAGTAGAAATCAAGATATTGTTTAAGAAGAGTTTTTTAGAAATAAAACCTACGATGATTTTTTTTATTAAATAGTAAGTATTATGCTATTTTCTGTTTTGTATTTAATTAAGCTTAACAAATTAAACAATTGTTTAGCATCTTATTGTGTTTATTTTTTTTTTTTTTTAGTGATCATTTTGGCTATGAATAGTTTTTACAGTTTTTTTTTTTAATTATTTTTATTATTTTTATTATTATTATTATAAATAAGCATTAATAAATTAAGCAAAGTTTTTTTTTTTTTAATGTTTAGAAAGTCACTTTAAATTAAGTAGTCGTTTGTCATATAGTTGTTTCTTTGTTTCTATAAAACAACCTTTTCGACTTTTTTTTTTATTGAAATTGAGTAGTTGTATTATCTGTTTGAATAATGAATAATATTATTTTTTTATGATAAGCCTCGCAAACGTCAGTATAATTTAGTACGTAACTATAGCTTATAAATGTATAACGTCATATTATGTGTCCTACTCGTCACCTCATCATAAGCTACATAAGATCCACAATCAATAGAAGATTTACTATTTTTCTGCTTAAAAATAGTATACTATAGTAATTATTTGACTGATAAATACATAAAAAAATGTTCTTTTTATACTTTTTATTTTTATAGTTATAGTACTTATTATTACCTCTGAAAATAGACAATAGTATTGTGTTATACAATTATATCATTCGTGGCTAGTGTTTATATAACGCAACTAGATATGCAATTATACTTATGTGGAACAATTTTTATTGATTTATGTGGTTACCATTTTTTAGAAATTATAATTTATATATTGTTGATGCATATATGTGTTTAAGTGATTCGATTTTATAAAATTTATAAATACATTTAATGTATAATTTTTATTATATTTTTTTCAGAATGTATAAAGTGGCTCTGATTAGTAATTATAATATGACGTATAGAAATATGGAATTAAATAATATTATCAATTTGTCTAAAAAATATATACATTGTTTGTCTTGTCAAAGCTTTTTAAATAATAATAAATAACTGATAAAATTAAAATTTAGGTATAGTCTTATTTCCAAGATTCTAATATAAAATCCTATATATAGTTCTGTATAAAGTGTTTAACATATAATTATAGTAATAGATGAAAAGACTGTGTCGGGTAAAAAATCAGTCAATATAGCCCAACGAAGAACGAATTTGCATATTATATTTTTTTATGACATTATTAAGCATAATACATATTATTGAAGACAGGATTGCGCCACATCTGAAAATATCCGCTGACAACACGATTGAGAATATTATTATCAAGTCACGGCGGCGGTTCAGTGGCTGTCGATGTCCGTTTTACAGGTCAATCTCCCCGTCAATTGCGGCTTGGTAACCGAACATCATCGTTTATTCTTTATTCTTATCCAAAGTTATTTAATTATAACAATAAATATGGCTAACACAAAATATTTACATAAACATTTATTTTATTTTAATAAATCTGACGTCTCATGTAAATGAATAATACTAGCTAAACCTGTGCAGACTGGCGTGCTGTGCCCTTATATAGGGCTGGGAATTGACCAGCTGATTACTTTTTCACCTGTAGCAGGGCTTGGAGTAAGTTGGACCGTACTACTATGTATAATATTATAGTCTGTTGCAGTGTTAAGGCGTACGACAACATCGCAGTATATTTTTTATTCGATCCTTTCACCTTTGGACTTTAATAATGCGACAAATTTGCCCAATCGTGTCGAAAAAAAATGGTTGTTATATTACCTATACTATATCATATTTTAGCTCAGTATAGTAAATAAACTTAAAAAATGTTTTTCCGGTGTACAGTGAATCTGGTTTGGTGCCACCATATATCTATGGTCGGTGAAACTCACTATCTGTCACGTATTACTAATTTTATTATAATAAATTTTTTACATGATTGGAATTTACTCGGTTCTACAATATTTAAAAACCATTTTTAATGGACTATTGTCTACTTTAATATATTTTAACACTTATTCACCTATAATAATGGTTTAGCGTTTCTTTTCTACTTGAATCTATTTAATATGTCGTGGTTTCAATGTTCAGGTTTATAGTATAAAACCACAGATTGAATTTTTATTAGAAAGGTTTATTACTAACCGATATCTAAACATATTCAGTTTAACAATGATGAGAAAGTACAAAAAGATTTTAGACAATATATAGGTCGTATTACTATTATCTATGAGAAAATAAAAGCCATAAAAAGGTTAAATAATAAATTAGGATAGTATTCAATATATTATAATATTTAAACCGTATAAAAAACGTGATTTACGCGATAAAAATGATTAAGGTTAAAAATGTTCACCTTATACAATTTATTAATTTTCAAAACATTATCGAATAATTTTAAGTATTTTCTGTGAATTGACTGCAAGAACTAACGCAGTAACCATAGTTAATTGTATAGTTTCTTGGTAAACTTATGTATATAGTTATTAGTAGTTAGTACTTACCTAGTTAGTCGTACTTTATATTCAATCGATAATGCAGAAAACTTATTAAAAATATATTAAATACTTACCATAATAATAGTTATATCTTATATAATATACAAAATATACAAACCAATGGTATTTTTTTAATGATATTCAATTTCTTTTATTAGTTACTAATTATTATTAAAAATTTAAAAGTACCAATACGTTTTGTATATTTAATGGTTTACAAATTACAATATTATCATTTATGATTTATCAATACATTGAGTTATTAGTGCGAAACTGAAAATTATTTTGATATTTTGATATATATATATGTCTTATTGTTGATCAACATTTGTCGTTATTATCTTTTAATGGTTTGTTTTTGGGCATTCACATTTGAAAAGTACCCGACTATTACGGTAGAGAAAAATTGAGAAACCATTCTGACACAAAATTTCATCATCTGTAGCGGTAACCCGAATTTTGTGGTTTTAAACATTTTAATTGAATATTATAAACAATCGTCGGTTAATAAATATTGAATTTTAATATTTTATTTAATTTTCACATTAAATTTCACTTATTAATTTACTGTAGCATATTAGTACCTATATACAGTATGTATACAATATTGCGTTTTGGGACTGCAGATAATACCAATTATCACATAAACAGGCCAAAAGTCAGACAAAACTTTAGGACTTGTAGCCTACAGGGTTTGACGGGTTTTAATTTTTAAAACAAATAATATCTAAATTCAAGTAGTCAACCATTTCCCGGCCAGGGAAACACATCGACTACAATTACATAATATGTAGAGTAAAAGTATATAATAATAATATATACCCAGGTTTACCTACTCCATACAACAATTAAATTATTTTATAATATTATAATATACACATAAATAATTAACAAAATAATGTTACTATATCATCCGCAGTCACTGGATTCCGCAGTATCAACGAGGCAATGACGACCCGATGCAAAAATACGTACGAAATTCGTCCACCTATTCATTTGTCGAATGAATAGTTGATTAGAAATACCGTATTTGTAAGTATTATGATATGCTATGGTCTACACGGATTATATACAAATGTAAAGAGGGCTTGGAAGTTTATTATAGCCTAATTCCTGAACAGTGAGCACCTTATAGTTATTTACCGTATAATGCCATTATTATAATAGCATTACTAACTAAAGTAATTATGCATAAATTATGAAGTATTAAGAAAAAAAAATTAAATTAAATATTTATTTTTACAATTTTGTTTCGCGCGTCTTCCAGTTTTTAGTGCGCTATTTACAGCACATAATTTGCCGTTTTTAAGTGCACATTAAAGGCGATAAAAGGTAAATATTATAGTTTTATAAGTTCCAAGCCCTGGATATAAATAATAAATACAATTGCTCATTAGTGATGGTAAGTGGTCGCAGCAATATCCGACATTTTTGTAGGAATTTTATCACTGCGTATTCTGGCCATTCTGCGCTATTGCCAATATCATCAACAGAAAACATATTTTATAATATTATCCTCAAGCGTTTTAAACGTATAGTAATATTATAATACATTTGTAATGGACAATCGTCCAATTGCCACAAAAATTGAAAAATGGCGGTAAATGACGGTTTTTATTAATAATATTGTACTAATCGACGACAACAATATAAATTATTAATAACAACTGCAGTGACGGCGGCGTTGCAACGCGATAGACCGTACGCTGCACGGTTCCTGCGATCCTGATAGCCGGCGCTACGTTGCACGGTGGACAGACACACGTCTATGCCAGCGAAAAGCAAACCGTGTCGGGCGCGCGTGTTCGCCGACGCCGCCGACCGCGTCCGGTGCCGACAAAAAACGTCGCCGTCGCGTCGATGGTATCCTAGTCGGGCGCGCACGGTGAAACGGATCCGAAACGACGTTGTGGAAAAACGCGGCGCGTACCGCGGTGGTCGGCCCTGCGGGCCACGGTGTCGGCCGGCGGCGTTTAACCCGGCGGAATCTGTGGGTTAAACCGACCGTGCCGGTACCAGGGGTCCATGTACGCGCGCGCCGCACCGACGACGACTCGCCGAGGCCGTGATCGCCTCGCCGCCGTCTCGTCCGATTATTTCGTAAAGTGTAATCATCACGTTACTACGACGTGTAGTTAGGGTTTTAAAATTTCATGAAATTTATTTTCTTGAAATATTTTAATTGTAATAAAAAATAAAATATAAATTATTATATCTTAGAGTTAATAAACACGTCAAATTGCAAGTGAACATTTTCAAAAGTTGGTTTATTGTCTAAAACAAAGAAAATATGTATAATAAATAATAATAATAATAACCAATAGGGATCCTATTAATAATACAAGTGATAAATATTAAAAATGTATAGTGCATATTTTTGCATATTTAGTATCAATATTTTCTGTATATAGTCAATATATTTCTAATTAACTTTAACCGAACACGTTTAAAAAAAGAAAAAATATTTTTCAATATTTCAAGTGAAATATTTCAAATTTAGAACCCTACGTGTAGTAGGGTAACGTAACAGGCTCGAAACAGTCGAAACTTAATTATTTATTATGCTATTGTAACGAGCTACACATGAATACATTTGGGCGCTTAAAATAAAATATTGTATGTACTGATTTTCTTTCTTCTAATTACAAAACAATTATATTACGATTTTCACGAGTTCAAATATTTTCAAAAACTAAAATATTGTTAAAGCTCTAAAGAGTCTAAAGGATGTAGAGTTATAGTCAACGGTGTAGCCAGAAATCTTTCAAGGGAGGGGCCCACTAGATGAATCTAGGAATGCTAGGTATCGCAAGACAATGCGTATTTACATTTTACTTTTTTTATTTTGGTTTTCATATCAAATCATTATTATAAGTATAATACGAGTACTGACTACTGAGTAGTATTGACAATGTATTGTGTTATACTATTATATGTACTACACAGACCAAGGGGCCTCCCCCTTTGCCCCCCCTAAATACGCCACTGCTTAGTTAGTATTCGTAGGTTATTTTTATGTAATAATTGAAAGATGATCTACATATGAAATATAGTAACTATACTATAGTAGTTAAGGGTACAAAATGGCAATAAAACTTTTTTGGTTAGGCGGTAATGCTTGACAATTTAATACAAAAGTCCTCAAAAGTTTCTCTACTTATAACAGAAAAAAATTACCGGAAATAAGTAACGTTGATTTTCTATGAGTGTTAGAATTTCAAATTTTTACTACATTGAATAAGACGTGTTCATCGTCAGAACATTACATTTATAAAAATAGCCATCAACAGGTGACGACAGTTTTTCCAGCATTATCACAGTAAAAATTACTAATTTTTATTTTCCCATTAACTTGTTCTCCATACCCGGGACCTTGCTACTCTTATCAAGCCTTTTTGTCAAACCTTAATACCTTATTCATTATTACTTAAGCTTAATGTACAAAACTTGCATAGATTGTTTAACACTTAAATTTTAATTTAAAATAAAGAATAAAAGAAAAAAATTCCATAATTTTCACAGAAAATATTATACAATTTTAAAACAAAAATACAAAATATAAAGTATAAAGTATATTTATGAGAAGGCCACAAAATATGTCATTATTTGGTCCAAAATATCCTTCATTTTTGTGAAATCGAGACAAATGAAATCGAAATTATCAATATATATATATATATATATAGTATAAACTATTATCTATTACAAATAATAATATAATTATATTACCATTTGTAATTATCATTCATATTATGAGTAACATTAAAAATCTATTAAATCCATAATTATGTACATAAATAGCTACTGAGTAGGTATAATAAACTATTTTATTCGATATTTCTAAAAGTAACGTTCACAACAATTTAAAAAAGTACGAACAACGATATTGTTATGAACGTGACATTATCATGGATACAGTTCATATAATAAACATTATTTTTATGATAGGATTTTATTACAAAATTTTTTATTGTAATTGTTGTACATCAATCTCATGATTATTATTTATATTTTTTTTTACGTAATTAAAAGTTTTCTCCGAAAGTTTTTAAAATACCTTACACGTTTTTACACTAAACTTCATCTTTATTTTACCTATAACCTCAATTTTCATTTAATATTGCAAAATTTTTATTTTTATAAGTTCTAATTAAATTTTGTTTTTGACTAAATTGAATTAGTAAAATATGATTCGTAAATTTATTACAGATTATTATACGGTTATAGAAATAAATGTTTGGATTTTTTAGACATACGGTGGTTTTAATTTTAAATCAAGATATCGTAAATAAAATGTATAATAGCGTTTAAAAAAATATCTATAAATTCAAGGTCACTCAAATAGTTAGATAATATAAGCTAAAATTACTATACACATTTTAAAAATCGATTAATGCCGGGTGCAATTTACGGCCACAGATTTTTATTGGCAAATTTGCAAACAGGATCGGTGGTTGCTTTTGTTTTATTTTCACATGATGCTTTCTCATTCTCAACAACGGTTGGAAAACATAATTAATACTGTTGTAGACTTGTAGTGGTTGTAGATTGACGTACAAAACCAATATCGTCTTCAACTTAAATTTTGTGTGTATTAGATCGTAGATAATGCATATATTATTCAAATGTGAACAATAATATAATATACAAATTATATTTCAAAATAAGATATTTATTTTTCATACATTTTATTTTTGCCTTTTGGAAATTATTATTTATTAATTGATATTTATTATTAAGTTATTTTAATAATAATAAAAACAAATTCGCTTAGTTATTACTGTTATTATTAGGTATAATGTATAAATAAAGAAACGTTTATAACGACAAACATGTTTCACCATGTGATAATAATATGGTGTTGGGTATTAGTATTATAAGACTACGATGAATTTCAGATATTAATAAAATATTATTATTGATTTAAAATTCTACACAATATTTGTATAAATCAAATTAAATTCATAAATATATAAAATTGATATTGCATTTGAAAATAATCATCGGATATAGTCGACAGCTAAACTCCGGTAGCTATACAATCAGCTTGGATATAAACTATAGAAAGCTAATACTAAGTTTATATTATTATTTATTATTATAATATGTTAATTTTCCCTATACGCATCAATTATATATTATGAAATATTATTAATGATTTCCACAATAAACGTAATTAATAATTAGTTATGATTTTAATTTTATAAATAATAGTATATTTTAATATTGATTCAGCAAACAAAGTATTGACAGAAATAATTAATTAGTTTTTATATTTTTACAAAAAAATTAACAACACTATCTGCAGAGGAAAAAATGTATTGCATATGATTCGGAGTAACTGGATAACGAGTTAAAGTGAAGAACATAATAAAATTGTAAAAACTATAAAAATAAAACGGACATTCATTCAAAATTGAATATTTTTGCGATTGAATTCGTAATTTATAGTTTCTCTAAAGAGTATAATATGTAAACAATAAAGTTACTCTTTATTGATCGATGACAAATCAATAAAATATTAAAACTTATTCATTTATTTATATTAAGTCTAATATGTATTTCTAAAAATGTTGAATAACCCTTCTCACCTTGTGTGTAATTAATGTAAGATATTACCACAGATTAAAATATTATAATAATACATCGATAAAGCAATCAAACATTTTAATAAAATCTCACGCGTGCAAACCTACACTATATAGGTATGCCTGTGTTATTATCGTATAACGATGTATAAAAGTATTCCAATACGTACTATTCACGATGGCCAAAACGAACCTATTTGACCATTTTTACTTGATTTGCAGTGTCTTGTAAATTCAAAATAAAAAAAAATAAAAAAAATAAAAAAAATTGCAGAAGCATCGGCTTCTATTAAAAAAATAATAAATTTGTCGTGATATTATTTTACAGGCTTCGCGTAGTGGCCATATATAAGGTTAAAGCCATTGGCACTAGCCAGTTGTCGTGTCGATAGTATCATTCTGTTCCCCACCATACCACCGCGATACAAATATATGACGTGTAAAAATCTATCAAATGATTAGCGTCAGTAATCGGGTATTATAAATCATTATGATATGATTTGTGATATATTATTACGTATTTGGGAACGGATCAAAAACCAAACAACCGCTTACTATAATTTATATATATTATTAGCGCGGTATGTGAAGACGGTTTCACGGTTTTCGAGAGCGCGGCCGGTAACACGGCAATGGTTGGGCGAGTTACGACGGGTCCGGTGCGGCGTCGGTGCACGCATTGCCACCGATGGGCCCGACGTATGGCCGCCGGGTCGACCGCCACCGCGGCCGTCGTCACCGGAAACGGGATGCCATCACGTTCGATACACGCCGCGGTTGTACCAGGAACGCATAAGGTTGCGGCCGCGTCGGCGGCGTACCGTCAAAGCGACACAATCGCCGCGGTCGCGTTACAGTGCGCGGCCCGTCAACATCAACAACAGTGTCTTCGGCCCGTGGAATGTGCCTATGTAACGTACACAACGGTTTATTTTTGTCGGGCCGGAAATGTCACCGCGCAACGAATTCATGCGATATTTCGCGTCCGCGTACCAGGGCGTCATGCGGTCGGATCACCGGCGGACTGCGGACCCCGGCCACGAGCGGGCGGCCGTCCGTCGGAATTTCCACAAAACGAGTCCACCGCGTACCAGGGTCCCAAGACGTCCGCCGCGTCGTTCGGCGCTTCTCGTCGATCACGTCGCGGCCGACCATAGACAACAATAATAACATTATTATAATGGATAAGCTCACGTACAACAATAATAATATTACATTATTACGTATAATATTCGACCTCATCGGCGAGGAATGAACACAAATCATAATAATACAATACAATATCGTCCTAGTAAAAGAAGCCACTCAACAACAACGAGAATAATAAATTATAATGTATTTTCTTTGTTCCACAAAAAAAAGACCGTGGCCTTATATAATTAATAATGTAGTGATGAACTGAGAAAAATGTTATCGAGGAATTTAAAAATATTAGTTTTATTATTTTTATCTTAGAAAAAATAACAATTTTTTTGTGTTTATAGTGTTTATACGTTACACCTCTGTATGTAGGCATTTACTCATCTCTTGCCTTATAATTGCACACGTTTTTTTTTCTTTGGTTTCTTTAGTATGATAAATTCATAAAATAATATTACATCATAATTTATGTATAATATTATTTATATGTTGTTGGATTATCGATATATAAATATTAAAACATAATATAATTATAATTAATTAATTTCTTATAAGCTTATAATTTACCAAAAGCGTATCAGATTTATAAAAAGACAAATGTTTGTAGAAATATAACTTATTTAAAAAAGAAAACAAATTTTATTAAAATATTGAAATATTTCGCATATTTCAAAATGTTATATTACATGCAATTTTCAAACACTAATATATTATATTATTAATATTAAATTTGTAACTTATAAAGTTAGGTACGGTTAACTTTAAGTCCAGTGGAATAGTATGAATAATAATATGCTCATTAAATAAATCGCTAGAAACTATTCAAAATATTTTGAAAATGTCATTGTACATAGAAAATATTATTACGTGAAATATTTGAAATTAAAGTTTTCAGTATCTGCGAGTTTTTTTTTTTATTTTAAATTAAAATCGTAATTTTTCGTTTGAATATACAATTTTATTAAAATAAGAACTTTTTGATATTGTTAAAATGTTTGAAAACAACTTATTAAGAATATTGTAAAATTTCCCAGTCTCGACTTTTAAAATTAAAAATTTTGGGAATCGACTACAAAATAATTTGCAAATTATTGTGATCTTGACAGTTTGTTTTAAAATTTGAACGTTTAACGTTCATAGAAAATTAATGTACCTTATTCATACTATTTTTTATTTCAATAAGAAACCATAAAAGGAATCTTGCATTAACTTATCAAGTTTCAAGTAACTATATTAAATACGTTAACTTTTTCAAATTTTCTATTGTGGAACTAGTATGAAAATAGTAAATATTGCAAATTACAACAAATTAATAAAATAAATTTTTGTGAAAATTGAAAATTGTAGTTTTTATGTATACTTAGGTACACAATTGCGTAAATATTCAAAATATTCACGTCTTTCCGCAGTTTTTGTTTTAGGTATACCATATATGTAGATTGCAGGTATAGTAAAACCTGCTATTAGTAATGTTTTTCTGTTGATTACTCCCAAATAAAAAAATTACAATTACGGCCAATTTTCTACCTGACATTACCCTTGAGGTTTAATATTGAATCCTTTTATGGTTTTTAAAGGTGATAATTGACTAAACAATTAAAACTAATTGCATTTAAATCATTGTAATCCTAACGCTTTATTCATCGCTCTGCTATTATTTTTATTAGAATGCTGGTGAAGTATTGTTAAGTATGCCTTCTTCAATAATGTATACCTATATTTTAAAGTATATAAGATAAAATAATTTTTTTATATTTAATAGTTTGTGTATCATATTAATACAGCTTTTCAGTTTTTTTTAAAATAAAGAAAAATTTTTTAAAACATATATTACTTATCTTATCTATTTTATTAATAATGTTAAAACAATTATCCACGGTATTGTTATTAAATGCCTTGAATTTATAACACAACGTTAATACATTAGTACACAGTTATTTTATAATAAACAACGACATGACGTCTAGTTATGAGGTGTCTATACAACCAAACCACGAAAGCGGTGTATGGACAATAATATCATATTTATACAACATACAAATACTAAAATACAATATGAATAGAGACATAGAGTTAAATAAAAGAGAAACGTTTTTTTTGTCCGAATATCTATCTGCTGTGTTTATTGTCAAAATAATTTATGTTGTGAGAATAATATAATATAATAGTTATAAAAAGTACCTATAAAATTACAATATTTTTGCTATGTACTTTAAGATAATCATTGTACAATAGTAAAAAAAAAACACTTAAGACAGATTTAAATAATAATAATAAAACTGTTTAAAACAATTGAAAAAGTGAGAAACAAAAGATGCTTAGGATGTTTTATTTTTCCACTACGTTGATTAATATTGATTAGATGTTGTTTATACATCAGAATAGAAACCTATTATAATCACCATCCCAAGCCGGGAAAAAAAATATATATTTTTCAATTATGTATGGACGAAAGTAAATTTGATAAAGGATTATGTGTTTATGTTTAAGGTGAACTACACGTGTGATACGCGTAAACCGATTAAAATCAGCGTTCGGTAGCTTAATTTATAATTGCAGGACGCGATACTAAATAATATAAACTCACATGAGTTTCACCGTGGAGGATGTAGAAGGACCAAGGACACACAAAACCATAACTTCGTTCTTAAATTCAATTTTGTTTATATATTTCATGTCTATAATAAACCGTATAATGCGTATGTACCTGTATAGGAACAGTTGATTATGATCGGTTCGGAAGCATAATAATATACATTATACAAATTATATTTCATAATATTAAGATAATAAATATTTTTCGGCTATTTTATTTTTGGTATTTATTATAAGATATAATTATTATATACATATATATTTATTAATGTTAATAATAATAATTAAAATTCAGTTATTAAAAAATAAAAATACCATATTATTATAGGTGACAAAATGACAAATATGTATAATAATAATAATAATAATAATACTGTATGACAGTATTTTGTGTATAGACTAGTATAATATTATGATGAGTTTTAGATCCTGATAAAATATTATTATTGATCTACAGAATGTTTTAATAAATATTTGATTTAGTTGAATAATTTTTAATCTATCAATGATTAATTTGAATTATTTATTACCAAAATAGATTACTTTACAAATTAATTATAATTTTTTAATTAATTTTTTGAATGTGCATATACAATTATAAAATATTTTATATCAGCTCATAAAATTATTGTCATTATTTTAATATGTATATAATTATTATTTAAAATCCCAAATCGGTGTATTTCTCTACTTTTCTGCTAATATTTACTTATTTATTAACGAATTGCGATTTGTGTTACTTTTAACATACGAGTAATATACAATAATGACCTAACGTAATAATAGTTTTATAATAATACAGAATATTTTTTATGATTTAATTTCAAATGTTTAATTAGGTATATGGAAATGTTTATTTGTTGATGGGTAAACGGTTAATAAATATTGTTGTTTTTAGCAGGAGCTTAATAATAAAATTATGATTTGAATATAGATACGGTTCACGTTCTACAACAACAAATTATATATAAATCCCACCACAATTTTAAGTGTACTCTATGATGTAAAATGCAAATTTTATATTTTTCGATCACATACAAGGCAATTTAGGAACTACTATGACGAGCGAGTAGCGACCACATGTTAAAATATTATATTGTGTTCAAAATATAACTTTTTCTAATGATTATGTGTTTGAGGATGATATTGTATTCGAATCATAAAATAATTATTGTAAATTGTCTAAAAACATTAAAAATATATCAATTATTTTAAATTTAAATAAAAAGATATGCAATAGTGTTACACTCTGCTGTACATTAAGTGTTGGGTGGGTAACTATAGTAACTACTATTATGGATGTGTTAAATTTAAATTTAATGATATATCATTGAATACAAAAAACAAATCTAAGCGGAGATTGTCTGTCAGCCTATAAGTATATTTGATGATATTATATTCACTCTAAGTATATATCATGATAATATGTATTTTTGACACATATAGTTTTTAAAGTAATTTATTTTACTTTTAATATTTCAGTAGTTTGATATTAATTTTGTAGGATAAAGATTTACTTAAAAAACATTAGATACTTATAAAATATAGAGTCTATGGAATTTATATTTATAGATAATGAATGGGTAACAATAAATAATAATATAATAAAAAGGTTTTATTAATTTTAGATTCCGAGTAAAATGATGAATGTATTGATTTCACAACGATATGAATGATGTGATGTGTGTGTGTGTGTGTGTGTGTGTTTTTTTTAAAATTAAAAAACACTTTTTCTAGTAGAAAAAAATCCTTAGCTTTTCAACGTAAGGGTGATTTCTAGTAAAAAATTAGGTCTAGTCGGTAGGTCAAAATTAAAAGATTTCATGTACTTTTCAATATAATTAGAGAGGAGGGGGAGGAAATAAGGAAAAAGAGAATTATTATAGAAAAAAACAAACAGTTTTTATATGGTGCAACTCAAAAATAAATTACCACAAAATAATTTCTTTTGTTTTTTTGAGGAAACAGATATTTTTTAGTACTTGTTTTCCTATAAATATCGATGAAAAAATTGTATGGGATATTTTAAAATTTGACCACGTGTTTAAATTTTTTATGCGTGGTTTAATTTCTATTTTTTTTTTTTAAGTTATATTTATAGACATTTTACATTTTTAAGTTTGTAGTATCTTTATTTGAAAAAAATACTCAATTAAAATGCTTGAAAATTGTATATACCTAATGTTTCTCATAATTAGTTCATACTATAACCAAAAAATCTTAAAAATATATAAACACAATTTTTTTTTTATTGACTTTTTAATTTAAAATGTTAACGAATAACAAATTTTAGTTGTTTTATTGAAATTCAGAAATATTATTCGGGGAAACTTCAAACTTTCATTACTTTCAACGTATAATATTATAAATAGTATACTCATAAGTCATAAGAAATTTTCAAGTAAAACGTTTTTAGAAAAAACTAGTTCAACCTATCGTATTTTTAATAATAAAATAAATTAGTTTAATAGCAATATAAATATGAACATATTATAGTTTATATATTATATAGACTGATAAACCGTTTTCGCTCAGAATCGTTTTTCGTGTGCAATGATATTTGATATATCATTGAATTCAAATTTAACACATACATTACAGTTACTTATACTCATTGTCGCGATATACTCAACATGTACAGCGAAGTGGTTACCCACTTTCCCCTTTTTATTTTATGATATGACTACAATTTTAATATGTGTTTACAGTCTACATTATATAGAATTTTAATATATAATTTCTTAGATAATATACATTTTAATGTTTTTAATCCAGATAGAAAACTTTAAATTATTGAACTCACAATACTTTATAGGCACAAATTGGTTTTTTAAGTAAATATCACCAAGCATTGGATGAACATAAAAACAATTTCCGGATTTCTATTGAATGACGAACACATTAAAAATGATTTGTTTTTCTCTGTAGTATGAAATATATTATTTTCACAATCACCGTTATACTGCGTTTTATTGTTCAACAATATATAAATGTAGATACTCAAACCTATAATATAGAATTTAGATTATGATTAAAAATATTATTTTATTTTTATTCTCAGTTTCATACTATTATATGGTTATTATAGAGAATTGTGGAATGTATACAAGTGGTAAGGGTTATTATTTATTAGTTATTTTTTCCTCTATAAAACAATTGACAGTGAACAAATCGAAGATCATTTATAATAATTATTTTTTCTAAACAATTATTTGAAAATTGAAGGAATATTAGAATTAAATATTAATAGGTTCTATGGTAGATAATTCAAAGTTGAAGAGTTTTTATCTTATGTTACGACTAGTTTACGGTCAAATTAATTAATTTTAAATGAACCTATGTTTGGAAAATTTTACGTTATATTTCAAAACACAATTTAAACAAATTATTTTCAAAATATATATTTTTTAATTTAATATATTCCTATGATACACTATTTATACTCAATATTAAAAAGTAATGCATAAATTAAATGTAATAATTATTTTATTTTAATTCATTTTGTAAACAATAATCATGCGTATAATACTCGTATAATAAAATTAATCTTTTAAAAAAATTATACAGTGTAGTTAATAAGTAATAACGTATTTTGTAGCATATTATTAATGTTCAAAAAAAATAATTGATTGATAAACATTGTATTCTTAATAAAGTATAAATTTGTCGGGTGGTACTAGTAGAGCATTTTCCCACCTTGTAATTTCCCGCTATTTAATCTAATCTAAAAATTTCCTGTTGTACAATTATGGACTGTTGTATAAATTGTAATTAAGCTTAAAAAATATCATTATTTTTGAAATTAGTAGGTAAGCAATTTAATTAATATTACCAATAACAATATACAATGTTCTATTAATAATTAATATACCTATTTATTTTTAAATTTTAAATTTTAAAATGCACGAGGCATTTATTTAATTATAAACTTAATTTGTGCTTTAATTTTTCTATTTATGAGAATAAAAATCAATAATCAAATTACGAGTACAAACTCTATTATTAATTTTAGATAATACGAATCTAATTAAAATTGGACACCTATTTCATTGTAGTAATATTGCTTAGATGTTACACGTTTTTTAAATGTAATACGTTGAATTTAAAAATAATACAATACCTAGCAAATAATTAAAATTGCTAGTATCAATAAATAATTGAATGTTTTGCTCTATTTTCAAACACTATGGTCTATATTAATATTCTATAGTTTATAGGTCATTACTTATTAATCATTATATAGGTGTGTATAGTTAATTCTACATGATATTTTAGTTTAACAAAACGTTACTTGTTTTTTTATACACGTATTGGCAATAGATACATCACTGTTATCTACATCGTTCCGGATGGAATGACAAAATTATACAATCTGGAACAATTTTAAAAATGATCTAAAATAAAATAAAAAAAAAAATATACTTGTATATTACATATTAAATAATATTATTAAATAGGTGTTTACAATAATTATAGGTATCTAGATGCAAAAAAAAACATAATATTATATCAATATAAATAATGACATATTCGTTACTTGCCAATTTCCGAACAAAAGAATGTTTAGTAATATAAAATATATTACCTACATGCCAATAATTTTTATTTTTTATTTCGTATATGCTGTCAATTATTATTAATTCTACTTATTCACGATAATAAACTGTGAACAAAATTCTAAAGTATGTAATTTTTCAATCAAATAACTAGGAAAAATTAATTATTTAGAAAATAACGTGTTAAAAAAAAATTCAAGTTTTTATAACTGATTTTAGATACTATAATGTATAGTAATATAGTATAAATGAATAGAAGTATAAAGATTGTGACAACTGACGAGATCGGCAAATTAAAATGTATATATTGGAAATTTGGAAACCACAGACATTAACCAAGTGATGGTTGTATATAACAGATGAGGATCAGTAGACAGTATAAATATTAAATGTTTGTATCGTTTATTCATGATATACGTACTATGGGCAGAAATTGAAATGTAGAAAAAAAATATTTGGGTTATAAATGACGTGTATGTTTATCTGTTAATAAATACTGCCAGAATATTTTTACTTATATTATAATAATTAATCAACATGTATCTATCTATAGTAAGTTTTTTTCTATCAAGAGTCAAGACACAATATAATACTTTTTAATATTAATAAAATCATAATACTAATGGAGTTCTATGTATATTTCTATAAATAAACGTATTTTTAGTTTATTTAATGGATAATAATAATAAAATATAATGTAAGTATACATAAAATATAATTATTTTAAATTTATTCAAAATATAAGAATGTAATAAAACCCAGAAATCTGACAAAATATGTTTAATTTAGTCAATAATATAAGTAAAAATATAGTATTTTATTTGGTTCGTTTATTAATATTATAGGCACCTATGATTTTATAAGCATTATTATAATATTTTATAGTTCATAATTTTTTTGATAGTTATACGCATTTTATCGGCTGATCCGACATCATTCAATGAAGGTAGACAATAGATATTTTTCTTTCTTTTTTATTTGTCATGGTTTTAATTGTTTTCACTTGCAGCTAACGAACCGGACGATAATCTTATAACCGCATGCCAACCAGTAGTTCCGGAGGCTCGAATTTTCCACATTGGTCAATGTTTATTTATTTTTTTTATCACACAGTTTTTTGTTTCCCTTCGTTTGGCTACGGAGAAAGGTTTTCCCAGACGACCACTTCGAGTAAAAGTGATTTAGTATCGTGACGACGCTCTTGACATGCCGACATAACATGCTACTGATACGTCTTGTGTTGTGCGTAATATGTCCCGCCGCTTTATCATCAAACGTGTACTCGGTACTTCCCGAAAGTGATGATAGAAAAATTAACGATGGTGACGAATACGGTGTCCGAAACTATGTATCCGATCATGAGCTTCCAAGGGATGTGCCGACACGGGTTAAGATCGTTGGTGACTTGGGAACACCACCTCCTAGTGTCCAATTGGATTTTGTACCCAAACAGACGTACGTGCAGGTTCGAAGATATGATGCTGTTAAGCGACTTCCGCAGGAGGCCGCAATGGAAGAAGCTGCAACTTCAGAAGAAGTAGCAAATGCACCTAGACTTAGAGAAGTCGTAACTCATAAGAAGACACAAGAGGTCAGTTAAACATATTATGATACTTTGTTTTATCAACTATATGATATGTTTTATATTGTCATTTATTTCCTTAACAAAATATGAAAATAAAATATAAATTTATAGCATATAAATAATATACCTATAGAGTCGAGTCACAATAACTCAAAGTTGAAGGGAGATAAAAATAATTAGCTTTGAGATATGTATTATTCGAGATATCTAACTCGAATTTATATTAATTTATATTTCTAGGGGAATAAAAAAAAATTCGAGTTGTCAAGTTTGTTGAGTTATCGCGACTCCACTGTATATTATATTTACATTACCTAGTTTAATAAATATCCATTTTATATTTTATTATTTTACTCAATTTTATCTTGACATTCAAAAATCAAAATCATTAAACCTTCCTAGTATATAATATTACATGCAATGTTTTTTCCTAAAATTAACAAAAGTAGGTAGGTATACTATATTATTTATTTATGTAGTATACTTATATTGTACATGCAAATTGATTATTTATCATTAATTTTAATGTGATTTGGTTAATCCATTTCAAAAATTTACTATTTATTTTATCATCTTGATATACTTGATATATATATATAAGATAAAATACTTAATAATATTATGAATATGAGATAGACAATAAAAATAGATAATATATATGTATTTAATTTTTATGAACCAATCAATTCGTTCTTCCTACTTTTCTGTAAGTGATATAGTATCAATAATTTTAGTATATATAATTTTCTATTTAATTATATTTTTAATATAAATATAATTAAATATTATATCTTAATAAAAAGAAATATTTAAGTAAAGTTCATTTGAAGTTTATACAATTTAATAATATGAATTACTCATAAATGGTAATTATTTTCTGATTGTTACTTATAAGTTTTAACTTATCATATCATATCGTCGTATCGATGCATAATTCATACATCCAATTATTTATGAGCCTTTATTACTATTTAAAAATGTATTGTTTGAATAAACCTATTTACCAAAATTATTATACATAAATATATACATTTTTAATTAATCTTAATTTCGCCCAAACATCTTGGCTAATAGTGTTATATAAATTTAGAATATTTTAATTGTTTTATAGTTCATGGATACATTATATTAATTGAATATTGGTAAAACAAGGTAATCGAAACTGCAAGAACATAAAAACCAAAATTCTATTATCTTTTAACGAGGTTATTAAGAAAAATATTGGAAGTTAGCCTGGCAATGACAGGCATTAAAAAGATCAATAAATAAAGCTCAGCCCTGGTTTTAAAAGTGGTGTAGAGTTTTTAATTTTTTTGAGATTCGTTGAGCATTACGTCTCAAGCAATTCTCATTTTCCATTAATTATATATATTTATATATATATATATATATATATACATTATTTTTTACCTATAGGAAAATGTATGAAACATATCTTAGAAATCATGTTTATTGTATCTAGTATTCATTTATGATTATAAATAGTGCAGCATTAATTATTATATGTCTTAGTATTTTATTTTATGGAACATACACTTTTAACATATAAATAATTGTATACTTACGTCATAAAATAATCGGTTCTATTCATTGTTCTCCAGTATTAATGGCTAATAATTGATTTATTATTACTTTTTAAATGTTAATATTCATTCAATTTTTGTGTACAATGTAGATAGAGTAATTGAAGGTATTATAGTTGTGTTATCTTTACAACAGTTTATCTATAACTATTACTACAGTGACATATATAGTAGCAAACATAAATTACTTTAAGGCGTAAAAGAATAGCACACGGATTATAATACATATAACGTTAGGAGATACAGCTTTATTTTTAATATTTGTATTTAAATTGTTTAAGTATATATATAGTATATATATACTATAGATTTTTAAACAAAAATTATAAATAATATTTAATATAAGTAGTTATTTTAAAATTAAAAATAAAAATAATTTTTGATTTCATATAGTTAGAAACATTATATTTTGTTAATTAGTGAAATATTATAAATTCTATAATATAAGTATAAATATAAATAAATTGTATATGTATTAGTAACAATATTAAAATTAACAATATCGTCAGTAATAAGCAAAATAGTCTAATACTGTAAATATGATCAGTAAACTATTAAATAGCATATCAATTATTTTTAAATTAATAACGTGTCTTATATTTAAAATAAATTAATTTTATAATAGAGAGTTATTTTTTATAAAAAAATCTATTATAACCTTACACATGTCATAACATGTGTACTTACTTGTAGTCATATATGACAACGGTTTCGAAAACCACGTAATTATGAAGTTTAAACCACATCATACTCGATTTCACGACTATTTCATATAGTTTCCTGATAATTGAACTCAAGGCCACTTGTATTGTGTATAGAAATAAAGACTATTTTTCATCGAATTCAATGTAATATCATCCATATAGATCTCTCTTGTAGTTTCTAAAATTCTGAACGATTTATTCATAATATGTTGGAAAGACCTTTTTATTTTATAAAACAATAAGTATAAAACACACATTTCGTATTTTGTATCAACGATTTGATCTTCTATTTGTTTTTAGTACTGCACAAAGTAACTATAACATAAAAATACAATATTCTGTGTGAAAAATTAATAGACAATGGCGTATCTTATTGAAATAAATGAAAACCAAGTTAATACAATTTGCTTATTACTCACTTGAATAATAGTGGGGAATTTGATAGATTTCATGAATTCCACATGCGTTAAACACTATTTAAATATAATAGAAAGTTATTGTTATTATAATTAGTATCTTTAATTCTTAGGTTTATGAAGAACAAGGTTATGAAGATGCCGGATACGATCATGGAGGTTCAAAAAAATTAAAAATTGAAGAAGAAGTAAAAGATAATCAAAGCGTAGAGGTTTTTGGACCTAAAAATAGTTCGTCACAAAATGTAGAAGAAACTAAAGACCATGTAGCAACAGTTGCACCATCAGGTCGGGGAACTTGGAGTCGACATAAAACAACTACAGGTAAAAAAACTAGATACGAAGATGATGGTGATAAAAGAAAAGTAATTATTAATGATAGCAGCCCTATAAGTGAAAAGTCATCAGGTAATTATTCAAAGTTTGATGGCGGAAAGATAATTGTTGTGCAAAACCTAACACAAACTGAAAAAAAAGATTCTAAAAATGAAGGTGCGGAATCTAGACGAGTTCCTAGTTTTAGTAAAACTAGAGATAATGTAGAACCAACAACGTATAGGCCAATTATGAGGCATGATAGCTCTCGAAATACGGTAAAACAAAATAAAAATGATTATACGAATAGGACCAGAAGTAGGCCAAGAAAACATCAAGAAAGTGACGTACAAAAATCTCAAACAGACGTGATAGGAAGTTATGATAATTCTCCCTGGATACCAATTTCACCACCAACGGATTATAAAAGAAATAATAATGTAAATAAAAAACTAGTTAAATCGAAAATGAATTCAGAATTACACGAATTAAACGGCCATGCTACAAAGTATGGGTATTCAATAAATCA
The DNA here is from genome assembly GCF_020882245.1 of Rhopalosiphum padi. NCBI lineage: Eukaryota > Metazoa > Arthropoda > Insecta > Hemiptera > Aphididae > Rhopalosiphum > Rhopalosiphum padi. The sequence continues at coordinate 38,053,329 of NC_083598.1, forward strand.
CGATACACAGCCATACCAATATATATTTCCAACAGATTTATTGGCTCCAGGATCATCAAACAAGCCGGATAGAAATGTAAGGCCCAAGTTAGAAAATGTAGGTGTAGCTAATAAAAAACCACAAATATTACCATATTCAAATTATGAATTTATTCCTCAGACAAATTACGATGGTAGTGCCATAAATTCAAGACATAAAAAAATAAAGAAGTCTTCAGGAGAAAATTTATCCTTTGATACTATAAATTCACCTTCGAATAATTTTAAAACAGGTATTACTCATAATATTAACAAACAAAACGGAAGTGCTTTGAATCAAAGAAATAAAAATAAAGCAGTTCAAAGTGGACCTTTAGAAAATTTCAATATAAACATTAAACCTGAAATTCATCAAGAGAAAAAAAAGAAAAATCATAGAGACATTGAAACAGAATTAGGAAATCGTGGAAATTCAGGATCACGGTATACAAGCTCTATTGTTCAAGATATTAGTCCACATAAAACGTACGATGCACCATTTATAACAAGACTTAAAAAAAATAACTATGATTCCAGAGGAGATCCAACTATACGCGTTTATCCAAAATATGAGTTTTATCCAAATTATCAAAATATGCAACATCACTTAAACGATGAAAGCCATCATGGACAAAAACCATTAAATAATATTAACATGGGACACGCTAATATTGAATCAAATAGCAGTCCTTCATCACATAATATAAAACATGACAGTTCACGTCTTTCTGAATATTCAAAATTTAATAATCAACCAAAAAACATTTACAAGCAATCAGATGAAGCTTCTGGAAACTGGGAAAATTATCCTAAAACTAGAGGTCAAACATCTCAACTATCAGAAGATAATTATTCTAAATTTAATAAAGGAGATGGTTATCCAACATTTGAATCAAATAAAAGATTTGAAGGATCTGGCACTAAATCATCGTCTATATACAGATTGATTCCATATGAAAAGTCAGTGAAAATGAACAATCCTTATTCATATGTATATCACGATGATCATTATCCTTCTGGGAGTCGATATAGCGGAGTTAAAATTGAAATAACGACACAAAGTCCTAAATTAAATGACAGAAATGTTTATTGGAATAGCAGACATCCTCATTTACCAAAGGACTCAATAAAAAATACTGAAGAGCTACGAGGTCGAGATAAATCTGAATATGAAAATACCCGTCACGTTGAAAATTTAACGTTGGCGCATTTCTCAGGACTTCATAAATCTGGTTCTTATCGTCCACTTCCAATACAATATAATGAACGGGTGAATAATTTGGCTAAACTTCTAAACGATAATTATCCAAGAAGAACACGTAGAGATTTAGAAGTAATAAATATTGCTTCAAGTGGTACTACAACTGAAATTCCAGTCGATACTGTTGTATATCCTCATTACAAAAAAGCTCCAAAACAATCGGCATTAAGATATGCTACAAACCCTATATTGACACCACGAAAAACTGCTGGTGGTATGGAGTTTTACGCTTCTACAGACAATGTTCGGTGTACTGATATGTCAGCACCCACTGATATTGTACCTAAAAGAACTGAAGATGGCGAATGGAAGGGTGAACCATCTAATAAAGATCCTAGAGTAGACGCTCTTGGTGATAAGATAGGGTGCTTCAAAACAAAATATTTTGGTAGTGATCCTTTAGATAATCCTATCTTTAAAGAAAAAGATGTTGGATTTCCGGATGTATTGTTCTCTGTGAAAAAACCTCCTGAAAAAGAAAAAGATGGTATTCAACCAGGCAAGCCACACGTGGACTGGAATTTTGCCGATGAACTAATTTCTGACCATTGGTTCCCTACTAAGGATGTGCGAACTCGAAGGTAAAAATCATAAATCATTAAAGCAATAATTTTTAATTCAAAATTCAAATTTATTTTTTCACAGATCACATAATAAAACTTTACCCATTAATCATAAAATTCAAGGTATGGATTCAATTATACCAGAACCAGTTATTTTAACATTTCCAACTAAATCATCAACAATTGTCTATAACAATGATACGAAAATAGAACCAGAAGATAGTGATTCTGATGTTTCTTCAAATGATGAACATGTTTTACAATATTCGATTCAACATCCTACTCAAAAACCAGAATCTAATGTAAGAAACAACCATTTAATAGACAATAAAATTGAAGGCCTTCTTCCACCACCACAAATAATAAATAATAAAAAATTTAAAAAATTGCAAAAAATTAAGAAACCCAAGATAAAAAAAATATTGAAAAAAGTAAAAGTGGATGACGAATCAAACGATGCCGATTTGCTTGATGTACTTAGCCCTATTACTTCTTTTTTTACTGGCGAAGATGACGTTATGGTTTCATCAGTTGTGCACAATTTTTTTAATATTAAAATGACACCATCTGCGAAAATTAAGACTACAACAATGGTGGACAAAAACATCGGCGAAACAGTAAACAGATTTCAAATCCAGAATTATAGAAGAACTAAAAGAAATATGAAAGGTGTAGATTTACAAAAACCAAAACACAGGAAATTAAATGTTTTTACTAATACTAATGTGAGTTTATCCTCACCTACTGCTAGCGTAAGAATATATTCTCCACAAAATAGTTCTTGGTTGCGAGATAAAAGAGACCATGTTTCAGTCAATGTCGATGTAAGAAGAAAAGAACCACGGTATTACTATCATACTGACCGGCCACGAGTCAGAGTAAAAAGGGTAGTGTATAATCCTCCATTTTATAATAGAAGTGATCAGTTATTTAGCAGTAAATATTTGGTGTCAGATCAGGATAAATCTGAAACTTTACCGGAGGAAATAAATGTGGCATTTTCTACTACACCTAGGTATGAGTCAACGACGATAAAGTTCATACCAGCAATAGCATTCGGAGACAGCAAAACTAAAATTATTAATTACAATGACAGTGTAGCTAACAGCACAAATGGTGTTGAACGTACACAGTTCGATAAAAAGGGTTCATTGATATATGTTATTAACCCGGATACTGGAGTTGGAAAATGGATGCAAGTGGTTAAAGTAAAAAACGAAGAAGACACAAAATCTGCATTACCGAATGGCCCTGTCTATTTAGAAAAAAAAATTAAGGATGGTATAGCCGAAGAATCTATTGGAAAATTTGGATTTAAAGGATCAACTAAAGATTTATTCAGAAACGTATTAGGCCCTACTATAGATCATAGATTTAAATTAAGACTTCCAAATAAAGAACCAATAAAGGAAAATGTCAAGGAAACGCCAAAAAAAGCAGATTGTCCAAAAATAATTAGACCAAAAAAAAAACAGGTTTGTCTATAAAAAATATTTTTTTTAATTTAAAATATTAATGTTTATATCATCATTTTTAGATAAGAAGACGAACTACAACGACAACAACGACAACTACAGAAATACCTGTGGAGGAAGAAGTTGATGAAAGGCCTGAACAACAAAGTGGAGAAGACGAAAACGCTGGACCCGTTCAAGAAGAAGATGAAGAAGAAGGAGGAGGAAGAGGTGGTGGAGAAAGAGGAGAAGGAGAAGAAGTAGAAAGAGAAGGAGAAAGAGAAGGAGAAAGAGAAGGAGAAGGAGGAGAAAGAGAAGGGGATGGAGGAGAAAGAGGAGGTGGAGAAGAAGATGAAAATGAAGAAGAGCCACCTATTAAACGTCCTCAATATCAACAAGAAAGTGAAGAAAACTCTGATAATGAACAAGGTCAAGATCAAGATCAAGATGTTCATGAGTCCAAACGAAAAAAACCACATGCTATGATTAAAAAACCACAATTTAATAGGTATTTTTTTGGCTCAAGAGATAAAAATAAGTTAATAATGTAATTTGATGTAATTTTTCAACTTTTTAAATATTTACATTTATTTCTATAATTTATTTTGTGAATACTTAGTTATGTTACATTTAGATTATTTTTATTGTAATATTTATGTTCTCATAACAATTGTAAATAAAATGATTTTTAAATCCAACTAAATATTTAACAACATTTCAGTTATTTTAGCTTAACCTTTTTTATAATAGATACCTGTATAATACCACACATAAAGAATATACTATAATATGTAACTAAAAACATATTTGACATTATATATTTTGACAACTCTTTTTCTATATTATCTATGGATACTTGAAATATATAAATTTGTTTGAAATATTGTGTTCTAATTTAGAAAATAATAACAAAGTTTAGTTATTACTGCTTTACCACAATTATTGTACGACATAATATTTTGTATAATTATTTAACAAATCTTAAATTATTTATAATAAAATTATTTATTTATATGTTAATAGCTGAACACAAAAAATAATTGTAATCATTATTATACTTTTAAGAATATCATAACATTCATAACGTATAAAAAAAGGTAAATAAGTAGGTACCGAGATTAAATGTCTAGAAGGACACTAATGTAGGTGTGTTAAATATGAATTCATTATACACGAAAAATGATTTAGAGTGGAAATGGTCTATCAGAATATATGACCAAGTGATATGGTTTATTGATATATTATATATCTAATTAAGCCATTTATTTTATTTTTATATTAGAGTAGATTGATATAATTTTTTCCCAAAATATGAAAATATTATTCATATTTTATTATTTGTATTTAATTATTATAATAATATAGGTATATCATATTATACTATACCTACATAGTACTTATATAACTAAAAATTATCTTTCTATAAGTAACTTACAACAAAAAATTAATTTCATAGAACTTATAAAAAAATAATTTTTTAAGATAAATCAAAAATGTTATTGTGTATAGTAATATTCTTAATAATATAAAATGTATAAAAGTTTAAATTTCCAGGAATAATATTTTCAAGAGGATGCTACCAAGTGTTTGTGTTGTCTCTGTCTTACAAATGTAAAACACAGTAAAAACTGTTTGCCTGGGGTAGAACCACTCGGGCTGTAGTAATAGTAAGTCTCTAAATTAATATACAATACAGCTGAGAACATTATCTGTGAAACGTGATTTATGGTCAAATTATGAAATAAATATGAAAAATCTTGTATACGATTTTAAAAACTTAGAAACAAAAAGAAAGTTTTTAAGAATTTTTAACTAGGTACAAAATAAATTGCAACTTTAACGAAATTTGTCAAACTTCTACCTTCAAATGCACCTAAAAAAAAAAATTTTGTCTATGTCTCTTTAATATTTATATACAGGTATATTAAATTTTAAAGAACTTTGACGTAGTGAATAATTTTTCATCCAAACTAATAAAAACAAAAAAACAAAAATAAATTTTGCATGAAAATGTCTATGCACCGCTCAGAATTTAAAATGTTTTAGTAATGCTTTTCATTCAAAAAATTAGTAATTTCTAATAAGAAAACTATAATTAAGAAGTTGGTATACTCATCAATAAAAGTTTTAATTCTATTAGATATATTAACTAAATTATTTTGATTCAGTACGTTGAATTTCTGGTGTCGATTTCAACCATGTAAGATGTAACTATCATATTGAACCGTCATTGAATATTAAATCTAATAAATCTAATAATAGTATGTAAGTATAGTAGGTTACATCAATTATAATTAATTTAAATTTTATAGATAATTAATTTGTAGGTATTTAAATCGAATAGATGGACATTTTAACTAAATTTTTAAGAGATGAGTGGGTATTTGAAAATAAATTATAATATAATACAATAGTACAGTGTAAATAATAACCATAACATTTGTATAGTACGACTTGTACCTTATATAAACAAGAATAAATATTATAATTCTATCGCAGAATATAATAATTTCATATTGTGAAACAATATTGTTTAGATATAAATACGATATATTTTTTTTCATTTATTATATTTTAAATGTGTCAAAATATTACATGTTATTACAAGTTTTTAAATACGATATAAAATTCTCAAAAACTTATTTTTTAAATTTATTCTTTGCTTAAGTATCATAATATTTACTAATATCGACGAATAGCCTTGTCCAAAAACATCAAGTCATGGTTAATCTGTTTACTGTTATCTATTTATCTGAATTTTTTTTTTTTTTTTTTTAGGTGTTAGTAGTTTTCATCATAACCAAGGAATAATAATTATATGATTTTTGAGATCTCTTTAAATCGACATATATATTTATGTATTTACTGTGAATATAAAAATGAAGATTGTTATGAAATTTTATTTTAGATCGCATCAAACGTACTTAGCTGTTTCTCATCAGCTTTTCATATAATTAGTTTCAACGTTGAATCTAATTAGTATTTGTATAACTGCATTTAATTTTTCACGCATGCGTCGCACGTCCATTTACTAACATAATAATATGTTTATCTACTGAATACTTATTTTACAAAGAAATTACTGCACGAGGTAAACATGATTGTTGACAAAATAAGTGCTAGAAGCTTACGTATCTATTAAAAAAAAACAGTTTGAAAGATAGGGTTAGTAAATAAAACATGTCGGATTACAAACAAGATATTACTAAATTACAAAATTATGGAATTTATTAAAAGTAAATTATTCTTATTAAGTAATATTATCAATATAATATAAAAATAACTAACTAAATACGTTTATTTATTGTTAATATACGTTTATCATTTTATTTTAGGTTATTTACATAAGTTAGTAATATTCACAAATCACCATTATATGCATAATAATAATAATATTATTAAGGTATATGATAATTATAATGATATAATATGTCATAAAAAATTAAATCTCACGTTTTAATTTCATTAAAATGAATTGTATTTAATTTTATTTGAAACACGATTCCATTTTAATGCAAACAAATTGTTAGTGTTTTGTTTTATTTTTATTTTTTAAATTGATGTTTATCGGATTTTATCAATTTATCATATTATTAGAATGATCAATTATTATACTATTATTTTTAAGGTTTTTTTATATAGACACTTTATATTATAAATATATCATGATTTCACTTAATAATAGGTAAGTTAAATGCAATTTTAATTATACTTGTTAAAATGACTATTGTGAAATTAATATCCACAAAAACAATTTTATGTTAATCGTTTTTTCATTTGTAACAATTAAAACTATGCAAATACCTACACTGTAGTGTTTCTATTTCCTATAGAGTAAACAAAATTTAACACTCGTAATATAAAAATTATGATATTTTTTAAAGGTTTTTTTATTTAATGTGAAATAATTGTTTTGATACTGACGATACTACTTTTTAGTTTTTACTGACAATTAGTATATTTAACATAATATTTACAATAATAATATTTACATGTAGGAGAAATTTCAAAGTTGTGGTTATTATAAAAACTTATAAACTTTCAGCAACAACTAATGCATTTGTGATGTGAAGTATATTATAATGATGAATATTTACTATATATATATATATATATATATATATATTAATATTTAAATATTATAATATTATAATATCCATAATACTATTAACCATTCAACAATAACATTTATTTATTATTTATTTCTAATATATGTCAAGATTGATTTTTAGATCCTGAGCGGAGCAATGCATTTTTAAAATAGGTATATTAATATTAAGTTATTATTTATTCATGTACCTATTCACATTATTTCATGGTAAGGTGTGATATTGACTCAATAGTTTATAGTTATACATATAATGTGGTATAACGTATAAATGTTAAATGCATGTACTCTTAAAAAAATTAAATATTAAAAACCAAATAATGCAATATATTTGGGAAAAATTAAATCAACCTACCGTAATACTAATGGTAAAATAAATAAAAATAAAAATAATAATATATATAATTATTTTACCAAGAATTGTAATAAATTTAAATTTTACTTTAATAATTATATCCAAAAATATAACATGTTTTAGTGATAAATGCTGATAGACCGCTTCTGCTCAATTTGAGGTTGCTCATTTTGAGCAGCTCAAAATACTTTTCCGTTTACAACGATATCGATTATTATTAAAATAAGGACCATGTTGTAAAATATATGTATACCTATTTTACTTATCTATAAGAAAAGAAAAAAATCCAAAAAAGTGGAGTTTTAATTTCTTAGTAGCGATTCTTACGGAATTTTTAATATGATAATTTTGAGAATAATGTTAATTATTTCTATGTCATAATTTTCTATACAATTAACAAACCCTGTTAAGAACCGCTTATTAGAAAGAATTATTCATTATTGTCATTAAATTTAACGGCTGCATCCGAGTTGGGTCCCAAATTTATAATTACTACACTAGTTGGGTCCCGAATTATTTTAGGTACTACACTAGTTGGGTCCCGGATTTTTGTAGGTACTATACTAGTTCGGTCCCGGATTTTTATAGTTGCTACACTAGTTGGGTCCTGAATTATTTTAGCTACAATACTAGTTCTTGAATATTTTTTGGTAAGTACTACACTATAGTACTATACTAACATTTTCCTTCCCATTTTAACAGACTTAGGACTGTCTATGATCTATTTAGACCACAGGTATGGTTAAAAATGTTTTTTACAGTTTTTTTTTTAGTTTTGTTTCTTTTCTATTAAAATATAAGTAATTAGAATTTTATAAAAAAATAAATCACTTATATATTGAAAAGGTTAAAAACTAATTAGTATAAAAATACATATTATATAATATAAATATAGCCATATAGGTGTAAGTTAAAAAATATTAAAAATGTTAAAATTATTATACAATAATATTATAAATACAAAAAAAAAATATTTTTGGAAAAATCACATGTTTGTTGGTAAAAATTTATACGATATTAATTTTACAAAATCAAATCGATTGATTATTCCTGCAGTTTTTTTATTCATATTGTCAGCTATAAATTTTTCTTTTAGCAAAATGCAGTTTCTTTTTTTCATTACTTCTACACTTCTCATTTTTATATAAGTATCAATTACAAGTACAATTATAAGTACAATCGTAACGTGTTAATGTATCTATATCATTGTTTTTTAATTCAGAATGTAATAATTTAGAAGGTTTCTCACATATATCATTTTGAGCTTTTCTCTTTAAATTATTATTTAATATCTGCCTATTTAATATTTTTTCGGAATCACAATTATGATTATGTGTCAAATTTTGATCAATAAATTGATTTTCGTTGTATTTAAAAAATGACTTACATGATCTATGAATACATCTCCATCGTTCAATATCATTTTTCAGAAGTTTGTGAAATGAAAATTTATATCCTTCTATAATATATATTTTTTTGCCCTTTTCACTGAACATAACGTTAGAATCTTCCATAGTGCTAGTGGTTAGAATGCAGAACACTTACTACCAACATGTAGCTATATCGATAGATAACTCGTCGAGGTTTAACCGGCATTTATCGCTGTTCCAGATAGTTTATTATAAGATATGTCAAAAATTATCAGATATTACCGATAATACTGATATTATTACACGAATGCTCGAAAAATCCATGAGAGAAAACCACTTACGTCTTTTTTTATTACGAATATCCCATAATAGTCATATTATATATGTATAAGTACTTTTCATTTACTTTTAAATTTAATAAAATTCTATTAATATTATTGTACAATATTTTTACTAACTATCAAATACTATTATATAAATTATACAATTCTTCATAAACCTATTATATGGATTTATTTAAATTAAATAATATGTATTTATATACTTGGTTTTTAGCATTTTTAATATTTTAAAAAAAAACTGTAAAAAACATTTTTAACCATACCTGTGGTCTAAATAGCTCATAGACAGTCTGTTAAAATGGGAATGAAAATGTTAGTATAGTGTAGTACTTACCAAAAAATATTCAGGAACTAGTGGAATACCTATAATAATTTGGGACCCAACTAGTATAGTACCTATAAAAATCTGGGACCTAACTAGTACACTACCTGCGATTAGCCCCTAGTATTCGGGACCCAACTCGGATGCACCGAATTTAACAGCACTCGCTTCATTAATCATTGCCTACCATAAAACAAAGAATTTTTAATTATCATTTTAAATAAATTGCATGATTTAATCTTTTCATTATAACACATAATAATTACAATAAGTCTTACATTTATAAGATTGTATTTTTTATTTAATTATATAATTTACAGTATTACCTTCATAACTATTTGTTACAAATTACTATAATTATTAAATAAAATATAATTATTTTTTTATAATTATCGAAATTTTATTAATCGCCAAAATAAATAGTACCTATACATATTTATTACCAAGTATTTTAAGATAATACTCATTGTTAAATTTAAAATCACTTATTATATTATTAGTTGTTATGTTTAAAATTAAGTAAAATAAATAAATGAAAATAAGACTACTCACAATTAGTCACAAATTGTAATAGACTCAGTATTTTATAATATTAAATTTTAATAAAATTTATTACTGTGAATTATATTTTATACATGTTACTATAGATTTCTTAAACATTAAATTTAAAAATAATAAAAATACCTACTATAAATAGAATATCATTCTAATGACGAAAGTCCCATTAAACGACCTTTAATTCAGCCACAGGGAAGAATATAGATAAGTAATTTTAGTTTGAGTATCAATTGAGTGGTATTTATGTTACATTGATCATTAGTGACTAACAGTTTATTGTTTGAAAAACCCATTATTGGTGGAAAATTAGAATATAAGGACGAGTAGAATCAAATGAAAATTAGTTCAGTTGTGTTGAGTTAACAGATAAGTTCTAAATTATTTCTAATTCTTTACAAAAATAAAAAAAAACCAAAATGACTGCTGCATTCACTATGGTAAGTTAAATTGTCTTGTAAATATTCAAACTTATATTTTATTATTTTGATCGCATTTTATATCAATACATTATATTTGTATAAATTGTGTTTCTTAAATTTTTAAATATCAAATAATTTAAATTATAATACATTTTACGTATTCTTGTAGTAGTATCTGCAGTACATAACCTTTCTTTTCAATAAATACGAACAATATATTTTATAACAAAAAATAATTTAGTAGATGAAGTAGTACAATAAGCTTAGTTCATATTATTCTAGTATATGATCTACGACAATAACTATAATTTATACCATAATTAATAAACCATAACATAAATTATATTTATTCATAAGTCATTATCAAAAATAGAACATATTAAACAAACATAATTATTTTGTTTAACTGCACTTGGAAATAAATTTTAAATAACTAGAAAATTGCTTGATTTTCCTTTGTTATGATCATAATAATTAATATCTTGAGATTATACAGTAATGTGTCGATTTTTTAGTTTTTACAGCATATATTCCTAAAGAACGTATAATTTGTATATAACGTAAATATAAAACCTTAATAGTTCAATAAATTTCCTAAAAATTAATTTTGATTAATAGGTAGCCCTCAAACTATAAATATACAAGAGCATATTTTTACTTGATTATAAAATATTTTTAAATGGACGTTGTACCAATCACAATGTACGAGTATTGTCATCGCCTTACTAAATCAGTACTATGTGTTTATGTATAGTCTTTACTATTTTACGTTATAAGAATCCATTTTCTCATCATATTTGCACAATTTTTATTATTATATATAGGTATATACAATACCTTTGATAATATTCTTAACTTTAAATTTATTAATATATCAATGAACTCTAATACTAAAAAAACAGAGTAAAATGGATTTTTCTAAATGTACAATTTTCTTATAGTTATGATTTTCTATAAAAGACGGAGTCAATACGTGCTGTTACGATGTCATTTTAAGTACCTGGTACTGATTATATTTCTTCTTTAATTATAAAATTGTATTATTGAAATAATATATATGATTTAAAAAAAACAAGTATAATTTCAATAATTTATTAACATTATTTAAATAAACAAATTTTGGATTAAATAAATTATGCTTTCAGTTAAATGTAAAAGTTAAAAATATTTTTAATAAAGTATTCAACAATGATCAGTATTTTAATTATTCTAATAAGTAATTATTACGACATAGTTTCGTGTGTTTAAAGTTTTAATAATCAATTTATTTAAATGAGTAGTAATCAATATAGGTACGTAACATTATAATCTAACATAACCAAAGTGTACATATATGGTTTTCATTTTATTTTTCAGATCTTGATGTGCTTGGCAGTGTTGAATGTCGCATTTGCAATGCCCGCTGCACAACCAGCCGGAGCGGATCATGAGAATATGAAAACTGCAGAAACATCGCATATCCATCACTTGCCGTTTTCGTTTGGTTTTGGTGGATATCCACGGTACTCGCCATTCGGATTCAGAAGTGGTTTAGGTATTGAACTATTTTAAATAGTGACCATTTTGTTAAAAATCTTAAGCAGAATATGTATAATACATATGAATCTCTTATTTATTTTTGATGAACATAATATACTAAGTATTTTATTTGCAGGTATTTCTATTGGCTATCCGACTGCCTATTCCCACGCATATGGTTATTCTGACGACTTCCCACAATACATGCCTCAATTATAAGATACAACAATCACATTCTTACAAAATATCCAAAAACAATTTCAAATTTAAACTTATCTCTTATTTTATGTAATGGCTAAAAATAAATACAAATATCTGGTTTAATTTCTTCTTTATTTTTATCCCACGAGTAAATAATACAATTATATATTTTAAGTGTTGATAAGAATACAATTTAGTTTAGTTACAGACATAAAGTTTATGGTCTTATAGATCGGAATTAGTTTGATTTGAAACAAATCATAATGTTTTATTATTGCTTAATTAATTTGAAAACATTATTTTGTTACCAATTTATATTTAACAGTTGATTATAAATCACTGGCGTAAGTAAAGTACATTTATTTACAAGAAAATTGATCATTGAAATTTGAAATAGTTAAAACGATAAAAAACAAATTACATTTTCTATTGAGTATGACATTAATTATTTATATTTGATTTAGTCATAAAAGAACAATGATGTTTTTGTTGATTTTATTTACAATTATTATTAAATTATTAAACGTATCAGTGTTTTGATGCTTATTCTATATTATACTGATTTTTACAGCAAATCCACTGTAGATTCTAAGACTACAATTATCGAAACAAAAAAACTCAAACATTTATAAAAAACTAATATAAATTTAACATCATGTGTTTTTCAAAGAAAATAATTCAATGGATGCAACACAAATGTGTGACCGTATATTATTATAAGGAGTGTAATAGTCATAATAAACCAATTTAGACGTTTCCATGTTTTCTTATTAGGTTTTGTTGACTTTTGTTGTCACAGTCAGCCGATAGAGATACACCAACGCACATTAACTATAAAGACACATGAAAATACATAATATAAAACATCATGTTTTATGGTGATAAAGTGTATTTTTATACAGCGTGTGGTTGACACATTTAAAAAAAATGTTAATATTGTTTTGTATTTTTGGGTATTTTATTTCATTTCACATAATTAATTACAGCAGTTGCTAAATGCGAATACAATATGAGTGCACACAATTTAAACTAGAATGTATCATATGTCCATGACATAACATTGCTACAATATCAAAAAAGTTAGTTTTGATCGTTTTATTTAATAACATAACAAATTTCATAAATTTAATTATTGTAAATCCGATTACGCTACTTTTTAAAGTTATCGGAATTCTGAGAATACTCGACGGTTTAGTGTTTAGACTGGATGAAGAATAATTATTTTGGTTGTCTGAACATGAGCGTAAATAAATAAAAAAGGTACTTACCAAACAATTTTCAATTATTAATGCTATTAATATAAAATGCAATCATAACGTTTGTAATGTGCTTTTACTATAGTGCTTAATTAAAGTTAAGATATAGAAGGAGATAATTTATTATAATAAATATATTTATTTATTTTTCTAAATTAGTATTATTTATTACTTTTTTCAAAACAAATTAGTATAACAAAAAATTAGGTCATAATAAAAAGAATCGCCTTATTTTCTCATGTAAAAGTTGAGTGCTTTATAAATTAATAATGTATACATATATAGTATGTTTATTAATTTTTGTAAACTTGAAAAAATGTAACATTCTTGTATCGATCATTTACTAATCACTTATTATTTCAAAATCTATTAACGATTATTTGGAAAAAAAAATACTTTTAATATTTTGTACCATTATAACTGTTTGTTATTTTACTTTTTTTTTAATGACAACATACATTTTTCATTTTCATTTTTTGAAGCAGAATATTTTTCGAAGTATTTCGATGTACAAAAAATTAAATTTGGACGAGTTGTCTATGAGTTATAAGTATTTAAAGTTTAGACAAGTTATGTAAATAGATATTTTCTAGAACATTAATAGATTTTGAAATAATAAGTGTTGTCTGATAAACAGTGTTGAGTTCAGATAGCTAAAATAATATCTAGATAAATATTATATTACTATAGCTAAAATAAATATCTAGATTAATATGAAGATGGAATATTTAATTTTTATCTAGATGTTCATATTACAATAGTTAATTTTTATAAATGCTTGACATATTCACATCTACTATAATTTCGGTTTATTGTTGTGTAATCAGTTTTTGTCAAATGTCACCATGAGCCTAATATTAATTAAAACACGTGTGTTAGTTGTTACCTATCTAACGAAAGCGGTGCAGAGACTGCGCGACGACTTCGTATCTTGCTCGGATGGGACGCTGCTCCGAATTAAAATCGAAGGAACTGGTTCAACTGTTGTTCTCAAAAGTCTCAGATAAGTTAAGGCGTCCTCGTGAAACTCAACAAGAAAGAACTGAAAGGCAGTTATTGTTAATTTTTTCGGCCGCTCTTTAGGGTGTAAACAAGCTAGGGGAGGACAAATACAATTATTTTTATACGTAAACCGGTTATACCGAAACTGTACATATCCTTCTGTTGTATTTGTTTAGCTAATTTAAAAAAGCGTTCTTTTTGGGACATCAAGTATAGTGTATACGTATAATATACAATTAATAAACGATTATTGAAAAAAATACATGTGAATTACACAACGAGATTTATCTAGATATAATGTAGATTTCCATAATTTTATTCAAATGATAAATACCAATTAAATACTAATTTATTTATTTATCTAGGTAAGATGTAGGTACTTAATTTATAACTAGACAATATTTTATCTACACTGCCGATAAAAGACCACCCTGTATATTATGTATACAACATGGATACATTGTAAAGATTATTAGCTGTTTCAGTGAATGCAAATATAATATCATAATATTATGTAAATTAGATCAATTAATGGGTTTAGATCTATTGTGTTGTTGGAACTTGGGAATACTAGATTCCATTTGGCGGTATTAGAATTATTGAAAGACTAGAAAATGTTTGTTATCGATACACATTTTATACGATCGTATACGTACAACTACATACTAGGCATTATTAAGGGGTTGAAGTTTTTTACGTGTTTGTTCAATATTGTTTTTCCACGGACATTGCCATTCTATAATGTTTACACTGGTTACAAAGATAGGATATTTTATAAAAGTTGTATAATAATATTCATTTGGTTTGTATGAGTTTAGCAAAAGTTAGACTTTTGTTAAGTATATTGAACAATAGAAGGGGTTATGTTATGAAATACTGGTGGCCTAAGTTCTTACCATAATGTAAAGAGTGAAAGTAAAGTTTAATGGTTTTTCTTTTATAAACAAGTTTAAATTAAATTAATATTAAATAAATAATGTTATTTTTTCATTCTAAAAACAATTGATTCAGCTATGAAAATTCAAAAATTCATCAAGTTAAAATATTATGGATATTTTGTATTTGTTGGATAAAATTGTTATTTATCACAATGAATTTTATAGACATTTGTTTATTATTATTTTTTGGTAGAGATTGTCCGGCCTTAAACATTATAAAAATGTTATTCACATATTTTAGGATATTTTATAAGAATGTCGTTTATAGTTATGCATAATATTTTCTAACAACAATATTCGACGTCTGTAAAATATGATAGGACAGGTTGTAACTTATAACATTGTTAAATCATTTCTGATGGTAGTTAAAATTTTTTTTTTTGATATTATGGTTGCTACTATATTTATAAATACACTATAGTTATTTTTGTATTATATTTAAATCCGGTAGTACCATATTTTGACACACAATTAAAGTTCTATAAAAATAAAAACAATATATATCCGATTTCTACATATTATAACATAATATTAGTGTGTGTGTTAAATACACAATAATAGGTTAGGATTATTTATAGTACTATACATAGAGTCTTACATAACTGTATATATTACATGTGTTTTAGAGGTATGTTTTCGAAAGTACTCTTTACAGAATTCTATTGATAATAACTAATAAGTAATGTCTTTCATTTTAATGTATAATTAGGATGTGGACAAAACAAGAATAAAAAGTCAAGATGATTTTTCTCCGTCTGCCAACTCATACCATAGCAAATTGTATTTTCAGAAAAATCTGTTTTACTCTGTTATTTTTAATATTATAGTGAATTGACCAATTATACATTTTAAATGTAAGAATATTATTCGGGGGTAAATATTATCCTTATGTTAGGGTTTTAATTTTTTCAATTTACAAATTTGTTAATTCTAAAATACCTTAAATATCCTTCGAAATTAAGATATGTATATCTACGGCCGGTTAAATATATAGTATTGAAAATTGTATATAATATATATGTACTGTTTAAATTTAAACAACATATGTAGGTAGTTGAACCTTTTATTTTAAATTGTTTGATTTTTGTACATATTTTTTATTGAATTCTTATCATCCAAAAATATAAAATTGAATTTAAAACGTAACAGATATTTTATATTTATTAAATATAGAAATACAATAATGATGTAAATTGTTTTTCATCGCAGTTTTGATTAGAGCTAAATTTTAATTGTAAAATAATTAAATGAGTTTAGTTATTAATTAAAAATATAATTAATTACATTTTAACAGAATTAAAATATAAAATACAAATATACAACACGTTTTATTCGTATTTTAAAGTTTTCATTTTGTCACAAACAATAACTATTATTATTTATGTATATATAAAATAATAAACTATGTAGATAATATATAGCATTTTATTATTACGTATTTGAACACTTTTGTACCAATATTACATTCAAAGATCCAAATTATACATAAATTATACTAGATTATAAATTATAATGAAGTAATGAGTTAATTATTTATGAAATAATATAAAAATATTGTTTCAACACTTATAAATAAATTATAATAATTATTATTTTTTGATTATTTTTCTTACGATTAACATAATAAAAATTTATTAAAAATAATTTAAAGTATTTTTCAAATAAAAGATATCAAAGTAGAAATAGTTTTTATATATTTTGTAATAGTGATTTTGTAAATTTGATAAAATGTAACATGTATCTATATTAAAAATTTTAATACATACATTATATATATTAACAATAATATTAATAATTCATCCTTTTTTATTTAATATATCCTTATAATTTATAACAGGCAAGTACATACAAGATGTATAAAACTAACCAAATATGTTGACAGATCTTAAGCATGGCTGTACTTTCCGTTAGATTAGCTACGTTGGCTTCAAAAATTGAAATAGTAGGAGTATACAAAGGTCTCTGAAACAATATAAAAATTTCTTTCTCGCTTTTGTTTGTCGATTGGTGCTCAAAACTGGATATAGTCGACTGTTGAAATGGTTCAAATGATTTTTTTAGTTTCTATTTAATGAGATTTTCACATAAATTATTATTGTATCTTAATTATTAAAAATAAATAACCATGAATATAATAATTATGACCAAAACTAATAGAAGATTTATAAAGCTCATGCAGTTAAATTTTAAGCCAGTCATTCGTTTTTAATTGTATTATGGTATGAAACACACGTGATGTAATATTTGTAATATTTTCCATGTGTGTGTATTTTTAGTAATACCCTGTTTTACGCAAGATTGAACGATTTCAATGTTTTTTTGAATTTGTTGTCCCAAAAGTAATTCGGAAATCAATACATACAATAATGGTATATTTATTTTTATCTTATGAAATGTATTGTCCAAACAATTTTGTATTCCCATAAAATAACGATTACTTAAAATAAATGAAATAGTTTTTAAAAAACCATGTAACTAATATTATAAAGTATGATTAATATTTGTATTAATTAAATATAACTTAATTAATATGGTTAAAGTCTTGAGTTCAGTGTTATTGTGTTTTTGATATACTTGCTATATTTTTTGATTCCGGAAAATATCCATATTCAAATAGTTTTTTCTTTTTCGTCGTTTTCTTCTTTGTCTAAAAGAATATTATATACTTATAGAAAAATCATAATACATATTCTATAGTAAATTTAAAAGTATAATTTAAAACATTAAATGATATTGTTACCTTGTAATGGCTTATGCGTTGTCAAATGAATAATTGGTTTATGATCGTCTCGTTCTTCATATTTCACATTTTTAGAACTAAATAGAAAATAATGAAATTAATTTATATTTAGGTTTTAAAATCTAATGTCATTATTTTATAATTATCGTAATTATTTATGTTTATGACACCAGGGGTACAAGGAAAAAGATTTAATTTTTTTATGATAAAGTTAGAAGCATTCTGTCAATTAGTATTTTAAAATCATTTTTTTTTAAATATTGCATAAAACATATATTTTTGGGAGTAAAATTGTTGAATCTTTTGCCATTTACAATAGTAGAATTAGTAGTAACATAGGTATAATAAATACTTAATTTTATAATTGTTTATTATACTGAATCATAATATAAGACACTTAAAATTATCATATAATCATAAATTCATAACAGTTTAGAACTTTTTTTTTTACATTTGATATTATTATTATAATTAATTGTAATAACACTTACATTCTACGGCCACCTTCGCTGAATTTTGGAAATAGGTTCAATCGAAATAATAATTTATCTGAATCTGAGTGTTGAATATTGTTTTTTAACGAAGTAATAATCTCAGAATTATGTTCTTCTTCATCTTCATCAACTAAATATAATCAATATATATTAGTGTAGGTACTTAAAATAATAAAATTATTAATAAATGGTTTAATGATACTATTTAGTATTGAAATAATATAGGTAACTATTCTTTTTTTTATCAATTTTGAAATTATTAATTTAACACAATAAAAACATTATATAATATTATATACATATTATACATTTAATGACATTTTATATATCTGGGATAAAATGATTAGAAGTTTGGATTAATATAAATGTTTTAGAATAATTATATTATATTTTTATATCTTATAGGAAATTTATAATTATTGTATTTTATTATTTTAAAGATACTATTATTTTTTATAATATTTTAAATGTAATTAAAGTGCAAATTGTTATTGATTAATAATAAATTTAAATTTGTGAAATTTTACTTAATTATATTTTAAAGTATGGTTTCAGTAATACAAAAACAAAACAAAAATATACTATTGCCTAAATCAATAGTAATAAAGATTATTCTATCAGGTCTTCCTTAAAGAAATGTGTTTAATTTAATTAATTTAATTAATTGTTTAGAATTTATCAATATTGTTAATAATATTACGATCATAAAGTATAAGTTATACATATCTAGGTACCTGAATCACTCTGTAGATAAATTAAAACTATTCATTCCACTCATTCCAGAAATCTATACAGTTAATATATTTATTGATTTTTCTGACTGAAATTATAGTGAGTATTGACGATAACAATTTAGAATATTTAAATTAATATTTGTTCAGCATAATAATATACGTATTTATTTTGTATTATTATGCAGTATATAATATATTTGTTGGACTTAAATACCAACAGATAACATTAAAATGTATATTATTTTTCTGAGTATAATTAATTTTAAATTACCAACCTTGTTCGTTTTCGTGTTCAGCATCTGATAATGGATAGATGTCTAACATTACACTTATTGGCTTTTTCTTTCTTTTATTTTTAACTTTTTTTGGTTTTGGAGAATCTGCAATAGGGTAACCATTGTTAAAAGATGGTGGACGGAATATTACACCAGTATGTGATGGTACACTAGCTGATCCTTCTTCTAGTGTAAGGTCTAAAGGAACGTCACTTTCAAAATCCATCGAATAACGGGCATCGGGGTTAGGTGGCTTCATAAAGTCATCCGGTAACGACATGATAGGTGGTGTCAAGTATACCGGTGGACCAAATTTGTTGCGGAATCTCCTCAAATTGGTACTTGGCGTATTTACATCCGGTAGGAATCTATTGACTTCTTCTGCCGGTCTAATAGGATAGTACTGAGGGTTTGATTCTTGTGCTATCATGTACTCCGGAATGTTTGCCTTATGAGGGGAGCCTGTCACGTACTTCATTACGTCCAGGATGCTTTTTGGTGGGAATGGTGCCCGGTAAGCTGCCAACTGTGGAAAGTCCGATCTCCGATTGAACCCGTATATACCATCGGAATATTCGAGCTTATTGTTTTTATTGGAATTAGTTCTCCAATAATTTGTGTCGTAAGATAAATAAGTGGGCCGTTGTGGCGGTAGCTGTGGATAAAATCGCATTTGCCTACCGTTTCCTAATTTACCGTCATCGATTCTCTTGGCAATAACTACGTCATCCGCCGGAGCACGTGTCGTGTATTTCTCGGCATTTTGTATACCGAGAACTGCAGCTAAAAGCCCGTCTGTTGAACGGTTAGCTGTTTGAGAAGTCATCGTATTTTTTTCCTTTACATATTTAGCGTAACTCACTATTGGCCCAGTAGATGCACTTTGAGTTGTTGGAATTGTATAATCATAGAACGAAAAGTACAGCTAAAAGAAACATTTATAATGTTAATTAATATATTTGATAAATTTAAAAATTACTTTGTAAACGAATATTTTCCAATAAGATATTACCTACCTATATTTATATAAAACTTTATTTTGAAAATTTTTAAAAGAGACATTTTTAGAATTTAATAGTTATTCTGAACAAGTTAATATTACAAGAGTATGATGACGCAGTAGCTTTAAAACATAAATTAATAGTCTATTGTTTTTTTAGTTTTATTATAAATAAGTAGTAACTAATAATTTACTCAAATGGATTTTTGTCTTCAGAAAATTATTATTAGTAATAATTAATTACTATTTTTAAAAAGTGCTTGGAATAATCATATTTAAAAATTAATATTTAAAAGTGATATTTAATATTATTAAGTACAGATATTTTGTTAATATTTGATTATCCAAATGTTTTAAAAAGTCACAATAACAGCTACATCAGTGTGCCAAAATAAGTTTTTATATTTAATTGGTACATAGTAACTCGTTAAATATTAGTGTATAACATAAAAATTAAATTAAGTATGAATTTTAATTTAGGTATTTTAATTATTCACTCAAGATTAAATCAAGTTGCTACTATTTAATGAGATTTCTGACAAAAAAAAAACGATATAGATTTACTTATATGTACTAATAATTTTAAACAATTCAATTCATATAATATTGCATTATATGATGTTATATAAATTTAAAAATGAATCTGGACTTTTAAAAAGTATTCCATGATACTAAGTCCAGATAAAATGTCTTCTCATTTCCCATGCAAAACAAACAAATACATGACTTAGCAATACGCATAGAAATTTACTTTCGTTTTCGTTATACGTATTTCACCTTATGCGTTACAATAACATAACTCGTTATTTGTGGTGTAATTAACACGATAAAATCCAAAATAATATATTATGGTTCCCGTCTACAAAGCGGAAAATAAATTCGGTGTTGCGTACATTGGTGTTTATTGATGAATATATTTGAGATAACGAACTGTAATTATTGTAGTATAAATTTAAAGTTTTAATTTCGGTTTTCTAAAATTGATGAAAATAAACCATACGCTTTCGCGGTGAAAACGAAAGTGCGTGTCCAACAAATTACTCAGACAAACTAAAAAAACCAAAAATGTTATGAACTCTAAACGAGGTTTGACATAATTAATACTGAAAGTATACCTATCTGATCATAATTATCATAACCACACAGTTTCGGTGACCATAATGTTCATGGCTCGATTAGTACGCACTATTCGTGTAACTACTTATAAACGTATCAAAAATATTATAACTGTTTGTTGACAAACAAGGTGTATTATTTTATTGTGTACGTTAAACAATAATAAGGACCTTATGTTTTTTCAAACCCTCATCATCTCAGAGGAGCTCTTTTTAAAAATTTTAAATTTAAAAATGGTTCTTACTTCTTGATAACATTGAAACTGAGTTATTATAATATGAAGAACACTTCAATACAATTAATTTTTTAGTTGACATAATAATATGCTGATTGTTAAGTTTATATACAGTTTTTAAACATATTATTCTTATAGAATTATAGAATTGTAAAATGGTAAAAAAATATGTTGTTGGTATTTTTAATTTGAGATTAACTTCAGTCATTAGTAGTGTAATGTGTTGTAAATGCTAATGCAAATGTAAATTAATGATGCAATTGTTGTAAAATGTGTTTAATCGATATGATGAGATTCAATAATCATATACAAAGTGATATAATTAATTACCTTACCTACTTATATTATAGAGTATATTATATTTTAATATATTTTTTTGCACACGTTGCGCGAGTTTAATTACACCAGACAAATAATCAAAAATGCGTGTAATAGATATTGATTAGTGTCCCGATATTTGGTGTTTAAATATTCATATTCTTAAGCGTAAAATATACTATTGATGTTATGTTTTTATTTGAAAAAGACACGCATAATTTCATAAAACGGTCGCCACCGAAATTCTCTAAAATCTCACAACAGAATACGAACGAGAAACTATAAATTCACGCTGCGGTTACAAACGATCGTCGATCACGTGTTTGATGCCCATACGTGATTCAAGATAGCTAAAATCGAAAGGGTGAAGAGAAATTACTGCCGGTGTCGGGCATCACCAAAAGTTTCAAAACAATCGCTATATACTGAAGACGTCAGGTAAGATAGGGTCCCACACGTGATGAAAAGGGTTTGAATCGATGAGGAGTCGTAGGGTTAAATGAGTAAACTTTCATAAAATGTAATAGATTGGGAATTTTCTGTCTGCAATTTTCGGCTAAGGGCATGGTGTCAGAAAATGCAGCATATCTGTGCCCATTGTGTCGAGTACGCACAACAACCAAGCAGTATTAATAGTATTGTATTATTCAGATAACGTTCTGATATTATACGATTTTTAAAAATTACTAACTTTTTACAGATACCATACCTGTTCCGTAGATTTATTTCATTAATTTGTTTCGAATCGATTAGAACAACCGGCTGCCCGCGCGGCTATTATATAATATATATAATAATATAATATATATTATTTTAAAATTCTAGATAGTATTTTTTTTCATTGTAAATAATTTAAGAATTTTTATTTTTGTCTAGCCCGTATAAACTCTTTTTAATTTGTGAATGTGTGTGTGTGTGGCTTGAGAGTCTAAAAAGGTTGCCGACCATTGGATTAAAATGATTACACTAAATTCTCGAATTCGTCTACAAAAACGAATAGTACTTATAGTACTTATTACACACCTATAAACATATTATTGTATATGCACAAATTATTATACGTATATTTTATCATAGTTTAGTGGTAGGCATAATAGTTAAGAGTTTTAAGCCGTGGCCCAGTTGTACTTAAAAGTTAAAATTATAGTGTCGTTGTATCATGCTTGTTATATACTTATACCAGATTATACTATATAATAATATGTACATGATAGTAGAATTGCTTACCACTACCGCGGCAGCGGCGATCAGGGATAGTACCAGGAGACATCCGGTGGCCCTGTCTGTGCCGCTCAGACGTTTCCCGTCGGACGGCTCCTTGTAGATACCAAACTCGGATGCTTCGATCGCGGATTTCCTGTCGGGCGGCCATTTGGCCTCCAGCTTGGCCGCGTCCATGTGATCAGCGGGCCCGTGTTTACGGTGCAGATGGTTGTTGCAATGACATGTGCACGCTGTACAGCCCACGCCGATGGATTGCACGGCGACGGAAAAACCGCGTCTTATCCGACGAAATTCACCGAAGAACACGCGAATAGTCCGAGCCGCTCTGTTAATTTTCCCCTCCGCACTGCAGAGTTCACCTGCTGCATACAAAATACACACGCACACACACACACACATACTTGCCTAGCGTACCACGTCGTCGTCTTCGTCTTCGTTTTACCGCTCCCTTTCACCTCCCACCACGACACCGTGACGTTATGATCCGTGCACTTAACGTACCGACCTCTGCAGCTTCGTCGCCACATCGGTAAGTATGTAGGTACCGTTGTCGTGGTGTGAAGTGTTTAAATACATCGGGTAAAAGATTTTTTAGAAACACCCCGCACCCACCCATCCCGTAAATAGATATTTTATATCCATCATTCATCAATCACACCTATAATACTTACATCATTTGAATAACAGCTACTTTTTAGAAATTGTTTACCCGCACGTGTGCTAAATTTATATTTCTTCCACCTCATTTTACATTTTGTTCCTATGTAATTATAGGAATAATTATATCATGGTCATTACTGTTGTATTACTTGGTCGCTAATCACCATGCTATTTACACATTTGATACAGTATTATGTCGTTATGGCTTCACACAATCCGGTCCATCTACCCATCTGATAAAAAACCCTGGTAGACGTTACAAAGCACAGCATGGTTATCAATAATGTCACTATACGCCACTACGTATGCAGTTAGTAGGCCACATAACATTACTCACTGCGTTATTGCAGTGATGGGTGACATTGACTTGAGACCAGTCAGCGACTACTGCACGTTTGGTGTAGACGAGCGGTATGTAAAATTAAACGCAATTTTTCCACCGAAAATATACGAATATACACTAACGTATTTTAAACCAACTATATTCGTGTATCCTTAAACGTAAATCAATTTAAGTTTGACCTACCAAAAATACACTTATTATCGACGTCAATTAAACGCAATTTTTCCACCCAATATATACGAATATGCAACAACGTATTTTAAACCTAATATATTCGTACATTCTTATACGTAAAATTGATTTAAGTTTGACCAACTATTTTACTAATACCCCAAAAATACATGTATAATATCGACGTTAATTAAACGCAATTTTCCACCGAAAATATACGAATATACACCAACGTATTTTAAACCTAATATATTCGTTTATTCTTACACGTAAATCGATTTAAGTTTGGCCTTCCAAAAATACACTTATTATACACGTTATAACAATGTGATAATGTATCTCTGCCAAGCCTGCCACATCAAACCGGACTTAGGTTATAGGAACGTGCAAAAGTGATTTATTTGGTGAAAATATAAATTTATTTGACTTTGTACTTGAAATAAACTCTGGACGGCTGGCTCTATACTAGGTTCTTATCACTTTATTTTCCTTTCATTTCCATACGAATTGTTGTAAGCTGTACAACAATACAAATTGCACAAAGTTGTGAGTTTATTCGATATTATATTGCACCCGTCAGTCTATGGAATAACAGTTTTACCGAAGTTTCATCTAGTGAATGACTGCATAAATATAACGTCTTATTGCTGGTAAGTCTGTGGTAGTATAATATTATGATGGATAATCAAATGTAAAACACAAGTAATTTGTGTCAAGAAATTGTTCAACACTAAATTATTATAGAGTATAGACTCATTACTTGGGAAATTTTATACAACGACGAAATGATAATCATACCAGAACTCATCGTTGTCATAGAACATGTAGGTACGCCACGACCGCGGACCGTAACGAGTCACCTGTCAGATGATATGATACATTGAATCACATACCTAAATTAATGATAGTTTTTATAATAATATTCGAAATTAGGTTGGCTCTTATAGTATAATAACTGTCCAAAGTCGTTTTAAATTTTTTCATGGGTTACAGAATATGTATTTTAATACGTTAAAAGGCCTGCTGATATATATGCTGAAAAATGTATTCATACAATATGTAATCTCGTGGCTTTCGTCTGGAACTTTTGTGTAAGTCGTAATTCATTTGTGTGAGAACGGTTATACGTGAGTTGCGGGTACAGGTGTGAACATGTCAATGGCACTGCAGAAATACGAAATTCGTAAAGACGAAGCGTCCTCAAAACACGCTTTATAGTAAAAACTCTCAAAACTTGTAAAGTGATCTGATTACATTTTTTTCTCAAAAAGAGCTAGAAAGACTTTCTAAAGAGTGCATATTGGACTTATTTTTAATTAATTCTTTATTGAACAACCTATAGGAAATAATAACAAATACAATTTTTTTGAAAATTAGTTACATTTTAATTCTTATGAATGGATCTAAGAAATAGAATTTTTTATAAACATTTTGGAATTATTTTATTTTCCAATAAGAATGTTCGATCATTTTGTCTATTTCATATTGACCCGGGACTTGAACGTTTGATTGATGACCGCGCGCGGTCACTCGCGAGGTTGGCGACACTGACTCGCCTGCCGCCCTGTTCCGGGAAACGACGCCGTTAACGTGTTTTTTGTACGTCGTCTGCCATCTTACTTCGGTTTCGGCTCGTTATGCCGCAGGCTCTTCGGGCCCTCATGTTGCTCAACATTCTTACAGTATTGTCATACTGCAACCTTTTAACCTTTAATCGGATATGATTTAAATGTACGTTCGTTACATTACTTCCGTTCCGTCACGCTCGACGTGCTCTACCGTTTTTACGTATTAATTACGCGATTTATGCTTGCTCCTATGGTGATCGCCATTTTTATGTGCTTTTACGCTCATCGTGCTCAACAGTTAATCTCGCTTTTTTAACTTGCATGATGTTATATTGCTCACATTTTCTGTCGAGCTCTTATATTTTATGTTTACGCGGCTCTATTACCTCCCGCTCCGGTAATTGTGAATAATAATACATCGCAGCAAAACGTTCAGTCCACATGGTTCCAGCTCCGGACTTCAGCAGATCAGTGTCTACATTCGTCATCAGTTCCGGTGTTCAGAGCGGTAGTCCCCGTCTCCCCTTTTTATATATTTATATTTGCTTATTACATTTGTTATATATTGTATTGTATATGCGTTGTTATAATATAATTTGTTCATGTCATTTATATCTATTTAGCTATTATTTAAATTGTCCCCCTCACAACGGTCCGGAGGACTAAGCGACTCGTCGCCTTAGTAAGGTCCGTTAGCGCAAACATTGGTAGCAGAGCGTGGTTGGTTGGTCCATCATTCCACAGTGGTACTCAGGATCTTAGTGAGTAGATATTTTATTTAATCATATTTTGCTATATAGATAATATAAGGTGTGTACATTTATTTATTCAACCTTATTCCTGTCACTATTATTAATTATTTAATTTAGTTGACTACATATTAGCATTAGTATTAAGTCTATAATAACTGTTTATTATTACATTTTTGATTGATCAGTCTTAATATTGATATTTTATTCAGTTAAGTGAATACATTAGGCTTGTATTATCAATTCAAAACAGTAGCTCAGTTGTTAAGGTACTATAATATTATAAATTATATTTAGGATATTAATGTGGTGCTATATACACATTAAACTTGTTTTTTTGCTATGAAATTAGTAGAATTTAATTTTTTTATTGACTTAAGTATCTATTGATTCAGGAGGGAAACGTCCAGTACCGCTAAAATTCACGAGGGTAGGAAGGCACGGGAAAGTGGTGAAACGTCCAAATACTATATTATATACATGATATTGGCTCGAGTCATTGTATATATATATATAATATATATATATATATATATATATTATGAGTATTAACTATTCACGCTGAAGGTTAATGGAATTTTAATAACATCCATCGTTAAAAAAAATGTTTAAAAGCAATCACACACTAGGTTACTTAGAACTGTATGGATGTATCGTTATTTTGTCAGCAGAGAAGTACCCATCAGTTAGTCAGTACTAGTTAATGTCAAAATGAATTTGTTTGATGAATCAAATAATATCGTACCAAAAGAATTTCACTTGCATTAATGATGAGCAAAATCATCAGCGTTACGTAATTAATAGAGGCAAATAGATAGGTACATATTTTGTTCAATCAAACACTCCTTAATTATTCGCAAACACATATAGTAATAATCAGTACTTAATAGTAATTGCATATCATATGTCTAGGGATGTATTTATGGTTGTTACTCGTTACATTAATTGGTTTCAACCCCGTAAAGTGTGTGTGCGTGTATTGTTATATAACAATGTATCAATGTTGTAATGTGAAGTATAGAAGATATGTACGATAATATTATAGTATTATAATAATATATGAATCGAATATTTTTACGTTTAAGTACTTTAACTATCGACTATATCGATACAATATTTTAGTATGACCCACGAAACTTTTTGATGATTTTTACATGTTTTAAAGTTTGTAGGGTATTTGTGGAGGTTTTACAAATGTGTTAGCGTGCTTATAGAACCGGGGGACTTTTATATAACTCGCTAAAATTATGAAAATTGTAATATTAAGAGTACCATACCCGCATGTGTTGTCTTTGTCTTACTAACGTACATCATAACAAATTTTCGTTCAGCAGAATACATTTTGTGATGTTAGCTTTAATATTAGAGTAAATTTACCTATTATCAAAGTTAAAGGTAAGAATATTATCTAGATAATGACATATGATTTTATTGACATTATCATTTTAAAGTTGTTATATTTTACATAGCTGTAACTCACTTTAAAATAATAATATCATTAAAATCATATGTCATTGTCTAGATAATATTCTTACCTTTAAATTTGATAATAGGTAAATTTACTCTAATATTAAAGTTAACATCACAAATTGTATTCTGCTGAACGAAAATTTGTTATGAATTATGATGTTCGTTAGTAAGATAGAGACAACACATGCGGGTATGGCGTCCTCTTAATTACGAAAGGCATCAATAAACCATTTTTTTGAAAAAAATCTCGTATATACGTTTTCGGGGTAAAGGAGTTGTTTTTGGATTTCAAAACTTCAGATCCATTATCAGGTGTGTTGCCGAAATAATAATTAATGCACAGAAAAAATGTGGGATATTTGATATATATTTTTTTTTTAATTTGGCCCATGCCACTTTTCGATGATTTTAATATGCACGATATACATTATAATATATATAAATATATAAGTATATATTATATCTTATGGCTATACGCTCTTCTCTGGTTACTCGAGTAATAGAATTTGAGCGTCTCTATTATATAGGTGCTCGCTTATTTCTTTTACTTACATTTTGTGTACCAAAAGTATATAGGTATATACAAAAATAAAATAAAATAATGTCCATTTCACAAACGGTGAAAAAACTTTTTAATTATTATTTGCATTTAAAACGAAAAATATAAATATAATGTTATTTAAATTAAAGACTCGTTGCTGTTGTTTTGATTGGCTTAAATGCTTCAAATTTTAATTAACGATGAATAAAAACTAAATAATTTTACATAATGTGTACATCGCACGATATTTTAAACAATATCAGATAATAATATGTTTGAAAATTATTAAACCAAAGTGAATAAGTTTATCATAACTAAAACCTTAGCATAACCAAAAAATTGCCTAATAAAAGACATGTTAGTATTATGTTTCTACGATAGTTTGACACATTCAGTGTATATACTATATACTATATAGTATACTGTGTACCACAATGACGACTGACAACAATTATATATTACAGAAGTAATAGGTTACAATAAGTTATATTGTAGGCGTAGTTTGTTATTTTACACACTCGACATTTGAACGTTGAAATATTAATATAATAACATAATTAAACTAAAATTAAAAACGAAAATAAATAATTATTTGTGCTTAACTATTTAAATCATGAGTGATATATTCATGGCTTCATATAAGAACACACAAATAAATGCTTAATTCATTTAAATAAATTGTACGGCTTATTTATTTTTACTTAGTAAATACATTTTGTCATTTCAAGTCTTAATCTCTACTCTTATCTACCACAGTTAAAATATTAAATTACATTTTTAATGCTATATTAGCATTATATTTTGGTTAATGTAGAAATTAAAATAATATTTATTGTATTAATATTTTATATTTTTATGTAAAATGTAGGTAGATATTATATGAAAATATAAGTATTTAAATATTACACAACATAATAAATTATATCAGGTGTTGAATAAGTATGTGAGTTAGGTACATCTAGAGAAACCTGAATATATATGTAATTATATTAGGTAAACTCCGTGTTACGATGTTTCTATTATTTTTATTATTCCTTTAAATATTCATTTTAATTCGAGTAAATACAGAGGTATAAGTTATTAGGTATATGTATTTTTATACATCTTATGTTGTAAAAGACGTTCGATTTACGGGATTTTGTAATAATTAAACTTTAATATTAAAATAATAAAAAAATAAAATTATTATCGAATTCTGTAAGTTTTTATACTTTATCAATAATATTGTTACTTTATCGATATTTTTAATTGGATACTGTATAAATTTAAATTTTTGATTACTGTTTGAGCGATTTTTGCAATTAATGATTGAGAATTACGTTTGTAAATAAATAGTTAAATAGAATAATATTTTATATTTTAATATTATGTCAAGGGTGGCCACTAACCTTAATTTTGGGAGCCGCAAATTTATGAAGCTAATTCTAAGGGGGCCAAATTGTTAAGATATCTTTATAGAATGGTTAGTACTTTAATTCTAAGCTTCGTTGTGGCCACCTCTTTTTTATATGATATTTTCTTAGTACTGTGTAAATTATTACGTTATTATAAGCTATAATATTTTCCAACAATTTTACAAAGTAACAACTGTTGTAGTGTTTAATATATTGAAGCATTAAGATATATCTCTTATTCATTATTGTACATATTATATCAATTATAGGTGTATATATATATATATACTATTTTCACAAGAACTTTTTCACTCATAGTATGTAATCTGAACATTGAATTCTGATAATCGATTTTTTTTTACAATGCTTTGGAGAAAATTAGATGCATATCACATTGAAAGTTATTATTCATATTTTATAATATATGGAACGGCTGTGTGCAATCGTCTCGCAGAGTATAAAATTTAGTGATTATAACAAAATAAAAGTTATATCTAAACATTAAAATAATACTTGGTAGTGATATAGAATATATAGAAGGAGTTTTGTATAGGCAATTTTTATTTTAATTAGATTATCGTATTATAAAATTGTATTATAGTACTGTGTTCATTATTTCTTTGCTCTCTTCTTCTTTCTTTTTAAATTTCTTAGCTAATTCATTATTACCAGACTTAATTATTATTTTTAACGATAAATTATTAGTGCATAGTTATTTATTACGATATTACAAACTATATGATAGATTAATTTAAAAAACAGAATTCTCATTTAAAATAAATGCTTAACCTACCTTTATTTTTACCTATTTTAATCTATCTTAATTATTATACCTATATTTTTACTTGTATTTGCATACCACTTTAAAACTATAAACGTATCTTAATTTTTAGTTATCTGTATTTCATCATAAATTTCTTGTTTTATTGATACTTATTAAGTATACTATAGCAGTATAGCGTTTTAATGTAATGATTACTGACTACTGTCAAATTTTACTATTGAAAAGTAAATAGTTGTATAATATTTTACTCGATTTTCACAATAAATTCAAACAAGTTTCTTTTATGATGTATTTTACATAACACTATGATATTTTACTTGTCGTCTTTTAAAATTACTGCTTATAAGTGGTTTTCACATGTCCTCGTCTATTCATCGTGTTGTGAATGATATATTTAGAAACATCCAAAGTTACAAATAATAAATTTAATGAAACAATTTTTATTTATTATGTAAAAGATTAACTTTTCGTTATTCTACAAGCAGTAGGTAAATCTCTATTTTAAACATTTTTTATCAAATAAGTATATGTTAAAAATGTGAATTTTAAGAATAATTATTATGTATCGGAAATATAGGTATATTTCTAATTTTTTTTTTCAGTAAAATTGTTAATAATTAGGTTATCTATAAACATAAGTAATAAGCAGAATTAATAATTTGATACATTAATGGTATAAGTGATAATATGTATTCAGTGAAGAGACCCATCGGAAATACTTTATCATATATTTCTGGTTTAATACGTTTTTATTTTATTCTACATATTATTTTAAGTAAATATTTATGGTACATTTTATTTTATTTAAATTTAAAGCCAAATATTGTTATTAATATCATCTATTAAAAATGAATTTATGTAACATACTATACTCCACAGTAATAATTGCTAAATAATATGGAAAATATGAAAAATATAATTAAACATTTTTTGTTCTCAACATTTATTTTCATTACATTTTTAGTCCATGGCTGCGTAATAATTAATAACTATTATGTTCAGAAAGCTAAATAATCAAATTAGTTTTAAGTTTACATAATTACTGCATAACCAATATAATATAATTAATCATAACATATTATTTGTAATCTAAGTTATCATAATATTATAGTTTATATTAATATCTAATTCAACTTTTTTGATCGAGCTCAGTTAACAACACCTTCAAAACGTTTAAAAATGATTAGATTTCTTGGTTTTACTCAATTGTAATCTGTTAAATGTTTATAGATGTCATGGTTTTAAACATATTTTTTATCTAATGAATTTTAATTAGCGAATAGAAGTTTATTTTTTTAAATTATGTGAACTGTTTTATTTATTTTTTGGAAATGAAATAGTGATTGTATTTTTAAATTTGTAGAAGATTTTTGACAAAATCACAAATCAGGCTATGAAACCCATAAAAATATGTAAGCAAGCACTTTTTTCAACATAATCGTGATCTTTTAATTGATTTTAAAATGTGAGATTTATCATTGTTTTCAAACATAAAAACATACGAACTAAACTAACCCCATATTATACTTGTAAAAATATTTTTTTCTCTTTTTAACCATTTAATCACTTCGATTAATTATTCAAAATATTTAAAACATGTAGTATTATGTTGTAGGTATACGATAGCTCATTTATACATAATTAATAATTGTCAAAAAGCACTTACGTGTTAATTGTACCTATAGTTCTTAATTTTTGTAAGATCAATTTTTTGTACCAAATATAGAAGAGAAAAGTAATACACTTCCATAGTTGCATCTTAAAACTATAACATCGTGTAAATAATATTTTATAATTGTAAATCGAGTATGAATTTTGTAGGCTAATATGGTAAAGAGATTTAGATGTAGTGGATTATTTATTTGTAACAACTTTTCTGTTAAACTTATTTTTAAATAATGTTTTACTATTATGTATACTATGATTAAAACAGCGGTATTTTAGTTTAAGGTTAAACGAATATCATTATTAGGTTGATTCTTTGAATAGAAATATTTATTATTTAAATTTATGTCTGAATAATAAGAGAATAGTATTACAATATTATTTCATATTATCCATATATTTTTTCATCCATTTTGCACGCTACAAACTTTACATATTTTCTTTTTTTGTAATATAAATGTATGTATCCATTGAACAAAATATTCATAATAAATTAACAGTCTGGACGGGCCTTGGAACATCCTAAAAGGACCTTATGTGTTTTGGTCAGTGGGAACCGTAAATATCAATAATGCATTTATGTTACCATTCACTAGCTGGAAAATTACATCACACGTAGTTGACAATACATCGAATCGAAGAAAAATAACAATTAAAGTATGAACATGTCACAAATAATTTATTTATCGTTCAAAAATATAATAGCATTCGCCATTTGGTATATCGATGTAATATTTTAGACAATATGTCCTCACCCATCTATGCGTAGGTGTATTAACAACATAAATGAGGACACATGTCACACATTTATTTTATAATAGTATATTTTAAGTTTTGATATGTGTGAAGTGTATTTAGGTAACACTGGATATTCGAGTACCGTGTTACTATCTTATATATTACTAACCTCACCGAAGCACTGATTATCGTTAATATTATTATTTTCTGTTATCCCATATTCTTTATTTCTTTAATATTATGCTTGATTTATAGCTTCTATAATATTATTATCTAAATTTAAAAAAAAAATGTTATTATTTGTATAAGTTGACCTATATATTTTATTAATTTAATTGGTCTATCAGTCTAAAATATTAATGATTACATTTTTAGGTGAGTATATTATATTATTTAAGTTATAGTATTAATCGACTCTAAAAATATTATTAATACAATCATTATATTACATATTATTATAATATTTGAAAGCTGTTTTGGTTTCATAATATTGTTTTGTATTTTAATTTGGAAAATATATTTGTTTAAAGTATAATATAATAAATGAATATAGGTATTGAAAAATCATAATTGTTATAGATTACATTGCATACTGCACCATTAAAATAAAAACCATGAATATTTCATACATACTGACTGTACAGTTTCGTGAATTTATTATTTACCGTTTGGTTTTATTAGTTATTTTTAACCAAGCAAATAAACAAATCTCAAATTAATGAAACTCGAAATTATTGTAATTATCTAACTATTTAAAAAGTAATGAAAAAATGAACTGATATACAGCTCACATTAAACACTTAATGGATACTTCTGGTGTTGAGTTCTTGACATCAAATAATTAATAGCACTGTCTATACCTCTATATAAAAACTATACGATTGTCATCGGACCGGATTATCGTGTAGAACGATGACATTTCGAACGAAAGTTTATTACCGTGTGGTAATAAAACGGTGCTTCTGCTTACAAATCTACGTTTTTACTGTTTCGTTAAATACAAATTTATTTAGTAAAACCCGAAGGAAAAAAAATAGAAGAATGATTTCTGAAACACGTGCGGTTTAAACGAAGAAATTCGATATGAACAGTTCACGATATTACGATAATAATATTAATGGCTCTCGCCGGGTACACGTACACGTGTATAGGTATAAACCTAATGTCTTACAGTAACATCGTTTCCTATACAACGCGTGGCTATAGACGCAGAACGAAATAATTTAATGCGGTAGGTACCTATGCATAGTGTTTGGCAGCCAAACGGCTTTACGGCGGCGTAAGAGCCAGCCCGCGATAACGATATTATGAACAAATACCGAAACGTGCACGTACGTATTGATCACTGTCATAGTCGTCGTCGTCGTCGTCGTCGTGTAATCGGTGCGATAACTCGTTTCGGCGTTGTTTTTTCTAAACATTTTCAGTCCGCGCGCGTCGTAGTCGACCTGGCGAAAAGCACCGTGTGTCGACGGATTTCAAAACTTCGCCGGGACGATACGACTATTATTATTATTATTATTACATGCGTTCATAAGACTGCACATAATACATACGATACCGTACCCACACGCATAACATAATATAATATGTATTTCGTATGTTCTATACGTACGCGACAATAATAATATTATAACCACCCAACCGGCGGCGGCGACGACACCTTTTGCAGACGAGCAGCAGGTTTTGCGCACGACAACAAATAACACGTGACCCTGTTTTCGTTTTTTTTCTATATTATACAATATCATAACATATATTATTATAATATAATACAATATATATATATATATATAGAGAGAGAGAGACATATATTATGTATGGCACACAGCCTCCGCTGTCGTCGAACGCGAGGGCGCCGCCACGCCGGAATTCCGTGGCGTCTTCGTTTCCCAAAAAATGCGTTTGTGCTATATAATTATACACGTAATATTAATCATGAGAATATAGTGTGAGTATGGAAAAATTATGTCAAATTTAATATAAAATAAATAGTCTATAATAGTATATAATATAATACTTTTTTTGATTCATCCTTTTAAATGATTATAATAATAATTATTATTATTATAGAAATTAGTAGAAATTATGTAAAACAATAGAATAAAATATAACAAGAATAATAATATAATTTAAGTTAAACAATAAAAATATCGAAAATAGAAGATTTTAATATATCAAAGATATTTTTATTAGTTAATCGAAAATATTAAAAAAATATTAATTATATTACCTATACAATATAAAATATACGAATATCGAAGATGAATAAAATATTACAATAATATGTTGTCTAAAACTAATGCAATTAATACGGCAAGTTTTGTGCACGTTTTCAATCTTACACGCATCTGTGTTGGTTTTTTACGCTCATTCTGGTGACGAGTGTGTGTGAAGATCTTCAGTGCAGGGAAACTGATCCGGGATGAATACTTTAATATTATTATAATAGCATTAAATACTCGCTGATAAAATGTAAGTGTGCATTTCGGGTAACCTTTTTTTTTATATACACTGCAGTTTGTCTTACAGCCGTCCGATCTAGTAAAATTACTACAACGATGATAATATTCATTGATATTTCGGTTTAGTTATTAATGCATAACTATAATAAAATTATACGACCGGAGGAATAGATAACCGAATAAATAACCCAAGGATTTTGATTATTTTGAGTTAAATATACTTATATTTTTTGAGAAATTGCGTTTAATGATAATATTAGGTATGCACTATGCGTTCTGATGATGATGTTGTTGTGGAGTGTATTGTCAATATGGAACACACTAGTTGGTATAACACTTTAATAGTATATTCTTGCACTATTACATTTACGCATATCTCGATATTTTCATATTATTCATTCAAATTTATTTTGCGAGTGATCGAATTTGTAGTGGATTTTTAATCTCAATACTTTATATACGATAATGGGTTATGGTTATTATATTTATTGCAATGTGAAAGTAATAATTACTGCATTACTATTATATCTTGTAGTTTGTACTAATGATCTTTCTTTTTTGTTATTATTACTAAGTACCGGTCGAAAAAATTATTTCGTTCACAGTTTACAATGCGTTTGAAATGGTTAGCAAAAAAACGGCATTATTTAAATTGGTTTAGATTTAGGATATAGTTATAAAGGGGATGGCCTACACACGACATTCATTATTCACACATGGCCAAAAATATAAATTATCACACGAATACATAATAATATGTCGAGTCTATATCGGGCCAAGTTATCTACATTCATAATTCATATTATACATAATTTGTAAGTTTTTTTTTGTTTTGTATAAACGTTTTATTTCAAAAATTATTGTTTTATGGCATTTTATATTAAATAAATATGAAAAATCAAAAACTGAAATCATTTATATTTTTTTGTCACAGTTTAAGCTATTTTTTTAATTGTATTGTTTATAGCATCAACTACAAAGGTTATTAGTTTAATTTTAATATAAAGATTTATATTGTGTTTACATTATATTGAGTTAAACATTTAATATCTTTTTTGAGACACGAAATTGTGTGATAGTTATATTATATATTGTTATCTGATAGTGGACCAATATTTCAGAATGTAGATGGTCCATGATGTTGAATTCACTTCTAACTTCGGTGGACGATGATGTGCTTGGTAGAGTTGTTTGTATGTTGAAAATTAAGTAGTTTTGTATTTTCCATAATGTGAGAATTAAGTTTGATTAATCATAATCAGTTGAAAATTAACTCTTCTTTTTTATTTAAATATATGTATTTTGGCCAGGGTTCAATAAAGTGATTTATTCCTCTAAATTTGTTCCATTGTTGCAATACTTATTTATAGTTATTTATACGTCCACAAGTGTTGAAAAGGAAAGTATTTCACTTTTAGTGTTGTTTATTGCATTTTTGGTTGCTATATCTGATCTACCACTTCGTTTCCCCTTTATGTTGCATTGTCCCGGAGTTCAAATATATCGTATCTAAGTTTATAATTATTACATTTTGATAAAGGATTGTTAGTTTTTAAAGTCAAAGTCTCTATTAGTATTTGTGGTTCTAAATCAAATATGGCACTAAGTAAGTTAAAGCATATTATGTTTATTTATGTTTCGTCAACCTATGAACTTATTGGGTTCTTTTAAGACATTTTAGCTTCATCCAGTAGTATAAATGTAACTATAACTGTCTATAACTATTTAATTTGGAACTAATTAGTTATGTTTTGTTTTGCAACTGTATACGTCCTATCTACACAATTTCAAATTTCGATTTTAGATGTATCAGTATTGATCTAGCTACAAGTATTCATTAATTAAATATATTTTTACGAATAAGATTTAGTGTTTACTTTTTCGAGTGTATTCTTATCAATTTTATAATCTTGTTATCTTCAAGGAAGTCTTTGGTTATTTTCACGTAGCCATCATATTTAATTAGATACAATATTTGAGTTAATCTCACGCCTAATGGTATCCTTAGTTTTGCATTTACTTTGCGGTGTACAGTTGACAAGTAATTTTTGTTTAGATTGAGGTGAGTAGTTGAATTTCCCAAAGCTGATATAATACTGACTATATAATGCAGTGAATAATTATAAAATTAATTTTTCAAAAGTGTAGAAATGGTCCTCACATTAAAGATTGCAAGTTTAAAACTGACTATCAGGTTATTTTTTATGTCTCCAATTATAAATCTCACTTTTGTATTGTGTACTGTATCCAACATTTTTAAATTTTTAAATTATAGTTTCCATAACAAATTAAACCATAGTCGAGTTACGATTTATAATATGTATTCAATGAAATTGTACTTCAGCACCTCATTCAAAATGACATAGTATTTTAATCACATTAATGCTTTTTGTATACATTATTGTTGTTAAGAGTTATGATATGTGGTTTCCAAAAAAAAACTTTTTGTCGAAAGTAAAACCAAACTAGTATTGTTATGTTTTCAATAAATTATGTTAAACCCGTAGTAGCGAGAAAAAGTTCACATCTTGATAATTGTCTTTAACTTATTTCGTACATTCACGATTGGCGGCTTGTATTTGAGTGTTGTGGGCTGTTTTCCTATCTCTGCTAATATGTACTATGCAACTTATAAATAATAGGGATTTATAGACAATCGAAATTCATGGCTCATGCTATAATTCCAAGATAATATAATGTATCAACATCCAGTTCATTTATGAAACAGGTGCATTGATTAATGATTAAACATATTAATTGTACAATATGTTAATCAGATTTTACGAATTAAGTTACAATTTACTATGATTAGATCTCATGTACAAAATATTTAAGTCACTTCTTTAGTTTTATTAAATATTTACCTTTAAATTTATAAATATGTTAATTCATAATAGAAACACAATATAAAAATATTTCATTCTAAAATGTTATTTACGAGTATTCGAATATTTTCCAATTTAACAAACGGCTGGTAATGGTGATTGATAGTACATATTATTACTTATTTGCGTGTGCGTGTATACTTTTCTGCGTATTCACGTGGTCTAGATCAATTGCGTTGTTGCAGAGAACCATTAAAAAAAAAAAAATTAATGATTAGGACCAAAATTGTTTTTTTATACCCACTAACCTAATCTTTGAAACTAGTAA
The DNA here is from genome assembly GCF_020882245.1 of Rhopalosiphum padi. NCBI lineage: Eukaryota > Metazoa > Arthropoda > Insecta > Hemiptera > Aphididae > Rhopalosiphum > Rhopalosiphum padi. The sequence continues at coordinate 38,092,850 of NC_083598.1, forward strand.
ACTTATTATCTAGTGCTAGATGAAAGGCGTCGTCTATCGTGTAAATAACTATAACAATTTTAAACGAATAGAGGTAGAAAAAAATATTTACCTTTATTATTATTTTTTTAACTAGGATAAATCTTGAATCTGGGTAGACAATTTCTTACTTATGTATTTTATGTTATGTTTTATGTAGGTAATAATAGTAATTTTTAAATAACTAGTATTATTCATTGTTATACATGACATTAGTGTTAGTGTATTACAATAAGTTGTCTTTTTATAATAATTTATTTTATGTTTTGTTTTATAAATTCTAGTTCTTATTTGTTGATTATTCGATCCTGTACTAGTGACTGATGGAGAAACTTTGAATTTCTTGTTTTCTTTTTGTTGTAACATGAATAATGCATTTCAAAATGTTCAACAGTTTCCGTTTGTCGGCTTTCGACGAGGAAGAGCTAGACCATAGGAATTCAACTCGTAGCCTTTTTTGTCTTTATTTGAGGCCCACGAACAAATTAACATAGTATGGGTTTATTTTTAAACATTTAATACATATTTTTATTACAAATGGGGGGGGGGTCCACGAGATTTAAAAAAAAATTAAAGGTAACCCGCAAACTGCCGAATTCCGTCCTAAGTTTAAAAATTAGATTTATTTAAGTTACCCTAATTAGTTAAATCTTTACGAAGCAATCTATTGAAAAGAATATTTTTATTTATAGTTTTTATAATAATAACTACATTTTCTAAATTATCAAACAGATAAAACCAAGATTTTAGAAGTTCTATTAAAATTGTATATTTATTTATATTATATAATCAATGCTTGAGATAAAAATTGAAATGTAAATGAAAATTGAATATTTTATATTATAATATTTATCTAGGAAACAAGTTGATTTAAAATCATGCTTCATGCATATAAATTCATACTAAGATAAACATTTTTTCAAGTGATACCTTTTAATTAAATATAATTCATGTTGAAAAAATGTTATCAGTAGCAACTTTTTTTATCAATCATTGAATAGTGTTGTATTGATGTATACACTCATCGGTACTGATATTAAAATGTAATCGGACATTTGATTATTTGTTTACACTATCCGCATAAAAACTGTTCCGATTATCAGATTTTCTAACCAGAATATACTAAGTTAACTTTAATGGTTGTTTTTTATAAGTAATTTTAATATAATTTTGAGGAATTATTCTGTTATTATATTATTTTTATTAGTAATAACTAATAAGGTTTGAATTAATTATTTCATTCTAAAATTATTGTTGAAATAATTGTTCACTTCCATTTTAAATTTCTCATAATTACATTGCTACTTTATTCATAATTATGATGCAGTACGCTGTAATGCTTAAGTACCACTAAGACACTAACTATACTATTGTACCTACTTGTACACATACAGTGATAATCAAAATATGACTAGTTTGTTCCTTGAAATCCAATAAATTTCCAGTGATAAGATACACGCAATAAAAAAATAGCGCTATTTGACGGTTATATAAATATTATTTATGAAAGAATAAAAATAAAACTACTATTTCATCAACTTATCACACATTAAAGCCAAACTTTTTTAATTGTTACTGAAAAAATAACTATACACAAGTATGAATTACAATGAGTACTTACATAGAATTATAATATTATATTTTATACACGTGGAAAACATATAGTTATGAACAATCTACAGCTATGTTATGAATTTATTTTTTACAATCGAAAAATCAATAACAAACTATTCAATTTATTCAGAATAATTTAAATACAAATGTTATTAAACTAGAAATAAAAACATAAAATAATTGTATTAAAATTTAATAAAAATTGACGTTTGGACAATGTTAAAATTTAAAATCTAGGTATATATAAGTGTATTTATAATTTATATGATATACTTAAATGTAGCTGTGTATAAGATATTGAACACAATTTACTTAAAATAAATATTTTATGTTTTATTGTTATTATTATAACCCTTTACGATATATTAATAACGTTTACCAGATTAAACGTTAATTAGTAAATTTAATATGAAGCTATAAAATAAAATGTGTATTCAAATGTGCGGTGTCTTTTTTACTATTATGTTATTTTACAGTGTGTTGGTTATTAATTTTTAATTTTACCACTGTAAACATTTATATAAAAATAAATTAGAATTTCAATCGTAGTATTATAATTACTACTAAACATTTTAATTTATGTTTTGGACTGTGAGCGGTGTAATCGTTATGAATTATTGATTTAACAATAAAGTATATTTTAAAAAAATAATTAATTTTTTGTTACCTTAGAAACAATAAAAAGCTTCTATCATCAACTTTCAGAAACTGTAGTTGTTGGTAGAAAATTTGTTCTTGTTATTGCTTCTGTTTTATTTTTTGATTGGCTCCCCGCAGGGCGCAGAGGAATCATCATCTCAAAAAGTGTCAAAACATCGTAAAGATAAAATGAATGGACAGGGCAATGCCGAAAAATGGCAAAAGGTAACGGACCTGATTGTTCAATTCGGCTTGGTGACCGGGGACAACGACGCCCCGCAAACGGCCGCACAAGTGGCGAAGATGTCCACTAACCAAATCCTCCAGGACCCGGTGAGAGTAGCCATCTACTACCGATGATGGGAGGAAAGGACGGCCGACATCCAGCGGACGTTGAGTCAACCAACAACCGGTCTACTGCAGCCGCCCCCGCCGAGCGAGCCGACAAGGGTACCCGGAACGTCACGGGAAGCCCCCACGCCGGAGGTGAGGTTGAAGACGGAGGCGCAGCTGACGCGGAACAAGCGTAAGTTCCAGCAGCTGAAAGAGAAGAGGAAGGCTAAGGGGCTTGCCGCGAGCCAGAACCGCGGCTAGTGAAGCACCCGAAGCCGGCGACCTCGAACCTGGAAGCCGCCAGCGGACCTCCGTCTCGACCAACGTCACTGGAGATGGAGATGGAGGTTGACCAACCTGCGCCCAAAAGAGTAAAATTCGAGCCTGGTCTGTCGCTGGATGTGCTGTCGGAGATGATAGTCGACAACCCGTATTTACTCCGGCCACGTCACCTATCTGGACATAACGGGGAAATAGGAACGCGAGTCTACCGCGATTCGTCGCAAGCGGTGGTGCAAGCAGACCTACCCCTCACGATGGCACGACACCGGTACACAATACAGGCACCACAGCAATCTACATGTTATCAACCGCCATACGGGCAACGATGACGCGACACGGTCAACTCTAGTACGACGCCGCAAAGGCGCAGTGCGGGACGCGAAGACAAGCCGGTTCGGACGACTACCGGCCGCCGGGAATCGGTCTTTTTGGCACGAACTGTCGTACTGACAACAACCGCCGTTTCGTTTTGTACGTCAACACCGCACCGCATCTCAAAACGTTAACCACGGTATTATATCCATTATTACCGCGATCCGTCGTATCGATTATCACCATTCAACCGACGTCAACACGGTTTCCTAACGAATTGTAAATTCATTGGGTTTTTTTATATATATATATAATATATATTTCACTTAGACCATTGTAAGCCGCGCCAATGTGTGCTTCTATTATATTTATTAATTGTTTATTAGTGTACTGTCAATAAACCGCGTCAACACATTTCCGTACCTACCTCAGGTGTTGTGTCTATTCCGGTGATACCCGATTGAACACGATAAAAAATATAAATATTGTGTACAACGTTGTCAGATTTTCACTTTTTTATTGATCGTGTGATTTAATGTATTTATTATATTTTTATAGTTTTTATAGTTTCGATTATATTATATTATAAATGAATTACTAGGTATATTATATTATATTATAAATGAATTAATAGGTATAGGTACTTTGTAGGAATAAACGGTGGTTTTAATAAAATACGTGAAAATATCGGTTACGACTTAGTATTCGAAAACCAAAAAATTAACTTCACTATAAAGGCTTATCAGGAGTATTCTAAATCTAAAAATGCTGACAATCTACTTAAATACTTATTAAAAGTCGGAAATACTTAATTTAGGGAAAGAAATTTGAATTTTTACTTTTTTTTTTATATGTATATGAGTGAAACTTTGCAACTATTTTTTATTAAAATGTATTTTATTTTTTAATAATAATATTCTACGGTATCAAGTGGCAACGTCGCGCCTATTTTCATGCTCAATCGTGTTGTTTTTGGGATTTTTTGGGGTTCCTATTGTTTTATCGTAACCGTGCTCAATCGTGTTGTGAAAAAGGTCAATCGTGCTCAATCGTGTTCCAGCCGTCTATTCCGTACCATCAATACCATATACACCCTGAACAGCTCACCGCGGACCTGAGTCCAACTATTACAACCGCCGTAGCCGCGTCAGATACTAGATAGTAGGGAGATTAAAACGTATGTTGGATTGAAATAAATGCTATAATATTCCACTATTTCAGGACATTTCAAAGTAACCAAATAAAAAAAAAATTACGAAAAAACAGCAATATATTTACGCAATTTCAATTTTCAATAAAATCGATATTGTTTTTTATTGTAATTAAAAAATTATTTATTTTATTGTAGACATTTAAATTTTACCAAGTACGCTAGCTACTTTGGTTCTATTCATAAACCCTAGAAATGTTCATCATTTTTAGTTATTTTTCTATTTATATGATTATGACAATATTTTTGTCAGACAAAAGTAATTGTTGAATGCTTTTAGTTACCTATTTAATTGGAATTCAAAAAATATTATTCACAGAGTTCTATGGAACATCGGTGTTAACTTATGAGTAAGTTAATTAATAACGACATAATATTATAATAATAAACGCGATATTTTGAAAAAATAGTTCAATCTATAGTATTACTATAAATACTAGAAAAATTAAATTATCTATAGTAATGTAATCACATTTAAAGATATCCTTAAGAATTTCTAATACCAACGCTCAAAATAATTTTTGTTTACAATAATATTGAATTCAAATTCAACGCATCCTTACAGCGACCTACTATTCAATAACGAAATATAGGTACCTACTTTCGAAATCTACTAAAGAGCATAGTGACTTCCCCGGTTTTTTTTAGAATATTTATTATATTTTAGAAGTGAATTTGAGTGTCACGTCATTATATAAATTATATATTACTTATATGCCAATTTTTTGTTGTATGATTATAAATTATTCCGAGCAGAGAAATTGAAATAATATTATTACACTATATTTTTTATTTTAACAACAACGATTTTTAAACTGAATCTGATTTATTATGGAAATAAACTATCAAATTACTTTTGAATGAATAATATTATATAGTGTAGGTATACAACAATTAAAATAAATGCTTAAACAATTTGTATACTTATTACTTAATAAGATTAATTTTAATACACAGTGTGTTATACAAGAATCAAAATATTATAAAATATTATATTAGTAATATTTTTATAAATTTTACAGTTACGTCTAACTATGTTTAAAGGCTATAACTTGTAATGAAATATTTACAAGGTTAGTTTTTATTGTATTCGCAAAACGTGACTTTTTTTAACAGTTGACATTTTCCATTACTGGTTGTCATCGTGTAGAAATCATAAATATTTTAATATCAAAAAATATAATATATTAATTATTAATATAATATAATTCCATTCTGCTAAAGAATTTAATCAACTAAACATTTATAAAGTTGAATAATATGTTATATATTTATAATTTTAACTCAAACTATCAAATGATTTTGAGCGCATTGCTTTACAGTTTACAGTTTATATAGTTTATACTACCTACACATTACATACCTGATTTAAAGACATTTTATGAACTACTCATCCAAAATGGAAGAAGAACTCGACGAGGAGAATACCGACCAAAGTTACTTAGTTACCCCTTCCACCGAAGAAACATACGCATTTTATTTGAATTATTATCATAATATATGAATAATTAAGTATTTTTAATATAATGCAAGATAATAATTTTGCATTACATATTTTTTCTATTTAAAATAAATAAAAATACCTACTTATTAATAATATTAGTTTTTAGTATAAAAATACTTTAAAAATAAATTTGGTACAGGTTGCTGTACCTACAGCAGATCGCACAAGTTGCTGTCGGTTAGTGTCATTAATATCTGTTTTCGATGTATAATTGTATAGTACCTATTTAATTATACATATCAATTTAAATATGATGGTCATCATATTATTGATCACTTATGTTCACCTTGTTGTATTTATTTATACGGTGTTAAATAATAATATTTATTGACACAAAATACCTGTGTCGCTTCAAGAATGAAATATAATTTATCATTCTACAGTAGTTTTAAAACATAGTTTATTGTAATGTTAAATGGATATAATTAATGATATAAATACATTGAAAATGTGTAAAGCGTAATAAAATTGTTTATTATAATGTACAGCTTATAATTATAATAAACAGGAGGGAATTAATGGTTTTTTAATGAGTGGTAAACATTAACCTAAATTATATAAATTAATATTTATTTACTTAATATAAAATTTCATGAAGGATTTAAAATATATAAAAATAATACGTTTAAAAAGTATAATGTCGGTATATAATATTATAAAATTAATACTTGTTTGATTTAAAACAAATTGAAAGCATGAATGTATATTGTAATTACGAAACTGTATGTTTCTAAACAATAAACGAAAAGGGTCGGTGTAGTGATGTTAGTGGAATTTAATTTATTAACACTACATTTCTCAAATGGAATTTTTCAAAAAGAAATTTTATTTAGCAATAATAAATTCTTCTAAAATATTAATTATAATTTACCTATCCTACAGCGTATATCAATAAGAATAATTTGAAAATGTACATGTTAAGGTTTCAATTTAAATATTATCATATTAAATTTGTGAAAATGATGTATGGAATTTAATTTAAATACATCCTTATAATGATATTTTCGATTAGTTAGACAATTGGTTGAGTTGAGCATTTATTATGCAGATGGAGATGATTTCGCCTTTAATCGGCAAGTTAATTAATATTTAATATATTTCGGTAAACGGATGGAAGGAACTTTTATGGATACTAAAAATAGTTAGTGATTGACATAAATGTAAACAAATTAATCATATGAAATATTAATGAAATATTAATAATAATTTATAATAGTCTACAATAATGTAATATTAATATTTATCTAATAATTATTATAATTGATTTAAAATCTCTTGATATTATATTACACACTATACAAATATTGTTTGATAAACTAGTTTTTAATATCTGTGTTATAAAATAAAACTTACTCGGAGCAACATATTAAATACTTGTTGCGAGTTTTAATAACCTGTCTGTGACTATTAAGAATATTTTTTACATTATGATGTGTTACTTTTACGCTAAAACTTGTAATAAATAGGTCTTCTTTGCATGCTTCACGATCGTTTTTCATTTCACGTCAACATATGCATATTATAATAAATGTGTGAGTATCTTCATTTCCAAGAATGATTGTATAGTTATATAATGGTTAATGGTATATTGATAATATTCAGAAGCAAATTGAATTGATTCTTAAAATGTATCTAGGTGCTATTATTAAATCTATAGAAATATAATCATTGTTAATTAGATTGGAAAATTTTGCCTTTTATTATTAATTCAATATAGTAAAGTATTTTTACCAATTTCTGAGTATTTAAAATCGTATATAGAATAATCTACTTGAAACACACACACATATTTATAAATCGTATTTAAAAAAAAATATTATACTTAAATGTATCGAATTTTCTTAAAGAGTTTAAACAAGGGAGTTTTTTATTTATGCATTTCAATACTATTTTTAATCTTTTCAAAATGTATTAAAAAAAAAACAAATTTGATGTTGTGAAATAAAAATATGGCATGTTTATTTACATTGGTTAAATAGTAAAAGAAGTATCTGCTTTTGCATACATTGTTAAATATCGGGATTGTAGTTCCAATAACTACCTATACACTATCATTATGTTAATAAATCATTGCGGTAAAACAGTACGATAAATATTAAATGAGAAAACATTATAAATTTATAACATATAATTTAAGCTTTATACCTAACACTTATTTATTGCATACATACGAATGTATCTTTACATACTCATGTTTATTTTTATTTATGTATACAACTCGTAGTGTATTATAATGACGTTTATATTTTTATCATGTAATTTTTGAGCTCCGTAATTTTTTTGTACGCGTTAGTTCAGTGCTTTATGCATATATAGACTGGTAAATTGTCCATAAATCGTCGACAAGGCAAAGCATGTATCTTGCTATTTACATTACACGCAAATCCACGGACTATAGTCCTGCAACGATACCAGGAAAAATAGCCGCCGGACAGAGGTGTGTTTGGATACTACTCGTGGTATTAATATTTCAATAATAATAACGGCCAATTTTAATATTTCGTTTTCTTTGAGAATTATTATTATAGTTGTCTGGAATAAAACAATAAATTGCACTAGACCGTTGTTTATTTGAGAATTATAGAGTTGTCTGAATAAAATCATAAATTTCATCTATATATAGTATTATATTTCAAATTCATTTTCATTAAATTAAGAAGCATAATTTACTTTACTACGATCGTGCAATCGTGCATAGTATTATCAACTAAACTGTGTTTATGTAATAATAATAATAATAATAATAATAACATGCATACGTCCAAATACAGTAGCAAGTTTTATTGGTGGTTTTCATGACGAGCGCGACGAAATATAATTACTACACGCGTAGTTTACGCGTCGATTTTCATATTGTCAACTTGTTTGTAATTACAATAAGTATAAACAAAATTCAAAACATGACATGGGTCAAGGGAAGTACAGAACTGGGAACCCTCCTTGACCCCGGGTTACGCCATTTGCGTTAATGCATCTAACGTCGAACTTGATGACGTATTGATTCTTTAAGACGTACCTATGCATCAAATTAAAGACGTTTCATTACATAAATGGTAAATAATTATAAAACTATGCATACCAGTACGGTTATACATCAATTTTGTTTCAGAGAAAACAAGTAGAGAAAAGTACACTCTATTACTGCGTACAGTACATGCTTTCTACTTCCTTGTTTACATATACATAATTATGTTTATAATTATTTATGAATCTAATAATAAAATGAGCAACCGATAATATGATAAAACATAGAATTAGCAATAGAATAACGGTTAAGACATTTAAGTAGAATAATCGTTAAATATTCAGCAACATGAGAAGTGGAAGATTTAATTAATTGAATTACAACAAAACCTTATATACACAGGTATACTTATATTAATAAAGAAATATTGTGAAAGACTTAAATGCACATATAAACATAAAAATAAGTCCATTATAAGAATGTATCGATACAAGATATTACGTTTTATTTGGAATACAGACGAACTATTCGACTAGATAATATTTTATTAAAAATTCAAGGATAAGATGTGCGTACAATTATATATTATAAATTTGGTTTTAAATTATCAAACTGCTAGATAAACAAATTTAATAAACTTATTAGATTGTTAATTATTCAAATCAATAAGTTTAAACTAATATCTGTCTATATTTTAAGTTTGAATTTACCATAATATATTGACAAAATATATTGTATTATAACTCATTAGTCATTATTTATAATATTTTGTGCTTTACTGTTATAATTATATTGATAAGGTTACATAAATAAATAATTGGGTTTTCGGTTATATAGTATCACACCTAATATGTTTTATAATATTATAAATTATTATTCGTACACATTTTTTAACGGAATGGAGACAATAATTAATAACGTTTCATTTTATATAATATATATAAAGTTTATGATAAAATAATATTATTAATTATATAAATATCATAGAAATTTTTGATATATTATGTATAATTTATAGGAATGCAACTAGGTATAAAATGTTGTAAGTAATAATAATAATGTTATCATATTTTTAACATACTTCAAAATGCTTATATTATGTTTATTATATGGATTCATGGTTAATATTTTCAAATATTCTAATGACATTATTAATTTATTTTTTAATGTGAGTGTATTTTTGTTTATTAAACTAATGAATTATTATGGGTAACTTAAAGCCTCGTGGCTTACAATTTCTTTTTTATTGAAAGTTATAATTATACCTTTCGTACAGGTTAACATAATATTTATGAAAAAAATGATTAAAATTAAAGTTTGTATACTTAGTATATTATTAAATTGACATAAAAAGTGTAAATACAACTTTTATGTTAAAAATGTAAAACTGTGCAGGTTCTTTTCAATATTATTATTTTTTTGTACAATTTTCTTTTGTTTATTAATCTTTAAAAAATAGCATCAATGGCCATTAATTGATTTTTACATGTATATTATCATAATATTTATTGATCTACTTATCATACTCTCAAACAGCATAAATATCGTAATATCAGCAAGCAAAGTAATAAACTCACGCCAATTTGAATTTAATAGTAATATTATTATTTTTCCTCCTGAAAACCATATATTTCTAAACATCACGAAATAACGAACACATTACCAGACTACCTACTCAAAGGTTAGCTGATTGATGAGTAGGCCAAAAGTGAAAATAACTGTCATATGAACATAATATGGACATATGAACATAATATTGTGCAACAACCATCGGGTGTATAGGAGACAGTGCACGCAAACAGTGTATGTGTCACGGTTTCGACAAAACAGTGGAGAATAAATATTTTAATTTATCGAGAAAACCATGAACTTTAAATACACGCACCAGTCTGTGTTGTCATTTAGTAGCTTAGCTATTTGCGAGCAATTTATAACCGGAAAATCATTTTTATAGCGTGTCAGAATAAAACAAACACGGGGATTATTATCTCTCGACTCTCAAGTATAATATTATATAATCGGGTGCAATAAATTATATTCATTTTGGCAGTTAAAAAATACTCAACTTGCCGTTCAAATTGATAAATATCCAAAGAAAACAATTTACATTAATTGAGTGATCAGATTTCCCTTTTCATACGATAAAGTATTAAAGTGCCTACCTATATGTTTTATTGCTGTATATTTAACGGTTTTATATACAATTTTATATATAACACAACTTTATCGCTGCTATTAAATTGATATGGCACGTTTCAACATTTGCTCCTTTAGCATCCAAGAAAAGTAATTATAATGCTTTTGGATTTTCACTGTTTATTTTCTAAGGGAGATAAACGGGATTAGCGCATTTATAGAATATAGAAGTATAAAATAACACTATCTGAACCTAAATTAATATTTTATTTAGGATAACAAAAATTATTTATACTGTTGATACTTGATAAACATTACCATCATAGAACTCGAGTGATACTTTATAAAGTTACAATTAATCTAAAATTAATAATATCTATAACATATATTAGTAGAGCCGATTCAAATTTAGGTTAAATATGAAAAAAAAATTGTGATGAATTACGAAGATACACAAATTTAATAAAGTGAACAATTTTATTTTATTGAAATTTTTTCAGAAAATAATAGTTTAAATAATTAAAAAAAAAAATACAAATTTAGTATCATATTTTTTTTACATTTATATGCATGAATTTCGTTTTAACTTACGAAAATCAAATATGTTTTTTGTTTATAATTATTATACAGGGTTTCCATTGGTTACAGACGTTATTATGGAATTTTCTTTTTTAAAAAAAGGAGAATTTTAATTTATATTTATTTATTATATCTAATTAAAATGTATATCAAAAGTACTTACACTTTTAGCTTATATAGATTCGAAAACTACTCAATCAATTCCGTCAAAAACTTCAGCGAATACTACTTGATTGATCGATTTTGTTCAAAATCCAAAAAATTTTTTTTTAGAGTATCAGTAAGGTTTAGTTAGTACTTTGAATCATCTTATGTCAAGTGCTATAGTAGGATTTTCCATCTAGGTTGAATTAACTCACAAGACGAGATACTAGAGCACCAATGCCAATTTGTCTATGACCTAGTAATATATAATGCCGAATTTCATGTTTGATATTTTAATTTCGGGTAAAGTTTCGTTTTACAGATTGCAGCAAATAAACAATACCACAAAGAAACAGTATAATATATTTTTTTATCGCTAGTTGACATAGAGAAATACAGATAAATACTGCAAATACTACTGCATTATCTCTATTAATTTATGAAAATCTAAAATTTGACCGGAACAATGTTATGCAGCTGAAAAAAATTAAAGGAATTAGAATAACTCTGGCCAAATCATAATAGATTTAAGTTTAAATAATAAAGAAAATATTAGTTATACAGAAAGATCACAAATCACACACGAGTACCTGATGAGTGCAAACAATGATTTTTTGTTTTATTTTTGTATAGTTATTTGAACATGAAAAATTCAACGATTGTGAATACACTTTCGAATAAAATGAAAAGATGATAATTTATATAGTTTAGCCGTGTATATTTAGTATAGATATGATATTATTATAAGCTTCCTGTAAATGACCGGTGGGGGATCAAATGAAAATGTATCGATTGCATCATAATATATAGTATTATAAAACCGTAACGTAATGTTGTTGTTCTAACGGCCCAGGTGTACATTATTATTATTATTATTATTACTATAAGATGCCATGCTGCTTTGAGTCAAAAAGCACGTCCAATGAGGGGATATACACCCACGCCCCCCCTGCTTTTGAATACCTATACATTATGTAAATTATGGCGAAACGGTAGCCACCGGGCGGACGACACATTATTATAATATATTATGTTATAAAAATACGCGCTGGTCGTTTCAAGTTACAAAACCCAGCAACAATAATTATAATGTAGTAATATTGTTATAAAGAGCACGTGGACTGCACAGCCGACTCCATGCCGTTTTTTTGGCGCCTACCTAATAGAACATATTTCACACATGAAAAAAAAAAAAAATTTCAATATTATATTTATTTAAACGCGTATACACTTCTATGTATATAATATTTACGTATATTGTAGTAATTACTGCAGTTTTATTTTTTTGTAAACTTTTGCAATTTGCGTCTTTTGCGTGTGTCCGCATTGCCAAAAATTTAATAGGTATTATTGTTTATCCATAACTCACAATGTCTATTAAATATTGAAACGCATTATTATGTTTTACCATAATTTATTGGGAGTCGGATGTAATTATTGGAGAACTTTGGATTTTAAAATGCTTAAATACGAAAAAAAAAACGCTTGAAAAAACCATTGTTACAATTTAAGGAAATACCTGTTTGTTTGTTGTTCATTTTAAATCTGTTATTGTCAAATAATTGTTAACAATAATTTTTGACTATTTTCAACTGATGTTCTGTTGAAAAATTACAAGTAAGTTCTTAAATAATATAAACTACAGAGTAAAGATGTGACATTTAGGTTGAACTAATAAATTGCCAAACATAAATAAAAACCTAGTCGAAATACAAGCAAAAAAAAATAATACAATTCTGCATATTATTTTAGCTTAATTTATTTATCTGCATAAACAAATGAGTTCTACATACTCTGTAAGGACTAAGGAGAAAATATTTTTATTTTTATTTCCTGTTAATGAAACCAATAGTTTATATAATAAAATAAATATTGATTTATTGATTATTTTTAATAGTCTCCAACTGTTATAACACTGACTCAACTAAATTAGATGACGCGCTTGTTGTTGTAGTCAATTTAAAAACATCTGCAAGGTTGATAGTAGAAAGTACTTGGCATATAACAAATACGCGTATAATACAATGGATAGTGAATAATATGGATATACGTTTTTCAAATTAGATTAAAAATACCCAATTCAGATAAATATTTATGAAGATATAACTCTGTATCAGTATCATTTATTATTTTACTTTTAGAGCATGCACTATATATTATAGCGAGCAGCATATTATGGAAAATGAGTAGTTTTTGAAAAAAAATATTTGATTTTCTCGGTGAAATTCGTTCGAGTGCAGCGTGGCAAGCGACGGGAACGTGTCGGCGGCGGCTTCTGTTTGACACGATGCAGCAATCAGCGGCGTGACACGAAACTTGAGACCGCTCAAAAATGGAAAAACGTAGATTATTATTGTTATTTTGTAGGCGTTCGGTCGTATATTATAATCGTTCCGAGTAAAACGACTCAACTGCGTATACGAAACAAATCCCGCATTGGTAAAATAATATGGTGAAAAAAAATCGCCACCGCCGTGAATAAAAATATCGTTGTGTAATAAAAACTAATAACGCCGTGACGTAACAGGTGGCGCATACCTGAGACGCCGACGATGGTATAATAATAAAAATAATAATAACTTGTAACAACGAGGCATCGTCGCCGTAATAGCGGTCACCCAGCAAAGGTCATCCGCGTATAGATGCGACGGAGACGGTTGTGCGTATATCTTATCATTCGATTCCTGTTCCAATATAATATTATTATTGAAGTTGTCACTGGTAGCTGGTGGTAACAATTTTAAATATCCAGAAAAAAAAAATAACGCAGGAATGCAAATATTTATCCGGAGGTTAATACATTATCATAAATAGGTATAATGCGGAGAACGTTCGAAAATAAAATACATCCAACAAATAAAACGCACATGAAAGTAATATAATTGTAGGTATGCATCAATGCATCGTAGACGTGCGCAGACCACGATACAGGTGGCAATGCGGCATGAAAATAAAAACAGTTCATTTTTTTAACCCAGTTAAATGCATTTTAAACAGCCACACTTCTTAATAATAATTGTTTAACACACAGGTAGGTCATGCTGTTTTTACTGTAATGATCATGTTTCTCTATTTTAACAAAACAGTTTTGTATATTTTATCTCCAACACATAACAATTGTCGTGATAACCAAAAAATAAATAAAACATAATATTGTGATTAATTACATAATTAAAATTTTCATTACTTCTGATATCTAGAAGGGGAAATTGCACTACCATTTATACCAGGGGTGGCTAGCGAGAAGAGACTAGCGAGCCACCAAATATATTTATAAATATGGAAGAGCCAAAATGTAAAAAAAAAAAAAATTCTATCATTCATATATAAATATACATAAATTCATATTAAAAAATTTTTTTTATAAAAATGTTACGATAAGATGCGAGCCGCAAAAGTCTATGACGCGAGCCGTATGCGGCCAACCCTAAATGCTATCAATGATGGTGGCTGCACGTATTAAGTATTTTATTTTATTATTGTATACGCTGCCAAGCAAATAAATTATAGTACGCATATTTTATTTAAGCATTTTAAATTATAAATACTAAATTTCAAGATGCAAAGAAGGGACCATTGTAAACTGTCCCGATGGTAAACTTTCCCGGTGGTAAACACTCACGGGTCTACTCCAGTACTACCTGACGGTAACATTTAAACTCTCCCGGATCTACACTCCTGTACTACCTTACGGAAACATGTAAAATCTCCCGGGTCTTCAGTACCTACTACTTATTTAATTTAATACAAATGATAAAATACATCTAATATAAATTTAAGTGTTATTTAAAAATAGACAATCATTTAATAATAATAATATAAATTAATGCCTTTAGCTGCTATGAGCTATAATATTATAGTCAAAATACAATAAAAAATTTAAATTCATAAAATAAATCTAAGATATAAATAAATACAAAATGTATAATAAAATAAAAATGTTTAAATTTAATTTTTTTTTTTTTTATAATAGAAACAAACAGTATTTAAAAAACGTATGGTATCTATTTCTAATCCAATATTTTTTGAGATACCTATAGTTTTTTCATTATTTTTTGTATTACAGTTTTTACTTGCTCTGTTTAATGTATTGCAATTTTGAATTTTAATGTATATTTCAGTTTGAAAATGTTGACCCGGGAGAGCTTACATATTTCCTACAGGTTACTATAATGTTGACTCGGGAGAGTTTACCATCGGGAGAGACTATGATATTATAGTTAAGATAGTAATTAATACCATCAGAGGTGGCAAAGTTCAGAGTTTACATTAAACGTATCATTTATAAGTTTATGACGCAGAATAATGATTATACTAGTGTTATTTTAATTATATATCAACGGATTAATAACATTTTTCGATAAATATATTATTATAAAAAGAAAAAGGTTATGATATAAATTACTTTTTAATTTTATTTCTTAGGTGTTTTATAATTTTTTTATAACAAATATGATGTTATTTTCTCTTGAGATTTTGAAATAATGTTATTTTCAAAAACGTATAATGCTATATATATACCTCTCAGTTTATCACCCATTTTACCCATTAGGTACTTTGGTACCTGAGATCATAATAATGCCTAAAGTTTTATATCATTAAAGTATTTGCACACCATTGTTATTTAATATTTTTATCAGTCTTCCATTGTCACTACTCCATTATTACTCGTTGTTATTGTAGTGCATAAATGTTGTTAGTGGCACACCAAAGACATCACCAGTAACTTCATCAGATTATGATATAAGTTTGTACACAACACCTCAACGGGTCAGTGTACTTTACAACTTGATATTTCTCAACTAATAAAGCATTTAGATGTTCTTTTATTTAAAATGCAGTGCTGGGTTAAGTTGTTTAAGTACTTTTTTATGAATATATTATTCTTAAAACATTTAAAATATTCTTAAAATTGAGTACAAGTCGATGAAACTGGCTTAAATAAAACAAAATTACATTGCAATGTACAATTTAGAATCATTAATCTTCTTTTTTCACCTTATATTAATACGAAAAAGCGGCTAAAGTTGTGTCACTCTAAATAATATCTAGAAGAAGAAATTGCACCACAATATTATTATATATCACCCCTAAATGCTGCCAATGATGGTGGCTACAATCGTATTTTATTAGTATTTTATTTTATTATTTTCGACGCTACAGAACAAATAAATTATTCTGCTTGTAATAGAGTAAGATTTTCATTTGTTTATTAATACTATATAATATTATATGACTAATTTTATATATTATATATGATAATAATTAATATAATTTAATATTATATTACACACTATTTATTATATTCGTTAGTGTGTTTAAATGTTCTCAAATTACTTGTAGGTAGTTATTATATTGTATTATATTAATTATGTTTTTATTGTCGATTTCAATGACTTTGAGTTATAAAATTGAAATATTTTTCAAGCGTTTATTATCATTAGAAAACATTTAAACCTTCACAAATCTCTAATAAAACGATGCTTTTGATTAGGTACTGTATTATACCACTTCGCCAGATACCTACCAACTAATTCCTTTTTGTAATTTTTATATTTTATTATTTTATTATACACCTTGAGATTATAACAAATACCCAGTAATATTTATTGGTGTGTAGAATTAAATGATTCCATATGTTTAATAAATGTATGATTAGTTAAATCGTAGTAAATACAATGTACAAAAAAAAGGCTCACGAGGCACGGACACGTTTGGTTGCGTATTAAATAGAGAAAAAAAAAATGAAAATAATACACGAAGGTAAGGTCATGTATAACGCTAAATATTCCGATCGAAATTGGCGAAAAACTAGTTAAACAAAATATAATACAATTAAACCTTGTATGCAGTATGCTAGAACTGCAAGTTTAATATATCACAATAATAATTAGAATAATGATAAATACTTTTAAAGGTCTTATAATATGATCAAAATAAAAGTAAAAAAAAAAAAAATGGCCGTGATAAATTCACCTGTTAATTTATATAAATACCAACATACAATTTCCTATATCAAACGACTTACATGACATTTGGACAAACGCATTTTACCTTAATCCTGAAAATGTTGGGTAATAATTCGATCTTATCGAAAACTGTAAAATAATATGTTTTTGACGTCAAACCGGTCCCGAGAGGTCACTTATTATTGTTGTTGATGATAGCATATAACTAACATAATAAATCTTAAATTAATCTAAATCAACTTCAATAACAAAAAATAAAACAATAAGCAGAATATAAACGTACTCCCTGCTGTGAAAAAAATTTGGAAAACTACAGAAGCCGACTGATATTTTGCGACAGTGCAAGATAGTTGTAAGTATTATACCACGTACATTATAATATACTGGTAAATTGTTAATTGAATTTTCAGTATGATTTTTGTGTAAAAACAAATTGAATTGATATATTATTCTACAAGGTTGATTGAAATTTGAAAAGTTTGTAGTATGTACTGTAATTAATAATGATCACAAAAAAAAAAAAAAACAATGTGTTATTATTTTTCTCAAAAGTAAAATTTAAAACGCATTTAATCTTTTACACATATAAAACTGACAACTTAGAAGTGTCTTATTTTTAATAAAATATTTTATCTAATTAATTACAACACAATTGTACCTATACCTATGTATGATAATAATAACGTATTGATTGATATTACAATAATTTAACAACATTATTTTTATCGTTTTATTTAAATTAAAAACATATTTGTATTATTATATAATTCGTCATTTTTTTTTTTTTAATTGACATAAAATGGTTGCTATAGAAGTATAGAACAATATACGTATTTGCCTATATATTATTGTAGGAGTATTTCAAGGTCCGAAAATCTCATCTTTACTCCTTAATTTATGTATCTCATATGTTTCAACCACAGCTAATACAGAAATATCTCTTTATGCTAACTATAGTATAGTTAATTCAAACTTTATTTATGTCAATATTGTAACAAAACATATACAAACTTGTTTAAACAAAATACTTAGTTGGGCAAAAAAAAAAAATGGAAAATTATTCTAAATCCCACAAAAGGGACTACAGCGTATTATTCACGCTAGTACTACATTAAAACTTAACTCTGATAGATTATCTTGGTCAACAAAGATAAAATATCAGGAAGTTATTTCACTCAAAGAACTTCAAATCTCCAACAAAGTTATCAGCAACTTGAAATGAATTATATCTATCCCCCAATTAATCGGGAAATCTCTCTGAGGAAAACTACTCTCTACTCCTTAATGAACACATTTAGTGTTCCATATAACTGTTATGACTATAGAAACACGCTTGCGGCAATTGTGCTGAAACGCATTTATAAAATACAAGCATATAATTCAAAAATATTAAGAATAATTGTATATTATGCTTTCTGATTCGTATAAACCAATTTACTATTATTTACACGGAATTAATAAGCTATCTCCAATCAAACGACAAACTTAGTATTAAAATGTTTTCAATTCGACTAAATAAAACGCGATAGCAATGCATAATTCTACTATTTAAACAACAGATCAACCTTTCATCGCCTAAAACGTAGACGACAGGCGCCCACACGAAGGTTTCATATAAAAATAAATATAAAATTATAAATGGCATTTGTCAATTTATGTATAAATATAAAAACAATATGATTTTGATATTCCTACGCAGTAAGATTTATATTAGGTACATTCATATTATGCGTTTTCAGTAATTATGATATCGGTATACCGGCGATAACCGGTTATCTTAAATATAAATAATAGAGTATAACATTAAGTCGAAAACATTTATTTGTTAAGCAGTATATAGATAAGTGCCTACTGGTCCTACTGTATATTTTAAAATACGCATGTTTTGGTATAATTTATATTTAAAATATGTTTCGAACCGATTTGTTCTATCGGAAATTATTTTCTTTCATCTTAGTATACGAACCTTGCACTTTAAAGTTTAATCAAAATACATTACCATTATTTTACGTAAACAGAAACATTTCGCATTACTTATATCAAAATATGGAACTATATTTGGATGTGAATTATAAAAAAAAATTAATATATTTTACGGTCAAGGCTAAACATGTGGAAATAAACACTCCGCGGTAGCAAATTCGAATTACTAACTACAAATTAAACAAGAAAATCAAGTTAATGAATCAAATATTTCTTTATAATGGACTCTGTAAAATATGCATCATTTAAATGAATCAGACTATACGAAGAATAATCATTGAAGCATAATCAATTATGATCTTATATTTTTTCTATTTTTTAACGTTTATATCTTAATTATATACGTTTTAAGTTTGTACTGTCAGTGATGGTAAATTAACACAAATTCTTCACATTCACATACTTTTAATGAACGCAAGAATGACGTTGAACGGCGATAATTTACGTTCCTCGTCGTGAATTATGTTTTTATACAACTAATAGTTCAAAACAGCCGTATATCGCACATTTTTTTACTTAAAAAATTGATTGTCTTCAATTTTCACGCCATAGAATTGTATGAATAAGATTTTATTATGTTTTTTTTTCATGATACAATTAATGAGAGAAGTATATTTTTTACATAAATTATTATTATATTTTTCATTTTCGTTCGAAATACTACGTACGAAATGATTATAATGATGGATTCCAGTGTAAAATTACTCAGATGAAATTCGTTTTAACTGTTAATATTTTGTTTTTAATATTTAACCTGAAGTCGTATTATCATAATAGAAATTTACATTCTTGTTATGCGTATTACATAAATATCGTTGGGCTTGAGAGGATGATGGTATTCTGACTTTGTTCGATATTTTTAGCACAACATCACCTAAATGCATAAGAATGACTGGACATAATCCAAAACACGTTTATTTTTTTGCACTTCTCTTTTCTTTTAAACAAATTACGAAGGAAATTACACGCGCGACCGGTTCCCAAGTATGGGTATTCCCCGCGCCGACTGCAAGGCCGAACACTATACTTTACACAGTAATATTTTTGCCCGTCTGCCCACCCCCGATTGTTCGACCTACATGATTTACATTTTTAAACCTGTGTGTATTATTATAATATGTTATGATTGGGAAGATGGGTCATAACATTTGGATGACCTACATATCATAGCTGGAATTAATGAGTGACAATCCAAGAAAACTTATTATTGTCATTATTGTGTAAAGTTACTCAAACTAATATTTATAATTAACTTGATATATATAATGTGCAACGTATATGAATAAAATTTATTTAAATGGTTGTTAAATTAATAATATTTGTCCTAAAATGTATTAAAAACAGAAAACCTGCTAGCTTAACTGTATGTTATATTTATCTAGTAAATTTAATTTATCTTCCAAATTCTTATTATAACAGTGAAAAAAGTAAAAACTGATAAGATTACATAAATAAGAATAGGTTGTGAAAGTTCTAGGGAATTACTAATTTAAAATTTAAACTTTAGATACCTAATTAGATCTAAGACCACCCTCAGCTAAATAACTTAAAGTTTATGCTATGTAATATGTTGTACGAAGGTGCTTAAGGAAAAAATGTACTTAGAAATATATTAGATTCTGAACGGAGCAATAATTGTATTATCATTAGAATGATTCATTTTTTTTGTATTTGTATAAAAGTTAAATACCTGCTATTAAAAAAATGCTTTGATCTTCAACTTACAGGGAAGTTTCTGGTAGAAAATTGGATCTAGTTGAAATTTTGGGAGGTTAAACATAAACATTTTTAGTATCCCTGAAAATATCACCTGGAGAACAATTATAGAAAAATGGGAATTTTTACACAAACCTTGTTTTTTTGCAAAATATTTATATTATTATCATTTAATAGCCGTGATATAATTTTTAAAATATTTTGGACCTTTTGTACTATTTATAGGCATTTTAAATTTACAACTTTGTTTTTCGATTTTTGTAATATAAGAAATTTGTTATAAGTTGATGAAAAAAACCTTGAATATTCAATACAAGGTTTCTTGTAAGTAATTCTTACAACAAATAAAAATTATCGAAAATAGATATTATAGTCAATTTTTTTTTATAAGTATTTATATTTTACATTTTTAAAAAATCTATAAAAATCACAAAAATTTGTAAACTATTTTGTATTTTAAAATTCTTAATATTTTGAACTATCGTCTATGATGTGAAGATGTTATAGGTACATCATTTATCAGAACTACTGGAAGTTATAAAAAGTTAAGGTAAACTCACAATTATTTTTCATGAGCAATTCATGTTCTCATTTTGACAATATTTGATATTCAAATGTATAAAAATAATTTACCCTCAAAAGCATTTAATTATTTTGTAACGATTTAAAAAAATATTAACTGTAAAAACTTGAAATGATCCGTTGATTTTTTAATTATAATTTTATATTTGATGACATTTAAAAATGTTTAGACTAATTTTAAGCTATTTATAAGAATTTTAAATTATCAGTTTCATTTTTCAATAAATTATGATAAAAATTTAGGTTTGATTACTTACAAAGCTTGATAACTTAATAACGATTCTAGTTATTTCATAAAAATTTAAAAATATAAAAGTTTCATTGGCATGATTTTTTATTTATAAGAATAAGTGTATTAATTAAAATTTATAGTAAATTTGAACAAAGGGAAACATTTTTAATTATTTTATTATCATTCAAAAATATTATTCATAGGGCTTGAAACTTATATATTTTACGTATTAAAAGTTTATATGAGCTTATGTGTATTATGTTTTTATTATACTTTACCATACATAATGACATTTTTTTAAATATTTACTTAGATTAATTTTAAGCTATTTTATATGTAGACCTCGATTTATTCACATTTTTCAACGGTAAGGAAATATTGATTTAAAAGTTAATAACAATAATATGATATGATATAAAATATTTAATAATATACTATTATAATTCATAATATCATAATAAATACGAAAATAATTCAACCCCTTGTAATATTAAGAGGAAAATAAAATATTATTATGACTGCAATATAAATATTGACTATATTTAACACTCTACATTTTGAATCATTTTTGGTCCACGATGATCAGAACAGCAGACTAACTAAATATTTTCTCGCTTTTTTCCTTTGATATTTAAAAAAATATATTCTTAAAATAACAGTGGTATAAAAAAATATAACTATAAAAAATGTCTTATAACTTTATTTTATATAAAAATAATTATTTTACCCCACTCTATTTTATAGATCTACTTTTATGAATATTCTTGAACTAAAATTGTTGAAGTAAATATATAATCTTTGTAAATGAGTTATTATTATTACAATTGAAATGTAACATGAGCAAAAATGGAAAACTGATTTCCGAACACAATTGCATTTATATAGTACACAGTTTATATCATAAAAAAATTACGTTCAAAAAATAATCCTTCGATGGAAGTTGAAAACTGAAAAATTAAATGTTTGAAAAATATACCGTAAAATTTACATTTACGTGCCTAGAAATTTGTATATATCATAACTTCGAAAATAAATTTAAATTTAAATTTAAAATTATTATTCAATTACATATGAAACAACAATAAATGTGTGGATCATCAAAAGTAATTTTTATTTTTTAAATCCCGTTTTTAACAAATCATTTGTTTTTAAATTCACAAATGATCATATACTTGAAAAATGTTACTATTACATAATGTTATTATGCGATCAACTTTCCGATTGTCACAATTTATGCACGTAGGTATAAAATATAAAAGCATTGAATATTTAAATTACGAAGATCGCCAGAAACTCTTTGTCGTATAAATATTTAAATAAAATATTTTGCAAATAAATTCCATCTTGTACCTACTTATTAAAATATTAAAAATAATGGGCAATTTATATCTATGTATATATTACTTTTTTAGCTCAGTATTAAAATATAAATTTAACTGGACTCACACAAGTTTATACTTAGTTTACTTATAAACCATCGTTAATTTTTCTTTTCAAATTTACTGAAGAAATTATCAATACTCAGATTGTCTAATATATTGAAATATTATTGCACAATAAAAAGTACTAAAAATTAACCTTTCAATATGCCTGGGCAAAAAAAACAATGATCAAGGATTTAGAAGAAATATTCGCTCATAGATTTATTTTAAATTACACTCTTTTTATAGTGACCCGTGCGTGTTAAAGAGTTACAAAATTATTTTATTAATTGGTTTTTAAAATGTAAAATAATGTTAGCATTTATTTATAATAATAACAAAAGGTATAAAAATGAATGTCATGGGTAAATGGCATTTTATTGCTTTGTTAACGCAATAAATAATCGTTTCAATGGTTCATTCGTGTATTTCGAAAAATTTTAACTAGTAAACATAAATCATAAGTTTTAAATCTTATATCGTTGCATCTAACTTGACACTTGCAACAATTTTCTTTAGAGTGATCTATACATATTTAACTTAGAACAAATTGCTTACCTAACCAACATAATTTTATTTTATTTTATTAGAATGTAGATTTGTTCGCTTTCCTATCTGATATGTGTGTAGTTAAGAACCCAACCTATATAATTATATATTTTATTAAATTGATGTTATTGTGCAGAGCTGTGATTTACTGGGATTGTTGAGATGTGTGGCCTGTGGCACTCAAGAGATTACCTTGTTGTATTGTCTAATAAACGAGATCGGGGTTAAGTTTATAAGTCAAAAAGATCATAAGAATATCATAAATTTTTAAACTATATGACCTTCGTAAATAAGAGTTAAATATTTTAGGGTCTAAAAATTATTGCATACAAATACAAAATACCATTAATAACGAAGAAAACAGAAAAGCTAAGTATTAAAAACCATGAATATTCTCTTTAAATTAAATATTATTATTTATCTTTTGATGTATTTCTGCAATACGTATAATTATAATAAATAATATACTAAGATATTATACAATCAGCTAGTGATTTATATTAGTAGCTGAAATCTGTAAACAACGTCCATATTTAAATTAAATTGTATCTTCTCAATACAATATCCGTGTTCATTTTTTATAAATATCTACTCCAAATCGCATGAACATTATTACCACACAGTGATATTACACAGTTAAGATTATGTCCAGATAGATTGTGTAATATGTTGATATGTTGGCGATATGGAAAAATAAATACGAGTAGATCGTAAAACATAGAAAAAAATGATACTTTCATTTTTTATAATTTAAATTATCAATTTCTAATAATCAAAAGCTAAAACCTATTATAGTAGGAATAGACTAAACTGCAATAGTTAGTCTTTCACAACGAATGGTATGTGCATTCGATAAAATGTGTTTTGACTTTTTGTGTGACATAAAAACGAATATGTATATAATTTGGTATATCGAATAGTGTTATATCATTATATTTTATCTACATCGTATATGATGGAATGTGGATACCGATACAAATACGTACAAGAATCTGTGTGGAAATTATTTATAGTTTTAAGGTATTCACACAAGCTATGTTAACAATCGACCTGCAGTGGCGCCGATATGATGATGGCCGAGAGTTTTGTGTCCCCGACCTTTCGAAAACTATGTAAAATCATTCTCGTGTCTTCCCGGGAATGAATCACACATACAGCATGCAAACACACACACAGACACACAGACACACGCACAAACTCCGATGACTAGGTCATGTTATCATAATGTAACCAAGGCCGCTGGTTCTCAAAAAAAATAAAATAAAATAAAATAAATAAATAAATAATAATAAAAACTATTGGTAAAAAATTGTTTAAAAAAAACTCATAGGAATTTATATAACACATTGTACAGTGTGTATACCTATACGTATTGCCATCGAGCAGTGGTAGGAAATTTATAACCGATCATCCGCGGCTCCCTCCATACATGTCATTGACCACTTTTACACCTACGTAGCTTACTCCTCTTAATGCCTGTATAAATACCTGGGTCTGCGGCCACCGACCGATTCAACACATGCGTTTTTGTCACAAGACTTGAGTGAAAATACATCTACATACGCTCTCCATTCCATATACAAATCGTACATTGTGTCCGACTTCGACATCGTCATTTACGGGCATTGTTTTGGACAGAACATTGATTTTTATCGGTTTTACCGAAAACCGTTTTCGTCACAAGATAGTGTGTATCCATACATTTGCTCTATACCAGAATAACCACAAGTAAGTACCGTGATATAGTTATTATACGTACTTATATCTACTGTAATACATGACTTGAATAACATTTGTGTATGGTGAATATTATAATATACACAATGCAATAAGACGTTTCAACAAATTTTAAGTTAAGAAATAAAATACTTATATACGTATATGTATATATTTTCATGATAGTTAGCTTTAAAAAAAAAATTATATCAATGAAATCTGATTTGTATATTGCACTAATATTAATTATTTGAATTATTTGAATCATTTTATTCTTTAAAAGTTCGTTTTATAAATTGTTCTATCGTGTTGATTAATTTACATGTAATTAAATAAAAATTACTTTATTAGAACTACTTATGTTTACAATTAATTCTTATTAAAAATAGGTAAGGTTAAAAAGTAGAGTTAATAGTTATACATTTAACAAGTTTAATAAAATGTATTTTTATGTTAAGCGTTATTATAAGTATAAAATTATTTTAAACTATATGGTAAAGAAGTCATTCAGTATAATCAAATATCACACATACAAACTTTAAATCATGTGTTCTACGCACGAATTATAACTTATAAGCATAATTTATAACAAGTTATAATTATAATTATATTTGTGTTGATAATAAATTAGAAATATATTCTTAAACCAAAAAATTAAAAGTGTCTTATCTTAAAATCATGTGAATAGTATCATATATAATGGTGAACTGTTATTACTTAAGAAATTTATATTGCCTACTATAATTTTATCTCATTCATAACCGTAAGGTATTTGCAATTATTTAAATACAATCAATGATAGTTTTAAATAATTATATTTCACTATGGTTATGTTATGTTTTGAATTCGCTGTATAGTTACGTATTAGATATTATATTATATTATTTTATTTAAGAATTTAGGCATATATCTAAAACATATTTTAATCTTTATATCTACATATTTTTTAAAGTTTAAAGTTTGAGAAACACGTGTTTATTTTACAATTTGTTCTTTTATTTATCTACCATTTGTTTTTACGATATTTGTTAGACATTTCTCATTTTTGGTTGAATTTATAACAATTTATATATATATATATACAAAATGGAGAAATCGGTTGCGACACTGAGCTATGTGAAAATTAGTTTAAAAAACTTCTTATCTCGTGGGACCGTGGTAGAAAACCATAGCAACACTTCTATTGGTTATGTCTGTGTGACAGTTCTCTAGAAACATTTGTATAAAAAACTAAAATCTGATTTACTATTTATTTATACGTCAATAAATGTATACATTCAATTACTCTAGGTACAATAAATAGTTTTATGCTATTCTCGGACACTTTTATTTATTTATTTATTATTAATGTTTGGATATATTTCTTATTTAAATAACAACCTACTTGTGTCATCGAAGACATTAAAGGGCTGTGGCATGCTCTACGTTCTTATTTTTTTTTTTTATTGCTATGCGCCTGACTGACCAAAAAAAATATATTTAGTGTAGTTGCAGGTAGTGGTGATTCATATTATTAAACCGTTGTTAACGTTTAATATCGTCGTTACAGCCCGTGACGTTGTTTTAATACATCTCACACAGTATTTGAAAAACTGTACAATTTTTGCTCGTTATAAAAATATTTTAAAATAAATATTTTCATAAACCTATATTTTCTCGTATTTTTAAATTCTCGTAAAAAAATTGTTTTTAAAATTGCTGGCTTCTCGGAAATAAATATTCCTGGTTTTATTTATTAAGGCAGGTAGAAATATATCCTTCTAAAAACGAGTTTTTATCCATTTATTCCCAAAAATTGGAATTATTTATTTATCTATTTGTTATACATAAAATAAAATAGAGTGATCTTTGAAACGGGCTAATAAAAGGGTAATAATATTATAATTAGATTAAATTTATTATGAAAACAAAAATATTTTTTTCTTCTTAATATGTTGTTGAATAGATAATGAAAATGTTTTTATCCTATTTTATTACTAGAACAATCTTATTTAATATTTAATGCCGTGTAAAATTTTGTGGTTATCTGATTTGATTGATTATATCTTCCGAATAATTCAATCTTAGTAGAATACACGTCGTATCATATTATATCTTTATTTTATCTTCACCTGTTAGTGACTATCAGAAAAATCAATTTTTATTATTATTATTATTATTTATTGCAAGTAAATTGTAGAAATATATAAAAGTTGTTGTGAATTGCCAAGACTTAAAAATTCGTAGTAAAAATACTTTGATGAATTACAGGAAATATTACACCGATTTATATATCTTCTCGACTCCTAAGTATGTATACTGCATGGTAGTATGATATAAAATTATTATCATTATTTTTTATTTATTTAACTTTAAAGAGCCGTCTACAAATCTTCTCCCCGACTCAGTTTTCTGGTATTAATAAAAAACTTTTGACTCTTTTCGATTTTAAAATGTAGCATAGTTTCCTACCTTTTTTATGCATATATCATCTATATAATGATACAAAGGTATATTTGTTGTACAATTTCTATATATTTGGATTAAAGTATTAGCTAGGGAAGGATAAAAATAAAAATCAGTGTTTTTTTTTTTAGTTTGGCTTAAATTTACTCAGCTAATGCTTTAATGGAAATAAGTGGCTCATAATACATACATGAAATTGTTTTTATTTGTAAAAATATACTTAATACATCTGAAACACCGGAAATCATATTTTAAACTACAATTTACTATACTTTGAAATATTAACTGGTAAAACATAATTTATTAAATCTGAGTGTTATCATAAAAGTTAGTATAAATAGAAGGCGCGTATCAAAAAAATATCTGCGAACATTTTTATTTAAATTTTTTTTTTATGGTCGGTTGTTAAATTATTCAAAAATATTTCATCGTGGTTTACGCAATACTAAAATATTTTTATTTTTTTTTTTTTTGTAAAAATCGGTTATTTTAATAAATTGGACCGTTTTATCGTCTATGAATTGAATATAAATCAGCATTGTCAATGTTGACGAGTATTTTTTCCTTTCTATGTCATTATCGTTTAAGTAGGCTTTTGGCGAAGAAAAAAGTCATTATTTATGCACAAGACTATGAAAAAGAGGGTTACATATTATAATAACTAACGATAGGGTTTCCCGTTTTTATTTTTATTTTTCATGACATATAATGTATATTTCGAAAATTACCATCATAAAGTACAACCTGTGTTAAAGTCTTACTTAATCGTTTAAGAGGCTATGCAAAACTTTTGAAACGCATTCCTTTACACGAATAAAAACGTAAAACCACAGCAGTTTTATTATTAATAAAACAGTATATTATACGTATGTATGTATATATAAATGTATTATCATTTATCAGAAAAGCTTTTTTTACCCTACTTATACACTTACTGTTTACTATCCTTAAGCATGCTACTGCATGAAAAAAGACATCAAAAACATATACCTATTGTATTTATCATTCTCCTATTCATAGTATTATTTAAACATTTATATGAATTTATTATTTTACTTACCAAATTCGTTTTTTTGTTTTACGTTTAATATTTCATTGATAGCTAGTAATAAAATATGTTTGTAATACAAAATAACATAACTTACCCTGTTCATAAAATATGTAAAATGGCAACCACGAAAAAAGAATTTTATCATTTTATCAAACTAATGTATTAAACGAATTGCAAACTAAATATAGTATATTGATGTATTCTTTTTAAACTTACATAATATGTGACAATTTACAGGAGAAAAAAACCGATAAATAGTTATTTTAATTTACATAGGTTTCAATATAATATTATTGAACTAAACATATAAGTAGAAACATAGGCTAAAGTACCGGAGTAATAAATAAATAATATTCTCTATAAATTATAAGTCATAACCATTAACTCGGAGTAATAATTTATAGACAAATCTCAGCATACGTACCTATCTAATGTTCATGTTAAATGCATTCTTCATTTTTAATAATATTTTATTTTTATATTTGTACTCATTTACACAACATATCACATAACATACTAGTTACTAGTAAGTAATTAGATATTTCTATTAAATTGAGTTTTGAAAACAAATGTTTCATACCAACGGACATCACATAAATAAATAAAAGTTGAAACTACCACAAATAGTTTCTATAAATTAAATTATTAACAAGTAAAATAATACTTACTTACTTAATTCGACGAAATAATATTTATGTGAGTTATGTGAGTACCTATATAACAACCTAGATAACAGTAATTAATTTTGAAGATTTTTTTTTTTAATTTCTACATTTGACGAATAATGCACTATACGTTTCTCCGACCAAAATATTACAGTAGAAAAAAAATACTCATTAAAATCTTTTCTTTGCGTCATCACTATTATGGTGTTAAATATTTTCTTTTGATCGGCACTCACTTATCGTTTGATTGATTATACCGGTAATGGTTATTTTTAAACTACACATTTTTTAAATCCTTTTTAATTAGATAATATTCTCTTACTGAAACCCTTAAATATGCTTGAATAAGATTTTTTTTCAATTCTGTACCTATTAATTTAACTTTATCATAAAGATTTTAAAATGTATCTTTTTTTAGGACATCGCATTATTTAGATCACTGAATTTGAATAATATTTTCAAAGATAATTTACCGAAATTGTACGTTCATTCACGATAAGTAAACAAGAATCCCTATGAATTATAAATTATTAAGAATAGATTAGTTGTATTATAATAACAATCGATTAACAGTTAATCAGTTTCAAAATAACAATCAGTGCCTATCAAGTATACACGTAATTATACATTTTTTTTTATTTACTGCATAAATCACTATATGGATTAGTTTTTTTGGTAACATGTATTCACCAATATATGTTATATGAAATACCTGTTATTATATTAAATTATACTATAAATCAAAATGGGGAATGGAAACAACGCCGGAGTTTTTGGGATTACATAGATTAGTGCCATTATTATTACTAGTAAATATCCCTATTTTGTAAAAATGAATTATGGGAGACAATCATATTTAATTAATTAGCTCACTAGATACTTAGTTAGCTACAGATAAGTGACACATAAAAAACTCGAAAATTTCATAATTTTCAATGGATTAGAAATACAATATATCTAGTTGAATTATAGACGAAAATAAATAAATATATAGAAATATATTGGTGTAATAATACATATATTGTATTTAAAAAATATATAATTATGATGCTAATATGTATCAATTCAATGTGATTGGAATAAAATTAAATAAATTAAAATGATCAATAAGCAATAAATGACAAACTTGCTTCGCATTAAGATAATAATTGGGCCTTCACCAATTTGGGAACAGTATATAGAATACATAATTATTATTGCGCTACTGCTTTATTGGTAAGACCACTATATCGTGAAGAGTTGATTTTTTTTTTATTGATGATCGTAAATAAAAACTTGTACGATGGCAAACGATCGAACAGATGGACATGATCAACGCCAATATAGATTTGCCTATAACATCATAGCGCAACAATAATAAGGTAATATATGTTTCTCAACTATCGTATTTATGACTTTGACATCATTCAAAAATAAAACTTTGACTTTCATAATAATTTCTCTGTCTGGTTTGTAGATTTTAATTTTTATGGAAATAAATAAACTGTGGACAAATTTGTTAGCATTAAAGAAATAACGCTATAGTTTCGAAATTCATTACATTTCAGTTACTGCTGGTGTCGACCTAAAAACTTTTGCAGTTTTTTGATGTTTAGAGACATGGCATTTTGAAAGATTATTTTTAAATACTTAAAGAGTTTCTTCAAAATTGGCTTTTGTAATGAGTGTGTAAGGCTTACACTGTAAGCTAAATCTTTTAAAAGTTAACGAATTGATTTATTATTATCAAAGGCCTGCACAAAAAAAAAATATGCAGGCGTATTTTAATACGTATAATAATATAATAAATATAAAATATATCAAAACAATTTAATTTAAAAACTAATAAAGTTAAAAATCCATAAAATATTATCACACGGTTTAAATGACATATCGTGATTTTTGTTTTTGAATAGAAAATATATCATAATATATTATACGTGTATAATGCATAATAATATGGTACATAGTATTACGTGTTATGGACTCAAAACTGATAGATTTAAATTTAAAACTAATCAAAACAATATATAAGTACTTACTACCAAGTACTCTTATTATAGTGGTCTTTACCTGTTTTTACCAGTGAATACAGTATACTTATACCTACTCGTATTCAAAGCGTTTGTGTTTTTTTGTTGATTGTTTTTATTTTTTTATAAGTGAATCTATATTATCAACATAATAGGTATATCATAAATCTATTGTGTGACAATAATGTGAATAGTTTAAAATTTGCACCTCAAAACGTTGTTTGAAAAAGAAAACCGAGAAAATAAGTCGCGCGCGAATAATGATACGCGTAATACGCACACAATGTAATAATATGTTCCCACGAGTAGGGATATCGCATAATATTATGATTGTATCATTGGGCATGGCGTGAACCGCGTACGAGTAAATCGTGTACGATATGATATATTTTTATCTTATTATCGTGATATTCTATATAGCATCGTTCGATCTGGCTGGAAGGACAGGATTCTGAGGACGTTGTATTGCCGCGATGCGTTTCTTGAAATGACTTGATCGGAGCCACTTAACGCGAGTCTCGAAACTCTTGTAGGACAATAACATTATTATTGCGATACACGCGAATTCGATCTGACGACTAAACTACGTAACGGCGTCGACCGGAGCGCGCGCCGTCCGTTGGTCCGGTAACGTCGTTGACGCGTTGTTTTGATGATAATATATTTTATCGTACGATAATAATAGTAATAATAATATGCGAACGGGTGTGTCGTAACACGCGCGTTTAATGGGCAGTGTATTGGTTATTAACAGTAAAGCGCGTAACGTTATTAACTTCTACTCGGCCGTCGTTATAATATTGCGCGCGCGCGTAATGGTGTTTTGGCCACCGAGTAGAGGCGGGTTGCGTCACGGGAGCGGCGTCTGGTCGAAAGGTGATTTTGTGTTGGGCGTATATAATGTACCGATGTCGAAAAATAAAAACATTCGGCACGCAATTATTATTATCATTTTTTTTTTTTTTTTAATATTAATCGATTCGACGACTTCCGCGTCACTTCTCATTATACACGAGTTCGCGCGTTTTAAGCAAGCACTTGTTGTCGTCGTCACCGTCGCGGTCGTCGATTGCACAGGTATGCGCGAGACGCGTCTAGCTGCAACGATTAATGATCGATTGCCTCTCCGCCCCGGCTCGCCGTCGGCAATAATATGACCGCGTGTTAAAATATTTTGTTTTTCTCTTCGGATTAGTCGAAACGCCAATTACAGCTATGTTCGTGTGTGTGTGTTGTATAACGCTCGTCGCGCGTGTCCGTCTCCAATAAAGATCGTCCCCCGACGAATGAACCAGGTATCTGGTCACGTCGTCCGGACGTAAAAATTAATTAGCCGGGTTCGCTGCAGCTACGTCGCCGTCTGTCGTGTCCCGTCCAAACGTCGAGATATGCGCGACTCTGGAAATTCATCGACAGACTGTGCGGTTAGTGACTGACACCGTCATAATATGATTGCAGCGACTTATCTGCAGAATGTGCGATTAAATAAGGCACGCGACAACGGTTGACGAAATGGCTGTTATAATGCGGCTTAACCGTTTTCCGTTTTTACGCTGGTGGTGTATTGTGCGTATTTTTTTGTTTCTATTTATTTAAAATCATTTTTTTGTTTTCCGGTATAACGTTAAATATTATCAAAGCGTTCACGACTTCCGTTTTGAAAACGCGCGCTGGCAGTTCCAACCGGGATGAGTCGCGAAACGGTTAACGATATAATGATATAATTATTATATATTTTAACATCGTTACGTTTTTATTCGCTGTGAAAACGTTAAACGCGTGATACAATTATTTTCAATAAAATATTCTCAAATCGGTGTGGCCCCAGTCATTCCGAAGTTTCGTTTATCAAAAACACCCCTCTGAGTTCACATTCAACCATACTTAACCTGGATTTCTCAGTTCGAAACTAAAAAAAAAAAAAAAAAACCATCCATTTACGCATACAACCAATAAAGCAATAACCGTCGGGAGAAAAAACTAAAACTTATTAGTTATAAGTATTGAAATACGTTTTGTTAAAAATGTGCGCTTTTCAAACTACGCTCGTGATTGAATGTAGTGTTTTAAATAATGTATATAAGTTTTGTGACAGCTAATGGTAACATATTTGTTTGAAATCAATTGTCAATAATTTTCGAATAATATGCAACACACAATAGGACATATTAATCAGAAATTGTGTTATAGCGTTCTGAGCGAAAAAGTATTTTTTCACATGTACTCATATTCCGATTTAAAATTGATATGTCGAATAAAACCAACAAAAATTGAGAAAATACTTTAAGTTTAATAATATATCAATACACTCTAATATTTAAAACGACTGGAGTAACAACACAAATTTAGATCTACTGAGCTCATAATTGTTTTGTTGTACGTTCGTAAAAGTATGATGAAAACAACATAATATGCGATTGTGGTTATTAATTTTGTGTCGTTTTAAATACGTGAAATCTTAAAAATAATTTGTAATTTTTCAACAACATATATTATACTGTTTAATAAATTATATTGACGGTTTTGGGTCAAATGCTGATTGTTAGTTCAGAACAGTATTGAAAAACAAATTAACATATTTCGGTGTTCATTTTAAAATCATAATAATTGGGAAGATCATCATGTTCTACAAAACTAGTTTCAACTATAAAACGTAGTGACGTAAATTCAGTGAAATCATCACTGGGCCAAGGTCCGACGGAGTCAATACTTCTGGGTACTTATCAAATCAAAGTGCAGACGAATGTTGTTCTTGGATAATTGCACGCTGTAGACAAAATCACCACATCGAAGGAAGGATGCGGACAAATTCCAAGAGAGTTACACAACACCGTTGCGTAAAGTCGAAAAATAGGCAGAGTGTTTGGAATGTGAAAAACAAAAAAAAATCAATAGTTTAGTAAAAAAATGAATAATCTTCCCTCGGATTTGTTGCAACTGGTTTCCACATTTTTTGATCAAACGATCGTATGCAATATTATTCTCCCCGATATTATGCCAAAAATAAAACCCGAATAACCCGTTTCAAAATCCGGGGACGATAAAAAAAAAAGTCACCGCCATCCGAGATGACCGGGTTTACTTTTTACCTGTCAGGTAATAAAATTATCTAAGACTATACCGAAAATCGTTACATAGCTCTACGGTCAATCATATTCTTCACTGTTCTATAAATCTAACACCCAGTAATATGATATTACAATATATATACACGCATGCGCAATATGACGCGCTCACTAAAGTGTTTAAATTCTCGAAAGCGGTATCAGATACAATCGATAGAGGTTTCGATAACTGCACACCGTTGAAAACAAAAAAAAAAAAAAAAAACGTTCGTCTATTACATAACATCGTGTGTCTCGAGTTAGATGTAATATATGTTCAATCAAAGTAGGTAGCTAGTTGGCGCAAGCATATGCCACAATGAGTTATCGGTTTTGATTACGAATTTACATACGGGATTTATCATCGGTGCACATACTCGTAGAAACTCAAAACAAACATAATATTATAATATAATAAGAAGAAGAACCGTGAACACCATTTGGCATAATATTTATATATGGTATATCCGTTAACTGGACGTGGTCCAAAAGTCCGGCTGTTCTCGCGTCACGACACGACGCCTCACTGACCGCGGTATATAGGTAATATAGTAAAAAAAAAAAACACCTCGGTTATAAAACACGGTATTGGCGTACACAGCTTGTCGTCCATTATACTATTAGTATGATGCACTTGCAATCGTCGAAACTCGTCGTGTCGGTTGGACATCCGTGATGAATTATTGGTGGTCATAATATTATATGTATGTGTGTGTGTGTGTGTGTGTGTGCCCGCTCACTCGGGGGGAGTTGGCACGCACAGAGTAAAACGGTTCCGCTGTCACTATATAGTTCTGACGAAGGTTTTGAGCTTTTATTTTTTTAAGCTAATATAATATTACCACGTTCGGGCCACTTTTTCACGATACCTTTATAGCTGGACGAGCGTGTTGCACTTAAAAAAAAAAAAATACTAAATCCCACGCCACCATAAAATATTTAATAATTTAAATATTTTTTCTAGTCGATCGGTTAGATCGTTTTATTACCAACACGACAAAACGGTCGTGATTAATGTCGCGAATCGAGTATCTACGTATATCTATACCTAAAATTTAAATAGATAACAGCATTTTACATTTAAGTAGGTACGACGATCATATTTTAAACGAGTCCTACATAAGATTTGTTGGACTTTGTATTCCATTAAATCGTGATTATTCGTTATTTAAACGACTTATACGAGATGTAACGCACTAACACAGAGTTTGTCGACGTTTTCCAGGTGAATCATCATGAGCAGATTAGGCCAAATGTCGTTGGTACTGTTGGCGGTGGCGGTGTGCACAGTTTACGGTCAAGTGCCGAGCAGCACGCCCTGTTCGCTGTCGTTCTACCGGTACCTGTTCAACTTGCCCGGCGAGCAGATCCGACCAAACGTACCGGAAGGCACGTACATGTTTGGCAAGCGGGTGGGTCCGCCCACACAGGAAGGCCAAGCGTCGGACGTCAAGCCGTCCGTGCTCCAAGCCCCTCAGTACCTTCCGCCGGTGCCGACCACCACGACCACGACCACGACCACCACACAGAAACCGTCCACGTCCGCGCCGATTTACATACCACCAGTACCGCAAAACAATTACTACCCGGCCGAGTCCATCAACACGGTGTCGGTGTTTGCAACCGGCCAAACCGACGTGCGACCACCCGGAACACCAACACGTCGTGGACACCGGACTTCTGCCGCCGTACCCGACAGTCAAGTTCCAGCCGCAGCCCACGTTCAAGCCGCAGCCCACGTTCCAGCCGCAGCCCACGTTCTTCGTGCCCCGTTTCGTGGCCCCGGCCCAGCCCCAGGTCCCGGTGGCCATCAGCGACAACGAGATATTCGTCGGACAACGGAAACCCGTGACCGTGCACAGGTTCGCCGTGCCCACGCCGCCACCCGCAGTTCCTCCGGCCGTACATCGCACCAGCACCGTCCGCCGCACCGGCCGAGAACTGCGACAAGCACGTGCACGTGACCAGCACCACCACCACCACCACCACCACCACCACGCCTGAGCCCAGCACGGAGACACTGGTGGAGACTCGCCAGAACGAGATATCCATCGTCCCGGAAGCCAAGCACCCGGCCGACTGCGGCCACAAGCAACACAACGTGGTCATCGAGTCCGTGGGCGTGCCGTCCACCGACTACGGCGTGGTATCCGCCCCGGCCCCGGCCCCGTCCGCCGGCTATTCGTACGACCGACCCAGCGAGCCTCTGGCGTATCCGTCCAACGGTTACAACTACCCGAAGGGCAGCCCGTCGTTCGAATACCCGGGCGCGTTCTCTGCCCAGGGAACCGCTCTGTTCGAGTCCGAATCGCCTAAGTCGTCGGCCAGCGGTACCGAAGACGGTGACCTGGTCATCCTCAAGGTCTAGGACGTCCTAACCTTCCGCTTGCGGAACACCGAAAAAAAAGATCAATAAAAAAAAAATAAAAAATATATCGTAAGACATAATATTATAACGACACACTAAGCGTACCCGCGCGTGTGTGTGTGTGTGTTTGTGTTTGCCTATACGACGCCTCCTTAGTGTTAGTCAACCTCGACAATTGGCGATTCGACGACGCCGTCATCACATCAGAATATATTATATTTCACGCATCGTAATTAAATTAGTTTTAGTATTAGAATCATTAATATATATATATATATATTGTCATGTAGGATAATATAGTATGCGTCCCATCCGCAATTTAGACATTCGAGAATTTATTATATTATATCGTTACCATTAGATTTATGATAAAAATTATGTAGAACAATATACTATTTGATATAAATTATTATATTGTTCGATGTTTTTTTTTTTTTTTTTTTAAATTATGTATAAATTTATTACCATTTTAATGTATTGATCGCGTAAATTGAATGTTTCATTTTTTTTTTTTTTGTTCATTATTTTAATTTCCTTTTATAAAATATACTTTAGTCAAGTTTTTTAAGATTGATTTATTTTTTTTCTACACAACTATACGTTATATGTTGCATTCGTGTCACCGTGTTAGTGTTAATACACTCTTCCGAGCCTGTAAAAACTTTGTGTGTACATTATACTTCAATTTCTATAATCATATTTTGAACATACAAATTTAAAAAAGTTAAATTAATGTAGCTGTGAGCTATAATAATAGTCGAGCTGCTAATAAAATAAAAATTCTTTAGTTAAATTGAATATAAATTTAATTTATAATGATAATCACAGTCTCAATGTAATCAATTCACGATAAAGCAATACAATTTAAAACGGCTCAGTCGAATTTACATACTTTCTTCCACCACAATATATTGAGTTTATTAGTTTCAATTATCGGGAACCAACGCCATTAAAAATAACATGCAAAAATAAGTATTTAAAAAAAATTTAGACATCGAGTAAGAGGACATTTTTAGAAAAAAGTGTCAATAGAACCAAGAAAATTCTATAATCTATACCTAAATTTACAATTTTACTTTACTAAGTAAAAGAATAAAATACCATGTTAGAATATTTTTTTTAGCTATAAATATATTCTCTTCAATTGTAAATATGGTGGTGATAGGTGTATGTGAAACTCGTTTTGTAACAAATAATTCAAAATGTACTCTGCTGTCAGCTTTAAAAAAAAATATTATACCATATTTAGCTTGATTATTTGTTTTCTTCTTATGAAAACTGTACGTATAAAGTAATTAAAAATATGCGATGTTAATTGTTTAATACGCTTATGTACCTAAAAAGAATAAAGAAAAAATGTGCATTTATTTTAAACGTATGCGTTGGGTACAAATGTTAATATTAGTAGTAAATTTTAGTATAAATTATAGAAAGATTTATGTGGAAAAGTTGGGGAATTTAAACTACCTATTTCAGAGATATCCTGGGGCAACGCGCCTTATTTTAACTTTAAGTGTGTAGTTATACTGATTTGTGTACATAACAGTGTACTATACTATCTAGTGTGTGACGTAAAAATGCTTGTTGTTTAGGACTATGATATAATAGATTTCGTTTGTTTGTATTATTAAATCTATAAATCAACTTAGGTTCTATTATGTAAAGACATAAATTAGTATGTTTTTAAAATTATCCTTTAAACATCATAGGCATTATTATAATATGTTCACTATACCTATATCATCAAAACAATACATTCTTATGGAGTTATATTAACAAAATATACTTTATTATTAAATTGAAATTTTTAAATTGTTCAATATTTTAATTTATAACATTTTAGTATACATTTAACGTTTTACGTTTTTTCGTATTAAAAAAAAATCGTGGCAATATAATTTTCTAAAAATACAAATTGATATGATATTTTAATATTTATATCAGATAATATTTAAGTGTAGATTTTTTTGAAATATCCAAATTAGTTAATTGTATAATTTTAAAATTTACTAGGTATATAGTAAACTTTTTTAAAATTGAATATGCCTCTACTTTATAACCTTGCTACGAAAACGTTTTGATTAGATTGTAGTCACTTAAGTTTTCTCTGTACAACTAATATGTATTGTAAATACATATTAATTTTATGTTTTCACCACCAAGACAATGTCTCGTATTTATTTTTTTATAATAAAATAAATCGTTTACTTTTTTCAGTGGCATAGTTCTATTATATATACTATAATATTATTTAGTATAATACAATTTAATTGTGTATGGACATATGGGTATATGTATTTATTTTACATACAACGTTACTTGTTTAATGACAATATTTAATTACATTAACAATATTCTTGTTTGTAGTTTATAAGTGGTCGTCATATGTTACTAATGAACCTTTTTATATATTATTTCCTCAAAGAAAATTTCGTTAGAATAATTGTATTTCAAATAAACTATAAGGTGTAGCTATACAATTATTCAATTTAAATCAGTTATTATACATCAATATTATTGTATTCCATTCGATTTAAATGCATCTGTAACTTTGTCAATGCAACGTATTTAAGTACTTATTTCAAAAGTAATTAAAGATTTCCAGTCTCTTAATCATTATTAAAGTAGAAACTATTATAATATTTACTAACACTATTGAATGCCGTAAGCCCGTAAAAATATGAAAACAAAAAAGACGTATTATCACTTAACAAATTTGATTGGCACTGGGACGTGAACCAAACTCCATTGCAACCTTAATGTTTTAAGTTTAAAGTTTTTTAAAAAGTTCAATATTTATAATTGAATACATTTTATTTTTATTTTATTTTTAATAAAACAATTTGTAGACGATGTGATAATAACTGCAGTAAAGTGATATCGTGTTAAACACGCTGCCGCAATCACAAAATTTTGAGATTCCAGTGCAAAACTATCTCAGAGGCTTCTGTAAAGCAACGAGGTGGCTCACGGCTACTGTTGCAACGAGAACTCGTGCTGTTCGCCAGGTAGATGATGTGGTATGAATATTGAACAAACCGTGTGGTTGTCGACACACGAGTCCCGTGACCGGGCCGACTTTGTGACCATACCATAATATCGTCATGACTACGATATATTTTTATCGTATAAAAAATGCAATATGACGCGAAAGGGCTCGTGCGCGGTATGGCCCGCAAGTCGTCAGTCATAACTTTTACAGTGACAAAAATGTGCGTTACGGATGACACAATATGATAATAGTAATGTGTACAAATACGCGAAGTTTGAGCTCTCGTTTGTGGTGATGTATTCGTCGCGAGACGCGTTCTGTTTGCAAGACAGACAGTTGCAACGGCGCTCGACCGGTCGCGAACTACAATAATATAGGACGCAGTGGTGTTCACAATCATTGATAGTTTGTAGTGAAATTAATTAACAACAAAACTTAAAAGTCTCCTAAATAAAAAACGAATTTTGGTTTTGTAGAAACATATTATCTAGGCAGGATCGAGAGTGGCCAGATCGCTGCGGCTGCGGGCACATATTTTATTTACGTCCAAATTGAACACGGTGCGAGCATCGATTTCCTTTATGATGTCTCCACATAGATCGCGTTCGCATTTGCGCGGTTTTGAATTTGCTCACGTCACCGTCCACATAATATAAGTTCATCGTGAACAATTTAAAATAAGCATGTGTGTTCAGCCAGAATGTGCTCAGGTATAAACGACGTGCCTTTCGAAAACCGCGGTCGCGACTGACGGTTATTATTATTATCATTATCCCCGTGTTCATCACTAACATTATAATATTATCGTCTGTAGACGTTATTGTTGAAGCATGCTAAACATCACATACGTGTATTATAATAATGTGTATATATTGTGCATTATAATATTATAATAGCATTATAATTGCATTATTTGTTTGCACTTAAACGTATTATTATTTATTATTATTATAATACGGTCCGCGAATCGTTAGCATATTAATACGCGTAGTTGTCGTGCACTTGTGACACTAGCCGTATATAGTTTATTTACACATTTGTATATTATATTATACACACAATAATGATTACCAACAATCGACATTTTATTATTGTACCGATTAGGGTGTGAAATATTCACATTGTTGATAATACAATTATAGTCTCCCAATAATATTAGTCGATAACTTCTATAAAAATTTATTTTCATAAATCGTTTTCTAATATTTTGTAACAGACTAACCGAACATTTTTTTTGTGGGGAATTCAGGATAAATTATATTATTTTGATGCATTTAAATTGAGAAAAATTAACGGGGAAGTCGTTATTATAGAGAAGAATTTTGGGATACTAATTATTATTAACTAATTATAATGTTCACACTATAAAAGGCTACAAAAAAAAAAAAATAAATTCAAATCTTCAAATTGTATGAATAAGAATTTTTACATATTTTACTTTTCGGTTTCTATTTTCCCTAGAAATTGGATCTTTTATATCACTATAGCATTTTCAAATATAAAATATATGAGACCAAAAACAGTATAATGACCATACGATTGTCGTAAATTTTTTTTCTAAAGAACCTCTTAATTAACACCTTTTAATACAAAATTTACACCGTGTATTTTAATTTTTTTTTTGGTATATCTTTTAGTGTTCATGTAAATTTTTCCGCATAATTCTATTTTAATTTATGTACTTCTGAAATAATGTTTAAATTAGATTATGTCATAAGATATGGAAAAATATTTTAACTAAATACTTAACATTAAAATGGTTTTTACAACAATAATTAGTATAATATTAAATTTAATATATATGAATATTAATTAGCTTAGATTAATAGCGGTATAATTTCATAATTATATGATTATTTGTTTTTAGTGTTACTT
Source organism: Rhopalosiphum padi (assembly GCF_020882245.1). Classification (NCBI taxonomy): domain Eukaryota; kingdom Metazoa; phylum Arthropoda; class Insecta; order Hemiptera; family Aphididae; genus Rhopalosiphum; species Rhopalosiphum padi. Next base: position 38,135,266 of record NC_083598.1, read on the forward strand.
TTATTTCATGATCGCAATTCATAGATATACCTACACAAAAATGTCTATTTCTTGCTATAAGTCAATCTGCCAATCAATGGCAGAAAAATATTATGGTTCCTTCAGATTAAAACATAAATTATTTTAACTGCAATCAAACTGTTGAAATCAAGGCAATTATTCAAGACATTTTGGACACATTGTAGCTGCTGTATCGTCTATAGTAAATAACGTAATATCTTCAATCATTTTGTTTGATTTATGAAATGGAGAGCTAACAAATAAATAATATTTCTGTAGATCTCTTTACATGGTTTGTTACTAATTATTTTTAATACAAATTTAGCAGTTTTATTTATTACGTTGGATAAAAATTGATGATAGTACTTACTTTTAACCGCAGCAACAACTAATATAGATAATAACAAGTCTGTAAAACATATATTACTTAATAAAACTTTATCATGACTTAGTACGAATAAATGTTTATTATTGAAGCTATGACCATTTTTTAGAAACACTAAATCATATATAGGTCCTCTTTCATTAAATTTAACATTCTTAAATCCTAGATGCTCTTCAAAGAAATGGTTTTAACGAATGAGACTCTGATTTCAATCTTTGATTTTCCAGTTTTCAACTGCAATTTCTTTTTCACATAGTTTGATTATATTATTATTCCATAGAAAACTTATTTTAGTCTGTGCACATTCCTCTTCGCTACGTGTGTCTATGGTAACACATTAAACTACATTGATTTGAATTACATCATTAAATAGTTTTTATTGAAGTTGCATCACAATAAATAAATATTAACATATTTTTAAAAATAAAATGAGTAAACTAAAATGATCACCTTTATAATAATTAATTAATTTTTCAACAAAATTATCAACTCTGATTGTCACTATGACGTTATTGCATACTATGTGTTTTAGATTATTAAGATTAATTTCAATTCTAATGCTTGATGTGGATTTTTCCCTATAACCAAATACTCCGACCGTGATACTAAACCAACAACGGAAAAGTTTCATAGAGTATATCACTAAAGGAATTATTTCATGATTGTATTATATGCATTGTCAAATATTGTCCTTCGATAACAATAATTTTAGTCTCTCATTTGGTTAAAATAGACTTTGTCCAGTCTTTAAATTAACTCAATAAATCAAAATGATTTACAATATCATCAGTCTTTAGTCAACCTTATTCAAAATTATTTTTAATTAATTGGTTAAAATATCTAAGGTGACATTACTACTGATTAAATACTGGAGATATTTTTGGCTTTTAGTAAATGGTATTTAAATAATTAAATCCCTTTTTTTTAATTTGTTTTAATTTTTCCATCATACTTACTTGAAGCTATTACAAAAATTGCATCTCAATGAGGTACCAGGCTAATGAACCTAAAGTTCCTTAGGTTTCTTCAGTTGTGTAGCTATGGTGGGGGGGAGTGAGTCATGCTCCCATCGGCTGTATCAACTTAATATAAAAATCAACTGTTATTATTAATTGTTGATTATCTTTTTTTAGTATTTTAGGCCCCCCCCATTTTAAAATCTTGTCTACGCCACTGGGTTTCTTAATATTAAAATCTCTAATTTATGATCAAATTGATATTTAATATGATTACATTTTTTTACCTTATTGGTGTATTGTCATACAAGGCATAGATATTTTTAAAATATACTCATGATAAACAAAACAATTAAATTATTCTAATGATATAATAAATTGTAATGTGTACCATGTAATTTCATTCTCTTTTTATATTCAACAATAGACTAATATTTATTTTGAAAATGCATGTAATTCAGTAATTGTTTAGTCAGTTAAGTGCTTGCGGAAATACTAAAATAATATACCTAACTAGATCTGTAAATAGTGTTTTATGTTGTTATTTTTTTCGTCTGTGGCATATTTTTTTTAAAACGTGCTTGCTATGCTATACTGTCCTCGCTAATCGAATATTTTAAAACACAATATATGGGTTTGACATTTGTGGACGCATAACACATAATATTACTGTTTAAATATTTAAAGAAAATGGTCATTATTATGTGTACATAATAATTATAATGAATAGATAAAAACTAGCTTACATTATATGATACAGTATTTCGATGAAAATTACATTTTAACGCTGAAAAATAAATTAAGTATGAAGGATTATCATAGTCTACTGTTTTGAGTGAGCATTTAGTTGATATTTATAAGCTTAATTACGTAGTATACGTAATAACGGTCTTCTTAGTTGTTTGTATAAATGCAATATTGTTATTAGCTATTCAGTGTATCTTTTGGAATACTCTCAAGTAAACGAATTGTGCAATTGTTACTAAATTATTATATTATACTCCTAACCATTATTAAGCTATGAATTTTAATTTAAGTAAATCATGGAAGTAAAAAAATGTATTCTTAGAATATGGAAATAATTTATTCTGAAAATATTATTTGCAAAATCACAGCTAATTATGTTTTTAAATATAATTATTAATAACTATACCATTGGTATTGGTAGTCTATATTGTCTAAATTATGGCTAAACTTAGAACAAGAATGCTAACAATTTATTTTCAGGTTTTTCCAGAGGCGTTCTCAGAATTTTGTATTGTGGGGGGGGGGGGGACATGAAAATATATTAAAAATATTTTATATCTAATTATTATTACAAAGTAAAGGCCATGGGGGATCCATACCTCCCCCCCCCCCGTGAAGTTTTTGATGAGTTTTTCGCATTCTTTAAAATATATTATAATGTATAGAATATAGCTACTAGGTAACAGCTAGTATAAGTATATGCAGATTAATGACTTACAAAAGACTATGGATTGTGTTTATTTGTAACCAAGTTGCCAATGGTGAAATGTTACTGTATATTTAAAAGGAAATAGATATTAGGTACTATAAACTATATTATAATATAATATATGTAAAAAGTCCCATTCGTAGTATTTTAATCCATTGTATTTATTTTAAACACTAACCGCTATTAAAGTTAATAATATTGTGTAATTGTATTTTTCATTGGTGGAAATTATAACCGTAACGTCCGTGACCAATGTAATATTATAATTAATCTAAAGCTTACAAATTTCATTTGCAGTATTTCGGATTTTACATTTTTGTAACTTGTATATTTATCGACTGAAACGAAAAACTGTTTTTCTATGTAATCGTCAATTGCATTTCTATACATTAATTTGATTCTCTCTTTAGTTAATAAAACTGCGGGCATTTGTTCATCCTTTGATACGAACATTTTTTAATATCCAGTTATAAAATAAAATTTAAGTTCAGATACCGTATTGAAATAAACTTTTCTTTGGTGAAATTATAATCAAAATATAGTCATTCAAACAAAATTTCAATAATACTATTAATTAAGAGTAATATTGTGTAAAAAATTGTATCGGCTATGGATGTTGAAAGTTGTAAGCAAGTTTAATTATCGAATTGCGGTTTAAAAACTTTTATATAATTCTAAATATATCGTATTATATTATGTCTAATCAACATTAAATGTATTAAAGTTTTGATTTAATAAATAATATATTAGATCTTGCATAACTTATAAAATATTAAATATAGAATACTGATATCTTTATTACAATGATAATCATTTCTCCGTTAAAATCGAGATAAAACAGGAGAAAAGTACGTAACCGCTTTGCTGTACAATATAGTTGTCGAGTAAACGTTATAATTGAGTGTCACTGGCTACTGTAATGGATGTGTTAAATTTGAAACAATGATAAATTATTACATATGAAAAAACGATTTTGGACGAAGAAGGTATTATCCTATATTTTATGATGTATTTTTAATGTTCTCAAAGTAATTTATTTTACTATTGGTAATACGGTAAGTTGAGTTAATGTTTGTTGAAAACATTGCATCTATTTGGATCGTACGATATGATGATATCGATTACTTTTCTTACTATAAACCTTTTATTTAGATACCATTTGAGAAATAAATACAAAATAGTAATCATATGTTTTTTTTTTTAAATTCGAAAAGCAATCTCTATTGTTATTCATAGAAGATAGAACAATAGATTATAGATAAACTCTATCAAAGGATTGTTCAACATCTATTTATACACGATTTACCATTGCAGTTGATGACTTATTTATATTGTTGCTGAAAGAAATGAGTATGTTGATTTTTTTTTTTTTGTCTATAATTGGTACCTATGATTGGTAGAATTTGTATAAGAAAGAGTTTCTTGAATGGGTTGCTTTAGGTCAGGAATAAGTAATTTTGATAGTTTTTATAATGAAAGGAAATATAAGTACTAAAATGAATATTATTGTAATTCATACACTTTTAAGCCTTTGTTATTAAAATTAAAAATGTATGAATTCTAATTACAAAATATTTTAAGAAATTTCATAAAATCAACGAAACTTATAAAATTTGAATTTCAAACGCTTAAAGAAAAATAAGCGTATATACATTTGATATTTTTAAATTGGTATAAATTTGGTACGAGGAATATTGTTTTAAATTGTTAAATATTTTAACAAGCATAACATTTTTATAACCTTAATACATATATAGAACAAAAGTAATACATTTTTTCAACAATAAGTCAACTATTTCAAAAATAAAAACACACACACACATATCATTGGTTTATAGCCAATAAATCGATCGCTCTGCTTAAAATCTATAAAAATGACTCATATTCGTATTAAGTTGTTTCTTGTATTGTTCTTTAATTAAACAAACTCATAATATTGTGTGGTTCATAGTTAAAATTATAATATTGTTTTGTTAGCATTACGGTATTTATTTTTATTGTATCATCTGTTATATATATTCTGTATTACCACGGAGTTAACAAAATATATAATAATGATCCTTCGGTTACCTAATATTTTTAAATTTGTGTGCCGAATGGGTCTTGTTAGTTAGCTCCAAATATATTGCTACCAGGTTATCATCAAATAAAAACATAATATTATACTAATATTGTAATTCAATATACGTAAAATTAAACTCGATAATATAACAAAGTGTTTTGTTAGTTGTTATATTATTATTATCAACATCAAATTCCTCATATATTGCCTATGTTCGAAATTAATCTGTCACTAATATACCATACCAAAGATAGAAAACATTTTAACAATTACTATATTATATCTACCACTTAACACTATAATGAATAAACCGTATTTAAATGTCACGTTGGTGGTGTGAATATATTTTACATCTTTTCAAATTCAAAAATCAATTTGTTGTAGTCTAATCAGTTAAATACAAATAATCACTTAATATAATCATAGTAAATAATTATTGTTTATTTAAATGTAACGCGAGTAACATATTTGTGAGTAAATTTATACATACCTATACGTATTCACAGCTGAAAATAATTTAATTCATTTCGCATTACAAGGTAAACAGCAGACATTTTCTCTTGACCAAGGACTAGTTAATCAATAACTCTTTTTATGCAGTATTTATCTTATGATAAAAATTTTTTTTAAATATTGATTCAACATGCTACTTGAATTTTTAAGATCTAAAAAATGACAACATATTATAACACGTGTTAAAAAATTGTTTTGGTACCTATGTAATTTTCATTTAAATAAATATGTAGATGAATATAAAATATTTCATATAATGTAGGTATCACGATTTAATACACGTTAAATCATAATAATATTAAGCCATACAAAATGGCATTGGAATGCAAATATAGGCAATCATAATAATTTTCAAAATTTAGTCCAAGACTTTAAAACGTATTTAAAAGCTTTATATGCTTCAAACAATGTTTGTTATTTTGTAATATTTAGCTTAAATATAAATGTGCCACGGAAAGTGTATAAAATATGATATTTATACCGCTTAATGTATTTTTAACTGTTCTTAATACTTAATAAATTAATAAATGTAATTGCAAGTTTTTTGTAATTTTACGTAATATAATATAGCTAATAAATAAAAATGAAACACACATTATGTACAAATGAAACACTTTAGTAATTGTTGTTTGTTTGTAATAAAATGGACCAAACAAATAAAAATAAAATAAATATAAAACATAACAATGCCTAACTACCTAGTGATTTTTAATTTATATTATTGAAATATATTTTTAATCAACAGATTCTGAACATTTTTCATTAAAAGCTATTTGAGACATTGGTGTGTGTTTTAACTTAAAAAAAAAACACACTTTACAATAAAATATTATGTTAAAATAATTATAATAATATTTTCTTCAAAATTAAAGTGATTTATACGTCATTACTAATATTTATGACCGTTATAATTATTCATAATAGTGGTCCATCATAAATGCTTAGACGTAATCATTTTTGGTGAATTCAAGTTACAAAATATTTTTATCAATTTTTATTATCTCCTGTTCGTTATAATTACCGTGAAATATAATATATTATATTCATCAATATTATTTCAACATGAATAAAATATATCATTTTTCTAAAATATAATTCAATATAATAAGTTTAGTATTATTTATCATTAACCTAATAATATTAATAATAAATAAGTACCTACAATCTAATATCTAAAATATTTAATTAAAAATGTATAGTAAATTATTATTCTCGGTCGTTGCTACTATGCAAGTTGTGCCTTGCTAAAAGATATTCTCAGAGTAAAATATTCAACATTTTTTTCTTATTTAAAATCTATTTGTGATTGAAAAATAGTATTGTTATTAAAGACAATTTTTCGTTAAGACTGTAAGGGTAGAATAGATAGTTAAAATAATATAAATAAAAGGATTTTAATCCACTATATTTAAAACATCACTGTTATTACCCGGTTTTAAACTTCACCACAACCTACATTTTTATATTTGTTTGTCGTTTCGCAACAGTTTATATCAAATCATATTTCCAATATGTATTATTTAATTTTCACATTTGAAAAATATACATAATTGGATTATTTTAAATTATTAATTGTGAATTTATATAATATAGGTACAATACACACTATAAAATAAAACATCATCGTTCCGCTTATTTTATAGTAATGGTTTTACAACTGTCATAAATTATATTGAACACAGTACAAAATATAATTTATTCTTGTCCTTTTAATTCTGTTGACGGTCCATTTACACATTAAATTATATACTTATTCAGAATTTATGTGTCATAAACAATAATAAACGGCCTCTCAAACACAGGACACTGGCATTTGCCAATTGAGTATAAAAAAACAAATATTAAATCAAAAATGTATTTAATAACTAACGATAATGTATCTTAATAAAATCACTAGCTATTTTATTGTTCTATTGGGTATTTTGATTAGAATTAATTTTTCTGAACCTCGGGAACGATTTAGTTTAATTGTTTACGCATAATAGACATTGTCGTTTTTTCATTACTGTTTGGTTATGAATAAGTATGATATGTGGTATATTTCGTATGTTCACGGGGTAAACTTACAATTCATCATTACTAAGAAATAAAAATATAATTTTTTAAAGTAAGTGTAAATATATTAGTAATTTGTGAAACCAAAGCCAATTTATATCAATATAATAAGTCATGATTTATTGAAATTTGAAAGCATATTTTTGCCAAATTTACCTTTTTATACACTTTATATATAATTGTAATTGTATAATTGTAATAATTGTTTGATAATATTATCAATTATTATGTAAAAGTATTACGTATAAATATATAATACATACTTCGAAATAATGACTGAATTACTAAATTAATTTATACAAAACTAATTGATATATCAGGAAATTAAATTTTACAAGTTAAAATATTATATAATTTATTTTTATATATTTTATAGATTAGTTATAATATACATTTTTTTTCAAATAATAGTCAATAACAAATATATTTATATTTTTTAAATAAATTTCAATAATTTAAATTTATTTAAAAATTTACTATATTAACTATGATCATAATATAATTGATAATATTATGATTTTTAGATTTTCCTTATTTTATTAAGGGTATTACATATTTTTTTTAATGTTTGCAATACAGTACCATATCCCATAATATGGTCGTTTTGTACAACCCCTCAAAAATAACAAAAAACAAAAAAAATGTGTTATTTAATTTATAATTTTGAAGTGCAAAAATGTTTAAAAAAAAAGACTATTTATTTTTAAAATTGTTAAAATAAATATTTCACAAAATATTAAATTATAAAACAAATATTACTATAAAATATATACGCAGGTATATTAACCGAAAGGGTTTTCTACAAAAACGTATTTTTTTTTAATTTTATTCCTAGATAAGCTGTTCCCAATGTGGATTATTTTTGTTGTTTAGCGCAGATGGGTAATTCCTACTTAGAATACTTAGAATGGATGTTTATGTATATGGTCACGTAGAAATTTCAAAATTTGTTTTCAAAGTAGCGGTAGCCTATTGTTATCCACGCTTTAATCTTTTTTATAATTTGTCAAAATAATACTTAATAAGATAATAATATTATAATAACAATAACACAGAAAGGGTTATTTCGTATGGCATCGAAGATTAGTCATGTAAATATGGAATTTAAAATAAAAATAACATTTTAATAATATTTACAGTAAATGCTATAATAATAATTAAAATGTATTTTAAACATTTTAAATACATTTTAAATAGCTTAAAATACTACATGTGAAAAAAAAACACACAATATTATAGATTTTTAAAAAGAATGATAAACTCTAGAAAACATAACTGTATAAATTTGGGTTCGACGTGATTATATTGTTTATAGTTTAGCTTAAGTCCTATTTAAATTTAAAATAAAAAAAAATAAAACTTGGTTGATCTTTTTTTTTTCAATCAGAATTTTGAACGGAAATTGTAAGAACTTTTTTTTCGGTGATAGAAAAATGGGCTATTGCTATAATAGGTCTAAAAATTGTTCTACTATTAATAATTAAGTTCGATCTATTTCACTGAATATTATAATATAAAATATTAATGTAAAGTTGATCTTTAGGTTTTGTTTCTCACGAAATTGCGTACGAATGCAATTTATGTATTCGTACGACATTATATGGCTTACGACTAATAATTTTAATAGCTGTTGTGATTGCAGTAAAATATGTTTCAGTACGATAATCCCGTGTTCCCTACGTAATTAATTATTATTAGTATTGCTTTGGCGCGATGACCATGCATAATATGATAACATTTGAGTCTGCACTAGTCGTCGTCGCAAATAAAGGTCAGACATATATTGGCATTGGCAGCACGTCAACAGAATTCAAGTAAAATGTTAATATCCAATTATTATTACAATAATATGTAATAGGTATATACCTGCTTTATTATACATAGAATTATTTACAGTACGGGTATATTTAAATTGGAGATACATTGCTTATATTAGTACTACACCACTTATGTTTTATCCTAAGAATTAATGACTATGATTATTATACATTATTTACTACGCAATTTTTAACTATGTAAGAACCAAGTTTCAGTTGAAAAAAAAAACACAAATATGTAATGTTTAACAGTGCAGTAGTTGAATTAGGAATCAAAATTTCCGAAAAAAAAATATTTTTTTTCAGTTTTTTTCGGAAAAATGGGTCTTGTTTTAAATTTCCGGAAAAAATGGAAAAATGGATTAAAATGTTTTTTGCTTAAAAATTTAAAAAGTAAAATGGTAAAGGAAACAATTCGGTAACTAATGGCAGTTGATAATCATAATACATAAATTGAAACGTTGATTGTAGAAACGTCATAAGTCAATTATTTAAAACTTTTAGATAATTTATAAAAACTATATAATTTAAATAATTTAAAAAAAAAAAATAATTAGTTTAAAAATGAATACTTGTTAAAACATATCATATACTAATTATAACTACATCATTTTTGTTTAAAAAAAATGAATTTGTGCTTATTATTATTTATTAACTTTCAAAGTTTTATGACTCGTGACATTTTTCCAATCAATGAAAATATGATTAACAAAAAATTGTTTGAACACATATAAAATAACTTTATTAGGGATAAAGGTTCATTATTATTACATTATAATATAATAAGTGTATAACATTATAATCATCTATTAAATTATTACATTTTAATAGTATAACATCATTAAATTAAAAAACAATATTTCCTTTATAATATTGTCTATTGGTAACTCAAATATTCAATACGGTTTAGAAAATAAATGATGTTTAATAAAGCTATTAATATTATGATTTCATTCTATATTTTTTAATTATTAATTGCATAATGAAATTACTTAAAATGTATTTGAAGTATCACTATGCATCAAACAACTAAATTATTGGTAAATTGAAATATATCTATAAAATAATCGACCTAAATTCAGATTTTATTACATTATTTTCGAAATTCGATAGTTTAATATTGCTAATAATATACATTGGGTATTTAGACAAATAGGTAGGGAAGTATGTTTTAAAAATAAAATCAGTTATGAGTCTATGGATCAGAAGATATTGTTGAGTAATTGAGTGTAAAAACGACCCAAGTCAGACGTTTTCATTCTCAAACAGATATTTTGGTTGTAATTTTATAGATAAAAAAAGTATACTTAACTAAAGGTGTTTTTACACTCAACGTATAGAAACTCATGATTAGTATACATTTTTACTAATATCTCAATTTCATAAAATATGTAACTCGTGTCGTTTTTGCAACCATCGATTCAACTATTATATATACTATCGTTCTTAAAGTCAGTTAAGTGAATGAATCTTAGGGACACTTACTTTAATTTTAAATAATTATAATTAATAAAAATAATAATATTATCGTCTTTTATCGTTTCCAAATATGATATTTTGTTATATATTTTTGGATTTTCCTAATATTGTCAATTGTACACTATCTACTCGTATATTTAACTACAACTTACAAGTATTAATTATGTAAATATAACAGTTATAACATTTAAAAATAGGGGTGATTTATTTTCTGAGAAATACACTTTTTCACAGTCCTCAACACAACCTTTGATAAGTAGCGTTATTTTTACTTTTTATAACAAATATTGAAATATCTGTATTAATTTATTTAATTGTTAGTACTTAAATTGTTAAAACAATGGTACGAATGCGGTATTGACAAATGACAATGACAGGTTTCTTTTTTTTTTTTTTTTATATATATATACTTCAATTATTTTAAGCGAAAATACATTTTTTAATTTTCCGAAAACTTCTGTTTTTTTCTGAAATATATTATTTTAATGTTATTTAATTTTGCATATTTTCCTAAGCTCTGGGAAAAAACCTCCCGTTTTATCCGATATTTTCCCGAATTTTTCCGGCATTTTGATCCCTAGTTGAAACTGTATACTACACTGAAGGATTTGTACTTCGTACTGTGTAAATAATATTCATTGTTGCAGACAATTTAACTTAATAACGTCGTATCCATTACACTTTACTTGTTTATTATTTGGTATTATACTTGGAAAAATGTTTTGAAAAAGGAAGTTCCTGTTTCTTACAATTTTTTTAATTTGATGTCCCATTATGGGTGAACATATTTCCCTGTTATTACAGTATAGTATTAAAACTAAACCATATTGTTTGTATTTATTAAGTTTCATGAATCCACTTTAATGCGGGGTCATTAGCGTTTTATAATATTTTTAATTATTTAACATAATTTTTTTTTTATTAAATAATATTTCATTTACAATAATACTAACATTAACCCGTGTTCATTCAAATAAAACGATTTAAGATGTTAATGTTATACAAACGTATATTAATATTTTATGGCAAACCTTAACGTTTATCTCGCAACGAAGACAAAAATCAAATACCTTATGCCATCACCATAAGTATGTGGCCAGTATAAGTCAAAAATATATTTTTACTGTAATGAAATTTTTTTATAACCAGTTTTACTACAACCCTATTATAAATCATGATTAATGTAAATACCTAATAAATTAAGAAAACTATTAAATGTTGTCACAATGTACAGGATAATAATGACATGAAATAATAGGTAACAACTAATAAATTTAATCTTATCAAATATTGTACCTATAATACTTTACCATTTTAAAATTACCATGACGTAAAAATCAATTAGATTTCCTAAGTATACTTGAAACATTTAAAATTAAAGTTTTTAGATGAACATTTTACATAAGTATTAATTTGGATGGTCAGTAAAATAAATGTGATTTGATAATTTGATATAAATTGATTTCATATTGTTAAGATTTTAAATTTAAATAATGTTTAGCTTATATTTTTATTTTAATTAAAATAAAATAAAATAAAATAAAGATATATTAAGTGATTTAATTATTATTTATTTGAATTAAATATTTGAATACTTCACTGGAAAATTAAATATTATTAATATTTAATAAATTATCACAATATAATTATAACATAATACTACAAAGTACAAATAAGTTATAGATTTATTTCTTATTAATATGTTTTAATTTTAAGATAATTTAGCTTCAATAAGCATGTCTATTATTTAAAAATACTTTGAATAAAACTTCATAAAATTAATATTATAATAAAAATAGAGTGGTCATTAAATTCTTCATAATGAATATTTTATATTCAAAATAAAAACAAATTAAATTATCTACATATTATTATATAATATAATAATATATTAATCAATAATAAAATATAATTTTAATAGGAAATGTCCAAAGTGAAATAAAAATAAATTTAAATATCTGATGAAAAAAAAAATATTAGTTCAAGAAAAATAAAATTGTAATTCTCAAAAGAATTATGATTGTCCTTTTAATGGTATTTTTTTTTTGTCCATTTACGTTTCAGTTTTAGAGACTTTTAGTTGTGTTATTATGCTTATTTTTATTTCATGACTTTAAGTTACATTCAGTAAGTTTAGATTATATCTGGTGAAAATAATGCATATTGCATTAATATACGTTTTTAGATTACACCAATTTTGGATCTTACGATGTTCATAAGATATAACTTCTTATTCACTAGTAGTATTCACTAACCTCCTTAATTAAATTGCCTTGTTTTGAAGGTAATAAATGTTAATTTTTATAACAGTAATTTATTATGTGACACATTTGTTTATACTAATAGAAAGTATTTATAAAATTAATATAATCATGTATCATAAAACCATAATATTCTGTACAAAATGTGTAATTGTTAAACTTACTTGAATGCATGTTAAGTTGTCTGAACAGTTTTGAAAATTGATTGAACATTTTAATATTTTCTACAATCAAGTGTATAATGTTATAGACTATACTGACAATAGTAGTATATAGTGTTATATAAAAATATAATAGTCATATTAAATTTCACTATGTCATAACAATATAACATTACATTTTTACTTATGATGTTCCATAATAATATTATACAGATACATTTTAGTGTTTGTAGTGAGAGATAAATGTATTGATTCTACAACGATGTGTGTGGTTTATATCAATTTTTTTTTTTGTATAGGCATTTTTCTAGTAACAAAAACTCTTCAATTATCAACTCAAATAGAGGTAACTATAGAAAATTAGTACTTTTGGAAAGTCAAAAAAGTAAAAATGTTTATAATTTTTTTTTTTTTTTTAAATAATTGGGAAGAACCAAAAGCAGTGGGTAAGATAAGAATATGGAAAACGATTCTGAAAACTTATCTTCTATTACCAAATATATTTTATGATATATTTTTATTGTCATTAAAATAATAAACGTTAAAAATTTGAAGTTTCCATACCTAAATAATATTTCTTAACTATGACAATATAACTAAAATTACTATTTTTTGTTTAAATGTTAAATTTTGTCCAAATTTTAACTTAAATGTTTATGAAAAACATTTTTTTTTTTATATTTTTAGATCTTTTGTTTTATTATGGTTAATGATTTACTTATAAGAAATGCTGGAATAATTTGGAAGTTTTAGCTATAAAATTGAATATTATATACATTTTTAACTATAAAATAATGTACACATTTTTATAACTGATCAATTTTGTCAACATTTGAACTTCAAATGCCCAAAAAAGCTGTGATTTTTTATCTTTATTATTATTATTATTTAATTTTTTTTTTTTTTTTATAGAAACTTATGAGAAATAATGTAATAAATTATCAATTGACCAAGTAAATTTTTTTTATTAACAGATATTAAAAAAAAAATCGAAAATTTCTCATAAACGTAAATAGCTTAAAAAGTGTTAAAATATTTCAAAAATTGTATAATATATAGTAGATCAGGTCTATACTGGATACTTTTAGAATTAGAATGCTTTTAAATTATCACAAAACATCATTGGTTTTGGGGGGATGAGCTATATTTGCGCCTATATACCATTAAAGCATTAGACCTATAACGCCCTAATAAGTTACCAAAAAGTTAAACCGTCTTCGCTTAGAATCGTTTTTCATCGTATAGCTACAATGATTTATAATCGAATTCAAATGTAACACATTCATTATTACAGCTCATAATAGTATACTCGATGAGTAATACTAGATAGTAGATATACTCAACACCTACAACTGCTTACATCAGAGTGGTTACTTACTGACGGATTTTAATTTTTGATTTATGTTGGTAAAATTTTCAGAAGTTAAGAGCCTTGAAAACGTAATTCAAGGTTTCATATAAATGTATTCATCTCATATAAATTAGAAAACATAGAAAATATATAGTATAATTTTTACATTTTTACAAAATTCATCAAAATCATAGAAATTTGCAAATAGTTTTATATTTGATAAATCATAATATTTTTAACATTATAATAGACAAGACTTGACAATTTAATATTTAATACAAGTTTATTTGTTAATTAAACTTAATACATTCTAAAAATATAAAAATACACGAACACCATTTTTGTATTTCATTAAAAGTTTAATTTTGATAAAATTTAATACCATAGCTGAAAAATCGTCTTACAAATAATAATAGTGTTCATCACAAACAGTTAATAATTGAAAAATATTAAGAAACGTGTTTGTATTAATAATATTATATGCGATTATAGACATTATACAAGTGCAATAAACGCCTGCAGGGGCTCCTATATGCAGATACTATTTAACGTATAATATATTATAATATTATATTATTATCATATAGAGGCTTTTTCTAAATATTATAATACATAAAGCTTATTACTCATTATTTGGGTTGGGCGGTAAAATTCACATTAAGAAGTTTCTATATCGTTAAGAAAAATAAGTTCGTTTAAAAAATTGTCTTGTCTAGCTAAAATTCAAAATTTATACAAATGTGAAAAATAGAAAAATACATGTTGTTGAAATCACAAGTAGCTGTGAGGTGTATTTGAATTGGTTTGGTTATGTATAGGTACATAACCAAAATATATATTTTAATCAACATATGTTACTATTTTGTGCACGACACACGTCACACGGGCTGTCTTCGTGATACGCTTCTCTTTTCAATGGTAGACGTGACCGTAACTAGTTGTTGTACCCAACTCAGGTCCATTTTATTATGCATACAGCTTATTAACAGTAGACAAATTGCAAAACTGGTATATTATATAATACTATATTATACAGTGATGGCGTTGTGGGTGGTTGAGTGCAGTAGAATATAGTACTACTGCAGAATGCGAACATATCAGTTGGCTCTGTATTTTAAATTATTAATTTAAAAAATATATCTTACCCTACAGGACCGTGATGTACGAGTATGATGATAATCAGCTATAAGTCTAATTAGAAAATTTAAATCATCAGTAATTTATTATAGGTCGTTACCATGAAATAATGTATTTTATAAATACAAACGTAATAGGTAAATATTGTACTCTCGTATTGCATTTGAATTTAACTAAAATATAACCAACTTTTACAAAAAAATAAAATTAGCTGTTTTCAGCTGTTTGATTAAATTGCGTATAAATTGTATGAGTTTTTAATGAAGGCGAATTAAAAAAAATATATGTATTTTTGGGGAAAATAATATAACATTATGCATATTTGTATTAGGTAGTAGGTTAATTCAATTTTGTTGAATCAAACGCCAGCCTATATACTTAAATTATTTTAACTTTTGGGTCAAATACACAATTTTGGTAAATGTTTGATTAGCTTTATTTTTAAATAAAAAATGTCTATTATTAAGACTTAAAAACTAAGTACTAATAAGTTATATAATTTCAATATCATTATGTTATTATCTAATTACAAATATAATAATGTTTAAAAATATTTTTTTTTTTTTAAATGATTGTGAAAAAGTTGAATTTGGCCCATAACATAGTCGATGTAAATCAAGTTTAGCAAAAGTAGTTCGAGGAAGTATTTTTAAATTTTATCTGTGTAGTTTTTCTAAGTACATAAAAAAACTGCATCGACAACTGTCGAAGAAATGCTGATAAAATATTATGGTGGGCGTTTTTTTTAAACATTTTCTATCTTTCGTATGCAATAGTATTCCATGATTTTAATTTTTAAATGTATCACAACTTACAATGTACTCACGATGTAACTATTTTTAACGTTTAGGTAATCGAACCACGATGAGTTCCCGACACTATAACGCCATATCTGTATCCTGTACAGATTTTTCATTATTTTTTAATACTTTTTTTCTTCGTGATACCATCACTAAGCATTAGCATTACGTTAATCAATTGTTTTATAATAATTCTAACGTAGTAAATATATATAATTAGAGTTAATAAAGGCAGTACTGAAAATCAATCATCAAATTCATCACTAAATGTAACATTATCAACAAACTCTAATTTAACCAGAATACATTGTAAATTATATTTTAATTTAATATTTGTAAATAGTTTCAAACCTTTATTCTAATTAAAAAAAAAGTGTTGTCTAATAACTTTAACTTTGGAGCCTGTAACTTTTTTAAATAATAATAATAATAAAATCGTTGTAAGTAATATTAGATAGCTCTGACCCAAATTTAATAGGACACTGTATTAATAAACGTGGAATTTAAGGTTGTGTATTTTTTTTTTTTCATTAAAAAGAATAAAATACCCAAAACTGTTATCGTTATATAATAGACACATGTCATATAAAGATCCCTGATAAGTTATGTTGGGTTGAGTTAATGGTTTAATAATTATACTAAAGCTATAATAATATAATCATATTAATATCCATACAAAATATTATCTAAATTTGTTGGTTGTTCCAGCCAAATCACTGTTATAAAAATATATTGATTTGTATAATAAATTGTACGCTTTAACAATTTTTTTTATTGCATATCAATATAATCGTCTGTCGATTGTTGTTACTTTTAAATGAAATCCTAAACGTTCGATGTGAAATTGTATATATTTTAATAATTTATTAAATGAATTAGTATATCATATTATTAGGTAATCAAATTTATTTTATTTTTTCGACAAGCAATGCTAATAATGTAATATGACGTAGAATACTATAATAAATGTATTTAATTACTAAGAAACAACAAAGGTAATAACTGTAGTTTACAGATTTTCGTCTTTACCTAACTATAATATTATGAGCTACAAATTGTAACATCCTTGAAATTGGACTGTACAAAGTACGTTGTTGAAGTGAATAAAGAGAAGAAGAATAAGACGAACGATAGATACAATAATAATAAGTGCGCTTTTAAATGTATAGCAATAGTTGAATAAAAAACTTATCATTTTTGATTTTTTAATCAAGAATATGATTATTTAGCGCTTATTATAACAAAACGATTGATAAAAAAATAATTGTTAATCATCCAAACATTAGTTTTTCATTTTCCGAACTTCCATCATCGAGTTACTATCTTATAGATACCTAAAACCTATAGGTAGTATATGTATACATTTTACAAAATTAATAAAAATAGTCTAACCACGTTTTATTGCCTGTATATTATAACTTATTTTAATTCCAATAAAATAACTTATTTTTAAAAATATTATACATAATATTATATACAATGCGTAATATAATATAATAAAAACGTTTGCATTATTGTAATACTACTTAGGTATTTTAAAATAATTTAGTATACCATCTAAAATGTTATTAACCATCGTTTGGAAATTTGTTCAAATGATTGTAACTAATTTGGATAAACAAACACAGAAATGACTGCTGAGCGCAACGCACGTGGCTTGTGCTGTAGGAATTTGGAATATTTTACAGATGTATCGTCATAAATTTAAATAATTCCAATCGTTACTCGATATAAGACGGTCATCTGTGATTTTCTGTAAATTTTTGTAAAACCTATTCCACCGATATGATCATATAGTATACGTTCACGGCGAAAAAAAGATGAAAATCTATAGGTTAAATAATTATTTATGTTTTTGTTTTTCTAATCCCACAAAATTAATTGCATATGTTTAAATCGAATATTATAACGTGAAAAAATAATTATTAATATTAATGAAATAAATCACACGTTGATCAGAACATACTCATTTGAATAAATGGCGTTCAAAATGTAATTTATTATCATGTTTGTATAATTGCTCGGGTACATGATAATTTATAGAAAGGTTTGTATATTCTGAAATAGACGTATACGGTATACGTGATTATAATAATATATCGTATCGAATGTAAAATAATAAATATCAGTTATGATTTCATATTTTGTATTATTTACTGAATTTTAAGATAATTTATGCAAAAAAATAGTTGTATGAAACGTCTAAAAATCAATTTAACCACCAACTAGTAATGGGCTTCCTTGAGCATAGTTCATGACGTGATATGTTTCAAAATGTCATGTCAATCAATGTGAACATTTGCGGCGGTATACTGTGTAAATCATTATTCCAGTAGAGTAACTCACGTTCCTCCCTCGTCTGTTTTCCACTTATATAGGTACTACAGTTAGCGTTAATTACACGGTTGCGGTGGTACATCGGCGTACATCATTTTAATCGTATACAAATAACTGGGTAACTGACCCTGAAACGACTTGTTAGATATTATATTCCATTCGATCCATTCGTTTTACATAACAATATTTTGTGTTCATTTGTATCGCATGAAAATTCTCATCATTTATGTTAGTACTGTTTGTAGCACATCAAATTACTGCCTAATATCGCGTGACATCAAATTGTTATTATTTTTCTTTAAAACTGTTTTAAACCATATAACAACTAATGTTATAAAATATAGCCACAAATCAAACACTTGTATTATACTTGTACTATTCAGTTACTATATTGCTATAATTATAATACTTTATTATATGAATATATTATAAAATATAATGATACAAATATACCTGGTATATATTAAACAACATACAAAAATATATACTTTTATATCGTTAATTTTATAATACTAATAATTCATATTTAGGTTATAAGGATTATATAATTTTACAGTATTTTCAATGCATAAAATGAGATAGATCTTATTCATTTTGGTTAAAATACAGAACAACAAAGGTAGTGTTATGATAAGTGGTCACTGGACAGTCATTATTCATATAGTCTTATAGTATGGTGTATATATATATATAAGGTACGTGTCACAATGTCACACAAATCATAAGTGCTGAATCTAAGTACTGTTTGTATACAGCTTAATAAAACAATTATTGCAATCTACAAAATAATGTTTAGTATAAGAAATACATGAAATTATACAATCAAAATAATATTCTACGTGTTAGAATGGATAATACATTTTTTTATTACATACACGTTAAGCATTTGTCTCGGCGAGTAAAAAAGTATCGTACGAGTAAAACTTTAAACCCTATTGTAATATTCGCAACGTACATGATAGTATTACACGAACAATAAGTACACAATACAAGAATAATAATATACTGAATCCGTGCGTTTACAATTTAAAGTGTTTAATAAAAAAATAATAGCTAATTTCTTAAGTTTTTAAAGGCTCGGGCGATACTCGTTGTTCAATTTATTTTAGATAAACGATTATTTTTTTTTTTTACCAACAAAATGGTAGAAATAACCACTTAATATTCCGAATACAATTTAAAACAATTTCAAAAGTATTGTTATCTTATAGAAAATCCACTGTATGTATTATTACAATCATTTTTTTCTTTTTTTTTTTTTCTAGAAATGATTAGAATCTTATACACATTTTCAATCAACAACTTAATTTTGTGTTAATATAATTTATAGTAAACGTTTATTATGGTTTTAATTAACTGTATTCTAATATTTTCTAATTACTATACGTAGAAAAATTACAAACTTTAAATAATTTTAGTTGACAAAGTTAGTTAATAAGGACGATAATAAAATATAAAGTACCTTCGATACGTTAAACTAATATTTTTGTTTATACTGTTTCTTTTTATCGAATAGGTAAAAATAATAAATAATTATTCACTATTTAGCAAAGACACTAGGTTTTAGAAATGTTATATACTTAGTATTTTGTATTATCATATAATTGATAGAGAAACAAAAAAAAAAAAAATCGAGTTTCAAAATATTTGTATTTTTTAATAATAGTTATGTGGTTATGTCTTTGGTATTTTGGTATACACATTTGTTAATGTGTGAATATTTAAATCTATAATAAGACGAGTTAGCGCATTATTTATATATTTATTTTTATTTTTGCATGGCATGGTAAATTTCTGTTCAGCGGAATTAATATTGTTGCTCGTGAGTCAGTGATAGAAAATAAATCATGTGTTAATATCATCCTAATAAAGAAAAAAAACATTTATGACAAATTATTAAATGGATACAAAATGTACATTAATAAAATAATACTTTAAGTTTATGTGTTTCTATAATTTTTATTATAGTAACTATAATTCTATTTATTCAAAATATTAAGATAATATCATGTTTGAAATATTTTTTTTATTTTTTTAGTATTCAAATACATATTTGAAATCCATTTTTTATGAACTCAATTAATTTTTTCAAAATAAATTTTAAAATTATTGTCCGCTAATTATAATTAAGGTCAAAATCATTGCAGAAACTTCACCGAACAATGTTCATACAATACTATGTATATAAATATATAACAATAATGTGGTTTAAGTTAAAACAGTATTATTGTCAGTTGTGTAATATGTAAAAATAATAGTTTTACACTTTTTAAATATTATAATACACGAAAGTAAAAGTGTTCGACACTGGAGATTGCTCGCCGATTATAGCTTTAGTTAGAAATATATTATAGTACTTATCATTACACCTAATAATCGTTATGTCGTCGCGTACAACTAACAAGTGAATTTACGCAAATACAGTAGGTATATATGCTTTGTTTATGAAACATGCATAATCCTTAGACTTTTACAGATTGGTTGAATATAACTTTGTCTAAATATAGTCTTTGTATTAGACTCATATAATTATAAGTTCTGTTTCAGTAAAGAGAATGGCAGAATGTTATTTTCTTGTCAACGGAAATATTTTCAAGAAAAGTTTGACCGATTGTTTGTCATTTTAATTTAAGATACCCACATACGAATATTGTTATTAATTTTATTATATATATACATATTTATATTATATAGTATTATGATGTACACATTTACAAATGTTTTGTTATTTCGATTTCAACAGTCAACGAATGGATTGGCTGATAATATTGTTTTGAGAAATAATAGATATGATTATATGATTAATTCTTAAAGGATAATTTGAATATTGTCACTATTCTTACACACCAATCCAATGTATAATTTTAAAATTAAAATCATATTTCGTTCAGTAATTCGATTGGATACAATATCATGCTATAATTTACCTACGACAAATTTCGAAGAAAACAAATAACGGTAACCATAAATTATAACCAAAATGATAATAATATTATTGTAATTATTATAGTATAATAATAATATGATGTGTCGTTTTAAACTTTTAAACTTAATATTTATATTCATTATTCTCTTTGTTTATTCCCACTACTTCCGCTGCCACTGACATATTATATTATTAAGCATTATAATATATTATATTATTCTATTGTACACCGTGCGGTGTCGACCGTATCCAAATAATGAATGCAGCTTGTATACAAATATACAACTTATAAGAAACACTGTACCAGTATTAAGTAAACAATTGAACAGGACACAAGCGATGTATATATAAAAGTGAAAGATGTATAACTGAATAAGCCAACAGTGTAGTTTTGGAGTATTAAAACGGTATAACGAGAGTACCCCGCAAAATGTCAGTCTACTACACCGTTAAGCAATATTTATACTGATAGAGATGCAAGTAGAAAAATGCCAAAGATTTAAGAAATACTGGTCCATCGTTAAGTTTTAGTTTTTATTTTTAACACAATTTCTAAGATTTAATAGATTGGAAAAATATATTTTAAATTTTAAGTATTCATTTATTTAAATAGTACTTGTTTTATTATCAATGAAGGAAACAGTAGAAGTAGGCACAGAAAAAATACGAAATTATTATATAAAAAAAAATATAATATTATTTCTCTCAGTATTTATTATTATATTATATTATTTATGTATGATATAATATATAAATTATAAATTTAGTATTTAAAAATTAAATTTATAATTTGTCTATAGCGAATACAGTTATAATAGCGTATAAGTTATCCTGGTCCCGGTTATTAGAATTTCGTGTGTACACCGATTACACTTTTTTAAAATTGATTTGTAACACTGCTGCCGTTTTCAATCCATCAGTTCTTTTAAGAAAATACTATATTTTAAATGAGGTTGCGGTAGCGGCGTCGTCGAGTAGCACCAACAAACTTGAAAAATCGTGTCGTTCTTATACTTGTATATATTTTACAATTTGAATTCTCAGAAAACCAGTTAAATTAAAAACTCTGAAATTGTAATTAAAAATGGTTATAAATTGATTACAAATAAGCGAAATTGATCTACAGTAAAAGTTATTATTTAAAAGTACTTACTAAGAAGACTCACATAGTAAAAAATACCCAGTTTTCTTTAGAAACTGAATAAATAAGTACCAGAACTGTCAATATTTGATTACTTAAAATTGAATAAATTGAATTAAATTCTTAATGATTTTGAATGTAGATAAGTTAAATATTTTAGATTTTAAAATTCTAATTATACAGGGTATAACAGATAGACTTGACCAAAAAAAAAGTATGCTTCTTGCTACTTGCTACTTAAACGTATGACAAAACATTTTAATATTGTATTTAAGCAATATACTCATGTCAGAAAATTCTCAAAAATCATATTTAAA
This sequence comes from Rhopalosiphum padi, assembly GCF_020882245.1. Lineage (NCBI taxonomy): Eukaryota > Metazoa > Arthropoda > Insecta > Hemiptera > Aphididae > Rhopalosiphum > Rhopalosiphum padi. The sequence goes on from NC_083598.1 coordinate 38,158,420, forward strand.
AAAAAGTTATTATGCTCAAAATTAATTTAATCAAAAAATATTAATATTTTACAAAAATTATAAAAAATAAGCTACTTGACTTAGATAAATCTTTATACCATCAAAATTGTTCTTATAATCAGATTCACAAATTGGCAAATTAAATTCGTCTAAAAAAATTTAAATCAAATAAAAATTTTTTATTTTCAGTATTAAAAAAAAAAACATAAAAAAATTAGATTATACATGTAATGCAAGGGTTTCTTAATGATTATTTAAAAAAAAAATGAATATATTAATTATTAATTAGAACAAAAGTTATTCCAAAAGTCATCTGTAACACCCTGTATTGTTAGTTCAACTTAAACACTTTTTAATTTCTTAGAAATTTTAAAAATATTATAAATAAATTATTAAGTTGTTATTCTTGAAAAATATGTTTGGAAATAAAATAATAGCAATTGAGTAAAATTAATTTTTTTTGAACATTATATTATGTCAGATCAAATTATAATAAATAACAGTAAATATTTATTATTGTTTAGGATATTAATGTATACATGAATTTTAAACTAGTAAAGCAGTAAACAATAATGATAAGACTTTATAACTATCTTATATCTATATTTTTATATATTTTTTTTTATAGATAATTACATTACATATAATATTTAATTGATTAATGAATATTTTCTCTATTAATTTTGTTACATAGGTATTATAAATTAGCTAGTACAAAATACCTATGGATATTTGAAAAAATTTACTCAAAAACAATGCCGAATATGTTTACACTTTCAAATTATAAGCATTTTCATTTTATACTTACTTCGCTACAAAATGGGGGGTTGGTTTATATTATATATATTATTTACGATTTGAAATTGCAATTGCAGTTTACCTAATTCTCTAATATCTATATAATTTAAAATGAATACAATTTGAATACATTAATGAAGAAAAATATCACAAAATATTTTAATTGGTGTTCTGTTATAATAATGTAGTCAAATTATTCAGTAAAACATTACTTTCTAATAAAAATTGTTTAAAAGAATTTAAATATTATTTAAAATCTAGTAGACAGACAAGCAGTAATAGCAAAAATCCACACAAATATAATAGGTATGGACGTTTATGTGAATTTATTGAATATTTACCACTGACAGAATACTGCACTCTTGGTAGTATGTGCTACCTGAGACAAACTCTTTAGATAAATAAAATATAATTGTGATCAAACAGCCAAAGGATGAAAAATAAATATTGTTTTGCAAAATCAATCATTTATTGATTTATATACTGCACTATTTTATGTACTGTAAAATGTATAAATATTTTTACAAATACGTATTGATTTAAAGATATATATAAAAATGTTCAAGCAATTAAATTGCTGAGTTGGCAAAACAAACACATGTCAATTAAAGGTTTGATTTTATTCAATTCAAACACCTAAGTGTTGAGAATAAATTTAAATATTTTATAATTATTCTAAACCATATTTATTATAAAATAATTGTATATAATATATATATTGGATTAAAAATAAAATTAAATCCAATATACATTTGATATAATTATTATTGTGTTTATGATAAAAAATATATTGAATGTATCACTACATTAAATACATAAGTAATTTTCTTGTAATGATTAAGTTATTTATTTAAAAAAAATATATTCTACTAAGTATACTAACATTTTGTATCATAATTTATTGCATTTTTATACTTTTTGCATAAAGTAACAAAATATATACAAAACATGTTATAATTCGATTTACTATAGTTATTATTTTTATAGTGGTGCAAATACGAGGGAAATAAATTTACGGTTGGACAACTTTAAATAGAATTAAAATAATTTAATGATGTCACTTTTAATTTAATAGTATTAAATAGTAACTTATAATTTATTTATGTTTGGCTGATACTATAATCAGATCCCTATTACGTATTTATAATATATATATTATTTTATAAAGCATGAACAATTACAACTTATACACAATGTACTTTGAGTAATGAGTAATTTTATTAGGTCGGATGATATTATTATCAGAAACGTTTATTGTACTTAAAATGTTTGACAGGTGCCCGCCCTTGGATAATCAAAAAACCTAATATTACGTCACTGATTATAAGTGATTATATTTAAGTATTGATAATTATTAACAGAATGCTCTTGTTGTATTTGATTTTTAAATAGGTTTGTAGAAAGTAACTATTTATCTTACTCGATTCTTCAGACGACGGTTATTATTAGATATATTTTTCGAAAAATAATACACTGTGTATCTGTATAGTTAATTCACAAATTCTATAGATTCAGATACCTTTTATAGCTCATACAAGAAGATGCCATGAAATATATTTGTATTTGAATTATATATTTATATTGGAATAACACGTAAACAGGTTAGTAATATTTTAGCTTGTAATATTAATGACATTGTCCATCTCTACTTAGCAAATAAAAATACAATTTATCTCACATACTATATAATATATTATAATTGTATAATGGAATTACAATCAACTTAAAATGTACATTATAAAATTAGTTATATTATTACTTGCAGTATATCATTTTTATATAATATTATTATGATAGCATTTTTTACATTAAATACATTCAATACACTGTTGTATGTTTAAAGCAATATCAAACAATATTTTAATTGGGATTTTATGTAAAATATAACAATTTATGCTTATGATATTAACTACGTATTCTTAATGAATACTTAACAATTGTATCTAGCAATTGATTAAACTTCAGGAATTTAATTAAAAATTATACACATATTTAAAGCACGTACATTATTATTTTAGGTCTTTGTATATATAATTCTAATTTATTTAATTTTTAATTCATTTTGAACAAAACTGCACGTTTCATATTTTATTCGTAAGTATAAGTTAGTTATTACTTATTGCTCTCTTTGCGCTTCCCGTATTTATGAATGTTAGTTACTGCTGTCAATTTTTGCTGAATGCAATGTACGGAGAAGATCATACGAATAGCCCCGAGAGCCAAAAAACCTTGAAAATATCCGGGACTGGTAATATTACTTAGACTTGGATATAAATTATCCATAATAATACATGAGCGGTTCCCTACTTCGTTTAAAATCATCTATATAGCAATAATAACTGCATTATCTATATAAGACCGAAGTCACACTAAAGTTAGTAGTTACGGTTTACAATCGGTCTGTACATCAACTTCACTATACAAGAAATCCTTAATCATGAAGTCTTCACTTTACGTGAGTGTCTTTTTGGACGAACGGTTTCCTAAAATCGTTCATAATCTTTCTATACACTGTTAAAATACTTTATTTTTTTAATAATTTTTTTTTAGGTAGCTTTGGCATTATTTGTAACTGTAGTCATAGCCGATGACTCTAGAAGTAAAAAGGAAGCTATTTACAATCCTTATGGGCAAATCACAGGTAAACATTCCACTGTAATATTGTAAAATAAATTAATGTATGTGAAACAACACAGGTACTATATTCAAATCTTTCAAACTTAATATGTACAATGTATATTATGGTAATGTGTAGGATTATACTATTATAAGTATAGGATTAATCTGATCGTGTCTTTTCGTGTAGAAAAACCAAACTTATGAAATTAGGAAAATAATAAAGATCATTATATAGTTGTTATACCTACACTTGGTTTACTGAAAATATATTTGATAAAATAGTTTTAGGTTAATTATAATTTTAAGGCTACGGACGATATAGTTTATTATAAACTCATCGTGACTATAAAGATATTAAGTATATTATATACATATAGTTTCATTGTATGATTATATTTCTACCAGTAACTTTTTTTTATTTATATTTTTTGCATAACTTAGAGAATTATTACAGCATCAGAGAGTCACAATTATTATAATGTTTATAGTATTTGCTTAGCTTATTTTAACTGAAAAATAAAATAAAAAATAAATTATTTGAGTCTTATAAATATTTGAAACGAGCAATTTATAGAACTAGTTTAGATATGTGAATATTTTAAAAGCTGAATTTATAATTGCCATTTCGTATTCAAATACAGTTGAACTTGAAAAAAACGGGTAGTGAAGTATATTAAACTTGGATGGCCTGTATGGGTGTGTATAGAGAATAATGATGAGATGAAACAAAGAACTCATAATGAGGGTAAAAATTAAAATTAAATATTTTTTTATTTTAATTAAAAAATAACATAACCTTTGATAAATGTCTAAATCTATATAATATTAGAAATTAAATTTAAATTAAATCTTATATCTACCACATAAACGATCTAATAATAGTATTTTTTTTTTATATTAATACATTTATAATAATGACGACATTAATGCATTGTAAATATTTAATATAATTAAAAGGATTATTTTCAGTAATAATACCAAAAACATAATACGTTATATTTTTATTTATAATTAAAAATAATAAAACAATTCTTATATACCTAAATATTATAAACTTTACCATTAAACACTTACCTTAATAACGCGAATAAACTAATTTTACATGATTATGTAATATATACATTGCACCTACCTACCTATACTTGCTAGTGATATATGTATATATAATATTTAATACAATTCATATAAATAAATAAATAATTATATGAAACCGTGAAACCGTACGAAACCAGATTTATTTATGTTTCATTTTCTGGTCGTTTGTAATTTAATTAGAAATATACTCATTGTATCCATAAATCTTTAAAACAAATAATAAATTATCATTACATATGTAGGTATGTGAATACTACATGATTTTACTAAAGATATTTAAAATTTTTAATAATTATTTAATCATAAAGTGAAATTATTATTAATATTGATTAAAACATGAAAATCAGGTTAATTTAATCATATAAAATTTCCTTTGCTATGTATTATTATTGTTATTTACACCTACTGACTATATCTGACTATTTATTATAATCTAAGTGATTTTTAGGTTAATTTTATTTAAGATACAAACTTACCTAGTGGCATAGACGCATAGTCTATAATATGTCAATACAATGAACTGGTAATTCCAGGAAATTGGCTTCATTTTGGTTTTTAAAAATGTGTATAGTCAAAAACATAATTTGAGAAATATTTCAAATATTTAGCAAACATATTATTTCCGATGAATTTCCGATAAACTTTAATAGATAGTAAATATTATACTGTATAAACGATGCATAAATAAATGTACGTATTTATGTTGTAAGGTTTGAAAACGGTAGTTTTTAGAGGTGCGATTGTCCCAATCCATTGTTAATTTCTTTTAATATATAAATAATAAATATTAAAAATAACAATTTATGGGCATTACTAACAGTTAATATTAAAAAAATGGAATAAGACGCTTATACGCTTAGAAAGTTTTTGTCAGTAGGACGAAAATAATTTTTTATTGCATAATTGTCGTACTAGAGTACCGAATTTTACTGAGCCCTCTTCCACCAATACTGTTTTGGCAAAACCAATTGATACCTACTAAGGTTTTGCGACGTCTTATTTACTAATTTCATGCAAATAAAATTATAAACACTCGTTGGCTTTGGTTCGATTGTGGAAGTCTTTTGGTTATTTCGTTTCGTCTAAGTCCTAATATAATCGTTACTCTCTTCTGACAATATAAAATTGCACGTGTGGCGAAAACTATATTGAATCCAATATACTTCTCTCTCAATTTTTATAATACAATAAAATAACATTGCGGAAATTCGTTTTATCGTCTACGTTAACGATTGCGCCGATATAGAACGGTACGCAGTTTAATAGAATAACGTCGGTCGGCGTTCGAGCCTGTAATAGCGTAACGCGTGGTGAGATGTGTTACAGGCGCTCAAGTTTCAAAAAAAAAAAAAAAAAATAGATCGATCAGACCATGACTGTTTAATGATAATTAATATTACCAGTTAAATAGTAGAAATCGACTATGACGGCATCTGAGGGATCACTGATCGAACCGTGTGGTTAAATAATAATATCGCGCGTGATGCACAACTGCATTGCGCTAAAATAAGAAAAAAAACTTAACTGTTTTACCCGAGATTAATTTTATACGCTATGAAATCGATAGAGCATCGTTGAGTTGTAAATTTGAATTCACTCTGAAACGCAAAAACAAAATCTCTCTCTCTCTATGTATATATATAATAATATATATATATAAGTACCTCATCTACACGTCTTGTTACTTTTTAACCAAACGCGTTTATCGAGCAATCGAATTTAAATATACGGAAACTTATATATATAAATGCTATACACATTTATTGCCTATTTATATTAAAATATTTAAATTGGTGTTGTCAAAAAGTTATAACTTTTGCGTTTTAGACGTTAAAGGTTAAACGCGCTCCGTTCGGAATTTCGGATGCTTATATTATATTATATTATATTACTGTATATACATTCTAAACGGACGACGTGCCAGATGCCCTTAAAAATCACAGCGATCGTACGCGGTTTAACGACTGTCGACGTAGTACAAACGGGAAACAGCCGCTTGAAGTCTCGGAACACGACGATATATTATTATGTGTATTTTTGTTTTTTTTTTGCTTCACAGACGCGAACAAGTATTTAGCTACGGTCCATCCGGCCCACGTTTACAACAACAACAACAACAACTATCAACAAGTGCCGTACAACAGCTATCAACCGGCGGCGTATTCGGCGTACAACCAGCTGCAGTACTACCAACAACAACCGCACCAGCGTGTCGGAGGGTATCCGTACAACGGCGACGCGGCCACGACCGGCTACAACCAGTACAACAACTACCCTTACAGCGGCGGCTTCCAGCAGTATCCGTACAACGTTAACCAGCAGTATCCGTACAACGTTAACCAGCAGTATCCGTACAACGTTAACCAGCAGTACCCGTACAACGTTCACCAGCAGTACCCGTACAACGTTAACCAGCTGCAGTACGGCGCTTACCAGCAACAGTACCCGTACTTCGGTTACCAGAACGCGTACGGCCGCCAACAGATTCCGTTCGGCTACAACAACAACAATTACAACGCGTACAACTTCAACCAGGTGGTCCGCCAGGCGCCCGCTTACCCGAGCGCCGGCGCTCAGCCCGTCAACCCGCCGGTGCCGCATCCGTTCTATCACACGCAAGGAACGTACTATCCGACCGAAATCAACAAGCCGACCCCGGCCGCCCCCGCCGCTCCAGTCGAACCGCCCAAAAAACCGTAAATCCAAACAAACACGTCGAAAACGCCACGAATATTGTTACAATAATGTCACGTGATCACTCGTACACGTAATGGTATATATATTATAATTATTGTGATTTAGTATTAGGAAATGGAAATGAACAAATAAACGTAATACACAATTACATATTATTATATATTACGTAAAACCATGCCATGATGATATTATTGTTACTATTAATATTATGCACTTGAAAAAAATAAATACATCACTAACGGAGCAAAACCGAATGCAGTCGCTGTTCGTTTCAAATTCCATGTAATTATTATTTTTTTTTTTTTTACAAATATAAAACCTTTTAACATTATAGTAATATACAATAGTGTTATGACGATTGTCCTCAAGATGCAGCACCTTTGAATAATAAGTAATGCGTAACCCAATAATACGAGTTTTAACTAGACTCGTAAAATAAATTGTATAACTACTAATCGTTATGCCGACGTGATAAGCTTTTGCGTAGTAGCAGTCTATTATTATTATAGGCGAATAGATGAATATAAGGTTTAGAGTTATCGACAAACGGGCTTTATATTTTGGGTACGCGTTTTGACGAGATAAAAAGTATTTGAGTCTGAACAAACCACAGATGTGATGCATAAAAAAAAATAATTTAATCTAATTTTGCAAACTATAATAGAAAAATGTTCAAATCCTTTTAAGATACATTATGAAATTACACTGAATATAATTATTCTGCCTATAATATGTATTCTATAAAGTATGTTTAAAGCTCAAGTATTGCCGATGATTAAATAAGATTTTTTTCTACCAAAATATCATAGATAATATATTATATATATATTATATACGTACTTCATTAACTCTGGTTTAAACTTTGATTGCAAATTTGATTAATTTTTATCGTATATAAAAAGTTATAACATTTTACTCTTTAAAGTTTCTCAAATGATTTTATTTTGCTTTCATCGGTGACCTCTTCGTCAAAAGGTTCACTCATTTCTGCTAATCTATGCTCTTCTACATCTTCTTCAACTTCTTGGTGAAACGGTTTTTCGGTTCCGATTTCATCTTCATGTTCTACACTTTCTGACACCGCATAATTACTATTTGGTTTAATCAATTTAACCGGAATGTGTGGCCCGTAATAATAGTTCATGGCGGTAGGCACAGGGGCATAATATAATAATCGTTTATGATGAGGTTTCTTCGGAGTGGGGTGGTGACAGTGTTCTTTTTTATGTTTTTTTTTTGGTTTTTTTGGTTTGTGTTTTTTGTGAACTTTGGGATCACATGGCTTACATGGTTTGTGTTTTGGCATCGAAGGTTTGTGAGGTTTATGTGGATACAGTGGCTTGTGTGGATGTGGTGGCTTGTGTGGATGTGGTGGTTTATGTGGAAGCAGTGGCTTATGTGGATATGGTGGTTTATGTGGGTGGCGATGGTTGCGAGGTATCCAATGGACAGGTACTTGACGGGCTATTAATATAGGATGATGCCGATTTCTGACAATTATACTTAAATCTCTCATGGGTCGTATGATTCTCATAGGAGGACGACCTTGTTGATCACTTATTGGATCTAGTGATTTATTACGTTCTTTTGGTTTCAACGAGATAAATGACGACACCTCTTTTACTTTTTTTACTTGCTCGTAATCTTTAGTATCATCTTTAGAATCAATATTTTTTTCGGGTTCATTAAGTCTTTCCAATGAATCCATTTCATCCGGTTCATTTAGCTGTTCTGGGTTTTCTGGTTCTCCGTAATCAACAATGTCAGGATCATGAATTTGTTTAGCCATTGGATTTGACGAATCTGTAGGCATCCATGTGTCAGGTACCTCAGATATAAATTCATCTGGAGAATCTATTTCTGGCCCTTGAAGTCCATAACTTCGAGAGCTGGGATCCTCTTGAGAGTCAATTGATTTTGTATGCAAATTCCTGTTTGTACTGTTTTGTTTATTGTACTCGTCGTTTAATCTTCGGCCGCACGCTAGTGCTGATAACCAGAATAAAGCCAACTGTAAAATATGTCAACGAGATATTTATGATAGATATATCTAATAAGTAAGTAAACACTAAAGAGTAAACCGAATAATCACACAACGATTATAACAAAATAAGTGTTATTCCATGTTGTTGAAAAACAAATTATAATTCTTTACAAATATTGAGGGATTAAAAATAGAATAATTGCATAAGTTTCTCAATTTAGAAATTAATAGTTAAGTATTTAATATGTATAATGTTAGGTATGGATTACTTTTTTCAAAGAAAAATGTTCAACTATATCAAATCATAAGCTAATAAAAATTAACTAAAAAAACAAGTATACGACGTTAAATGGATCACTTTTTATACTACATAATTATGTATAATTGTTAAAATTAAATTGGGTGAATGATTAGACTGTAATAAAAATCTCCAAATCAATTTTATAAAATAAATAAACCAACATTTTATCCTTACTTAAATTTATAGAATTAAAACTGGGTAAGTAATTATTTAAAACGTAAAAGCGTATGAAAAATCCTGTATAAAATCAAAGCCATAGAGAAGCTGTACACATTTGAATTTATTATTAGTAATAATAATAATAACACAATGTCGTCAGTAATACATTTTTTAAATAAAATTAACATTGTGTGTATTTTACGTTAGTTGATCATAGTTTTATAAAACTGATATAAGTACCTATTTAAGAAATGCATTTTGAAAATAATTAATTAATCAATATCATAATGATATAATTCTTAGTTTCTTATAATTTCTAAAATATATTCTTATTTGTACTTACCAATAGTTTTGTATCCATCGTTATACGGGGTATTCATGACGAAAATTCGATTCTGATTAGGATGCACATGATGCTTTTGACACAAACACCGTTTGTAAACTGTCATTTTGATCAACAAATAAATCCTCAACATATGCACACTATATTCCACCTCCACCGCATGAAATGAACCGTGTCACACTAATTGTACAAAGTTTTGGTTTTTGGTTTTGGTTTGTTTTTACACACGGATTTCCCAATATTATGTCACGTTATCGGTCGCTCGGTATCGTGACTACGACGTTTTGGTTGCTTTTATTCTTGTACCGGAAAAAAAAAATCAATAGCAAGTGATGTAACCCAGTAGCACTGGTAATCGGAACGAAATGGCGATCGTTTTAATTACAGGAAGTTGTGAAATCGTTCACTGGACGATGGTGTGAAAATAAGGGCACGTGGATGGTGGAGAATCATTTACCGAATGATGGTGGTTACCTATTTTCAGGTCACGGTCAATAGTGAATATTCACTTGGGTTATGTGCCCGGTTAACTGTGAAAACGAGAGTCTTTAAAGAAAACTGAAATCGATACAGTACAGCCGTTAGTTATTGGAGAATATCAATTAATGGTGTGTACAAATGGATGTTTTAATGGAAACAAAAATGTTGAGTTTTAACTACATTATTTTATAGTGACGTCATAAATGACATGAATGTCGGGCAAACACACTTTATGTATTTGTATACGTATGGTTTTTTTTCTTATCGAATCCATTTACACAATGAATAATACCACCCTTTCTTAAAACATACTTATGAATATAGAGTACTCGATACAATTGTAAAATATACATACAAAAGTGAATAAAAGCTAGAAAACTTTAAACTTCTAAAACGTTTTTTTACCATAAATGCATACGACTTGAACAAAACAAAAAAAAAACAATTTTTATACGATCGAAAGTTATTACGAAGAAACTTTTGTAATTTAACTTATTTTAATGCATAAATATAAGATCACCCCCACACAATAAAAAACCTATAAACTTTTTTTTTGGTGTACAAATAATATAATAATTATATAAAACATATTTTTATATATTCATAAATATATTATTTAAAATACGACGTATTCGTATTATATATATTATGATATATATATATATTGATAAGCTTAGTTTTTTTTTTTTTGATTGTATAACAACGTTAATTATACAAATACTACATAACTATTACCTATTTTACATTATATATTAAATTTTAAGGTACGAAATAGTAAATTAATTGATTCATATGTTTTAAATTTCAATATTGTAATGTGTTTACATGCATAGGTAGAGGTTCTAATATTTGTAATAATATTTTAATGTATGTTATATACTATATAATATATAGTAATGTATAAATAATCAATATAAATTGAGCAATTTTTGATTTTAGATAACTGGTCCTAGGTCCCAGTTTATATTTAAAACTTTAAATAATAGAAACATAATTTCTTATGATAAAATATAATATAAACACAAATATTTACTATTTATTAAAATATTGATTAATTAAGTTGAAAATGTTTTGTCATTGATTTAGTTTATTTTTTAAATTCTCGTTTACTTGCAGCTACATTTATATAATTAATTTATTAAAATATTATAACACAAACAATTGTCTCATATTTATATTTATGGCTGTATTTATTCTATGGTGAATATACAATGTATACATACTATAACTGAGTAGGTATATAGAATCGAAATAATTAATAATGATAGTAAAATTGTGGAAATAATTTGGCTTATAATTTTAGTAGGCTTAAATAGGTATTTATATACACGAATATAATCTATTTTTAACACTTTATTGAGAATAATAATTATTCGTGGATTTAAAATCCTTTCAAAATAGATTTTATTTCATAAGAATAATAGAACTGGGTGAAAGACTTTTTAAATTATTTACAACACCAATCTCATTAACATTTGTGGTGATTTATTATTATTAGCTAACCCAAAGAAATTTGCGGTTTAACATAATTGTGCATTGGTTTAGGATAGGGTTAGAGTGGTATTCACGTCCATGTGATCGGAATGTTTTACACACGTAATTTATTTGGATTCCGGCTAGGAATTGAAAAAAAATCAATTCACAATATTTTTCTAACGATATTTAATCAATATTATCGTAAGTACTTTTCTACGAAAAATAAATGTAGGTATTTCGTAAAGATTAAAAAAAAAACTAATTAAAATTATTACTTTTCTATTAAATTATTAAACCCAGTGTAAATTAACTTTTACTATTTCGTTCAGTATATAAAAATATATATATATATATATATATATGACATTTTGTCTTTATAAGCATATATAGTTACTATATTCAATTAGTTAGTACAATAATATTTATATTATAACGTAACTTACAAAACACAATATATTGAATTTTATATTTTTATTTTATAAATAGTAATGTTAATGTTTATTAGTAATGTAAAGGGATTTAAAATTGGATTCGTTAAAGGTTAAACTACAATCTTAGGTTTTTTAGTATTGATTGCATTTTTTTTTAAACGGAAAAAAATTTAAATGTATAGTATGTATTTCATTTTATTATTTATTATATAAGTAAATAGAATTTAACAATTAATATATTAATTACTTTTTTAATATTAAGGCTAAATTTTTGTGTTTTTAATAAAGAAATTGTCTCCAGTTGCAAACTATCATCGACGCTAAAATACAGTAATTTTAGATTAACCAATGCTAAAGCTAAAAGATACATAATAAGGTGTATATTATTATGACACTTTCAATAATAATTTTGAAAAACCAGGAAAGTCGCTATGCTGTATACAATAAGTGTCGAGTGTATCATTTTATTGAGTAAGCCACTGGAATGGATGATGTTAAATTTTAATTCAACGATATACATCATTGTATACGTACAACAAAAACTTTACTGTACAGAGATTGTTTGTCAGTCAGTATTTCTAAGGATATTTTATGAAATATTTTTGTAACAAATAGCAATTGATTTTTAGTCATTTGGTAGGTTATACAAATCTTTAATATAATATATGGTATAAACCTTTGAGTATATAATATTGTCTAAGTTTGAACTTACTTAACGCTCATAAAAAATGGATGAGTCTATAACTTTTTTTTTATTTTATTCTAGTAAGAAAAATTAATGAGATATATTGTGTAACAACTAAAAATAAATTATAAATCTTTTCAGTAAATAAAATAAAAAAATATTCTAAATTCAAAGTTTGTGCCAGTGACCACACTTTAAGCTAAAGCTATTGAAATACTTGTTCTATGGTAAAATTTGTGTACAGACAATAAATAAAAATAAATAAAATGTACACACGACATTATAAAATCCAAACACTCATCTCTTCACTCAGAATCTATTATAGAAAGAGTTTCATTCGTATGTTTTGAACTTGTAACAAAGTAGAATTAAATGTTGACGTTACTATACTATACATTATTTTTATTTTATCAAATAATTTTCAAGACATATCTTTTACATTCAGTTGATTCCATGGACATAATATTTTTTTCAATATTTTTAAGTAATAATATATACCTATTTCGAGAAATCAAATCATAGATATTATTAGGTAATACTTACTAATACTAGATACTTAAAAAAATAAAGTATTTTTGTCCATACTAAATATAATTAATGGCATAAATATTATATTTTGTATAAATTGTTTAAAAAATATTTAATCAAAAAAACAAACAAATATAATTTGATATTTGATATTTAATATAATGTGAGTAAAATAGGTTATAGGTAATACAATTTACTGTTTTAGTCTTAAAAATAAAATTAGGTGGTGACAGATAAAAAAAAAATATTATCATTGTAAAATCAATACATTTATCCGTTTAGAATATAAAATTAAAAATTATTAGTTAATTAAAAATGATGTGATTTAAAGGATTCAGATTTTTTATAGTATCAGTCTGTTGGATTTATATCTATATAACCATATAAACTTCAAATATATAATTTTATTTTCTTCACAATACATTTGTTATTTTTTTTCATCATATTAACTAATGGCCACACCGTTAAAGAAAATAAAGATCAATTTAAAAATATATATATATATATTATCTTTGTAAAACTAGTACATACTCAGAATTTAATACTTTAAATACTGATTAATTTCCTCAGAAATATTTTTTTTCTGAACATTTATTTCAAAGAATACATTTTTGTCTTAATACAAGATTGTATTATTTCATTATACATTGAAAACAATATTTTAATCTACTCTAACATGGTATTTTAATCACCACAAATTGGGCTAAGTGTTCCTGGATTTGAATATTTAAATTAAGCTGTATAGTGTACATTATAAATAATACTATTATATCAACTTATATAACCATTTTGGGTTTAAAAACTATTTACATAAACAAAACGTTTTTATTTTTCCAAAATTGTATACCTTGTGAATTAATCAAATATGTCACATTATTAATTAAATTAAATTACCATCCTTTATATTATTTATAAATGTTATAATACATTTATATATTACATGGGAGGTAAACATAAACTGTAAATTATTATATAACCTATACCACTATACATACTTAAACTTAGAAAAAAAAAAAATGTGAAATACGAGTAGTAGTTAAATATTTGTGAGATTCAACTAGATATATTGTAGCATTATTTATAAAATTTTAATTATTATTACCTTATTATACATAAAAAAAATTAGCTATTTAAGGGGCCGCCACACCAATATTTGTTTCCTCTGTTAATTTTTTTTTATAAATTTAAGCATGTTTTAATTTAAATTAACTTCGATTATTTTTAACCACCGATAACTTATTCAAAAATGAAAATATTAAAAATCTATCTGGTAAATGTACAGGAAATATTCTTCTTTATAAAATATATTTTGGTGCCTTTTCGCTAAACTGAACCAGAGAATCGTAATCGTAAAAATACAGAATATCTTTTTCCTATATTATGTGCGAGATAAACAGAGAAAGCAAATGTTTGTGTGGTGGCCCCATAATTTACAAGCAGTTTAATATTTTTTAAAGGTATAATATGTGATATAATATTGTAGTTACTAATATCAAGTATTTATGAAGAAATTCAAAATACCTATTTAAAATTCTAGTTTTTAGATTTAAAATAAACACACAACATTGCTTCAACCTCAAATTTATATAAAATTCAATGAGTTTAGAAAAATATATTATAAAATTATATTGTGAAGAATTCATGAACATAATAATAAGGAAATACAAAAATGTTATTTTCATTTATATCATATATTTTTGACATTTAATATTTTTCTTTTTCGTTTATATCGAAAATGTGAAAACAACAAATAAACTATTAAACAAAAATTATATAATTACACAATAATATATTATAGTTATTAAGTTTGTTTAACAACAGTTTGACATTATGTCAAATATGAATATATGATAAAGAACAAATTGTATAATAAAGTATAAAACTCAATTTAGGAAAATCGGAAAGTGAATTAAAAATAATCTTTATTTGTTCTTGAATATACTAATAAAACATTTTATTTAATTTCGGCGATCAGTCTTAAAATATTTAGATTGGCATCGAGTTAATTTAACAAAATATAAAATAAAAAACAACTTCCGTCCCAATTTTTTCCAGTGGAGATATTGTACAACAATAAGATTCTTCTATATAGTATATTATTAACAATTACATCGAAATAATATAACATTGTACTTACATGTGAAATATTTGTATTTAAATGACAATCATAAACTTGACTTGAGATTAGATGGCTATGGTATCGTTTTAGATTCATCTGGTTGGCGCCACTACCAGCGTATAAATAGGTAACAAAGACAAATTAAACGGCAGTCTCGTGAAGCAAAAGCAATCCGGAAAATGTGTTCCGGTTTACGTTGAAATCGCGACGATACAAAGATAACGACAACGACGATGAAAACATGCTGTTATCGTACATTTGTGTGAGTCTTGAAAACCTTATTCGGATGAACGCGAACGATCAATCGAATTGGCCAACGAACCGTTTCGGACGCATCGAACGGCATTGGGATGATCGTACGGCAACAATAACAAATACACTCAGCTATGCTAAGCCACGACCTTGGGCGCGTTTTCACCGAGCCCGTGTCGAGGGCACTTCCGGTCTAGGTGTCGGATAAATATCCGTTGATCCGGAGGATTTCAATCAAGTCACTCTCGAGTCACCGCAATGATGTTCCAACGGATCGCAGCTCTCCTGATCGTCGGATCAAGTGCGTCAACCGCATTCGTCCACTCCTCCAACCAGCAGTCCAGCCATAAATCGGAATCTAGTTACAGCAGCAGTTCTTCACGTGAGTTTTAAGTATTTCTAAACATTTTTTTTTTTTCAATGTATTAATGTTATTATTCACACGTATGCACGTTTATCCTGAGCAAAAAATCGTTGACAAACTCGTTTCCACCATTATCTGTTGTAGAGCGGTTTGATTTAAGTTAATGCTCCACCCCCTTACTAACGAATTAATATTATTCTTGTGTGACTAATTATAATCCACTTAAATATGGCCCGACGAATATTCATTAAATTTACATAAACGCCCTTATAGTGCTCGGTAAAACCTCTTTAAAGCATAAAACGAAAAAAAAATACCTACCGAATAAGATAACCCTAAAACACAATATTATAATGACCAACGTTTTAGATTTATTTTACACATTTTGTATCGAAAATATTTCCATACTTGACTAAATTTTTTTATTCGTTATTATTTTTATTGATAAAAATGTCAACAACTGAATCTTCTAAAAATCGTGAGCAATAAAGTTTGTAGAACTTTGAAAAAGTGCTTAATGCATAATATAGTGCAATGTTATATTTATTCGACGTGTATCTACATAATATTAACATTTATAACATATGGACGAAATTATTTTAAATTGTACTCAATATAGTTTTGTGAAGTAATAATATTTGTTGATCTTGTTATCTTGTTAGTTATAATTTATTGTATAAAGCTCTTAGTTCATTAGTTATCTTAAATGAATATTAAATAAATTAAGTCCTAATAATTTATATTTTAACTGTAGATCATGGTGGAAATTCATACAGTTACGTCAGTCAATCGGCCCAGGGTCCAGGTTATAGTTACAGTTACAGTCACTCCGGTAGCGGATCTCCATTGTTTTTACCTGAATACGCTGCTGGATATCATTTATACACCCCTCTAATCATTCCATCACTGGACTTTGATCTAGATTTTGATTTGGATGATGATCTAGATACTGATTTAGATTTCTATATTGACACAGACTTGGATTTAGACATAGATTTAGATTTCCCGGGAATTGAATACGGACTCGGTTATATTGGAAAATATGGACACTGGTATAGAAAACCAAGATATGGATTTTCCAAGTTGTACAATAGTATCGATGGAGATTTTTGGAATTATGGAGGAAATTACGGATACGATCATATAGCACCATTACATTATGGATCACTTAATTTTTTCAAATAATTATAGTCAAATAGTAAATTATACTATTTATTTATTTATAATACATATTTAATAATTTATTTATCATGTTAACATGCCTTTAGGTATATGATCTGACCATTTTTTAAATGTTATCAGTACTTAATCTATTGTATAATAGACATCATGACGATTTAAAACGACGTTATTTACATACAAGACTTAAAATAAATTCGTATTTTTCTATAATACTTTATTGTATAAATCAGTATTCATTATATTTATGGAACTAATAGATACTTTATGTATTATTATACTACTTATATTTGTACACCATGCAATAAATATAATATATTATTATGTTTAAAAATATTTTTGTAATTAATTCCATTGCAAAATAATATAACACATGCAGGGACGATATGAATAATAACATTAACAATCGGAATGCGGTCACAGGAGATAAATCATTTCGCATATTGGAATTTTCGTCTGTGTACTGTATTAATATATTAATGTGTAAATATGGAAAATAGTACAATGAACATAAAATATATGTGTTAAATTTTGAAAATACGAATGATTATACTACATAAATGTATTATGTATATTATTATTTGCAATAATATATTATAAAATTATTACATTTTAGTACTACATAAAATATATAACACGTGTAACTGTTTAACTATTAACACTATAGGCTATCATCATTATCCATATTATTGATGGGTCTGTGAGCTCTTTATAATAATACACATTGTACTTATACAATTAATTAATTGTTCTTTATAGTTCAACCTTATGTATACAAATATACATTTTTTTTTTTTTATAAACTTTATTTCAATATATTGTATTATAATAAATCAAAGATCATTAATCTTAAAATTGTTTTTATTTATTTTTATGTCTTTAATTTGAATAAATATCGGGTTATTTGCATTTTTTTTTTTTACTTCATACACTTATAAGCAGAAAATACAAAATACATTGAGTTAATGAGAAAAATACATTGTTCAGAAATACAGAACTATTTTTATTTGGTCATTTATATTATACACTTTATGAAAATTAGAACATTATATCAGGGGTGGCCAATCAGTCGATCGCGAGATGAATTTGAGCTGATCGCGACTCCCTTTCGTATTTTCTTGAATTTTTTAATTTTTTCTGTAAATTTGTATATCTCTTTATATCAACGATTATAAAAATTATACTTAGAAAATGTTATAAATAACTATGAAAAACGAGATTATACACAAATATCGAATATAAAAGAAGTGCAACACGCATGTGCATATATAATATACATATTTTTTTTTTATTGACAACCTTTTTTTTTTTTTTTTGGTCGATCGCGACAACCTAGAAAATCTCGGAGGTCGATAGCAAGTCTATTAAAGTTGGCCACCCCTGCATTATATGCACAAAAAATCGTAATATTAATAATGTATCTTGAAAATATTTTTCTCTTTTAAACATATAAGTTTTTTAAATATTGTATCATTCATAATCGTATAAACTGTAAATATAATCGAGAGACTAGACATCTGATGGCTTAGTTTGTCGACGGCACGTGGAAGATAATAGGTACTTTATAGATAAGAACTATCATACACTTTATGCACATACTTTTGTCATGTATAGGAAGTAGAAATGTATTGAAAAAAAAATAGTTAATATTGTTATTATTTCATAGGGTACTTAATGAAATTCAGACGTGTGAATTTTATCATCAGTTTTAAGTTCTTTGTTTTGTATTTTTTTTAAATATATTGAATAGAAACATTGTCAATTCCGTATAGAAGATATAGCCATACTAATAATAAAGGTAAATAAAACAAATTCTAATGTTACTTATTATTTAGTAGGTATCTAGTTGTACAATCTATGAGAGAATACTAAATCAATTCATAATATCAACCATTATATAATATTGTTTGTTAAGTTTAAATTAGTACTATACATGATACGTCATTCTGAGTTACTCAAATTTTAATAAATAAATATTATGTTACATTATTTGAATAAACTAACTCAACGCCGTTAATTCTAACAACAAAGGAACAGGTACTCGAAACTGAAGTTTAACATGGTACGTTATTGTTACTGAAATTTAAAAAAAATTAACTAAGTTCAAATGTTGATAAAATTGGATATTCAAACGTAAAATTACGATTCTTAAATCAAAATTCTAAAAAATTTAAATGATTATTTAAAAATAGTTGACTTGCAAATTTTTTTTATATGCTTTCAAACACTTACTAAGCGCGATAAAATATCAATTTATCAATTTATTGAGCAGCCGATGTAGGAATGATGATAACTGAGAATATGCATAGTAATATGATTTATTGAAGTGAACCATACATTTTATAAGACGTATTATATTATTATTCAATTAAAATAAATTATATTAGTATTGTAATCTGTATAACGCACAATATTTAATGTTACTCCTAATATTCCTTGAACGATATTTGACAAAAAAAATAATGTCTAAAAAGAACTATAGCTATTAGTAACTATACTCTAGGCTATCTTCAAAATAATCATAAATGGCTTAACGTGTAATATCAACTGATCGTATATGCATAGTGCACACGTTATAAATGAACGGTATTATAATATGGCTTACTAGTAATTATACAATAAATAAAATTTCATGGTCAAAACTGTACATTTTCCTATCCATAAGTGATATGAGGTATAGGTACTTGAATGTATAATATTACAATATAATATTATTGTTAGTTAAATATATGTTAAAATATGTCATAATTTATATAAATTGTATCACTAATATGTTGTTTAATAATATTGTTATATTTTAAGAAGCTGTAGATTGCTTATTGGACGGAAATCAAATATTATTATAGTTATTTTAAAGCTTTAATTTTAATAATTTATTTATTTGTATTTTATATTTTTATGATTCAGAATTCTTGTATTCAGAATATAAACCCACACAGTTTTTAATGTACCTTTATTCCATGTATAATTATTATACAGTTGTACATTTTGAAAATAGCCATAAAAAATAAAATATGAGTTGGGATAGTAAAAAATAATCATATTTTTTCAGAAAGTGCAAAAAAATATTTGAACTTGGACACTTTTTAATTCAAATAAATAAAAGTACTTGATGAATACTTAAGAAAAAATATAAAAATGAAAATAGTCAGACATCTTCAAAGATAAAACTACATTTACAAATTGTAGAGTAAAATTGTGTATCTACTTTAGAAGAACCGTAAAAAAAAAAAACGAAGCAGAGTAAAATCTATTGATGTTCATGGAAATTAATTGTTAAAAGTAACTATTGAATCTACTTAGAAAGGAAAAAAATACTTAAGTAAAATATAATCATAGTTTGAGAAATATGAGAAAACCAAATAGGATTTTAACATGAGTTTAATTGAAATTTTAACTATCGATATTTCCATTATAATCAAGGAATAAAGGGGTTTTAATTAGGTACTAAACAAGTTTTGAACAAGCCACCGTAACACCAACTCCAGATCGACCTAACGCACCGCCGGTTTCTAGAGGATTACGTTCTGGGCGGATCGCAAAGGTGGGATGCACATCTGCAGTCATCTATATTATTCG
The DNA here is from genome assembly GCF_020882245.1 of Rhopalosiphum padi. Taxonomy (NCBI): domain Eukaryota; kingdom Metazoa; phylum Arthropoda; class Insecta; order Hemiptera; family Aphididae; genus Rhopalosiphum; species Rhopalosiphum padi. The sequence goes on from NC_083598.1 coordinate 38,179,509, forward strand.
CAGGTTTCTTAATACGTACGAATGCCGTAAATTTAATACGCCTCGACAGCGCGCACTTAGAATATATCGTACTTATACGTATTATCAATGATTATAAATAATAGCGTTTATTTATAATAAATGGTATTATATTATTATGTGTACCTAATGTACCTATTTATTGCATATTATATAGGTTTTTAAAATATGGGCAAGACATTTTACATTCACGTGACATACAAATATTATTGTACATTACCGTCGCATGGTATTATTCATATTATATTACCTATACATACATATTATAATAAATCACGTTCCCATTATACAAGATCTGCAGCGTGGCTATAATATTATTATCTTGGATAATTAGACGGGGTGTGAATTCGGCCACTATAGTTTAAAAGATAAAGCGCACCGAATATAATGGACGTTTTTTTTTCTTTGTTTTTGTACAATAAATTGTAATAATTCAGCGTTTGGGGTTTTATGGCGATTATTAAACATTGCGTAACAAAATATAATACAATGTATACATTTAATAACGAGGATTATTACCAATAAAAAAATAATTAAGGTACTGACTAATAATTTAATACTATAAATTAACAGTTCTTTAAATGCGATAATTTATTTGTTCATGAAGTGGAAATGGATTGAAATTTCTCATAACTATAGTCAAATAGTTCATTATATAAATTATTCTAAAACCCACGCAAACGTGATATAACTTTTTTTTAAACTATTTGTGCAAAGGTCTTATATTATTATATTTCATATACAATATCCAAGGTGTATGCAACCAGTTGACAAATAGAACACACGAGATGGCTATTAAATATTAATTATTATTTTTATGCAATATTTTATACAAAATAAAACGTAATACTACAACGTAAGGTGGATGCAAATGCTGTTTTATATTATGGTATCAAATCATTGTAATATAAAAAAACCTAATTTACAACTTTACTTTTTACGTAATTAAACTATATATATACATAATACAATTTAATAATTAATATAGATAAATATACAGATATTTAATTTATTACACTTCAAGTTTGTTGTATCATTATAATATGGATTGGATTCCTAAATAAATATTAATATTAATTCAAGCACCTACAATGTCCATTTAAATTTATATTTATTTTATATTATTGATTTGATGTAATTACTTATTAAATTTTATACATGGTGATATATTTAACGTAAAACACTTATTATTTCAAAAATGTTTAACTTTTTAATTTTTTTTTCCAGAAGTGTTGAAATTTAATGGAATCTACAAGTATTTGATATTCTTAAAAAATGTATATTTATTTTTTTATGATTTACATGTATCAACTTTGAATTTTTAATTGGACATATAAATATTTAATATCATTAAGTTATAAAACTATTTTTGTTAAGAACTTTAGTTTTTCAATTTTAGATTTTCATTTAATAGTTTTCGAGATATAATTAAGTCGAAAGATAATTTTAGAAGAGCCTTTTGTAAGTGTTAATACTTGCCCTTCGTATCTTATGGTTAATCATTCAAATTGTTTAATTGCAATAATCAGACACCTATTATAAACTTACTATATTACACAAAACACGTAGACTCGTAATAATATGAAAAAAAAAATACGAAAATTAATAGACATAAGATAAATATGGATATAATTTCACTAATAAGGTCGTGAGAATATCTAATACCACTCACAATGTATGACAAATAGTGCAAAAGTAATTTTTATTCTTTCTTTATTATTCTTATTTTTTAACATAGTCTATGTAAAACAGTACAAAATAATATTATAAATAATAAGCATATTATGCCAGTACATATTTATACTGTTAAAAAAAATATTTAATTATAGATCTAGTTACACATTTATGAAGAGTTTTTAGTAAAATAAATCAAATATACCTCATAAATTCAAATACACAATTAGGTTTTTATAGGTTAAGAGCTTATATTTTAACAAATTAATAATTGAGCACATTACTTTTTTTATAATTTCAATTTTTAATTTGATTTATGCATATTTACAACATTTTAACCTTAATGACTTTATTCCAAAATAGGAAAAATATTTTTTATGATCTGATTGACACCAGGAATTCAGTGTAAATTATTATACTAGAAGTAAAGTACTGTAAAAAAACTGAATATTGTAATATATTTTAGTTGTGACTTCTACATATTATTATAATTGTTATTATTAAGTGTACAAATTCAAATGCTATAAATCTTGAAGCATTTGTTTTATATACGTACAATAATATATCTATTAATTTTAAATGTAGAAATTGCGAAGAAAAAATATAATTATAGTTTGAACTAATTACATAAATAATATTTTAAAATGTAAAAAAAAGTTGTAAAATCTAAAACTGCATATTGACTTAACGACGTCAATGCCTAGGTCAGACTCTAAGACTTTAGGTTTCCTACAATATGAATAAAACATTTGATTTAATTTTTATTACAAAATATAAGTAAAATAAATATGAAAAATATAACATTTTTATCGGTGCACCTTATGCTAAAGATAGCTTTTTAAACATGGATGCGGGTGCCACCTTAGTCCTGATATAATAATGAATGTGTAAAATATGTACAGTACAAACATTTGTTATGATTTTTTGCAATTGTAATTTATTGTAATAAATGTGTTATTGCAATATATTTATATTGTATTATTGTATATAGAATAAATATTATATTGTATTTTATAAATTTTATATTAATATTAACTTTGAGGAGCTTATAAAAAAAATAAAAATTCTTATATGATAATTCATAAACAAAATAGTTATTTTAAAAATTGTGTACATCATAGGTTGCTATTTAAAAATCATATTTGATTATAGTTTCATCGCCAAAAGTAAGAGTTAATATAATAAAAAAGGGTATGCAAATATATTATTGTAAAGTTAAATATTTTGATTATTAAAAAAAATAATTTTAAATATCAACATTTTAGAAGTCTTACGTTAAATAGCTCATTCTATATAATAATAATTTTTATTTTGACCATTTAACATCTGCCATTGTGTGGTACGTACGTGATGAATTGGGCTGGGATTTTATACACTCTTCATCGATTTTTATAGCTGCGATATGCGCATTGTATAATATAATATGCTTTTTATGTATTTTTGAATTAGAATACAAAGCTTTTATTTTGCATTTTTTTACAATTTAAATATTAGTTAACTATTTTAAAATGTTTTATTTTAAAAATGTTAATACTTATAAAAATAACTTTCTAATATTTTTACATATCGAATATTATTTTTTAATTGTATTTATCGTATGAATCTGTAAACATAAAAATCGAATAAATGAGAACATTTCTTTTACATGATTTTGAGGTTCATGTAAAAAACTCTAAATGGTGCAATTCTGCAATACTTTTTTCATATTTGATAAAAAAACATTTTTTTGGTCCAATATTTGTTTAAAATAAAAAAAAATTAAAGCATCTTATAGCTGCGTTATTTTTAATTTTTAAAATATAAAAGTATTTTTTTTTTTAAGTATCTTACATTACCGGAGCTAGTAATGACATTTGTTTAATAAGAAAAAAAATACTAAGGAAACTTGAAGATATATCGGAAGAACCATCCAAGTGACGGCACTTCGGCGTAAATTTATGTGGTTATGGTGTTTAAATTAAATTAGGTTTCGAAGCAATTGTCGTCAGAGCTTTCAGTGAAGGATTTTGGGAATAAAGTTTATCAAGAGTTTATGAATGAGGGGATGATGCGTTTTGGAAGGTAGTTTCTAAATCTGAAATAAAGTGTTTTGGTTTTCCTGATTTTGATAATGTGATAAGTAATTGTTTGAAATGAATTATTAATCTGAGGATATTCATTTAAATATGTAAGTTGTTTGTAGGGTCGCCAACTTTAATAATTTAAAAAACTGGACATACCTATTAAAAACCTTTTTTTTGTGATAAACTATTGATATAATTGGAATTTATTCGTCGTTCCAGTTGAGAGATATAACTGAAACCTGGATGGTTGGCAACCTTAGTTGTTTGTGTATTTTAATTTTTATCTAAGCTCCGCGTTTGTTTACTATACAGTATATTATATGATATAATTTATATCCATATGAGTTTGGTTAGTAGATTGTAAAATATATTTTGTATATTAGTTTTAAAGTGAATTTTTGAACATTAATCTGTGATAAGCTGGGAGTTGATACCAATCTAGATATAATTTTCTATACAAAATATTTTTTATTATATTTTATCATATAAAATTGAATTTTAGTTTCTTGTAGTTTTGTTAAATTCAGTTTATTTATAAAATATTGAAAAAATTAAATTTAAATAAATATATATATATAGGTTAATCGATATAAGCTACAGCATTTATAATAACATTTTTATTACAACACTTTAAAATGAAACAAATTTAATAGTGTAATTAATTGTATAACATAATTTACTTTATATTACTTGACTGAACTTTTTTAAATTGTTGAATCTATATAGAGATAAAAAGCTAAATAAAAAAATTTACAAGAATCTGGTAGGTATTGAAATACTAAAAATAGAAACTCGTTTTAATCAAATAAAGAACAAAGTTAAATATTAAAAAATCTGTTATATTGCTCACTTAACTATTACTTCTAATGTTATTTGTATCCTAAATAATAAAATAGGTTTGATATTATTTGATTTATACGCTTCAACAATAATCTGCACAAGCCTAAGTATAACATTTTTATTGAAGTGTTTACTTTAATAATAATTAATATTATTAGCTTATTAATACATTATTTTTTGAAGTTTTGAGTGATTTATTTTGATAATTTAATTATTTCACAATATTATTTCGATAAAAAAAAAAAAAAAAAATCACAATACTAATATTAAAATAATTGTTTACAGCATATTTATTTTATCAATCATTATTGTAAGTCACACGTGTAAACTATACTTCACAGTAAATATTCTTAAATTTATCAAAACATGTTTTAATTATTAAAATACTATATGTAATAATAATTCAATGTTATTGTAGGGTTTTGGTGAGTTATTAAACATGTTAATAATGTTTGTCCCAGCCACTCGAATCTACGCCATGATTATTATTGTATCCGGGTACTCTGTTTCCTTCTGAAATATATGTATATTGTCAATATTAGTTTTTATTATTTCACGAAAAGGTAAATTATCGATTACAAATTAGTCATTAATAACATAATATAACATATAGATTAACAATAGTCATTGTTGTATATACATTCAGAAAGTAATGTTATGCTTGAATACAAAAATTGATAAATTAGGATTTTAAATTGGCCATTTAAATATTATAACGATTATTAAAAAGTATAGATACATGATATATAATATCATATTGTGTTTAAAAATATTATAATACATGCAGACAAGTTAAAACTGATATTTAAGGACTTAGGCTATAAATTTAAGCAAAGTATCAAAAAGTTGTTAAAAGTTTCTGTGTCTCTGTGTAATTTTGTGCTGATTGGAAAATTAGCTATATCAAACCATTTATTTTGATTTGCATTTATTAGACACTAGGACATTTTTAAAATAGAATAACAAAATTTAGTAAATTTCAGTTAGTAATGTTTAAATACTATACCCTTATAGTCGTGGAATAAGATGCCGATGTTCATTAGTAATTATTACTATTCTATAGATAAAACAAATTTACATACTAGTAGATATATAACATGCAAATAAATATAATAAACACAATAAAATCAAAATACTCATTGATTATTATATATAGCAGTTACTATTATTTTATTTGAATATATTTTAGAACTAAGACCTTTATTTAATTATTTGTGTCAAAGATCTAATCTCGTAAGAAGGGATGTATACAAGGATATAGTTTTGAAATTTTAAATTTGTATAATAAGCTCGCAAGTGTTAATTAATGACATATTAATACATTATATACTATATGGGTCCAAATATAAACGGGATTTAATTAAAAAAAAAAAAAGAATGAAAAAATATAAATATAAAAATAATATGACACGTACAAAGGTTAACTGTATTTATAATGGTTACATATTACAATAAATTAGTTATGTAGGTGCGTATTAATGTCATATTTTAATGGAGACATTTTTTTTTTTTGGCTTTATTAAAGTGGTTAACATAAGACATAATGCCTACATGCTATGTGAAGTTTAACTATTTCTAAACTTAAAATTTTAATCTTGAATCAATTATATTTCTGAAATTATAAAAAAATAAAGGTTAAAACAAAATCATTCTTCAGTGATGAGTAATAAAAACTATAGCCTAAAGGCAACTCACAGTTATGGAGAATTATGATGGATCAAATTTTAAAAGATTCTAGCTTCGAGAAAATTTCATAATATTAAAAACGTACTTGCCATAAAAATATATTTTATCGTACTTATTTTTTTTTATATTATATCAAAAATAATATGCATGAAAAGTGTTTTACATTTGTCAAAATCGATTTTAAAATAAATAATAGGTGCTTTATGTTTGAAAAACAAAATACTATAACAAGACGTATAGGTAGTAATAATATTTCAATAATAGTATTGACAACTAAATCATTTTAAATAATAACCAAATAAATATTTTTTTTAATTCATTCATATTTGATTGTATAAGATAATTTTGTTCATTATTTTCGGCAAGCAGATAATTAAAAATTTATTTTATTATGTAAAAATGCTATTTTATAAGGCACTACTTTTTTTCAAATAGATAGTTTATAATTGTATATTAAGTATTAGCCCTTTAAAGAACATAGTTTAAAATGTGTTGACATACTAGCTAGGTTATTAGATTAAGCCGTGTTCCTAAAATATTATATTAGTCAGATCGCTACTTAGATACCATATGTAGTGTATTACAGTGGCGGATACGAGAGGTAACTGATATTGTTTTGATATTACTAATAATTACACATAAAGCATTAGTTATGACTTATGATAGGCCTGCGGAAAACTATTTCCCATTTTTTCCGCCCATTATCCGTTATGATTCTTCTTGACCTGTTCATAATAATATAGAAACGCTACTTCTCGAACGCGCGCTGCTGGTGTTGTTATCGACTTATCGCCACCGTGGTTGTTTTCGTCATCTTATCACAATTTTAAATGGGTTGTGCCGATTATACCAATTATAATATTTTATTTTTATATAGGTATTTTTATTAGTTTTATATGTGATTATACTATACTTTAATTTTAGCCTCCAATAAATTACAGGTTATATAAAGAAAGGTCATTTAATTTTTGAAAATAGCCCCCCCCCCTTGGATGACCTCTGTATCCGCTACTGGTGTATTACCAATCATTCATACATTATACATTAATTGTTTAAGCTGTTTCATTAACTTAAATTTCAGAATTAGGCTCAGAATAAGCATGCAATTATCAGACAATTATTTTATCAATCTAATATTTTTATCATTGGTAATGTTTTTCACATGATTATTTATTGATGAACAATTTATCGGTTAATAATGCAATATAATAGTTAATAGTACGACCTATACCGAAAGATATGTCAAGTAAGCATTATGCCCACTGTTAAATATAGAAAAAAAAGTTTCATACCTAATATTTAGTATTTGTACAACGAGTAAACACGTTTACTTTAAGTTTGAAATATTTCACTAATGTTCGCGTGACGTTCGAACGCTGAAACTAACATACTTTATACAAATGAAGACAGTCTTGACTGCATTCATGACTACGTCCGTATATATACAAATGAACGTTTTCACAAAAGAGTTCTTTTCCGAACACCTTAATTCCACTCAGTGCTATTATTAAGTTATTTACTTCACCGACACCGCCACGTGATACACAATGAGTTCCTCGAGCGCGCTGTCTTTTATACGAGGAGAGCTTAGCCCACCCTCCCTCCACCCTACCTTCCAGACAGTGTCTCACAAAACTTTATGTGTTCTCGAGTACACGAAAAGGTATTTATTACGTAAGCATAACATGTGTCACCTGAAACCGACGGCGTTTCTAGACCTTGCCACAACCCTTTCGCATTAAAATTTCAATATTAGTTTTAATTATTTCAATCACATTTGTATGTACCACATTAAGTTTTCGTAATTTTTTTTTTAATTATATCTATTGAGAGTTTTAGTTTTTGTATGGCCGAGTTCCATATTATGTTACAAAAAATGTTAAGATAAATAATAATTATTTAAGTTATATTTATTTCAGTGTTAAAATCTTTTTGCTTTGATAATTCTAAAAATATATGCTTTATATAATGTGCCCGTTAAAATTAATTTTTATTCTAAATAATTTAAAAAAACATGAGATTAATTGAAAAATTAATTTATTAGATTATATATTTTATAATATTCATATAGGTAAACTTCATTGTTTCTAAATATTTTTTTTTTATATTTAGTATAAACTATTATGTTGTTATATTAGAATATTGTATATATTGCTTGGAAAATTATCATATTCTCTGGTACATCACGGGTGAAGTTAGGAGCATAGTTGTGTAACAAATTAAAATCAAAGAAAATAAAATGTACAGTTTTCGTGTTATATTTACGATAAATTAACCTCTATGGCCAATTTTATTAATTCGATTTAATTTTTAATTTATTATCTACCTGATTTTTTTTATACTAATGCTTGCAATTATTCTGAATTTATGTTTTTTAATTAATTATTTATAAGTTATAACATTTTGCAAATAACTAATGTCGACATTAAGTTAAATATGTTATATGCAATTATTAACTAAAACTAAATAATTAAAAAATAAGAGGTAAATTATATTTAGTCTGTGTAATGTTTATTCGGAATTTGACATCAAATAAAACGCAATACTTTTATAGATTATAGTCGAACTATAATCACACGCGTTTCACAGTTGTTGCTATCAATAAAATCCGATTATCGTACAATCGTATTAAACGATAATTTATTATAATATTTATTTATTTATCTTTCCGTATAAAATCATATTATGTAACTGCGTTAACTCAAATAGGTACTCGGGTTTAATTAATTACAAGCCTCTTCACTCATATTCAAAAATAAAAATTATAGAAGCAATGGCCATATACTGTACAAACGAATTCGCTCCCATCTAAGAAACCACCCAAATCCTATTAAAATAGTCACTCTTTATTCAAACATTGCTCCAGCTAATCCTCTCCGTGGACTTACGAGATAGTAAAGCGTATACTGCTTAAATTTCCATGCTCATAAAAAAATAAAAAATACACAACAAAATAAATGAAATAAAAATAAAATCTAGATAATCAAATTATAAAGTGTCACCATTTGATGGTTGATTTCCTTCTTATTGTTTGTTGTAAATCTCATAGCATTAAAATAAATCTCATATATTATGTCCATATGTAAATAAATATTTCCACGCCAATTATATTATGTCAAATAAATAAAATAAAAAGCTATTACTGTACCATTGTGTATATTTTATAAGTTCTAATGGATCTTTCTTTGGTCTACAAAATCTCCTTCAGCTCTTTACCCAACGAAAAAAGGCGCAGGCCATACTCACTTTTTTTATACATCAAAAAGTGTACTGTGGCTCCGGGAATCGTGTAATCATAACCGTACCGGTCCGGTTCGTTGAAGATGTTCGACTGGTAGGCCTCGGCTCCTTGTTGCTGACCACCGTAACCAGCCGACTGCCACCGTTGTTGTCCAACGCCGCCGAATCCTGCACCGCCGTTATATCCACGTTGTTGGCCTACATTACCGCCAAACCCTGGCTGCTGGTGGTAGTTACCCATTGCGCCAGCCCCTGAGTTCGACCACTGCATGTTGTCGCCGTTGTAAGGATACGCCAATACGTGACCGCATGCGATCATCATGCAAAGCAACGCCAACTACGAAATAAGTTCATAATATTATTACGGAGAGATTGGTAAGGACGAGAAAAAATACACGCAATAATGCATATCGTGTAAGTGCAGTATAGACATACAATTATAGTGACGAGGCAAGTATATATAAGAATAGATACAGGAGAGGTATAAAGTACGCGGCTTTCCAAATTATAACTTTTTTTTTTTATTTAAAGGTTTACAGGCTTCAACTGCTAAAGGTTATTAGCCAACTTATAACGTTTTTATTTTATAACAAAAAGAAGTTAAATTTTTTTAAGAATTTTACTGTAGCATTTGTAGCAGTAGAATATGATTAGTTAATATGTGAAGCTGTTCATAGCTTATGATTCTTTACACAGATTCACGCGTATAGGGAATATTAGTATACTCACTCTGGTTTGCATAAATCAATTTCTGAGATATATTATCTGCGCATTTATGTTAAGTAACAAACGCAGTAATATGATTAATTATGTTTTCTAAAATATCACGTTACTACGGCTGTACAGATTTGATTACATCATTTAATTATACTTTTATAATTTTATTAAACCACCTTTTTTAATGATAATTTTGTCAATATACGACCTTTATGATCCAACGAAATTTGCTATTAGAATTCAGTTTTTCTATTTAATTGTAACTGCAATAATAGTTTTCAAGCGTTAAATACATAGGTATAACGTATAGTTATATAGTGTTCAATATAATTAAAATAAACAATTAATCAATGAAAATTTAATAGGATGTATAAAATATTATTATTTATTATTTATAAAATGAAATTATTTTTGAATTTGAACATCATTTTTTTTTTTTAACTTAATACTTTTAACCCTTTGACAAATGAATTGGAATTTATTGTTTTACCAACTTGGCTAAATTAGTTTAAATAAAGACAAATATTTTACGTCTTAAATATAATACCGATTTTTTTAGTAAAGACGTAAAATGATTTTATATAATATATAATTTTAAAAATAACTGTTATAATAAAACATTTTCTTTGATAATTAAAGACTTGTTCTAGTTTTAGATTATTATATCTTAAAAATGAAGCAGATGATAATAAATAATATTTTATTAATTCTCATGTAATTATAACATAATATAACGTAATTGACGTGAGTGATTTGTAATTAACTTTTTGGATGTTAATTCAACATATTGTTTATAGTACTTATTCCTGAATATTTTTACTTAAATAATTTTCCCCTCGCGAAAATATGCATACATAGAACTTTTTAACTTTGATAAAGTATGAGAATAAGTTGTAAGCCAATGTGTTGATTTTAATTCAAAATTATTGTGGAATTAATTCGTGGGTCTATAATACTTCTATAGAAAAAATAATAATATTATTTAAAAAACAATTTTTCAGTTAATTATTTAAAAATTAAAAATTAAAAACTAATAGCGATAGTTTAATGTTTGGAATAGAAGTATACAAGAAACAATGTAAGAAACAGTAAACATGAACATTTACCAATGAAATATTTAGAAGTACCTAAACTAACATTTTATTTTAACTATATTGTTCATATTTTTATGATTACGTGATTTTTTATTCTTAATCGTTAGAAATAATAAATTAAATGGTGTATATGAGTATAATAAGAAAGCACCATTAAAATAAATCAATATTCTTTACATTTGTTTTTGCAACTTCAATTACAATAGTCAATAAGTATTTATAAAAAGACACAATCGTTGGTAAACTAAATAAAAACAAAATTTACGACTCGGGCACTCGGCTTCATTGTTGATCCAAAAATCAATGATAATGAAGTGCATATATTATCACGTTTATAATAACAATCCTATGAAATATCTTATTTTTTACTAAAAATTAAAAAATTCCTTTTGATTTTTTACGTGTTTGTTTACAATTAGTTGACGATGCGAAATATAATGAAAATATAACCATTATAATAATTAATATTAATAAATTATCTGGTAAATCGAAAGGAAAAAACTTAGAAAATGATAAGACCCACAACGAAATAATAGTTACATGCCTATAAATTAATAAAACAAGAGACAGACGTTTGGACTTACCGAACGGTTCACGGCGGTGATCATTTTGTCTTCTTCGGCGGATGGACTGAGCGAATCGACTGCTGTATGTATCGAACGATTACGAACTTAAGTCTCGTTCAAGACTATAAGCGTTTATATACACGGATAAAGACGATATTACCAAAAACCGTCGACCTTGGCCATCAACCAAGTCGTGCACGTCAAGTCGTACATTATTGTACCTACCTCGCATCTCCTCATACGTCGGATGAATGGACAATAAAAAATACGTCTAATATCGTTGTCAGTATTTAATTATTGTTATTATTAGACGCGATGTACCACACAATTATATTTGTCAAAAACGTACACGCCGCCGTCACCTTGGTCCGCCACATTCGATATCCGTCGTCGTGACTCGTCAGACAACCATTTGCAAATCAGGTGTCTTTCATGACGTTAAATAATAACGTGTTTACTGACATTAAATGAAAACGAGAATAACCCACCGCCTCTAGATGGTTTTTGCCAGGTTTAGGAAGCGTTCCGCGGTATGGTATAGGTACCCTCGAAATTAACTTAAAAGATAAATAAATAATGACGAGTTATGTGTGGTGAGGCCGGAAGCGAGTGTAGTTAAATTCAAAATCGATGATTAATCGTTGAATTCTGTAAATTATCCAGCAGAGACCTGTGCGGAGTTCGGTGCTCTCGAAATCAGTACTTAGAGATAATTTGTGGTTATTGCTCTTGCGTTCTAGCTATTATTACATAAATTATTGTATACACCAAACGCTCACGCATATATTCCTAATTTCGAAGCATTTCATGGTTTTCTCTGAGACTGCTGTAAAACTATCTAGATGTCATCGGTAAAATGCGAACTTTGTTTAGATATTTGACCAGGTGCTGCGTGAAACATTTTCGATTATTTTTGTACAGCTCAAAAAGAGTTTTTCTTTCGAGAAAATTAAATGACAGTAAGATTTAATAGCAACAGCCTTCTTTTATCAGCATCTTTGAGAATATATCAACTGAAATCAAAATGTCCACACTCTCGACGAAAACTTTCGACCAAAATCGCCTGCACGATAATACCGTGTCGCTGGCAAGTCTGCCAGTGCGGCGTCTCGTGCTTACGCCACCAAACGTCGAACGCGCCGAAACGGCAGGCATGAGCGCGTTCAGTATACCCGGAAAAGCGTGCTGTGCGGTCCCTTCCGAAAAATTACGGTGTCATTCTCGGTCAAACCGTTTTCCGAGACACGGTACATTTATTTTTTCGTACTATTTCCCATCCGATGAAATTTGTTCGCAAATTATTTTAGGATTTTTAGGACATCAAAATTGCTTCTATAATAAAAAATATATTATTTAAAAAAAAAACACATATATTTTGTAAGTATATCTAAATATGAATTTATGTTCTGTTTTTTTTCCCTCTTCATTCAGTGTGTAAGTTATTCGGTAATTGATAGTTTTTTTTCGCCTGTCTGCTATATTTATGCGTAGATATATATATAATGTTATTATCATAACAGATTTGTTAAGTCAATAAAATCGTAACTATTTTTAAGTTGTATGTTTTCGTACAAAATATACGAATTTTTCAAATTCCGAAACAAAGTCGTAATGCCAATATTGAATAAAAATTAACTACCAAGTCATGTTTCATTACCATAATATTATTATCTTTATTCAACTATTAAATTTCTTATTAGAAAATGAACAAATAACAATAATTAGTCTTGGACACTTTCCAGTGCATAAAAGTCAACATTTTATCATAATCGTTTATTCGTTATAAACTTTTAAATAGCTCATAAAAAATGTAATTTGGTTTAACACAGTAAAAAGTACTTTCACTTTATTTTTTAAAATTATTTTATAATGATCTGTTATTAATACAGACAAAAGAAAAGGAAATAAAATATGCTCAAGGCCGTTTTAATACTTATTATTAATTTGATGGTTTTGAAAGATGAACATTTAAATAATGTGATTATATTTATTCAATTAGTTTCATTTTTAAATACACGTAAGTTATTAATATTAAACAAAATATTATATTATATTATGTTAAAAGTGGTAGTTGTCAACACGTTTTAAATTTTACAAGATTTAAAATTATTTAATTATAGAATATCACTTTTAAATTTGATAACAACAATATAATATATTGCCATATAGGTAATTAATTATTTTAAAATGTACGAATATATTAAACTTGTTATTCTAAATATTTTGAATTCTAATGAATTGTTTCATTTATAACAATGTAAATTATTAACTAAGTTTTAAAATTTGAAGATATTTCTATAAACTTTATTCATTGATATTTTTTGAAGTCATTATTCTATATGGAATAATTTTTAATTATACCTTTTAAAATATACAACTGACAGTGTATTTACTTAATTTCTAAATAGTATATATATATATATATTTACGTGGTTTGTATTGTATCATGCCATAAATATTCCAAATTCATAAACATACAACTATAAATTATAATAAGAAGATAATATCTTTTTTTTTTCATTAAAAATAAATAATTAAAATGTATACAATATAATACTATTATAAGCAATTTAGATGAAATTATTAGGTGACTTGGGTTAGAAAAGTATTCACAAAGTGTCTACCCGAAAAAATATATACCTACGATTTAAATAATTTATATTTAAATAGAAATGTTATAGAAATAGTACAATTATTATACACAAAATATCTATAAAACTTATTAATGCCTTTAAATATCCAAATTCCTCGCTTTCACTGATTGTATTTAATAAATATTCTAGGATATCAAACAACATGATTCCGTCAAATATTGAATAATCATAGTAGCTTTATCTTTTTTTGAAAATGACGCATGGCATATCTTAGAACAAACAAATCCTCTATGAGAAGAGTTCAAAAACATAAAAAAAATTATTTATTTTTTCTGATTTAATAATAAACTACCAATTTCAATGTTTTTAATTATGAATAAAAACTAAAAATTATATGAAACAGATGATAATACATTATTATTAAAACAATAAAATGTATCATTTTATAAGTGCATGCACATTATAGACAGATATCGAGAATTGCATGACATTTTTCGATCGACATTCACATTGTTTTGTAATACATTTTCTTTACGGGTCACGACTTAATAATCCTTGTCTACCTGTCAAAAAAAGTTATGATACCGCTTGTTGAATACCATTTTCAATTTATTGTATTATTTCCGAATTTAAAATTGTGAATGAAAATTTGAGTGTCTCTTCTTGTGTACCTAGACAAAATAAAACCGCTATCCACACTACTTAGATCTATGACACCACAATAAGACGTAATTTTACTGTGATAGACTTCCAAAATAAATTTTGTGAAACAATATGAAATCAAATGTATTTGAATTTTTTTGACTAACAAAATTTGTATTTATATTACTTCGACAGTATTGAAATTTTATATTATACTGATTATAATATATTATTTATCATATGAATTGCGTATGCTATGTACATTTGTATTTTAACATACTACCTTATAACAATTTTCTATGTATATTTTAATATGATTTGACATGAATTTATACGTATTTATAAATATATTATTAGATACCAAATAATGTTTAAATCTCATCTCAACTCATTTCATATCACTATCTGTACATAAATATATATTATAGATCAAAAATACAATTTAATTTTCATAATATATTATTATTTTTTTACAATGTTTACTATTTTTACTATTTTTTTTTTTTTTTTATTATTATAATTGTAGAATTTCTTTTATAATATTAAAATATTCTAGTGGTTTTTGGATCAAGTCCCAGAGCAGCATCCAAAAAGCTAGTGCCTAGTTCTCTCTTCTGCGTACTTGTGAGTTTCGAAATTAAGTCATTACATGTTTGATAGTTAAAATTATTCTACGGCTTTCGAATATTACTGGAACTCCTTTTACAATAAATTCTAATGCAAAAGAAAACTGAATTATCGTATACACATAAAAAGGATGAATGAAAACCTCGACTTGTATTCAGGGCTTAAAAAGGAAAAAAAATCCAGGGTGACTAATGTCTTCGTAAAGTTTTAAGCGTTCCATATATAATAGTATATATTATTTCTGATGCATATAGTATAATAATATGTAGTGTATAAACAGTGATTGTGTAACATATTCATCCCACTTTTATCCCTAAATAATGTTCATATTTGTTATTTATTTTATGAAAAATGTAATCACAAATAATAACACATTTTTAAGAATAACGAATATTTTGTATAAATTTAATATTTTTTCTTATAGTATTAAGTCATAAGTATTGATTGTATTTTAAGAAAACTAAAGAAACCAACTAGAAAAATATATTTATATCGAAGAATGTAGTGTTTTTAGTGCTTTAAATTGTACAATAAGAATTCAAATTCTATGCATAGCGAGATTAGCATTGCTTAAACAACTATATATTCACACTTTATATTATTTAATAAAGAGCTATTAAAAAAAAATGTTTACCTTAATATTAAATGATATGAATTCGTAAAAATAAAAACTAATAAGATTTAATCTCAACGGAATTCTGAGTTATATTGATTAAGAGGACGCTACATTCGAATGTGTTGTCTGGACTAAGACAGACGTCTTACTAACGTACATAATAACAAAGTTGCGTTCAGCAGATTATATTTTGTGGTGTTAGCTTTAACATTAGAGTAAATTTACTTATTGTCAAATTTAAATAGCTAAGGATATTATCTGCGCAATGTCACATGCTTGACATTGCGCAGATAATATTCTTAGCTTTAAATTTGATAATAGGTAAATTTAATATTCTAATATTAAATCTAACATCAAAAAATGCATTCTGCTGAACGCAAATTTGCTATGATGTACATTATTAAGACAGAGACAACATATGAGGGTATTTCGGTGCATTTTACGCTTTACGGATAATTTGTTAAAGGGGACGCTTTTTAACCGCCATTGGAGATAGGAGGACTGAGTTCCCCCGCGTCCCCCATTTTAACCCCTGATTGTATCTATTCTAATTTCATCTCCAACTACGGCACAAAATATGCGGGTTTATAAATAGTTTAAACGTTTAGAAGTTTTTAAATAATACATTAATAATGTCCAAATAATATTGAAAATAAATATAACAATGTAACTAATAAATATAATAATATTTTAATTTTATTAATACGGATGTATACAGATGGAATCACGGAACCCCTAAACTACTCTTGAAAAGTCTTAGGGCTTCGCCGAACACAGTTTGAGAACCACTGCATAAAAAACTGTGAGTTATTTTGGTGTGTCCGATTTTTTGTTCATTTGATATTGTTTGTTTTTCAATTCAGAATCTCGCAATTCATGTATTATGTTTTTGATTTCCCTTACCCATTTTAGATTTTTTTTTTTTTTTGACTGTGTGTTTGCCGTGCCTAAGTTAAATGTATAATTTGTGTCATATAAAATAAAATAATTTTCACGAAATATAGTATGAAAGAATATCGTAAATTGTAGAAATATTTTTTTTTGTTACAATATTTATCTATACAATCTATAAATGTGTTTATTTTAGAAATATGAAAGAATTTAAATATCTTAGATAAACATTGAATAATTATCAAATTATTTTTTTAATTGTGTATGTTTTTACAATAAAATAAGAACTTGATTATACCTAAACGGGTTTTTTTGTTTACAATTTATAAAGAAATGAATATAATTTTAGAATTGAGTACACGTCATATTAAGAAGAATGGAAAACTTTCTTTTAGTATCCCTGCAGACAGACAACACGTTTTAGGTACATATAAAATAACGTTTGATATTCTTATTTACTTTTTAAACAAGTAGGAATAAAAAACTTTTTATTTCTATCATATAACTTAATGATGCAAAATATCTAGTAGTAAACAATTATACTTGGATATTAATTTCAAACAAACAAAATAACATGTTTTTATAACTGTGTATTGTACGACGATGAATATATTTTTAAATTATGATGATGGAGAGCAACAAAGCATTTGCAAAAATGTATTTGCAGATCACTGAATAATAATAATAATATATTTGTCGTAGACAATATTCTAACATATTTTATCATTATCTGTCAATAGGTTAGATATGCGATACAGTCGTCGAACGCCTAATATATTTATTGCCAGTCTGCTGTCGCCACCGTCGTCGCAGTGTCGAGTGTCTTGAAGATTACAACAGTTGTGGTGTGTGTATATGATATTATAATTATTGTACGAATAATAACAATATATCTAATCGATACTGTGGCCGATCGTCGTTTTAGCAGCATATGCTTGCCATTTACTCGTTCTCTGACAACTTAACGTCCGTTATTTACGAGCGCGTCAAATCATAAACAATTTTTTTTTTTAATCTTTGTGCGTTTCATCCGGTTGTTGTCATCGGTGAGTTTTGATCTACTTCTACCGCGGTATTAGTATTAAATTTCCACGGTACGTAGTCGAGTCCGCGGGGCGCCATGGCAGGACGGCAACGCCGCAGAGCCCGCGACCAATAGCGGGCATCAGGACTGTTGACATTCCGATGTTGCCACATTTCAGCAGAAGCCGCCGTCGCCAAGTGCAATGGCCACCGCTGAGATCGCAACTGCGATCGCGGTAAATTTCACGGAAAATCTCACGATCAACATCACGGCAAATGTCACAGGCAACGACACGTTGCTACATGACCAACCAAGTTCCGACCTGTATAAGGTGCCAGCCCTATTGGTTGTCGTCTTATCAGTGCTTTACGGTTCGATATCAGTGATAGCTGTGGCCGGAAACGGGTTGGTGATATGGGCCATCGTCACCAGCAAGCGGATGCGGTCGGTCACCAATCACTACTTGGCAAACTTGGCGTTCGCCGACATACTCATCGCACTCTTCGCCGTACCATTTGAGGTAAGTGCAGTATTTTCTAAACACTAAACTTAATTCTATAAACATTATGATATTATTAAACTCCTATTCGTTTGGTACATTCTATGAATAATCGTCGGTTCTTAACCATAAGAGACAAAAATGAATTTGCGCAGTTCAATTTGTGTGTTTGTAGTGTAACACCTATCATACAATTTGTATCATAATTCATATGCAATGTTTATTGATTATTCTATCTACGTAAAATTTTTGGACGTAGACGAGCCATTAGCCAATAACAATTCAAATCACATATTAAATAAATAAAAAAACTTAAAAGATTTTCTTAAAAATCAAAACTATACGTGTATTGGACTTGATTCAAAATCATTTTAAATTAGTTTAAATTTAATGTATTTACCACAGGTAATAATGTGTTTTTGAAGTTATTAGTTTATATTGTATTATATTTAATCCCAAAGAAGGTCATTTCCATTATTTTATAAAATTATCGGTTATACTGCAAACGATTATCAGTTCTGAAAGTTGTTGTGTAAGAATCATACACGATACACCCACTTCAACGTTGACATTACTTTTCTATGCAGATACAAATAAACTACAAAATATTTTAACTTTAATTTTGAGAATTAAAAGTGCATATGGATATTATTTTAATTTTATTAAAATTCTTTTGAAAAAAAAAAAATAATGTGAAATAGAATTATCAATTCTCATGACTTTGTAATTTTATTAAAACATATAATATGTTATAAAGTTTACCCGTCAAATATCTTATGACTGTTATTTTGGTAAATGTTTTATTAGATTTAGATAAATAGCTGTTGTTTTTGTATTTTATCTTTTTTTTTTAATTGTATTTTTAAAAATTAAATTTTTTTATTAGATTATTTAGTTTACAAATATCAAGACATATTTTTAATTTCTTTTTCATATTTTGAATTATTTTCTACATATTTTGTTATTCTTACTCGTATTTAATGTTAAACTAATATTTTCTTATATTTCACTAATAACCTAACATTTGGGAAGAGGAGTATTTTAATGTGTAGTTAAGAAAACGATTGTGTATATTATGAAACAATAATATAAGCGAGTACAACTTCTTCATATTTACTTTTTTTTAACTAAACTCAACATGTATTTACACATTTTAAACATAAAAATATGCTGTTATTTAATATAAAGTACACAAATTGGAATAATGTCATGTATGAGAACATTAAACCTTAAATGTAGAAAATACAATTTAAAACCACAAATGTTTACTTATTATTATTTAATACGCGCGAACAGTAAGGTGTATACTACTAAGCCAAAATAAATACATTTATTTCAATAAAAAAAAAAAAAAAAATTGTAATTGTATTTTCATATTACATTTTCAAATGAAAATTTTTAATTTAATTTCAATTGTATTAAAATATACTTATAAATAAATAATTCAAAATATTTTATAATACCTATTTGCATCATAAAAAAGTTTTTGCCGTGCCTCTTAACGTGTTTTTATTCATAAAAACTTAAAGGAATCGAAAAATTCAATAACCGTTTATATTCTATAAAACGTATCCGATTTCACGAAGTAGTATTATTGTAATGCGGTAAAAATAAACTTGCGTGGTACAACACATATAATAAATTCAATATAATGTAATAATCACTTTTAATTTTCAATACAATAAAATGAAAAATATTAAAAATAACTGATTTAGATTACAATAATAACATTTTATTACGATTTCGAACTTCGTAATATTGGATTTTGATCGATTCCATTCAAACGGAAAATGAGAGAGGAAATTTCTAAGAACAAAGATAATATCTAAAACGCAAACAATTATATATTATTATTTCTTAAATATATAAAAAATTAATTAATTTACCAAGTAAATTTTCCTTAAAAATCAATATTAATTAAAAGGTTATCAATAAATAACGTACTTTATTAATAATTGTAAATAACATTTTACTTTTGATGTACTGTAATTAGTAAAAAATTGATATAAATTATTAGCTATATCTTCTAACTCATAAAGTTTAGACTTATTCGAGACCAGTAAAATTAGACTGTTACAACTAGTAGGTATATAGGTATATTATTTAAACAATAGTTGAAATTTGTATTCAGACGATATTGGATATTTTCACAATAAAGGTTTTGGGTTTTTGGCCTATTTGTTAATATTTTGATAAAAATGATTTTATAAATTTTGTGGGTGTTAAAAAAGTATAAGTTATCATTAATTGTTCATCCCTAATTATAATCAATATATTTTTTAGATAATTTTTCTCAACAACAGATCCTCTGCAATGTTTAAAATTTCATGTTATAGTTAACAATGTTAAACATGGTTTAATTAACCATCGTAGTTATAGCTATCTATTTCATTGTATTAAAAACAAAGCAAAACAACCAATTTTAAATGCTAGTAGAGGTCGAGCGTTTTTTTAACTTTATTTTCACGATCGAATGCAATAATTTTTACAAGTATATGAGGATAGTTTCTCTGCGTTTTAATCACGGAGGTGAGCCTCAAAACTTTTAATTCTTTTAACTTTAATACATTATAAAAAAAAATGTAAAATTACCGTATAATTTTGTCGAAGCAAACTTAATATTAAAACGGAAATCCGTGTTAAGCGAACTTTTTTACAGGAAATACCGTATATTATAGAGATTACAAAAAACTATATTTTTTCTCATAGAATTTAAATTAGATTTTAAAAAAGTACCAAGGACTGACAAGTAAAACTCGCCTTAAGATATTAAATTCAGACAATACTTATATGAACTGCGGTGTTGAACATATGAGCTATATAATATTATAACTGACTGTATTAAACAAAACGTAAACGATTATATGCTATAATTTTTATTAATGAATGATGGTGATCAGAAATTCGTATTACTATTTACAAAACGTGATGGTACTCGGTATATTAATGTTGTCTATTGATGATAATTTTCTCTTTTCAGAACAAATATATTATATTATAAATTGTTTATATGATGAATTTTCTAAGTTTAGGTAGTTTAAAATAGGTACATAATACTGAATAACTGAGTCTATGCCTACTATACCTATTATTTTTCTTGTCTTTTCAAGGTTCAATTTTTTTTTCAATGTTATTAAATTATGAAAATAATTGTACTTAAACTGGGAAATATTTAAAAAGTTATTTGTAGTGCAAAATATTAATAGAAAGTAGTAGTGTATATCTAAATAAAATATGACGAATAATGTTTAAAACGTACTATCAAGTCCTATGTTAAATAGTCATTGCAACACCGTGGAGACCATAATATCATGTAGGTATACCTACATAGTACACAAATATATACCATAATGTACGAGTATATTATTTAGTACATCAAGTTGGTGTTTCTCTTGTATATGTGAAATACCTGCAATAAAAAAATAATACAAGAGAACTTTGTTATGTAAACATGGAAGGATCATGTTTTAATATCTTATCATGATAATTTGCATGAACACGATATTTTAATACGATTCAACAATCTAAATAGTTTCTTCGTTGAAAGCAATTGATTTCTTACTCTGCTTAAAATCTAAAAATTACAGTCCCAAATTAAGATCGGAATAAAAAAAGAAAAAATATTGGCAAAGTCTCAATTATATCAATTGTTAGTTAGTCGGAAGCATACAACAAGTTAAAGCTCGATAACCGTTTGCAGTAATATACTCTCTATTTATACGTTTAACAGAAACGATATTACAGACGGTGTTAGCTTAGAAATTATAATATACAGATAACAGAATAAAGTAATATTGACAAAAAGAATTACGTTTCATTTACGGAGTGGCGTCTAAAATATCAAACTATAAAAGTAGTAAAATATTTTTGTAACTTTTTAACAAATGCTGATAAATTATTCTGCAGATTGGTGTAATAAATTGATATACGCTCGTGCTTAAGCACATAATTCACACATAATATTATATAATATACATGAAGATTCCAATACGGAACTACTTTTACAGTCATTTTACTACATAGGTCTATATAGCTGACGTTTTGTAGTTTCTCATAGAAGCTAATACGAAGACTATTTTATTAAAAAAAAAAAAATAATAACGCATACATACATCTATACTACAAAATATTATTATATTATGCGTGTATAATATGTAATATATTGCATAGTATTTTGTAACAAAGCTTTAAAACGCTCCTAAACTCAATGAAAAATAAACGATCACGTAGGAACATGAAAGAAAATAACAATATAAATTATAATATTATGATATTATGATAAAATACATTTACAATAGTCTTAAATTCTTAACAATATAATATAAGAATTATAACTTATTAAAAACCTTATAGGTAGATACGATTGATACGAATTATTCCTTGAAAGTAACTTAATTTTATATTTTATTTAGAAGAAAATAAATACAATATAATAACGTAGTTTAAAATTGAAATTTATAATTATATTTATGATCAGATTTTTTTTTAGTCGGAAATTAGGTTATGTGTAAGATCAATTTGTATTTGTATAAAGATTAAAATAGTAAAAATACTGTACGTATTATTTTATTGTAACAAATGCTAATATTTATTGCGTAATACTTATATTTAATATTAAAAAAAAAAAATAAAATGGAATTTTAATTAGATATTCAAATGATTCGATTTTGATAAAAGTTATGTGAAAGTATTTTTGTAATTAAAATAAGATTTATTTATCATAACTCATTCAATAATTTTAAAATATTATATATAATCTCAAAGAATTTTTATTTTATGTTTTATTGTTTTAATTTATTATGTTATTTTATTATCCAAAATTATTTATTTTCAATAATATGGTTGTATTCTTATATGCATAACGTTAAATCAAGTATATCATGTTTAGTTATTATTATAATTATTAACAGATACAGTTTATAAAATCACTACTGGAATACTATCTATACTTCTCTAGGTACGCATTCAACAGTGACTGATAAATGTATGCACGCTGAAATGCATATTATGTATGTAACTATTTATTTGAAATTCCGTTCTTTTGATGTATTTTGACGTGATACACGTTAATTATTTTGAGAGAAATCGTAGATTATCAAAAGAAAAAAAACATCGAACAATAAATAATAAATAATATGGAGGTAATTTGAAAAAACGTTTGATTTAAAAACGTGTAATGGGAAATAGTCAAACATATCATCATCAAAAGGTTAATACCTATTTAAAAACAGATTTATTTTTAAATTCTAGAAATTTAGTAATATTTGTTTAAGTTTTGTTTTATTTCCATAGTAGTTATTTAATTTCCAAACGAACGTAATAATTCTATGATAAATTGATTTTGTTTTTAACAAAAGATTTAACCAGATTACGTACGTATGGCATCATTAAAATTTTAAACAGTAATATCATCATAGGGAGTTATTGAGTGGTATTGGTACCTTGAACACTAACTGACTTTATCGATGTTCATTTTCTATCAACCCAAATTCAACTGAAAACTGCCTGCCCCTAATAAATAGCACCATGTTCATTAAGTATACATATATATTATACATGAATATTTAAAATACTAAAAGTATAGTTTTCCACTGAGTTTTATTCTAATTCGATGATATTTATGTCAATTAAAATAATACAACACGATATATTACTTAACGTTTACTCGTCTTAGCTTAAAATACTTCAATCTGTTTATGTCTTAAACGATTAGGTACTTTAAGCAGTGAAATATTACAATATTCAGTTGTTTCATTATAGGTATTGCATGAATTATAGAAACGTATAATTTCAAACATATTACATTTTATTTTAAAAAAACGTTTATCAGTGATGAGTAACGTAAATTTAATTAAACGTAACATCTACAATCGTACTATTATATAATTTGGACATCATATAAGTCCATGGTCATTATGCTTATTTTTTTTTTAAATGATAGGTTAGGCATATATATTTAAATTAACTTTACTAATACCTGGTTCAGTGCCCACTAGTTTGGTGTTAAAACACTAAACACCAGTTGTATTTAATGTATTTATGTTATTTATTAATTACCTATAATGAATATCTTATTATATGTAGTTAAGTCTTTATACCTTACTGCATATATAATAAAAAATTAATTATTGTTATTCAAGTTTTGCGTATAATTTGTACAGCGTAGAATTACTCGCTAGAACTGTAGTTACTAGTGTAAGTTGTAACTCGTACTAAAATATCAGTATCTATAATGGGTGAGTCGTTTAAGTAGGTTTTATAAATATACTCTCTCTATGCAATAGCAAATATATTATAATGTAAACAATTCATATAGTATCCTGGTGTGTTATGTGTACCAGAACACTATTAGTATGTTTATAATATAATGTATTCATATAGTATTTTATGTATACCTTACACTTCGATAATAATAATAAAATAAAGCATGTTTCAATTTACTTTTATTATCTTTAATTTTAACTGTTACAGACCACTTTAATAGTATTGTATCTTTTTTATTTTTATTATAATTATTTAACTAACATTATTAGTGTCCGTAACCGATTATCTATTGTTTATCAATGTATTATGGGCAGCTTACACTAATATGTGAGGTACTTAAAATTGCTCATTATAATATTTAATTGTATGGCTATATCATAACGAAAATTACATAAAATATCGTTTTGTAATATTATCATTATGTTACAAACATAATATTGAGATAGCTGACCAAACTTTTGCTCTGTTTGATGATAACTGTTGTTATATTTAGTTTATTTAGGTATAAACAACATTTTCACTTGAATATTTTAACTTAAGTTCAGTAGAGCACAAATAATATTCAAAAATATAAGGCAGTCACTCGACTCTCGCCATACAGCGATCACCAAGATATTAGACAGTATACCCACTACTCACCTTCGTAGAAAGTTTATGAAAGCGGTCCAAATGTTGTATTAAACGAGTAGTGTTTTACAGTGTAGGGAAGGTTGTTCTAAACTTCCATTGATTTAGTTGAGATGCTTATACTTATTATTATTATTGTTATACGTTCTTGCTTTGCTAAAGTTTGACTGTATGAGAAAAACATGGTAGGTACCTATCAGTACCTTATCTTAGTTAAAAGGAATCTTAGACAATTTTACCTATATTACCGCCAAATGCTACTAAAAACATTTAAATAACGAACAGATATCGTATTCTTAGAAGTAACAGATATTAATGTAGGTTTAAGTATATATTAGTTGAAATAATAAGTCTGTAGAATTTCAGTAGACTCATCTCCTATCTTGACACCACTAAATTAATATGTTAATTAATAACTATTGTGTAGAGTAAAATAGTATAGATGCGTAGCATGTTAATGACATCCGTCATTCGATGTTCCAACATGTGCCTATATTGAGCATCTATTTGCAATTAATTAAAACGTGATGAAAAAGTGGGCAGTCAGTAAGTGAGAATATTACCAAACCAATTATCATGTTTCCATAATTATGTTAACCAGTTAATTTACCAACCATGTCAAGGGAATTCATGAGTACAGTGACGTAATTGTAAATGTAATATTATGGGTTAGGTATAAAAATAACCCTTTAAAGCAAACCAGATAAAATCTTCTCCCTTCAATGCACTCAGTAAATACTTTTGATGACCAATCGCGTACCTATTATTGAAATGATAATTTCTATAAAATAATAATTAAAATTTTATTATTACATTTAATAACATATTTATCTCCCTTTTCTTAAAATATTAAATAATAAAAATAATATTAATGAAATATTATAGGTTAGGTATGTAACAATACATATTTGTTTAAACCTTAACTACTAAAATGATATTATTAGGATCAGTATTTAGTTTGGAAAAAATTATATATTATATTTGTGGGTTTTATTTATTTGTTTTATAGATTAAATATTTTATAACAAGGATTAATTGTTAAAATTGTAGATTAGAAAAATAAATTTATCAAGAAAACAAATGGAAAAGCGTACAATATTTTACGATCAACTTTGATGGAATTATTAAATTTGTAGTTCACATTTTAGTTATTCGAAATAATCGTGCAATATCTATATACTATATATTATTATATAGAATTGTTTTATACTTAAATATAATAACTACAACCAAAAAATTAACAGATATTAGAAATGGGTCTCTTAGAAATAATTCTCGCTAAGCTCACCATCATTAAAACTTCGAGGAAAGTTTATGTAATACATTTTTACAACTACGATGATACACATCGCATTTGAAAAAACAATTCTGAACAAAGATAGATTAGTTAACACTAAGGTTGCTAATCTTCCATACAAATTGTTTGATGGTGATAAGTTATTTTTCTTTACTCTTAAACGAATGAAATAATAAAAAAATAATACTTTTTTCAAAGTATCAAAGTACCATACTGTACAACCTAGGTTTGGTGTTACTACTTGAAGTTGAAACTTAAAGTACTTCTGTTAGAAAACTGATAAAAATATTATTGTAAAACATGACAAATACTTATGAAAATTATATAGTTCTCAAAATTTAAAATATATATCAATAAAAATCTCACATTTTTTAATGTTTAGTTTATATTAATTGATAATGTTATTTAACCATTTGTTCAATATCTTAGCTACAATGTACGATCAAATCTGTATATACACTAAAATGGCGTGATATATATATATAATATATACATATCAATATAGCATATACATGAAGATTATTATACATTAAAATTTGACTTTGTAATTAAAAAAATGATTAATCAATAAAGTATGAGAAAAATCAATACATTTTTTTACTGTGTAGTCAGTTTTATTGTTATTATTATTATTATTTATGGACAACAAAATAGTACATATACTATATTATTAAAACGTACAAGTTAAGATCACCAATTTAAAATAAAAAAAATTTATCAGTTACAAATTATAAAATTTATAAAAATTCTATGTATGATTGAAAAAAGTTTTTAATGAAGAACTACAGCTTTTGATATTGTCATTCACTTAAAAATGTTCAATTTTATTATCTTATCTGTCACCAAACCACATATGACATTAACATTCGTGCATTATTGTACCTATCAATTTACCTATCGCATGATAAGTTATTCAATGTTTACTTAGCTTAATATTCGTATGAGTTTTATAATAATAAATAGCACGTGGTTAAAAAGTGTTTTGAAACATCGGTATTAGACAATTTACAAGCAGTATAATATGGTAAGAAAATTATAAACAAATTTATGTTAGAGTTTAATTATTAGTTATTACTATCAATTATTTAATTACTGTTATATTATAACGTTAATTGGTATCTGTACTATTTCGTTTATCAACACTATTTAGGATATTAATTGACATTCTATAATAATGCATTTCTGATATAATTTAATATTACACAGTTAGTACTTAGTTATATTAAAAACTAACACTATTTGCATTCGTATTACATCGTGATTACAAAACAAAGACGTCAAAATGCAAAAAACATAATCGTGTTATAACATGTAATATGTAATATGTAAATGGATGGAAACAACGTTAGGCCATATCTGTGAATATTGTTTCCTCGGTATTAAAACCAATTAAAAGATAAATGTAATATATCTTTGTAAAAAAGTATTCCCTATTTCTGATGGTAAAACCAAATACATATATATAATTGATATTTCTAATCATGCATGACTATTGGATATATTTAATACAGAACTTAATAACATTTTCTGAATTTTAAAATTGATCTAATTCATGAACTAATATTTTAGAGTATATTCTGAATTTTATTATTGCTAAATTTACTTAAAAATTTCTTTCAACTGAATATTTTATCTTTTTTTAATATTTTTAATTCACAGAAATATTATAATAATAGAATTATATCTATTTTCGGTATTACCTATAATACTTATTTTGCACCTAGTCTACAATTTTTTAGACAGGCTGGACAATTAAATAAACCTTAACATAATAATTATACCAACTGTAAAAAGCTCTGTTAAAACGCATCAAACTAATTTTCTAACTACGATGATTTATTTTTTCAAACATAAAATGTATAATAGTATATTGTTAAAAACCCCCTCCAATTGCACCAATATGAGTGAAACTAAACGGATTTATAACGTCATCATATCTTATTCATGCAGTTCTTACATAGATAAATAATATGTAAATCATTTATATGCTCAAGTTTGTGGAAGACCTTTGGTTTTCATTTAGTTTATTGGTCACAACGTGTTATGGTCGGTAAGGAAGTTTACGTGAGGGAAGTGAAAATTATAAAATGGACAGTTTTCCATGTACAAAGTTATTAAATAGAATTTTTATGGCATTTTAACGTCTCTTCTTCTCTTACTAATATCCGTACTATAGGCTCTTTCAGATGTATTAGTGTTATAACCCAAACTCTTAAACCCATAAAATCCCTTAAAAATACTAAATCATGTAACGTTGTACATTACATTTTTGGTGATTTATTCCATAAGACCGAGAATTTTCTCAGTTTATTAAAAAAAATTAAAAATACTTGGCTTTTACACGAAATTATTAAATATTAAAGTATTATAAATGAAAAATTATATTAATACTAAATACTAATACCAATAAATAATAATATATATTGTAAATGGTGTATTATTATGTTAATGAATCGATGCTTGGTAATATACTCACTTAATACTGAATTAAAATGTTAAGATGACAGAGTAATTAATTTAATTGAAATCAAAAATATAAATAATAACATACAATAAAATACTTATTTATTAACTGTGTTACACACTGTGGTTTGATGATTAACAAATTTTTGCTTATTATTATATACATAATAGTATGTGTACTTACCGCTTACTATTTGTATTTATAATATTATTATGGTAATAATAATTTTTCGTTTCGCGATTACTAGTTGTGCGGCAGAAAAACTTAGCTAAAGGTAACCAAATGACAAT
Source organism: Rhopalosiphum padi (assembly GCF_020882245.1). NCBI lineage: Eukaryota > Metazoa > Arthropoda > Insecta > Hemiptera > Aphididae > Rhopalosiphum > Rhopalosiphum padi. Next base: position 38,209,242 of record NC_083598.1, read on the forward strand.
GATGTCGATAGGCGTATCTCGTTAAATCACCGATGAACATACTTTTCGAGAAGTATTATCGATTGTCGTTTCAAGTAAATTCGTAGTATATCTTAGTTAGCGTAGTTTTAACGCAGTTTCCACTTGACTGTAAATGTTTGTGTAATTGATGCGCCACTCAATCGGCCGATAGTAAACGTGATTTGTACATTTGTCCAGCTAGTTTTTACCAACTATTCCGGAATCTAATTGTACTTTGAACTTGTATTTTAACTTTTCTAATGATTTGTTGATTTAAACTTAATAGAGACATGCAATCTGTATAGTTCTCGACGTTTAGCTGACTAAGATAATTTAATATTTGTCGTCTTAGACACCGTTGACCTGATTAGCAAATGAACCGTTTCGTCAGATCAAGTGTTAAGCTAAATATTCCGGATGAATACCATCAATTGGTTTGTTGGTGCGAACATGATTCTGAAAATTGATTTGATTTTTTTGTTTTATCATCAGAGAATATTATAAGAACCTCGCTATTTATTAATTTAATTTGTATATTTAATTCTTCAGAATAATTTAAGAAATATTTTTGTAATTTTTCGTATTATTTAAATCTGAATAAATTAAAATAAATTATCGGCTTATGTCTAGATTTATAAATTCCGAAGAAGAAAGAATGAAAAATTTATTTCTCAAATAGTTAATTTATCGACCTGATATATAACTATCAAAAAATGTGCCTCAAAACCGAAAAAAAAACAATCTACGTAATTCAATGATATTTAAGAGGTAAAACTAAAGCATTTTTACTTTGTACTTACTAACAGTTAATTGTATACTAGTTTTAAATAACTGGAAGTCATGATACCTTTAACCACTTTTAAACTCAATCACTAAGTTGAATTGAAATTTTAACACCATAAAAAATAATTTATATGCAAGCTGTATTATATGGAATCGCATAATTTTGAATAAATAAAGTATAATCGATTTATATAACACGATTTAAAATAAACTACCTACCTTTTTCTATGCTTAAATTGCACTGATATTTTACTCCATATAACGTCTATATTTAAACATAGATAAACGGGCTGGATATAACTTCGTAATCGTGATCGATTTATTTTTGTTGTGGTACCGATTTTGATCCCAGTAAAAGCTTATATGACCGATTTCGTGTCGTCAAAGATTAATAGTATTGTTATTTATTCTATGGTGTCGTCAATACAATACCTAAATTTTTCCTAACAGGAAAATAGCAATTGATGCATACCTAGTATCATAACCTTAAAAATATATCTCTGAATAATATATATTTTTCTATTTTTTTTTCAAATAAATAGTAATACAATATTATTATATAGGTTGTATATAAGTGTCATACAGTGTATGACATAATTCAATTAGACACATTTCATAAAATTTTAATAAGTTCTGTATTAAATATATCCAATAGTCATACACATATACCCATCGTTTTATGATTTGATTTTTAAATTAAATTTTCAATATTTAAATTGCATAGTTAAGTAGTTCAAAGTAAGTTTTAAAAACTTGATACGAGCTTAAATGATCCAATGATGATAAAATTGTATTGGTTTTTCTAAATATCATTTTATTATTTTATGATCCGACGAGACATAAAGTTTTAGTATTTTGGTAAAACATGGTCGTTGGAAATTAAAATATCACGGGCTACGACACTGCGCACCTGTAATAGTGAATATCAAAGCAGTAGACTCATATAGGGTTCTGAAGAGGCTTGGGACTCTAACCGCCATGCCACAACACAAAGTGTGGGTTTCCGGTATGCTTCATGGCTTAATTACGAAACTTGATAGTTTCACTAGTCCGATCAAATGAAAGGATCTCTTTTCGACCGCGTCCACCGTAACGCAAACTTTGTTCGCTACCGTCTCAGAATTTTCACTGAGTCCGTATAGCCTGACCGGTCTCTTTCGGTAGTGATTTGCATTAACATGTCATTAAACATATAAAATCAGTATAGGTAATACAATATTATCACATTATTATGTGTGACATGTCATACACATCATCCACTGGCTGAAATACTATGGATAAGATATATTTATTACGAGTCATGACGTTATCGTTTTTGATTTTTGATGTTTTTTTCGTTGCGCGAATGACGATTTTCATTAGTCAATTCGGCTGTATAATATTATTATTTTATCTCCGTAGTAAATGGGTAAACTATATGCGTTCTGCGCGTTGTCCACGCAAATAAAACGTACACAGATTACATATGGAGAAAATTAATGTTAAAAAAAAATGGGAAAGTCGCTATACATTAGAGTAGGTGTTGAGTGTACCTCGTAATTGAGTAAGTCACTTATGGGTGTGATAAATTTGAATTCGATGATAAATCATTGTATACGATGAAAAATTAATCGAAGCGTATAGACCATCTGCAACAGGTTGACCTAATTTTTTCCAAAAACAAAATGCATATGTTAAAAAAACATTATTGAATTTTTTCCTATGTATATACGAGCTACGTAAATAGGTGTTATTATAACTTGTAATTCGTTATTGAAGAATTTCATCAAAATTAAATAAAAATATCTATAAGAAACATTAGTAGAATGTTTATTTTTTACATTTTTTAGTTTATTTATGAACAACTTATGATGAACTTCGTATAAAATTAACAAGTCTTGGTAGTTATTATCACTAACAATAACATTAATTTTGAACTACAAAATAAGTTCAATCTTTTCGTGTTTTGGTAAAATTTATGAGAATTTGAACTTTAAACGCGTATAAAATAAATTTAAATCTATATTTTATTATTTTTAAATCTCAATAGTAATAATTTATGAGAAACCTTATTTTTAATTTTTAAGCTTTATGGACTACTCTAAACTGATCAATTATTTTTTAACAAAATAGCATATTATTAAAAATATTTCAAATAGTTATAAAAAGTATAAATTTATTATCCTAAATGTTTTAAAAGTTGTATTGTGTATATACAAAAAATGATAATTCAAGTTAACGTGAAATATTGCAAGTTTTTACGACTAATATTTTTTTATAATAAAAAAATATCGAAAATGATTAGAGGATAAAGGATAATTTGATACTATACATAGTACATATACATTAGAACATCAATTTTTTGTTTTTATTTAATAACTATTTATCTAATTAATCTATTTACTTTAATCATAAATACAAATTTATAAAATGTAAATTTATTTATCTTTAATTTCTAGTTAAATTACTTACCAGGGTCTTTAAATTATTTTTTAAACTTTTTTATTCATAAATAAAAATGTAATCATACATAAACCGAAAAAAAATATAAAGTATTTTGAAAATAATATTTTGTTTTGAAAATGCTATTATAAATATTTGGTGAAAGTCTCTTGGGTTATTCATTTAAATAAAACAAAATTGGTTTTTTTTAAATCTGTTGAGATCTCCCCAATGTGCTAACTAAATCGTATTTTCTATCAGAAACTACCTTCAAAGTTGAAAATCGAATCATTTTCACTGATCCAGAAGGCGATGATAGAAAAAAAACTGACATTATAAAACCAATACTTTCATCGCTCCACTCAGAATATAATATGATTTTAAATGTTCTTTTTTTTTTTAATTATAACAATATCTAGTATACTGACTAATTATATTAAATATTTATATTGTTGAACTTCATATTAAAGATTATTAATCGAATAATAAAAATCACATTAAATAATAAGTACTCAATAGTCAATATTTTTTATGTTTAAGCGCTTTCGAGATATTATATAAATAATTATGAAACAATTTCATATACAATCACGTAAGACACAAGTATGAATGTATCAGTTTCTATTTTGACTAAATACGCATTTGAAATAAAAATGTATAAAAATAAATTCCACTTATTGTTGGTTTTTGAATATTTTTCAAATACCTAATATTTACAAATAATATGTAATATGTTTGAAATTTAAATCATTACATTTTATTCTAACGTCTTCATGGCGCACGTAGGGTTCTTATGTAAGATACTGACCTCATAAAAAGCGGTAGGTATTTCTATAATATGTTTAATTTACCGAATGATATGACGATTTTGAGGACTTAAATGTTTTCATATTTTAAATGAATTTCAAAATATTTTTCCTCGAAAGCCAAATTATTCAGATTATAAATTAATTATATACGACATAGTTTAATAGTTATTATAAATATTCAGATAAAACATTTTATTATTAAATTTATAGTAAATTATTTTATTGATTCCTTTCACATTTGATAGTAAAAATTAAATTATACTACTTTATAATTAGATATTAAATAATATAATATTATGGGTATATTATATTTTAATACTTTGAAAATATTGTGTCATACTATACTTCAGATATATTTTTGTATTGTAGGTATTCGTATCAGACTGTAAATTAATGGAGATTTTTTATTTTTATTCAATAATTTAATTTTTCTATGTTGATCCATCGTGAATATCTTTACAAGAATACTTTCATTCTTTTATTAATTGTAATACTTTAATTATATTGTATGATTCATTTAACTACTTACTCAGTTAGGTGGGCCCTGGGTTTAAAAACTATAGTATATAATATGTATTAATTTAAGCTAAAAATATATTGTTTTTAAACAATGATACTGCTTACAAATAATTAATACTGTATTATATTAGTAGGTATATATTTGTGCGTTTAAATCAAAAATTTAGATATATATTAAATGGTTATTGGGGCGAAAATAATATGTATTGAGTATAAATTAATACAATCTTCTATAAATTAAAATGTATTAAATATAGATACTGATGAAATTGAAATACTGAAAAATACTGGAAATTTTGATTAGAATAACAGTTAACTTTAAAAAAATTTTAAATTAATATGTGGAAAATAGGTTATAGCCTATTTATAGCCGAGAAAAACATTATTTGTGAGCTAGGTATTGATTGATGTTTTTATTTTAACAGTTGCTCATGGTTCATTGAATTTTATGGCATTCAAATAGTATTTTCTTAAACCTTGATACTCTTAGTAATTAACTCTGAGAATCTTTTAAAAATAAACAAAATAAATAAAAAGTGAATTTTATTCGTTGAAAAAAATGTATGCTGTTAATTGTTTCCTTAATTAAGTGCAAAACTTAATCACGAATATTTTTGAATAACTAATACCTATTAGTAAATTACACGTGTAAATCCTCAACTTCTGTACTATATAATGTATTTTTAAATTATGCTATATATATAATAAACTCAATATTTAATTACATGTAACATTCATATTCGTTACCCATACCAAACACTTAAAACAGTGGTCCTTGCAAGTGCATATTATGATATAATATATTTTGTATTTCCAGTATATTTTTATACATCGTTCTGTTTTATCAAAAAGTGTAACGAAGACTCATTCAGACACAAAATAAACTTATTTTAATAGTAAATTAACGTTTTATTATATAAGATTATTATGATCCCCTTTATATATGTTTTCGATCATGAAACACTTGTATTATCGGTGTTAGCTTGTCTAATGTGAGACCAACAACTTCCTAATCAAACACTGTCGTCCATTAGATAAATGGATGCTATTAAAAAGGGACGGAGGCGTTAGTAAGTAACCAGTTATCCCACTCACATTTAACCGACTAGACAAGAAAAGCAATTGTAGTAGCACTTAAACATAAAAGCTGTTCTACTAAATTTCAGCGTTGAAAAAATTGTACATAGGTAAAAGTACAATTACACATCTAATCAGGAAAAATCCACATATATATAATATTATGTTTCATGTACATGAAGCTGTTAACTAATTTAGAAAATAAACAAATTAAGTACCAATAATATTATAATCAATAATAATAATTTATTTTTAAATGTGTTTGATTTAAAGTTTTTTAAGTGGCATAATAAATTATATTAAGTTAATATCATGGTAAATCATGAATGAAGAGTGGAGTGGACAAGGTAAACTAAACATAAATCATTTTTAACTTATACGGGATAACATGTTTGTTTAATATTTTAGTTCTGTCTTTGTAACTTAGTCACATTAACTGTATAATACGGTATCTATATTATTATAAATATAATCTGATGTCTAAAATGTCTCATCTACTCGTATAAGAGTACACTATTAGCATTTAAAAAGAATGATATTAGTTATTAATTTAAGCATTGGCAGAAATCAAGTACCAGCTATTATTTTTAAGACTAACAAGTAACATTTTAAATGTCTAAATACAAAATAAATTTTGCTATATTACGAAAAACATTGTTACAATTTCAAAGGACTCAATTGCATTTTGACAATTGCAGATCCTTTTATCTCAAAAATAATTGAGTTTCTGTATTGTAATAGCCTGTGTCGTGATGATCGACCGTAGATTTCTCACGTATTTTAGATTTTGATTAGATTTATAATTTAATAAAAAGTTTCTCATATGTGGTTTTTACAGTGGTTAACTAATGAGGTAAACTTTAAACCTACTATACTACATAAATTAGGAATTTGGATCTTTAAAATTTATTTTCAAAATAGGTACTGATAGATGATTTCCATTTACAAAAGTAGTTAATAAAAATAAAGAATTTTTATTTTCAGTTAAAAATTTACCATATAACTATAAGAATAAGAATATTCTACAATAATTGCAAATAGTTCTCTCCGTATAAGAAAATATTATAATTATTTTTTCATTCGTTTTAATGAAGCTTGAGAAATTTTGTGGGTTCACCGCAAATCCCTTAATTTTTACTTATGAATTTAATAAAATACATGTATAAATACTGTGCATTCACCGTTATTTACGTAAAATAAATATACTACTGTATGTATATTACAATTTTAATTAAATTTACGATTCGTTTATCATATATTATAATAATCTAATATCGTATTGAATTGTATTAAGTTTGTAGATACAATTATATTTATAGAATTGTATTATAAATAATCTAATTATATTAATATTATAATATTTATCATTGAATTAAAAATAAAATTGTTTAAACGTATATAACTGACCTTTGAAATATGTTTTATAAATTAATTCTTATTGTATTATAGGAATCGATTCAATTACTCAATTTTTAATTAGGTTATAAAAACTTAACAATAATTACTGTGTTACTATGGAGTATGTTGGCAAATAATTTCAATAGTACCTACACTAGATTTTTACTTTCTTTAATTAAATTATATATTGTCGAAGAACTTTTATTAATTTTCCAATACTTAGACTTTTTGATAAAATATAGTCTTAAGGAATCAAATGATTTCAATTGGTGTGCAGGATTGAACAAAATATTTATTTATTATTATATATTATACTTATATTATCTATGACTTATGAACATCAGTGTATCATCCATAAATGCGTATTATTTGTTGATATGATTTTAAATGAAATGCAGTGTACAACTAAATTTACAGCCAGTCTAGAACATGCGAAAATCTGTTCCAGATTGTTTTTAGAATACTTTGATAAATTGCTTTAAGATTAAAAAATATAAAACTTCTCGATCCCTCTGTATAATCTCTTGACCTATTATGTAATATATTATAATCCTTACCAAATATAATCCCAAAAAATACGAACTTTACGAATTGAATGAATTCTCATAACTCTATATGATTGATAACCATAACTTTCGTAAGATACTACTTATCTAATAGATGAAACATGCCAAAACAAATAGAACATTTCTAGAAAACTAAAAGGTTATACATTTATACATTCATACAATATTAAATAAATAGTCAAACACAAAGTATAAATATATCTGAAACACATTTGATAATTAATAACTTATTCATTTATTACACCGTTAAAAAATAAACAAATTATATGTACAAAATATATAAAGTATACAATACTGATAGGTACATAATGATCAATTTTGATATACGTAAATATTAATAGTTGATTCAATTTATAATATAATTATTTTTATTAATGAACAATACGTTTATAATAGATTGAAAAATTAAATAGTACCTCACTCAATTTAAATTAAATTATATTTTATAATACTATAGTAATTTCTAATATATATAGTTGAAACCTTTCAAATACTTTTTATAACCTTTTAATCATAAAATTACGTAAAAATTAAATATCAAAATTTTCTAAAGAGCTTTGAAAATTAATGATTTATTTTATTTTACTTAAATTACTAATTAATATTTAATTAAAAATTATATAATTGTTTTAATGTGTACAATTCATTAGTACGAACACATAAAGTATAGAAAACAAAAAGTAATATTAACTATTGAACAAATAAAACTTTCATAATCAAATTTCCTAAATAAGATTTCAAAATATCAATGACATTAATGGCATCTCTTCCTATACTGTACCTAAGAAAATAGTCTTTTTAAAATTAAAATGAACGTTCATCCGTACGAATAATATCAGCCTGGGCCGTATGTAGTGAATTGGCGCTCTAGGGTTACAATTATTTCAGCCCTAGAACATAAATCTTTATCCGTTTTCTACATTTAAAAATATTTTTTTCTCGCTACGCTAGAAATATACTTAACTATTATTATCATTCATCACTATTTATGATAAGACTTATTTCAAAAAATAATTTTTACTAGTAAAAAACTTATATTTTTCTTTCTAACTAAAAAGTGTTATATGTCTGGATTAACATATTGAGTGGCAAATGCATAAATAAAGTCTACATAGTCAACTTGTGATCAATATTTAATATAGCTAGACTATTGAGTCTATCATTATACCTTTTTAAAGTTGAAAATTGCTTTTCTGTAGAACAATTTAAAGCCCGTGTACAAAGAAACATGCATATCATAATATTTAATTATGTAGGTAAAAATATAGAAGTAGGTTCTTTTTCCTAAAAAAACTTACTCTGGGGTCATGGCAAGAAGAGTTTTGCTCATTTAAAAAAAATTGCAAAAAGGTTTTTAAATGACTAATAAGTATTTTATTATTCAATTGTATGAGATTATTTTTCATGTTTTCATGTTTAAATATTAAATATTATTTTATTTCACAAAAAAATAGGTGATATATTATTTATAAGTTATAAAAACACAATCGCTGTCAATATATTCCTAGAATGAACGAATATCCTTATCAATAACTTTTATTATATTTTATTCATAACTGTAAATATAGAATAATAATTATGTCATTATGTAAATATGTAATACAGCACGTAGCTAGGAAAAATAATTTGGAAATTATCAGACATAAAATAAATAATAATTATGCATTATTATTTTATATTTTCACTTTTTTTTCTGCGCCTCTAAAAAGTAAGCGCACTCTTATAGCCTACTCGGGCCACTATCTAAATACAACCCTGCAACCAACAACATATAAACGATATTTTAAATGTATAAATTGGGACTAGTTGCAATTCCCAGTTATTTTTATATAATTTAGACCTATGATAAATGTACCTGGCCATGAATGATATCATGAAATAAAAAAAATCAAATTGATTGGATAATTAAGACGTAATGGTTTTATTATAAAATAATAATTGTATTAAATGGTCTACAATACTTAAATATTTTATAAAGAATAAAATGAACTTATCACGTAACATTTGAAAGTGTTGCCAGGGGAATAATGAATATTTTTTATCCTGGGCATTTTACCTAATTTTAAAATCAATTTTAACATTTTCACGGACACACATGTAATTTGCTCCAAAGTGTGCTTACCTTAATTTATTAATATACTAGTTTATTAAAAATATATGTATACAAATTAATTCATCTAAAAATAAATAAATATATATATTATATTATAATACAATTACAATAATTATTAAAATGAAAGAAAAATATTGAAATATAGAGTAATCATCTAAATGTTTATTTATTTTATTAATCAGATACAAAGAAAATTAAATTCAACCTTATTCTAAACTGTTAACAGCTAAAACGTTTCCAAGGTTTTTACTCGGTTTATTTCTCTTTGGTAATTTAAAAAAAGAACTTTTAATTAAAAAGTATTTTAATTACAGTATAAAATATACGCCTAAATAATAAGGGAACTGGCCATTTACCCTATTGTAGACTGAATAATTATTTGCTGAATATTAACAAAAATAAATAAATTTGAATGTCTAAATAAATCAATTTTTCATAATATTCAAAATATCGACAAATTAAAATTATAAAATAATTGTATTACATTAGTTAAAATCTAATTTTTGTATTTAATCTATTTTAGTAATAACTATTATGAAAGAAAAGGTGAAACGCGATTTAAAATATTTTACTTTTTTGTAATAATATTTCAAACGATTTTCGAATGATCAAAGACATTTTTTTAGCAGAAAAATGAATGATTTCAATTGTTCCTTAAGCAATGTAACCTAATTAGTGTTGCAACATGAAATTTTTATTTAATATTTTAAATGAATATTCTAATAACATTTTAATAAAATAAGTTATATGAGATATTATTTTTTTTTTTCATTTATCAAACTAAAACAATAAAATAAAATAAAATAAAAATAAAAATATATAGTAGCTCTATTAAATAGGAGTATTTAGTAAAAAATAGTATTATGTTGTAAGAATTAGTATAAACACAAATATTTTTCATTCACAAATATATTTTTACAGTTGTCGTCATATAAATAAATTTCAAATTGTCTATCATATTATGAACGAATTTTTTATTTTTAAATTTATGGCAATCATCTTCTTCTATTTGTTTTATCTAAAATATAGTACTATATAATATTTAATATATTATAAAAATTACGCGTATTTTTATAATAGTTGAATAACTAAATGTCGTACTTCGAAATCTGTTGCAATTAGACTATTAGTTTTAATTATTTCTTATGAGTCATTTACTTTACATAAACAATTTTCATGTAAAATTTGGTGTTTCATTTTATTTCATTGTATCTAATATGTGATTATAACGATTGTACTAGCTCTAAACTTAAAGTAAATTAAACATTTAAACAATTACTTTAAGTTGATTAACTAGCATAACAAATTATATTTATTCACAATAATTTAAATGTCCTGTACTTTTGTTAGCGTTATAAAACAATATTTGCCTGAATTAACTAATGCCATGTCTTTGTCTCATTCTGGTGAAATTTGTATTGAGTTTTTTATATTTTAACAAAATTAGAAAGATGCAAAACAAAGAAAAGATTATAGTAAGAATATTATTTAGAGCATCTTATTTTGATATTTTAATTTTAAAACATGCTTTGATTATTTTTAAATTTGGTAATTGTAGATTCAATTACACTAATATTATAAATTAAATTAAATTAAATTAATTATTTTAAACGTAAAATTGTCTATGTTAAAAGGAATTAGACAACATATTTTGGGGCAACAATGGCGTTCTTCTGAGATAATGAATAGACAATTCTAACTACATTTTCAAACAACAAAATATAGTATAAATATATTAAAATATAACCATTTAATTTATTATTAGTACAATTATTAATTAATATGTATATACTATTTATACATAGTAATAGAATTAATAATATTTAATTGTTCATATTATATTATTTAGTACGTATTTATTAATGTAATCAGAAATAGTTGAAAATAAAAACCAGAAAATTTAATTATTTTAAACTAAGATATTTTTCAAAATCTTCCAAGTTATAAAGTGATTGAGAGACAACCCTCTTCGTCACCTTTCGCAGTGAACACAGAAAAATTATAGCATTATAATAATATAATAAGAAATTTGCGATGAGTGAATTTGGGTATTGGTACGGGGGTGATACCATTATAGCATGGTTTATTTTGTTTTGAAATAAACTATAAAAAAGTAAAAAAAAAAACAGTAATAATCATAGTAATTTGAAACTTATCAGAAAGTAATATAAGTGTCGTAATGTAATTTATTCTTATTTGAATAATTGATACAATGTTACTTAGTTTAGTGAAGAAAATCCATAGGCCATTGTCGTTTTAATATTCCGGGGAGAGTAGGGGAGTTTCCGGTATGAGAGAATGAGCTTAAATTCAATATAAGGAAAATATAATATTCGCGAAAGCAGTTATGAAATATATTGTAGTTATTTTGCTATAACCATTATTAGAGAAATATTAAAGTTTTTAAATAATATGGCATTAGAAATGTATGACACACCATTGCATTAGTGAAAAAGTGAATTATTTTAGATTGAATAACTTACATTTTACATTTATCAGTAATAATTTTAAGTTATAATAAGTGTTAGCAAATTCCCAAAATCTCAGGAATACTAAAGAATGAATGAGAATATCAAAAATTGCACGATAATCAGTTATTATTAATTAATCGTGCTGTTATTTATACAGCATATTCCAAATATATATTCATTGATTTTTGATCAAATTTTAAGATGCAGTTATATTATTTACCAATAAGTGAAAAACAACATAAGTTTTAAATTATACGGATAATAGTTTATACTTTAAATAGACAGAAAAAAAAATTTATTATTATTTTATTATTATTAAAAGGATAAAAAATAGAATTTACCATCTGTATAAAATAAACTATATAATAAATACAATATGTTGACAATTTTTTAATAAAGGGAAGCACCCATTGGCCCTACTTCCAAATATAAACATTTAAACTGATTTGAATTAAATTATTTTGTATATATATTATATATACATACATACATATAAAATATTAATAATAGGTATAAGATATAATCGCATCTTGATTTGAATCGTTTTAAATTATAATCAAAATAGTAAATACTTAAATTACATTGTGAAATCAAAAAAAAAAAAATGGGTTTATCATAGTGCTGTATGTAAGTTAATAATCTTATTAAAATTTAAAATTTTTGATTTATAATGGTAGATATTAAATTATAACTTCTGTATGATATATATCGTTATAGATATTAATATTTTATTATAATAAATTATAGGGTCATATAGCTTATCATTAAAATTAGATACGTATGAGACATTTAGAAACCAACACCGTTTAGCAATAGTAGTTCAATTATAAACTTTTAGAACGATTGACATAATACTTCACTTGGTTTATTAACTAATATTTATTTAATATTAATCGGCGTTGCTCTAATGTAATAATATCATTTAACATAAAATTACAAAGTACTTATAATTAAAAAAAAATTTTGTATTAAATATATTTTTTAATTTGTATTCCAGTGTACGATCCTTGTCTTGTGACTAGGGAATTCCCGGGAGTATTCTAACTTTATATAATATTATACTTGTGAATAATATGTTTTTCAAATATAAAGTTATTTCATTTCGCATGATTTCAAAACTACAACATTATTTTTAAAAACAATAATTACTCGGTTGACAAAAATAATCTCGTCCATGTCAAATTTACAATTTTTTGAACACTTACTGTACGTACACCATTATACAACTAAAATGTGTTTGTTTAAATCTAATTTTGACTCTTGGTGCAACTGGCATGATTCTCACCGTTTACTTCCGACATCTTCTGTGTAAATACAATAATGGACGTCCGTCATTGTTGTTGCTGTTGTCTAGGAATTTCAAGTAAGAGCGATGTAGTTTATTATAACGACCAGTGTGTTCGATTTTCTAGCAAACTATTTTTCATTTTGACGCTTTCAAAATCGTTGCTGTATAGTTTATATAATAATAATAATAATTCAATATACTCATAATATAAATATTAATTCTTATTATATCATATTATAAAACATTGCAAAAAAAAATAATTGTAATTTTATGTTAAATCGTCGCTTGTTAATTAATAGGTATTTTAATACATGTTTTTTTTAATAACAGTGTAGTACATAAAATGCTGATAATTCAATGACAGCCTGGATTAAATGAAAAAAAAAATAAACTCGCTCTTGCTTTAGTAAATGTTGAGCGGAGTGTCAGACTCTATTTCTAAGGATATTTGATAATATAATTTTATAAATTTTATTTATTTTTATATTAGTAAATCAATATATAACTAAACTTATATTTTCAAGAGCTTAAAAACAAAGAATATTGGCATGGTTAAAAAATAAAATAATATATGACCTTTGGTTTTTTTTCTTCGTATCATATTATTATAGTTTTCAAATTATAAAATAAATTAACATACCTATTCATTGATATTTGTAGTGTTGGTGATTTATATTGTACATAGAGCAAACAAATAAAATTGAAAAATATAAATAAAAAAAAAAATAAAACGATACAATTTATTGGACATTCGATTCCTTTTCTTGGACATTTTTTTGGCCATTACGCATTCACGTAACTATATATATATATATATACTGTAAAGCCTCAGCTGTCAAGCTAGGGTGGTGTTTTGAGTTATTTCACAGTGAAGTAATATAGTTAAAGCATTACAATATTTCATTCGACCATTGCGCGGGTCATCCTAAACACCACACGCTAGCGAAAATCGTCTTTCAATAATGGTTAATCATTTCTTCTATGTTATTGTTGTACACGGAAAACAATATCCGGTCCCGTACAGTCCGCATTCGGCCCCCTATTGTGCGATTACCGCGGTAGGCAGCCGTTTTAGATGACATTTCTTGGCCTCGTGCCGAAATCTAACTACTGCCGACTTATAAACTTAAATTCTCATACGCGCATATATAATAATATGATGTAATACGTTTATGTGCGTATGCATGCACACTGAAATATGTGTTTGTTCTATTAATTGTAATTAACGGCAATGACTCGGACAAAACCCTAAACTAATAAATGGATTATTCTTAAATATACACCCAAAAAAAATAAAGAGTAAGTTCAACCCACGCGTTATACATTTTATTAGACATAACCGACGTGTACCAGACCAACGGTAATGTTTTATACAGTTTTTAAGGGATATATTATGCGACCAACTACGCATATTATACCCATGGCACCTATACTACCCATTGTTTCAAAACGACAACAGAATTTAAACGATTATTGTACAAGACTTTTAATTAAGATGGGTTCCAGGTAACCATAGTGGGTTTTTTTTTAAGTAACATTTTCTTGGACATTTAGACAGTTTAAAAAGAGTGATTTATTTATTTGACTTAAAAAGCTGTTTATGTTGCAGTCAACTCAACAAATTAAGTTTTAGAAAAAAAATATATTGCCATTTTCAAGTGGATTAAAAATGCAATAAAATTAGAAGTTATTTGATATTATAATTATGTGGTTTCTTACCAAATAAATGGCTAGATAAAACTATCAATAATAGGAATACCAACGTAAAAAAAAACTATTTGTTTTGAGCGGCATATAATGATTTAGTGTTTGAATATTACGAGCAATTAAAAACAAAAATAAATCGATAGTTAACTATAATAATAATAGGTTTTATATCTGTGTTCTTTGTATTGCGATATAAATTTATGTAATGTTTAATTTTCAACGAATAATTATTATAATATTCTAAACAATGCAATAAAATACTATGTGTACTAACTGATAGGTAACTGTGGATAAAGTCGTTATGAAACATTTAAGTTTCTAACTACAGTTACCTGTAACGCCATTACATGGAGCATAAATCATTTTAATATTGTATACTAACCACGAAGCCTAGAAAAATTATTGATATCCGAACACGGAAAAATATTTATATTTTCGGGCGAGTGTATAGCACCAATACACACACACGCCAACGCGATTTTGTCGTTTACGAATAGACTTGAGGATATATTATTATATTGTATTGTATCGATTTGTACTGTAATGGGTTTAGTATAAAAGCTATTCTGCCCATTCTCGGCTATTATCAAAAATTCAAATACTATTTTTGTGATTCTTGAAATGCATCTATTTTAAATACGTTTAAGAATTATATGATTTATATACTTATTTTATTATTTTATAGTTAATTATTTAAAAATACTGAATACAAAAATAAGCTCAAATATACTTGAATTCTAAGCTAAATGGCTTCACTTAACTAAAAAAAAAAAATATTTGTATTCAATTATAATAATTTATAAAACAAAAAAATCTACGAATATAAGCAAATACTCTAGCTGGCCCTGAAAAATTCTTATGGACATATTATAAGTATTTGAAAATATTTGAAATACTTCATAAATGTGTTTTGTTAGTAAAATGGTTATTGAAAATATATTTATATAATTTTTAATTAAAGCACCTATATAGCTAATAAATATTAAACATTTTAATCATTTTTTAACAGTATTTTTAACAATATGTATGTGATTACAATAATATTATAACAGCGTTTGAACGCTGGAGATTATATTTTTATAAACATTAATTTATATATTTTAGATATTACAAATGAAATAAATTATAAATACAAGGTGATTCTTTTATATCGAACAACTATTATTTCAAAATCTATTAACGTTTTAAATTTTTTGAAAATATTTTTTTTACATCATTTCTAGTCGAAATAAAACAACATCATTTGAAAAAATGATATTTTTAAAGTTTATATTTTTTATCTTTTTACTTTTTTGAATGACAACATACATTTTTAAATGTATATTCTACAGCAAAATAATTTTCGGAGTATTTTGATTCATACAAATCTGTACTCGGAAAAATAGTTTATGAGCTACCTACAACTATTTAAAGTTTAGATTAGCAGAAAGGAATGGTACCGGGATATCCAACAGACTGATTGTTTGCTATTTGGATCACCAAAACTTTAAATACTTATAACTAGGGCCTGAAACTTGATGTATTTGCATATTTTTATCTAATGATTATTGATCACATTCGAGGCTCGTCTTTACAGAAATTTGATTCGTGAAGTATAGAGTTTAATGCAACAATTTTTATTTTGCATTTTTAGGGAATTTTATGCTTTACGGTCATTTATTAGTATTTTTGGTGCATTTTATTATTTTGTATATTTTTTTACATATATTTGCATTTTTTTTTGTTAAAAGTTACATTTTATTGTAACACTAATACATTTAGTTTCCAATAGCTTGTCGATTATCGATGTTCATTATCTTTATAATTTATTGTTGTGATCTTACATTATTTAATAAACTTAAACTGTATGCAGATACTATTTTAGTTCCGCTGCACACTATGTTAAAATTTAATTAATAATAATTACGATTTATGATAAATTAATTGTATAGAATGTACATTTTTAAAAAAAATTAAAACATTAAAAAAGTCATTTTTGGTATTTTTGTGGTCGTCATTTTAATTTTTTTTTTTGTTTAATTTTTTTTTAGTATTTTTAGGTTATTAAGTTCCGGTCCTAAAGTTATATCTCATGAACTACTCTTCCAAATTTATATTATATGTATCATACTATATTTTATACCAAAATACGCTAAAAAATATTCTGTTACAGAATATGAATTTAAAAATGTAGGTACGTTGTCATTCAAAAAAAAAAAAAAAAAAACACTAGTGAATAAAATATCTATAAAAAAAATATTGTTTTATTTTGACTGAAAAATATGTAGAAAAAGATATTTTTAAAAACGTTAATAGATTTTGAAATAACGAATGATGAGTGTTGTTCGATAAAAGAATTACTTAATAATAATATTAATATACTATAGCTACGTATCATTGTCAATGACGAACTCAACGTCTTGCGCAGATGAAAAAATATATGGCATTATATTTCAGGTATATGGAGTCGTTTTCGCACGATTTATCGTCGTCTCCATCGACAGAACAATAATTTATTCTCACGCCCGTCGCCCACATACTATAATTGTATTTACCCATACCCGTATATCGAGTACCGACTTTGCCAGACTGTGCGATGTCGTTATTACCTTTATGTACATATATATTATATATAAGATTGTACCGGGGACACGTTAAACTTCGATAAACAGACCGGAGCCGATGTTTATCGTCGCTAAATTATTATATGTCCGGCGCGGCAACGGGACTGTCTCGGACATCCGACACACGTGACCTATGATATAACAACGATATACGTAGTACCCGGAGGATGGAACAGATATTCACGCTATTATTATTACTTACACGAGCTGACCCGATGAAAACGATGTAGTAGATATTACGTATTGTGCTAGTGAAATTACAATTTATAACATAATATTTTGATTCCAGTATCTGTTATTTATTTATAATACGGCATCAACGGTATTACGCCAGGATTTCGTCATATACCGTGTTGTGCAGAGTTAAATAATATACTCGACTTATGCTGCAGGTAACGTTTTACCGACATTATGCTACCTATATACACGTCAAATAATATACGGAATATTATACATGAAATGGATATTATAAATGCGTTTGTCAGATTATATAGGGATGTTTGTTATACTAATGTTGCCGATCAATTATTATTAAGTTCGCTGCTTGTGTGTGACGAATTAGTTTTCTTATGAACTTATTATTTATTTGAATAAATATTAAGAAAATGATTTAACATCTGCAAGTTCTATCGCTTTCTTCTACAACGGTTCCGATTTTTAATTACCATGATAAAAATATTTATATTTATATTAATGGACACTGATTAATTAATGTAATAATATATTATATGCAGCGTAGATAATAACAAAAATAAGTATTAATATTCAATAGTATTTTTCACCAATTTTTTAAAATGTACTGTATATTATGGTTGAATAACAATTGTATTAAACTGCATACATCAAGTAGGTGACGACAAAAAATTACTAAACAACAAAAATTAATCTCAGAGGTTAATTTTATAAAAAAAAAAAAATGGGACATTATTATGTTTCCAAGACAATAATCGGTAGAACCGGACTTTATTATATTATAATATAAATTCGATGCCTGAGCACACCAAATAATTTGTCAATATCTTTTACGTTAGGTCGGAGAAAACCAAAAACAAAAAAAACCATTGTGTTAACTTCTACCAGGAAAAATTAGATTATATTTAAGGACGAAATATCGAATTTGAGGTGTTTTTGTGTAAAACGTGTTATTTCCAAAAACCATTTTTTTTTTCGGGAATAATGATTTTCTGTTGCAAACGATCCAGAAAAGTTAAGAAATATGTGTAACTTAAAAAAAAATAATATTTATTATTGAAAAAGCAAAATGTTTGAGAAAATAAAATTATGTGATCACGTTTTGAAGGTTTTTTTTTTTTTGATTTGCTGCAAGACGTGACATTGCCGGAAATAATACGTTATGAAAAATATATGCGGTTAATAGTTCGTTTTGTGAATTTTTTTTCTAAAGATTATTTCCTTAGTATTATAATATTGTTTCTAAAAATATTACAATACGATTTTGTTTTTGTATTTCTATTTTTTTTATACTTAGCATCAAGTAATATAAAATAACATTTTAAAAATATAACATAATAGGTACGTGGAAAATATTTATTTATATCGTATCCAATAAAAAATAAAACAGCCTTGTTAAATGTTATAATTGAGTATAGAAATATTCACTTCTATGAGATAATATTAAATATATAACAATGTAAAATAATATATGATGTAAATATAATAATATAAAATGTATATAGTATATACCTATCAAGTAATAATCGTTAATATAAAAATAACGACAACATATAAAAATTAAAGAGCATCTTCCTTTGAAATAAAAACTCCGTTTTCATCTTTTAAATCATTATTTAGTTCTTCAATACTTGTTTTAAATATATCACAGCAAAATTCTTTGACACTTTTAAGAACTATAATTATATATATATATGTTACGGTAAATGATGTTACATCGGAAATTAACGTTATTCGCCGGTTATTTACGTTATTTACCTACGAATGTGGGAATTATCGTTATTTTCTAGTGAATAACGTTAATAACCGTATGATTTGGGAAATGTTAATTTTATTTTAAAATAATGTCCAACGAGCAATGATAAAGTGATCGCTAAACTAATTGTGGTACTAATTGGATAAATCAATAACTCTTTATCGGCCACAGATAAGGTGGACACTGGGCCTATACAGTATACAATTACTATACATATTATAACATCGGTATAGCCGTGGAGATAACATTTGAAAATATCATACGTAACGAAAATTTATATAGATTATTACTTTAGTATGTGTACAACTGTCGTCGTATTTACCACTTATTTAAAATGGCTATCGATATTCAAACTGTTCGCACAACTTTCAACGAAAAACTGAAAAATATTCTCACGAGCAAACGAGATGATAATAACTCATTTTTGTCTACTAAAGACTACAATGATGTTATTGAACAAGTCAAAAAATCAAAAATGTGTTTAAAAATTGTCGGTGAAGCTAAAACAATGAAGGACTATCGTGTAGTACGTAAGTACGATATTTTAAAAATAAATGGAAAAGAACGTCTTATTAGACCAGTAGACGAAAAAAATGTTGTATTGTATTACGTTAAAATTGACGAACTGTTTGATATTCTTCACGAAACACATTCTGCCATCGGCCACGGAGGGCGAAATCGTATGATGGCAGAACTGAAAAATAAATATTGCAATATAACAAACGAAACAGTTATGGTTTATTTAAAATTATGTGTTCAATGTCAGAAAAAAGCAGTGCACCCAAGAAGAGGATTAGTATCTAAACCAATTTTAGAGTCAACTTTCAACTCACGGGCACAAGTTGACCTTATAGACATGCAATCTCAACATTATAATGACTATCGTTTCATAATGAATTACCAGGATCATTTGACTAAGTACGTAATATTGAAACCCTTAAAATCAAAACGCGCTGAAGAAATCGCTTATAATCTTATCGATATTTATACGTTATTTGGGGCACCTGCAATATTGCAATCCGATAACGGGAGAGAATTCGTTAATTCGGTGATTAATGAACTTCATAT
The DNA here is from genome assembly GCF_020882245.1 of Rhopalosiphum padi. NCBI lineage: Eukaryota > Metazoa > Arthropoda > Insecta > Hemiptera > Aphididae > Rhopalosiphum > Rhopalosiphum padi. Next base: position 38,230,013 of record NC_083598.1, read on the forward strand.
AATGTGGAATAAAGTCAAAATCGTTCACGGAAAGCCAAGACATAGTCAAAGTCAGGGGTCAGTTGAACGAGCCAATAGAGACGTCCAAGAAATGCTAGCTGCTTGGATAAATAAAGCATTTTTTCTATTTTTAAAAATACCTATTTTGTAGTAGGTATTTGAGATTCACGTGCATATCTGGTCTATAACAACAATTACCTGTGTATTTGGTCATTAATGTGATTATCCGGTTTATAACGATAATTACCTGTGTATTTGGTAAATAACGTTAATAACCGGTGAATTACGTTAATTTCCATTTAACATCATTTACCGTAACATATATAATTTAATTGTATATATATATCATTCTGTTTTGGCTCTTTTACATAATTCATCAGTGAAAGTTTTTCTAGACATAACTTTAATTTTATAAATTTACAATTCGCTTTAGAACTGGTACTTGGGTTAGGATAGCTTCATAATATGAAGATGATATTCCTGCTATTTTTTTTGTTAGATTATTGAGTGACACAAAATTAAAATTAAATAAATAATAATAATAATCAAATGTAGATAGGTATATTAATAGTGCTCATTAAATTATATGTTTTTTATTAGTCATAAACTTGGCTTTTATTAGATCACGTCTCTTCTAATTTATTATAAACAATAAAACTATTTAACAACTAAAAATAACTTAGAAATTAGTATTATTCATAATAAAAAATATTTAAATTTTAAAATATATTTTGTCATGGGAATATGGGTTTATAAATGTTAATATGGTAACAAAACTTTTAGTACTCGTATTTTCAAAGAAACTATGATCAACAATCATGAACTTTGGTGAGAAACTACTACAATCGATTGAATATGAATACGCTTGTCATATAATTATTTTTATGTTAACTTTTATATATTTTTTTTATTTATAATCTTTGGGTCCATACATCATATTTTAATATGAATTAATCAAATAACTTTAATTTTAAATGGTTTATAACGATATTGTCATTAACACCTTTTGAATAAAATTTAATTTAGTTAATAAAACAATACAATTACATGGTTAATAATACATTACAAATATAATCATGGATAAACGTAGTTTTAGAAAAATGTAAAAAGTGGACTCTATAATTTACTACAGAAAATAGTATGTTTTGAAAGAAAGTAGATATAGAACGTTCTGAGAAAAAAAAATTCTGCTGGAAATAACACTTTTTTTTTTTTTAAAAAAAAAAAAAAAAAAAAAGTAATAATTTAAACTTAATTTTAGTTTAGTCGGGTGGTACTACTGAGTACCTTCCCACTCTGTTGTTTTCACCGCTATTTCACTCAACAAAATTATTTATTGTACAAAATTATGTATAGCTTGTAATTATTCTTAATAAAATAAAAATAAAAAAAAAATAAAAAAAAAAAATTTTAGTTTAGACCTAGAACGTTTTGACTAAAATTAATAATTTCAATCGATTACTCGCTATTTTCGATAATAATCATTAATCAATACATAACTCGATTTTATTTAAAATGGAGAACACCCCATTTATGATTCTTATATGTTTATTTTATTTTTTTTAGTTTCAAGCTGCTCTGCTGCAACGATGGAACCTACCATCGTTCATGTGCGCCTTTTGTCCATTCATACACGTCCTTTCTATCACGGTTAGCGTGTTCACACTGACCGCCATAGCTGTGGACCGGCGCCAAGCCATACTCAATCCGTTCGCGTGAGTATATATTAATCGCAGCTTGCAAACTTTTGAGAATTGGGTCGCATACTTGTCTTTACGAGATTTAAGGGTGAAGCAAATTGCAGATGGTTCTAATCTACGTCTGCGATGTTATGTCTCGTAGTTATGAAAAAAAGGCATGCGTGCGATTAATCCTCACTTAGGTAATATAATAAAGGTATTTCATTGCTGCAGATATAATATTTAAATAGTAAATGTGGATTTATTTCAGTCTATGGTTACGTATTTTTGTAACATTTCAGTTGTTGAAGTGATTTTCTATTTATTTATTTTTTCATAGTAAATAATAATTAATCAACCGTAAAAAAAATTACCATCGAATTACGATGCAAATTAATCACGTTTCATCCAAATTTAAAATAAACAATTCACTATTATTTTTATTGTTAGCTAAACTAGTACAAGCGCATAAAAAACACGAATTCCAATGTACAAATAAATCCGATGCTTGATTACGTATACATTAATTGAATTTAATGTTCGAATTTTTAAGGGATATATAAATTTATAATCTGAACTTGTCTCGATTCGCTTATAAAGTTTAGGCATAGGGTATAATGACGGTAGTAATGCGTTTGGTGTTAATTTAAAAGAAATATATAATATATCATTATCGTATGGTCGGAAAAGATTCTGAATGGATATCAGTTAAAACCGTATTTTTTTTTGACATTTATTCAAAGACTATCCGTAGTTTTTTTTACATTTAGATAAAAGACTATTGAAAAACCAAAATACTCATGTTTACAGTTCCGTATAGAGTCAACTTTTGATCTGCAAATATGTGATAATGCCATACAAAACTTTATAAACAATTCTCGAAAAAGTGTTCAAAGGAAATAACACAGTAAAAATAAAAAAAACAACACTATAAAACTGTAAAACCAATACTTTCCTCATCTATACGCATTCGTTGTGAAATAGCTATATTTTAATATTGTTTAGTATCAAATTTCGGTATATTTGAATGATGAATATCGTGTGGTTTGTGACTTTATCGACACTTTACAATAAAATAATAACATTATTTGTTTAGTTAAAACTGCTTAAAATTCTGATTTGAGACGTCGGCTAAATAAAAATTGAATAATATAAATTTATACGTGATTTTTATGTACAGAAACATTTTATATAATGAATAATGAACATCGATATAAAAATGTTTTTTTTTTTTTTTTAATATCAATTCTATTACTGCCTTTTAACTATTATTATTAGTCTATTAATTTAAAATTTGAATAAAATCATTAATCATACTTCTAATTTCGTAACTGTAGTAAGTATTTACTTTTCTTCGGTCTTCAGGTCTTCGTCTTTCATATAAGTTATATTGTAAAAATTAGAAATAGTTGTGAGTCTACCTGCAGCTGATCCTATAATTGTAGGTATATGTTGTTATTCATATAACATGTCAACATAATGCGCCTATTATTTTTCGCCATTTGATGTTTAGTTAATACTATATTTATGTAATATTAGTATATTATGCTCTAATCGCACGTCATACAAGTTTTTTTTTAATTTTTTAATATTATTCTGTTACCAACAATTTAATAAATATCAATATTGATCTTTTTAAATAAAACTTAAATAATACCTTTTTCTTATGAATTCTTCATAATATATTATTATTATTATGTATTTGTTTTATTATAAAATCACAGACACATATCTAATAGTATAATAATTTTTGAAGAAATAAATATAAGTTATTAAGTATTAGATAACTAATATTACTTTAAATTTAATCAAGCCACTTTGACTATAACTTGCAACTGGATCAATTTCTTAAGTAACTCGTTTCTTTTAACTAGAAACACAATCTTACTATATAACTTATAACTAGTTACAATATTAATAGAGTGACTTATCCATCCAGTATCCACATCATTGTTTACAATATAATAATAATATATTTCAGTGTAATAACGTATATACATTATAAATAATATGCTTGTTGTGTGTATACGCCATAGTCCACAAAATCGCAAATACTAATCCAACGAAATCCCTTGGGTATACATTTCGAATAAGAAATCCTAAGCACGTACGTTCATTATTATTTTACATAAATAATAATAGTGCGTAATATGCATGTGAATAATGGACGATGGTATTTCATTGCAGAGTTTAATGAATGATGATAAACAAAATATAATACAACCAATTTGATATGATCAGCAGGGTCAGAAATCGTAACTATAATAATATGCATTATGACGTGTCTGCAGTATAATATAACATCTAATTAATACTATACGTTGTCTTATGGGTCCGGACGCATATTATGGACAGTATGGACACAATAATATTATAGGTATTAAGAGTTTTCACGTACCAAAAGTAAAATTGTCTGCGGCGCGTGACACTATTGAAATTATATTTACGCGAATACACATACAACACGACGTGATATTATTAATATACGTTCACGTGCATCTACCCTGCAAAGAAGACCTGAAATGAAAGAGTTAGTAAATATTTATTTCCATTTAAGCTTTCGGGTTAGCCAATACCAACTTGTTTACACTGACAGTGGTGGTACACATCGATTGCACGTTCTACTGATTCTTCGAGTAAACCACATAACTACGTGGAACAAGAGCGGATATATTATTATATAGTTACGTCGTTATTATGATAATAATAATATGATATCATAATATTATTATTATATACATAGGTATAAATAGCATACTATGCCATAGAATGTCGCTTGCGAGAAAATTATTCTTACGAGATAATTGTTTTATTTTCCTTACCGCAGAAAAAGTTATTTCATCAAACCGAATCACTCAAGTGTTGTAAAACTAAAATGTCCTATCTATAATGTTTTATGAAACAAGTGTTGAGAAAAGAGTATAGCACATTCTACACGATATATAAGTACCTATAGTCTTATTGTAATTATAATTTTTAGAGTATAAAATTTAAAATTATGTATTTAGTGAAAATGATCATTAAAATATTCTATTGCTTAATCAACATTATTCATTAATATTATGATCTGTTAAAACGAAAATTACCAAGACTAATAATCCTAATAAAATAAAAAAGACGAACAATGTCATAGAAAATTAAAATGTATAAATAAACCAAAAATCGTTATACCGAAAATCGTGACAGACTGACACAAATATTATACAAAAGAGGCATAACCTAGGTATTCTCCATAAAAGTAGGGTGAAAACTTACAACTGACTATTATAATAACAGTTCAATATTTCAATAATAATAATAATAATAATAATGGTGATTAAATAGTAAATAATTATTATTATGTACGCAGTTTAAAATTCTAATCACGATAATATTTGATAATTTATATTTTAAACAGTATGTGTATGGATTTTTCAAAGATTCATTCAGTTGTACAAAATAATCATAATAATAATTTAGTTATAAGTATAATACAACTATAAGAAACCAGCGAATTCGATCTACTGTACGGTAGGTTTCTAATGTATACTATAGGTTATTGTTGAGTACCTTTTCACTGTATAATTCACTGTATTGAATGTACTAAATTTGAATTCAATGATTCAATGGCGCAAATAACGATTCTGTGTGAATAAGTGCAGATGCTTTGTATTAGAATATATCAATCAATTCAAATTTGACACATCTATAATGATGAATCTACTCATGGATAAGTCTTATTCATAAATAGCTAAGCAATTTCCCCAGTTTTTTTTATCTTTTTTTTCACTATTGTATTGAAAAATACAAAGGGCAGTTCAACATTTGACTCCTTAAAGTACAAACTAGATTACATCTTCTACCACTCTACCAGAAACAATCTTTAAAGACTAAATTATTTTTATAATTCAACAACATGAAACTAACACTAAAAATTAAAAATTAAAATACATTATTATAAAATCAATATATTGCTCCACCTAAAATTTAAAGTACTAAAATTATTTAAAAATGAATAAAAATACTCAAAATTGTGAAACTAATACCTTTTTTGTATTTAATATTTATACAAAACTTAGAATTTTTTACAGGAAACATAAACCAAATAACATTTTTATTATCAGAAATAAAAGGGTTATCCCTGGTAGAAAAGCTAAAGGATTCCGTTTGAGGACCAGTCAAACATAAAAAAATGCAAGTACTTTAAATTTCTGAGCTGAGCCGGGCGGTTTTATAATTATTATGTGATTCTTTTCGTCGTTTTTATAGTAGTTTTTATAACCTGTAGTAGTAAAAATACTTCATTTTTCTATTTTGAGGATAGTCTGGTAAAAAAAATTGTAATTAGCTGATACTTCTGCGAATTGAAGTCGAAATTATTATACTTAAAATTTAATACTAGGTATCGTATAAGTTGGTTGTTTAATCTAAGGTAAAATTATATTATTATTAATAGAAAGTAAAGTATTTATAGTTATATAAATAAATTATAAGATATTCTTAGAAATACAGACTGGTACGTTCAGTTTCCATTGCGATTAGTTTTCGTGTGAAATTATATTGAATCATTAAATTCAAATTTAACGCAGAAATACAGCGACCTACTGAATGAAGTATTAAAAGTAATCCCAACACTGGATCCCATCGTAACGGTGATTATAACAATCAAATTCGTCGATATTTCCAACATTAATCTAAAAATATAAACCAATAATGTATTTACAAGTACTATTTTAATTTTAAGCACACTTCTGTACTTTCCTAAAATCACTTATGGCAGTTAGTAGTTGTTATCATGGATGTACTACATTCAATTTAAAAAAAAATGTCATGATATTTATTGGGCCGTTAAAAAATAATTGTAATTTACATTATGAAATTAGTTATAAAACAATAAAAATATTATCTTGAGATTTTAAAACTGAAGACACAGTCTAATAAAAGTAGCATGGTGAATTATTTTCAGGCTTTATCTAAAAACTATTTATGACAATATGATATTTTTTTAATCATGTAAAAAGCTTTTTTTGTTTACAAGTTAAGTTATATTATATGCGTATTATAGAGAGAGAAATATAATAATTTTATAAAATTAATTTAACCATCATTTTTCAATATTATATCCATAACATTAACTCCAGATTCCAGTTACTGTATTTTTTTATACATTTTAATCAATCAACAAATTCATCATCATGATATAATAGGTATTATTTTTTCTTTTTCATCTTATTATTCACTAAAATATATTAATTAGGGCTGAGGAATAGGATTATTGTTGATTGGAATATTTTTTTGTTTTGCTTTGCCTTTTATGATAAAAACGATATTTTTATTTACAAATTTTGAATATTCTAAGTCTAATACATTATATTACTATTTACTGCATAGTTCAAGAATAAACATGAAAAATGAATGTTTTGTTCAATTTTTTATCACAATTAATAAATGACTTGTTAACTTTTGAAATTTTGAAAATCGTTTCTTAACTTACCCTCACGTTAGAATACGATTATTATTTAAATTTTAAATAACAATGGTTTTTAAAGAACAAAAAAAAAATAATAATTTAACTAACATTACGAACTTTTGGTTTTTTACTTAAATATATTTAATTATAAAATGCTTACCTTCACTTTATGGTAGTTAGAAAATCGTTAAATTTTTTTTTTTTTAATTTTAAACATATTTAAACAAAATTAAATGCATATTTTACTATTTTTTTGTCATCTTTTATAAATCGTAGTTTAAACTTTGGTTTTCAAACTGAAGTTTTTTTTAAGCAAAGCGCTTTTTCAGTATTATCTTAATCACATTTAATTTATACTTCAGTACTTCCACAACTTCTATTCGGTATATTAAACATTTCTTAACTACTTCGATACAAATCTATATAGTCTGGATTTAGGTGGTGGATGTTTAGTAGTAAAATATTATTTTTTTATAATACTATCGTATTGTGCTATACATGATAATATTTATGAAAGTAAGTACATTACAAAATATTGGATCAAATAGATTTCTTTTTTCTATTTATAACAATTCTTTTTACGCGCTTTTTATACGAGTAGCAATAGTAATATACACAAACGCTTTAGCTTTTATTATCTTCTCAACCGTACGACGTGCGCACTCACCTAGATAGGAATGCACGTAGAAAAGATAAGACCACAGTGGATCAGCGAACATTATGTGTAAGCTTTTGACACGCATTGTCGTGGATTTGAGTCCTTCGCATACCATGCGCAATCTGTATCGTTTAACTGTGTGTGCATTTCTTATGATCGATTGACCACATGGAAGGTCCGTGATCGTGTTAAAGTAAATCAATACATTTTCTATAGCAATATCCGAAGCTGTACATAATTCGAGGTGAAAAAACCTCGACTGCAGCTCTCTAACGACCACATTATTAAATTTGTTTCTCTTCAGTTTAATTGATGATACGGTGAATAGGACGCGACTCATAATATTATATCCGAGACAACCACTAGTCCCGAGAACAAAAATAAAAAACTGTAATAATGGATGCATAATTTCTTTAAAACTGTCAAATCATGGTTACAGCAGCAGGGCTATCTATGACACACAGAAAAAAAACTCTATTACAGTACCTACATTTAGCTATTTAGGTTTTATATATATATAAATATATAATAATATATAATTTATTTTACACTCACGGGAAAAGCCCTTTTTTATTTGTATTTATCATATTATATAGTCTCCTAAATATATGATAATTCCAATATGATGATATTAATGACAACTACAGTTGCGGTGCGTTTGTGTTCACAGTGCAAGAACATCGAAGACCCAATGCCTGTGCGTGATTGCATTGATCTGGATCGCTGGCTTGGCGCTAAGTTCACCGATGGCGTATGCACAGCGGGTAGTTTTTGTGTCCGAAGACTGGCCATTCTGCCTGAACGTCAATCTGTCAAACAACGTGATGCTCGTGTATAGGGCAATACTAGTGGTCGTACAATACGTCATACCGCTTTCGATCATGACTTGGGCCTATTCGGGGATAGGATTCGCGCTGTGGGGTTCGTCGGCTCCCGGAAACGCACAGTCACAAAGAGACTTGAATCTGATGAGAAATAAAAAGCGGGTAAGTCACCATTGTATTATGACTTATGAGTTATGACTTATGAGCAATATTATTGTGGTTTTTATTATAGTTGATATATAACAACAGTCACTGCGGTGTAAACCAGTTATTACGTATAAATAATGATGAACATGATATGTAAATATTATATTTGTGCATCGGAATATTATATTATATACTTCAAATAAAACTTCATAATTCCATAGAACCGAACAATGAGTTTCCAAAAATTACTTTTTTTTTATCAATTCATATATAGCTGTCACCGTGATCAAAGTATGCTATAATTTTATCATAAAATTGCCATTTGTAATTATCATTGATTTATTTCTGAATTTTAAAACGTTTATACCTACGACTAATTAGTAATTACTGTAGATACTGGTAGATTCGGCTTTCAAACATTTAAGCCCCGATTAATAAGGATCACTTAATGTTTTCCCTTCTTACTATTCTTAAAACTAACTAAATTATCTAAAACCAAATACTGTATGACTACAATTAAAAATAAAATGAATTTTCCAATACTCTTTATATAGTTTTTTTTTTATTGGTAAAACATAATATTATTATTTTTATATTTTTTAAGCAAAACTCTATTGTGTAACATAGAACCGTACAGATAGTTATAATAATTGTTGCATTTTTTTTTTAATTTTAAAATTTTCAACACATTATTGATTGAAAAAAAATGTTTAAAATTATTTTAATTTCACTGTTAAATATATTTGAGATAGATATTTAACTTTTTTTTTATTATTTATTATCTTAAATCCACAAAAAAAACAAATCTGAAGATTTTTAATAATTTTTTTCAATTCTGTAAATACTGGATGGGTATTTTTGAAATTATTTAAAGTACAAAAATAAGTCTTTAAAATGTCCTAATATTATTTGATTTTTACAATTACATGGATACTATTTGAATTAACGTTTTAAGTTGAACCAAAGTTTGGCAAAAATGTTATTGAAATGTTCTATTATTCAAATAGATATATATTTACATAAAAAATGATTCAAACAATTTGAAAATATTATTATTCGAAAAAAAAATAACTAGAATAATTTCAAATATAACGCTAATACAAAATACAAATGTATTATAGAATGATTTATATTCATTTTAATATTAGTATATTAGGTGATTATTTTATTATAAACCATTCATTATTTCTAAAAGTATTAAATTTTTTGAACTATGATAAAAATTAGTCGAATAATTTTTTATTCGAGTTATCATAATTGAAAATTTTTCAAATAGTCATTGTTAAAAATTATTTGAATAAATTATTATTTCACTAATATCTAAGTAAAAATTTCATTCGAATGACGATATTGGAAACTCTGAGCAGAACTATATATTATATCAAATTGTTACGTATTTGATATTATTATAAACTTTTAAATGCGTAGGACATATTTTATTTTTAAACAGCGTAGTATAAGCTGTGAAAGCTGAGAGCATTTATGCGTAATAACAGCTGGGTTAGCACTTTAAATAATATAAGTACCGTTTATTATGTATAGTATACTATAACATAAATTCATAAAAGTACGTTACGTTCTTTATAATTAAATACAAATTATCAAAAATGTTAAGTTCAGAAAAATTGACTTCTTGTGTGGGTGATTAATCCAATTGTCCGTTTGATATAATATTATTGAATATTATGGTTTGCGTTATTTGTGAATGTCCTATAAAACTCTATTTTGTTACAATACTTGAATCTTTTCCGTTTCACGCTATATTTATTTTTATTGGGTCGATTTTTCAAATGTGTAATCTTGAATTTCAATTGGCGCTGAAAAAAAATGATTTTTACCTTGTGACCTATACCCTAGGTGGTTTTGTATATCAAAACGGGGGACGTTTTCAATTTTAACTATCTAACTCATAGAGTAAAAATGATTTTTTTTATCGACATCCTATAGATGCCTGGTTTGAATATTTTATATGTATTCCTAACATGTTAAAACGTTTGCAATTTTGTTTTTTAAGGATTATCTTATATCTACACTTTCTATTATTGTTCGTATGCGTTGTAAATTTGTAAATATACCAATTTACAGTTTATAATCTGGTTTCTAAATGGATTTTCTTTTTTTATAGTCATAACTCATAGGTTCACTTTTTTTAAATAACTATTATAATATATTATACTTCTTGTCCTAATTTTTTTCTCCTTAAACTTATGGTATACGTTCATAATTCATTCTAAATCTTAAATAAAATTAAGTTTCCGCTTTTATCTCCACGCTTACATCGACTTTAAAACGGTGACTAGAAATATCATCCACATGACTAACTTAGTTCTCGTAAATATCCCTTTCCGAAGTCTTCTAACACGAAAACCACATAATAGATCATGCACACTTACACGCACACAATCAATTATAAATTATAATAACTTTATTATATTATAATATATAGGTAATACATAATATAGTTATTATATTTTATAATCACATCAAGTTAGAATTCAATGATATCAAATTTAACACGATTATTTTTTTTCAAGGTCATAAAAATGCTTATCATCGTCGTCGCTCTATTCACGTTATGCTGGTTACCCCTGCAAACGTACAATATATTACAACACATATTTCCTCAAATAAACGAGTGAGTATAGTATTATTATTATAATGTTATAATTTTTTTAATAATTTAATTTTTTTATTGCCAAGACTGTGCATTTGATAAATAATAATAGAATATTTTATTGTCAATTTTATTTTAGGTATCCTTATATCAACATAATTTGGTTCTGTTTCGATTGGTTCGCCATGAGCAATAGCTGTTACAATCCATTCATTTATTCAATATACAACGTGAGTACAGAACACTTAGTTTAATAGATAAAAACTTTTTTCCAACCAGTAGTTTAATTATAATCATATTTTATTTGTAAATCGTAACCAAAAGTGCAAATGTAAACTGTGATTATAAATTAAAAAATTTTCTGTCATATAATACTTTGATGATATTTTAATATTGTTTTAATATTGACACATATCAGACCATTTTCTGTGTGGATTCTCGTGTAAATTAATTATAAACATTATCGGATTATATATAGGTATAATATATATAATACGTATTATCTATAATGTAGTTTAAACGTAGCCACTTAACAGTCAGTAAATAACGTTCCACAATATGACTTTTTTAAAGAGAACTTAAAAACAAATTTAAGAAAATTAAAATATAAGTTTGTATTTTATATTATTATTACCTACTTTTATTTTTTATATTTTAATGAAATCTATGGATACACCCAAAGACAAGACCACTGTTGGTTATTTTTTAATAATGGCAATTTTTCAAAGACATGTTGTTGTAAAAACCAGCAATTTGTGTTTATCTTAAAGTTAATATTCTTAACCAAAGTATTTGATGTTTATTTTAATAAAAAATAAATGTTATAATAATAATATAATGACTATAAAAATACAATTATCCAACAATTAATTATTCGCTTAACAGAAAAGTTTATACTTTATAGTTTATATGAAATAATTTCTTATGCATTATAAATGTTTTACCAACGCCATAATTCTTTGTATAAATATAACTCTTACATCAAGAGCTTGTGAAAATCATTATAAGGTAATAAAACATTAAATTTGTTAAGAATTCTGTACATTTTTTGTCAGTCATTTTTCCTTATTTTTTATTATTCACTTAACTTTTAGTTATTATAGTAATACATTAGTATTACAGATTAAAATTGCCAGTATTTAAAATATATTCAAAGTTTAAAATGTAATATTATTTATATTTTTTTTATAATATGTCAGAATTTATACAGATAATAAAATCACTGGTATTCTACTCTGAAATTAAATGTTTGCCCAAGTACGAACTATTTAACGAAATAACAACTATAGATTTTTCAAGTTTATCTTTCTCTTAAATATCAATAATCAGATAATACATACCTACAGATGTCCCTGTCCCATAAATTGTATAAAAAATTTTAATAAATAATTTTACAACAAGTAAAACCGTTAATTTAACCATAAGAAAATCACATTTTCACATCATAATAGAGGAAATCTTTACTGGTTACTAAAATACATTATCATGGATAATATATCATATAACAACTCTTATTACTACGTTTTTTTATTGTAATGCATGAAAAAATTATTTTTTCTTAACAAATATTTTGTCATACATTAATGCATTTTAAAACTAATATTTATTTGGAATTTTAAAACCTTTTTTTAAATATTTGTAGTGAATGTTTCTTAATTATCATTATGATGGTAAAATTAATATTCACTTATAAATTTAGCTGTTTAAGTTTCCACTTATACAGATAGTAATACTTTCAGTAGAAAAAACTATGTATTAAACAAATTAATGGATGTTAGTTTCAGTACGCGTGATTAAATCGTAAATCGTGGTTTACTTTTATTTCAATGAATCAATCGATCAGTTTTCAGAACGTAGTTTTGAACGAGAAATATTTCGACAAATTTGAACTTTTTAACAACAATTTTTAGTAAATCAATTCGTTCAAACTGAAAGTATCAAAATTTGCATCAACAATAAAATTATATAACGTCTATACAAGTAGTAAAAAAAAAAATTAATTGAAAAATTTCGGATTATCCTGTTTTCGCGCAACTACGATGAAGAATTCGATTATAAATGATAGTATTCTAGGTTTTAGAAAATCGGAATTATTATTGGTGACATCGTATCAATCGGTCGCGTAGACGATAACATAATATTATAATATATTTTACCCCGTAAAACGATCGCTAGTAAGAATAAGTTACCGCACGACACAGTGCGGTTGGTTGGGCATGGTGGACTGTGAACAAAAAAAAAAAAAATGAACAATTTACCTATACTGAACACAATGCTGAGCTTTACGCCGACGATAATTATTATTCACAGGAAAAGTTCAAACAAGAATTCAAAATGCGGTTAGACTTCATGGCGGGTAAGAGGCGGCTGACCAGAGATCTGAGCGCGTTTTCCAGCGGCCGTTTCGAGTGGCGCACCAATCACGTGAACACACACGAACGAAACCTGAAGCATAGCTCGATCGTCACCAACGACACGCCACTGATACTCACGCCCGACGCGTGATCGAACGATAGACCGATTGAAGGGCTGCGGCCTCGTGAGACGTTATCAATTTAATATTTATTTTTGTGCAATTTTTATTGTTGCGGTGTCGATATAAAATATGTTTTTTGATTGTCTTCCCACGCAAAATAATATTATAATGAAACATAATATATCTTGGCTGGAAGAGCACCCGTTCTCGTTCTAGAAAACCAATTTATCGCATGATTTTTTTTATCATCACTTTGTTTTCTTACTCCTACTATAATATATTTCTTTCTACTTGCTATAAAATTGTTTAAATGATTGTTTATATAAACACATATAATAATAAAATATGTAATATAAGACTCATAAATTATAAAATAATTATTGTTTATGACATCGATACTAAATCGATTCCGATTGGTTTTTCAACTGAATATTGTTCATTGAATGTATTTGTATATGTTATTATTTATTATTATATATAAGTATATCTACTATACTAATTCCAATCATTATTATTTGTGTTTAGTATTTCATAAAATATTCTAATTTTCACAAAATAATGTTTCGTCGTATATTTTCCACGACCAAAATGTTTTTCTATAATAACTAATTGATAAATAATTATGCAAACCCATACGAAATCAGTTTGCTATATCTACTTTAATACGTTGTTTCTTAGTTCTCAACTAGGATTTTAGAAAAAAAAAATGTTCCTTAGATCATTGGTCTTGTTACCGCATGTACAATTTTGTATCAAAACTGTAACTAACAATTAAATACATAATATATATGAATATAATATTATTATTGGTAATCACGTGTTATACATTTGTATTATGTATTTTATGATTATTTGTTAGATAACAATATAATCAGTATACCTATACATAATTTGAATATCAAAAACTAAATAAAGAATTGTTTTTGTATAATAGCATTTACATCATACAAATTTTATTCAAAATATGAAAACATCGATAACAACAAAGAATTTATTTATGAAAATTCAAAATTTCTATTCATTAATAAAGTTAACAATGAACAGTAAAATACCCAACGTTATGGATATAGTAAGTATTATTTTTGACAGATTATACATTTCAATAATATTATAATAAATATAATAATTATTATTATTTTATTTTTTATTCGATTAAACATTTCAAAAAAGATTAATAAGATGTTTTATAATTCTTTTATGAAGTACACAACTTTTTCAGTTTGTACTTAAGTTTTATTTTTGTAACAGGTATGTATGGTATTTGTTGTATTAATTATAAGCATTATATTAGGCAACTTTACCGAATAATTTAAATACCTATTAAAAATTATAAAATAATAACAATAAATTAGTTGTTTATAACAAATTTGTGAATTATATTTTTAAAATTATATTAATAATAATAATTTCAGTGGGTAACATAAAATCCAATGTTGCGCTATTGTGTAAAAACCAAATATACGGAAAAAAATAATAATTTTAATATTAATATGATAAAAAAAATGATAGGTAATCAGTAATCATAGATATATCAATATATGACACAAAATAACGTTTTGCCTTACAAAAATTAATAATATGTATATTAATTAATTCCCCCCTTAACAATAGTTAAAATACTAAAATACCTCAACTTTAAACGTTAAACGATTAATCATAATATTGTATGAATAAAACAAACAAAATTGATGGATTAAATTTAAATCAATATAAACAAAATTAAAAAATAACCATTCTGATTTCTTGTACAGTGACGCTGGGGTATTACATTAAATAGCCAAATCATATACAACTTATGAAATAGTTTAAAAATAATTGTATGTAAATAAGTATACTTATCATATTTAAGGTTAATTTAGTTCAGTATAAGTGATGACTATCTTTTTTTTAAGCGGGTCACTTTACTTACCAATTTTCTTTTGAGCGGGTAATCAAGTATAAAATACTAATAATCACAATTACCTTTATGGAAAAATTATACTGGATTGGTTTTTTATCTTTTATAGACTATTAAGATTAAGATTATTAATAATACAATTTGGATATACTTTGATAAAAATTAAGTTATATAGTTACTTAATTTGATCAGTATGCTTTTAATATTTCACATCAGTGAGTTGATATTAAACTGTACAATTCCTATATTGTATTTTATAAATTTGTATTGGCCTACTTGTGGGTGACCTATGAGTTGCGCATCATTGGTACTAGTATAAGTGACAAGTGTTAATAAAATAATGTTGTTATTTTAAATTTTGAGTGAAAATAGTTTACATATATTTTATATCACTGAAACGTTTTTAAATTATTATTTAAAAATGTGAATAAATTAAATATTTTATTGATTAAGAATTTAACGTAATAAGTATTTTGAGTAAAAACTATTTTAAAATTATAACCGTTTTTTAAAATGTATGAAAAAATAGTAAGTGTGTTTTTAGTACAATAACTGGATTTACTGTAAAACGTTAACGTCTCGTGAAAAGTTAGATTTCAATATTTATTTTTTTATTAGAAAGAGACAACTTTATGATGGTAAAGTTTTATTTTGATCAAAAAAAAAACTTTACAAATGTTGTAATTACAATTTCTGAGTATTTTGAAATGTATTTATCTGGAATTATTTAATGTTAATTAAAAATGAGAGATAAATATACGATCTAAATAAAGATTTCTTCTTTCAAATAAAAAAACCGACTATTCTACGAGGTGTGATTGGTTTTCTCTGTAAAGTAATTTTTAAACATTGAAATAGTTTAATTTTATTTTCCACTACGGTTAATGGTATTATGGCTGCATAAAGTAACTAGAAATATTTTTGAATGAATAATTAATAGCCAGTCTTTTTAAATAAAATGAAATAATAAAATGCTATTTATCTATGCTTTATATTCATTACCGAATGCGAGGATTTATTATGACTCAATTTTACAATATAATTGTAACACTTTTGCTTAGTGGCACATTCGACATATACATATCTCATCGGAGAATATTTTACCACTTATTTATATAGATAAGTAAAGCAAACATTAATCAATTTTTTCAAGAACTTAAAGGAAAATTTCAATATATAAACTTGTTTTTGTACTAAAAACTATTATATACATTTTTTTTTGTTTTATTATTATAATAGTTTTACTTTTGCTATATATCTAAGTTATAAACCTCTCTCCTAGAAACAAATCGTAGTAAATCAAGAGACGAGAGTGCTTTATCATAAGCTTTTAGTTTTAATCCTCTTATTAAGAACATAATATTTCAATATAAAAGAAGAAAATCCTATTACTTTTAGAATTGTGTATGAACTCAATACCTGAAAACACCATATAACGTAGTGCATAGTAGATATTATAACGTAGTACATAGTAGATATTATTTAGTTGTTCTATTATTATAATTTTTTATTGTTTTCCTTCTATAAGTCTATCATACTTAAAGGTAAATAAACCAAAAATATTACTTAAAAAAATCACAAATTTCGGAGAAAGTAAATAATATAATCACAGTAATAATATTTACATTTTTAGGTAATATAAGTAAAATAAAAATATATACATATATATTTTGATTGTATAGTTATTGAATCACAGCACTTTTACATGGCAACTCACATCATTGAGTTCACGTCTAATTGATATTTATTGCTTATCACATTATTACCGTAGCCTTTTCCATCTATAAAAAAAAAAATAAAAGAAAAAATATTAAAAACAAATAAACACCTACTTCATTTCACAAATATCTGCTATAAATAAATAAAAATTTCAAAATTTACTTTTTATAAGAACAGCATAAAATGCATATGGAGAAAATCGATACGATTCCAATGAACATTGCAATACCCAACACCGATATCTGTACCCACGTAACAGCTGACTTGACTTGTTTTGGGGAACATCGCTATACAGAATAACAATCCAGTAAAATATTTATTTTATTTTCTCGGGAAAAAAATAGTATCCCTTACTTCGATGTTTTTAACTTCGTATTGTTTGTACACATTCTTCAACTCGTGATTGCTGGGGTCTTCGAGTAACGATATAGTATCTTTTGGATTGTAATTGTTTGGGCCCACTAGTTGAAAACACGAACCTGTGCTACTAAAATCCAGACTTCCGTCATTTTTCGAATAAAACTGGGTATCGTACAAGTTTAAGCTAGCTTGAGGTATCCCTAATGATTTTTCGACATCTTCTTTGAATTTTTTAATGTAATGACCTACTATATTTGGGGGTCTTGTGAAAACAAACTTCAACAATCCACGGTCTTTTACAATAAACACCTATCAAAATAAATATATGTTAATATTAATATAGTTTTAACTGCCGTTCAAATCAACCTTTGACGTAAAACGTGACTCACTTTTATTGTAGTATTGGAATGTCGTCCAGGCACATCGCTGTTGATCGCGGCTACAACTATGTTAAAATAACCTTCTGAATAGGATGTCATCGAAGATGTGGTTCTAATCTGACCACTTATCTGATCCAAAAAGAATGGCCAGCTCTTAATCTCTTTTGGGATTTCTAGTCTATGAGCATAAGTGAGATTTGTGATGTGATACGTTATTTGTTCTGCCAAACTGTCGACATCGGTGGCTTGTATTGTAGCCACAAGTGTGTCAAGAGGAACGCTTACCCTAACGCCTAAAAACAAATATAGTTTATAAAAAATCAATATTTAGACAACCACTAACCGACTACTCACCTAAAGTTAAGTTTTCATCAATGAATTTTGGTAAATTGTCATCGATATCAAGTATTTTGATTACCACCTGTCTTTCACTTGGATCTTGTTTGTTGTACGATTTATGCAAGCTGTATGCTTTCGTTTTATGTTTAAAACATTTTATTGTCAAAACGTATTCAGATACAGATTCTCTATCAATTTCTCCACTGATTCTTATTTCGGCAACATTATTTGAAGAGTTTAAATAAAATACATTACCCTCGTTTCCATCTAAAATTAATATTGTTAATATTGTTTTAGATCATTGTAATTTTATATCATTAATTAAATTAATATACCCGTTATGATATAATCAATGAGTGCATTATCCCCGATATCTGGATCATAGGCTGCCAAGGAACCAACTAAGGTACCGTGAGGCGACTCTTCTTCGACTTCCATCATTAAGGGTTTTTCTTCCTAAAATTTTAAATAGTGTTAAGCAAGTATACAAATAATCTGCTAATACCTATAGAGAAAATCTGCTTAACACTTACTATGGATCTATTAAATACGGGTTTATTATCATCGACATCGGTTATAATAACGTTGAAAACTTTTGTAGACTGTTGTGGAACGCTGCCTAAATCTCTTGCAACTAATACAAGAGTATATTTGTCTTGCGTTTCTCGGTCCAAAATTGACGTAGTCGTTATTAAACCCGTTTCTGAATCAATAGAAAAAATTAAAGAATCTTTTGTTTCTTCTAAAAAGCTATAATGGATCGTTCCTTCCAATGTATTGGGATCGTCTGGATCTGTAGCCAACGCTCTAAACACTAACGACCCAATAGATGCATTCTAAAATAATAAAAATATTGTTATAATCATGAGAATTATACCGTGAATAATTGATTTAGTAGTAATATATAATGGTCATTATTCATTAGTTTACCTCAGACACATACGCGATCTCGTCAGCAGTTGGATGTACAAAAGTCGGAACTCCATCATTTTCAATTATATCGCTAATGTATAGACTAAGTTTAACATCAGAAAACATTCCTGGTTCTCCATTATCTTCGGCTCTAATTTTCATTTCATACGGATCAGACCGACCTTTACCGGTTAATCTTTTGGAAGTTTTTATTTGTCCGTTTGTTGGATTTATGTAGAACAGACCTTTTTTGAAAAGTATAAAGGACAACTTTTTAAATATAATTCAATTCTAAAAATGTAAAATAAATACCCTGGAGTTGCTGCTCGTCTATGAGTTTGTAATGTACCAAGCCTGCAGATCCTTCATCCGGATCATGTGCCGATACGTTTAGCACACTTGTTTCAGGTACAACGTTCTCTAATACTACTGCAATATAGACTGAAGAATCAAATTCAGGTGCATTGTCGTTTATATCCTTAACATCAATATGTACCTAATAATAAATTAAAACTAAAAAACTCAAGTTTATGCTCAAAGTTATAATATATTATATTTATATAGTCAATTACTGGCACTGAAGTCATTTTTTGGTGTGGGCCACCCTGTGGCGTATCTGATGCAAATACCATTAGTCTTAAAATTGAAGTTTTTTCACGATCAATTACACCATATCCAGAAACTTTTATCTCTCCGCTAATAGGATCAACGGTAAACAAATTTGAATTTTCACCTCCCAGGTGATACCTGACTATACCATTTTGAGATGTTGGTAAATCTTTGTCATTTGCTCTGACTGACAAAACCACAGTACCTTTTGGGCTGGATTCTACGAGAGAAGTTCGATAAATCTGAAATTAGATCTAAATTAGAATAAATAATATATATTTAATTTAAAAATAAACGTGTATGGTAAATAATAAAATAATCAGATGTATATATATATTATAACATATAACTTATAAAATCACTAAAAACATTATATTATAATTATTAATGTAATATAATATATATAATATATTATATTATTTTACTAATATAATTAGTAATTAGATACCTGTATCTATGAGTGTAAAAACTAAAATTTAAACTCTAAAAATTACGACCCGTATCTCTGAATAATTATCTTATATTTTAGTTTTTACAAATACGTTTTTTCCAAATACAAATTATCTGTTTTAAATTTAAATCTAAATACTATACTGAGTGATTATTGTAATAGTTATCTACATATTCGTTATCTCAAAAATCATTTATCTTTTTGAAAATATTGTTTTACATAATTTGAACAAATTATTTTAATGATTTTTACTTGTTTTATACAGTATACATACATTTTTAATTTTATATTTTAAGTTGAACCAAATTGTAGTCTATTAATAAAAAAAAAGTAGTCATCTAATGTATTAACTAACTTTTTTCCAAAAATGTTATTTTTAATTGATCTAAATTAAAGAAATAAAACATTTTGAAAATGTTAATACTCGTTGAAAATTGAGTGATCACATTTAATTAATAACTTAGTATCATTTCTGCTTTTCTTCTCCGAATAAAACGTACATAAATAATGTAAATATGTAAATTATGAATCGTATAAAGACATTTGTAAAAATGTAAAATATAAAAAATTTTATGCGTAGGAAGTTGCACTTTGTGGAACAAGATGTTAGGCTCGTTATTAATATTGTATAAAAACTTTTACTAAATTGCCGAAATTTATATCTCACTAAAAAATACATTAAATATTCAATCGCAAACTTCTAAATAAAATATTCTTAACTCACGGGATATTCAAATTCTGGACTATTGTCGTTGATATCTTGCACTTCGATCACAATGGTTTTGCTAGTTGACCGTTCACCGTCTTCAGTGGTGACTTTCACTTGAAACGTCAATGTCTGAAATGAATAACAAAATATATGTAATACACAAATATGTACACACATGTGTAAATTACAACAATAACAAATTCGTAATCAAAAAGCAGCATGTCTTGTAGAGGTGTATAAAATAATTTAATAAATTTCACAACCAGAGGGTTGATTAAAAATATAACTATGATGGTTTCTGCCACACAGCCATTGTAAAATATTAACATTCATGTGTTAGTATTAAAAGTACAAGGCGATGCAGCATACGATCTCGTATGGTAAAAGGGCTCACAAGAGCGTAATGTTTATTTACTTATAAAATATGTCATTGTCACTTACCTTGTCTTCTAGCGTTTCGTAGTCCAGTCGTTCAGTAAGTATAACTTTACCAGCGTAGTCCATAGCAATTTGTCGCGGTACGGCCGTGACAGCCTTGAAATCGTATAGCGACTCGTTCGTAAGCACGTCAATTGCTTTGAGCTGCACCAGTTCCGTACCAATTGGCGTTTCTTCGTCTACTTTTACGATTAACGTGGACGAGTCACCGTCGGTCGACCATCCAGCGTTGGTAAATACCGGGTTTTTATTCATGTACGGCTTCACGAAAAATGTGATTTCGACCTCGTCGTACTGTTCGTGGACGTTTTCGACGGCATTCATGTCTACGGCTCTTATGGTCAACACGATCACCGATGCCATCTGATAACTTAGCGCTGAGTTCACTTTGATCTCACCGGTAAGTTTATTAATACTGAAAAAGTTGTACAAAACTATAGCGCTATAAAGTTATAACAGACATCAGTACACTATACACTATAATGTATTATGTATGTATTTTTTTTTTAACCGACACGAAGAAAAAAACCATTTTCTACGAAAAAATATTCATAAAAAGTAATACCACGTACTAACACACATTTGCATATTATTTAAAATATATACATGGTGGAAGCCCACCATGTTTTTCCGTTATACTCGTAATACGTATTTTATGTTTTTATTATACCAATGACGGTATGACTTTCTAACTCGTCCTGTCAACGCATTTGTATCGTGTAAATTAATATGCGAGCAAAGTATGTACATCGTACCTATATGTTTAATTATGTTGTATTTTAATTACTATATTATATTACCTGAATACATCTTTGAAATTGTATGAGCTCGTGTTTTTTAACGGCAATCCAGTTTTGTCATTAGCTTTGATTGGTTCGACGATCGCGTACTTAATCGACGCATTTTTATCCGGGTCGACGGCATTTACTTTGTACACGATTTCGCCTATTTCCGTGATTTCAGGTACGTACACTATGTAACTTACATTATGGTCGAACTTGGGAGGTTTATTATTTACGTCTGTGACGTTGACGTACACATCGGCGTGTGCAACCTCTCTGATGGGCAACCCACTGTCCATAGCCATGACGACCAAGTGATAATATGACAATCCCGTTGAGTCCAGATCGAGTATGGCGCGTTCCGACACAGATATGGCTCCGGTTTTCTTATTGATGTGAAAATTGTCGTTACTATTGACCATGCTGTACTCTATTAGATGATCTGGTCCGTCTGGATCGGTCGCTCGAACCCTCAGTATGTCCATTGTTCTCGGAGTGTTTTCCGGTATCGTGACGGAATACGTGAGATTTTTAAACATGGGCCTCTGGTTTCCCGGCACACCAACTCTGACGTAGACATTTGTGTCCGCGTGTAGAGGTGGCATTCCCAGGTCCGTCGCTCTTATTACTAACTCGTATTGTCCCCGAGACGTGTGACTAGAGTTCACTGGAGAATTCAATGTCAACTCCCCGCTGATAGGATTCACCAGAACGACGCCGTCGTAGTTTGAGCTGGCGACCGAATAACGAATCATAGAATTAAGACCACTGTCGGCGTCGGATGCCTAATAAATATTATATTATTAAATATTAATACCAATCAATAATACTAAATTATCAGATAAAAAAAGTTGATTTTACCTGAACAAAGAATTTCGGCTGAAATTCAGTACCACCTTCTCGTATAGTTCTTTTATATTCCAACGAATTGAATACTGGAGTATTATCATTAACGTCTACAATTTCAACTAAAATAACTACGTGGGTGGAACGATTACCACCGTCTTTCGCCTCGAGAGTGAGTGAATATGAACTCTGCTGTTCGTAGTCGACCTCTAAAAAAAAACAACAACTACAGTTATTTAATTTATTCAATTATTGTAAAAAAATATGATTTTTCAATTTTGTTTTTAATTATTTTGCTATAATTAAAACGTTTGAATTCTAAATAATCTACATTTGTTTAAAGTATTTAAATATAAAACATTCTGACGAGTAAAAATAATTAATATACTTCAATGTACTAGAAAGTGCCCACATATGTGTAACTGATAGCCAAGTAATTGTACGTGATAATTTATAATAGTACATCGTTTATTATACCAATATTACCTACTATTAAAATGTGTTTTTAATAGTACTTCAGTCCGAAGTCGTTGACCAAAAAATTAATAATTAATTGATGGAGACATAATATATTTTTTATTTGCTTAGATTTAAATGTATTTACGTTTAAAAAAATATATATATTTATAAATTATAATTTATAATGCATCAAAATTAAAACTTTATCAGTAATCATTCTTAAAATCTCTTTTAGTGGTATGATAATATTGGTTTTTACATTTTACTAGGGTTCGGGACTTGTTACACCAAAAATTAGAAAAAATGAAAAAGTTGTATTCATGTATTTTTCTAACTGCATAGATAATATGATTACTAATTATTGTTCTGAAACTGTAATTCGATTTTATTGACACTGCTCTGCTGATTTATGTTTTTTCCATTTTTAAATGCCGTGTTTCAACAAATCACCTATCAACACTTACTCCTGTTTTACATAGTTTACAGAATAAAATAATTCACTCAATATATAAAATATATTTTCTCTACACTCAATTTAGTATTGATTTATATGACTATTAATTGATATTTTAGGAATTTTTAAACTCGTGAAATCAAATAACGTATTTATAAACGTACACTGAATTATGAGGTAAGTCCATAAACAGTAACACGGCGGAAACATTAGTCACGATACACGAATATCATATACATATTAATTTTTTCAATATGTTATTAAGTTCCTAATCGTAATTTTGTTCAATAAAATAAATAACAATAGTCATATATGTCGATAACAAGACCTTCAACTACTAATGAATATATAGATAATCGTAAAATTTTACATCAAGATTAGGTATTTTAGACATTTCTTTTGAACATTAAATAACCACAATATTAGTCAACAAAATATTATGATCACGAAAAGTTAAAAATGCGAAAAATGCACTAATATGCTATAAAATGTTCAAATATGCTCTCTCTTTAAAATATAACAAAACACAAAATATACAAAAATACGCAAATTAAAATGCTGTATTTAAATTATTTACTTCACGAAAATAATTTCCACCTTACTTACGATTATTACGAAAAACATGCAAATGTAAAAAGGTCCAAACCCTACTATTAAAATACGTGTCAAATTGTTAACAAGAGATCTTTTTTTAATTAAAATTATTGTAATTGTATTAACACAAAATAACTTACTGCCAGTCAAATAAATACCGCCGAATTCAGGATCACTACCAAACTTATCCATTCCAAAACCTTGTAAACTGTAAGTAATTTCACCATTTATACCACTATCAATGTCGGTAGCAGTAAGATTTGCTATGCTCGTCCCAGGTACAAGATTTTCCGGTATGGAGTATGCATATGTTGTTTGAGCAAATTTTGGCAAATTATCATTAGCATCGAGTACGTTAACTTGCACGTGAGCCGCAGAAGCTTCTTTAAACCCACCCTGAAATTTATTAAAATTATATAAACACATATGAGTTAAAAAAATTATTAAAATAAATATTACATACAGTTAAATTATCTTGGTACATAGCAACAATATCGAATTCGACGTCAGTGACTCCTGCATCGTAATCAAACCCATCGTTGTCAACTAAACGAATAAGAACGGTTGACCTTCCCAAGGCCGTCTCGGGGATAATTTTAAACCAATTAGACACTCTGGAGTCTTGGGTCCTCATTACCAACACGTATCTTCCGTTATCTCCCAAATCTTTGTCGTTAACTATAATATTTAATCCCGGTAAAGGTGTTCCGATACCTGAAAATAATATTAAATATTTAAATAATTTTCAGTTTTAAAAAATAAACATTATTTAATCATAATAAAAATAGGTTCCATCTTACTAATGTCCTCAGATACCGACGTCGAGAAACTCCTTTCGTTAAATTCGGGTTTTTCGTCGTCCACATCTTGAACTACTACGGTGACGATCTCGTAGCTGACGTCACCGGGTAGTTCGTTGTTGATCAGCTCGGTAGCCTGTAAAACGAAATACCGTTATACGTTGTCACGTTTCATTAAGTGATATTAGTCACCTTTAATCTGAACGTATAAATACCACCGGCATCGGAAACAATTTTGTTTTCCCGGTCAATAGGATTGTCACTAGTGAATATGTAAGCAGTCCCGTTAGACTCATTATCGATGGTGAAATATCCGAGAGAATCGTCTTCTAAACTCAACACGACTGGTCTCTTGAAACCCGCGTCACCGTCTTCAGCAGTGACCTTAAGTACTTGTACGCCTGCTGGTGTATTCTCGTCGATCACGATCGAATATGGCGAGTTAGTGAAAACCGGACGTTCGTCTTGCACGTCTTTAACGACTACCGAAATATTAGCGGTGGATGATAGGGAGTTTTTAAGCCCTCCATCAGTCGCTTTCACAGTTATTTTGTACGACGACACCGTGTCGAAATCCAGTGGTCGCGCTAATCTAATAGAACCTACGTACGTACCTGTGGACACCTGTAAGCGAAATGATACGATAATGGTATAATAATTGAATAATCTAATCCAATTTTACATTTTATAAAAACGTTGCATATGACCATATAAATAAATCTATATAAAGTTTCCACATAACTTACTTTTTCGGTGAGCAAGTTAAATGTCACGCAAGGTTCATTGTTTTGACTACACGTCATGGAAATCTCACTATTCGGTCCGATATCTTTATCGACAACAGTTATGTTGTTATATATTATGGTGCCAACTCGCGTGTCTTCGGAAACACTAAACGAATACGGTCTCCCTAGGAACTCTGGTGCATTATCGTTCACATCGATAATTGCTATTTCTCTTCTCAGAGACACCGTATTTGCATCGGAGTCCTTGATCGGCTCGTCTGAAAACATTGAAGTTTAAAACTATTTTTTATGCTTTTTTGATACTGGTTTTGTTATCTAGCATCAATAGTGATGTGACATATTATACCAGTTACGCTGATGACGACTTCCAGTGAATCCAACGTTTCTCGGTCCAAACGCTTAGCTAGTGTGACGACACCGGTTGATCGATCGATGTTCAGATGTTGTCCACTCACAGTGTACGACACTCTCGAGCCCTCGGGGTCGATTGCCGACAGTTTGTAGACTGATTTTCCAACTGGGGTGTCTTCGGACAGGGAAAATCGTGCCATGTCGCCGCCTGGCAGGAATTGCGGCGGCCTGTTGTTCAAAGCGCATTCTGACCAGCCGAAAATAACCAGAAACACAAATGAAATAACAAGCCGGTTATATGCCATCTGAAAACAAAATTAGAATGCATGAAACAGGTGTAAGTCTATCCACGTATTTTAAAAATATCTGGTGATAGCTAACTTAATATTTGCCCCCTTTGTATTTATTTCCTAATAAAATAGACGTATGTATATAACTGTACTAATCATACACCTAATTAATAATAATATTGAAATAATTGTAATTTCAATTAAAAAAAAAATATATTACGTAAAATCGCATTGAGGAAATTAATAAATAAGACAACTATAATAATAAGCTGTAATAAGTATATGTATTCAAATTTATTTAATTTAAAAGTGCTATTGTTTATTAGTTGATCTCTTATTATGAATTAATCTGTTAACGTTATCATGTATATATTGATACGATCACAAATTCGAAGAACTACTTATATTTGCGATTTTTGAGCTGCATTTTGAAATAAATTGCTAACGTTGGATTTTTGCGCATGTATTCAAATATGCTGATCAAATTTTGACATTTATCTTTGTATTTCATGCATCTAGCTTAAGACTTTGTAGTTGCGCACATTAAGTCATTGCGTATACAAACAAATTGACCACGATTTATAATACAACTTTGTAATATAAACTAACTTTGACACTTAATAGGGTAAACAATGAGCAGTGTTTTCTTCAAACTCGGTGCCCACAATATTTGTTATATTGTTGTTTAGTGATATATTTTAAATATATGTTACTACAGTTTACATGGCAATACTTGAAAAAAAGGTGAATTCTCGGGACGTTTAATGCCTCAGCTACCACGCCCCCTACAAATCAGGCAACAGACATCGTGGTCGAAGGTGTTTTTGTGTCGTTCCTATTGTGTTTCGAGACTCTCGGTTTCGTTAACCTCCCAACATGTCGCTGCCGACGGGTCACGGCAAAAAATAACTGCACTCGGCCGTTCTCACGCGCGTGAGCTCGCATGTATACGTAATCGGAGGACGGTTATTAAAATCCGGTTTCGCGAGGCTCGGCCAAAACCTAGGTTCGTTTAGCGTGCGACGCGGTGGGTACGTGCTACACGGTTTACATAATGATACGACACAACCACGGTTCGCATGCGGTATATCGTTAACGTCGCAACTATCGTAATGCAACCACACCCTTCGGACATGACCACTACCCGTTCGTTTATACGCAAACCGACGAACGATGTATTGTCTTTCGTAATATTATTACATCTATCGTCGTCTCATTGACGTACGGCCGGATGGGCTGTGTGATCATCATGTTCATAAACGGTGCCTATATAAAACGAGCCTAGAAAACTTAATTCACCGGCTGCAAACGTCTAATGTTATCGCGACGACCCATATTTTGGAAGCGAAAGACGTGTAGGACGTAGGTACCTACGTTCGATGATAATAATCATAAATAATCGTCTTGTGGGTGTAGATACATGCCCGCGCTACTATTCTAATGCCGGCGAGCCGTTTCATATATACTTACCGGCGGACGCATTTTTCAAGGACCTTTCGCCGACGATTTTGCCGCAAAATCAGTTTTCCAAACACAGAGCGACAATATCAACATGACACACACACGTACGGACGCACTCGCTATCGACGAACGGTGTTTGGAAACATGAACGCGCGCGCGCAACTCACATGGCGAACGAACAACCGACGACCTCAGGAATCCAGGTAAACCGAACCACTGAGGGGTCACGCAGCCGGTGGAAGACGAGAGACAGGTAAATAATAATAGTAATAATAATAATAGTATGTACCAACTATCTTGTGGGCAACCGGTGCGCCGTCACGATACCGGGCAACTGCAGAGTGGGGCGAAACCGGTCATGCGCCACTAAGCGGCTCCGATCGGTACCACGTTACTCGCGTGAGCTCGATCCCCCTCCCTCACCACTAACACCACCGACGACTCTGCCGCTAACGTCGTCTTCGTCGACTATCCGCACCCGTTATTATCGCTTTATCATTAACATAATAATATAATAATAATATAATTATTATTTTTACTCATCTCTCGCGGACGCGAATGTTTGGCACACACTATACACGTTTACGGTGAATAGTATATTTGCCTACGATGTCCGCCGCGTGTCTACTGCTTATGGTTTGCACCGTCCAGCTGGACTACGCGCGTATCACGCCCAAACGTCAAGACGGACGAACTCGTTATTATTATATTATTATTATCGTTGCAGACAATTATTATTGTTATTGTCGTATTGTCCGATGTGGGTATACCGCCGACGGTTTGCCGTAATATTCTAATATTCATCACGAGATAATGGCCGTGAAACCGGTTTGAGAAAAGAACTTTTTTAGTTTTTTACCAAACGACGACGGTGTTTAGAAACTCCGTAGGTCTATATTATTTTCCGCCGATCGTGGGCGTTCAAGGAGGTCACGCGATATGGGCATATAATAGTAACTTTATATTATTATTACTATTATTATCGTTGTTGTTGTACTCGTTGTGCGTGTGTCAATGATGATCAAACGGCATTAATAGCGGTCGATCATGTCTGACGGGAATCGTTAGGGCTCGAGGCTACCGTGTTATCGATTTAATTTCGAATTTTTATACATCATTATTGGCAAGAGATTTCCCTAGGGTGTAACTGCGTCTTAAAAAAAGTATAAAATGTATGGCAAAATTGCAAGAGCCAATGCACGAGATCTGTACTCTGTGTCCAATGCAAATCTCTTCTCGGTAGTTATTAATTTCTATTATTAGAGTTTTTTGCTTTGAGAAATGAAATTATAATTTATTCAGTGATCTGATCTATTATTTGAATAAATATAGTTATAGTACTTATTTATAGTCCAAATACGTAAAATGTTAATAATAATAATAATCTCTGTTTACGGAATAAAGTTCCAATTTCAATTTTACACATACAGTACAGTACAGTATAATATAATCAGTTTTTGATATTTAATACATAGACTTATAGTAAATAATTTTTAATTAAAACATAATATAATATTGTACACACAACTCGATTATTATTTAAGAATTAATTTTCAACATCGAAATATTATCAGGTAATCGGTCGTATCTGTAAGTAGAATATAGTTATCGACTATCGTTACAAGTTTGAATTTTCAAACCATTACAATTATGGCGAATAGCTAATTATAAAAAAAAATAATTAGCTATTCGCCATAGTAATTGCATATAAACGAAAAAACTAATTGTAATATAAATTAATAGGTAGATATATTAATTATTTGTTTTGAAGCAATTAAAGATGGTAATTAAAAAAATAGGTACTATTTTTTCTGAATCTTTTTATTACTAGTGTATAGTATGAAATATGAATGACTTTCCGAAATAATTGATACCATAAGAGATGAATAACTGTTTGTCAAACGTTATCCTATATACTTTAATAATATGCATTTTATGAATTTCAAATTGCATGTTCATTAAACTTACCCTTAAGGCATTTACGCCATTCTTGTGAACTTTGTTTAAATCTTAATTCGAATTTTATTAAATCTTGTTTATTAGGTTTTATCAATTTTCTCCAATTGGTGTAACAGAGAAAATAAAAAACTAAAAATGCAATTTAAAAAAGATTTAATAAAATGTTTAATATCTTTCAAATATATTATCTAGTTGTTATATTCTCACAATATTTTAAATTGAAATCCTATTGAAATATTTTAAAAACTACAAACTTATTGTTTATTCATAAAATTGTACTTTCATTTTATTAGTTTTAAAACAATAATACCAATCAATTTATTTTAGTTTTTACTTTATTGAATATTAAAGTTTCTTATAAAATGCACAATAACTTCTTATAAAATATTTTCTAACAAAAAAAAATACATCATATAAGACTTTAACTTAAATAAAATTGATTATGTTAAAGAGTGATATTAAAGCATATACTTAACTCTGTGACTAATGAGTGGGCTTAAAATAAATATAATTGTTTAAATTCAAGTGACTTAAACAACTCTTCGTTATAAATTGAGAATTATTTTTGTTCATAAAATACTTTAGAGTCTAAAGTTTAGAACTCGTTAAAACAAATATAAAAAAAGAATCTTTACATTAGTCATTATATTTGACAATGGCATCGAATGTAAATGATAAATAATTATTATAGATACCTACTATACTATATTTATATTTCATGTAGGTAAGCATTTACGATGAATTAATAATAAAATAATTATTTTATTACCAAAAATTATAGAATTAGATTAAGTTCAAGTAGTATAATATAAGTAAATTGCATTTATAAAATTATATTAACAAATGCGTACCTATACATGGTAAACAATGCCCAAGGTTTAATATGTGTCCTCATTGTTATTTAAAATATTAACGACCTATTATGATCACTGTCACGAGTGTCAAGGAATTCAGTAATAGGAGCAATGTGGAAAACGAAAATGGTTTAAGTAACAAAACACATTTCTTCTCTGACAAGACGACGTGTTCGTGATTTGGTTTAAAATTCGAATAAAATATAAAATAAATAAAAAATAAAGTGCATTTATTTGTTTATGGTAAGAATCTATTTTTTTACACTGATGTCACAACGAAAAGAGAATAACGTTTTCGTCGTTTCGACAAATACCTAATAATATAGTTTAACAAACAACAATATTATACTACGACGCGAAACGTCCTGCGACACCGTTCGGTTACGATATTAAATGGGATTTCAAATTCGTTTTCACTTATACTATTTCACAATTGTATATATATATATATATACGATCTCAGTTCAGACGACTTTTGGACAATGCGTACGCCTGTTGCGCGTGAAAGTGCTGTTCGACAAAGCGTCGATATGACGATAAACAGTATAATGTATACACTGCTGCAGAGACTGACTGATGATCCATTAGACCGATCACGAACCGTGTCCATCGCCGCATAACAAACGCGACTGGAGCGCCTAATATGTTACACTCTGTGTACAATATTTACATATTATTCGTAGAAATATACAATGATAAAAGCAGCGTAATGGAGTGCTGTTAAACGCGTGCAAGGCAAATCTGGCACACAAAACGAACACACAGTCATCGCGCGCGTAAAAAGAAGTCGCACGAATTATCGTTATTATTATTACGACGGGCCGGAATAAGTCACTGAACGTTTATGAATAAGGCGAAATTAGATTCACTATTATGTTTTTTTTTCCAACCACATTTATAGACGAATGATAACGTTATTTTATTATTATTATTTTTTTTTTCCACTCGCAACGCCCGAAGTCCGAAATCTCGAATTTCATCCTCACCTATATACTCGCGGACCTCATCGTATTATATACCTTTATAAAAATATGCGCATTACCGCATTATTATACATTATTCCCGGTAAAGCAATGATAATAACAATAATATTAATTCTATAATATGGCATACAATGTATAATAACGAATTATTATATTATATTGTTGTGTACGGATATAAGTACGTGTATATAACTGTGTGAGATTCAGCGCAATAATTCGCGGTTGGCGGAAGGAGGGGAAGGGGGGGAAAGTCGTGTAATATTATTTAGCATAATAATATATTCAGTGCCGAAATCCGACGAGGGTCCCCGCCGACCGACGACTGAGCATTCCGTTAACGTTCGAAACTATATTACATATATACATACCAATCGCCACGAAACAGAATACCTGGACGTTCTGATTACGTTATATTATTATTGTTATGGTGTTCGGGTTACGCCTTACGCTCGTAATAAAAATATATAACAATAATGATATATTGATATACCATAACGTATTTCGGTGGTCATAATATCAACCGCGGTGGCGTAGTGTTATAGTGTAAATTGTTACCACTGCATTATATCTACACTTACAAACTATAGTACCTATCATCTATCGGCAGCGTCATACGCATATGCATTTTACTTATGAAACCGATACTCTTTTCTATTTTTATGAAATGAACAAACACGATTTGTTTATGGTTTACATTGGAAATATAATTACATAGAGAAACAAAAAAAAAAATAACTCGATAAGAAGACCACTTATGATGAGTATTGTAACGATTTCGAAAAAATAGTAAACATACGAGTATCGATAAATTTGTTTATTGTAATTTTTTTTTGCGCGACGAACGTAACTGCATAATAATATTATGTAATATGACTAATAAACCACCGCGTATGGGCGGTTATCGAATACGATTTTACATAATATATAGTATAATACACTATAAGAAAATAATATATTCGTGTTACTAAAAATTTAGAATATATTTTAGTATCCATTAAAATGCATCTTTGTGATTGATGTGTAGTGAGGTAGATCCAATGTTTATATTTTACGTTGTAATGTAAGAAACTCAAAACAAACT
Source organism: Rhopalosiphum padi (assembly GCF_020882245.1). Lineage (NCBI taxonomy): Eukaryota > Metazoa > Arthropoda > Insecta > Hemiptera > Aphididae > Rhopalosiphum > Rhopalosiphum padi. Next base: position 38,263,334 of record NC_083598.1, read on the forward strand.
AATTTTAACTTTTTAATTACGTAATTCTAAAATAAAAAGGTTTAAATCAGTTATTAAGTTCCTAAACATCATTTAATCATCTGTCTAATGTTGGTCTTGCTCAAAAATGGCATTTCAATTTCCTAACCATACATTAAATAAAATTTATAATAACAATATTTTATCTCAACAATATTATGTTTTTGTAACGTCATATATTATTTTTAATCTATCTTAGCTATAATGATATATATTATAGTTAACCTAGAAGTAATATTTTATTATAATATGTTCTCCTGAAATATTATAATTTATGTAATTGGCTTTTGAAAAAATTCAAATATCAACAATCACGTAAATATTTTATCTGAAATTGTTTTTTGACAAAATTATCAAATCTATAGATCTATAGAATCTGTAGAGTGTTGTCTGTAGGTTTAAATTATTTTTAAGCTCAATTTAACCTTATTATACGAAAATTTTACAAATTATTACAGTCCCCTCCCCCCTCAAAAACAACAAAAAAAGAGTCTTATATAATATTTTTTCTTAAATCAAAACTTAATGTCCACTTAAAGTCTACAAACCTATAAAGTAGTCTAAATAAACAGGATTAGTTTCGTAACAAAAAAATGAAAGAGGAATATAAATTTATTTTTTTTCTACCAGTATTCCAATAAAATAAGAATAAGCAAGTCTCTTTAGAATTTAAACGGAACGACATGACAAAGCTATTACATTTTTGTCACTCAAAAATTCCGTTTTTATTCGATCTGAACGTAAAAACTTTTTCGTGTAGAAGAATTCTTCCAAAAGTTTTATATAATATCTTTATATCATTTTGTACACAAATATTAAATTTTTGTACAAGTTAGGCTTTAGATTTTTCTGTTTATAATAAAAATAATAATTAAAATTTTAGCTTATAAAAAAGTACTATAACAATATTAAAATATATGATACCGGACACATTAATTGTGTAATATAACCATTAAAATGTAATAAAATTAATTTACTTATGATTGTTTTTAAATATAATTCGCCGATTCCACTACGCCACATGGTTATATTATACTATATATATACAATTATGTTTATTAAAGTTTTCCATTTTAATAAAATATACCTTCATATAATAATATTTTTTGTTTTACAAAATCATTAACATATTATTCGTAAAAAAAATTAATTACTTTTAAATCCAATGAATTAAATGAGTTAATTAATATTAAATAAATCAATTTTGATCGAAGAGAAAATAAACGGCTTCTTTGTATATTTACAACAATACTTATGAGCTTATGAGCTACTCTTGAATAAAGTAACGTATAGCATTTTACTATTTTAGTTACCACAGTACGTTATTATGTGTGCTATGGTGTCCCGTATTCGCCGTATTTATATTACTTGATAAATCTTAAACGTGGATTACTAGTTACCTATACATTATATTCTCTTAGATTTCAACGTAGACAATCGGTTCGAATAAAAATATAATAAATGTATAATAACAGTATTACGTACAGCCGCATTTTAAGTACGAAGAAAAAGGGTTGTCGACGGTCGTCATCATCCGTATTTTTATTTCTGATATTTTGAGAATATCGAATTTACTTACAGCGACGATGTATTATCAATTTAAATAATTTATTTTTTATTTGAGATTTCTTAGACTTTTATATTAAAATACGTAATTATACAGTATAATTTATTTATACTTAATACATAATATGTTTTTAAGCAGTGTTTTAGACTGAGTGAACCGATAAATCATAAATATATAATATCTATACATGATTCAACTATAAGTAATTTAATATGTTATGTTTTTTGTTTTAATTGCGATAGGTCATTACAATGTTTGTTGTAAAAAGAAAAACGTAAAATTTCTTTACGGATATAAATATAAGATATATATTATCTTGAGTGAACATTAAAAAAAATATTACAATATTATTTAATACACATTTTATAATAATATAATGCTACCTGTATTATATTGTATTCACTGTTTGTTCAATAGCAGTAATTGATTTATATTTACAAACCAATAATAATATATAGGTAATATATTTTAAGGGCTAGGAAGTAGGAAGTATCATTAAATGCAATGTCTTGTTTATCTACATCCAAACTGTAAATGTACAGATAACATGTTCAGCGTTAAACGACCATTGGTGCAGCAATGCTATTATTTTTCGTGTTCGAAATGCGGTATAATTACTGTTTCCTTTTTAATTCCCGTCCTCTTCTCACAAACCACGCAATAAATAATTATTCTCATTATCATCAGCAAAATATTTTATTTATTATGAACACACGAACCAGTATTCACTGCTGTTATTTGATTACTACAGCTGTAAGTATAGGTACCGTAAGTCCGTGAACATTATGTCGAATTATTATCGTGCGAGTAAAACATTCACGACGTATTTGACATACAAAAATAAAAAATAAAAAAACAACCAAAACTAATAAAACAACACCATAACTGGGCATAACCCAAATGAATTCCTATATATATTATTATTTTACGATAATTGAGGTTGAAAAAAACGCGCGCGTGCATCATATTAATATCATATATACATGATATACACATAGGTATCACCCATAATATTAAATTATACTACATTGTGTCTCGACAGTGTCGTGAAACACGGTGAGTCACGGCTGCCAGTTCTGATTAGCGTCGGGGTGGCCGCGGCTCGTGGCAGCTGCTCCGATTTTTGGTTTTTAAATCGCATTATTGGCACATTTGCCCCGCGCATGCGTGTATCTGCATGCGCGTGTGTATGTCTGTGTGTGTGTGTGTGTGTATGCGTGTGTGTGTGTGTGTGTGGGCTCTTCACAAAAGCAAAGTGTGACGTCAAAATAGGGTTTTTATTTTTGTTTAATATTTTTGTGTTTTGTTCACCTAATGTTTTATCCATTAGCAACGAAAACAAACAGTCGCCTGTATTACGGGCCCGGCCGTGGCATGGTAGCCCGTCGTCGTTGCGGTGTCATGAGGTCAGAATAATCGTATAACAAAGGAGGATGATCGCGATTTTATTATGCATAATCCGCTCTTTGATAAACACTGTATTGTGTGGTTGTATACACTCGTCTTTGCGTTTTTACGCGCATAATTATTTTGTCCGATAGTGTTACGTATAATATTATAATGATGAAAATAACAAAACACAAAAACAGTCATTAGGTTTTTAGTTGTTATATAGACACTATTTATTGATTATATAGAGATTTATAAAGGCCTCATTAATCGTTATGTAGTGTATGCCTAAAATACTGCGTTTTTTGATTCAGGAACATCGATCGTTCGCATTGGCACTGTGTACGTTTCACAGAGTTGTTTAAATATTATTTTCAGCTAGTATTATAATAATAATTTATAATACAACATCATGAAAACTGGCGTAATACGCATCTGTCTGAATAATAGACTTTCAACTCTTTTGTGTAAAATGATTTTGTGAATAATATTTAGGACCATTTTTGCCACCTGCGATATTCCATTGTTCACATAGTTATCAATCTCATCTGTCAATCTCTAGGCTATGATAAAAACCGTTCTAGTCGAACCGCACCGCGACTGCTATCCACAAAACCATTGACATTCGGACAAATCCGAACCATTCACTTAAAGTATTTATAAAAGTTTGTCCATACAAAATGTTTTCGTGTTTCGAAATATACTTTCTCAGAATGTTGAGGTACGAACGACTTGTTCCGAATAATATTGTTTACAGTATTAACAGGTACGTATAAAATTTGCTTTTACATTTTAGTAAAGCAGTTTTTGACTAAAATACTAACTTCTAAAATAATTTTCGATGAGTATTATATACAAACTGATGTGAAAAAAATGTCATAAAACTTTTTTAGAGCTGTCTCAAAATATTTATTTTAACATATTTTACATAAGTGACGACATCTAACACTTTTATGTAGAAGACATAACTGCAATATGTATCAGTATTTATAAAGATAATTTTTTAACAATATAAAAAGAGAAATATTTTTATTTAAATAATAATTAGAACCTTAGGCAAATAAGCTATAAAAAGCTAATTATGAGTTAAAGATTTTCAATCAGTATGATTGCCCAATCTTTACTGTGTATATTTACTTTACTTTTTGGGTATTTGTATTCCTAGTGTATCTCGATTAAGGAATTGTTCAAGAGATTTTGCGTTTTCTGTACTTAAGATTTTAATAAAACACAATTTATTATAGTATTTACTGGTCGATTGTTGAACTCGAGTGCAAACTCATTACTTACAACAAAGGACTCAGAGATAAATGATTGTTTTTTTTTGCTTTTCAAAGAAACTACATACATGATAAAATACAAGAAATTAATAATAATAATAATAGCCGAAATCAGTATATAATTCATATCCGGTGCAATGGGTTTCAAAGTCACAGCCGAATGGCTTTTCGAGGGCGTCAGTGTCGGAGCTATTACCGTATATTATTGTTCGGACTAGAAATCAGAGTTGTGTCGCGGGGTAGGATTTGACAGGTGCTGTTAGGTTCAACGGTCTGGAACGCCCTTTTTTCAACTTTTTATTATTATTATTATTATAACTATTATTATTATTCGTATGTGTTCAGAACACACGTGTAACGCACGTATAATATAATATACAGTCGACTCGAATATGCGATAAAAGCTTAGGACGGCAATTTCAAGCGCGGCTTTTGTTCACTTCCGAATCCATCATTCCGCAAACGACCCGCATAATATCGCGTCGGGAAACAACAACTGTTCTTATACACGATAATAAAATCGGCGGAAAAAAGCGCTGTTCTTTATGTGTACTGTGGACTTAAACGGAAACAAATAAATAATAATAATATTACTTCGACAAAAACGAATAAGTAATAACTGGTAACTGAATAAAGTTGCCTACCAAGATTTTGTGAAAATATTAATGAATTTATACAATTAATATTTAAGAACGTGCCATTTACTCGAAACGTTTTTGTAAAGTTGTGTACGATAGGTACCTATATAGTATATAAAGTTACAAAAACGTTTATTTACAGCATTATAGCGTTGAACTTATACGTAATTATTATTTCTTGTTGTCATTTAAAATCCTCCCGCGGTTATAAATTCGCAATACCCGAGAGATTATTGTTCACTTCCATCAGTTCCATCGCTCACGAAACGCGGTCGACTTACTGTTGTAAATTATTGTAATTTGAGCCGTTTGAAGTACAATTATACATTTATAACTAATAAGTTGCTCGGCCGTGGTGAACATTATTATTTATGTACATATTTTAATCGTTTGTCCGTGAAACGAAAGAAATCTCAGTAAAGCATTCGAGCTGAAGAATCAAATTAAAAACTTACGTTTTTAAATGGAATTAAGAACAAATTATACAAATTAAAATGTGTACAAATCGTGTCGACCAGAAAAAAATCGGAAATTCAGTATAATATTATACATTAATTCGTTAATAACATTTGTAATTTAGGATTTTTAACACGCACGGTTACCAAAATATAACTGGAAAGTTATTTATTCGATTTAAAACTTTAAACAAAAACCGACCCATTAGCAGTACATAGGTAATATCAATATATATTCTAATGCGTGTTACCGGCGGTGTACACATAAATTATATCGAAATAATATTAAATGGAACGCGTATCGAGGTTTGTTGATAATAAACGTTTGGATGGGGTCCAACGTAACAATGTTTATTTATTTAAAAATATTTAAATAGGTATTCATAAATAGATATTCATTGGTCATTCAATACTCGAAGCCTATGACGTTTCGTTGACTTTTTTTTTTATTAAAAACACGTGATCGAAGTTTTTCTCGGACAAACGAATATCTCTTACATCAACTATAAACAACACAATATTATATTATGGATATTTAACGATATTACACAATACACACTCGTCACGGTTATTAAATATCAAAATGTAACTATTACTTATCTTCGTGTGTATGATTACGCACCACCGTTAATTATATATACGTAATATAATGTACACGGTGTAATGCGGTGTAGTTAAGTTTCTCAGGATAATATTAAAACAAACAATCAGGAAATGATTTTGACTATAACACACAGTATAGGTACGTAGAAATCAATGCATGCGTGGGCGACAGGGTGACTGCATATAAGTAATTATTAACTTGTTGCAGTTCTAAGTAATTTTCTACGTTTGTTTGTATCTTGAAAACCCGTTAGGAAATATTGTTGGTTATTACCCTTTTATCAAAAATCAATAATCTGATTTAAAACTTTACATTTTTCAATTTTTTTTTCTCAAAAATTTAAACAATTTATTTGTCACACTAATAACGGTAATAACTGTATATAATAGTACTTATCTATAAATTACAATGGTTTAATTAAATTACAAAATAAATACAACTCCCAATAACATAAAAATAATTAAGCTATTCATTATGGTTAATGTACAGTACTTGGGTATTTTTAAATTATTTTTCAGATTAAATAAGAAAAAAAATTAAAATACATACCATAGTTTGCTCTGTTTACAAAATAACAAAAATAACAAACGTTGAGCTAGTTGGTTGTTTGTTGTACTTTTAAACTTATTCTATTTAGGACAATTATGTGTGTTCCTATTAAAAAGTCCTTTTGTAATTACTGGTTCTACACAAGATGAAAAATGTTATTTCATTTAATGGAAATAAAATTAATGTTTATCAAATAAACTTGCTAATTTAGGAATATATTATCAAATAGTAGATAAATTAACTATAGTTATTTACATTTATAAGTTAAAAGAATATACGACTTACTTTGATTATTTTCACAGAATAATAATATTATATTAATTAACACATAAAATTATGTTAAAATATCTGAGCTCTGCGATTCCTGAAGCTACCGTTGCATGAAATAGCTTCAAATTAAATATCTTGTGTGTTTGACGTTTGTTTGTTTGTTGTTTTTTTTTCAAAATTATAAGTCATTTATTATTTACTATAGCCTATAACTTATTACCAATTACCATAATTCATCACTTATGAGTGTGAACGACCAGAAAATTATACGTGAATTCCAATTAAAATAAGATAAACTCATTAATAATGTATTATATGCATGAATAAATTAAGAAAATAAATGAATGGCTTTCGTCAACACGAAATTTGAGGTGTTCTAATAAATTGATAATTAATGTATTGTAGCTAACTATAAATAAATATTCCAAAAAAAATAATAATTCGGGTGTAGTGAGTATTTTAAATATTTTAAATAGGAATAATTGTATGATATAAACTTATCTATGTATGATTTTAAAATGAAAAAAAAATTCTGATGTGGCTCAATAACACTATATCGTATATAATATATTAACATAAATTACATTATAATTATTTATGTACAAATATTTTGTCCGCATCAAGAGCGCGTATAAAAACTTTTTATAAAAGAGAAAAGAACATTCGTATAATATATTTTTGAGTAGTAATAGGTAACATTTAGGAACGATATACGTATTAAAATAATCACGAGAGTACTTTTCATTTTTCTATCAAGTACTTTTTAAACGATAGATTAATGGACAAACCGCTAACAATTAAACATTAATATGTATATAATACGACTTACAGTAAAAAAAAAAAATAGAACCTTTACGGCCAAGTCATATAATATACATTTTTGATTCGACCGATAAGTAAATAAACGATAATCCGACTTGTAATGCCTTGTTGACGCACTAATAGATGGCCGGGTGCATTTTACGTGTACGTATAATGCATATGAATACATTGTCGCGGAATACACGTTTTAAAATGAACAAAAAAAAAAAAAAGTGTATAAAGTATATACATCAAAAGAGGGAGAGTGATCTTTGAAATGAAAAACCCCTAAAGGGTCCAGTTAATAATTTACCAACCCTTTTCTTTTCAATGAAACCCGTTTTGTTCCGGTTGTTTGTGGAGCCCCAAAACCTATACACGTATAGTACACAATACGAATGCAAAAAGTTTTTTTTTTGTTTTATTATTATTATTATTATTTTTTTACTCGCACCCGTTCTGTACCAGACACCGTGGTAGTGCAAATCGGCAATTCGGCCGAAACTTTTGGTACTATATTACCGCAAAAGGGATCGCTATACTGCTGCAGAGTCTAACGTACGAGTGTGGCCGATAAATGATAATATATCTGGTATAGATAAATATAATATAATATACATTTGAGCAGCTTAACAGTTTCTACGGTAAAATGCGTGACGTCCGTTAGATTGTGATGATGGTGTTGTGATGTACGTCTGTCGAATCAAAAATCATTCATCGTTTATTGTATAAAACTGTAAAAATATAAAAAAAAAAAAATGTTAAATATCTATAAGCATTCACATTATAGTAGCACGTCGTATAAACATGAGTATTGACTATTGAGTATACCTACCTGTCTAGACTAAAAACAATAATAGTTGAAGCAAAGAATATAGTTTTTATTTTATAGTTATTAATTATTGAAGTATAACAACAAAACACGTTTGTTATTTTGTTTATAAACAAAGCTAATAATAAATAATTAATTAAATTTTCGCTGTATAATATACGTTTGAAACATTTGTTTTACAGAGTATATAACTGATTCAATAGAAAATATTTTGATTAAATACTTACGTCTTTTGTTTTTGTATTTATTTTTCGGTTAATTTACTTCATAAGTATTATAAGTATAACAATTTCTTAGTGAAACAGAAGCCGCCAGGGAAGTGATCATAAAAACAACGAAAGCAGTTTAGCAATATCATTATTCATTTGCCATTGGTAATTATTTATTTTTGTTACCTGAATACACACTCCATTGAAACAGTTTCTTTACATGACCACATCCTGGAAAGAAGGTATATTATGTTCATATAACGGTAATTTTAGACGGATGAGTGTTTTTTTTTTCACATCGTAACAATGCCATCCGAAGTAAAAATATGTTCACATGGTACAAATAACATATTTCATTGAAAGTATCATAAGAAGCATATTGTAAACTGTAATGTGCGTCGTTTACTCGTTTATCATCGCAGGCGAATAAAATGCTATGTTATGTATTGCATTGAGCATTAACGCGTCGGATATATGGAGCTAAGAGTATGTATAACATTACATTTATTAAGCACCTACTTATTCTACAAATAGTGTTTTGCCTAGTGCGATTGCCTGTGCGCTAGTTTGATAAATTTAATCATTCGATCATAACAGTTGACTTTGACGTGTAGGTATAAATATTAGATTGTAAGACCTGAGCTCACTTGTCAAGAATATGTATAGCATATAACTTATAATCATTTATGCATAAATATTGCGCTATTCAAGTGTGATGCGGTTAAAGGTTACGAATCGCGTATTCCGCAAACATGTTCCACGGGTCACGTCTCGTACGACACAGGATTTTTTTCTGGATCACTGACGCCGCTAGGATTCACGTCGCTAATATAGTTTTTGGTTAAAATAAAAAAAGAATGAGAAAAATAACGTCATCCGGAACATTTTAATAACGGGCATCGTATAACACGGGCCGTAGAGCTTAAAAACAGTACGTACATTAATAGTATGATAATAATAATTATCATCATCTCTGCAGCGTGTGCCCGTTCTCATTTAAATTTATGCCCTAATGGACATCGTCATGGCTTCCCGAGCAACACAATTGAATGCGTTTATCAGCGCCACAGTGGCTTTTATGTCAATGTTCAAAATTAGACAGGTTAAACTGTTTGTGCACACCCACGGTTGGTGTATCTTCGTCTATTATTGCCGGTATACATAGTATTGCAATATAATAATATGTGGAGATGGCCAGCTGTTTGGAAATATTCGCTACGAAAATAACAAATATAATCTACTCTTTACCCCGTTACATAATATTATGCTATAATTTGATTTACGGGCGTTTTCGGTTTCGGACGCCTTGCCTCGAGTTCACAATAACGCTCTACTCCACTTATTGCTATTTATTTTATATACACAGAGTGCCAATAATAATAGTTTACAATTCGTCACAGGCTAAATGACTATTATTTGATTTATCGTTTACGCTTCCACATAAAAAAAAAAAAAACCTTATAAAAAACATGTGTTAACCCTTTCCGATTTTCTTTGGAAAGTGTCAGCGCCACGTATACATCTGCTAAAAAGTGGTTTATGTATCGAAACGAATTCCCGATGAAAAAGTGAGTATAAAATTTGCGATTTACAAAAAAATGATCACGAACCTGAAAACGGCCACTGCAAAATATACCCCCACCCTAAACTCGACGGCAATCATGAGGGTGTTGCACTTGTCCAATAGTAAAACGGCTGATCCGCCCACCCCCGACCGGGTGCCTGCGAGGGTTGCGATGATCTAACGCTCAGTGTTTGTGTATAACCAGTCTCTTGACGACCATGGATCCGAAGTGTTTGTACGGTCTTGATGGTTCTGATTCAGGTTTTGAAATGAGCTTTGACTCGGAAAATGAAGCTACGTTTTCATTGGACGACACTATGGGCTCGGAAGGTTTCGCTTCATCCGTAAGTTTAGCTGACGATGATCTACAAGTGAAACCGAAAAAACGCCGTCAAAGAAGAACGAGAGAACGAAGTCCAATGCAGGTAAGATAGTGTAACAGAATGGTATTAATTAAAAATTAAAAAAAAATAGTAAAATATTTACTTGATTAAATTTTGTTTTTCATTTTAGCTGATTAAAATAAAAAAACACCGTCGCATGAAGGCCAATGATAGAGAACGAAATCGTATGCACATGTTAAACGAGGCTTTGGACAGACTTCGATGTGTTTTACCAACATACCCAGATGATGCAAAATTAACAAAAATTGAAACTCTCAGGTTTGCACACAACTACATTTGGGCACTATCTCATACACTACAAGTCGTCGAGACTACCGAACAATCACCAATAGACCAAGACCAACCACTAATGCTTACCATGGGTGACGTAACGGTCAGCATAAGCCAACAAGGCAACAAAGTGAGTCAAATATATTTACTTTTAAATTTATACACGCGGCGAAAAATTAAATTAAAAAATTGTAATTATTTTTAATTAAATGCAATAGATATTTTCATCAATTTTTTGATTAAGGGAAATTTTGAGTATTTTTCGAACAATTTTTATTTAGCGTAATTTTTTTTTTATCAAACAACACACATAATTTCAAAATTTATTAACATTTTAAAAATAGTTTTCTTAAATTAAAATGGAAATAAAACATTTTTAAAATACATATATATTATATTTTAATATGTTTTATCGTTATAATTTTTCAAGTGTTTACTTTTTCGAATTACAACCTAGTTAATTTATATACTGAAGCAGTATAATTTTTTTTAAGTAATTTGATACACATAAATCAAAATTCGAACTTGTAATTTATGAGATATAAGTATTTAAAGTTTTGTTGAGCGAAGTGGAGTGTTACGGGGAGATCCCGCCAAATGCTGGTCACTACTCCGATCGTCTAAACTTTAAATAATTTTAACTAATGTATGATATTATACTACTAGTCCGATTTTTTATTTTTATGTATCGAAATACTCTGAAAAATATTCTGCTTTATAATATCAAAACCAATATAAAATTTAATATGTATATTGTCATTCAAAAAAGTGATACTTAAAAATTATTACGATAAAAAAATATGATTTTTTTTTTTTAAATAATAATATATAACATATTTTGTTTTTAATTTTTTATTCAACTAGAAATTATGAAAGAAAAATATTTAGTCTCTGATATTCTATTTTAGACAGAAGTTTATGTTAAAAAATAAAAATATTGTTTATTTTAATTGTAAATACTTTCAATGTGTGTTTTAAGATTACTGCCAATAATGAATAGAGTTATTTTAATATGTCTTATGATTTTTACATTTCTTAAAAATGTAAAAAAAATTTCATATTTTCTTTAATTTAGTGAAAATAGCCGCTATACAATAAAAATTATTACTTAAATACTAAATAGTATAAATAACGAAAACTACACATTTTAGAATAAAAAATAAATTTCCAAAATGTTTTGATTTTGTCATTATGAGAATAGAGGACGTACATATACAACAATATACAATATAAATTATAGTACTTTTATTATTTCTATATGTTAAAAAAAAAATGATGCGATTTACATTTCGCGCCAGTATTTACTGTTATCTTCGTTTATTGAGCATTATTATAAATAGAAAAATGTTAACATTTTCAGATCACTTCTTCAACGGGAACATGTGCTTTGGCACAGCAGAAGAAACCGTGCTCACCAATTTCTGAGCCACTGGCGACTTCGACGCCCATAAAGGATTCGTCCAAGCACCACCAACATCCGCCGACAAGCCACTGTCTCAATGATTCTGGCTTCTTCGAGCCACAGCGTCTCGACCACCTCTTCGGTACAACCGCCGAGCATACCGAACATGACCACAGTTACCAGCCGGACAGATGGCTTCAGAAACCGAGTAACATTCAGCACCAGCAGTCACAGCCTATCGATAAGACGTGGCCCGAAACGGCGTACTGCAATGATTACCAGCCGACTTGGCCGCTGCAGACATCGTGGCATAATCACGGACCATTGACGTATCCATCATCGACCATAGACCAAAGGTGCCACGAACCGATGATGTTCTACTCTTGAGATCGGTGAGAAATAAAACAAAGCGCTTCCGCACTAATACCGGAAGAATTTATCGGCACCCGGCTATCGGTTTTTGCCGGTCACCATCGCCCACCTATATCCTACTGTTATCCGGTGCTCTTATCGTTTGTCTGCCTAGGTGATACGTTCTACCTATATATGATTGTAATAGTAATTATCGGATCTTAACTGAAGTCTGAAATGTTTATATACATATATATATATATTATAATATGTTATTTTACTTTTGTTTGCGCGCACTCGTCGTCGCGGTGAACGATAAACAATATTATATTTTTGTAACTATATATTATTATTTAATGATTAAAAATAAATATACACATTGTAATATTATAGCAGTTATATATGAATACATAATTATTGTCTTCCGATATGCCATGTCCAGTCTAGTTCAATGTTACGAAATAATTATGTGAAACCGCCCCGCAGAGTACATCCCCGCCGACCCTCGGATCTAGTATCTTCGCGAGGGTGAGCACAGTATTAGTGGTTAGAGGTGCCTGTTTCGTTCTGGTGTAACACCTCCGCGAGAACTTGTAATCCGCCATCATAAGCCGATTATCCGGCACAACACGACACAACACCGTGCTCGGTGCACCCCCCACCGACTATTGGGTTTCTGCAGCAGTCCAAATAAACATTTTTAAAGCCCCGACAAGGAAATAACAGTTTTCTGCGCGACTAAATTCAAAATTTAATACGAGTATATCAATCAATACACTACCAACCAATTGCAAATAAATGTTTGGTATTTTCTAATTAATACTTTAAGGGAAAAAAAATCGCTGAAAAAGTTCTCAAAAATGTTGGTTCGCAGATCATTGAGTTAGGTTCAGACCTTCATCACGTGGTAATAACCAATATTCGTATATAGTGTCGTCGCTCTTATCGCCACCGGTCACCGTCTTCGAAAGACGTAAGTCATCTTCGCAAGTCGGGTGAGCTAATGCGCGTCGACATACATAATATAATAATATGCTACCTATACGTATTATATATACGTGGGCCGGCTGCTGCCCACAACAGCAGATGACGTCAAGCGCACGACGACAATAATATGTAAACCACTATATACCTACTATTATATGCGTATACCTACGTTGCTACGTATAGTAGGTACGCATGTTGGACGAAAAGTGCTGTCAAATAATGTGTAATATTTCAGGATTGTGGAGTTAAGGTAGTAAACACTTAATTTGTTGTTCATACTACGCTAATAACACCGTGCAAATACAATGTCCTTGTACATAATAATAGTAATTATACTTGTATATTACACGTCGTATTATGTATATTATTATTAATTTATATTTGTATGAGAATAAAACACCAACAAAATTGGATTTCAAATTAAACTGCCTACCGTAAATGCTATGTATAATAATATTATACGATATACTATCTAGTATAATGTTGTAAACGGGATTTACTTATCAGTTATTTTTTATACGTCATTTGAATGTTTTTTTACCATTTAAATAAATCCATTTCTCGTGTATCGATGATGGTTATTTTTTTTCAATTTAAAAGGATTTATATCACTTTAAATTTTAGTGTCTTTCTTTTTTTCCCATACTATTATCATTGATACTAACAGAACAATAAATTAGGTGTAATTTTTTTTTTTTTTTAGATTATCTACATAATCTATAAAAATATGACACAGACATTAAATCCTAACAACTACCTATAATTATAGATGTTTAAACGTATACTTCACAATATTAATCAGAATAATGTAACAATAATACAATTCAACTATATTTATAATAGCATAATCATATTTGAGATTCACGTTTGGCGGAGAGGAAATAATGTTGTGCAAAGTATCTACTGATGTATATTAAATCATTAACGTGCAACGGTGTTTATCGCTAAAAAATTAGCAAAATGTAATTACGTAAGTAAAATAAACATTAAGAGTTACTGATAAGTTACTGATTTAAGTTCCTATAGGGCTATACCAAGTTTAAAATAAATGAAGTCAAAGCAAATATTAATAATTATAAATTTTTAGAAGATTTCGGTGAAGTTAATCTTGAAAAATATAACAGTAGCATATTAAATTTGTTTTCACGCTTAATAACCTTATCTATATGGGTATGTAGGACAAAACAAATGACAAAATAATGTATTTAAGTATATTTATATGAAAGAGATTACTTTTAAAATGTATCTACAGTGATATCAGTTACCTGTGTTGGTAAAATTAAACTGTGTTGATTTATCTCGCGTTGATGTGGTTATCACGATTTACAATAAAATATTGCAAAAAGAAAAACATTTAGTAAAATATACTTAATTTTACGGTGATCATAGTTTGTATAAAAAAAAACTTCACCGAACAAAATATTATCCATAGCCTTAATATTAGGTATATTATTTTTAATTAACCGTGTTAAGAAAATAGAAATTTAATTCGTCATTTATAAAAATAATTAATAATTACTTAAATGTTTAATCACTATATTCTATACAAGACTAATAAATCAAAATCAGATATAGGTCACATATTTTTTTTTAAGATTTCCTTTTTGATTTTATGGTATGTATAGTTAACACATTATTGCAATTTTACAAAATTATTACTTACAGATTTATCGAAATGTTGTTGTTTTATTTAATTCAACCTTATTAGCGTTGAATGTAATACGTTTATATTAAACATCCATTACAATTTCTATCGTATATACTAAACATTCGTATTAAATGAAAAAATATATATGTAGGTTTACAACAATTACTTTCCTTGTATTAAGTTTTCAAGCTTTTTAAATTTGAAAAAAAAATGTAATCAAGATTAATCGAAATAAATGTTGTTGATTTATAATGTTTATATCTTACAGCTCGATAGAGCTCAAATAATGTATTATGTCTATAAATTTCTGTTATAAATATTTGGTAAAAATTATGTCAAGTACCTGCACAGTTAACGTCAGATACACAAAAAACACACTCATCATTGTTAAATCAATACATTCCACTCAAATAGCACATTAATTCAATTAATAAATTAAAATATAATATTATATAAACGCAAATAGTTCAAAGTAACTCGGTAAGTTTAAAATTTTTTCTAATTTGGACTTTATTCATCACCTACTTAAAATATATAAACTATGTCTGATTAGACATAAGGATGATTATCCATGACAATAATACGTTTATCGATAGTAAACATTTTATTATGGTATATTCCATAATATTCTATGTCTGTAATACATAATAAACCAGTGGAAGGTATTAAGGTCATTTAGTGTTAAACATGCAATTATTTTGTAAACAAACAATCCCGTATCCTATTTTCTGCTAAATTTCAAATGCTTTACGCAAACGACTGATGTTGAATGCACGCAATAATAATAATAATAATAGATGACCGTTATCGTACCCATTCATCTCTACTTTTTTTTTAACGCGATTACAACGTGTTTGATGTAAAAATCTACTTCCCACCGAGTAGATTATGTTAACTACTTATAACCTTATATAAATAACCGTTACTGCGTTATTAGAATAATAGACTTTCGAGGTTCAACACATTCGATTATCGAATATTAAACTCGATACAGTTGTCCTATGTTTGAAGATCATTGACTGACATATTATATATTTATGATTTTTATTAAAAATAAAGAGAAAGAGAAAAAAACTTAATCGTCGAGAGTATTTTAAATATCCATGTAGGTGTGTATAATACACAGAGTAGGTATATATTATACAATATTAAAATAATAATAATATTAAGTAATTATCTACCTCGTAAAACGCTAAAAAAAAAACAAAGTGCAAATAATGCTGTTCTCAATTAAAGATGTCGATGGTGAACATATTGTGCCTACCGAAAACGAAAATGTTATTTAATAACTTAAATTTATTTTTTATAAACCACGAATCTGTGTAAAAATATTAAAAAAAAAAAAAAATGTAACCGGAAAAATTAAGAAATTAAACTTTTCAAAACATTTTCTTGTGGTTTTGACCTTTCAAGCCGGTAAACTTTTTTTTTCAATATTTTTATACCTATTGTATCAAGTATTGGTTACTATTTGGTTTTGGATATTTTTTTTTCCGGATGTTTATTTTTTGGATTTTTTTTACACCCGGTTCACCCAAGACACGTGCCTGACGCGCATTTATTTATTTTTTTTAGCACTCTTATTTGTACAACACGGACATTATATTATTATTACCTATTATTATGCAATGTAAATGTGTGCATGTGCGCATATTGTATAGATCGCAACGTTCGCGACAATGTGCAAGCTGCTGCTCTTCACTCGATCACTCGCGCGCCGTGTCGTTGTGGATATCAGATGCGTATATAGCCATATACATATATATATATATAGGCTTCCATCGCAGGTATAATAATATGCGATGTGAGACTACACGACGATATTATGTGAAATAGTATTATATATAAGTACAATATAATACGAACGCGCAAGGAAACGTACACGGAAACCGCGTATAGGACACGGCAGCATTATTATTGTTGTTCACGGTATCGCGTTTATCTCCGACGTGATCTGCCGGGCAAACATGTGATCGTCGTTAAAATAATCTCGCGATGCTGTGCCGTTGATCCGCGACGCTTCTTTTGTCGACGTCCCGACGACGACAACAACAACGACTATACGGCGCGGAGATCGATGCGAAATCGGAAACCGAGAAGGAAAAGCATCGCATTTAATGTTATTATATGATATACGTGTATTATTGTCGTTGTCCATTGTCGTCGGAGTCGAGTGTGTTTGTGCAAACATATCATTGCCCGGCATTCAAGTCTCCGCCGCCGACGTACGACACGTACCACACGCTCCGCAGGTATTGTAGTAGAAGATTATTATTATGCTGTATATATACGTACGTCTGCCCGTGTCTACTTATCATTGTAATACCCATCTCCCGCGTGTAATATATGCATTATATTACATTGTACGGGGAGACGGACTGTCAGTTTAACCGTTTATGTATATATATAACGTGCCGTCGGGATTCATCGACGTTAACTCGAATAATATACACATATTAAATTGTATATATAATATAATATTATTATTACTATCCGCGAGTTATACGTATAGTATTGTGCGCACGGCTAAAATCGCGGTCTCGATCGTCGTCACGGTCCATTTGACACGGCGCACTTACAATAATATCGTATATATATAATATGTATAATAATAACAACGCGATCCATCTGATGAGGAAGGATGAAGAGCTGCTTCGATGCGCATAATATATAATATTATAATAAATAATACGATATATTATTATTATTTAAAGTGTTTTCGTATGTTTCGGTTCCGTTTTTATTTTTCAGACCAGATGTAGTGATGTATTATATAGGTATTATATACATTCCGCAACAATGTTACAGGTAGATAGGTTTAATAACCATAATGCGTTATATATAATATATATATAATATTATAGACACATTGTGTTTGATTTTCGGATAACTAGACGCGCACGCATTGTATAACGCGCTTTAAGTGTGTGTTTGTGTAGATATCAGTGCAGTGTATGCGTTCCATATACCTGGATCCGGTGGATCCACTCGAACGGCTGCCAACTCTTCGGTCTGCCGGTCCATCATTGTTGCGCGTTTTTGCGGTCTTTCGCTCGGCAATCTCTCGACGACCGCCTGAACCGTCTGATACGCGCATCCGACCGCATATCAGCACTATATAATACATAATAATATGATATATAGGTACATATTATACGTGTGTAGCGTTATATATTATATTGCGTTTCCTCTTGTGAAAAACACAAAGTTCCCGCGAAGGGTATATAATAATTATAATTTATATTATATACCTATCCTTTGAACAGGTTGAGATTCGCGTTCACGGTCTGGCGGTGCGGGACATGGTTCATTTACTATATTGTGTTGATGATTTCGAGTTTGGAAATTTAATGGATTATAAACACATCAGCAAATTATCCGCAGACGTTTTATTGGCCGTACGCGTCGAAATGCTGTGAGATTGGTTACTTTACAGACGTAAGATGCACGTTCCCACATACATTTATAAGTTGTATGCTTTCGTGTAATATTTCACCTAAGTGAAAAAGTTTCGAGATCAATATACACGCGCTGTATAATCTCGCGTCTCGACGAATACCCGCTGATACGTTATAAATATTTAATTATTCGATTTCGAACTCGCGTCGAATCAATTTTAAAATAAATATACGAGTATATACGTATATTTGTTAGAATCAACAATTGATATTGAATATAACTAAACAAAATAAAAACAATCGAAAATTCATAAGATTAGATAAATATTTGATTTGCCGTGTCGGCGAGAGTATGAACGAATTGAAATCAAAACACTTATGTAATTTATTTAATATTATTTTTTTCGCTGTGCTTGGGGTGCAAATGTAGAGTGATGCACAGTTGCGTTTGTTTTTGCTCTATTTCCATTTATTATTATTCGGGGGGGACAACCGCAAGCCACAGTCAAGAGCCAGTTTTTAAATAATACGCACGGAATCGATGACGGGAACATCTGTCCTCGTATATGTACCTACAGCACAACTCCCCCCCCCCCGACAACGAGATAGATTTGGCTATTTAGTATGCATCCTACTTGTATATTTTTACTGTATTACCACACAGCAGAATTGCAACTTTTATCGCACATCACCCGTGAAAAACGCAGTGAAGAGACCGCGTATATTCAAGAGCACCTATTTATATGTTATAATTGTATACAATATATAGTATTATAATATATATTATAGTTCTTCTAACTACGGAAGCTTTTTAAATCGTCCTGCCAGACTAGAACGCATATTTCATTATATATACTTCACAATAATGTATAACCTTTATTTTTTAGACGATATTATTCTCTTTTCATTTTTGTTTCCATCGCTCGGTCAATACAAGCCCAGCTAGGGGTGGAAATTGTTAATTGCCGTTAGCTATCGGCTTTTAGCCAACAGTTGGTGATGGAGAGGGCCTTGGGGGACTCCTACGCTAACAATGGGTGGTCTTCCCCACATGGATATATATTCGTTGTGTGTTTTTGCCGGTGCGGAGAAGAGAAAGAGTGCAGTCTAGGGGCACACACACACACACGCGCGCACTCGTTCGCATACACTAACACGCCACTTGAAACGAAACCGTTCCGGGGCGCTGGGTTTGAATAATAATCGCGCGGTAGCTCGTCCAATGTTTTGGCCCGAGGGCGAAAATCGGTTTTTCTGAAACGAACGGAATAATATTATATACAAGAGTGCGTGTATATACACACACGCATGCAGTATAGAAACGACGATGATGGACACGACACATGAATCATGTGTGTGTGGGTCGCAGAAAGAATGAAAAATCCAATCCCCGCGAAACGTTAAACAGCAGGTGTCCTGCCCCCCAACGCCTTCCCCTCGATTCCGGCGACAACCCGCAGGACACAGCGCGCGGTAATTATAACTTCATTGTGTATGTGTGTGCTGTGTGTGTTTGTTTGTCGTGTATGTTAGGCGGTTTAGGTGTTCGTTTCCTGATTCGATGTCGGCACGCGACGTTTATACGGCGTTAAAAAATGGTCTTTTTATTACATTTCAATTTCACCTAATATAATAATATAACACTGCTCGCACACGCCTAACTCACTGTACGACCACGCACGCGCCTCGAAGTACAATAATAATATTATATTGTTCACCCCTGTAATAGATCGGACGTGATCGTCGGCACGCGTCGTTTGTTTTGATTATAGTTTAGGCAACTGCAGTTAGCCATGGATTGGTACCGCACACTGTAGTTATTTGCGTTTGAAATCGTCTGAAATTAAATATTATTATCATATAGTACACCTAAATGTTATTAACCATTATACAGTACAATTATTATTTCTATGTTTACTTAAAATAGTCGTTGAATTAGTTTATTTATTTGACATATTAAGTAGGTGAATCATATTATGTGAATGCAGTTTTAAAAAAAGTTCGGTTTGATTGAAATTGCCCAGAATGAAAACTATTAGTAAACACAAAATTCGGATTTTTTTTATTTATGAATTATTGGTCAATAGTTTATATGTTATTCAAACATTAGGATTTTTATTTTATTTTAAAATTAACAGATATGTAACTAACTATTCAATACTATAATACACTTAACTATTATTATTAATTAAATTAATTTTAAATAGGATATTCTTTAGATTGAATAAAAAAAATACAAAGAGACCTGGGGTATCTCTACATATAAAAAAGGGTCTGGCCATTAGAGGATAGACAAAACGATTAGAAATACATAGTTTTCAGAGAAGTTATATTATTCATAATACTAAATTGTATGTTGCAAGTGTGTTTATAATGAATATTGAGCTAGAACAGCCGTCTTATACTTATTTCTGGATACTATTAGAAAAATAAACAAGAAGCTAATATTATAGTTTATAAAACGTATAAAAAGACTACTTATGATCACCATTTGGTTGCTTAAAAGTTTTTTAAATATGCATTTTCTACCAAGTTTTCTGGTACACGAAGATCAATTTTCATATATTTATTATACTTACTTGAATTAAATTTAAAATGTTAGTAATGTATTAGATTATCTACCAATAACTTCGACAAAGCGACTGTGTGTAAATTTAATTAAGTTAATTAATATAAATTACATTTTATTAGTTCTTAATTTTATTCTGTAAAAAACATATCGGATACCTATAATTATTTGATATACATACATATAACTGATAAATACGATTAAAATGTTATTTGTAAATATAATATATTTGTCATGCATTTCCTCAATACTGTACTGCAGACGGTATCTATTTATATACCTAATAAATTCTAATTCTATAGTCCGAAAAAATTAATATATTATTATAATTATATTCATTGCGAGTTTAGTATTACCTTTATTATTGTCTTCATTTTCGCCATCCTATGTTAAGGGAAAGATAGGTTAGCAACATATATATTGCACATATAAATTGTACACAATCAAAAACAGACACAGTTGTAATATACTTTGACATTTGTAAATCATATTATTTTTGTCTACATAAATTTGATTAATTATTCTAATCCTACGTTTTCTTAATAATTTAATAATTTATATTTTATACAATAAATATTTGTCCATACCTTAATAATTCAAGTAGCCAAGAAAATACCTGATTTTTATTTAAATTATCTTACATTTAGGCTCGAACTGTTCATTTACTTTTATAATTATTAGGTATTTAATATATTTATATTATATTGTTAGTTAAATATTATTAAGCAGTTGAAAAATGTATTATTGTATTTTTATTCACAAGCGTGTACATTTTATATTTATCTACACAAGTGAATATTTAATATTTTTGTATTAGTATTTTGTGAATAGTTCAATTGCTTTTTCTCTCTAGAAGACTGCGTGCTGAGTGCAAGCTATGTTTTTTAATATCTACCTACGTATCATAGGTCACTAATTTTTCATATTTTATTATCTATAAAATAATATATTGTACTGGTGGGCTAGAAGGTCTATAGTATTTTTATCTTCGAGCCTTATCGATCATTTTAATATTATCATGGAACCACCTAAATATTATCAATGGCTGAAGTTATCATTAATATTTTAATATTAAATATATATTTGTAAATTATTAAACAATTCACCCACACAACTCACCAATATTTACTCACATCGTGATTAGTGTAAACATTGTATCAGGTATACTAATAAACACCGCTCGCTCATACGCAACACACACCATGCACACTCGTTGAGAGTTGGCACTCGCAAAGTAATTATTTGGTGACCACGGTGTGTGCATTATTATTATTATTATTAATATTATTATACACTCACGGTCCGTAAATGTTTGTTTAATAGAAGTTGATAAAATAGAAAATGTTTATAATGATTACCTTATCAGTAAGGAATATATAGACGAATTTTATTTTGTCACGTAATCTAAAATAAATTATTTTATTATTTTTATGATGCAATGATAATAATAATAATAATAAATCACTATCGAATACAAACCGCTATCGAACTAAAATGTACTAGTCACACTTAATATCTATACACGTTTATATTATCATAAATTGTCAAATGAAGTAAAATACTTTAAAGGTAAAAATAAGAATAGAATCCGAAAGGATTGAAGGAAATCGATTGCATAATATGTCTTCTGACATTCAAAATAATTACAAATGTACAGAAGTGCTAAATACTTATATAGTTATATTCATTATAATTTATAATACGTAATACTTTATAATATATGTACACAACGTAATAACTTTTGGATAACAAAAAACTATTTGTTATAACAGTGCTGAAATTGTTACAAGACAGAGCATAGAAATGAATAAAAATATTTAAGCACTAGCTAACCATTTTCACGGCTACAACACAAATAAACTGTGCCAATGAATAAAAAATCAGATTGTGTAACGTAAAATATATAAAATCATAGTATGAATATGTGCTTTTGTTTTTTTATCAACCGGTAGAAATCCTCCAGTTAACACGCGTGTAGACGCGTCGTGATAATGATCACGACATTTCGACACTAATAGGTACGACGGTATAGTGATACGACTTCTGCCAGCTACATTATATAAATATATAAACAATTAAAAGCGAGTAAGTAAACAAGTCAATAGGTCTATGAACACGATACGCACTGGCGACCGACCGTATTGTATAATATATTAAATTTGCTGTGTACCGTGTTGGTGCAAGTACAACTCAATATTATAAGCAGCTACAGTGGCTGATATTGCCATGCAATAATATTGATGATGTTCAACGTGGGATTTGCATATATATATATATATGTGTAGCGTATATAATATAACGTGTTCATATGTATATACATTTTGAATAATATCATCATGTATTTGCTGTGTAAAAGTGTATAACAATTAATAATATAGGTACATTGCTATAATATTGCGCAGTTATAAATAATTAACAAAAAAAAATATATATATATAATAAGAACCTTAGGCTTAGCTCTAGACAAAAATGATTAGTCTCGAGAATAATAACTTATGTTTAAGTTATGAGTACCTACTCTTTATACAAGAACGATTAGTGTAAGTTTCCATAATAATGCAAAATTTCTGATAGGCATACGGTTTAAGGAAAATAATATTGTCTGTATGTTCCCGAATACAAGAAAACGCATTCAAATGCACTTTTAAAAAACTTATGGAATAGTCTTTTCACATGATTTTTTTTTATCTATTTGTTTTTTATATAATTAATGTATCCACATAGTATAAGGCGCTTTTTTTAGTTATTCATATTCCATTTTAAATTATAGCTAACTATATATGACCTATGTGATATGATGCTAGTTGCTAGTATAGTTATATTATGACCTACACTCGTAATATTATCTACATGGCAGTGTATAAAAAAATATTGTATATAATATTATTATTATAATTATGTAAAATAAACATTTTAAAGTGTATAATAGTACGTATATCATAATAACTAATGAAGAAGTGTGTTTGAACTGCCTATTTAAATAATAAAGATTATACGGAAAAGTATATTATTATTATTTAGTTCTTAAACAAACAAAATTAAACTACTTATTTCAGTAATTCAGGTCATTTGATGTCATTGTTTTTTAAATCGCGTGGAATTATCTCAAATAGTTGTTTAAAATGCTTTGTTGGAAAAACCGTAGATATATTTCACACAAATTATGTTTACATAGTGAAAGACTTAAAAAATAAAAATAAAAATAAATACCTAACTTAATTACCATTATCTAAAAAAAAAAAGTACAATACGTATAATTTATTGTATAAAGGTAAATGTGTGTTATGGTATCCTCAATGGTCATAACACCCATAAAACAAAGGATAATTTATTTTACAAAACAAAGGTTGTTTTCCCATCCTCTAATATTCTTTTCAACGCCTAAACATTTTGTGCTTTACTTATAAATTATAATTATAATTTTGTTTTTGTGTTTCCTACAATTCATCGAATAACAATGTTCTAATAAAAGTCTATTAGATTTCATTTACGCATTATGATTCTGCAAACCACGAAATACGTCATTGTCCTCTTTATATTGACTTAAATTAATTACAAAATTATATTTTAAAAATAGAAAAGGTAAATGAAAAATGGAAATACTTCATAAAAATTCGTTTGTTAAATTATTTAAATTTTTCTAATCACAAATATAAACAGCCTATAGTCTGTATTTATAACTTTCGAGACGACGCGCGATGTCAAGTTTAATGATTACTATACATGTTTAAAACTTTTTAATTTTTATACGAGAATCACGCCGTTTGATTCTCTACAGACTTTGGCCCTATATCAACCTTTTAAATTCCTTTCCACTAGTTAATAATCGCAAGTTTTCATCTTTCGATTAAACCTATTAAACCGGAAACAGAAAAAGCCCAATGATCAGATTAAAATATATATATATATGTATACCTACCTAAATATAAACATGTTATTGATTAGGGACGATAAAGTCATAGGATTGAGATATTTTTTGTGTATCGTTTATTTGGATCTAGATGAGCTAAAATGTTAAATATAATATTTCAAAGCTAGAGTTTCTAAACCGTATGTGAATAATTATTAGTAGGTAAATTATAATATATTATAATATTGTGTACAACTTTACAATGAGTATTGACTAATGGTGTCACGAGCACAAAATACAATATACAGGTAGTTAATAATAATATGCTTAATTTGCCATGAATCTAATAAAATCTTATAACTCATGATTGAAATTAAAATGTATAATAATATTTAAATACCTACTTAAATGCTTGATTATTGAGGCATAAATAAAAAAAAAATTAATTATAATAATAATAATAAAGAAATAAATTGAAAAATAGTTAACTTATTTGTTTTCACATGACCTTATATTATTATGTCATTAAGAAATTCATAAAGTACCAGCCAATTTATATTTGTGCCTCATTATTACTATTATTGGATGGATACATTTATAGTCTTAATAGGCTAAAATCATCAGCAAGTCTCTTTTACAACATAAATTTATCTTCATTGATAAAATGATAGTTTAACTGTAAAAAAAAAAACAATTTTTAACTATACTGCTGTTTTTTGACGCGGCTAACACCATTTTATTCATACATATAAATATTAAAATATATAATATTGTTTCTCTTGTTACGTTTTTATTATTTATTATTTACTCGCGTTCTATTATTTTATAGCCAGCTGCATAGTTCTTCATCATGCACTTAATATTTAATTTAGTTGCCTTAATTGTATTTGTCATTGCTACAACAAGTCTTTCCACATTACATACTTCTAAAGTATTTTTGTTTTATTTAATTTAGTATAAACTAATTTGGTTAAGCTAATAAGCTTTAATAATATTATTTGAACGATCAACATGAACTTATTTTCCATTTTAACTACAATAAAACGCATTCACTCACTTAATAGAATTCAAAACAAATAAATCAAAACAAATAATGATTTGATATTACAATATCAAATGACTGATAGTTTAATATCAGAGTTCACATTGCTTGTATTACTTTAAGTATTGTATACAAATAATATTTGCCGCAGGGCACAGACTGTATATTATAATAACTAGTCTACAAACTATATAATATAGTGTATGATAAATAAATATTAATAAATAATAATAAATTAACTTTGTCAAATTATAACATAAATATTATTGTACACTCGACTTGTAAATTCTTCTACAATGACCGATTTATATACTTGGACCATAACATTACGATGTATTTATCAAAATAAAAGTACGCGAATTATATAATTTTAAACTGATTTTAGTATACACCTGTAGAAATGAGATGAAACGAGACATACATGTTCTCGTGTAGATATTATCTAATATTAATCGAAACCCAATAAAATATAATTATGATTATTCTATTCATTACAGTTTTTAAAAATATTATTTTCCAATTGAATTATGTAATTCAATCGTTTCATTTACGTGCAATCAAAAGATTTTAGAAATACAATATTTTTTATTTGTAATATATTTTAACAATTTTTATCGATGATTACAGTTAATATATTTGTGATTCGAATATTTTTTTCATATTTAATAAAAATTGTATATTTAGCTTTATTCCTATAAACAGATACGTACCTAATATTAACACTATGTATATTATATTTTTGATATGATTGATTATCCAATGATTTGATTAACATACATAAAATTTTCTGGACGAAATTTGATCCATGTCTGATTATTACGTTACAACCGATCAGCTGGTTTATTCGGGACTCGTGTCAGCGGGTAATAAATCAAATTTCAGTATTTCAGTAGTTCGGATAATAGGTCGGATGACCACGCGCTCACATCGTTATTATGTCGGCGATAAACGTCCGCGGAAAATATATTGTTCCGAAATACCGTCCGGTGTGTTTCATTAATCTCGTCGACCCGTAACCTGGTTACCTGTCTATACCTGCCGACGTGCAATGCTGTAGTACCTACGCATCGCAGCGGTACGACAGCAACCGCGGTTTGATTGACAACCGTACGTGGAAATCCGAAACGACGAAACCAATATTTCTGTTTTGTTCTTTTCTATCGTTACCTACAAAACGTATACATACTCGTGTACCTAATACATAATATAATGTAACGCATTTGGGTAACATCGAGACGGTAAACGAATTCATCGACGTGTAAATAATTATGGACTTGCCAGTGTTTTCTTTGGGTTATAATATTATTCTTCACGTGTCCGCGAGATATGTAGACCGTATAAAATCCAGGGAATGTTATATTTTATTGTTGTTATTATGTTGCACGCACACCGCGGGAGCAAATATAACACACACACACACACACACATATATATAATATATACGTATATACGCAACCCGGCCAATCAATATATAACTTGCTCGGATAACTCGTGCCCTCGTATTATTGCTTTTCCGCACAGAAGCATAATTTGATATTTTTTTATATTTATTTATTTATTTATTTATTTATTTTTTTTTTTTATATATATATATAGACTGTAATCCGATCCATGTACGCGTTTACCAGTCCGGACAGTCAAACAAGGCCGCAGGACAAATGTAATCCCTCATATTTAGGGCCCATTGAACGTGGTCGCCGCGGCTTTCATTCCTCACCGTCCCCCTCTCGTTCACCGGTTTTTATGACGTGCTGTGTAATGCGTGTTGCCCTGCACTGTCGTCGTCGTCGTCGTCGTCCGTGTCACGACGCTAGTCGGACGTTTGATTGGCGTCCGCCACCAATCCCCAGGACCGATAATCCGGTTAATTTCCATTTTTCGCGATGCAATTTACCGAAATCCTTTGCTAAACACTAACGGCGACGTTTTTCTCTATTTACTGCGGCGATATTGGGTATTGTTTCCCTATAAAACACACGCGGTGGTGTAAACGACAACGAATCCGCTCTAAGCACTAACCCCGCAGTATAATACTATAATATAATTCTACGATATAATTTATAACATTCATAATGTTTGACAAAAAAAAAATTATACGAGTATGGTGTTTTTATTTCATCCGTTTTCCCGGTAAAAAATTATCAACAAAATAAGTTTACAAAATATCGTAATAATTTGATCGTACGGCGCATTAGTTGTAAATTTTTTTGAAAAATGTTTGATTTTTTTTTATTTACCTATAAGTACCTACTCATTTCGTATTGGAATTATATTGTAAAAACCAATGCCACCTATAATTTAATGAACACAAAATCAATCATTGTATATTATATGTATATGATTTGATAAGTAAAATAAAATTACTTTTAAAAACAAAAGACAAAAATTAAATTGCGTGAAATTGATAATTAACCAAAAGTTCTACTACATCAACATCATTCGAGGAAAAACTAAAATGGTACAGCGAGAGTAGATACAAGAAACTTCTAATAAAAATAACTGTCATGACAAAAGCTATCACCAGAGAATATATAGAAACATTTTAAAACTTTAGTTACAAACACGGTACCTGGTTTAATTAAAAATATACTCGTTTTACTAGGTTAATCTTTTCATTATTCAATTATTGGCTGTTATAACTACAGAGCTTAACTTTTTTGGAAAAAACTTTTTGATGTCCATTAACAAAAATGAATCCGCAACGAACTTGACAAATGTTCTATATAAATCGCTAAATAGATAATATTATACTAAATATATTGTATATTTATTATAAATAAAAATAAAACTCAGCAGCTGATAAATATAAAATTGTATTATGTACAGTTTTCTTATATTCACAGCATATATACGGTGATAATAATAATATTACCACATCAAAGCTTACACTCAAATCAAAAAATATGAAAACAAATTGTAATATTATTTGTTTATATTAAATAATATGCTACGGTTAACTATAATATTTCAGTTATTTTCAGAATCGAAAAATATAGGTTAGTAAAAATGTTTTTAAATATTACTAATGGGCAATTTGTTTGAAGATTTCTCGTGCAACTTGCAGAGTCAGTGTTTTAATATTTAACTAAAAAATAAAAAAAATACTTTTCACTTAACGTAAATTTACTATTCCGCTTCAAAAAAACATATTATTGTGAATTTCGTTCGTCTATTTTTTTTTATAAAGAAAATATGAAATTTAATATTAAAAAAAATAGAACTGGATGTGGCTGATTACGAGCAAATGCGTATTTTTTCCTATATGTTGGAAATAAATCATAAAAATAGTACCTATATAGGCCACAAAACAATATTGGGTTTTATTCTTTAAAGCTTTAAGATTTGACACTTCATTGCTTTTTACAAATACAGTATACAAGTATTCGTATATAAGTATAATATTTATTATTATAGAAGTTTATGACAATTATATATAAGTAGATTGCTAAACAACTTTTAGTATTTTTTTTTTTAATTTTATGAAAATTACATTTTTTAATAAGATATTTAAAGTTTTTGATTTCCATTATTGATATGGACTTTTGTCTTCCACTTTATTTAAATATTAGATAAGTACTAAGTATATAATAATTAATAATTACATAATATATAATTAGGTAATTATTTTATTTTTTCTAATACCTATGCAGTTGAAAGTACCTATTACTAAAGATTGTATTATGTTATTGTCATAATTTCGTAATTTGAGCGATACCATTAAAATAAAAACTGTTTTTTTGCTTTATATAGGTTGTTATCAATTTATATTGACTAGATATACTGCTTTTAACTATGTTTAATTTCATACAATTAAATTAAAAGATACAATTTTCCTATTAGTTAAAAAAGCTATTTCGCTAACATATTATAATTATTAATCCGAAAGAGATTTTTTAAAAAAAAAACGAAGGCATTAATTGAGATCAAATAGACCTTTATTGATTTTTACATTAATGTATTATAACTGTGCATTAATACCATAATATCAATACCCTTCAAATATTTTCATACAACCTTTTATATATTGTGCGGTATTCAAATAGCTATAGACAATGAATTATGATGACACAACTGATACAAGTAAATATAAACAATTTATAATATTCCACTTTGTGTGTGACTTTACAGTTGTCAAATAATATTGACAAAAAGTGTGATATTCGTGTATATATTTTATCATTTTAACTAAACATACAGTTTTAATAATGTTTTATTAATGTACCATATTGTTTAATAATTAATTATTTTAAACCGATTAATATTAGCTATTGTATTCGAAAAAAAGTTCAACGATATGCCGTGTAAAAGTTATTTTAAGCTCTTTAATGCTTTTTTTCTTCGTACAAAGTATTTTCTGAAATATCACAGCATCGTAAAATCAATAGCTTCCTCTCTGTTCCACTTGAGACCTAAAATATCACTTTAAAACTGTTAGTAGCATAAGGATGATAAGAGAAATACGGTTTTTTGTGAACATAGTATATTATTAATTGTACTATTAAACTCAATTAAAGTACTATAATATAAAAAGGGGGGGCGGGTAACTCAAAATAGATTAATTTTTTCAGTAGCTCTATACCTCGATCTATTATAATATCGTATTCGTAGATCACGCCACAGCTGTGTTTTCCGATCTCTTCTGTTTCAACGCCTTTATTATTATTAATGCTTTTTGTGCAAAAAACGCGAAAACAAGCCCCCTGTTCACGTGCATGGACGCTGCCAACCCTCGGGACGAGTTTTTTGAAATCACGTAAAAAAAAAAAAAAACGGTAAAAATCTTCCAGTACATCGATTCTTGTGTGTGTGCGCGCGCGCGCTTGTATCAGACGCCGATCAATTTTTCGCAATCGTTGACAAGGGATGTTTTTCGAACGTTAAATAAAATAAAAATAGGGTAAAAAAAACCACCATAATACACAATATGTAGGTGTCCGCGTAATACTAAACTGCGCTATGGTCTTATTCTTTACGCGCGCATCGCCGGCGAATACACACCGTGTGTAACTAGGTCTTTTGTAAATCGATACGAGCGTATAATATGTATATATTATATTCGAGAAGGGACGACGTCTATGTATAAAAAAAAAAAATATGTAAAAAAAACATGTCACCAGGAAAACGGTTCAATAGGTTCGTCGAAATCCTGTGATTTTTTTTTCTCTCTCTCGCGCGCGCACAATATAATATAATATTATAATATTATATTATATCATTATCATAATGAACACGGCCGGTGATGTTGGCCGTTTTTGTTCGCGGCAGATGGGACCGACGACGGGAGGCGATGCGTACGCGCGGAGGCACTTATACGCTGCAAAGTCGTAGGTATACGCGCACACTACAAACACACACACACACACACACACACACACACACACACAGACCGTCGTCCGCGTCTGAGATTACCGCGCAAAAATTGCACGTTTGGAAGAGACTGTCGAGAGATAAAAAAAAAAAAAAAAACGGAGCGTAATTTTTTTTATCACTAAACAATAATTACCGTCGTGTTATTATTATTCTATCGGCGGGACGCGGCGCACGTGTATCCGCGACACCTAATATAATAATTGATATCATATTGTATTGTCGTGTGCGGCTCCACGAGGCTTTTCGGAAGAGCCTCACACCACCACCGCTCGTGACGACGTATAATAATATCATAATATTATACGCGTCTGCCGAGTACCTATTTTTTTACAATATCACATAATAGTATATGTATATTACGCTTGTGAGTACTGCGATGGCGACGATTAAATGACGTGCGTATTGTCGCGGCGTTGGTTTTTTAACCGAAGGCACGTGCGCTGCGGCAGCGACCACTTCCGGTCGACATCCGACGACGACGACGACAATAATTAAACGGCGTTTATACGCGTCGACGACGGGGTCGGCGCGCGCGTGTCTCGGTCACGTGTCCGCCCGCGTAAACAATCCGTTAACAAGTGGCCCGTGCGCCTATAATCTTATAATATATTGATTGTGTAATGTACGCGTATTAGTGACAGCGGTGGTGGTGGTGGTGGCGCTCTTCGTATAGAATATTATGTGTACATACATAACACTTAATACATATTTTATATTATTTACAGTATATTATTGTATAACTATCGCATTGTATTATTGCGACGCGACAGTCGCCGTAGGTACTCGTGTCGCAGTGGCCCCAACACTTTGGCACGCGTCTTTTACGCGGCGGCTTTTTTTTTAAACGAATTTCCCGACACGTTTTTTTATTCGACCTTTTTTTTACGCACTACACATTTGCCCGACGTACTCAAGCCACGATAATCTATATAGGTGCCCGTCCATCACACGTAATCGTAATAATAATAAATTATATGATATTATTTATGGCATCACGCGCGCGCCGGTCGAGTACGCGATCCGAACAATGACAGTGCACGCGGCGGCGTCCTTATGCATTCGTGGACGTGTGATATCGATAATACGATGATATAATACCAGTGTGTGTAATACGTACACTATATTATAATATTAAGTTCGTGTATTTTACATGATGTGTATTATGATGTATGTGTGTGTGTGTGTGTTTGTAACAAAATCGTTTTCCGTGCGAGTTCCCGCGGTATTTATCCGCGACGACAGCGAATGGATTAATAAAATAGTTATAAATGGTTACCAGCTATAACCACCTATACTCAACAGTATTAATTTTAATCCACGGCCCGGCACCCACGTAAAGTTTCTTAATTAATTTCACGCTTGCAAATAATTGTTCCGAAGTGCTTTTTCAAAGTAGGAGATAAAATATTTCTCAGTTTGTTGGCCAAAATCGTTCTTGCTAACAGTACACCTATATATATATAGGTATAGGTAAACCGACGGAGTAACGAATGCGGACTATTGCTCAGCGTGTTATAATATTATTATCTTACCACGATTCCGTCGGGATTTCGATTCCATACAGCGTACACAATTTTAATTGAAAAATTGTACACGAGATATTAATAAAATAAAAATAATAGTTATTAAACTGTTCACATACAGCACAAAAAAGACGAATCTCTCTCATTTAAACACGCCGTGTTGACATTAACGATATTTGCAACGTTTTTGTAATGTTATATGTAGTTTCAAAGGTCCCAAATATTATATCTAACTATGTATTGATTTAGATTTAGACTTATTGCAAATACTATTGTCAATTATAACAACGCAAGAATGATAATTTGTTGTAAATTTCTTATTTTGACACACCGCTCTCGGAAAACGATGGGTGACACGGACCGGAAATGGTGAAGCTTTTTAATGTACAAATATATTTCTATGTAGACTTGTTGATGGCTATGACGTCGCGAAAACGGTCTGACGAAAAATGAATATCAACGCGGACACAGGACTGCAGAGGAAATTACCAGAGAATGCAAACTAACCGACGACGGGAAAATCATCGCAGTTACCCTCTCGCAAATAATAAACCGCAATAATTTCCGCCATCCGTCCGCGAGTCTGATGAACATGCGTCCGTCATCCCGTTCGATCACTTCGTCGTCGTCCGTGAGTGCGAGTCAATAGTTTAGTGTCTGATGTGTCGCTCGATATGTGGACTACGGAGTTTCTATGTATGCATAGAATACTATATTAATAATGAATTTAGTATTTTATATGGTACCGACAATTTCTAACGACATACCCGTCAGCAGTCATTATATAATGTAGAACAGCACGACATACGATACATGCTTCGATTCGAACTACAGCGACATCGACACCAGTGTTGAATTCAGATAAATTTTTTGGGCAGCACACCTGTTTTTTTCATCGGTTATAGATTTTTAGAACGTTTGTCATACAAAACATAGCGTTATATCATATAGGTATAAGTATTTTGTTTTAAAATGTTATTTATTTTTTTAAATACGATAAATCTAGTAATCTAATAAATCTAACTTTTTTTTTCTCGCATCGATTGTCATTTCGATAAACCGCCCTTAAATGAGTCTTCTTCGTTCTAGACACTTGTTTCCGTACAATAATGTCAATAATCCAACATGTTTTGTACCGAATTTGGAAGTTAGTAGGAATACTTTATTGAAACATTGAGAAAAATGAATTACCTACGTTTATATTTTATTGAAGACAATTTATGAGTTCTATGTAATTAGCGCATTGGTAATATTAATAAATTATGTTAAAAAATCTAACGAGTATTATACATTATAAATATATATATATGTTACGGTAAATGATGTTAAATGGAAATTAACGTAATTCACCGGTTATTAACGTTATTTACCAAATACACAGGTAATTATCGTTATAAACCGGATAATCACATTAATGACCAAATACACAGGTAATTGTTGTTATAGACCAGATATGCACGTGAATCTCAAATACCTACTACAAAATAGGTATTTTTAAAAATAGAAAAAATGCTTTATTATTTAAAATGCTTTTTTAAATATTAATAATTTATTGTTAAATAATTAAAAAATATTTAAGTACCAAGTTCCGAATTTTTTTCTACGATTTCTATGATTTCATTTCCGATTTCGTCTTCTTCGGTGATTGGTTCATTGGTTATTTTTTCTAAATCTTCTTCCGTAATGACCTCTTTTATTTCATCGTTTGGAAGATTAGACGACATTAAACCAATTCTAGCCGTGCAGCCAAACATCGCTTCATATGGCGTTCTACCTATGCCTAATATGTAAATAATTAACATTAAAAAAAAACAATTTTTATTAACTATTAATAAAAATAAGTTAAATGTTAATAGTACCTGAATGAAAAGCTCTATTTTTTTTAAACTGAATAAATCTTAATGCCGATGGCCAATCGGAACTATTATTATCACCCATCCAAGCAGCTAGCATTTCTTGGACGTCTCTATTGGCTCGTTCAACTGACCCCTGACTTTGACTATGTCTTGGCTTTCCGTGAACGATTTTGACTTCATTCCACATTATATGAAGTTCATTAATCACCGAATTAACGAATTCTCTCCCGTTATCGGATTGCAATATTGCAGGTGCCCCAAATAACGTATAAATATCGATAAGATTATAAGCGATTTCTTCAGCGCGTTTTGATTTTAAGGGTTTCAATATTACGTACTTAGTCAAATGATCCTGGTAATTCATTATGAAACGATAGTCATTATAATGTTGAGATTGCATGTCTATAAGGTCAACTTGTGCCCGTGAGTTGAAAGTTGACTCTAAAATTGGTTTAGATACTAATCCTCTTCTTGGGTGCACTGCTTTTTTCTGACATTGAACACATAATTTTAAATAAACCATAACTGTTTCGTTTGTTATATTGCAATATTTATTTTTCAGTTCTGTCATCATACGATTTCGTCCTCCGTGGCCGATGGCAGAATGTGTTTCGTGAAGAATATCAAACAGTTCGTCAATCTTAACGTAATACAATACAACATTTTTTTCGTCTACTGGTCTAATAAGACGTTCTTTTCCATTTATTTTTAAAATATCGTACTTACGTACTACACGATAGTCCTTCATTGTTTTAGCTTCACCGACAGTTTTTAAACACATTTTTGATTTTTTAACTTGTTCAATAACATCATTGTAGTCTTTAGTAGACAAAAATGAGTTATTATCATCTCGTTTGCTCGTGAGAATATTTTTCAGTTTTTCGTTGAAAGTTGTGCGAACAGTTTGAATATCGATAGCCATTTTAAATAAGTGGTAAATACGACGACAGTTGTACACATACTAAAGTAATAATCTATATAAATTTTCGTTACGTATGATATTTTCAAATGTAATCTCCACGGCTATACCGATGTTATAATATGTATAGTAATTGTATACTGTATAGGCCCAGTGTCCACCTTATCTGTGGCCGATAAAGAGTTATTGATTTACCCAATTAGTACCACAATTAGTTTAGCGATCACTTTATCATTGCTCGTTGGACATTATTTTAAAATAAAATTAACATTTCCCAAATCATACGGTTATTAACGTTATTCACTAGAAAATAACGATAATTCCCACATTCGTAGGTAAATAACGTAAATAACCGGCGAATAACGTTAATTTCCGATGTAACATCATTTACCGTAACATATATATTGTTGACAGTTGTATTTGCCAGGGGGTGGTGAATGAAATGCAAGGGAGCCTTTTATAGTTTATACCCCTCGCCAATGGAGTATATCAAGATTCAACACTAAATTCGAGACGGGTTACTCCGTCACCAAAAACACGTCATATCGGTTTCCGTGTTTCACTTCGTGCCGTCACTGATTAATTTTTATTACATACAGCACGTCGTTCGAAATCCATTACACGATTTCTGGAATCCTCGTGCTACGTCTCGCATCAGTTATCAGTGAATAAAGGTTATTATGATTAGAGAACTATAATAACCGAGACTATATGATATTATCACAATATTATGTAAACACATACAACATCTATCGGCTATACATCGATAGTGTTATAGAATAATTATATATTATTTTGATAAACCAATTATTATCACATCAAGACGAATAATAAAAACAACGTTTTTGGCACAATTTATAAAACACTGTAGACAATAATTCAAATGTAACAACTTAAACAATTGGAGGTATAAGCTTCACATTACATATATTTATTAGCCGAAAACTTTTTTTTTTAATTATTATTTTAGCACCCCATTTCTGCATTAAATTTCTAATTACATCAAAAAAGAATGTAAAAATTATTCGCCAATAAACACATTCATTTTTGTACGGTAATAATGATGTCGTTGCCTATTATTTTAGTAAATGTAATTTTAAAACGTATGCGATGTAATAGTAATAATATTGATGTCAATTCCTAGGTATTTTTTTTTCCTATCTGGGTTACGACGTGCCACGAATAATCGTTCGCTGATGCTGCAGGTCTCAGCCGAGCTATTTCTTCCGCGCGACGAAACGGTCTCTCTTTGCACAATATTGATGGGTAATATATTTTTATTTCTATTGTTGTATACCATATTATTATTGTGTACATACAATATGACACAAGGCAGCTACCTTTTTATGTTTACCGACTAGGTAGGTACCTACATAGATATAGTTCGTATAAAATAGGTGGGGATACCTCTATTCCTTGTTTAATACTACAGCGATTCCATCGAAATGATTAACGAGCAACACCGTGCGTTCTACATTGTGCGCATGAACGTTTATATTAGACAGTTTTATAAATTACGAATATGTGTGTTATAACGTGGGATTTACGTCATTGCCAGGACGCCAATAATAATAATAATAATAATAATATACGAAATATGAATATTAATTTCTCGGAAAATAACTCGCTTTGAAATCGTCTACCTTCCCAAAGCCGCAGTGACGTTTTTGATTCTAAGCCCGGCGTGTGAAAAGCATGTTGTGTGAAGGAAAAACCACGTTTGCCGCGATAATTAATGTTTCGCCACATCGAGAATGGTATTATTTAAAGTATTTTTCCGAGCTTGGTTTCTTGTAACACCACCGTTCTACATCAATCAAATATCAAATAAACCTATGTAATAATTATGCATTTCCGTCTTTATTCAATTTACACAATAGTAATAGTACAATAGTCTTGCATACGCTCTAGACATATAGGTACAATAATTCGGTTTAGTATACTCGTATTGTTTTTGTTAACTTTAGACTTTTGTGCTTCGATAGACTAATAGGTATATGTAGTCTGCGTCTCTGCGAAGACGACGTTTAATTCAATAATGTATTATTGTTTTTATGTTAAATAAATATTAATTAAAATACGCGCAGACATCACTTTGACTCGACGATTGATCCCCAGTAAATTATGTACTCGTATACTTCTACTATTATAATATCTCCTCGTCGTAACATCATACCGTCGTAACAATAATTAGAGCCGTCCCAAAAATGTGTGCTTAGTAAGCACTGAGATAAACTATTACGAGGGCCCTATAATCGTCGGAACACGATGTGATAAAAAAAATTATATAGATTTATAAATTGTTAGCAAATTTGACCAACCAAAGTCATTCAAGCTAATTATATCGATGGTAATGTAACTATTGTAACTTATAGTCTTCCGAATTGAAATAATAACACTCTGACAACTATAATGTGAGTACAATATTAAACAATGAACAAATAATCATGAAAACGTTACATTCAATAAATATTAAGTAATAACGAATAACAGAAGTCACCGCCCGATTTTGTTGTGTTACGTCAATAACGAATTTCTAAGAAGAAATGTAGGTATTTTATCATTAATCTCCGCAGTCCGACACCATAAGAATAATAAATGACGATTGTTATCATTTTAATATAACCGAAAACTTAGCCTGTTTAATATTTATATAATTTTAATTACAAGCTACAAAAACAAAATAAAATAATTTATTAAAATTTCATAAAGAAAAATGTTTTAGAAATAGTAGGCCCTAGGTTAGGTTACGATGGGTAACGCCGAATTGACTTAATTTATTGTATCTATTATTATTATCATCATCTGAGTAACAAGTCGACACTTTTATCAAAAAATGTTCAACGAGCCTTTAGCAATGTTCGTAAAATGGGGCCTCGAATAAAATGGCCCCGTTGTCACCCCCCTGAACGACCCTACCTGCAATAGCGCGTTCATAGTAATGGACTTAATATAACCGTTTTATAGGAGTATAAATTGTATCACGGTCTTACGAAGCGTTCAAAATAATATTTTATCAATTTATCATGTTTGCATCAGGTGTGTTGAAGTTAAGTATACGGTACACGTGTATAATATTATTATTATAACATTTATAACCATCGTCCCGTCCGGCTGAAATATAATTTACCGAAGTCGGTGAAAGTATATATATTTTAAATTATTTTCGCTGACCTTCGTGCAGTACGAATTTAGTGACTCGCGGTTTATTTTATCTTCCTCTCTATATTTTTAGATCATCGATCGGTGTTATATATGGAACGATGCTCCACAATCGCGTCCGTCGTAAAACTGCAACACGCTCAAACGGCATCGCACATAACAATCGCAACGTGAATACTATTATAATATTATACGACGTGATTATTACTGTTGCTGTCTCTCTATTCACGCATAATAAATATATACATGTATATATAATATAATATATAAGGGGCAAATAATAAACCGGCATCGAATAAAACAAAATGTATTGTACGGGGGAGGTCGGCGGTGGCTGTGCCCAGACACAACGCGATACGTCATGGTGTTAAGTACACAAGGGGTGTGGGGGGAGACACACAAAAAAGCAGTCCACCCCTTACATATTTCACGATAATAATAATAATCGTAATAATAATAATAGAAATAATAAATGTGCAGGTCCCGCAAACTCATGATTTGCTCGCGGGGCCGCGATACATATATATATATACGTATTCGTATATTATTATTATTATTATTATTATATGTATATATAAACGAGGACGCAAGCTGTGCCGAATGCGTCGAACAAAACAAATAAACCGCGTCCGCCAATCCGTTGAATTCGGTTCGGATTCGGACGCAGTCGATAACATCGTATTATTATTATTCTAAATATACATAATACATAATATTGTACTACTATGCACACAAATATTATATTAAATTAATGTTATTACCTATCGTCTATATGCTATCGCAAACGAACGGTAAACTCTGGCCAAAATCTATAAAGATCCTTTTTGCAGCGTCGCTATATCTTGGACTCTGGTGAATAGCCGACCTATCTTATTATAAACTATACGGTTCAGAACGCACTCCTCTGCCGTTTAGATTAAAACGGCACACAGCGTAAAGTACACTTTGATACGTATAATCATCCGTCTTGAATTCGGATAATTCATTATATTCACTCGCGTTAGCTGTCTGCGAGGTATGTTCAAAGTGCTGATGTTCTATGCGTATAAATATTATATAGTATAATATTATATCATTAGATGGCCGCATTTTAAGACCTGAGGCTATTACGAGTGGGTATTACGGTCCAGAACGGAAAACAATTTATTCTCTTTCAGCCTATTGTATGCATAAAAATATCATACAATGCTATTATAAAATATGCAAAATTATTTTATTTCTATGCACACGATGGAATAACACACAATATTGTACTTTTCGCCTTAACGTATGATTAAGATAATATATGTATTTACCTATTGTAGCTATAGATATCTATAAGTATAATATATAATAACTGTTTTCGTACATTTCGAACGCTTGGCTAATCAAAGACATAATTTACGTACAGAAACTTTTAACAAATGGTGTAATACATTGAGTATCTTCTGCAGTATAAAACATTGAAACGTTTAAAAATTTAAACAAACAATTTAGGCAGGTGGACCGAACGAAATGTCGTGGTTATTCAATCGCTTTTTTTTGTACTTAGATTTATGCCAATATAAAATAATAGAAGTGAAATATTATAATTTATAATGTAAGATAATAATATTTTCGGTATGACGGTATATTATTATACAGACAACACAATTACATCGCAAAATGCTTGTAAATTTGTGTCTATATAATAGCAATGCGCTGTCGTTGAAATGAGGTGTTAAAACACAATAATTTGACAATAGAAATCTACATATTAATGTAGTTTTAATATTGTTTTATGAACAGTTAACGAGAAAACAAAAACGATCGGTTTTCTATAATTATGACACGCTCGTCTGACGATTAATTACTGCCAAACTTTATTCTTAAATTAAATTACTACTCCGCGTAACTTGGATTTAATTTCTAGTACGTGTATATAGTTTGTTCTTCAAGCAACCCTTAATAATTATACTCGAAACATACAACAAAAGAAACAGTGCACTTGGGTCGTTTTAAATACGGATTCCCCGGGGCGACTGAACTCGCTTTTATAATACTATGCCGAATGCTTGGCGAAAAATATGGACTCGATATTCGCTTTCGTCGAACCCTCCGATATTAAATATAATGGCTAACGAAGTAAAAATCGAAAAACTTGGATGAACTTCTGTGCGTCGTTTATCGGATAAGTTCGCCGATTACTCAATTATATTTTTTTCATACTATGAACAAAATATAAAAATGTATTTAATGGTATTCCACTCTTTTCAACGGAATACTTAAATGCCCAAGTAAATAATAAAAGTGTTAAGGAGAAAAAAGTCATTGGAGTATCGTATAGTTTTCAATGAAACTCTAATTGTTGAGAATCGTGTTTGGAATGTATTATATCAACGTAATAATCGTGGTTTTAACTTTTTCATAGGTACCCAATTAAAAACTGTGACCAACGAAAAGATGTAATTTGCAAAAATACTGTTATACTGTTCGTGATATGGTATTTCAAAAATATTCAGTTGACGAGTTTACAAAGCGATGTCACCTAGAAACTCAACAGTGACGAATATTAAATATTGGAATAATTGACACATATCCAGGGTGTTTTTAATACGACGCGACCACACTAATTGAAGTGCCTTACACAAAATTATAACGACATAATAATTGCACCGATTCCCCTAAATTATGCACAAAACTAATTTTATCACCAAAAATGAAGGTCATCGTCCAAACAAGTTTTCCTCAGTATAGTCAACAAACAGTTATTAACTACAAAGGCGATGTATTAATTATTTATATAATGCACAACAATTGTTATGGAAATTGCTTAACATGATCGAAGTATAAGCTATTTAGTTATAGTCTACTCTAATAAATATAATGTATAATAATAGAGAATTGAAATATGTCCGAGGCGTGACAATTTGTTCAAGGTCAATGATATCTTCACAATAAGAACAATAGTTTGGGCTACGGTCATCTTCAAAAATTACAATAGAATATTTTTTCTTGGAAACAAAATATTATTATAAGTAATATTATTAATGTTTTTTTATTTATTTTTTTTTTAATATTGTTATGTTTTAGTACACAATCAATACATTTTGAATAGGTTTCGTTTTAATA
The DNA here is from genome assembly GCF_020882245.1 of Rhopalosiphum padi. Lineage (NCBI taxonomy): Eukaryota > Metazoa > Arthropoda > Insecta > Hemiptera > Aphididae > Rhopalosiphum > Rhopalosiphum padi. The sequence continues at coordinate 38,305,351 of NC_083598.1, forward strand.
AAATAACTGTTATGCAATAAGAGATATTTTTAGTAGACTTATCATCACCTGGTAAAATCATTATAATAGTTTACAATTTTAATAAAAATATACTGTATAATATCTGTTTACCTTAAATTCATTTACGACGGTTACATTTGAATATGTATATATATCTTAAAATTTAAAGAAATATACAGAAATAATATAACATCATTATGCCATGATTCATATTTGAAGCTTATTAGTGGTTATATTATTAAAATTTGCATATCCATCGTGATAAGTAACGCACGTTGTTGATTGTATAACATCGACACCTGTAAAAATAAACAATTTTTCCACATTTATCGATTATTTTTACTGACGTAACTGCGAGTAAAACTATTTAGAACTTATAACCGGCGAATGTAAACTGCGCCCAAGGTACAGGTAAACATAAAATCACACATGTAAACTGCGCCGTGGTAAAATTTTAAAAATGAAGAGCAGTGGCGGCTCGTGGTGCTTTGAAAGTGGGAGGGCGATAAAAAATTGCTTATTTATGGAAAATATCGAACACAAATAATAATTAATAATAGTTTATAACTACCTACAAACAATTCTTAATGATCTATTAAATTATTTTTATGTATGTATAGGTGCCTACTTGAACAATTTTAAATTATATTTTTTTTCTTTTTAAAGCGTTTTTAAATTTTTATAATATAACAATATACATTTTTATTTGTCAGATTCATAAAAAAAACTTGGATATTATACCAAATAAGTTTTGTTGGAAAATTACTTTTTAATACATAATGGTATATTTTTTTATTAATTGTAATAAAATTACTTTTTTACCGCTATTTCTTGAATCGCATCACGTTTTGGTTTCATATAAGCTGTTTAGCTGTATAATGTGAAAATTGACCATTCCTTGATATAATTAAAGATAATGATAGATGGCCGTTCCGTACAATGAAGGATCATAAATAACGTGGTGTGAGCACTATCATTGGCGTACAATGATATGTAATGATTATAAAAAAAAAACTGTTACGTTCACAAAAATAATTTAAACAAATATTTCATATCATGCTTATACCTTTTTAGATTATATTTTACGAATAATTTGTTTATGTCTGTTTTATTAGGTATATTAGTAAGTTTAAAAATAAGTTTAGTATATACTTCTAACAGTTCTATAGTTGGAAACTGTCGTTGTACCGTCCAATATATATTAAAATATGATAAAATAATTATTGTATGCATGCCAAACAAAAAATTGATACAAAACCTATCTTCATTTTAAATATAGTACCATATTTTAATAATGGTAAATCTCTCAAAATATGTAATTTAAGTTTACATTTTATGATAATTATTGACCAATGTTAAAAACTAAAGTGTGGTGTGTCGAATGAGGCAGTAAAAACTGTTACATGAATATATGTTAGAAAATGTTCATGTAGTAGAAAATAACTGAAATTTGTGTTAACCGCCACAATAAAAAGTAGTCGTTAAAACTTAACCATAACCCCAAAATTCTAAAATATGCACGTAAATTATACGAAAACACTAAACCAAATATTTTAATTTAATACCAAATACATTTTGTATTATTTAGAATATTGTACTATAATCTTCTAGAAAGCTTACTTTTCACTTTTTTATAATATGAAAAAATGTTATAAGTTGAAAATTATTATATAATATTATAATATTTTAATGGTTGTAATAACTACTTCTATTATTTTACTTATATAGTAAGAAATCTATCCGCAAAATCAGTGTTATGCTTCGATATATAAATTTATAAGCATAATGTATATATATATATATATAATATATAATATATGTACTCGCGAAACCGTATCCTGAAAACTCCGGAAACGGAAACGAACGGCTGCGTGATAATCCGACCTGCCTGTACGTATATAGCATAATAATATATCGTCGTGGTCTTTACGGCTTTTCGGATGTCGACGTCGACAGAAAAGGCGTCGACGATTTCCAGGACGGAGAAAAAAAAATTCTAAATAATATATTTCTCTGGCAGATACGTTATTATATTATTATCGCAAAGCGTACGTGCGGTGCGGGAAAAAAAATACCCAAAAATATTGAATGCGAGACGTGTTTGGAAACGATTTACGCGTATTCTCGAGCGATTCTCTCTAACCGCGCGCGATTGTCGGCGCCGCCGCACCGGTCCATGCCCATTTCACGGCCCATTATGCCGGGTGCTACATATTTTCTGTTTTAAAAATCCGAAGCGAATTTCCCTCTCGCCGACGGACATCCGAAATCTACGTCGACCTCGGAACGCGGTCGGACGCCCGCGACATATCGCCTAAATTATTATACGTAAATCATTTGTATACGTAGATGGTACAACCGGTGCAGTGCAGTATTATTTATACGGTACCTATTCTGTTGTACACGCATATTGGGTATATATTATAATTTCGTACGGGCCCATACCTCTACGCGGCTCTCCCTCCCCGACCGTTTGCCGTTCGGTTTACATATCTTTTTTTCTGGGGGTCGTAACTATCGTTGGTTTTTTACGATTATCGTGTTATCGTATTGTATATTAATATATTATGTATTACGCGCGTATATATAATATACATATATTGTTACACCGTTATTACTCTGCGTCTTTTTGTTGGGTTCGCCGCTTCCTCTGTTTCGCTTTCATATTAGGCCGGACTCGCATTCGTATACGTATATAGAACGTGTAATATTACCGCCCTGCAAAGGGTTGCGGGGCGCGATCTAAACGATAACGAAAAAAAAAATCCCGGCGCGTATGTAATCCCCCGGTAAAGGCTTTTAATCTTTTAAAAGGCCAAAATCCCCATTGTGTCGGAACGGTGACAAGATCGCGTTTCATGCATCAGTAAAACATCATTAGACGTACGCGTGATGTTACGCGCGCGTGGTATTGTTACTGTTAAAACGACGCCGCGATAGATTTTTAATGGATCCTATCGGAGTAACCGTTTGAGCGCGGCGACTGCTTGTGGAGCGTATACGTATTACTGTAATCGCGTAATGTAACGTCCATCATATTCAGATCCGACTTAATTTTTTATTTCAAATTTTAAGTTTATATTCAACAGATGTAACGGCGAAAAGAAAAATTACTGTGTTATATTCTTCATGTTTCGACGATTTGATTAATTTTCGTTCATCTTGCTCGGCGTATTATTGTATTAATATAAAGATAGTATTTCATACTTATTTGGTCCAGATTAGCCCAAATTTCGCAATACATAATAATAATATTTTACATTTTTAAAATAAACTCAGCCATATACTAAATGCAAATTGATGTATTCTTAGAAAATTGTTTTTTGTGGAATTTTCCGCATTATACTATCCCTCTAGCCGCTACAATAACGCGTTACATTTATAACAATATTAATTCCTACCCGAAAAAATATATGAAACACGTCGTCGACAATTAGCGCATCTATTGTTATAGCGTTTTTTTTTTTTTAATTTTTTACGCTATTGTTGGTAGTGCGTAACCGTAGATCATTATGGATTCGATTACACGCTATTTAACAATATTAATATTAAAAACGAACGGGCGTATAATAAATTAGGGTATATATAAATACGTACTCGCATACATGGCACGTGATACATAAATACATATAATACGTATGAACATTATACTTTGAAACTCGACGAGCCCGACTGCCGCTAATAATATAACGGTCGCTATAAACATTTTCGTTTTGTTCGCAACGAACATCCGACCGGCGACCGCAGATAGGCTTCCCTGCAAATGCTTCTTCGACGACGAAGCTGCATCATGTTAATATTAACGATAGCAATAATAATAATAATTATTATTAGTATTATTATTGCTGTCAGCGTTACGCGCCGGATCCATTAGAGAGCTCCCGGATCTTTCCCCTCGTGTAGATTATTAAAATCGCATCGATCGTCTGGTTTTCGGAAAAACGGCATAATCGAACGGGCCAATCTCGTTGATTTTATCGAATTTCCAACCCTCCGGCGATTTATTATAAACGGTCGTAATTTTTTCCCCCTTCCCCACCTTTGGCGACGGCTAAGCGTCGGGCCGCCGGTTGTGCATATTATATATATATGGACTATGGAGTGTACAATCGTCACGCGGGACCGGTGCACCCGCGTCAGTGTGTATACGTATACGCATTATAATAGTCGTATTCGGTGAGCGCATTCGCGTATTTACCATTTCGATTATGACGAACATTATAATATATTATATATTATCATGTACAGGCGTATATATTATTATATTTTTCCGTCACCGGTGTTTCCGCGGAACCCCACAAAATTCGGATTCCTCCCCGAACCCGCGACGCCGGTCGTACACGACGTGTCGCATTATCCTCTGTCCGCGTTTGTCGCCAAACACCGCGAGGGCTGTGGCGAAAAAAAAATATTTGAAAATACGCGTATACACATAAATAATATCAATAATAATCACTCTCTCTCTCTCTCTCTCTCTCTTTCGCCGACACGACGGTTACTAATCATATATATATATATACGCAACGGCAACGCGTACGCTCGCCGAATAGAGACGACAACGAGCGTATATAATACCGTCATAATGCGAACGCGCGTAACTGCACTGCTGCAGTGCAGTCGGACTGCGATTTCAAGCACATTTTACACGGTAATCGCAAAACCGAATATTCCGTGTGTGTGTGTGTGTGTGTGCCGATATTTTGTCGTAGTCGTGTGACTTCGATCGCTCGCGCCCGCGTCTGTGTGTGTGTGTGCGCCTAATTCGAATTTTACGAGCGTGGAAATTCGCGTGACGACTCCGAACACATGATTCGGATTCACCACGCGTGCTTGTGTGTATACGACTTTATTTGCTCCGGACCGTTAATAACGATATAAATAATATATCACAATAATAATAATATATCACTGATGTTTGGCCGGACGTGGATGTGGATACAATAATCGTATGTGCCTATGTTATAATATACAACGTCGGCGGGAATGAAATATGTACAGAATTGTTCGCACACTTTTATTCATAAAATGTCAATAATAACCACCGTAATTCAGTGCTCCCGCGAGTTCTCGCCATGCGATGCTGTTTATGAAAATATTAAACGATCGTTTTACGTCCAGAAAATACGACTTTTAGCAGCCGATCGTTCGGTATACACTGCGGAGATTCGTCGAACATGATCGACCCTATTTCTCATTGAATGATGAATATGATTTTTCAAATATTCAAAATATGCTACACATGCGATCATATATTTTTTATTTTTTATCAACTAACAATCACGACTGTCTGACATAAAAAATTGTTGTGGTCTTATTAATTGGACGGTTTTCTAGTCGTTATACTTGTATGAGTGAAAACTGGGCACGGGCGATGGTATAACAAATCAAATAGTTTCGTGTTTCATATATTTCTATAGTTCACCCTCCAACAAATTAGATAGGGAGATTAAAATGAATAGCACAAGTATGCATCGAATGTTGATATTTGTGCGTGCAAAATACGGACGGTTTTCAATGCCATCTATTTATTTACTTATTTGCATTGGTGATAATAATATGGTTTAAGTTCAAACCACTCGCACGATTACCCTCGATTCAATTGTGCTAAATGTAAGTAATTAAATTATGCTAATTTTAAATCTAGTTCAAATTTCTATTCAAACATTTCCACATTCACCGTTCAATAATGTATATGATAGAAAAACAAATATCAATTAAATGTTGTGACAATGTGACATCTAATAGATTTCATATTGTATTGATGTGATATAGCTATAGGTACACTGTGATAATACAACTAACCTAATGATTTGTGATTTTTTTATTTATACCTTCTCGTTACTGAAAATGTTATGCAAATAATTTATGCAAAAACTAAGAAGAGGATACCGTCCCCTTAAACGGAAATCCACGACAATACGGATAGACAAGTTTCATAAGCAAACATTTGTGAAAGTTAAATTTAAAACAATGTACTGCCGATCAAAAGTTTTACTAAAAATGAAAATAGTATTGTAATTGATTATTTATGCCTATATTATTATAATTCATTTTAAAGAAAAACTTCGATTTTCAAAAAAGTAATATAATATTATATAGAATACACAATATTAGTTAAAGTATTTTATAAAAAACTTATTTATTCTTATATCATAATGTAGTGTGATTGTTTGATACTTGTATACTATAAAAATATTTAAATATACATAATATAGATGATATATTTATATAGGTAGGTGACATCACTATATATGCTTCACTATCACTGAAAAATCAAATTAATAGTGCAATTAAAATATATGTAATAACGTTGAAGTCAATACTATAAATTATTAAAAATAAATTTATAAAATAATACTTTTTTTATTCATCATTATAAGTAATTTAATATTATTTTAACGTAACCATTCTGATAAAAGAAATTATAAAAATATAAATAACTTGATTATTCTCATAAATTTCTTAGAAATTAGACGATTATCGCGGCATGGAATGGCATTATAAATTCCCAAAATCGAAAAATGTATATTTAATTAGGTAATTGAAGTCTGAAAAAATATTGGTGCAGAGATATTCTTAATGATTAATCATAATAAATTAATAACAGCGGCAGAAATAGAAAAAATTAAAAATTAAATAAATATATATATAACTATTTATGCTTGTGCAAAAAGTAATGACATCAGTGGATTGCTTTTTCTCTCACATTTTTTCCATATTTATTTTTTCTTGTAACACACATTCTTATTGTGGCCCATGGGACAGGATGACCACAATATTCTAATAAAAAAAAAATAATAATTAGGAATTAAAGCTATGTTGAACATATTTTATAAAATGTCGTATGATAATGAAATTCCACAAAACTTGGTCACTTTATACTGCCAGACTTAAAAAAGTAATATAGTTTTCATTATTTTCAAATTTTCAATAAATAACCTTATCATAATATTATATTATATTTTGGCGGAGCATAATATTTTTCAACTAGGTAACCTAAAATAAAAGAAAAAAAAATAAGATCTTTGTTAAAAATATTATGTAATAATTATTTTAACAGAAATAAGTTTTTCAATAATATCAAGATTTCCTATTTGTATTTTTGAATTATTAAAGTATCACTTTTTAATGTAATGAAAACGTCACATATCTATAAAAATCAAAATCATTATAGATAAGAAACATCATACATGCAACAATATTTTCCGTTTCATAGCGTTATTATTGTTTTGATATTATAAACACAAAAAAAAAGTTATTATTACTGTTTTAAATCAGTTAGTTTTATGTTTTTTTTCTTTATTTTTAAATTACTTTTATTGTATAATATAATCTAGTAATTACACAATAATCAACAATGGTACTGACAAGGTATCTAATATTATTTATAGTATTTAAATATTATATTGAAGATTTAAAATGTCTTTAATATTGCCTATATAAAATCCCTGAAAATCGGAAGTGTGGCGTTTCTATCATATTAGTTTTTTTTTATGGTATAAGCTGGAACGCCGTGCTGGTTAGATTATTAATACGACACCTGTTATGATTGTTGCGTTTCGTTCTCCTTAATTTTAATATAGTTACTAATATTAGTAATTAATATTATTACCCAATATTATACTTCAACTAAACGAAATATTTATATGTTTATTTTATTATCAATTTTTTTTTTTACCTTACTATTAATTATCTATTTTTGTAACATAAAATTCGTTCAATCTTTAATTATAAATAACTATTATATAAATAAAAAATATAAAACCACAATATGATAAAATTGATTAAATTTTTGAGGAGCATATTGGCTAATAAGAAAAGTCCACCAACTATAGTGTACAAAATTCAATTATTTCTACGTATTATTTTTCATTCAAAATGCATTAACGTTTATTTAATAAATTAAACCTAATTATACTATTTCTTTTATAAACAATATTTTTGATTATTCAGGAATAACAATGTTATAGATTATTAAAATAATAATGGGCAATATATTGTAAAATCGAACAAATATTAAAGTGCATTATAATGCAATATAATATAACGTCAACTTGTCAAAATGAAACAAAGTCAAATTAAATATATTTTGTGAATGTGTTTACTTTAAATCTTTAACAATTTCAAAGTTTTATTAAAATGTCGACGAAAGAAGAGAATAATTAATAATTTTATCCTCTATATTTTATAAGTACTTAAAGTAGGTAATTATATCTATACGTCTTGTATTTTAAGTAGATATTTGATTTTTAATTGCAATTTAAAAATGCAATTTCTTTGAGCTTGAACTGTGTACAATAAAGTGACAACTGCAACAATATAATATATGACCGAAGAATGGGCACATCATATTCGGCCGCCAAAAAACTAAAACAGTGCACAGCTGACGCCGAATATTATTATACTTATTCGACTGAAATGACAATAATTATAAATTTATAACAATAATAATTATTATAGAGTGGCAGTGGTCGTTGTGGTATTACTGGTATTTATAAAAATTCTCACATGGAAGCGAAGTACCTCATTCGTTTAAAATCGTTTGTATAAAATATACGACGGGATGATATTACTGTAACGATGATAATATTATATAGTAACAAGTGACACATTATCAATTCGTTCGTTTTGGTCACGGATGTTCACCATATTCTTATAGATAGTACACGAGAGAGAGCGTCATGTGGTCGTCGATATTTCGGTTTAGCGGGCGGCTATTACTATGTCTACTACTGCAACTGGCGTATCAAGGTAGGTGTGGCACCAGAAAAGAACTTCGTTATGTGGCGACAATAATTCGGCCAAAAATGATGGTGAAGTGTATTGGTCATTTTTGATTTACAACATTTTAAACAACGTTAAAATCTTGTTTTTCATAAAAAAAATTTTAAGGGTTCTCGCACGAAATTAAAATTGATACTATCGGTAGATGTTACTTATACACATTTCTTCCGACGTGCGTTATGTATTTTGAACAATTTTTCTAGACCTTTTTCTAGCAAATAGATTTAAAAAAAAAAAATCTAATATCGTATTACAACGAGCCGCAACCGTTTCGTGGTCATTCATCAAATTCAATAGTTAGTAATAATATTTATGATTCATACCTATTTTAAAATTAAAAGTTTAAAACAACGCATTTAAATGTAAAATACTTTTAAACAAACCTACCACCTATTCATATCAATGCAATCATTATTTTCCATATCCCGTCATAATCCAGAATTCAGTTGATTGATGAATAACTACAATTATTAAAAATAGTTTAATAATATAAAGTAAAAATGTTACAAAAATAAGAATTTATTATAAATAACTTATTGTCTTTTTGATGTGATAATCCAGGACTAGCTCACGTTCGATCAATGCACTACGTCTCGTATCCACAGAAAAATGCATTCACTGACATTACAGGTAAACAAATATACGTTATTATACTTCGCAATATAGCATAAACTAGTTGCAATATTTTAAAACGATTATGTTTGGTTTTGTTCATAATAACCGATTCAGCGATGGAACCATGTACAGGATATTTTTGTAATAACGGGATAGTAACGGAGTCGAGAAAAATTCAGCGGCTACGCCGTCACAAGGAGTTCGTGCATAGAGTGCAAAAGAAAAGTGAGTACTATCAATAATAATATTATGATGATCGATTTCAGTGAACCTTTTATACCAATAATTTAAATATAATTTAAGAGCTATAACATTTATTTTTTCTAAAGCTACCAATTACACTCATTGACACTATTCTAATAATATTATCTTTTATGTATGGCCACATATAATATTATTATAATGTAAACTGTGTTTTTTGTTTATTATTTTATCATATAACACTATCGCGCTAAACATATACAATAATTAATTTACTCAATAACGATGGCAACGGTATAATTATTGTTAACTGAACTCATAACATTTATATGTGTTAAGTATTTATTAATTTAATTATTTCGTACGTTTAGTGAAGACTAACCTAACACGGCTCAAACGGTGTACCTATGTATAGTATATAATAATATGCACGTGGGCTTAAAGCATTCTGTTGCTATTGAGTACGAACTCCTTCACACAAGACTCTTTCACTCAGCGCCACTTTCAGACGTAGCAGTATATAATATGGGAGCGAAGCCAACCACCGTCATCGTTTTTAGCGCATCCGATGTATGGTTGTGGTCGAGTGTAAGACCATCAATAATATATTCGCGGCTTTTTCCATTAGAAGCACTTCTCGTGTAAAAGAGCCTATTTACTACAAACTAATTATTATTTAAAATAATACTAGTCCCATGCCCTTTACCTGTATTTATATCAAATTCCATTAGTTGTTCATCAGCACGAATGTTCAGAAGAGGATTTAAGAAATCACAGCAACGAGTGGTAATTCGAAAAGGCTTGAGAACCAAACTCGTAGGTCACAAAGATGAACCCGGGATAACTAAAGTTAGGCGTTATTAGATTATTATTAATCGAGTTACGATATTTGCGGACGAGTAAATTGTGGTATAATCGTACAATTTATAGAGAGTCCATTTCGAGAATACCATATACTAAGTGTATAATATATTTAATTTTGTTATATCGTATTATAACGGCAATTCAGTGGTTCGACATCATATAAATTGATATATAATATGCATATATTATTATATCTTATAAGATGTATAAAGAGAAGATACGACTAACGTTCGACAAAGACTAAAAATACGTTTTACGAAAACTTAGAAACACATTTAAATGAAAAGACCGATCGACGATAATATCTTGGTTTTATGTTTATTATTTTTTTTTATATAAATACACTGTCCATTAACTATTTCGTGCGTTCTTGGCACGTGAAAATGTACAATATTATGTTTATAATATATTTTAGTACCCACTTCAATATACGAGATAAAACGATGCGTATACGAGTTTCTCGTGCGAGCTGTATGAAATATTATAGTATGTGTTTTTTTTTTTGCACTTTTTGCATATAAAAATAATAAATACGTAATTACTTATGCCCTAAACGTGAATGCGTATTAAGGTATACATCATATATATTCTATTAAATTATAGCCCTTCGGAACCCGGTGTCGGGCCGACCGCTCGAGCGTACGTAGCGACCGCCATCGCATAAAAATATATTTTATTTTAATTACACGATGCCGTTTTCGTAATAATTATAGCGCGTGGCATTCGTTTTTGACGTGTTAATAACACGCGGCCCGAGCGGGTTCGACATGCCTCTCGATCTAAGCGCACGCACTGTATACGCGCGCATAATAATGATATTTACTGTGTAGTATAACGATTAGGATTAGGCCGGTCGTTACACGCAGAATCCGAAAAACGTTCATATAATATGACCGCATAGCTATTCGCAAAGGTACACTTCTCACGGCTGTTTTCGCGTGTCGAAACTGTGGACGAACGCACGAACACGGCGGGTTCGTGTGGCAATACGTATAATTAATATTTTGGTTTTTTCGTTGTTTTTATTTTTGTTTTTTTGTGACGAGCGAATTAAAAGTATAATTTGACTATCGCAGGGACTTATACTTAAAATATCTATATTTATTACGCGACGATTAAATAGCCAATTTTTTATTATAAGTAATGATTATAGAATAGTGAATTTTCAACGATTTATTATAAATTTTATAATTATTATATTATAGTTATTATAGTCACATCCTCTTATCTTAATAATTCAACCGTTAGATAAGAACAAAACAAGAGATGGCTTAAAGTATGTGTGCCATGTATAGTTTTATTTACAGTTTATTGGCGTGATTAGGTATTACCCTCCCCGTAAAGTAGATTAACTTAAAAAGTAATATAAAATAACATCACTTATAAATTAATAATTAGTTTTAACCGATAATTAAAATAAATTCCTGTTATAAATTGCAGTATATATTTTATATAGTTGCATATTCTGTAACTAATTATTATTTCCATTATCGTATAATACAGTTATACAATATTTTCATCCGTCACTTATATTATATAAAAACCTAAAAATCTTAATGATAAATGATTATAATACTATAATTATATTTGTGTTTTGCAGATATTTGATTTTTGCACATTAACAATAATTGTGAAGTAAATAATATATTTTCTTTTAGTGTATGAAATGAAAAGTGCTGATGTAAATTTAAAACAATTTAACTGTACGAGAAATAGTAAAAAATATATCTTTTTCTCGAAATAATGACTTATAATAATTAAAAAAAAAAAAAATATATTTAAAACTAATTGAGAAAATGACTGTTAAAATATCATTATAAACGAATCGCCTTGTATACGAGTAGTATATAATACATCCGCTGCGGTATCGCCAGCACAACATCTGCAGACTGGCCGCTATGCAGTCTTCGGTCGATTTCATGCGCCGTACCTATATACCGCGTCCATATAAGACGTATATTATAATATACAGTCCGGACAGGAATTATTATTAATACAACATTATCATTATTAATATTATATTATATAGGTACTCCGCGGCGTCCGTGCCGTTTTGTGTTGGGCCGGCCCGCAGCGCGCGGCACAGAGCCATTTACGAAACGATGCCAACGATACAGGAAGATCTCGGCCGAGGAGTTTTTCGTTCTCTTTTCTTTTGCTCCGTACGGCCGTGGTAATAATATCATTAAGTTCTATGCCCACGCCCGTCCATCCGGTGTGTGTGCATTACGGTGCACATTTCATATTATTATGCTCCGATCGACCGATCCGCAGCAGCTCGCGCGCAAACGTATTATAATATAGTCTCGGGGAACGACGTGCGATGATGATAATATTATTATACTCGATCGATTCCGTTTCGGTCCAGATCGACCAACTAATTGGGCGAGCCCAATACGACGACGCGCGTTAACACAATACCGGCTAAACAATATTTATTATTATTGAAATTCCATATAATATGATATAAAGCGGTCTTATACATATAGTTGAGTGCTCGAACTCTGAATATACTTTAATTTTGAATTCAGTGTCTTACAATTGTCGATATTATTTCATTTTGTTTTTGACCGTCCCACATTATGAACGATATAACTATTATATGTTAGATATAGGCTGAGCACACTATACACTGTATACGAGCAAGCCATATTCATGTTTGTACTCAACACATTTATACTGCAACTGGCTAAATCCATAAAATGTATATTATTTGATATTAAAAGATAAACTTTTTTTATTTATAAATTCAAACTAAATTAAAAATTAATTCAGCTTTTAAAATTACATTTTTTGTGGATGTCTGGTTTAGCAGTTTTTTTGAGCATTAAATTCATAGACCTGATGTTCGTGAAGTAATAAATAATATACTCTCTCTCTCTCTCTCCGGTATATGTACTCATTTCTTTATGCTGCATGAATTTCACACATCATTCTTCCGTGTTTACCCAGAAATAAATCAACAATATTCATAATAAATTTGATATTTATTTTAAGTATTATTTATTTTTTATCAGTTTGTGAACAAATCTTCAATTCCATCAAGATGCGACTGCGTATTAAGAAGCTCAACATAGATAATCCATGCAATAATTAAAATCGAACTAGTCAAGAAATACATGTTTAGGTTTTAGGTATAATATGTAATAAACATTTTACAGCACAAAGCTTTAAGTATGATATATTTCACGTCGATTTAACGTCATTAAAATATGAATTTTAATTTTTAATTATACTCACAAAAGTTATGTATACAAAACCATATGCACAAACAATAATATTATATAAATGTATTATATTTCTTTAAATTCTTGATTTACAAAATAAAGGTAAAATGTGAACTATTTTATTATAAGGTATATTGTTGTGTCGACTTTGCGCACACCTTTCACAGAGTCTTACAGTATAGTGTGGTAACCATCGCACTGTGTTCAAATCAACGTGTCGTAATGTATGTATTATAGGTATAAAATACCTACACATTGAAATTAGTTATTCTGTTACAGAGTTTCAAACTCGTTACACACAGTGCATAATACTACCACGTTAGAGCATACAAATCAATATACTTAATGAAGTACCAGATACGTGCGAACAAAACATACATTTTAAAGAGTAAAAAAGTTCTTGTAATCACTGTATCACTGTAATTCACCAAGACACGTTGGTTTAAAGTTGTAGACTATTGAACTTAATTACATTTTTTTACCATAAAATTCTCATTACACCGATTACGCGTGTTTCTGAATAAAAATTAAGCTCGGTGAAATGTACAGAAATCAAATAAAAAGTCTAACACGCATTCAAAGCAGTCAAGGCAGTGATTTTATAAATGTACTGATTAGAAACATAAACAATTAATATCGAGCAATGATGATATTTATTAATATTCATACATAGACAGTGATTGTTTATTTATTAATCCATTTGAATGATGTTTATTACTATTTAGAAAATACAAATACATAAAATATATATTATTTATGTTAACGGAAATAAAAATGTATAGTGGTGGACATAATAAATGGTTTTCGTGTTCAATTCAATAACAAATAATTATAACTATTAATTGTCAGCTGATTTTCATTTTTAAACAATGTTTATAATATAAAAAAACTAAAATAGTTTTATGTGATTTTCACGATAAATTTCCGTTTTACACGACGAATTGAATGAAAAAAATGTAGTAAGGTCTAACCTATCGATACAAGCACGTACAAAGCACAATGTATAATATTATACTGCATCGTAAAAACAAATTTGTTTATAAAATAAATAATAATAACATAATAATATTTACATATATTATGTATATATGATGTGTGAAAAAAAATTGGTAACCTTGACTTAACCAATAAACAATCTGATAACCAAACGCTTAACTATATATTATTTTCTATCGTTTCGATATTTTATTATTAATAACAATAATTAAAAAAGCGAATGTCAATAATAATGTCTCAAAAATCATGAAAATCAAATTCAAAATGCTAAACACCCATTTTAATAACGTCGTGTACATACAATTAAAACAGCGTTAATTACGAAGAAAATGTGTACGTGTATGTGTTTTATTCAATATATATATATATAGGTATATATTTCAAGTATCTAATTATAACAAATATAGATAAAACCACTAAACGATGTTTATCATCATGGTACATATATACCCCAAATCGGAACGCGGCCATGGAATAAAATATTTACTTTTCAACTGAATCCATAAAGTCAGCATATTACTTATTTATGTAAAAATATACCTTTCCCTAATTTGTACTATTGATACAAGACACGACCGCGTGGTAGTATTTACCTATAAGGGAATGCACTGCAGCATGCATATATGCGGTACAATGTATAATTATAATCATAAATATTAATAGTCCATTTGCACCGGGCATTTTACTTTTTAGCCGTGCGTTATTGAATACAAAAAAAAAAAAACACTACTATATATTTTACATTATTCAGCTGGCACAACTCGCTACAATTATACGAATAAGTGATCAACGGTTCGCGGGATTCAAAATGACACTCATAATTCCGGTCATCAAAAACTAAATAAAGGTAATCATATTTTTTTTCGATGACTATTTGTATGTGTAATACAGCAACAACCTGCAAAATCCACAGAGCCGATTAAGTAGGTACATGTAACTTACAAATTAGTGTTCATCCTCTATAGATATGTTGTTTGACTTGTAGTTGGAAAAATTACTCATAGGCTTAGCCGATTGGCAATCATAATTCACGAGAGGTTTTAATTTTTGTTAGCTGACAAATAGTAATAATAATATATGAACGTGAAAACAGTTTATTAAAAAAAATAAAATGTTCTGCTTGAGAAACTTTCTCGTTTTAAGTGGAATGTGTGAAACCACTGAAACCTAATGATAATTTTGTACGATAAACCTCGTAATTCGTATGTATATTTAATATGAGCGATTGACCGTGTACGGGTAAACCGACCTAAATGACTATTATTCACATGACCTCAACTAAACACAAATAGGTACAGTTTATAACAATATCAATCACGTTTTACGATTTGTAGACGAAAATAATTTTACCGATCAACTAAACACCGCTACCTAATTATAACGAAATAAATAGATGATGTCTATAACCGTTTAAGTATATTATAGGAAATACGACAATAACAATTGTTATTAAAAATTCTCTTGCATTTTTTACACATCCTAAATGTTGACTTTATGAGAGTTCCGCAACATATTAAAGATGTGTACAAAACAATAGTATAATACTTTTGAAACTCATAAAGTATAAAAAAAAAGTTATAAAATGGTATACTACTCTGTTGTACATTCAATGTCAAGTGGGACACCCTAATGGATGTGTTAAATTTGAATTCAATTGTACACGAAAAACGATTTAATGTGGAGACAGTCTGTCAGCCTAGGATATTTTATTGCTAAAACTATAATTTATTCAGACGAGTTCTGAAAAAAAATATAATAACAATATTGTTTTGGTATAATGCGATTTTTAAGTCGCATTTGAAATAAGAATCCTGGCTCATATATTCATATATATTTTATATTATATAATATATATTTTAACACACTGTGAACAGTAAGGTATCGATAATATTATAACTATTAACGTACTACGTTTAAAAATATATATATTTATTATTAAGTAATAATACATCCACTCTAATCTTTATATATATATGCGCATAATATTGATCGATTAATAATATTTATAAAAGTATCGTTGGCCAATTGCCATTTTATAATGTTTTGAATACCACAGATTAGTATATTTTAACTAATTTTGCTTATTTAATAACTACATTAAATTATTGGTAAACATGTGTGTATATTATATTATTATTATAAGAATTCAATAATTAAATAAGCACAATGTTAATATGAGAGTAAGAATATTAAAATAAAATCCTCTAATATACAACTATGCAATTTAATTATATATTGTTATTTAATTATAAACGACAAAAATCGTTTCACTTCAAATATATTTAGCATATACTTTAATAGGTCGAATTTAATTGGTCGGCGCATGGCTAAAGAGGAATAAGTCAAAATCATTACTTTTCAGGAAACAGAAAATGTGTCATTTCCGTACTAACTTTAATAAGTTTTTAATTTCTTAAAGATAATTTGATAACGTAAACTGCGTAAAACATTTTTTCTACCGGATAGTATCCTAATCTAATTAATTTGCCTACTTCCTTTTTACACCCACGCTGCGCCGTCCTATATAGATGCACACTTGAGTGTAAATCAAAATTCCCGTTCTGAAATGTATTATATTCAATATATTGGACATTGATCATTCAACGAAATCGGAATAAAACGATTTTATATTTTAGAAATATTGTAATAATAAAATAGATAACTTAAAAAAAAATACTAGTCCTTTTTCGGTGTACATGATCTGTATTGTAGGCTTTCCTTTCCGAATAAAGCACTTCAATATAACATTACAATTTACAGTATGTTTATGTATATAACGATGATGAGATTATTCCAGACGAAAGTTCAAAAATCATCTCGTAACTCTCTAGCTGCCTCTCGTTGTATCTATCGTCGCATGGATTATCAGCTTACACATCGTGTATACAATATATGCGCGCGCCTAACGGTTATCGATGCCTGATAGAATGATTATAGAATGAATATTGTACGCAATTTATTACCTATTTGCGGGTATAACAACCACCAATGATTAACCGATTGACGTGTAGATGTTCATCAAGAGATTTTATTATACAATTATATACGTTTCTTTCGGAACAGTAAAAAGTATTCCTATTTCCGCCGATCGGATTATTCGACTGACGAAAGCCCGGAAAAACTAAACGTCCCGTCGCTCCTTCACGGATTCCGGATGCGGCCGACGTTGCTCGGTGTGCGTCGAGTCCTATAACTAAGATAACCCATTGACTCTCTCGGGATAGGTTCGTCATTATAATATTATTTATGTTACTGTACGACTTAACTCTGCTGGAAAACGTATTCACCTCAAGCGTTATTATTGTTGTTATCGTCGTACACTCCGCCGCCCGGGCACAATGCCCGTTTGATAACGTAGTCATCGTATTGATATGTCTGCGGACGGCTGTGGATTCGTGACGTGCGAGCGGTATCACAATAATAATACGTATATCGTACGCCTATTCTTTTCTTTGTACTTCATTTTTAACTCTCGAGTATAATAATGTTATCCTCCGCGGGTAGGTATACTTGTTTACTGTTATAATGTTGTACCCGCGAGATCGCTGCGATGCCCCCTCCGCGTCACTCATCACATATATTATAAAAATATAAACTATTCTACGTAACTATATACGATATATTATAATATGATATTATTGTGATGTTACGATACATAATATTATAACGCGATCCGTTGTGATGACTCGTGACCGTTGTCGGTATACCTATTTGACTATATCGACATTTTGTTCAGCAAATAAGATTCAACGCAACAGTAGAAACAATGCAAAGGCAAGTATATTAGCGTATTGTTGTACCGACATGACGTATAATATTATATACGCACACGCTGCAGAAACAATAAACTGCGACACGGACACAGTTTGATTCGGCCGACCGTAATTGATTTTCTATTATACTCATCGTGTTATTATTAACCAACCGGTTGTATAATATGTGTTGTTTGTCGACTAATGAGATATTGTCGATCAGTCATTTTTGTTCTTATCGAAATGTAATCCATTTCAAAAGGATTTGTTGAAATAAAAATAGGAGTCCCACAAACCGAATAGGTACGGTATATAAGAATTTAATACGAAAAAGCTTATTAGGTGCTAAAGCAGATAAGCTATTATTGTTTTCTTCAATCCTGACGTCTGTTTGACTTTATTCTTCCGTTCTATTTGCGTATTTACTGTCGCGGAAGAGTGTTGAGAATTATTTACACATCTCGAACATAATAACATATATAGACGTGTCAAGTACATAGACATATGGAAGTTATTTTTTTTACAAGTACGTGTACGCGAGTTCGAAGTGTGGCTTATTTTTTCTGAACATAGCTATGAAGTAATTGGTTTTACACAATATAAATATATGTATTTTTTTTTGTTCATAATAATTTTAGTACTTACTTTGAATGTACGTGATAACTATATATATTATTTATACGGATATAAGGAGTGTTCCAAAAGTTTCATAATTATTTCTTCTTTGGTTGAAATTTTTGAACTCGACAGTACAGATGGATAGTATATAGTGATAGTATCTACTAAATCATTTCAAATTTACACAAAACATTTCACTACAAAATCAATAAAAAAAAACTTAAATTCTTGGCATATTAATGTTATTTATTACATTATTGTGTTATTCTTCAAGCCTTGACAAAATATGTATGACGTAATTCGATTTTAAAATGTTTTCTTGTCATTTCAATTTTAAATTCTTAGTCATTATATTTCTTGAATGAAACGTCTTAATCACATACAGCTTAATTAGAGAAAGCCATCGACCATTTTTGTGCCAAAGCGCCGGGTGACAATAAGAATAATTAAAACAGAACTTGTACGGTAGTCTCGTCTCGTTCGAAGTCACCTCTTGAGCTCTAAACATGCACGCCCAGAACTTTTTTCATTATTGTGTATTATCGTTGAAAAACACGTAACTTGTTTTGTTGAATTCGCATCGTGCCCGTACGTCAATTATTTAACATTTTTTATAAATATCATACAAATTATTGAATAATATAATATTATATTATTGTAGACAGTCGTATATAATACGATTGTTATTAATATTATATAATGTATTTGTCAGAGCACATTATATAATTCATTGTTGTACAATATATTGTACCTACTAGATATACAAAATATGATATGTATATAAATATTTTTATGACGAAAGTTCTAAGAAATTTTTACTATTCATAATAATTGCTTGCACGTTGTATAAATTGACGAACACGAAAATAATATGAGAATATTATGAGATAGACGACATATTGTCTACGTTATCGATTCGAATGAGACAAAATTTCGAGTTGATTGCTCTTTCATTTCTTTCGTCATAAATCACAAATTATAAAATATACAATATGGTACGAATATAATATAATACTTTAATGGCTTAACTATGTATAGTCATTAGCCAAGATTAGGTTCTCGGGTTGTATATTAGTCTGTGCTGCCGAAAACTCAATTATGTGAGCTATGGGCTATACTAAAAAAAAAAAAAAAAACAGTATGAAAATAGAGCAGTCAATAAACCTCATATTTGTATTACGAGTTCCATTTCCAAGTAATAATTACTTTTTTCTTTACGTAATACTCAGCATTGTTATACATTGTTTGGTTTATCATTAACAACCAAATGCACATATATGTAGGTACTCTGAAACCATTTCAGAAATAAAATGTAAATTCGAAAAAAAATTAAATATCTCGACAGAAGTCTTCTAAACGGTTTTGGCTATGATAATAATATTTCAGTAATGCACAAATACAAGAACAAATTACGATCACACGGCGTTACAGATAGGCAAATTAAATAGTCCATTAGGTATCACATTATTTTCAGTATTACTCCTATAGGCGAATACCATACATACAAATATTATTATGGTTTTTGTACACTGCTCGGTTTGATTTTTGTTTCGATTATTGTTGACTTATAAGATTTTTTCCGACGATAAAATATATGATTAATTCTGTTGATAATAAATGGGCAGGTATCGGAGACGCGCGCTATACATACTTCAACGTATCTATAAACGGAACGGCGATACGGCAGATTACCACTGTTGTAGCACACTGCAGCAGTGTTGTCAAAACACTGACCCGCCGCTATGGCCGTTTTAAGGTTTTATACCTGTACAATATACAACAGTGCCGTTGACCTGAGTATTTCGGGAAAACGCGTTGTACTTCCATGACCGTCGATGGCGGGGCGAAATCGTATCGGACATCAGCCAAAATCAAATCCCCGTCGATGGCGCAACAATAACAATAATCGTCTTGACCCGTTCACGGTTTATCCACATGTAATCAGCTATATCAATGACTTTGTTGTTGTCAACACGGTTTTACATCTCTCTGCTGCCGCGGAGTTCGCGTTATCGCCGCACCATTGGATTCATTACAGCGCGTCGTCGTCCGTGCACGCTCGCAATGTTATTATGTTTGTTTGGCTGCTGTAATCATATTATTCGATAGATATACAACCGATCGCCCCTTTGGTGAATACGGATTTATCCGCCGACGCCCACCGGTGGTTATAAGGTTACGTTTCACGAATCACGATACCCGGCGGGTCAATCGTCTATATAGATCGCCGATCGATCACAAACACGGCTATATAATATTTTATCTTATATCAATTAAGGGGTTCAGACATTTTTCTTTCAATACTCAAAGGAGACGAAATTCCACGCCTGATTTATTAAACTATTACGACTTTCTTATTCCGTTTAAAACAACGACACGAAAAATGTAGTTAAAACAAACTTCTAAAAATTAAATTTTCAAAGCTTGTAGTCATAATATCAGCGTTTGAGTTTCAAGAACAACACGACTCAACAATTTCAACTAAATAAACAAACATAAATAAATAAAAATCCACATTTATTAAATGCCCGTTATTGGCCCGTATTGATTGAACGAGGTAGAATTGTTATTTCCGTGAAATCTGTATTGTTTATGCCTTATTTCGTAGAATCGTGTAAAAATAAAAATGTACCTAAATATAATTTATTTTTAGAATTCCCATATCAATCCCTGTATTGAGCCATTCAAAACGTTCACATCGTATCATTCATTTTTTAGAATTTTCCTTGCTATTTGAATAGAGGTTATACAGTCATATTATTATCCTATTTTATTAATACTTATATTATTCGTTTACATAAAATTTTCAGAAAGTACTACTGCTAAATTAATTTTTTAATAAAGTCGACATTTTTTTTAATAAGAAATTAAAATGTATACCTAATTCATTAAGCTTATTTATATTTTAAATTATTTTAAATTTAACATCACCAAGCATAAGTTTAAACGCTATTGACTTTTTTTCAGATGAAAATTATTTATAAAAAATATAGACATCAACTAAAGGCTTAATTAATTAGTCTATCCTAATATTAACTTACAAACCATCAACACTCGAAATCATTCTTCGTAAGCAATGATTAATATCATTGAATTTAAATCTAACATTTACATTATAGTGACTTACTCAATAACGAAGACACGAGTTACACTTAATACGTAATGTTTACAGTATACGGCAGACTGGTTACATATTTTCCCCCTTTTTTTAAAAATTTATCATTTTATATAGAAATTTTATTTTTTGCTTGCACTTTTAAGAAGAACGAAATATGTCAAATTGTTTTGTCTTTTGAGTATGTATGTGTATGTATGTGTGTATAAGACTGAACATTATATTATATTACAATTGCAGTATTAATTTTAATTTCATTGAATTATGTTATTTTTTTATCGTTTATGAAAATTATAACATATAAAAAAATTTTTAAATCCTGATGAATTTTAAAATTATGTAATTTTTTTTTGTGGATGAGTACACGATGTAAATTGTTGAATGCTTTGATTATAAAATATAATAATACATGGATGGTTTTTGATTTAAGAATTGGACCTATGTACTTTAGAGAAGTCAAACTTAAAAATTCCCAGTACTTATTTTTATAATCGGAATAATGAATCATAGCTTTGTTTAACCCATAACATGTCTATGAAACCGTTTTTTTTTAGATGTTGATATATAATAACGTAATTATATTATGTATCGGTTAATTGCTAGGGTTAACCTAGGTATAGTGAAGAAAAATTTATGACGCGAAACCGGTAATGTAGCTAGGAGCAATCTAAGAACTCTAAAGAATAATAGGTCAGAAATAAATGCCCTAAAATATATCTATGACAACATTGTTACATTATTAGAAACATTATTGCAAGTTAAAAATTATTCTGCATTACAAACGTTATTATTGTGAATGACAAATTGACTTCCTAATGATAAGACTACAGATCGATAAACTGAACCGTACAGCTTATAATAAATGTGTTCACATTATTATCTTTAAGCCGGGTCCACACTAAGACGAACATTGTTGTCGAACATGTTTGTTCAAAATGTTTATACGGAGCACATTTGGTTTGTACATATAATAGATAATTGGTTGTAAACTTATAAAATTACAAAATATCTGTTTTTGTTTGCTATTTGTAGTAGGTACCCGACTGTTATCAATGCAGTATACAATTCAATGCAAAAACAAGATTTTCGTGAGACTAAATCCATACATTTATTTGTTTATCTATTAATTATTAGAGTATACAAAGATTATATTATAATATCATGTATTAACTATATTAACTATGGATATTCGATGCCCATTGATAAATTAATATTGCCAGTGTAAGATTCAATGGTCAATGAACATCGTATCATTATTTCAATTAAAAACAAAAGTTTAAACGTTTCAGTAATAATATACATTGTCATATATTGACATTGATTGTTTAAATGTTGGATTATGAGTATGAATTCAATATTATTATGTGCAATCGGATTTATTTTTTGTCTAATATATTCACATAACTTTAAATTATCAGTTACCCCGGCTACATAGACTAATTATATTTCATTCGAATAAAACAATATTACTAAATTAATAATGATATATTTCATCTAATATTAAAAGTTTTAATTTAAATCGCAAAATCAATTACTTAGTATGATCTTTTTTCTAGACAACTGCTTGAAAGCATTGTTAGTAATTCAAAGTAATTTTTCCTTGTTGAAATCTTAAAAGGAATTAATTTTATTTATCATAAGTAAAATAAATGTAAATTTGGTATTAAGATTGTTGAAATATTTTAATAAAGTAATATTTTAAATAAAAATCAATTTATCCATTAATTTTTAAATAAAAATATAATATGATTCATTAATATATTGTAAAACTTTTTTTTTAAATATTTAATATTAGATGTGTAATACTATTGCATAAGGTCAATGAGTACGCCCGTGTTTCAAATTCAGAATGAGAATTCGCCACTGATTAAAACCCACTTTGCTTTAATTTTTCAAGTAATACTTTGTAGTACTATCATTCTTGAAAAATTTATATCGTAAATTCAAAAGTATTCAATGTAATATTCATTAGTCATTACCTATAAAATAACGTTGAGCAAATATTTTACGTGAAAAGTTGTATACATCGATAAAATATTGCAGCAGTATATCGGATTTTATCAGTTCAATTTAAATAAAATATACTATTGCGATTGCTTTTTAATTTTATACTTTATATACTTTGTACCTACGTCCTGTAATTCTTTAGAAACAAATTAACAATCATTATAAAATATTTTTTTTGAAGTAGGTAATTGAATTTTCTATCAGAGACATTGGAAACTATTATTTTAGTTTCTGTTTTTAATTTTTGATAATCTGATAATTGTAAACACACAAACCTCAATAAATAATAATTAGCAGTATAATATAAACAATATTTCTACACTTTTAAGTCTGTTTCAAATCAAAATGCTGTGATTTAAATATACAACGATTATGCAAATTGATATTATAACCTTCTTAATTTAGTAAATGTCATATTTGTACATATTTTGAGTGCAATTGCTTTGACCTCATGGTAATTATAACTAAATATTCATTAAAATATAAAAATTAATTAATTAACTTTAAATTATAAATATTAAAACCACTATATGAGACAAAAAGTAACAAATTATAGGTACCAAAATATGTTCGTCAACACCAATTATTGTGTATATATATTTTCTTAAGTGCCCATGTAATTTAAATGCATAAAAAAAATATTTTTTACCTTCGATATTATTAATACTGAGTAGATACTGTTTTAATTGTATACATATAAAACATAAATATGTAGATTTACCTAATTATACATAAGCTATCTGTATTTTATGAAATAATATAGGTATAAATATATTTAACCATGACTTATACACTATAAATACATTTTACTATTTGATAACCATTTTCAAAAAAATATTTTCTACGAAACTAATAATTACGATTATGAAATACTTAATATTTATATTCTGTGTATATATTATTATACATGTAATTTTTTTTTTCTTGAACTAAATAATATTGAATCAATTTATGTCAAAATGTCCGATATTTATTCATCAACATTTGCTTAATATTATTTAGTACTGTACATAAAAACACATGACTTATACATATTTTAAATTTTAATGGAGTAATAAATTTTGTTTACAAATAAATTCAAAATAACTAATCCTTGAATCTATGGATCCATAATAACATTATTATTTAAATTTAAATTTGTTAAAAATACACATATTATCTAAAATATGATATCAAGGAATAAAATATTCATTATTTAGTTAATCGGTTAATTGGTTAATTAAAAAATATGTAGGTATGTCGATATAATTTTTCCCGTCATTTTTATTAAAATGTAATATTAATTGTAATATAAAAATGTTTATGTTCTGAACACATTATTGTTGTATTTAAGTTTTTTTAATAAAATATATTAGTTAACGAATAATGTTGTGTAACAGGAGTGGCCAACATAATGAATCAATAAGTACAATGATACTAAAAGCCAAAATGTTTATAATTTCATTTTATATAATTTGTTACATTTTTATAAATGTTTAATAAAAAAATTAATATTCATAAAAATAATAAGGAAATTTAATATAAGTGAATTTATTTGAATTTTTTTTATAATCTGATTTTATTAGACTTAATTTCTACTGGTAGAGCTTTTTAAAGTTTTGCGATGCTGATTATACTCAATACTCATACAGCACAACTTACTGTGAGTGCATTTTTTCTTAAATAAAAAATATAAAGCTCGTTTTGCTGTTCTAATTAAAGTATTCCCGAATTTCATTTTATTTCATTTTCACTATGGAATATTTTTTTTAAGTTTGGTGCCACTATAATATCAATACTTTAAAAAATTATAAATTTTTCTCCAGTAAAAGTATGTACACTTCTCTACTCTACACCATTTAGATTTATTCACAGTTTTTTATTTTATACAAATTTGAAAATAACTAGCAAAGATAAAATTATATTTACCGTTCAAAATGATGCTCTTATGTGGAATATTTGTCATATGCATCTAGTATGGTTGCATTACTAACTTTATAACACTCAAATTCTATGTTCCGATGATAAATAAAATATTTAAATATAAAACAACAAACTGCGACAAAAATAATATTTATTGTTTGAATTCTGATACACCGATTGAATTCGATACAATATAATATATATTTTCAGTCAGATTCAATGAACAATACAATTAAATTATAGCGGAAACACAAAGTAATAAGGGCAAATGTTGTCTTCAAGTTTTCTTATATATTTAAACTCAATATTCCTTAAAATATGAAAACCTCGACATCCGCTATTCCCTTAAACACAAAATCGAACGTTATTTTTTTAAAGTGAGCAACCAATTGTCTAACTGTATATGCATACATTTTTTTCATATTTATAATATAAATTGTTAAGATTTTAACTAATACTTAATATTTTAGTCTATAAATGATATGTATAATGTATATATAAAACGATAATAACTGTAATGTTTACTAACTTAGGACGACTTACATACAAATTAATAATTGTTTTTTGTATACCAATTTTAATTGTAGCGGCTCTAAAAACGTTAATATTATCAATAGATATTTTATTTAATTTATAACAGCTATGTACAATTACAAAACATATATTTGATTTTAGCTAATATAAATTGAATAAAATATACATTATATATATAAATATTAATATTATATACATACGGAAAATATATAGAAGTATCTGTATCGAAAGTATGAATTGTATGCAAATACCAAAGTATCGGTTCAATTGTGACAGTGATAGTTCTTTTAAGTAATATTACGATCTAGTATTATTCCTAGTTCTGATTATCGGGATTTGAACATGATTCTTTAATATATTTATCTATATAATTTAGTGAAATCAATTTTGACTTAATTGTTTGTGAAATGAACACAGTTTATGTTCTAGAAATATTAAAAAGTAAAGGACATAATATGACGTTATAATATAAAAGTAAATAAATTGTAAATTTATATATATATATATATACATTATTAATAGTTATTTTTACCTGACAAATTTATTTCGAATAAAATGTTTTGGCCAGACGTTACATGGAGAATTACTTACTCAGAACAAGTTATCGTAATATTACTTATACCTATGTCAAATTTAAATTCAAATATTTGTATACAAATATACAGACCCTAAATACACCAATAAGGTTATTATAAAGTAAGAGCTGAAGACTACGACGTAGTTTAAATTTTGGGAACTTTTAATATTAATTTAATATAATAGTGTATTATTAAACATCATAAAAAGCACTTTGCTATAACGTTCATGTCTAATGAAAATATTCAAAATAATAATCCGTTAACAATAATTACCTAAGAAAAATACATATTATTAATAAAATCTGTATATAATATTTAGCTAGCCAACAAGAAAATCTTAATCATCATTAACCTTGGTCTTATAAAAAAATGTTATAACTACATCAGTTAGTCAGATTAAAGAAATCAAATTTCAATCCTAAATTAAAGAATTATTTCATATAATAACAGGAATCTATAAGTACCTATTTACTAGTTTTGAGACAAATATTTAATCAAAATATTTTTTTTAAAGAAACTACTTGAAAATTAGGCCAGACGCGTTCGTGAAAAACACTATAAAATGAAATTATAATTTATTTCACCTTTTAAATAAATAAAGAACTCTGATAATTTTAGTACGCAGTTTCAGTATATGCATAATTGTATATATATATATATATCTAATACATTTAGTTCACAAGGCACAATTTCTCTTGTACGAAATAGGCAAATACAATTTATATTATCATAGCTATAATAGGTATGTGTATATCGTTACGCACCCACTAATCACTATATATATAAATACATTAAATCGTGTCTATTTATTAATTATTACTAGTTTTTAGCCTATTGAAGGTTTTTACCTTCCATCTATGCTCGGATAATATCATAAAACTCAATGATCTGCCTTAGGGTTAAACGTTTTACAACGCGATAATATTAGTTTGTATTGCTAAAACAAACGTATGATTATTTTAAGCATATAATCAAAACTTAACAGCCACATACAGAATACATTATACCTATGCATATTAAATTATATTGTAAATGAGAAAAATACTCTAAAAATTAGGTCCAGTCATGTTACCTATTAGTGACCGTAACATAGTTCATATAGTATCTTCTATAATACCTGTACCTAATATATTAAATCGTTTTCTAACAGTACACTCAAAACTTTCCGTAAGTCTGAAAAAATATGTACACCTCATTGATTATAGATTATTTATAACCAACAAACAAACTATAATCTTGGACCGAGTTCGATTCAGTGTCCAAGATACATTAAAATAATTATTATTCAAAGTGGAGGAATGGTACACGCACTTAATGCACATTTGTTTGTACATTTTTCATTTCAGCTGCTAGAACAACAATAATATTGTTCAATGTATATGTTTATGTTGTATATGTATAAACATATAGTCATTTTACGTGTTACAATATGTTAATCAAATATAGAAACGGTAATTTTGGATGCATTGAGATAATACCAGAGTGGTTCTCAAGACCTCAACGAATTTAAATATATGTCTGTAATATTTTCCAAACAAAAAAATAAATAGAGGTACTTAAGTAAATATTTAGTTATTTGAATGGTTCTTTCACACGATATACTAAATTACTATTTAACGCAAACATTTCCTTTTATTATATATTGTATTAGATTATTTACTGGTAGGTATACATTTAAGTATAATATTCAATTTTACTTAACTGCGGTAACAGCGTAATTAACGATCGGTAGTTAAATATTAATAAACATTATTCATTGAATACTTCTAATTATCCACTACTATTGTTTGTTGCAATAATATCAAGTATAATCATATATTTATTATTCATAATAATCATTTATATTTAACTTCAAATAACTTAAATAGTGCTTACAGCGTTCCGTTTAAAAATTTTTAATAAATTGCACGTTTTTTTTACGCCTATAAAATTAAGTTATCAATGACTAACTCAATCCTTATTCTTTTCCGGTACTTGATAACTTATCCATATACTTTATTTGCATAGATTATTAGCAAAAAATATAAATATAGATAAATAAATAGCAATTTAGTTTACACTACAGAGTAATTTTAATTTTTTTCCAAGTCAAAATAATTGATTTTTACGTATGGATAATAATGGGTATGTGTATTATTCATAATATCATATTTCTAATTAAATCGAATTTTGAAATTTTACGCGAAAAACATAAACATTGTATGGTAAAATTAGTAAAAGTTAGAAATTTGATATTATTTTTAATACAAACGTCTTTTGGTACTGTAAACTCGTATAACACTAAACTATCGATTTCCATAATATAAATTATGTTTTAGTATATTGAATGTATATTATGCACTAGTTTTTATAAATTATTATTAATTATTACAAAACGTCTACAATTTTGAACGAATACTATAAATAACATCCTGTTTCAAAGTGCATGCGATACAATATTAGTGTATCAATCCAGTTTGGCCCAGTCATTTAATTTTACGACCATGCATGGTACGAGTAACTCGATAATTCAGATAGGTGCAACCTAAGAATTTTTTTTTTAATTCAAATTGTTTTACAGTATATTATATATAGATTATAAAAGATGATTGATTTCAGTTAAATTATTAGCTACAACAATAATATTTTAAAATATTTTGGTCTCAAGTAAAGCCGACATCAATTTTAATAGCATAGAATTATTTTTATTTTTTTTTTTGATTAATATATACAAATATAAATAACGTTTAAAATGTAAGTTTTTAAACTGACATCAACAAATATATCATATATTTGTCTGGAAATAATTTAATATTTTGCTAATAGTTAAAATTTGAAAATTATACCAATAATGATTTGATTGATGAAACAAACACCAGAAAGCCAGATTATTAGACTTGCAAAGTAACATTATCAACTAACTGATTTGTCTCATAGTATTACTAAAAAATTACATAGTAAGTATGTACAAAAAAAATGTTTTGTCATACAATAAATATATTCTAGAAACTTTGCTAATAATTCACAATAGCTGACGTGAAAAATGTAATTTAAAATGTATTTTTATAATATGTACCTACATCTAGGTATGTAATACAGGCAGTACTATAGTAATATTATTACTATTATTACTTTATGTCGAATGGTAAAACTAGACAATACCTGTTGTTTATCGATTTAGATAAGTTTAAAAACAAAATCATGTAAATAATGTTAACATTTTCAACAACCGCATGATCTAAAATGCAAGTATATAATATTTGACAAAATCTAACAACGCGAGTGGGTATGCGAGTAACCCAACGTCAGTGAATCGAATGTGATAGTATTATAATGACCATCAATTACACCCAATGATTTATCATAATTCATAATACTTTGTTTTAATTGACATGATTGCTTTTTTTATTAACAAGTTTTCCATCTTCCTAACAACTATAGTAACTCAATACATAGAATGTTTTTCAAACTCAACTAACATTGTTTCAAACATTTTCAAGTCCCGTTGGACTATACTGCAATACTAGAGTAATGCATATATCATTAATACATCCTCTTTAACCAAACATATAAATAATATGTACCTGATACTTGACTTTTTTGGCCAAAATTAAAGTATTAAACCATAAAATATGTGTTATCATTTTTCGCTATTCAAATATATTATTGTTATTATTATTATTAATCACAAATGTATTTATCCTCAAAAAAATATTATGTTATAAATTATAATTTAAGTTCTTATCTTTAAAGTCACAATGGAAACTTAATATAAAATTTAATTTTAATTTTTAAATGTATTAAAATAATAAATTCGCGTTTTTTATTGAAACCAACGCATCTGCAAGACTAAAAATACGAAATCAAATATATTAAAAACTTATTGTTTGTCAAGATTAAAATTCTATAAGTAAATACTCAAGTATACTTTTATATAAAATAAAATAATTATTACAACAAAATGTAATTCCAAAAGTGTACATAGTCAAATAAATTCAAGTCCTGAAATAAACGGGTACGATACCTTTACTGTAATTTTATTTACGTTATAATTACATTTATTTATTTATTAGCTAATAAACTTATAAATCAAATACTACGCGATTGTCCATATAATTTTGATTGCGCCATAATTTAAGCAACAGTTCCATAAAAAAAAAGTTAGAAAAATGAGTACTCCGTGAAGTGCATTAGTTTCCATTATATTTGTTAGCACAACATCCTGTTTTTTCTCTTTTATTTTTTATTATTTGTCAGATAAACAATTTTTATATTTATTAAAGAATTTATGTGTTGCAGCTTGCAATAACTTATTGTTAAAAACACAATAAAAAAATGAACTTGAGATCATTCCAAGAAAAATACTATTACTATAAAATAGAAGTAAATAGAATACTTACGATTATTTTTAATGAACACTTATTGTCATATGAAAATATTTTGAACAAATACACGAAACAATGTAGGTACAACACACCCTTGTTATAATATTTTATACTTCTTTATTAACACGACCTTATATAACTAAGTATTCTTCTTATTATTATTTTCAAAGGACATATTTTAACTAATCAATGTTGTATTAAATTTAATTCTGCAGTAGTAATAGTTTAACATTTGTTAGGAAATATTTCGATAGTTATTTCTGCTAAATCTAAAAACAAAAGGGCATTAGAAAACCTTGATACGATATTATAATAATTAGTAATTAAATTATTTAAATGAGTTGCGCGATATTCTAAATAACATTTATGTGATATAATATATTTTTAATATAAACAGAATAAATATATATATATATATCATAACCACATATTATATGATAATTTTCAATCTGTAGGTAGTATGAAAATATTACATTTATGTGTTTTAGGTATCATTAAAAATTACGTTTCTAAATAAGAATGTATACATTTTTTACGCAGTTAGTAATATTTATTATTTTAATATAAATGATTAACAAAATGATTTTATACATACCAGATGGAATAATAATACGATAGCATAATTATCAGTTTTGTTGACTTTAATGTCTTTTTGTATACGTTGACATTTTTGTAGAACATAATATAAATAATATTATTATACCAGTATATCAAGCAAAATTATTAATAACCATGAACAGGAGCATGTGTTTTTTTTGTATTTGACGTGTCACCTTTAGGAGCAGTAAATAATCAGCAGTGAGGGTTTTTTCCCTTGAAAATCTAAATTGGATTTAGGTATTTATTATTTCATGTTCAAAAGTAAAAAAAAAGACAACTAAAAATCAAATAATTGTTTAATACAATTTTCGTTTCAAAATTGTTGCCAATGTTTTATTTTTATCAAATATGAAGTTTTGTTCCAGGGTACTTTAATTGTTGATGTTTTGTTCCCTTTGTTTATTATTAGTTTACATGGACATTTAGTAATTTTAATAAATAAATATAAATGTTCATCCAATTAAAAGTTAATAAATACAATATAAAACTTACTTTTCTTTTCGTATATTCGGTAGTCTTACAATATTATGATAACAATTTTGAGAACCACGCCCAATGGGCCGCGTTAAACAGGTTTCGATTGCTTTAGTTTTATATAAGTTCATTGATTTTATCGAATACATTATTTATAGTTCAGCAAAATTATAAAATGATTTAAATTAATATTCCCCACAAACCGGATTAGACCATCATTTGACCAAAAATCGTATTTATATTTAACTATTTTTGTGTATGTACACGTACATATTTCTTAATATCATAATCTGTATTGAAAAAAAATCAGTTTGATACATAAAATAAAATCATGTTATGTGTGCAGTGTTGGCCTGCTGTCTCCAATTAGTCAATTTTATAATACCCGGAGTATTATCTGTTAACTGTCATTTAAACTTTCAGACATATTGTAATTTTACCCATCGCAAAACCTATCCTGTATTGATGTATTATTATTAAATGCAAGTGATCCTGTTATATATGTATACAATTTTAAACTGACAGGTCGCGGTGTATTCCACTATTCCGAACTTATTTAAACGTTTGTGAGCGAAAACAATTCGCTTCTTATTCTATTACATTCACGGTATTGAAATTCATTACATATAGAGAATTGAACACGCATTTGTGAAGATGCATTTCAAAGACAAATTTTTAAATTTAGCATTTTAAAAATGGCTCAAACGGGGATTTTTTGGCCCACTAAAATCGTATATTTTTTGCTTATATAGGGTTTCTATTAGTTACAGAAAATAAAATAATAATTATAATTGAATAGAATGATTTTAGACTTATACTTGTCTTTATATTGTCTCAAACCCGCCCAAATTAATGTGTTAAAAATACGACCTTACATTTAACTGAGTTAAAGAAAGGGTAAATCCACTGGTATTATTTAATTTGTCACGGGTAACGTCGAGCAAGATCAGCAGGCTAGTATATTATAATAATATACCAACGTTATATGTTTATGATTATATATACACACAGGGTGTCCTGTGAGGATTTATCCATTGCGATATCTCCTGAAATAATGGAGATATCATAGTTCTAGTTTTTTAATAACATCCACAGAGTTATAAATTACAAATATTTGATGTTTTAATTTACGTCCATGTTTTGGTAAAAAAGTTAAAAAATATTTTTTTTTATTTAATTATTTAAAAAAAAAAATTGAAGATAGCCATTTCGTAGAGTTCATTTTTCTGAAAATATTCACGTTTCAACATTTTAATTTCATCAATTTCCTGATTTTTAATATTTTTTCTAGTTTCGAGAAGCCTGCCGGTTAGTTCATCGGCCGTACTAGCACGCGGGCTACATGTTGGATACAATAATACCACAATGATATCGTATTAAATAATTCGCAGTTTTTTTTTCAAAACTAGAAAAAATATTAAAAATCAGAAGATTAATTAAATTAAAATGTTGGAACACTTGAAACATCAATATTTTCAGAAAAATAAACACTACGAAATGGCTCTTCAATTTTTTTGAAAATAATTAAATAAAAAAAATATATTTTTTAACTTTTTTACCAAAACATAAACATCAATCAAAACATGAAAAATTTGTATTTCTTGTCTCTGTGAATCTTATTAAAAAACTAGAACTATGATATCTCCATTATTTCAGGAGATATCGCAATTATTGGTAAATCCTCACGGGACCGTATCCCGAGGACACTCTGTATATATAATTCAGTATAATATATATGGAGAAAGGAGGATTTTTGTGCCGAGAGGTAAGATTAAATAATAAATAGACCATAACAAAAATCAGACATCTATCTATTATCGAATATTTGCGTTTGACAATATTATAAATCATCATTGTAAATAGAAAGTTTTGGATTTTTTTTTTCTTTTGTGGGAGGGAATTATATTATGCACTATATATAAACTTAAAGGTATCGTTAAAGTTATAACTACTGAAGACATTCGTTACACACAATACTCGTATGTAATAGTATAGTTCCTTACCTACAAATGCACAAATACAATGGCATTAGGTATGTTTAAAACATATTCCTAACGTTCATGATTTTCGTGTTCAATGAACAAAATAAGAAAAATATTATAAAAGTGAAAAAGTTTTTAATAAGAGCTGTATTATTTCTGTATTGATTTCAAAATTAAATGTTCGTAAATTTTACCTATATATATATATATATATATCACTATAGATTAAACTAAAATTGTATCATTAAAATATTTTATGCCATGTGAAATAAATACATTATATTAAACGCAATAAAAATATATTTAAAACATTTAACGAAAACATGTAGTGACATATCGGTATAATGGTGTTATTATTTTTGAAAGGTTTATATAATCTGTGACAGTAAATGTAAACGGAATTCACTCAGTGGTGACACGTCTTGTTTCTTTATATTTTTATATTATTATTATTTCTTATTAGTTTAACAAGTAACCATTAAATAAATCTTAAAATGCATAAATATATAATTTTATAAAACGTTCAACATAATATATATTAAATTATTTTTTAATAATTTTTAAACATAATATACGTATAACCACACATTATTTATAATATTTTATTATTTTATGAATTTATACTTGTACAATATTTTTAACCACCCTCGATCGTGTATTAAACAAAACTATATTATTGCATTACATCTCTTTCGTGTTTCTGTTTAAAAATCCGCTTTGGATATTTTGAAATTTATGTTATTTATTTCAATAACTATACTTTTATTTTGAAAAAATACGACTAAGTAAAAAGAATTTCACCTAATTCAAACTTTGAAATGGTATATTTTTTATGACCACAGTTGGATTGCATTGGATTGCAGAGATCGTTTAATATTTTTTTTTATCAAATCTCGAAAGGATAAATTATGCGACGGGCGTGCATACTTTTGAACAAAAATAGTGAAATACGCTTAAGGAGAAGACGTTACACGCTCATAAATCTAATATACTCGTAGTTTGAGACTCTAAACCATAGGAGGGCTACAACACTTCGATAGTAAACAATAAGCGTCAAAACTAAATGTTTGAACTAAAAAAGGAAATGAATTGTGTCGTATAAAAGCATCAATATCCCGAGTACCTAGGGGCTGCAGTGAATTTCATGCTAGATATATGACTGTTCAATATATTGTATAAAAATTAAAAATTCTAAACGTGTCATAAAATATATTATCTGATTACGACAGAGTGGTGGGTTTCAAGAATAATTATGACATTGGATGGTCGTTGTTAATATAGCTATATTAATTACGACTAAACGTATTTTACCAGTAGAGTATCTACGATTGATTTTAAGTGAGTTACGTTATACTGTACTGTAGTGAAAGTATCTTAACAAAAACTATATTTTTGAACCAACTTGTATCGTGAATTTGGATCAATAAACAAAAATATAGTTTTTATGCGGAGAATGGCAAACGCTATCATGTTGTTATGTCGTATTTATGTGTACGGAAAACAAAACACAACAATTCTGCTATGATGTATATGAATAATTCATAGGCTTAACAATTTGTTTTTTATGAGAAGCATATTTTACACGTCATTAAGCGACCGTATGGTATCGATATTAGGACATGCCATTAATAAGTTAAAGCTAGTAAATAATCTGTATTTCATCATTCATGCATTTTTTCATTTAAATTAAATTAAAAGTTAAATACTTTAGTCACTTGGATAAAATAATTTTTTCAATAATATCTAAATTAAAATATAATTATTTATTTTATACGGGTGCTTGTTGCTCGCATCATGCAAAATAACTATTCAACCTTTCAACCAAACATCCAAATACAGTTAAACCTCTGATAGGCGGACATTTTTTGTAACCGAAATTTCGTGAGCTATTCAGAAGTTGGTATCCGCTATTCTGAAAGGTACATTTTTAAAATTTATAAGTTTACCTAATGTGTTAATAAAATAATTATTATTATATATTTAAATAAGTATAAAAAAAATTTTTAAAAAGGAGTGCAAATACAATAATTATACATGCATAAATAAAACTAGATTTCGTGTGAATAATCGGTTTTTAAACGACTTTGTCATCGTTGTACACTAGTATAAGCGCTTTATTCTGTCGTTATTTTTAAATTATGATAAGAATAGATATCCGCTAATTGGATAATTTACTATTTAGAGATTTATCCATTGAAAGATAATGAAAATGCCCCCGCTATCAAAAAAAACATCTGTTATTGGGTGGTAACCTTTAAGGGAGGTTTCACTGTATCAATCTATATTATATTATATGGTTGACATTGTTGTTGCTTCCAAAGTTTATTGCCGTGTATTATTTAATTAAAAATAATTGTATACAATAGTCCGTACGTAATAGGTTACACATAATGCACTCGAATCATTATTATTAAACAAAAAAAGTATAGAGTTGACTAGTGACTATAGTGAACTAAGCTGAACTGATATGATGTTTAATCAATTTGGTCGGGACGGTGGTGGTTGGTGAGGTTTGGAATGTGTATGTAACTAACGAAAGTAATTTAAAATAAATGCCAAGCAAAGTTTGCTAGCCTTAAACTTTTATTGTGAAACTTTACTCATATATATATTGTGTTATAGTGATGACGACGATTTTTAAATAATTATCAATTATCATTATTACTGTTACTTTGATCATTATAATATTATTATTATTTATTAGAGCTGACATTTTGATTTAATGTATTACTTTTTCTGACGTTCAGCAGTAGTTGCATAAGTGGAAAATGTTTTTAATGATTTATTTATTTTATAAATGTATGCCTGACGACTTTTTTAAGTTAAATATTACAGTTACATATTAATAATATTATAATAAGATTGAAGAATTTGATAATATAATATACAAGTGATACAGATTAAAAATTAATCTTATAGATTATTGTTAACAATAAATATTATAAATACGAGAGTGATTGAGAATGATCGAGAATGATTAGAAGACATTAATAATATAATAATATGTTAATGCTATTTTTATTTTTTATTTTTATTTATTACAACTTTTTAAGACATTTTCAAGTTTTTTTATAAATTATATATTTTTGTAATGAACGCACATTATAGTAAATGTATTGGTATAACATTATATGTATAATTATTATGTATACATATTTTATGATTTTTTAAGGAAATTCTTTTTTTTTTTTTTGAGCATTAGTACAGTCCTAATAATTATTATTTGCTTCATTACTATTCATAAAGGTATCTATACTGTTAATAGGTGGTACGCTCGCGCGCCGCGCAACCACCACATCGTCATAGACGTCGCATTTAATTGGCAATTCTTTTTTTTCTTCTCCCCGTAGGTTGCGATCCACCGCCGGAGAAGGCCGATTTTTCTTTTTCTGGAATCAGCCGCTCGACAACCGGTTGACAACCCATAACTAACGAGTCGCGATCTCCCGCAATAACGACGAAAAACCGCTCACGATATAAACTCGCTAATAGTCTCCCGGGAATGTGCTCCGAATGTTAAAAAGTTTTTTTTTCCACCCCGCCGTGTTATTATTTATTTATTTACTTTTGTCGTTTTTTTTTCGAATAACCTTTAGGCGCGCGAATGGTTTGGTCCGCCTTTTTTTGCGATGTGGCCGACCGCTAATGAGCCGCTTCGGATAGGATATAGAATTCATAATTAATTTCCGACAATTCGTGACGATCGCCATAATAATACGACCATCATACACGCTGGAACCACTGCTGCAGACCACAACGGCGGAGACGTCCGCGCGCTATCACTAATTGGATAGACATTCGCCTCCGCCGATATTCACGCACACACACACACACACACGCACGCGCGCCACACGGTAATTGGGTGGAAATAATTCAGCTATATGTTATTTATTATATTTTTTTCAAACTTTTTTTCCGCGTACAACCCATCTGAAGTACGCTGTATTGTCGTCGTCGTCGAATGCCGTACACAACCACATATTATGTACGGCTATAGTGTACGGAGACGATGTTCCGCCGAATAACCGCTTAATAACGACCTCTCTATAATATGGATAATATGATGAAGTATGTTTTAGCAATAGTATAGGAGGTGCCCACGTAAGATGTACCTATCTATTAAATATTCGAATTTCTATGCAAATACACCGACGGTAGCTATATATACGTATATTATTATGTTATTACGGTAGTCGATATATTATTATTATCGTGTGTGATATATGCAACAACACGCCGACACCGATTTTTTCGACTGACTAGAACGAATATTATACTGCAGGTGACCCTTTATTATGTCTACATCGCACACTCGTACAACTAACACGGAAAAACGGGAAAGCACGATGGATCGTTCTGTATATTATTATCCTGCCGAAACAGTCATTCAATACTTCACAGCTGTAATAATCGCTCGATATTGCAAGTCTCTTCGGGCTGACTCGGTCCAATGATTTATTATACCTGTGTGTGTACTATTATATAATATAAATCTGCATCCGTGGCACATTGGTGCGCGATGTCTGGCCGAGATGAATGACTGCATTAACGAGGAAATACAAACAATATCTATATATACGATATATTTTAAAACAAGTAAGTTAATGCAGTATATGCGTATTATTCAAATCATCTCGAGGCGTAACTATTCGAGTGATGGCTAAAAAATTAACCTTACCGAATTGGTGGTGAAGCTACGACTTGAAATATATATTATTTAAAACATTTAGATTTTATACATAAATCATAATACGACGAAACAGTTATCTTCAAAACGCTATTCAGTATAGGTTTTTTAAAGGTTAAAAGTCATAAAAAGGAGTAAAATATATTGGCATATTGAAGGTTTTCTAGAAAACAAAGATCATTAAACAACAATCATGTAACAACATGATCTATATGTCATATTTAATTTTACACGAGGTGTTGTATACATTAAGTTATTTTTGTTTTATAGTCTTCCCAAATAATAGGCCTAATATACATAGAGCAGAATGGTTGAACGTGAACTTCTAACCTAACATAATACGTGGAAAACTATCGGCATTTATATCATATTATACATTTTTTATTTATGTTAAGCTTTAATTTAATAGTATATAATTTAGCTGAGCCCAATTCGTCCATTATTCTCTGTACTATAATAATACTATGGTTTAATTCAAGGGTGATCCGATGTGATAGAATCTAAGGTGTTTAACTCAAATACAAAAAATCAATTTAGAAAAAATTAAAATTTAATTTAGATATAAAATACAAAATACACATACTATAGTTTAAACTGAAAATCATTTATAAACACAATTACACGAACATTAATAAATAATAATACGAATAATCTATATGATTTAATTTTAATCATTTCATAATAAAATTGCAAGCAATATATTTTTGAGAAATTTTTAATTTAATAGTTTGTTATCACTTAAAGTAGCTTTATAATACCATGATCATTATAATAGATTTAAATTCAGCCATTTGCATTAGACTATAATATTTTAATGTTGAGTTCTACTACGACTCGGTTCTCGATACTTGCATTCGATGCAATGTGTATTATACTTAACTAATTGAATACGGAATTCGTATACAATATCTAATACAATGATGAATTGATATAATTAAAGTGAACTGGTGGATAGAGAACAATGCACGCACATCCATTGTTTTTTTATCGAATAGCTAAGAAGAAAAATTATTCATGTATGAAAAAAAAATAGTAACTATACTTAATGTAAAAGTTGTTTTTACTTAGTGAACATACGATATTTTTGAGTGGGTACGTCGATATTTGCAGTTATTATGAAAGTATTTTAAAATATTCTTATACCTATGTCCTATAAATATATTTAAAAATAAATGTAAATTTCAAATAAATGAATATAATTCTGTGTGTAGTAATTATCGTTACTTGCATTATATTGTATTATTTATAAGTATACATTTAAATAATGTTTTATTAAACATAAAGTGATCATTTAAAAAAAAAAAGAAAAGTGATTAGGTTTTGTGATTAGAATATTTGCTAATCTATTTGAATTTAACGACATAATTTATACTGCGTTTTACAAAATCGTTTCATTTAGAGTTTAGACTAAATTAGCTATTAATAGTTCCAGTAAAGTGAATCTTTTATTTTAATATACAATACTATTTGATTATACAAAAGTGAATTAGTGTTTATGATTTAATAATAGGCAGGTATAATAAAGAAA
Source organism: Rhopalosiphum padi (assembly GCF_020882245.1). Lineage (NCBI taxonomy): Eukaryota > Metazoa > Arthropoda > Insecta > Hemiptera > Aphididae > Rhopalosiphum > Rhopalosiphum padi. The sequence continues at coordinate 38,346,179 of NC_083598.1, forward strand.
AGCCTTATCATAGTCTAAGGAAAAAATATATATTTTTAATAATTTTACGTATCTTATAATATGAAAAAAAAACAATTACAATGTCACTGAACTCTTAAAGATTGCAAAACTTCTAATATTAAACTTTCTTTTATTAAAAAACGTTCGAATTTTATTTTGAACACGTCTATTAGATTTGATAAATTATAGTAACAGTTCAAACTGCTCCAAACAAAATAATTATACACCAAATGGCCTGATCGAAAATCGATAGATTAATAATATTTAATATGTAATAGGCAATAACGATCGAATCTATAAAGATGATCCGTTGTCCAATGTTCTGCTGTCGACTGGAAATGTATACCTACGTCATATATATATATGTTATTAATCATTAATCGTATGGCACGCAGACGTATATAAATCATATCTATTTCGTCGCGTGTCCATTATTCACGTCCAAAAGGTTTTTATTTAATTTTAATCATTGAATTTATTACGATATATATATATATAAATAATGTACATACATCACCTTGTGTACATATACTGACCAATGTAGGTTGCGATTTTTCACCGATCGTTGTTGTGGTCCCGCCCATACGAACCGGTTGCATCTCCGGGGTGAGAGGGGAGCCTAGTGCACCAGACCTAAGCCCATGTGCAACTTTTCGCATACGCTCAGTACACACGAACCGTGTCCGTTCGCTGTCGATTTACACACATTCGGGTAGATGTGGTCCGATGACGACGACGACAACGACGACGACGAAGAAAACGACAACAAAAACAATAATAAACAATGTCGATGGGGTGCGCGTATAATAAAATTATATCATAGTGTTGTGTGCGATCCGCCCGTGTCCGGTATTAAACTTCGATAATGTTTATTGTACTAAACTTTAATCTATATCGAAACAGCATATAACATTTTTATAGTGTTCTGCAGTTATTGTTCACAGCGCACGTCGACGCCGAGAGCCGTGCGAGGAGGAATTAGTGCGCTTCAAAGGACCTGAGGTGAGTCCGGCGGGCGTTTAAGTCTCTTGAACACGAAAATCATTATTTCATTATTCTATTATATTTTAAACGTATGACTTTACGATGTTACACAGCACCTATTTGAAACGTGCCACGTACGTTTCGTTAACATTCGCGTGTCTCGTCCATAAACCAAAATATCGTTAAATCCCACAATCAGAACAATGGCGACCTCGTTAAACCAAAATATTCCAATAATTTTAATAAACATAAACTCCGTTTTTGAAACGACCATAAAAAAAATACTTTATAAAAACGTATATAATATACATATATATGCGTGTGTATATGTGTGTAGTACTTACTACACATGCGAAATCATTCTCGTTTTAGTTCGCATAGTAATAAAATTGTGGTTATTTAAAGTATACACTCCCTACAACATTAATTGACATCATAATATTAATGGGAGAAATTTTTTTGTTTTAAAACATTGGTATTTTTGTACATTTAATTCCGTATAAAAAAACATTATTTTATTATAACGTATAACCGAGCGCATCGTTTAAGAAAAATCCTTAAATAAATCGTATACTTCACTTATTTTTAGTTCAATCCGACTAATTACAACTATATAGCTCACGCTACATGTTTCAATAACAATAATTATCTAATTATTAGATCATATACGAACTATAATAAATATAGATTCTCTCCGGGATTTTCTAAACCCGACGGCGATTAATGATATTGAACTGACGGGTCACAAGATCATTACACATTCAATTATAATTATTACTACTATTATAATAAGTCCAAAAGTTATATTTTAACAACTACCTTTTTAATCTACTTGTATTTTAATTATATACCATAATTTGATAAATGCTGTCTTAGCGAAGTTCTTAGTTATTATCGTTGAACTATTCTTAAGTGTCTTTAAATAACATTTGTATTTAAAACAAACTTACACATGGTGTGGTTCACGGCGTAGCGTTTAAATCTCCATACAGGTTTTGTTGACCACGATACATTCCAAGTATGCGTATCCTAGCATTTACAAAAACCGTAAATTTGAAATTATGCATAATTTAAAATAAAACTTATGCAGTAAAAAATAAATTATTACCAAATCGTACATTGGGATTAAGTGCATAACTTTTGATTTATATTTTATTTACTCGTGATCGATTTGTTATATGTGTATTTACTGTTCGTTAGTTTTAAATTTCAATGAGATATATTATAGAAGTTTTTAATACATTTTATTAACTTGATAATGTAATTCGAGATGAGCTTTATCCTGGATAAAAAAAAACCTATCACTCATTTAGTAACAAGAATTGTATTCTTTTACAGCTGTTAATATAGCACATACATTAATACATCACACGCGATTTAAAATATATTGCATATCATACAGGATGAAAGGATCAACAAATATTGAATTCTAATAGCTATGCTCTTTCAAACTAGAGAGTCTAAAGAGTGTGCATGTTAATAGTGTGAGTTAAAAATTAAAATAAACTGCGTATAGAAGCCTAAATAATATAAAACCATTTCCATTTAAATTGTAGTTAGTGTAATTTTAAAAGTGTCGAAAAATTAGAAATAATTAATTTATAAATTTGTACAGATACCGACAGGTAATGGATACAAATTTCGATCTTTATAGAAAGTTAATGAGTCAATTTATATCTTGGAGTTGCGTCAATGTTATTAATATTTATCACTAAAATACATAGTTTTACACTAAAATTAATTTCTAATAACGAGATAATAATATTTTAGATGTATATTTTTAAATATACATTTTATCTAGTACGCATCAGCTATTTGTTTCGTTTTTCTCAGTCTTAAATTTCAGCGTGTCATACTTGAACGACACCTTGCAATAATATTATAACTCAAAATAATTACCATTATATTACATAAAACAAAAAAAAAACAAACCTAAGGTGTGGTTAGGGCCGAGATCGTATGCAGTTATAGAGTGTAGACCGTAGGGCACCGATCAATACATATTGTTAACGGTGGACAAGCAAAACGCTTACATAATAAGCAATAATGTACACTGTACAGTGTACACAACTGCAAACCGTTATTGGTATTTATTCGAACGGAATTTCGTTTGACTAACAAACTCATTCAAAACGTTCTTCCTACACGCGAGCATATTATGCACATCGAACTCGATCGTCGTCGTATACAAATTATGGCACACGTCGCGGTGTCTGTATAAATATTATTATCATATTATTATTATACACAGTGGCCCCCGCTTGAATGGAACACAAAACCAGTTTACACGATGACGTTATTTAAAAAAATAAACTACACGTAAAATACGACACAAAATTAAATGTGTATATTATATATTATTATACACATATATTGTATATAGCACACGTCGAGCCTATATAATAGAAAGGCGATTTTATTTTCTTACCAATTTCGTGCTGCATAGTTCACTATTTGGCTGCGATTAAGGCGAATACGGTTAACCGTATGTGTATGTAAATTTTGCCACAACCAGCCGGTCCGTATAGTTTATATATAAAATATGAGTTATAGTAGTTATACACGTATTTATTATACCGGGTGATTTTTTTCTTTATAAGAATTAAATTATTAATTACATAGAGAACCCATTCGAATTGTGTTTATGTTTTTTAAAAACTTCTTACTTTATATTTTACAAATATATATTTTTTGAAACTATTATAATATTTATAGGTATATTGTGAAGAAAATTAATCTTATAACCTGTGTTTTCTAAACTTAAAATAAAATAAAAAAATACTTACTAAGCATTAATTGTACTCTATTAGCTTTAGTAGTCAAATTCAATATACATCATATCAATCAAATGGTATAACCAAATATTTGAATTTTAAATTTTCGAAATAATATATTTTAGTACTTTAAGAAGCTTTCGATGTATTTTCGTCTGTTCCAGACATATATATTGTATTATACCTAGTCAAACAAATAATCGATTAATTGTAATTAATAATAAATCATATATTGAATATTAGCTATACACGAATAGAAAAGGATTAATTACACTTCATTCCATTCCTCTGGCCAAAATTTTAAATAGCTATAAAATGAATAGGTACAGCATTAAATCAGATATCAGATCTACACACACGTTATTGCCACATAATAGCATATAATATTATCAACATTTTATAAAAAATATCTTAATGAATAAATATAAGCAATAAGCATATACCTAAATACTAATTATGGGTTGCTATTAAAAAATCGATAGTTGTTACAGCTCTAATCAGCTAATGAGATGGCGCGGGAGATACGATTTATTGTGAAAAGCAATAATTAAAAGCAAGAAAAAAATGAAGAATAGCGTTATTTCCGTACGTGCATATACTATGACCTGGCCAGGTTTCAAAAGAATCACCCTGTATAATACGATACACGACTGAGGCAAGTCGACATCACGAGTGAAACACCGGCTCTCTGGTGTCGGTGAGCTTGACGGGTGGATCGTGGAGAGGGAGTGGAGGTATCGTCGTGGGAATACGTGACAGGGGAAAGTACACGTGATCTAGTGAAGTTTTTAGATTTTTTTTTATGTTTTTATGCCCATACGAATTCCCACATCTGGGAAGAAGCGAACCAACTATACGCCAGATAGGGGAAAATCCGCATCGGCAACCGGTTCAGACAACACGACGACAACTACGCGAAACGAGTGTCACAACGTTTCCCTCGTTCGGCTCGGCAATGATAATAATAATATAGCCACGATGTCGTATAATATTGAAACGCGAGCGCGCCGTGTAAAATATATTATATTATTATATATATATACTTTAGACGTGAAATCAGCGTCGTGCGACGACCATATATACAACGTAGTCTATACAGCAGGTACCTATCTCGAAAATAAAACGTAGCGTTTATTATTGCGTCAGTAGATGATAAAAATAATATGCCTGGACACGCTTATCCGTTTTGTGATCGCATAGTATGGTGTACATAATAATAATAAAAAAAACAATAACATACAGAGTGAATGATCAAGCATGTTAGCTCTACGTGTTTTCCTTCAATAATACATTTATTCAAATTCTGATTTTTTTTTTTTTTGATTTTTCCAATTTTTGATATGAGCGTATTTTCAATTATTTAGATTTTTATGCCATCAAGGAGTACACTGTGATGGTCATTTTTTTCATATGAGAACCAACTTTCTTTCCAGTAAATTGTTAATCAAATAATTTTGTTTTTTAAATGTTAATCGTATCAAAATCAAAATTCGAACAAATAGTGCCTGATATAATATGATTAATGTTAATTAGGTACTATAATAAGTATAATGCTATTATATAGCCTCAAGATCTTCAACACAAATTACCTATCAAAAAAGTAATTTTATTAACAATATTATCTAAAAAAAAAAATGGTATTTCTCATTTGAAAAAAAAGGTAATATCGCCTCAAGGCAATTCTCAATAGTAAATTAAAATTAAAGTTCTTCACTATACTTGAGTGTTCTAAAAATCAGAAATAGAATATATTCAAAAAGGAAAAACTAGGGGTGAGCGTAATTGACGAATCACCTTGACGTGCACACAACACTGAAGTGACGAAAATCAAAGATTTACCACAAAGTCCATAATATAGATCTGTTATGCGCGTATGAGCTTATAGACAAAATAATACATACCCGAAAGTCGCTGAGATGATTAGAAATATGTCGATTTTAAAAACAAAAAACAAATAAAAAATTTAAAAAATTGCGTATATACAATAATAGTAATAATGTAATAATAATATCATAAGAAAATGTCATTAATAATAAGTATATTAGTTAGCAGATTAAATTTCTGTGGACATATCTAATATAATATTATAGTATCTAAGTACTGCAACTGTTTACAGTGCACGATTGGTTCCAATTTTGGTTTTTTCGGGCATTAAACATAGAAATTTATTTTATTTTATTTTTTTACGTATTTGGCATAGTAGAATCAAGGCTTTTCCATTTCTTTTGAAAATATAGTTATTGATTATTTATTTTTATTTAATTAATTCAGCGTCCGACGGTTGGTTTTAGGAGGCCTTGGATGAAGTGATTCCGTGAGTCTCTGATATGATATGGCAATAATATGAAAATTCTAATCCTAGAAGTTCTCGTGAGTCGTGACACAGGGAAAGCCAAATCCATCAAGAATGCGCTTTCGTAGCATACCAAATCATTATAGATTATGAGCGTATAAGACGACATATTTATAGTGATTAGTGATATAAATTAAAAGTATTTTCCTAATAATATAAGCCTATGAAACAGTCAAACAAATGAGCTGAGACATAAAAAATGTAATGATTGTAAAACACCACAGTCATGACGAAAGGAGGTGAGTCTCTAAAACACTAAGGGTGTGTGTGTGTGAGTGTATGTAGTTTTATTGAATGTAATTATTATTCACGCTAATCGTATTGTTCTAAATTTTGGATTCCCGATATTGTCCTTACATTTGTTAGATTGCGTACAAATTTACAATATAATCTGTAATGGATATTAATAATTAAAGATTCAGATTAAAGAAACCAACAGGTAAAATATACGACGAAGTTCAGCCAAACATATTTTGTGATAGTCTGGCTTACTGTAAACTTCGTTACCAATATCATAGTTTGGCTATTGTAGTCATATTTTCCAAACTGGTTAGCAATCACCAACCATTAATTTCATGGATATTTTTCCGAACTATATATTTTACAAGTGATACGCAAGTGCCATGTACAATATGTACTTTTATAACTTATTTTAGGAAATTTAATGTATTGCAATAAAATGTAAATTCACATTAAGAATAAAATCATTTTTTTTTTGTAATTTTTTTTATATATTTTAATTTTTAAATGTATATTTAATTTACGGGCCATTTTTGTTTGGAATTAATTTATTTTAAATGCATTTTTAGTGTACTTTTAAGATATTTTCATAATAGTTATACAATCAATTTTAATCACTTTTTAATACGATAAAGTTTGAGTCTTAGTAATTACTGTCAAACGATAGTTTATTTCTTAAATTATGAAGTGAATAACATTATTATTAATAGCTATTTTGTACGTGCCTAAGTATATGAGTAATAATTTTAAATCGGTATTAAAATACATCCTCCTAAATTAACCCCCCCACTTATACATAATACGTGTAGCCAAGTAAGTAATACTTGTTTTTCGATTTATTTTAGTGAGTGATAGGTACATACAAACACAAATCCGTCATCTAAAAGTATAATTTATAAATAACGTTACGCAGACTGCTTTAAAGATAAAATTAAACGTTAATTTTTACGTTTTGCATCATATATATGATAGCAGTAAATCTATCTTTTATTTCAGATCGAAAACAACTTGCTAATTTAAACTTTAAAAGGAATTTTCTGACAAATGAGGTTAATTATCTTGCATTGCATTCCCATATTAATTTTATAGTTCCCCATCGCCAAACGAGAGCCAATTTTCTTTTCCATGCTCCCTTTATCTAAACCTACTATTTATTGTACTCTCCCTAAACTCGTCTTACGTGACTTTCAAATGAGAACCCCATTTTTCTTTTCGAGTTTTAAATTCTATTTCAATTTTCAAGTTACATTTTAAGGTATATTATTCACTTCAAAAATTATGTAACATAATATTATTTCATTGGGCGTTGGTCTCTATATTGTTATAAAATAAAAATAAAACAAAAATACGAACAATAATAAAATACCTTATAGAATTTCAATTAAAACAGAATATGAGCCATTTTTCATTAATTAATTTATCCGTCTAGTAAAGTGTTTATGCTTTTCAACTCATATTTATTAAAATTAAACAACTATCGGTAACTTATTAAACTAACTAGATTATAATATAATAACAAATTCTTAAATGTATTCTGTATTACAAATGTGATTTAATATTTAGATCGATTTTTAAATTTGACACGTTCATTTAAGGTACAAACATACGGAATATAATGTATATAATATGTAATATATATATTACATATTTATTTTATTATTTAGCGGTGATTGGTAATAACAATAACTAACACATTACATAAATCCTTGTCTATGCATAATATTACTTATTTGCATTAATGTGGATGAAAAAATCGAAGGCGTATAATATTCCGATTCTGACCCTAAATTTAAATTAAATGTATAAATAAGTTATGTTTATGATTAAAAACTTGCGTGGTTCTGATGATTGCAAAAATTAGATTTAAGGTAAAAGTAAGAAATTAATTCAATTTATTCGATATTTTGAAACAACAAAAGTGTAGGCAAAAAATTACCATAGTAATGTGCATACTTTTTTTATCTATATGAATATTTCATGACGTTAGTAAAAAATTAAACATTATTCTTATCTAAAGACACCTATAGACTTCAACTATAAAGTAATTGTAGATATTTAATTTTTCCATATGAGATATGAATATTTAACATAGTTCGTGTATAATAACCATGATTGATACGTAGGTAAATCATACATCAACTACACTGTAAATATAGACGGATTTTTCGAAAACTGTTATATTAAATATATTTTTATAAATATAAAAATAATTTTAAAAAATAACTTTATTCTTGTTAGTTTATTTTGGTTTCTAATATGCTTAAATATTCTTTTATATAATATAAAACGAAAAAAACTCATCCAATGCCGATTTCGCTTGTTCCAACTCGCGATTGGAGGAAATAACCAATATTGACATAATTCTGAAACTATTTGGATCGTAAACTGTCACGTACTAAAATAATATAAAAGGTAATATCATCTTGTTGCGAGCAGCCGCGAAATATAATTGATCGGAGCGACGACGCAAACATCGCGTGTGGATTTGCATATTAAGTTGTAATTCTCAAGTCGGGCGGCGGATCACAAATACAACGAGATCGATCGACAAACAAAACTGTTGTTATTCACTTCGACTATATTGGTATAATAGTAAATTGCGACGACGAAATCAGTTTTCCGTTTTTTTTTTTACGTAAAAACAAGTCGAAACAAGTCACTCTTCCATAAGTTTAGAAAGTCGACCGGTGTAAAATATGAGGTAAAAATAAACAACTATGATTGAATTTTTTCTTTTCCCGTTTCGCGTGTACACAGAACTTGTGCGTTTGGTGCGGCGTGGTTGTGTGTTAATTGCATTAACGTACAACCGATAATAGCGCTATAGACCGGTTTTTCGAGCAAACGGTTCGCGTGTGTCCCATAACAAGTAATCGTATAACGTAAGATATACACCATTTTTATATTATAACGAACCTATACGCGTAATATAGGTAGAACGTTATATATCCTGACTGTAGTGAGTTAGCACACATAATATTATTATTATTGTTATCTCGTGTTGAAAACTGTCGAGAGACTTGAGAATTCTTTGGGATTTCTTTGTGCGAACGAATGGTGCACTTCACGAACAATTTATTATAATTTTCCGTTCGTGTTTTCGATAAGTACACACGCATATTATCATGTTTTTTGTTAGTTGTACGTTTTCCTATAATATGCATTATTAAATTAATTATAAAATGTAATTACAGAGTTAATTTTATTTCTTACGAGATTTGGTGATTTGCGATTTTAGATTTGAGTAGAATACCCTGCAAAAGCACTTAAATTTAACATACAAACTTTCGGCTATCTACAATACTTTCAAAATATCAAGTATTAAAATATGGATGTACTCATTTTAAATACTTATAAGTCAAAAGGTTGTATTATCTGTAATCGATGACAACACTTAAAAAAGTATCTCAAATCATTAAAATGTATTTAATATATTTTTATTAAAAAAAAAAACTCTTGATTAAGAAAATTATTGATCAGAAAGTATTTAAAAAACTTATGCAGTGTTTTCATTACACATTATAATATATTCCATTTACATTGTGTCCGTTTGTTTATAAGCTATAAAATACACAATGTCAGCATTTAGCCTATAGGCTAATAGGAATTATAATCTGTTTGAATATTTGATTTTAATATTACAAATGTAAAAACAATATAAAGAAAGTAAGTTGTTTTGATAATGTTAGTTCAAACCACCGGCCATATTACATGTGGTTTTTATTATATTAATTATTATTTAATACAAAATTCAATAAATAATAAATAATAATATATTATTATTTATTTAAATCATTTTAAGACTATATTTATACTTAGTTCATACACAATACACTTATTATAGTGTTTAAAATATTTTATTGTACGATGGAAAAAAAATTTACAAGATTGTAAAATTCTTTTTTTTTTTGATACACCGATTAGCCAATTATCACGGGTTTTTTTTATCATTTATAGATTCAATTAGGTAAATCATCAATGAAAAAAATGAAAAAATAACTGAAAATGTGTACCGTATTCCTAATGTTTTTGTTAAAATTTTGTAATTATGTGCAGCATATTAATATTTTCATAATATATAATATTATATAGCATATTAGCTATAGGTATTCTAAGTAAACATTCAAATAACCAGAAGTAATTAGTAAAAGTTTAAAAACTTATAAATCATAGCGTAACAAGTATACCATTAATTTATTATAATGATTTAAAAATAATTTAATACATTTTCCTGGATATTCTATATAAAATTTATAATTTAAAAAATGTATAAATTGATACCTATAAAGTCATTATAATATGAATGCTAAGGTCTTATAAATATTTAAATATTTTAAAAATATATAATTCGTGAAATTTTCAATCATAATCTTAGATATGTTTGAGGTAATTATAAAATTATTATCATACGATAAAAAAATAAGAAAGTTACAATTCTGATGTTTGTATATTTTATTATAATATTTTTCGATATTTTGTCCGAGGAAAATATCATTAATCAATTCATAAATACACATAAAAAAACCTTCAGAAAAACACTCGAAGCAGTCGTAGGAACAAAATAGATACCTATTATAGGAGCGTAATTAAATTACAGTGGAATAGTATCAACAAATTTATGTCGGTATTTATATAAATATAATATATACTCGTACATTAAATATATCGTATAAATAAGAAACAAATTTTAATAAATTATTCTAACACCAATTAAAATCAAACTATGGCATACACCTTGACTTGAGCTTAATTTTATATTACAACTAATTATGTGGTTGTATCAAATTATTTATAATAATAATATTATAATGAAATAAAGTTTACTAATTACGCATATGTATATCTGTTATGTATTTGCTATTTATATGTAATATTAATTGGATGTTACATAGGTACCTAAGTATTGAACTACCAAATGTTTAGTGGTATTAGATGAAAAAAAACGTTGTGTATGTGTATACTACATCGCGTAAAATATTATACATCGACGTTAGCATTTAGCAATAAGCACGTCGCCATTTTACAAGACATAAAAAACAAATTATTTTAACAAATTTTCTCTTACTATATAACCTAAAACTAATATACAACCAATTAAATAATTATCTTTGGTAAATTAACGTGATTTAATAAAAAAATTTGCAATTCCTGATCTGTAAATTTCAAAATTAATAAACACTTAATGTCTTATATAATTAAATAATGTATTTTTCACTGTATCAAAAGAAACTTTAATAAATCTGAATCATTGGTTTTATTTAATGTTTTGACACAATACCTATTATATCTTACCTACTCATAACTTGGAAAATACGCCATGTATGTTTGACATATAAAATCAATTATTTTATATATTTTGTAATATTAGTGAGTTCTGAGTTCTGTTCCCTGCTCGCTTCGACCGCTACTTTCACTGTGAGTTTCGTCCCCTGTAGAATATTGATTTTTTTTCTTGGATATTGCCATCTTTTGATACGACTATTGTAACATATTCATCACCAACTAATTTGTTATAAATTATTGGATAATTAGTACTGCTCATACACATTTATAAAATAAACCTTTATCAAAGTTATCTTTAGGCATGTGTTTTACAAATTCTCAAACAGGACTGCATATAAATTTTGATTCAGTACGTCAATAATGCCAATTTTCAAACTACGAAGCGATGTATAAAAAAAAAGTTGTTTAAGTTTGTAGCTTAAACTAACTAATAGCTTGGCGTATTAAGTCACAACATTTAACTTGTAAAAACGTTATTTGATATAGGCTTTACTTATAGGTGTACTATATATTGTCTCAAATTTAATTCAGTATTTTAGATAATATTTTATTTATTAAAAATAATCTGTTTAATATAATTTTAGATCAACTACCCGATCAATTAAATACATTAAAACGTTTTACATAAATTTATATAAATATACAAAAAATAAACAAAATATATATATTAACTCCTATGAAAAAAATATTATAGTGTAAATATTATTATGATAAAATTATTGCTTTTTTTATTTTTAAGATATTCTTTTTATATAATTATTATCTGTGTATATAAACTATATACATACTATACGGAATACAAATAAAAGAAAATTTTTCAAATACTCGTTTGTTCAAAATCCTAAGACATTCCTATATATTTCAGTTAATGAACTGTGTCTATATTTTAATACATTCGAATGTGATAACATTGTAAAACAAATTTGAACTATAATATTATATGAAATATATATAGTATACCAAAGCTGTTCGGTAGAATAATATTTGATACAGCCTTATTCTTTTTTTTAAATTGTTATGTGATCCAAATTTTAATATATAACTAAAAAAAAATAATCAACCACATGATTTATTCCAATTTCTCAATATTTAAATTTTAGTTTATATTATAACAATGTGCTATTTGAGTAAATATAAAAGGTATATAAGGTACTTATAAAATAATTAATAAAAGTGTATTAAAATTTATATTTTTAATAATAAACGTTTATATCAAACTTTTGGTTTTCCATTGTTACATTTCAAAGCTTATTGTGGATTATACCTAATAAAAACAAATGTCTCAGCAATAACAGTAATAATACAACATTGATTGCAAAACGTCTAATGGCTTTTTTCACGAAATGGCAACAAATTATTTACAATCTTCGGGTTTCGCGTCTATCATTTATCGGTTGTATAGGTACCTACGAATTCAACATTTAGTTACAGGTATTAATTAGATATTTTTTTTCAAGCTCCCTTAGGGTTGGCTTCTCTCAAGTACGTCCGCCTGTTTCCAAAATATAACAATAGAAAAATATTGTAATTGCCTATCATCGATTTTCACGGTACACAGAAATGCATACTCCGTCAATCTATACCACTTTTAGTACTCCCGAAGCTTTTGAATGCTTACAATATTTTTCTGAATATAATTTCAAAATAAGCATAGCAATTTACAACACGAAGTAGTTATTACATAATTAAACGATTTGTTAAAATTCAATAGAACCGTTATTTTATTTTACTTTTATTTTTTTTTGGTTCATTATAACAACTAGGCTACAAGGCCCATTATTGGCCATTAGTTATAATTACTAAATACTTAGATAAGAAATCACGATTATTTACAGTACCTATTACATTAGATACATTTTATTTTATTAATTATGTTGTAAGTTATAAAAAATTAAGAGTTAAGAATTTTCTTGTTTTTCATGGTTTTGAGTTTTGACCGAGTGTATTATTATTAAGAGTTTCGGTTATACCGTGGTTTATTCGATCAAATCCGTCGTGTTCATATCTTTGGCAATTCGTTAGTTAATGTTTTATCGTGAATATATTACCACATGCTTCTCATCAAGGTTGTTCTTCTTTGGCCATGAAAAATCCACGAGTTAGTCTGGTGTGTCCAATTTTTAATGGATTTAAAATAATTTCTTCGTTACTTTAAAAATAAGGGTTTTCCCATCTAAATGATGGCTTCTTAATTTGATTCAGTTCTGTGTTTTGATTATCCCAGAAAAATTATTTAATTCAAATGTAATGCTATATTTATTCATTTCTCTAAAAACACGTAATAGCATTTCTTTTCTTTTTTTGTAGCTTAAACCCATTCGACAGAGCACGAATAACGTCGGTGTTTAAATAACTCGTCTCTAATTAAGATGATTCCTATGAGATTATACCTTTTGTTTTGGTTAATACTTAAATTATTCAACATGCAAATTTTCTAATACTGTTCAACTATAAACTTAAATTAAATTTTCTGTCGTATTATTGTTAAAGCGCAGACATAATATGTTTATTACTTATATGCTAAATTCATAACATACAATAATATTCGTATATATACCTCTAGCCATGTTATCGATAATTAAAGAGACAAATACAGGTACAATATTATATATTCGTGCCCTATAATATTTGTTCTTACCATGAATAGTCATCGTTTAATACGCTCGTACACTTACTATAGTAACTCATATTATACTGACTCATGATTATATTTAAGTGTATAGTATATAATTTAACCGTGATTACATGGTAATTTATTTTCATTCTTAGCGATGTCGACTAAGAGGCTACGTACTTACAAATTATGTAGGTATTCCAAATTTGAACACAATTCGTATTATTTTCTTAAAATATAAATATTTTTATTGTAAATTCGCTTAATGCATCCATATTATTTTTTCAAAAACATCATTCAGAAACTTAACTATTTCGTCTGTTTTACATTTAGCGTCAAATTAAAAAACATACCAATAAAATTATGTTAATAAACATGAAACTCAATTATCTTATTAAACCAACCAATTATAATAAAAATCGTAATTTCGGACATTCATTGACTCATGGCTAATTAATTTATCACTAATTAAATTTGATAATATATTTAATTAGTTTGTAAACACACATATACCATTTTTTTTTTACGGTTAATTAGAGCAAATAAAAAATATCTTAGTTAAAAACGACAAGATCGTTTATTATCCTTACACAAATTTCAGGCGATTAGTTGTATCAAGTTTTATATTCTTATCTTGTTACGATTTAGATTTAGTAGTTTAGTACACTATTATATACATTTGAATGTACCAATACATTTAATTTTTTATATTAAGTTCTAATCCTTATTGCCGCACTTAATGTCTTCATTCGATACATAATGGTAAATAATATAATATTACAATTTAAAATAAACTTTTCTATATCTGTAAAAATAATAATTTATGACCAATTAATTTTAATGACAATTATTTGTTTTAATTATAATTATTATTATCTGTATTATTTTTATAATATACTACTGTGTAATTTAATTTTTCCAGATGGGAGACGCCAAGTACGATAATCACGAAAACAGACTGATGTTCAGTTTACAGCAAATGATGAATTCTGAACATTTCGCAGACGTCGTTATATGCTGCGCCGACGGATACAAATTAAGAGCCCACAAAGTCGTACTAGCGTACTGCAGTTCGTATTTGCAAGTAAGTTAAAAAAAATACTTAGTTTTTTAATTAAATATTTAATATAAATATATAATCATTAGTGTATTTAACACCGACCTTTGTGGTTCCATTATTATGGTGTATAAATGACACTATGTATATACCTACCTATCCGTACAGCCATACCCACCCATTTTTATCGTTGAGGTCAGATACACATATACTTACTATAGTGTAAAGTCGACTATTTTTTAGTCGGCAATGTTTTTGATTTTCACTAGAGTAAACTGGTACAAGTTCACAGGGAACAGCTAACTGATCGCATACATAGAAATTAAACTATTATAAGGTTATCGCTTTAACGAATAACGACTATGTACACGTGTGTACAAATTGATACGATATTACAATATATTATTATTTAATAACAGCACACCTAGAGATAAAATCATTTCCCGACGTATGTATGCCATTATTATTATAACAGCTACAATTACCTAAGAAATTTAATTAACCATAAAATATAATATTCACAATGTACTATGTAGTAACATTTCGTAAGACATTGAATCTAATCAATGTAGATATTATTCTATATGAAGTCCACGAACTTAAAGCTGTTACCACACAGAATAACTACTGATACTGCCAATACTGATAATCTTATTGCACGTGGCGTTCGTATATTTAATCAGAGCTCCGTGAAGTATTTTTTTCGTTTTTTGTTATGGTGTAAAACGAACAGCGGACACGTGGAAATATAATAAAACACTAATTAAATTATAATAATATACGACATAATATTATTATTGTACCACTCGTTTATGTTTGCTTAAATACCTACGTAAATACCCACCGTAATCGTAAAACATTATTCGGCGCGTAGTGCGTTCGGTTACCGATGTTTCGTCCGATTGTCAGTCACCGACTGGTCGAAAACCGCTAGTGAATAAATTAACCCTCGTGGTGACGTACCGTTCGAGATTCGCTGCCTTAAAACAGCTGATATACGTCATGAACTCAGAACGCATCATATACATGTGTCTGTGCCGTGCCTGTCGGATTAATTGCTACCATAGCGCGTGTATCGCGAGTTTATAGGTCATTTTCCGATTCGACGGTGGACTTAGATTTATATACTGAACCCATAACACTGTACGCGTAATCGACACCATTGAAAGGCGCTGCAGCCGAGAAATATAAATGAGCGAAAACGAATTTGGGGGAGGGAGGAGAACGGATTTCACCACACGGAGTGTATTATTATCTATCGGCAATCGCGCACGCGTATCATCCCACTCCTCTGACACCCCGCCCCACTAACCCATTCCTTTTTAAAGCACCGGAGACGAATCTGATGTCAATACATACGGACGCGATAAATAAAACTGAAAAATAACCATATAGACCGTGGGACATAACCCGCGTAAGCCCGTACTATACTATACATGACGTGTATTAAAATACCTACAAAATAATATTAATAATATTATATTATTGATTGATGTAGGTACGTACCCGCAGTCATAATATTAAATAAATCGCTACGAATGGCTTATTCGCAGGCTCTCGGTTGGCGCTCGTGACCCGATATCATTTAACGCTAATATTATCATGTTTTGTTAATATATTATAATATAGGTGTTATATCATATTATCATTTAAGTAATCGTTGTCATGTGCCTCCGTTGCAGACACTGTTCCTCAGCCATCCTGGACCGGACGACAGCGTTACGATCATCCTACAGGACGTTGGGCACGAGGACGTGGGCCGCGTCCTGGAGTTCGTATACACGGGTGCGGCCGTCGTCCCGGGACACAGGATGGACGGTTTCGTTACGGCCGCTGGAGCCCTGGGAATCGGGCCGCTCTTGGATCCGCGACGGCATTTGGAAATGTCCTCGGTCCAACCACCGGCTTCCCATTGCCACCCGTGTTCTCCAGCTACAGTTGTGAACGGTCCTACGCCGCTGACGACGACGCCGCCGCAGCAACAGCATCCTTATTGCAGGGTCCGTCAGCCACCCAGGACCACGGGCATTCTGACGCCGTCGCCATGGATTCAGAATTCCCGTCCACCGTGCGCCACTCCCAGATACTCGGCTCCAAAGACCGTGCAATCTGACTCCCTAGTGATTCCGGTGCACCCTCCGACAGCAAACCCGATTCAGGTAAGTTGTAATATTACATGCTATCATTTTCGGGCATTTCTTAATACCACTGCTTTAAAATACTATAACAGTTATTGCAGATTTTGAAATTTCACTTATGTCAGTAATATGCTATTTATTTTTCATTATGAAATTTTCATGGATCCCCGATTAAAAAAATTTAAACAAAAAACACCCAGATATTATAAATATTTGTGAAGTCTGTATGTCATACATATTAATGTTGAATTATTCTTAAATCAAAACTTAGTTTAGAAGGGAGAAAACCCCTTATCTGTTCGGTGTACACAAAATATTTAATTTCAGCATAAAGAGAGAAATTGAATAACTAGATAATAATCTGTATAATGTGTAAGTGTGTGTGTGTGTGTGTGTGTGTGTGTGTGTGTGTGTGTGTGTGTGTATGTATGTTAAGGAATAAAAAAAACTATAAATAAAAAAAAACACTTTTTAAAATTTACGAATTCGTTTAGCGGAGTATCTAAATACGAAAGTACAGTATAGTGCAAAAACATTTTATTTGATATCATTAATCAAATGTAAAAGTTAAAGTAACAAAAAATGTATACAGGATATATTTTCCATATTTATCACAGAGTCAAACTTTATCTACTCAATACTTACAGTTTTTAAGCTGGAACTTTTTTTAATTTAGTATGTGGTTTCATAGTTGTAAACGAAATGATAAAAACATCGTTTCTCTCTTTTTCTGACTTGTATAATTCTATAAATATCTAAAACTAAAATGTGTACCAAAACTATGATCTTTCTTATTGTAAATGTGTAAAGATATACAAAATATAATATAGTTATAATAATTATTATAGAATTAAATTGTTCTGATTATAGTTATTAATTTATTATGAAAATAAAATTAAATTAAAATTTATCGATTTATGGTGTATCGTGTATACATAGGTACAATTGTTTCCTTGTAATCGCATTTTAGTATCAAAACTCGTTTAAGCATCAACAGTAATTAGTAATTTCAATTTGAATAGTTTATAACGTAAAATGTTACACGTGAATTTTTTTAAATTAATTCACTAAATATAATATATATAATTTAACCACTCAAAATAATCACCCGATGACACGAGACGTTGTCAGCGCAATTTTTGTTTAGTATTAGTTATTACAGATTTCGTTTGAATCTCTATAATTTATAGTCTCTCAAACACAGCGATTATTACTTACGACCGGTCGTTTAGGTCGTTATATACAGAATACAGATAGATACGCGTCTGCGGTCGATAATACTTGATTTCTATACTGTCCGACGTATATGCAATAATATAATTTAGAAAACTCGCATTTACATTGATGAGTATACGTTTTTACTTATGTCGTGTACCAAAATATCACGGGTTTGAACGTATATTTTATAATTGTTTTGAAAAGTTTAAATTATGAAACATACGAAATAAACATGAGTGATGGTAAAAACAAAAAATTACATCGACCCATTTCATCGAACCCGTATCTAAATAAATTGTTGTGTAAATTGGACGGCCAATGTGGACAGGCAGACGGCTAATTATATAAAACATATTATCTGAATTTTTTCCGTTATTAAAACAAGTACAACAACCGATGAATTTAAATCAAAAAACTGAACTAAATACGGCCATGTTTATTATATTTTAATACTTGGTTCAGAAAAATATTTACATATTTATGACCCGAATATAAATTTAGGGCCTCAAGTGATTTAAATGTAAACGTATTCAAAATTCTTAAAACAACATGTCTACAAGACAAAAATGTTAACTAAAAGAGGCATATATATGATGTGCTACATGAAGCTGTATAACACATCCTGCAGTATTCATGCAATATGTGGTTCACTAGTATACCTACTACATTGTATTATTATTTGGACGACGACCGATTTTGTGAAAATATGTATGGCCTGCTATAAATTCAAGTCCCGGAAAAGTAATCATTTTTTCATATGATAAATCGACGAACGCAAAATGTGTTAGGAAAATGGTCTTGAAATATACGTAGCAAGAAAAATGACTGTAGTTGGAATCCACAGCTATGAAATATTTTGTGGTTGCTATTTTACTATATACTTTTCTACTACTTATATTTCAGTGTGATACCAGACGTTCGTATAATATCAGCGACTGTATTGTACAAGTGTTTATTATATAGGTACACGCACGCGCAGCGGCAGCGATGACAACATGACGGTTAATGTTTTGAAAGACGTAATTGTAGAAAGCTCGGTAAACTAATAAATTAAATATAATAATGTGTACTACACTTTCAAAAACAACAAGCCCGTTGAGAGATTCCAGATTCTACTTCTTAACGTAATTACTGCACAGTAATAACAGTTTAGAGGTATATTCCAATTAAAAATTCACAATAATATAACATAATAGGTAATACCAAATAATATTACAATAAGCAAATAACGCTTAGTATTTTTTTTTTTTTTACTTACTAAAGATGTTTGATTAATATGAGACTACTCGACTATGCATGATTTGGCAACGTTGATGCAAAATTTACAGTTTAAGATTTCGATCATCAAATAAATATCAGATTTAATTAAATTGTAAAGGTCAATGGTTAATAAATATAAATAATTTTAGTCTTATATTTTAAAGTGATAACTAAAGTATATAATATTTTTACATATTGTTATTGGTTGGAAAAAATATAATTAGTTTAAACTGAAAACATTGTTTAACAAAGTAATACCTAATTTAAAAATAAACATTGTCACAAATAATTTGTCAGTATATTATATTTATGTTCTGGTGCCAATTTTCCAAAATTTCCACAATTCTGTAAAATTTGAAAATTATATTATATATTTTAGTTGCCGTTTTGATTATAATACTTTTCACTAATCTACATGCCTGATATCTATTTTGGGTTTGTTTATTATATTAAAAAATGTATATCACAGGAAAAACACTTAGAGCTCATAGGATTACCGTATTTTTATAACTGTTCTATAAAAAAAAATTTTCTGAATAAAAAAAGCTTTCTACAGTACACATTGAACTCCGATTTTTTTTAATTTGTAAAAAAAAGCTGAAAAAAATGTCTTTTTTAAGACTTATTATAATGAATTATAATAAAATATTGAAAAGTGAAGTTCAATGTGAGTTTTATAATATTCTAATCTATTAATTAAATAAAATAATTAAATTTAGTTGATTTTATAGGACTTGGTCGTTATAATTCCCGTAATATATTTTTAAAGACAAAATAACATTAGCATCGGGCACCAAGTCGACGTAATATGCATAATTATTTGTATTTTAGTTATTTAATTATTTGTCAAACCGATGAAAACTACTGGCATGTAACGACATGTAAATTTTCTGATAAATTAATTGATTTAATGAATTTTAATTTTTGTTAAACAAAAAAAAAAAATAGGAAAACCGGAAAAACCTGAAAATTTTACTCAAATTTATAGCAGCTACACTCTTCAACAAAATTGCTTTACTTATTTTGCTGTAATACAAAAACAAATAACCAGATATTTTTAATTTTTAACATATGTTTAGATTATAATTTTCTATACAGGTATAATAGTATAATTTCAAACTATTTAAATTTTTTTATGCTATTTATAGACATGTTTTTATAGTTTATATTCAATAATATCGAAAATAATTTCTTACTAGGTCAATAAACTTGAAAATTTAGTACGAGGTTTTTCATAAGTTGTTCTATAGCTATTTAAAAATATCAAAGATAAATATACATTATTTTTTATATATATATATATATTATGAGCGTTTGAAGTTCACATTTGAACAAAATTAGATATTAAAACGAAGAATAAAAATTTCAATTATTTTTATGCGATATTATTCGTGGAAACTTGAAACTCTTGCATACATATATTTTTTTATTTTATATACATAATTATATACATTTTCAAAACATTTAGATTAATTAATAATTATAATATGCCTATTCATACGTACCATGAACCTATTCGCACCGTACTGCTAAATACTGTATTAACCAAAAAGCTTATATCAATAATAATAATTTTATAAATGCAATGTTTTCGAAATTTAAAAATTAAATTAAATTATATCAACCTACCATATTACTAATTGTAAAATAAATGTCTTCAATTGCAATATCAAAAAAAACAATAAAATATAGGTATACAGTTGTAGTCTGACAGATCGCCTTCGCTCATAATCGTTTTTCGTATGCAATGATTTATCATTGAATTCAAATTTGACACATAGGTACATTACAATCGTTTATTCAATGACGACTGACGAGGTGCACTTGACACCTACTGTGTAACAGAGTGGTTACCTACCTACTTTTCACCTTTTTAATTTTTCTTTATTGATTGGTAGCTGTCGATATTGTTATTATTTATTATTTAATATTTAATAATTAATTATCGATTCAAAATTACAAATCATATTAGTACGTCTGCAATAAGCCAATAAATAACCGTAAATAACCGTAGATAAGTGACAACGATGGTACGGTTTGAAATGTGTGATGTCGCAGAGAAACGGGCACAACCGTCAACGGATACCGAATATGGCAACGTCGCTTTAAATACATTACGCTCAATGGTATAACAAAAAAAGTATATTGTCAATCGTACCCATATCAAGCTTAACTTGCAATATAGTAATATTATACAATTTTAATTTAGTATTATTTATTTTTAATTGCAGTAGAATTAAAACAATATATCGATTTTGTTTACTGGTGTCTGGCATATATAATTTATTTTTCCTTATGCTTAAAAAACTTTTGAGAAATAAATAAAATATTTTCTTACAGGTAATACGATAATTCATATTTATACATACTCATATTAGTCATATTATATTCTTATGAATTAAATATATGTTGAAAATTATACGTATACCTACAATACCTACCTAATACATATAACTATTCAAATTATTTTAGACTACCAATGTATGTAATTAAATATCTCTTTTCGTTGATAATAATAATAATTATTATTATTATTTTAATATTTTATAATTACTAAATAGACCAATCTTTTCAATACCTAATCTAGACTGAGTCTCTAACGTCTAAACATTTATGTTGTATGAAGTAATTACTACTATTAATTTATCTGATCTTTAATATTATGCACACTACACAAATGTATCATGATTGCCATATACGTAGATTTATAAATATGCTAAAGTATGCATTAACTAGATAATATTTAGTAACAAAATGTAAAACATACTCTTTACTAAATTTAAACTAGTTGATATACAATTTTAAAATCAACAACATCAAATTATTATTATTTTTAAATTATTAGGTATATAAATAGGCACTGAAGTATAAATTAATGCACATATAAATATAAAACACAATCGCATTTCGAAAATTTTATAATACTAACCTCTCCTTTTTTTTCTTAACGTTAACGTAATTATTTTAAACATAAAATCATTCAGTAAATGTTTTTATTTTACGTCCAAGAACCGAGTGAAATTGAATTTAATTTACATCTACATTCTATAAACGCACAATTTAAATATATGTAAATATAATATGGCACAAGCGTGCAATTAACATTTGATAATCGACGTTTGTCCTGTGTAATAATAAGTGATGTAAAATGCAAATCAATGAGTAGAGGCATCTAACATATTTTGTACGTGTGTTCATGATGATTTATTGTTTTGTGGTTATCAAACCATAAACATTAAACACACACACGCATAACACGGGTGATTTTGCGTAATGCCACCGTCGCGCCGTGTCGAGTTAAATCGAGAGTTGTCTTTAGAAATTTTAACTCATTCTGTAATGAAAATAATTATTATCGAATTACCCGATTAACAACATAAGTGTACATAATTATATACTATACACGCATCACAGCGTCAATGTGCAAATGGCATAATATTATATCCTAATGCAGCGTTTTGCGAATCAATAATAAATATATAGATATATTTATGTGTGTACGAGATTGGACTTAAGATAGTACATTAGGAAATAAAAAATTCAAAACTGGCCTTTCTCTCTGCATACTTATCTTCCGACTCCGGTACCATCGTCGTAGGTATATAAATTACAAATGTATGATTTCGTTTAAGATATTTGGATAGACTCCGATCGTGACTGGTCTCCGACGTCCGTGGGCGATATTCCATATCTACGACTTAAACAAAAGCGCGTTGATACTTTCACAGTGTTTGTATTTTATTTTCATAATTGTTATTTTTATTTTTTTTTAATACATTAAATTAAATAAAACGTGGCTAGAAGAGAGTAAAAACTATCAGCGTAGCGGATTGTATAGTATATAGTGGATAAACACAAATCGTATTGATACATCTGTACTAGTATAATATATTTTGTGATACTTTTTTTTTACGAATTTCGGATAATACAATTATGGGTGTAACGTTAAAGCACTTAAAATGGCTTCGATGTTACAACTACTTTACGTATACTTATCACATAAAAACCTGAATGACTTATGTATATAATATAATGATGGTGTTCGCCATTGTACGTAATTTCTATAACCCATGAATCATTTCACCCAATTCATACACATAATTGATACGTTACCGCCTCTGCTATTAATCTTGTCAATCTTATATAAACTCCAAAAATTAGTTTTAATGATATGTACAGTGTTCTATTGCTTTCTATGTGTTAATTTTAAATAATTCTAAAACCCGTTTTCTTTTTAGGTTACGGAAATCCAAAGAGGACCGCTTCCTATTCCGCTGCCACTGACGCCACCGGAAGAGCCTACGATTGTTTCGATACCACCGTCACCGTCAACCGACAGTGACAGAGACACGAACCAAAAACTTAAAGTTACCAGTGATGCTAACAATAATGGAATCCCGGAAAAAGACCGAAATGCGAATCAAACAAAAAGTCATGTTTGTGAGGAATGTGGAAAAACTTTCGTAACCAAAGCATCTCTTAAGGTATAATTTACCACACTCAACTTATCCAACTATGTGTGGAATTACACACTAAGATTTAAATATAAAAACATTAAAACTTTCAAATGACTAATACGCCCGTATTCTTTCTAAAAGTTATATAATTAAACATCTAAAAAGTGCGAGTCAGTAACCGTCAAACCATTTATTGGCCAATTTACGAGGTAATCGGGTAATCTATTATTATCTATTGCCAAACACTTTGAATTAATAATTAGATATAATTTTAAAAATATTCGAACATTTCTATATTGTTTACGATTATATACATATCCCATAGACCAGTGGTTCCCAATTGGTGGTCCGTGTTGATGTTAGGGGGTCCTTGGTTATTTAGTACTAAAGTGATATTTTTATTTTACTTTAGTGGAATTATTAAACACGTATAGTAGTCATAGTATTTATAATATTTATATTATTACAAAGAGGGGTACTTATGTAAAATTAAAATAAATCTTATAATTTTTTTGTCATTTTTATAATTAAACAAAATCGAAAAGTAATTAATCACAAATAAGGGGTCCCCCTTCCCATTTTAGTTTTAGCTAGGGGTCCGTGGCTCAATGCTAATTGGGAACCACTGCCATAGAGTATCGTCATGTGATGTTGGCCAAGTATAATTTGTTTCTTCCAAATCACTATTATGATGCTTAAAAAATAATTAATATGTAATTTATACGGAAGTGAAACCAGAGACTGTCATGGTTAAAAATCAAAATATTCACTGGGGATAGAAATACTACCAAAATATTTCGTGATACAATTTTCTAAAATTCTACAGTTGGCGTGTTAATAAAAATATAAAATGTTATAGGCAGTGAAAATTATTTAACTAATTTTTTTTTTTTAAACAAACCCAGTTAACTGAAAATTATAGAACGTCTATTATAAACTTCTGTTTCAAATCGTAATAATAACGCGTAAACACAGTCATTATAGTAAGAACACACGATTAGTCATAAATGTTATAAATATAATAGTACAAAACGTATGATTATAATGACTGTGCGAAATGCACAAAGCTTACTCCTTTTCGTCGACCGTATACAAAAAACAATTACCTACGTGTCTTATAAGGTGTCTTTTCTGCCGGTACAGATCCACCAGAGGACCCACACGGGCGAAAAACCGTTTGTGTGCGAGTCGTGCGGCAAGCAGTTCAGCCAACTGCGCAACTACAAGTATCACAGGTCCGTACACGAGGGCACCAGAGAGTTCTCTGGCAGTTGCCCGGAGTGCGGTAAGTTATTCAACGACCGCGGTTACCTGAGCTCGCACATGAAGATCCACCGGAACCGAAAGGAATACGAGTGCGAGTACTGCACGAAGAGCTTTAACCAGCGGGTGGCGTACAACATGCACGTGCGCATACACACGGGCGAGAAGCCGCACAGTTGCCACCACTGCGGCAAGTCGTTCACCAGGAAAATGTTGCTCAAACAGCACCTGCGCATACACACCGGCGAGAAGCCGTTCTCGTGCGCCGTTTGTCACAAGCCGTTCGCCGACCGGTCCAACATGACGCTGCACATGCGCCTGCACTCGGGCGTCAAGCCGTACGCGTGCGCTGTGTGCGCCAAGTCGTTCACAAAAAAGCACCACTTGAAGACGCACATGAACTACCACACGGGCGTCAAGCCGTACTCGTGCGACAAGTGCGGGCTGAGCTTCAGCCAGAGCAGCAACATGAGGACACACTTGAAAAAGTGCAATGCCGTAGCGACACCACAGCCGACGCCACCACCACCTCTGCAAGCCGCCGTCGCAATGGTATCGTCGGCCGCGCAACCTGTCTGAACGAGTACGGCCACTGCTGCGTCTCGTCCGGAACGCGTGACCGAAAGACAACGTCGCCACTCGCGTTTTTCAAACAAATCGAAACGGTTTTCATCGCACACTTTCCGATTTCGGCCTTCTTCCTCTTACTACGCTCGCGACGGATTTTCGACCACAAACTCCGTCGCTCTGTAGCTATTATAAACGTTATTATAATTTATGATTTTGTGTAATATATTATGTGTATAAATTTTATATTTTGTTCTATCGGATCGATATTCAGAAACGGTCAAAATCGATTTAAGTTTTAGTCATATCGTTTATCGAAACATGTCATCACTATCGTACACACCGCAGGCCGATCCTGTCGAAAAATTAAAAACGCGTAATCCACAGTTTCGTACAGCGGCGTTGATAATGCACAGCTGCAATGTTATGAAATGAAATATTATTATAGCAATTACAGTGAATTACTCACGTATGATTACGACCAGGTACCTACCTATAATTGTACGATAATTATTGTTAATTCGCACCTCGCGATTTCCACGAGTTAGGTATACTCAGCCCATAAACTTTCTACGAAGACGAACGATCGATGACCGGTTGACACGGTCGCGTGAAATATCATTATAAGTGTAATGCGATAATAGTAACGGTCAGTCTCGAATGATCCGAAATGAAGAAGTGCCCAGAATCATCAACGAAGGGGGGAGGGGGGTGGTTTAAAATATTATAACTGTATATGAATAATAATTATTAATTTAACCAATTAGGTCGTATATATATACAATATACTGTATTAAGGCTAAAACATGCGTAATATAAATAATTATCAATACTATAATTACAAATTATGTGCATTTGAACAACTCTATACAATGAATGCGTAATTACATATTATTTTAATATCTATCAAGATTAATAAAATACTAAAACCGTTTAGTGCAATCGATGACTTGCAAAATCTGCCGGCGTATCGACTTCACGGGCGAGATTTATTTCTTGATATGCGACATGATGACGTTTTCTAATCACTTAAGCAATTTGACCGGATACGTTTTGCTTGGCGAACGACCAGTGCGTATCCGTTCGCTCTCAGTACCAGTGCCAAGTTGGTGATTAATCGTCACGCACGAGTTATACCTAGTAATCAATAATAGTATCTAGCTGGACAATTATTATTTGTCGACCGGGTCTAGGCAGGTATTATTAACTCAATCCGAGGACCACGAGATTCCTGTGAAATACGTTGTTTAGCCTCGCGTATCGAAATTAAATTATTTTATTTTATACATACTATGGTACGAATGTATGATAATAATAATATTCTAAAATGTATACAATAGTATTTGTTATCAAAACGTACAACATTTAAATCGGACCATATGGTTTATGCCAGATCAGAACTGGTTCATAAATACCCCCAATGTTATTATCCTGTATTGGTATGTTATGTACAAACAGTAAAAATCTGTATTATATTTTTAGTAAGTATAATATAATAATATATAATAGTAAAGTATGATTATTGATTAGTATGAAGACTCGATCTAGGTTTGCTTAAATTGAGTTACTAATGTATTTTAGGCTCGAATATTTATGGTATTATAATAATTATTATTATGTGAACGTTTTTTATGTAAGTATGATCGTATGATTTAAATAAATAAAATAGTTTATTAAATTTGATACGATTCTTTTAATTTGATCTATCGCATTAAATTCTTTTATAATTAGTATCCAGACTTTTATGTTAAAAAAATTAAAATACAATGCACTATGCAACATTTTTAAATATTAAACTTAAGAGGACGTTATACCCGCGTGTTAATTTTTAAGCGAATTACGAGCATTTTAAAGTTTTAATATTTTACATAACTATAACTCACTTAAAAATTAAGATATCAATAAAAACCTTATAAGATGTCCTAGATAATATTATTACCTTTAAGTTTGATAATAGGTAAATTTATTCTAATATCAAAGCTAACATCACAAGGTTCTGCTGAACGCAAATTTACTATGATCTACATTACTAAGACAGAGACAACACATGCGGGTATAACATCCTCTTAATATAGTGAATTCT
Organism: Rhopalosiphum padi; assembly: GCF_020882245.1. Taxonomy (NCBI): domain Eukaryota; kingdom Metazoa; phylum Arthropoda; class Insecta; order Hemiptera; family Aphididae; genus Rhopalosiphum; species Rhopalosiphum padi. The sequence goes on from NC_083598.1 coordinate 38,374,470, forward strand.
TAAAATAGGAAAAATAATATCAATGGTAAGTATTTTTTGACTTTTTCAATTAAATACTATACATTTAACATTTTTATTCTAAACTAATTATAATCAATATTATGAACTATCTACGTTTCTCCGCTGCAATTATTTTCATATCATGGGTTACAAAAAAAGTTATTTTTTAAATTATCTTCTTAAATCATGATTTTTATTATTTCATTATTTATAATTTTAATTTTTCTATTAAATTATTTTATTTTACCAATAGTGATAGAGTAAATTTAATTGTTTTTTACCGAAAACAAAGCGTATTTTGGATACTAAAACAAAAATAAATGAAAGGAAAATCTGGTTTTTCCAATCACATTTTTTCAAATATGACTAATATTGTAATAGAACAATATATAATGTAAAAATAATAATGGCTACCTGACTTTTAACTATGTATATAATATGTCTAGTGAATAAAAAATATAATTGCAAAGCACACTCCGCCAAGGAGGAAGACAGAGTGCCATTTCGGCAAAACCGATTCTAAACGAAATCGAAAGCGACTAATGACTATGGTGTTTATTATAATTTAATACTATATGTAAAGTGTAACATTTTACAAGTGCATATAACATATATTTCTTTAGTATGTTGTTTCAATCGTACGCCGATCGTGATACAATTATAATCAAGATAGTCTTACACTCTTACGAATGTTGTGTCGCCGGAGTCGGCGGTCGTCTGAAAAGCTGTACGCGCACCGGACTGTCAATTCTTTTTTTAACCGATTTTCGATTCCACGGCGGCGGCATCCCAATAAATCATTAACGCGGTGGTTTGTCAAACGCGATTTCGGCGGCCCCGTTCCTCGTGCCCGAGGTCGTAAATACGTCACCGTTTTAGTACGTCTCTATTTACAAATCAGCGGCCCGCAACAACCGGGGTACACAGGTCGTATCTCGTATCAGGGAACGAGGTATTACCATAACGCAAATTCAATAACCCGTAATTATTATTTTGAGCTGGAAACCGCTCGCTGGTACAAGCCATTACGCGGACGTGACGCGATCGTAAATCTATATACGGCACGTATGCATACAGGCGCGTATATACATTACACATATCATACGTATGCTACAGGTACGACGACGAGCCTCGGGAAACTGCGTAGGATTTACGAGCTGCGTGAGTGCCGCCGGAACGAGATTTTTTTGTTGTTTATTACCGTCGACAATTATTATTATTATTAAATGGGCGCGTAACTATAGGTATACACAGCAGAGATCGGACCGTGTATTATACCGACCGGTTTTCGCGCGAATAGCACAGTGAACTATATAATATTATAATACACGTCGAGTTTGTATAATCTATACGCGCTTAATATGAGGAGCTGTAGGTATGTGAAACAGTAATTTGTCGGTGTTTCGGCTGCGGCGACTGCGGTTACTGAAAGTCCTCCGAATGACCGAATCGTTCACGAACTGATCGAACGGAACGTTATATTATTATTATACTATTCCCTGAACTCTCGGGTCCATTTTAATCGTGAACGGCCACAGACACTATCGCCATGATATCACTATAATATAACATAATTAATCACGTTCAAACTGAATTTTAACTTAAATCAAAATAAACGATTGGCTAAACGAAAATACGTAACACTAGTATTGCTCTCTGAATCTTTTGAATATTTTAATAAATATTACTTCTACTTCAACGACTCCGAGCAATTACGTTCGGCTTGAAGCTATCGAGTCTCGATTCGGTTATCTCAGCGGATTCTTAAATCCAAACACGCCCTTTGTCAACTATAGAATCCCTGAGCAAAAACCATTTTTTCTGTTTAGAAGTAATTTACAAATGTCGAGATAAAACAACTCTATAATCGAATTCAGGCGTCTAACATCTCTATCGACTTGGGAATTAAAGCTATTCAGCTTGTTAGGTTAGGTTTAGAGTCAGTGAGAGACGATAGGTTATAAGAGAAGCGGAAATCGATTAGCGTTAGTCTCGAACTAATATACAAATAAGTACATCAAGATCATTAACACTAAAAATATAAAGTGGAAAGGTACATAACATTATGCACATTTTTTAAATCTATATACATTTTAACATTTTTTTTAGGATTTAGGCGTATTTTAAAACTAAATAACTAATTATACATTGTCTAATTTCTCTATTAGTAAAACATGTTCCACCGACTTCTCTTGTATAATTAGCATATTAATTAAAGTACTCATATGCAAATATAGTAGAAACTTAAAACTTACAACAGATAGTATGTACCTACTGTATAACAAATTAAATAAACAACAACTTTTTTATCAACAAAATAAGTATTTGAAATAATTTTTTATTCAAAAGTGTTTAAAAAATATTTTTTTTTGCAGAAATTTAAATGTTTAAATTTATATTACCAGGTCTTATCTAAACATTGATTGAGAGGGAAAATAATTTTAACATATAAAAATGTGTCCACGTCATAGGCGTGTCTATGACCTGCAAAATTTAAAACACTAAATACAATTTCATAATATATTAAAGTTATTTATTTATCTAAAATTAATTTAATTATTATTAGATGATAAAGCTTATTTCGAAATTTGAGAGTCATATTCCCGAACCCTAACCTAGTTGTTTTTTTTCTTTTAGTGGGGGGGGTCTGTAACCTCTTCAGTCACTTCTCAGGATAGGCACTGTTATACATGACCTGGTAATGAGATCTAGACATGTCTATGGTCCATTTTATGATAATATATATTACGATAAAAAATTGTGTTTCATAAAATTGAATTTTCAAATGTAAGTTAATATTCCAATATAAAATACTATTTAAAATATTATTATTAATCTTAAAAAAATGAAAAATAAAAACATAAAATAATAATTTATCTTAAACAAAGTTCCAATTAATGGATTGAGAAAGGCTGATCAATCTTACACTATAAAAAAAAACTTAAGCTACCTATATAAATATTTTATGGTAATTAAAAATTATTGAAAACGTATAACTATTACTACTATTTTAGGATGTTATATTTAGTTGAATACATAGTAGAACTGATTTAAATTCAATTCATGCCTATTATGTCAGTACAACCATTTCATCATCAACTGATTCGTTACAACAAATATTAGTGTAATTTATCAATTTAAGAAAATAAATATAAAATAATTGCAATTATACGATCGTTCCTCAATTCATATATTATCTATATAAAATGTATACTAAATTGTAGTTTATATGTTTTATAACAGACGTAAAATTAGTAAATACTAATACTTAATTTAAATTACTAAGTTTTAATTTGTTAACATTTACTTATAAGAATTTAGTATATAAAAATGTCCTTAATTCTAATAAAATGTATAACAGCCATACAATACAATAATTCTATTGTTTAAAATATTTTACAGGAGATTTTATTTTTCAAAGGAAAGTAATACTTACTAAGAACAATTTTTTATTATAGCTGAACATTATAATACCATTCAAATTTAGAACAAAACAAAGAATCAATGGCTTTACAATGAATTATTTTTTTCGTCCTATACACTGCATTTTTATTGGTAAAAGTGTCATTCTAAAATGTGTGTTGAAAAACATCTGGTATGTGAGCATCAACATTCAATACACAGTTTATTACATTTTTCAAATATAACGTTTTTTATATTTTCTGCACCCTTTTTAGTTTTTAAGGAATGTGTGAAACAATGCTGATAAAACAGCTATATAATAATAATCAAAATACCATAAGTTTTAATAGAACATTTTTGCTACTAATTTTGTTTAAAAACATTTAAGTAAGCTCAAATTATTAAAAATATAAATGTACACACGTTATATTCATATTTATAAACGTTTTTAAGTATATTGCAGTAAACGTGTATAATACGTTTTATATGAATCATTTAACATGATTTTTAATAAAATATAAATTAATATTATTATGGGTAATACATACCGATTACGATTTGTCCAGGATCCATATTTAAATTTCTACTGAACAATTTAATCTTCAATTTGAAGCTTTTTTATTTAAAACCTATAATTATTAATATTTTTTAAATGCATAGCACTATAGTTATTTTATCCACGAGCCGCCACTTACATATTACCGCTTAAACCATAGCCAACGTATGATTATAACGTAATATAAAAGCTGTTATTATTTCACAAATTCACCATTATAAACCAAACCTTATGATTAGAGTTATGATAGTAATAATTTGTTTTTTTTTTTTTTGATTTCTAAGATACACTTCCGAACTATGTTATATAGTATCATATTATACAATGATAATTCCAGTATTTATTGCATACAAATGCAATTGATAATTTAACATAATAATAGTAAATCCGTCACAATATTATATTATTATAAATTATAATAATTAAATCAAAATAAAGGATATAATTATTAAACCACATTATACATGAAATTTATAGAACTACCTCGATTTTAGCAATACTTAAATAAAACATTAAAAATTTGATAAGGTAAAATTGTTGAAATTTTTAATATGCACCAGTAACTAGTGTAGTAGAAGTAGAACGTATTATTTCTTTGTACAAATATATTTTAAGTAATAAAAGATTTAATTTTAATGAATATAATTTGGAAATATATTTAATTATTAATTTTAATTCAAAAAAGTAATACATTCATCTTTTATTTTTAATTAATTTAATTATAGTTAAGAATTTAAAGTCTTTTTATATGACTTTTGTATTTTTATAGTGCAATTTATTATGTATTTTTTGTTATAATTATACTATTTTTGTATATTTTTATAAAATATATCCCCCCAATCGAAAATTCTTGGGGACGCCACTGTATAAAACTATCAAATAAATTTATTTTACAAAAATGGTTAATCGCATAAATTTAATATCCAGTTGCTTTCACTATACATGTGTGAAAGTATCATTCCACAACTACTCTGGGACAGATTTTACGAAAATAATAAAAACCGTTAAATGATATTTTATATGATTAAGTAGTACTATGATTAGTCGTATTATCTCGTCATGTTGTCATTAAATAAAATTTATAGCATATTTAATTTAGTCAATTTTTGATGTTCTCTAGTCTATGACTGACAAATCCGTGGCACGCAAAAAATAAAGATATTAAATTTTATTTTATAATTTCATATTTTATTTTTAACATAATAATAATACTACAATATAAATACTTTTTTTTTATCGTTTACATCTTATAAAAAATTAAATTGAAGGTTTTTTCTTCAACTTATTCATGCGAATAAATCTTTTGGGAAATAAATTTCATCAAATCTGATCTAATAAACCGACTAACTGATGAAAAGTTACGAATTATAAACCAAATATAAAATAACTAGTCATCAAGTGTACAAAAAAAATCACATCTAACAAATTAATAAATACTTAAGTATACTATAGGGTATGTAGGGCACATCATATAGGTGATTTATCGATATAATATTTTTTTCAGTCTTACCTCCTAAATTAGTTCCAATATATGTACAAATTAAGTATACAAAATTTCAAGTCGATCGGTGATGATTAACCCGTGTCCCCCAACCCCTAAAGTTCAAAAACATGTTTTTGTTCAAATAACCACGGTTTTTAAAATCTTTCATTAATTTCTTGTTGTAATTGTTTTTTATAAAAATACAAGTAAGATATTATCTATAGTAAATAAAATTTTCTATAACTTTTATTCTATACAGTTTTTTGATTAACGTAATATACTATACTACTATAGTATATAATGTTAAACACTAGTATTACTTATAAGTTATAAGTTTATAACCTATATTTATTATTTATTAACAAAAAAAAAAAATGAGAATTTATTACAATTTATATACAATTTATATACAATTAAATACAATAAGTAATAAGTATAAAAGGTTATATAATTTTACGAATCGAATAAAGGGGGTCCAGTGATACTACTTCAACTTGAATGGTTTTTTATTAGTACATTTTTTTTAGTTATTTGTTTAAATCACTAATGATAACTAATTATAGTTTAAGTGGCGAAGAATAATTATTTGGCAGAGTAATAGAATTTTCTATATAGGCAAAGCTGTACTGTACTTTTGGGATTACTTTTTTTCGGAGACTCTGTGTAGCTAAGACTATGAATATAATGGGAAAGTTGAATCAAAAGTATTATAACTCAAATAAGATTATAATAACATCTTATTTTAATATAATAGGTATATTATAAGGTACATCATACAATTTTCAGTTCAATATATTTTATATTCGTATATTATTATGTGGCATATAGATGAAAAGTTGTGTAATGCCCAGATTGTTGGAGTAAAATTATTGCAAATACACTTCAATGTCATAGCTGGTAATTTTATGGAAAAAGTTCAAAATAATGAAAAAGGAAAATGTATTACTTGATAAAAATATCTAATAAATTATTTGAAATTATTCGTCAGTAGAAGGTGATTTTATTGGAACTTAATAACATTATATTTATGTATCATTTTAATTATGTTTATTAATAAATAAAAATTGAAATTATCAGACGGGTAGAAGATAATCAAAATCAATAAAATATCCAGTAATTTGCTATTGTGTTGTGTATTATGTATTAAACAAGAAACTTAAACATATCAAAATGGAAAATATAAGAGAACTAATAAATATTTTGTTCTTATTTTCAGTTGCACCACTATAATATGAATATCACATAACAAGTTTGATACAATCATTTACTATTTAGTGACCTGGGTACTCAAGCACTGATACTAGAGAAAACCCTGAAACTTTAAGATAAAGTGAAAAGTTGTCTACTGATGAAATGGTCGAAGTAAATAAAAATTGGAGTGGTGTATTACAAAATCATCTAAATCAAATATGAAAACAATTAAAACCTACTACACACTTTTTATAAACATATATTTACGTACAATAATCGTATGAATATCTGTAAAAACTATAATAAGTATGGCGAACCTGTCACACGTGTATTCTCTTTTAGTCACATGCGTAACTATAAAAAAAAAGATTTTATGTACTTTGTAGGAATTTTTTAGATTTTAACAAAAAAAAAAGGTCATCAAATTTGAAATTAGTCGACACGCAGGTGAAATAAAATTCAACTAAAAAATTTTATTTGACACATGGGTACAAAAAAGGTACACCATTTGCACTTTAGCTACATAATAGGTGATCCAGGTACTCACTACTATTACTTATTCATTTATTTTACTGATGGAGTTACTAAACAGAGCACGAAAAAGGTATCTAGTTTTCACAAAGAACTTGAGAACGGTTTTAACAATTTCAAAAAAAATACTAGCTATGAAATCGTATATCTTTAGTATTTTTGTTATTTCATTTTTAGAGTTATAGAGAGTTTTGTTCACATAAACCAATTTTGCTTTACATTCCGTACATTATGTAAAAACTAATATTCAAGGTAAAAATGTTTGTTATTGAATAAAATATACCTATTAAAGAAATAATTGAACTATATATTTTGTTTGTATAAATATTAAAAAAAACAATCGACATCTTTAGTGCCGTAACAAAAATATGTAGAAATCATTGAATTTAGTCGATCAGAATCAATCTTCAAATATACCTGTATGGACAACTGTAGTTTTGTTTTTATTATGTTTATTATGTACATTAACAATGAGTTTTAATCATTTTTTTTTCAAATTTTAGATTACATTATTATTATTTTAAGATAACTGTGTGCTGAAAAGATGTGTCTCACTGGTTCGCAAAATCGAATTCAAACGATACACTTTGCCGTTACTTGATGAATTCAAACTAAATTAAATAATAATATATTAGATCATTCAACACCAAACACGAAAACTGGTACCACGAACGTATGCAAACAAGCTTATTGGCGAAGGTGCAAAACCGTTTGAAATCAATTATCAACGCAGAAACACATATATTGTACGCTGTTTCGCATTTATATTGTACTATCTCTAAATCCTGTACAGTATACGAAGTTTCACGCGTGAAAAATTAAATAATGTCACTTAAATGTAATCTACACATATTTTTAACACTTTCATTTGCTTGGTTTTGACCAAATATAAAATACAGGTTTAAAATTATATACAATTATAAGAAATATTTTATTTTATTGAACCAATGGCATTATGGCAACTCTATACAAACCAAAAAAATATTTGTTTTTCTGTTTTTCGTAAACCAACAAATCCCCTATGCAAGCCCCTCTTTAAAATTCAAAATTTAAAAATTGTGTTCGATGTACCAACACAATATACACATCCTTAGGTATGCTGGTGTACGATTTTTAAGAGCCATGAATATTATAGGCTTCACCGAAAATTCTGGTAGTAGCAATCATATTCTGGTAATCATTATAAATTGTTTTTTTAAGTGTGGTGGCTTTGGGTCGCTCTCTCACACACACACACGTATGTGCATATACACGTTGCCTCTTATTAATATAAATATTAGGTACCTTAACCGACGCTAACAGACTCATCGACGCGTCGTTTGAAACCGTCGATACTTTATGGACATTGCTGTAATTACATTGCATCATTGATATAGCACTGAAATTCTTATATTTTGTATAATATGATATGTAGATAGAAACATTAGAAACTTCTTTGGCGGAACTTCGTCAGCCGTAGGTATGTGCACGATAGACGCATCAGACACCACTGTTACACGCACTCGTGGAGGACGATAGTACAATTATTATTACGGAACGGGACGACGTGACACACGCGGATAGAAACGACGTAGATGACCGCGTTTTCCTTATTTTGACAGACCGACCAACGGAAATCATCGTGGTTACTCGCTCACGAGTATTATATACCATGTTCATACGACGTTTAGGTACCGTGGTCACCGAAAATAATTTATAAGCTCACTGACCATATTGTATGGTTTAAGTCATTCGCCGTCGTCGGTTGGAAAAGGGTACTACAGGTAACCGCCGACCGTTTTTCCACGTCCGACGCGTCGCACTAATGACTGTGGGCCAGTTGAAAATATTAAATTTCATACGGTTTACGTTTGATTGCAAGCGGGTAACCGAGATAATTTCCGCGTAGTCGATCCGAGTAAAAAGCGATCACCGCAGTTATTTTTTTCGCGTATACACAAACGCAATCACTGTAGTTTAAGCATTTAAGTGGCATGCAAGTAATAAAGTTTTCACGCCACTTATCAATCAATATTAGACTTCTCTAGTAAGAAACCATTAAGATTTTCTATATTTAAGTAAGTAACTAAAAAAATAATTTTAATAATCCTTAAATACTGTTAACAAAATATAATTCGAATTTTTGTATTTGCGAGAAAGTATTAAAATATAAGTAGATACAGAGTATATTAAGACTATTATTATGTTTTCTCCGACTATGGGTGCACAAATCTTGTTTTATTCGTATTTCTATTAAAAAGTAAAGCCTGTTGCACCAAGCTACGACTGTACCTTCATTTAAACTACCTTCCTCTACCAGCAATAAACATTTGTTTTATACGTCGTAACTCGTTTCGCGTTTGAAAACCTTTTTGGGGTTAAATGATATTATGCCAGTTCTCGATAGTAAATAGCACAACTCTCTTCTGTAACTGTCATATTAATAATTATGAGATTTCGATTTTTCTCTTTACGCTGAAATACTATAACATGGGTACAAAAATGCATTAATAAACCTATTCAATTAAAAACTCATAACATTCATAAATGTTTTAATTACACTTATAAAAAATATTTAATACTCAATTAAAATCGATTTGTTAACTTCATAATTTATTCATCCAATATTCAATGTAATTTAGCATATTTTACTATTATTTTAAATTTTTAAAACTATAAAAATTCTATTACTCAGTAATAAGTTATAGACATGGAGTTAATCGAAAATAATATCATAATCTTTAAACTATTTATAAAGCATCGTATACCTCCAATTACGCAAGTACCACTTACATTTTATATAAACTTTAAATTTATTTGTAAGTAATACAATTATTGAACATAATTAATTTTTCTAAATTGTGCTAAAATCAATCTCATTTATGATTATTTTATAAACTCTAATTACATCATGAATTTAAATAATCTTATTTATTCTTTTCAAGCCGCTTACATATTTCAATTATGTATTTAAATACTATCTAGTTGAACTCTGGAACTCAAAAATATATTATATTATACATGTTTAATTAAAATTTCAAATATGTATTGTTTAATATTACAGTAAGAACTATAAATTGAAAAATACTAAGTAATAGTATAAGCTCCTCGTAAAATCTTTATATAGTGTCTTGCGCTTATACGTGTATCAATATTTTCAATATCTACGGTCTTATGTTACACTCTTAACTTATAAATTAAACAGTTCTATTGTATAATAAAATTAAATTATCGTTGATATACCATAAAAATAAAATTTATTAGACAATCGATGCTTTAATAAATTAATCTAATTCTCATTTAGACCACCATTTCAGTATAAGTATTTAGTAATAAAGTAAATAAATACGATCATAATGTGTATTGTGTATAGCTGAGCGTTTCGACGAACTAATCTAACAATAAAACATATTTTGTTTCTTACCCACATATTCGAATACTGTTGGACCAATTTTATCCAAAGACAAAAAAATAACATTTATCATTTATTACATTATTATACTCGTATAATACTTTCAACTGGCCAAATTGTTTTTTTTTTTAAACTTATTACACACATAATGTTCGGTCGGTTGCAACTTTGCAAGGTATATCTTATTGATATAATATTATTATTATATCTAAGGCTGTTGCCCACAAACGCGAAATATGACCTAAATGCGACCCAAAAGCGCATAAAAAAATATCCCATAAACGCAAAAAATTACCTTTTTCAACAACTCATAAGCGCAAATAAATTTTACAAAACTAAAATGTATTTTATTAAAATAATAGTCATTATTAATTTTGAATAAATGAATTAATTAAATAAGATATAGTATTTAATGAAATATAATAATAATTTTCAAGAATACAAATAAACAATACTATAATACAGTATAGTAATTATAAATCCCGAGAATATTTGCAGAACCATTGCTGCAGATTAAATAAATCATTCGTTACGTCGCGGAATGCACGATAGTACTCATCGTGGCGGGTAGGCACATAGTATCGCTGACATGTTAACATAATATGTGACTTTCAAGGGGTGTGGAGAGCCACATGGATAAGCGAAGAATCGCATACAGTATAATGAATAATGATAATTTACTTCGCGCACACTCGCACGACAACACGTACGCGCGTTTAATATTATCTGGTGTCTGTATTGAAGTCCTTAAAAACGGTCCGTTGGCAATCCCCTTAACTTTGAGTTACGCGTATACATAAATCATAAATGAACATATGGGAGTATATTATAAGGTACCTTACTTCGCGGTGATTAATAGTTCCGTTTAGTATGATGTTTTGACATTCGGTAAATATTTTTGATCTTCAAGTTGAAAGAATATTATTTTATGAGTTACGACAAGCATATTATAACTCGTTATTGTCGTGATAACACGCCAGTGCGTCTTTCTGTTGTTGGAAAACTTTATTCCGAGCAGGTATCATAACCATATCATAAATTACATTTATTTCGGAAAGGTGCTTCTGCTACATGCCGTCTCTATTGCATTTTGTAGTAAATATTAAGAACGTCCGCACGTAGGTATAACAAAAACTTTGTAGATGTGTTTCAAAGTTACAATACCTACTAACGACTAACGAGTGATAATAATTTTCTTACGCACTAGTTCTCTTTAAGTGGCAATTGGTGTCTATGTAATGTCGAAGCTGCAATAATCTATACTGTAAACTCGTGTACTAAACTTCCAAGTTACTTACTTTTACAAACACAAATTCAATGGAATCGAAATTGATTTTTTTAAATTCTACATTAATAGTTCTGATATCGACATGAAGATGTCGACTAATGAAAGTTAGCAAGTGTTTACAATTAATCGATATGACGATAGCAATTTAGTAGATAAAATAATGTCGGCCTCTAGGTAGAAGACTTGCGGGAGTTAAGCTCTCCTTTAGTAATAATTTTAGTCCGAGAAGTGTGTTCCATCTACATTTATAATTTATAAAAACTGTGAAACCCTCCAAAACAACATATTAAAAATATATGGCGACATTTATACTGCAATTATTAAAATTTATAACGACTGCGGAGGTAACTGCTAATAGAATCCAATGAGCTATTTAATATACCAGTACAAAAAACTATATACCTTGACTAGAAAATTTAAATTGATAAAAAAAAAATAATAAACAGTGAAAGAAAATCAACCGTAACATGTTATTGCGCTTGTGGCTACTTAGAAACCAATAGTAACGCAAAAACGAGGTGTGTGGCACACGCATAAGATCGATTCAATGCGTATTCTGTCGCTCGGGGAGTCGTCTCTGGAGAAATATGGTATGTGTTTTATTTCTAAACCATTACGATAAAGGAACCTGTAATAACACGATTAATAAAATTAAAAAAATAATAATAATAAAAACGATAAATATTAACAACCAATTAACAGTGTCAGTGTAAAATATGTTTATTTCGGCGGATACTAAATTATATGGATGCCTACGTTGCTCACTAGACTAGTGGTCATCATTCAGTTTTTTTTTATTTTTTTTTTTTTTTTTACCAATCTAACAACCTATTTACTACAACTATACACTCCAATGTGGGAATCAAACACGTTAATAGTGAATACTTTATATCACTTTTACACAAATCTATTTTACTTTTACTGTAATATTTGCAATACTAAATTAATTAATTATCTACAGAAACACAAAAACGCCAAACAAATCGACCAAAACCACTGTGAGAGTTATTGTTGTAAACAAGTTTTTTTAAATGTACAATAAACTAAATGCACGCATGCTAGTAACCGTGTTTTTATTTTCTCTTTTTGTATAGACGTATGGTATTAAAATTCAAAAACAAATTCAATGAATTTACTACACTAGTAGTGAACTCGAATAAAGACTATTTGTCATTATAATGCTAGCCTAGAATCATCAATTTTTTCTAAATTTTCTAATAACTAAATAATAATATTTTATTATAATATTTTTTTTTTGAGGCCAAAGGCAGTAAAATCTAAAATCTTGTTATAACCATTTCTCGCCGCACTAAACACTATATTTGATGCATGCTTTATAATATTATTTTATAATTATATATACCTATTACCTAGTTATAACATATTGATTGCAGGTGTTTTCAACATAAAAAAAAAATAGATCTGAAGCCACAGCAAATCATTAACTATGCATATTACATATTAAGATTTAAATTTGAAATATTAGATTATATTTTTAAACGAATAACCTGTATTTTTTATAATAAAGAAAATATATTTATTGAAACTATTTCGAACAATCTTAATTACTAAATATTTATATGGAGCTATCAAAAATAAATGTTCAAAAAATACATGAAATGTTATAAGATTCATACAAGAACAAGACCATAAAGATTCTACCATTTATTTTAATACGAATTTCTGAGCATCACATATATTTTGTAAGTGCCAATAACTAATAAGTATAAATTTTATGTTTGATTAACGATGTGAATTATATTCAAATAATTATATTTAAATCTGAACAACTAAAACGTAAAATTCCAATGTCAATTCGTTTTTTTTTGTAAATATTCTTTAATATTGTTTGTTATGATTCAAGTTTATTGTAGTATAAACTATAGTTACTGAATCAAGAATAAATCTACTATAATTATATCTTACCTAAAACATTATTATGTATGAATACATATATACATGATACATTATGTATCTACTTAAAAAGTGAATTAAATTTAACATAAAACTATTATTTACGAATAATCGTGTAATTATATATTATTATATCTCGCTAAATAATATTGGTAACTGAAACATATTATTGAACATAATATATAGTTAGATGCGACTGATATTTAAAATAATAACTCTTTTTTCTTTACTTTTTATGACATTTGTAAGACCTTATTACATGTTATGTGATTTCTAGAAAGTAATTACCGCACTATATTATGTTTATATCACTATTATTCAAAAATGTAAACTATTTATTATTTAATCTACCTTTTTTTAGGTATATTATACTTTTTATATTATATTTTTCGATTCTTGTCACAACAATATTGATATAATAATTATTAACTAATTCAATTTTTTTTTAAGAACTTAGCCTTCAGTTCATACTCGTCCGTTTAAAATCATATTACCTATGTTAATTAGTAATTACTATTAATTATTATATTTATAGTTCTTATAATCTACATATTTGATATAATTGGCAAGCAATTATTTAATTATAAATCGTTTATTGTTAAATTAATATAACTACATTATAAATATCGAGCTCGACTTCCAAAACAATTGCAGAATACTGTGTTAAATGTAATAACAACATATTATCGGATACAAAATAATTAATTCAACTAATATTTTATTATAAAACGTAAGGTTTTAAATTCAAATAAGGTAACTTTCTATTTAAGCAATTATTTACTGACTAATTTTAAATTGGAACTTTGACGATTATTCAAAAATACTCCTCTACTATATAATAAAATTAAAGCTACTTGATTAGTTTGATGAGAAAGTGTATTTTGACAAGTTAACAGTAAAAAATCAATCAATTTTTAACTGTCATAAAATACAAAATAACATTCAATAACTACTATTTATATCTCTATAAATTCAATGCCCTCTCGCTAAAAAACTCGAAAATCGTGTTTAAAAACAGGACGTAGGTACTGTAGTACTACTATTAATATGTAGCAGGTACATTATTACCTATATATTACTCGATAAAGGAAATACTCAATAAAATATTATGTGCAACATACATAGGCATATTAATTTAATTTAAAAATTATAATTTTGGTTTAGTTTGCTTTAAAAACAACGAAATGGAAACGGATATTATATTCTAATTACTAATTAGGCTTTAATTTAAATGTTTGTCGACTTGTCGTGTTCTATAATTGGTTTTGTTAATTATTTCTATGTTGTTTCAGGATAAAAAATAACTGTGTTAAAATGTATACTATTAGCTGATTATTTCAGTTTATGTGATATACGAATTTCATTCAAATAATTGTTTATTACTATAATAACACTAAAAATATTAATAAATAATCATATTTTTGATGATTTTTTCAATTTTTATTTAAAATATTTAAATCCTACTAATCTTTTACTAAATTATATTTTAAATAAATAGTTGTACAGTAATAAAAAATGTCTATATATTAACCATATTTAATAAATAAAAATTATGATAATTATTTTCCTTGTTATTTTATTAAAGTGATTCAATCGTTGTGATGACATTTTTTAAAAACAATAATATATTGTAAGTATTAACTAACTATCTTATATCAAGGTAAATTAAGTGAGACAAGTTCTCTGCAAAAATAACCTAGTTTATTTATCCACTTTATCTTATCAACAATATTTTTAAATTTATTTTGATAAAAAATGATTCATCGGTATGTTGCACATGTAGGAATATGTAAGTGGGATATTCAGGATAAAAAATTTAAATAAATAAAAAGATTAATATGACTGGACGTAAAGAACACCTAGAAAATACTCATAAAAATGTTTTTATGATAGTTACCCGTTGCTAAAACTGAAATTATTGTACATTATTTTAAAAAATATAATTTTTATGAAACTATAATTTTAATACAACTTAGCTTTAGCTTATATGAATAATTCACATTTTGTTATAAAGTTGGTACCTATCATTTTAATTAACAATTTATATTGTACCAATCGCTCATTGACTATTTTTTTATTTTTTTTTTTTTAGTAAAAAACTGCAAAATATAAATCTCAGTAGGTAAATACTGTTTAAACTGAGCTCTAAATCAAACCTGTTTTTTGTCAGAAATGATTTATCATTCCATTAAAATTAATAATAAATCATAAACTTCTATGTAGAGCTGTTTAGTCCCCAACACAGAGTTTCAGTATATGTATATCCATGTATTTTGTTTTTATTTAAATAAAATTATATACCCTTTATATTCTAATAATTATAAAATTTGTCTCATGTATTAAATTACTACTAGCACATTAGAACCAACAATTAAAGAGATTAAAAATTAAAAAGTTTAATCATCGATTTTTTGGAACATTTCTCGATGGAATCTGAAGAATAAAAAGTACACTCGTTTTGTAAACATACTCATAATAATATCGTACACAGCACGTGCATTAGGTTCCTATAATTGACATTCGCCAATGTTAGTCAGCTGTTGCTATGAGCTATTCAGCTTATTTAAATATTGAACAATATACCAATGAGGAAACTGAACCAGAAACCGCGTTAATCGATAATGGGACTATCTTAGCATCAGAGGTATAGAAGGAGTTTTGGACTAGGTAATTTAAACATAGATTCGTAGTATATTAACAGCAATACGCGATATCCGTGAGGAAATATTGCTGCTAACGGGACGTGTTTATGCATTCGAGCAATTTAGTGCCAGACCGGAAGAAGGATCGAATATAATATTATACGCCAACTGGTGACGACTGCTATTGAAGTTAAAATACGAATCGACTACTGTACAAAGTACAACTGTAATAACTCCACATAAAGTTTATTCTAATAAAATGTCCTATACTCCCATCTGCAAATATGTATAATGGTATTATGATGGATGAAGTGAGTTGAGAAACTGAAATGTTGTCCTTACAATAACCGCCCACAACTTCAAATACTATGAGTGATATAGATTTTTGCTTTCAGTGCTATTTGGGTCATTTAAAATAAACATTTTTCTTTTAAATTTCAATTCAACAAAACTTCATTGGTCTTTTAAAATTCAGAAAATTATATTATAAATCAGTCAATTTTTACAATTGTAATTTATAGAAACTATATGTTTTTATATTTTTTACGTAACCTAAGCTAGTCGATTTTTTTGTTTCGTTTTAATTTATTACCTAATTTAGTCTTTATATAACATCGTAAATCAAGTATTAAATACTAAATAGATATTTCAATCTAGAATTTTTATAGCTAAACTGGTAGTTTTCATATTATTAATGTTACGTGTATTACTTATAGAAAACGCATACCCTACTACTACATATATAGATTTTTGACAGTTTTCATGTCTTAATAATTATATAGATACCTACTCTGAGGGTCATAATAATATATCTAACATTGACCGGATATTTATACATTGGATATTATTGAAAAGAAAACTGGTATCAATAGGTAAAGTTCTATTATAAGGAGTTTTTGGTAGAAGTGATAAAAATAAACTACGATATCAATAAAAACTGCCATTTGAAAAAAATATTTATCTTTATGACTATAGACATTGTTTACGTGTTCAAATCACGCGTAACTTCTATGCCCTATAAAGAACATTTATAAGTTTCACATGATCGATTAGATTCGATAGATTACCAGTGACATTTAATCACCAATGGAGTAGAAATAATTGTACGTTCTTTTAAAATAACAATAATTTCTTTGTATAAATCATTTTCATTTTTCCAAACGAATTATAATTTTTCAATAAACATTTATTCCTACTGGTCCAAACATTTTTAGCCCGTTATATCAATTTCTTTATTTAATATAAATCAAAGTCAATGTGACGACTTTTAATAATTTAACTTTAAACTTTTATTAACGTAATTAAACGTAATACATTATCTAGATTCCTTAAATACATATAAATTTAAAAAAAAAAGTATTTTCCGTAAATAAACATAGAATATAAATATTAAATAAATCTAGTTATATGATTATATTCTATATTCGTATGAAAATAAGTATAATTAAAAATGCAGCGCTTTAAATTATGTTAAAGTAAGTACCAAGCTGTATTAATATCTATGGCATTATACTTATACGCACTAAAATAATTATAGTTCTCGAATTGAAAATTGTGTAAACCGTTACTTAATTTTGCAGGTGATCATGATTACATACAATTAAGTATTCCAAAACACATAACTTTAAACAACTATTACCCAACAGAATATTTTCAACTACCAAGTACATAATTATTTATATTTTTTCTTATGTATAATACGTTTGGTTAAGGCTTGTCAAAAAATTTATTTTTTTTATTTTTAAAGTAATAAAATAGTTAAATAAAGTATTATTTTTTTTTAAACAAATATATATTTATTAAACATCTATGCGAAATTCATTCTAATAGTAATTAGTAATCGCTTAATAATCGCTTGATATTCAATAAATATTATAGTACTATAGTCTATAAATATAAATGATTCGTGTCAACAGAACTAACAAGCTCCCGATGCCCTATTTATTGTTTTAAGAATATAATATGTGTACGACATTGCTCAATGCTCATTTTTAACATTTTAACAAACTGAAACCAATAATAATCAGTTATGAATTATATATAAGAATATTATAAGTTTAGGTAATATACATTTATAATATAATAAATTGTAATACGAAATATTACGTGTAGCTCATGAATTTGTCAACAATTAAGTTCTAATTTAATGTATACAATTTTCAATTAATGATTGTTTATTTTTAATTATTAAAATTTGGAATATGTTAAATGTGTTAATTAAATGAAAAAATCATCTAAATCATAAATATGTTAAAAATCAAGTAAAAACTTTATACTATTTTATGAACTTAAAAATGTCATAATCTAGTCATAACATAAATATAAATTATATAATATATAAAGTGAATAAAATACAACTAAAAATAGATCAGTAATTTATATTTTACGTGAAAACCATAATTTCGGTAATTTTTTATTTCTTTAAAAGCAAAATCCACAAAACTATTTGATGCAATGTAAGTAAGTCACGTGTGCAAGTAAATCGTGCAATAAGTAGTCAAAATATTATTATCATCAGTTCTCCTGTGGGGAAAAAATTGTTGATTCATTTTTAATGAAATGCTCTATGTAAATGCATTATTATGAGATCACTACATCTTTATGGTTATGGCAACCCCAATGATATGATATTTTATGCAAACCCAGTGCGTTCATGTTGCGATTGTTTAATTAAAAAAAAAAGGTTCAGTTATCTAAAGTTAAAAAATATTGTAACCTTTCTGGTCGTAATAATATGTATTAATATAAACCCCACTAGGTGTCTCTGATTTGAGCATTCCTACCATATCAGTATTATAGTAATGTTCATTCTTATAGTTTTTCTTATCCTCTCGTAATTATTGTTTATTGTACACTTATGTATAGATTGCTGATTTTACGGGGAAAAAAACCTTACACTCCTTAGACTAGGTGTTTATTATAATAATATTACAGTGTGTACCTCTTAGCTATTATTTGTATATTATATTATTACTCACCAAGGCTTAAACATCCTTGTTAATAAAAGTTCGAGAAAGACATCAGAAGTTTTCATCTTTACCTGCAGGGATATAAATATGTTGCAATTGTTACTTATTTGTTTCGAATTTAAAGTTCAATTAAATTAGATATTAAATCAATCGTATACACATAACACATTACACACGTATAATATATAGTTACTAGCCTGCAGCGTGTAAGTACATTTCAGAAAACGACATATAACTTAACTATAATATAAAATATATGATTCATATAAAGAAAAAACAGAAAATTGAAAACTGTCAAGCTCCATACAGGATTTTTTCAACTTAATCTTGCGAAAAAAATAAAATGTAATTCTTTTAATTCTTATGTGCACCTATCCAAGAGATTAAAAACTGTCAATACATGTATTAAAATAACGAGTTGATTATGGATGAACGATCAATACGTTTAATGAAATTCTAAATAAACATTATTTTTTTTACACTTTAATCTTAAAAAAACACGAATTCTCATTTTAAGATAATATTTTTGATTTTTTTTATCAACAATTTTTTAGCTGCGGGGTAGAATCAAATCAATAAAATTTAATTCCTTACATAATGTTATTTATTATAAATAATAAAAAAGCAATTTTTTTTAAATATTGAGTTAAAATGATAGTATATAATTTATAGTTTATACTGTTATTTAAACTATAATGATTTTAATTACAATATTTACGATCTGCATTCTCCAGTGATGTCACCAAGGTGGTAATTGAGAGGCGACTACATTTGAGTTTTTAAACACGAATGTAAGAAATCAATTCGCTATAAGATAATTTTATTTTTATTTTAATAATAGCTAGTAAAGGTAAGTCAACAAATTTGAACCATAACTGAGAACAGTGAAATAATACAAAAAATTGTATATTATGTTTTGGTATATAGCCATATAGGATAAAAATCACAACTAATAAACAATATAACTATAAGTAGCTACTAATTATAACTACATATAAACAGTTATTCATCATAACTAATTGTGTATCACTAAAATATATTGTTATCACTAGCCACTAGTTATACCACTTATTCATAATAAATAAAACTTTTAGTCTTAAATGGTTTAGAACTTTTTCTATAAATAGCTTTTTTTTAAAGAGAGATAAAGATAAAGGTGTTCATGTATATAGTAGCCGATGCATGGGTTTGTCGATATGTCAGGTGAATATTGAAAAAAATGCTTATTGGCTCTGATAAAATTTGTGTTTATTACCGTCGTTCACAATCTATTTTAAAGCAAAGTTATATGTATTTTCTAATCTTTTAAGAACTATTTCATTTTATTGTTTATTTGAGTAAGAATATTGTTCGATATTTATAACTAATCGAAATCAATGTCGTCAATATAGAATACAAATTATTGAACAAAGTACTATTTCTTTTTTAAAGGACAATACCGAATCATTAGTAGATCACAATTTATTAGAAAAAAAACATTAACCTATAAATAATGAACAGAAATGCATTATAAAGAATTCTCAGCGTTTCTTTAAAATTAAATCGAATAATTCTCTGTAAGCCATAGCCCCACGGGGATTTCTATCCAAATGGCACTATACTATTGTTCACGTGAGTAAGACCAAATACACATACTTATATGCCTAATACCGTTATAGTTGTTATACCGATAACATTTTCCAAGATAACAGGATAAAAAAAATTTAATTAACCTAATTGACTTAAATTTCTAAATATGTTGTATTTTTAGTAAATACAGATTAGCGGCTAGTGCAACACATTTAAACTATAATATTAAAAATATCATAGTTTTTATGCAAATTCATAATTAAAAAAAAAGATTTAATTATTATAAATAATTATTAATAATAATATTATTTGGATCAATAATATTTCCTAATTTACATACAGTTTTAATTGTTATGTGATCTTATAATTCATATCTTAAATAATATTAAATATCATTTTTTTTTAATACACTGCTCAATAAAATAAAAACTAACCCGTGCGTAATGTGTGTAATATAATAAAGTACCCTTTTTATTTTTTGTTCTTAGCTGAATTCAACTGTGATGTTATATAACAACCTACAAAAAATTGAATATTATATTTTTTTTTTTATAAAAATATAGTCAACTATCTGTGATAAAATATATTATACTTGAAAAATGTTCATCTTTAAGAATTCTAATTTGCTTTAATAATTTATATTTTTATAGAGTGTAATTCGTCAAGCGTGCTCACTCCCATTTTTTCTTTATAATGAATTTATTCAAATTTTGATACCTGGAAATCTAAATATATTCAAAGGCTATATTTTCGAAAATGTTTATACCACTCAGTGATATAAACTTTTGTTTTTTCATATGAGAACCCACCCCCCCACCATCACCTTTACAGTAAATTATTTAGTGGATATATTTTTTTTAAAACTTTGATGTATTAGTTAAAAATTAAAACAAGTAGTTTCTTATTTATTAAAAAAAAATATATTCAGGATAATAGCCCTTAAAAAAAGTATAAAAAAAAATTTAATATGATTATTATCGGATCTATTTATTATACTTGGACCTTTTTTATAATATATTCATTTTGATAGGTTAATATTAATGACTATAGTCCTTAGTACACAAATTTATATAACTCAAAATTTACTAATTCGAATTTTGATACATCATTATTTTCTGAAAAATTATCAACTAAAACATACTCAGTAGGGAAGAAAAATATTCATTTAAAAAAAATAGAAAAACAAAAGTTTGTATTTCCCCACATACAAGTACTACAAAATATGTCAAGAATTTGAAAATATGGATTTTAAGTTCATATAAAAATATTTTTTATTTTGAGTAACTTCATAACTGAAAGAAAATGATAAACTTGCTCGGTGAATCACCCCGTAAACTCAGTCATCATGTTTATTTTACTGTGTTTTAAAAACGATAGTTTGTTTGTGTAAAAATAAATATGTACGAGCAAATTAATATAAGTAGGTATACATATACATATATATTATATAGTAATAACTGGCCTGAACCTAAGTGGCAACCACGAAAGGTAGTTATTTAAAACTAACGATTTAAAATATAAAACAAGATTGGAACAAACTAAAACATAAATATAAATATTACCTTTGTTTTTTTTTTTTGAAGTTATACATCAACATATTATATATTATCATACTATATTACTATATATATTAATTTCAATTAACTGTATAAAAATTTCAGAAAATACGTCACTTTAACATCTATATAATATATATATTTCTTCATCAAAAACATAATACCTAAATTTTATATTAAATCATTGTTTATAAAATAAATTAAAGATTCTGGCAGAATAATATTATTATTTATTAACCTACCTATTTATTTCGTATAAATTTGAAATTAATAAAATTAAAATTCACCATTATTATTATTTATATTATCTACATAAGTTTATATCGATCATTAGATTGTACATAATCTTAATGTTAGGGTCTTAATCAACAAATATTACTTTCTTTTCTCAAAACAATAATAATAAAAATTAATTATCGTACAATATTAGATTAATTTTTAATAGGTTTAAAAATCATAAAGCTTGAAAATTAAAAATAATTTGGAACACAACGTTTTTACCATATCAATAAAATTATTTTTGCCATTTGATTTTACAATTTTTAAATTAAATAAATAAAATATTGTAAAAAAAAGTTTGTATTAGGTGTTTATATGTTTACGAAAAATAAATATGTATTTTCCTAATGGATTGTAAATGTGCCACTACACAATGTATATGTATAGGCAACACATTGTACAAATTGCATAGTATCCTATAAAAGTATAAATACAATGTACGCATTTTCCGATTCTTTTGCTGATTGTAAACCGTTTATTTGGGACAAACAGACATGTATTCGTTCACACTTCAAACCAACTTTGATCTAACGATGTGATAAGAATTCTGTAATCAGATTTGAGTTCTTCTATGTGTCTTCTTAACAACGGCTTTCCTATTTTACACAATAAATCTGAGTTTATATATGTCAATATTCAAAAATTCACGAAACTATTAACTATTTACACATTGTTTACTTAACACTCGTAATTTACACAAACAAAATATGTCAAAACTGTCAGAGCGGAAAATTAATTAAAGGGCGAAAATTCAGGAAATTTCAGTTACAACATGAGGCAGAAGACCTACAATATTATACGACACAAAATCAAACTATATTACAATAATCAAAAATGACTACGGAAAAACAACCGTGCCTTATAGCTATAGAGTTTTTGCATTTTGGTAATTTTTTATTATTTGAAGGAGAAAACTTAATTCAGATCACGTCGAACACTAATTTTTAATTAACTTAAAATAACGCTATAATACAAGTACATTTCAGAATACTAAATATTTGTGATATAAATATAGACATTTTTTAAAGTTTAAAAATTAACCAGAATGTTTCGTATAAAAAAAATATGGTAATCCAACCATTTAAAGAGGTGTAATAGCGTAAGAATTTTTTGTTCGAGGCAAGTTTTTGTACTAAATACATCGCTTCCAATTCTTAGGACTAATTTTTAATAATAGGTACATAATAATATACATTTAAATAAATATATTTTTAAGAACCCTTATAGTAATATCATAACGTTAAAATAACGTCTAATCATATTATGCAATGCATACAAGATACAAAAATAATAAAGGCCATATATATAATAACTAATAATTAATAATTAATAACTGCAATAGACATTATAATGTAAGGATAACCACAGTAGTAGTTGCAGAGGGCGTTACGGGCGTTGGATGGCTTAAAAAAATTCCATACGATCGTGTTTAATAATATAGCAATCATACAATTCAAACAACTCGCATGAGTGGATGATATCATAATATAAGTAAATGATAATGAAAACAACTGTATTCTTTCTTAACTACTCTTAAAGAACACAACAATTTAAATATTATGTTTGTATATATTATAATAATTTATTTCTTAGGTTGTTTTTATGAATATATGTACAAATGTACTGACATTATAACATAACTGCTATTATTATATACAATATAATCATACATTTTTATTATTATTATTATTATTATTATTGTAATAAATGAAGCCACAAAAATATAGATAATTGGCTTTTGAAATTTTTAAGTGAGCTTACATAGTGAAGGTGATTTATGAAGGCGTTTTACATTTTGTACAAAAAGAAAGTAAGAGAGAATTACCAGTGAAATTTGGGACATATAGGTGTTGTTAAATTAAATTGTATAATTTAGTTAATTTAAGAAATATTAATATTTTTTTGCAATGCTGTCCGAATCGGGACCAAGTGCTTCATGGGGATAGTCTGCTATTTTGAGGTTGGTTCGGGTTTCACTGTGTTCATGACAGAAACAGATTATAAAACATACATTTTATAACACACGAAAATAATTTTAGTTGCGCTCTACAACTGGTAGATAAAACGCATGCAAATACGTAATAGGGTCAGTTATATAGTATTACACTATAAATAAATGAATAAAAAACTTTCCAAGTTAATTATCAACTGAAAATAATACAAACTATATGTGATAATTTTTTATTTCAATAATTTCTCTCAATTTTTAGAAAAAGTTGGTAATAATATTTTTTGAATATAAATAAATTATTATAAAGTTAACAAAAGGTCAAAAGGGTTACATAGTTATAACTTATACAATATAGTACAGTATAGGTTTTGTAGAATTTAGGTAATTACCAACGAATTACGAGTAAATTCTAAAAATATTAATATTTATAATTACCCTCTATTTACTATGGTACAGTTGTAAATACATTTTAAATAGCTCGCGTGTTTTGAAATCGTTTTTAATAAACACTTAAATAATAAATACAATTATATAAATAATATTATAACTTTCATTACCTAATTAAAATTAGATGATACTTTCATTTTTACACATTTGGCTATTGAACTAGCTTACTACCCTAGTTGTAAATAAAAATTAAACTAGTATAACCGCAAAATCACTTTTAATGATTTAACAATTAATATTTTTATGAACATATCTACGGTTATTGTCATGCAATCGATATTATTTCTCACACTCGTGGATTGATAAAATATTTTTTCTACGCATATTTTAATTCATTTTACTCTATTATTAAAGTATTTCGGTTAGTGGTTACAATCAATTTAATTTTTGCCCTTATTAAATATATTAATTGATAATAGTTATTTTATTTTAAATAAATCAAATCACCTATTGCGTTCTATTTTAGATCAAAATGAAGTAAATAGAGAATTACATAGGAATATTTAAACATGCATGCGGATATACTTTAAGTTGTCAACACTCAACATTAGTCAATATTACGCATTGTTTAGTTGTATAAATATTATATGTATAAGACACAGACATTTTTATGTTTTTATGGTATATAAGACTTATGTACCATAAAAACGTCATAAGTACATAAATATATTATATATATACAACAACTTAGACAATGAAAATTGCCTCAATAAGTTTTTCAGTGAATTCAAAATTATAGTTCCATTTTTCACCGTCCAAAGAGTAAGGACAATCGTTTTAATGGAATTTTTCAGCGTAGATTTTCGTCAAAAAGATTATTTTGATTATTATAAAATATGAGTAAATTATTTCAGGAAACTTTTTCTAAAACTTTCAACTGCTATTAAAATTTTTAATTGGAAAAAGAACGATTTTTAAAAATAAATTATAAAAATATAAAATAAACAATAATAATTGTTAAAATAATTTTAAAATTCATAAGTCATCTACGCTGTCCTGGAAAATTAACCGTTGATTATTTTATTTTTAAAATCCACTCGATACAAATAATTTGTTTGTAATAATGTATATTATAATTTATATCATTGCAATCATTAAATCGATATTTACAAGCAAATACGTATAGATCGTTGTTGTAAATTCTAGATAAGTTTGGAAAACTATTTTGGCAACGTCATTTGCTCCGACGCTACCAATATCGGTTCGTTATCAAATGTTTGGCGTTCACCGTTAGGATTGTTAGGATGTTATAGGAACCGATATTGGAAAGGATTACATGGAACTTTAAAAACAACGATAACTTAACTATATCGAGTAAACGTTATGGTCGGTTCATATAGTTACTGTTTCCAAAACTAACTCATCTAATGAAAAGCCGAAAAGTATCGCGATATTTACACTTGTATACTTTGTACCTAATATTTAATTTTATAGTATGTGTATACTGTATGTTACTTATGAATTACAACTTAGAACGGATACGAATTACGAAATGCATAATAATTTCGGAATTGATTAAAAAAAAAAAATACAAAACAATTAAGCGTTTCGTATTACGAAAACAAAATCAAGATTTTCAATTTACATAATTACATCTAAATTACAGAAATATAAATAATAACAATCAAATTTAAAATAATGTGGTGTACTAATAAGAATCCTGTTTACCGTCTTTAAACTAACGCTAAGGTGTAGTACCGCAATACTCACTAATCGAAGAACGGTGTAAATAGGTTTATGATAAAAATAGGCTTAAATAGTTAGAAATAGTTTACAATTAATCAAAATCTTTTAAAAATGTTTTTGTGTATAGTAAAAAATAATAATAATATATACCATACCTAAAAGTTATGTACATTAAATATTAATACACATAGTGACGACAATTTTCTAATCCCCATGAACAATATTTTTGAATAAAAAAAAAAAAAATATTTAATTTTGTCAAAATTTGAAATTCACATATACATATTATAAATAATTAATTATTATTTACAAAATCGTGCATGTTTTAAAATTGCTATAAAAACAAATAATGTGGTATATTCTATTTATATTTTAATATATTATATTCCAATTATTTTGACCAAACCTTAAAAATAGTTCTCAAATTTTAAATCATTTTAAATCAAACTTAAAAATAATCTCATTATTTAGAAAATTTCATTGGTTATATTAAATCAGAGAAAAATTCCAGATTTAATTGTAAATGGTAGGTACCTATAACCTATATAATTTAATACTCTTCATCACCATGATGAAAAATATATTTTATTTGTAAACATTTGTATAATTCTGTTCTGAACTGTTCTGAACTCTAATTTTTGCCTTATGGGCATACATATTATTGTATATTAATAAAATGATAATTCAAGTAACAGTGGAATGTTTCAGGTTAAAACCATTTGAATCTAACCAACAAAAAATAAACTTTTACGTGTAAGTATAAAATGTTAACATTTAAACTTCATATGCTCATAAAATATATTTGTGGAATAAAACTCAGATTGATATTATAATTATAGTTCTTGTAAGCCAATCTGTATGAAACCTTGTATTAAATTTTCAAGCTTTTCGGTGAGCATACATTTGTTTTATAAAAAAGCAAAAATATTAAGCATTTAAAATTTTAAAATATCTATAAATAGCTTAAAAAGAGACAAAATATTATGAACATTATCCCATGTGCCTACATAGAAAATATAAATATAAACGTTTGATGAAAATTCAAGTATCAACATTTCACAATCGATTTTGTCGAAACATGGTTTCTCAATTATTAGTACTTGGAAATGGGAATCATTTACTAATAAAAAAAACTTTAAATATCAATTAGATTCACTATAGTATCAGCAAAAGCAATTGGAGACGAATGTCAAAGCATTCCATTCAAAATGGTAAGATAAAAAAGATAAAAAAAAAATGAATAAAAATAAAAAACGCATTGATACTATTTAATAATATATTATTTATTACGCTCAGAATCGCGGCGGTAACGAGCGCGTCGTCGGATCGGATCGCCGCGCCGCCGACCACAGGAACGTACCACGCACGGTAAACACTATAAACAGCGTCGTAGTCTGACGTAGTCTGATGTACACCAACAGACCCGGTGACCGCGGTCGCGTTTACGATTTCCATTGAACAGGGTCGCATGCAGTTGACCGTGCTGGTTACCGTCGGCACAGGCCGCGCGGTTTTTTCCGGC
Organism: Rhopalosiphum padi; assembly: GCF_020882245.1. NCBI lineage: Eukaryota > Metazoa > Arthropoda > Insecta > Hemiptera > Aphididae > Rhopalosiphum > Rhopalosiphum padi. The sequence continues at coordinate 38,402,847 of NC_083598.1, forward strand.
CGCGAACAAAGCGCGTTCGCGTTTCCGACGTACCAGGACAGTATGGGGCCGGGCGCGGCGACGCCGCTGTCGCAGGACCGTGGCGCGTGCGCCACGCGATTTGTGCTGACGCCCGTCGGCTCTCGCACCAGGGCGCCATCCGACGGGCCGTCGAGTGTTGACGACACGACGAATTCGTGTCGGCGGCCGACGCGTGGGTGGACGTCCGAGAACAATGAAAGCGGCCCGTTCCGCGTCCCGCTGTACCAGGACCTCATGCGTACTGCGCGTCCGTCACCGATTCCATCCGTTCGGTTTTATTTTCATTATGCGGTCTGCGACGGACGCACTTGAGCTCGTGTTTGTGGCGGACGGTGGTTTTATCGTAGGCGTGGCGTGGATAATATTATACTGCGCTATTATAATATACTACGCGCGTGTACCTACTCTGATATAACATAATACATAATAATAATGATAATATTATAGACCTGATTTTTATGTGTTTACATCATTTTATTCAGACAACGCCGATGTAATCGAGGGAGATAAAGTTTCATGTTATTATTATGACGTTTTAAGAAGGTCATTTTCGTGCGGATAAAAAACATTTTTTATGTACGATAGTATAAACCTATTTGAATTCTAATCGTATAAATGTATTTATCTATTTTACTATTATAGTATTAGGTGATTCACTCGCTGTCACGTTACAGGCTTATTGCGTTAAGAGGACATCATCATACCCGCATGTGTCGTCTCTGTCTTACGAACATAAGGGCATAGCAAATTTGCGTTCAGCAGATTCAATTTTATACTGTTAGCTTTAATATTAGAGTCAAATTACCTAGTATCAAACTTAAAGGTAATAATATTATCTAGGGCATCTCATAGGCTTTTATTGGTATTTTAATTTTTAAGCGAATTACGAGCATTTTAAAGTTTTAATATTTTACATAAATATAAATCACTTAAAAATTAAGATATCAATAAAAGCCTGTGAGATGCCCTAGATAATATTATTACCTTTAAGTTTGATACTAGGTAAATTGACTATAAAATTAAAGCCGCTGAATGCAAATTTGCTATATCTTACGTTCGTAAGACAGACAACATGCGGGTATGACGTCCTCTTAAGAGTAATTATTCTTAGTTTTCAACTTTTCCCAAGTTATGAATATAATTTTGTAAATTATGAATCAAATTTTAGTATTAAAGAATAATACTAGTAAAGAAAAATATTAGTTTATATCATTATATTTAATTATTCTGTTCGCAAAAATTTTTCACAGCAAACAAATAAAAAAAAAATTATATTGTTTACGTTTTTGTATACCCTCTTCCATTCATCGACAGAACTATCAGTATTAGACTATTAGACACATGCCGTACCTATACTTAACAGTTAGAATTGACATGTGGATAACGTCTGCAAAATCGTTAAATTTCCGCTGCGCATTCGGTAAGTAGATTGGAAATACAATTTTCCTTTTATGTTTAATCAACTATCTAAAAAATTTTTGACTGTTATTGTTTCAATATACGTGCTTTCAAACAGATGTAGAGATGAAACTGAAAACGTACCTAATGCTTTAAATATAATGCATAATAATATTATTATATCGTCGAGTGTCTGACTCACAAAATATTCAGTTACACTATACGTACTACTACAGAATTATTTATGTTGTTATAAAATTATAATTGTTTAGTTGTTTAAAAGTAATAGACAATAGTCTAATTTCATTCGCATCTCATTCCCATCTCCATATTATTTAGAAAAGTACTTAATAGAAATATTTTACTTTTGACCCTCCCAAAATGCAAACTTGACCCAATTTGTAACTAAAAGCCTCAAATTGAAGAACTAGAACATTTTTAATGCTCCTAAATGTGCCGCTATAGATACAAAAAAAAATACACATAATTTTAAATTCTCTAAAAGCCATTAATTCATTGTTTAGCTCAGATAATTGAACTAAAAAAGTAAAAATACTAACTGTAAAAAACTAGAATTTCAATTATTATCAAAATATTATAATCATTAATTTTGCAATATTCGTAAATTTATAGTTTATTTGAAAATTCAGAGTAATAATTTTTCTAATTAATCAAAAGATACAATGTGACAATATGTAGCTATAGTGATATACAAATTACCAGTTCTACCTTTCAATAAAATATCCACTGTCACGTTTATTATTATTATTACTATCTAATAGCATAGATTAAATATTTAATATTAGTATATTAGTATATTAGTATATTAGTATATTTAATCTATGCTAATAATAGGTACTTCGTTTTATTTTAAATGGTCATTTAAATATTATATTTTGCGCTAAATTATAAGAAACGTGTTAGACAGTGCGCTCTAGTGGTCAAATTACTTAATGTGTTTTAATTTATAAATAAAAAATGTAGAAGTATTGAGTATTTAATTATTCAAAATAATTTTCTCAATATTCTCAATTTGTAAATATTGAACATATTTTTAAAATTAATTTAACGTGACCATTGATATTATAACATAAATATTTAGGTATAATAGTACTGATAAGTATTGTAGTATTATATTTTTGTACTAATTATTGAATATTTTTGGCTATTTGAAATAGCATATTCAAAAACAATAAAAAGCAGTGCTATTTAATAAATAATAATCAATTATAATATGAATAGAACTTTAACTATAAATCATTATAATGTATATTAGATTCTGAACGGAGGGATAAAGTTATTGATTTTACGATGATATGATGTATAGGTATGTTTTTTTTTTAATAAACATAATTATAAAATACTTTAATCTGTGAAATAATCATTATATGATTTTTAAAGAGTTAAGCTATATTTTTTGTCTAGAAAGATAATTTATATATTTACTATTGTGAAAATGTTTTTAAGATAGCTCATAATTTTAAATAATTTTTATTTTTTAGTAATATAATTAAAAATGTCACAAATTTTGAATCTAGATTTATGTTAAATACAGCAATTCTAGAATAACTATAAAGCTCATTCCACGATTTTTTTAAATTAACAATTTAAAACAACAACAAATGGCAGAGGCGAAACTAAAATGTAACTATGGGTATAAATGTATAATAGATTTATATAGTAATTACTAATTAGTAATTGCAAAATACGAGTAGTTTAATATTTACTTTTTAATTTCAATCACTTTGCCGATAATCGAATTCGAATAGAAACTTGACGAATAACTATTTATTTTTTGTCATTATTATTAACCTTGTTGATTTTAATGTTAAATGTCCTAAAGTTTTTGAATCTGATATTGTTAAGATATAATATATAAAGCTACCTACATTTTGGTCAATGTGTTCTTTTATTGGTATTTATAGATGGAATTTTATTTATTCAATCACGCCACATTGAATGATATCAAAGTATAAACGTGAATTGGTTACCAGTTTTTTTTTCAATAATGAGAGATATTAATTTTTTTAGCGTTGATTTCGCATGTTTCAGAGAACTTAAGAAAAATAAATAAATAAGTTTATACTTAAAATTGTTTAAATTTATGCTTCGTAGAATCAACTTTTGTGTTGCTACTTTGTTAGTTTTACTACTTTAGTATTAGAGTGAATTTAGTAATTTACATAACATCAAACTTACAAAAGAGTAACTGTGTTTTTACCATAACTTTTTTTTACTATATTTTAATTTTGATCAGAGTAATTTATCCGTAAGATATTGCGATTTTAAAATGCTAATGATATCTTGCTTTAAAATATTGTAAAATACTAACGTAAGTACATATTCAATGTTCATAAGTCATAACTCTAAGTTTTATAATTGGACAGTTCATTGTAGCTAAAACCACTAGGTTGGTTCTGCTGAACGTAAATATGCTATGCTACGCATGAGCCAGAGAGAGAAAATAAAATACGGAACAACGTAGAACCAAACGTCAAAACGAGTGAGATAAAAACCCTACGCATTTCTGCGGTAGTTGTATACCAATCAGCTGGCAGTCTAGTCCGCCGTCCAGTATCAGAACGGCGTAACCGTCATCATGGTATCCTGTTGTGCGTGGTTATCGTCGGTCGCGTTTCCCCCGCAAACGGTGTCCGACTGACGTGCACGACTCGCGGCGCTCGTACACTGAGGCCCTGGTACCCGAAAATCAAAGCCGTGCAATAACAAGCAGTTTACCAATCGAACACATATTTTCCCATATTATTCATGTCAATAACATCGATGTCGGCGGTCACCGGAATCGAATACCCAACCGGAACGCGGAACGAGATTCTCGCTCTGCTGGTCATTTATTATTTTCACTATCCGACGCGAAACCTCTCTACCATTTCTCGACCGAGTCGACAGACCGACCGACCGATCGAAACCTGATCAGCCGATTGCCAGTAATCACAATAACAATCTAATTTTTTTCCAGTTCGTTTACCCAATGCTATTATGTTTAAAATATAAGAAAATTTTTAATTACATTTTAACTTGTTCATTGTCTGTGACGATTAATTCTGTCCAGAAACATAACTATAATATTATAATATATCAATATATTAATATAATAATATATTATGTTTTAAACGATAACGTCCAAGTAATAAATCAATAAATAATAATAATCACCTCAGGAATTTTTGTCTAAAATAATAATTTTTATAATATTTAAAAATGAAAATTAATTATTTTTAAAATTTCATTAATCAGCTGACAATAAAATGAAGTATTATTATTTAGTATATTTATTTTGCTACAAGCATTTTTTCGAGTATAATATATGCATTATATTATTTATATTGTTAAATGCATTATACAATTATTTGTATTACTAATAATAACAACGATTAATCTAAAATCGTAACGTACGTATGTTGGTTATAAAATTACAATAAAAATAAAGTATTGTTCGATGATTATACATTTATAATTTTGTCGATCGAAATTAATAATTCTCAAAGATATTATTAAGATGAGCAAAACATGAACACAAATCGTACATTTATAATATATAAATATATATTTCCTATCCTATTAAATATGCAAAAATATGTAAAACAAGATTTCACATATTTTATACATTAACGACACTAAACAAATTTTGACTAAATCCATTTTCATATTCGATATAGCTAAAAAAACTTTAAAAAAACACAGCTAGCCATGTTTATTACCGATTTATTGAAGCGCTCTTGAGAAAATCCCCGATCAAGTCAACAAACACTTTATAATTTACTATAATTATTTTAAACGTTTTGTTTGCACGGGTAAGCCGTTATGGTAGGTACGTAAGGTATATAATATTATATTATTATTATTAAATTACAATATATAAAAAAAAATAGTTACAGCTAAAACTTAGAACGCCAAGTACAATATTAGTACCACGGCGATAACGGCGTTCTGGTCGGATCGTTCGTCATGCGGCCCTAATGAGCGTGCGGCGCACAAAAGCGTGCCCGACCGCAGGCAACTCGGCGCGGCACGTGTCTCGGCGCGCGACACAGAACGTTAACCACCGGGGCCACCGCGTTGCATGGCCCCCTGGTCAGTACTCACGGAAATGTACAGCTAAGGCGAAAACGGTAAACTCGCAAAAAGTTGCGCACGTGACGAAAAGTCCCGAGAAAACGATGGCACGGCAATGACGCTGTGGTGGTGCCGTGGTGGTGGTAGTGCGAATGACGTATACCGTATTATTTTTTATTACTGGAGTACCACTCGAACTCGACCACCGCCCGTGGTTTACAAGTTACGCGCGTCACGTCGTTTCCTTTTATTCCTTTATTTTTATAGAAATTAATCGAAAATAATAAAATCGCTTTTAATGATGACTATAAAAGTATCAAATACTTTTGCATTGGAAAAAATAGGAAAAAGAAATACAAAATCAAATTTAACACAAAAAATAAACACAGGTACAAGGTATATCCACCTTGCACAGGTAATATTATATCAATTTATTATCAATGAACATTATCACAGTCCGAAAGGCTAAGATTAACTGTGTTTTTCAATTTTCAATTTGTCGTTATAAATTACAGTATAATAATAAATTAATTACTATAAGTTATAATATTATTCATTAATAAATATTTTAATGAAAAACAGTTAACATGATTTTCAATATTTAGTAATTTTTGAATTAAAATTATACATTAATTCAAATTGAGATTTCTGTAAATTTGTAAGTAATAGTCTAGACAGTCTAGAAACATAATTATTTTTAAATATTTAATCCATAGTAATCAAGCACAACTAAATTAATTACAATTTACAAACCTCTACCGCAAAATTGGCATTTCATTTGTATTTTGATAAATTTAAAATGTTTGTAAACTATAGCATATTATGCTCACAGTCGTTCGTTGATCGTTGTACAAAAAACGCGACCAACACTATAAAATAATTAATTTTCAATCAATAAATAATCGTTTGCTAATGTTGTCACAAACTGATTGAAGTGTTCGTCGGGGTCTTGCAACAACTGCCGGATAACGAGTTCCGTTCACGACTAAATAACAATAACAATACGGAATTACGAATCTGTAAGGAATTCACAAATAATAATACCTATTATTATAGTAGGTGCACTGTATTATGAAAAACGATGACGGCCGTTGTGCCGTATCGCGCGCTTTGCCTGGCGGACGACGACCACTCGTTCATGCGACACTGGTATCGCGAGCCGTCCGAATTTATGCCTTGCCGTACGGTTCTGCGCAACACACACTGACGTGTCGGACGGACGGACGACACGGTCGGTTGCTGCGAGCGGGTCGTGTCATGCACGTTGCACACTCCGACGAACGCTCGCGGGCTGCTGCTCGATTGCATGAAACCCTGGTACTTGTGTGTCCATAATGCGAGTACTAAGACGTTTTACACACGTGTATTACTCGCACACACAATATAATATAATGGTATATATATATATGGTATGTGCGCTGCCGTGTTTTAAACGTACATGTGGCGGCGGCTGTACGCGGCCGTACGGCTGATGGCTGACGGATTATATTATAAATGCCGACGACGCCCGACGACATTGTAGTTTTATTGTTTTCGGCATTTAATGAATCAAAAGGGACGTCGTTTATGTTATTATAAAATATTAAATTATTTATTTTTACGTGCTTTATTATTACAGAGAAATTTATGTACGCCACGCTACAAGACATTATTATATTTTTATGACGGTCTATAAGATTAAAGTCTGTGCCCTCCTTTGTAATAAAATAAATAAAACACTGGGAGGGATTAAGGACTAAAATATTTATAGATAATATTAAATTTTATCCACGGTTCTAGAAAATGACGATGATAATAATAATAAATTAAATATTTATATACGAGTTAAATAAAAGAGTATATATATATTTTATTATTACTATATAGATTAATAACGGACCTCTTTTTAGGTTATTATAAGGATCAATATTTATTGTTTTGATTAAAATTAAATCCTATTTCAGTATCACAAATTCCTTCAATTTTGAGCATTTAACTTGTGTTTTATTTTTAAAAGAAAATTAAATATACACAACAGTCCTTAAACAATTGTTTCAACTATATAAATCGTAAATAATTATTTAACTTAGAAAAAGGTTCACGAGTTCAAATATATTTGTACAAAATTAAAACCCTATCATTCTGAACCGAGAATTTTTTCAGGTTTTATTAATTTTTAATTAATTTCTGGCACGACAACAATTTTTTTATTTTATTGAATGAAAACGAATATAATATACATTATTTATTTGTACATTCATGTGTTACTAACGTTCTGTATATATAGTAGGTCCTGATTATTTAATAAATAAATATATAAATAAATATTAGATTATTTATTTACACAATATGAATTATTAGTTTAAATATTTCTTTAAAAAAATTGGAATTATGTTTGTGTGGTGTGTGTTCTTTGGAGAATAACTCAGTCCCTTATTTACCCCCTGGATTCCCTTTTTGATACTCTTAATCTTTTCCAAAGCCTTTTCAACCTGCACAAATACTAAAAATAAATAAATAGATAAATATAGATAAAAACAAAAAAAAAACACAAAACAAATCGATATTGGTACCATTTCATGGTAAAAAATTCAAATAACCATTGTTAGTTGGATAAATAATTATTGTATTATACTTTATGTATACAAATACAGACAATAAATTAAGAATAATGATAATTATGGAAAAGATCCAAATACGAGTAGGTACATAATAAAAAGTTTTAAAGTATTGTTAATCGGCATAATGATGAATTTAACTATACAATAATGTGCCATGTGAAACTATATTATATAGAAGTATAGAACTATAGAAGTATTATTTTAAAACGAAATATGAAATATAATTCATCACAAATGATATTATTATACCTATACAATACACTATATACGTATATATGTGAATATTTTTCATTTTGTTAACAATAAACAGAAATAGGTACATTTTTTTGTGCATTCCATAATCCTATTGTTTTATTTATTAATATAATCAATTATTCGCTTCTAAGCCCTATTAGCATTTAGAACGTATGCATTTATGTATTTTGTAGTTGTAGTGATAATATTCGTAATTATAATAAATATCTGAATAATTAAGAGGGCGCAATATAAGTATGAATAAATGCGAAAATTGTTTTTTGTAAATATGTCTGCATTCAAGGAATATAGGTTACTTAGTGGTTTTGTTGTAAAAACCCCTATGAACAAAGTTGTAGAAGAGATTTATATAGTCCGATTTTTAATATTTAAAAAACCTAACAACCGAAAAAAGTATAAAACTGGCAGTATTCGTCATGATATATCTTACAAATATAATCAGATATAAATTTTCTCTTCGATTTCATAGGTGTTTTTACAAAACCATTTAACCATTCAAATATTCAATAACCAACATTTTTGGAACACGCAAATATGTTTGAAGAATATTTGTCGAGTATATTCCTAGTGTTTTTACTACGGCGCCTTCTTAACGTGTGAAACAGTTTTCATGGTCACTTACGTATATTCACAATTTTGTCGTGTGAACATACTCATACATTTCTGGGACCCTAGTCTTGATATTGAAAAACGATCGTCAACAAGTGCAATGGACTTCGATTTGAAGGTCATTTCAATAAATTATATAAATATATATATATATAATATTATAAATTAATACTTTTAAAATATCTTTTAATATTTTTTTAAGAGAGTTAATAAATCTGTATTGACAATAATGTCGGACTTAATTAAACAAAATAATTGGATAAAATACAATGAAAAAAAACTGGCAATTTATAATTTATTTCAAATGAAAATACAATATATTTTACTGTTGTAACATAGCAATAAAATGTAATTATATAATATCGAATTATCAAAGTAAAATTTTATTACACGGGTTGTCAATTTGTCATTTTATTTTTTGTTTAAGTCATTTTGTTCATTATATTTCAAGAATAAGAATTTATTTAATTATCGTTGATCAAAGGTTGTTTTATTTTTATTTGCTTGTGACTTACTGTACTCTAAAATATTTTAGTTTGTTTAGCTTTAGTTACTTTGAATGATTAAAATATAAAACTATGATATAGTTTAATAAGTATAACTGATTTAAGTAGATATATTACGTATAAAATACATATTTTTAATTTTTAATATATGCCATATGGTATTATATTATAGTACTTTAAAAAAAAATGAACAAAATCTTTGGTTATTCTTGATTATTTTATCAATAATTATCAATATACAATATGGTATTTACTCTAATCATATATTCATATTGACGTTAAAACATTAGATAATATAATAGGTAATATAATTTCTTAACAAGTTCTTTTTAGAATAAAATATGGCGTAGCGGTAGCTCATTACTATTAAATTATAATATTTACTATAAGTGATAATATAAACCATTAATATTAATAATAGAGAATAGTATTGTATTAACGCTTTCATATAGTTAGGTACATTCAATTAGTACGAAATTTATAGTATAAAATTATTGAACTATTAAATAGTACTATTTATAATCAATGGTAAAATATAACTGCGTTTGTACAGATATTTTATATCAAATTATTAGATTGTATTAGACTGTAAACTAGCAAAAACATTGTAATTACAAGTTATATTATGTCCTGAGTTTTAAAGACTGATTAAATTATTAAAAAGTTAAAAAAAAAAATTGAATGTAATAATAATAATTATTATTTTATTTATTTGCAAATAAATTTCTCTTTGTACATAGAACTTATTTTGCAGAATATAAAAGATTACAATGAATAAAAAATACAAAGCGTGTATGATAATATGAGTTAGTAAATATTTTCAAATTACTATCCTCCGATAATAGCTATAATAGCTTGTAGTGGAGTGTTATTTTTAAAGAGTTCACAAAAAAATAATAAATAGTCATCAAGTTTATACAGTATAATGATATAATTTTTCGTAAAATGTTTTGTTGATTTTCTGAAAAATGTTTAAAGAACTGTTCTAATCTGCCGACAGTACCAGAAAAATACAATTTATACTTGTACAAAAAGAAATTATCTTTTATACATCAACTCTCCTTTATTTATTTGTAGAATATAATAAAATAAAATAATTAAGGAAATGTGTCATTAGTACAATATATAAGGTCGTTTGTTCCATAACATTATTAATTTTATTATTATCTAAAGAACAGGGACGCTCATGCGCGTGCGCATAATGGAAGTACAAATAATATTACAGCAAATGTAGACACATGCCCACATGTAGTTGTTGTCGAGTCGCTTATTCTCATTTCCCCACCACATGTATGGCTTTAATTGAAAGGACATTATTAAGGCTTTGTTTCATTTTTACTGTGAATTTAATGATTTGAACATTTCAACTGGAACAGTTGAATTATTTAAGTCTTGCAGGAATGACATATTGTACAGATGATACCACGTTTGTTACCGTTTAGTGTTTTAGTTTCGTATGTCTTTGAAGTTACTTCCGGCTCAACATACGAGCAACTGCAACCCATCGATGTGGTTCGAACATCGACAGTCGGAAACATAAGTTACGATTGTTTCGAAGACCAATATGATATGCCACTGGTGTTTTGGCATAAGGCCAATTTAGAATCGAAATTAGCGTTGATCCGTTCTTTGGACGAACAAGATGTGAGCATTAAGCGTGGTAAGTTAAAAGCTTATACAATACACATAAGTACACCTTATTAGTGTAATTATCGTGTTTAAATACGAAAAATGCGTAATGTTCACAATCAAATTGTTTTCGTTCGCGTTGTTTAGAGTTACTAATAGCTGGTTGCAAGTGGCTCTGGAATTCGGTACCAGGGCTGATATTACTCGAAGTGTATTCGGGAGACCAACAAATTAAGTCTTTCAAAAAGCGAGGAAATTTATACTCATCAATCTTAACTAAAGTCAACAGTACGCATTGGAGGTGTGACGATAACAGTTTTGTAGAACATGTAGAAGTCAATTTTGAAAATGAAATCACGTGGGTTACTAACGCTATTCAACAATTATAATTATAAATAATAATTGAGTTTGAATATTTATAATTATTTTTTTGGTTACATATTTATTCTATAATAATTATTAATTATAAATTATAATATATCGTAAGCAGGTATAACATCTAAATATTTAAGATTATTATTGATTATTTAAAAAATGGTATATTTAGATCAAAATTATTATAAAAAGTAAAGTTAGAAAATTTAAAACACAAACTTAGCTAAATTTTAATTTGAACGTATTACCTATAATTTGGTTTAATGTATTTTTAAATATTGAAACAATTTAAGTAAAGTACACCTGTGTGATATACTGATATGACACGAAAGTCATTTTAATTGCAATGATGTACGAAAATTTGACAAGTATATCGTTATACAAAATTAAAATCATTCATTAACGTAGTCATTATACTCATTGTCGTGGCCCGTAGGTACCTAAAACTAAACGATATACCATATACAGCTAATACAGCAGTACTATGATGAGAAATCAGTACTAAAATAGCAGTCATAACTTAAATTTATTATAATTTGTAAAATAATTATTTTTATTTTTACGAGTTTACACAATCCTATATTTTTTTACTCGATTCTATCGAATGTTTAATATGACGTTATACAATACAATTGTATTAAGTTGTTTGTTTTATCGCAAACTCTATAATAAAGTGCATGTTTATATTATTATAACATCTAATTACATTAAAATTGAAGCATAGCTTTGAAATCAGTAGTAAATATTGAACGTATTGTAATAATTTTACGTGAAAATGTTTATATTATTAATTATTATAATTATAATTTCAAAACTTTCTTGTTCATTAAAAACGAGTGGTACTATATTATAATATATATTATATATGTATTTATAGAATACAGTCTAGCGAATTTTGATACGTTTCGCACAGTGTTATAGTTGAAGCCAATTTGTCGGCAGTGACGATCGATCAGTGCGAGAAGTCGGAAGAACCAAAAAATGCATTCAACGGTACAAACAGGTGTCACCATACTACCTACTGTACTTACAGGCCGGGCGATCGGCCGTTTGCAGCTGGCAATTACTGGTGCGTGTGCAGACCGGGATATTATTCGGCACTCTCCAAGTTTGACGGGGCACTAGTTGAAAGTGAGTATTGCCATAATACAATAACAATTATGATCATGATTTTTCAAAAAGATAGAACAATGCGCAACGACGAGTATCACGTGTAATATGTAACTGTTAAACTGTACGTTATTATTCAGTGGCTTCGCCGGAAGAAATCAATAACAAATATTCGTGTCATAAGTGCTGGGAAGGATGCGACGTTTGCGATGGACCCGAGAGCTGTATGGCCAAATTCATGTGGACTCAAAGGTGAGTGATTAGAGAGAAGAGACAACAAATATATGCGTACAATACAGAGTACCTATATTGCCTATTATACAGTGTATATAAGCTATACGTAGCATATTGTACATATAAATTATCATAAAAAGACTTGACAAACGTAAACTACATTTTTAGTTTTTTATTCAAATCAATATTTTCAGTATAATTTATTATCAATTATTAAATCTTAGTAAAGAAAAAAAAATAATCATACCAAGAAAAAAAAGTAATTTATAATATTATATTATATAGTTTGTTAATTACATTTGTCAGTTTTTCTTACACAATACACTGTATATCATTATATTTTAAGTATAAAAATATAAAAACTGGCAATATTTATGTCATTCGATGTGTTTCAGAAGCACGTTTCTTGGCATTACGGTTGTCTGTATAATATCTACCGTAATATTGATATGGTTCGTCCACAAGAACCGGCGAATTAAAGTGTTCCGAATAGCAAGTCCGACGTTTCTGATAATCACGTTGATCGGTTGCATTATTATGTATTCAGAAGTAAATATAATAAAAAATATAAGGTTCAAATATATATTTTGATCTCAGATATATAGGTATACCATGATTTCATGGAATATGAGAGGAATGTTAGAATAATTTACTGTAAAATCAATTTAATTTTTCTGTATTAATTCGAAATGAAATAATCGTAGATACTTGAACCTTTTATCAACGACAAAATTTTCAAAACATTTAGACTATAATTTTAAATTATTCACATACAACAATTACGTATAATTTATAGGCATATTACATTTTTAAATTTATTTTGGTTTATCGATGTATGTTTGATAACATTTTTAATTCTCGATTAAGATTTGGAATATTCTTGTATCACGTATTTACAATATTTTTCATAAGTTTTTTTATAGAAATGTAGAAAAAATATTAAAAGTACATGGACATTAACGTTATTATACATTTATACTCAATGTATAAAACGGCATGATGTACCGAAAAAAATTAAAGAAACCTCATTTCTGTAAGTTGCTTAGTTTTTTTTTTAATAGGCTTTCAATATTTTACAGTTTGTTTTGCCGCACTCTGTATAAGCGTCTGAAGTTTAAAATGTTTAAATATTTGATCAATTTCGTAAAAATATTTAAATTGCATATTATTTTATAGCTTGGTAGTAAGTCATTCATAAAATTTTCAATTTAACAACCTAAAGCTAAAGAATTCAGCACAATTTATGATTTACCTATAATTATTATTATCTATGTTATAAAATATAAAAATTGGTTACCACAATTTTGTTTTTTAAATGTTTTAAGTTCCAGCTATGGCATAATAATTTATTATGAACAGTTAAAATGATATATATTACTAATATTATGCTTACGTTTAAAATTAGTTCGATTTATTGTATTAAGGAAATGACTCGTGATTATATAAGTATAATATAATATAAATCATTATATTTATGTTTTTATATGATTTATGATTTCTCTTTTTTTCCGCGTTATTTTTTCTTCCCCAGTAGTTTAACACAATATCAAATAAGGTGCTACATGCGTTGCTTTTAAAATTTTGTTAAAAATTAAAGTAAATATATCACAGATATTTATTGTAAAGAATACATAGCTTGTAATTTTATATAAATTATAATATAATATGGTGTTTCTTTACTGTATTAAGTTATTAATATTCTAATTATTTAATTCAAAACAAAACATAAATTAAAGTAATTGAATAAAATAAAATTTTGTTCATTTTTGCAAATCAATTAAATATTGTATATATGTCATATATGTATATATAAATATATTATAATATAATCCATTGATATAGTTATTACATATTTCCTTATTATAATATGTTAATAATATGTAATAGGAAATAGTCTACACAAACGTTCATAATCCATTTTCGAGCGTAGGTACATTTTCAATCTATTTAGGTATACCTAATATCATAGATGCATAAGAAAACTGTAAAAAAAAATATGAAATTAATATAAGGCGTATATGTTTTAAGAAAAACCGTATAAATTATTTTAATTTTAATTATACAGAAAATATGAGAAAACACTGTATTAAAATTAACAAAACATAGAAATGATGCCCAGACCCCAGAAGTAATTAACATTTAGTTGGGTACTTTCAAAATAATACATATAAATTTATAATAGTGAGTTTTTAAAACTTATTTATTAACATACATTTTATAATGTAATAAACAAATGTATACCTACCCAATGCTAGGAAAAGATGAAAAAGATAAAAAAAATTATAAAAACAAATTGTCCTCAATTCTCATGATGTATAATTTATAATTTGAATATTTATTATACTGACCACCGGGGGTTCGCGTAAGCCTAAAGTACGCCAATGTACTAAATATTATACAACAATTTTGTTCGTATATTGATAATAATATTATATTTTGTTGTATAGATGGGAATTATGTTTCCTGAATGCACCCAAAAGTTGTGTGTGGCTACAAAGTGGACACGACATTTTGGATTTTGTATAACGTACTCGGCGTTGTTAATGAAGACTTGGAGGGTGTCGCTGACATACAGGGTAAAATCAGCACACAAATTGAAGCTCACTGATAAACAGTTGCTGCAGTGGATGACCCCGATATTGGTGATAATATTGGTATATATGGGGGCTTGGACTCTCAGCGACCCACCCCAAGCAGTATTGGAAAAGGAAACGGAAACGAATCTGAGATTTTGGAGGTGTTCGAACGATTGGTGGGACTATTGTCTGGCAGCTGGTACGCTAAATTTTGTTTATGAATATTAATAATACCTAAATAATGTGAGTACCCGGAAATTAGGACATTTTTCTCCAGAGTGGTATTTTTGCTATAATCAAATTTATCCTATCCAAACGAAGGACCGAAAAGTAAACTCCGATTTAGTTAATCACAGACCTACTACGAAAAACTATACTAATCCGAAATAGTGGGAGGAAAATGTCCATTTTTCAGATTCAGTGAAATATACGCAATCGCACATATAAAATTACAATGATGACAACAGTATAACTGTAATGTGATGTCGATATGACTAATATAGGAGAAGTGCTGTTCTTGGCGTGGGGAGTTCGGGTATGTTATGTCGTGCGGAACGCAGAGTCATTTTACAATGAAGCGCAGTCCATAAACTTTGCTATCTACAACATATTCATAGTGAACATCATAATGATGACGATACAGTAAGATTAATCAATAACGATTAATGTTTATCAGTGTAAACAATTTTTTTTTGCCGTTATAATGGTCATTGTTTTTTGCAGAGTTCAACTCGAAAAATATTTGACCGATGGTCTATTTCATTTTATAAAATAACCAAATTACCAAATAAAATATTTTATAAGTTGTAGCGTTCCAAAAACAATAAGTTTTATAAATGCAATATATTTTCATTTTTTCTTGCATTATTAATTTTATTAGTCTCTAGACTAACTTTTAATACCTCAAAAAGAAATTTGCACAAAAATTAAGTTTATACATACCAACATACCTACTAAATAGGTAACATGTCTATTACAATGCGTAATTGATTCATGAACATAAATATAATTTATTAGTTATTACTGTTGTTTGGTGCATATTTTATTTTATTGATCTCATAATATTAAATTAAGGAAATTGATTTGAATTGTTTATAAACAAAATGCATAAACATTATATTAGTAGTTAATGGTATTAATTATTAGTTATTAATGTTATTACATACCAATACATCAATACAAACACTTATATTTTATCGAGTACCTATTACAAATGATATTTTAAAACTTTAATATTTCAATAGTATTCATTATACATTGAACCATGTATTGTGGTTTGTTCATTAGTAGGTACCTACTTTAATGTATTGTTGTTTAAGCCATAATTAACATACTATGTAATTACTAACTAGTAGGGCTCTGGATATTGAATTAATGGTTGTAAATCTGTTTTAGGTGGATGCTAAATAGTAATTTGTAATTTAATTTTGTTATTTATTTAGCTTTTTTCTGTTTCCCGACATTGGTCCCAATTTCAAATACACATTAGGATTCATCCGAACTCAATTAAGCACTTCAGTGACCATAGCTTTAGTGTTCGGTTCAAAAGTGGTAAGAGTATTGAACGGCCAAGGTGACCATTGGGACAACAAACATCAGGCAAAAGGCTTAGTATCATATGAAATGAATGATATTTGTGAAGAAACTAGCGATTTACAGACAGAAAATGAAGAACTCAAAGAAGAAATATTCAAATTAGCAACACAAATAGGTCTATTGAAGAATTCACTAATGCATGTGAACAACAGACACCTGAGGAAGAATGGTTGCCAGAGTTGCAATCCAATTACTTCAAATCAACAGAGCCCTACAAGTAAAACTGGTAGTTTTTTCAAAAGTCTGGGATCTAATAGCTGTTTAGCCCCTTCAACAAGCTCTTAAAACTATATACAAGATGTAAAAGGAAATACAGAATTTTAATTATTAATAAAATATTTACTTTACAATTATATATAAAAAAAAAAGACTTAAACAATTTGTGTAGGTACATACACACATATAGGTAATACAATTCAATTTATAAATATGTTTAAAATAAAAATATTTTAATACATAACGATCTAATACAACTAATCGCTAATTTTTGTTGAAAAAAAAATAATAATAAATAAACATCAATGGCTCTGGTAAGTTTGATTCTATTGCATACAAATAGTTATATTATTTTACATTTCTGTTTTTATCAGTCTTATGTAGATATTATTTTTAATAAAAAAAATATTTATCCCAAATGTCAGTTTATCATTATGTAAAATACAACTAACAATAAAAAATAATCCGAATTAAAAGAGTGGAGACAAACAATACCAGATTATGTGTAGTTTTGATTGTGATTTGTAATTGTATGGTTAATTTGGAGTAACAATATTGTGATATACTATAGTCATTAGCAAGAGAAATATGAATGTTTTTTAGGACTAAATACTAAATATAAAATACAAAATTGTCAATAAGAAATTCAAACGGTAAAATTACACAATTATTTTTTGACACAATGATACTACATCTACATCATGGTAAATAAAAAAATCTATAATACAATACGTATAAGTTGTTGTAATTACAGTGAAAGTGTTTTATGTGATCCACAATATCCATTAAAACTTAATTGCTCTGGATCTGTCTCTATCGTGCCCTGTTGATAGATGATAGATTTATACCAAATGACATAAATTAAATTAACTATAAACAGAACACGATAGGGACAGATCCAGAGCAAGACTCTCTGAGGGGTGGCATTCATTTGAATGTAAGACACACAAATATTTATTTTGTATATTTTTAAATAAAATATAAGTATCAACTTCATCGCTCGCATTTATTGTTAAATTATCATTTAGAAATAATGTAACATATAATTTAGTTAATTACCTGTATAGGTAATTAAATAATTATGGAAATGTGTATATGTATATGTATGTATTGTGTGAGCTTAAACCCTTGGATCCATCCGCGAAAAGCCTACATTTAATACTGTATAATATAATATACTTATATAATATTTATTCTTCATAATAGCATTACATTTTAAAACCCAAATTTACAAGTAGACAATTTTTAAAATCAATAAAATAGATTTGCTAGATGATGCACTATCTAAATGGTGGCATCTATCTTTAGTTTATACAATCTATAATTTAACTCATTAATTATTTACATGATAATTAAATCAAACACTCTAATAATAAATTATAAGTCAAGAACACAATAATTTGAACAAAAAATTTACAAAAAAAAGAAAAAAACATTTAAAATATGTTTAGAGATCTAATGAGCCAAATTCAATGGCTCTTGTAACTCCTGCACAGGTGCTGGAACACATTGCTCTTCAAAATTTTGAATATTTGCCACCATTGTCACATCCACATTGCTGGGCGGCGAATCAAACTATAACACACACAGACATATAAACTATTATTAATAAAAAACAGAAATTTGTGCATACGATTAAAAATTGTTTGCACAAGACACTGGTGTTCATTATTCGACCAGTGTCCCAGTATACAGTTTTCAGTATGCTGACCTTTTTTGGTCTACCTCTCTGCTTAGGTCCAGGAAGATGAGCCATGGTGGCGTGCTGCTGCATAATGTGATATCTTAACTTGTCTGACCTCGAGAAACTCTTTGGACACTCTGTGCACATGAATGGTCGTTCTCCAGTATGTGTCCTGTGGTGACGTTGCAAATGTGATAGTCTCAAAAACGACAGATTGCAAAATGAACATTGATGTGGTTTCAGTCCGGAATGGGTTTGCATATGACGCCTCAGGTTTTGTTTATTCAGGAACGTCCGTTGGCACGTTGGGCACTCGACAGAGCCGGTTAGGTTAACTTTGTTTTGGGCCTCCAAAAAGGCTTGAAAATCTACATGGGTCGGCTGGTACTTGGGTTGCGACAATATTGTGGGTTTGTTTTCGTCCGTATGCTCATCCATCATAACTTGTGGGCTTAACATAGCTGAGTGCTCGAAAGACGTATTATTATCTGACGAATCATCTTCACATGGCACTTGGAATGTCCTGGAATCGGTTTCAATTGAGCTGGTGCTACCATTTGTCTACACAAAAAAACAAAATATATTTTTATTTTACTGCGTATTCATTTAAATGTCGTAACCAACATTATATCATTAAATAATTTACCATTTCAAACTTATTACTGGCATCTTGGTCGGAAGTTTCAGATGATTTAATTGGTGTATAATTGAATGTTGGCTTATGTTTCGGTTGATCGTTGGATACAGTTTTTTCGGACAAACCTAAAAATAAATTATTATGTTAAATAATTTTTTTTTTTTAATTTAAAATTAAATATTTTTTAATTAACCTTTAATTTGTAGCTCTCTAGCGACTTTTAAAAGAGAACTCAAACTGTTTTCTTGTACTTCAACAGAACCTACGTACATATACTGGCACAGACTCTGCATCTCATGTAAAGTAACACCTCTCATTATAACTGTAGGATGTTTACACGGATTTTCTTGAAAAATTGTCTCAAAATATGGACTGCACGCAGACAAGATTAGCTTATGCGCCTAAACATAAAATATTGAGGTCAAGGATTATTAGGATCACTTAAATTATTAATTTAAAATTATTGTGAATTATATACCCTTAATAGACCATCTTGACAAGCAATTGTTACATCGACAAGAATTTGTTCGTTAAATAGACATTCGAACAAGGCGCGTAAATTTTCCAAATGATTATTCCACCGGAGATGAAATGATTTATTGCCGACTTCCATATCGTTAGTCATCTAAAAAAAATATACATATATATTAATAAGCATATTTTTATTTTTATTTTATAGAAATATAAACTAATCATTAATTTTCTTTTAAACAAATATGTTATAAATATTTCTGTTTTTTTTTTTACAAAGTTTTTATTAATTAATTTTATTTTTTTTATAGAAATTCTTTATTGCTTATTAGAAACTTTTTTTTTTAATTCTCACATTATTTATTTCAATTATTAAAGTGCAGAGATATTAAGAATTTGATATTAACTATTTTTCAGAGATTGGTTTTCAATTACCTAATTTGTATTGTATACAAGTGTATTATTTCTAATATACCATCCAAGTAATTAAATGTAAATATTTTGATACAAAATACGAATTGGATATAATATGAAATTCCCGTTATGAATTTCACTATTATACCAAACAAAATGTTTTTAATTTTATATAAATAATTACTGTTGTTTCGTTGTTATATTATACGCTTAACAAAACGAAACATTGACTAGAATTTTGGTCACCCCTGCGAAGTATACCCGAGCATCATGCCGGGGGGCCTTGGATTTAGTATATGTATATATCTGTGTATATATTCACTCATACATACACACGTACACAAGCGCAACGCACATATACGTCGTGTGCTGGCGGAAAGGGACGGGTGTATGGTTGGGGGCGGGCACGCTACAGGCGGGGGAGCCGGACCTTTTTGGATAGACCTGCTGCATGCACGTCCTGACTATGGGGCAACATTATAAAACCTTAGCGAGGGTCCCGCATGTGCGCACTAACGCAGTATAGCTACAGTTTTAAAACGTTCACGGAAATATACAGCTGAATGAATATAGAAAATCAACCGTTTCCCCCCGAAGTTAGTTTTAAAACCTAAAACCAAAGAAATGGAGCTTGTATAATTAATAATTTTTGTTGGACCGTCAATGTCGGAAAAAAAATCAAGATCGATGCTAAATCTTGATTTTTACCAAATTTTTAATAGAATAATATTACAATAATTATTCAATTGTAAAATTTATAATTAGTTATTAATTAATTATATTATTATTGTATAAAAATACTAATTTTAATGTTCGTGATTTTATATTGATAAAATATTTTGTAGAGATTAGCTATTTATTTACATTATTATTTATATTTGATCAAGTGATTGAGGTAATAATATTAATAAACATTTTCTGATGTTGAAATTGAAACAAACGTTTTATTTTATCTATTATCATTGTATAATACGTCATCGACACTCAATAACATATAAATTAACTATTTTAAATCAAAAGATTCTACATTCTGTTTTAAAACTCTTTAATAATCAATATACCTAATAAGGAATAAGTTTTATGTTAAATGAATCAACTGTTAAAAATGAAATTGGTTACAAATATGTATGAATGTAAAATAAAATTACAACTTAATATATTATAGCGTGTTAAAGCTTAAAGTATAATATCACGTAGTCTTCCGTTATTCATTGAGTTACATTATGACGTTTGATTATCGTCATTTTACTAACAAGTGATACTGAACTTGGCTCTTCAATCTAGCAGTTCAGCAACCCTTTTTTAGCTTGATATAATTTTTTTTTTGTTCATGTGTGTAGGGGGTAGAAAGTGGGGGGGAGAACTGCCACGAGGGAACCATCGTAGCGATCGTTAAAAGCGCGGGCCCCGTATATATATATATATATATACGCGAGCGCGCGCGCGTGTGCATGTGCGCGCGCGTTGTGGGGAGGGGCAGCGTGAAAGGGGGATTAAAACAAGGGGGACAGACCCTTTGCTTGGTGACTCAGTGGGGGTATAGGGGGAATCCACAGTCGATAATATTGCATGAAATAATGCAGGGAGAGCCTACGCTACGGAGGGTGAATTGGAGGGGCGAAAAGGACGCGGACCAAAAGCTATGATGGAAAAGTATGATTTTTTTTTTTTAGAAAACATTCAATGAAGAATTCTTGGATTTAGTCTTTTGATGGGCAAAACTATTGTGGAGAGTCAGAAAAAATTTGGCCATTAATCAATTTATACATTTCTGTTAAATCGAGAAAAAATAAATAAATAAAAACGTCCGACCTCAGTAGGTGGTGTCTATTGAAGGCAAATCATGTGATAGATATCCTGTGTCAAAAAAAAAAAACAGGTATAGTTACATACCTACGTATTTAATTCATGACCTGCAATTGTTATTTTTGTTATGTCTAGCTATATGGGTATCATTAGTGAACAGCGTGCTGTCCCTTGCCGGATGTTTAGACAAGCAAAGCCGACAAGTAGACAAAAAGTAAGGAAGAAGAAATACAATTTAAAGACCGTTTAGAAAATATATTGGTAGTGTTGTACGTCTTGATGTATAAATATATTTAATTATTTATACACTATTATGTATTAATGTACAAATAAAATAAATATCTATATAGTATATTTATTATATACGTTACAAGTGCTTTAAACGAAGTTCTTTTACGATTAGTTTGTACTTTTTTCTAGATTAAATAGTCTATCTAGTGTATTAAAGCAAGTGCAATTATATAAAACATATTATTGCGACAGTACCCAACGCACAATTTATTCACATATTAATAATGATAAATGATAATCTATCCAATTATATTTTAATATAAATTTAATTAAAAACTAGATAGTAACATTTTAAACGAAAATTAATCTCAAAAATAGTATGTCCACAATTTTTACGTTGCCTTGGTAACGTCTGGAGTGAAAAAAATAAAAGCTCGAGCATTTTTTTACATTAGTGCAGCCGAAGGCCATGTATTTTTAGACCCAGCGTTCGCAGCAGTATTTCGGGGCGGAACAGTTATACGACGTCGCCTGGGGTCGGGCACCACGATGGGGGGTTCCTGCTAGTGGATGGGGTTACCGGGCTTGTAAGAGAGTGGTGGAGTGGCAGGAGGGGGGTTGAATAAGGGACTTCCCTCTAGGGGTCTTGTTTTGTCCGTACCGGCACCCCTGAATGCGTATATATCTCCCCCACGATGTTGTGAAACACAATATCGACCCGGCGACCAAAACGCTCTCGCAGCTCATATATATAGTGCTGAGCGAGAAATAGAAGGGGAGGAGAGAGAAAAACCCTCGAAGGAAGCCCCTATACGCGAGATTCCAGGTATTAAGTTTGCGAGCCGTAAGGAAAGTGCGTGTAGGACGCTCCCTTCGAAGCTATATATAACGCGGTTTTAGAGCTTCATATATTATCATCAAAGACTTTTAGGATTTCAGAAGAGAAAAAAAATCCCAGATTAAATTTGAATTGTAAACAGTAAATATTAATTTATTCTGACGATTATTTTTAGATCTACTAGAATATTATTATACATAAATACAATTTTTTATTTTATTTTTTTATTTATTTAGCAACTTTATAGATTTTTAGAATATCTATTTAAATTTGAAATTAGGACAGTATTTAGCAGAGTAAATTTTTGATTATGTAAATTATGTACGTCAAATTATACTTGGCGCTCGTATATGTGTAACAAAAATATAGCTCACAACAAGTTATTCTATTATGGAATAAATGAATTCAATTTATATATATTATTTATACTTATATATTTCAAAAAATAATGAATTCAAAAGATTATTTTAAAAATCACATTTTGAATTGTTTGATATTACTAATATCATATAAGTATCTAATAATTTTAATAGCGATACTTGAATGTTAAAGTAAAAAATTGTATGATGTTTAAAAGTTTGTAATATTAAATGTATAAGGTTTTTACCGACAATAATCTAACATATAATTTATTAATATGATTATTTTTTTTTTTTGGCTAATATAATTATGCAGGTCTCTATACTGAGTACAATTATTTGGAATAATCTAATTTTATTCAATAAAATCGAACAATAAAGCTTGCTACTGACGTATTATTAGAAAAACATTTGTTTTTAATATTATAATCTAAATTAAATTCGAGCAAAACGATGTTTAGCTTATGTTTATCATATTAATTAACATAGATCACAAATTTACAATGACTCAAAAATAAAAATCGAATGTGTGATCCAATTCCTAATATATATTTAGTCTAACTCCTATTACTCTAATGAAATATTTTTTACTAATAAAAAAATAAGATATTTTTTAATTATACTCATAATTTTTAAAAACATTTAATATAATAAATTAAATCATGTGATCCTAAATGATAGAACCATGCATATTAGACACACACACACACACACATATATGATCAAGACGAATTTTACATGTATATTATATATTATATAAAAAGTGTGCTTAATGAAACGCATACGTGAAAGGTTTTTTTCCAAAATCCCTGAAGGTTAGGATTTATTTTTCCATTTAAACATCTATGCAGGATGTAAGCTTCCATTTCTTTTATTTCCTATTCATATATTATACATTTTTATGTTGACCAAAGACTTTTTCACAGTCATTACCCAACTTACCCAAACCCAACTATGTATATACATTTTTTTGCGTTCGTACATCATACAACATTAAATTGTGATAACACCCGGAGAACTAAATATATCAATATAATATATTATAAGAAGACACAATGTTTTAATTAGGATTAATAGTTTATAAAACAAGATATTTTGAAATAAAAATAATTAATATAATTAGCTCATACTATATAGTATGAATATTAGATAACGGAGATAGAAAACAGTGATATTACACTGTATCTATAAAATAGTTATATACCTAATATATTTAGTACTAAATATATAATAATATTTAGATGCCTATATAGTTTCATGTCTTTATTACACGTTACATAGGAAAAGTATTCTTATTATAATATTCTTTAATAAGGTACTAGCTAATCTGGTGATGCGATAAAAGATTCTAAAAGTAAAATAAGTTCACCGCAAGGATATTAATATTAAAGTTTGACTTTTATACTTAGTACGTATTTTAGCTTAACAGTTTTTCAAAAAATGGGACTTGTCGTGATAGATATAGGTAGGACTTTTGATAGTTTAGTAGAGGTTTGCTGTCTTCAATAATATGTCATGAAAGTTTATTACAAATAAAATGTAAATTATAAGTATCCCTTATGATATATTTAAAATTCATTACAATATTTCAACATTTATATAGTAGGTAGTAGCTATATTATGTAAACACTATAATATTGTTATTAGTTATTATAGTTTATTACTTATTATTACCATTAACGGTAATACAATAATAACAATATTAATCCGTTCATACGTTTATACCTATTATGTTATTGATAAATTAGTTTATAATAAATACGAATAAGGTGAATATCACAAACGTATAATATACGAGTATCATTATAGGTACTATAGACGTGTAAAACCAGTTATGTATAATATAGAATGTAAAAAAATAAAATTAATAAAAAAAAAAATTTGCTCCATTTTTTAATTTTTGATAATAATTATACGCGTAGGTTTTAGTGCGCTGGACACAACTTCAAGGTCTCCGATAAATTATACCCATTTTACCTTGGGTGTCGACTGCAGTGGATATCGAACACAACAGTGCAACACGAATGTCGCGTAGATATACTACTAGGTAGATAGTACGAATTCCAATAATACGTCAAATAGTACGTCGTATACTCGAACCAAATCCAAGAGAACAAGCCCTACTGCCTACTACTCGTAGTGTCAATCATCCAATTTCGTTGGAAATTTCAGTGCTCGAACAATATACTTAAATTGTGATTTGTGACATTTATACGTATTTATTGTATTAATATTATTTCGTAATGAATGAAACAAGTGACCTACTCGTATAAATGGAAATCTGTTACGATGACAAATGGGTCAGCGACCGTGGATTTTGGTGGCGAACTAGCACGTCTAAGGCCAACAACAGTATAGCAGTTTAGCATATATCCCTCTCGCTATCCCCCTTTACTCATAACGAGGATGACACTTATAATATGGTAAATGCATATGGTAAAGTGGGAGGCGAGTGCATGTCGTTATCATATGACTGCACAATATATATATATATATATACGCGTACTCGGAAATTAACGAAGGGAAAAGAGACGGCGATGATATGATCATAAGACGCATTAGATAGATACACGATGCTGGACTGATGATGGTCTCAGATGTCGGATCTTGCTCGGACAGAAAATTTGCGCGCCAATTTTCACGTCGACGATAGCGGTGTTGTGTAACAGCTAAATCCGAACGTCCTTGTCGCGTGACTTAACATTATATTATTGTTATTATAGGAACCCGTGGACATCTCAAAACCACCTCATATACATAATACGTGCGATTATATTATTATTATTATGATTACGGTCTGGGTTCCCCGTCGTCACTGACGGACGATGCGGTAAAAAAAAATAAAATCGAAACCAGTTTCGGGGGGACCGGTCCACTGATGGGTATGCCGCCGTTGCCTAGAGATGTTAATATCATGCCATCCTAGGACAACCACCACGGTGCCACTGTCCGTGCGGGAGTCTTCGCATCCAAACCGTAGTGGAGATAAAATATAGTTTTACAACATTAATAATGCATCGTGCGGTGATAACACGCACACGTGCTGCCGCTAGCCGGTTCACCTGTTGTATATAGCTAGCCGTCCGTCGGATGCAATGATCCGCGAACTTCGGAATATGCACAGTCTACGCCGGAAATAGCCGGTCTGCCGATTCCGTGGGTAAATAATATTATGCCGAGCGTTAGTATTCTTGGTCTATATCATGCATGCGTATCTATACCTAAGCCGTGCCCGCAATACTTCGCGCTGTGTATATTAACATTGTTATTACAGCAGGATATTTCCGGACTAGTATTCTACGAAGATACCCACATGATTCCCTACCACTGTGTATTGTATTGCGTGTAATTATCATTTAGAGTACACAATATTGAATAATAAAACGTTTTATATAATATAATAATTATAATAATAAATTGAAAAGTATTACCTCTTCTTGCAG
This sequence comes from Rhopalosiphum padi, assembly GCF_020882245.1. Classification (NCBI taxonomy): domain Eukaryota; kingdom Metazoa; phylum Arthropoda; class Insecta; order Hemiptera; family Aphididae; genus Rhopalosiphum; species Rhopalosiphum padi. The sequence goes on from NC_083598.1 coordinate 38,429,932, forward strand.
TTCGTCCGGCGACGGTTGTACGATATGTAATAGTACAGTGACGATTATTATTTCTGTACGATATTTAATATTGTGATAACAATTATTATTATAATATCGCGAACCGATCAAATTTAACTGGTGCGAGGCGTTTGCGGCGGCAGACAGGCTGGTGGGCGGGCGGACGTCGGCGGAACGCGCGTGACACGATTCGCACACGTCGAGAACGTTACTGAATTTCACCACCGCCGCCGCCGCCGCCGAACGTACGTGCCCACTGTGGTTCGGCCGCCGGCAACCCCCTCTAGGGTACGGGTCGGCGGCCGTGACGTCATGTGACGCACGCGGCTCTATACGCCGTCCCCTCTACCGCCCGCGCTGACGCTCACACGCACGCACACCCACCGGAGATCCCCCTCCCACACCCTTCACCGACAACCACGGCGGAGGGGGCCCCCTCAAATGGACTGCGGAGACTTGGCGCCTGTACACAACACACACAAACGCGCGCGCGCCCGCGCTCAAACACACGCGCACACACACATACACACGCATTATACCCACACACCCACACACACACACAAACACATACACTTACACTCGGACGGTGGCAGGTGCACACGGCGGCGGCAACGGGTACAAAGGGTCCGGACTCGCCCGAACCCCTCCGACGATGACGACGACGACGACCCTAAACGCCCACGCCCCTCCGACCGGTGTCGGAAAGTCGGCGGCGGCGGCGGCGATTTTCGGGGAGGCGCACTTATAACCGGTTTTCCAGTCCGCTGGTTCGACGTGCAGTGACGTGCCCGACGAGGGGGCAAACATTTTCCCCGGGGTCGTACTTGCCGCACGGACGTGGTCATAGGGGGTGATCGCCACGATGGTATAGTCATACCAAAATTACTCGGTATAACTGGTATAAGGTATAACCGTGTGCTGCGTTGTTGTGTTAAATACTTGTATAATTATTATGGTGTTGGTGATAACAATAATAATAATAATAATAATAGTATTACATATCTATATTATGCTGCATGTAGGCGACTGACCGATATTGTATTCAGGCTAACGGTATCGCATAATATAATACTTATCGATTCGCAGGCAGTAAATAATTAGCAAGATAAGGATGTGATGAATGTTTATGAAATATCGCGCAGCGAGTATAGCGACGTGTAATCTGCGCGTATGGGCTATGTTAGTTAGTTAACCCCAGCCATAGGTTATTAGATCGCACATTGACTTACTGTGCGTAGAAAGTGTAGTAGGCCTGAGCGCTCAGATATTTGTATAGAGTTCGGCCGTTTCGTTATGTTAAAATGAAAACACCCATAACACGTTTAGCATATTATAATGTAAAAATGTAAAATGTGACAATAATACAACGAAAGATTAGATTTGTAAAAACAATTTACACGCTATGAGCCATTATAAATAAAATAATTTCAAAAATTTAATATCGAACCTTGTATTTGACGTAAAGCCAGCATCATATTGTAGATCAAATCCATTAATAATATTACTTTTTGTGTCTATATTATGTAATTTATATTTGAACATATTTTATTAAGATGTTTGTATGTGTCAGTCTTGAAAAACACTTCTCGATAATAATATTATATTATTTTAATAATTCGATCTCTATCTGCGATATTCTGAGTCATGTGTATACTCATGAGAGATGAGACGGATTATTTTCTAACTATCACGAGCTTACTTATTTAAGTCAAGCGATAAGGTTAAGTTAACTCAAAAACCTTCATAATTCGAATTTTGTTTCACCACTTGGAGTGTAACAATGTAATTATATATTAAAAAATCATTGTTTGTCGTACGAGACTATTGCAAGTTGCAAAGGGATGATTACTCAGTTCAGCTTCGTGGCACGCTGGTACATAGACCTGAAATCTCATTAAAGCGTATTACCAAAAGTGTAATGAGGACATGAGGTATGACCTTATGTATGTGTAGTGAATCCACAGTCAACATTCCACTGCAATAAATACAATGTATTTTTATTATTATATACATAATATTGTAAACACATAACCATGATTTGATTTAACTAAGAGGGCAAGGTACTCGCTGCTTTATTACCGCCAAAGGTACAACATTGTAGATATGTGATCAGCAGAACCAAGTTGACGTTGATAATTTAAACTTTAAATATTAGAATGGATGTACTTATTTTCGAATTTAAAGTTTAAAATGTTATCTAGGAAACATCTTTGACTATTATTGATAGTTAAATATTAAAACAAGCTATGAGTGTCTTAAAATGATATTATTTTACATAGTTAAAACTCACTTTCAGTCTAATAAAGACATTCAAACTGAAATCTAATTAAAGGTGAAAAAAATGGAAAGTCGATAGGTACTTACTCTATTGTATAGTAAGTTTTGAGGGTACTTTGTCATTGAGAATACTGTAATGTGCGTGTTAAATTTTAAATCAACATTCAAAATTATTATGACTTATGGACAAACTTGAATAGTTGAATAACATTTTTAGGCCTAAGCTATTAAAATTATTAAAAGTTTTATACATTTTTAACAACCAAATAATTTGCGTATCTTAGCAAATTGAACTTAAAATACTCATAAGCTTCATAAGTGGCTTTAAGATAAACTTTTATTTTAATTCCCAGTAAATAAATAACTTACTACAAATCTTGTTTTACATTTTTAAACTTAAGGTATTACAATTAAAATTGTATTTGCAGTTGGCAAACTTCAAAGTAATTTTAATTAATTACCTATTTACTTACGAATGCATTATACAATTATAATGTTTTACTCTTGATATTTTTTAATTGGGATGTACTTGAAAATAAAAATTTGATCATATAAATTAAAAACAAACTAAAAATGTAATTATTTCCGATGTTTTGTAATTCTTTTTGTTGTTTTACTCAATTATTTTGAAAAGTATTGTAAAGTTTTGATGATTTTTGACCTTCCAAAAAACGAACAATTTATTATAGATATATTTTGCGACTAAATACCAACCTCGTAGTTGAAGATCGAAATATTTTTATTTTTAATGTTTCATAATAAGTTATTTACGAAAACACAAAACAAAAATCACCAATTCAATATATACATCGTTGTGAAACCCATCTAACTCTAATTTTATTTCTTATCTAACAGTTAATTATATTATGGAATTTACTCTCGTAGAGTCGTTTACACTGCGTATTTTTTAATTTCACTGCTATATATTTGAAAATTGGCTTGGTTTAATGTTGTGCTCATATTTACAAAATAAAATAAATTACAGTTGTACCTTTACAAACCTAGGATAAAATGAATAGGTTTTATTTGAATGTTTGGAAATGTATTAGTACTTAGTAGTAGGCATTCCACTATAAAGTATTTTCTGGAGGAACTGAGGAAGCTTACGTTTAAGAGTGCGTGCGCGTTCCAGTGTTTTACCAAAATAATGCCATTAAAATTTAAAATATCAAATACAAAATTGAAAACATTATCAAAGAATTAAATAAATTAAACTTCAAGCAGTTCAAGCTATTCGGTTTAATTTCCTATGGGCTACGATAAACATTTAATGGAAAGTTGATTTTCAATTATTTTTCTGGGTATTTATAAGTATAGATATAAAATTATTTATAAATAGTAATAAGTAATTGTTTTCTTTGATTTGGCTAAAAACAAAAAAATCAAACAGGTTTATCTGTATCTGAAATAACAATTGTCTCGAATTATTATTGCAACGTTTAGTTTAATACCTATTGGTTACTACCAAATAACAATCATAATATTATTATCATGTACCTAATATTGTCATATTATTTTTAGTAAACTGAAATAGATATTACATATTTTATGATATTAACATTATTAACATAGCTATATATTAGCTTTCGAATAAAATAATAAAATATAAATATTTAAATTTTATTTATATAGATTATAAACTTTTGGTATATTACTATTTCTTACTCTTGTGAAATTCCTCTGTCCTTTTAGCCACATTATTATACAAGATATTTAATAGAAAGTTAATCAAAGGATTTAATTTGGCATTCAACGTATCTGTTTGAAAAAACAAAAAACATTTTGTAATTTTTGACATTTTGTTGATGACACTAATACTCGTAGTTTTGTACTGATTATTTTTAACTATCATCTTATTGCTATCAGTAAATTAGTTGGTTAGTGACCCATGTCGTTGATTTAAATACTGCTAAGAAATACACGTAAAATATTGCTCAAGATTATAACCTATTTTATACTTTCTATATTTGTCAATTTGATATATGGTAAGTAATATTATTAAGGGTAGTATTCTAAGGTTGGAGAATATTAAATTATAGAAAAAATTTAAATATTAAATATATTTTAGTTTATTTTAAATAATACATGTACAATTACTGAAAATAATTTATTTTATTGTATACTCATCGATTTAGCAAACGGAAGCAATAGAGGGAAAAAATTAAGGTAACATCCATCACAAATATTCAAATAAATTATAAATGATGCTGAACAAATATATTTTAAAATAGTCAAATTAATGTTCTGTGATTATTAAAAACGTTTATACTTTATTACAATTTCTGAATATAAAGTTTTTAAAGTCGGGTTTTAATGTGATTTACTGATCTGTATAAAATCTAAACTTCTATACAAAAACAGTTATTAAAATTTGAATATTTTATAAGGTGTGATAGTTTTTCCTGCAAATCAAGTTTTTATAGTAAAAACACCATTAAAATAATTACAATTTATTATTATACTTAATGATAATTGTGTAATGTTTATTGGTTGAGAAAATATATTTATATAATAAAATATAATATGATAAAATATGAATCAACTAGATAAGTTATCTTATAACTGGCTAATTACTGTAAGACGTTCTCATATATCTTAGGCTTTACGAAATAAAAATATAATATAATGTATAGAATTCTACATGATTACGGTTTATGGATAGTGTTATAAGTGTTAGAACATTCTCGTGTCTAAATTATTATAAAAGTGAATATTTATTATTATTAGACATAATTGTCGTAAATATTGTAAATATACTAAAATTTTGTATTGCTACAAAATAGTTAATTTAGTCATTTTTTTCTAAATCCTTAAATTAAAAATAAAAAATTAATTTAACAACTTTTCCGTTTTCATAGGTTATAAGTTTATTATTTAACATAGGAGTAGGTATGGTCTTGTGAGCAATAATTGTATTACTATTATTTTATTTTTATACTAAAAAAGGAGTGTAATATTTACATTTTTACAATCGGCATACATTAAATACAATTGGTGCCTAATACCATTGATTATGAATAGTACTATTTATAATCAATGCTAATACGTACAAAAACCAGATATATGGATAGGATGACTTGATTGAAGTATCTATTATTGACACTATAGTATTACAATAACACAATATTATACATAATACTTTAAGTTGGTTATAACATAACACCTTACTTAAATAATAAAAAAACAACATTATTATTATACAATATACATAATATTATATTATAATAAGCTATGAAATACATAAACATTTTTTTAAATAAAAGCGAGAATACATTTTTTAATTTACATTAATTTAATTTTCAATCCTATACTTTTAAGCATATAATGTAAGGACGAATCCTTGTAACGTGTCGCCGCATTAGCTACTAACCAGTTATTATAGGAGCCGCTTATGATATATAAATTAAATATAATATATAGATACATTTTTTTATGTCTTAAAACCACTTTATAATGTTAATGTTTTGAAATCTTTAACGTGGAAAACTATGCATATACTGTACGTATATAAATAGTTAGGTACATTTATGAATATAAATCTAATAATATTATTGTATATGGTTTCTAATATACATTTCGTCAACTTTCTATAAAAGTATCGATTTTTGAATTGTTTAATTTGTAGATTTTATTTGATGTATAATAAGATAAACTTCCTTATGTTTATAAATTATTACGAAAGTTTGATTTGTGAATACATAATTATATTAAATAGTATCGGAATTTCGATTTATAATTCATTATATTTTATATTTTTATGAAATATTTCTGTTTTAAATTAATTTTCGTATGAAAGAAATTTGAAAGAAATTTATTAATTTCCGAAATAATAATAAATATCTACATCATTATTCATTAAAATTATTTTTATAATAACTATTTTCAGTGTGTTTAAAAATTAAATTTTTAAGAAATTGTATCTCTCTACGAATCTCTTTGTATTTTTTTTTATATTCAAATTTTGTTTGTTTTTGTCAAAGTTTACCATACATGCCTAACCGCGTTATTTATTATACATATTATAGACTTATTAACTATTGATTACCTATATCAAATTATATTAATATTATCGAATAAAATGAATTAAATGCGTAAAACGATTTTGCGTATTTAATATAAAATATTGATTGTGTTTTGTCAAGATCGTGTGTACCTACTAAAAGAATTGAACAATGGTGGTTGCAAAACGGTAAATTTCGCTTAAAAAAACTCAACGGGATATCCACGATATAAGCCCCGAGAGTTTGTTTCTCCAAACAAAATTTGGTTCTGCGTACGTTTAAGAAGTTTTTTTTGACATGGAACGAAATGGAAACCTACGTAATTTCGTAGAATTGAACGTGACAAAGGTGGCCCGGGGATTCTTCTGTAGGATGGAATAAGAGAAAAAAAATACCGCCCCCTTCGGAGTCAAGACGTGGGTACGGACCGTACAGGTCTATTTGTGTGAGCGTGTATTGTAATGAGTGTATGTGTGTGTGTAAATCTTTTTTCATCGTGTATAGTTTTACCCTAGGGTTTTTTCTCCATACGCAGACCCCTCGTTATTATAACAAATCGCGTCAATACTTATTTTTCTTATTTTTTTTTTTTTCATTCTTACCGGTGGGTGTAGAAATGTATGTTGTTAATACAGCCGAGCAGGCATAGAGGATGGGGAATCACTCGGTCAGTGAGCTAATTCGATATTTCCAAATTAATTTCATCTTAATGGCTCTCGCTTACTACTAAATCATTATAAAATAAGTAAATGATGGTCGCAATAAGTGTACGAATGGAAGATAAATAACAATATTTGTATGATACAAATTTAACACTTTTATTTGAAAAAATATTAAAAAATAAATGTAATCTACAGAGATTTTTAAGATAAAAATGTTGTTATACCTGCAGTATAATATATTAATATGAAAAGATTTTATAACTTTACTATTATTACTTATTGGTCAATTGATTCTATTTTATTTTATGATTTGTTATACCTGAACCTGAATACTTGCCATTATAAACGAAGCATAAAAAGGACTCATGTATTAGTGATTTATATAAATCAAAAACGAGTTTATTATTTTTATTTTCGCACTAATCATATTTTTGTCCGGCGAATTACGCATATAATATAGAATTCTAAAAAAAACCCCAATACTCCTTGATGGAAACAATTAATGGTTTAAGGGTAATACGTGTGTAAATCCATCGGTGTATACATTTGTATATTATCCATTTGTTGCAAATAATTTTTTCAACAAGTATTTGCGGTAAATTCAATGTTTGTCGTCTGTATACTGCGGGCGATATTAGCATATTTGTATTGCAAAATAAGTTTAGCCGATAGAAAAAAAAACCAACGACAGAAAATCAATAGGTCACTCCTCTCCTAATCTACAGAAAAACGAACTTGCAACAGAACGTGCGGGAGATTAGATTGGCCTGGGCCCGCAATTAGCCATTTAAATCTGAAACGACCGTACAATAATACGCTATATGGTTATGCGTACGGCCGACATGCAGTTATATACACAGTACACACCCCTTCTCTCCAGACGTGACACACGTTAAGCGCCGATAGTACGTCTCGTCTCCGCACGTTCGTTTACATATTATACTCAGTTGTCACATACGGTCGGATGTTTTGTGTCTACTGCACTAAGATCGTGCCGCTATAGCAGGTCTCGTATGTCTCGTATCGTAAAGGATTCAGACTTCCGCACCAGCCTAAAAATAATAGTTATAGACAACTCAGTGGGGCGCCGCAGTGTGCGATATCGCTCCGTATTCTTTGTATAATAATATTATGATATAATACAGTTCAGAAGTTCGGCCGTACACCGCGAACGCGCGTACGACTTGCACGTGATTTTTGCGTATATTTTGTAAATCTCAACCGACCGACCGCACTCCGACGTATCGCCTCCTATTGCAGCCCAAACACGTCCGGCGACGTATACCAATATACTCTAAATTATAGAGTCTAGACGTTTGTTTTCATATGCCAGTAAATGTGTTTTGTTATACATTATACGTGTATTTAGTTTTAAAATAATATTGTTATGTACAAAACAGTATCGAATATATTAGTGTGAGTTTTTTTTTAATATTGTATTTATACAAATAATTATATTGATTGTAAATTAAACCGATATTTGACTTAAAGGCGAATAATAGTAATAATTAACACAATTTTTTTATTTTTACACGCTAACAGTTTTACAATGACATAGATTATAATATCATATATTCATCCGCATTGTTTACTCAATATTTTGTAACGCTTAAAATGATTCTTTTACAACAAAAAGTAAACACAATCTTAAACCATTAGATAATGATATTATATCTATACAAACAGTAATATATATAGGTTATAATTACGTATAAATACGTATATATATATTTACATTAATATATTTTGAATGTAATAATGTTATCGGTTAAGGATATTTCAAATGACTACTTTTCTTAATCGATTTAAGTGATTATCATATAATGCAATGTTATATTAACCAATTCTAATATAAAAAGGATTTATTTTTTGTAAACGCTTTCTGTTGTAAACGAGTAGAACATATTTATTAAACTATGTTTTCTGTAAAATTCCATAATATTTTTTCTAAACCTCAGTCGTCATACTACTCGTTTATAAAACATTGTAAATATTTTAATACAATTATAGTTATTTACACGTCTGTTGTATTATTTTATTAGTTGTATATATTGGTATTATTTGGTAGCGCATGATCGCGTTATGGAAAACTGAATCGGTCGTCGTGTGTACCTAAATGGACGACAACAGAAAAAGAAAACGCGAGTTCTTCGAAGTCAATGTTCGCACTGTAACGGACACTTTAGATCTATCTATCCAGCCATTTATGGCGATAAAACGCCGTTCATTATGTCGGATGCAAGGTCCCTGGGCGTGTTGGTCGGTACCACGAAACTATATGAACTCGCCGTACCACATAACTACTTATAAACAACTGGTGGTGTATGGATCTTCGAAAGCATGGCCGTCATTTCTAATACAGAACGCCGGTGAAATAGTCGTCAGACCCCGGCGGTCCACGGGACATAAATCACTTTGGAGACGGTCCAAAAAGTTCGTAAGAAACTGCGTCGCGAGCGTCGGATGCCAAGTTTGTTTCTGCCTATGAATTTGTAATATTTATTTTTTCAAATTCTTAGTTGTTTTAATGTTCCGTTTCTAATGTGTGCTTACGTTAGGCGACCCGTGCCGCATGCATTATAACTATCTTTATAGTCGCTTTATTGGTTGGTCGGATGACGAGAATGCGCGCAGCCGCTGAGCCGTTCTTGCTGCCGAAACACACGCGCGTGTAGCGTGTAGCTCAGTCGCGATCTCGTTAATGACATCTTAATCCATCACGATTACGTAGAGGTACAGCGGGTTAAAAATGTTTGTCGATTAGCTATTAATTTTTTTTAATTATTTTTTATTGTTATAACTATTTTTTAATAATTGTTTTGTAAATCATTGTGTACAATAAAACTTGAGTTCAAATAAATACACACGTTTTGTACTTAATTTGTATAGTTAATACATAGATAAAAAGTTTTTAAACGATAGAGATTACCAGAAATCTTATCTGTATTAATTACTATGGAATTTTTATGGTGAATATGATAAAAATATAAAATATAATTATTATTATTATTATACTTGAAATTATTATAATTCGTTATATTAATATCATTCTACTACTCTAGTCAAATAATGTTATCTGTAGGTTCTACAATAATTTTGGATTACGTGGAAAATTCGCCCTAGGGATGATTACTGCATATAAGGAATATAGTAGCGATAAAATAACGAGAATTTTTTTGTTATGCCATTTTACAATTGCTAAAATTGAAACAATAAATTAATTTTCGGACGGTCGCTCATCGTTAAATATTTTACGAGTATTTTAAAATGATTGACCACCTATACAACGTTTAATTCGCATGAGTGGCATGATGTACGGCTATCTATCCGATAACGGATAATGGGATCTTAATATGTGATCAAATAATGCATTACAATTTTGTTGTCTACGTATTTTTATGAGTGACTTCTCTATACTTTAAGCAAATAAAGAAATTGGTTCGATGTGGAAAATGCATGTTGCGTGATATTAAAAATAAAATTTATTTTACTTATAATATTTAATATAAAAATATTTACAAAGTATAAAAATAATATTATGAATTATTAGGTTGATTCATATTTTATTTTTAAAATTATGAAAATAAGAAATAATTAATTTTTTTGTGTTACATAAAGTTGTTTTGTATCATTAAAACAAAAAAAGGTCTTCTTAACTCTAATTTAAGGAAGAAGGGGGGGTGAGATTTTTGAAAATGTATAAGAGGGCGTGAAATAAAAAAGGTTGGGAAACACTGACTTTGATAGATGGTAAGGTGGACCATATGTGTTCTAAATAATATAATATTTAGTTATTTAAATTTCTAGTTACATTTAAATAAGAAATTACTTACAAAGTTGAAGTGTAAATAACAACACTACAATAGGCATGTCAACTACTAACTGAGTAATGAGTATTGACAATAAGTTTTGATCATAAAAATTATTATAAGATGAGAATATAACAAAGTCTAACTATTATTTATTATTGCTTATATAGTTATATAGTATATATAATATATAAACCTTCATATTTCGACCGGAATGACATATTAAGTGAATTACGCAATAAAATACCATTTTTTTTACACATCTGTATATTTTAAATTAACTCAAAAAGTCTTATTCCATATGATATTACATACATTATATATCTGTATTAATTTGTCTTTACTATACAATGTACAGTGTTGTGTTTTAATTATTTAAACTTGTTAAAACAAATACGAGTACATAGTATATACATTTAATAATGAAAGCTTCGACGAAATATGTGGGTCTTAAAAAAATGTGAAATTCGTAAAATATTAGAGTTTAAACTTTAAATTAAATTATACGTATTATTAGATATTAAGATAAATATTAATAAATAATAACATTAGTTTTATTGTATTTGGTGTGTGTTTCTTTCCTGGAGTTTGAAATTTTGTAGTAGTTCAGATTATGTACCATAGTGAATTCCTATGTGTTTGGCATTTCTATGAGTAATATTATTATTTGTCATATGGAAATGGAATGTCATACCACGTGTTGATGTATATTATACGTAATAATATACAATTTTTAGGTATCTATTATATAAAAATATTGTTTTTAGATTTGTTATTGAACAAAATATAATATTATTGATGTAGTTATATTAGGTTTTTTCTTATAAAAATGTATCTTATCTTTTAATTATAATATAATATTTTATTATAGTATTGACTTAGTTAACGTCATGTCATAACTTCTGTTTTGAATATTAGCTACCAATGGTGACATGCGATTGAAAATCAAAAATGAAATTATGTATCAATGCAATTTAAATATTTTATTATTTTATGATTATATTGAATATAATATTTAGTACACAGTTTAATAGACTTCATATAGGTACTCATTACTCAATACAGGTTTATTAGCTTAAATAATATTTACTTTAAAAAAAAAATATTTGAACTATTCTATTTTAAGTCTGTTGTAATATAAAAAATTGAATATTTAAGTTGGATTAGTTAAGTAATAAGTATTTAGACTGTATAATTATGTATGTAATATAGCCCTAACTACTATAGCAGTTACACTTTTCAGAATTCATATATTATGTATTGAGTAATATTTTGTCGTAATATGTAGACATGTAGTATTAATTTCACGTCAGGAAAGAACTAATGTTTTAAAAATCTAATTGTATATATTTATTTTATACTTTTTTTGTGAAATTAATTGAAGTAAAATTATTGTTATGTGTCGCCATCTCGTGACTCATTAATGAAGTAATAGGTTCACGATACTTGGATAGGTGGTTGAAATAATCGAAAGTCTTGTAAAAATAATAAATACATTCATAATGAAAATAACAATTTTAGACTGAAAAAGTTTAATGATAAACAAACAGGTAAACTTAAAATTGAAAAACGAAATCCAAACTAAAGTTTTTACGGTTATATAACCGTGTTTTAAACTAAAACAATAAATAAATGGAAAAAAATGGGAATTGACAAAATCCCGTTCTTCTTTATTCAGATTTTTAGATCAAGTTTTAAATACAAATGTATCAATGCCTTTTTAATACAAAAAATTATATATTGATTTGATTTAATCAACTACAAAGCAATTAGGAACACCGAACAAATACAGATTGGTGATGATCACTAATGTATTTTTACTTGGATTGGCTCAAGATGAAGACGTTTAGTGATTTTCTATAGAGAAATTAAAAATAGTTATGTCTTCGCAATAAAAAAATATCTGAGAGTGAAGTTTGGTTCCTTTTTAGATATTATAATATTTTACTAGTATAATACTATATACGACTACGCAGTATTTAAAATGCTTTAAATTTTAGATGGAGTATTAATAAATTATAACTCGTCTTTATATTATAAAACATTTAAACAAGGACATATTATTATGTGTATGCCAGGTTGGGACTAAAAGTTAAAAAAAAAAAAAATATATGAGCGTCTACCGTTAAAAATGTTTGTTGATCAGAAACATCGTTTAAGTTAATTTTGGATTCTTAGTTAAAATATGAATATATTACTTTAACATAATGATGTCAGTCATTTTTATCATAAGTAATTGTTACAAAAATTAAAAAAGAATTAAAAAATATCGAAATGCATGAATACATTTTTATATTATTATTATTATTATTTTGAAATTTTTTGATGGAATTCGTAAAATTCATAAAATAGGTATTTTTTTAATTATTATGATTAGATTTCAAATACATTGTATAATAGCCCATAATAATTTAAAATTTTAGACAAGTATTGTGAACATTTTCATGAGAACATAATATTACAATAATTTTAGTAATGAAGCTTTGGTGAATTTTATATGTATGCTTACTGTGAGGCTTTGAGGAAGTTTATAATTCTTGATTTTTGTCCCGAATCGAATGCTTTTTTGGGTGAGATGGTGTTAATGTTTGAATTTGTTCAAACGTGTTGGTAGGCGGATTAGGTATTTTATTTTAATACTTACGACATAAAAATTTAATGCAAAATTCTTCATGAGTTGTTTTTTCTGAAATTAAAAAACCAAGTTTGTCTATATGTATTATCATTTTATAAGTGTACAAAGAAGTTTTGATAGATTTTGATAGAAATGGGTAGATCATAAAAAAATTACGATTTTTCATTTTTTTTTAAATTCATAAATATAAATTTAGACACTTGAAACATTCCACTATTTCTAAAATTATCAATTTCTATCCATCATGAATATTTTGTAATTTTAAGCTATATTGACACATTTGAAATTTTTGAATTTTACTTCAATTTTTAGATTATATTAATTAAATAACGCCTTAGAATGCACGCATAGGCAACACAGTGATACGTTATTGCTGTGGCACAAGTCAGATTCCATCTAAATTCCAGGATCCCCACCTATTTTTGGTTAGAAAAAGGATACCGATAAATAACTAATCTCTGAATTTTTCATACACGAATATACTATCTACTATTATACAGTTTAACAGGTACTATGTAATCATTTTGTTCATTATTCTATAATCCATATTATATTAGGCATTAGTGCAATGTATTGACTATAATATTATGGCTATACATTTATTTAACGATAACTTGATTGCACCCATTAATGTCAGTTATTAGTATATATTTTTACTAGTATCTTTTTAAATTACTAATTCATAACAATATTATATTATTATTTTTTATATCATTTTTTCAAATACAGAACTAATTTCTTTTTGTGAATTAATTTATTATACAGTACATAAGAAGCTGAAAAACACAATGGATGGAGTCTTAGAGTGATAAAGATAATAAACATAAGATGTCAGATTATAGGCCTAAAGTCAAATTATTAAATTTTTATGCAATTTCACTATCCGCTTAGACATTTAGTCATAGAACATTTAACATTTTTTTTTTTAAACTAAATGTTCCAGCAAATGTCACCAAATAAAAACATGTAAGAACAAGTAAAAACTAAAAATTAACAAACATTTGTAATTATAATATAATATAACATTTTTATTCATTTTTATACTCGTACTATCACATATAATTAATAAATACTTATAAAATATAGTTATATATTATATTAAATTTTTTGACTTTATGCCTAGGCATTTAGTAAAATGCCTGCAGATTTGACTATATGCCTACGATATATACATTAGAACCATTAGATACATAGATAAATTATACTATTATATTATTTAAAAGGTATTATAGTAAGTATTTAACTGTTAAGCTTTATTAAAATATTTGTTTGAATTTGCAAACGCTCACCTTTAAAATATTTTATTGTCTTATTAAGTAAAATATGCAAATGACCTACTGTTTGTTGTTTTTTTTTAAATGTCAATTAAATATTAATTTGAAATATATTTTATAAGAATCATTTAAAAATATATAAAAGATTATAATTTTATCACTTTAAGTTCAGCTGGCAAAGTATATTTTTATTTTGTTTCCTGGTTCGGTTAAAAATCTAATTTCTGGACTATTTTGGCACAGCCCAATAAATATTTTTAATTACCCGCCGTTTGGTCTGATAGCTTTGACATGCTGGCATTGAATCTGGGCCGTTTAGGTCTTTAATATTTGCATATGCATGAGAAAAATCTTTTGAGATTTTATTTAAAATAGAATATAAAAAAATAGTAGGATACTGATGCCTTTTTTTTGCTTCATTGGTCGTATTTTAACAGTATTCGCTAAAAAAAAATCATATTATAAACAAAATAGTTATCAGGGTGCTTTAGGACAATACGAAAATATAATAAAACATTTAAAAATGTGTACATTAAATATTGATTAAAATTGAATTAATATGATAATGACTGCAAAATAATAGCAAAATAACTGTTCTATTATGTTATTACAAGAAAATCATACCAAAACATGTGGTAAATAGATTAATCGAAAACATAAAATAATTAAATCATGGTTAAAAATCACAATAATATAAAAAATAGTTAAACGTGATTTAATTAGATAAAAGATTAAAAAAATAACAATAACTTAACAACATTTGGTTACTTTTTAGTAGTGTAATTAAGTTTGTGCAAATAAATATAAAATATAATTACACTCAAATATGTTGTAGAATATCTATAGTCGCATAGTAAAATTAAAACGAATAAAGAATTATAAAAATAAAGAATAATGCTGCTACGTTTTTGGCCACCTTGTATCGTATTCTTATAATAAGAATCTTAATGGCCGCTGTAATCATGGTATCATTCACTAACCATCATTTACCGTGTGTTAGGCTGACTTTTAGACATGACACGCAGACAACATAACTGTAAGACCCGGCTTAATGTTTACTTAGTTACTTGTATTGGTATATACCTATATGAAATAATAGTGTTTTATTATATTATAACATATTTCTAACATTTGTTCAACTATTTAAATTTTTTTCAAAATATTTTCTACTTTTAGAAAGTTGATAATATTTATTTATTTGATGATTGGTCACAATGAACAATAAGGTATTCAGATAAAAATAAATAAATTATATAAGATAATCATTAAGATATATAAGTTATTATATTAATATTGGGAGATCTTGTATGGTTTATCTACTGTTACATTATACATGGCTAGTATGCACTATTAAAAACGTATAACAAGTATTAAAAATCATTTTCACTGTACAGATTTTCATTAAAACCAGATGAAAATTACGGATTAAGTTTTGAAAAGATGTCGAATGCTTTATGATTGTGGCGATTAAGGAAAATGACACTTTATATCACTACTGCTTTGATGGAATATCACACTTGATGTGAACAAATAGACGCGATTTTCATAACTGGAAATATAATATAATATTGTCAGAACAGCTGATATAATATATTTTATTTAGTTTATTGTCACATATTTTTTTAAGTTTATAGTTTCTATACTATATACGCATTTATTTTAACAGACATGAATTCTCGCAAAAATGTTTTAATATAATATTATCATCTATTTCACTTGTAATAAAAGCGTTGGAACTGAGTGTTGTGGTGTGATATAGAAATAATTATTTAGTGCAGTTGCGGGAACGTGTCTATACGCATATTGTATTATTTTGATTAATTATTATTAATTATTATTGGATTATGATGGTGAAATGGGATCGTAAACTAATTTGTTTAATATATATATATAATATATATAGAACAAATAGAAAAAAGACAAACGAAACATGGATTTAATTATTTTTGGTGTATTTATTTTATTATCTAACCCAACGTATAAACAATGTCGTAGGTATTCCAATTATTTTTTTTATACAATACATACGCGCATTACATTACACATTTTTTGCAGGGAAAGCAAAACGTCTATTTTTGATGTTCAACATTGATTAAAAAAAAAAAAAAAAAAAAAAAATGAGAATAATGTATAACTACGTATACTTTTAAAATTAGTAAAATACTAAATAACTAGTGCGAAATAGTCTTTAAGAAGTATCGTGAATATCAATGTACAAGATAGAGGTGTCATCATAAAAATATCTTAGTTTTGTCATTACGTCTTTTATTAAAAACACAATTCTTTTTTATTTCCTGAATAATTAATAAACCATTTAAGTAAATGTTCGGACGTCGAGAGTTTTGGACTCATATTTTTGGGTGCTATTTATAATAAAGGTTTGACCGTGTTGAGTCTTCAAGAAAAAATGGTTTTAAATTATTTATTTTTAGTATAATAATTCTTACAAAATAAATTTAATTGAAATCAATATTATAACTCCAAATAATTTCTAGTTACGTTATGGTAATGTCGATGAATAACTTAATTCACTGTACATGTTTCAACTTTGAACATTTGTAGTTATAAAACAATCACGAATGTATAAACAAACAGTTATGGTGATTGAGCACGCGCGGAATACGTCTTATTATATTTATAACTAGTAAGCTCTACCACAAATGTATACAAAAACGGATGAATCCAGTTTTCAAGTAGAAATGAAAAGACAGTAATTATACTTCTGAATTCTGATAAGGCTTAAATATTCCATAAGATAGGAAGGTATAATATGTACAATTATTATTTCATTGATTTATGGTGACGGTTAGTGGAACAGAATTATGCGGAGGAGTCGTTTAACAAATTAAAGTAGCATTGTACGGTAGTCAGGTCAGTCGGTAACCTAACCGTCGACCCGAGGGCGAATTGGACTTATTGAAGTAGTTTGAATTGAAGTGGCTTAACCGTATGACGTTATAAAGTTCAATTACATATATAGTGGGGTAATCACGAGGTTTTGTTGGTATGGCGGCAGCGCCAATGCCGGTGGCCTTCTATACTTGTTACCTCCCGGCTCCCTCCATAAATATTGTCAATCTGTGCAAGTATCAAGATTCAGTACTAAGTAAGTGTGTAGTGTGCACTGTGATTAATGACATTTTGATCGATACATAATGATCACACCAAGATCAAAGATACTAAACTAATTGATATTTTATATAATGAGACAGTAAAAAATGTTATTATTGTTATGAATAAAGTAATCGATACTAAAAATACTGCAATAATTGGTTATAAACATAATTTATCATAACAATTTCAAAAGATGACAGAAAATATATATTTGTTTATAAACTATAAACAAATAAATTAAAAATGTTTCAAGTTTTTTGAAAAAAATGTTCAAAGTAGGTACATTTTACCCCTTGAAAATCTTTTTAAATACGATTAAAAACAATGCAGATATATGATTATACTTATTTTTTTCCTATAAAATATTTATAAGCTGAACGTTGTATATACTTGATATTGTAGTTGATGCTAAATAGTAATAGTATATAATAAACACGATGTGTAGGTTAAATTCAGTACACTTAATGTTTAAGAATTTCATATATTTTGCTCAAACTGTTTTATTTATTTATACATTTTAATGAATTTACCATTTTAACACGAACATTTCGATAAAAGCTAATTACTCGTATCTCATTTATCTGTGGTAACATTTAGTCGTTACTCATTATAAACAGAAGATACGATATAAATATATAATATACTAATTTCACCATTCTAAAATATTACTTATTCACTGATAAGTGATAGCATATTTTAACGTTCCTACCTATTAATAAAATACAATTCCAAATCTCCACAAGATACTGAGAAAATGGGCCTGTGACAAAGTTATGTGAATGGTAAATCTAAACGCTTCATTAAATCATAATTGTGTTATAAAATGTATATTATACATATAATATTATAGTCTCGCGGAATACCAAAAAAAGGGTCACAGTAGTGATACCAAAAAGGTCAATATCGTGCGTGGAGTAAAATTTACGTATAAATGTATAACGTACAAAATAGGACAAAATATTCCTCTCCCAACAAAAAATAAAATAAAATACTATCAGTACTCTTTTTTATAATCATTTCAATTACTATATAAAGTTGAATAAACTAGTTTTTTATTTTTATTATGAGTTATTTCAAATGTATGGACCCTTTGCATTTCTTTTTCTTTATGTGTTTTACATTATTTGAGCGGTTAAGGCTTATTCAGTTTTTTTAGCATAAAAAAATATTCAAAATTGTATATATTATGTTTGTTAGCTCTATAACGATTTGTCGGTTCAAAGCATTCACAATACCTTAAATAAATATTATATTAATTTACTACTTATTATTCACTATGCTTATTTAAAAGTTTGAAGTACAAGGATTTAATTTATTATATATTTTGCCACTTTGGGTTTCTGAAAATGTAAAAATACAATTAATCGAATATTTGAAAGACGTTTTTGCATGGAATTATAATTAATAGTTTAATAGCCTATGGACTATTATTGCTGGATACATCTCATTTTGAATTAAGAAGTTTCATTATTTTAATAAGCAATTATTATTGGATATTGTTTTAAGGGATACCAACTATACAGAACTAAGTAATGCGAAACAACTGTTTGGTATATATTAACATACGAATATAAGATGTTTTATTTATTAAAAAACAATGGATTTTCGACCAGGATAATATATAATTATAAATTATAATAAAGTTTACTAACCCCGTACATAAGGGATTTTTTTAAAATTTAATTTTGCTTACAAATTATAAAGTTTGTTTTTCTAAACACAATGGAAACCATGAGCATAACATAACATGATAATTCTTAATTAAGAGCTAGAGAAAATAAATAAACATGAACAATTTTGAAAAAAGGTCACCTAGTAGTTAGTACCCACTGATAACACATTAACATTGAAGGGAGAGTCCAAACATTTTTGCCAATAGTTAGCATATTAATTAATAATTACAGATGAATTACCTCTTAGTACTATGCTAAAATTAAATTTGTATATTATTGATAATTGATATACCATATAAACAGCTTTAATAATTGAATCATTCTCAATTTATAATAGTATTAGTTTTTCTATACAAGTTAATAAAAAAAATTCACGTTCGGCCACGAAAACATAAGGTACACTTTGTAAATAAAAGGCATATTATAATATTATTACAATGGTATGGTATAATATATTATAAAAAGATAATATCTTAAAATAAATGAAAAATATCATTGTGTACAATAACACACTGTCTTTAATTTTATAAGACATATTGTAGTATGCGTTCATGTATACAAATAAATATAAATCTTTAAAATAAAAAATAGTAAATACAGCCAACGAGGGGGGCATGGCTCCTATGCCCCCCTGGATACGCCACTGAATATAGTTATCACTTATTCCGGACAAATTTCTAATAGTTTTGTACACAATATATTGAATACTATAATATTTTTATTCTAATTTAATGTTTCCATTATTCCACATTGAGTGTTCAATCAATAAGAAATGGTAAGGTTATTGGTATTTTTTTTTTTTTTAATTAATTGGCTTATGAAAAATTCTTTTTGTTAAAAAATTCTTACCTTTATTAAATGTTTGATTAAATCGATAATTTAACCTGAATTTCATATCATTCGTTTTTTTATTATTAATAATCATTAATGCTAAAATACTTATTACGATTTATTTAATGTGGAAATCAAACTATTTGTTTTATTTATGGCTGACATTGATTTAATTTACATTGCTTTCCTATAGACTTTCATAATAAGAAGTGAACATTTTCAAATATTTCAATTAATATTTATAATTATTTTTTATTTTGATAACTATATTATACTTACGTATATATCATACTCGTATATTTTTTAAAACTTTTATTCCTATTTAAACAATCTGTAAATATATATCTTTAGAATGAGTAAAAGTGATGTATCGGATAAAAGGTGACAGTTGAGTTGATTGAAGAATCCATCCAGCGTTGAAACTTCATGGAGTGTGAAGTGGTTTTTGGTTTTTTTTTTTTTTTTTTTTTAATCAGTTAGATGGTTGCGACACCATCTGCGTTTTAGACATTTGTTGGGGTCACATGGTATACAATTTGGGGAATTAAGATAAATGAGTCAAAATCTGCTCGTTGTATATTGACACTTAGACCAAGGAATTGCCCTACAATAACTCTCAATAACCTACCCATTCTACCCACATAAAACGTTCGGTACATAGGCCTCCATATGGATCGTCATCTGATCTGGGCCCATCAACCACTTTTTTGAAAACAACGCATATGCAAGTTTTCGCGGTGAAGGATTTATTTTTGATCTCTTATACTTTACACGCGCTGTTAGATGTATTGCCAAAACAGCTTAAGCGCGAAAAAAATGCGAATTTTTCGATATTTTATTTTATTTGATTGGCCTTTGTCACTTTTTGACGATTTTGACGTAAAAAACTAGTTTAACGTCTTTTATGTGTTTAGATCGTACGGGAAGCTTCCGCAAATGTGCTAGCTTGAATAAGGGACCACCGGAATTTATTTTTATAGCAATAAAATCACGAAAATCGAAATATTTAATACTTAAGGCCGCTAAAAACCACTTTTTTGAAAAAAACGCGTATGTAAATTTTCGCATTGAAGGATTTATATGGCTATAACAATTGTAATACTGCTCAAATTCATATCTAGACCTAAAGTGATTCCTTAGTACTTGTTATACAATTTGTTCAGATTATAATAGAATAACGGAAGACAAATTTAGAAAATATGGTATATCATGCTACCTCTAAAACGCTTTCAAAAATTATTTATATTTATTTTATTTTTCGACATAGTTATGTTATTATAATTTTGAATTTGTTTAATTAATTATATTGCTTAAAATTTGACTAGCAAGTAATGACATTCATGTACTACATAACATATATATTTACAACTCATACCTAGTTTATATACTTATCCTTGCTTTATCCGTCAGTGTTGTATTTAAAATTCACCGCGTTTAATGTAAACGATGTTTTAAGTACTTCTTTAAACATTATATATTACGTATTTAATATTTATAGTGCATGTAGGTCAATCATGAACATATTCATGTAATTCTATTTACAATATACGTACAAACGAATCTTCTGTTAAGTATATATAAATATTATATATTAACGATTATATTAGTTAACATCGTGTACGTATTACATTATTAACTATATAAAAATAAGAAACAATAATTTTTTGTATGAACAAAAAAATTTTATTAACATTTTTAATAAATAATAAAACGTGGCTTACTGACTTACGTAGAAAAATACATTTTAAATTTCATAATAATTAAACAAAGGAAATAATCAGGAGGCTCAACGTGGCACAAAATTTAATATAAAAAAAAAAAAAAACAAAATGTATTAGGAAAAAAATTTGACTGGCTTGAAAAAAAAAATAAAAAAATAGATAAAAATTAATACGTTGTAGGCCAAAATAAAATAAGTAGAAAAAAAATGCTCATTTAAGAAATTAAAAAAGAAAACATGTATAAACCAGAAAAAAGTTGCGAAAGTAGCCAAAAATTGTAGACAAAATGAAAAAAACCCCCAAAAAAAAGACATAGGACAGGATGACACAATAAACGAGCAGTAGGGGATACGAGATGGAGTAGTTGGTGCGAGATATCGCAAGTTGTAGGCCACTGGGTCACCTTTGCGACATTCTCGCGACCGGTCCTGCGGGCAAACGATGAGTATCGCCGGGCGCGTTTGCTCGGGCACGTGATGCGTCGACCATTACGGCCGAAAGCGAGGGTCGGCTGTCTCGGCCGCGAGGACGACGGTTGACGACGACAGAGCTAGCGCGCGATGTCGTGCGCGACGACATTGCATAAGATGGCGATTCTGACGACAGACGGTGGTGACCGAAACACGGGACGAGCAAACAGCGTTATTGGTGTGCTACACGGAACCGGTGCACGGTGGCGAGACTCGGCCGGCTGCATTGCCGCAGGACAAACAAGTGAGTCGGCGAACTGCGCCACAACGCGCCAAAGTCCTGATACTCTCCGCGGATATCCTGCTGCAGGCATCTCGTAGACCGCGTCTCCGTCGGGTGACCGCGGGTCCGGTGCCGCTGACGACCATATTCCTAACTCATTTATAAACTCATCACCCTGTGAATTAAGTTTTCGCCGCCGCCGTCGTTATGAGTGGCCATCGCACCGTCGTCGGTACGGTTGGGGCGGAATCGTTGCCCGCATCGGTACTACTAACCTAACCGCGTCGCCGTCATCCGTCACTCCGCACGCTGCCTAAGCATCCGGACGTCCGCACGACCGCCAGAGGACCGAGAGCGCATCACGGAAACCACGAGATCACGACGACCGCTGCACTCGTCCTGTCCGATGTTTTCGGCTAAGGGGTGGGGGGTAAGTCGTTGGGCTCCGGACGCTATTCGCATCGGATGCAACACGCGGCCAATGCAACGCGCGCGACGTTTCGCCACACCGCCGCGGTAAAACGTCGTCGGCGTGGCGCGCGTTGTAGGGGTGTTGCATCCGGTTCACGTAAACCGACAAGTTCGCCAAAACCGTTTCTTACCTCCATACCCTTAGCCGGCAAGACGTCGTGCGCCGCGATTTCGTCGTCGCCACGCGACCCGTTTTCGTCACCCGCCGCAGCCGTTCCCGTTTCGGGATTATTATCGACGGTCCGCATAAGCGGTTCGGACGGCGGTCTGCACACCGACGACAACGGTTCTTTCATTATTACTTCACTGGTCGCGCTTTCGACCGTCTCGTCTCCTCGCAGGTCTGTATCGCTATCGACAATGATTGTAAGTATATCTACGATGGAAGCAATATCGAGAAAGACGTCGTTTAATAACGCTTTTGTGACGTTCGAGGAGGCCATGTTGTTGTTCAAAATATTGTGTTGAGTACATTCGTCTTGAAAGTTGAATTGAAAATCGAATTATTTGGAATAT
Organism: Rhopalosiphum padi; assembly: GCF_020882245.1. Classification (NCBI taxonomy): domain Eukaryota; kingdom Metazoa; phylum Arthropoda; class Insecta; order Hemiptera; family Aphididae; genus Rhopalosiphum; species Rhopalosiphum padi. The sequence goes on from NC_083598.1 coordinate 38,453,609, forward strand.
CGTCGGATACTGTGGCCGATAAGTTCGAAAATCTCCCTGACGACGACTACAGCGTTGTTTATTACTAGCCAGCTATAGTACAGTATACCTATATACGTTAATCAATTCTAATAGGCCGAAATTAGTATTTCTGGACCCGTTTATTTTTCCAAATACTATTATTATTATTTATTGATATACCTATTATTATATTATTATTATCTAATAGTATTGTAATATTTAAACGAAGATTTTGATTCTTATTGTACCCGTTTTAAACTTTTAGGTGGTCTTTTTTATTATTATTTTTTAATATAATATTATATTTCATTCAATTAAACTCTACGGACACATTTTTCCAATACAAATTTGACGACGACGAGCAAATTATGTTATAATTTAATTAATGCTGCTAGTGTATAATATTATGTATATTATATTACCATGGCCCAATCACCCAAACCATTATTTTTACTCAATATATTAAAATAAGATATTCCTAAAATTGAATATATGATTATATTATACGAGTTTTTATAAGAACTATCATAATTGCTTGTTTTTCGAACAGATTATTATATTTATACATAGTAATTCTATACATTAACTAGATCTCGTAATTGTTTATTAATTTCAAGTGATATTTATTATAATCTATGTTTTGATGTTAAAAAATAATACAAATAATAATAATAGTGAACTTGGACTAAAACACTTAAATATTCCATTGATCATCAACTTTCAATCAAGTTCAATTCTGTGATATAAGATACACATACGGAATGAAATACAACAGGGCCAATTTGTTCCAAAAATAACTATCCATTTCACATAATAGATATTATTCTGATATAATAATAATAATTTATTAGTTATATGAAAATAAAATATAATGCATTTTAATAATTTATTGTCCGTGGCAGGAGTGTAAGTTTGAGTTTTATAATTTAAAACATTAACATTATGTTAGAATGTATTGAATAAAGTAAAACATAAGGTCAATTTAATACATTTTTGGCAACTGATGGTTCTCTTATTAAGATGGTATAATAGTACGTTAATAAAATATATCAGAGAAAACTAAGGGGACTTCCCAGACAAAAGTGGCTTGATGTTGTTAGAAAAGACACGGAGAAACTAAGAGTGGATTGGAATGGAAACCTGGATCTGACTTACGCATGACAGATATGGAATAAATCGGTTTTAGGAGCGATGAGCCTGGATGAGTCGTAAAAGCTGAGAAAAAAAATACATAACATTATTATTATTATCGTACGCATAGTGATATCTTGTCGTTCGACTCTGGTCCGCACTCACCACGTCTCCGGATGTGATATTATTGTTTGCGAGGAGCGGCGGACAACACGTGTCGACAGCCAGTCACAACATTAATTGGTATACGGCGAGGCGCCGTCGTGACGGTCCGTCGGCGGCTCATCCGGTACAGTGATGATATCATCATTATGACATTATAATGTTGTACGCGATATTTGACGAGTTTTAAATTAAGACTATTACGAATATTGTGATACATCACTAGCACAGTTCCGTTTAAAGACATGCGTCGCTCTTGTGACGGCGACGCGTGACCGTCGGGTTGATACGATACCATCGCATAATTATGTGAACGCTGTGTGGTCGACGGTCGGCAGTAGATTTGTGCGTGGTGTTAGGAGCGTCGTGAGTTTTAAAAACAAAACTGGCACTTTTGCACGAGTATGGCGTGCATTATATAGGTAAAAAATAAACTTAATGTGATTTTTATTTGGCAGGGGAAAGCGAGCTTCGGGCGAACATCAAAATTAGGTTTGAACGTTCGCTGGAATAACGTGAACAGTGATGCTTTATTCAGAAAAATACTTTTCGAAAAAGCCAATTTTCACCGTCGTAGTTTTCCAGAGAGACATGTTGATTGACATTTCTATGAATTTTAATTTTACGTCATTTGACGGGTTAACATGAGGAGTGTTTTGTACATTTTATAAATAATCGTAAGTTCGGATATTCACGCATAGAGAAAAATAGATGAATTGTATGCGCAGAAATTAGAAAGGAATTTCAAATGTTTTTACTGGAAAATTGCTAGAATAATATTTTTCCGGCCACTTGATAGAATTTTAATTGGTGGGAGAAGGAGTTACTTGTGCATTTTCAAAACTAGGTTTGCATGATCATATGAAAATTGAATCATTTATCAACTATTTATCACGTATACAATTATATCATTGATTTTATTATAATATAGTATTTATCAATAATACTTAAATACAAAAAAAAAAAACATCGTTTTAAAATCAATGCATTCATGATTTCGTTCAAGTTCTCAAAAAGTTACCTTATTAAATACGAAAAACTTAAAAATAACATATTATAGCAGTATGAATATCATTTTGGATTTTGATAATACTGAATATGGAACCATAGTATTTTTTAATTATATTATTCATTTTTTAATCTATGTAATAATGTAAGGAACAATTTTCAAAGATTTAGATCAAGTATTACATTTGAAGTGGCATGTTTTTTAACTTGTACTCGACGTTTTATATAAATAAATAATCGTAAGAGTACTTACACAATTTATTCAATATCTTATACACAGCTGTTTTGTTAAAAAGGCACTAAAGCAGAATATATGTGTGAAAAGTAAAAACAAAATTGTATTTTGTAAAAAATAGCATTTAGTCTAAATCATACAAATTAACAACGTTGCCACCATAAAATTATATTTTATAATGTTTACATAATATTATGTATTCAATATTATACATAAATTCATAGATTCAATAAATTACAAATAAACTTGTCAAATTATTTCTAAACTAATATTATGATTAACGATTCGACACATCAGTAATAATTTGTCAATGTTAAACATTGAAATTGATTTTATATTTTACATATTATTATAATTGCATAATACATATTAATGACTTTTATTTAAATAAGGCATATTATTATACTGAAGTGTCTCCTTAAATTATTATACCAATTATAGTGATACAGGTAACGCGATGTGAATATAGTTTAGGCAGATAATTAATAAAACATGTTAAGTTGGTTAGTTGGTAATAATATAACCAACAATTTATAATAGGTATAAACAAATACCTCCTAATAAAAGTATTGAGCGAAAAAAGTGTCACAAATTAATCTAAAAAGTTATAAATGTATATGCATTATGCTGTCTAATTTAATTTGGTCATACAAAGAAATTTAATTGATTTTATGTATGACGAATTTGAATACATTGAAATTCAAAATCAATTATGAACAGTAGTCGTTTAAAATGAAAATAATACTTCAAAGAAACGCAGCTTTTAATTTGATAAACTCAATTTTTATATTAAAAAATATTTAATATGATTTTAAATATTCCATACAAATACAATGGAAGTTTTTTTTTATTATTGTTGTATTTAATAACTTGCAACTATATCAATTTGAAAATATTATACATTTTATTTTTTGAAAATTAATTATAAGTTCTTAGTTTTATTGACTATTAGTTATTGATTTATACTTTTTATTATTAATCGTTATTCCTTGTAGTATTTTTTAGAAAAATAGTTCAATGTTATATAATTATGTAATAATTGTAATAGGTGATTACTTGTAATAAGACAACGACTGAAAGTTAATATTGCTTGTTAAATTCATTAGAAATAGCTTGCGCAATGTAAACATTTTTTTAAAAATTGCTTTATCTATTTAAATTTATAAACCATATTAAATATCTTTTAAAATAGAAAGTTATGTAAAACAATGAAATATACAAAAATTTGTATAATAATAAATAAATCAAATGACGAAAAAGTATGTAATTTGATTTAATTTCGATTGTTAACTAATATTATAGGGTTTGGTTTAAATGTTAAAAATAATAATTTCTGGAAAATGGGTTCGCTCACTTTCATATTTTGAAATAATTTTCATACAGTAAAAATAGCTCTTCTAAAAATAATACATGTATACATTGTCTTACTCTTAATTGTTAATATAAAATCTGAACATGAAAATTTATTTCGACACAATTTTCGATATAAATCAAAATAACACTTAAACAATTACTGTACACGCGAGTAACTCAGAAAACCCGTTTGCAGTCATGAGTGTCTTCTCGTTTTTAATCTAATTCAGACTTTTTTCTAACATTTTTTTTAAAAATGTAATCTAATTTAATTTATGGGGAATTCGTGTCCACAACGTTTGGGTATATCCGATCGTTTCGCATGACGGTCGTATAATGACGGCGCGCGTTGTCGAAACAATAAAACAGTAGCTAACAAAAAAAAACACGTTAAAAAAGGAAAGAAAAAAAAACGACAAAATTTATTCGTTTTTGTATCGGACGGTCGTTCCGCGGTAGTAATGACGGTGGACACATAATAATAATATTATCACTATATATTACAACCGTCGTCGCCGCGATCGTATCCGGAAAACAGGATTCGGGGGTCGAGTGCCGTCGCCGCGCTAACAGGATCTGACCAACAGGCTGGGACCGGGCGTGAGCCGATGGCCGACGGACGACGACTGCGGGTCGGGCGTGAACGTCGTCATGCTGATGGTCACGGAGCTGCTGGTCGTCGGCCGGGACATCATCTGTGGCTCGGCTGGACGATGGCCCGTGTACAGCTCTTGTCAGTCTGGGTCGTGACGGCAGTCCAGCCAAGCGATCGCGCCCACCGCGAACAGGACGAGAGACGTCAACGTTAAATGAACGATGGCCATCCAAAACAACGTCGGGTTAGAGCTGAAAAATGAACATCGACATTAATATCGTTTATTAATAATATTGTGATCGTGGGGGGCTGAAAACGAGTAAATCGTATGACACATTATTATGTCACTCACGGGGTGGGTCAAGCGGACAAAAACGGTATCTATGCCGAAAAAAAACACGATATCGATAAATTCTGTATTGTTAAAAAATATTTCATATTAATTATTACTAAATTAAAATTAGTAAAATATTGCGCGAAAGGCGTGGTGCGCACGATTTTTTATTGTTCGCAAATAATTTGTAAATATCTACTGCTTTTGTGTTTGAAACAGCTTTTGAATTACCAAAATATTATAATGCTCGATGAGTATAGCTACATATTATTTTTGTTAAATCATAAATTAGAATATAGTGGCTATACAACTTCAAAAGTAGATTTATTTATTTTATAATTATTATTATATGTTTCTACTTTTCTATTGTTTGATATTTTTATTCCATCCCTTTCGACTTTATACCGTTTATGCGTTCCTAATTTATTTAAAATGTTTAAGCGTCAAAATTTTGGGTATCATTTCGGTACATTTGGTTTGTGAGTTAAATTACTTTCATAACTGCATTAATTATTATTTACTTTATATTATTGTTGAGCCAAAATTGTTTTAATAGGTATTGTTATTTTAAATATTACTGATATTATTAATAATAGGTATAAAAAACCGGTTTAAAATGTTTAAATTATTGTACTGATATGTAACTACTATGGCTTAAGCGGAAAAGATTTTTAAAATAGTATAGGTTGTCGGCTGGTAGGTACTTTTACAAGGTTTTATCCTGAGACGTATATTCAATGGTATTACGCGTATTAAATGAGTGAGGCGATTAATGTAAAACAGCGGAAATATTAAATTTTAGAAAATGGTAAAATTAAATTTGATGCTCTTTTTATACCTTGCAGTCAATGGATTCGTTTATAAATTGTTTAAAGAAAAACACCGACATATAATGACATTATAAAAAAAAGCGTGAATGATTTGAAACGGAAACGTTTGCGATTTTATGGGTATAATATCAAACGTTGTTCAAAGAGATGATAAAGTATATTAGACTTATACGAATACAAATTGATAGAAAATATAAATAAAATCATTCTATATATTCCAGATATTAATATATATTTGTCAGCGATTGACTAAGTTTCAGCCTTTAACACTTTCATAATATTATACGTGTAGTGTTATTGAAAAATGTTAACGTCAAAAAAAAAAACTTGAACATCCGTATAAGTATTTGTGTGAATGAAATATTGCAACATAAAAAAAAATGTATATTTATGTGTATACCAACACGCACCCGCACAAACAAAACGCTTATAGTTACGGAAGTGCAGATAAATCAGAAAAATCATGTATAGAGCGATATTTTAATTAACACTTGGTGGACAAAATTAAAATTTTAAAACGAATATAAAATTACAGGATGGTATATAATCAAATAGCAAAATCAAAATAAATAAATAAATGTCATCTTTTTTTTTTACTATAGGTATTTAAACTTCTACTGTTTATTTTATATCGACAATGTTATTATACACATATATCTTGTTATTTATTATTATAAATATGTGTAAATAATTTTATTTTGAAAGTATATTTATTTTTATTTACATAACAAAATATTACAATTATTAAAATTAAATTTATATATAGTTAGTATTTAGTTTACAACATGCAAGAGGACGCCACCAATCTATAGGCTATAAGTTTTTGTAAAAACCATTTGACCTCAAAAAGGAACTATTATTCAAGCTTCAGTATAGTTAAAAACCAAATGCATATACGATAAACAAAAAAATATTGGTTGTATCGTTGTAAAGATTTTATATATTTTTTTATCATTTACACTAAACAGTTATTAATATCTGAAAATCAGTTATTATTATTATGTTTTTCGAGTTTAAGTAAGTTAATTTTTTTTAGCGATATAAAACAAATTAAAACTACGAAACAGAAAATAGTATATTATGTATCGTTTATTAATTAGTTTCTTATTTATGACTGTCCACCCTCCTATAATGCAAATTTTGAAAAAATATTTTGCAAGTATTTATTTTATTATTAAAAAAAAGTTTTTTTGCGATCGACCGAATTAACTCAGGTGTTTAAATTGTTTTCTGAATACTGACCATAAATAATAATTTAAACTATAATAATGTATATCAGTGTGTGCGTGCGTACAAATTATTGCACAGGCCACTGACCCATCTAATATCTTCCACACAAATGATTGGCGTTACGGAGATGATGTCGCGGCGTTCAGTGAATCGATAAAGTATAGTATGTGATAAGTTTCGATCTTAATGGTTCATAATTAATGTTTAAAAATTTCATAAACTATAAAATTGTGAACTTTTATTAATATCAACATTTTGGTTTTATTATTTTTTTTAATCGGTTTCATTTTACTTTTGTCGTTTTAGTGACTGCTTTCTTTAATATCATAAAAGTATTTAAACATTTTTATATCGATATAATATTATATAAAGTTTAAATGATACACCAACATAAAAATAATAATTTTAAAATCAAACGTATCGCGTGAAATATTCATTTACTATTTGGACACGAAAAATTATTCACAATGCGAACGAACAGTCGTCAAAAACAACAATCGTGTTTGCCTGCGAACGGGCACAACGGTAGTTAGCCGCAACGACGACTATGTGAGGCTGTTCTATGACAGAACAGTCGTTGCGGCTCGGGAACAGCACCTGAATGCTGCACAGACCGCGAACGGGCCGTCGTCGTAGCGCCCTGTCGTATTGACAACGCTTTGTAATGATGTCGTGTTATTGCGGCCATTAATGCGGCCGCTGACCGTCCACGCGGTTTGACAATTCCACGATGTCACATTTGGTCGGCCAGCGGAGCGGCCATCGCGTAGTCTGGCGACGGCCGCCTTTCGCACGTCATCTCGCCGCCGCTGACGTACTAAATTCGTTGCGAGTGGATTTATAGGGGCGGACTGGCAGATCGGAAGATCATCTGGAAATTTCCCGATGAACCGATCGAAAAATTGAATCATGGGGCCGGTTCGGGCCGGGCAGTTTGGTTGTATATAAGTAACTCAATATGATATTTATATTATAATAATAGTTTTTCAATTTTTGGTCTATTTTAAATCTATAAAATATAACATAAATAATACGATAACAATTATACCTAAAATCGTATTTTGCTGTTCTGAGAATCAGTGTATTTATATAAATAAGAGATGATAGCCAATAACGCCATCCAGCAGCCGTATGTGTTTCTATCACTAATTGTTGTTTATATACGATAGTTCAATTTAATATTAAAATTGTATATAATAGAATAGGTAATAGTTAACTTGTAATTCTTATAAATTATGATTGGTATACAATTATCAGTATAAATTGGTTAAATGGTTTATATAATATAATAGAAAAGATAGTTTAAGAGGCCTATTAGCTATTTGTATCCCACAACGTTGTCTCCACGAATACAATTTTCCTGGATAATGTATTGAAATCTAATTTTTCTCAATTAATTTTGTTTAATTGTTACGCTTTTGTAAGAACACGTTATATTTTATACTTTTCTATAGTACTCAAATAAAAATGTTGATAAAAATTGACAAAAAACAATAATAAAAGGGCAAAATTTATGGGATATTGGGTTTAAAATCTACAGTGCAGATTAAAAAATTTAAAAAAATTACACTTCATAAATTATTAATTCTTTGAGCCAATAAATAATCGTTACCGTGTATTTCTAAAACGTGTCGTGCGTCTACCGTTATTATTTATATTTTGAATATTCAACCGAGAAAATGTGTGGTATTTTAAACATAAGTATACTGTTATCAGGTATTAGATTAGATAATGGTTTTTAGGCCGGTCTGAAGGAGCCAGTCCGCCCCTGGACGTGGACTACTAATATTATATATACGTATAATATCGATTGTCACGATGCAGCCGTTTCGCATCAAGTCATCACGGGCGGCCGTGCGTAGTCCCGTACAATATAATGATTTAACAATATCGTAGTAATATTTCATTATTGTCGTACTATCTCATATTTTCATTATAATATAATCGTATCATATTACAGTAATATTATCATAAGCCCTTTTACGTAGTGTACATATTATAATATGTCGTATATGCGTAGGCAACTCATCGTTTTATTTTATCGAACGCGTCCATTTACGTATAATATTATACAGGTTGGGCCTACGTTTACATTTATTTTATCTTGTTGTGGGTGCTATTATTATAGTCGTATACGCAGATCATACTTTGGTCGGACGCTTATAAAGCAAGTGCGCACACGAGCACAATATTATATGAGCTTTTTATTATGACAATAATCCAGCGGTTTAGGCCATCGTAAACCGACCCCGCAGGACACGACACACGTCTATAATACGGTCATCTGATGTCAGGGGAGGTGCCTCCTTCGTGTCACACCTGCAGCTGCGGCTCTCGATCCGCAAACAACTCTACTCAACCGAATGCCGTAAGCTCCGGCTGGAAAGAGAAGAATTACTATCCTCCACTGCCCACCCTCGCGAAATTCTTAGTCGCGACCCATCTACTTCAATCGAGTAATTCAAACGGTTACTTAATACTCAATCAGTTATAATATAATGTGTACTATACCATTTTAAAACCGTTTTGTTTAATGTCTATGCGTATTATTTAGTTTAAGAGCTTAAAATTCATTTTTTGTTAATCCTGCAATGGCCGTCATTGTATTCGAGGATGTTCCCTTGTAATAATGATAAAAAAAAAAAAATCATCAGTTCCTTTTAAAGTGATCGTATATCGCGATTGCCGCAATGGAGAACCCTTCAAATTGTTCATGTGTATACTCTCTTGTCCATATGACACCTTTAGAGCAGGTCAATTTTTAGACGTTATTTGGATACGTTTCCGGGAAAGCTTGAAAATGGTCAGGAATATCGAGCCATTCGCGAGAATTAATTAAACTATTTGTTAATCAATAACATATTATTTCAACTTGATAAACATTCAAATTTTTCAATCAAATACAGAATACCTGAATTGCGTATATTTTTTTGTTTGTGCGCAGAGCAATTTCGTTAGAACGTACACTTAATATGTCAATATTTATATTTACGATAAAATAATTTAAATTATTAAATTCAAATTGAATAATGTTAAATCAAATACCTATTATCAACTAAATGTGACATCCTTCACTTCCTCACAACCACCCTTCCCTGCAATACTAATGACAATAAGACTACCTCTCGTCGAACATTGTAGACGTATTCACGTATTCGCGCATCATTAATCCATATCCACGACATAGACACACCTGGTCTTTTTGAAGGGTTTATTTATTTAGACGAAATATACCGTTTTAAAAAAAAGGTATATTATGTTGGTTCTATCGCGTTTCATTAATGTCAAAACGGTTAAAAGTTAATAGGTATTAGTCAGAGCTTTAAGCTGCATTAAATGCTAATAAAAAACCTACTAATAATCAATCTAATGTTATTGATTACTATTCATTATGCATTTACCAATATATTATTATATACATTTATACGTATAATATTATATACCTGTAAGGTATTTTAATACTTATTTATTCGAATAAAATAATTGATACAAAATCGTAGAAATCTATATGGACTGTAACTTTTTTTTTTTTTTAATGAATATACTTAATTATAAGTTTTAATGGAACAGTCATCAGTAAAATTAAATTTCAAATAGATTATAGCTATATATAGTGTCTACAGCAAAGCCGATTTAATTTTTTTTTATAGTTATTTTGTTTAATCGGGTTTGGTGCCTACTACATAGCGTTTTATTTTATTTTTTTTTATGTTGATTGTAGAATAACTAATTTTCGTTCACTGCTTCATCAAGTAAATTAAATTGTAATCGTATGAAATCACTCATTAATAAAACATTCTTGTTTACCGTTTTATCGGCAATGCAACATACTTACAGGGCAAAAACAAATAATGACATTATCGACATAGGTATTGCAGGGTTTAGATAATGTTATTTACAATATTCGAATGTTACGAAACGCAATTTTAATTTCGGTGATCGTATTTTATTACTATTAATACTTATTATAGCCCCCGTCCCTCAAATTATTTTGTCATGCTGACGAGATAATAACGTCAAACGTCTGCAGCAACTTTTATGGTTGAAGATAATATTATTTTAATATTCTGTTGACGGTTTTTGCGTATTAATCTGTGACGTGCAATGTACCTACCTCATTGAACCATTATAATAATACTCGTATATTATTTATAAGTCGACTAACGTCTGACGGGGTTTATCGTTATGTTATATTTCCCATCGTTGGGCGAAGCCGTTTTAAAAACGTTTCATCGGAGTTACAATATAACATTATTATATCGTTGAATTTTTGTCACGAAAAAGCGACAGTCGCTTAATTATATTATAATATAATATACCTGTGTAAAATCGAGAATCGTGATTATTTTTATCGATCGTGGCCCGACCTCGATTTGTCCACTTAGCTACACTGCAGAAAAATGTCATTGTTATCTAACACTGTTGCATTATACACGAAACAATTCGCATTTTTTTAAATATAAAATATATTGTCTCGTTTACGCCGTATCGTTGATATTATGCATATTGTTATTTCATATGTGTCGGCCGAGAAAAATAATACACGTAGATAAACACACACTGAATGACTTCTCGTGTTTGATTCCCGAGCGATTGATTGTAGCTGTTTACTTTTTTTTTTTTTTTAACATGCCCCACACGAATATCAGTTGTATTTTATTGCATAACGCGCGTCATATAACTTATAAGTATACCTATATTTAGAGAAATATATTTTGAAATAACTCTTAGCTGACATGTAAAATGTGCGTATGACACATTTACTAATGCGAAAGTTGGAGGGGTTTTTTTATTTTTTTAATATTTGTGCTCACAGTATCCTATGGCTTGTTTATGTGAATAATAGGTCTACTATGTCCACATTATATAGGTTGGATTACAGCATGTTAGCGTTTTTATTGTGAAATATAGTGGTGAACTTATATATAATTGTATATTTTTTTACATCATATAATAACTCGTGTACGACTGGATTCATGAAGGATTTCAACGATTTCCATTTTATGTAATTGTTGAACTTAATATTGACAATATATTAATTATTTAATATTATATTAGTACCTGCCTAATATGAAAATGCTTTCAATTTAATGCCCTAATAAAAATAAAAGATTAAAAAGTGACAGAATAAAGGCTAATTCGTTTATATTTCTTCAAAATGTAATTAAAATTACTGACTAGGTTATGAAAAAAATCTGACAAAAAAAAAAAAATCTTCGACTAATTTAATCTATTCTTTTTTATTAACGTTACATTTTAAGGTATTATTTGAATGAAAACCACCTTTATGTAAAGATAATCATATACCAGAAAATCAATCGATGTACAATTTTTTTTATAAATAATACGTTTGAATTTCGGTCGATAGGTTACTCAATTTTAGTATGTCATGTAGTATGGTGAATAGGTAACCTAATATGAATATCGGTTAGCTGATAAGAACGTATATACAATCGAGTAAAATAATATACATAATAATATACTTAATATTAAGTTCATTGAAATTATTATGGTTGACTTATACATTTACGTATTCAACTATTTTAACATTTAACACTTCCAGAAGGATTGGTATTAGAATTTTTCATGAAAATCATATAATATTCAGTACATTAAAATTTAAACTTGACACATAGCTAGAAGCCCAATAGAAATAAAATACACGCAATGTCCAGTGGCTATTCCAGTTATCGATGGATACAATTATAATTATTTAGCAGTTTTAACAGAAACAATTGTTGAACCGTATCGATTGATTGGATTTCAAAATATTTTATTAATTATAGACATTATAGTGTTAATATTGTGCTATGGAATTTCATGCTTTTATCTCTTCGTTGGTGGTAATAGTATTCATTGATCAACTGAATGTATGGTTTATCATTGAAGTCATATTTTAGTAATCATACAATTTTTGTAATTTTATTTCGAAGAACAAAGTTTTTGGATAAATATGGCAAGGTATATAATTAATGTATTTGCTATTTAGGTTTTTGATTATTTATAGTTCAGTATTCGCGTCTTGCGTGGTTGTTTACTACACATTACATATTACTAATATAATATTACCTTTCTGTATTATTTTTTAAAGGTTCTATTATTTCATTGAGTAATTTACTTTGAACCATATATACCTATGTATTTTATTTTTATAGCTGTCCATACTATCAATTTATTTTTGAACCATTTAAACCACTTCGCAAACTATATAGTATATTTTATTTTTTTATGTCTTGGATGGTAAATGTAAATAAAATATAAAATTAATGAAAGTTTATATTATATGAATCATATTTATAGTTTTCTTAGAAATTACGATGTTATTTATTTGTTGCTACTTCTGTTATTTATTATTATATTTTATGTTTTGTTTTTAGTGTGTTTGAGTTGGGAAACACTATACGTTATTAAAAAAAAAAACCGTTATTTATTCATCTTGATTTAGCTAGTATATTGTTTGCCAAATTTTAATGAAATATAAATTTTAAGAAAGCTGGAATCACAGTGTTTACTTTATATTATGAATTATAACATACTCGTAATATAATAACCTAAAGATAAGTTATTTAGAAATTTGAATCTTCGATTTCGATCAGAGGTAGGAATATGTTGACTTTAGAATGATAATATGTTTATTTTTATTAGTTATATGATAGGAGACAATAATATTTTCTACTAAGAAGATACATTAAAAAATATATAGTATTAAGATAAGAAAAGTAGAGAGTATTTAGATAATTTTGCTACAAATAAGTGTCGAGTATACCTATCTTCGTCATTGAAGAGTAAGCCATAGTGTAAAATGTAAATAATAAATTTAAATTCAATTAAATAATTATAAAAAATTATGCATGTATTATGTATCTTTGTTTTTAAACGGTTATTATAATATTTTAATGGTAACAAAAAAATCAAATAAGAACTTGGAAATTTTTACTCCCCCCCAAAGTATCAACTAGATCGTAGTACTTAACGTACTACCACTAAAGTTGAAATCAAAGCGTTTTTTTCTCTCACAAAAGGTGATGATAAAAACAAAATATCTCATTGAATAATCAATATTTATCTCTCTGTTCATAATTATTCAAAATATCCAATCATTCATACTTTGAATAAGGTTATTTTATTACATTTAAAAACAAATGTAAACAAGATGAAAATATAAGATGTAATTAATAAATATTAGAGACAACTTCGGTTTAAAGCGATAGAAATTGAATAGATATCTATTTACTTTTTTTTTCATTAGTACTCTGAAACGCGCGCAATCAATAAAAAAAAAAATAAATGTCCGTCTCATTTAAAAAAAAAAACTGTGGTAACCAATTCACGTTTGTACTTTGATATCATTCAGTGTAGCTTGAACGCATAAATAAAATTCCACTTTTGAATATCAATATTATTAAAATAAATTAAAAAATTCAGTTGATGACCAATTTATTTGTGATACAGTTTATAACTTAGAATATTTTAGTAAATGTGTTCTTTGAATCTATATTATATAAAAATGTAGATAGCTTTATGTTTTAACAAAAATCAGATTAAAAAAATTTAAAGATATTTAACATGAAAATAAACACACGAGGTTAATAATAATGATGAAAAAAAAATTAATTTGTCAAGTTTCTAATCGGTGTAGTGACTGACATTAAAACGTAAATGCTACTCAATTTTTGTAACCACTATATATATATATATATATATATAGTACCTATAGTCACATTTTAGCTTTGAATCTTTACCATTTTTTGTTATTTTAAATTGTTAACCTAAGAAAATCGCGGAATGAGCTTTAGTTGTTCTACAGCCACCGTATTGAACATAGTTCTAGATTAAAAGTTCATGACATTTTCATGTATATTAAAAATAATGATTTAAAGTTATAAACTATCTTTAATAAATTTTAACGGTTATAAATAAATAACTCCACTTTCTAAATAATAAAAATAAAACTTTGCTCTTTCAAAAATCATATAACGATTATTTTGCGTTTTAAATTATTTTATTATTCTGTTTATTTAAATAAATATATTATTATTTACTGTGTTGATTTTACACTTATTTAAATTATTATTATTATTTTTATTATTAGAATGTAATTTATTGAATATATTTGTAGTTTTGTTATTTGAATCATTTGCAATGTATTATATAATCAACGTAAATGTCTTAACATTTTTAGACATTTTTAGAAAGTTTAAAAGTTTTACACAATTTATGATTTTATAAAACTTTCATGAACAGTTGTTTTGTTTTAAAAAAAACTGTTAAATATATTTTCGATTCCTTAAGCCATTAGTTCAAGTCATTGACATTATAATTTTTATTTGTATTATTTCAAAGATAATACATATATTCTGTAATTTTCTTTAGTATTCTATTTATTATATACATAATAAATTAGTAACAGTAATAATTAATATTAATTAATTTAATAAAAATCGTATTAAAATTTATTTCTAAAAATATTAAATTCTAATGTAAATCTATTTTCAACATTTAGTTTACATTATTATATAATCATCATACTCGTATTATAATATGCATTATACATTTACGAATACTAGCTGTGATTGATGGATCATTTTTTTTTGCTTAAATGTATATAGATTTTAAATTTTAATACATTTGTTTATTTTATACTCATTATAACTTATATAACAGAAATATTAAAAGTTTATATTTTGTAAATGCAATTGATTAGGATTATACATTTTTATGAAACAAAATAGTTACATTAATCATATTGTGTTCAAAATATATTAGCATGTTTGTTAAACCTTTTTAGTTACATTTAATTATTTTATTTGGATCAATAAATAATTAATAAGTTTAAATATTAGTCAAATTCAATATTTACTTTTAAAAATACATATAAAAAACAAGGTAATCATAATTTTTAAAAAAACTTTTATTTTTACAGAACAATAAAAAACTGTTTTTTCATTTTTATTTGTATCTACACAGCTTAGGTACTTACAAACCTACATCGAGAGTATAAATATTAGTTTTAACACAAAAAAAAAGAGTATTTCTGTAATGTCTTTTTCATTGCAGTATTTCAATGAATAGTTTTTCACATAATATGATGTATTAAATGGTCGTTGAGATTGAAAACAACGAAAAATGGTGTTTAATATGTTACAAGTTGTTGTTTAAGAGTAATGTATTTATATAATTTGATACAATTATTTACTCGTAATATGAAATTAATATTTTATTAAAACCATGATGTCGTCAAAATAATATAGTTGGATAGAAAAAACAAGTTATTTAACTTATAGCCAATCGTACAGTTTAAAGATTAACTTAAGCTTAACTACTTATACGTATTCGCATTGTATGTATTATTCAGTTGTTACCTACAGTGAATTAGTAATATAACCATGGGAATATAATATTCTATAAGAAACCACACCTGGTGTGAACAGGGACATTCACTGTAAATAAACAGTTTAATTTTAGTATCGTTATCATCGAGTTTATTATTAGTTTAATTAATCGGGTTCCGTACGTTGTGCGCATTTTACGAAATACGAAAATTAAATTTGATAATAATAACCTGTATGACTATAAGTATATAGACTATGGGTTAAAACGATAGATTACCATACGTACTTTTCATTACGACGTAATTTCAGATTTGCATGATTAAAATATTTATTTTCTGCGTTGTTCAAAGTTTTGAAATTAAAGACACCGCGTGTTTGTGGATAAAATAGTTTATTAAAATAATTGATAAAAAATACAAAATTTATAAAAACGATTAAAAACCAAAATGTAGTCTGATTTCAACATTAAAAATCTTAGAATTTTCTATTTCGGTGGTTTTTATAAGGCTTCTGGACTAAAAGCAAAAAATATTAAATTATTGATAAAATCTCAGTAAGTGTGATTTTAAATACGAGCTCCACCCTTAATCTTTTTTGAAATGCGAATATTATTCAATGATTGCTTTTCCAATTCATAAGAATAAAACCCTACTACTTTGAGCCCGGGTTTTATAATATAAAATTGGAAATGTTTTAATGTTTGTTTTTTAAAATATAAATAATATAAAGAATGATGTTCGGCATATAGAAATATCAAATAAATAAGAGTACTACTAAAAAATTATGGGTTTTTTTAAGAAAAAAATTATTAGTACACAATTGGTTATTCTTATAAGTCATGGTTACTGAAATATAAAACTGTGCTTATGAACAAATTGTACGGGAAGGTGTATAAATGTATACATTTTAATATTTATATATTAACTATAAAAAAACTAGATTTTTTTTAATAATATTGATAACGATTTGAAATTAATTAAATACATTTCAAAATACAGTGCTTTTATCACCATGATCTGGGACATTCGTTTTTAATTACTACAATATATAACTACGTATAATAAAATAAAGTTATTACATATTATATGTTGGTACATGCATATTGTGTACATTATATTTGATGTCATTGAAATTTAGATTATATTTAAACAAAAGCATAATAATATTTCAGACTTTAGTCGGAATTTTTGTATTTATATTATAATTCATAACACATAAAAGTTTAAGAAGAATATATATATATATATTATTACTGTACCTTATTGCGAAACCAATTAACGTATAGATAGTTACTATGTGTTATGTAAATGTATAATATGAATGTAATATCAAAATAAATGAATATATAAAAATTATTTTTTTTTTTATATTTAATAATAATATCTTCATATTATCTAAATTATACTATTTTTGTTTGTAACAATTATTTTTATTGTATTTCATTTCAACGTACAAAGAGATAGTGCTTTGAGTATTTGATTATGAACCATAACGTCGAGTTGTAAAAACGTACACATTTTTTATTAGGTACCTATTTTATATTGTGTTTGTATTTAATAATTATGCTACACACATAAAATAAAATTGCGGAATTTTCACATTAAAATAAAAGTCGTTCTCTACAAAATTATTTTAATATTAAATTTGCAAACATCTGCAGCTAACTTTTATATCTGCAGAGTAGGTAATTAGTCTATATTACCAAACGACTTTATGGAGTTCATAATTTCATATAAAGCCTACTAAGATATTATTTTAGTTAATAGGTTTGTAATACAGTGGGACGTGTAGGTTATAGTATATATATATATATAAAGTGCCTCTACCAGTTTGCAACACATTTAATGTAAATTATTGAAAAATTAAGTTCTAATTTTAAAATTTTGCATAACATATTGTAATAAAACAGATTATATTATAAAATATATATATTATATAGACTATAGATAGACTATATTTTATAGACACTATAAAAAATATAAAATTATATCAATTATCTCTTTTTATCAGATGAATCTTTGCTTGTGTTTCACTATCTCATCTTGTTACAAAAGTTTAAAAATAAAAAGTATAACCTTGTGTTTAGTTGTTTAGAAAATATTTTATTTGGAGTAGTACTTCAACAAACCAAAGCAATGTCGAATAGTTTTAATGTTTAAGACTTTGAGCTTTTCGAAACTGCGTAACAAGTTAACTTGAAAAATATACGAGTCGTGTGATGTTCTTGAAAGTATGTGAATTAAACTCTTATCAAGTATTCACAACGAATATGGGCTGTACAATAATGATGAGATAAACAACTGTTCATATTAATATTATGATTATGATGGCGTTTTAACACTTATTTTAGAAACATCGTCCTGACATTTAATAATTGTTCTGAGGTGAAAATGCATTGATCTGTGAATAGAAACGCCATTTTTTTTTTCGTGATTTCTATGTGTAATTTATTATAATGAGTTGGACGAAGACCGGATGCGAAATGTTCGACAATGGCACATGCGAGTCCGGCATGCGTGAAATACGGCAATTGGTAAATGGCCGTGAAGGGACTCTCTTCGATCGTTAGTCATCCGGCGGTTGCGAGGGTGAGGTAGCACGAATTGTAAAATCTAGGGGGGAAAGTGAGAAAAGTCGGCGATGGTGGCATTGAATTTATCGTGCGCGATTAAAGATGGTCCGGATGGCTGTTTGATCGGAGCGGACGGGGTGCAGGGTTATCGGTCGAGTGTAGTCCGTTCGGAGAAAAACGCAAGCGTATTCAACGGGGAAATTAAAAGCTCTCTCGATGTCAGACGATTACTCCGAATAGACAAACACAGTGAAACGGGGAAGATTAACTCTACTCAAAAACCCGCGCCGCGGCGGTTGGCTGACGTCCGCTCGTTTCTGGACGACGACGAGATGTAAAGTCGGTTCGGGTTTTGGGATTGCGATTAGAATACCGAAAACGGAAGGCGAGCGCTCGCAAGAAAATACACGGCAAAAAAAAAAATATAAAAAATATATATATATATAAATAAAAACCTAGTCTCGTGCGTATAACTACGTACATTCAGCGACTGTATATATACCACAGGGATTTAACAGAATTTGGCTAGCCCGTAGGCTAAACGCGACTTTTATCGCATGCACGTCATACGGACGCCACCAAAAAGTGACCCGATGTCAGAGATATATGGACGGGAGGGAAGAACCGTTTTGTGTTATGTTAAGGGTAGACGGACCTTTTTTTTAACGAGTTCAATAGAGCTACAATATTATAATGTGAGCGTTGTACAAGTTGAGCGCAGCTTTACCGTTTTACGTTATACGCCTATGGGCGTGCAAAACTTGAATACTTATATCGACAGACTTTCTCAGAGCAATAAAAACGTGTCTGTTAAATCGAAAAATAATTAGTTTAAAATCCTCTAAATTGTGATTACATAATTTTTCAATGTTTTCGAGCATAAATCGTGTTTTCGACGAATGCCTGCATGCAAAGTATTTCATTTTACCCGTTGGTTTACTTCTACCGACACGTTTTTATACTTCATAACTTTTTCTTTGCACCCGATTTTCAACACGCGATAATTACGAACACATTTAAGAACTGTAGACTACGTCAAAGGGGTTTTTTCAGCGAACCCGATTAAAGATAACACGCCCGTGTTATTCTAGATTACGTTTTTTCGTACTTATGCGTGGAAAACTGTTATGGGTTGCCCACCTAAATAAAAACATCGTTTGAGTAGGTAAAAACATATAAATTGACATAATTTCAGCGAACACGAACTCAAATGGCACCTCGCAAAAATAATACATAAATCAACGCCACTATACCCATTACTCGTGTATCAGTTGTGTATATATATAATATATAAATATAATAATGTAATTGACTTCCTTTCCGCACAAAAAACTTTATTTAGCTAAACTCTACTGCCACATTTATTAAGCTTCGTGTTTGGCCTTAGAAAACAATATAAAATATATTTCATCTGTTGGGCGTTACTTGGTATATATTTTCTTAAATCTTTAAATTTTTATTCTCTTGCCCATAAGTCGTCAGGAGAAATAAATGCCTCATAATGATTATTTTTAATGAACAATTCAAATTCAGAGACAGTTTGCATCGTTACATTTTGGTAATATTTGGTGTTTTGCACGTTGGAGTAATAAAAGAGATATCTTTTATTGTAGAAGTATAGAAATATTACAATCGTTAATTCGTAACTAAATTTGCATTTGAATGTTTTTTATACGGCTTCATTGTATTTATATATATATTATAATTTTTTTTTAATTTTAATGAAAAAGGGATGAAATAATGAATTATAAAAAGGTTTTAAGAAATTAATCGAAAAAACTATATGTAATTTTTCATTGCATGTAATCATATGTGGATAAAAATAAAATGTAAAATAATTGATCGTATAAGTTATTTTTTGATGTTCTTTTGTGATAAATCGTTAATACTGTAAAGTAATTTGGTACTATCATATAAAACACATATTTTCGTAATAAATAAATATATCATAATTACTTTTTTTTAATTAATTTTAATTATCTATGAATCATATAATTAATTTGTTATTGAGCTCGATTAAAGCGTTTATAATATAGAAAAAAAAATGTAATATAATTTTTAATAAAGATATGTATTTAAATTCTTATTTAATAACAACAATAAAAATCTTTTGAACTTTAAGTTTTCTGTAATAGAATTAAGATATAGGTAAGATTAAACTTTTTTTTTTGACATGCTTTTAATTTTTCCGTTATAAATTGCATTTTAAACTTTTCTCTATAACTATTATGATAAATTATTATCGATGCTTAATTTTTTGATTTCTAACATTAAGGTAGTAGTGATGGTATATATTATTTTGTAAATCTGTTTCCTAAATATTATATATCATAATAAATTATATCTTCATATGCGATTTCTTACATTTTAGTTTTTATTTTAATAATGATAATGACCAAAAGTAGTAATTATAGAAATAATTTATTAATTTTAACTGTGTTATTCATTTTATAACATATAATCATGGAAATATACTGATGTTTCTTTGTTATTTTTAAGGAGTTTTGAGATATTTTGTTTAAGAATTTGAAGTCTTGAGTGTTTAGGACTTCTAAATCGTAGTGTAGAATATACAGTTATTGTTTACAGTTTCAAAATATATTCTTAATTAACTAAGAGTCATTTAATTTGTTATAAATAAAAACTTAGGTTAGGAATATTTTTTATTTTATTTATGTTGTTAAACATTTAGCCAAATTATAAAACAAATACCAACAAACATAGAAGATATTATTTGCTTGAAAGTTACAATAAATAGCTTGTTATTGGATAGTTCACTACTTGAATTATTATTAATGATGTGAAATCCTCATAAAAATACTATTTCATAATAACTGAAGTCTAAAATATTATATATTAAATAATATTATAGCACCTGTATAATATGATATGCTAGACATCATATTATATTGAAATATATTATTTAGCAATTAAAAACCTTGAATGACCATAATTAATAAATAATATTTACTGTTCATTAAAATTACATAAAAATATGTATTTTTGTAGTTAATACTAAGAAAAACAATACTACCGTTGTACATTATTGAAATTTTAATGATTTTACTAAACATATTTAAATTCGTTAGTTTCTATAAATCATATTTAGAGTCAGAAAATTATTTGCTTATTGATTAATTCTAATAATATTATTATCCGATTTGTTTTTTGACACGACTCATGAAAGTCACGAAAAAATATAATTTGTTGTTTCTAGTCGCTTAATTTAAAACCTTATTTTATTTTTTGTTTTGTAATGAGAGCTTTTGTATTTATTTATTTAGATTAGAAAAATAAATTTTAATAAAAATTGTCGATATCTAAGTATATTATTTATAAATTTAGATCATACATAATCAATTAATAATGTTTTTAAATAAAAGCAGAGGTACTTATCTACTTTATTTTATACACAGGCCATAGTACCTAAAAAGAACTTAATGCTATTAAAAAATCTATATTGTAATAATAAGTTTAAAAAAAGGTTTCATTGGTTCAAACCCGTAAAATCGCTTTTAATATACAATGGTCAGATTATAACACAGGTTGCTGTCTATAGGGCATAATTAATAAGAAAATTTAAATACAACTTTGATTAATTAGTTTTGCGCTGTCTGAGATAATATCAAATATATTTTATATAAGCTTATCTTGGAGGAGAAACAATATGCTGCAGGTCTTATCCTATATCCGTATTGACCACTGTGTGCTCAACTCTCACTGGTACGCCACTGTACTTTTTTACACACATATATTTATTATTGATTACACGACATAAAATAATTG
Source organism: Rhopalosiphum padi (assembly GCF_020882245.1). Lineage (NCBI taxonomy): Eukaryota > Metazoa > Arthropoda > Insecta > Hemiptera > Aphididae > Rhopalosiphum > Rhopalosiphum padi. The sequence goes on from NC_083598.1 coordinate 38,476,177, forward strand.
CAGTGACATGTAATTATTTTTAAATATTGACACAAATCTTTGACATAAATATTATCGCATTTTAGAGTGGAAGTTTTGTCCCACGTCGTGAGCTAGAGATTGTTGATTAAGTTAATTGCTTTTTAATTCTGGACGAGTACCATCATGAATTCTATCATAAAGTTTTTATAAAGTTCATCTATCGATATTATATACTATGTTGCATCCATTGGTATTATGTTTGATTGCACTTTATAAGATTTATAGTTCCGTTCACATATGTATCTATACCGTAAAGGTTTTTGTCTCTGCTATACTGCAGGGTATTAAAAATGTTGCGACTTTTTGTTTTATTATTTTATTTTATAACTTTGCTGTACTTTGCAGTTCAAACAACCTTTATTATCTGAAAATAATATGCACACTAAAACTTTTTAACCGATAAATATATTCGATTTATCAAGATTTTGCTATTATTTTTTGTAATTATTAGATACGTTCTAGTTAGTTATCACTTTTTTATGTCTAAGGAAATTTCCATTAAAAGTTTTTCGATTTGTTTTATCAACGTTTGTTTGTTAGGTAAAGGGTAGTATCTTATCGAATTTTCTGTACCATTTTAACTTAACATGCGAATGGTAACAAAGTCATCGTAAAATATACTCCTCCAAGGTGATTTAATGCAATTTTATATTGTACTCGAATGCTTATTTCATTTGAAAAAAGTGTGCTTTTCATTCAATAAAGTGATTTGTTCGGAATTGGAAAAAAGAACCATTTGGACATTAAATTGCTTTAGAAATGGATGGTGATTTTATTTAAAAAAATTGAACAATGATCCAATAGATTGCATCTGATATCCGTGTCATATTTTATTAGTATAATGCCAATTCGAAATTGACTATTTTACTGCTTAAAGTGAAATTAAAATTATATTTAGAAGTTAAATAATATACATAAAGTAAAATCAAATTGTTTACAAATTATTTTATATCATAGTAAATTGTCTGATATTATTTATATATATAAAAAAAAAATTATATTTTAAATTAGTTATTCTTATATTAGAATTGCGTATTTCTAGATTGATTTTTTAAAAAGAATTTCATAAAATGTTTATAAATATGTAATTGATAAATAACTGATAAAGTCTATTATTTGTGCTGAGAAAAAAAATACCGTTAGTACTTGTATAGGACGCAGCAATGATTAAAATATTCTTAGACACATAAATGAATAATGTGCTTAACCAGTAATCAAAATGAATGAACAATTAAAAGAAATATTAACTATATATTAGCATGTGTGTAAATAATGATTCTAATTTCTATCGTTTGTGTAGTTTTAAGTACTTTTGTGTTCCATGGCACATAATGTCTTATTGCCGTTTATAAATTTGCTAGAATTATAATTTATTGTTTGAAATATTTAAAATATTAAATGAGAAAATTATACAAATCTTAAAAACGCCATGTTTATCTTAATAGGGAAAAAACTAAAAGTGCATAACTTAACCGGCTGTGTAAAAAAATCAATTTGTAAATGACATAAGTTAAATACATTTACATAATTATGTATAATATTATATTCAATTTAATAATTCATAATTACTTGTAAATGTAATTTCATAAATATTACTTTAAATTTAAACTATGTATTTTTTTATATTAGAAAAAGCGGTTTTATCTATTTTATACTCAATAATTGTAGAATTCCTCATTTGTTTATATAATATATTAATTATATAAAAATATTATATTAAATAAAATTAATTTATACATTAAATGTATCTATTCATAATTTTTGTATTCATGTAATTTTTATCACTACGTATATTATTATATCATGTAGTATTATAGTAATTATTTTATGATATTTGATATATGTGTTTCACAATTCTTTTTCGTGTGGAATAAGTTATCATTAAATTCAAATTTAACACAGCCATTCCAATGACTAACTCAATAACGTTCTACACTCGAATTATAATTTACAGTAAAATGACCGCCTTGGTATTTTTACTAATAATTTTATTATACCATAATAAATAGTAAATATAACACAGACCACAGTTTAGATAAATGATTTTTTTTATTTTATTATTATCACTATTAATTTCAAATTTCTACGAGTAGATACTAAGTTGACGGTAATGAAATATTTAAGAAAACATCTATTAATTATTAGCGACTCTCTGAAATTAAAATATAAAAATAAATTTCATCTATTACTAATAAAAATATAACGTAGCTGATTTAACAATTATTTTTAGCGATATCATTAAAATTGACACAATAAGTATTATCTACAATCTAAATGTTATATACTTTAATATTAAAAGTAACTATAACAATATAAATTATGAATCGTAAACTAAAACATTTTAAAATAATATATAAATACGAAAGTATTAAAAAGTTTATATTACATTATTAATAATAAAAAGTTATCAATACTATAAGTATAGGTCGGTAATATTGGTTCGATGAAATATTAATAATAAATTAATTAAACTGTAATAATTAATGTAACCTACATATAATTTTTTTCGACACTGGAACCAATTTTTTCAAATAAATCGAAATTAATTTGATAAATATTTCTTTATTTTATCTCTGTTTAAAATAAAAATTAAAAAAAAAATTAAAACATAAGAACGATGTATATTATTTAATTTAAGTTATTAATTAAACATATTATTAAATACAGCTATGCCTCGTTCACAGTCTTCTCCTATACACTAATTATTTTATTTTTAGATCTTATCATATAAATAGTAAATTCATAAGAAACTGAAAAATACATTTTTGAATACTCACGAATATAATTGTTTTTTTTTTTTAAATTATTTTTAGTTGTTCTTACAATTATAGGATTTATTGAAATAAAAATTACAATACATTTTTTTGTACATATAAGAGTAATAAGTATTTAAAAAAATAACAAATATTGTAAGTCAGGTAAACTTCATATAAATATTTAATATTTTAAAAATATTTTATTTAATATTAAACATATTTGGGAGATTATTAAAGCCCAAAAAAAATCAAAAGTTTTACTACCGATATTTAACAAATAACAAAATATTAGGTACTTCTTTAAAAATGTATTTCAATTTATTTGCACCATTTATAACTCGTAATTTCCCATTGTTTGCAATTACTTTAACGAATTCTTAAATCACTTTGTAGACGAAAACAACTCAAAAACCTGTCCGGAAACAAAATTATTCTACGTCGTGCGACCTGCTGTAAAGTTTTAATAGGAAGTGTTTGCGGTCGCGCGGTGTAGTTTGAGTGTAAGGTGCTTTACATTATCGATGCGAGGCCGCGAGCCAAGTTTCGCGTAAAATATTCCAAGTACACAGGGTCGAGGGATAATATATATAACCACACTGTCAGTGGTTTAAAAAAAACAATGTATAATACATCGTGTGTTCGACAGACGGCTGAACGGTTAACACTAATCAGTACCTAATCATTTATCACTTACTGAGCGGATAGCCCATAATAGTGAACTGATGTTATACGCATACAATATATTGTTCCTTACAGTTATTTGTTCATTTGGGAAAATGGGTGGTAGAAAAAAGATAACAAGTAATTACCAACAAATAAAGAAATCATTTTTTATTGATACATGTCACTGACAGTATAGACGTGTTACGAGGGATGCCAAACTTTTAAATTTTAAATTCAATAACAACGCAATACGCAACTATAACAAACAACCAATGCAACAGAAGTTTTACCGGCACATTACATGCAGTGTGTTTGACTAGGAATAGTTTGATAGATCATTATTTTTTTCCCCTCAGCAATAGATAGTATACAATAATATGGGATTTGACCGGAGCATGTCGATAAATAATAATTATTCATTGAAAAAAAATGTATTTTCTAATGCGAGTAGCTTTTAATTTAATTTAATACATGTGCAAGTTTATCGTACATAAAATAAAATTTCGTTAATAATTTAAGTAGGTTTTTATTTTTTAACTCGCTTCTAAGGTTAAGAAAAATAATTCTACAACAATTTATTTCAACTTTACTACTTTGTACTTTTGAACACATTTTTTTCATATAACTATTTATCATACACAATAAATATTAAACACGTCATATTATTTTTTTATGCATTAATATTGAAAGGTTATACTTGTTTGTATGTATATATTATATGCATTATTATTATATTATACCGTACAACGGTTGTATTAATATTTTGATATTAAATGGCCTTGACTTTTAAATTAATTAAACCACGAATAAATTAAATCCAAAGCATATTATTATATTTAGTTTAAACATTGCACGGTATTTGAATCGTTTGTTTTGTATATTTTTCGTTTACATTCTATTAGCCGCTGGTGAACAGCATGTTACTTTAAGGTTTTCGATAATTTTTTTACACATTAATGATATGGTATTAAAACATAGCTATGCGTGCTGGAAACTTATTTACAATGTTATAATAGATAATAATATTAAATAATTATAAATTTAGAAACAGTTGTGTGTTACGTGATGTTATGTACTACAACTTTTCTATATGATTGTTCCCAATAGGAGGTAATAATAACATTACATAATAATAATAATAATAATAATAATAATCTAAATACTTTTTTTCACAATAAAATGTCTTAAAATGTTTTAAGCTGATGTCTTGGAATCCTACTTTTAATAATTTGGATTGTTGAACACGATACGAATAATACAATTCGAAACCGTCAGCGTAAGTTTACGATTTGGCGTTCCGGTCACGTTTTACAATCTTAGAGCATCGGCACCGAGACATGTACATCTTCAGTGTTTGCCTTCGTGCTTTACGCAAAATTGCAAACGAAAAACTACGACAAGTAGTTATAGTTGGGGCCTAACCTCGCGTGACGTTTTTGTTTTGGCATGGAATTCATCGCTGTGGCGACGTTGCGGTCGTCGTTAGTGCGTATGCAATCAAATTGCCGGGGAACGCGTAACATACATTAATACATTATATCCCGAAGTGCATCGCTCACGCTGTCCTGCACCACGTCGACGACACTGTCTAAGCGGCTCGAAATCATTTCCGAACAACGCTAATCTCACTTAAGATTCAATTTGCCATAGAATTACGAAACTTTATAGCATTCTGTATTTCTGTGCCGATATTGGTAAAGCCTCGATATAACAAACGTATTGATACAAATATGCTGCTGTTTCATCGATTTGTCATACTCGAATAAAACTTTCGGTGAAACTTATACGTCAAAATATGGTTTTTAAATATAAATAATAAATTTAATTTTAGGTTTTTTCGGTTTCATTATGCTCATTTTACTCACATTACGTTTATAAAATATAAATAAACAATAGGTATTTTATTTAATATCGAATAAAAAGTTCATAGCCATCTTATTCCAACATAATGTTTTACCAGTTTCGTAATTTCGGAGAGATTTTCGAAGTATTAATACGTTAAATGTTCATTTTTATTGTCAAAATACAAGATATAAACGCCAATTATTCATTATCCTGTAGTTTCGTATAATTTATAATAACATTACAATGTGATTCACCAAAACGCTTTTAGTATAATTTTTTATTTAAGTTTATGTTTTTACTCGTGTTTAAAAAATATTAAAATATTATAATTCAACACCCGTTTCACATAAATCACGTCATTCGACGTTTTTTTCTGTAAGTTTATTATTTCATAATATGACCAACTTGATCGATGAGTCACAAAATAATTTGTTACTTTGTTTTAGAATTTTATGGGAAAAACTATTATGCCAAGACACATCGTTAAACTTGTCATTATTTTAATGCATCAAATTTTAAAGATTTTCTCATACTCTCGTGAATTTAATTTATTGTTGCTTATGAATTTAGATTCAGTTTGAGTTAGTGAACGAAGAATAAAATCATTTATCACAAATTTGCACGTTTATATCTCATCGTTTGAAATGTCGAACACAATTAGTGTATACATTTTAAGCCAACGGTCATTATAAATATGTTGATTTTAAAAACATATATATGTATATCCGAGTCCAACGAATTATTTAACGACGAATGGCGGCAATTGTAACTTTATAAGCCACGACAAGTTGGTTTGCAAACTTATTTGTAATAAATTTAAAAGTTGATAGCTGTTTAATAATACAATGTATGGATGAAATATTGACCGAAAAATAATCGTTACTGAAAATAAAATCAGAGAACATAATTACAAAAACCATAACACGACTCAAACTTTCAGTCGGCGTTTGTGCAGTAGTTTATAACCGTAATATGTACTATATATTACCCGCAGCGCCGCAGTTAGGCGCAGCAGCAGTGCAAACATTTATGGAGACAGCAGGTCGAGTATATTTTAACGACCACTCTTATAAAGGAATGGTTTCGGGTGTTATATAAATCACGGCGAGTATATGACGCGCACTGTATATCAAACAGGTAAGTGTGTAAGTGTGTGTGTGTGTGTGTCTATATTACCGAGAAAATGGGCCGCGTTGGCGAGAAATAAAATAGAAAAACAGCGGCCGATTTTGAGCGCAGTCTCATACGACAATCATATTAGTATAATATGCGCATCAACGACATCGTTATAAATAATATTACAGTGGAACCTCGATAACTCGAATCGGCTGGGGGCAAAAATAAAATTCGAGTTATCGAAAATTCGACTTAGAGAGATTCGAGTTATCGAGGTTCCATTGTATATAGGGTTGTCGCCGTTGCCGGGCGAGAGACCGTTGCGCGCCCACGCAATAATGTCGTCACGTCCAAATATACAATGGACATTATATAATCATAAAATAATAATAATATTATGTCTATCGTCTGACCTGGTCGAACCGTCGTAGTTGAAAAGCGTACGTCCGGCACGCGCGAACATGACGGCGTTGAGCGCGAGGGCGAGCAGCCAGAAAATGCCGACAGCGATCGCCGATTGCGTGGTGGGCCCCAAAAGGCGGAGCACGGACACTCTCGGACGGCCGGACGACGACGACATCAGCGTGTCCCGGTACCCGCTGAACAGACGGCTGGTGTGGATGCTGGATGCTGTGAAAAGACAACGATATTAATATGATATATTATTACTAGGGCTGGGATTTCGATGCACTTTGCATTGTTTTTCAAAGCTTACTGTGCAATGCTCGCCTTGTCACAAATTTGTTTTATGTACATTTGAATGAGAATAAGAAAGTTTATTTTGCATTTTTTGGCATTTTAGAGTTTTTGGAGCATTTTATGAGTTTTGAAAACCAAGTGTATGAATTTGAAATTTTATTTTAAGATTTTTACACCAACATGGTTTTTAAATAAATATAACAGATTATAAGTAGGTACTCGTAATTCGTATTATATTATCGGACAAGGTTTGAGTAACCTCTACTCGCATTTACTCTTAAATAATCTTAAATCGGTAAAATCGACGTCCGATGATTACATTTTTTTTAGGGCATTTTTCGGGGTTTTTTAGGGCATTAAAATCCCAGCCCTAATTATTACGTATAACCACGCGGATAGGGTGTGTTGTTGAAAAAACAATTATATTTTGTATATAATATCGTTACACGACAATGAGTATTATTACTGTTATATTATACGGTATTAGGTATAATAATAATATAATATTATAATATTATTAATGCCACGGGGTAGGCTAGCGTATTGTCTGTAGTTTGCAGCGATCGTCGCAGTCGGACTGGAAATTAGAATAAACGCGATGGACGTCCGAAACGTTTGTACGGGATGATGGGTATTCCGACGCGGACGACTCGATAATAGTATAAATATGTTTTATTTGACCCGAACGTTTTAAATAAATAGTATGATGATTTAATTTCCAAAGTGCACTCTGTAAAACAAACATTATTTCATATCGAAATATTTATTTTGTACGAACAAAAAATGCAATTCTTATTATAATATTATAATACGCGTAGATCTGTACGTTTCGTATGTTATGCAAAGACAAACATTTTACTTTTTGAAATACGTAATAATTGCATCGTTTACTTACCCGTTTTAAATATTGATGCCCCTCCCCAAATAAAAATGCTTCACATGGTTATATTACGGAATACATTACATGTTTAGAGTGAGTTTGCAAAATGCGATAGCTAATAGATATGCGTTATAAATTAAATGTATGCATTTTTTATATTTGTAGACAATGTGGGAACTTAAGTGTAAAAGGTGTTATGATATACCGATATTTTGTATACATTTAAACATTAAATGCTTGAGAGGATATTAATATGACATGTTTTAAGTGCTGCAGTGTATAGTATTACTTATAGTTCCATTTGCTACAAAATACTTAAATATGACACCGCGAATGTAGAAAATAATGTCAAGTTACAAAAACAATATATTATTATGTTCGACTAGAAATCAATCTGTCGACAGTGAGTTTTATCGCGTCATAACAGTACGGTATAGTATTTGAAATTATTTCACCCCTTTCCCACGTCATTGGACAAACAAATAAGGCAATACCGCGTATCGGTATAGAGTATAGGGTTGGGAAATTCCCGGAAACGTATGACTTGGCGAGATTCCCGGGAATTGCTGGGAATGACTGGTAATATTATAGTAAAATGTATCATAATCAATCACTATTTATTGATAATTATATTTATAAATAATGTATGTTTTCAATCATATTATATTCACACTTTTTAATTAAATACCATATAAAGTTACATTATTATAGGTGAAAAATAAATTAAGTTGTTATGCAGTGACGCTGTAAATTATAGAAGAATTTAAATTTCACTATGTATATATTTTTTATATGAAAGTATAAAATACTAAGTTAAAATAAAACAAAAATTTGAAGATAATTTATTTTTTATTGGTAAATATTAACATCCACGTGAAACTCATCTTATATGGGTTAGGTATACCTACCTTACATCTTATAACAAAAAAATAAATAAAAATATACATAAATTCTAATACCCAATACATGCGCACTGTAAAAACATTTATTACCGTTTTTAACAACTTAAATATTTTGTCGAAAATTCATAATTAAATTATATAATAATTGGAACCATTTATATTTTATTTTATCCATATAGACTACTAATATACGAGTATTTATTTCGGTATACCGTTGCTCTATTTTAGTAAATAATATTTATATTAAATTAGTTTTTTATTTTTAATACCATTGTTATGATTTAAAATTATGAAGAACCATTCCTCAAAAAGCCATTTATCATATTATAATACATACGTAAAATATAGATTAAAATAAGTGTTATGTGATACGGCACGTGCTTGATCGGTGACGGGGTGTAGAGATTTACGAGAAAAAAAACTTTAAATATCCCAGGTGTCAAACGACGCATGAGCATGGTTTTTTATAAGGGAAGAGGTAGTGGTGGAAGTTTATACTCATAATTGAAATAATTTGCTTTATGAATATTGCCACCAATAAAAAAATACCCACTTAGAATATTTTCTTCGTGAAAGTGAGTAGCTTGACTGAAAAAAATACCTCGTTTTCTATAAACTGGATGCTTGAACGGAAACCACTTACTATTTAAAAAAAAAATAAATTATAAAAATATTATGTTGGAAAAACCACTGTCGATTTTCACGATATACACGTCTGACTGTACAATACACCTAACAAACATTGAACGTTCAATGAACATTCTATATTCTATATTACGATTGTTCTACGAATAATCGAATTAACAATGTGCTATCTCTGTAAGAGATTTCCTAAGCTTATTTTAAATATAATATTCTTTTCATATTTATTTAGTTTTCTTATTCCATAACTCTTTTGAAAATAATTTGTCCTTCTTCTTAGAACAATACTTTATGCTTATTATTCATCATAAATTACGAAGATCGGATTATCTTGCAAATATTCTATGCGCATTTTTACTCAGATAATATTATATGACATAACATAATATTCTTTGTGACATATTCTATTGAAATTCTAACTCATGTCTTATTGCATAAAATATCTTATAGTTTTAATGATAGAATAAACAATACAATATTATTCTTATTTAATAATACAATACGACGTATATTATTCGTTATACCGTTTATTAATAATAATATGTTATTTTAAAACATATCATTATTTGAATAATTATTATACTTAAAGGACTGTACAAAATAATCTTTTGTAAATATGTCCAAGTTGTAATATACGTTTAAAATATATACGTTAATTAAACACACTAAGACTTTTACATTATAATGATAACAATAAATATTATCATTGTGTATTTAATTAATTGCATTTGATATTATTAAAACTGCTGAGAACCAATATTAATAAAATACCATTAAAAATCAACTATCCTTTATTGCATTTAATACTACTGTTTATTGTGATAATTAATTGTAAAAATAATGTACATAACATAAAATAAATAACTTGAGCTATCATATTGAAAAATATGCAGTTCTTTGTTTCCAAAGTATTTTAAATACATTTTAAATACAGTAAGACCTTTTTAAGACATATAATAGTTGAAATCGGGTGGGGTCTCATGCAAATTCCGTGTACGTAATAACACAGTTTTCCAGTTTATCGAATAAACCGAAAAATGACGGTTTGTTCAATACATTTTTTCTGTCTTATTAGGTTTTAGTTTTCAACTCAGTAATTTCAATTACTTTATTCGCACATTGCTATTCCGGATACCACTTTGAAATGCGTCATGCAATTTATTCTTTTAATGAATGACCGATTTTGTACTCATAAAATCGATATGAGCTGATTTTTTTACTTCGCTGAACGCTATCTCCAAAACATGTCCATAAATTTATTTCTGAACTGAATGGTTTTCGCCGGCGGGTGAGCGAGGTATGAACGGGACGACAGAAACAATAACAATGAGTCAAGACAACCGTCGTCGTCGGCCGAATGTGATTTCGCGGCGTAGAGACGTCGCTGAAAAATTACGCGATCCCTTTAGGATTACGGCACGGATATATCAATTCCAACGTTCGCCATCAGTGACGGGACGTACAATGTAATGGAACGGTTTACGCGTTTCGGAGGCTGCGCGCGCGATTGTATGTAAATCCGTTCGACCCAATATAACGGTCAGGATAAGCGGCCGAATTCGTACCGGAGAACCGCTATTTTATTATTTATATATATATATATATATATATATATATATACACACTGTAGAAAATAGGTTCTTTGATTCCATTTGTCCGTGAGTGGCGCACGCAGGCGAAATACCAATCATTTTACGATCGGCGGTTATATTATATTATTATTATTGTTTCGGCGTCGTACCAGACGATCGTGATATCGATCGAGCGGGAGACGGGTGACGGTTAATTGCGATTCATCGATGGTGGTTTTGTATTCTAAATAGAAGGAACAATAATTAAAACCGAATAAACCGATACGCCGATACTGCCGTAATATTATAAACGTATCGTCACGCGTTGTTCGTTCCTATACGATTGTCCGCGGGAAACACTGTAATAGTTTATAAAAATTAACGAGACGTGACGATTGTTTTATCCTTGTCGCCGCCACTGCTAATCTGAGCGAAAATTAACGCAAATTGGTAGCGATGTAAACAATTATTTTGTATTTTTATTTACTGTTCTTGGCCTATCCTCCGTTAAATTATTCATACTTTAACAATGTAATAAGATTCCACTGCGGTTTGTGACACATGTTTTTTTCGCTTTGAACCGCCAACATGAAGAGAACTGCGTCAGTATTACTTCCCCCGAAGCATTACGTATTGTGGCACAACTTTGTGTAGTTAATACTCGTAATATTTGAGTTAACTATTCTGCGTGGTTTCATAACTAAAAGTTTCAAATTATTTTTACGCGGTAGCTGAATAATTAAAATACAATATTATATTATACAATTATTATTATTTATTATATTTAAAACCGTTCATAATATGTGGATAATTTATCAACATAGGTTTTAGTTTTTTGTCTATATTTTACCAAACAGGGTAAATAAAATTGAATATGAATGTGTGTTTTGATGATTTGAAGTTTATAAGATTATTCATTGACATTTCAAACTGACTATCAGTTCATATATAATATTATATTTAAATCCGAGTAATAATTACGTGCACACACACACACACACACACACACACACACACACATATATATATATATATATATATATACAACTATAAATATATGTTAAGGAACCGAAAGTTTATATTGGAAAGAATCTTTAGATACCAAATATTCATGATGCATCATAGAATTACAATAACCAAATATTTTTTATATTGATAATTCAAAATCCCTGTTGGAGTACCAAAACCCTAAATCATAACCAATATTATGTACTTACATGATACATACAAAAAAGAAATCAACACAATAAGCCCAAAACCACCATTATGAAACAGCTGTGTTATCTTGCAAGAAACTAGTCACAAGACTTGCTATTGTAGCAAACGTATCATAAAAAAAAAGTGTTGCCCATGTACAGATTATATTATATATATATATATCGTAATATGATATCCTGTCATGTTGAATTTCGCGTCGTGTTGGAAAATGTTGTTTAGTATTTTGGGTTTATCTATAGGACTAGAACATTTTATTGTTTCAATGTATATGATCTTCAGAACAAAATTAAGAAGCGAAATAAATCCAAAACTTTCTACTTAAGATTTTTAAACAGGATCGTATTGTTTTGTTTCAGTTAGGAATGAAACACAATACTGAGAATGATTTCTGTTGTCAAATGAAATAAAAAATGAAATAAATCAGAAACTTTACACAAAACATTTTAACCAAGAAACAGTTTATACTATTCTTGTTATGAAACAAAATCAAAAGAGGAGTTAAATATTAAATCCACAACAAAAAATAATAATGTCTATAAATAAATTATTTTATTTTACAAGATACCATAATAATATATTATGATATGTTGGTATTTCAGATTATATTTTACATTTTTACTAATAAATAGTATCGCAATGTATTGATCTTTTGTAAATAAATATATAGAATATTTGAAACGTACAGATTTGTTTATATAAACAATTATTTTTTATAGGACTCTAGATTGAAATTATTTTCAAAACGTTTGTAATATTATTTATTATAAACAAATAATTTGCTTAGCTAAACTAAGCTAGCAGAATAAAAAATGAACAAAACCACGTAACATTATATGATATCTACCTACTGGTCTGAAAACTATATTTTTTATTATTTTATAGTGGGAGTTTAATTGTAAGCACAACAGTTTTATTATAACTACTACATATATTTACGAAAAAAAAAGTATTCATAAATTGCATCCTATAAACTTTTAAAAGTTATTCAATTGTATGTTTTTCCAGTTTTTTTTTATTATACAATTTACCATTACCTACCTCTGTACTGTGTAGTGTGGTCTCTACGTTATTTTACTGTTAACTCTCATTTTAAAATATAAATAACCTATAATAAATCTTTATGAATAATTATTTAAAAAATCATAACTACAGACAATTCATGATTATTAATCATTCTTCTTTCAAATATTTTACTTAGTCTTAAAATCTAAGCGTGAATAATTTAAAATGCGCGATTATTAATTGATTTACAGAAGAACTTTTAAAAGTATGGTTCATTTCATAAATACTTAGTAAAATAAATATAACATTTGTAAAAACGTTTTTTTTTTATCATTTTTATCTGGTTTAATTTTTTTTTAGTAAAATTTTTGCTCAAAAAGTTGCATAATTTTTGGATTAAAAAATGTATATGACTGTTGGTAGTACGGGAAAGCTATTTTTTCTTATTAGTTTTTAAAAGTATTATAATAATTTATTACATATTTATAATTTAAAAATATTTTAGATTTTATGCAAAAAGGTTGATGGCCAAACAGAGGAAAAATAATGTTGAACTTGAAATGTTAATAGAGTTCTACGAAAGAATGAAGTAATTTAATTTAAATTTATACCTTAGGATATGCCATCTATATAATAGTTATTATGCGTGTAAACAATGTACGAATGTCAGTGGCGTGTGTAAAAGGCAATTTAATATAATTTTTTTACATACTACTCGTATACTTGTATATCGATTTTGTGTTATTTTAATTTGTGCATGGGAAAAAATTCAAAAAATGTTTATTAAAAAAAAAAAAAAATTGACAAAGTTGCTCTGCTGCATGAGGTAGGTACACGTTGGTGTAGGTTATTGTAATGGATATTATGTTATTTATATTCAATGATAAATCCATCCATACGAAAAACGATTTTGTACGGAAAAGGAGTATCATTATAGTAACATAAATTTCTTGTTTATCCTTAAATGTATTATTATTATTTGTAATCTATTTTTACAGTACGTTGTACTAATTTTTGTCAAAAATAAACTTAATTATAATATATTATTATTGTTCTTACTAATTATAAATATCTACCGACTAATTTCATGTCTCAATAGAACACTAGAACTGTGTTTATAGGTTCGTAGACTTTCTAGTATAAATACTTATCTTAAAAATAGTCTTTATATTTTTTAAATATTATTATTGTGCATGGAAAATATTAATATAAGTTGTGGAAAAGTTTTAAGTTTATATGACTAATATTTTTTTTTAATCACGACAAAAAGATAAAAATCATTATTTTACGTGTGTGGTTAATTTAACTTCCAATGACTATATAAAAAAAAAATAGTGCAAATAATATTTTTAAATTGCTATAAAAATCAATTACGAGGAATTTTATGTTTTAAAGTTTTTTCAACTTACAAAATGAAATTTATTACTTTTGATCCATCTAAAGTACCAATAAATATCCAATTTTCTATCAGAAAATACTGCTTTAAAACTTTATAAGGTGATAACAGACACAGAAAAAAAAATCACATCATTGTAAATCCATGCACTAGATACAATGGCAGATTCATCTTTCCTCTTGAAATCTAAAATATATATTATGTTATATACTTGTAATATACTTGAAAAATATTTTGTCACCGTAATCTTTAATTTTACTTATTATAAGATTATACATTTATTTAGTACACTTATTGATTCATATTATTTTTTCTTAAAAATTCGACTTAAAATTAAAGCGAATAACTGACTTTCGATTTATTGTTGAGAAACTACTTGAAATAGTAAAAGGGTAAGCTAAATAGTGAGCATTGCTCAAAAATAAAGATCATCAAATATCAAATTTTATGAAGTGAGAATGCATCACTCAAGTTCAAGTATAATTCATTGCTACATTTAGTACAATTAAGTTGTATGTCCTTAGATTATAATGATAAATTATTCAAGTCGTCTATCTTCGTTTCGTTTACATTATTCACTAGTAACGATCTTAACTCATATTAATTGTTCACTAAATAAGACTAATTTAGATTTGAAGTTCAGGGTAAATTATATTTTTAGTTTATTAAAAAATTAGTGAAATAATACAATTAGTGTGATTTATAATATAGATTTGTATTGCTTATTCAATTTTATATTGGTATTTTGAAGTATTACCATTTTTTTTTTTACATATTATATAAAAGTTTTTTAGAGAATTAATTGAAAATTTACTGAATATTCATTTCGAAATTAAATAATGCAGGAATCACGTTATTTATTCTTGAAAAACATAGATTGAATCGAACCACAACTTTGCCGTTAACTGCTTTTTAAACAAAGTTATGGGGGGGGGGAAGGTTTCGAATAAATCATAACGACATAAAAGTTTTTAAATCATTTTGAATAAAATCCATCGTAGAGAAAAGTTATTATTAAGTTATAATTAGGAAATTGGCCGCTACTCACATTATCATTCTCTTTAATGGTTGCCTGTATTGTATAAGAAGAAAATACATTTAATATATGTAGATTATAGATATAGCATAAAAAGATTATTTATGTGATTATCAATATTGAATTTTGAAAATCCATCAACGATACCAAATATAATAGTTACTATAGAACAAAAAGTATTGTGAAAAAATTAATCGTGTGTATACATACTGTGAAGTTCTTAAATTATCAATTTTATTCAATTGAAATAAATTGAAATAAATATAAACTAAATAGGTTCTTAATAACATTACAATAAATAATATTAAATAATATTAAAACGAAATTGTAAACGATATAGTAAGACTTATTATTTAATGTTACATAACGATATTGATAGATATCGAACATAATATAATCGCAATATCTTAATAGTGATATACAACGCATACGTGAATGCGTTATCGAAAACGTCAATAATTATTGCCTATATACGGTCAATATACTATATAATATATTAGTATATTGTAGATACAAACTGGTACCTATGTAATAAATTATTAAGTAATGAATATAACTTTTTTCCATATACCTAAAAATTAATTTTCAAACAATCAATACTAAATAGACGATGAAACATTTAGGTGATTAGTTATTTAGTCATAAATGATCAAAGTAGTTTGTCTGTTAGTTTTTGAATACAATAATTGAGCCATAAATCGGTATATTTCAGGTAAGAGTTATGATACATAAAAGTTTTAATATTGATAAACCATCGATATAGATTTTAGTTTTCAATATTTGTGAACAAATGATATAATATCGAAGAATTTAAGACGATATCGTTATTAATAAAATAAATAAATACTATAAGTCATTACAAATATCAATTTAAAATTTCATCAAATTGTTGACAAAGTATTTAAATTACATTTAACTATAGACAGTAAATTCCGTTGCTTACAAGTTACAAGTTACAATTGTGTCATAACGTATTCATTGCATCTATTAATGTGTGCATAATACGCATAATATTTTATTTTATCATCACAACCGTATCGTGGTATATTATTGCGATATAGATTACCTACACTATATAGAAAGCGTGACCGGGTAACTATATTATTATACGTTAGACGCGTTCGGAAATACGGAAATATCATTCCATTTGTAGACGTCGACTGGCATAAATTATACAAAACATAGACCAACACATAGACCGGAATACTATCGAAACGCGTATTACACAGCCGTGTCGACAGTGATCATCATAATACAAAATAATCGTGTGGATAAATTATTGTTATACTTACAACACCGTTCGAATAATTTTCCAGTTAATGATATCAATGCGTTGTTTGGACAATCAATATTTTACGACCGTTGATAGTATGCGTATATTATAAATATGTATATATATCATTATACACGATTATATTAAATTGATATTGTATCCAGTCGACGATTAAAGCTCGGCGCCCACCACTACATCGATATATAGTATAATATGGCATATGTCCAAACCACACTTTGTTTCGCTCCAACAGTTTATGGCCGTCGTAAATTATTAGACATCGTGTGATCCGAATATCCGATATGATGACCCGATGGGGGGGGGGGGGTATTTATTTTTCTAAAGCGTCACAACTATGAGGTACATTATACACATATCGACCCCCCCTCCTCCCACCATACACCTATATAAACGGACGCGACGAGCGGTGCCCGCTATGATAGTGTATAGGTACCTACACACTTACGCACGTGTGCGAAAATAATAATAATAGTAATGATAAAAAAAAAAAAAACATACTTTGCCCGGACTAATGAAATAACGTTGTCCGAGGACGGTGTTAAAACGCCGATTGATCAAACACTGAAAATTAATTTATTACAGTCGGCCAAATAGATTTTCATATATAGCTGTGTAATAATACGTTTAATGTGTATACATACACGGATTCCGTTCGTTTAACGGCCATAGTTCTAAAGCGTATTAAAATATTCAAAATAATTTGAGTTTTTTTTGTTTTTTACAACTACAGCGTGAAGACATAATTGATTTTAGCGTAGGCGATATAATTTTATAACACGACAAAACGCGGCGGTTTTTAAGCTGGAAAACACACACTATATAAATAATATATTTTATGCTATTAACGGATACGTTGTTTTCGGATATAAAATATAATTTATAACGCGCACAAAAAGCGTTCAGTATTGCCGTGGACATTGGCGCGGCGATTACGGCGAGTGTGGGTGGTTTTCTCGGCACACTTATCTTTCCATTCTGATTGACGGTGATTATTGGTTGGCGACTATTGTCTCTCATTCGAGATGTTCCAGGCGAGTGTTCTGCACTCAATAGTTTGATGTCGACGACGGCGGCTGTTATTCTCCACGAAATAACGATTTCATTATTGTATTGACAAACGTTTAAGTCGGGACATGAATTCGCGCCGTTTTTCTAAAACGTTGGATTTTAATTTTTAAGGCGACGATTTCGTTAAACGTAATAAATAATAATAATAATATATCTTTATGGAATATATTTAAAATTAATGTTTATCTTGAAAATCACCTGTGATGTCATAATTATTTACTATATCCTATTTTAATAATAGTTGTAAATCAAAAGATGTTAATGCGAAATCATATCGTTTTAATTATAATCGATTAGAATATTTAAGTACTTACTATTTTAAATACGATTATCAGTACACCGAATAAATTGTAAAAGTTTTCAGTAGAATATCATAAGCCACAGTTTTTTAATCAATTATGAATGATATCGAAAAGTTTAAATAAATAGACACTTATGAAAAAAAAATAATCAAATATCAATACACGAGACAATTTAATACGTCTACTATTAGCTAGGACATAATTATATAATTTTTAGAATAGAACAGAAAAAAAAAATATTGCATTTAGCATTCAATATTATCCATAATTTATAAATACAAAAATGAACGATAAAATAATTAACGCTTGGAGAGTTTAAGTACAACCCATTATTATATTTTTAAATCAATTAGCACATAAGTATAAACCAGCACATTACACATGTCAGCGGTAGTTTAAAATGTAAGTTATAATAAAAAAATAAAAATATTTTTCATCATATTTTGGATTAATATTCATTAATTATCAGTACTAAAAATAAAATTAATAAAGTCATATAATTTTATGCTACACGCCATAATTTCGTTAGGAATTATGATTAAATGTTGTTTTAGGAGTTTATGTATCAATGTTTCGTCGTGAATCATGATATGGACAATTATGATGATACATACAAAAACTTAAAATTAACATATTATCCAGCATACAAATATTTATAAAATCTACTTACATATTTTATCGTTGCGATATCAAGGTGACAAGTGTTTTAACCTAAATCACAGTTCTATTACGCATTTTATTGATTAAATATACATCAAATCTATATAAACTTTCAGGTGTTGATAAATATATATATATATATAAATTAGTTAAATAATATTACAGTAATACGGATGCCATACATTTAGATGAAAAATAATATTATATTATTTTATGATATTAACTTTTAGAAATAAATATGATTACATTTTATTTATCAAAGAAACAACAGATGCTTCTATTAATATTTAAGACACGCAACTTATTCATGCAATTTCAAACTATTTTTTTCCAATGTTAATTATTTCAAGATAACTTTATAATATGTATTTTAATATTTTTCAACTAATTAGTTAAAATGTGTGTAATTTTTCTTTTTTGAATTCCGTCAACAAATATTAAAATATATATATTTATATAATATTATAATTTGTGTCAAGTAAGTACAAAAGCTAAAATATATTATGTTTAATAGCAATAATATAGTATTGTCATGAAGTCCCATGAAACTAGTTTATTTTTCATTTTCTCAAGATAAGAATTATATATTAATAAAGGTGTTTTCGCGTGTTGCGTGATCTACACTCAAAATGTCATTTATCTATATATAATAAATTTCTTTGATTAAATCAAATTAATTTATTTTAATGTGACGCTAGAACAATTTTTAACTAAATTGAGATAGGTAACATACCATAATAATTTAACGACTTTAAAATAATCAAATTGGCGATTGCTTCAATTTTAATTTGTATCTAGCCTCCGGATCTTGACATTTTTTCTGTAGAATTATTAATGTATATACTATATTAAAATTCTAAATATTAAGATTATAATAAAAATATATAAAATATTCCCATAGCTTTAACGAGAAAAAAGTTAAAGTTTTATTAATTTTTGATACGAGATGGAGTAATAAACGTGTAATAAACCACCATAATCAGAGTTATTTCTCGTATCTTAGAATACTTCTTTTTTTTTATTAAAAATGTTATAAACGTTGTTTCAAGAAAATTTAAATGGCTAATATTATAATGAACATATTATTATAATATTATAATTAAAATTCAAGTTTTTTAAATTGTTGACAATTATATACAATTTTGAAAGAGTTTTGTTCATCAATACAAAATATACAATATAATGTATAATAATTTATAGACAATATGTTAGATAAATATTTTAAATTATAAGAAATAAATGTCAGAAACTCAGAAATTATTTTGTTAGTTATTTTTTATGACAGATACGATACTATAAATTCGAAAATTATTACATCATAATTAAACATAATAATAAGCAACATACTTATACTAAATATATTTTAAATAATAAACATAAAATGTTAAACGGTTAACACACCACTTATTAATCTAGATAATATCAGTACGTATATATACAATATAATATATAGTAATTCATGTATATTTTTTTACTTCAGTATTTTTAGTTCAGTATTTAAAATTTTTTTACTAGAAAATTTAGAATTTATGCGTTTTTCAAAATACAGTGAATTCCGCTTAATGTGGGCACGTCGGGACCGGCCCTGTTTGACCACATTAAGCGGTTTCCCATAAAAACCGAAATTAGTTGTATTTATTATTTGTATCTAGGCCATACCATTTTGCCAATTTTGCCCATATTAAGCGGTGTCCACATTAGGCGGAATCTACTACAGCACAAGGTGTAACTAACGTAGTCATGTAGTTGTGTGAATGGTATTTAATCTATAAAATGGATTTATAAATAATGAATACCTAAATAGATTATATATTACAATATATATGTAAGTTGCGTAATATTCTCTTTCAAGAATGATTTTGTTATAAAAATTTAAAATTGCTTAACTAAACAGTTGTACCAGTAATAAATACAACTTTGATTGTTAACGGTAACATCATCACAATTGATTCACTACTTTGGCTTTATTCATTAACTATGGCCCTTGAATGTTAAATTAACTAAATTAAACATTTCAAATTTTTAACTGAAATAAATTACATTTACTAAAACAAGAACATTTTTTTTAAATTTTAATTATCATACAATTTTATATAATTTTGTACAGTAAAATCGGAAATCTAATAAAGTACAAAAAAATATTTCATTAATTTTTAGGACGGATACATACACAAATAATTATTATGTATTCCAATATTTTTTCAATTAAAATTATATTAATTAATTTATTAAACTTTTGAGAGTCGTTATAAAAAAAGTAGTGAATAAAAATTGATGATTAGACCATCAATGATCAACATCTTCAGAAAAAAAGCACTTAAAGAATTCATAAAAATAAATAAATAAATAATTGTCAACGCTAAAATATTAATACTTAAAATTTTTAAATTCTCACAAGAAAAACATTTTTTTTTTTTTTTTTTTAGATATAATCTTAGCAATTCGCAACCATTAAAAATCCAATAAGACATAAAATACGTCTTAATTTTTATGTATTTAATATATTACATTAGTAAAGTCTTTTATTTAAACAATTTATTTTCTTAGAACTCGTTTATTTTATATTTCAATGCATTTGATTTACACTTTTTGTTAAAATTTAAATGAATTAAGTTAATAATCATTTAAATACTTAAATTCTGTGTTTAAGGCTAACGCTCGTGTAGAACTAAAATTAACTATATAAAATAAAATAATAATATTGAATACAAAATAAAATATATATGTAATACTAAATCTCTGTCTAATTCAAAATAAATGACAAATTACTTACGTAAAATGTGTAAAATAATTGCTATTAGACGGAATACGAGTAGTAACAATATTTTAACGCCAGATATTGGCTAATTGTATATCAAAATTTAGTAGGTATAATAAGTCAACTGAATATTTATTGTGAAAAATGTAACACCAAATTTATCTAAAATGTTTCATAGTTACCTAACTATGACAGGTCTGTTTTATAAAGATATTTTCATCGTATAATATAAAAAAAATAATTCAAGTATAATTCGGTGTCATTAAATAAATTTAAGAAGCTTTTTTTTTTTGAACCTGTAAGATGAATTTTTTTTTTTTTTATTTAGTTAATGGTGAGTTACATTATACTTTCATATTTTTTTGTTAATTAGACAAAGAAAAGTGTATAAAGATAAACTAAAATGAAAATCATTTTTAGTGAAATTATTATTCAAAGAGATATTGGTCTGTTTATTAATTTATTATTAATGGACTCAGTGATTAAAATACATTTAGTACCTAGGTACTAATAAAATAGAGAATTGGCTAAAGTTTGAGTTTGCGGCCAAGTGCCAACACATGATTTATTCAACTCAACGCCGTCAAGTATATTATCGTTCATTATTACTAAATACCATTCTTCAGATAAATAATAAACTTATAGGTACAATTCATTCAAATGAACAAATATGTATATGTGTTAAATGAACATTTGAAGTTAAAGTTGATAAACAATTTTCGAATTTAATAATATTTTAAACTTGATATTCCTTTAAATATTAATACCCAACTGAATAAATATATTTTTAGACCTTAGTTGACAATAGCTACTCGATAACAAAAGAATTTCAAAAGTATTTATGCAGAGTTTAATTTCGGAATATTGAACCTATTATATTTGTTGAATAGCGCAATTAGCTCGATCAACGATAGCTTAAGCTTTACGTTTAATATATTTAATATAATTATTCTAATAATTAACTAAACCTTAACATCTAATGAGAATTTAATATTTTGATAATTAAAAAGGGTAGAGAATATATTATAGTTTTATTTTAGACTCTGGGCGCTCTGCCCATTATTCATCGCTCTGATGAATGTATTTTTTAAATTGATATTTATTTTGATTTGATGATTTAGCCACTAACGCTACATACAAAATGTACAATATCTTATAATTATTAAGTAAGTCATATTTATATTGTTAATGTGTTGTATCCGCATATGAACAATAAATAAAAAAAAAATTTAAAAAAAAATTATTATTTTTGAATACAATCACGTACTTAAAGTTACGAGTATGATATTCGAAAGTCAGAATGGGCAAGAATATCATAATTTTCATAAGAAAAATATAACTATCAGTGTGGTATGTCCAATTATATATTTCTATAATCTGATAATACTATTTTTTATTTATACTAGGGTTTCTTTTCCGTCTTATTACCAATTGTTTTATTTTGTTTAATATAGTCAATTGATATTATTTCAGGTTTTTTACCATGACAAGTAATTTGTTTAATTGGTTTTGGTGCATCAACATATGTTTAGAAAAGTGTATCATGTGCTCAGGTGATAGGATTAATAATTTAGTCTGTTATTTCATACCATTTGTTTCAAACATACGTAGTTTCACCTTCCACAAAACTAACCTAACTAATTTATTTGAAAATTCTGTAGCCATTACGCAAATGCTTGCAAATTGGTTTTTAGAATTAATAAAACATCATTTTTCAGTTCGATATAATGAAAATAAATTCAGGGCAGTATAAATGGGGTTGTATGAATTTGCCCTTTCCCGAATTTCTTTCATATTTATAGAAATTTAACAATGTACTTGAGTTGTATATTACTAATTACTATTGTTATATGGATTACTATATGTATTCTATCCTTTATTCACTTTTTGAGGCATCTATGTATAATTCACCGACATTCGTTTGAGATTCTAATACGTATTTTATTAGATATCTATGTTAAAAAAGGAAAAAAAAAGAGAAAAATTGATTATTGTAAACACTGACCGAGAGTTATAAATAATGCTCGTAATATTTGGGCAATGTAAATTATAAATATTTATTTTCCCACCTAGACTGGTCAGTATAATACGATGCCTATTCATTAAGACCAGTCTAAGACTGTTGCAGTCATTGTATATAACACATAGTTACTAAACGTACAAGTTTATTTCAGTACCTACCTTATAATTACGAAATAATTACTATCAATTTGAATTGAGAGAAGTTTAATTTGATAATCAAGTAATCTGGTCACGTTATCGGAATTCATATCTTTGGTAAGAAATCGATTTAAATTACGATTGATTTTAGAATTAATGATATCAGCTATCAGTAAATATCTAGTATACTGGTGAAGAAAGGTTGTAGTCCGTGCTTTTTTTTTTGCTCACCTGAAAAAATTACAGAAATGGACTACTACCGTCTTTCCCCTGTACCCTTCGTTTGTTTGCAGTGGAATACGGAAATTACAAATTAGGTACAATCAAAGGTAAACTACAACATTATAGCAGAAGTTTACAATTAGCAAAGAACAATTTGTAAGTATTGAAGATATCCGACATTTAGTTTTCACTTAGGGAAGTAGCAAGGCTGTTTTTCAACCTAGAAGTCCAAGTCTATAACCACTGTAATTGTGGTAAAAAATGTGAAATAAGGAGATGTAAGTGTAAAGCTACTGGAATTTTATGCATCATCAACTACTTCAAATGTCATGATGACAATACATATTAAAATAAATAAGTATAAATAAATTCATTTCAGTTTTTTTTTATTTGATTTAATAATTAAAAATAGTTCAATATTCATTCAATAAGTAGTGTAAAATAAAATAAATATTACATTTAAACCAAATATTTTTATTATTATTAAGTTAAGCTTATTATTAATTTTTCCACTTGGCACCATCATTAGTATATTATAATGTGTAGTCTATGTAAATAATTATCCATATGACTTGAATAATTCGAGCATTGTATACAACTCATGGTCAGTGTTCATAATGACCATTTTTCAACTTGAAACGTAATATATATTATTTATTATTATAGCCTGAAGTGTATACTATTTTAACAGTGAGTTTAGTAAGTGTTTATATTAAATGTTCTTGTCCACAGAGATATAATTTTTTTTTATTACCTTTTTCTTTTTTTATTATTTTACTTTTTCAGTATTCTTAAAAATGTATTATTTAAAGATGCGGGGTTGTTTATGGGTAGATTATTCTTGCAGTATATAATACTAAAATATTAGGGATATTTCGTTATTTTTAAACTCACGGTGGATAACTCATCGTGCTAATAGACTTATTTTTATTACAAAAGAAAAGTATTGGTTAAACATACTATAGTATTTAAATAAATACAATAATTTATGACATCATCTTAACTTTTTGTAAATATTTTTTATATTGTTTTTATTAAAATACAATTTTTTTACATAACACGTTCTATAGTAAATTATATAATTAATAGACTTTTTATGTTTGCTTAATCTTATTAAATTTTATAATAAATAATGAACAACGTGAAACATTTTATTGTGGTAACTCGAGCAAAAACATTATTATCGTCAACGTTAGGTAGGTAATCCCTGGAGTATAAATTAAATATTTTTCATTAATATAATACAGGAATAACGTAGAAAATAATGTTTTAAAACAACTAAAAATAATTTTTATAACAATAGTTAAACTTTAATATTAATTAATTATATTTAATTGTAACATGTAACACGACGAATAAAGGTTAGTGATAATACTTTGTTATATCCGATCAAAATTTACATACCTACTGTTTTATTTATCGCTTTAAATTTTCTTGATTGTTCTTCAATTTAACCCTATTTACTATTGTAGTATTACTTCGGAAAAATAGTTTAAAACTTTAAGGCAAATTAACAGTTTATGCAATCGATAATAATTGAAGATAAAATGTATTTATAATTCATAATGTCAATGAGTTGTAAAATAAATATCAAAATACAGTTTTTTTGTATGAACTGTCATCACATTTTTATACTTATTGGGGTATATTTTTTTATATAATAATTATGAAAAATATAACATAGCAAAAAAAAAGAAAATTTTATTAATATAGGGGATAAGTTTTTTTGTAGGTTTAATTTTTTCTTTTTTATATTGTCTATCGTTTCGTCTTTGTTTCAAAATATGATTTCTGCACATTTATTTTTGTTTACTAAATATAATCTAAATATTTCGAATTTTAATTATATCATTATCGTAATAGTTCTATCAAATTAAATGTTTTATGTCAAATCAAAAATATCTTACATTTTCTTAAAGATAAAAAGAATGCTTTTTATTTTATTCAATACACAATCATTTTTACCCTATTTTACATATTTTACATTATTTATGTCTACAAATTACATCATATTGAAAACGCAAATAGCTAGTTATTGAAATACGGTAAGGAATTGTATAATATGTTAATTCATAATATATCAATTAAGAATCGTAAAATGAAACTAAGTAATTCAAATGGAAATACCGTCATAATTGGTTATAATTTCAAATAAAATGATATTAAATAAATGTATTATTTTTTTAACTTTTAAAATTACAAATACCTATATTAAAGAATTTAATGATTATTAAATTTAAAATTTTTCAAATATTTCACCATATAAAATGCCTTACCAAAAAAAATGTAAATACAAATTATAAAATAATGTATAGGTTTAAGGTTGAAATGGCTATACGTGCAAAAGAAGTATAATATGGTAATTGGTATAAACATTTAATAAAGTCAATATATAGGCAAAAACACCGATTATAAAAAACCGTGCTTAAAAAAATTTCACTAGACACAATGCAACCTAACCGAATTGATAACATATAATATACACATAATTGCATCAAATATCAATACTATTTGATTCTGTCATTGTTGATCATCATTTTTAATTTGTTTGAAATAATATAAATTACGGAGAATATTATCATTCATATAATTTCCGGGATTTAAAAAAAAGTTAATTTAATATTTTATCAACAGTAATTTAAATGTTTTTTTTTTTATATTATTCAAGGAATGTAATATAAATAAAATAGTACAAAAATTCGAATAGTAAAAACGTAGGTATGTCTTATTCAGCTTTAGTGTTACTTGATAATTAATTTTGTATAATTAAAGACAATATTAAAGATCTTTGGTTTGATTATATAAAAAAAGGTATACCAATTATGTTTCAATTTATTATTATAATAATTTATAACGTACACTGATATTCGAAAATAGTTAATTTATTAAAAACATATTAACAATGCATTTATATAATTAAAATAATATAAATTTATGTAATGACCAAGTTATCGAAAAGAAATAAATATCAATTAGTTTAATGAGTTTAAAGTAGGAGTCTGTATAGTTGGTAATATAATTATGCGTTCTAAATGTTTCATAATAGGTATTATAAGTATTATCATAGCAAACCGATATCATATCTTGATGTGATTTTATTCAAAAATAGTTTTTAAAAAAATGTGAGTTATTATTTTTTGCAGTAGAACTTTTAAAAGTTATCAAAATTATAATTCAACCAAAATTAACAACAATTTAATAGTGCACGTATCAATATACAATACCACGAGATAATAATAATTGGCTAGTCGAGAATTCCAGGTGCAGACTCATTGATCCAATCTGCTTCAGGACATTAACGTGGTTGATTGGCATAAAATTAAAATTTAAAACTGCAATGTATATATATATACACATATACACATATATGTATATGGGAATTCGACAGAAAAAAATGTATTTTTAGGATGAATAACTTTTCTGAAAATTACTCAATCGAGAAATGTTTTGATTACGTGATTTATGACAACACTGTAAAAAAAGTTTTTAAATTGCAGATATAGGTACAAAATAAATGTTGTGTAAATATGACATGGTTGGTGTTTATACATACCTCCACAAATCACAATACTCGTACGTCATTTACTTTCACATAAGAATATATTTACATTTTTTATGATTATTATACATATTCACTCTATAGTGTATGGGTACCTGTGAATTATGGTTGTACAAATATAATATGTGTAAATACATTTCAATTAACGATGCTGCATCCACATATACTGCAGAATATAATATCAATGCGGTTATTTTAAATAGTTAGTGAAAAATAAGTGAATTTTCTGACTCATTGCAATGAATGCAAGAATTATATTGTATAAACAAACCTTGAACAACCCTAGGTAATTTAATTCTTTCAAATGCAGTTAATTTACAAAACCCGGATTTGTAAAATGGCATTGTATACTTGTAATACAAGTATATATTTAATTTCGAGTTACGCAATAATATTGTAAATTATAATAAACTTATAATTAACTTAATTTTTTTATTTTTCATTAAAAAGATAAAAAAGATAATACTCGTAATATACCTATTATTATTATACTTTTTACTTTAAAAAAATTATTTTGATATAAACTAAATCTGTAACATTTACATCGAATCACATAAAACAGATAATAATTTACAGTTATTTTACATTTAAGTTTTTCTTAATTTATAAATTATAGTCGTTACTACAACTGACATGTTTGTTTGTTCCGTGAACAATAGTGAATTTTTTGAATTTTTTCTCGGCATAATGTCGTTTCTATTATATTTTTTGTTTTGTTGAATATAAAACAAAATTCGTCGTCAATAAAATAAAAATAAAAAACACTCAAGGACGGTAGTTGCGATGTTTTTTTTTTTTTTTATCTCGTTTTACGTGCACGAAAATTGCCATTTTGTCAACACCCATGTCCCGTGGTTGTTATTATTTAGTTTACATCTTACGATCGGCATTTCATCGCAAATGTACTGTCGCTTCTTGTACGGGCGGCAGAGGGAGAGGAACCACGTCTTTGCGTCCGAGTTGCACTCGCTTCGGAAACTCAGATAACCGTATGCGGGCGGGCCTAACGAGCCGTACGGATATCGACAACCCCTCCGCTGCGTAATAGACGTCTTTATATATTACGCCTAACCTAGTTGCTAGATCCTTACACAAACCGTTGTCGTAAACTGAATGCCGATCGCCACTTTAGATTACATTTCGGTAAATGGTTTACATAACTCGAAAGATATACTAGCTATACATAGCTGTTTAGTGGTTGCCGAGTGTGCTTCGGACGAGTTTTTTTTTTTTAAAGATGAAATTCTCTAAAGACAGTTTTGTGTAATCGATAACCTGATAATCTCGATTGCCTGCGGGTCGGGCCCATATTGCTGTAGCTAAAATAGGGGTAGTATAATATATCAAAAATTAAACCGTTAAACAAACAAATAGAAGCAATATAAACGAATAAGGATTATAATTTTTTTTTTTTTTTTTAATAATGTCAGTAAATGTCACCCAAGAATTAAATAGCTTTTATTTTCGTTTTTTATTTTGTAAAATATTTCACCTTTAATTTTAAAATAAAAATGGCAATAAATGTTTTGGATTTAGAAACTACGGAACGGGATGAATTTCACTATATTGTTGAACACCAATAAATGATTATCTTTAAATACTTACTTTGGCATAATACCATTTATAATGATATAATATTAAAAATTACCGTGTGTCATTATTTTTTTCTTTTTAATCATAATTTTATAATATAATTTAACATAGAAATAACAACATTTACAGTAATCAATACAATTTAAAATTATATTTCTGTTTGATAGCTTCTTTTACTTTTATATTTAGTTATAGACAGCAGGTATATTACATATTACTACTTCTAAATGCTGTCAGTTTTCAAAATTAAATTAAACAATTTGAAACTTCCATTAAGACTTCAATAACTGAAAGTGAAAACCTAGTAAATAACAATAACAACAACATGTCTATTGTCTACCTAATACTTCAAAAATAAATGTTAACCAACGTTGTTATATATATTAAATGAGGTGTGAGGTATATTTTTAATATGTATAACAAAAACAAAACATTATATACAAAATAAAACTAATGGACAGTGGTAATATGAATATTATACTATTAGAAGAATCAGTTACAGATAAAATTTGTATACAATCAAAGATAAGTTGAATAACATTTAATCCATCCTATCAGTCCGACAAAAATCAATATAATATAAACATTTTGATTAAATATTTTAATTAGTTTTTTTTCACGTTGGTGTTTGAGGTTCTGAGAGGAGTGATAATTATATCTTTTGACTTAATAACGATGATTATTTTTTGTCTATCCTCGCTTTTTAGGGAAGTTAAAATTCTATTATACATTTTGAGAGTGATTTCTGATAGGAAATTAGATCTATGTGGGACGCTACCCCCCATTAGTGTCAGAAGTAAAAAATCCCATTACTTTTGAAAAAGTCGGAGAAAAAAATAAGGGAAATGGGAATTTTTACGCAAAACCAATGTTCGAATAACTTTTTTTTTGACTTAACTCAAAATTGAATAACCTTAGGTATCTTAAATTATTACCAAATGACAAATATTTGACTTTGAATTTTCTATACATAATAAAATTTTCAAAATCTTTAATTTTTTTTTTGAGCTATTTATAGACATTTAACATTGTCAGCATTTTTTTTGTTAATTTTAGATTTTTTTCATAAACACTAACGATAAATTTTTCACTGGGTCAAAAGACTTTAAAATGTAATCTAACCCTCATAAATTTTTATTATAATTATTTAAAAATAGTAAATATACATATAGACACGATTTCATATAAGTTTTAAAGCTTTAAGTTTTTAAAGTCTCAATTTTTTCAAAATAATGAAAATTTGCAAATAATTTTGTAACCTTGAAATGTGAAATATTTATTATTATCGCTATTAATTCAATTTTAATGACATTTAAAGTTAAAATTTGGACAAAACTAGTTATTTAAAAATTTTAAATGTAGATTAATGGTTTTAGCTATTTTATTGTAACTTTAAAATGTTATGTATGGGTACTTGAAACATTTAATGTATATTATTATATTTTATTCGTACAATAATATTTTTTTATGCAATATTATCGTTAAAAATTAAACTTAAAACTACAGTATTTCTAATAGTAAAATAAAAAACTTAAATAGTGACATAAATAATCATAAAATATACTTATTAGTAAAATACGAGTAGGCTCTTGAGTAGACCATCTTTCAAATTGTTGTTCTTATACAAAAATGTAGTATTAAAATCAAATTTAGCAAATTTACCGATTTTCATTCTTTTTTATCTATCAGTAGTTAGAACATTTGAAAATTAGGTTGACCAAATTGATTTTGTAATAAAAATAATTATAATTAATGGTAATATTTTATATTTTTATTTATGCATTGATCATCTTAAATTTAGTATTAAACTGGCTTTATTTCAAAACCTTGCAATGGAATAAAAATAATTACGAAAAATTAAATTTGTTATTTTTTTGCTGTAATAGTTTACGAAAGTATAGCAATTGATGGTTTCAGTCAATAATTTGTCACTAACTTCGTGTGGATCTGATGTAAATGAAATAGTTATGTAGAAACGAATACAAATAATTGTCTACATTAAAAATAATTTTATTTAGAATGGCAAATTATAAGTGAAACAAATATAAATATGATTGTATTATGAATGATGTGTCCTTAAAATATAAAAAAAAAATCGTTACAACCTTAAATTACATAATATTCCTCACACCTCACGTCATATTTTTGTCGTTTAAATCCACAGACTCGATATTCAAAATTAATCATTATGTACTGTTTACATCGAAACACGTACATTCCATTGTTTCAGATGTCAACATTTAATCCACGAATTAAATTTTTTAATTTTAATCTTTTTTTTGTGTATTTGTAACAAAAATGTACCTATGTCCTATGTGTATGCTATAGCACATAAAGTAGTACACTGATCGTACAGGTTATGCGCAATTAACATCATTGATTATTTCACTGATATAAATCTTATATTATACCACCTCAAACCTTCTCGTTTCAAGCTAACTGGAAATTCGTAGTTGGTGTACTGTGGTATGACAGTTATTAAAAAGTCTTGCTTGCGCCAAACTATTAGGAATGTAATGAAATATGTGACATGGTTGTGTAAATAATTTATGTATTCTTTAACGCAAAGAGAAAATATTTAATTATTCGATATCATACAAATATATTACTTGAACAAAGAAAAGATCGTAATAACTTATAAAACACTAACTACTAGATTGTTCTTACGACTGAATTCTATGGTGGGTGGAAGTAGTTAATCATCAGACTATTTGTTCCTTAGGCTGAAATTACATTTAAGTTGATAACTCACACAGTCGCACTGAACACATTTTAACAAATTAGCTCTAATTTATAATATAACTTTGTGTTAAACTAACGACACATAGTTTGATAACTGTCCAGTCCGTTTATAAACATAATACAAAACTAAATACATAATAGATTTTAATAAAAATTAAATTAAACGTATACGATTATATCACACAAATTATATTAAACTATAATCATGTAAGAGTCGTATTATTTCAAAACATATTTTAAAAATTGTATTAGTCACATTCACATGCGTATTATATAGCTAAACTTACATATCACACAGACAGATTAAAACACTAGTATTTATCGTGGTTATTAAAACAGACAAATCTGCATAAAATCTAATAATATATTATAATAATAAAAAAAAAAAAATTAAAAGAGAATAAAATATTATATCAGTACCGTATTCAAAAGGGGCATTAAGAGCACGTGCCTAATCTCCCATAAATCTTTTTTAAGATATCAGTATAGGCCATAAAATAAACGCATACTATACAGAAATACCTGCCCTAATGTTATTATATAATACAAAGTGAATTTATGATAAATTTGTAAATATTTTCAATTTTATAATTTTGTACATTATTGCTTACTATAACAAACTTATAATCGAATAATTTATCGTATTAGGCATATAAGATAAGTAGATAATATTATTTATGTATTATTATCTAAAATTCTAACACGTCATAATCGCATTTTTATTAATTCGTGTAGATGGTATTATAACCGTGAATTATAGTCACAGATTTCTATAATATAATACAGATAATATAATATTATAGTTATGTTTAGTGTTATCACTTATCGTGAGATGTACCTACTATCAAAAGAAAAAAATGCATGTATGTTTTTAAACAAGGGTGTCATAAAGTTATTGATAATAAATAAAAATATTTTAAATAACTACAACCTTAAAAAACTCTAGTGCCCTCTCACAAAAAAATTCAGAATATGGCACTGTAATGAATTTTATTAAATTAAAATCGTTAAAAATGCATCCAAATACGGAATAACCAGAAAACTGATGCCATTAAAATATCTGAAATAATAATAATACCAGTTACCCAATACAACCTGAAATCAATATACTTTCAAAAACATGTATTCGTAAAAATCTGAAATTAACGACCAAATATTAAAAAAACGAACTTTGGTTTTTAATGTGAACCTTATTCGCCGAAATATCATAAAAATTAATCCACAAATTTAAAGATTGTAATATTAATATAATTTTTGTTTTAATTAAATTCGAATCAATATGTTGATATTTGTAATACAATTTAATAAATACGTTAACTTTGGTTTAATTAGTTATTTATTACTATTAGGTACTTATTGATATAAAATTGATTATTGGTATATAATACAAAATGTAACATAGATAAAAATGAATAAACAATTATATTTATAATATATTACAACAAACACAGCGAAACTATCAAATTATATTATTATAAATTTTAGTATAAAATAATGTACCGGCATGGTTTCAAAACACTCAATACCCGAGTTCAAATTTAGGTAGGTCGATACCCAAAACATTAAAAAGGGTATTGTTGTCGGTTTTCAAAACGATTTTGGAAAACCTGAAACTAATTCGTAATTCATTCTGGATTCATCATTTTGGGTGCAAATCCCTGATTAAAATAAACTACAGAGGGACAATAGCATCGCTGGAATAGCATTTATATTTATTTATTATTATTATTATTATTTTACGTATGAATATGTCTGTGTATAAGCTCATCAATTGTGACCGTGAATCTATACGAGCTTATGAAAATGTAATACGTGCCGTTTTGTTATATTTATTTGAAAGTAGGGTATGTTTATGTATTAGGTTTCAATACAACACACACACACATATATATATATATTATATACTATACCGATGATACTACGTTTTATTATTCATGACTTTGATAAAGATATTTTATTTAATTCGATCGTTGAAAATATCTGACTTTCAATAGAGCATTTATATAGTATGTAATGAAAACAATATTACTATTTATTACTATAACCTGCTTAATATTACCATAATACTTATATAGTCAGAAATATGTAGATACACAATTATGCTTAATGGAAGATTTCTTTCTCGAAAGCATTATATTTGCGTATATTAAATTACTGAACTATATTTTACTTGAAATAACCGTGCACAGTACGATGAACTAAACACAATTATTTAAAAAAACTCTAGACTGCAAAAATAGTTTAAAACGCCAATTACAGTATCAAAATTGCAGTTTGTTTATCTTATGCTTGGCTTAATAATTGTATTATCTTTTCCGTGAGATTTAACGTACAGTTCTTGAATAATTATTCTTTTATGAATATGTAATTCCGAAGACTCGACGAGACATACTCAGAAGCATAATTTTAATTGGTATCAGGTATCCATAATCCACCGAGCTTCGTTCATTTTCTACAGTTATAAAAATAATTAATGACCTAATTTAAGACGTGTACTGAGTTTGGCATAGCCGAGTTATTGCTTTTGTTTCCTACAATAAGAAACTCCCAACTCCTGTCAATATACTGGAAGCAATTTAACGATTTATCAATGAGATGGTTGCTCTTGAAACAGTGTAAAACCGATAATGGCATAGCGTTTGCGTCAGTGACACGGAATAAGTTGTTTAGTACAGTTGCAACATACGAGTACATTAATAGCAATACGACATCCACTAGGGAATATTGTTGGAAGAGTGTTAACTGTAGTGATCACGTATATTTGAAAAAAAAATGTATACTTGACTAAAACTCTGTTAGGATTAAATATAACATACTAGTGCTATCGAACTATGGAAGAAAATAAATACATTTGAAATACTACACGTCCGGCCACTCGCAGTGATTGAAATCACTTTATATATTGATACAATAATATGACATTACATACAAAAATATTAAGTTTCAATAAGAACATTTTTTCTAAATCTATATTTTTTATATCATTATATTAAAATTAACGTTTGTATTTAAATTAAAATATGTTATCCCGATAAGAAAAAACAACCAGTATAAATATCTAAAATATCAAATACCTATACAGTAATTATTTGTAATAATTGTTATACGATATACTTACCTTATTTAATGTATGTAAACTATTGAAATTGAGATTCTTTTCATATTTAGCGTTAATATAATTAATAAATAACAAATTATTAAAACATTAACTTTAAATCAAAATAATTTTTAATGAACTAAATATTCATTTAGAGAGTTTATAAATTATTTAAACGAATGCAATTATATAGATACATTTGTATATTATACAATCGTACAATCAATAAATAATAAAATATTATATTATTCTCTATTAAAATAATGCATATTGCACGTAAACTACATAAATCAAATTAAATTTATATTTTATTTTACAATTATATTAAAACCATATGAACCCGTAATATGTATATTATGCGATTAAATGTATGTAAATATTAATAATTGTACACTGCAGCTTTTTTAACAAATATTAACTTTATTGATAATTGAGAATTGCTATACAAATGATTAAAAAATAAACTCCAAAATCAATATTATATTATATTTAATGTTTATTATCGATAGTTATTCACACTTCAGTTTTTTCCATCCCTTATGAATATCTTAGAACTCGTTTCCTTAAGCTTCTGAGTTCTGACTGTAATAAATAATCTGCTATAATAATATAGGTAGTAAAAAACAATAAGCCCGTGTACCTCTTTTGCCTATACAATGCGCCGGTGAATTATTATTATTTCTTAGTTATAACTATTAAATAATATTATAATATTATTGTAAAATAATGCCGAGGTTGAATAATAATAAAGTACTTATCACTTTTGCATAATATGCAATGTGCTGGTATACAAATTGTCTTTTCCTCTGTATAAACATCAAAGATTATTCTCGGATTCATTATTTAGTTTAGAATTCTAAATGTATTTACCATATCGTATAATTGTGTAGAATAAGTATATTTTATTACTGTATGCATAATAATATTATGTTGTTATTAATAAGAAACAAAAATGTGAACAACTAATTCATACAAAAGTTTTTCGTGTTTAATTATAAGTATTATTATTACACTTATAATATTTTCCATACACAAGTACTGTTGCAAACGAGTAGAATTTTAATCATTTATATAACAGTTGTTGTTCTTCTTTTTTTTTCCGTGTTTAACTTTTTAACATGAAGTAATTATTAAAAAAAATAGTTTTTGTCTATTGTTTTTTTTCATGTTATTAATGTTCCACATTAGTTGACATACACATTTATCTCTTATACAATAAAATAGTACTTATATAATAAATTATATTATGTATTAATTTATATTTATTAATTCATCCATATATAAATGATTTTTTTTTAAAGTATTATATAAATAATATAATTGCTTCAATTAACTTAAAAAATAAAATGTGATTAAAAATTGCAATTATTATTTGTAACTATTTATTATGAATTACGCACAAACATGATGTATTAAAGTTAATTGCAAATTTAATATTTTTTTGTTCTTTGTGATTTGTTAATTTGTCCAAACAGATAATATGTACTCAATTATTTTTCACTTCATTGTGATTATCCGTGTTTTGTGTCATATTCTGTCAATGGTTTACTGAACTGGATAGATTGACAGCGATAATTGCGTTAAAATAATTTTTTTTTTTTGTGTTTTTGTAATCTATACAATTTGTATAATTTTAATAAACCATATGATATCCAAGTAAATCTAAATACCATTTTTAAAACCTCCTATACTTATACATAATAATATCTTAATTAACATATATATATATTTTTTTAATTTGAATAATTAAAATAAGTATAAAACAAAACTTCTTCACATTATAAATGTTTTAATAAAATGATTTTAATAATTTTAAGTACTTTAACTTTCATACCGCAGGTATAACAAATAAACAGAAAAAAAAAACTAAAATTTACATTATAAAAATATGTAATGTTATACAGTCAGTGTGTGTTAAATTTATGTCTATATTTAATAGTTGTCGTAAGGCAAAAGAAAATACGATTATACTCTGCTCATCTTATTTCCAGGTATAATGTACATTTACACCTTGTTGAATGCAAATAAAATAATTTCTCTCGTCGAACGAAAAGAAAATATTTTTATATAAAATAATCTTCCACGATACAGACTGATATAGTTTAAAATGTCAGTCGGTATTTAGAGTAAACTTTAATACCCACATTCAGTTAAGAGTTGGTGAATATTTCAACGACCTTTACGTTTTAAGATAAAAAAAAATAAAAAGTGTTCTATGTAGAATTCATTTTTCAGACCTACCTAGAACGATTTATCATCCAATGTTTTTTTCGCGTATAACCACAAAACTATGTTACGTGAATGTGTATACTACATTTTTTTTTATACATGATAAACATATATATTTTGATAGTCTTTACTGTTATATGAACTGTTTATCCCCTCGTCTATCTGGTTCATGGACAGATCACCGTAAGACATTTTCCCATTGCCATTCCCCTGTTCAGTTGTTTTTCCCAAAATATTATGTTTACCCGCCTAAAAAATTAATATTAGATACATTTTTTATAGCTTCATTTTGTATATTAGTATACTGTTTATATAATTATTAGATACGACCTTATGTATATATTACGTTCAAACTATTTAATATTGTCGTTTTAACTCGTTTAATCTATAAAGTATTAAATATGTTCTTGCAGCTTTAACAAAATAATCTTATAAAGATAATAATAAGATTCGTATGACAAGATTTATTAATAGCGTGGTATATAGGTGTATAATAATACTATAAAAATTAACAATACATTTATCTATACAAATTTAAACGCTTTAGAAAAATCTTTTGATTACAATGAACTACAATGAACTACAAAAATGACAAATTATAATTAAATCAAGTATAAAATAATTATTAAAGTAAAATATATTGGAATTATTTTTTATTATTTTTTTATAATTTATAAAATTTAATTATTCGGGGAAAATATTTAAATAAAACATTACAACGCTGTATATTTCATGTAACGTTCGTATTTGCAGTATTGAATAATACTCTGTTGTTTTTATTTGAAATTATAATATCGAAGTTTAATATAACCTTTATTGATATATTTCGCCAAGTTTTTTGTAATTCTATAATAATGCTTGCATTTTAGAAATACGATGAAAAGGTAGGCAAACGACCACAAAGTATACCCATTAAAAACCTTTCACGACAATACCTCTAATCTGTAAATATGAGATTATTTCTTTTTATACATTTTTTAAATTACGTTGTTAAAATTATCATTTTCTCGAAGTTAAAATATATATATTGTAATGTTTCGAAATAGTTTTTGACCGATGACCATGTTCTATTGATCCGATCGTTCATATTGTTGAATAAAATACTGCAAGATATAGCAACTTTTAATCCATAAAACAAATACATTCAAAATGCTGTGGATTGAAGATAACGTTTTTCAGATTCATTCAAGTTTTTTTTTAATATATAGCTTGATAAAACTTATGACTTATTGACGTTTTTAATATTAAAATAAAAAAAATAATAACTGTACAAATTACAGTTTTAAAAACT
The DNA here is from genome assembly GCF_020882245.1 of Rhopalosiphum padi. NCBI lineage: Eukaryota > Metazoa > Arthropoda > Insecta > Hemiptera > Aphididae > Rhopalosiphum > Rhopalosiphum padi. Next base: position 38,514,899 of record NC_083598.1, read on the forward strand.
GTAGTAATTATAATCATTTTTAATATTAAGACTTGCTTAATGAAAAAAAATATTCTTCTGTATACAATACAATAGTTTTCAAAATATGGGTAACCATTTTTTTTTTTATAAATATGAATAAATTCATACAGTTTTTGAATTGAAACTTGAGCTGTTTACGTTTCAAAAATATAGGCAACTAAATTATAAATTACATCGCACCATACGTTCTAAGATTTTTTTTAAAAATTATAATTAAATTAACTCAAATAGAAGAAAGTTATTTAATTTCAAAAATAAACAAAAATTATTTGATATCAATTACCACTTAAAATTTTCAATTAATTTTCAGAAAGCACAATTTCTGGTGTATTTTAATTTTTCAATATTATAGTAAAGGCTTTTCCAGTTCACTGAGAAATTTACTGTGGTTGTGTTAAATCATTTTAAGTATTTTAAATGTATATCAAATCAAAAAAAATTGTCCAACTATAATATTAAGTATTATTTAACCCAATGTTTTAAAAATTATTATACCTATTTACTACTATTATACGTACTTATTGTTCTATAATCATTCATTAGTTTTGTAACTTTTCAAAAATCTATATAGGTAGTTAGTTTTCTTTGTGACTATACATTATTATTTTTTGACATATGTTATTTCCTATTTTCTCGAACATATTTTATTTTACAGAAAACTTAGTCACATTACAGATAATATATTTAACGTCACCAATTGTGCCTATAAATAAAATAAAATGAAATCATTTTGTTTTGCTTATAAAAATGAAAAATGTTCTATGTGAAAAATAAATAGTTACACTTTATCATAAAACATATTAAATTAAATTTGAATTTAAGTATTAATTTATTTTTAAAAATAAATGTGATACCAGTTAAACTTTGTAGATTTATACTGAATAACAGCTAATAAGATTGGTCAAAAAAATATTTTATCTTAAACTATTATTAAATATAATTTTGTATTTGTAGCAACTATTTAACAAATTGTTATTCCGATAATTAATTTTATATTTTTTAATTAACTATTAAAACTAAATACTAAACAATAAATTACAGCACTTTATAGTAATATGAAAAATAAAATTTACAATAAATTCAATACGCATCTAGAAAAATTATATTGTTAAGTTTTTGACATACGATTTCAATCATATTATGTTTTTAATTTGAAGCTCACATTTTATTTTTAAAATATATTGATACATATTATTAAATAAAATAAAATGTTCAATGAGTCCTTCAACATTGTTAAAAATTTTAAATTATTTTTCCATATTGTTATAAAAGTTTATTTTGTGTATAATACTTATATTATATGTGTTTGTTTTTTTCTTGTAGATTTTATTTATTATCATATGTAATTTTTTTTTTATTCTATTGGTTTTACCAAAATAGTAAACTACTGACAATTTTTTATCAAAAAAAAAAAAAAAAAAATGATATATATATATATATATATTTAAAATACAAGATCACGAAATAAATAAAAATAAAACTTTTATTAAATTCGTAAAAACCATACGTCAACATTGCAGTTGTACATTTCTCCCTTTAGCTGACGCTAACCACGGTTTTCTTATGTTTTTTCACATTCTGCTATCTCAGTTTATTTGCCTCATAGATCAAAGTTTTACATATTTATATATTTTAAAATCGACACTTCTACGATATGCAAAGAATTAATACTGAAAAATACATTATTTTCTTTTTATTGACTTGATTGACTTAACTTTGATGCATCATCTACTAAAATTATCAATTTAACTAAAATTATGATATTTACAACACTATTCACAGGTATTTAATATATGTATACATTATTCATCTTATGCTTAGTACAACACTTAATATTTCTAAAATCATTACGATGTACAAAAATATTATATTTTTTAATATATTTTTGACAGTAAGCAAAATAGGTACACTTGAAAATTATGAATTTTTTCGTTTGACAATACTTTTAATTTAATTTATTATAATTGATTCGAAGTTTTCAAGAGTATAAAAACGTTAATTGCGCTTTGGTAATAATCATTATTAAATTTAAGGTACGGTGGAACCCTGATAAGTCGAAATTCAAGAGAAATGCAATTTTTATGACTTATCGAGGTTTTAAGAAAAAATTTCAATTTTAAGAATTTTTAGAATATATTATGTACGTATATTATAGTTTTATTTATTATATATTTATAGTATATACTTATAATTGCAATGTATATTATTATTGTTTTTTTTTTAAATTATTACTAAAAAATTATAGTAAAAATGTGATTAAATAATTCATAATTTTTATATTCTATATCAACAATACCGAATAAAAAATATAAAAATAAACGCGATTAGGTTAATTTACCAGAATGCACAAGCAGATTAGACAAATTGTTATAAAAATTATCCGTCATTATCTGTCTATAATCAGAATTTAGAATTTTCGAGTTATCTATAGTTTTTCTTACGAGTAATCGAGGTTTTCGCAGCAGAATGGCATTTATTTTGAGTTATCAAGGTTTTTGACTTATTGAGGTTCCACCGTACAATATTTAAGTTCATTTTTTTTTCAAAAGAGCAATATTTAAAGGATGATTCGAAGTGAAATGAAACGATATTATTTGATTTTGATGTTCAAACGAATTCATTACACGTTTAAAAAGCATACAAAAAAATACGTAAGAGGTTAAAAATATTAAATCTAAGAAATAAATAAATATTATATCGAAATTATAAAGAAACGTAAAGAAGTATCTTGTGGCCGTATTCAACTAATTATATTTAATGTAACATTTTTATCACGAGTCCGATAGAATTTTAGTCAGATATTGTAAATTCAAGATCCCGATATAAAATCTTGCAGATTATTGTTTAAGATTTCCAAATAAAATGCTTTTATTTTACAATTATAATCATTTTATTATTTTAACTACAGTGAAAATATTTTTAGGAAAAATTAAGATGTATATGGAATTTAAGCATTTTATTGTATTATCCTTGTTTGACATGCAGCGTCTTATCCAAAGTTGTATAAGACATGTAATTACTAGAAACCTTGTTTCCACGATTCACTCGTTTGAAATACGCTCGTTTACTCAGTACTCACTAGCTAAGTTGTGGGCTGGCCATTGGTGTACCCTAAACGTGGGTACTTATCCATTTTCCAATTTCCAAAAACCACTATGTGACGTTTGTAACAATTAACAGCAAGTTGCTAACGAACTTCACTAGGCGATTAGGCTACACACAAAGCTTCTATTATTATTATTATTATTATTGTTGTTGTAATTAAAATAATTTGATTGTTTAAGAACGTAGTTAGTTTATGTGTTAAACAGTTTTGTACTGAGTTCAAGACATGACTTCTCGATTACTGGGTATAACAAAGTGTGTATGCTCTTGCAAATAACACATATCCATCGATAAGTTTCGTCTACGGAGCTAATATTATGTAACTCGATTTTCGATCTACACAAATCTAATCCCTCGATAACTAGATTAACAATTACTACACATAGTATGAAACATGGTATTTCTTATTTTAAACGTTCAACACATAACAAATTACAGGTTTTAAAGGAAATGTATTTATTATATAATCTATAAAAAAAAACTGATTGACTTATCAACCTTACTACGTATACCTATACATATATTTTTTTATTAACTTTAAATTACGTTCTCGGTCTGTGCTAGCTACCTATAGCTACACGTCTTAGTAAACACATTAGATGGAAATAATTGTAAAATGTGGTTGTTGCGACTCGATATAGTCGTAATCACAAAACTGCAACAAATAACTGGCGAAGATCTGACATTTTTTTGCAATTAACTACGGTGGCTGTCGTAAAAATACACGATTACGTGAACCATTATCATTAACCAGTATAATTACGGCAAAAAGTTAATTCCATTCTGATTGGTATTCAAATCGGTGACCAATGGTGTAGGACAAAACCAATTATAATGTTATACTATTGCGGTAATTCATTATTGTTTTAATTTTTATCGTGTCAATAATATTATGCGTACAAAATAGACTAATAATTGAACACATGTCTCGTTTTAAATGAGATTTATTTTATGTCTTGATACGATTACAATATAATATATATATATATACGTTTTGTTCGTCCTAACCAACGACCAAATGTATATATCATGCATTCAATGATTATTGTAAACATTTGGTGTTTAAAAAATCAATGTGCATTTTTAGACCGGAATTGTATTGAATGTATGTACATATTTGGTAAACTATATTTTGAAATTTTCAATATAATTCGGACAAATATAACATAAATAGTATAGGCGAGAAGTTATATTCATTATATTATTTTTGTTCTTTGCATCTTTCATTTCGCTAGCAATTCTATTATACCGGTCAATTTAGTAACTAACAAACCATTCTTTAGTTAAATTAATGTTTGTATGTACAGAGTACTAAAGTACATTTTTCAGACTGTCTCCAATGTACCTACGAGGCTACAAGTAAGTTTAACTACAATATAGTGTATGGTACTATCAATATGTTTAAACTTTGTAAATATTAACGTATAATACAACACAGTTTTAATAGGGTTTTGTGATTTTCACTAATTCTTATGAAAATATCAAAGTAATCAATTAAGTCATTTTTGCATATTATCATGTAGATAGTGAACGCATTAAAGAACCAAATTCTGAAATGTAAATTATACAAGATAATAAGTCAAAAGAAGTTACTCCCAGACTCTTTATTTAGTTTTTTTCTACTGTTTTCAATAATAATTATTATTATAATTAATAAAAAAATACAGGTTTTCTAGTAAGCGTAGATAAATAGTAAAAGTACGTGTAACTGAATCATAATGATTAATTAAAATTGTGTTATTCTGTTAACAATTTATCGATATAAATAAGTTGTATATTATATTATTATTATTAATAATAACATATTGTGTTATTCAACTTTCATTGACGCGCGTGAGGTAATTATTTGCCTCAGTCTATTTTTAATATTCTATATTATGTACATGTTTTTGTGAATTTTCCATAATCCACTGAGTAATGTTATATTTTAGTAATTATCATACAATCACCAAAATTAAAATTTATGGATTCATACGTATGTAACGGTAAATTAATATAATTCCATAGCTATAGAGTAAAGAAAAAAAACGCTTTATAGTAATAAATATTTGATAATTAATAAAATGTTATTAAAAATATATTATTATTATTTGAACGGGAAAAATTATTCCCCCGCGCACAACTATAGTTGATTGATACCCCACATGTCACTAAAGGTTAAAAATTGTTACAATTAAAATTATACTGACATAGGAAGATTTCAATATGTTTTTGCAAGTGTTATAATTTGACGCTTAAATACTCCATATAATAGATAGGTACTAATGATAATTATATAAGAACAACAACATGTCACAAATCAATATCACAAATTGTGTAAATGTGAAATGTAAGAAAACACTGGTATCCAAAATACTCAATTAGGTACTCTGCCGTATTTTGAAAAAACTGTCTTGTATTAATAATACAAACATTTAAATCTTAACCAAATAGTAACATCGTATGTTGGATGAATTAATTCGTCACCCATAAATATATAATATTCTATGAAGGTATATTAATTTATGATATTATTATCTTAAAAAAATATAATTACACATTATTTTAATAATATAAACTGTACTAGCATCTAAGGAAAGCACAGTCAATAGGATCTGTGAAATCTGTGGATATAAAAGAAAAATGTTGATGCAATCACAAAAGAAAGTACAGATAAAATAATTTAACAATTGTCTAATATCGTAAAAAAACCGTTTTACAAATACTTTAAATAATTTATTATAATATTATAATATACCAATATATTTTTTTTACCTATATATAAAATAAATATATTATATATAAATTATATTTATCTAATTGTCCATTGTTTTTTTTTTTTTTAACGACACGAAAGCGATTAAACCTTTTTACGTAAACAGTTTAACTTAACATTTAAACATAAATTAGGCAGCATTTATTTTTGTAAACAACAATTGATTTAAATTTAACTATTTAGTTCAACAATGTTTTATACACATTTATGTGCAATTTATATATTTTTTATCTATTTTTTGTTCTGTGCAATGCCCAAGAATTCATTAGTTATAACTTATATGTGTATTAGAATTCAACAAATAACATTATTAATCGTTTAGCAAACTGTTCTCAATAAAATTTCATATATTTATTTTATTCATATTTAATGTAGGAATAAGCTTATTACGTCTTAATAACATAATATATTTTTTGAGTAATAATTATATATATCTTCAATAAATTATGTTAACTTTATTATTTTTTTTTTTTTATTATTCAAATGCAATTATTTTACAAATGTCATTCAAGAGTTGTATTCGTACACGTATTTGAATATTTTAAAAATTGTGATAATGTTTTAATGGCTATGATTCAATTAAAGCTGTAGATCCATATCTGCGTTATATTTTTAAATAAAATGAGAGTTAATGTGCAACCGTATTATTGTAATTAAAAATTTAAATATTTTTATTTATTTTAATTTTGTTGCTCAACATAATAGCATGAAATCTTTTTATTTATCATCAATTACAAAGTTTCCCTAACTTGACTGACTTATTCGTTTAAACTTAATGCTGTAGGAACTAGCTAAATACATTGTTTAACAAATTATATAAAATATAGAAAATTATAATGCAACGATTATAATAATTTAAATATAATGGTAATACTAATAGTATAGTAAAATAAAAGTACTCGTTTTGTTAAATTATAATGTAAATAACTATTGGAACTAGAGTGAATATATATATTATATATATATATATATATATATTTGTATATATTGTATTAATGTGTTATTAGTAAATGAGAGTAGCATGTAAAGAAACGTTTACGATTGAATTGATGAAAGGTAAGAAAATGTTTTTATAAATAACTATCAAAAGAATATTGGTACTTATTATAGACGGTCAAAATAGTGGTAGACATTCTACTACACATATTTAAAGGTTCTTTTCCCATGAGATGTTGTAGCCAGTGAGCACAAAGTTATTTGGATAGTGTTTCACGGTTCGCTGATATAACTAACCGGCTGGTCGTTTTATGTTCGTATATGTTTATAGGAGTGGAAGAAAATAGCAAAATATAAACTATCTTTCGATTCAATATCATATAAATTGCGAAATTTTACAAAACTAATTTTTATTACGTCTACGAACAAGTATAATATTAAAAAATCATACATATTTTTGTATTTCTTTCTATCTATAAAACAAAATAATAATTGTTTTCAAATTATACTAAATTATATATAATGTCATGGTTTATTTTTTTTTTTTATTATTAATTATTCTTAATTAATTTTGTTTTCGATATAAGTAAGACATAGAACTTTGGGCACGTAAAACTTTTAATAATATTTTTAATTTATAATATATATTATTTTATACTTCTTGGTTCTTAAAGCTATTATAGAAACGAAATTGCTTTAAACTATCATCACTCTATTAAAGTTAGTACTCATAATATGAACATTGAAGAAATATATCACGAATATGCAAAAAATGTTTTTCATATACATCCTATTGTGATAAAGTTCTAAACTGTTTAAGAAAAATTACCTGGATGTTAAACAATTTTAATTATTTAAAAAGTTCTCTTTGTAGTACAACTTAAACTATTATTAACTACTAAGTATAAATTAAACAACGGCGGTGTCTCTGAGTTTAATACCCAGTTGTATGCCTACGTCTTTTGATGCTTCATATTTTTTCTTAAAGTTTATTCTGGACCGATTATTTAATGTTTGCAACATTTTGGTTTTTATAGCAAACCTAATATATTCAATATTTCTATTCAATTGATAACCCTACTTACGTTGACAAATAAATTACTTTATTTTTTACCCTAAAATATTGAATATTATTATTATATTTTAATAGACGTCTCTAAATTAACGTGCATGATTAATAATAATCAAATAACGTTACAAATAACCATTTATATAGTATATATATATTTTTTCTGCAGATGACGAATACATTTTTACATAATTATAAAAAATATTTACTAATACTTAGGAAATAAAATAATTATTTTCAAGTCAAATTAAATTGTCTAAATATATGAATAAATAACCTAAATTATAAAATATTAGGTATTAAATTCATAGTATTTTCAAGGTTTAATTGAATAAAAACAAACGGTATTTGAGTTAAAATGCTAAGATTAAACTTCTGCTATATATTATTATAGTTATATAAATGTCTCATCGTTATAGCATCAAATTAATTCGAGTTTAAGTTATTGTATAAATACGCAAGTCGTTTTATTATTTGTATGTTTTCTGAGTCTAAAATTCAAATTGAAGGCAAAAAAAGTGAGTGTAAGAATAATGACGATATTATTCTCGGTAACCATAATGACAACGTAAGCGTTGATCCTAAAATGGGGTCTTTATAAGTGACATGGAAGACACCTCGTCCGTTTTAAATAAAAATTAAGATAAATTATATAACAATTATATATTATTTTATGTTAACGTTTCTTAACATCAGTGTATAATGTTTGATTTTTTTAATTCTTAGTTCCATCTATAAATCACATTTATCGTATTATATAAAATATAGTTAACAATTTAAATTATATAAATCATACCTATATTAATTTTATAATAATTTAAAAGCGACAAAAATAATGATAATTTACTATTCATATAATAATTAAATAATTTTAAATGTTTCCACAATTAATACTATAAGGCATAGGCTCTTAATCGGAGGCCTGTAGATGGTTACTCGGGATCCACGGAGTGGCTGTGATTTTTTTTTAATAACCCAAAAATAAATACGGTCCAAGATTTCAAGGCAATATTGGAATCAAAACAACAGCAAAATATGTCACATTATAATTTGTTTTTGATTATAAGAAAAAGTGATTATCCACAATCATTTAATATATTATTTTCAGTAATACGTCTTAGATTTATTATCATTAAAATAAATTTAAAATAAAAATTATATCTATTCATTTATATACTTATACATAAATTATAAAGGTTAAGAATCTATATATATTCTTTTATGGAGGGGGGTCCGTGATTATATTTTATCTTTTAAAGAGATTCGTGGCCCATCTATACTATAATGGCATCTCGTCAAAAACTGTGAAAATAAAACACTAAAAAAAACCACGAATTAAAAACAGTGAAAGCCATTTTGATGACTCTAGATTATAGCAAAAGAACATAATATAAATAGTGATTTCTACACTTATGAGTAAATTATCAGTTAGTATTGAGTATATTCGTTAATTCGTGTGTTCGTGTGTCATTTTATTACTCGAGTTTTATGTAATTACATGTATTATAAACAATAATAATATAATAATATGGAATACATTCTGAATAATAAAAATGAAAAATTAATTATTTATAATGAGTATATCCAAAGAGGAAAAAACTGTCTAAACACACAAAGTATTTCTGGTGTATAAGAGATTAGTGTAAAAGCTGATTAAGCCAAATGATAGTTAAAAGGACGCTACACCCACATGATGTGTGGTCTCCATCTAACAAATGTAAAACATAGCGAAAATTGTTTTGTGCAGAAAATAACCAAGAAGGCTACAATCATAACTAAGAAATGAAATTGATATAGAATATAGTTGAGAACATAACCTGTGAAATAATATCGTTTTAATTTTTTAATATCACTTATACAAAAAAAAAGTTCTTGTTATTTCAAAATCCGTTATTTTTGTATTCTTCAAACTTTGAATAACTTTTTTTATTGTTACAATATCAAAAAAATAAAAAATAAAATTTACAGCCAAAGTTATCATTTTTATGTGGTGAAAATTTCGTTTCTTACTTGTAACTGTACCTAGTCTTCTCGGTTCTTTCTTGCAAAAAACAGATTTTGCTATGTTTTACATTTGTATGACGGAGACAACACATGCGTGTAAAGTGTACTCTTAAAAATGAGTTACTTACTAAATGACCGACAGATAACTCACATGTGGCTGATGCAACTAAACTCCATGCATGGGACGTAGTAAAAAAAATAAAAAACGAAGCTAGTAAAAAGTACCCCCACCAAGTACCACCAAATTTTATAACTGTTATTAGTATTAATAAAATATTTATAACAATCACACGTAATTAAATTATTGAATAATTTTATAAGTAAGTAGAAAGTATTCAAAAGACGAAATTAAATAGCTTATGAATGTGTACAAATTAATAGGATAATATTTGAAACAAAAATCAATTATTAAAAATTCAATATGATAAAATAGTATAAAAAAAAAGTTATGAAGTTATTTATACGAATAAAGAATCAAACTTTAACATTTAACAATATTAACAAAATAAATTTAAAGAATAATTTTAATTGAATTTCATTCGACATTTTTTTTTTTTGACATATTTAAGTGAATTAGGTAGCTGCTATAACTATTTTTTAAATAATAAGTGTTCAATATTTTTTTAAATAAAAATAAATTTTAATATTGATCGGATATCAAAAAGATTATAAAATAATTTTTATATTAATGGAGTTCATGAAAACTTATTATGCTGTTGTTATTCTCATCCTTTTGTTCTTCAATAAAATCAAAATATTTTAGAGTTTCGTTTCGTTTCAATTTATATCGTTTACACAAACACCGATGATATATAATTCATATTTTACAAAATAATAAATTTAAAAAACATAATTACATTATGCGTTCCTTTCAAAACTTAACAGGATTAAAACCATACTACTATTATGGTCTTTCTTAAAAAAAAAAAAAAAAATAAGTGATCAAAAAAATGTTTGATCATAAATGAAACTTAGGAATATTTTTTTTATAACGAAACGTAAAGCTGACACAAAACATTTCGATAGATAGCATCACATAATTTAGCGAATTTGCCGGTCCACAGAGAAATGTACTATAATGGTGCGACGGCGCGCTTGAGACGACAATTAAAATTCAATAGCTAAAACGAATTCAACAGGCGTAAACCTCACCGATCGTATATCAGTTTAAATACGTGTCTAATATGTATAATAACGCCATAAATCGTCTAAAAAGGAGGACGGTTTTGAGCGAGGTGTGCGGATATATTTCAACGGAACGAAAATTATAATACGCTCTCGGAGTTATTTGGCAACCGGCGGCGTGAGACGACGACGAAAACATCGATTCGGCGCAGTCGCGTGTCTTGTGGCACGGCGAGGCTGAACGCAGTAATTATTGTTAAATCGGTATAAAACTCGCATCCCGTATTAAACTATATGGTAATAATAATAATAATAATAATAATAATATATTATAATACCTAGTGCTCGGCCCGTAAAACCACCGACCTCGATGTATTATTATAGCTATATACGCAGTAATATACCGGTGTGCCGCACTATATAATACATTAATACAGTATTATAGGTAGGTGCATGTGCTCTGAAATACACCACCGTTACCGTTGTTCAGCAAATTATTATCGTCTGGTCACACGCACTGGCCCGTATTCTGCAAGTACCTATATATATACACCCGACGACGACACCAAAATATTTAAGAGGATCATCGAATGTTTTCGTCGAGATGACCCTTTTACACAAATCTCCAATATGTATATAGGCGCCTACCTTATAGCTACATCATTGTAATCGTAATTACGTAATTATATATGTATAATCATAATTATTACTCTGGTGTAATAGAAATATCCCCTGCCCACTCTCCCTATACTCATTATTTCTATAAAAAGTACAATTTTTTAAGGCCGTCCCAAAAATATATTAGAGAACTTTTATTGTTAGTAAAATATATAAATTTATATAAATGATTTCCCTTGAGGGAGGAAAGTTTTTTTTCGTATTTATTTAGTGTCAGTGATAATTAATTAAGAGGACGCCACACACGTGTGTGTGTGTTGTCTCCGTCTTCTAGCCGTAAAACATATCAAATTTGAATTTTGCAGAACCATTTTTGTGACATCAACTTAAATATATCAGAGCGAATTGATTAATTGTCAAACATAAGTCATCTGTGTTGTATCGTTGTTTTTTTTTTATGATATTAGTTTAATTTTTAAGCGAGTTATAATAACTATGTAAAATATTAAAATATAAAATGGTTATAACTCGATTAAAAATTATAATATCGTAAAAAACAACGAGAGGTTAAAACTCAGTTAATGTTCTTCGCTTTAATTTTGGCACTCATTTTAATAATGTGGTGTATCCTTATACAGCTTAAGTAAATATAACTAGGCCTTATACAACCCGAATGGTACATAACATTTCTTCGGTATGACTCACTAACCACTAACATGTGTGTGTGATAAGCCTGCAGTTAGATATGATATTAGGATCATATGATTTCGAAATACTCGTTATAACCCACAATATTATTTAACCATACTCAAAACGTTTCTAAATATGTTAAGTCAATGCCTCTGCAAACATCCGATCTCTAACGCGTCATCGTTCAGTAATATGAACGAGATACTACACACAATTCTATTATTTTATTTATTATTATCTTTATCATGTCGTATCCATCAGAGATATGATCGTTACAGTTTATCATAAACGTAAGTATTGTTTTATAATCTATCTTTAGTTCGTCGCGATATTTCTTTCAACAACTTCAAATAAACGCTATATTATAATATTATTAACGCTTTGACGGATACAATTATTTGATGTTTTGGCATGGTACGTAAATAGAAAAACTATTTTGATTTTATAAATTACAAATACTGTTTAAAGAATTGAAAAATAATTTTTTCATCGATGAAAACAATTTTAATTTACATAAAAATAGTTTATTGTACAATGTTGAATGCGAGAAAAAATGTAATCTTATCGCATATTATAATAGAAGTGTCAAATGGTGTAACATTGGATTTTTCTGTCTAACATGCTTTTTAATTAATTTATTTTTTATTAAAAACGTAAAATACAATCTGTACGATAATGTGTTTCAATGAGTCATTTATGATTAACTCTATGCTTTGTAATGTGAAGAGAAATTTACCCGTTAGTATTACCTCACTAAAACTGACACTAAATGTTTTCGATTAAAAAACACCAAACAAAAGTTAGCCTTTAAACAGTTTAAACCAATATTGATTTCTATTCTTAAATAATATTCATGATAATATTATTATGATATTAATAGTTTTGAAATTGTATTGACTAAAACACTGATATTTACAACGATGTTAATAATATTGCGTCGCCGAAATCCTGTAATGATGATGATAGTTTCCCATACGCGAAATCTGTAAGCGCAAAATATCACAACAATAATGAGCCTCCCGGTGATATTATTAATGGACAATAGTTTAAGCTTTCAGGTCATAATTAAACAGGCGACCGGTCGTGCGCTTCGTATCCAAATATCCAATAACTAATAACCATTGATCTCTTGGCATTCTTCGTTAAAAATCAATGATCACATTAATTAAGTATAAAAATATATAAGAAAAACGTACAAACTCCGCAAATCCACTGAAGCAGAAAACGAGAAAATTTGTCATTTTTACAATTGCTAATTGTTTTTGATCATTATTTTGATGAAAAATTATTTTTATCTGACATAATTTCCTTTCCATTTAATACCCAAAGTAACCCGAATCGATTTAAAAATCGACTTATTTTGACGTAAACACCTTGGATTATCTTGAACTCAAAATAATTTATCGTTTCACTTTTATCTCGGAAGAGGGGCGTAGCGGGAAAAAGTGGTGGCTATGTGGTTTTAGTGGTGTGCCAAATAAATGTGAAAATGTCATATAATAATTTTTAACTTTTTAGAATTTGTAGAAAATATAATAAATAAACACAACATTACGTTATACCGTTATTTTGTTATTGTGAACCGTTTAAAATTAAATTTACAATTTTTGGAGCGTATATTTTTTTTTAACAAATACTTTAATTATTATTTTAAATCAATAATATACTTGATACTATTATTAGACTAAGGCTCGGAAATTAATGTTCTTAAAAAGTACTAAATATGCATGCCTCCAGCTCCTTTATTTCTCACGTTCAAAACCTTCTTTACTTATAGCTAATTTTCGGTATAAAATATGAAACATCAAGATGTATCCTATTGGCTATTACGGCTGGTATACCCCTAGGAAGCTTGGAAACATAATAGCCAATACCCTCTACGACAATTTTACATCAGATATTCTACATTTGTCTGTTACTTATCTTACTACCTTTGCAACTTAACCGATGGCACAGCTATAATTTCTTCCCATTCAGACTATAACCAATCTTCAATAAAAGATCATTTATAAAGCTTCAAAGTCGATTCCAACTTGGGACAATAAAAGTAAACAAAACCAAATCTAATCACATAACATTTACTATAAGCTCAATTAATAGTCATCCATTATCAATCAATGACAATGTAGGTAATCTCCCAACAAGACAATGCTAAATACTTTTAAAATTCACCTTGAAAAATAAACTTAACCATGCATATTATACAAAAATAAAACCAAAATCGTTATGCTATACGTATCTATTTTGAGAAACTTATTACGCTCTATTCTGTGATTAAGAACTGAAATATTAATATATAAACGAATTGTAAGACTGAACATAACACATATTATGATATATAAGTTTGGAGTACATCTAAAAATTCAAATACCAATGTTCTCCATCTGTATATATTATTTTTCCTTTCATTCAAGCGAACGCGTCCAAAGTCGCTAAGTCTAACAAATTTTCTTATATTTGATTGTACTTATATATAAATAATTGTAAATAAATTCTATTTTACGCATTATGTGCTTAAAAAAATATAAGTGTGTAATTTTTTTTATAGAAATATTTTCTAAAACTATAGGTAGTTAAGCCTAGAATTCATATTATTAGGAAATATATTAATTTATTGAATATGCCTTTATAATATTTGCACTCTTAAAAAACATAGATGATAACGTAAATACTCATATTTTTAAAATTTTAAAACAAAATTTATAAAATTACTTTAATAATAAATAATTAATATAACATATTTTTATTGAAAAATTATATACATATATTATAATAGAGTTACAAATTGGAGATAGATAAATTATTATAGTATAAAGTGCATCATAAATGAAATACATTGTTTTTTGATACCAAGTAAATAAGTAATTGAATAACCAGGTACAATAAATAGTTAAAACTAAGATCTCATGAAAGTAATGAATAATATAATATCCATATTTTAATTTATAAGTTTTTAAATCGTATTGTATTAACATTAGTTAACAAAATTGTAAAATTAAGAAATATTCCATTAAAACTAAGAATTATAAATTATGCAAAAATATACACTATAAACTTTTAATTTTCTTTTCGTTATGTCTCGATACTAATTTCTAGCCAAATGAACCTACAAACAATATGCAAGAAATACAACAACTTTCAAGCCTTGATTATTATCTTAGACGTGAATACGTGATCATATTTTAAGAATTTTTGTTTAGTTTTCAATATAGCCTACAATAGGTTTTAAACTTACATAAAAAAAAAAATAATAAATAAAAGTAAGTACTTAAATAAATAAGTAAGTTTCAACCACTTAGGTTTTTGTGGTATGTCTCAAACGAATATAACTATTACCTATATAATACAATTATTAGTTTGTACCAACTCCAACACATTGTTACAAGTATATTAATATAATATATAATATTATAAATGTAAAGATACGAGAAATTTTCAAATACCCATTACCTGGAAAATAGTGTATTTGTTTACTTACTTCACTAATCCTTATTGTATACCGAAATTCATTCCAAGCTCTTTTGTCTTTCTACGCTATATACTTTCTTAAATTTAGTGTTCACTCGCACATGAACTAAAATGCACAATATGATATACCATACGTATATACTATACACCAACTTACAATATTATGTTACATATACTATACTTAATAGAATAATTTTACATCCAATTCCCATTAAGCTTTTATATAAATAAATATTTTTTTTTCTATCTTCAGGCGAATATCATACGCAAATTAGTATATTATTTACAATTACTCGTAATTTCATAAAAAAAAGTTACTATTTTTCTTGTTTAAAATATTAATACTATAATTTTAAACATTTTTTTTTTTTTATTATATGGTATTATTGATTTTTAAAAAGTTAACGAATGGTATGTAATTATTACATTAAAAAAAAAAAAAAAAAAAAATGATATTATTATGAAACATGCACCATAATATTCAAAATTACCGTAATATTCGTCGAGTCCTATAAGGTTATAAACAATATATATATATATAGTATGTAATTTATACCATACTTAATTTCAATGTTACCAAAATCAGTGGCTTTTAAATTATTTCTTTATTCTTATTTTAATTTACGAGTATTTTAGACATATAAAATGTATTAAAATAGACTGAAAAGTTAAACGACATGAAATAATTCTTATTAGTTACTATATTATGTATAGGTAATATATAATTTTATGAATAATAGTACTATTTTTTATTTTTTTAAATCAATTGTTTTATATATATAATTATATTATTTAAATTGACAATAAGAGAAATTAAATATTTAAATATTGTATTAATTAATTTTAACTGAGTAAAATTTAACTTAGTTGGATACAAATCTTTGATGAGAATTTTATTTTATTTTTTAATTTTTTTTTTTTTTTGGGGGGGGGGGAGAGGGAGAATTCAATTTTATGAATATTGAAATATAATAATAATGATAACATTATAAATTATTAAATTTTACAATCTGATAAAATAATGTGTGTGTTTGATAGCTATATTATTACGGTTACTAATAGACAATTAATATTAAAAAATGTTTAATAGTAAAGTAAATTACCAATTCATTAGCTAAAACATTTCTCAAAATACTCATAATATCATGTAATCTACTTTCAAATGACTTAAATTACAACAGAATTAGAAATGGAAAAAATGATACTATACCATAACAAATATACACCACTATTATTATTTTTTGATATCAATAATTTATGAGAAGTAGAAACTTAAACACAATGAATGAATACTATACTGCCAAGAATAGCCTAAATTCAAAAATTAGAGAATATGTTCTGTAATGTAATTGTATGTTTAAGACTAAATATATTCCCAAAATCAAAATCCTATTTCATGGAAATTGTATTTTTTTAAATAAACATAATCATGAAACAGAAAATTACTTCTGCTTCGTTTGTTGCAAATTATATGTGATGTGTGAATATACATATATAAGAACTCAGAAACTAGTATTATATTTTTAAAATATCAATAATATTTTATACGCTCAAATTGAATATTCACTCATGTTTACAATGTTTATATTTAAAATAAATAACGTACATTTTACTTTTTTTTTTACATAGTTCTATTTATTGGTTTATATTTTTAGGTACACAAATTGAATTATTTAATTTTACATTACTGCTAGAATTGTAAATCGTAATACATTATGTATTTTTAATTTTTTCAATATGATAAATTCTCATGTTTTTACTTATAATAATTGAAATATATGACATGTAATATTATTTAATGTACATAGCTCACACATAACATTGCATATGTAATAAGAAATAGCGATATAATAATATTATTAATATGAAATAACGACTTAATTATGATATATTCTCATTAAGATTAAAAATCTAAAAATAAGTTTTTAATCGTGTATTATTATTATATTATTATATAAATATAAATATGTATAATGTTTTAATATCAGTGAATTTAAATATGTATATTATAATTTTATAATACAAGTAGTGAATTTATTATTTTTTTTTTAATACACTACAATAAACAGAAATCATTTATAGCGACTGAATTGTATTTTCAATTGTAATTTGTTATTTTACTAAAAGTTCTTATAAGTAAGCTGTTTATAAGAGATAAGACTTCCGATAGTAAGTAATTTAGGTATAACATTCTTTTAATGCAACATTAGACACGGAAGTAATTTTCTTTGGTCTACGTCCAAAAAGTATGGCGTATAGTTTAGTGTAGTTAATATAGATAAATATATAATATATATATACCACCATTCTAGAAAGTAAACTAAAATATTGGAAAAATCTAAAAAGAGCATATTTAATTTATTAAGAATAAATAAAATGTAATTAATTATTCATATATATATATATATATTATAATAGATACACACATACCTACATAATATGATTTCGGAATAAATGTTACATTCAAAGTGTTTAAAAACTGTTTAAATATGAATTGATTGGTTATTCTATTTATTTTACTTCCATTTCAAAGCTTCAAACTTAACAAAATAAGTCATAAAAATCGATAGGTTTCCAAATACAATTTTATGATTATATTATAACCTAAAACACCATAATATGGAATATTATATCTCTATATTAAGAGAAAATTAATAAATATAAAATATCATTTTATTTGGAAACAATTTATTGAAGTTGTTATCATCTTAAAAATACCTGAAGAAATCGTTCTTCTGTATAATAGATAACGATTGAAAGTCTTGAGAATTTAGTAGATCGTTGTAATTTACGGTTGTATTGAATAACAATTTTGATTTAAGAATGTGTGTATTAGCCTCCAGTAATAAGTCTAAAGATATTTTATAACATAGGTATATAGATAACTATTTATAATTTATTTTTATGATAATAATACCTACAATAGTTTGAACTAGTTTTTGCCAAACACATCAAATATAATAAAATATTTATTTCAAACATTAGGTGATAAAAATAACTTGAAAAGGACAACTAGCAAATTTTCGTAATTTTTAATATTTTTATTTTTTTGCAACTTTTTTCTCTACAACTTTTAACTTCTCAAGTTCTTCGCAGAGTCCAAAATACATACGAAAATTATTTATTTGTGAATATATTACATTTACAAAATGAGTGCCTTAATAACGAATCTTTGCGTAGTCCAATTTAAATTGAACGTGTTTGTAACAAAGAATAACTTTTATTCGCCAGACATAAATTTAAATTATAAAAATTCGTGCAGGTTTTCAAAGTCAATTGTAATCAATTTCAAGCAAGCAAAGTTACTTTTGTTTTAATTAGTTTAAGTTAAGTTAAACAAAATACATTTTTTAAAACTTAAATTCAATAAAACTTGTCACTTGCGACAAAAGCCAGTGGAAATGAAACACTTTTGTTAATTTTAATACAGCCTAGCTATAGATAAGTTTCAGCATGCATCAGTAATTTATTAAAACACAGCCAATTCGGAGAAGACAATTTACATTTAATCACAAACGATTTAGAAGGGAGAAATCGCAGTATTATAACCCTCTTATCACATTATTGTGTGAATGAAATGATCGCATTATACGATATGTCGTTATGCAATTACATTTAGAACTTTTTTTTATAACATCGAAAAAACATGGTACATTATTTACATTCATATTTCAACGACGGATATTGGGAATTATGAACAATAATATTTTATCAAATAACAATTCGGTATTGATTGAAATAATAAATTACTTCATTTATATTTATGTCAAGCAGTTAATTATCAGTTATTATGACCAATCAATATCGAGTATTTTAATAAATACAATATCAACAATGTAAATGCGGTATTATTGGAACAAACAAATATTGATACCTTAAAACTATTGTTTATTTCTATCATAGCAGTCAAAATACAATGAGATACGTATTTTTTTTTAATTTATCTTTTTTTTTTGTTAGTTATTTAATATAGATATTATTTTTTTGATTTTTTCGAACAACAAATTACGTATTACGGGCTTCATATTGCATGCATATTTGTGATACTAAGACACACATATATACTTAATGAAAGCATTGTATAACAACCGACTTTTTGAGGTCTGAACGCATAAACTTAAAGTCTCTTAGTTTATTTCGTATAATTTCCAGTTAAGAAACAATTATTTTAAAAATTCGAGTAGAGATATTTCTGTTAGAAAGCGAACTACAGTGTATGCATTTATAAAGTATGTGCATCAGTACATTTGTAACAATTACACAGGTTTAACAGCCACTTTATAAATTATATACTCCTCGTAAAAAATAAGTATAGTGAGACGTAACAACGTATTATAAAAAAGTTTTATGTTTAACTAAAGTCTAAAGAACACCATGTAACATAAAAAAATCTGCCTATTAAAGTAAAAACATGAAATAATAAGTCTTAATTTTTGTAAAACAATGATTTAATATAGCTTTAATTACACTTCATCTTATATGAGTGCATATTATTATTATTGTTCTTATTTTTATTCAAAAGCCACGACGAATGTTGAGAGTGATAATATCGTAATATTTAAACAGCACTGCTCTGCAACTAAATGATTTTTATGATATTTTTGTTGCCATCGTATTCGTTCGATCTCACACACACACGTTTTACACTCAGAGTAATGTAACTATTGCTTTTACAGTGATGTGTTTTTGTTTATTTTTTTATTGTTTCTGAGGACACTTTTTAGTAAAAAAAAAAATGCTTCAATCTTCAACTTAATAACTAGTTGGTACTTTAGCAGGTCAAATAATACCCAGTATGTACTTTTCAAAATAATTTGAAAAACTAACAAAAAAACCGGGGAAGTCGCTCTGCTGTATTATATGTGACCGAGTGCACTTCGCACTGAATAGGTCTTTGTAAAGAGTATGTTTTAAATTGTAATTCAATTATAAATCATTAGGTACATACAAAAAACAATTCTGAGCAATAACGGATCATCTATATTTCTCATGATATTTTATATTTTTATTAGTAATTTATTTTTTTATCGGTAATAATATGGTACAGGTTGAACTAATTATTGTCAAAACAATTGCATTTATAATAGATGTGTATTGTATAAATGTATTATTATAATATTACAAGTTGTTATTAACCTACACATGTCATATGAGTAACTAACATTATATACCTAACTTACGTATCGCAAAATAATATAATGTCGCAACTATCAGTGGTGGAAGGGATGTCAATTATCCTCTGTTATTATGGTCATTAAGTCCTACCCGCCCGGTCGGTTTGATTTAAAATAAAATACATAATTATTGTATTCCAAGAACATACTCGTATTAGTAAAACTATGATTTGATGTATACCAAACTAATTATTTAAAAATAGCATATTGACTGTGCCACATACAGTTTGTTTAAACCACCGCTGATAGATACCTATAGTTACATTCTGAAAAATATCGTGATAAAAATAGCTCAAAATCAGTCAGTATTTTTAAATATAATTATAATTAATATCTGATAGTAAATAGTTTAAATCATACAAATGATATTTTTTTGTGTTACAACCAAATAACTAAAATCATTATTGTTCGTTTAAATATCAAATTTCGTCGAAACTTGAATGTCTAAAAAAAACTTACAATGTAACAATTGTACAACTAACCATGTGAGATCACGTGTATATTATATTCAAGTTTTTTGGCAAATTTTAATTTTTTTTTTACAATACTAAAAAAACTGATTTAATATGCTATAAATAGTTTAAATTTAATTTAACTTATAAGTCTTATCGTTGTTAATATTTTTGTGGTATAAACAGCGTAAGATTAATAAAAAAATGAACTATGTAGGCATTTTAAATAATATTGATAAACAAAATGAAAAAAAGTTTCAAGTTCCTACAAATAATATATATATTATTTAAATTAGAATAAATAACCAACATTGTTATAATTCGTTTAAATAGGTAGCCGATTTCTTAAACATTTAAAATTTAAATATATATAAACATTGGAACCTATTTGATAATTTTAAAATCAATCACTAGCCTTAAACATATTTACGATTCTTTTTTTATTGTCATCTACATTTATAAATATCTTAAAAACGAGTTATTTTAATTTACCTACTAAATTATATTAGTTTATTAGCACTACTAACATGTAAGCCAAATAATCGTCAAATATAAAGTTAATTATTTTATATACCTAATTATCACATTATTTATTTATTTATATATATCATAACACTTTCTGTTTAAAAATGTATTGGGTTATATTAACTAGGAAAAAAATTGTTTATATTTTTATTTTTTTAATATTTTAACAAAAATATTATATTTAAATTGTTTATTAAAATAATGTTTTCCTATTGTTCTTTCTCTTATGAAATAAAATTATTGAGTTCACAAACAGATAGTTTAATGGGTTATTTAATAACTACCTAACATCATTATTTTATTTTTAACCAGAGTTAAAGCTTGACACAACAATATTGAATATTGATTATATTATGTATATATATATTCATTAAAAATTACTCGGCTATGAATAATTCAATTACAGTAGAAATAAACAACTACATTTTTTTTGGTGGTTGCATTTATATTAAACTTTATAGTGCTATTGTACTAACAATAAAATAAACATTTATAATATTAATTAAATAAATGTTGAATTATTGTGCTTGAATAACCCATATTTTTATTATTATAAATATAAACAAAATTTATTTTTATTACTCCTTTTATATATTCTCAGATTTCCAAAAACTTCTATACTAACAAAATAAAAAAAATTTAAAAATACAAAATAAAAATTACCAATTTATTTTAACAGAAACTGAAACATTGCAAAATATAAGGAAATGATTTAACTGACTATCACACTGAAAATACAGCATTATCTGATATTTACAAACTGAAATACAATACGATTATAATTTATAGATTTAAACAAATATATTATTTCTACACACAATATTCGATTAAATAAAAACACAAAATTATGAGTAAATAAAAATAATATAAAACCCTTGCAACAATGTAAAACATCAATGAAAACAGAAATAATAATAAGCCAACCGAGAATCGGCCATATCTGTCTTATACGTCTACATCTTACGTAAAATCAACAACCAACAGAATGCACTTTGTGTAGGTGGAATAAATATTGAGTGATGACGGAATGCAGGTCCAACGAAGAAGAAAGAAAAGAGCATACCGGGATCCAGGGAACTTCTGTAAAATAATCAGTTCGATTTCCAACTAGGAAACGCCATTTCATTTCTTAGGAGAATTTAACTATAGAAATATATTTATTACAAATAGTTATATGTTATTTGTTCTTCAATATAATTGTAAACAAAGATTATTCAAAACGCAAAACCTATTCATTATTGATCATCCTTTGTATAATATTATGTAATATAGTATAAGTAGACTAGGCTTTCGAAGTTTAAGATTATTAAAAAAATGTATACATTATTTATAGAAATAGCCTAAATTTTATCTTTCACGTGTTTACAAGTGGGAATACATTGTTCAACTCTTGAATTTTGTTACCATAAGTATCAATAAGTACATTTTTTTTTAATTTTAGATTTTTTTTTTTTTTTTTTTTTTTTTTTTTATTAGAACTTTCAGTATATAACTATTATAGTTCGACAGTTATTACAATATATAATATATGTATAAAAGATTTACAATAAATAGAATCTTAATTATAGCATAATTTAGATAATTTGGTGATTAGATAACAATATAAAATGAAATGATACAATATATTATGGTGGACGTATAACGGTATATGGAATTACAAATTACCTTTATTTAATAAAGCCGTTAGGAGAGACAGGAGGGGTTTTATGATTGCACTGAATTCGGTAATAAAAGATGTAAATAAAGTTTCTATATTAGGAGATAGGTGGGAATGGTTATGATTGGAGGAAGTGGCTTCGGCATATGATGGTTTATCGGTATTGGAATTTAAGGTGGATTTAAGGAAGTTTGTATGAGATTTGGGAGTAGATATGAAATGTTTACGACGAGGTGGTCTGTAATTAAGTTTTTTATAAACGGGACAGCCTTTGTAATTGGCAGGGTGGCTACCTTGGCATAAAGCACACCTGGCCGGAGATTCTGGTGACATAGTGCATACGTCAGATCTGTGTTCTTCGCCACATCTGATGCATCGTGGAATGTGGTTGCAGTAACCCTGAGTGTGCCCGTAAGACAGACAACGATGGCATTGAGGTGGGCCTTTACGTGGATGGGGCTTTTCGACAACAATTTTGGTGTGCAATAGATACTCGATTTTATATAAATCCATGTTGTTGGTGGCTATTTTGAGGTCGACGAAAAATAGAGGTAGAGGTGATTTATCGGAAGAGCGCTTAATGTTATGAACGTGGGTAACCTGGTGTCCCAGTTCCGATAGAGAAGTAATTATATCTTCAGTAGAGGTAGAAGGGTGGAGATTGCGGATCACCACCCGTAATGGACGCTTATCATACTGCTGGTATGAATGAAAACTGATGCTGTTTTCAATTAGATATTTTAGATTTTAAGTAGAGCTATTGAGATAATGATTCATGTATAATTATGTATTCCTTTATATTAGGGGTCGGCAATTAAATTTTACGAAGGTCCAGATAATTTTATAAAAAATTTCGAGGGCCTGAAAAAAACTTAAATATCAGTTAATAATTGTTGTTTTCCCATGACTTTTATAGTCAATGGCGATAAACGATAAACGCCCATCGTTATTTCCAAAATGTGCATCATAAAAAATAGATTAAATATCTATATTATGTGCGAAAAACCAGCATTAAAAAAAAGTATTTTTGGTGGTCCAGTTATTTCCCCTCTACGAGCTACATTTGGCCCGCGGGTTGTCTATTGCCGACTCTTGCTTTATATTATATTATATTTTTGGTTTAATTTCAATAAACATTTTTAATTTTTTTTTTCAAGTTTTTCGTAAACATATGTTAACATTTCCGCCAAGACACCAAATCTAAATAAGTGTAAGACAATACTAAAAATTTGGATTTACATTTATAGGTTATAAGTTATACAACCGTTTAAAACAAAAAAGGAAAAGGCCTAAACGGCTATTAAAATATTTATAGAAAGTTTATAATAAATGAAATTATAACTTAACTTTTTGATGAATAATTTATTCCTAAATTTCAACAAAGATTTATTTAAATTTTTAAATTGTTTTTCGCTTTAAAGTATTTTAGATTCTGAACGGAGTGATGAATGTATTGTTACAATGGTGTGTGTTATTTTTTTATTTTTTTTTGTGTCTGTCATCACGTTTTTGAGTGGAAATAATGAGTTGATTTTTGACTTCAGCCCTTTTTTGAAAAGGAAAATTCATCTAATTGGTACTTTGGGGGGTCTAAAGTAAAAAATTTCCAGTAGTTTTCAAAAGCGTCGGGAAAAACCATAAAAAAGTGACGAAAAAATGGGAATTTTTACGCATAATCAGTTTTTGATAAAATCGATTTTTTGATTTTGCTGTAACTCGAAAACGAATCGTTGTAAATATTTGAAATTTTCACAAAATATTTATATTATGATTATCTATATACGATTAAATTAATATTTTGATTTTTTTAAAGCTATTTATAGACAATTTAAATTTTAAATTTTTCTAAGTTTTTTTTTTTGAAATAACTATAAAAAAAAAAATTGGCTATCCAAAAAATCTTTAAAATTTAATTCAAGGTCTATTGTAAGTTTTGCTTATCGTAGTAAAATTACGTGTTAATTTATCTCAGTCTCACTTTCAGAGTTGGAGACTAATCAAGGATCTCCACGCCCACTTTTGGAAACGATGACAGAATGAATACTTTAAAATTGTACAAATTGGACAAACCACAGCAACAATTTAAAAATTAATACGTTGGTCCTAATCCGGGATCCAACAGCTCCAATCTTATGGAAACTCAGACGGATTATCAAGTTGTATCTCGTCCAGGATAGGGTTACACGAGTCTTCACTGTACTAACAGCAACCGCAATAATGAAGAGACCAGTAGTAAAGCTCTGTCCACTTCTTTTCTATTAAAGTACGCATTAAAGGTGGGCAGAATATTTCGCTCTGCTTTCTGATGATTTTGTAATATATATAGAAATTATGTACACCCGTCGTCATTGGGTTTTTATTACGCTGGTAATTACGACAAAATTGTCATTATTTATTACAATCTAATATGCATTTATCGGCGTTCGAAAATGTGTGGTTTCGGATTATTCGTCATCATAGAACACGATACCTGTGACTAAACTAGGTTAGTCACAGAAAATGAAACCACCAAAAACAAACACCGATAAACTACGTATAAAAGGCCAGGCAACCGACCAACCAGCATTTAGTGTTTCATCTAAGTAGGCTCCATCCGGGCAGACTTACGCAAGTTTGGCCATAAACGGGACAGTGTGTTAGTTCGTCACGGTCCGTCTAGCACATGGGTCACCAAATGGTGGCCCGCAGACAAAGAATACATAACACATATTACGACGAAATTATATGTGTTATGATTGTAAATTATTATTTTTGAAAATATTATTGGTTTTTAAATAATGTAAAGTAAATATGTAAGTACTTAGAGTTTTGATGGCCCGCGAAAAACTTTCAGATTCCTAATGTGGCCCTTCAAAATATTAATTGGTGACTGCTGGTCAAGCACCTACAACTTTTTTTCTATTTATATTATTTTAAGTGTTTCATAAGTGTAAAATATACATTTCTAATTGTATCAATTGCATTTTTTTATTTTTTTTATTAATATATATTACTAAACCAAGAATGAAAATGACTTATCAATAACATTAAACTCTTTTAAACGTTTTACATTACCAATTTGATTTTTAATATGGAATGTTGGAATTATAAAAATTGTTTTGAAGTTTAGTTTAATATTAAATATATACATTTTGTGTAAAATTGTATGCGCAAATTTCTATTGTAGATAAAATAAATTTTAAGTTACTGATAGCTGTATTTGCAATAATTATTTCAACACTTGAATAAGATATTATGCAGGTGATTTGTGTCTCAGACGATATTGTTCAACCGTGTGTTAACCGACCAGCACCACGGACGTTACTGAATATATGTACGTACTGAAAAATGACACCCCAAACGGTCAAGAACAGTATTTTGCCAAAATAATTTTAGTTATTTCGTTGTAATTCAAATCATATTTATAATAGGTACTCACAACATTCTACTAACTCTTGATAAATTATCTATTTTTTATACATGGCGATATAGTTTTAAAAATATTTTAAAGTTATTTTTTACTTGTATCATAAACTTTCATATAATTTAACGGTACGTTAATATTGACTTTTAACTTATAAAATCTATTTATTCAATGTTTTCGGCGAAAAATTTTGTTCGCTCCATTGAATTAGGTAAATACTAATAGTTATATAAATAATATAACACAACGCAACTATCCAAATAGATGCTGAAATGTTTGTTTTGTATTAAATATGGGTTATTTTGTTTTTTTAACGAAAATTAAGTTTAAATTTAATACATCTATTAAGCAACGATACCTCAATAATGAGAAACACTCACTTACTTTATAGCAGATGGAGATTTCCTTGGTTTTTTTTTAATTTAAATATTGAAATTAAAAACTTTGAAGTAACTGCATCTCCTTTTCTACCACTGGATCTATCATTCACATAACCTATGATTTTATAGTAGTTTTAAACTATGTCATAAATATTAACATTTTTCTTAACTATTATTAAAATGTTCTCAATTCTCTTAGTTGTATTTCAACGATGTATATTTAAAAAAATATCTTTTATAAAGCTTTATAATATATATATATATAATATTATATCAGAATAATAAATAAAAAATAATAATTGGTTTCCTTGAAAATCAATAACTAAGATCTATTTAAATATTTATAAAATATATCATAATTATTATATTTTAATTAAGCATTATAATTATTATGTTCTAAAACATCACTAATTTTGTGCAAATTTAAAATTTTTTTTCAACTTTAAAAAACGATAAAATATCATTATGTTATTACGGGAAATGCAAACTGCGATTGAAATAATCAACAATAGAGAATTGATTTGAATCATTCTTTTGAACTATCGTGGACTATTTTATAGCACTTCCATCAACCTTAAAAAAATATTGTTTGTATTAAAAAACTAGTATAAAAAGAGATATTTAAAGTCAACAACTCCTAATTAGGTAATTCATACTATGTCTATCTTTAAATAAACATAATTTTCAACTGTAACTTTGTGTGGTATCCAGATTTCATCATCCACAACTATACAATATCTTAAATTAACACTCAACAACCGATTTGCATAGTTTCATAAGTTACAAGTCGCCATATCTAAACAAAAACACTACAAATATACTCTCGGTTACATGTACATAAAAAAAACTACTCATTAGTCATTAATAATTAACACACGCACTTAAATATTAAGGTAATTATTTAAAAATTCTTTCCAAAATCAATCTGCGGACTTAAGACCTCCAATATTATGGAGACAGGGAGAAAATTCAAAAGCTTCAACTTGAAAAAAATATAGTAATAAATATTGTATATAATTATACTTAGGTATAATTTTTAATATAAACAAACCAATAGAAAAAGTATTTCATTGTTTTCTTTTTTATTAACAGTTCACATTGACTGATTATATTTCAGTAACTACGTGCCCATAACTATAGGTAGGTACAAGTGTCAATTGTTATTGAAAAATTTTATTATTTTTTTTAATTAGTTCATAGCTAAAATATTACAAAATCTATATTTTAAGTATCAATATTTTATTATACTAGGTAAAATGAATGGTAAAATTGGCTCAAATACAAACAAATATTAAAATTAAATTTCGTGAGATAATAACTAATGATAAAATAATGTTAATCACGGAACAACAATATCATTATTTATAAGGGCATTAATTAATTAAGTAGGTAAGAATTTATTGTAGAGTGGATTTTATGAAAGCCATAATATTATTACAAAGTAATGGTTAATGATTATTACCCTTATATTTGTAACATTTATTAGAAATGTAATAATTACTTATTTTTTATTAGTTACTACATTCTGTACATAATTAAATAAAACATTTTTGTTAAAATAAACATACATTATAGGTGGTTATGAGTTGCTGATAATGAGTTTTGTATACAATGAATTCATATTAACCAATACAGTTTATTTTAAACCTTAAGGGGGATACAAGTTGCACAGTTTTAATAAATCATGAATTTATATATATAAATGTTTTTGATTCGATAAAGAAAAATAATTTTTCATATTTCTGAAATGAATAACTTTAAAATATTGTAGGTTTTGTAATTTTGTTGATAATTAAAGGTATACTGCAGTTAAACCTTTTTATGTAACATACTATAGGGGAATTTTAAGACATGTCAGTAAACAGAGATTTAACAACTTTATACATTAAATTAAATTAAATTCAATATCGAAAAAATGTGATGTTACAGTAAAAAAAAAATAACAATCAATTAATTTGATGGAAAAATTCAACGATTTATTACAATTTTTAATAATTTTTCTGAATATTTTAAGTGTAATTTTGTAATTTTATTTAATGAATAAAAATAAATCACGAATTTATACATGATGTTTACAATATATAGTAAATAGTTTAACAAAAGCAGAGTGGAAAATGAGCTATTTCAATCACGGGTGACATATGTGGCAAGACCCATAAATGAGGGTTTCATTTTCTCCAAACTACACTAAACCTTAATTACCTAGATTTTTTGTCACATTTTAGTCACCTTCAAAACCACGGTTATCTATAGTTAACTGTTCTTGCCATACTCAGCATCTAGATTTGCCAAATTGTTTCATAGAACAATATAAGATTAACCACCCTATTAGTTAGTATTTGATACATTAAGCAAAATGTATCGGTACTTTTATTCATATTAATCTGATTTAGGCACTAACTTTTCATACTGTTGTAGCTTAGCCCACTTAACACTCTCAACGTAATATTTTAAGTTAGTTTTCATGATTAGCATAATCTTTATGTGTTTTATCGTTGATTATACCCAATAACATTTTTAAAATATTTAAATTAATTTAAAGCTATATTACTTATTTATATCACGAATCCTTTCACACAGTTTCATGGTAATTTGGTATTATAGTCTAATCTAACTAAGTTAACAATAATAATAATTAATAATATACTCGTATGTATGAATATAATATAACAATAATAATAGATTTAATACTTCTGGTGAAATTAATTCAACCTCCTTTTAGAGTAAAATAAATTACTATAATGACAATATAAATAATAAATACATATATAACTAGTAATATAGTCTAATAGGTCATCTCTAAAACTTTATTTAGTATGCAATGATTAATATTAAATAAAATTTAAATATTTAACACGTCCATTACAGTGAGTTGTATACATAAGAGATATATTACACTTTCCGTGTTTTTTTTTCTGTAACAAAAGATATTTATAATTTTTATTATTAATTATTAAGTAATATTCTACCACCATCTTCAATCTTAGGACTTTATCTGCTAATAAAACTAGACATTAATGATTAGCAGACCTTCGGAAAAAATTGGAGATGCTGGTCTACTGATAAAATATTTTTAAAAAAGAAATAAGATCTTAAAATATAGTAACTAAATGTATTTTTTTAATAATAAAAAGTACATTAAATATTAAAGTATTTATAACTCAATAAATGTCTTAGGTATTATACTTGTAATCAAATTACTAGGTGGGTAAGCATTCAAAATTGTCGTTCATTGCAAGAGATAGTATACGAATGTTGGTTAAAATAGGATATGAGATCTTATTTTACAGGTGATACTCAATTAAGACTAACCAAATGGTAATACCCAAAGCTACAATCAATCGTAAACGTATAAATCGTATACTCGTCAGTCGTCACATAAACATCCAAACAATTTATTTATCAAATACATAGGTGGCCGGTGGATATGTGTAAATGTTAATAAGAATAGTTACAAGTACAACTGTAAAATGTAACAATGTGTCTAGTTTAAGCAATGAACCATTTTTATTTATCATATAAACATCAATTAAATGATTTATGTAAATGGAATATTATTTTATAAAACTTATAATTATTCAACTACCTACTTAATAAGTTATATAATATATAAATTTACAGTAACATTAAAAAATAACGATAAGAATATTTCATTTTTTTTTTTTTTACATTATCTTAACGTTTATGGAAGTACCCAATAGTTGAAACACATGTTAGCTTAAAAATTGGAGAAAAAAAATTATTATTTTTGAGAAATGAAAAAATTACGCAAAAGCGTTAGGTAATAAATTCAAATATGTACAATTTTTACATCTTTTGTGAAAAGCATAATCAAATTCAAACGCGATTTCTATATATTATGAAAATAATATTATTCCAAACATCCAGATGGGAGTATAAAGGTTTTAGTATTCTTGAATGTGTTTCAAAAGTGGTTTTTATGTGAAAGCTATAAAATATTTAAGGGTCAATAGTTAAAGGATGTAGGTATAAATAAAAAAAAAGTTAAAAATCTTTTCAGAGAACATAAAATAAAAAAAAAAAAAACTAACGTTCTATATTGCTCATCGACTCTTTCATTTGACCAAGATGTGTATAATGTATTTTACATTGTTAATAAAAGTTTTTAGATAAGTTAACACGGCTTTTAGTAAGCTTAAATCACGGATTGGAGATCTACGTCAAATGTAAAAAACGAATGTATGGGAACATTCGGTTCGAAGTGTGTTTTGCACTTGCGAAAAATATATAACGAACAATTAATAATTTACTGAAATATGTATAACTTCCTATAACGTTGTGCATGCAATTATTATTTATATGGTACTCTTTCATACTAAGTTATGCGATACACATCAACGTGCCAGCCTCTGACCTACTCTCTCTCTGGTTTGTTAAAATACACGTATGTAATAATTCAATACGTATTATACATCCCTAACGTATTATAATCCGCAACCTATTATTCCGTGCAACATAATACGATAGAAAAAGGTTTAACTTTATATCTCTTCCAATCTCGTACAACTTCGTTTACATAACAATAAGAAATATCTTTACCAACGGCTGTCAAAGAAAAATGATGTGAAAAACGTATTTGTTGAAAGTTTTAAACTGTGTACAATATTTAAAGTTGAAATATTGATTTTACTCTCAATATACATCACAGCAAGCACACTATATGTATATACTTTGTGGGATGTATCAGTTTTTGTTACTGAATAATTGACATTTGATTGAATAATCGATGATCGATAATAATTATGATACGTTTTTTGTGACGTATTCATTATTATTATAATTATTATTTTTTGGATATGATAAAAACTATGATTATTCCCGATTGTCCCAACACCGTCCAAGTAAATCTTTGACAATAAATATATTGTTTCGGAGGTTCATTCGAATATTAGTAATAATACCTGTTTAATTAAAATAAGTAATTATTATGCCATTTTGTGAACTGAAAATTACAGTCTTTTATTTTTTATTATACAGTTCTATTAACATAAAATAAGACTCATTGTTCGACAACAAAAACCGTGGTTCTTTTGTTTATTTTAATTTTTTTTCAATTATTATTACTTCAAACCAAAATGTTCACAATATTAACACAAACTTCAGACTTCTACAACATCGACCTTTACAGAAAATACCAACCACCTTGAAACAACGTCTCAACAAATGTATATATACATCTGAAATAACCATAAGAGTTGCATTTTTGGTATTATTTTATAAGCGATTTGTGTGAATCAGTGTACAATATGTAATTCTAATCGAGGTAATAACAAGGTATTTATTAGAGTAACATAATATTGGATTTAACATTATGTTAAATTTGAAAAATTATTGCTAGCCTGTTCTGAACATTTAAAGTATAAATCTCAATTATAAGCCTTATCACTAGCATCTATAAAACTATAAATGTTTATGTTGTATATTCCAATTTTAATGGTTATTGACCGTGTTAAATTTTTTAACATCGACAAATTAGTCTTTTTCACATGTCACTCACGTTTTATTTTTTCGGATATAGGTTTGTTTCTCTTTACCTAAGCTATCCGAAATCCCAGAAACATTATTTTTCAATTTTTCACGAACTACTACCGGACCTAAAACCTAGATGATCGAAAATACGCTCGATATCTGAGAATTTATGTCGTAATTATCGATATAGTATAATTTTTCATATGGATTTTAAATATAAAATGATTGCACATTATTACCTAATATTTTTATTTTGTATCGTTTATTTCAAGTAACTGCTTTGGTTCGTTATTTTTTACATTTTTGGTAATACTTAAATTATTTACAGGCCTTTTTAAAGTTCCATACCAGCCGTTGCTATGATTTGTAATAAATTATCGGTTAATTTAATAGTATTGCACATTTCATCAAAGCAACAACGAGGAAAATGGTCAATGTAAAAATCACGATTAACAGAAATGGTGGTTTTGAATATTGTTTATATTCTATTTCAAATATTTTTTGGAAGAAATCAACTGTCAAATATACTCATAAAGCCGGACTGTATATCGTGTGTATTTAACGTATAAGTTTTAATTTGTGAATTACTATCTTCTCGCCATAGAAAACACTCAGTCTGAAAGCCCCCGATCATTTTCAAATAACATATTTTATTTGACGATATATATTTTTCTGTGTGCGGAAACTACAAAACTTTGCACACGGAATCCAAATACCTAGCCATAAATATTAAATCGTCTCGGATCATCAGTCTCTTTAAAGGGACATTATTTAGACTTACGCCGTTTCGGTATTGGTTTAAGCGTCGAATACGACACGTAATTTCGTAGTAATACTGCTTAGATTTAATACATAATGGTGTGTCGGATAACACATTTCTCTGGGTACGTCAATTTCTCGAGAGCTTATGTAGTTTAAATCTGCGTATTCACGAATAAACTTCACATATTCTGTTTTTAACACTGGATTTTTTTCAAATCTTCACTCTACCTACAAAAGTCATCGTTTTGCAATGTCATAAGATTACCCCAACTGTGACACATCTTTTCGAAATGACAATTTTAAAGCGACCACCTTAATCTTAACGTATCTACTGTATTAAAATATTCAACACACGTCTTCTCTTGCACGATATAGAAAACCGATCAAACACATTCGTCTGGTTGCAAAATTGTTTGACCAAATTTACTATAGGTTACCACATGCGTAATTTTTTGTATTTAAAACTTCATATCCTTTTGCTATATCTTTTAATAACCCCGACGATACAAATCTGATCTGGCCCGTTTATTAATCGACGCTGTTGGGCCTCGGACAGCAATTATATCGAAAAAGTGCAATGCACCGATTAATATATGTCAATTTTCGTGGGACATTTAATGACGGATTCCTCAGAATAATATTTTTTGTTTGTGGACTATTTTCCGAAATAAATGTACTACGTACCCGTCGCCAATTACTGTGTATTAGTTCATAATCGTTTCTGCACGACCGAGTCTTTAATGATGCATTTTATTTACAAGTTCGGCCGTTACAAAATTATTCATTGAAGCAGAATCTGACAATACGCGAGTTGTTACATATTTTTACTGCTGATTCGTCTTTCAATGGCAGTAAGTCATCAATGTTTTTTTACACGAGTTTGTATTAAAACTTTCTTCTTATTATTATTATTATTATTATAGCATGTAAATAAACTGGACCCCGTCGCCTTCATACAGTTTATTGCTGTTATTGTTTCTAGGAGTTTTATATTGTCCTTCGCTTCATCGGTAATGACTAAAAATAAAATAACTTTTGTATAGCAGTTAAGTTCTTTTTTATATATATATTGTATATAAACACATTTTAGAATGAAAACTATTCTTCGTACTATCCACAGAACGTTAGAATACTATGTCTGATATCGAGTTGTGTATTGTGTTTAGTTTTATCATTGGCTGTAGCCTATAGTCGCATAATGTTGTATTCAAAATTGTTATATTCATTATTACCACCCCTTTGTCAATATTATATTTTATCGTTTGCAATCGTTTCATATTTTTTCTTTTACAAATTCTGACACTACTTTGAAATAGTATTTTTTTTAAATATATACTCAATTCCCTCTGTTCGGGAAATGTTCAGTTTCGTTTTGACTAACGCTCGCCGATTCTTTAATTGTTTAATCGTTGCCTACGCGTCTGTTGAATTTTTTCCAATCGTCTTCTGTCTTCTTTCTTCTGATTTTAATCTGTATGATATTCTATATATCCAACCGCATATATATATATATATCCAAAAACGTGACATTTATGCCTTTAACTGACCATGCATTATAATCGATGATGCCATTTCGCTCATATAGTTTATGACAAAGGTGAAACTACTTCTCTTTAATATTTTATGTCGATACGCTTTGGTTTTACGGGTTTGGCTAAATCGTGCATTCGTCTTCAAAAATTTGATGATACTGATTCGTAAATTACGAACAAAATAATAAAAAAAGTAAATTACCTAATTTTATTTTGTAAAATATTATTTGATATTTTTTTAAGGACATACAGTTGTTAATTATAGTTATTAAAATCGTATTTCTGATACAATATTATATTCATTCATACAATTTTGATTTAATATGAATATATTATAATACTATTTTATACTGTGCTTGTCATTATTATACATCGTTGAGCTATATTATTGTTAAAATTTAAACCTAAAGATAATGACTGAATTATTATATTCTCGTTTCTCGAGGAGTATTATTACTTTCAATTAATTAACGCTAATCCATGCATGCATATACGCTTACTGTTTTCAATTTGACATAAAACATCACTTAATACTAAAATCATCTACGCTGGCATACGAAAACTTTTCAATTCATTTTTGAATTTCTGTAGATTACACACAAAAAAATTAAAATTAAAATTAAACGATAAATATTTTAATAAAATCCATTCTATTATATATCATTAATTAATGAACACGACAAATAAATTACAAAATATGTAGTTGAATCGACATAATAGATGGATACTGGATACCAACTATCTACAATACGTAAACATATAGTGTAATAACACGTAATTATTCTAATTGTCCACTATTTAGAAATATAATATTATCTCAACAAGTAAACATCATAAAATATTTAACAATTTTTTATTCATTCGTTAATATGATAAAATAATATAATAATTGAAATTGAAATTCCAGACATTAACGTTTATTAATAAGAAATACTATATCAATAATATTGATATAATAATCTGTTTACTTATCTGTATATTATTTAATTATTTTTTTGTTTTTATTTTTAGAAGTATAAGAAATTTTTACATTTCTATAAAAATTAAAATTATATTATATTCAATTTGAATTTTGATATTTTATACATTACAATCTCTGTGTATTATATTTCACGGGAATTTGAAATCCATCATCATTATTATAAATATATTATAACATTTATAACACATACTAGTTTTTTAATATTAAGACTAATTTTATTGTGATAGTTTATAATTGTATGTATATCACGAAATCTGTATAGGTATGAATAGTTTATTATTTAAAAATAAATAATTTTATAATTAGTCGCATAGGAAACTATTATTTTTAAATGAAAAAAAAATCATCTAGTATAAACCTATGGGTCTAAAAATGTTTACCTAACTAAGAAATATTTAAGCTATATATATATTATAAGCCCATTATTTCTGCATGTATAATAATACTACGATTATATTAAATCAAAAGTATAGAGAAATCGATATTTGACTATAATAGTAGTATCTATAAATACGTAAATATTTTATTCGAGGAAAATAACATGTCGACCTATATAGTTAATTGGGATGTTTATAACAACTGCTGTCATAATCATACGTACCTGCAGCGAGTACGGTACTGAGTCCGGTCGGTATGCCCAGCCCGAGGTTGCCAAACGAACCTTTCTCTTCTATGCAAGCCACGCTGCCCATGACGACTGCAAGTATGCCACAAACGATCTGCGGGAAAAGCATAAAAACGGCCGTTAATGATAATTATTAATACATATATTACATTTAACTACGAAATAAAATACGATTACCATCGTAATAAGATACTTTTGTTGAACTTCTCGATAGATGTAAAAGCGTTCATTCGGTACATTAAATTGACTGAAATCGACAACGAAAAGAAGTCAATATGAGCTAGTGTTCAAATATTTGCAACTGGTAGTGTAAGGGTTTCGTATGTACATATTTATTTAGCAAGAAAATGGAAAGAGAAAAACGTTATCTGAAAAGCAATAACTCCATTGGACTTGGGCGTAGAGGTCCGAAAATGGTGGGATTTCGGACCGGCTATTGATTACAAATGATTTCGGCGCCACACGCGTTCAATAAAATATACAAATAAAAAGTTGCCTTTATTCTGGTATATGTTATTCTTTTAATCGTATGAAAAAAAAATGTCTGAATTTATTTAAATGTGTAACAAATAAAATAAATAATTCATTTTATTTCGATGCCGCTGTAAACGCCTATGATGTACAACATTCTCAAAAAATACTGTTTTATAATTAATTATAATATTATATAAATGTATGACACAATAAATTAAATGCAAAGTATTCATCATGTATGCACTCGCCCATTTTAGATTCTGAGCGAAGAGATAAATATATTAATTTACAATGATGTGTGTGTGTGTGTGTGTGTGTGTGTGTGTGTGTGTGTGTGTGTATAAAAACAAGCGAAACATTAAGAATAAACTGGAATTTTTATGTTATACCATATTTTGACTAAATTGATTTCTTTATTTTGTTTTAATTCAAAAACAAAATAATAACAGAAACTAGAAATTTTCGCCAAATATTTGTATTATCATTTTCTATGCAAGGTATAATTTTAAATTTTAAAAATTTCAAAAATTTTGTATTTCGAAATACATAGATGATTATCTGTTTATAACTAAAATGTTAAAATGGAATACAAGTTTCTTTATACGTTTTTAGACGTTTTTTTTTATAATGTAGCTTCAATGATATATAGCATAACTATTAACCATTTATGACTCTTCTTAACTTTTTTTATTATATAAATCAATTAAGTAGGATTAATTGACTCAGAAGACTTTCAAAATTGGTTCTGGAAATGTCTTTTTAAGGTTAAATTTGATGTATATGTTTTTTAAAAAATGTATTCGCTGGGTAAAAATTATTGAAAATATAATTCAAGATCCCACATAAGTTGTTCTTATATTTGTATAAAAAAATTAAAAATACATAGTCACAATTATTTGTATGCATTTTAAATTGGAATTTTGACGAAATTTGTCAAAATTACAATAATCGTTAACTCTTTGTAATTAGAAATTCATAAAAACTTTTCTTTTTATATCTAATCTTTAAAAATATAATACAATCGTACTAAAATCCATAAAATCTAATAAATATATAAAGGTAATTATTTTTGTGGACATTTGAAGTTCAAATTTGGATGAAATTACTTATTTAAACGATAAATAACGATGTTAATTATTTTATTATAATTTAATAAAATTCATAAGAACAGAAGGTTAGGTACACAACTTTAACGTATATTATGAACTGTGGAATTGTACTATAAGCAATGGCTTTTGGTTTTATTAAAGGTATATTATCTATTTGTACTATAAATTTATTTTTTGTGTTTTACGGTATTTACATAAAGATAAAATTGAATTTCTTGAATTGTATATTTTACACAATTTACAAAATATGTCCACTCTTCACGTTAAATTTGAATGGCCCAGATAAATGATAATTTTTTTTTTAAATATCAAATCATTTAAAATAATAAATTTAACTATAATATTAATTTTATATGAAAATGAAATTTAATAAAA
Organism: Rhopalosiphum padi; assembly: GCF_020882245.1. Classification (NCBI taxonomy): domain Eukaryota; kingdom Metazoa; phylum Arthropoda; class Insecta; order Hemiptera; family Aphididae; genus Rhopalosiphum; species Rhopalosiphum padi. The sequence continues at coordinate 38,553,630 of NC_083598.1, forward strand.
ATTGTCATTAAATTAAAGAATAAGTATAATATATATGTTACACACGTAATATACTATTATATTAATAATACATACTATGTTTCAATTACACGACAAAGCATTTTAACAAAATATACTAAATAAAATATCAAATAATATATGTAGGTATTCAAGTAATCCATTATTCAACCATACTTTTAAATAATTACTTAGTTAATTCAGTAGTATTTAACGAAAAAATTTGTTTTCTTATTTTATAATAATAATATCTATTAACAAAAATGACACCAATATCTCAGTATACTTTATCACTAATTTAAACAGTTTAAACTAAAATGATTACTCGATCAAGAAACACGTTCCATAACTTATAAAGTAGCACAGAATGTATTGCCAAAGTTCAAAACAAGTTTCTAAGTGGTAATATGAACGTGATTAAGTTGTTATGCCCAAATTCGTGAATCGAAAACAATTACGGAAAAGCCACTTATATAACATAACGTAGAAACATATTACACAAAAGCTTATGGATAAGCCATATAATTTACAACAAACACATACTTGTCTAGTTGCCAGTCTAATGTTTAAAGTAAAATCATTAATAATACCTATAAATATTTAGCTTAAAATAATATTAAAGCACTGCATTTTTTTGGCATAGGAAAATTGTTATCAAAAGTCACATATTATTTTAGATATACTTCTCTAGAAAAATGTTTAATTAATAAAATAAACTTTCTATTTTTAATGGCACTTTATAGATTTCATTTTTTGATTTTTCTTTTATAGTAATAAAAAACGACCAACTACCAATTATACTGTCGAAAATGTAAAAAAATCTCAGAAAGTGTAGTTTTAAAGAATTATTTTTGAAAGATTTATCGCTTTTTAATGCTTACAAATTGTTAAATAATAATGTTAATTGACATAGTAACTATATAGTTATTATATAAATTATGGTTAATACACCTTATCGCCGTACAACCGAAATGAGTGAATCGAAAGAGTTCATATTTCTACCTTCTACCTACATCATAGCAATTTCTATAATTTTTAAATCATTGTATTAGTATAAATAAATGGTATATCATATTTTATTCACTCGGTTTGCATCCAACGTGAGTAATTAATTAATATATCGTACATTTTATTTTATCACATATGTAGTTTTAATGTAAGCGGATCAGATTCCTTTTAGTTTTTAATAAATATAAATTATTATATGATGTTTACGTATAATTGAAAATCAGAAAATTTTGTTTTATTTATATAGATGTTGTTTATTGACTTCTTGAATAAACATTTAATCAAATTAAACATGAAATCAATTATTATTGTAGCTAACTAATATATTGGCACTACTGCTTACCCTAACTATGTATTAAACTACTGAATAATTATTCTTGATGATAAATGCCAATTGTAATTTGTAATCGCATTGGAATACAATTCTGTGAGAAGCCAGTTATTTTGTCGTTTTTGTTGAAAAACTTTCAAAAAGTAATTGTAATTTGGGCGAATTCGAATTTCTAAATAACATCTACAGTTTACGTTCTTATTAAACAATATGCTACATAAAACTTTAAAACAATTGTGTTACTCTGAAAATTGTTTTTCTCAGACAAACGAATATCATTTAAAACCAATAGATTGGAAATATTCTTCACTTAATGTCGAAAACAATTACAGAATAATAAAAAAAAAAACTATCAAAATAGCTTAAAAATAATCTATCTTAGATTGCTACAACAAACGCTTTCAAATTTAATATGGAAATTTGTGTTTACATACTAGCTCAAGTGATTTACCTGATACTATATTGTAAAATCTGTTCCAATGTTGATGTATAAAAGTAAATTCGATTTATTATTATAAAAAATATATTTCATTTTATTAAATTGTTTTGGTTGAAATTTATTTTTTGAGAGATTGGTATTTGTAAAATAAACGTATATTTTCAAATTATTAAATATTTGTTGCTCATTTTATAAAAACACAATATTCATTACTAATAAATTATTAATAAAATGTATTATATACTAAAAAATACATACAAGGATATTAATTTTTTTTATTGAATATTTTTAAACATAAATTCACATAAATGAGTACCAACAACAAAGTGCATACTGTAGTAAGTACTTATATTTTCCATTTATAAAATTCAAACTCGAAAAAGTTAAATCATGGTTAATATTGTTTAACTGCCAGTATGATATACATAATAAGCCTATTTACTTTTTATATTTAATATGTGCTTACTTTACATTCACGTAAAATCCAAATTTACAAAACCACGTTCAATAATATCAGTGCATTGTACATAAACAAACACTCTATTATTTTGATTTTCAATTTGTACAATATACAAATTATTTTTCAAATTACAAAATATTTAAATAACATAATTCAAAATTAATAAATTTAATTGTACAAACATTTTGATTTGTATGATTATTTTTAATAAACTGATTAATTTATTAGTTTTATTTTCCTACGAAATAGTTTTTGGCTAGAAAGAATTCTCGATTGATATTATGTAACACTTTTAAAAATGAAAATTGGGTAAATATACATATAATATAGTACTTCAAAGAATTGATTTTTGATTTTTATAGCCAGCTACTGTTTAAGCTTTTGATGAAATGTTAGGATTTGTATTTTATCCAGATTCCACTTAGAGTACGATGATTGGTCTCAAATGTTTGATATAATAATATATTAATATAATACTACATTATGCTAATTATTATTCCAACGTAGTGAAAATAGACAATATTGATCAATACCTATCCTGATAACTGTATCCTGCCAGAGTTTTTGGATTCTGAGCGAAGCAATAAATGTATTTTTTTACAATGATCTGTGTTTTTTCTGTATACACGATAAGTAGCTGAAAATATTTTTTGATGTTCGCTTCATTTTGAGGGTGATTTGTGTAAGCAAATATTTAAACGATGATTAATGATGTTAATTATTTTGTTATAATTTAAAAACATTATTCATGGGGGACTTAATACTTTTACATATATTATTAATTTAACTATACAAGGTTACATTTTCAAAATATATAAATTAATTTATACCAAGAACCCATACACACTGTTTTACAATAAAGTATTGATTCAAAAGTTAAAAACAATAATATAATATATTATAAAAATATTATATTATCATGATAATTAAATATTTAAAATATTTAAAAATGTAATGATTTCGTCAAAAATTGAATCAACTTACCGTGATATTATTAGTAAAACAAATTATTTTAATAGCAATATCAAAATCATATCATGAAAAATACTATTCGTAATATAGAGTAATCGACCGTATCCGCTCAGAATTGCTTTCCGCATACAATGGTATATCATTGAATACAAATTTAACACTCTACAGCAGAGCGGTACCTACTTGCTCATATTTTATTTTGATTATTTGATTTTATAAAAATAATGTTTGTATTAAAATAAACTACCAATAAACATAAGATTTACTATTATTTAGGAGAAAAAGAAAAAATAGATGGCTTAAAAAGGTGGCACGGCATATGCGAGAAAAAATAATAAAGAAACGAAATTCAAACATATAACCAAAACAATAGAGAAGGTACCAATAATAACATTCACACAATAAAATCCAAACAGCTAACACTTTTCTTTGGTTAGATGAAAGTTTCATTAAATATTTGGAAGACTTTATCAAATACAACCGAGATGAACATTTTTTGTAACATTTTATTTTATTTTATTTTCATTTATTTACACAAAAAAAAAGACATTGACACAATAGCGGTTGACACTACGTAGCATTTCTTTATAAACATTATTATATAATCATTATATTATTATTATTATTATTATCACTATTATTTGATGTTATTATTATTATATATCAAAACATCAAAATTCTCTATCAATCTAATTATCTCCACAAAAAATCAATACGTTTAAATGACTTTTTTTTATCAGTATACTTAGCTTACAAGACAATTTAATATATTGTCAATAAATTAAAATTTTATTTAATATTACAGATCAAATAAAAAAAAAAAAATGTAAATATCTTAATGTGTCATGGTATTACAGAAATACTTAGGTCACTTAGGGTCATACTTTTGGAACACACAGTATAATAGTTTTTCCTATAATAAAATAATGTATTACTCAAATTAACCATTGTCATTTTTATATTTACCATAAATAGTTTGTTGTTAATTTCTTCGCGTTACCGAATATTTATAGAATATTACAGAAATTATCACGTAAAACGTGCATAAAAAGATATATATTTTACAGTAAACATTTAATATTGCTTGTGGTACTAAAATGTACGCAAAAACTACTAATATTTTAAATCTGAATTTGCTTTTGCGATAAATTAATTTCATTTCAATGATTCAATTTCCAGATTTAAAACCCTTTTATATCGAATTACGAACCATCACTCGTGATAATCTTCGACACACACGTCATCTGCGTGTATAAATTACATTCGTTTCCATGTATGATCAATAAAAGGATTTTATATTAACCCCATATAAACATCCCTCTTTTATATGTGACCAAATCCTTGAATATTACCTGTAGGACACGTATTCGCAGTACTTGTGAAAAGGGATAGTAATCAATGTCGTTCTTTTCCGTGCTCGCCAATCTAGTCACGATCATAGGTACGTCATCTGCCGTTTTGGTCACCTGACTGATCAGCGACTCGTGTCGTCGATACATATTACCTGCCTAAAAAAAAAAAATATTAATTTTTCGTTATAATAACAATGTATTAATATAGGATTTGTAAATAGGTTTTTTTTAAATATTTGATAGGTATCATGACAGCATCAGATAGCGTTTTGGTTTTTTTAATATTATTCAATATTATATTACTTTTCAAAACTTAAATCAAAATCATTATTAAATCTATAGGCTATAATTAACTAGGTATTTATAATACCTATAATATTTATATTTAAAATCACTAATAATAACCAAATTTAAATATGTTAATAATATATGCTATTAAATTGTTTCAGGGGTTTGAAGAATTTATGTTTGTTTCGAAAAAATATTTATACTTTTAAATATTAAGCTAATATCTAACAAAAATTAATTATTGTTAAAAAAAAAAATAGGTACATAAAAATGTCTACGTTGGTCAATTTGTAATTAACTAGTTATATTATACAATTTCTAAGACTAAATGCTTCAATAATGTAAGTGATAATTATTTTATTTATCGAAATCTAAACATTTCATTATTTTTTTTATTATTTTTTTACGTACCTACTTATAGTACTAGAACTCATAATTTAATATAATACCAAACATTTTTAACTCATAACAGTATAGTAGCACTGTGGTACTAAGCTTAAATTTCTAAGCACATCACAGTATGTTTTATTCATCCGAAGTCTTTGCTACGAATACAAATAATATTTAAATTATAATTTAATATAGTGTTTAATTTAGTTATGTTACATAATAGCATAAGATAATTATTATCTACTCATCTACGTGTGAATAATACATTACGAATTTGTGAATAACAGGGGTGGTAAATAATAGGTTGGTTTACACAAAAATAATGTGATGACAGTTAATTATTTGTTTATAAAAATAAGTATGTAGCAATGTAACATAATAATATAATATTATTTTCATTTTCTATGCAAGGGTATTACGTAAATCAGTTAGTTTGTATAAAATAAAGTAAGTTTGTCTTACGAAGTTACAATAGCCCTAATCCGCGTGTCTTTGAACACGTTTAGAACGGAATTTCATTTTATCTTCAATACAATTTTGACATTTATTACTCAGTTGTTTAGCTTAAAAACACCCACAAACGCAGTATGCTTCTATATACATGTATTGATATAGGGTATACTATTTTATCTGATTTTGTTATTATCGGGGCAAAACTTATTATTCTAAAAACAATATAAATATACAATTGGATTAAAATGTAATAATAATAAATTATTATTATTTAGATCCTGAGAAAAGCTTTCTCTTGGTCATAAAATGGTGTGTATTTTCATATTTAATTGTTTATATGTCTAAAAACACTTTTTATAATAGAAGAAAATGATTGAATTCTCAAATTCTCAAATTTTTTCTAGTTGAAAAATTTAATCTAAATTATTAGTACTTAAAGAGGGCAAAAGAATAAAATTCCTGGTATTTCACAAAATAATTTATCTAATTTTATAACCCAAGGTTCGAAAACATAATTCATTATTTCTCATAAGGGTATTAACTAGAATAAAAATAAAAATTAAGTTATCCATCATTTTGTATGAGTAATTAAAAGTTCAAATTGTGATGACATATAGAGTAACAAACAAACAGATTACAGGGTGATTCATTTACCATAAAACACTCATTATTTCAAAAAGTAATCATGTTTTTGAAAATATTTTTTTACATAGTTTCAAGTTGTTAAAAAACGAAGTTTTTATTAAAAAATTATATTTTTTTTAATTATGTTTTTTACTTTTTTAAATGACAACATAGAGTTTTTATTTCATATTCCAAATCATATTAATTTCCTGAGTATTTTGATACATAAAAATTGAATTTAGGGCGAGTAGTTTATGAGTTATAAGTATTTAAAGTTTTTATGCGTGGAGTAGAGTGGTACGGGGTTACCCCGCAAAATGTCTGTTCACTACTCCGCTTGTCATAACTTTAAATAAGAATAACTCATAAACTACTCGTCCTAAATTCGAATTTTATGTACCAAAATACTCAGAAATTTATTCTGCTTTGGAATATGAAATTAAAACTCTATGTTGTCTTTCAAAAAAGTAAAAAACTTAAAAAAATATAAGGATAAAAAATATTTAAAAATATAATTTTTTTTTAAAAATGTTGTTTTTTAACAACTTGTAACTATGTAAAAAATATTTTCAAAAACATGATTACTTTTTGAAATAATGAGTGTTTTATGGTAAATGAATCACCTTGTATAATAACGAACCAATTCTACTTATTTTATTCAAATAAAAAAAAAATCATGAGGACTTTAAAATGTTACATATATTATTATGCTCTACTATACAACAATGATATCATCAAAATATTTAGATTAATAATTTTAAGCTATTGTCTATTTAAATCACGAACCTATTCACACCGTTGTACGGTAATTCGTATTTGACTCGATATATAATATATAATTTACTATTACAGAAAAAATACTAAAATTAGTCAATATACACACTGAATAATTAAAAAAAATAAATAAAAATAGTTTATACTTAAAACTAAATTTGCCATAATAAAAGTTGATTTCCTATGATTTAAATCCAAAGTACGCAAAGCTGCTACTGTTAAAAGATTTAAGATTTGTATGCAAATTAATATCTTATTTCTTCTACTCGTGATGATTAAATTATTTCGCATTAACGGGTAATTTGTGTTTTGTGTTTACAATGATACCACTTGAATACAATTGTATCATTTAAAGTTCTCGTCATTTTCTAAGCTTCATTGTGCATTTCATTTTAAAGCTATAATTGTTGAAACATTAAAAATATTTGATTAACTACATGCGTTTGTTATGTACACAAAAGTATAAAGATAATCTAGCTCTTACAATTATACCAATAAAATCACTTTTAAAATACATTATTATCATCAATTAAATTGTATTATTTAACAACGAATTAAATTCTATTGTTGTTTTTGTATTATTCAATCTAGACTAATTTGTGTAAGTACCTACAACAAAACCTCAAATTACTGAAAATATTTAATATTATTATACTTTGATTTCTCAACTTAGGTAAAATAATAATTTGTTTTTTGTATTTAATTCAACACAATATAGATACTTATATCTTGTAGAAATAATATTTTAAATTTTCATAGATATGACTTATTTTTTTAAACATTACATTTTTAAACACTATACTTATGTGAAATAACAAAAATAAAAGTTGATTATTTAATATGATGCAATGTAAAATTAAAATCCGAAGAAATCACACAGTCACATAGAAGGTTTTGAGTATCAAAACCTAAACTATAAGCATCTCAATTAAGTAAATCGATATTTTAAAATGTTAAATTTGAATTCAATGATAAATAATTGGGTATGAAAAACAATTCTGAACGAAAACTGTTTGTTAGCCTAATTTATGTCTAAGAATATTTTATGAATAATTTATATTACTAAAAGTAATTTATTTTTCTATTAATTTTCATTCGAAGTTGTAGTCCGCCGTTGAACAGATTTGTACCAAAAACATTGGATATGTAATATATTACGAGTATATATTATATAATAATTATTATAATATAAGGAATATCATATAATATTATTACTAACTTTTAATAGCAATACCACGATATATAACAATATGAAAAGGTTCATGGTAATAACTTAAAATTATTAGAAATATTAGGAAAATTTCACTGGATACATATAAAAAATAAATAAATATACATAATTATTGCAAAAAGTTTGAATCCCAGTGGTTAATATATTTTTTTAATAATAACATAATAATTAATAATAATAGCAGAAAAAAATTATTATTCAACAATATTTTAACTACCTAATACCTATGTATTTTTATATTTTTAAAATAACAATATGTTAACTACATTTTCAAACTTTTTTACAGTGCTTTAAATTCTTATAAACATTTACATAAAAAAAAATCCTAAATTTTCAAATAAGTAGCTTAAAAATAGTCTCGACATTTTAAAATTGTCATTGTGTATAGGAAATTATAATTTAATAATAGCGGAATATTTTAAGCTTTTAATATCAATATTTTTGAATAACAAAAAAACCATTATTTTACGTTTAAATATACTCAAATCTTGTCAACGTGTTTTGATAATTATTACTATCCACTTCCAAAAATATAAATTAGATGCAAATGATTTAATACAGAAACCATCCGCAAAGTTTAAGTTTGAAACATTCTTAATTTCTTAAAATGTAGTTACGGACAGATATATATTTTGTTTTGTTAAAATTGAATAACATACATCGTTCTAAAAATTATAATTAATAAATTCATCGCTACGCTTAAGATCTAAAATAAGTGTAATAATTATATTATGACAGTTACGTTATAGTATACGTTGTTTAACTATGATAAATGATAATTATTCGTAATAGTGTGTGGAGGATAAAGATATTAACGCAGATGATATAAAACCACTTAGTTTTATATACATATTTATGTTCTAATCTCCACGTTTACTTTCAAAATGGTTGAAAATGCATGATATTTGTATTTCTTAAATTACCAACTACTGCAAAATATTAACTTTCTCACCTAAACCAATAAGTACTAAACATATAAGTATCTAAATATCTCAGTAAAGAATACAATTACAATAAACGTTAACATAAATAAATAATTATGGGCTGTGGGCCTGTGGCTTTTTTTTTCTTGATAGATATATTTATTTTTCAAATTTTTGTTTACAATGTGTATAAATATAAATAAATCCTAGTGGTGGTAAATATCAACTTTATGAGAATTGTATTAGTATTACATATTATGCACTACTCGCAAATCAAATAATCTAAAGTCTTTGTAAACTTATAAACAGACCGAGTTACTATTTACAAAATTGAAATATGTATATAATTATTAACTATGTATGATTAAATAATTGTTCGTACTTTTATAATATTATATAGTAAAATTCATATAAATTTGTTAAAATAAAAAAAGTTCTTCAGAGTTATGAGGAATACATAAAATATTATAAATCACTTTATTGTTTGATAAATTTAGTCTACGTCATGAGAGAAGTTACATAAAAATAAAGATGTTATACGTATGATATTATTTAATAAATTAATGATTATCATTATATTTATATGTTCAATCAAAAAAAAAAAAAAAAACAATAAGGAACATTTCATAAGATGATTAAAACTAAAACTTTTATATAATCTTCATTTTTATTTTATTAAGAAAAAGTTTACAGTACAACCATTCGATACATAAACCTAAACCTTCAAGAACAGTATCCTATACAATTAAAAAGTAAAACTTATCAAAGCTTTAAAAAATATATCTATGTATAATCATGAATCGTTTTACCTTGTAAATATACACCATTAAACACTTCGTGTATTTTATAACAATTTGTTTGTAGTAGTTTATATAAAAACACAAACTTTAAGGGTAAAAATAATACAAGGAAATACCTATATATAATTTATTAATGGTTAACTGTATTTTTGGCAATATTCACACCTTATATTATATAGTGGATTACTTGTATGTAATAAAGGGTTCTTTCTGCATCATTAGTTCAATGATAAAAAATAACAATATATGTAAATCTCCTTGATGAAATGTAGTTATAGTAGAAACGATTCGGTTCGTTAGTATGTGATTGCCTGTATATAGCGTTCAATAATGCGAGAAGTATTCACAGAACTTTTTAGTTAAATTCAAGACACAAAATAAATCGGACTTTTTTTTTTTATTTTTACTTGGAATTTCAAGAATACCTTAAAACATCTAATAGATTTTGTGATATAACCTAAATATATATTATGTGTAACCCGTTGTTATAAAATACGATTCAACTTTTAAACACAAAATCCTGTTTTTTCTAATATTCTACTAAGACTAAATCAAGCACACAACATTTGACAGCAATTTAACAATAGTGTAGTTGCGTAAGGTTTTCCGTTTATAAAACAATGAAATCTATTATTCCTGGTATTTTTGGGTTCACAGCGGAACGAGGAATATATTTGTTGTAAAATAATGTGTTTTTTTTTTTTGTCTTCCATTATATTTTGTAGCAAAAATTTGTTATAATACAGCACATTTTTCTAAAAAATGTAATGATTCATCATTCACCTTTGTTAAAAACCGTTATTAGTATCATTATGTTTAAATTTAACACATGTTATAATGCCTTACATAATAATGATGTAGATCAGAATCCTATTTTACATTATGCCAGTCGCCAATTTCACTTATTTTTAATTATAATAAATTATATAAATTCATTAACCGGCGCGTTGTGTAGGCAATTTCGATACATACCCGTGTAGATGAATAAGCTGCAGTTTCAATCGTACAAAATTGTCTAATATATTTATTTATATCACAAAATTTTAAAATATTTACATTATAAAGAATACATTTTTATTTACTAAAGTAAAATCGACATATAAAGAAAAGCATCACTTTTAACGGTTAATATTATAGTACCCTCATTATGTTTTTACACGTGTGATAATACATTACAACTTTGCATAAAATGCCACTACTATATTATGAAGATGAGTAAAATTGTTTACTTCTTAATTTTTTGTGAAATCAAAATAATATTTTACTTTACATTCAAAATATTCACAGGTTTTTCTACCAACTAAATTTTTATTTAAGTATTATCCCTGAATTTTGATAGTTTCTTAGTCTCTATTCATATAATATAATAGCCTAAGCGTCTTAAAGGTGTCGACTTTTATGCTTTCAAAAGCTAAACAACCACTTTAGTTTATACGAAAACTTTTAAATGACTCTTTCGGATGAGTACCTTTACTATGACATATTGTAAAAGTTTATATTACATATCGCTATGCTATCTAGTATTAAATATAAATATTTAATCCGGGATAATTTAATATATGCCATGTTGTGTAATAATGTATACAGCTCGGTATAATATTTAGACATTTCTTAAAGCGACAGGATGAAAATATATGAATGACCTAATTTTTATTTGGCTATTTTTTGTTTCGGATGATCAGACGACCTACATTTCGAAAACAGATTTAAAACTATTTACTAAATAGAAACTAAAAACTAACCAAGTTTTGATTGACAGACATCAATCGTAAAAAGCTTATTATTTTTATTTTATTAAATTTTATATTTAACATAGTAATATTATACTGTGTATAAAATGTTATTTCCTAACAATATTATAGCAAAACACATAAAGTAAAGAATATTAATTTATTATAATATATTAAGACAAAATCGAAAATAAATCACTATTACGGTAGTAAAAATAATTTTTAGCTCTTTATACAAAGAAGGTATTTTTAATAAAACTGTTTAAGAAAAATTTTATAATAAACGTCGGGGTGTTAATTAATAGATTTCTCTTTTTTAACTTAAATTAGTCGTTTGTGAAATTATAATAAAGGTCACTTTCATATACGTAAAAATATTATAAATAAAAATAAAAGTGACTAAACCACATTAATTCGAGGTGCATATTTTATCGTTGTATATTATACTTTATTCGGTGGGCTACAGAGTCTATAGACAGTATTATTTGTTTTTCTTTGTGGTACTTTGTGCCAAGTATTTTGCCATACATCAAACCAAATCCTGGTAGATGATTGGAGGAGGAATTTTAATCAGTAGGTATAAGGTTTATTACTGCTCACACGAGTCTTATTCCTTTCCAGAACTTTATATTTTAAAATAATTTTGACTCATTTCCTTACATATCATTCCTAACGTCTTTTTTTAATGTTCATTTATGAACAACGCATAATTATACTAAAAACAGAATCTCTGACCTAAGCGCGTTATTAAATAACGCGCGAAGAAAAAATTATATAGATTATAGGCTTTATATTTAGACTATACAAAGTATATTATAATTAATTTATGTTTGAAATAATGTATTACTTATTACATTAGACGACATCGTTAGATCTTGGCAATTTTTATGCTTGAAATGTATGTTTATAAAATAGGTTAGGTTATTATCTTCGTCGAAAATGTAAAGTATATGGAACTATGGAAAAGGTTTAGCAGACTGACAGTTTAAACTCTTAGACAATTTGTCACGTCACGAGGGTTTTATTACAAAACTGTCCCAATCGAGGAAGCGATTTAATAAAAATCAATCAATAGTTTCTCTAACCTCATCTTGTTTACTAATTATACATATGACAGAGTTTAAATGTCGCTTCATTTTATGTAAAAAGTTTGAAAATAACAATATGATTAACTTGTAACCTTATTATATATATTTTGCACTGACATGTTCGTGAAAATGTAATAAATTACTTGCAATAAAACTTGATATTAAACACTCATTTACCTTTTTGATAAAAATGTTGTATTTTCATTTTATGCAAATATTGTGTTTGAAAAGCGATTATGAATAACGCCGTCTATTTTTACTAAGGTGAATTTTAAATTATTTTAAGTGCTCTTGAAAAAAAAATGTAATATCTCTCCGGTATCCGATAAATTGTTATACGCTCCTATCATAGCTCACTGATTCCCATTTCAATGTACAACTTGATCAACCCTCAGATATGCTCTACTGGATTTTAAAATATGTTATAAATTTAAAACATTTGGTTCAACACCTCGAAGAAAACTGAACCACTGAATTATTATATGGTATACCTTTGTGTTATGAGTAACCTAGCATTCAGATAAGAATGTTAGTACTGTAATATACTTAAGTGATAAAAAAAAAAATGACTTGTCGATTCAGAATCAATTTTTTTTTAGTTCCAGTTTTAACATCTTTATCGACAATCGATATAAATAGAAAAAAAATCAAAACAGTCCAACTTTTCGGTAATGAAGGTTACTAAACAATATTATTTGAGTAATATTAATATTAACATTTTAACTAATGTACATATTTTAGATTCTGAATTAAGTGAGGAATGTATTGATCTTATAATGTTTTTTTTTTTTTTGTATGTGTTTCTGTCATCACGTTTTTGAGTGGAAATAATGAGTTGATTTTTGACTTCAGCCCTTTTTTGAAAAGGATTCATCTAATTGGTACTCTGGGGGGTTAAAAGTAAAAAATTTCCAGTAGCTTTCAAAAGCGCCTGGAAAAACCATAAAAAAGTGACGAAAAAATAGGAATTTTTATGCATAATCAGTTTTTGATAAAATCGATTTTTTGATTTTGCTGTAACTCAAAAACGAATCGTTGTAAATATTTGAAATTTTCACTAAATGTTTATATTATGGTTATCTATATACTATATTTTCAAAATATTTTGATCTTTTTTAAGCTACTTATAAACAATTGAAATTTTCAGTTTTTCTAAGATATTTTTTTTTTTGAAATAACTATAAAAAAAAATTGGCTATCCAAAAAATCTTTAAAATTTAATTCAAGGTTCATTGTAAGTTTTGCTTATCGTAGTAAAAAAAAAACAAAAATTGTTATTCATAATTTTTGATTATAAGCATTTAAAGTTCAAATGTTTACGAAATATATCAAAATCGCGAAAAATTTGCAAGACATTTTGAAGTTGAAAATTCGTAAAATGTTTATGATTTATACCTAAGGGAAAAAAACCAATACAAGGTTATCCAAGTTTACCTTCGAGTAACTGTAAAAAAAAATTACAGCGTCAATGTAGAAAAAATTGTATGAATGTATAAAATTTAATTTTTTACGAAATCGAGTAAAATAACGATATATTACAATTTAAATATAGGAAATAAAATATCATAGACTGACAAATTATTTTCGTTCAAAATCGTATGTCGTATATAATGATACACGTCATTGCAATCAAATTTAACACATGCATTTTAGTTACCTACTCTCCACCTCTAATACACAGCAGCGAGCGATACCCACTTGCATACCTTTTTTTTCTTAATTATTTTAAAAAGTGATTTATAAAAAGATGTATCAATTTTGATCACCCAAGAGTATCAACTAGATAAATAAAACTAAAGAACTAACTAAGAAAATTAACTAAGGCACAAAAACACACATGGTTGTAAAATCAATATATTTTTCTTATCATTACCCTCAAAATCTAAAAATGTATTAAAAATTGTACTTTACTTGGAAAAAAAGTCATACATTATTTAATAAATATAATATTTTAGCTGGTACTACACAATACATAAATAAACTCGTTGTATACGAAATCACGAATATTTCAAATAAGATACATATTTTATGAACCGGTTCGTTTGCAGAAAAAAATAATGGTTAGAACTAACATTTCGTAAAAAAAATCCAAACAGTAGATAAAAATATTTTTTGCAGCGACAAGTAACTGTTGACCGGATATAATAGGATTCTGACGGTGTCGTTGGTTTTTAGTTGCTGCTGACCGCAATATTGCAATCTCTGTAATACTGCAACACCACGCAATGCGTCAGGACTGCGATGCGACAGTAAATAATTTTCATATACTCGTATTTATATTTGCCCACCAAATTGAATATTAATATATGTAACGTCACAGAAGCATTACACACATAAAAGTCACTTAAGAAGTAAATCAAGTTTTTTGTTTTTAAGTTCAAATGCCAGTGTTTTAATTGTTAATATACACTGTTGTTATGAAACCGTTATGGAACTATTCTTATATTAAACCCTTGGGTATTCGTAATAAATTTTTCTTTAAGATTTCATTATAATATTATTATTTCAACAGTAAAAATTTTTACAAGACCTTAAGGGTAAAAAAAAGAATTTATAATATTATTTACTCTTTAAAATTTTCATAAATATAAATTTTTATACTTATAATTCACATATTAAAATGAATTAATCAAGTACTGGGGAAGAGAGCAATATCCCCTTTCATCATAACCCTCTCAAAAACCACCACTGTATTACGACATCCCATTTGACGATTTTATAAGTTTATTCGATTAAACTACATTCAATTCAAACTTGTAAAACGTACAAGTAAGTTAGTGTAAAGTAGGTATAACGAATATTTTAATCAATAAATAATATAATATCACAAACACGTATATATATGATGTATTATAGGAAAAGGGTATATCAGTGTTAACTTACAGTCATTTCCATACTGTCATTTCCATTACCACGCGATTCCAACACGAATTCGACATTAATAAACACCCTTCCACGTTGTGAATCTTAATTATATTATAAGAGTACAATATTCTCGATCGAATGTTTATTACTTTATGTTAGAACTCGTAAACGCCATAAAACACTTGTACGTAAATTAAGAAAAATACGCTTAATATTTTCAAAATATTCGGGTTAGAATATCGAGTTCTATAACATTGTCACAGCAAGTGTGCGTGCATAAAATATATATTATATAGTATTAGGGAATGTTGAAAAGTGTTATATCAAGCCTGCAAATTCCATAGAACACTGTTAGAATTAGTAGGTACGTTGATTCAAATGTAATCGTTCGATAGTTTTATAAGAATACAGTGGCCACTCGAAAGTAAAATGGTCATTCTTAAAATATATTTTATGTCCAGCAGTATTTAAAGAATTTATCTGTGTATACAATGTCGACCTAGGATCTAATGATCCCGGGAAACAAATTGTTTAAAAAAACCCCGATAAATTTTTTTGTATTTTTTTCTCAGCATTTATTGTAGTAAAAAATATTTATATAGTAAACTAATTAAATATATAAAATATTTTTAGAATTAAATTGTACAATTTATATTAATAACTATGATACTAAAATAATGTAATTGAATTTAAAATTGCCAATTATTCAAAATAATGCCTATCATAATAAAAGCACAATAATTTTTACGATTTTTGCACATTTATAAATTTGGCTTACCATTTTTAAATTTTTTGATAGTGAATTAAATTAAATTTTTTGATTTTAAGATTTTGTTTTACTCTCTTTAGATAGACCATTGATGTGTACGTATAAATTTAAGCTAAATACGGTCACTAAAAACTCCCTAAATTCCTAGAGACGCTCCAAAAATGTTAATTGGTGATCCCTAGTTTATTATTTCAATTGATAATACAATAATATTATATTACAGTTTATTGGAATTCCTAAAACTTAAGAAAATAATATGATGTAATTGCACACTTAATATTATCCATATCCCATATAGTTGTAAATAATTATACGTATAATAAGAAACTAAAACAACGTATAAATTGAATAAAACTCTTACCAAAACATAATGTGAAACTAATAACAATTTTAAATTTTTAACTCAAAAATAATATGCATCTTTCTGTAATCTTTAAAAATGGTAAGCTGTAGTAAATTCAAATTATTTTCAAGTATGAAATAAATAAAGTTATAATGATAAAAAATATGATTCGATATAATTTTAGAGTTCAAAAAAATCTAAATAAATTAACGGAGGCCTTAAAGTAAACAATAATAAATATTCATTAAAAATAATTATTTCAATCGGATTAAATCTGAATTTTTAATACACAATTGCAATTGGAATTATTTTGTACAAAGATTTAGTTACATACTGTAATCTATAAGTAGTAATCAAATATATACATACACTTGGAAATTAAAATAATTAAAATATGTTTAAAAAAAATTATTTGACTAATATTCATTCTAAACTGATTCAAATATTATAATATTTTGATAAGCACAATAATCTATTTAGTATTCGAAGTAATTGAACAAAATATTATTTAAAATATTACTACAATAAAAATATAGATATAGGTCCCAATTAAGCTAGTAATCACTAATCCTAATAATATATTTTTCAATAATTATAAATTTTATTTTTTATACAAAAATTAAAAGTTCAATAAAATATTTAATTATTAAAACAAAATGTATTTTTATTACTTCTAAATTCTAATAAAAATATAAACAAACAATAATTAATTCTAAATTAACTAAACATATATAAAAAATAGTTAAATTACTTTTTAAAAATATATTTATATTCTTCTAATATATATTATTAATTGTATATATTAATCTTCTTATAAAATATTTTATTTTTAAAACAACAGTTTGATTATTTAAATTGTTTAATAAAGAATCATATTAAATTTTGTGCAATTAATGTACATTTAAAAATATTATACTTACATAAACTATAATATTAATAAATTTCCAATTTATACAATATTATAGATATATAAGTGAATATAACTAATTTTAAGAACCACATATTTAATTTAATCAAAATCTATAATATTATTATTTATTATTCGAAATAATTAAAATTCACTTTTAATATATTGTGCTTATTTTGTTGAATTTATTATTATTTTAATTTATCATTTATAAGGACGCTCCTTATAGTGGTTATTGAAATGTTTAGTTTCATCATTTGCCGTACAAACCTGTAAGCCTCTTTTATATTGGCCCTGAGCCAGCCGAAAATCCCGCTGAAAATTAAATCAAGAAATGCCAACTAATGAAGACGTGTATGTGATACATAATTTTACTAAGGGAGCTGTATGATAATTAAACGAGAACGTAGATAAACATAAAGGACCCAGACTTGTAAACCGAAAGCTATTTAATTGAAACACACTTGTGAAAATGATATTAACAAAAAGCCGGATAGTCCACTAATTTGAGTGGACTATTCGCCAACGTACCATTTAAACTGATCTATTATAGTTATATTTGTACACTAATTAAGTTTTAAAGCAATGGCGTTTCGCTTGTATACTTATGAGAAAAGAAAATATCCACTCCAGCAGAGTTTTGCTTTCCGTCATTATAGAAATATGTATTCGCTATTTAAATGGTATACTCATAACTCTACGGATTCATATACAGGTATATAATATCAATAATAAATAGAAAAATTTTAAATATAAATTGTTGATTAATTATATATATTATATATACATTCTACTGAAGAACATTTCATACTAAGCATCGAGAAAAATAGATACATTAATTTTTTCAAATAATTGAGTAAAATAATACTGTATGGTATCACATTATTTTAAAATGGAAAACATTCACGTAATGTTCATTAAAATAAACCATCAAATATTTCTAAATCATGTACTATAGCTAGTAATTTTATATCCTCGTGCTTTCTCTGTCAAAGATAACAAAGTATGGGGTATAAACGAATACCCCATAATTTTATATAGGCGATGATTTATTATTTATCATACACTCAAAAATTTTCGATTCGTGTATAAAGTTTGATAGATCGATTACAAGCTTTACGCATAAAAAATATTTTAAAATAGCAAAAGAAAACCACAACTCATACCATAGAATTGACGTATTATTCAATACTTCATATATTTATATATAATAGTTATTTTGAAAACTTAAACAGTTACTAGTCACACAAACACAAGTATTATATAACTTAAGATAAATAAGACATTTCGAGTAGCATGCAATTGTATAACATCAACTAAATTAATATCAATACATAACATATTAAAATTATTAAAATCTATTATGCTACTGTTGTAAGTATATCATATATGACATATAAATAAGTTTCAATTCGTATATTAATTTTAAATATATTATAACAATGTCATTAGATTTTTTAACTTAACACCGAATAATATTTACTTCAAATTTATACTCAAATCTCATTAAATTTTCATGAGCTGATTTCAGTGTCTATATTTCTGTATTCAGTTCTACCATTATTTCGTAAATATATTTTTGTAACATGAGCCACGTACGCTGATATCAATCATGAAAAAACATATCGTAAGAATACCTATAACAAATACAAATACTTTATTATAAAATACAATTCTCGAGTTTATGGTGCGCCAAGGTTGAAGATCGAGTAAAAACGATTATTTTGAATAAATACTGATATATTACTATGAAGTTTGACAATTATTTTTAAGCAACTTGGTTTATATCGTTACACTTTTTTGGCAAGCTTGTAGTATTCAATATACACCTTTAAAATAAATATATCTGACTTTAAATTGGGCAATGGAAATTGCTTTATTTTACAGTGAATATCTTATTTACGCATCCATAATTTTAAACGTATATAAAAATTGATTAACTTCTGTTATATAATATTTTGTATTATTAAAATTTATGCGAAATCATACTATATTATAATGAAAAATAAGTAAATAAATTTAAGACACTATCCAATGCAACAAAAGGTATATACTATATATATTACACCAGAGGTTCCCAAACTGAGAGTCATGAATATAATATTTTTATATGTCACTTAAAAATATATAGTATTATCATTGATCATCATGTGCGTCGATTATACGTATACCAAAGACATGTTACTATGACACTATCATATCAAACGTTATTACAAAGATAGCTATCAACAATGAAACGGAAAAAAGGTCATTAGTATTTTGTGAACCACTAAAATTTAAACTTTTTCCAAAATGGGTCATACCGTGAAAAGTTTAGGAACCTCTGAATTAGATTAATCTTTAATGATTTTCTATTATATGACAAACATCATCACAAATTCACAAATTCACAAATTCATCAGTTTTTATCAAATATCTAATGACAGCCAACAAGTGATTTAAACGAAAACTGATTAAATCACCTAAATTATCGAATTAAATTAATTGATAAATAATATTAATATATTATATATATATATATATATATAATATTAATATATTATATATATATATATATATATCCGTCCTTTAAAGCGTTTTACAGCAAATATAAAATACAACGTTCTTAAAAAAATGTGTGCATAAAAGTAAATACCGCAGTGCAGTGGAAAATATAGTCGTCGACATGACCAACACACGTGCGTGTTTTCAACTTACCTAGACAGATATAACAATAAAAATGAGTAGGTATGTAAGAGAGTGTGTGATAGAATAAGATATAGAGAGTGAGAGAGCAGAAAACGTATGCCTCACCCCTTCGGAAAGCCATAAGGGAAAGTGGAGATTTGTGTTGGTGAAAGGTGTCAAAACCGCGGGAACCCTTAGATTACGTGTCGTGAGAGGTGGCATGCTAATTTAAAAGAGACCACACCCTCTTGGTAAATATGTGTAACTATAAGTACAATCGGTATCTCTATAAGTAGAATAAAAATTACAACTTTAATAGTATAATTTGGTCGTCTAAATAAAATAACGAAATGTTATTAATTTTTCAGAAGTTTTATATCCTAAATTTTTTTTAACAAACTCTGATACTTAAATACTTGATGAAATCATTTAATTGATAACGCAACTATACTAACGAGTTAAAATATACAATTATTTATGGAATTATAATAATATTATTCCGAGATATTATGTATCGGATCGCAAAAAACGTCAATAATATTATACTTTATCTTTAATTATTATGTTTGTATTAATTATGAAGTCAAAATAAATAAACATAATAATATATTATAATTCAATTATGGTGATAAAATGAAAATATTATTATAGTTAAAGGAATCCCATATTATGTTATCTATATTTTTATTAATCTATTCCATAATATTTTGATTTTGAAACTGGTTACAATAGCAAATTAATTTTTTTTTTTTTTAATTGAAGCAAACTAACAAATATGCGTTTTAACTTTGATTCATATCTAGATTTTTTTGAATATCTATTCCTCATTTAATTAACTAAAGTGATAAGAAAAATAGTAAAAACAATACTTAACAAATCGATAATTGTAATTCAAACAGTTTTTATATGTTCTCCATTCATTACAGGCTGCGGCTGTGTTTGCTTACAAATAAAAATTCTATAAGTAGCTATAATTAAAAATATAATAAATTCTTGATCAGAATCAACGACAAAATTAAATAAATATGTAACTTAAAAAGTAACATAACAAATACTTATTTTATTTGTTTTTTTTATATTATACATTACACTTTTAATTTTAATACAAATAAATTAAAAAAATATCCTTAAGTCAATTTGAATATATTTATTAAGTTTTATATCTTGAGAAATATTATAATGATACAGAACTATAACATTAAACGTGAGTTAAAACTTCGACGTCATCAATTAGAATATGAATTAAATGTGTTTGTTATAGATGTTAATAAAACAAAATTAATATATTTTAATATAAATTTAATAATAACCAAATTCACCTATTTTTGAAAAAATATGAATAACTTAATACCTACAGTTATTCTATCTTTCAATAATGTATTCAAATATGTTAAAAACAAAGTTAAGAAAATCGCAATAAATTAATAAAAAAGTTTTAGAATTAAAAACTCAGTAAAAATATAACTTATAGTTTATACAGAAAAATATAGATAAATATATCAATAAATTGAAAAATATTCTCGTAATATACAAAAATAAATAAACATAAATACTAATGAACAAACACAAAAATTAATTATTATAATAAGTTCAAAAAATATAATATAGTATGATTGAATATGAACTAAATTTCAATCAATAACTACAAACCGTTTATTGTAAATAAAATGTACTAATTTAGAAATAACATAGTAACTACAATAACACAGTTTTAAAATGAACTATGATTTGCCATTTTAAATATCTATAAAAACATTTGTTGTAAAGATTTCAGGGATATTTTAAATATAACTATGAAATTGAAGTCAGATCAATATTATTTTAAATTATAAAATCTTTAACCAGTTAAAACCCAAAATAATTCATTAATAATATTTTAATCAATCGTGACAACTTCAAATTTTACCGTAATTTTAAGTTTTAAGTTAAGGCGCATAAAAATATTTTTTTTAAAAATTGAATATTGTTCTACGTAATTGTTATTTTTATATACTAAACAAAAAGTTATATAAAATATATTTATCGAATGGTACATTTGTAATTAAATGGTTATTTAAATTAAT
The DNA here is from genome assembly GCF_020882245.1 of Rhopalosiphum padi. Lineage (NCBI taxonomy): Eukaryota > Metazoa > Arthropoda > Insecta > Hemiptera > Aphididae > Rhopalosiphum > Rhopalosiphum padi. The sequence goes on from NC_083598.1 coordinate 38,576,104, forward strand.
TTTATATAATTTTGTTACTGTTTGATATCAATGACATCGATGAATTTATGAACTGATGGTGCTTCCACCGGTCGCATGAGCAACACGACGACATTGCACAGGACCGATCATCCGATGCATCGCCGTCGTTGTTGTCGTTCCGACGCCATTTAATTATTTTTTTATTCGTGTTGTACGCCGCGTACATAGTACGTTAATATTATTATTCGCTGTTCGTGTTTTGTACACAATACACACGATGTGTACCATACAAAATTATAATTATATAGTGCGTCAACGCGGTTCGGCGGATATTTTATATTACTTGGTTCGGTATTTTTATTCGCCGGTTCGGTTATTATATTATTACACGCCGGATGTAATTTACCGCGTTAGAACTTACCTTATTATAATATAGTTCATGGTATGACAATATGGCTCAACGGTGATCCGGTTTTGATACGTTTCGGGTGTACTTTCCTGTCGCTGATCAGGTCAGACTTAATTTTATATTTGTTATGTATGTATTTATTATGTTATTAAATCACTAAATATGTATTAGTATTAAACATTAATATATTATATTAAATTAGAGTGGGACTATTTGTATTATTATTATTATTATTATTATTATTATTTGATATATGTGCTTACGGAATACAGTCTATTATTATTAACATATTTTATCGTGGTTGTTTTGTTGTGCCGTACCTGGTCTGTACGTATTATCTTCAATTAGACAGCATATAAAACCGCCGTACACAAGTGCGGATATACGCGTCTACTGTTAGATTTTGTGAAATTGAGTTTTTTTCAAAAATAAAATGCATTTAATTGGATTTAAATTAATTACTTTTAATTGTCAATGTTATTATATCCATTATTTCTATTATTTTTAATACCAAATTTCCATTAGTCCAAAATAATAACCATTAGGAATCTTAATGGCTAATAATTATTTATAATTAAATTATACTTTCAAGTATTTTAATCTAACGTGTAAACATATACGTGCAATATTCACTTATAATTTTATATTATATAAGCACATGCAAAAAAAATTACTCATACACATTTAGGTATATAACTTTTTATGTCCAAAATTAACGTATTATTTATGTATTTTAAATTAATGATTTGAATCATTACAAATATAAAAGCATATCACCAACGTGTTTTATATTTTATGATATTATTTTAATGTTTGATTAGAAAACCATAGGTAAATTATATATTCTCGAAATGCTACAACGTAAAATATATAATATATTAATATAAACGTTTAAAATTAAAATTAAATAAAATTTAAAATAATACCATTTCATAACATATGATTATTGATTATAATTTATAATATAATGATAATACATATATGTTTGTTTTTATTAAGCTCAATACAATAAAACTAATTAATTATGAACTAGATACTTGATTGCAATTGGTATAATTAAGTACTATTACGCACAACGTTATAGTATTATAGTATTATAGTATTTAATACATAATATTGTTAAGTAAAGGCTTCCTTATCATTAGCTTTAGTCTATCTCTCTAATTACAATAATTATAATATATCTATCTATACTCTGCCATTCAATATGCTGCTCCTATCTGGCTAAATAGTATACATTCTTCTAAAATACGAGTATTCAACTTAACTCTATTACTTAGTAAAAACTCTCCCAAACTAATATCTGATAGTGCTATGTAACATAACGCGCCTCATACCGATGTGCGATGGCCACTAAAATAGAATAAATCAAATGTGTAAGAACAAACTCCCAATTCATGACGAATACTCACTAAAGATATTCTTTTGGTTCATATTTTGAGACTTACGTCAAAGAATCCTTGTTGTATATAACATCCATGAAATTTACCAAAATCACTCCGATTAAATCAAAACTTAAGATCGAAATGCGGAGATCGTCATTCACTTTTAGTCAGCAATCGATCAAAGACATAGTATTTGGATTCATGCTAAACGACGAGAATTAAACAGAATCAATACTAGACTTAAGCAGATAAATACTGTTCAAATGAGATACAAGGGATTCTTATATTTGTGAATCCGCCTCAAACGACAAAACACATCATAATATCCTGTCCAATCCGGGCTTTCAACGAATCAATAGAGGAACTTCACAGAATTTCAAGTGCAACAATAGTTTACGACCAATAAACTTTACCTTTAGTACAGAAAAGTAATGTATTTTTATTAGTCAATATTATATTATGTATCATTTTATGTTTATTTTACTAATCGTTTAATCTGATTATAGTTTGGTTTAAATTTAAATTATTTATTTATGACTATACCGCTTGTCTAAACTATACGACAATAGTAATAATAATGATTAATTGTATTAACATTGTTTGAAAATATTTTATAGGTGTCCCACGATTGTAACTGATATAAACTCATCTCATAAAATATTAGGATAATAAATTTAATTATTAATTATTAACTTACTCGTCTTAGCTTATTTTTGCATTTGTTCAATTAAGAACCCAGTGGACAAATTATCAGTAGACATCTAAAATAAAAAATAAACAAAGTATTTATTATTGTATAATGTATATATTATATACAGATTAACTTAGAAAATTTAAAATTTAAATACCATAAATTATATTGTATACTTAGTTAAAATTTTGTCCTTTTTCGTGTTAGTATTATTCGGTCAAATTTGTCTAATATCTCATCATAGTTCCTATATTATTTATGTTTAATCTATAGACCAGCGGTTCCCAAAGCACCCCCAGGGCGCCGCAACACTAATCGTTATGTTATCCAAAAATAAATTTAAAATGTTCTATTGATTATTTTATCTAAAAAAAATTGTCATCGGCTTTATCAGGGGTGCTATAAGAAAAATTCAGTTCCAAAAGGGCGCCCTAAAACGAAAAAAATTGAGAACCGCTGCTATAGACACATGATTGGTGCAGTATATTGTCTTACTATTTTTCCTTCTATTTATTTATGTAACATTTATTAAAAAAATCTAATACAATTTCAAAAAATATAATTAGTTTTCATTATATAATACAAAGTATTTAATGGCTAAGAAAGCAATTTTTATTGTTCATGTCACATTGTAATTTCTTTCAAAATGTGTAAGTAATACTGAATAATTATTTATAAAATAACTGTATCATAATTTATTCGACAGTAACGTCAGTAACCATTGATTGTACATTGGTTCTATATTATAGACTATACTATAAGTGATTATAAAAACGAAAATATAAATTACCAAGTAGTTTATTATAAATTATGGTATAATATATTTCCTATTAAACGATTGCGATTTTAACAGTCTAATCATTTATTTTTAAAGGCCAATTAATTATTATACACATATGACATACTATTACTGTTATGTAATAACTAAGTCACTTTATAACTCGATTTGTTTTTGTAAGTTTACATCTACCACGATATAAGATGGTTAATTAATGTCCCTATAAAGGGCTTAAGCGTATTCTATAAGTTTTATAACTCAATTTTAATAACCTTTTAAGATTAAATTTAAATTTATTGATTTAATTGTTTAGTAGAAAACAATTTTTTTTTGCAAAGATAGTAACAAAGCAACAGTAAAACAATATAACATTCAGTGCGTCCATTGGTTCAAAGTTTTCTTAAAAGAACGGTACGGGTAGCTCAGTTCAACCCTGTAATATTTTCAAACGTTAGCGCCTTATGTATGTTTATAAGATAGTAAAATCATTTTATTTTTAATTTAAGTTTTTGAACCTTAAATTAAGGATTAAAGAAAAATCCAAATATTACTTATATTAAAATTTATGGAAGTTTTTTTTCTTCTTTATTCAAAGAAATTTTTATTCAAAACATTTTTAATTTAAAATAAAACTAACGCATTGGTACTTCAGCAGAATTATTTTACTGACAAATTTAGAAACGTACTTACTATACGAACTCTAGCGAACGAACTAAACCCTCTCAGTTCTAGTTTATTATATAGTATGTTAAATATTAAACATCATTCCGCAATATTAAAAGCAATTATTGTCTTGATTGCTTATGAGGTTATGGATATGATATAGGTACTAACTACCTGACCCGTTCAAAGCTATATTATGACCCGTAATAAAACCTTACAAGCGGACTCACTTTTATAAACATTTCATTTTGAATTTTTAAATGTATATACTCTTCATGAAAACATGCTTTAGCCCTTAGTCATTATCTAAGGTGGACCTATGACTATTTGAAAGATGATGCTATGGTCCCTTTTTATTTCAGTCCTAAGATCAATAAATGTTATACCTACTCATTTTATCCTCCAATGCAAAACGTCGAGAAAACAGCTGCTTAGGTTGGTACTTTTTGAACAAACAAAGTTACAAAATAATATAATAATATTTAATATACACTATATCCATTTATAATATTAGCGTTCTGACGTAAACACGTAGAAATAATCCTATATATTATACGCGAATTTGTTCGGCTCAATTTTTTTTTTTTTACATATTAAGTCTTCCGACGATTTATGAATTTCGTATTCGGATCATATATCCGACAATGCATCCTCACACTAAATCCGCGCGCGTCTATTTAATTTGTAAATTTGTTCCCGCAAAAACGACGTACGAAACACATAAAATATGTATACGACCGATCATGTAGTGATCTCTCAAAATGTACCAACACGTCAATGATAATGATGATGATTATGATGATGATGATGATGATGATGATGATGATGATGATAATAATAATGATAATATGTAATAGTTGAAAAAAAAAACAGGAAAACAGAAAAAAAAATGGAAATAAACGTAAACCGCGGCGAAGGGAAATCTGCCGTCACGTGCAGACTAACCTGAGAACGTGCTCTCACGTGTGTGTCTAATGACGAAGTGCGGAGGGCCAAGTCTGAACATCGCGCCCTCCACACGCCTTCGCGGTTCCGCGCGTAAGAAATGTCGTATCACGAGCGTGCGGACGGACTTGCCGCCACCGACGACGGCAGCGACAGGCAAAAAGGAAAACTTATACACAGCCGCCGCGACGACGTCGTCCAAAAGTCACGTGCACCGCGGCAACGTGATAGAGATATACAATGGTTTTTCACCGCGAAAGCATTCCGACCAGCGACGACATATATATATATATATTATATTATATTATATTAGACTTGCGCCCGTGTAATATATACACGCGAAACGCCATAACGGCATATTGTACGACAGCGGAAAGCGTGGAAATCGATTCGTTTTCTTTTTTCGTTTTTTTTTTTTTTTTCCATTTCTCCGTTTTCCTCGAGGAATACGAGTGCGACGGCGGCGGCGGTCGAATTACTGGCGCACGTGAGACATTTCAGCGCCCCGAGTCTATGCCGCCGGCGATTTGTATGCAGCGCAGACGGCCGCGGAATCATAGGTTTGTGTAATAATACGTTCGCGTGTACCCGGCGAAGTTCGATTCGGTTTCGGCGGTATGCCGCGATTGCAGTGTTCGGTTAGCCCGTTGCAGGCCGAGATGACCGCAACTATATGATATGAGGTAAATCGAACGACGCGGTGTCTGCACCGAGTGCGTTTACGTCGTTTTTTGTGAGTGCGCGGCGTTGGTCTGTACAACGGACGTAGAAGTGTTGCTTTGCGACTATTGATGGTGGCGCACGCGACGATCGAACGATATTATTGCTGTGCGCTGAACACCGTTATTGGCGGACACGGCAGTCCGGAGGTCGGCGACGGGATAAATCGTATAAACGAATACACTTTTAATATATACGACAATTCGCGTTATCTTATATCGATTGGAAAACAACCTGTTCGAGACGAGTATTCTATTTTTTTTTTTTTTTATCGAATAAGCTTATTAATAAAATGCTTGAAAACAATGTTATGTTTATGATAAGTAACACCTGTTGGTCCGGTGAAAATGCTCTAGATTTTCCACGCAGCTAGTCCCTCTGCACAATTTGAAACTGAAAATACATAATCGCGTATAGACTATATTATAAATATAAAAACGTCCCCTCGCTCACTATATTATAATATGACATGATTATATTATAACACAAATTTTTAATGGTATATAAGTAAATGATTTATGCGCATGTACATAATGTATAATATTTGTAATTAACGATTATGTTTACTTACTCGTTCAGTAAGAAATAATATTTAAGCCCGTTAAATTTGAACTCGTAATATGTATGATGCGATAAAAATTTTAAACCTCTATACCTTTGAAAGTTTAAAAGTATCTTAGTTTTTATTTTACAATAATAAATTACGAAAAACAAAAGTCATCGTGAACAACTTTTTACTCAGATACCTAATACTGATTAAGTTCATAATTTTGCTTTTGTGCGTTTCCCGCTTATGGACGACACCCAACTTTTTTAATACTCAGAGTTTTTGAGTGTAAAAAAAGTGAATAAACAATATCAACATTTTTCCGAATATTTTTATTTTATTATGTTCCACCTTAACTTGTAGGGCACTTCAACAATTAATATACCGCTACTGAAGGTATACATTATCTAACGTTAAAACTTTACTTACCAATCGCATAATAACCATAGTATTGTTTAATTAGAAAAACATTTGTGTTAAAAAATCGATGATTTAATTACTACAATATATATAGATTACAATTTGCAACCAATTAAAATATTCTTCAATACGTTTTTTCGAACACATATAATAAAATATACAATATATACTTATTACAGTGGTGAACAATTATAATTTTATATTTCGAGAATAATACGATAAAAAAGTCAGTGAAAAATACGGAGATAAACAATTGTTTTAAAAAAAAGCATTTTGGTTATACCTATTACTGAGCAAAATGTTTGTTTTTCAAATGCAATATTTTTTTTTCTTTTGGTACAACTTCGACGGTAATGTGCATAAACATATATATAATATTAAGAATATATATTATTATATTATAATCTACTTACGAATTACCTAAATATTATGCACAGACGGTTATCCCTTCAGGCCAGAGAATCGATCGAATACAGTACTGTTATATAAGTTAAATAATATTTCATATTAAATTGTAGTACCTATCTGTTATTTTGTGTGACTGTTGTTCTCCAACTCTGTCGATAGATCGCGAGTATTATACTTAGTTATATCAACCGTGTGAGATGTAAGTTGGTAGACATTTCAGTTGTGTACACAAACTGTTTGTGGTACTGTGGAATTATCAAAGGAGATTCAAGCTCGCTATTTACTTCGTTTAACACGAAAAATAACACGTCATATTTACAGGTTGGTATAATGGCTGAATTGCGTTCAGAAATACAGCAATGCAATGGATTGTATGCACGTCCTTAACGTAGAGCCACCTAGACTATAAAGTAAAGTGATAAATATTAAATATATTTATAAGTTTGCGTGAAGTCTAATTTTCGTTTCCACGAAAATATAACGTACATCGTGTGTGTATGTGTCAATTTAATCTATTATTATTTTTATTTTTAAAACAAAATACATAAAAATATTACTTAAAATAGTTAACTGAAATATTCTAAATTTCACTCACACATTGTCACCGAATCTACGAATTGGTCTACAAAAATAAAATGAGAGTTTTTAGTTTTTGAAAGAAGCAAAAAATATCTGTTGATTTTAAAATATTGTTTTTTTATTTATTTTTTAAAATTATTTTCTATTAGAGAGTGAGTTTCAAAAATGTCATGTATGTAAATATACCTAGGTATAAACAATACACTTACTTATATGTCGGAGATTACTATTAAAAGATAAGATAAAAGAGAACACTTTAATCTTCTATACACAATTTCCTTAAGTATAAAAAAACACTACTGAACAATAGATTAAATTAAATTACTTTAAATATTTTTAACATAATCAACTTAATAAATTGGTTAATAGATTTAAAAATCTGAAAATTAGAGATTAAATCAAAATAAATAAATATTTACTTATCACTGATTAGATGTAAAGTTTAAAAATGTTCGAAAATTTTTTTTAATTGCCTTTCCTGGAGCTTAAATTGTTATAAAAATACTTTATTTATTATTATTAATATACATCTTGGTTCGAGCTTTTATCATATTACAAATTTTGAAGCAACAATAAATTGCATATCTCGAAGAACGATTATGAATGATTTACTGTATATAATAATAAAGTTAGCAGAAAGTTTATTTTAATCTAAGTGCTTGTAAAATAAATTCAAGAAGAAATATAATATTGACAATATATTATTATATAATATACTATATTTAATAAATACTTAGGAGTTTAAATTCCTAATATCCAAAATTATAAATTAAATTCTAATCAATTTAAAAAAAAAAAAATATATTATCATACAAGTATTATAGGTTTTAAAAATAATTCTGAAAATAACTTTGTCGTAAAATGAATACATTGTACCAAAATAAAAATTGTTTTAAAAAATCATTGTGTAAACATTTCTAAGATATTAAAAGTTTATAATATTATAATTTATATATATTATACTATTATAGACTATAGTACCTCGTTTTAAACACAATCAATTATGCGAATCAAAATCCACAGAGAAACCGTATAACAATTTCAAGTCGTAAATCCTACAAAAAATCGAATTCATAAAATATTATACGAAACAAATTCGTAATAATGATAAAAATATATTAAATAATAGTACAATATTTTGATATTTTAAAATTATATTCAGTGTGGAACTATTCAACGATAATAAAAATGTCATTTTCACCCCCTCCCCACCCAACAACGCTGACACTAGTTGTAAACACAATATATTTTTAAGTGTTACAAGTAAATATGAAAAAACTTCATCATATTTCTCTCGTAGAAAATCTACTAAAATAAAAAACTATATATAGTACAAAGAAAACTTTTTGTAGAATTTAAAATTATGTTTTTCTTTCAATTTTCCAATTACTTTTAGCGCCCCGAAAACAAAACGAAAATCACACGTCATTGCGGTGATTCAATTATACAAGGTGAAACTTGCAGCAGCTCGTTCCGTTTGGAATTGTAAATCTACAACGACATACCGACCGGCTACAAGAATAATATATTTCCTAATCAAAGAGTAGACGGAATGATGATTTATTTTATTGAACGCTCTATACGCAAATACCCAAACAAAAATCTCTGCCGCCGGCTTTCTATTCGCTGAAGATGCTCGTCGAATAAAGAAAAACGACATCCACAAACACGTATTCGGTATTTACAAGATAAAGTGAACGGGATCAATGCAAGAAACCTTCCCGTAGCGAAACAAACAGTTATTTGCGCGCGTGGTATGGGCCTAACCCCGAAAATCACGACGATTGTCTGATCTCAACATAAACCAAAATCTCACGTCTTATCCTATGTTATAGCCGTTCTGTTTCAATCTAAATACAATTTCCTAAAAATATTACGCTCAAAATCTACTTACGGTGATTTTTCAGCAATATACTGTATATATTATAAATTTTTTTGTGGGGGGACTTCATTATTATTAAATAATTTACAATACAACAGAATAGTTTTAATTTTTCACAGTTGTGTATGTTTGATTTAAATTATACGCGGAGCGAAGAATGTATTGATTTTACAATAATGTGTGTTTTTATTTTTTAAATTCTGAACAGAGCGATAAATGTATTTATTTTATCTTGATATGTGTCTTTTTTTTATGGATTAGTACACAATAAGTTGTCAATCTAATGCTTCGATTTTTAAAAATGCGGGTGTTTTAGAATATAAAATTGATGGATCTAGTTTCTACTTTGAATTCCCAGGCCTTATTTTTAAAATCAAGAAAAACAAACAAAAAATTAAGGATAAACGGGAATTTTTACGCAAATCCAATTTTCGACAAAATTGATTTTGTTTTTTTTATGTAATTGAAAACAAATATTCGTAAATATTTGAAATTTTCATCAAATATTTATAATATAAATAAAAATAATAATTATTTATTTATAATTATCCTAATTTATTATGTAGGTACATATATATAAAAATTAAAAACACATCATTGTAAAATCAATAAATTTATCGTCTACTCAGATTCTAAAATGCTGAGCATATTTTATTTATATGAAGTTCCCAAAATATATTATAAATCGATCGCATAATTCATTATCATAATATATGTAATTTATACTAATATTAGTTCATATTAAAATTTATTTTGTTGAATTAACGTAAAAAATATTCTTGATCAGAATATGCAAAACTCAACTATACATAATCTAGTAATAATAAACCCTTAAAAAGATTTTTCATATTTTCCTCGTTTATACAAAGATATTATTTTATATTTATATTAAATTTTTTAAAAAATATATTTTTGTTCCATTAAACATTGAAAAAAATCTGTTGTAATAAAACCAAATTAGACTAAACGCCTACTTTAAATACGTTTCTAATAAAAATTTTATATTTAAATAATACGAGTAATATGTATGAAATATTATCGTCTTAAAGTATTTTATGGAAAGTCACCATTAATTTTTATTTTTGATCATAATATACGTTATAAGTACATTTTTTTATGTCATTATATTATACATACAGTTTAATACACTATTTTATTAGCGATGGTTACAATAGCTTCTAAAATTGGGAAAAATGTATAATTAATTTTGTTGTACTCGATAAAAACGACATCGAAATAATAATATGTATACGCAAATAGTTATAATATTTCATTGATTTTGACCTTACTAAAGTACAAAGAAGACCCAATTAGCTATATTTAAAACTATCATCAAAAATGAAAATCGAACCATAAAATTCCACCTAAAATTTTAAATTAAATAATAAATTTTTACGTTAAAAAAGTATCTATATTTGTATTGCAATATTTTCTGTAGGAATACTAATAAAACATACTTCCAGTATTTATCACTCCGTGTGACTAATGACAATTTCTGACTTGTAAATTGTAATAGAAATCTATTTTTTTTTTTTTTTTAATGCGTTTTACACACATTGCATAAAGTTTCCCCCAGTGAACTAGATTTTACCGCAATAACACGCAATCAATATTCTAATAATTATAGCGATAAATAATATAACAATAATATTAACAATACGAGTATTTCAGTGATAAATCCGGTATGCTTTAGTTTTGAATCACATACGAAATACGCAATAATATAATTTGTGTATTATTATATTATTTAACGCCTGTTGTTCTATCGGGCTTGTATTATACGTCATTCCCACTTGGAAATGTTTTCGCTGAACGTGCCAAAACAGTCGAACAAATTTAGTCAAATTAAATACGGATGGGTGTGTTTTAGAGACGGTGGATGGGAATGTTAGGATCGTATGAGAACATGGTAAAGAATTCTATTAGAACACGGGTGAGTGAGTAAAATAAATGGCACCGGCTGTTAATTGAATTACGTTTGCGGAAATTATGTCGCCGGTAATGATATATACGAGTATGTATTATATAAATGTGTGTGTGAAGTTCATAAACAAGCGGATATTTTGCTCTCCTGTCTCAATATGACGATTTTCGGCCACTACTCCCAGTCAGCAGCCACGTAAAACCTCTAAAGAGCAAATGAAGTCCCTTAAACTTAATATAATATTATTTACCTACTCAGTAGTGCAATACTACGATCGGTTAAACGATTAATTGAACCCTGAAGTACCGTGAAAACAAAAGGAATACAATAATTATAAGATAACACTTCATCAATCAACTGATAATTAAACGATAATTTAAATAAAAGTTAGTATAGTTTCGCAAAAAATATCTCAAGTAGGTATATAAACAGTGTTGAGGCTTATCTAGATAAAAATCTAAATGTTATATATTTATCTATCTTAGATGAAAACTCCAGTCCATTTACTGTAATTTATCTAGATATTTTTTTTGTCGTAGAAATTGTTTGAATTATTAATATTATTAATTTATGTTTCTGGTAATATATACTATTTTCGTTCGTGTCGTCGTCGTACGTGGACAACGATGATAGGCCAATAATAATTTCTATTATAATATAATATTTTTATTAGTTATTAGTTATTACTCTTTAGTCATTAATCATTATAGTCATTAGCCTGTACTCTATTGTCACATTCGTACTACAAAATTCCAAATTCTGGCAGATATGTGGATAATTAAAATAAATTTAATTATGTCAGGTTGAAATGTGGAAAGTCTAACTTCTAAGAAATTATAAATAACTAACAAATAATTATTTCATTGAAAACAAATCCATTGATTACGTACAGCCTATCATTTTTAAGTTAATAGCTTCAATTTAAAGCAGAAATAAATACATTTGATTTTCAAAATGTACCTGTCTTTTTTATTCTAAAAAAAAAAAAAATTTTAAATTATAGAAGCAATATTAATATTGAAACACATTTCAAACACCTTAAATAAACACAAAATGTTGTGTACATGATAAGCCTAATACAAATTTAATTTTAAAATATTTTTTTTTTTTTAATTTATCTGATTTTTATCTAGATAAATTCCTATTATCTTTTATCTAATAAATAGATAATTTTAGTTGATCTTATTTTTATCTTTATCTAAAATCTAAATAGATTTTTAGATTATTATCTTTATCTAGATGACAAACTACTTATCTGGGCTCAACACTGTATATAAAGTAGATAAATTAAAATAATTTTTTTTTTCACGCATACGACGCTGAACGAAAATTTAAACAATTACCTACTGTAAATTTATTAATTTAATTACGAAATGACCGCAATACATTATTTACAATTTCTTATTCCTCCTACCTAAATTAACACCTTACAACACTATTATCTAATGGTTATAAGCGTAAAAAAATAACTTGGATATTAATAATTTCATACAATATGTTAAAAAAATCCATTTAAAGTATGTATTTGAATATTTTTTTTTTCGAAAATATGTATTGAAAATCAAAAAAATATTTTTCAAAAGTAGGTATTCGGAATACTTAAAACAAATTTAATACATTTTAATGTAACTCTCTTCTCATTTATTCAATATCTATTTAGTATAGGTGATGTTATGTACTTACAATTATTAATGTGAATGGTTTTTTAAGATTAAATAACCGCAGTTAGATTAGGCATGCTATAAAAGTATGGAACTGTGTTTCTGAAAAGATATGACCTAATAATACAAAGCGTGTCGTAAAAAATGAATTGTTTTTATTTATTAAAACATATAAATACAAATATAAATATTTTATGAAATATAACTATTTAAAAAAAATTAATTAATATGAAAAAAAGTACGAATTAGTATTTCAATATTTTACTGTGAACATTTTTATGTTCGTTTGATCTGTGGTGTTTTTTTCTTGGACCTTTGGAAGTTCTTGAAATTAAGAATTGAGAAATACAAAATATTTATCGAAAATTTACCACAGTCCACAATAGCACAACTACTATTATCAAATAAGCCACAAGTATAGCCATGTTTAGTATAGGTACCTACTTTATTATTGCTCTAAATAGATGAATTATTATAATAAAAATAAATTGTTATTTTCAACTAAAATGTTTATTCAATTTTCAATATAATAAATATTATTATAATCGGTACCTGTAGTACTTGCATATTGAAAATATGAAAATAAATAATAATTTTAATTTGTTATCAACATTAACTTTAAAGTTTTAACTTAAACCTTTAGAACATGATTTTTTTTCAACTTTTCAAACTGTTAAATATGTTTGAATTCAAACTCTTAAACATTTTGAACTTGTCGATATTTGAGAGATTTAAGAGTGTAAATCTCAAGAATCATCACGTCCCTTCTAACATTTTTAAACAAAGACTAAAATCATATAAGGATAATATTATATTATATGTCTTTACATAGTTCATTCATATTTTGTTGTATCTGGTACAAAGATATTGTAATGAGATACAAATGATACAATTAATGTTAATGGAAAAAAGTAACGATACTTCAATTTCTACAAAACTTAAAGTACTCAATGGCAAAACTAAATATTATTTTTATATAAGTATTGATATTCAGACGTTGTAACAAAATTAAGTATTCTAACCACGTTATCAACTAATATAGTAAGTTATTTTTCAAACGAGCAATAAATTATTAAAATAAATATAATTATCAATCAATAAATTAAGGTAAAGTTTTTCTACTCATTATATTAATTTAATATATTTGTATCATATACCAATATTTATAATATATTATTATTATTATTGAATGAGCTTTGATATAAATATAGTATATAGCCATATAGGTAGTGAATAGTGACGATTGACAAGTATTGATTAATCGATTAAAGGTTGTTGTTATAGTAAACAAGTAATAATTTAATTATTGATAAGTGTTGTTTAAATAGAACAATAACATAATGTATAATTATGCTGATACGTCAAAATTGTGTACACCATATTATTGAAATCAAATAGAATCAATGAAATAATAACACTTATAAATATTGAATTTTGTATTGAAAATTGTAATTCATATTAGTGTATTTATTCATCAAATGTATATTCCCTTTGTTCATTACTTTTGAATCAACAAATCTACAAAATAATAAATCATTTAAAAATAGTGGTATCTAAATGATAGTTATCGCTTTGTCTGTGGTTTATACCTGGTGTGGTTGAATGACATAACTAAGTAATGTTGTCGTGAAAAATAAATTTAGACAAAGTAACGTACAAAAGCGTCTCCTTTAACTTATTCTTCAAAAGGTACACTGTTACGCTGATGCCTTGAAGTTCAGTCAAAATAATTTCTCCCCCATTCAAAAATAAATGATTATTTATTTTTAAAATGTTATCTTTTTAGATTACTGGAATAGGTACCTATATAGTATTATTAGTTTGATAAATAAATAATTTGCCGTTAAGCCTTAGGTACCATCTATACACAATACCATGTAAAATAATATTTCATATTTTAATCTTTCTAAGAAAAAATACATTATGTGCAATTAAGTCCTAAGAAAAATATTATCAATGTTACTATTATCATATTATAATAATATTGTAATTATAGAAAATAATTTAGTTTTCAAGTAAAGTAAAAAAAAATTAATTATTTTTTGGTAAATTAATAATAATCTATTCATTATCTAATGATATATATACTGATCAACTCTGCATAACTCTCAAAATAAAACAGGATCACATACAATACCCTTTCCCATTGTGTACCACATTAAGCCCTGCTCAAATACTAACTTAAATATCGTAATCTTCATGTACTAAATTTTTATCGTATAGACATTATCTACAATTTAGACCTGTAAGTACCTATCTTTAACTTAAAAATTACCTCCAAATTCAATTTTTAAGCTAAAAAAAAATAAATATAATTAATAAATATAAATTCAGTTTTTTAAAAATAAAAATAAATAATAAAAATTAATGTTTTAGAAAATACATAAAATATTATCAAGTTACAGAATTAATTAATAGCTTTAATATATGAGTATTACAAATATTAATCACAAAATATAATAACTCAAGTTAAATTATGTTTCAATCGGAAATTTATTTTAAAACATTTTAAGTTATAACTTGTATTGATTTAATTTTCGTATGATATACAAAAATAACTCAGCATATATTATTATATAAGTATAAAATCCTTTTTAAATACTGTTTTGAATAAAAACATTGTGTTACATAAATTAAAAATGTTTCAATACAAATGTATATGTACAGATTAATTGTTACTAAATTTTTTTTTTTTTTAATGCTTAGACAGTTTGTTCAAATTTTGATTTTTGGAATTTTTAAATGCAAACTGAGTATTAAAAATTTTGATAATTAAGTGGACTAAAAAATTCTTAAAATTAAAATTTTAAAATACCTGCATTATTATTAAAATATAAAAGGGATTAACATATTTAGCGATTATACTGTATCTACAATCTGCCGTATATTTTGTTACTGAAACTCAATATAACAAATATTATTTCACTATGATGGAATTCACAATATTGTTGCTGGCATTTTTATTAAACCAATAGCTTCAGAGACTCTTGAGACACATTTTTACTATAATTAAACGACACTAATAAATTGTTCATCCAACACCTTATTCTTAGTATATAATATACTCAGCTGACAGGTCGTAAAAATAGTTTCAATAAAAACATTTCTCAGAACTACTTAAATGAGTTTGGAATACTACAATTTATTAGCTCTATTTTATGGCTATGCCCTGCATTTATTGATACGAAGCTCAAAATTTAATCTATTATTCATCCAATAAAATATAATCTGATGGTTCAATATTATTTATTACCAGCATTGGGAAACATATTTTTGTACTCTAGTCGTATTAGAATTAGACGATCGATTTTTCCCATTCTTCGCCAATATAACACTTTTATGATTATATATCAATTAAATGTACTATGTGATAATAAAACCCCGACAACAGAATACTCACATAAATACAAATATAAATTGTTATTTGTTATAGTGGTGACACCTTTTGTATACATTCATTTTCTAACGGTAAATATATTTCTATGATTCATAAATTACAGTATAAAAATAATATTAAATATAATAACAAAAACATGAAACAGTCAGTGAAAAAATACATTGAAGTAAAATTTTAATTTAATAATTTTTAGTTCATCTTTTAATTCATTTTTTTATGATATACATAAATCATAGACTATATTATAATATGATACTAATGTAAATAATGTAAACTCTTTTTTTATAAGCTAAATATTACACGTGAAGCAACCCTGTATTGCAAATCTACCTACATAGTGCCTACTTGCTAATTTAATATTCATAACTTGTTGAATAATAGTAGAATAAACTATTTATTCTTACATAGTAATTTGTTATTAAAAAAAAAGTGTCAACTGTTAACCGAATATACAACTATTCAAATATAGTTAAAAATTAAAATTATTTATCAACCATAAGTACACTAAACAGTAAACCATTTCTTTTCAAATGCATTATTGAATGAAAATATTATAAGGTACATATAGTGTACAAGTGAAAAAAACAAATATTTGATGATTTCATATTAAAATTATGTTGAATTAAGTCTATAATATAAAATAATAATTATTTATTTTACAATAGTATTGTTGTGGTTTATTTATAGTTTCATAATATTGTATTTATGAAACGATTGTAATCTAAATATAATTTCACTTGAAACTAGAATTCTAGTTATAATACTAGTATTTACCTATGAATCCAAAAATATAGTAAGTAAATATCGTATCTTTATGTACCTATACAAAAATATTATAACCATAATTATTTCCATAACAATGTGTATAACATATATTGGTTATTAATGTATACAAATTGACAACAGCATTATTTCCCGATTACTATAATAGTAAAATTATAAATTCGTATTAAAGAAATTTTTTTAAGCCATCATATTAATATTATATACAAGATTCTTCAATGGTATTAATATTTAGGTAATTAATGAGTTTAAGTGAAAAAAAAACAATTTAATATATCTATAAACTTATATCATTATATTTGCTTTCAAAAGTCGAAGATCCGTGATATACTGAATTCCTTTGTCAGCAGTCAGCTAGTTCTTTTGCAAGTATGACAATACTTTTAGAACATTCAAGCATACTTTTAAGATCAAACAAATTTTATTTCCTATGCACAAACTAAGATCTCTTAAAACACTTTAAGATACATAGTACAATAGTAATATTAAATAAATATATAGTTGTCTGTTGGTTCAGATTTTTCGGATAATCGTAAATAAGATAATAATAATAATAACTGGTCACAATCAAGGATAATAAAATACAACAATTATTAGTGAAAACCCCTAAAAATATTAAATTAAATATGATTAAATATTGATACATTATGTAAGTATAAAAAAACAAAAACAAAAATGAAATAAGTATCTACAATTAATAATGAAAAAATTGAAATAAGATACACAGTATTTGTATAAACCTAAACAAATTAGGATGTCAGTATTTTTCTTACACTATACACAATTGCAGCAAAACAAACTTTACTTGTATTAAGTTATATATTATTATCTCGGGTAACAGTGGATTTTATATCAGTATTATTAGATAATCATATATTATGCGAAATACTTTAATAACAAAATTACCAATTTTGTGATCAAATTAACCAAAATAGAAAAAAATCAAACAAAACCACTACCGATATTAATTTAAAAAAATACTATTCTCCTAAAACCTTTTTTTATCATAAATAAAAATGTTTGTGGGCAACTAGAAATATAAATATAAATACTCCCATAATTTAACTAGTTTAACATGTTGACTGATAAATTCGATCAATTATACACCAACATTATTTTTTAAATATTATCCTAAGTACAATACATCATACGTTTTGCCTATTCACAGCGCCGTGATTTAAGTTTACGAAAGTCATTAAGGCTATTGGATGCCAGTCAATTTTTCTGTCAAAAACTACCCAAAAACTATAAAGTTTCTAATATTATAAAGAAGTATGGTAAAACAGAAGGATGAGGGAGGAATAATATATACCTAACCTAAACTCGTATAACCTTATTTCAAAATTTTTATTAATGTAATTAAAAATCAAACTCCCCGCCATCAACAGAAAATCATTTGACCCACTCTGATCACTGTTATAAAAATCAACTAAATTAAGCAAATAATATGAACTTTAAGCGTTTTTATTTTTTGAAAATGTCTATTATTTATTTAAAGATTATTATTTTCTTAAAAGAATGTAACTTAAAAATTATGACATTTTAAGACAAGTGCAAATAATTTCATTGCAACACAATAAACATTAAAATATATATTTTTAAAAAAGAAAAATATAATACAGAATAATATTTATTTTTAACGATATTAATTTTTATAAAAATTGAATTTAACATTTTTAAATAGGTGAACTAAATACATACATTTTTAAATGTACCTTGATTAAAAGCCGATACATTAGCCGTAGTATATAAAATATTCCTTAATACATATCAGAATTTAAATAAATTATGCGTATTCATAATCCATCTATTGATCTGTATAGTAAGCTAATGAAATACTTTATAGCAAGTTTTAACTTCACTTGAAATAATATTATCAATGCATTTGACTCCCTTATAATATGTATGCATATTAAGTGTGAATTAATAAAACATTTTGTATAATGTAGATACACGCGGTGAAAGGGGTACACCTCAAATTTGAATTATTAGTAGGTACCTACTTGCTTTAGTATTTTAATATTACTAAAAATTAATATCTAATAAATGTTAAGTGTTTATATTCTAGTTAAGTAAAATACATGATGAAAATATAATTTTATATAATACCATTGATTATAAATAGTATTTATAATCAATGATAATACTTTAAAGCGATAATGCTTCATACAAATGGTCCAACACAATTTTATAATTTATACGAGTATGTTTGAATAGTTTACAAATTTTAAGTCAGTTTATTTTTTTCCCCAGATCGACGTTTTTTTATTCGCAAAATATTTATTTTAATATAGTGATATTATACATTTTTTAAAAACACACTTACGCTATTAAAATTATTAAATAGTAGAAAAAAATCGTGTAAATAACATTATAACACTCATATTAAAAACAAAACTCAAGAAGAAATATTTGAATGCATCAGAAGTCAGAACAAAAATAAAAGTAGGTAATCGTTATGTATTATTATAGACATTTTTGATATGATGCCGAATCTAAATATTTTATCCCTCGCGTATTATAACTTGCTAACAGATATAAACCATTAAACTATACAAATAAATAAAAAAAAATTAAGTTAAATGATATATTCGGACAATCGTACTTACAATAGCAATTTTTCCACGGACCAACGGTAACGCAAATGCCAAAACACGTCACGAACGGACCCTAACACGCGACTGCCGGGTACCGAACGTCCGGAACAGAAAATAAAACGCGGTAAAACCCGATGACGCCGAAGCGGTGTCGTAAACTTTCGGGCGGTATCGTAATATCATTACTATTTGCGTATACATACCATTGTGATGTCGTCTGCATCGAATACAAGAAAATTAATAATACATTTTTCCCAATCAGTATTATAATATTATGCTTAAAAAAATAGTGTATTTAACTGTATATAATTTAATGACACTAAAAAAATGTAACGCATATTATGATAAAAAAATAAAAAATAATGGTGCCTTTAAATGTACTAAGACGTTAATATTTGTATTAATATGTATTATATTTCCAACACACAACTATTATTAGAAACGTGTTTAAAGTGCTCGTTCAGTCTAATCCGGTTTTATTATTACAATTTTTTTCAATGTTTAATGGAACAAAAATATAGTTCTTAAAGAATCGAGTATAAATATATAATAATATCGTTGTATAAACGAGAAAGGAAAAATCTTCATAAGTGTTTATTAATATCAGATTGCGTATAGTTTTGCATATTAATTCTGATCTAGATCATTTTGCACGTTATTTCTAGAAAATAAATTTTATTATGAACTAAAATTAGTAGGAATTATATTTATTATGATACTGAATTATGCGATCGATTCATCATTTATTTTGAGAACTTCATTTAAATAAAAACAACAAATTAAATGTGTTCAGTGTTTTGGACTGTGAGTGGAACGATGAATGTATTGATTTTGCAATGATTTGTGTTATTTTATTTTTTATTTTATCTGTTAACACTTTTTGTAGCAATAAAAATGGTTCGTTTAGTGATTCATGTAAAGAAATTGGATCTAATTGTTACTTGTGAGGGGGGAGGGGGGTAAAAAAATTAAGTCTAGGCTGCTTGTCCATTGGCTGACATTTGATTTATACTTTATTTACATGTAATGTACTCTTTTCTGCAATCATTTTTGAATTTTTCTAGCGCTCGGTAGTTGGTTTGGTGTTTCTTGTCTTCCATTTGTTTGACCATGTTGTTCTGATTGCTATATTTATTGATCTCAGAATGTCTTCATATGTACTGTATTTTAAGTTTGTTTCTGTTATTTGTCAACTTTCTCGTTCCTTTCAATATTACTGTGCAATATTGCATACTCAAGCTATAGTGATTTTTTTTTAGTTGTTCGCTGTTGTTAATATATTTATTTTTATATACTTATATTATTATTTTCATTATTATGATAACATTTTCAAAGTTTTTGAACTCTTTTTAAGCTATTTGAAATTCTAGGAAATGTAATATAAAACCTATAAAAGTTGTTCTTATATCTATAAATGAATATTAATAATACATAGGCACAAGCACAATCTTTTTATATACATTAGGAGTTAAAAATTCATCATAATCACAAAAAATTGATAAGCTATTTTATAGTTCAAAATTCTTTAAAACTTATTTTTTTATATCTTAGTTTTGAAAATTGAATACAATATTCCTCATATGTAAGTTCATACTTGAACCATAAAATCTATTATATATATAAAAGTAATTATTTGTATAGACATTTTAAGTTCAAATAAAGACTGAATTACTTATTTAAACAATAATAATAACGATGTTAATTAATTTATTATAATTTAAATATTTAAAAACATTTGTGGGATCAGAAGGTTAGAGTACGTAACTTTTACAGTTTTACGTATATCAACTATATCATATTATTATGAATTTTAATATACGCAATGGAATTTTTGATTTATTTTATGAGTAATATGTAAGTGAGAGACCGTCTCCGTTCAAAGTTGTATTTCGAATACAATGATATATCATTGAATTCAAGTTTAACACGCTCATAATAGTGATCCACTCGATACCAAATGTACAGCAGAGCGGTACCCACTTTCCTACCTCCTTTTTTTTTTAACATATTATAATCATTAATGAATAATAGGTACTAGTATGATTAGACAATAGATCAGTTTAATTGTATTACGGGCTATATTTTACGTGTTAAAAGTTATCGGTTTCAGAATAAATATATGGTCTCCCCGAAATTGTTTTTTCAAGGGCTCGCGTCTTTTAATTAAATTAATTGTTCCCATTTGCCATCTTATAAACTATGGCATCCATTTTCCTAACCACATACATGACAATTTTCCCTTGGCAAATTAATCCAGTTCGAACCCATTACGATGAAATTGAATTTATCTGGCTCCATCGTAATCCGATCGTAAATTAAACATTAAAAACACCATAGATAATCCATGAATTATGAATTGAAAAAAATAATGAACTACAATTAGTAATAAAAACAATGATTTATGCGTATTTAATAGTACCGAAAATATTGTATTCTCAATACAAAACAATTAAATCGTATGTTCTTTTAAAACATTGAATATTTTTAATTGGATTGGACCATTGACCATTGTAGTACATAGATAATAATAATATGCACGCACCAGATTATTAACTTCAATGCCACAATCACAATTTTGAGGCTGCGATGTAAAAACCGAAATTTGATTTCAAACGATACATTATTAGGTACCTACGATATTACTAAAGTAGCAATACAAAATCCAAGTTAATACGTATATCTACACGGCACCACGCAAATCACCAGATGGGCACTATACATATACATACGAGTATAATATGAAGATCAACATTTGGTGACCGCAAAGGGCAAAACATC
Source organism: Rhopalosiphum padi (assembly GCF_020882245.1). Lineage (NCBI taxonomy): Eukaryota > Metazoa > Arthropoda > Insecta > Hemiptera > Aphididae > Rhopalosiphum > Rhopalosiphum padi. The sequence goes on from NC_083598.1 coordinate 38,598,632, forward strand.
GTTTAAGATTCGTGTACAATAAAGTGATGGACATCGATATAAGCAAGGAGTCAACGCATCGTTTAAAATTTTCGGGACATTAAAATGATACTATATTTTTATTTTCTGATTATTTAGAAACTTCACGAGCCACATATATTATCTAGGACTTGTCCAAATTATGTTTTCAAAAATAACATCTACCCAAAATAATATGTATTTTGAAGTACCTTATTCCACACTGATAGGTTAAAAACATACTGTAAAAAATATCTTTTATTTTGAATTTAGTTTAATATTTTTTGGTTAAAGGTGATTTTGAAAACTTTTTTGTGCTAAACTGATATATATATAAATCAAATAAAACTTTTTTTAACTGCTAATTTTATTAGTTGATTTTTCTGTTTTTTTAAATATGATAATACTTAAATGATAATGTTATTTTTACTGGCTTGTGGTCAGAACTGTGCCCTGCAAGTGTTTCTTGCTTGGTTCTACTAAACGGAAACGATTTTGTCACTACAACGTCTAAGATATCTGGTCGTCTATTTCTATCCGTAGGAATATAAGTAGGATCTGTTGGTGCAAGTATTGTGTAACGGTTTTCGGCAATCCAAGTATTAAGTTTGCATCCACTTTGGTTGTCGACACGACAGCCCCAATTACCGTGTTTAGAGTTTAGGTCTCTGGCAATGATAACTGATTCGTTTCGACCCATTAGTTTAACGAAGTCATCGATATTCATTTTTTTGGGCGGTCGATAAGCGCTTACCATCAATGTTGGTTTATTATTAATGATAATCGAAACCGCTACGGCATCCAGACACTCTAAACAAAGATCGTCTAAAGGTATTTGTGTCTGCGAAATAATATCCTCGCGAACTAGTAAGGCTACGCCACCCACACCATGACGTCTTTTAGTTTTTATTGGATCAGAATGTTCACAATAATTTAAATTATTTTCACCAAAATATATTAACAAATAGAACAACTTAGTAAAATGCTTATTGATGAAATGTTGAAAGTGAAAGGTGAGACAAGTTATTGTAATAAAACAAATGTTGGAAATTAAATATCTAACAATTCGGTGATTTCTTCTTAGGTGAAATGAAAAATTTTTGTCAAGAAGGCTTCTTGTTTCCATATATATCGATATTAGCAAAATTGGTGTTGACCTTGCTACATTCAAAAGCAGAATCTGAAAGAATTTTTTCGATGATAAATGAAGTGAAAACGAAATAAAGAAACAAAATGCTGTAACGATTATTAGATCATCATTTCAAGATAAGAGAATTAATTGCACAGATTTTAAAGTAACCAATGTACACGTTGATTTACATAGTTTTTAAAACCTTTATTAGTTTTTAAAAAAAAAAAATTTAGAATAAGACATTTCGTAATGTTTGTAATGTTACTAAGATTTTTTTTTTAATATTTTTATTTTTTTTTTTATTTAGTCATTAAACTTACATTTTTATTCTCTATTTATTTATATTATTTGATGACCAATAGATATTAACTTTTTTTTAATATTTTTTACTACTTTATTATATAGAGCAATATTCGTGGTTTAAATTCAACCATGGTAATATTATAACATTTATAATGATTAATGAATAAATAATTACAAAATTCCAAGAAAAATGTTGGAAGAGAAATTTTTTTTAAAAAGGGAAATTTAAGGTTTATGGTTGGGAATTCTGAATGCTATCATTTACCTTCACAGGTTGTAGCACGGTCTCAGAAGTTCATAACCTCAATAAGTATAACCTGCAGGGCTCGTGAGTAACAATTTAACTAAATCTGCTACAACAAGCGGACAACTGATAAATACTAGTCGTCGGACCTTATCTTCTAAGACCGTGGGTTGTATTATCAACTATCAATTATAACAGTACTATCTAGTCTACATAAATGCCTAACGTCTGTGTTGTGTTGTTCAATTGTTAAACGTTTATTTTATGACTAAAATTCTAAACTCATAAAGCTATTTTTTGTAAATTTCAAAATGGATGACGAATGTGAATCATACAAACTATGGCGTATTCGTAAAACTGTTATGCAGGTAAGATAAATATCTACACTGATTATACATTTAGAATAGCTTCACAGTCCTGATTGTTCAAGTGGACATATTAAAAGGTTGCTAATCACTAAAATGAACAGACACCAACTACTCAATTTTTTTATTAATGAAAAAAATGGTTTCACTTGATTGAATAAGTAGTAAATAAGCAAATTATATCATATTAGGTACATAACCAAGATTTTAATAAATTAATTGATTTAATTCTTTCACTTGATTTGTAGCTAAATAGCTGATAGCCTATAATAAAATATTTTATGTAAAATTGTTTAATATAATAACAAATAAATAAATAAATCAGGTACGTTTCAGTTATCATACTCCAGTGACTGAAGTTATGACCTTTTACCATAGTACTCCGAGGTTTTTTAAATAATAATTCTATCTAGTGTTACAATTAATTATACCTTACCTATCTTATGAAACAATGTTTTAAAACATAAATTAACTATTACTATTCAGATATTACAATACTACTTTATTAAATAAAATTTGAATGCGAGTATAAAATAAAAATATGAAATATGATCCACAAAATTGATATCAATGAGAGTACAATAACAAATTCAATATTTTCTTCTGTTCAATGAAATACAATAACCAAAAACTGCCATTGATTATTTAATAATTGTGTTTTATTATAGCTTTGCCATGACAGAGGTTATTTAGTCACACAAGATGAATTGGATCAAACGTTAGAACAGTTTAAAGAACAATTTGGAGATAAACCTAGGTTTGTTCAAATTTTAATATTCTAAAAAAATAATTCAATCTTATAAACGATTATGTATTTAAGTGTATACATGTAATATACTAGTAGTCATATTTATTTCTAGATTTTTAACTATTTTAATTCATATTTTTATAGTGAAAAAAGACCTGGACGTAGTGATTTAATAGTCCTTGTGGCTCATAATGATGATCCTACAGGTATACAAAGTATTAAATATTATACATCGAATATTTAATAATTCATTATCAATTTTAGATCAAATGTTTGTTTTCTTTCCTGAAGAACCAAAAATTGGTATAAAAACTATAAAAACTTACTGTCAGAGGATGCAAGAAGAAACCATTACTCGTGCTATTATTGTTGTTCAGCAAGGAATGACTCCAAGTGCAAAACAAGTATGTTTGATTCTTAATAATCTTAATTTTATAAAAAGCTATTAATTTAGTTCCTGAAACCATTTTTTTGTAATAAAATAATTTTGAAAATAAATACAGAGAAAACTGTGTATTGTGGACTCTGAATAAAATGGAAAACTATCTAATACGGTATTTTTCTATAGTCCCGACATGCTCCTATAAAATATAGACGTTGAACCTCAATAAAATGGAACCTTCCTAATGCGAAAACGGAATGATTTTGTTGGTCCCACGCAAGTAAAAACCTTGCATAAACTGAAAAAATGACACGCGTCACATTGCGTTGATATAAGTATGTAGGTATAATAGGTACATCATAAAACGATAATTAAGATAAAACTGCTCTACGTATTATAACAGTTAGGTAATTTGTATTGTTGGTTATCGTATCTGCTCTACAAACTTATCCCGTAAGTTTAGCTGTGAATCAATCATGCACCAACAGTTACACTGAACAGTTTCCTTGTACTTACAAAGTGACATTCATTTAAATATGTATAAAAATGTCAAACTATATGTGTTAAATGAAAAGTATCAACTTATCGATATGAAAAATTGATATGAAATTATAATCCAGAATATTTGGTTGGTCCCATGCTATTCTGCATTAGACAGTTTTCACTGTAGTACTTACTACTTATGTATAGATAATAATAATTATTAGCTTGACATAATAGTACTTATGATTTAGTTAATTTTTTTTTCAGAAAACATAAATGGTACTTTATTATATTTAACATGACAAATATGCATTATTGTTGTTTTTTACTTTTTTTTAGTCTTTAGTTGATATGGCTCCTAAATACATATTAGAACAGTTTTTGGAATCTGAACTTCTAATTAACATAACTGAACATGAACTAGTACCTGAACACATTGTTTTGACGCCAGATGAGAAACAAGAACTTTTGTGCAGATAGTATCCTTTTTTGAATTACCTATAATAGTTTGTTTTATAGTATACTGGGTATACTGAAATACATTATGGAATTAAGCATATATGATGGAATTTTTATACAAATATAAAATTTGAGAGTAGAAATGCTAGGTAAAAGGTAAAATGTATTGTAATATTTTATATTTATATCAAGGCTACCCGGAAAAAAATTTGAGGAGTGAGAGTTGGACCACCTAGGTACAGCCTTTATTTGTATTATTGGCATAACCACGGACTACTACATAGGACTGGACACTGTATAAAATGAGGTGGCTACAGAGTTGTTTGGTGTTCGTACGTTCGCTACGTAACTGCACTCTGGTGTCATTTTTCTATTCTGTGCTGTTAGTAAATTCTTTGTATGTGATTAACATAAGTCATAGTGATAACTGATACAATTTTGAACTTACTGAACATTGAACGATTGAACAAGGTAATAACGAACAAAAATGAAATGCATTGTCAAACTTTTTACTTTTTAGATTTTATTATTCAGTATTCACTACTTAATAAACATTACTACGTTGCAAATTTAGAAAGTTTTTTTTTACATGATTTTTTTACTTGCTTTTGATTTGATGTACAATAACACTGTCTCATTCTCATAGTGACAAAATAAGTTATTACAAATAATAAAATTTCATTTTTGTGATTAGCATAAGGAAATACAAGTAAATATTGGTAGTTTTCCAAGAAAAAATCAACAGTTTCTTGAAATACGCCATGGTATCACACAATTTTTTAAATATGTACTTCCTCTTAACCAATTATAATATCTAATATTATCCTATTGGGTAATATTAATCCTCCTCTTGATTTTATATTAGTTAGTAATGGTTCAGATATCTGTCCTCTTAAAAATATGATACAAATAAGAAACTTTTAATTATTTTTAATATTTATTATTTGTACCTTCTTTAAATGCTGATAAACAAATATCAAAAGTCTTATTATTTACCAAAGTAAATAACCACATATATAATATGTAATTAAGTCTCTGATTTCTGAGTTCATATAAGTTTATTTATAAATATATATTTACATAAAAGTTAAATATAATATGTAGTAAATCTAGTACATCACTAGATAGCATTACAGTCGCAAATTACGGAGTCTTACAGCTTTGTGACCGGTGTCCCACTCTCTCCCTGCCTAGAGTGTCCAGGCCTATGTAGTAGTTGTTCGTGGGCATAACCTTAAACATTTTAGCCCTAATACCATTATTCGACTTAGTCATTGTGTCTATTGCTCTTTTGCTAATTAAAAATTTATTTTTTATGTAAAAAATAGAGGCATAAATCCTATACCAGCTGTTCCCAAACTGTGCACTAGAGGCACCAAGATTTATTTTCTTATTAAATGCCACCTTAGCTTGGCATATTTGCTTTATAATTTCCTTTTTACATCTCCCATCTGAGCTTATAATGCTACCCAAATATATAAAATCTTCTACTTATTCTATAGTATCATCAAATTTTAATTTTATGAATATAATATTGTATTAATATAATTAAAATACTTAATTTATCGTGTAATAATTTTATCCTGCATTTGTTATAGCCTTATAGGTTATAGTTCTACATTACTACATCAGTTTACAATTGTTATAAATAAGTATTCTTGTTATCAAGATATATTACTTTACTATGTCATGTTTCAACTAATATTGTACTGGTATCGTTATATACCATGTTTACTAGTTTAAGTCTACTAATATTTTATTTATAGTACGAAGTTTTTTAGTATTTGTTTTTAAAAAACTAGTAGTATATAAATTTTACATATATTATATTATTTTCTTTAACTAAAAATAAATCAGCAAATTAAAAGAAAACCAGCTTATGAGAATTCAAGTTGGTGATCCAGTTTCACGTTACTTTGGCTTAAAAAGAGGACAAGTAAGATCCAGTATAATTTATAAATAAATACTTATAATATGTTTGATATAATTTATAATAACAGACAGTGCCATTCACTTATTTATCAATGATATTTTAAAATGTGTAGATGGGATGGGCTACTAATGGGGTATAGATGAGGTACTAGGACCAGGCTATGGATCAAAGTTTTACATATAAAGATAAATAAATAAAATATTTGAATGATTAATAATGTCTAATGAGTAAAATAATAAAAAGTTAATAAATAGCCCCAATTTCTCCTATTAAACTGAAATTCAAAAAATTTGGAAGGAATAGTATTTAAATTTTTCAGTGCTACTTATAATAAATAATGTAACAATACCTACTGGCTACTTTAAGTTTTAAGTCTGATAATCAATTCAACACATTCACTACAAATGGCATTAATTAACATCATTCACATTTGATGAATGACACCAATTGACGCCATCTACCTTAGGTTAGGTTTAAACTATTGATTTTTTGTTAGCATTTCTTACAATTATTATTTTATATGTAAGTATAAGTTATTCATTAATATTTTAATTTTCCAAGTTTTAAAAAATTTATTTTTATATTCCAATTTACAACAAATGTAACAAATTTGATATGCAGCTAGCGTGTTAAGATGTAATTTTTAATAATTTGGTTTATTTAAACAAAATATATTGGAAGCATTTAAGATATATTATTGAAACATTAATGTAATGTGTTGAAAATAAATCTTTTATGGATTTTAATTTACAAAAGGTTTGGTATTTATTTTGTAATAAACAAAATGTGCAATTATAATAATATACTAACAAATGTCTTATATATTATGTCCATATTACCTACCACTAAAAACCCTTGTACTTACAAATGACAATCAATTTATCAACATATATAGCAAAATGTAATTATTGTGTAGCACAATAACAATTAAATCTAATATGATCCACACCAAGGTCGCCCATCAGTCAAAATCTAGGGGGGGGGGGGTGACAATCTTAATTAAATTTTTGTAATATCATTACAAAAATTAATTTATTATTCATAACTAAAAAAATAATAATTTTTCTATTTTAAGGGGGTGACATGTCACCCCCTTGCAACCCCTAATGGGTGCCCTTGATCCACACACTACATAGAAAATTAACATTTAGCAGAACTAACCCTGTGTTGTTAACTTGAAGTATAAAATTAATTGACCTGTTATCTAATTTAAAGTTAAGAACATTATTTGCATTCTTGTGTTGAATTTTTGCAAGAATTCAATTTTTATGCTATAATGACTAATGAGTATGTTATACATAATATAAAAATAATTGTCATACTTCAAAATTGAAATATCATAGAAAAGCTAACATAAGAATACAGATAATGTTCTTAAATTTAAGTTTTATAATAGGTTAGGTTAGGACCCCTAGGTCAATTAACTATAATACTAAACCTAACAACACACGATTATTTCTGCTAAACCCAAATTATCCATGTTGTGCTTGAGTGGGGGAGGGAAGACTAAAATCTTCTTAAGAGGACGCCATACCCGTATGTGTTGTCTCTGTCTTTTCTAACGTACATCACAAAATGTATTCTGCTAAACGAAAATTTGTTATGATGTACGTTAGTAAGACAGAGACAACACATACGGGTATGGCGTCCTCTTAAATAATATTATTTGATATAATTCAAAAAAAAAATGTATTTACACAGTGTGAAAAAAAAATGGTAGGGTTATAATTATTTTGTAACAATTTGAATACTGCTAATTAAATACAATCTTATTTAATTCTATTATAAATCATTTAAGCGAATACATATTTTGTTCACAGGTGGTAAAAATTGTACGAAATTCTGAGACTGCTGGACGTTACATTTCATACAGATTAGTATGCTGATTCTAAATATTAAAAACTATTGTAATTTGTTCACTTGAAAAAAATATTATACTTTAATTATAAAATATAAGACATCTTTATTATGTACATTATGTGTTATTTATTATTGGTACTTGGTATAACTTCCCACAAAGATGCCATTGTATAACCTTCTGGCAATGTTTCAATTGCTAAACCTATTGCAGAATCATACTGTGGTAGTCCATCTTCTTTACCCGTCTTACTTACACTATATGCAGCTAAAGTATTTGAAACACCTATTGTATTCTCGTCTTCAAATTCATCATAATTTGAGAGGGTTGGTGGTGTTAGAATGGGTTCATTATTTTCTATCTAAAATATATATAGTATATTTAATAAATATATAATAGCAATTAGCAATGTAAATATCAAAAATAAAACCTGATCTGTAGTAACGAAATGTACTCCAAATTCTGGCGCTTGAGCATGAATACGAAACAATGATGATAGTTCTTTAGTAACTGATCGTAATCGGTCCTTGGGATCTATTCGAAATCCAAGTGTAAAACCTCCACTGTAACCATTTGTTTCTATCACTAACACTTCACCAAACTTGGATTCCCTAATTTTTATCTAGTGCAGAAAAATTAATATTATAACATTAGATTACAATTTTGTTTTAATTAATTTGTAACATACAGAATTTATATGAATGTATGGAAGCGATATATTGAATGTCTCATTACTTTCTGCATACCACACTAATCGAATATTTGTTATTATAAATGTTCCCAAATTTCCCTGATAAATAATTAATGTTATATACAAATTATTAGTTAAACAATAATAACAATAACCTTAGTCCATAAGTATCAATTTAAACTAAATGTTTCTAGTTTCTATTGATATTAGCTGATTACTTGTTCGCTAGATAAATTCCATACGCCATTAACGGTTGAATACATTTTTTCGAACATCAATAGCCTTAAACGTCCATTCTTCAATATTGCCCCCCTAAGTTTTAATTCTCGATAAAGTCTACTGGAATTATAAGCTCTGAAACCAAATTGAATGTACAACTGGTATGAATAGTGTAAATTGTATAAAAAATATTTTAATGTTTGTATACTTGAAAACTCCAATAAATGATGTGAAATGCCTTGTATTACCAGGTATCAGATTTGTGAAAACAAATTCATATCTCAATCCATTGTATTTGGCTTGAATATAAATTGCTTCTGTTATTCCTTTTAATCTCTAAGATATAAATATTTTCAATTTTTGTTTTTTAAGCAATTTACTTTCAATCTTCCATGCACATGATGTATAATATATAAAGTATTTTTTCACTTACCGAGTTAACAATCCTTGTAGAAACATCCTGTATACAATTGTAACCAATAGCTATGTGCATTATGCGTATAAAATAATGTTAATATAATGATTTACATAATATTTATAAGTGTAATCAAATCAATTTTATACTATTATGAATAAGTACTACTATGTACTTTTTCTCACATAAGCTTATTCTTGCTAAAGTCATTGAATGCCAGATTGTTCTCAAATTTGTAATAACAAGTACACCTTTATCACCACTATTTCCTTTTGTATCTTCAATAAATTCTAAACGATCTATTATTTTTTCTCCGTTTCTCATCTTCAACGCTTTGCTAAAATAAAACATTTTTTTTTTTTGTGAAATGTCTATGTATAATAATAAGTTCTGATGCTTATAATCGTATAAAGTTATAATATACAATTAATAGGTAATAGGTGCTGATAATAAGTAGATATTTATTTTTTTTTTTTTAGATTAATTATCCCAAGAACTTAGAAAACATTTAATTCCATTTACAAATAATATTGTACCCAAAATAATTTAATACCTATATAATGAATAAATTTAGAAAAAATAACTTCAATTTGTTTAACTATATAGGTTAGATTAATAAATAATAATTACCTACCTAATACTTAAATCAAATTGGATTTCTTGATCTTCCCAAGTCTCAAATAAATCCATGGTGTTAGAAAGAAGTTGTGTGTGTGGCCAAATTAATAACATTTAATTATTTTGATCGTTTATCTTAAACGTACCTAAACAATTATTGTTTATGACGACAGTTTTTAGTATTCAATCTAACACTTTGCACCATAAAAAACAGAACTTTGCACTAAATAGTGACCATAGAGTAATATAATATTATATTACTCTATGATGGTGACAACTAACCGTATGTTTACAACTACTCAAAGATTAATAGAATATTTTGCAATCGTAATAATATATGTAAAATAATTGTATTATTATTGTATGAGCCATAAAGTGTTGTCGCGTAGGTCTCTACATGTTGCCACGCAACGATTCTCGAACAATATTTTTCAAACAATTAAGAATTGATTCAAAAATAATATTCATAATAATATTATGAGGTAATAACGCGCAAACGTGTATAATATCAATACAAATAATATGTTGCCATGCTTGTAATTTGTAAAAAACATCGTGTACTATCGGCTATTTATAAATGATTTCTGACTATTCGATCTAATAAATTAAACATAATTTACCGTAAAATGAGGTGAATTGAAACATTGGTTTAAAAATCACGTTGTATTCATTTAAAACAATTCATTGGTGAAATGAAACACTAAATATCACAACCAAAATTTCAGTCTGAATTAGTGAATTATAACAGATGTACTTCATAATCCCCGTATTATACGGTACCGTCGGTACCTAATATCGATTTTTGACGAAACATAACGACGTATAGGTACGCAGATGTTTTGTGAGTTCCGTATTCTGCAAATACCTGCCCCTCAAAATATTTTGGTTTTTTTTATGGTTATTAGCAGAGCTATGAATTTACATTTAACATTAAAAAAGTGTTTAATATGCACTAAAAACAGACAAAATATGCATTGAAAAATTCAAAAAAATACAAAAATATGCAATTAAAATTCAAAAAAATGATCTATGAAAACGTCATAATTAGAAAAAAACTGTTAAAATAAATAATAATTTAAAATGGTTTACAAAAATAATTCTCTAATGATTTTTGTCAAGTTTGATTTTGATTTTCCTATTTTATTATAATTCTAAAAATATCACTCATAAAAGCTTGAAACATTTCATTATCATTTAAATTATTATTTTTTTTTTTGCACAATACAATTTTTCTAATTTTTAGTAAGTAGTTTATTATTTTTTTTATATAAAAATATTTAGGCTTAGTCAAATAGCTTGAAATTTAATACAGGATTCTTAATAAATTATGCTTAGGTATATAGCAAAATAAAAGTATCAAAAGTAAATTTATACAATTTATTTAAATGTGAATCTCACATTTTTACATCTCAACATTTTAAGTTCAAACTTGGAGAAATTAGTTATTTAAAATAAAAATACTGCAGGTTTTAGTTATATTGTTGTGATTTAAAAAATAGTACTCGTGACACCGTGAGTATCTACTTAGAACTTTCAGCGTACCTATATTATATTTAAATATTTAATACACATTACACACACTGACTTTTTCAAATTCAATGTTTACGTCAAAAAATAATACAATCCATCGTACCAATAAACCTAATACTAATAATAAAATTAATTACTCTAAAATAGCAATAAAAATATTAAATAACTTATAGGCTGACAGACCATCGTCTTCGCTCAATAGGCGTGCGCACGGGTGTGCAGGGTATGCTATGGCAACACCTGCGAGATGCAAATAGCAAATATAGTTACAGTTTTCACTTACAATTTTTATTTTATCTAACTAACTAGTAACTATTATTAGTATTGACAGTATTGTTAGTAGTTACGATTTACAAAATACAATAACATTACAAATCAAATTTATTAATAAATTATTTTAAAATATTTTACAATAGGTTTGTGTTTATTTATTTAGAAAAAAAATATTAACTCATGAGTGGTAAGTATATTTGGTATTTAATATAGTAATATCTATACCTATTCAATAGTGTTTTATAATATACTCATAATATCCAGTATAATATTTTATCAGTTACATTTTTATAAACTACATTTTTTATTTATCTTTACTAAATTGTCTAAATTACATAGAAATTAATTATTTATTGATTGAATATAGAAGCAGAACATTCGTAACATTATGATCCATTTTTGTATCAATCATATAAATTTTCAAGACTGAAGAAAAAGTCCTATAATTACAGTGTAAATGCTCTTTTCTTAAAGCTTAAATACATATATAAATAAAATATTTCAGCAACACCTACCAATAAGTCCCGCGCACGCCTATGGCTCAAAGCTCAATCGTTTATAATAAGCATTAAGTAATGATTATTGTTATTGAACTTAAATTTAACATATCTATTACAGTAATACAGTTATTCTTTATATTTATGTAAAATGTAAGACGTTACAGTCGACACCCATTTTTATAATAATTGTATTATAATGGCTTGAGAACAATAAATGTTTGATACTTTAACAGGACTTCTACAATTACACATATAATAAAATTATACATTTATATTTTATGCCCATTAAATTGATTGAAGATTATGTTTGGTAGACGCAGTTAGTATATGGTTATAATTTCAAGTTTCAACATCTGATAGGTTACATCAGAGATTTCCACCTTTTTTGACTCACGGCACCCTTAGTTATTTTCTTAAAATACGGAGGCACCCTAAGCCTTATGGCCTATGGACTAAAAATATATTTCAAATAATTTCGCGGCACCCTGGTTGGGAATCTCTAGGTTACATTTTACATAATAGTAAAATAAAAACCTAAGAACATCCCTCGAAACTAATTATTTTACTACGTCACTGTGTGACCTTGCGAATCACTGAATTATAATGTAGAGTATACAATTTTATGGTATAGTAAAAGTATAGTGCAACACAGAATAAATAAAAACGAAAATTTAAAAAAAAAATAAATAAATTTTAAAACTTTATTTAATTTTTTAATGTTTACATTTTGTTTTAGTATGTCTCATCGTCAATAAATTAATGTATTATACGAATGCAATGGTTGTTGAGTAATGAGTATTGACAATAATATATAATAATAGATAGATACTAACTGTACATATTAAAGTAATTGAAAGGCAGTTTCAAGTTTTACACTTGAGAACTCGAACGGTTCAATGACATATTAGCATTAATATCACGCGTTTATGTTTTCTTTGACTGATTAGTGAGTAGCGCAACAGGTGTTTTATATTTACCGTAATCAAAAACGCGCATGTGTGCCTGTTATCTACGAAAATATACTGTCTGCGGTGGCGGCGGATATCACAAAACGATATACGTACCATAGAAATTGTTTTTTATTCGTTTTATTAGCCATTAGGATAATATAAAATAATCATAATAATATGTAATGTTTTTGAGAAACGTTTTTGCTGTACGGCGAACGTGCGTAATGAGTTCAAACACGTTTAATCGTCGGGCATGAACGCAGCGCAAACCTACACCATCCCAGATGCCCAGTAATTAGTCAGTTTATCAGTTATTCTGTAGTAGAATATGTGTGTTGTCTGTTGATGTTTACGACGTGCAGCAATCTAATAAGTATAATAACGTCGCAGCTGCCGTCGATACAGTTTTATTTTTCATTTTTTGTTTTTTGTTTTGTTTTTACCCAAAAACGATTTAAATTAAAATGCCGAAATGCATTTGAATAATAAATAAAATAACGATTTATACTCGTGATTATGATGTCACAAACGACAGTCGACACTAAAGAGACTATACACTCTGGACATTTTATGGTTTCAAATTTTGAGGCTGAAGCACAAGACGACGAATATCAAGTGGCGGTGCCCGTGTCCGAAGAAATACTGACGCGGGCCGACATCAACAATTCAAAAACTTCGTTAAATAATCTGTTCCAATGTATGTCCGTGGCTTACAGGTAAACTATACATCAATACACTCGTTATAATAGATAGGTAGATAGGTAATATCCGAGCAAACAACAGCATTATTCTGTTTTATAGTTGTATTTTTATAAGTACTGGTATTTCTTAATCCTTAAGAAAAATAAATATCAAAAAAATAATGTTCTTATTTGTTAATTTAATACAATATTAAACCTGTTATAATATGGTAGGTATATTTAATTATGATTGTTATACTCAGTAATCCAAATAATGGGTACTAAGTCTTCATACACCACAAGAACACTGTTTAAATTAAAAAAATGTTTATAATAGCTTTATGTTAGGACTATATTTTATCATATTTTGTCTCGTATAAAACAAATACTTTATTTATTTTATGCATTGAATTTTGATAACTTTATATTATTAAAATATAAAGTTATTACTTATTTATATAAAGTATCTAAAATAGTAAGTTATTTATTTGATATTATGTTATAATCAATATTTTTCAGTGTAAATTATTTTCATTTAATAATTATTTAAATAAAATCTTTAATTTTTGTTTTGTTATCGTGTTTCTCGCAGAACCATACTTAATGAAGGGTGAAGAAGCCTTTGCTCCTTTGGGACATACACTTAAATAAATCTTTTTGACATATGTATATTCAATGTGCCAATGTCCATAAACTAATTTTTAACTGGTTATATTTTTGATAATTATTTAGGTATAGGTACCTAATTTAAACTAATAATGAGTATCTATTCGACGTGATTTATAATATTACAATCATTGAATTATGTAGTGTTCAAATATTATTAATTATTATCTATATGCCAATTAAACAAACAACGTAATAATATATAAATAGTACACTATTGTTATTTATATATAGGGCCGTCCTCAACATTGGCAAATTAAATCTTCCCCGATCCCTTATTTACCGTAGGGTTAGGCTTGTTTTTTAAAAGAAAAATTTTTCTTATTATTCGCAAAAACTAATAATACATTTATGTATGAATGTAATATAATATGTAGATATACAATGTTAATAAATGTATAAGTTCTAAAAAGTTAGCCCATTTCAGCTACAGCCGAAATCCGTCAGGATAATTATTTTTGTAAGCATGGGCCCTTTATAAAAATAGGCTTGGGGGTAGGCCCTAAATTAATTCCGTCAAAATTGGTCTGAGTACGACCCTGCCTATATGATAAATATTTATTGTTTTTCATATCCATAATTGTATTTCTTAGGTGTAAAATATGTATCTCCATATTCTACCCTTTATTTATATGATACTTTTTATTTTGCCAATATATTATATACTAATTATTTTTTGAAAAAATGTATTTTAATTTACACTAATTTTATAAGAAAAGAAAAAAAATGATTTTTGTTGTATCGAGGCACTTCAACTTTAAACATTTTTATCGATACATTTATTAAGTTATATAATGTTGTTTTTACTGCAGCCAAAAAAATACACTGATACTAATAAAAACCAATTTAATTAAACTTAATTGTAATTAAAAATAAGTATAATACATTTATTTGGTACATTATTTTTAATGATTAAAGTATACTCCTAATTTTTAATATCTAAAACTAAAAATTATAACTATTTAAATTTATTTTAAATCAAATTTTCCCCTTATATTATTTAAAATAAAACTGGTATAATTGCTGATTGATATACTAAATATTTTAACCTTTAACTAATAATGCGCTTAATTTATAAATTAATTCAAAGTTATTATTATTTTTTTAATTGGTTAATTAACATACTATACTGAAAGCATTTCAATTTTGATTTTTACATTTTAGACACAAACTAACTTCCCCTAAATGGAATCGTTTCAAAGGAGTTCGCTTAAGGTGGAAAGACAAAATTCGTTTAAACAACTTAATATGGAGGTGTTGGCATATGCAATGTGAGTTATTTTTGAGATTACATGTTTTTGTAGAGACTTATCACAATTTATACCATTTAAATGACGGTTAAACATTTTCTTATCTTTCTTTCAATGTCTGATTATAAAGGTCTTAACATTTGACATTATAGTTTTAGACAAACTCTTTATTATGTTAAATCCTTAGTAAATATCAAATAGTAAAACCCATCACACTACATAATATTATATTATAGTAGCCATATATTTAATTTACCACATATTTAGTAACCCATTTATAATAAAAATTAATTAAAACATCTTAAAGTAACACAATTTACTTTCGCTTACTGTAAAAGTAAAAAATTGTTTTTAATTTCAGATATTAATCAATTAGTACCATACATGGAATTTTTATATTATATTATAATTTACTTGACATAAAATACAATACTTAATTTAAAATAAATTAATATAACATGTTTAAGTTACAAAAATACAAAAATAAAACTTTCATATGATACTGGATGAATCGAGTTTGTTGGGTCATAGAGTAACATATTATATAAAACTCGTTTAAAAAGATACACTTCTATACAATTTAGCTATTAATGTTCAACAATAAAACTGTTCAATATCAGTACTATTGATTTTAAAAACATGTTTAATAAATATAATAATTTAATTTTAAATATGTAAATATTGAGTAGAAATAGCTATAAATTTTCATGTATTGATATATCTCATTCACACATTCAGAATACTGGTTTCTTATTTTAGCTAAAATAAGTAGAAAATATTCTATTCTTAATATATATGAATTTGACCATACACACACCTATATTTGTAACCTATTTTCTATATTAATATAATAAATAATAAATATTTACAAAACTCGTTTTAATATAAAATATAAACTTATAATGAATATACAAAAATTTAATTATTTGTTTAACCATAATATTTGTTGGCAAGCATTACTAGCATTCCTTTATTATTTAAATATTTAAATGTAATATTTTATAATAAACTGTTCATTATAATTTATATCTATAAATTATTATGAATTAATTTGTATATAGGTGGTATATATTAGTTTAGAACATTTTTAAATATGAATTTTTATTATTATAATTGTTATTTATTGGACTTAACATTGTATTAAAATATTGTTTTGTGATACTTAAGGCTCATCTGATAACGACCTAAAATACATTTATAACATAAAAACACAAAAAATTAATTACAATTAACACATACATATTATACAAAAAAATTAATTTTAATGAAATGTTAAAATACTTGTTGCTTGATATTTGCATCTAATTTTAAATTGTTTAAAAAATACCAAAAAATACCCACATAAGTAAAAATACAAAATATTTAACTATAGTTCTGCAAAGGTATTATGCCTGTGTAGTATATAACTGTGTTTTATAAATTCATGTTTTTTCTTGTGATCGATGAAAAATTCTCCCATGAATTTATTTATTCATTAATACTAATTAAAGAAAACTTAAAACTGATTATGGAATAATTATGTTATTGCTTACTATAATTTATTTACCCACCCACCCTAAAAAGGCATTATAAAAACCCTTTTACCATGCCACTGATGACAAGCAGGATGGGCAGATTGAAAATGAATAAGGTTTCACACATACTACTGAATAAACTCGAATATAATTAAACAATTATTTTAAGCAGTTATATAGAACAAAAAGTGAGTAATTATTTTATAATGAGTAGGGTGTTTGACAGTACCCCTTTTTTCATCCATCCGTAGAAAACTAATAAACATTGTCTACGGTTATCTTTTTTGATATTCATTGATATATTTCTCTAATTTATCTTAATGATGTAGGTGGTAGGATAACAATTATTTTATTTATTTTATTTATTATTAACAGTTATTAAGAAAAGTAATTACATGATATGTCAGTTTGCATCACCTGTGGAAATTGTAGACATTCATAAACAACCAGAGGTAATATAGCATAAATAATAGTATTGTTTTGTTTCAATTTAAAAAATATTTATTAAAAATATAATTGGTTTTATTTTCAGGCTGTTGTTTTGGAAGGAAAATATTGGAAAAGAAAATTTAATGCAGTAACTGCAGAATACAAGAAATGGAGGCTATTTTATCGAAGTTTACTACAAAATGGATTCAAAGAAAGACAAAAATTAGTAATTATTAAATTATGATAACAATATAATCATTATTCAGTATTTTAACTATATATCAATTTGAAAATTATCATTCAAATTAATATGTACATTAGTATACATTTAAAATAAATTTTTTTTGTCTAATAAGATTATAATTTGAAACATTTATCTAATTAATCGATATTCATAGTATGACTTACAATCAAATAACAAAATAATATACATACATTATTATTTTACTTTTTTTCACTTAAAAAAATTTAGTTTAAATTTTTAGTTTATAATAGATATTACTTTATTTATCTAATTTAATATAATACTGACTTACAAAAAAAACAAATTTACTTTCTCAACTATAGATAAATTTAAAAAATAAAAATGTGCATAAACATTCACTGTTAATTATCATACTTGATAATAATGTTAAATAAACCATTTGTTTACGTTTTTTCAATCTAACAGTTTATAACTAGATTAGAATTAAAATTATTTTATATTTAACTGTACATGTTGTTAATATTCATATAGGTATCATTTAGTGTTATTCTTTTTATATTAGATAGAAAAATAAAGAATAATGAATCCTGTATAGAAACAATTAAGTAAAAACACTAAACATACTAATAATAGAATTAATTTTATTTGACTTCGTACATGTGATAATATACTCTTTAATTTGTCTTGAAAAAATCAAATGGCAAAATAATTTATTTTCTAGTTTATTTTACAATTTGTTTAGATATTTATGAGTACTAGTTTTATTTAGGCAAATTTTAAATATATTGTATTTTTTTCCTGATATTTAAACATGAATCTACATTAGTGAGGTCATTTTCTGCATTATCTAGTAGATTCATAGAAAACATTAATTCAATTTAAATACATTTTCATGCAATTACCTATTTTTAAGCAAATCTTAACATAATATGGACTTTTAACACTTTTATCAGACTAATATTTAAAATCTAATTGTTAATATGTTATGTTTCAGTTAAATGAATTTTTAGAATGGCAACAAAACAACTGTGATATAAGAATTGATGATGATTATATGAATTTTATAAGTGATACACTTTTTTCAACGGTGACCTCAAATTCTCGCATATTTGAATTTCCAAATGCCAGAGAAGGTATGTAATTATTTAATAGCAAACTAATATAATATATTCATGTAGTGTAGCAACTAACAATATTATAGACTTTTACAACAAATCTAATAGAACTATTCAGATTTCAAAATTGCATTATTATTTTACATATATTTTGCATACACTTATATAAAATAATAAACATATTTTCTTTGCTTCATTTTAACAAAAAAATTAAAAAGTTTCATAATTTAAAAAAAATATGTTTTGTATACAGCTAAATATTTAATGAGGTTATGTTGTGTCATCTATAATAGTATAATATATTATACACAGTTAATTAATTTTGTGATGTTTTAAATGTTTATTATAAAGATAAGTTTCTAAATATAAGAGCTGTTAGGATAAGCCATAGCTGTAGTTATTAGATAAGAGTTATATTATTGGGGATTTATGTATTACATTATATAAGTGTTGATTGACTGATCTAACAAACATATTAATTTGTAGTTTATTTGTTTAATAAACCATTATTTTCCATGTACAATTCTTGATAAAAATGTGTTTTTAAAAAAAATAACCATTATTTCATATAAGGTACTTAAAAAAAAATTTTTTTCAAATACATTAGGTTTTAAATACAACATAATATTACTTTTTCCTTTAAGACTAATATAATTTTTCAAAGATCATGAATATTTTTTGTCCCAATTTCATAATTGTCAATATATAAATAATAAATTTAACTAAAATGAAATAAAAATAAAAGTTGATGAATTCAATAATTTTGTGATGCTAATAGATTAAAACACTTCAAATTTTCCTGTCTTTAATTAAATTAATTAATCTTTAAAATTAAATTATACGCTCAAAAACAACCATTTGTGTTTTAAAATATTAAATGATAATATGTATTATGCTAATTAAAATGTAATCTTTGACATTGGTGATATTTTTATTTTTGTTTATGTCTCAGAACCTTTGTGCCTCTGGTAAGGGGCAAAGGTGATGTTGTGAATCAAATATTAAACTTTTATATCATAGTAGTACTTACTATAATAAAATAAAAAATGTATTGTGATAATGATTGTATATAATCATTTAATAATTTTTTTTAATACCAATTTATGTATTTATAATATAAATTAGTATGATAATGTTTATGATTTATACAGAATATACCTTAATTTATTTAAAGTTGATAAGTTAATTTAAAATATGAATTTTGTCGATTCCTCGTAACTTTTAGTATACAATATATTAATAAATATTTAATGTATAAAATCCAGCATGAAATAATTGGGTAGGCCAGATTTTTTCTGTAGTGTATAAGTGTGTTTATATTGTTTATAACTATTAAGGAAGATTTGTCCTGTCAAATGGGATATGGGTATGATAATAATATTCAATAACAAATATTAATAATATTAATAGTGACATTTTTATTTTTGATAAAAAAAAAACCAACAGTCAAATACAAATTGGGTAGGCCCAGGCCTAGTCGGCCTATCCTGTAAACACGCCACTGTATAAAATAGAAATTTATCCAAATTAAATATTTAACTTGTATAACAAAATTATGGATTCTGATTTCTTGTATAATAATTATTATTAAACTTGAAGTATATCACTTAAACTATATTTTAGAGAGGTTTCTTGTTTTATTTTATTTATTTGACTCTGGATAGGGTACTGTTTAGTTATTCACAACCAATTATTAAAATGTTTGCACTTTAAATATTTACTTTTATATTTTTACAGACATTAAAGTTTTTTTAATTTGTATGGTAACAAAAAATAGAAATGTTTGTTTTTTCACAAACAATTTTATTTTATTTTATTAAAAAATAATAAAATTAAGATAATCTTTATTGTTATTTGAATAATTTTTTTATTAATCAAGCTCTAGCCCTTTTCTATCATTTAATTAAAATACCTAAATTTTGATAAGTTTTTTTTGCTTTTTCAACTCCATGTAAACTGATTCAAATATGTATCAATAAGAGATCTTTTTGTACCATGTGGACATTTCTTCTTTGGCATTTTTCACAAATTTTAAATATTTTATGTATGAGTCTAGTTACTTGCCAAAGTGAATGGGTGAGTATTGACTATTGGGCAATTGATTTAATAAAATAATAGCAATTTTTAATTTTTTAATAATTATATTTATATTATTAAGTAAAAAAAAAAAACAATTGGATTAAAAGCTGAGGGTGCATGGGTGGTCAAATGGTAATTTTTCAGGTCTTCAAATTATTCGCATGCTACTGTATAACGTGTAAGCCTTTTACAAAACTAATGTAAAAGTAAAATGAATATAAAAATTCCTCACCTGTAAATTATTATATTCAATGTGTCATTTCCACAATTAATAATTATGGACATCAAAAGTTAACTCTGATTGACCTTTATTATAGCCACATACTCATAAATTTATATTTGGTCATTGTTTAGTAAGCACAAAATCAAAGTTTGTAAATACAACTGACTAATTATCCAGAAACATTAATATCAAACATTCCAAGAAGTTAGCCATGGTTTAATGTTGTTTGGTTTATTAGTCAGCAGTATTTACAAATTATGTTTTTGTACATACAAATACTTAGAATTTACATACTTAAACTAAACTGAAACTTAAGTAAGAATTTGTACAGGCAATATAAGTTAAAAACTTTTCAAATTTATTCAAAAAAAAAAATTCACTGTTCTGGTTAGAAATCTAAAAAATTATTTATATTCCAGTATACACATATACTCAAAATTTAAACCAAAGTATTATGATATTATCATTTTATTAAAAAGTTAAAATATCTTGAAAACTGAAAATATTATTCAGTTTTTTTTTTACGCAGTGATTGTAGTATCATACTTACTTATAATGAAACAAAAATTTCCAGATTTTATTAATATACCAAGTCAGTCTTAAAAGTTGTATATTAGATTCTGAATGTAGATTAATGAAATGGTAAATAACTAAAATCAAAATGCGATATATTTATATATAATAATTAGGTGGCTATGCCCCCTATTTGTTTGGTTCACTAATCCCTTGGAAGATTATGAGGATCAATACCCCTGTGTTGGAATATGTTGACTCATAGTAATATAATATGCTATTAACTATTTGAATATAGTCCAATTGATTCGACTCCCATTGAGCTCTGGTTCTACAATCCAAGTAGTTCCACTCCCTTAAATCATGAAACTGAATATCTATAATTTAAAATATATAAAATATGTAGAAGATAAAATATATAACACTTTTTTTATAATAGACATGTTTTAAATTAATAATAATATAACCATTATTCATATTTAGTAAATTTTACATAGTAGTAAGTAGTAAAATAAAATCTGTTATTAGGTACCTACTTTATTATTATTAGTAAATAGTAACAAACTCACATAAATTAAATAAATAAAATATTACTGTAAGACGGTAGACGGATTACTGATTAGTACTTAAAGTGAGTAATACATACTGCATATACAATAGTTATAAATGAATAAATGTTATGACTTATAATAAATTCATATAATTGATGCACCCATGCCTTCTTGTTGCTTGATTCGAAGAAGACCATTATAATTTATAGCTACAGAATTATATTACATATTTATAATAATATGTCTCGATATTGATTATTATATAGTGATTCAAGTTTTAAACTTGGGTGCATTTAATATTATTGTGGTAGCTATTAAAATTGTTCTTAATTATTATTAGTATTCGTCATTTGACATCTGCAACTATTATGGTATTATGATAATATTATTGATACATTTGCATTTGGATAATTACTAATTATTATAATATAATATTATAATGTAAGTAAATTAAAATTGTCACAACTATATAATATAATATGTATCTATATCTTATAATTAAACCCACTTGTTCACGAAAAGTGGATACCAGTTTTAATTATTATTAGTAGTAGTAGTATTTTTATTTAATTTGTTAAATAGATGTTTATAATTGATATTTAATGTGTATTAAATTATTTCATTATTTTAAAATTTGAAATTTAAATTTAAATATATGATATTACTAATACTAGTACTATTAAGAAAAAATGTTCATAAATATCATACTTTTCGTTTGTAGCCTTGTAGGTCAGGTAATTATTTTTTGTCCCTGATATTTCGGAAGGGGTTTAAACACCCAAAACCCCCCTGCGTTCGCGTCTGTTCCTATATAATCATTATGGTTAATGAATTATGCAGTTTACTCATAGTTCATAACCAAAACTTTTAAAGTTACAAATAAAATAAAATAATTTATATCCTTTAAAATACGTTAATACGTGTAAAAATATTAACTATTGTTGAAAGCTTGAATTTTAATCAATTCGAAATTGTTTCCTATAAAAATCATCGAAATAGTACTGCCTCACATTTGCATTTGTAGGTATATTGTGTAAATAAGTTGAAATTAGTTGTATTAGTGGCGTATTTACAGGAAGGGTGATGGGAGGTTTAGATTAATCCCCCGCAGGAGTTAATGATTTATAAATCTTTTATATTTTATAATTTGACATTATTTATACATATAAATTTATAATGTAATAAACTTTTCAACCCCCCCCCACACACACACACACAAAAATAAAATTGTAAATACGCCACTGAGTCGTACAATAAACTTGTAACTTATCATATACTTGTATTTTATCGACTAATAATTATTGAACTTTAAATCTTGATACATATTAGATTTGATTTAAATGTATGGCGTACCTATCTTATTATATTATTAAGAAGTAGATTGTGTTCAATGTTCATGTAGTTATGCTTGAAGATACTTGTATTTATCCTTAGGAGTTAGGTGTTAGGTAATTAGATGCTTGTGCTTTGTCCAGCAAGAAAACGCCACAACACGACGAAAATCGGTCATTCTGCCGTTCTGCGTTTCCATTATCCAGTCGTCAATAGTCGATACTGGTTCCACCCATGGGCCATGGCAAGAGGTGTCGCATGGAGATGCGCAAGATCGACCTGTTATTCCATTAGACAGGATATTATAGTATGAATATTGAATAGTATGATATGATGACATGATGTATTGAAACTATTTCTTGAATTTCTTCCTTGCGGTGAGATTAAGAATGAATCATTTTTATAATACGATAAGATGCATGAAGTCATGATTTTTCTGCATTTATTTAGATAGAAAGAGAATCGAGTTTTAATTTATTTTAGGTGGTTTTGTTTGTGAGGGTCCTTATTATAAATACCATCATTATTCATTATTGATTACTTAAGTGGAAGATTGTATTTGTTCATCAAGAATGTCTGCTGTCTGGTGACTGTTACATATTATATTATATAATGTATTATTATATGCCGTATGTATTACGTTTACGGTTTTACATTTCAACCGGATAATCATTCTATTATTTTATTTCTGTTTTTAAGTTAATAAGAAAAAATAATGTGGCCATAAAATAGTATAAATATAATATTTTTTCCAATTTAGGAAAACCAAAAAAATACTAAATTGTTATCGAATATCTATTTTAATTGTAAGTCAAAACATAAAAAGCCTTGGTTTTTAGCATGATTTTTAAGAAAATTGTATCTAATTTTTTCGTGTACAAAAATTGAAGAAAAATTAATTAAATCAATAAGTTGGCAAGTGTTATTGAAAGATTTCTTTTCTGTAATAATTCGAGATTTCGCAACATACATCGTTTACTAAACACTATAATATTGCCATTATACAATGTTTTTGTTTTTTACTTGATTTTTATTATTTTGTGTAATATCTATACGACTATATGCAAGACTTGGCATTAATGTATTAAATTCACTGACTACTAAGAATCACTGTCTAAATTACAGTAATAATTTATAATTAGATATTATTTACTTATTTAATTGTTCTTATCGGCTTACCAGTATGTCCCAAATACTACTTGAAAAACCAATTAAAGTGTTTATCGTTCGAAAAACATATATTCGTTGATTAGATTACGAGAAGCTCCGCTCCTCTCTCCACCCTCCCGAAGAGCTTAATACCATCGTTTTATGCCATCATCCTGCTGCCATCGCCATAATATCATAACCGAACAAATTGATACTGTTCCGTATACATCGTTTTTAATAACACTTGTAAACCTCCTAGTTGCGCTATTTCTCGACATTCGAGATTTTCCTAATCAGCTCGTAGGTTATAGTCCAATATGCCAACGTCAAGTTTTATGTATACAAAACGTACGTATGTATATTATTATTACTATAATGTGTATATAATATATCGAAATATTTAATGTAAATATTTCGTTGCGCCAACACGTGTCTTTTATACGTTTGTTGTGTACGCGCGTTCTCGTAGTACTATGTACTCCCATTATTAATTATTAAATTACACCGTGCACAGAATTCAGCTCGTGTTCGATTTCTTCCTCACAAGTGCCCGTTTTTAATTTTGGACCGATCGAACCCAGACACAAATTGCGAATAAAGTACAACAAATGTCATAAATTATAAATAATAAATAATCAGTCGTAGAAATGAGTCTTCTGTTTTTATGTTAAACAACAAAACTATAATTTTAGGAACATTTATTCGGGTTGATCTGATGCTGAGATTAGTGTTGCCAAAAATAATAGCAATATTAGCTACGATCTACTATAGCGGTCAATAATTTTTTTTAAATAAGACTGAACGAAATTATTTGATTAGTGGATTAATAACCTGTACTATAACATTATGTGTATTATAATGTAATGTGCTGTACGCGTGTACTGAATAATTTAATATTATACATTTTATTATAATGACGGTCGTGTGTTTGTTTCGAGGAAGAAAAAAACTATCTCAAAATACACGACTGACGGCTTTATCGAAATTATTATTATTATAATACGGTCTTGTTGTGATAAGATTATAGTCTTTAAAATGTGGTATTTTTAAAGAGGTCTAACTCGGTGGCAGTAAATCCGTTATCACCAACCAGTAATGCCAGTATTGAAATCGAACGTTTGATATTATATTTACACACGCCCAGAACTCCTCTCCGATGTATAAATAATATTTATTATTGTTTAATTATACCTACATGTAGCTACTTATTAGTTACACGCGCGTTTCTTGTCTTTATATTACACATTCATACATAATGCCCTTTATTACATGCAGTGTACACTTATATTAATGAATTAATGTATAATATTTATATTTGATATTATAATATCATTGTAAAAAGTTGAAGTGTGACGTCCGCGCTGAAATATAATAAATTGTGATACAATTTTTTGACGTAAGTTTATAATCGATTTTTTTTTAACCGCCAAGTGATTCTGGGGGTGGGGGTAAATTGATTTAATTATAAACAAGATGATTATTGTCTTTTTGTGTACGTTCTATTTTTACTTAATGTGATTTATTATTATTTTTTCTGTTTTTAGACAAATCGACTACAACGAATATTGCCGATTTTATACAACCGAGTTTAGGACAGCTGCAGCCAAATTTAGATGAATTCATGGATACCATAGAACCTTTGCAAGGTACCTACAATACTGTTATTACTATGATATAATAATAATAAATAATATAGTTTATATACATATTATTAATGTGTTCTCACGTTTTCGGTTTTCACGATCTTTGGGGTTATTTTAACTATTCTATTATTGTTATATATAGTATTAGACAAAACTAACGTACTAATGTATAGCTATTTATTACTTCAATAAAATCGTTTATTATACATAAATTGCTTTTAACAAAATTATTGTTAACTTACAGGTATTACAATTTATATTAATTTCTAATAATTTGCTAGTCAATTCAATTAATCATTAATTTTATTTTAATAGATATAAAAGATGGTAACAATTTTATTTCACATTTTTTGTACTAGCTTTTAGGTTAGGTTTGTGTTTTACAACTTAATAAAAATAATTATTACGTTATTTAATTTTTTTTTTTATTATTATTATTAGCTACTAGTATAAACTTTAATAGCTCAGCAATTCAATAATAGAAAACATCATTATTAGTAGCTGTTATTTTTCGTATAAATAAGACATCGTATATTATGTTGACTTTCTAACCAATGACAGAGTAAAATTTACTTCCAGATTTAGAACAATCAATTTTACTCTATTTTAAATTTAAAATTATTGTGAATTGACATTGGTTTACAATCAAATTTAAATTTAAATAGAATATTATCCCTATGGCCCCTATTAAAATATATTAATTTTACAAAGATCCTATATAAAATTCTGGTTTTTAAATTTGATAATAGATCAATTCAACAAGTAGAGTGACAATATCACAATAATAAGTACAATATTATTATTATATTAGTATATCATGATAAATCTTTATTTTTAAATGTTCAATCAAAATAATAAGTAATTCATAATTTAAGAAGTTTTTTATTACTAGGTTAGATTAATTATATCATTAAAATATTTAATTAATATCAACTTTTATGTTAACATATCAGTTTTGTTCAAATGTGTACAAGGACCAGGCCACCAAGGCCATTCATAAGACTTGTGGGATCCATAATGAATAAAAAAATCAAAAAAACATAAAATTGTCAGTTAATACAATTATTTTTTTTTAAAACTAACCATAATTGTATACAAACTAAAATTTCAAGTTATAATTTGTACAAGCATAATTAATAAATATATTAATTATGAACATACTAATAATAGTTTGATTCTTTAAATGGCATGGAATAATATATCTCAGCCCCCCAAAAAAATGTTGATAAGAAGAACAGTAAACTTGTTATGTATGCATAATGCATATTAATGATGAATTAGGAAAATCTTTAAAACATGATGTGATCAGTTGTTTAATGGTTGTGGATAGTTTTGTGTATTATTAGAAAATAATTTGTAGAAATGTCTTTTTTATTAGAAAAATCTTATCACCTTACATATGATAATAATAATTATAATATGATGTACTATATAATATTGTTGTATTGTCACTTTGTTTTTTTAATTGATCTATCATCACATTTTAAGGTAAAATCATTATATAGGAACCTGAATAAGTTTTTTTTTGATGTTCAATTTTGTCTTTATATTTCAAATTTTAAAAAATTTTATAGGTATGTATATTTATTTTTAAAATAATCAAAACTTAATTAATAATTTAAACATTGAAAAAACACTGCAATAAAGCTATATAATATTTTTATTGTTAAATTAGATTATATATCACATTCATTGGTCCACTCTGTTATAAAAACAACAATACAATTTACTGTCATTCATTAGACTGGTAATACTGAGTTGAGAGGACGTAGTACCCGCATGTGTTTTCTCCATCTTACATACGTATAACATTACGAAAATTTCTGTATACCAGTTTCAATATTGCGTTGGTTGTTTTGATATTTGAGTGAACTGACCTATTATACAATTTTTAAGTAAATTATGATCATATTAAAATGTGCAGTTTCAAAAAGATCATAACTTATTTAAGAATAATAATATCAATAAAAGGCTTCCGTGGGACCCTGGATAATAATCTTACCTTAACATTTTATAATAGGTCAGTTCATTCAATTATTAAAACTAAGAGCGAAATATTGAAACTGGTGTACGAAAATTTGCTATGTTGTACGTGTGTAAGACGGAGAAAACACATGCGGGTACTACATCCTATTAATACATATGATTACTTCTTAATAAATGAAAATGTTACAACAAGTTTTATGTTTAATAAATTAAATTGCCAATGTGACATATAACATTATGTTTACACAGCCTAATTTAAAAAAAGAAATATAAGTATATTATCTATTTTAAAAAAACTCAATGATTAAATTATTACAATAATAATTTTATTAATTATCTTCCTATAAAAAAAAGTTGATTTTTAGATATTTCGAGTTGGTTTCTTCGTTATTAAATATTGTTTTTATTTGTTTTGTTTTTTATTTATTTTTTTTTAGTTTTGTCACCACTTTTTTACATAGAAAAAGTGCTTCAAAAGTATAGTCTATAAAGATCCTTTATAGATTGGGAATTCAACGCAAATGGTATTTAGAGAGATAATTTTTGAATTTTTCAGTTATTCTCCAGAAAATAATTAATAATATTAAAAACTTTCAATGATTAATATTTTTTTTGTCTTTTTATGAACATAATTTTCAATATGTAGAAAATGTATAGATGATAGATAGATATATTAAGAATTTTGAATATTTGTTATGATTTGTATCTTGAGTAGTTTGAAGTTTTGATTTCATACCTTATTAAAACTGTAGTCTTAGATCATCTGAAAATGATTTATTTTGTGACGAGAAAAAAATATTATTATTATTTTGAATTAAATTAATTTTCAGAAGTTCTTATTATATAATTTTAAGAAATAATCAACAGGTTAAATTTTAAATTAGAAATTATTTATGTTCACAATAATAGTACTTATGCTAATATGCTATGTAGTTCTTATCTAGTTATTATACAGTTAAAACTTTTTTTTTTTTATAGAGAAAGAGAATGAAAATAAAATTATTAATATAAAAAAGGTTAGGTTAGATGCATATATTATGTACCTATATTACAGTATATTCTGTCTAGTGTAAGAAAATACCGTGACCTGATGAAAATCAGTTATATTACAAACTCCATGCGACATTCCTATAGTGAATTGAATGTCAAGTTATAATGTGCAGAATTGGTGTGTTCTCTTACTGAACAGAGTTCAATCACTGTGATGTTAAATTTATAACCAAGGTTACCAAATAGTTATTTTAAAAAGGACTAAGGAAACTACTTTTGACTCACTGAAGTACTAAATAAAATTTGCTACTAAAAACTTCCATTGCAATTATTGATTAAAGCATTTATTCTTCAAAAAAAATTGTAACTAGACACTAAAATTAAAAATAAAACTCATTGTAAAAAATCAATAGGTACGTTCATCCGCTCAAAATCTAAAAATTATTTAAATTATAAAATAAAATAAAAACTATTAATTATAAGTACCTATTCATAATAAAGTAGTTAGTATTCATAATTATTTCATCTTTCAACATATATTATTAAATATATATGTATGCATGTATATTTATTTTTTAATTTGAACAAGAAAGTAGTACTTATATTAAAAAATTAATTAAAACATTGTTCATTTTTTAACTATTTATTTTAAAAAGTTTGTAAATCATTTATTATAAATACATTTACAAGTAATAACTTATTTTAATACGGTTGTTAGATATTGACCTATTGCGAAAGAGATAATTTTTTGTTAATATTTTGCACACTTAAAATGTGTATTCTAAATGTTTTAATCTTTGTTAATGGTCAGAAAAATTATCAGTAAATTACATTTTTTAATTTGAACCATTTACTGACTTATTTCATGAAAAACATTATTAAATAATTTAATTTTTTTAATATGTTTAGGAGATTCTTAATTATTATGTACCTAATTAAATACATACTTATGATTAACAAAGTATTTAAACTGTTCTGTATGAGTGGAAAACAAATTAAACTATTATTATTTGTCTTGTTTTATGCAAGTACCTCTACTAAAATATTAATATTTATAATAATAAATAATATAAATATGGCTATTAGTTTTTGTTTAATATAAAAGAGACTCAATAGAGAATTAGATCATATTTATCTAATTTTTGATCAGAAATTTTTAATTATTTACTAAACCTTGAATAGATTTTTTATTATAATTCTATGTTTCTATCATCATATTATAACTCTGTATAAGTTTTAGCTGCTACTTTTAGCTCCTTCCAATTTCCACATTCTTGAATCATAGCTTCCAATCTTTTAAGGTCTTGTTGTATATTATCTCTCCATTAATTTTTTATGTCTTCCTCTTGATGTCTTTTTTTGGTGTTGACATTCTTGCCTCCCTTTGTTTTATTTGTCCAAATAACTTGAGTGTTTTTGACTGCATAGCTTTGTAATTATGGCTATTTTTATTATTTTTCTTCTTCGCCTGCAGTTTAATACAATTATTTGAGTTGTTATTGTAAATTGGTAGAAGTACCTAAATTGTATTGTGGATATTATGAATCCTTTATTTAAATATATATTTAGTGTTTAGTATAATATAATATTATCAATTAGTTGCTGGTGTTTAACTGTAACAACTAAATATTAATAACTTAATAGTATCATGTTCAGAGGCACGATTTCAATAAATAAACTAAGGTTGCCAAAATCCCCTATTGTTCATATTAGTCTTATGATAAATTTAGCTGTATATTATTTATGGTTGTGAATTATACAATAAACAACTTCACCTCACTCATAATATAATAATTAAATATTTAATAATAGCTACAATAATCTTATTAACAAAGTAAGAACTAATTAACCATAAATGACATGTATTATGAATACAAATTTCATGATTTTGCTTATGACCATGTTACTACTCTTTCTATTATAGTTAATTTACAAATTTTTATATAATTTGTTGTAAATTCTGCATTTTTAGATTTATTTAGTCCTCCTAAGTTGCCAACGGTACCAGAAGAATGTCAAATGTCAACAGAATCATCCAACAATTTATACAGTCAACCTTATGGAAATGTAAACACTTGTTATCAGACAAATCAACAACATACATTGTCTTTACATTCAGAAATGAACCAACTTAAAATGACAAATATGCGACAAGAAACTACCGATTCATCATGTCCATTACACGCTAGTAACTATTCAACAGGAGAAAATTATCAATCTAATTTTCCAACAATCTTTCATCAATCTTCAAATGGTAGTTATCCATCCAATAATCTCTCATATAACAATATTCCCACGGGAACTACACAATCTCACCACAATGAAATGCAGATACCACCACCACCACCACCTGTATATCCATTTGAATTCAATACACCTAATATTAGCCATGAACCAGTAATAAATTCCAATAGTTATAATCAACATCAAGATATATCTGCATCTAATACCTCTGTGATGAATTATGGCAATGGATCATCAACTAATGATTTTAAAAATAGAACTTCACAAATACAAACATATAGCAAATTTCCTCCAGTTGTGAGGAATTCACAAGATCACTTTGTTACACCAAAAGTAATAATTAATTTATAACCCAGGATTAGATATTTATAATTTATTGTGTCTTTATAGATTAGACAAAGGCCACGTACTAGACAACCCCAGCCAAAGCAAAAAGTTATGCAATCGAGTATAAATTCTTCAAATGATAACAACCAAAGTGTTCTACTTGCTCAGCTACTCTCATCAAGTACATTTTCACTTAAATTCTATAATATTTTCTAATATAATTTTATACAAAAATAATGTTTTTGTTAGACAATATGTTTTCAACGCCAAGTTCAACTGTAGTTTCTACGAACATGACTAAGTTTCGCAATACAAATGGATCTTATCAAACATACCAGCAAGTACCACAGAATCCACAAATTCCACAGATACCATATCAATTAATACAAAGAAGAGCGAGAACACCAGATCACGTTTTAACTTCATACACTGATCATCTTGTTTATCGAAAACCAAGCCCTGTATTTATGAATCAAAGGTATTATATATAAATTATAAATTAACTATAATTTATCTGTATTAATATAAACATTTTTTTAAATATTTTTAGTGACTGTAATGTATATAATTTAACACCTAATACTCGTGGACTTATCGATGCAGTTGGAACACCTGGTGGTATTCATCAACTTCCACAAATTCAACCTAGGTTTGATATACCACATGGAAACACCCAAGGTTACTCAAACTATAGGCTCCCTCAACCTCAAGAGTATGTTAACCATTCTGTCATAGATAAACCATCACCTACGAGCAATCAACCATCACCTACAAATAACTATAGTCAATCTTTAAATACTCCAATTCCTCAATCTGTAACAACATCACCTATGTCATGTAGTACAGATCTCTGTCAAAAAAATCATTCTCCAAATCAATCTAGTGAGTCTGTGAATTTGTCACAAAGGAACGGCTCGATGCCAATGCCAACACATGTTATGATAGCTGGTCCATCAAGAACTCCATATAAGGTAATATAACACACTGATTTGTTTTAGATCATAAACAACTAAGTTTTTAGTCATTTAAATAAATATTAGTGTGAACTGCTCATGAGCTTAAGGCCTAGGTTAAAATATGTGCAGGAACATAGGAGAGTTTGTCATATAAATGCAGAACAAAAGCGGAGGTGTAACATTAAGAACGGATTTGATATGTTGAATATGTTAATTCCACAAATTAACCAAAATCCAAACACAAAAATGAGTAAAGCGGCGATGTTACAAAAAGGAGCTGATTATATATTACAGCTAAGGTCAGAACGAGCTCGGCTATATGAAGAGAGGCAAAATTTGCAACAACAAGTTGAATCTCTTAATCTAGCTATTAGGTTTGTAAATGTATTTATTTTTTCTAATTGATTATCAAAATTTTTTCTCATTTCATTTATAAATTGATTAAAATTGGTTTTTACAGTAATTGTCAAGCAATGTTACCCGCCACAGGAGCCCCATTTTCTAGACAACGAACAACAAAAATGAAAGAAATGTTTGATGAATATGTTAAGAAACGGACTCAAGAAAATTGGAAATTTTATATTGTATCCTTGACATAGTTTTAATTTAAGTTCTAGTCTTTATTTTTCACTAAATAATAAAAATTACTTCAAAGTATAATAATTAATATTAAAAAAAGATATTTGAAAACTTAAAATAATAAAAATATTTCACATTAACTAAATAATAGTTGTATATTATAAATTATGATACACATTAAAAATATTTTTATTTATACATTTAAATAAATTAAATAACATCTTTATTTATTTTAATTAAATAACTTATATAAATAGTATTAACAACAACATTTTTTTTTTAAAACAATGTTATTAATTTTTTCCCAAAGCACAAACAATTAACTCTCTTTTAATATATACATACTTCATACACTTTTTGTTTTTCATAAAATTATGTTTTGAAAGTTCACCAAATTTGTATTTTAATTCTTTAAATTCATATTATTTAGCTGAGTTTAATTGCAGAACCATTATTAAATTCATTTAACTCTAGTGTGTCTACGTCAAGCTATGATGAAATGTACCGTACTACTCTTCAGTGGGTAGAACAACACTGTACATTGGGTGATCTCAGGCCAAGTGAGTGTTAATGATTTAATAATATCTATAAAAAAAAAAGTATCTATTCTTGTATTTCAGACTAAAGTTTTAGGCATAGATAATAGTATTTTAGTGTAGCGTGAAAATGTATTATATAAAAAAAATAATCTTATAAATAGTGTTTTGTGGAGCAATTTAATAAGTTTGAAATTCCTCATTTTTTTCAATGCAAATTCTAGCACATAATATATTCAAAAAACAAAAAAATAGTATTTAGTATAATATATATTATTTTTTATAATTAAAAATTGTATATTTTTAGTTGCTTTAAATGCATTGCGAAATCTGTGCACATCAACTGAAATACTGTCAGATCCTAGTAATTTACCTGAAGAAATAAACAACATCATTCAAAAAAGTCAAACAAAACACCAACCACAAGGAAACCGAAACTAAAAATATATAATATAATCATTAACATTGTATGTGCCATTTTTGTTTCTTTAATTATTATATAATTGTTTATGTTTTTTGTTTTTGTTTTTATGTTTAACGTTGTTAAGTTTTCAATATATATATACATATGTAATTTTTGAGCCTTAATTTGTTGATTAATTATTTAAACGAATCTTATATGTATAACTATTTATGAAAATACAGATACCTTTTTCTGTGATAAGTATATAAAATATTTTTTGTATCTTATAGAAAAACTTATTTCCTTAAAATTTTATTTTATAAACAATATTATATTAATTTATCTATCTTTATTAGTATATTCCTAAAATGTTTTATTATTTTTAAGTGCAGAGCATGTATTATAAGTCAATATACATGTGTATATATATAAATATATACATATTATGAAAAACAAAAATCAAAATGTTCTTTATTTGCAAATTACTCCAACAAAATTAATTTAATTAATTAATTAATAAATATAATAAAAGAAAATAACAAATATATGTAGTTATTAATAATTATAAACAATTGTAGAAAAAAGTGATTGTAAACATTATGTTTGCAAGGTCTCTACAGTGTTAGACTTAAAACAAAACAGTGTGTTTTAAGAAACAATTTAAATAATTTGTGTTAAGAAAAGTGAATTTTTGTTTAATATTTTACCATGTTTGGATCCGCATTATGACAAACCGATTTTTCAAAGTGTATTTAATGCATAGGATTTTTAATATAATCTTATTAAATATTGTTTTTATTAAAAACAGTTTGAATAATTGAAGTCATTATTGGGACTT
This sequence comes from Rhopalosiphum padi, assembly GCF_020882245.1. Taxonomy (NCBI): domain Eukaryota; kingdom Metazoa; phylum Arthropoda; class Insecta; order Hemiptera; family Aphididae; genus Rhopalosiphum; species Rhopalosiphum padi. Next base: position 38,633,940 of record NC_083598.1, read on the forward strand.
ATTAAAATATAAATATAATTTTATTAGGTGTTACTTAAAATTCTCATACTGACCTGCTACTGCTAAAGGCAGTAACATTGTTAAATTCATTTTAACTTTTAACTAATCATGTTTCTATTGATTATAATAAAGCAATTCGTATATAAGATCTTATTTAAAACTTTAAAGGAACGTTTGGTCTACTGTTCATAATTTAGCTGTTTAGTGTTAAAATTTCGTCCAAACGCATTACGCCCCTTCCCATATTCCATCAATTATTATACGTATTGTATTTATTTTGTATAAACTGTAAATTAATATATTTTAAACAATAAAAAAATACGTGTACACTACAATAAACTATACGTTTTTACTAATATGTGATTGTATAGGTATATTTATAAACTAGGTAATTAGGTAATATAAGTATCAAAAAGTACGGAGATAATAATTTGATCATTTACGCATAGATTAAAGAATGCATTTACGTATTTAAACTATTAAAGAAATCTTTGTGGTATAAATAAATAGATGAACAGTGGTACCTAAAACTTAAAAGTTAACTAATTCGAATCGTTCATTTGGGAGAAGACTGAAGAGCAATATAGGATGAATAATTCATTTATAAATTTTACAGTAGTAAATTCGTTGTTTATTCGTGAATAAGACATCTCTGAATTCTACATGGACAACATACATTTTACGAACCCTAAAATCTAACTTGTATCATCAGCTATTAAGCTAAAGCAATAAATATGATTCAATTTTAGGGTTTCTGTTAGAATTAGATTTTAAGTAATACTATGAACTTTATATAAACATACAGGCATATAGCATGCTTATAAGAGGTAAATATTTATTGTAACAAAAGATGTACTATCTGTATTTTTATTTATACCACCTAGGTATGTTATTTTAATACAATAAAGTTCTTTCTAAATATATATATATATATATACATATATACAGAGTGATTCTTTTATCATGAACCACTCATTATTTCAAAAAGTATTCATGTTTTTGAAAACATTTTTTTTTTAAGTTTTTTACTTTTTTTTTTTTAATAACAACATAGTTTTAATTTCATATTCTAAAGCAGAATATTTTTCTGAGTATTTTATGAGTTATACGTATTTAAACTATTTAAAGTTTAGACAAGCGGAGTAGTGGACAAACATTTTTCGGGGTTACCCCGTGCCACTCCACTTTGCGCATCAAAACTTTAAATAACTTATAACTAGGGTTTTAAATTTTAAATATTTCAAAATTGAAAATTTCACTCTTTTTGGAATATTTCAATGAAATATTGAAAAATATTTTTTCTTCTTTTAAACGTGTTCGTTTATAATTGATTAGAAATAATATATTGGTAATACATAGAAAATGTTGATAGTAAATATGCAAAAGTATGCATTATAAATTTTTGCTATTTCTTTCGTAGTGTCTGGGAAAAATTTTTTATCTCACTAATCAAATAGTCCAAAAACAAAAAACGTAAATACAACAACTTCCGAGCCCTAGAATTTATCACTCACACTTTAACACTTGTATTATTAATTGGATCCTTATTGGTTATAAATTTATAATTATTATTATACATATTTTCTTTATTTCACACAATAAACCAACTTTTAAAAATGTTCACTTACAAGTTGACGTAATACTTAAAGATATAATAAATTATATTTTATTTTTCATTGAAATGAAATATTTCATGAAATTTTAAAACCCTAGCTACTTATAATTTATAAACTACTCGCTTTAAATTAGATTTTTATGTATTAAAATACCCAGAAAATTATTAAGATTTGTTTTTGACAAAAATCAGTTCAACCAATAACTATTGTAGTTATAGATGTTATAGTATATATATATTATAGTTTATTTTTGTTTCATCGTATTCGTCTGGTAAAATTACACAGGCAAACATATATTATATTTAAATAATTATAATGTACAGTTTTATAATTTTAAGAAAATGCAAAATACAAAAATACGTTTTTCTCAAAATCATTCTATGGTAACTTACGGCGTTTTTGCTTACGAGTTAAGACGGCAGTCGGCAGTATAAGTGTCTATAACAACTAAATAAATAACTAAAGCAATCTATATAGATATATAATATATATACATTATACATATATATATATTTGTTATTATAAAATAAGTATTCCTAGCCTATCTATATATCTATTATTTATGATGATCTATGGATAACCCTGAATAATACTTTTGTAACTATTATAACAACTCAAGATAATTATAAATATACTAACATTACTAACAAGTAACAGGTGTGTCGTGTGTACATATAGGCAATTTACCTAAAGCAATCTATATTTTATATACTAAATAATATCCTTAGAAATATAGGCTGACCATCTGGCATCTACGTTCAGAATTGTTTTTTGTATGCAAATTGCAAATATGCAATTAATCGTCATTAAGTTCACATTTTAGACATTTTAGTTGCAACACATCCGTTGCAGTGACCTACTCGCAATAACGCAATGACAAAGGTATTCGTGGTGAGGTGGGGTCCAGGATCCTTCCTATTGGCATTTGATAAATACAATCCATCGTTAATAAAGTATTTTTACAAATTAACACATAATTTTCTATATCATAAACCATAAGGCTCTACTGCCACAGATAATATTAAATAAAATAAGGATTAAACTTTGAATGACGTTTGTTTTTGTTTATTATTTATCCAACTAGTGTATTTATATTCTAATAAGTGCTAGTGCTTCACAAGTACCTATATCTATAATGAATGCGAATGCCTAACGACAATTTCGTATAAATTATTGTCTATATAGTATCCATAATCCATACCTACTAGCAATTTATATATTTTCTACCCCAATTTAAACGTAAATTACAATTGTAACTTTTCAAATTGTTTTAAACGCAAATCCACCAATGAGAGGAGACCTATGTATACGACGCGCTTGCTGCTTACGGGAGTGATTCACTCGTGGTGGGTGCGAGCATATTGATTTTTTTGTATAACCGCCGTCTCGTATCACACCTAACAACAATAATAAGTGGCATCGTTTCATTATACGCAAAACTACGAAAGTATGATCACTTAATAGAATGGATAATTAATAATATGATATTGCCAATGTATTTTGGCTTATAAAAATATCGATAATGCATCGACAGATCGGCAGCTAATAGCTATTAAACCGTTGTGACGACTGCTGTCGGTTTGCACATTTGGCATCACGAGAAGATGAACAAATTGCAATGCGTGTTGGCTATTAATAACTACGGGAAGATTTTCACACTGTCTGCGTTCGATGATCAATGGAAACCGTTTCCCCACGTCGGCATGGACTTGAAGCACATTTCCGCCATCGAGAATTATATGTGGTCCATCGGAGGCGACAATCAGACGTATCTGTTGGTACACAATTTGGACAAAGCGATACGGATCAAAGAAGAAGTGTATGAAAACGAGGTAGGTAAGCGGCGACGATTGATCATTTTCCATAAATATAAAATACATATTATTTACAAGTATAGGTAATATACGTATATACGTGCTAATGTAAAATTGACGATTATTATTATTATTTTTTATAAATCCAATTAATAAAATAATAATAATTTAATTAAATCTATTGTAAAATTGTAAGTTGTTAGTTGTTTTGACTTCGAATTAATCGTAAATAAGTACAATTTGAATCAAACCACAAAAGTGGTACTGCAGAAACATCCGCCCTGTAAACTTTTATAAAATGTACCTACATAAAATATAGATGATTTATATTTTATAGGAACTATATATTATACATTCGAGTATTGGAGTATTTATTTTATATGTATGAATTTATAATACATTTTTATATAGGCCGCATGTACGTATATAATTATTTTATATGTCTTGATTGTTGTTGATAGCGATGGATGCCTGGTGGAAGTTTTTCAAAAAGACTTTTGCCCACCGACAGGTATTGTTGGTCGTCAGAAAACGGTAAAGAAGAAAAATTAAAAGAGAATATAAAGTTGCCCTCTTTCGTCTGGCAATGGGAACATGAATGGAAGTTGGAAACTACGTTCGAAGAAAACGATTTAGACGACGATGTGAGATATATATATATAATTACAAGTTACAACAATAATTTTTATATACATGCGACGTGCCTATAATAATATATTGAGTGCATTGTATTTAAAATTAACATTTTTATTTACTGTTCGTCAGGGATGGACATATGCAGTCGATTTTTGTGCAAAGTTTTATCCAATCAAACGTTGGAATTCATGCGTTAGGAGGAGGAAATGGTACAGGAATCGAATGTACACGGGCACAAATTCTTGGTGTATAATTTCTCCTCTGCACAAAGATTTTACTCAGGTCTTGGAACCGAACGAATTTGCCATGTAGTATAGACGAATGAACGTGTGTATGTAATAATTTTCATTTTACCACTGTACAGGAACCATTTATTTGTGTGAGCATTGGAGGGCATAAGATACCTGGAGCCGAACTTGGTGTCATCATGGTGTGGGCTGTGACAGCGCAAGGAAGGGTAAATAGACATTTATATAATTTTTAATAGATTCTCAAATTATAATAACAAAACAACATATAATTTTTGTTCTAAAAGATCTTGAATTACAGATTTTCTACCGTAAAAATGTAAACAAAACATGGCCTGAAGGCTGTTTGTGGATCTGTGTTCCGACAAAAGAGGGCAGTGAATCTAGATACATTGATTGTGGTCCGTCTGGTTCTGTTTGGGTAGTTTTATGGAGTGGTCTCATACTAGTCAGAAAAGAAGTCAGTGCTGAAACACCACAAGGTTAGTATAATAGACCTATACTTGTATAGATTGATAATTTATTTATTGGTTCTTATTCAATTTTTTGTCATGCTAATAAAGTTGTCTTAAATATTTTAAAGGTAAAAAATGGATTATTGTTGAATCTCCGGAATCAGATTCAAAAATAACTCAATTATCAGTCGGGCTTCAATCAGTGTGGGCAATTACTAATGATTCTAGAGTATGGTATAGAAAAGGAATTGATCAAAATCTCAATGAAGGAATTTGTTGGGTTAAATTAAACACTTTTATGTTTTCTGTCTCCGTAACCCCAAACGATCAAGTAAATTCTGCAAATTATTTCAAAATTTCACGAATAAATAACGATTTTTATTTTAATATTGATAGGTATTTTCAGTGGGCTTAGATAGACATTTATACTTTAGGAGTGAGGTATCTAAAAATCATCCTACTGGGAAAAAATGGGTTCATATACAGGCATCTATTGAAATCGAACAACCTAAAGTACAAGAGGTAAAATTAAATTTATTTAATTTTAAATTGTAAAATTAAATTTTATCGTCACAAATAGGAAATAGATTAGAATTTTACTTAGATTTTATATTTTAAATATATTTTTAACCAATTGGAAAATTGTATTTATTTTTTCAAGACAAAACTAGAAGGGATAGAATCATGGATATCATCATCATTTACAGAGCCTTCCCATTCTGCTCCAACACGTCTAGTTGGAAATGATTCAAAAAATAATTTAAACTTGAAGTATACCTATGGCCAAGCCTATTATTACTTATTAGTTATCAGTAGAAAAATTTTTTAATTTAAGTTGTTTGTTTTTAGTGCTAAAGAAATTAAACCTTCTCAACGCAGAGTGTCTGCTTGGAGTCCTAAACTTAGCATTGGTTCATTAATTGGTATGGAAGCTAAACCGGATTCATTTATGGAAATTCAAAGTAATATTTCAATTCAAAAACCAAAAACATTTTGGAGTTCTGTAGTGGGAGGTTCCATTGAACCAGATGTATGTTTTATATCACAATGGTAATTATATTTATTTATTACTTTAAACAATGTCTTATACGATATAAAATCAAATTTGTATTTACCAGCCATTTATTTTTAATTATTTGGTATGGAATTGTATTTAATTAGTTATTATATTTTATAGGTTTAATTCTCCAAAAGATAGAGAAAATATTTTTAAAAGTAAATGGAGACGAGAAATATTGGACAAATTAATTGAATTAAGATTAAAAGAAAAAGAATTTCAACAAATTACCTCTTTTGCTTTATGATCATGTTCAAATTCAATTTTCCATTCATAAACATTTTTTAAATTAAATATTTATGGATAAAATCAATTTAGATCTGTAAAAAAATTGTTATATTATTTCTAATCTATGAGCTAATATGTATACTTGGAGGTTAGAAGTTGGGAAGTTGGAAAGAATCCAAGACCTAAGAAAAAATAAAGACCTTATTCGCTTGTTAAGATTTTGAAATAAAGCCAATGTTGAATCCTGTATGCAAATACCATCATAAAAATTGGTCTGAATTAGTTGAAAAATAAATATTTACTTTGTATTTTTAATTTATGTTTTTTTTTTTTTATATATATAATTTGTGTAACATTTGTATAAATAAAATAATAATACCAATTAAATAGTGTTCTTTATGATTAATACTTTAATCTACTTATGATAACAATCATTAAATTATTCTTACATTGCTACATTAAAATGTTTGATAGCCACTCTAACAATCTAATATAAATTCTAGTTGGTTTATGATTAACAATCTCACTTTTAATTATCAGAATATAATACAAGAACACTACATACATAAAAGGTGTTGTTTCCTTAATCCTTAGAAATATACAAAATATAAAATTTGCATTCAACAAAAGACAAAACCATTTTGTATTGTTACTTTTAATATTAATCTTAAAATTAAGAATATTATCCTTGGCATTTGGTAAGTTTATATTGATATTTAAATATTTAAATAAGTATTATACAACATGCACAGTTTTAAAATGTGCATTTTTTTGATAACTTATAAGATGCAAAGGATAATAATATTCTTACCTTTAAAATTAATTATGAATCAATGAACTCAAATATCAAAGCTAATAAAATAAATCTAATTCTGCTAAACGCAAATTTTCTGTTATATGTTTTTAAGACAGAAACAAAACATACAGGCGTTCTCTTAAGTTCAAGGCTATGTAACTATAATGCCAACATTATTGATAACAGTTGTTAATATTTATTAATAATTATCTGTAGATGAGAAACTATTAACTTACATAAAGCATTAATGATATATTTCTGGATTTGTAAAAATATTAATTGCTTACTACCTCCATTCAAAATATAAAGTAGATTTCTATGATGTATAGGCATGTGGTTAAATATTTTAAGAACAGACTGATATTCAATTGAATTTTATATAGTACATTTCGATAAAATTTAGTCAAGTGAACAATAAATAATGGGACATATTTTTTTTATTTGAACCATTTTACTCGAGTAGACAAACACTTACTTAATATATTAATCAGTTATTTTTCCTATTAGCAATACATAGATTAGATAATACTTGTCGATTTCATATAGTATTATTTAATTATGTCATAATAGTATATTTTCAGACACTGATGATTTTTTTTATTTGTTATATGATGAAATTGAAATAATCTATACTTAACAATATTCAATTTATAATATAATATATTGCTTGCATATAGTACATTATAATTTATAATTATATTATATTGACATTTTGTTAATATGTTGCTTATTCAAGACAAATACAAACATGCATAAGATTCAAAAATTATTATTCTCCAAGCTAATTAAATACGAAATTCTCATTACTTTTTACCTATAATTAAATACAAACAAATTTGTAGTTTTTTGTAATTAAAAATCATAACATAATACTATAAAAGTATAATAAGTCATGCATTTTTGACACTGACATGATTTTGAAAATTGATAGATATATTTTACACAACACTGAAACCACACAGAGTAAAATTTATTTTGCATGTTAAGTATTAAATAGAATCATTTATTTTAATTATGAAAAATACTTTAGATTAGATTTTTAGTTAAATGTATGTGTGTTTGGGATACTAAAAGTCACTCGTCTCATTAATGCTATCTTCGGGGAAATTATATCTATTATTCATTGTATATAGTGTACTATGCTATCTAAAAATACAAAAATAAATTACCTGATCTGTTTTTTAACATTTTCAATGGTTATACAATCTACTATATTATGTATGATTTTTTAATTTCTTGAAGAAAATTTTCAAATATGTTGTTTTCTGATGTGATTTCATATATTACTTAAATTGTACGTGTATCCAAATTTATTAAATTGTTTGACTGTTGACTACTGTTTATAACAACACAAACTGTCGAATTAGTCGTACTTTCCACTGTAGTTGACCACTGTAATTGTAGATAACAATATTATTAATTATAATGGTAATTATTGTAGATATCATTTTATTTACAGAGAGCATAATACATAGGAATGTGTAATAGATAGCAAATGAGACAAGTACCAAAAAATAATTTTTCCCAGGTAACCAAGTCCTAAACTTTGTTACTGATCTATAAAATACAATAATTAGATAGATAAAATAGCGCAACAACACATTATACATAATTTATATATATATATATATATTATATACAAAATATATTATGCTAAATTGATTCTTTTACATAATAAACAATCTTTTATAAAACTAATTACGTAACTTGCACCAAATTTAATGCACTATTATTCAATATACATTTAAAAAATACCAATGACCTATAAGCAGCATCCTGTTGAGCTTCTTCAAAGCTGATAGTGGATTCACCGTGAAAAGCCACAGTAATGGGAGTAGATACTTGAAGAGAAGTTTGGTATTTGCCGGTACTCGAGAGTTCTTCAAAATCAATAAATGATACGTTAAGTCCTTGTTCAGCAGTAAAATTGTCTAAAACCAGTTTACTGTCACATGAATACATTTGTTCATCATCCATTTTTTTTAGATCATTATAGCAAGGACCTTCAGTTAATGGTAAATGTCTATGAATTTCAGGTAACCTATAAAATTGAGAAGTAGATTTTGAATTTTTCAAACCACTTAGATTGCTTGACTGTTGACGAACAAAGTCATCAACATTTTCAGCTGCTTTAGAGTTTACACTGAGATCTGCCTGAATGCTAATAACAACAAATTAAATATAAATTAAAAACTAATATGGAATATAACTCAATAATGTGTATTGTATAATTTAACTACCTTTTTAACATTAAATAAAGATTATTGGCAGCAAGTCGTTTCGCAATTTTTTTTGATTTGCCTATACCAGTCTCCTTGTACTCAGAGACATTACATGAAACAGTAAATAAACGCTGATGAGGAAGACCATCTTCACATTCTGTTATGTAAACTGGTGGAGGAAGATGGAGAGAAGTGCAAAGTTCCTGAAGCATACCAATTGGATTACGTTCATCATTGTCTCCAAAATTCATTGTTTCAAATGTATCATTCAAGTCTGAGGTAAAATCAATTTGTGATTCAAATAAAGGATCAGAACACAATTCAGGAAATTCTTTATGAATAATCCGTAGTAAAGCCTTAGCTGCATGTTGTTTAGCTTCTTTTTTTGATTTTCCTAAAATAATACATAGACACATGAAAAATAAATGATAACTTCTTTATTATTATATTAACCTTGACCATAAGCCACAAATCGTCCATCAGTAACACGATACTGAAATGATGGTGCACTAACAGCTCCTTCAATTTGTAGTAATTCATACTGAACGGTGCGTACTCCTTGTTTATTTAATATGTCTTGTAATAAAGTAACTGATGTTTTATCAGTATCAAACTTCACATTATTTGTAGAACAGTCCATTTAAGTAATACTAATATATTTATAAGTACTTTTGCTGTAATTATGTATTAGATAAATCTTAGGTTTACAGTGTTTATAAAATGGTGCCCCAAGTGAATTTTATTTTATTTTTTATTTAATTATAAGAGCTTTTAAAGCATCACAATTTATTTAACTTAATGTTGATCAAATAAATAAAAGTAATATTTATAAAAATAAATAGCACATCTACTCACATTTATTTTACTCTCTTTAATAATGTAGATAAAATTAATAAAATGATATACTATCTAATATATTTATTTATATTTTTTAGAATAAAATAACAAAAATAATAAAATAATTAATTAATTCAAACGATAATTAACTGTATATTATATTAATTAGAACACCAAAAACTAAAAAGCTTAAAATAGTACTGAATAGTGAAATAGTGAATAAATACAATTAAAAATTAAACAATAAACATGCATTTATTTTTGTATTGTAGTACTATCACCATAGATTATTTATTATCACGGTTATCTATTCATTGAATAAAATTATTGTATTCATTGAACTCTATCTCAATGGTTGCATTGTGGACTGTATTTATAGTGAACATTTTAGAGTATCGGCTAATAGACAATAGCTATATTCTTTACTTTACACGAACTCTAACTTCTAAGAGAAAAAACAATAGATGATACTATGATAGTAGAACATGCCCAGGGGCAGAGTGGCCGGTCTAGAAATGAAAATTTTCCTGATGGCCTGGACCACTTTATGGTTTTGGTGGTCCATTTTGTTAGATTTTGTTTTTTTAATTTAATTAAATTTATAAAATATTAGTAAATGCTAAATTCGTCAAAAATTTGTTTCTATCAAATTATTGTATTACAAATATATTAATGCAATAATAGTACATTGTAATAGCCTCATACAATCGTTTACTCGTATGAGAAAGTTTCGGATATAAAATTACAAAATATTAGATACATAAATATTGATTATAAAATAAAATCAAAGTAATATATTGACATAAGCTGGTTATTTTTATAATAAAACACTCAGGAAATGCCTACAAAAAAAATTTGGCACACCAAAAAATCTTTAAAATTTAATACAAGGTTTATTATAAGTTATTCTTAATTGTAGCAAAAAAAAAAATCAAAAATCATTAGTAACAATTTTTGTTTATAAGCATTTAAAGTTTGAATGTTTACGAAATATGTCAAAATCACGAAAATTTGCAAGGAATTTTGAAGTTGAAAATTCATAACATTTTAGTGATTCATACTTAAGGTTAAAAAACTCAACACAAGATTCTCCATAACTTTTTCTTCAAATAACTGTATAAAAAAATTCTAGAGTCAATATAGAAAAAATTTTATGAGTGAATGAAATTTAATTTTTTATGAAATCACGTAAAATAACGATATACCTATTACAATTTAAATATAATATATTCTAATGCGTTAGAAGACAGAAGTTAAAAGAAATAGCAAAATTGTGATTTAAATACTTTTATAATACCTACTGAACAGAGGCGAATTTCCCATTAAGCACTATAGGCAGCTGCCTAGGGCGGCAAAATGAGGCGGGGCCGGGGCGTCGAATTTTGTAGTGTTTTATTAAAAAACATCAAACTTATAAAAAAAATTGGAAAATTAATTATTTTATATTTACGAAAAATAATTAATAATTTTTTATTTTTTTATATTTTTGTATATCGTATATAGTATACAGTATACCTATCTAGTTTATTTTAATTTATAGTCATAACTCATAAATATACTATGTATATAGAAAACAGTTTTTGATAATACTATATTTAACACGTTGGTAAGAAACAGCATGGCAATTCTGACAATACACTACTGTCTACTATTGTCTATATATTTAATATTTAGAGTAGGTATTTTGGAGGGAGTATTGTAACTTATTCATCACCTATTATAGGAGCAGTAAGTTGTTGGTGCCTATAGCCGTAAAAAAAGATAAATCCGCCTCTGCTACTTAAATAAATAGTTATCAAATAAAATCTACTTATATAATAGTTTTCAAATAGGTAAATAGAAAAACTAAATTCGAGCGTAGTTTTTGGTGGGTGGCCTGGATAAATTTTAATTTCCCAGCCTGGATTTGGTTCTCACTTCGCCCCTGAATAGGCCAGTGTTCATGGGCCTATAGTTCTATATTCTATTATTTGAACTAAGTATAGAATTATAGATCAATTTCAGATGATGGCTAAATCGCCTAAATCACGATAAATTTTAGGGTCTTTGTTTTTGCAATTAAAATTGAAAATTAGACATAACCTCCTATTTTTGTAGATTTTTGGTTTCAAAATAATTTTCATATTTTCGCGATTTTGACAAATAAATACATAAATAAAAATCTGAACTTTGAATTCTTATAAAAATAAGTACCTAGTGCTTTATTATTTCCTGTGTATTTTTGAAATACATAACAGTACTACCCCGCATTTAATTCAAAGCTTTTTGATTAAACATGAAATGTTTTATCTATATTTTTTTTAAAAATAAAAAATTCGAAATATTTTCAAATGTGCATAATTAGTTCAAATATATACCTATTTTAAAATATCTAGTATTCTTAAAACAAGCAGCCTCTAACCACTCAGATGGTGATTCTTTTATCATTATACACTCAATATTTTGTCAAGTATTGTCTTTTTTTTAAATATTTTGTTTTTTTAAAACTGTATGAAATTTTTATTTTTCACCCATTTATTTAATAGTGAAACCACTATAAACATTTTATTTTTAAATAGTAACCTATATATAAAATGTCATTGGCCTATTTTTTTTTATGAATTTTAACGTTAAAATCAATATTTTTCATTAAACCATTAGTAATAACGAAGTTATAGCTGCTCAAAGTTAAGTGGTTTTAGGTTTTTAGGTGTTCATCCTACAGGTTATTAGTACTTATTATGGCTGTGAGGAGTTGGTATGGTATAATTACAATTTACAGGTATAAAGTTTATCACTGCGTTGATAATCAATAATGAGTTTATTATAAATGAAAATATGTCCCTTTTATTATCTATTTCAGAAACAATAAGTAGTAGAAAAATCAAAAACCACCCAACATTGAAAAACTATATCTCGTTAAAAAAATTAACGAAAAATAATAATTTGACAAAACATTAATATATACATAATTTTATTCATAAAAAAAAATATCCCTATTAATTTAATACATTTTAAATGTAGGTTGCCACTTGAAAATCAAAAGTTGATAGTGGTTTTAGTATTAAATAAAAATGTCATACAGTGAGAAAAACATGATACAGAATATTTTGAAAATAAATGAAACAAAGTCAATACTTGACTAAATAATGAGCGTATAATGATAAAAGAACTACTCTGTATACAGTTTTAAGTATCTTGCCTGTTCTTGACAATAGGTAAATTTTATAAATTGTATACCAATATGGCAATATATCATGCCTAGTTTAGATTATATATTTTTTTTCATTTCAAAACATTGTATAACTATTTTTATTTAGTATTTAGGTAGGTGGGCAGTGGCGGCTTGAGTCTTCAAAACAAGCCACTCACAAATTAAATTTACTAAGACCAATGTAATATTTTTAGGTTCTTCTTAAGTAAAATTTTTTATTAATTTTTATAATTTATGATATAGACATATAGTTACACTTATATTTTACTTAAATGATCAATCTTCTGTTATGAATTATGATTAAACCTATTAAACTTAAAACTTTTTTTCCCATTTTCGGGGCAGGAGCAGTCACTCCTAGTATTCTTATAGCAAGCCGCCCCTGTAGGTGGGTATAAGGTATCTATCTATACAATATGGCGTGTATTTACATACATTAATTTTTAAAATCTATTATGACAATCACTTTTGCAATACATTTTTTTTAAATTAAGGATGTTAAATACAATTGTTTTGTAAATCATAATATTACGATTGTGATTAAAATTCATTAAAATGTATTTAAAATTTAAATAAAAATAAAACTTATGTTTAAAAAGTATCAATAAACAGTAATTTAATATATTATTATATGCTACTATTTCATAAATTTTGGTTAAGGTCAAGAATAAGCATCCAATGAAAACTAAAATTAATCAATCATATCTAAAATGTTAAAATATATTTTTGATTCATTTAAAAGTATTTTTATAATTCCTTTATTTATTTATGAGATTTATCTAATGGTTATTGGTAGTTGTCATTCATCATTAATCATTATATAGTTAGTATCTGTATATTAAACAATACTTGTTTTTATATCCTGTCGGAAAAACTATTTTTTTTTATGATATATTTATGATTTTTACACATTAACTATGACTAGAAATATGTACTCAGTGTAGTCATATAAAAATACTTATAAAAAAAGTCAAGAATAGTAGGTTAGATAGTATATACTTTTTAAAAATTAAGAGGAATAGTTAATGGATTATATATTTGAATAAAAAAAAAAAAAAAAATTTTATATATATTCAAGTATTGTAATTATTTACATAACAATAGTAGTTCAAATTCTTTATAAAACAAAATATTTACTGTTTTTGCCGAGATGAAAAGTTGTTATACCTGTGAACAAAAATACAAACATGAGAGATTATGAAAGATCTGTAATAGTATAATTAAATTAACATTTTAAGAGAACACAACACCCGCATGTGTTGTCTTTGTCCTACAAGTGTGCAACATAGCAAATTTACACTTAGAAGATCAAGTTATGTGATGACGCCCTCTTAATATAAAATATTATATCATATTAAAATTGTGCATATTTTCCTTTATTTTTTAATTATAAGTTTTACCAAAAACTTTAACGTAAAAAAAATTAAATGTATATTTTGATAGTTTTTAGTACATGAACTTCTGGGCCCTAGTTATAACATTGAAGCAATTCAAGAATAATGAGCCTTGTCGACAAAAATAGAAAACCAATGAGATGGTATGCAGAGTAAAAATTTAATACTGATGTACATTAGTTCAATTATTGAAAATATAAATGCATGCTTTAGTCTAGACTCTAGAACTTAACTTGCTATGTTACGTAAATGTAAGATGGAGACAACACAAGTGGATGTTACATTCTCTTAAGGGAATTTTATATCAACTATTTTTAAGGAATTCAATACAAGTAATTTTCTAAGTGCTTAGTAAATATGAAATGACCATAATTGTGTAAAAGAAATAGCAGAGCGCTCCTATACGCACATATCAATAACATACTATAGTCTATTCAAAATAAGACCGGACCTCGGCGGCGACCAGTTTTCGTTCGCGACGGTCAGGCACCTCCCCCACCATAGATCGCGTGTCAGGCCGAGCCGCAGAAATAAGCCACGCCCATGCGCACAACTCGGCCGCCGAGGTCCGGTCTTATTTTGAATAGACTATACATAAATAACGTATATATATATATTTTTTATGATTAACCATTAATATTCTATCAATTAAATTATGTAACAAACCAATTTATTCAATAAAATGTTTGATATTATATTTTAATTTGTCATGAAATTTAATATCAACTTTCTTACATTTTTAACTTTAAAATTTTTCAAATTTTCTAATTCTTAGTAATTACAATTTAAAAATCTAGTTTTGAGCATTCAATTTGAAAAAAAGTAGAAAAATGTTTTCTGAAGTATAATTTGCAATATAAATCAAATATTAATAATATTTAAGAGGACGCAATACCCACATGCGTTGTCTCTGTATTACTAACGTACATCATAACAAATTTTTGTTCAGCAGAATACATTTTGTGATGTTAGTTTTAATATTAGAGTAAATTTACCTATTATCAAATTTAAAGATCAGAATATTATCTAGACAATGACAAATGCTTTTAATGATATTACTATTTTAAAGTGAGTTACAGCTATGTAAAATAAACAACTTTAAAATGTTCATAATTCACTTTAAAATAATAATATCAATAAAATCATATGTCATTGTCTAGATAATATTCTTACCTTTAAATTTGATAATAGGTAAATTTACTCTAATATTAAAGCTAACATCACAAAATGTATTCTGCTGAACAAAAATTTGTTATGATGTACGTTAGTTAGACAGAGACAACACAAGCGGGTATGGCATCCTCTTAAGCACATATAATATTAAAAACATTGATATTATAAATGATAAATATTTAATACAACTGAACATACCATAAAATTTGCTCTTCAGATAATGATGGTTTAACATTAGCTAATGCATCCTCAAAATGTTCTTTTTTAACTGTTGTAAATGTTTTAAGACCATCTTTAGTTAAACAAGAGAGACCAGCCTTTAAAAAAAAAATTGTAAAAATATAATTTATTTAATTTTTAATTTATATTTCAATATTTACTTCTTTCACAACAATTGCAAGATCAGCTGCTGAAAACCTATCAGTCATTAAGGCAACTTCATTCAAAATTGATGAATCCGAAAGTGGCATACTAAAATAAACATTTAATATTAAGTTATTTCAAAAGGTATATACAAATTTAAAAATTGTATACTGGTTAAACTGTATACCTTTGTTGAGGATTATTAACAATAGTATGAAGTATGTTAAAACGCTCTTCAATTGTTTGTGGAGGAGGAACATAGATCTGACGATCAAATCTTCCTGGTCTTAATAAAGCAGTATCTATATTGTCTGGACGATTAGTAGCTGCCACAATCACAACTCCTTGTCCATGCTAACAATATTTAATAAGATGATTTAAATAATTGTATACATGTTTATAATGTTGATTATTTCAAATATAAAATACTTCTGTGTCATTTGTGATACCATCCATTTCAACCAAAAACGTTGATAAAACTCTGTCATCAAACCCAGATGATCCTTTATTTCCTTCAGAACGACAGCTGACTAATGAATCTAATAAAAAAATAAAAATAATGATTTTAATTTTTAAGATTAAAAAAGTAAAAGGTTAGGAAAACACTTTATATATATTAAATAATAA
Source organism: Rhopalosiphum padi (assembly GCF_020882245.1). Lineage (NCBI taxonomy): Eukaryota > Metazoa > Arthropoda > Insecta > Hemiptera > Aphididae > Rhopalosiphum > Rhopalosiphum padi. The sequence continues at coordinate 38,650,599 of NC_083598.1, forward strand.
ATAGTCTGTTTATTACCTATCTCATCTATAAACAATACAGCTGGAACATTAGCTCTGGCTCTTTGAAACAATTGTGAAATATTTGCTTCTGTTACACCTAAATAAGGAGAATATAATTCGGCAGCCATTGCTGTAAGGACATTCAAATTAGCTGATGAAGCTATTGAACGTACAAGGCTTGTTTTACCACATCCTGGAGGACCATAAAGTAAAACACCTAAATAATAAATATCACAAAACAATTACAAATGATAAGTGAAATAAAAAAAAATTAAAGTACACAATTTACATAATATGCTTTTTATATAGACTTTAGTCCTCACCTTTAGGAGGTGGAACTGCAAAATATTTGAAAGCCTTTGGATGAATAAGAGGCCATTTAATACAAACATCTAGCATTAATTTGACATTTGTTAAGCCACCCAAAGTTGTAGTTGAACAAGATTCTGACTTTGTAATGACTTGACCAATTCCTGATCTCAAAGATGAAGCTGGGTACTTGGCAATAAGTAAAATAGTACCATATAATATACCCATTTCTCTGGAATTCATAAATATATACATTTTTGATTTGATACTAATTTAAACTAAAGATTAACATACAATTCAGAAATTAAATTAGATTCATTAAGAATCTCTTTGAAAATTAATTCTAAATCAGCTGAAGTGTATCCTGGTGTTAATTTAGCTAAATCTGACACAATATTAGATTTTATATTTATATTTAAAATTCCACAAAAGCCTTGTATTAATTTTACTCGCTCTTTTTCTGATGGAACACCAATATAAATCTAAAAATAGAAAAGTTATGAATTAAGTTAAAACAATTATAACTAGGATTTGTACTGTGGCATTTGTAACACAGCTAATTACCTCATATGAAAATCTTGACCCTTGTTTAAAAGATGCATCAATTAAATGCGGCATGCTGGTAGTTGCAATGACTATAATTCGACAGCTATTTTTAATAGAAGTTAAGCAATCTTGTATCTGAGCACAAATTCGTTTAGCATTAGAACTTTTACTATTTAGCATGCTTTCAGCTTTCTCCAGCATTATTATACACACAACTGTAAAATATCAATTTAATAAATTTGAAAATGTATTTATATTAAAACTATATTATTCACTTTTGCTATCCTGCTCTAATAATAACTGTACTCTTTTAAATAAGCCACGAATAACTGACTCAGTAGAACCTGGATCAGCTTTTACCAAATCTGTAGATATTATGTCAAAAAGTATGCACTTCAATGATGCGGAAACATGAGTAACTAACCTTGTTTTTCCACTACCAGATGGACCAATCAATAATATCTAAAGAACGAAAAATAATAAATTATATTTTATAAAAAATATGTGCTAATGTAAATTTTTTAATAATATACTTGCCATATTACACAAAGGACTACAGCCATTTTTTGCAGCTTTGATGATGCTTTTCAGACATTTCACTTGAGATTCCATGCCAAATAAAGGTGGCACTTCTAATCCAATTTCTGCCTGATAAAATTGTATGGCAGACATTGTTTTAATAACCATTATGGTAGTATCTGAATTAATACGTGCAGCATTGTTTTTGCAATCAGTCTTGTGTACAAGTATAAAATCAATATTAAAGTTTTGTTTTAACTTAAGCCTTTTTAAATTTACTACACAATCATTATGTACTACAAATAACCGCAATAAATTATTGATGGCATCAGCCAACTTGAAAAGATTCTTGGACCAAATATGTTGATGTTTCACATCTTTAAATACGACACTAACTACCATACGTTTAGAATTGGCAACACCAATTGGTTCTATGTGCTCTTTGTTAATAGACATTTCTAGCTTCACTGTCAACGGATTGATTAGTTTGTGAGGTGCATGTTTAATAACGCTTGGATCACAACTGGCAAATACGTTTGAACAGATTACTCGAGGAATTATTTTACACAATATTTTGGCATTGTCTGATATTTTTAGTAAGACATACTGGTTGAACTGACTGTTGTCTAATATAGTATCGGATGCGTACAATTTTTGAATCATAGTCGTACCTTTAGAATCCGGTATGGCGGACAAAAATATTGTGTCCATAATGATAATAAATAAAAATAGTATAAAATAATATGTAAGTCAAGAGGAAAATTATAGTTACATTATAAATAACTCGAACATTAGATCACTAAAAGAATAAAAATGACATTTCCGATTTTCGAATGATTTAAACCAAATTAACAAAACAATATGTACACTATTATTATTACTTAGCATACATTTTTACTGTCAAATGAGAGCCATTAGTTAAAAAAACTGACAAATAAACCTAAAATGATTAAAGTACTGAAGTAGTCAACTGTGAGTGTATGAAGTATAACAAAATTCAGAAGACAGAACTACAGAAGTACTTTTTCTGTTACGATTTTACCATAGGTTTTACCCACGTGTGCTGATAAGCTGTTATCAATGTTATTGTTATTTACAAGTTAATTTAAATTTATTAATTTTATATTATATTCTAATTTTAATTGATTTTAATGTGTAAATTTTAAAAAGTTTTTTAAACCTTAATATTGTAAACTATTTACAAGATACAGTTATTCGTTATGAGCATTAAGTATAAATTTAATGTAATTTATAAGTTTTGCATAAAATTATGACCATAGTACGTTTCTTAGGAAGTGTTTTATTGGCCTGCTGTAGTGCATCATTTTCAACTTTTTTGTACAATTATTTCCATCATGAAAAAACGGAAGTAATATTTTTCTATGGAACCGTGCCAATTTGCAATATTCACCGCAATGTAGCAGCTATAACACCCATAGTTCAAAACATTGAGTGTTTTGAGTGCAAACTAAACATAATTATTGAATGCCTTAATAAAGCAAAAACAACTTTGGACATCTGTATGTACATGTTAAACCATGAGTTACTAACAAATTCAATTATTGATGCTTATAAACGTGGAGTTAATGTCAAGATAATTCTAAATGTAGATAATCCAATGACTACTTGGCAATTGGGTAGTATGGGTATCTTAAAAAAAGTTAAAAAGAATAAATATGATGAGTATTTAATGCACCACAAGTTTGTTATTATCGATAACAAAAAAGTGATCTTAGGATCTATGAATTGGACCAAAATGTCAGTAAGAGCAAATTGGGAAAATGTATTCATTACAAACAATTGTGAATTGGTTAATCCTTTCAGACAAGAATTTCAAAGGTTATGGAAACAATTTGATTAGTTTTAGAATTATTTGTTATAAATTGTAATGTATAAAATGTGCAATTTGTTATAGTAATCATACTTATATAATTATGTTGTATTTAAATTTTTAATCACTGATATTAAATATATTCATCAATTATCATTATTTAAACTAATATTAAGTTTTAACTCTATATGATACATAGTCTCTTTACCCCAGTCATATCTTTCTAGTATTACAATAAATAATAATTCATTGGTTACCAAACAAGAATTGTTATGTTTATTTAATTTCATACATATTATATACTATGCTTAAAATTATTCAATGATGGCCAACAAATAAAAACAAAACTATCAAGTTTTTAAAATCGGCAGTTTTTTTATTAGGAATATGCCAAGACCATAGTCAACAACAGAAAATTAAATTAAAAGAAACAATTAATAATAAAATGTAAGGAAAGATAAAGGGTTATAGTTAGGGCCCGGAAGTTCATGCATTTGCATGTTTTTATTGTGTGCCTCAAAAAATTGCTGGATGAGCTAAAAATTTGAATCACAATCTAACAAGTTTAAAAATGAAATTTTAGTGTGCATAATTTTGGATATTTTGAAGTTTTTAAAAATATATTCATATTTTAAAATAAAATTGCATTTTACTTGTGTTTTTTTAAAATTAATATTTCATGAATAATGTTGAACTTTTGAGTATATTTCAAAATTTATTTGTTGAAAAATATGTCCTTATAAAAACGTTGCTAATAATAAAAACCTGATTAAAATTAAAGGTCATAGGTATTTTGATAATTTAAAATTATTTAATTTATATCCAGATATGGCCTTCCAGAAGATCTTCAAATTAAATTCCATACATTTCAAATACGCGCCAATTTCTTCTGTTGATGTGGAATGGAGCATTTCTCTTTACAAGAATATGTTGGCTAATATTCGCCGTTCATTTCCATTTAAAAACCTGCCAAAATCCTTTAAGGATAAATTTTAATTATTGAAGTTAAGAGGCCGCAACATCTGCATGTGTTGTCTCCGTCTCACAAGTGCGTAACATAGCAAATGTATGCTCAACAGTTCACGTTTAGTTCTGTTAGTTTAAAAATTAGAGTGAATCCACCTATTATGAAACTTGATGGTAAGAACATTATCTGTGTTTGTATGTTGGTTTTTTACAATTATTAAGTTTTTAAGTGAGTTATGAACATTTATAATTTACGCTATGTTATATATGCATAACTTGATAAAAAATTGAACTATCGTGGAAAAACCAACATACAAACATAGATAATTTTTTTACCATCAAGTTTCATAATAGGTCGATTCACACTAATTTTTAAACTAACAGAGCTCAACGTGATCTGCTGAGCGTAAATTTGCTACGTTATGTACTTGTAAGATGGAGAAACACATGCGGGTATAACACCCTCTTAATACAAAATATTATATCATATTAAAATTATGCATATTTTCCTCTATTTTTTAATTATTAGTTTTACCAAAAACTTTAACGTAAAGAAATTAAATGCATATTTTGATAGTTTTTAGTGCATGAACTTCCAGGCCCTAGTTATAACATTGGAGCAATTCAAGAATAATGAGCAGAGTAAAAATTTAATACTGATGTACATTAGTTCAATTATTGAAAATGTAAATGTGTGCTTTAGTCTAGAATTTCTTTCTAAAGGCATGTCGTATGTACATGCTTATTTTAAGAGCTAATCACTAATTACATTTGACTGAAGGTAAAATTTACATTTTATGACTTACTAAAAGCATACATCCATATATTTTAGTGTAATATACTATACACTAACTCAAAAGAGAATAATCAGTTGGTCAACCGATTGTTATCCATTTACAGATATCTTCCACCAATGACCCATATTATTAGGCAGTTTTCAAATCAAATATAATATTAGTCATAAATGTTGGTATGTTGTCTTCAGAAAATGTCGACTAGCAAGATTAGGTGGGGGGAAATTTGGGCTCGCCACTACCAGAGCCGTCCATCGGTATACTTGAAAAGTGATTAATGATTATCCTCTTTTGAGACAAAGTATCCACTATAACATAGCGTGTGTACCAAAAATGTAAGTAGAATTTATGTTTCGATTAAAAACCAAGTAATTAAAATACAGCACATATTATAATGTTAATTATTGCACAGTAAACTAATAATAAATTTTAACTATAAATAAAAATAAAAAAGACAAACTAAGTTTTTTTATTAACTTTAAAATTAGTTTATTGCTTCTAAATGTATATAATATATTGTAAACCAATTTAGTTTAGATTTATAAAATAACTAAATCATAATTATTTTCAGTTTAATATATATTATCATAAAAAATGTTCATTCAAAAATGGATATGATTAAGTTTCATTCAAAATTAATTATTACTTGGTAGGAACAAAAAAAATCAGTTGAATAATATGTAAAAATGAATTATTTGTTAAATATAAAAAGAATTTATTCAGATTCACTGCAGGAAAAATCATTGTTGCTGTTTGGTTGCTTTGAGTCGATTGACAAATTGTCATCGTCGACATCATCATCAATTGATTTATCTTCTTCATTGAGTACTTCCTATAATTGTTTAAATATAATTAAATTTTTGTTTATGAATTAATAGTTAACATATTTTTATATAAATACTGGATTTTCATAAAAGTAACTAAAAATAGAAAAGCTAGTTAATTCTTTGATGGAAATTAAATAAAAATGTTTGTTTTAGTTTCTAGTTTAGCATAATAATTGTGTGAATAAATTATTTTATATATACCTTTAATGTGTCAACGAGATCAGTTGTTTGCTCAAGTAATTTTTTACAAGATGCATTTTCGTCTTCCAATGCCATAACCATGTTATGTAATTTACGATTTTGTTCAAGAGCTTCTTCCAAAGCCTTTCTGCGCCTTTCTGCAATAACTTCCCAGTATTTTTCACTAGGACCAGCTAAAACAGCAAATTCATAGTGATTACATTAATTGTACACAGCATAACTTTTTGGAAAAATGTGTGAAGTACAAAATGCAATTAGGAAGTTCATACCAGTGCTAGTGAGATCTTCAATAATTAACTTTTTGTAGAGGGATGGATTTATTTTTGCAACTACAGACTTTTTTTCATTGGATTTAACTTCTACTTCAGTCTTAGTTTGTGGCTTCAATATTTTAGGATCAGGACTATATGTAACATATTTATACATACAAATATATCATTATGAATATAGAATATCTCTAAATATAAATTCATACTTGTTTTGATGAATTCTACCAGTCCCAACCAAATTTTCTTTATCACCGCCGGACGGTTGCAACGTTTTCAAGCATTTTCTGGTACCTTTTTTGTTGGACACCTGAAAAATTCCATTTGATCAGTTCAACATAATATTTAAGTACCAAATGCCTCTAAGTTGATTGGTTGATTTGATTTTGTGATTTATTATATTATAAAACAAAATTTACCTTGTCCGAAATTATTCGATTATTTTCTGAAACAGTTTTCATCGTTTTATTATTGCACGACTATCAAAACGATGAATAGTGAGCGATTAATGAATACTGCTAAACACTAAAGAGGAAAATTTTTTTTATTCTATTTTAATGTAGAATGTAGATATTTGAAATCGAAAAACGTTTGATAATGTTGAAGCCTGCGCTGACTACTCGGCAGTCGGCACGGTATTCAACAAATCTTAAGTGGGAGAATCATAACAGTATGAGCTGTTTGCAGATAAAAACAAGAAAATAATGTCGGTAATCAGCTGGACACACTGGTATACAGTTTTTGTTATTTATACTTGTTTTTTTTTATTACAGAAGATTGAAGGAATGATGAATACAGCTGACCAAATGACAATTGATGTATTTGATGACAATTATGACTTAGGGTTGTGTTTTTTTTTTAACTCGTGGGACAACTTTTTTAATTGTAGTCTTGTAAAAATATCGGGGTATTGACGTATAGCTATTTTGTGGATTCAGGAAACTAAAAAAGAAATATATATATTATATATTTATTTGGGTAGGCATTTGCTATAAAATATTAATCTATACGATAAGATTTAACTAAAGAGAGACGAACATAGGTATTTGAGTGTATTTCCTATAGTCTATACTCTTTAAAAAGTAATTATAAGAACTAAAAATCGGGACTTTTTGTCCCGGTCGCTTGTAAGACAAGGAGTACAGCTGGACGCTGTACAACAATAATTAAAAAATCGTGACACGCGTCCCACTAAGAATTGAAACGGGACGCGGGACAAGTATATTAAAATTCAGGAATGTCCCGCCATGTCTAGGACGTTATAATTCATTTTCGTTGGCCACCATAGTATTCGTTATTCCATGACTTATAGCCTTTATTAAAATCTTAGATCATATATAAGATTAAAATGTTATATAGCATTTCTTTGTGTCGAGCACGTGCGACGGTTGAGGAATGACGATGCGTTTTGTATTGTTTCGTAGCCCGATGCCGCGCAGAAGTTTGGTTAAGTTGCCACCCTTGCGGAATCCGGGTGACAGACTGACTGGGCGCGGAACGTTTATTTTGTTGTTTATTCTCAATGTTTGGAGCATGATATAATAAACTTAATAATAATAATAATACTTAATAATAAATTTATTATTTCATGGTTTGGAGTTGTTACCTTTGATCTGCGTCAGTGAATTTTTACATTTTCGTCCGGTACTTCGGTAAGAAATAACGAAATACGAAGCGTCTGTAAACTGTAAGTATTTAAAATAAAATAGTAATATATAGTCGCTGATATCAGTGATATCGGTTAATACTTTGTACGTATTACATACATTGAATGCTCATTTATCGCTTCCTGAATCTATTTCATACTAGTAGTATAATTAAAAGATTTATTATTGATATATGTAAAAAGCACGCTTTATGACGTATCATCATTTTTAATTTTTTAGTCAATTTTTTGTAAGTAGTGTGTGTCGTGTGGTATTTGTAATAACTTATACACTTGTTTTGACAACAATTTTCATATAACCATATTGTATGTATTAATTGATTTACCTATACAGACTTCATTAATCTATTTATAACTAATATACTTATTTAATTTTGTTTGAAGACTAAACGTCCTCGTACTAATCAATGGTGGCTGTATAATTCTATTATCTGTAGTATACTAGTATGCTCTGTCTATAGTATTATATTGGCACGCTAATGCTAAACCAGTGAATAAGTTAATTGAGTCCGGTTTGCATTTTACTGCTACTGCCATGGCTACCTTGGTATATGTGATCCTTAATAGCTGATTGTTTGATTAATGCACTTATCAATGGATTTTTACGGATCCATAACGCATGATTGTTGAATATATTTTTTATTTTAATTATTATTGCCTTTGATTATGATAATATTCAAATAAAAATTTATGAAATAAGTCTTTTTAAACATTTTCTAACAAGAACAAATTATACAAGTGTAATTCTAAATCAACTAAACATTAATTATAAGTTTACTTTAAGACGAAGAAGTATTATATTATAATATGGTATATTTGTATATTATATGTATTAAATATCTTGTTGACTGATTTATACTTCAACTTTCAACCTAAAAATATGACTAAACACCCTCTATGACAGATTATTTTTATAACTAATATAATAACAATACCATTATGGTATTTTAACTCGACATTTTTTGAATAAGATTACATATTAGTCCACATTTGATACTCATCCCATCATGCACTGAATATGTATAACATTCAGGGAGACATTAATGTTATATATTTGGCTCACTGCTAGATATTTATAAGCTACTAATTGGGCCCAGATTTACAGGAATTAAGAAAACAAACTATATACAGAATGTCCCAAAAATAACGCTTTATTTTTAAATTAGCTAAAAAATATTTTATTTTCCAAAAATTTGCAAAAAAAAGTAGGAAATATACAGTTTCAATATAACATCCAGTTTATGTATAAAAAGTTATATTATGTTATATTAGTTATATTATGCGATTGTCCTCCACTAGTTTGTTGACAAGCAAAAGTGCAGTCTTAACCTAACTGGGACTTAGAGATGACACATTAGGAGTAACATCTCGACCACATAAAATACAAAGTTATCATATAGCCTCCACACCACTTGTTCGATTGGTAAAAGGTTTTAATAACCAACAACGCATGTTTCAATTGACATTCAGTTCGTGTTGACACTTGACAAAGTTCATTTTAAGTTATTAATTTAAGGAGCCGCTACACTAGCATTTGTTTTCTCTGTCCATCTCCCACATAATATAGTAACATTAGGAACAAAGATCTTCCGTATTTCCACGATTACGACTCTCTGCTTCAGTTAAGAGCAAAAGCACCTATTATATATTTTATAAAGAAGAGTATTTCCTGTGTATTGACTGGATAGATTTTTAATATTTAAAATTTTGAAAAAATAAATAATAGCTAAAAATAATCAAAATTATTTTAAATTAAAACATGCTTATATTTATAAAAAATGTAAAAATCTATCAATTCACAGGAAATACTCTTCTTTATAAAATATATAATAGGTGCTTTTGTCCTAAACTGAACCAGAAAGTTGTAATCGTGGAAATATGGAGTATCTTTTTTCCTATATTATGTGGGAGATAGACAGAAAACAAAAGCTGTTGTCATGGGTTATAATCTATAAAAGAAAAAAAAGTAAGATACAAGTACAATACTGTAATAGATTTTAAAATAAATACACGCTAATAAATTAATTTAATATGAAACTTTTGCAGAAAAATGCAAATTATGTGTAAAAACATAATAACTAACAATGTGCAAAGATTTGTAACATAAAACTTAAATTATTTTGTGGAAATCTTTTGAAACCAATATACTTGTTAAGTTGATAAATTGTATGTGTTGATAAAATTTAAAAAAAAAAGTTTATTTACTTATTTGTATTGTTTTAGTAGTAAGAAAAACTTTTTCATATGCACATCAACAGAATTTAAGCTTTCTAGTCTCTCAAAACTTTATATTGCTCTCTTATGCAACCTTTTTTGGAATATTCTTGTATTCTCTGAGATCCTTTACGGGCTCTTCCCACCTTGAGCAGGTTCAGAGGCATTTTTGTTCTTCTGTCATATATTTAAAAAAATTCACATCCATTTTTGCTATACAGGAAAACATGCTAACTGAGATTCAAATCCATTTCATAACAATAGTAATAATTATATAGTTTAATAGTGCATATTTATCATATAGTAGATTTTTAGAGTTATTGGTGCATATTATTTCATAAAAAAAAAAAATATATATTTATTTATTCAAATATTTTGGTTCTTTTTTGTTACTTATTTTTATTTATTTTGACTATTTTAAAGTGTATAAAAACTAAAAGAAATAAAATACTTTTAAAATGGATTGATGTTTTTGAAATAAAATTTTCTTATGATTTTTTTACATTGTACATATTTTCATGCATATTTTGGCAATGTTTAGACTTTTAGAGCATGAATAAATGCTAATTTATGCATTTTTTAGTGCATGAACTTATGAGCCCTTATAATGATTATTGTCATATTTAAATATAATATCTATTGTAGTGAGTAGTGGCCTATACCCAGCACCTACTGTAAAGTATATGATGAGCTATTATATTATTCTTAATATACTTACAAAGTTTTAACTTTTGTCAATAGAATTTCTACGCTAAAAGATGTCAAAAAATCCATTTGTGAATTGTAAATCACGTAAACGAAGAAAGGTAAGAGCTCCGATTGTCAAACCAAAAGAGAAACTATTTTGCCCTCGTACTATGGTGAGATACGATAATTGTCCCACTGCATTCAGTACTATATGGGTTTGCAAAATGTGCTTAAGAAGTATGTTGAGCGAAGATGCTGTTAACAATCATTTGATTACTTGCAATGCATTAACAAGAAGAGATAAAGTTAATCCACCTAAAAAGTAATAGTTCATATAATAGTCTTATTTTTTATTAATTATTGTTAAACATGATGCTAGTTTATTTATTTATTTTTTGTTCAGAAATGAAGATACTCATTATATTTGTGAGACTTGTAAAAAAGTATTTGCAAGGCGTGTTACACTAAAGAAGCATCTAGAAGTGCATGAAAAGTCATCGAGTAGTATAGATTCTGAAGAATCTAATGATGAAGTCGAAGAAATGGATGATGTTGATGAAGTTGATCTTTTAAATGCAGAAAATGAAGATGATGACGACGACGACGACGACGATGATGATGATGATGATGATGATGATGACGAATCTGAGGAAGAAAATCTATGCAGTAGCATTGATTTGACGACTTAATTTCATTTTATTATATTCATATTAATTTTTTTTTTTTTTTTTAATTAAATTAAATTAAATTATCTTTTATTATTTTTATATTTTATATATTATACAATTTCTTACAGGTCTTAAACATCTCAAGTTTTTTCATAGGCTCATTGTATTTTAGTTACAATTATATATTTAACTTTGAATTATGATATAAATACAAATTATAACAAATTAATTATACTTAATTTATGATTTTAAACATTTTTGTCACTATATTTGTGATGTTACAAAAGTCATATGTAATATACAATTGACCAGTGGCGTAATTTGAGAAGCATATCAGGAGTTGCAAAAATTACTCAGGATGCTCAAATCTGTGCGGGCTTTCCCCCACACCTTCCAAATTATAAAAACAAACAATATCTTAATATATTATAAATCTAAATAATTCTTCTGTTATATAGATACATATTATTAAAAACTATTTATTTTACATTTTTATAATTAATATATAGTACACAAACATTAATTTTATTTAAATTTTAAATCGCATTATCTTTTATAATTGTAATATCAATCGTTTATAGTTTTAAAATTATAGGCTGTAGCAGTCTCATTGTTATTCTCTATTTTAATGTATTTAATTTATTATAGCGAATTGTAATCAATTATATTATTTTCATTGTTGGAGTATTGATAATATTTAATCTCAATTTTCTCATTCTTCAATATTTTTTTATTTTATAATTAATTAAGAGGATATAGTACCCGTATGTGTTGTCTCCGTCTTGGACACTAACGACATAGCAAATTTTCATTCACCATTTTCAATATTCTACTGTTAGTTTTGATATAAGAGTGAATTGACCTATTATCCCACAGCCTTTTTTTTTTAGTTATGATCATTTTAAAATGTCCTTGATAATAATCTTACCTTTACATTTTATAATAGGTCAGTTCAATCTTTTATCAAAACTAACAGTACAGTATTGAAACTGGTGAACAAAAATTTGCCATCTCGTGAGTGTGTAAGACTTAAACAACACATGTGGGTCCTCTTAACTAAATAAATACTTATTTCACTTATTTTTCACTATCTAGCGATAAACCATAAATAGGAATAATTGAATAATTAACTTGAACACTACAAAAAGGACTCCTTACCTAACACCCAACTATCTTAACAGCATTTAATTATTTTTTAAATATTAATTGATGAAATTGACAAACACTGACAAAAAAAAATATTTATATCTTTCTACTTCCAAGTACATAAGTAAAATAGTACTAATAACAAAAATAACTAAGTATAATCAAAATGTTGAAATATCACAACCACTGTTCCTGTATACTATCATTATTACTCGATATTGTATAATTTAATTTTGATTTCATAAATACACCTCTATCCAAATGATTATACACAAACTAATTGACAGTTTTTTTACTAGAAGCGGCACATAATAGCTATATAAATGAATATATTAGACTTAAAAGTTGTATAAACAATCTTATGAGAAATTACAATTATTTATTCATAGTGGTTTTAGAGTAATCAAAAGAAAATAATGTTCGAAGATAATCACATATCATGTACAAAAATACTATTTTAAAAATCGATAAAAAGTTGTTTCCGAGTATTGTTCACTTCAAGTTTTGTTATTAATGATTTTGCTGCAAATAACAAAAACGACAACACTTCTTTGTGTGGTTGTTTTTATACTATAAAATAGGTGATACAACGTCTTTTAAGAGGATGCCATCTCGCATTTGCTGTCTCTTATCAAATTTAAAGGTAATATTATTTATTATTTTGACATGCTATTATTGATATTATCATTTTATGAGTAATGAACATTTTAGTTTTAATATTTTATACATAACTATAACTCATTTTAAAATAATTAAATCAATAATTGCAAATGTCATTTTCTAGATAACATTCTTACCTTTAAATTTGATAAGAGACAACACATGAGATGGCGTCCTCTTAAGACGTTGTATCACGTATTTTGTAGTATAAAAACATCCACACAAAAAAGTGTTCTCGTTAATTTGTTATTTTCAGCAAAATCATTAATAACAAAACTTGAAGTGAAAAATACTCGGAAACAACCTTATATTGATTTTTTAAAACAGTAATACGTAATATGAGATTATATTCGAAACATTATTTTCTTTTGATTTATAATGTGTTTTTACTCTAACACCACTATGAATACATAATTGTAATTTTTCATAAGATTGTTTATACAACTTTTAAGTCTAATATATTAATTTATATAGCTGCTTCTAGTAAAAAGACTCGTTATTAGTTTCGTGTATAATCATTTGAATAGGTAGGGGCGTATTTATGGAATCAAAATTAAATTATACAATATTGAGTAATAATGATAGTATTCAGGAACAGTGCTTGTGACTTCTAGTATTTGCATATTTCAACATTTTGATTATACTTAGCTATTTTTGTTATAAGCACTATTTTACCTATGTACTGTATCTTGGAAGTAAGGGTATAAAGATTTTTTTTTTGTCAGTGTTTTTCAATTTCATCAATTTATATTTATAGAATAATTAAATGCTGTTAAGATATTTGGGTGTTAGGTAAGGAGTCCATTTTGTGGTATTCAAGCTAATTACTCAATTATTTCTATTTATATTGTCAATTGTTATTACATAATATGACATTTGTACCATCATAAATATAGTAACAAATGTTTAAAATGCATAAATTAAGTATAACTGATTTGTTTTAATTTGTATTTATATCATAATTCAAAGTTAAACATATAATTGTAACTAAAATACAATAAGCCTATGAAAAAATTTGAGATGCTTAAAACCTGTAAGAAATTGTATATATAAAAATAATAAAAGCTAATAAAATTTAATTTAATTTAATAAAAAAAAAAATTAATATGAATATAATGAAATAAAATGAAGTCGTCAAATCAATGCTACTGCATGGATTTTCTTCCTCAGTTCGTAATTGTCATCGTTATCCTCATCATTTTTATTTTCTGTGTTTAAAAGATCAACTCCATCAATTTCATCAACATCATCCATTGCTTCAACTTTATCATTAGATTGTTCAGAGACTATACTACTCGATGACTTTTCATGCACTTTTAGATGCTTCTTTAGTGTAAAACGCGTTGTAAATATTTTGTTACAAGTCTCACAAATATAATGTGTACATTCATTTCTGAACAAAAAATAAATAAATAAACTAGCATCATGTTTAATAATTAATAAAAAAATAAGATTATATGAACTATTACTTTTTAGTAGGTGGATTAGCTTCATCTTTTCTTGACAATGTATTGCAAATAGTCAAATCTTCATAGTCAATATCTTCACCCAACAAACTTTTTAAGCACATTTTGTAAACCCACATACTTTTGAATTCAAACTGCTCATTACCGAATCTCACCATAGTATGAGGGCAAAATAGTTTCTCTTTTGAATTGACAATCAGATCTCTTATCTTTCTTTGTTTATGCGATTTACAGTTCATAAATGGATTTTTTGACATCTTTATAGCGTAGAAATTCTGTTGACAAAAGTTAAAACTTTATAAGTATATTAAGAATAATATAACGGCTCATCATCTACTGTACAATAGATATATTATATTTGAATATGACAATAATCATTATCAGGGCTCATGAGTTCATGCACTCAAAAATGCATAAATTAGCATGCACTCATGCTCTAAACATTATCAAAATGTGCACAATGTAAAAATTTTTGACAAATTTTGAAATAATAAGATAAAACATCAATTCATTTTAAAAGTATCTCATTTTGGTTGTTTATAATGTAATCAGTTTTTGTCAAGTGTCAACACAAACTAAATGTTATTTGAAACACGCATTGTTGTTTGTTAAGACCTTTTACCAAACGAACGAAAGTGGTGTGGAGACAATGTGATAACTTTGTATTTTATGTGGTTGAGACGTTACTCCTAATGTGTCATAGATTTATCGGCTTATAAATATTCAAAAAAGCTGGTTCAACTGTTTATCTCCAAAGTTCCAGTTAGGCGGCTCCATAAAACTCACCAAAGAGAACGGATAGGCAGTTATTATTAATTTTCTCGATCGCACTTTTGCATTTCAACAAGCTAGTGGAAGACAATCGCATAATATAATTGTTCATACATTCACCGGATGTTATACTGAAACTGTATATATCCTACTTTTTTTTGACATTTTTGGAAAAAAAATAATATTTTTTAGCTAATTTAAAAAAAAAGCGTTATTTATGGGACATTCTGTATATAGTTTGTTTTCTTAATTCCTGTAAATCTGGGCCCAATTAGTAGCTTATAAATATCTAGCAGTGAGCCAAATATATAACATTAATGTCTCCCTGAATGTTATACATATTCAGTGCATGATGGGATGAGTATCAAATGTGGACTAATATGTAATCTTATTCAAAAAATGTCGAGTTAAAATACCATAATGGTATTGTTATTATATTAGTTATAAAAATAATCTGTCATAGAGGGTGTTTAGTCATATTTTTAGGTTGAAAGTTGAAGTATAAATCAGTCAACAAGATATTTAATACATATAATATACAAATATACCATATTATAATATAATACTTCTTCGTCTTAAAGTAAACTTATAACTAATGTTTAGTTGATTTAGAATTACACTTGTTTAATAGGAATAGAAAAAAATAGAATTGCACACAGTTTTTTCTAGTCAGAAATTTTTTAAACTGACTTATTTCATAAAATTTCATTTGAATATTATCATAATCATAATTCTCAAGGCAATAAAAAATATATTCAACAATCATGCGTTATGGATCCGTATAAAATCCAGTGATATAAGTGCATAAATCAAACAATCAGCTATTAAGGATCACATATACCATGGTAGCCATGGCAGTAGCAGTAAAATGCAAACCGGATTCAATTAACTTATTTACTGGTTTAGCATTAGTGTCCCAATATAATACTATATATAGAGCATACTAGTATACTACAGATAATAGAATTATACAGCCATCATTGTTTTGTATGAGAACGTTTAGTTTTCAAACAAAATTAAATAAGTATATTAGCTATAAAAAGATTAATGAAGTCTGTATAGGTAAATCAATTAATACATACAATATGACAATATAAATATTGTTGTCAAAACAAGTGTATACATTATTACAAATACCACAAATTACTTACATTTTATTTGTCAGTTTTGTTACTGAAAAAAAATGAAAAATGATGATACATCATAAAGGCGTGTATTTTTACAATTAATGCGCGTTTAGACAAAGGTTAATCGATAAATATATAATAAAAAAAAATAACCAAATCAGAGACTATATATTACTATTTTATTTTAAATACTTACAGCCTACGCCCTACAGGTGCTTTGTATTTTGTTATTTCTTAACCGGACGAAAATGTAAAAATTCACTAATGCAGATCAAAGGTAACAACTTCCAACATTGAGAATTTGAGATTGAGAACTAAACAATAAAAATAAAATATAGTAAACACTACGCGTCCAGTCAGGCTGCTACCCGGATTCCGCAAGGGTGGCAACTTAACCAAACAACTTCGGCGCGGGCAGCGGGCTATGAATTAATCATAGACATATTAATAAAGTAATATGTCTGGAATTAATACAAAGCGCAAATAACGAGTTATGTCCCAATTATTTATAAAGTTTACACTAGTTAGATCACAAGAATAAAATATGTTGTTTGGTTAATTGAAATAAACATTTTTTTATAAATTTAAATCGAGAAATTTGGCCATTTCAATTTTGTATAAATACCCACATACCTATATTTTATAAGATATTTACTGAATAAAATTGTTCGATTTTGTTCATTATTATTATCGCGTGGAGTTAAAGTATACATGGAACTACGACGATTGTCATTGTACCATGTATATTTGTACTCATCTATCTAACTATCTTGATTGGTAATCGGTCAAAAAGTCCGTTTTAAAAAAAGTTAAACAAAAAGTCCGGATTCAGTTTTTATAGTCGGACAAAAAGTCCAAAAATACAAAATATTTTATAAAATTAATATTTATTTTAAAAATTAAAAAATGTTTATAGACATTATATTATTATATTTATTTCTATTTTCTTAATTTCATTTATAATTATATATGTAATTTATTAGTTTATTACAACATAATATTAAAACAACAATATCAAAATTTATTTTTAACTAAATACATTTTAATAAACAATGAATTTTATTTTATTTATAAACACGTCAATCTAAACAAAACAAATAAAAAATAGTATATCATAATTATAATAAAAAAATATAAATTTGTCATTATTATAGGTACCAAACTAATACTACCATAGTGGATTTCCGTTATATTTTTGTTAGTTATACGAAAATATAATATGTGTTCAGTATTTTTAAATTTTTAAAATAAATATTAATGAGGTATATTAAAATATTTTGTATTTTCGGACTTTTTGTCCGATTATAAAAAATGAATCCGGACTTTTTGTTCACCTTTTTTTAAAGCGGACTTTTCGTCCGTGATTCATCTTGATTATAATCATCTACTATATTACCATATTAGGCATATCGTATATATACGTATATATCGTATATATACTCGGATATTCCAAAATTGTTTTATTTAAATGTTTGCTTTATATGTAAGATGATTAAAACTATTTAAAACTTAATGTAGTTATTTTTATTTTAAATTTATATTTATTAGACGAAACAACGTTGATTTTTTTTTTTTTAGATTAGATTACAATTTTTACTATGATAATATCACAATATCACTTATAGATCTTTTTTTGTGTAAAATATTTTGATACAGAACATACTTTTTTTTTTATAAAAAGACAAATTAACGATTTGAATTTATAAAAATTGTTGGACATAATTCGTGTACCCAGAAAAATATTGCGGGACACAATTCAGTATTTGAGACACAACTCATTTGTAGCCACATAAAGACAAGTGCATCGTCATTTTTTAACTGTCGCACGAGTCCGACACAAAGAAATGCTATAACATTTTAATAAAGACTGTAAGTCATGGTATAACGAAAAACGAATACTATGGTGGCCATCGAAAATAAATTATAACGCCCTAGACTTAGTGGGACATTCCTAATTTTTAATATACTTGTCTCGCATCCTGCTTCAATTCTTAGTGGGATGCGAGTCACGATTTTTAGTTCTTATAATTACTTTTTAAAGAGTATAGATAATAGGAAATACACTCAAAATTCAAATACCTATGTTCGGCTCTCTTTAATTAAATCTTATCGTATAGATTAATATTTTATAGGAAATACCTACCCAAATAAATATATAATATATATATATTTCATTTTTAGTTTCCTGAATCCACAAAAAAGCTAGGCGTCAATACCCCAATATTTTTACAACACTACATTTAAAAAATTTGTCCCGAGAGTTAAAAAAAAAAATCTCAACCCTACTTCTAGCGTATGCTAGCTAAAGCTAATGTTACTAAACGTTTCTTCGCCCCTTTTGTCTTTGAATAATATGTAAAATATGTTGTATATTATGAACACAGATATATAACAATTTATTGCCTTATTGGTTTGTGAATTTGTGATACTACTATAAGTACTATATTATAAACCATGAATTAAGATAAATTATAATTCATAATAATATGACATAAAGATATAATTGTGCTAGAATATTATCTCTAAAATTACATATGCCTTTATTGATATTATAATTTTAAAGTTGTAATATTTTACATAGCTACAATAAGTAATAACTAACTTTAAAATGATAATATCAATAGATGCATATGTCATTTTCTAGATAATATTCTTACCTTTAAATCTGATAATAGGTAAATTTACTATAAACTCTAATATTAACATACTATGAGGGTTTTTCCACATACAATATGATTTTGAAATTTTACTAGTTTAATATTTTAAAATATGAAAATATTTTTTAAATACTTAATAATTCTAGAATTAAAATTTACCAAATTAATGTATTCAAGGAAAAATTAAGGTGGCATCTTGTTGAATCATCCTGTATACAAACATTATATCAGTTTTTCAGTAATTTTTGCAGGCATACACTTTGTGAACTGTAATATTTTAGTAGTAATAATAATGTTGAAAAAAATCAATAAATTTAAACCTTATGACAAAATACAATTTTATATTACAATTAACATATAATATTTTACCATGATGTGTACTTTTTCAACCACTATTATAAAATAAATTTCAAATTTGGACTAAATTTCTACCCAAGTGTCATTACAATATAAACATAAATAGTAGTGGAAAAATAATTTATGTGTGTAAATTTATGCAAAACTTTTGAGTAGAATATTTGTCTCTGTTAACAATTTTAATGTAATCAAAATGAAGCAATATTATTAATTTTTAACCTCAGCTCAAACATTAATGAAAGTTCAATGGTTTGATTAAACACAATCTGTTAACAACACAAAATGCATCATATTGTGGTGCCTAGTATACCTTTTGATTGTCCTAAGATATCTAAATTGATTGTAAGCGCCAGTCTCTTGGGTCAAAAACCAAAATTTTCTGATAAGGGTTTAAAGTTATAATTGATTTTGATCACTTACAAAGACCACTATATAGCTATTTTAACACATTATTACTACATACAAATATTATAGGCAAATAAAAAGAATAGTATAGTAAATAATTAAATAATTAATAAAGTTTATGATCTATACAACATTTTAAATTAAGTTAGATAATATAATAGATGTGTGTAATATTCCAAAAAATAAAATAGTGATTCAATTGATTTGTAGTATGAAAAGATAAAATTATTATATTTGCAAATATTTATTTAAAATTAATGCTGTAGATAATTTAAAGAATAAAAATAGTATTAATTTCAAAATGATATGATATTTTCACTTAAAAAAAAAAACAATTGTATGTACATATAAATAAATGTATATTATGTAAATACAAAAAAAAAGTTAAAAATAAAAATGCGAAATATTTATACAATGTTAATACTGGACAATTATTATAAATGAATCGAGAATTTAGGTACATAAACCTGTTGTAGTATGGATATAAGGGCAAATTATTAATAATTTATTTTTTTCTCACGCATATTTAATGAGTACTCCGATTACAAATGCTCAGGCAAAATCAGTCGCGTCAGTCAACACTGACTGAATTAGTATTAAAAAAACAATATAATATACCACTTAAAATTAATTTTAAGAACGAAAAAAAAAATAGTTATCGTGTAAAAATGTTAACACGTGATAGTAACGAGGATGTGAACCACGTTTATCTCTCGGTGTACTATAGGCGAAAATATTATTGACTAGATAAATTCCACGAGAAAGTTGAACGACGACAAAGTTTTCAAGTTTCCACTTTAATAGAGCTCGATGGCGCTACAGAATCTTTTGAGACAGGAGTGTGTAAATTCTCAGTTGACTGAAAATAATAAAAAAAGACTGACGGTTAAAGCAATGTGTACCACTACAATATATTAAAGATTTTTGAACGCAATTAACTTACCTCTATGAGATGGTCGAGACCAAACAAGAAGCCCTCCTCGTGGTTGCCCGGCACCCATGGTCGTCTGTGGGTAAGTACTGTATGTTCGGGTACTTGTCTTGTCTTAGCAAAGTCAATCAGCCAAGCGCCGATCTTAGTATCGTCGTATATGATCAAAATACTGCTACCCACAATCTTTGGTAGGAACACATCAATTTAGTATAGGTAATCGATCGAAAAAATGAACAAGTCTTCGAAACGTGTCTCGGGCCAACTTACCTCGTGAGTTTTAAAGTAATGAGAACGATCCAATTTTGACCGTATTTCATTCAGTCTGACAACCAGCCTCTGTTTGATGTCATGGCGGTCGCCCAGGAACAAAGCAAGAGTGTTATTCACTTCTTCGTCGCTTTTCACAGTCTTCAAATCCGTAACGGGCGGAGAGCCTCGAAACTGTAATGTTTTTACACAACGGTTATTATTTGATATTATGTTAGAAATAGAAAAAAAATCCTTAAATGTAGGTAAATTACCTTCATAGCTTCAATTCTAAAACCGTGACTGCACGTCGAACTCTGTTCTTCTCTGAACTGCATATACCGCAGTTTTGTGACCGCTTGCAACTTGCGTTCTTCGGCATTTGGCGCTTCGGGATCGACGGCAATCATCTAGATAAAAAAAAACAAAAACCCCGTTATTATAGCATTTTTTTTTTGCATTATCAACGTTTAGTAGGCACATATATCGCAATATACGCGCAACGCTAAAAATATTGTATTAATCATACGCTCACCTTGAGGTACAGGTCCTGTCGCGCCGAAGAGTTTTTCACCTCTGACTCCAGGAACGTGCGCGTGCCCATTTTGATGTCCATGACGTTTGGGTCTCGGAAGCCGTACAGCAAGTCTTGCAGCTCGATGAAAGTCTGTCCGTTGTACTCGACTTCCCTGTAATACTTGGGCACGATGTCTTGAAGACTAGGCTCGTTGGAAAGCGCCTCATACACGTCCCTCTCGGTGCCGCCGCTGCACTTCTTCCATATCGTACCCAGGCCGGCGGGTGCAAAACAGTCCGGATGTCCGGAAAGCTGGAACCACGACTGCTGTTGTGAGGCCGACCTACAAGTGGTCGACTGTACATTGGATGTCGCCGTTTCTTGAGACTTGACTGCGTTTCGCACTTCAGAATCCGTCGCGGTACCGGCTGTGTTCGTGCTGTTGTTGCGCAACAAAACATCGCTGGCGGGTGCACTCAACTCTAGAGCGTTCTAAAAAATAAAATAAAAGCCACATTATATTTTATCATCCTGCTGATATTTTGAGAATTTAAAATTTTAAACGGGTTTTTTCACGACCATCAATGAAGAGATAATCGATATTACATGACATATGCATATACATACCAACGCCAAGAATTTTAACAGTGAGTTTTCTTTCTTGTGGTTCTTTTTGGCCGATGAAGTCACAGTATTGCACTGCGAGTTCTTCCATTCGTTTTCGGTTTGCTAAAAAATAAAAATTCCAAATATTATTATACTATTACAATTATTGCAATATTGAAGGCCTAAAGGACAAACTATTTAGTGGCACAATAAAATAAATAAATTATTATTTATTATACAATATACCTAACACGATTGAACACTAACGAATAGAGAATAAAATAAACTATAAACACCGATACGGCTGGCACTATATCGATTCTAGACACTGTCAATTTCCGCTTTTTCTCAACCAAAATATACATAAATATGCACAAAGCAATACATAGGTATATAATAATATAATGTCGCCTCCATACTAATGAACACACATTGCGAAGCCCTTGGAATTCTAAAAACAAAATGCATATACGTTTTGCCGACAAGATTCATACGGTCAAGGTAAACCTGATATTATTTATATGTATATTAAATACTTAGAAGTGAATTGGATTCACTTTATATAATTAATATTATATATTTATCGTTACTTTTTATATTTTTTTATAATTTTGTGCGTCATTAAATCTACCTGAATTATGTGCAAATTGCAAATACATACCTACGCGCGGACTTAAATAATAATACTACGATCAACACGAAATTTTTATTTTCGTTGCCCACATTTGACACGTAAAACTGACGAGTTTTCAACGAGGTGGTCGTCAGTCACGCGGTGACTTGGTGTTTAATGGGCACATTCGTGTTATTGTTATTGTTACTGTT
Organism: Rhopalosiphum padi; assembly: GCF_020882245.1. Taxonomy (NCBI): domain Eukaryota; kingdom Metazoa; phylum Arthropoda; class Insecta; order Hemiptera; family Aphididae; genus Rhopalosiphum; species Rhopalosiphum padi. Next base: position 38,673,810 of record NC_083598.1, read on the forward strand.
CTCAAGACCCCTAGGAATGCTCGACGAAAATGATGCTATGCCAAGAATAATAATTATACTTTTTAAAATCTATTTTTAAACTTATTTACAATCGCAATTCAACCGAATGGGTACTTCGTAGTTCGTACTCGTGATTTTCATCAAAGAACGTGATCGAATTACGAATAGTCATAGAAAGGTGTTATATCTGTTGAATTTAGAGATTCGGTAGTGTGAATAGTATTAAATATTAGTATTATAATGGTCGATATTATTTTCTGTCTTGAACCGTAAAATGAAATTGCGTTTAAAACTATTTAAAACTAACTTAAATAAGACATTATTTATTACTTAATGACTTTTGTAAATCTACATTAGAGAACAATTATTGTCGTGACAGCTAATATTGTTTAATAACTCCGGGTGCGATTACATTTATTTTTCAACTAATACCTAACCACGACTATTACGATTTAAACAATTTAGTGACCAGAGTTTATAATATGGTGATGGTCTGTAGCTTTGTACGTAGACACGTAGTATACCTGCTAGTTGCCACTACTACAAATAAATAGAAGTAATCATAACGCAAAATGTTTATTTTACTTATGACAAATAAATGATTAAACTATGGTGTTTTGTAAAAACTGAAGTGTGCAACGTGTATGGGCCTCTATCACAGCCGCGAGCATAACGGAATGGAGACTTGCACAATTATAAGTGGAAATAAGAGTCTATAATTATAATATCTTGAGACAATGATGGACATTGGGCCAAAAGTAGCAGTATACTGGTTAATCACATTATAATTTAGTATAGCCCGGTAGTACAAAATAAATAAAAATATACTTTTCGTTAGGCGTTCAAACACCATGCTTGAATATAAAATACATATCATGGGGGTACGGTACAGCTATATAAACTATGTGTTAAAAACACATAATAAATCATAAAATATGAGATATTAACTTGGCAAATATGATTATACAAGCAACAAAACTATTTGAAAGTGGTCGTTAAAATATTATTATTTCATTAACCTTCCATTATCATTACGATAAAAATGTTTGTGGTCAATTCTTTATAGAACTTTCGATATTCGAACCCACAAATAATTCTGATATATTATAATATTATAATATTAATATACGTAATATAACATACAATTAAAATAAACGAATCCAAAATGTATTATCATACATACAACATTTAATCTTTAAAACAAGCACTATACATTCTATAAAATCAAATCATAGTATAATAACTATGTAGTCTATGTCCAATCATATACGAATAATAATATATAGTATATTATATATTAAAATACAATAATATACCTAACAACAATATATTATTAATAACTACGGCAAAATCGCTTGTAAAAATATTAAATTTGAAAAAAAAACTTAAAATCAAATAAAAACGTTTAATAACGGTTTAAAATGTTCTCATTTTTGAATAAATTATATTTATTTTATATATTAACAACCATACTAAATTAGCTAATAATACTATCCATCACACTGCATTACAGATGCGTAGTTTTAGCTTTAAATGTAGATACGATATGAACGTACAAAATACAATATAATAATTTTAAATATACAATCAGTTATAAATTAAAGCCGAAAGCTCAACCTTTGATCTATTTATTAATGTACTCAAAGTCAATACATTTGTTCAGTTTACTACACACCTATAAGTGTTACAGAAACTTTTACCCATGAAGTAGCAATTATAAAAAAAATAATTAATATATAGGTAGATTGAAATGTGTCATTTTGTACGTGCATCATCTCTGTGCAATTATTTTTAGGCTTACAACAACGAATTATACCTATCTATACGTTGTGAATATCGGCAGTCGGAAGTACAATACGATTGCAAGCTGCGACGAAACAAACAATAAAGTGGCGACTGGCGTTGTTTCACGTTTTCGTAGACTAGGCTTAACTATATGTATAATAATACGAAATATACAACGAGGAAATCATCAGTATGCCATGGGGCAGCAGCATGTGTGTTATATCAATCTCATTTCGAATGAGCGAACCTGAAATCTGAAAAACAATGATAATAACAACACTTGCGTATTCGGCAAACGATAGATTTCAAAAGAAATTAATTAAAAAAAATTTACAATGTTATACACGTGTAGCGTGAATATTAATAAATAATAATAGTAATAAACAGCACAGCAGTGCTTATAGTAATATACCGTGTACAATACACAATAATAGGACATACAATCGGATTTGTCATTTGATGATATAGGGACCGGTGACAACGATATAACAACCAAGGTTGAAAATAGTATAACGGAAAAATGTTTGAAGATAACGGAAATGATTTAAATGCACTTTTTGTTTGCGGTCAAACGAAGGAAACGAAAACTAATAGGCAAATTGGAGGTGAACAATATTATTATAAAATCACATCACGTGGGTAACACGTTCATGTGGAAAGATAAATAAATAAATATATAAATACATAATATAGTGTGATAAGAAACGCCGCTTTGGTTATAAAAATATTATGTACCTATATAAGTTAAAAAAAAATAATTATTATAATAATAAATGCTGATATTGTGTCGATTGAGTTATATTATCCGGACCAGACTACAGGTGTCAAATGTCAATATAATATTATACTACTAAATTAATACCTTTAAATCTTTATTGAAAATGAATGAATTAACTATTTGCAATCTATATATTTGATTATTTGAATATACAGTAAAAGTATTAAAACTTTAAATATCAAAGGATCCGTTCAACCCTAACGGTCTTTGAGTATATATTTACTGTAGTTGTCTGTTAACACTTAGGTAATAGGATAATAATTATTATTATAATGTATATTTATAGGTAATTAAAAACTATTAATATACAACATTAAACTTTATTTATACATCCAATTTTATATTATGTTATATTTTACATATTGACAAACTTGGGAGTTGAGGATAAAATATGCAACTATGTTTAATGTTTACTCATCATTGTATGACATTTAAAGTTTATAAACCTTTATATGTAAATATGCAATGAACACTTTTAAACTTATTTAAATGTATTTATTTATTTTATCGTGTTAATAAGACGCGTTATATTTACATTTACACGTCGAAAGTTAAATTTCCGTAACTATATTTATTTAAATTTAATGAATTAAATATAATTTATTTTAAATTTATTTGGTTCTTCAATACTTTCATTCATAAATTTAAATTCAATAATAGGCTAAATAACTATGTAAGTCCTTTGTCCTTATAATATACTTTTATGTGTTAGTGTATATAACGAAACATTATTTTAAAAATAAAATCAATAACTATAGGTTAGGTTAAGCCTAATGATAAGTGTGTCAGGAACGATTCTGAAATTTAAAGTTTAAATGTTTTTGCCTTAAATTGATAAATACTAATACCAAGATGACCCCAAGTCCCCAAGTGTTTACACATACACGACGGTTACTCGTTGAATGTGATTATTATATTAATAAGGGTTCAATACTTCTGTTAAGTATAGACAACAATAATACGAATACACTGATAACTAACAATCAATCTTTTCTTTCGAAATGTTTTTTCGAAACACATTTCAATGATATACTACATATTGTATAAAGTTTCTACGAAAACTATTTTATATACCTATGCAACCATGCAAAATGCATAATAAATAAACGATCAATGTTTTGACGTCACAAGAAATTTCAGACTTAACATACCTACTTCATATTTATTTTTAGAAATTATTGCTGTTTGCGTATGCTGTTTTTTAATGTTAAACAACATTTTTACAGTAATATAATTCATTTTTATAATGGTAGGTACACTCTCAGTAAATATTTTTTTAATTTTCACAATCTATTTTCTATAATAGTTATACGTTTATTATACAGAACATCTAAAAAGGGATATTAGAGTGAAGTAAAATGCATTAAAAGAATGAAAAAGTGGTGCAATTCCATTATTTGCAGAGGCCACTGACCTCAATGGACTTTCTCTTTATCGTCTGATTGAAGACGAGTTTTTTTAATTCTTTAGTTTTCTATCAATACCAACAATATTTATAAAAATTGTATTAATGACAGTTTTATAGAAAAAGAAAGTAAATTTCCTAAATAACACCTCCTATGAAGCACTTATGTGACGTTAAAATCATAAACTTATGCATACTGATAGTATTTTATGAACACCGAAAATTGTTTACGATCTTATAAAATATATTTAACTGATTAATGATGCAGATACAAGTTTAAATGATAAACTGCGATTTTGAATTGAAAGTTGTTATTAAAAATTTAATGTAAGAAAAATACGTATAGGTAGTTATTTAAAATATAAACAAGTTTTGTCATAAAAAGCATAAAATTAAATACTATTATCACCCAATATTTAAGTAAATCAATTTTGAATAATAGTCATTATAAAATTTAATCTTCAACAAATAATATAGTTCACAAAGTTGAATGAAATCGTTCAAATACATTTTATAAAACCTTTAATTTTTAATGTCATCGGGATCTTCAAACTTTACTAGGATAAGTAAAAAGTAATTATAATAACAATACAACATATTATATTATACAGTTCGTGTAAATTGTGTTATATAAAAAAAATAACATTTTTAACACGCCTTATTACTAAATCTATAAAATAATTCATTATTTGTAAGTTTTATATACAACATATTATAATACATTAATAGTGATATAAAAAAAGGCAAGTCGCAAAAAAAAAATTACTGTAACTATATTGATTTATTAAACACAAATCCGCAATAAATAATAAAAATAGGATTGATTTTTTTTTTAGCATTCATGATTAAATATAGGTTGACGTGTTGAGTAATGACCAAAATTAACGTATCATACAAAACAAAAATAAAATATTTTCTTTGATTGAACATACTGTATCTACTACCACATGTCTAAGTTTACACATTACTATTATTATGAATTATTATTTGTAGTCTGTACCTATATTGGCTATATTTAAAATAAATAATTTATACGTTAGGAATAGGTAAAATAGTTAAATTCATGCATCACAGTAAAACACTAAAAAAATAAATGTTGATATCTACCAAATACTTAAAAATAATCAATTAATAATAGAAAAAAAAATTGATTTAATATAACTATATCATAAATACTATTATCATTTATCAGTTATAAATAAATATTTTAAAAATATAAATGTAGGCATCTACAGAAATATTATTTAAAATATGCAGACACAAATAATGAAATAAAAAAAAAATCGATTAATGTTATATTAAAATATCGAGATAACAAAACTACATTTATCAATGTATGTATAAAAAAAATGGCAAAAAGAAAAAATAAGTACTTTTAAAGTTTAAAAGTTAATTTATATGAAATATTATTTCATATTATCGTTAATAAGCGGTAGTGAAATTGCACTTATAAAAAGATTTATTTAACTAACTATAACTAAATACACCTGAAATGACGTCCATCGTAAAATCATTTTTTAAAAGAAAAAAATTCAACATTTATAATTTAAAAACAATAAAATTCGAAGCTTGGAAGTTGAAGTATAGAATGGTAAATTATTTTCAAATCAAACAATTTTGAAAAAAATGTAAGATTTTTAAATCGTTTAATTTGCATAGTTACTATTTACTATTATATATTATATTTATTAAGTATAATTAAATATTAAATATATTTTGATAATAACCAAATCATACGTAAATATTTAACTGTAGAATCAATGTATTTTCATTATATTAAATTGAACATCTAATTATACCCAAAATAATACAAACAGAATAAAAACGATCTGCCTTTGTTTATATCGTATACTGCTATAGGTATATTACATACATATCAAGGAACTATGTGTTTCTAAATGAGTTACGGGATGTCGGGATCTGATGAGGTAAAAATCTGTTGTGGCTCACTAGTCACTTAGGTATTGTAGCCTGTAGGTACATATTAGGTGTATATTTGTATTCAGTTTTATCATTTATTAGAAAACACTATTAATTTGTGAGTTATTATTATTTTAAATTATCTATACCATAGTAATTTCCAACACCCTATCATGCTATATAGTTAATAGGCATTATTGAGTTTGTGACGTCATGCCGCATAATGAGTACACTTATAAGTTAAAATAATTAAAAACTGCTTTTAAAACTAATGTGATTAAGTTTTTAAAGAAATAACATGTTTACGAAAATATTATGTTCTTTGTTCATTAAAATATTATAGATTGATCAGATATTGATTAGATCAGTACTAAGGATAAATTTTTCTTACTTTAATTTGTGTTACTACATTATCCTTTTCGTACCACTGTGCCAGTTATGATATCAAAGTATCAACATTTAAGATAGTCGATACAGAATATAGTGCTGTATTATTATAAATAAAAATAGTCAAGACATTACATTGCACAGTTATAAATTATAATTAACTCATGTTATATAATATATTATAAGCCAATGATCATAAACTATGGTATGAATGTATATGATTCGAATGATTAAAGCCTTTATGGTTTTATATAACACAGCATTACATTCTTTTTTTACTAACTCTTTAAGAGCACGTGACATTTTTTCAGCGTATATGTACACAAACGACAATAATGAATTGTAACAGTTAAAAATATAGTTCACCATAACCAAAATTAAAAATATGATATATTAAAAATAAATAATAATGTATAAAAGTAAAAGTAGAAGATTCTATAGATATTATTGTTTTTATTATTATTATCAAAAATTGTATTTAAAATTTTTTAATAGATTATTATAATGTATTCAGAATCGATTACACGATATTCGAATTCGTGGTTTAGGTACACATGAAATCATATAATCTGATATTAAATATATAACTACATTAACAATGATTAATATTATTTTATATTCGAGTTGATTATTAAATTAATTATTTTAATAAGAAACTTAAGATCTGTATTTTAAAATTCATATACATAAGATTAAGTACATAACATTTACAAATAAGGACGCACCAGGGGCGGATCCAGGGGGGCAATCGCCCTCCTCGTTCTTGTCTCAGACTTAAGTTTTTAACGTAATTATTTCATAGTTCATTATTCATATTTCGTAAGACATCATAGATATCATGTTTGCCCTTTAAATTCGCCCCTCCGTTATCTTGGCTTAGATCCGTCCCTGGGACGCATTCATTATAATTTGAGAAATAACAACCACTCAATTGTTAGAAAGCTGTTATAATATTATAATTTATAAGTTTAAATCATAATATTATACAAAAATATATCATAAATTCATAATTATAAGGATCGTTATCCTTTAGGTTTAGACATACGGATTTATGCCTTATATTATAAAGACAATAATATAATTGGTAAAAATGTAAAACTCAAATATTGGTAAAAATAAATAAAATGAAACATATATTATGACTATACACATAATAATATAGGAACCGGTACTGAATAGTATTTTATAATTAACTTAACAATGCGAAATTTATTGGCAAATTAAAACCGGCGATTAATTAAATATATATATAGTAAAATCGGTTAATAATTCAATATAAAACCACCCATATACCTGCCCCAAAAAAGCACCGAGGGCGATAATAAATTATCAACCGACAATCAAAAGTAGTACAAGCTTACGATTTACGGAAAAGTTAAATTATTTATCATGTAGGTACAATAATGTACATAGTACATAATAAGTGGGTAATGTGTACCTAAATCGACACAATACAAAAAAATTTAATTAAAAGTCAAGGTTTTCGTCATCCGACGAGTCTATTGTTTTGAGTAAAAACAGTAAAAAAAAAAAATTAAAATACAAACGTCTACTTTATTATTCCTGCAGTTTAAAAACTAACGGCGGACTCGGGTTGACGAGTCCTTGTAAAGACGTGCAGCAGCGATCAACACCGTTGGCCATTAGGTGCACAGTGCACACGGAGAAATGGCTATTATATATTATTATTATTATATAGATAGGAAGGTATACATGCGATTGAAATTCAAGGGAACACCTGACGACGAAACGGATAGGATGCACGCGCGTAGCTGACATCACCGTCGAGTCGACCGGATGTGTTTTCTCAAACAACGGACCTGGGTCAAAATTCCAAATTGTGTACTTTGAAATCAGAGAGGCCCCCATAGATGCGTGTTTTTCTGGGTATAATATTTAATTTTTCTACTGCACACAAAGCGATCGCGAGAGCAACACAAAGATACACATCGTTGCAGTGATAAGGATCAGTGGCGTTAACATTTTTTATCGACCAACGGACAAAATATAATTACATCCATACAACATGTGATAATAATACATAATAGTACTTGTACCGCTGTGCAAACTTGGAACACACATACCGTATACAAAAAATATCAGTAATTTACGTTGAAAAATTTGCGCGCGTAATAATATAATAAATTTTAATTTTTTAAGGAAAACAGCCAAATAATCGTATCGTTGTGTACATTTCTAGTTTATAAATACACTGCTTTAGTACATATAATATATTATACATGTATATTTATTTAAAAAACATGCGAATATGATTAAATTAACATATATAGTATATATACCTAGCCCATATTATCAGATTAGCACGCGCGTTATGCAAGAACCAAGGCTAAAATGTGTATTTTATACTGTATAATCACATTATAATCTAAAGGCGGGTGTTTTATAACGCATAATTTTTTTTTGTTTTTTAATATTCTTTCTGGCACCGAAGTAGCGGATTGTACCAAAAATATGGTCAACGTTATTTTCTGTCTTAAATGTCACATACCTGTTGAACGAGGTTACCCATCGCTGCAGTCGCGCAACTCGTGCGTACAATCGATACTTGGTAGTTATAAAAATCACATAAAAATAATAATATCTACCTATACACTATACAGTATACCTACTCGTCAACTGGTTGCTTTGCACTATAGCGTCCAGCACGAGTTATATCATAAAAGTATTTTAATAAAATATATTATACAGCTAGCTGCCGTCGACGGGAAAGTGTTTAAAAATAAAGCGTTTTCGGGAATTTTCTGCGATATATTATTTTACCTGCACGCAATCGTGAATTGATAGTGCAATGATGATAATAATCGTTAGTTCACCACCAGGAATAAATTAGAGTAAGAGTAAAGTGCGACTCAGCAAATCAACAAACCATGATAATATTATCATAATAATGAAATCGTGTCAACTCACTTTGCCGGACATAAGTTTCTCTAACTGTCCGATGGCTTTGGAGACGACGGTGAATGAGTCGAAGAAAGATTGTCTGCTGGCCACAGGGCACACAGTCATGTCGCTCATTCTCATTATATTTCTACGTTTGATTAATTGTATCTTGACGACGCGACGGCGGCGCAAACAGTAGAAAATGCGATACAAAATCGCATCGACGGAAACAATCGCAATAAATAATAATAATAATTATATGATATCGAAACGCGTTTACGAACTACACACGGTTACCACGCGACGAACAAACAATATCGACACTAAGGGATGACGACGGATCGAGGGAAAAACGACCGTTATCGTTAAATAAAACTGTTATACGACCGCGGAAACGCACTGTAATTGACAATCAAGGTGAACGATGCCGGTTGTACGCAAGTGCAAAAATGCGATATTTTACGATAATACGTGTATTAACCACAACTTATTTATTATGCTAAAAAACGATATTATTGTAAAAAAACACAAAAAACCTGGCGGACGCGCTTCGTCAACGGACCGTGTTCGTGGCGGACGCGTACGAGAATGGAAGACATATTAAACACGAATACACACGATCCAGTGGTGGCAGACTTCGTGACCAACGCTGCCTCACACACACACGCCTGTAAAGGTGAAAATACGGACGGGTCGACTATATAGTGTGGGACGAACTACACCGACGTTTCCCCTTCCCGACGACGACCGCGAACGACTACTACAATATTAATGTATACATATAATGAAATATGTATAATCATTATTACTGGCGCATTTTAGGTCATCTAAAAAAAACGTGCGAAATGCAGTAGCGGAATATTTATATCTATCAATATTATTATTAAGAACATGCTATATGGTGTATAATTTATATATATATATATTATTTATATAGATACGTTTAGTTCATAAATATATAAATACTATACTAATACTATAGTGTTGGCAGTTGTACTACATGTTGTATATACATACGTATATCGTTGTTTGTTATTGTTATTGGTTGACGTAATATTTACTATGATTTTTGAAAGCAACAAATTTTTCAGTCATACAAGTAACGTATTAATGTATTATTATAATTTGTACGTGTGTGTGTGTGTGTGTCAGTGTCAATATGATATGTGAGATGGAGTATGATATGTGAAACTCCAGAAGAAAATTTAGCGAGGTAAAGAATATCATTTGTTTAGAAACAGCGTGTGAAAGTAGTACATATTATGTGATAATAGGTACGCGTAGATAGGTGCGACACGAAGATCCGGCGACTGCAATTATATATATTATATATATATATATATATATAGTAAGTGTAAGATATTGTTTGAACTCTAATGAATAACATTCCAATGTAAAATAGTATATTATGTATTATTGTATCTTAAATGCGTATAGGATGCAAGGTTTGATTAGTCGATTGGCGATAAATGCTTAGTCGAAGGACTGGGATGCAATGGGAACCTTGTTTTAGTCAATTTAGATAACTTCATATTCAATTTACGTATCAATTATGAACGAAATATGATAAATACTAAAGTCGGAGAAAAATAAATCCTTGAATTTGTAACAAGTACAATTATTAGACATTTAGACAATTTATCAAACATCGCAATTTTCTATTTTACATATATTTTAATATTTGACATAATGATATACACGTAATAATAAATATCAAATAAATTTAAACCAGTAATTTAATAAAATCAAATTGTATCTAGAGGGTATTTTGAAGGGAGAAGTAAAAAATTATCGAAATTCTACAAAATCGCGAAAATAAGTCAACTATTTTGTAGTTTTGATTTCACATTTAAGGATTGTAAATGTAATACAAGATTTTATAAGTTTTTTGCTGGTATTAGAAAAAAGCATTAAGCTTAATAAGTAGCATTAAGCTACTATATAGGTTTCACAAGTAATTGCTAATGTTTTGCCGAAATTGGACATTCACACATAAAATAACGATTATTGTTATTTTTTTATTATTCAAATAATATAAATATTAAAAACTCAAAACATTTCACTTGTGCGTTCTACTTATCACGTTCTACACACAATGACATTTTCAAAATATTCAAATTAATTTTCTGCCATTTAAAAACTTACAAACGCAGTAAAAAAAAATTGTTTGGTCAAAGAGTTTGAAAATGTAAAATAATTTAACTCATAAGTTGCATTGCTAAATGCAATTTCAAATATTGATAATACATATTACTATATTATGCACAATCAATTTTGAGTATTCGATAACTATTTAAGATATTATTATTTAGGAAATAGGTAGTTCTAATCTTTCATTATACTATATATAATATTAGACGTTTAAAAATGACCATTCTTAGGTAGTCCATTGTTTTTTTATATGAATAAATCTTTAGCGATTAATTTAATTTATACTACTTGACTAATTATTAAAATTATAACTACTTAAAAATGTCATATCATTAGAACTTTAAATAATCCTTTAAAGATTCAATATTATTCAATTAAAACAATATTAAAATCTAAATTAAACATAATAGATGAGCGTATTATGCCATACAGAATTAAACGATAAATAAATTTAAGTAGTTATTAAATAATATAAAGTATTAAAAATAAAAATAAAAAATACCAAACTCATATAGATTGTATATATTGACTGTTAAGTATTTATCTTACTTTACTATAAGCTTGGAGAAAGTTAATGTTGTGTATCATGTAGGTTTATATAATATGTACCTATATACAAGTATGTATTGTATTTGTACTTACACATTTAATAATATCGATGTTATTATAGATTTTTAGGCTTGAGCCATAACAATTAAAAACATTTAAAAAGTTTGATTACGTTTTCATGAAAAAGATGTAATATTAGCATAGTAATATGTTATATGTATAGGTAATGACATAATCCAATTTTTCAAGGTTATACTTATACACTTATATATTTTGCAAGGTTATAATTATAGTAATTAATTATTTATTCCAATTATGATGACCAGTTGGGCGACATAAGTATAAATTATATTTTTTAAAGATTCCATAGTAAACAAATTAAATTGTAGTTTTAAAATAATAATTTTAATAAAACCTAACATAAACAAATAAAATATTAGCTATTTTTCATAAAAAAAATAGTATGTAAATATAAAATAATAATCTTAAGTTCTAAGATAATTAATCTCATAATTATACCCTTAAGACCTTATAATATGTGGTATATATTAGTTTATTTAATGGTACGCACTGTATATTAAAACACGATATACGTATATATAAAATACAATTTAAGTTAATAAATTGGTCTTAATTGTATGTAAAATACTTTTTTTACAAAAAATACAAATTAAAAAACAAGATTCTACACAGTAGTTAACAAAATTACAATACTAAATAATAAAAAAAAATCCATAAAAAGTCGATCATGCTGTATACAAATAAAAACATTTTTGAGAGGGAGAGGACTAAGATACTAGATTTTTAGTTTTATGACAAAAAATGAGTATCAGTTTATTTGATAACGATTTTTAGGAAGCTTTTGAGTTTTTTTGAGTCACTTAGGCTTACATCTTAAAGACTTTCTTTATTTTATGCCTACGAAATCAAGTACATATATATATATATATTATATAAGCAAACTACGATTTATGGTTTTGTGAGATGAATAATTAAATCATTCTAGTTGTTATAAATCGACCACATATATTGTTTCCAAGTCATTATAATATTTGTACCAAGGCACTTCAAAAAGTAAAAAATTAAAAACAAATATTTAATTAGTAAAGACGAATATACTTTAACAATTTATTAATTATTAGTTATATTAATTGTGATTTGTGTTATAACTTATAAGTACTGTATTTTAAATACCTATTAAATGGCTTTTACTGATTAATAATTGTTTATCATTAAAAACAAATTATATTTTATATACATACTTATCCATTTAGGTGGTTAGTATATTTTTTAAATATCCTATAATATGATAATTGAAGCTACAAAAGTTGGTTTATGAAATTATAGAAATATAGTTTATATGGGATCATATTTTAATTATATTTTATATTATACAAGTCTATGGACTCATGACTTTTTGCTGATAAGTGATCTGATATAGTTATTTATATTTTAAAGCGTTACTTGTCTAATAAAGTTTATTTATTGCATAATATATTGTTAAAAATGTATATAGACTTTAAACAGCGACTAAACTCTACATAAATAGTTTTCGGAAATAATTTCATTATTATAATTTATAGCCAGTTTCCCTATACCGTTAAAAATTTAATTATAATAAAATATTAGATAAAAAATACCCAGGAACTATTAATGCGCGGTAGATTTCAAAACACCTAAGAAAAAATTACGCTAAAGAGATGAGAGATGCATTCATATATAACACCGCACTGCAGCACACGCGGTGGTGCTTTCTATTAAAATAATATAACTATAAGATATAGTACATTGTGTGATAAGATTAAATCGTCTCCTCTTTTAAAACGCGGTCTCAATTGAGTCAATTGTATGTATATGCAAATAGCCGTATTTTTAGTTTGTGCGAAATTCTAAAGGGGAAAAAAATAATTTAGTAAATTATATTTCTAAAAAATAAAATCTCTGGTAATACATTCCTCTAGAGTCTAGGCTTTAATATCTGTGTAGTGTGGAAAGTATGGGTGAGTGGCATAGACGCAAATAAGAGGGCGCTTAGGGGGTATTAGCACCCCCAATTGTAAAAATAGCACCCTCAATTTTTTTTTTAAATTTTGCCTATGGTGAGTGGTATATCTGCTGCATGTTTAAAAGTAGTACAATTAAAAGGATAATCAGTTATTGAAAGTGTGTGTGTGTGTGTATCATAACGAAATTTAAGGACTTCCTATCCTTGTTAAGTCATAGAAACATGGTATATACACGCGTAAACGAATAATGAGCCACCGTTGTCATTGAATATATTGATTTGTGAGTCGAAGATTATAATACTTGTACAGTCGCTCGTATCAATCAATCAATAATTAGAATTTACGAAGACTGCGCTCTGATTATTTATCAAATATTATACGAGATAATACAAATGTATGTAATTTGTATCCGTGTAGGACGTAGGTGTATGTATGTATTAACAGTATCAAAGTATTAGCATGAATAAATAATTAAGTTTTTTATAAATTACAACTAAATATTATATATTTATATTAGTATACATTTTATTAAGCATATATTATTAGATATATACTTAAAAGTAATAACTAATGTTTTATAGCATTATGCATACTATAACTATAGATACAATAAATTATATTTTAAAGTTTAGAGACAAATATGTTATATAGTATTATTATATAGGCGCTTAGATTTTTTACTTAAGAACTTTATTTGCAGTATTTATATTTATGTATTCAAGATAAATGTTTATAATATATTTAATAATTAATATCATAATAATTATAATATATTATATTAATACAAGTCATACTATATTTTAATTATCATTGTACAAATATTGCATAAAAGACAAATTGGACGTTGAATTCACTTTAGTTTATTTAAATATGTTTTTATTTACAAATCATCATTTATAATTATTATATATGATGTAATAAGTCATAATAAGAATGAAAAAATTGTATCTTATTTTACTATGATTTCCTATAATAGAATATTCCTAGGTATATGGTAAAATTATATATTTTATTGAGTAATTATTTCAAAAATGTGTTTTGTTTTAATTTAAATTAATATTATTATGTGATTATTCATTATAGCTATATTAAAAAACTAAAAAAAAAAATCGTTATCCATAAGAATTGTTATTATCAGCATTAAGTGTTTAAAGTTTGTATTTAGTACGTGAAGTTTATTAATTTGACGAAATACGACACCAAAGCGTTGCAGGAAATATTTATTTTGATATAATAAATATTTAAATGAGGAATTCAAAATTTCAGACTTGAAATTTTAAAAACGTCATATGTTAGATTATAATATGACGCTTTTTCAACAATAACATAAAGTACAACACGTGCCGAAACACCTGTAGTTAATAAATATAACGTACTTACCTATATCGTTATAAGTTAAAACATACGAATATAAGATATATTTTTAACAAAACAAAAATAAATTATTAAAAAAAAATTATAATTAGCTTTAATAACAGAAAGACAGGAAGTGTTTGCGAACTAATTAAGCATGCATAAACTGATAATGTTTCAAAAAAAGTTTATCTTTTATTTTAAGTCTCTACCATTTTTACGTGTATGTATATTTATTCAGTATAAAGATTTGATAAAAAGAATTATACTATATTATGTTGACCTACAAACAAAAATTAAATATTTATACTTGGCACTAACACTAGTTGGCGCACAATTTTGCATGTCGATTACAATTATTCACGATTCTATAAAAAGGAGCAAATTGTACGAAAAATTGAAAACTTTATGCATCATTTCACTTAAAAAACGATTCGCAGAAACTATACAATTCTAATATATCAACTAACTAATGACTAATGAGTATAATATAATGACTAATAATAAGACAATGAACGGTATTTTAAGTATTTTAAATAATTAAGCGCCTATTTTACATTCATATAATATTTTATCACACAATAATTAGTTTGTTCATTATTTATACATAGAATAAATAAGTACAATTTGTTGGTAAAAAATAGCCAATGCCTAGGGTTTTACCTATGTCTATATTGGTGTTCGATAAATATTTTGAAACATTTGAAAATCAACTGTAAATGACCAGTGTCTTGTATTTTGTTACTAATCCTATGGAAAACCACCCGAGAAAATCGAAGAATAGTCTAATCAGAGTAACATCACAATTTTCAATATGTATACAATACATTGTAACACTGGATTTTAAAAGTTTTAATTAGTTCCAAGGGATGAATATACTAACTTAAGACCTATTAGGTAAAAAAAATACATTGGTTAGCTCCTACATTGTGGAATAAAAGATGTAGGTTTCTACACAGTAAAGAAAATAACTTATGTTAGTTTCTCTACTAATTGCTTATCTGGTCCAATATGATTATTATTGATTATAATATGTATTAGCCATTAGGTGTTAATATCTATTATATCATATTACCTATACTTGAAAATGTTAAACTGTTAAATAATTGTAAAAAAAATATAGTCAAACGGATGCTAATCGCTAATGGCTTAAAAAACTTAAAAATTGTACCAACTACCATTGATTATAAATACTATCATACCAGTATTTATAATTAATGCTACTACCTATATTATATTTCGTTTGATTCATTTTGGAAAACTAAGTACTTAACATAATTATAGTGATTGACTTTTTGTTGTACAATCTGAAATTTGATATTTATACACTTTTATTTTTCAGCGGATTTTTTAGTTTTATTTTTTTTTTAGTACTATTTGTGTTTTCCACAGAAAATGAAGGCACAATAATTTAAAAAAAAAACAAAATAAAGCAATATGATTGTAGTAATGTAGTGTAGTAATGACACATGTAATTTTTTCCACCACGTAGGAATAACGTACGTATACTTATTTTTCACCGAAACTTACACACATCTCCTGCAAACGCCACTTCTATTTAAAACGCAATCTGCAAATTACAACATACTACTCACACCCCAGAGTGCCATCGCACTTGATCACCACCGACGTCATTCTTATATTATCAAGTAGATTCGAAATCATATAATCATATAGAGTACTTGGAACCGTGTGCCTTGGGTACATAAATTATACATTTATACGTTTGTTTAAGTGCAACGTAAATGGGTGATTGTTATTCTCGAATGTCATCTATATAGTAACGAGATCGGTATTTATGCGGTGCCGTCGTGTCGACTATAAACAATATGATACACTACAGAATAGGTTTGTCCGTTGTCGTCAGTCGTATATATAATGACGAATGAACACTAATTTATTATTCTAGTACTTCGGCTCACCCAGAAAACGTATCATCGTTTGACGCACAATAATTCGTTTGCAACAATTATATTATTATAGGATTTGTCGGTGTATATATGATAGTATATCGAAAACTAAATACCCCATCAACATATTATGTACACCGAAATATCGCCGTAAAGTCACCTAACGCATGTTCAACTATTATTCGTCTATAACTGCACCAACCGTGAACCGATGACACTCGTCACGGTGTATTATATAATTGAAAAATGTACAAAACTATTATTATATAATAATAAATTTTATTATATTATACCACACTGTTGTGTTCAAACACACAACAAAGCAATAAGTTTAAATCAGCATAATATATGCATGTGCATTTCGATGTACTTATAACCTTTTTAAACAGAATTTGTTTTCTCACATAAATAAATTGAAGAGTACCTATACAGACCGAAACTAACTAATCTAACATCGGAAACATGTGACGGAAGAGTGCCTACGAAAACCACTCTTTATTTTTTCAGAAGATTTAGAGTATTCCGAAAAGATAGCATATTTTGCGATAATGTACATATTGTTATTATTCAACATTATATATTATATATACATATTATTATAATGACATAATATCAATACCTGTATTAACATGTATTGGTATTATATATTATTATTACCTAACAAAAATAAGCTATTTGTAGTGTAGGTATAGTCCTGTTGCAGACAAGGAGTGTTGTCGCATGCATTGACGTCATACCTAGATGATTTTAATAATCTACGAGTATATAATATAATATATTCTCTTACTGTATAACATGAATCGAGTGGACTCTACGTATACAAAGGATTAAAACTGAACAATAGCCTACAGGTATCCAATAAAATATATATATATATATATATATAATTTATAGTCTGCCGGTATATAGGTAAGGTTACCTGTTTATGTTTTTTTTTTTTTACTGATTACAACGTCGATGCACCTTTAACTTGATAATTTTAAAATATTATTTTTAGACAACGAAATGGACTGTAAAATTGTTTTATATATTTTTGAAAAAATATAATTAATATGGGTACTATTCCTAAAGTAGGTTACATAAAAAAATATTATTATCATGAAAACGTATAGTATTCCATAATAATAACCACGCAAAGTTTGAACGAATAATTTATAATTACCCTGATTTCTGTATTTGTGCGCATAAGTGAATTGATAAATAATCGTTATTTTATACGGTACACATGGTGGCTCCTATTTTTTCTTATGATATATTTAATACCATTTTATCTACTCAATACATTCAATACAAAGCCGATTGGAATACGCAAACAATATTTTTGTTTTGATTTTTTCAACTCCGCATACGTTCTATACATACTAATATATGTATCTAAGCCTAATAGATATTATTTGCGATTCATTATACTTAAATTTTTTATTTCACAATTTTGATTTATAATAGATTATGTGATTATGAGAATATTATTAGCTTAACAATATACAATATATACACATAAACTATATAAGTATCAAAATATCGGCCTTGAATACATATTTTGAATCGTTACCAAATCTCAAATATGCTGAGTTGTTGATACTTCAATCGCACAAATATCTTGTTTATTACAGTCAAAACAGTTTATATTTGTGAAGTAATGTTATTTGTACTCAGTTTATACTGGCTTAGATATAGATTCATAAAAACCAAATAAATCTTTAATTTGTATAATATATCGTAGAACTGAAATATTATTATCTTATTATAATTATAAAATGTTAATAATTGTTCTTACGTTTTGACATAAGGATTTTAAATAAATGTGTGTACTGTGTAGTTTTAAATTATTAATAACGATTTTAGAGTAGATATACCATAATAGAATCATATAATTCAATAGAAAAACAAAAATTGAGCAAATAATGATTTAGTTTCTCGTTGCGATGTTTTTATAACTTCTTTTATAACTATAATATTATATTAATTCACTAAGCCTCTCATATATTCCCATCTTAATCTTAATAATGCATTTTCAATTTCTGATTTTTGGAATTTTAAAGTATATTTATTTAATAAGATCAAATTTTCAAACATTTGATTTTTTTTATGACGAGGTGATATAACTTATTTTTTAATTTCAATTTACCTTTTTTATTGTTAATTGTAATTTAGATTATTTTTGAATATTTTTATGCATAAACATCAACATTTGAACGAGTAGTTCAGTTAGTTAGTTCAGTTACTATGTTTATATAATTTTTTTAAATATTATTAAATATTAATAGATAATAACTATAATTTGTAAATTCAAATAGCCTTATTTTTTACTATTTTGGATTATTTAGCTTTATGTCGTGTGTTACGTGAATGGTGAATGCAGAGAATGCAGTGAGTCCGTATGATTTCTATTTTGACCCTGCTGTTTTTCCGCAGTGCGGTGTGTCTGATACAGCTAAATATAAAGCTGTTTTGTTTTTTGCCGCATTCGTCATATTCATGTAGAACACGGTTTTAGTATATTTGTAGAGATTAAGTTTAGTAATAGAAATTGCTCATTGGAATTTCGATTAAGATATTTCAACATTTTTGTAAAAGTAATCGGCATATTAATTTACAGTTAAAAGGATAGTTTCCATTTCAAGATGTTATTTATCGCCAAAGAATACTCCTTAAACTGCATAACAAATCTAAGTAATTTAAAATATGGTCTAAAATATACATTAAAATTACAAAACTTAGAATTTTAATAAATGTATACGAAGGAGAAATATCAGAGTGAGCATGTTTGGCGAATCATTCTGCATATTATAATTGTTAATGTTTCGTTAAAGAAATACAAATTCTAGGAAATTATAATTACCTATTATGATTTGAATAACAGAATTCATCAAAATATTATCTTGTACGAAATTATCGAAAATGTATACCTAATGATTAAAATATTAAATACATGAAGTAATGGACATCGTAATAATCAATAAATGTATATATATTATATTTTCAGTTTTATAAAATTATATGTACACGCCACACGCATACCTACCTATTATGTCTAGAATTTTAATTTTAAGAAGACAGCCAAGCAAATTAATTAATTACTATTTGTATTTTAGTGTACATATATAATATATAAATTAATATACTTCAATAAATGTCTTTGACCTGTCAATCACGAAGAGTCGGTAAATAAGGTTATTGTGGTTAGGTTAAAATTGATATAAGAGATATTTTACGAAGGTCTCGTCGACTAGACATTACCATTATGGTTCAATACGTATGCACAAATAAAGTTTTCGATATTCATAACACGTTTTATATAGATCAGAAATATATCCTATTTCAATCATTAATTTTGTGCTACATAAAACCGCACTCACGATATTCCATTTTAACGTTTATTTGAAACGACACAAAAACTATATCATAGAATTATTGTTTTAACAAGTTATATCACATGATTTTTATTTATTATTACAAAACTATTTTAGTACTTCTTAAAATAAGACGTATTCATTAGAATAAACGCATTAAATAACACATTTAACTTTTTGGATTAAACACTGAAGTGGTTCATTGTTGTTACTTAGTGCCTTATTGGTATTACAGGTACACGATATTTACATTTTAATTTGCGATGTGTTTAAATAAACTACGTATTATATTTTCAATATTTATTGTTCTATATAATATAATTGATTGAAATTAGCCTAGAAAAGCCACAACGGATTGTGAACAACTACGTTTATTAAATAACGTTTAACGATACATTTTGTAAAAACATTTGATAACCTTGGTAAGTATAAAGTAGTTAATTATATTTGTACTGCCAGACATTAATTTAGAAAAATTTACAGAAATCAGCAAAGGTTTGTTTTGTCATAAAAATAAAAACAAATAGCGCAAATGTTTAAGTACCATTATGATACTTGTATAATATAATGTATTCGTATATCAAACGATATGATAAACATATTATAAAATATTATAATAATCGAAATTAAAAACGTTGCCCATAATGCAGACTAATTAATGTGTGTCTAAAAATAACAGTTTAATATTGTATACTTGGTCAGAAGAGCATGAACGAACGTCCGTTGTGAATTTATAATAATTAATATGAATTTATAATGATAATTATGTGTAGAGGTCGAAAGGTAATACAAATACGTTCATAGATTAAAATTACTTCGCGAAACCTTACCATATAGTATTAATCGTTTTAAAACAGTGACACGATTTGTTTATAATATCCTGTATCTCGAGAACCCAATATTATCATAAATATTTGCCGTAGAAAAGTTCAAATTTCCAAATTCGTTTTGTCCGAAATCGGCGCATTTGAATATATACTCGAGTTTTCATTTTTTTTTTTTTTTTTTTTTTTTTAAATTCCAGTCATCGATCTAATAAAATACTAAATGCAATGTTTTAATAAATATAAAAATACTATAAAACGCACGTATTATATTTCAATGATTGCGGAAATGTGTCTATATAGTGTCTAGTGTCTGACGCAGACGAATACAGTAGGTATACCAGTTGTACATGGTTTATACTTCAATGGTGTCCAACTCGCAGGCCACGGGCCACGGGTCACAATATATAGTATTCGTTGAGTCCATTACAAATTTCTCAAATAAAATATGGCAATTTTACAATTTATTATTAACTCATTAGCTTTCAGACTAAACTACATAACTATAACTTGAAAATTTATATCAAAATATACTTAACCTATAATCTTTATCCAAATAGTCAACACAAGATAAGAAAAACAAATCCAAATAATCCAATATAATTTTTTAATATAGGTAAAAGTGATTATTATTGTATATAAAAATACATATTGATGGCCCGCTCAAAGTTAATTGCAAACTAAAGTGGTTCGACGAAGAAAAAAGGTTGGGCATCACTGGTTTAAACAGTATGAAACGAAAATCGGTCTAGATAAAACGGATTTAAATGTATAAGAAGGAATCGAAAATCAAATGAATCATTTATTTGCTCCGATTGATTGTTGTGTTAAAGAGTCGGGCGATCATTTTAGCCATTGCATAATATAATTACTATGTTATTAAAGAAAAGACAAAATGTACATACGTCACAACGATAAGTAGATAGCTATAATATTAAGTATACATGTTTGCTAATAATATATAGGATAAGACAGAGTGATTTCCTATAATGATTATTCGAAGAAGATTTTAGAGTTAATTTTGTTTATAGATAACACAAATAATATACGTTAGGAAAATGATTTAACTTAAATGTCTTTGATTGTCAACGACCTATGACTTGTTAGATTCGTTAATTTAATTTTACAGAACCACCATTAATTCTTTGAAAATTAGTTTGTTTAAAAAAATTAAATTAGAAATGAGAAGATAATTTTGTACTCTGGTGATTAGGCATGATGATGTATTATCAAACGAAATATTAATTATTTATTATAGTTTTATGATTAAATAATAGAAAAAGTTATATAATTCATTATTTTTACAATTAAATCTAAAATTAACATACATTTTTAAACATTTGTTTTAAACGATCGTTGGTTGATGATAATAACTGTTTTTATTTTATATAAGCTATAGTAAAGTTTATATAATGTTTTTGTTTATCTTAATGGGATTATCAAAAACGACAAAATATATTTAATATGTAATATGAAAGTACTCAAATTGGAAAATTATAAGGAAAGCCAACTCTTAAATTTTAAAAATTGAATGACGATTTATATGATTTAACTCAGCCAAATTTATAGAGGACAGAGACCCTTTTTTTATTTTAAATTATTTAGTGGATACTTTTTCGGAAATGTTGGCGTATTAAAATCAAAATTCGATTACTAGTTTTTAAGTTATTTAACTATGTGAATTAAGAATAATAGGTCTATGATAATGGGTTTGGAAGATATATGAAGCAGGCAATGAAGAGTTGAAAATTGTATAGTAATTAATATTAATCTATCTATATAATTATAATTTGTTAAATCATTTTTAAGGATTATTATTCTTAGTATAACATTTAAATAACTGAGAAAATATTTGTTCGAGTTTCGAATTAGGTAATTAAACATTTTCAAAAAAAATATCCACCAAATAATTTACGATAATAAAGGGGAGTTTTCATTTGAAAAAAACAGAAGTTTGATCACCACAGGCAAGAGTTAGAATGTATCTTAAACAAGTGGTTTTGTTTAAAACATTTTTTACATAAACGTTTAAGACGTTTTAATCACTGTTTAAAGCAAAAATATTAAATTATATCCTGTTTTTTTTCTATAAAATATGCATTTTTTTTTATGGATCACGGTATATACAACCATGGTGTAGATAACAATATAAGAACGATGTTACTTTAAAATGTATACCTATATATTACACTTAGCATGCACGATGACGATATAGTTTTTCACGCCAAAATACAAGGAGAACATTGATTTGTTGAAGCCTTATGGTGGCGGTTATCTGTCAATCAACGATCGACAAAAACGTGTATTTGTTTAAATCATGCTGCCTTGATACTTAAAATAAGACAGAAGAACATACAAATTCATTGTCCGTCGTATAATAAACGACCGCCGACATAATATATCATGTTATGCTCCCTGTATACAGAAACGATATGCACTAGTGTGGTGGCACTACAATGGGCTTTAGGTCACTATTATATTAGATATAATTGACCCTGTTATCAAATTTGAATACCTACAAGAACAATATCGACGATTAGTTAATTTTTGTTTGTTTTATTAATTTAAATATCGGTCAATAAAGCTTATCGTATTTCATAAATCATCAGGGCCATACAACATTATTTTTAATATTTCTCAAATCTGACTGTATTTTCTGCAAGGCAGCTGCAATATTTGCATAAGCTGCCGCAATATTATAATGGTATACTGTACGTGTAAGTCAACAACACTGTCCGTATCTTTCTGTAATGTATTTTGATACTTATTCGATAGTCGGTTTGGAATATTTTGAAAAAGAGTACAGAAATACTTAGTGAAAAGACACGTTCACGTATTTTTTAATAATAATTCATAGCACTACTGACCTATAGGCCCCATATGGTACAAGTAATTAAACCGAAAAAACAAATCTGCATGCATCCTTTTAATGGAAACCGCGTAACATCGTAATCTCGGTACGTACGTGTATTGTTATCAATTATTCTGATGATATCTATCTACCGTATCATATCTACTACATATGCTATTATTTAGTCATCGTCGATTTGAAAGTTCAGTGGTCCGAAAACGCATTGATATATCATACCACTTGATAATATATACTAAACGGTAAACAATATAATTACGATAATGGGAGTACGCGACAAAGAGCCGAGAAAAATGTAACGAATTATAATATATGTATAATAATAATAATAATAATCATATATATGTAATTTTTTTTTAGGAATTTTCATTAGAAAAACCTCTAGGAGACAGATACGTAGTATGATGACGACAATGGATACGATAATATTGTAATAATGTTAATTTTTAATGGGAAAAAATCTCCGGGAGATATATGTAATGACGACAATGGAAATGATATAATAATGTAATTGTTATCGGTCCATTGAAAATATTTCAATACTATAAATAGTTACGTAATTATTATTTTCATATTTCATGTCAAAGTTCGATGCAATTAAAACATATATATATATATATATATGAATAATTGAATAACAAAGTGATTGCCGATCTCGCGACTTTTACGTCATCGGATATACAGTCATATCATAATATTTTATGTGAATCATATTAAAAGTATAGTCAAATTAAATTTTAAAAAATTGGGGAAACTCGCTTAGTTGTATAGCAAATATCGATTATGCCTCATCATTGACTCTTTCTTTCATCACAAGCTTGCTTAATTTATGTATCTTACCTAAGTCGAGTTAAATTTATTATTATTATTATGCAGCCAATAGGTCACTGACCACTGTAAATAAATCCACTGTTACTCGTTTGAATTCGAGTTCAATAATAAATAATTTTACACGAAAAATTATTCGGAATTTAAAAAAAACTGGTGAAAACAGCATCTATAGCTGTATTACCAGATTCCGGCCGGGAAAATAATTAACAAATATAAAATACCGCAGAATTTTAACGTAAAAAAAACAAAATCGATTTGGTCGAAACTTATGTGTAAATATTTCCATTTGCCACGGGTTTTTGTTAGTTTTTCTTTTATTTATTATTTATATATTATTATAATTATTTTTATTATTATTATATTTATTAAGAAGAGACAAAAATTAATTCAACCTACTATTTTACTAAAAGTATAATAAACATAATATATATGTAATATAATATCCTTAGGAATAGAGGATGACAGACCGCCCCCATTCAGAATCGTTTTTGTATTTAATGATTTATCATTGAATTCAAATTTAGCTCATCCGTGATTCATTATAGTAACCTACGCAATGACGAACTGCACTATTCGTAACCTGTAATGCAGCAGATTATCTATGGAGCAAAAGGATAAAATTGGGAGAAATCTACACGCTTGTAGTATACCCTAAACGTAGGAGTTCGACTATGTATAAGTGAATAGTGAGTAGTGACGAATAAAGTTACCTTTTAGTATTTTTAATTCATAATTGTGTAGTATAAATCGTAAATAATTTTTGAACTTTTTTATGCGATATTTAAATATAATTAAACTGTCGTCAAGATAATACTGCGTGGTTTATATATGTGTTTGATAGTAAGAGTGATAGTTGTTATATGTTATACTCTCAGACTTTTTCGAATAGTTGGAATAGAATTTTTAGTTTAAACACCAATACTTGTATTATCTATGACTACCCGCCGATAACGTCTCCGCACGTTTATGCATGCATATAAATATATGTATATGATGTATACATCGCTGTAATAACAGAAGGTTAATGCATCCAATGCATTTGATTGTTCTACGAACAACGCACGTTGCGTAATCCGACGAACAATTTAACAAGTCCTCGCGATTAATTTAAAAAGCTTAATGACGATAATATAATGACATGCTCGCTCACACATCATACAGAGTGATGACGTTACGCTACGCGGCGGTATCAAATTTAAACCGATTCGTTGTACATAATAAAAATTATAATTATACATAATGACGATATTCTTTTCACCTATATAATATTATGTAGTTTGCACAAAAAAAAATAATTTAAAAAATAGTGATGATAACGCTTTTTACCAACACATTTTAATGTATTTAAACTATGTACTATTATGTAGGTATATAATCAATGGTACTACATAGAAAGTATGTCACATTGTCAAAAATATTTTGATGCGACGATTTCACCCGAATCACTTGTCTAAATAATTATACAAAATATAATTGTAATTAAATTATTTAGAAAAACCTCTATACTTACTTGTGGTAGATATTAGATATTTTGATTTTAGATTAAACTAAAACTAATTTACTAATTTAATGATTAGTTACGAATTATGATATTAGTAGATCTTTAGTATTATGTTGATATTTAAGCGTTTCAAAAATACAATAAAATACGAGTATAAGAGTATTTAGTAGGATATTTAAGAACACATTAACCTCTTAAAATGATTACTCTGCAGCGATTGATATACGAAATAATTAAAATGTAATAAAGTTATAGGATTTATACAAATGTACGAATTTGGATTTGTTTATACTATATTTTTTTCTTGAATTAAACCTTGATACAACTCTACACGTGAGATGCGAGATAAGTCGATAATAATTATAATTATATATGTATACTTAATATAATAAAGTGATTCGTTAACTGTTTTAATGCACCAAAGAAAGTGAAAAAAGATTAAACTAATAATTTTGCAAAATGAATAATAAAAAACTAATTTATTATCTACCTATATCATTAGTTTATACTTTAAGAAGATTATAAAAATCAACTAAGTTATTACTGAAAAAATATGATGTCAAGAAGCTTAAAAAAAAGCATTTACGTTATTTATGTTTTTTTTTTATATATATAATAAAAACAATATATTGCAGTTAATTAATTTAAAATAGTGCAATCTAATATAGTTAAAAACAATACGCACGTTGCAAAATTACTGTAATTATTTTCCAAGTTAAAAACATTAAACAAATTACTATAATATTAATTATTTTATTTTCATAATGAATCATTTTAAGTTATTATGTTAAACGTCAAATGTAATCTTATATAAACGTTGACATTAATTAACACTTTATATGTGTGTGTGTGTGTGTGTGCATACTAATTATGGATTTAATAACAAACAATTGGTACCTAACCCATTCATTTTATTTACTGATCATTTTTGGACGTCATTCTCCCGGCGACGCCTCAATTAAAATATACAAATCAATGCCATACAGTATCCGTTATCAATCGTTTTATGCACCTGTATGGCTGTATATTTTATGTATAATATCGTATCGATCTATTTGCAGACTGATTAAGATTGAAAAAGACATCTCGTTCACAAATAGGGCATACGCAAAACGCATATTATTATTGTCTATTTTATTATGCATACGTTGTTATCAATGCATGAAGTATTGTTAATTATTAACACGAAGCAATCAATTAAATATGATTACTCCGACCTAGACGTGCGGTTGTGCATTGATATTAGGAATAATAAAATAATAATTTCAAGGGAATAATCGTCTTTAAAATAGACTTATAGTATTATATGTTAATAATTACTACATGAGTTCCAAAAATATAAGTACTACTGTATATAGGGCCATATAGTAGGTAATATAATGTCTGTAAGTACACTCAACATCATAATCACAGGACCACTAAGTTAGGGTCATTACTAGCAGGAGCCGAGTAGGGTCATATTATTGCGCACAAAATTACATTTTTCATACCAGACGATAAATAACATCGTTAAAAACCTTATAGTATTTGTATTGAAATTTTGCTTAGTTATGGGTACCTAATTATTCATGAAATGTTCATATGAAAATAACATTATGTACCTATAATTATAACAAAATAATACATTAATATTAAGGTATAAAAATGTAAAATGAGTAGGTAATTATTATTTTTTTATTAAATGTATATAAATCACTAGTGTTTCAAAAAGGAAACGCAACTGTAATAAGTGATAACTGCTGATATGTATTAAATTGTTGTAACCACTCAAAAAATACATGCACGATATACCACATTACCATCATTATTTAAAAAATGTATTAAGGTATGCAATACACAATATATTACATTACACCAATATGATATAAAATAGGTAGGTACAAAGAATAATATAGAAATTTAAGAATCATAAATTCCACCCATATATTTATAAACATGTTAATATATTTGTGATTCAACTTGATATTTAATCTCTATACGGGTGTATACCTATATGTATAAGCAGACTGTAGTATTTCACGTATTATTTTATACTCTGTATAGTGTATACCCGTCTACACTTTTAGTTACAACACATATTATTAGTCATTACGGGTCAACATAAAACGTGTAATATAATACGTAACATGTAAGTTGTAACTGTAGGTATACGTATACAGACACCAGACACAGTATAAATGAACGTTTGATATATTATATCTTATATAGTTATATATAATATCATATATTGGTAGGTAGAGGCTACCCTCTAGCTACCTAAGGTACTTAGTAAACGGACGTCTACATAAGATTCAATCGCTAATATCGCTTATAAGCATTCGTCGCAGACGTTTCGTTTCAAGTTTACTTTATTTTTTTTTTTTATATACATATACACAGATTGATTCACAAAGAATGCTCGCCCTTATTTTTATATTATTTTTTTTTACTAAGTAAAATACAATCTGTACATAAATTTGTATATAATAAGTATTTAGGAGCTTGGTTATAGGTATCGTTGAGTATATAGCTTGAACAGAGAAACTATCCATTGATAATACGCCATTGTTTTAAAAAATAGGTTTTAATAAATTAAAAAGTCTTAATGCCATTTGGAAGGGAGGGGTGCCAATCATTCGCAAGTGGATTGCTGTGATTAAAGCAAAGGAGTGCGAAATCTTTTATAATGTGTTTTTGCCACATTAGCAACACAGGGTATGGAAAGGTCATGGCGAAGAGTGTGATTAGAAACGTAATATTATTATGAAGCTTTAGTGATTTGTCTTAGGATTTTGGATTGGGCGGTCGGTAATTGTGCCACATTTTATCTACCTGCTCGATATAAAATATTAGCTTACCTTTTACTACCAGGAGATTGGGCCACAAATTAAATCTATATTTTAAAAGTGTATCCGGAGATTGGGCCATAAATGTAAAACACAAAAATACATAAGTATTTAACGTTTATTAACTAATTTTTTTTCTAATAAATAAAAATATTATAATGATATAGATTTATAATTAATATAATTTTTTCACTTTAAACTTCGTTTTCTGGCTTTTAATGTTCCTATGATCTACGCTTCTAATTTTAATATAAACTTCTGATTGAACTCCCAAAAAAAATTGTATTAAATATTATTTTATAAAAATTTAAAATTTAATGTTGGCCCAATTACCGGTTACAATAATACAAATCGTTGAAAATAGTGGCTCTCTTTCGATTGATAGGTTTATATTCTGCTATAATGTCAGTAGGTTTTGATGACCCTTAGATTTTCACATCTAATAGGTAATTTATTCAAATTCTAATTTTTGGAATTTTTAAATAAATGTCTAAAAGACCCATATTTTTAAATAACTTGATAATATTCGTTCTACTTAAAGAGTTGAATTACAAACTTCTGTTTTTTAAATGAGAAAAAATTTTGAAAATTTTATGATAAAAATTACACATAATTTAAAATTCGAACGAGTAATTCCTTGGTTATTGTAATGTTTACCTACGCTAAGAATATTAATAAGTTTTTATAAATGATTTTACTACAGATGTAATTTTGGATTTAATTTATTTTTTATGCATTGAACATTTTCATAAATTCTAAATATTAAAAATTCACTAATAATTTAAAATAATCATAATTTCCATATCTTCCAAAAACCATTATCATATAATGGACCTAGTTATTATCCTTAATATACGCACAATCGTACAAAGCTAAATAAATCAAAAACTACTCGTTCGTATTTTGAATTTTATATGTCTTATACATCCCGGCTGTACACTATATTATGGTTTTCTATGTGTAATTATTGAATTGTAACTTATATATTATATTTATACAAAGAACAGAAATAATAAATAATTAATTTCCTAGTTTCGACGTGAAAAAATTTTTCTTGAGAGTTTGAAACTCTATGTAGTATTAAGTATACTGAGTAGTTGTTCACACATTTCATTGTTAACAGAACATTATATATCTATATATTGTTATATATTTTTTTAAATTATTATTATTTAAGCAAAGCATATTTACAATCTGTAATATTGTTATAAACAATAAGTAAATTTGGTAGCTTAAATGAATAATAACATGAAATAATGTAAGGTCAACGTGGAAACCCTCAAATATTATTATCTTGTAATTTCAAAACTTGAGTATATATAAATATATAATAAACATTTGGACGATCTATTTGTGTTAAAAAATATTGATTCATTTTAAATGGTACTTATTAATAATCGTACACTTATATTATACATTGTTTTATGTTGGGTAAATAAGTAACGAATATAAATGTTAGTTTTTAAAGTAAATCAATAATGTTATTCCACTAATAATATTAATTAATACATAATACGAAACTACGTTTGTTATTATGATTATAAAGTAAATTTTCTTTTTAACAAATATCATAGCCAATTAATCATATAATAAATAACTTATAGTTATAAACTTATAAATTATAACAAAAATGTATGATTGCATTATTAACTTAAATAATACGACATAAACATTCCATTTATGTAGGCTTACGGAAACTAATAGTTGCTAAATACATAGTTATTATTTGAAATTAATCGTGTGCATATAATAGAAAAAAATCCGAACAGAATATAATGGAAATACTACCTCCTATATAGGTACTCGTATATATTAGTAAATAAGTAATTAAGTAAACTATATCGTATATTCGTGTAATATTTTAATATTTTAACTCAACTCAAGTTATGCATTATATATATATATATATATCTGCGAGTGCAATTGGTTTTTTTCATGACTTCGTAATATTTAAACATAGGTATAACACATATTATTATTATATATTATTATAGAAGGTAAGTCCAGTATATGAGTTCTTAGAATGTATGATGCTGTGAACATTAATATTAGTCACCCTAAAGTAACACATTTTTTTTAATAAATCATACTACTCTTGATTGACGCGAGAAAGTATTGTACGAAAACCGCGAATCATATTAATACGTGCACCTATACGCAATAACGAATGGCGAGTCGACACGTCGAGTCGTTAAAATCACCGTTGTTACGCAGTTTGAAATTACCTATTGTCTTTTAATTTCTTTTCTTATTTATACAAATCCCTGGGGGGCTGGGGGACATTTTTTAACTAACTATTGCGGGACAAACGCGAGTGGGGCGTTGCCAATTCGGACTAATACTGTTTGAACCGTCTCCGAGGCAGGATGCATATATTATACTGATTGACGTAAAAGAAATACCAGAGTCATCTAAGAAATAATTCACGATTTTTCCGAGAAACGCAGATTACCAACTCGCGTGCATGAACGCCTAAATACAGTGTATAATAATATTTTCACGATTAATGCGAAAACTCCTCTACAAGCTATATTTACAAAGAAGTGTAGCCGCTACGTAAGCGTAATGTCAGTCAACCATATGTTTATATATTAAAAATCTTCGATACCTAAAATTCTAAAATGATTTAAGAATTTTAAGAATAAACTTGAAAATTCTTTAATTATTTACAAGATCTGGGAATAATTTATAAAATTTTTTTAAAAAAAGTCCAAAGCCCTAAAATCTTGCAGATGTCAATAAACGGTCACGCATGGATTTTTATTATCTTCTCTCTGTCGATGAAAATGTCTTTCCAATCCGTTCTAGAAAGACTAATTCTTCGGAGTTATCTCTCTCTTATAGTATTCCAACTTGCTACCTTTCAAGACCTATTATATAGTGGTTATATTGACATCGATTTCCCCTTGAATATTTATTTAAATTTTCACTCACGTATAAATTCTATAATTATAACTTTCCGTATTCATCACAAATATCTAATAAACCTAAAGCTATCAAAAGAAATACATATAGGATCTAAAATGATAAATATGCCAATGTTATATGTAGATTAAAAAATCCTTACGCGAATATATGGTCTGAAAGGAATCAACGAGGCTTTACCTTATTCTAAATTACATCAATGCTATATTTATTTTTATGTTTTATTTCATTTACATATTTTTTTAAAGCTGAGTTTGCATTAAATTGTAATTATGCACATAATAACGAGCGCTTCTTCGGAATAAAATATCACGTACACTACTAGTATCAACATAATATTATATTCTTAATTTATATTTTCTTCGCATTGCAGCATTGCACAAAACGCCTAAAAACTAGTTGCTAATCTGACGTAATTATAGTGCAAGAATAATATTGCATACATTTAAATGTAACGCGTGCGTCAAGAAAATTGAGTTCTGATAGTGTTGGGTTACACGAGTGTATAATATATCGTTAAATATATTTTTTTTTAAATTTCAAACGCACTATTTTTCGGATCATCAATCCCCCCTCCATTTAATTAAATTTCATATATAATGTGCGCAATTTTTTAAAAATAACTGATAAAACCGTTACGAATCGTTTTAATGACGTGGCCATTAAATAACTACCAACCCGGCAACCCACCTACCAATAATGGTTTGCGATTATCATCGCGATTTACAAAAATTTTACACGCGTAGGAAACTATACTGCACTGCGTAGTATATGCATATGATGCCCACAGACAATATTATTAAAAAGCTGTTATATGTATAGTTACAAGTTACAACGTTTTTATTGGCCACGTATAATTAAAAACCCTGAATATTTAAACTGCAAGGACTAGCACGCATATATATATATATGTGTATAATGTATATGTATATTATTGTTATTATATACATATACAAAAATATATTG
The DNA here is from genome assembly GCF_020882245.1 of Rhopalosiphum padi. Classification (NCBI taxonomy): domain Eukaryota; kingdom Metazoa; phylum Arthropoda; class Insecta; order Hemiptera; family Aphididae; genus Rhopalosiphum; species Rhopalosiphum padi. The sequence goes on from NC_083598.1 coordinate 38,707,049, forward strand.
TATATTTACCGATGCAATAAACCTTATGAAATATCTTTAAACTGGTTTAACATAATATATTATAGTTCTATTATTTATATACATAGATATTCGCAATACATAGTAGGTAGGTAGATACTGTATTCAACGCAGTATAACAACGTCGTGATTGACGTCATTGAAGTCGCTAGAATACACGAATTATACGATTATTATAAGGCTATAATATTATATATCATTAATATGATAACAATAAATTAAATACGCACGATTAGCTAACTATACATATTTTTTTAACACCTCTATGTTATACCTACAATACTGGTGTGCGTTTTAATTTTATTTCAATATTGTCGGGACCTGGAAAAAATAATAATTAATGTAATTAATGTTTGGTCTGAATACATTCCAATGGATTTCGCTACAACTTAACTAAAAAACTTTACCTGACTAAATCATAATATCGTACCTATGTCGATTAATGCATTAATTTTTCAAATGATTTTGCACCATAGTTAAATGTGCGCGATTTATATAAGCAGAAAGTAATAAACAAAAACAATTTATTACATAATAATAGTTTAGCGAGTTAGTAGAAATTAAATCGTATATTATAATTTATAATATATACAATTTAATGATTCAATTTTAAAAGTAACCAATAAATATTCATTTACTAGAAAGTTAATTATATGTTCACTGTTCAGTTATATATTTTTACAAAATTTGAAGTAATATACAAAACAGCATTTTTTACTAATAATTATCCTTATAATTTAGTAAGTTTTTACTTCTTCGAGTTCCATCATACGTCATGTTTAACTTAGTATTCCTAAGCGGGATATTTTTCTAAGAATTACAATGTAGGAATTTATGGGTATAAAAATTTGGTTTCTAACCATTAGTCACAAGATTTTAAAATTTAAAATCTTTAAATAAAGGCAGCGGAATATTGAACCGAAATTTTGTGAATTGTTGGAATACCCTGTTTTTGAACCTCTATAGTATAGAGTCTATACTAAACTCATAAACACCATAACTTCTTGTTGCCAAATAATTACTTGCATGAAATTTGATTTAAAATTCTAAGCGAAACAACAAAACGGAGCAGTAATATGAATGTATGTTGAATTTACTATGAAGTATGTTTTTTGAGGAGTTTTTTTTTATGAATTATGATCAAAATCATAATTTTTTTAATTATAATTTATAATTTAATTTAAAACAATTTGAAAATTTAAAATTATTCTGCTTTGAAATATGAAATAAAAAATTACTACATTAGTTTTAAAAAAAATCACGGATAACTATATATATTTTTATAAATAATTTAAAATTAAAATACTTCCAAAACCTATAAAAATTAGTGTTCGACTTCAAAAATCACCTTGTGATTGGTATAAATGTATAACTACTATAACTACAAACTACCGTCTGTTTTATTGGTTTTAAAATATCTGGCCTATAACGCTGTATTATTTTTTTTTAATTTTATTTATCTAAACGCGACTTCCGGGTCACAACAAGTGAAACGAGGTAAACCGGACGCTACAAACGACATATATTTTTTTAAATAAATATTTCAATTAAATTCACCACATTGTGGTAGCCGATAAGAAAAGAATATCATTCACTATCGCTTGGCTGTATATTCGGTATCGGGTCTTAGTATACATATTTACTGTGCATTTTGAACACCGTTACGACTTACTAGTGTACAATATATTATAATATATATATATATATATAGGTGACAACAATCGCATCAATAAATTTGATAGGCTACGTTTTTCGTCTTGGGAGGGACATATTATACAACAGACACGTTCGCGAGTATATTTATATTGTATTTATAATAATATCGACCACCGGGTAGACTGTAAAGTATATACTTTTTCATCGTTTTCGTCGCGAGACACTCAAAAATCAACTCACGCACATGGCACGTAATATATCATTTATATAAAATAACACGCGACATTGGGACGGCACATCGCACATATCCATTTATATAAATGTATATAAATACTTATACTTATATATTATGCACGAGGATATAACCAATAGACATACCATATGTCCGCAGACGAAATATAAAATATTTATATATATATATATATATATATATTATGAGCAATGCGCGCCAATTAATTGTTCACCACTGTTCAGTGTTTACAACATCAGCAAAGCGATATTAAAAAAAAATCCCGATAATAATCCATTAATCCGTTTTGCGACAGTTATAAACTATAGAATTTTAAAGTTTAGGAATTATTAAGTAAAGATTTAATAATGTTATATTTTTTAGTAATTATAATGTGTATATATAGAGTATAGTGACTATAAGTACTACACTATATAGTTAAATAATAATTATACAATGATAATATATATGAATAATAAAGATTTTGTGGGCTAAGTTCATTTGAAAACTTGGAAAAATTATGTGAGTATAATAAAATATTATATTAAATATTACAAACATTATACGTATTATATTTTATATAAAACCATTGTTAAATGGTTTAATTGTTCTATTTTCTTCGCAAGATACATACAATTTAATTGCTCAAAAACTACTTTTTTTTTTAATTTCGATTTAATCATAGGTTCCCATAATGTGCCAAATAATAATCCAATACTGGGAGATTCAATATAGATGCATTTTTAAAAGATAAAAGGGTGGGTGAGCATACTTTCCACTTGTTGGTGTCTGGTGAATCACGCTGTACATATTGCACATATTATAATGAATACATAAGTCCGTGTAGGAGTAGCTCCTCCTCTGATTATGAAAATGGTCTCACGACACCTACGCGCATTAACCGATAGTAAAACACGAAATGTCCATCGTGTATCGTCTGTGGGAATGCAATGGGTGTTATCTACTTCATCGTTGTCGGTCTGAACATGTAACTACAGTAACAACGTATGCTCGTAATAATATAACACATGCAGGGCCGGATTAAGGTTTTTGCCGTCCATAGGCTGAAATAAATTTACCACCTAAGAAAAAAAAGAAGCTATTTCGTTACGACCGTTAAAATTATCCGCACTAGACTTTAGCATAAACAGCTTAAGCGGTAATACGGCCCTGAACACACGTGCCAGTACGCGAAATTATAATATTCATAAATCATAATACATATAATATAATGATGAATTTGGAAAAATTAGAAGAAAATATGTTCGATTACTCCAATACAGGAGTACAATATATTCTGCAGTCGTAATGGTAGATTGATAGATAATGATTAATGACATGCCGCTAAGTCACTGCGTATTTGCGAGACTATTATTGTAGTATTTTACATTGTTATTGGGTATAGAAAAGATTCACAAAATAATTTTCTATTCATCATATTATAATCTCTAAAATCAGGACCGTGAAATCGAAATTATAACCAAAATAAGCGGTTAGTTCTGTTCGACAATCGACGATTTTGTGTGTCAAAATTACGAGCAAAAGAAGAATGAGGATTTTTTTTTTCTGAACTATTTGCGGAATGAGAAAGCTAAAGTATCAATATAATATGCATACCAATCTATTAATGTTTAGATGATTTCTTGTACAAAGAACATATTATTATAAATAAATTAGAGCCCCACGATCTCCTGAGAAAAATGTAAAATCGATTAGGTTAATGTACAATAATTAAGAAAATATATATGTAATACATGCATAAAATAAGAAATTAAATAAACTTAACCGATATAAAAAAATCCTACGGACGGTATCATCGTTAAATGTATACAAAGAAAAGCCAAGAACTTTTTTCAAAATATCAAACACTTTAAAATTAAATTAAACACATATTTTTTTAAATCCAGATTTATCTACTCTGAAAATTATACTTATGGGTGCCTTTGGCTGATATAGTTATACAACTCATATTTTAAAACATGTTGAAAATTATTTAATACTATCACAACACATTATATTATTAATTATTATAATATCTACAAATATATTATATATGCGTTCATTTTTTTTAATATAGTCAAATAGTTTTCAACCTTAACTAATTGTTTGGTTCTATCAATGTTTATATAAACGATAAAAAATAAATAGGTATTATATAGTTGTTAACCAACAATTATTTAAAACCTGTTTTTAATTATTTTTACCTAAACTATACATACTATGTATTCTATTATACTCGTTTTTATGATATTAAATAATAAAAGTAATAATTTCAAACTAATCGAAAATTTAAATATACATTTAAATCTCTTTTTAAAATTTTGATAAACATTAAAAAAAAAAAAAATGAGATAGTCACATTACAATACATTTTAATACTAATAACTTATTCCGGCAATATTTTTTTTATGTATATTATTATTATTTTATTACACTGTTTTTGCTTAGTATACCGGTATATTGTACCTATAATTATCATATACATACATTATAGCATAATATATTATTTGTATCGCTTGGTCAATATAATTACATTTGATTTAGATAAAAATCAATTCAGACCGTACTATGTTATTAATTCAAGTGATGAAAAACACCTAATCTAACCTGTATATTATATACTCAAATTCGCTTTGCATACTTAATTTGACGCGGAAAACACGGCGACATGTAAAACTTTCCTCGATGTATTACACTATATTATAATAGGTCACCGGAGAACAACCATTCGATAATATACGGTAGTTTTTATGTAAAATACCTTTAGAAAAGATCAGCGTAAACTGTTCAATACAGGAACCAATGGTGACTATATATAATAATATAGAATTGAGTTATTTTTTATAAACATATATATATATATATATATATTTAAATAGCTATATGAGTAATTGTCAGAGGCTGTGGTTGTATTATTGCGCGCTTACTCCAAGGGCCGGATAAAGATTTTTGCTGTTATATATTATGTAGCTACGTCACTGTAATAACTTTTCTTCCTACCATTTGTTTTAACACTATAGTGACAAAGAACAGTCGATAGCTTAAACAGTAAGTCCGATCGGTACATACGTCACATATTCACTTATATGCACAGATGAGATCATCAGATTGGATGACTGTAGACAACAACCAATAAAAAAATACGAAATATTATTATACATTTTATTTTATTGAAACAATGCTACGAAATGCACTCGTTTAATACGCATTATAGTTGTTATTATCAAAACTATTATCGGCTATTGCTGTACAGATGAATACTCGTATACGTCAATGGCCCACGTATGTGTATATACAAGTAGTGTACTGTGTATATCACAGGGCGCGATCTGCAATTAACTGGACCATTTGACATGTACTGTTATTTAAACTAGTCACGTACACGGATCACGTCCGCGTGCACAAGAGTATACCTGTAACCCATTTCTCGTTGGGGCAAATACCTATTAAATCATAAACATGTCTTTGGAATTGCGAGGAATTTAAAAAATAAATTTTCTTGTTGATCCTTCATGGTTCATCAAAATAACGAATGATGAACTGATGCAACATAACTAACAAAAAATGCATCTTATGAATTTCAGATAGGTACTCTCATCCAAAAAAACACCTTTGTATCAAAAAATCGTGTGATGTTAGGCGGAGAGGTAAATCAGTAAATTAGATTTATCTTTATAATATTAAATATATATAAATATATATATATATACAGTTCTTCAAAGTCTATTGTGATCGTTTAACTTTTGAAGGACTTAGCCGTTTTTGATAACAGTTGAATAAATATATTCCTTGATGGCTTGATACTCGAAGAGTGTTTATAGATTTTTTCAGCTCCTATAGGTTGCTATAGGATAGCTCACACATTAATTTAATTTTGGCTTACAAAAATCGAATATTTAAAATTTTTTTTTGTTTATTTTAATAAATTAGCTATAGATTATTAATATTTTAATTAGTAGACATTTGGTATAAAATGATTTTAAAAAACACAATCTTAAAATCAAATACTCATGAACTAAATTATACAATGATTACTTTTAAGATTTGATTTATTAATTTTGGACGTATTTTTGTCGTAAACACATAAAGACAATTGGCAAAATGGGTACCCGAACATTGCGGCATACAAGGTAACGAAAAAGCAGATCTCGAAGCGTCAAACGCAGCCACTTCCAACCACACACCATTTTTAACATATACACATACGAAGACAAAAAAAAACAAATCATACAAATTCTAAACCACCAACGGCATAAACAATGGACAAAACAGAATACCAAGTTAAACCAAATAAAAAATAACATTCAGCCATGGCATAACCCAGGATTTAAGAGAAAATATGAAACTATAATAAATAGATTACGAATAGGGCATACATTCATCATCCACAACTATCTCATGTCAAACAAAAACCCTCCCATATGTGAAACATGTGGAGTGGACTACACAGTCAAGCACATAGTCACTGAATGCCAAACATATGAAAACCTGAGAATAAAACACCAAATTTCATCACAAATTGGGGAAGCACTAGGTCCAGAACCACAATCATCCATCAACATCCTACGGTTCCTAAAAGAAGCACAACTATATAATCTAATTTAAGCCACAAAACCTAAATGTAAATATTGTATATAACATGTAACTTAATTACTTTCTGTAAATTAACTGTATATTAAACTAATGGCCCTTGCAGCCGATGTTTTAAGAGATCAATAAAAAAAAAAAAAATTGGCAATCTTAAGAATTTAATTTACGATTTAATTTACATCGGCTTTTAAGCATTCATTCAACGAATCTGTCTCCAGTATTTTGTGTTAAAATTTAAAATATGTTCTGAATTAATAAGTGGAAAATCTTAAAATGATTTATAGTAATTGTAGTGATATTCGTATTATATATTTTAACCGTATTTTAACCGAAAAGCCAAAATGAAAACGATAGAGATATATAGATTGGTTTTAACCGGGGCAAACACAAGTAGTACACGTATAATGATAAATAATAATATTATATAAGTAAAAAATGTTTTTGTATAACATTTCTGGGAGGTGTGGCTTAACTGGCAGGAAGGGGGCCTACTGTATACGGAGACTGCTATGTATGTTATACGGGATCACAAATTCACAACACAGTCAACAATGCTAATTGTTTACTTTACACTTATTCGGATACTATTTATGAATAGTTGTTTTAGAACAAGGCCTAGAACAGAATGTGACAACATATATATAGTACATACCCATTATAATAACAATGATTTATAAACAATTACTATAATAACCTAGAGACCGATGGGTTTTATATCATTTTTTTTTAAACACATTCACAAATAATATAAAATACCTACAAGACCCATTCGTCACCGAAATAGTTGTTTAAGTATTTATCTAATTAATAAAATGATTTTGTTTTTTTTATTATTCTAACTTTAACTCTTATTGTTTTCGAAACGGAAATTAAAACATATTTTCAAGGACTAAGATTACAGAATTTAACCACAATACTTGCTACCTACAAAAAATAATAATAATAATAATAAATAATTAAATAATTTATGTACAAACATTTTTATTCTACAAAATCCAGGTATATTATAAATTACGTATACGTTATTATATAAAATACACAGCTATACCGACGCCTCTATAAGGACGTATTTTCATAAAAATTAAATCATTAATATTATAAATTCAATAAGTATAGAATATATAGAATACTATAAGTCTAATAGTCTATTTCCATACGGCCATTCGGCCATACAAAATGCGGGATGCAATTTTTAAGTGACAAAATGTATAGGGATCTAAGTAGGTAGATTGATTTTATTGAAAATTAATAATATTTTATACTAGGATAGTAGGATATTACTTAAAAGTGCGTACCGTCCTGTCAATAATGTTAAGTCTAATTGATTACAATTGTAAATATCTAAATATCTAATTTAAACCAATAAACGAGTTAATAATATTGCTAACTAAAAAAAATATTATATTATATACTTACTATAGCAAAGTGGTTTAATAATTACTAAATCTTTGCGTGATAGTGTTACGTAACATTCGCGATGTAGGGGTATGTAGATTGTACCTGTAATATTATATTACTATATAATAATTTGTGCATAAACTATTATGTCTATATACTATACAATGAAAAATGATAATTGTATTACAAACAATTTATGTTTATATTCAAATGATTATTTTAACGTATAAAATAAAACATAAATAGTTTGAATAATCAATTTTCAATTCTTATATAGGTACCTACGTACGAGCATATAGTATATAAAAATTTAAAAATAATATTTTTTTTTTGTCTAGTAGCGTCTAGACACTGAGACACTGATACACTGATAAATAACACTATAAATATCTTGCACTACAAAAAGCCATTGAATTTACATATTTCTAAACATAAATTATACATTGACTTGTATATTATGGTACAATATGACGCGGTTTGAAATTAAATATAAAAATAACACAGATTATAATACACCTTCAAATAATCCTCAGCCCTAAGCCCATAACTCAACTGCAACAAACAAATTACTAATATACATAAAAATAGCCAATATCTACCAAAAAATATAAAACAATAATATTATCTAATCTAGTATTTTAATTTTAAGCGAATACCTCTATTCTCTGTACATTTTCTGGAATCTCCAATCACCGTTGCTACGCTACTGTCTACCGCAAATGTATATTTAATATAAAAATAAATACATAATAATAGGTATATATCATAAATCTTAATACACACACTCCTATATGTTTGATGTTGAATAGCGACGAGTCAAACCCTTCGATCGTATATTTTCTATACGAAACCATGTTTCTTTATGCGAATACACGTAAGCCGATGCTATTATCGCAGTTAAATTTTTACTAATTATTTCGTCAGGTCAGGTTGAATCTAACAGTTTGCGCGTCATCCACAACCTGATAACCTGTAACTGTATAAATTGCTCAATGCGAATTTACTAGAGTGCGATTGTCTCAGCCCTATAATGTCAAAGTTTTCTTTCAACGACGTAATAATATTATTGTTTATTAATGCATTCTCGAAATATACGTAAGTTTAGTTAAAATGACAAAATAATTATGGTGACTTCTACAGACTAGATTATATCATGTGTTGGAATGCGACAAAAATACTATGAAAAAAATAAACACATCATAATGTGTCATAATATCATGATGTGAAGGTACTACGCGTGTAAGCCTATAGAAAAAAGTAGTACAATAATAATATTTAAATATTTAATTCAGTATAAAGTCGGGTGTTTTATAAAAATTTTTAATCGATTTTCAACCATCGTTGATCTTGTAACTGTATTTATATTTTATACTAATATTATACAGTTATGACACGCGATAATAAGTGAATGCTGCGGTGCAGGCAGTGTGACGTACGTAATGGCCTAGGCCTATATTTATTATAAATTATAATGTAGTGTTATAAGACTCGTAACGAGATAACTTTGAACGAGTGGTTATGTGGTACCTGTAGAAGGACGTAGACTTTACTATGATACCTATACCATTGATTATACAATAATCAATGCCTATACATACCGACGCCCGGTTATAATTTTGGATTAATAAAAATATCATTTTATTTACAATTATTACATGCAGTAGCAGTGCTACACTGTGGCGGGGGAAGGGGAGGTGAGAAAGAAGATAAGTGCTACCACTATATTTTGTTTTGTCTCAACCGTTTTTTGACATTACCTATAATATATATAATATATGTGTTTATAATACGACTTAAGATATTATTATTGTATATGTATATGTATTATATTGATACAAATCGTGGTATATAATCAAGGTAATATTTAATATGATGAGAAATTAATTTTTAATAATCTACTATAGTCTATAATCTATATTTGTATGTTTTGTAAATTTATGGAATGAGAAAATATGTTAATAACAATTAGAGGATAACGATACCGGCTGGAAAAAAATTCTGGTCTCTGCAAATAAACCACCGTACTTGTAGGTAATTTATTTTACACGTTCAATGCACAATCATAATTTAATATTTCAAAAATTCTGACTTCTGTTACGTTGTTATCATTAATAATAATTTGGTTATTAAATTTGAAAGTATTACAAAATCTTCAAAGATAATATTATGATAATAACAAATATATCATTATCGTTATGTCGACTTTATTATAGCTGATGCGTTGTGTAACGCGAAGGAGCCACAGACCATAATATACGTATTGGTAATCGAATCGTATAACGTGTGTGAAAGCAATAAGGCATTTATTTTAAAGTATTAGGTATATTTGTTACGTCTTGAACGTCTACAGTTAGGGTCATAATAATACATAATGTAATTTTCGCTGAAAATATAAATGTAAAAATCTGCAGATAAATTTAAGTTATAAATATGTTATAGGATTTTTTAGTCTTCGAACAAACGCTCCAAATTAGTTATACTGAAAGAAAATAAATGCTTGCAAGTTGCAATCATCACGCGCTAGCCAATATAAATTATAACTAAAATTATTGATTTATTAATTTTATTATACTAGGTAATAAATACTTCAAAATATCTAATAACCATAATTTGGATTATATCACAATAATTAATAAATAAATCGTACGTAATATATTTTTTTAAGTGTACCTAACCATAATCTTTATACAAGGTGGTTTACTTAATCCTCTACACTCACTATTTCAAAATTATTTAACTATATAAAAAAAAAATTAAAACTGAAATAGTTAATGTAGGCACTTAAATGTATCACCTGGTATATTATATTGATGATATTTAATGCAATTCAAAGAACTGAATTTTAATTCATATAATATCTAAATAAAAAATGATAAATCTTCAAAATGAATATATTATGTGTACAATATTTAATAATTTATATGGTTTATACCTAAGTATAATGTATAAATTTAATTTAAACGAAATATTTTTAGCTGTCTAGTTTTACGTAATCTGTTTAATAAGATGAAATTCTCGACTTAAATTGAGTTTAACAAATTCAATAGTTCACTTTCAGTACACAAATTAGGAAGCTACAAAATATACAAATAAAAACATACACAAAGTCCAGCATGTTGGTATTTTAACAAAATTTCCATAATTTTATAAGATTTAGATAGTGGATTACAACGCAGACACTTATTCATCGTAGAAACAGTTTCACCATGAGAAATATAATAACACTTAACATAACAATAATGCCTAATCTTAAGATATAATACAATATATTATAAATATTGACGAATTTTTACTCAAAATAGATGGTACGAAATCTTAATCTGTTGAATAATCGTAATAGTATTGACTGAGGCGTGAATTTGTAAAGTATTTAATTGTAAAAATTCATTTTTGACACAGATAAAATTGTATACTCGTATATAACTGGAGACTGTATTATTTGTTAAAATGCATTTGATTTGTGTTAGCAAAAAAAAAATTACGCTCATCATGCACAAATGACAATATACATTATACTTATTATGGTTTCATAAATTATTTATGGCTGTATTTTTATCCTCGAAGAAACTTTTATTTCCCACGTTAAATTATAAAACTGAAAATTTATGATTACGCAACAATCAAAAGTGCCACTGATAATAGATCCATTTCACATGTGTAACTGCATTTCTTTAAAAATGTATTAACATTTGTTATACCTACACATTTTTCAAAATAATTAATCGAAATTTACTTTATAATGTGAGCGCATTTAAGTCATACATGTATCCTTTACCAAGTGTATTAACAAGTTTAAGAAGTCTATAAAAAAAAGTATTATACTTACATTATAGATATTATTGTATTGTAATATTAAATTTAAAAAAATATAAATCACTAAACTTCTAAAACGATATTCAGCGAAGTTAGGTTGATCATTTTTTTATAATTTTTATTGGACAATTTAAAAATATAAATATCCATTAAGTATATCCGCGTCAAATTTCTAATTTTAAAAAGGCAATATATTACTTTTTAAGACTTCTATATACTGCCTCAAAAAGTGGCGTCCTTGTAATTAAAATATCAAGGAGACTTAAGTACCTAGCTAATACGTTATCACGTTGAGTTATGTTCGTATGAATAATTTTCAAGCTAAAAGCCTATGAAAGAAAAAATGTAATACATTTTTTTAAGTATGTCTAAATGGCTAAATAATAATATTGTAAGAATTAACAAGAAATAATTAGCATATTTAACGAACTAAGTCAAACATTTTGAATGATAGGTGATTTCTGTAACTAATTATTTTGGACACTTGTTGATAATTTTACAAAAAAATAAATACTAAATACGCGTTGTACAGAACAGAAACTGACAAAGCTTTAAAATTTCATATTTTTCATATATTTTACATATATATATAAGTATATGTATTTCAATATAATACATCAATACGGTATCACTTATACCAGCTTCCACTTGTTGCATATTGCATATAATATGATCCTATTAAAGTAACATTTAAATCAATTTTCGAGTATATAGTTATATATGCTTTTGTCCGCATGGCAAAACGATCACAAACATACAATTAGCTAAGATTAGCGCTTTTAAGCTAAAAAATATTTTTAATCCGGACACGGCACAAATCTTAATATACCCATCATACTAATATTATATATATATACATTTTTAAACAAAATTATTAAAATATATTGTACTCTAACTCTATTGTTTTACTCAAAAACCAATGTTAGTCGTCTGGTGTCGTCTGTCTTAGGTCATCCTATTACTATTTCTTAATAACATTACATGACATCAGACTATCGGTGTTCCATAAACTCAAGAAATAACTTGGTCGTAGACGTCATATGATCGAATAAATAAATATGACACATATATATATATTCACGGTTATTCGAAATGATAATTGTTATAGGTATATGTATATAATATCTCTCTCTCTCTATATATATATATGACTTGATATACGTATACTCATTCCTGACGTTATTATAAAGTTGAACCGGTATTTTAAGACAGTAATTACACCTAATGCATATACTGAAATTTGATATCAAATGGAAAAAAATTGCAACTCCGATTATTAAGCATTAACCAAATAGTTTAAAATATATGACGTATGGACGGATATGCGAATATGGCCGTAGGTATACAATACGAATATTTAAGAAATCACAGTAATTGTGTAATTCGTACAAAGCTAAAAATAATTATTGATACATAGATAGTAACTCATTCGAAATAATATATGTATTAATAATAACAACAATATATATATATATAATATATATAAATAGAGTAAGATTATACATAATTATACCGTAAGGTAAAATAATATAATAATTATAAAAATGTGTTCTTATAATATCTATAGTCATATAATATTCATTATATTATGCTCTTCTTGGTAACTTATCTACCTATTACCTTTTTTAAGACACAACGTTATTGCCTATTTGCATACATTATGCAAATACATACACATATTATTGTATTATATAACCAATAAATTATTTTAAATAACCTACATTTGCATGAAATTTATTTAATATTAAAAAAAATAATAAAATTTGTATAAATAACTGTACGAGTATAATTTATATATTTAGGCACTATACTATTTGATTTTTTTTTTGATTTTTTTTTTTTTAATGAAACGATTTACTCCCGAAAAGATCTATCCTTTATTTCCACTCGTCATTTTTAAACAGACTGTGTCGACTTTTCTTATAAAAACGCTAGTTTTCAATTTTTTGCATATTATCGTATAATATTAGCAGGACAAATCTAAGCCCTTCACGCAGACTTCAAACAGTTCAAACTTCTCACAGTTAAAATCTATTTACAAAATCAATCTACCAACTTGTTTAACCTACTAAGACATGCAAAAAGTACGTAATATTTCAAACTAAGTGACAAGGTCCGTTTGCTCAAGCGTGGACGTCCCCGTGATGCTCTCGCTTAATCGCTTAACAAAAAAATAAAAAAATATATATTTATTATTATCTATTATATCCTATACTTATCATATATTTTACATATCTATGAACATTTTTGGAAATAATTTCATTATCATAGATGATTGTCAGGAAAACTTTATAATAATAATAATAAAAAAAATAATGAAGTGAGAAAAATGTTAAGTATCTAACATGCTGACCATTCGTTCGAATGTGTTAGCTATAACTATTATCATAATCTTTTTTTTTCAAATCTTGCTTATTGGTCACACAACAAGATCTTGCGTACTATTATTAATTTATGTAATGTGTAGATAAAATGTATATACGTATATACGTATATACGTACAGTAGTTTCCGCGTTTGCACGTAATTTTCCTGTTCAGCCAATGGCATACCTAGTTTCATATTATACTTAATTTTTATTTGTCGTACCTACGGCTTTATACGTCATGTAGAGGTACGCGATTTAACTTACTGATCTAAAAACCTCGATAGAAAACAAGGAAATCAAAAGGAGGATATCTTTTCGGATTTAATATTAATATATATTATATTATGATTATTATATATAATATATTTTTATTGTTAATATATATATGTACAATGTACATGTATATAAAGCTCTTTTAACAGTTTTCTTAATAAATTAAAATTCCTTTCATTTGTTTACCTTACTAGCAGTTTATCTTGTAAAATGTTATAATTTTTTCCATTCATAAGACAATTTATTATTTTATTATATCACCTTGGGTATTTACTGCTAAGTAATATTTTTTTTATTACGTAGGTAGCTTATAATCATATTTTCTTATACTAGCAACAACTATTAAAAGTATACGAGTTAATTATTTTAAAAAAATAATTAAGTTATAATAATAATAAAATTGAGAATGATAATTTTTTACACGAAATTGAACAATCAAGCTTATGTTTACATTGAAAAAACAACAAATAATATAATGTACGTAAATTATAACATCAAAACATTAATATAATTATTATTTGTTATTATTTAAAATGCTACTGTAGTACATCGAATGGTTATTAACATACAATTATCAAAAGAATAAAAATAGATTACAAGAATAAAAAATATATGATTAATTACTAATGAGAGATATTATTAAAAATAAGCCCATGTTGTTTTAGTTCATATAAATTGATTTTCTGTATACAATGTAAAAAAAGGTTAAACTACAGAGGGCTTAATTAAGTACGAGTAGAATCATTTTATTTTAATTTCACAACATTAACTTTATAGTGACGTAGGAAAATTGTATTATTTCATCACGATCTAATGGAAATATTCTTATCGATTTATTTTGAATTTTAATTTATTGGAAACTGATAGAATCATAACTGACTAGAAAAACTGCAGTATTATAATACAGAAATATAATTTTCAAAAACAAGTGATAATAGGGTTAAATAATATATTCCAATGTACGTACTACAAAGTACACAGTCGGGTGGAGAACAATTAATCAATATATATAATATGTATACATAATATATAAATGCGTATAATATGACTATACGAGTATCTACATAACTTTAGAAAGACTTTACAAAAAAAATAATAAACTAAAATATTTTAAACAGCATTGACTCTGATATAGAAAACTATTACTTTCATAAATTTTTAAATAATTGTTCATACATTAAAATAGTGTACAGTAATACAGTATTGTAAAATACAATTGACAACAATAACCACCAAACATATAAATTCATTTTTGAGTCTACATATATTTTTATTGTAGGTACATCAATATAATATTATATAATATCATAATTAATAACACTTAAATTTGCTGTTCTTCAATTATTGTACAGAATTATATTTTATAACAAATTTGAAATTACACACACTTAAATAATTACTTTCATAAAGTGAAGTGCACTATCTAAAATAAAGTAAATATTTGAAAATGAGTTTTTCTTATTTTTGAATTTATTTGCTTGTTACTAACACAAAACAATAATAAACATATATTTATTTCTAAATCAATTTTTAGTTTATACCATATTTAATAAAATTAGTATATAGATATATGTACCGTGAACCTATTAAATTTATTAAATATTTCTTAGAATATTATTTTAACCGTAACATATTTCTATGATATAAGTGGTGTAGTAATTTACTTTTTTTTATCCTATTACTGATTAGGACGAATAGGTAATAAAAATATATTACAAAATTTCAATTTAGAAAGTTAACTAGATCAAAAATAGTTTGTCTCACTTACACTTAAAAATTAAGACATTATATGGTCTGTAACTCATTATTATTGAGTTAAAAATTTAACTACGTAAACGCAATCGAATTCTATAATTAACCAAGCAAATAAATATCAAGAAAAACAATATGACATGTCATTTTTATAATAAGCTATAGCCTATAAGAGGGGTCTGGGTGCAAACATATGCTGCGTTTTTTTCAAGGATAAAATACTTAATGTTTACACTTATTTAACTAGTATAACTCATAAGGTGATATTTTGATACGCACTTTATACCAAAAACTAATTTTAAGGTTCAAATTCTAAAATCCAAATTATATTTAATTTTATTTTAAAAAATAAAAAAAACGATGTAGTGTAAGCCGATAAACAATAATCTGAATGGTAATCTTTAACTTTT
This sequence comes from Rhopalosiphum padi, assembly GCF_020882245.1. Classification (NCBI taxonomy): domain Eukaryota; kingdom Metazoa; phylum Arthropoda; class Insecta; order Hemiptera; family Aphididae; genus Rhopalosiphum; species Rhopalosiphum padi. Next base: position 38,723,555 of record NC_083598.1, read on the forward strand.
AAAAAAGTTCAGTTATTTACTGCACTTCAGTTTAAGAGTACAAAACTGCTCGGTATACATTACAAAATAAAATAAATATTTTAGAGTAGATATAATTTTCGATAGTTCGATATTGTCAAATGTACCCAAGCAGAGAACATTGCTTTTAATTAGAATTTTTATTTTTCAATATTTGTAAGTATTATGCTATAGGTACCTGCTGCATGTAAAAAACCTAAACTATTAATACATTTGTTTGCTATAATTAAAACATAATTATTGTTATGTTTATTCAAAAGTATTTACTAGTATAACTACTTATCATATACATTTATATTTTCGTTTAACATTAAACATAATATAGACAATATTGTACTTCGTTGTTTTATTTAAAATTAATTATAAGGAAATTTAAATATTAATAATTAATAATTATTGTTGACTGTTAACTATGTACTTGGGAATAACTACTTATCGTCATTATCATTAAACTCAACATATAATATATGTAGTATTATTATGACGTAAAACGAATACATGTTAAAATATACAATATATTACGTATTATTAAAATGAAGTAAATCAGAAAAATATCTATTTAACAACTATTAATTGCGGTAATCGTGGTACTTATGTTCAAATTTTACCGGAAAACTAAAGACACGTAACCTCACGTATAAAGTTATCAAAACTATAACTACTTATACATAGTTAGACTTTGGGGACGCTATAAAGTGTAGGTAGGTATTCTTATAAGAATCCGTCAGTAATAATCTGCACTGCAATTTCTAAAAATGGTATGGTCGACTGGGAAGATTGGAAGAGTATATAATTAATTTCTATATGGTGTGGTTTACTGAAAAACCATGTACGGAGGGGACAAAAAAATAATATTATCATACAATATTCTAATAACTCGGTATCCGGCGATTTGCACTATAAATTATATTGAATAAATATACTACTAAAATGACGGTTAGCTAAAATCCACAAACACTGAGTACTGACGTGAAAATGAAATCGGCACGTGTGAGAAAGTCGTAATACGCACGACAATGGATCGAATCGATCTATAAGTTATAAACAATAAATTGGTTGACAATAAAAAAACACCATAATTTCATATCATAGTATAATAATTAATAATACATTATACAGTGCGATTCACCAAAGTATGCTCACTCTATTTTTTTCATTTAATAATGTATTTATTCAAATTCCAATTTTTAATTTTTAACCATATTTTCAAATCTTTAAGATTTTTTTATACTACTTAATCCTTGTCCTGTGGCGGAACAAACTTCTGTTTTTCAAATAAGAACCCCCTTTTTTGAAAATGTTGATGTAACTACTTAACTCCAAAATTGTAGGAGTACTTTTTCAGCTAGTTATTAAAATGTTTATACTGAAAATAATATTACAATCCTCAAAAATGGTTTGACAAAAGTAAAAAATGTTAAAACAAATTTAACATTGGATCTAGACATCTAGTGTTTCTTATACTTAAACCATTTTTACAAATTATAAATATTATAATTACTAAAATTGTATATAATATATAAATTCACATCTTCCAAACCCAATATCACCATGGATCTAAATATTATCCTTAAAAATACAAAGTTGAATAACTTAAACGTTTCTGGTAAGAATTATAATTTTAATACATTAACATATACAAAAAAATTATTAGCTAAATAATTTACAATAAAACAAAGGGGATTCTCATTTGAAAAATAGTAATTTGTATCTCCACAGGAGACAGGACACATCCCAAGTAATACTAACATCTAAAGACATTGAAAATGTAGTCTTGATGTATATTTAAAAATACAAAACAATCAGATTATGAATATCTGCATTGTTGAAGGAAAAATGAATGTAAACATGCTTGATGTATCAGTTAAACATCCTACATTTAAGTAATACCATCGCCGTCATACAAAACGCAATCGTTGAGCACACAGGACTTTGAGCAATAATAATATTATAATATTGTACCTATAATATGTATATTATGAAATAACAAAGTACGAATATCACACACTCACACGCACGTGCGTGATATAGGTAGCAATGGCATAAACGTCGTAACACATTTGCACTCAAACACATACGACACACAAGTATACCCGCATACACACACGCACGCGCGCAAGTATGCCCCACGGTATTATACACACTGCGACGACGGCCACAGGACAGACGGACGGAGAAGGAGACTCCTATAGTGCTATGTCGACCGCATATGTCATTTAAGGTCACCATTGACGTCATTCGCCGAGAGTGTCTTTATAACAAATGTCTATATATTCCGCCGCCATAATATTGTTATTATTATATACATATAGATAGTATTATACACCAACTATTACCTATATAAATATAATATATAATATACGATCGCCCAATGTTAATTATTATTATTTTCGTTACAATAATATATTATTATAATATACAGCGTGTCCGTAATGTTCATGTTAAATTGTGTATAATATGCATATTATAATATTTATTACGTCTGTTTGCATTAAACTTCAGGAGGACACGGCCCACGGCCGCTGGCGGCACTAAAACTTCTAAAAGAGAAAAAACTCGAACTTCAAATATTCTATCTACAAATACTACAATATTGCTACACTGATATGTACCTACTTATTCCGTGCGCGTCATCGAAAGTGTTTTTGCATGTGCAATAACTGGTATAGTGGGCATTATATTATAGGTACGCGACGCAGTAAAAATAAATTGTAGGTACGCGATTTTCCAAAAAACGTGTTTATACCGACGGATCAAGAGACCTATTTACTATTTACGTACCTATCTACGTTTTAATATTATAGTTTTTATAAGTAGTTCGTTTTTATATAATATATCATTATAAACCAATAAACTTATATACATATGTAGTATGTTTAAATATATATACAATATACATAATATACATGCACTAATATATACGTGATGCGCCGGATGTACCTAATAGCCAATAGGTAATAGGTATAAAGTTTGATCTCTGCCGCACGAGTATGCGGACGATGGAATGCACTCCATTATAATCAATCGTTGGCGGGTTAGTCGTCAACATAATATTATGTATATACCGCGTGTCTAGTACCAGGGTATCTATTTTTAATGATTTTTTCTCAAATCCGATATCTATATACATCCGGGGTACCACAGGGAGACCATATTTGTCCATCATTATTTCTATACTATACGTCTATACATAAACGATATTTTTTCTTCTGTATGTACTAAAACATACGAATATTCTATTTTTTTACCGAAGACGTTTAATCCTTTAATCTATAAAATTATTCGCTCCGTATCTGAAGCTTTGGAGTTGCAATCAAATTTAGACGCATTTTGTGATCGGAGCACTAATAACGGCATGGAACTAAATATAAATAAATGTTCAATTATCTCATTCTATCTCAAAAAAAACTATTCTTGATTTTAATTACAATTTTTTAAAGCTTTAACGTGTGAATTTAATAAATGATTTAGCCGATTTAGGTGTATTTTTTGATACAAAAATGAATTTCAAGGAACATATCAATAAGATAAAAAATAAAGCATCCTCAAAATTAGATCTCTTGAAACGAAGCTGTTCTAATTATAATAGTCATTTCACTATAAAAAAAAAACATTTATTTTTCTATTGTACATTTTCAGTTTGAATATGCTGCTTTAATTTGGTCTCCTAGTTTCTTAATTTTAAATTAAATTCTTGATTCTGTTCAAAATTATTTTCCCCTTCAAATTCACTATTGAACGCTCTTTCCATTCAAGGTTACGAAGGAGTATCCGGATTTTTTAACATTTCTACTTTAAAAAATCGTAGAAAATATCTATCTTTTATTTTTCTCTTTAAATTATTAAACAACAAAATCGAATGCCAAGAAATATTATAAAAACTAAATTTGAAAGCAAAAACTAACTTTACAAGGAATAGCAATTTATTTACTTTAAAAAATATTCGTATAAATTATTTTTTTCTTTCCTGATAAATTCACTGATGCACATTGCAAATTCAGTTAATTTTGATTTGTTTTTTAATATTTTTTATTTTTCACTTTTAAATTATAATTATATTTAATATATTGTAAACTCTTCTTGTACTATATCTATGTTTTGTTATACTACAACACTATATATATATATATATATATATATTACTATTGAAAATGGATTTATTCCGTAAATAAATATAATATTAATATACCGTTAAGTTAAATAACATAATATACGATTCTATATGATATATACACTCATTATAAACACTCACGCGTTATACTCAATAAGAAATATCGAATAAGAGATTGGAAAGTGGAAAACTCAACGAGTGCTATCCCGGTATAATAAATCAGAGAATATTACATCACGTGCGCCTAAAGCGGGAACAAAAAAAAAATTGTTTTCTTAATATTTGGTTAAAAATGGGTCATTTTAGTAAATCATTTTAAATATAATATGTATAACATAGAAAAAAAATCCTGAATCAAATTGAAGAAGTTTGAAAACAAGGTTTCTCATAATGTCTATGATAGAATTATCCCTAAACGCATAATAGATACGCTGGACGCTGAATACACAACTTTAATAAATTATATACTCGTTGTACTATAATAGATCTTTAGCAAAAATAGTTATGCATCATGGTGTTTTATAGTCAATATATGCAAAACAATATATAGTAGCAAAAGCAAAAAAAGTAATTTATTCAAATAATCGTATAATGTAAATAAATGTATATAAATGATTGCGATGAGTATCGAATGGAATCAATAATAGACACTAATTGAGAGGACTTAAGTTACGTGCTCATAAAACAGAAAATCCGGTATTAAATGTACCTATAGTATATGTACCTATTGTAATCGTTTAAACTGAACTATATAATTGCTATAGAATAAACCTAAAAGCATGTATTAAAATATAATTTTAGTCTTTAATAATCTATATATTACAAAATAATATTTTTTATACGATTAATAAGACTTACTAAACAATTTAGTCTCTATAGTCTGCTGTCGCCAGTCTCTACCGCAATTCATTCAGTACATGTATTTATCGTATTTATTGAAAATGTGATAAATAATATATTTAATGATATATATTATATACAGTTAGACCCTATATACAAATGCATCAAGTTAACACGCGAAGGGTACTTATCGGCAAACGACAGAGAAGGAGTGCAGCACCACTATTATATATATATATATATATACCTACGTGTTAATAGACAATACGTTTGTTAGGCAACTTATTGTACAAACATTCCCAAAGAAAAGTACCTGACATTTACAGTACTTACTTATTCAAAACAAGCATGACTTTTAATATTTTATATTATGATTAAAAAAACCTCTGGCGCCGTAGATAAACAAACGTATCGAACTACCTTGAAATCGATGACATATGTTCGGTTGAAATTTCAAGTGACAAAATCAGTAAAAAAACCTCAGAAAACTTTAAAAAATACATCATCACCTCACCAGTCATTTACATGGACGTTATACCCTATGCATATTATAATATCATTAAAGAATAATGATTATGTGTTAATAATAACATAAGCGCCTGTAGGAAATTTATCAGGAAGGTACATAATCAAATTAAACACCAAAAAGTGCATAAAAAAAAAGTTTATTTATTTACTAACTACAAAATAAAAGCAAAAAGTTTATTTTGAAATCCAGAGGGAGGGGGTAAATTCCCTACCATATTACCCTCTTAGAACTCATGGTTAACATTATAGATTACTTAAGCAAAATATCAACATCTGTTGGTGTTAAAACATTACATGTACAATGTACATGGAATATTCAGTTAGAATGTAACGTTTGATATCTTTGGTAATTTGAACGTAATTTTAAATAAGGTATAATATAGGTATAATTACGAACATTTAAATGATATGTTAACATGATGAAAAACATTGTGTGATGTAAGTAGGTATGTAACAAATGCTGACATCTGTTTCATAATTCATTAATTCTAATAGTTAATTGACTCGTTTGCAATTATTTTTATATACGTTATAAATATTAATAAATACTTATATGTTTAAAACAAAATATTTGTTTTTTTATATTTAAAAATGCAAAATAAAGGTTTTACATTTTTACAATCTAATAATATGCCGTAGTAATTTTTATAATTCTTAAACATTATATGTTGGAGAAATATTGCGAAAGCCACATAACGACAATATATATATATATAATTTATAAAAATATATAATTTCAAATTATATAACTGTTTTTATAAGTCATTGATTGATAGTAAAAAAAATTCAGTTTAATTTGGCACTCAATTATAGGTTGCAAAAATGACGGTCCCAACGAAATCCTATTGACAGCTGACGTAACGTCAAAGTATAATACAGAGAATCAAAAAAAGGTCACGCGCAACAGAGATATTAAGTCTAAATATACTTTAACATTTGTACTGCAGTCAGTTAGTCTGTAGTTATATAATGTGAATATAAAAAAAATTAGATGAATTACAACGCATAAAATATTAAATGTATTCAAATAATATTTTAGGGATCAGTGTTTCTATGATGAATAAGCCTAATTTTAGTACAAAAAGTTTAAAAAAATCATTTAAATGTAAAAAAAAAATGATAGCTTGTATGAAAAATAATTCAAATTCAAATTTTTTATTGTTATTTTATGTTTCCAACAATGACGTTTCAGAAAAATATACGCGTATATTATATTTAAATAAAAATCCGAACCAATTCATAGATACTAAACCTATATTGTAACCCGTACTCGTATTATATTACATCTTATATAAATAAATATTTAAATGGCAATGACTTTAGCGCCGTGTAAATGTTACATATTGTACATTATAGCGGAGGGATCGTGGAAATATAAAATATATTATAATATATGGATAAAATTATATTACACGCATATTAATAAATACAAACTGATAGGCACAGTGGTGTGTAATATATAAGTACAAAATATGTACAAAATCCGGCGATAATTAAGAAACTTATCGTCAATGGTAGTAAAGAAGTGAACGAAAATAGTAAATAATAAACGATAAATCAATCGTAGGTTATGATATTACATATACGTTCTACTCTTGAACAATTTTAATATCATATTTTTACGTTATAACAGATTAATATAATATGTCCTAAATATATACCTACTTGTAGCCGTTTAGGCCGTAAAATATAAAATAGTGTTTAATTATTATCGAATAGATAACTGTTTTTTTTTAATTGCGTGCCACAGTGATAAATCCATATAATCCGGATTAATGTGTACACAAGCGGAGGATTATTATATTATTTTAAGACAACGAAATGAACCTATAATAACCTACATAACATGCTATTATACTTTATTATTAATTTTATTATGTAAACATTTTACCGATTTGATTACGTGCCGTATAAAAGGTTTAATTTATTTATTATTTTTTACCTGCTGGTGAAGAGCGATCTCGTCGCCGTCGCTTTCCGCACAACCGTGTCGCTGGCGTTTCGTTTCGCAAAACCGCTGCCATTGTCGTCGGGGCCCCATGGTCACCAGGTTCCAAAAGCACATGGTACCATCTTTCTGCGCGTGTCTGTTATAAGGTTTTGACGTGTTATTTGCAAGAAAATATTTTTGATTATGTGAACGGGATTTATTGACACTATACGACTGATAGTTATTTATTGGTCATTATAGATTATCGATAGTATATAAAAATATAGTTCATAATATCATCATCATTTATTGGGTATTTGGGTTTACACGAAAACATTAATTTATAAAATGGTTATACGAAGCCACATATAAGTTCAGAATACCTCAGGAGAATAAAATATATAAATCAATATTATTATGTAGAAAATTGCATGACCAATTGCTAAAACCATCATGGGGGACATATTAATTTAAAGTCATAAAACAATATTATGGCAAACTGCAAAACAATTTAGTATATAGGCTTTACATTAAAAATAACCATCAACGAAACATCAATGCGTTATAAATTCATGCAACATTTAATGAATAAAATATAATTTTAAAAAGTGGTCAAATAACTTAGATAGCGGTGTACCTTGTCATTGAGTAAATCGCTGTAACGATGAGGTATTAAATCAAGAAATCCAAATATTTATGAATATCACTAAAAAGGCCAAAACATAATGTCTACTAAATGCTAATATGAATATTAAGTGAACGTTTTAAGATTCTACGGTCGTTTTTTATAAATTATGAGAAACAAAATAAAATAAAATTTATTTTGTTAAAAACTGGTTTTACGAGAAAATTCTCGTTTTCACCTTTTTTTCTCCCATTTATATTGACAATTACTGAGAATTTTTATTTTCGACCTACCAAAAGTACTAATTAGATCTAATTTGTTACCAGAAACCACCCTCAATGTTGAACATTAAAGCGTTTTATTTATACTATAAGCAAATAATTAAACATAATCAAAGTTTAAGATGTTTAAAAAATTACGAAAACTGCAGCAGTTTTGACAAAAAATTCATACAATGAATAATTTTTTAAACAAAGACTTGACAAACAGGATTAGTGTGTTCAAAACATGTTTTTATTTTTTATGGTATCAATTGTTCAAGAAATTTTTTTTTTTAAATAGAAAATTTATAATCTGTAATTTATAGCCATATAGGTACAATAAGCAAATAGGATATAATGATGTATAGAGTATATTTACATGATAATATATTATGAGAAGGGAGGCTCTGTCCAGTGACAGAACCCGCATGCGGTATTATGGTTAGGGATTTAATAAATCCCTGCACTAGCGTATTTTTAATAACCGACGGAGGAATTTTTTGGCAGTTAGCTCCGCCTTAATGGTTATAAATGGGTTGGCGTGAGCAGCTATAGTTTGGAGTGGAATTGTTTATAATGATTGGATGCAACTGTGTTAATGGTTTTAATGTTAAGGTCATTGTGGAGCGAATTTTTAGAAACATCCCAAGGTGCAGAAGTTATAGTAAACGGAGAGTAATTGATTGGAATGTTCAGATTGTTTTGATTTGGGATGCTTTGGCACAGCATCCACACTTTTATTGCTTAAAATCAGAACAACTATGTTTTTGACAATTATGTTGAAATAAAATAAACATTTGACACAATATAATATATACGTATTATTGTTTCTACTTTTAATACATCATGATTTTTTTTTTATATAATAAATATTTTAATTTTAAAGTTTAATAAAATTGAATATTTTAAGGAAAAATAACAATTAGTTGTAGCCGTTGTAAGTAATATAAAAAAAAAAAAACTTTTTTTGTGAGTACTTTAAATTTTAACATGCATTGTTATATATTATATTTTAGTATTTTTATTATATACACAATGACATTTTCAAAATATTTAGATTAATTATAAGGTATTCATTTCATTTTACTTATTCAAATTTAAAATTATTAATCATATTTCATCGTCGAATTTTATTCTAGATCATTAACAGATTATATGTTATTATGTTCATCAACTAAGCCCTGCTACCAGCAACCAGTTCATTATAAATGAATTATTTTGTTATACCCTTATATATTATATAATTAAGTAATGGTATATTTTTATTTTACTTAAGGCACTTATCTGTGTAAATATATTCAAGTGTCTAATAGATCAATTTCAATATATTTATAATGCTAATAAGTTATCAATTATAATTTTTTTTACAAAATCATAAATCAAATACACATAGTCAGAATATGTACAATTTTAATAAAATATAAATCTTAAGAGGACACCATACCCACATATGTTGTTTCTGTCTTACTAACGTACATCATAACAAATTTTCGTTCAGCAGAATACATTTTGTGATGTAAGCTTTAAAATTTAAATGCTTTAATATTAGAGTAAATTTACCTATTATCAAATTTTAGGTAAGAATATTATCTGGACAATGACATACGATTTTATTGATATTATATCATTTTAAAGTGAGTTATGAACATTTAAAGTTGTAATATTTCACATAGCTGTAACTCACTTTAAAATAATAATATCATTAAAAGCACATGTCATTGTCTAGAAAATATTCTTATCTTTAAATTTGATAATAGGTAAATTTACTCTAATATTAAAGCTAACATCACAAAATGTATTCTACTGAACGAAAATGTGTTATGAATGTTATGATGTACGTTAATAAGACAGAGACAACACATGCGGGGTATGGCGTCCTTTTAATTGATCTTACTCTGACAAAATGTATTATTCCTATTTTATATCATTTTTATTTACAATTGCTATAATATATCATATACCTTAATACCTACATATAAATAATCATAATCATTGTAGATATACATTTACATAAATCTTTATGAAAGCATTCGAATCATAAAATATACAAAAATAATTCAAAAGTGAATCTAATATTTAATATAAATTTGGTTAAGTGTGCAGTAAAACGTAAATTCTTGCGCTTGTGATAACATTTTTTTCTTTAAATGTAATTTCTAGGTAACTTCTTAAATATTTCTATAGTATCATTTATAAATATCATGAACCCAACCAAAAGTAGGTATTTACAAAATTAAACAAGACCAAGTAAGAAATAATTAAACTATTAACATAAAAATGAATTAAAAATGAATTTTGAAGTTCAGTGTTTGTAAACTTAAGTTTTTATTCCTTGGACTAAACATCCTTAACTTATACTTTAAACAAGAAAAATTAGGTAGAATGTAGATATTTGTTTAAATATATATGTTAAAATCTGAATTACTTGTTTAATAATTTATTTTAATAATAATAAAACGAGTTTGTATAGTAAAAAATATTATTAGGTATTTATATTCTTAAATATAATTATATACAAATGTGATTATTTGCATATTTAAAAATAGTACCTTCCACACATTATGCAATCACATATAATTGATTAATGTTAACTTAATTTCATAATAAGTTTTTAAAAAATGAAATTCCATTATTGTAGTACATTTATACTATTATGTAAACTTAATGACAACTTTTTTTAAAATCTAAGGAGCTTTTATAATGTACAAGTATCTAATTCAAAGAAAAAAATATAATTATAATTTTATTGCAATTGTTACAAAGGAAGACATTGCTCTTGCTCATATTACAATAATACAATATTCAATATTAATGATTCTAAGAATAAATGAATTATATCCATAGCTAATTTTATGATTTAATTAATTAATGATTGAGTATTCAAGTTTAATATGAAAATCATGACATTGTCATTTATACTTATTACAAGGATGTATAGTGAATAACTTATTATTCAAAACATTTTCTTCATTTTTTTTTTTTTAATTGATAAAATTAAAACAAAAATAAAAAAAATCATTTACAACTTCTATATATTTGTAAACAATTGAGTGTTAAGTCTTGAACTAAATATTTATCAATACAAATTAATAAAATAGATTTTTATTAAATGGCATATTGGCAATAATACTATCATTATATTATTATTTTATTTTTATTGTCAAAAAGAAACAAAACAATCTGTACAAATTTGTTTGATACAATAAGTAATTATAATAATAAATTGTAAAAGGAATGAGTAGAAATTTTTTGTTTAATGTTTCGTTTATAGTGATCGTAATTTCTGGTAGCAAATATGATCTAGTTGCTAATTTGGAGTGGCAAATTGAAGATTTAGGCGTTTTTTTCGACGAGAATATACATTGTAAAAGTGTAAATACGAAATATAAACATAGCTCTGTATTTTATATTTTTATATGGTATACCAATATACGAGAACTAAAGAACTTACGTATTATATTATTATTTTTTTCCATATATTTTCCATGCCAACTGTAAACAAGTTAAAATTAAAAATGTCAACTCAATTTTAACGACATTTTCATGTTTTTTATTTTTAATCACGTAAAAATATATAAATATCCAGTAAACATTTAAAAATTCAAATTTTTTACCTAGCATTTTTTGTATAGTATACAATATGTATAATGTATAAAAGTAAAAATATATTCAGTTAAGTATCTAGAACCAATTTGGTGGGATACAATATTACAGTACCTATATAGTATATTATATATTATTGAATTTATAAGCACTAATGAATATATATTTAGAAATAAAAAACAATTCTGAGCAAATTTCATATCAATATTTTTAAAATTATAATATTTCGGTAGCTTTTCATACATTTATGGCAACTTGAAACTTGTGAAACATTTTTATACTAATTAACAAAGTGTCTTAAAAAGAATAGTAAAACCAATATATATCTTAAAATTAAAAAATAATAATAACAATTGATTTAACATCTAATCATATATATATTTTTTTAATAACAACAAATATTATTAAGAACAATGCAAAAATAAAAACATATATAACAATTCATAAAAATTCATAAAAATTAAATAAAATATTTATTATCAAAATTTGTGTCGTACATTTTTTTTAATTTAAAAACCACAGGTACAGTACAAAATGTACAAGGTTATATTTTAAATAATTGAAATTGTTTTTCTTACTTGGTGTGTAAAATACTTAGATACCAAATAAGAAATAATGTTATTAATAGTGCTGTGATATAAATGCCCTTAAAAATACCGAAAAATGTTCTTTCTAAAAAATGCATTTGTGACCTAAAAACTCTAAAAAATGTCAAAAAAATGACTTTTCAAAAACTGCATTAAATAAATTCAAATTATTAAGTAAAAAAAATATAGTATTAAAAAATAAGTAAAAAATTTAATTATATTTTCATTTAACTGTACAATAAGAGCAATTTAAAATTGCAGCCTTCTTTAATTTAAAACATTGCCTGGATGTTATGTTCAAAATGAAAATAACTTATATTTTAATGAAGTAAATCTTTTTTTTGTCATAATATAAGAAATAGGTCAAAACTGTCCTAAAAATTTAAAAAATGCACTAAAAAGTAAAAAAAAATGTGCCCTAAAAAGTATAAAATCCGTTAAAATGCAAAAAATGGCCCAAAAAAATTTTGTGGTTAGAACTTGAAACACATTTGTAACTTGGAAAGTATCGTGTAAGATATTCCAAAAAAAAAATGCAAATTCATTGAAATCCGAGCCCTAGTTATTAAATTTCATTGAACTTTATAATTGAATATAATTTTTCATGTATTGTTTTAGTGTCCGCATTTTGCATTTCTGACTTTCGTTTTTAACCTTTTAACTTCTAAGTAGTAAGTACCTATTCACAATTGTGAAAGACATTTTATTTTTCAAAAATATATAATTACTTGAAATGCGAGATTTTAAGGATTTTGGTGGGCTCAATTGCAAATTTTTATTTCTATGCGATAAAATCGATTTGTCATACCACAATGAACAAATTGCTTTCGGCGTGGAACACTCCTTAATTTTTACTACCTGTAGTAAATCAGTAATAATAGTTGTATACTTGTATAGCAAGCAGTGGGTGCAGCATATAACTCTGGTATAATCTCAATTATAGTAATAGAATTTAATTTTGTATTTTAAATTATAGCAGTGTAATAAATCTTTTGGTTTAAAAATCTTGTAAGTATGATGTATTTAGTATGTTTGGGTTTTTTGTGTTCGATGTCCGAATCTGTGGGTAGCTTTAATATTGAGTCCGATTTAGGGTTTTAACTAAAGGAAATAAAAGCAAAAATTTCCCAGTGTTTTAAAAAATATCTAACACCAGTTATCGACCAAATCGATTTTGTTTTTATTTTGTAGTTTAAAAATAAATAACAGTAGATACTTGATATTTTCACTAAATATTAAATACCCTAGAATTTTTTTGACATAAATTAATTTATTTGCCAAAAACATAAATCATTGTAAAACCAATATATTGATTGCCTCAAAATCTAAAATTATAAATATTTTAAACATACCTAGTTATAGGTTAAAATATAAACCTACAATTTCAAATGTTATATTATAGTATAATACAATTAAAATCTTTTATTTTTAGTATCTACTACCTAGGTGTATGTTAATATATATACATTTATAATAGTTCATTGTATGTTAATATCTAAATGAATATATGTAAAAATATTTACCTTTGCCTCGACAAAATTTTTTTTTTTTAATTATCACCTTGTTTTTACTTCAAGGTATAACTAGGTATATACGTCATAATGAAGAACAAAAAGATTAATTTGTTCACTATAGATATGAGAAAATAATTATAATAAGAAAAATAGATATTTAAAGACTGTTATCACAATAATTAGTAAACGATAATTAATAAATTAACGTAAACTAGATTGATTAAAAAAAAAAACCACAATATAGTAATCTATACTCATTTTGTTGATTAAAAAGTGTGTCAAGCATTGTCAATTCCAGTATACTTTGTTTTAATAATGAGTAGTAATATTAAGCATATTATTAAATGTGGTGATTCTATACGCAATAATTTATTTACATGTGCTTATATGTTTATGAGTGAAACAACTAACAAGAGAGCTATATTATATTAGCAATCATTTTTATCACATAGTGTCATAGTCTATTAAAATAAAATAAAATTAACAAATGGCTATTTGCCTATTTATTTAAGCAAATTGAACTCATTTTACAATAATTATATAATGGCTATGACTAAATTTAAAATATAAATAAAAACATCTCTTTATTTTGCACAAGGTGATAATCAGGCTTATCAATTATCACTGATTTTATTTATACATACATTTTATATGTATTCATATTAATTTAATTGTTTATTTAATTATTAATAATTATCTATTTTATATGAAATATGACCACTGCAAGCACATTTATGAAAGACTTGATACATATTTAATTACCCTCTCCAGAAGTTAAAAGTATTTATATTTTTAAAATACATGCATATTAATAATTAATTTAATATATATCACATTTTCAGATATCTATAAAATGTATTAACAAATTTATAATTTACTAGATTAAGTGAGTAAGTGTATCTAATTTTAAAAATCATTTAATATTTCCAAAATTACTAAATGGTTTATAATGTGTTTTTTTTTTTTTATATAATTTGTGTATAAATGTAAGTTTTACATATTTAATGGAGTATAATCTACAATCTTCTTCACTGTGTCAACGATGTACAATATATGTATTCCACAATGGTCAGGAACCTACGTTGTAATTATGTTGATTTAAGTAAACAAAAACCAACAAACTAAAAGATAACACAAAATTTGTTCACGTTTTATAGCTTCTTCTCTACATGAAAAAATATATAGGTAAGTACTCCTTAACATTTTGAATTTTGTATGCATAACTATTAAAAGGATTACTAAACAGATTAGAGTAACAATAATGTTTTTATGTTTGATAATAAAACAAATTAATGATATTGTAACTGGTCAGTTATAGGCAATTATAAAGTGAAGTATGTAATAGGTATTCAGAACTTTGTTAGTCTTGACAGATGTCATTAAGAAAAAAAGTTACCAAAAATGTCTCATTTTGAATGAGAAACTTTTGTTTACATGTTCCTCAGTAAATTTTAAATTTTAAAAAGTATAATAAATATCTACATTAAATTCTTTATTTTTAATCTATACATAGATACTAATCAATGGCAGCGCATAACCATTACATAAAATAATTTACAAGTTTAAAATAAAGACAAATTATATTATACCTATTGAGATACATAAGCCATTTTGTATGCCTATGCCTAATGCATTACATATTATTCTATAAAATATTTATTCAACATTACAACACCCATCTTAAACTTAATCGAATCAAATAAACATTATACTATTAATAAAACCCAAAAATTGGTAAATGTGAAGTGTGGACACTAGAATATATTTGAATGATAGTTTTTAAATTCATATTAGATATTATTCATAGTTTATAATGTATTTTCTATTCAAGGACAATAGATTATAGATTTACCTATGTTATATGTATAAAGATGTGACTAAAATCATTAAGTACTATTAAAATAAAATATGATGTGTAATTAGGAATAGAATAAATATTTTATGTTAAATATATATGGCTGAATGAAACTTTTACAAATCTTAAACATATACCTACTTTTGGTTCTAGAACTTAATCCAGTTTAAATACGACAATTTTTTCAAAATATTAATCCTAATATTCCCTACATCAAACCAAAACAAATAAATTTCAAGATCCAAAAACTAAAATCACATGAAATAATTTATGTAAAGAGATTTTATCTGAAATTCAGGTATGTATAACTATACAAAATTTTATAAATTACCATCGTATTTTCTACTTTGAAATACCAATGAGTACATGAGTTAAACAATGCACATATGAATAAACAATACATTTTGGGACGCATCGTATTAATTTCAGTAAATAAATACAATTTTAATTATATCTAATTTTATCTGTTTTTATTGGAAACTAAAAAAAATAGCAGAATCTCAACCTAATTCAAGGCACAATTTAATCGATTAACATTTAAGAGTAAACGTAAAATAAAAAAAAATGGTTAAACTGTGTTTTTTATGAAAATAATCGCATTAATGTCAATATAAAATATATTAGGACTCACCCTGCATTTTAAAACATAATAGTATCCAACATTTCTCCAAACACAATAATTCTGATTCTTTTCACTATAAAATTTAAAAAACTAAGTCTTTGGTTATTTATTTTTTTTGTAAAAATTCGAAAAATAAAAAACAAAAAGATTTTTGTTGAACGATGGGCATATTTTAAACAACAATAATGCACGGTGCGCACGTATGGCTGTTCACTATTAAACTGAGGTACTACCTATGACCAAAGACAGTTTAAAGGTGCGTTCAGTATAGAAAATAAAAATATTAAAAAATATATATATACATATGTAGGTCTATTGGCATGTACGAGTGTGTGTGTATGTGTGTATATGCTATAGTATAATATGGACATACACTCGTATATAGGCACGCATTAAATTGGTCTTTTTTAATTTTCACCGGTATTTTTGTTTACATAAAGTCGTCGGAAAATTGACAAAATGTAACTACACACAGTCGCCCACGCGCAAATACTATAGTACTAACAATGGAATGTATACATATATACATTATACATATACATATAGGTAATATGTACAAGCAATTTGTTAGTTGAAATTTAATATTTAGGTAAGCTCCATCATTTGTGTACTCAAGTGCGCGATCTTTACCACCGATAAAAAGTAATACCTGTGTATAATAATTGCTCAGTAGAACTAAAACACAATCCACATTTACCTCGAAAAACGTATATCGCTTGACGTAGCCTGCATTATGAGTTGTGTTAGTGATAGTTTAAATTGTTGAATATAATTTAGACATTTAAAAAAAACTCAATAAAGGTTATAATTATTTTACGAATCGAAAAATGAATATCAATGATTTGCACTGCATGAACGCAGCTGAAAAAATAATAGAGTAAGTACCTACTATCTACATAACTACCTAAAAGTATAAGTTGCATTAGTAACATACACTCACTATAGTAATGTAGTCTGTGACGGATGTAGTACAAAATGTAAATGACGACGACAATTAAAGGAGAAGTCAT
Source organism: Rhopalosiphum padi (assembly GCF_020882245.1). NCBI lineage: Eukaryota > Metazoa > Arthropoda > Insecta > Hemiptera > Aphididae > Rhopalosiphum > Rhopalosiphum padi. The sequence goes on from NC_083598.1 coordinate 38,741,058, forward strand.
CACAATAATTTCCATGAAAATAATTTACGTGAACCATGTGAATTAAAACACAATACACATAGGTTTTAATTATATACTATATAAGAATAAAACATGTATAGTAATAAATTACGAAATTCTAAGTTTGACTTGTATAAAAAAACAACAATAATATTATATGTAACAGCCAGGTATAGGTGCAGCGATCAATAAACTCAGCCATCTTATTTATATATAAACGTCGTTGTATATGTTATTAAAATAAATATAAATACAATATTCAGTATTTAGTATATTGTTTAAGAATGGTAATTAATAAACTGAATTCCCTACAAACGAATAACAATTAACTAATTAAAAAAAAATTAACGCAATAAATATATTTAGCATTGAAAACATTTTAAAAGACATGACATTTGAAAAGATTATTTTATTGGATTTTTACCAAATATAAAATGTATTCCCTTAAAAGGGTTAATGATTTCAAGGTTCCCTTATTTAAAACAGTTATTTAAATGTCTAACATTAAAGGTGAAATATATTTCAATATTGTTATTTGTATTAACTTTAAAATTGAAATCGTTTTATAATGAACGAGGTTGATTAAGAATTTAATATCCATTAGTTTAGGTATCCATCTGTTTATATAAACATAAAAAATAGGTTAGACTTTTTGACCAAGCCTAAATATCTTTATTAATATTTCAAAAATAAATAAATAAGAAATAAAGCGCTTCAAATTAGACTAAATATTTTTAATAACTCATAGTGACCTAGATGAAAAATTATGTTTTAAGAAATAATATCTGTTTCATCGAATAACACATTTTGAATAATACCTACCAAAAAAACATTTAAGGATAATCGAATCTGTGTGAAAATTCTCATAATTCTGGAGTTTTATTTATATTTTCCTGATTGTTTTGAAAACCATGGGAATTTTGTCTTTGGACTTTGTTATCAAATATATTATACGAATATATTAAGTTCAAAATATTTTTGAATTGAAATTGAGAATGGTTAAAATAAAGGATTTATATTTTTATTCATAAATCATGTGACGTGTAAGTATTACTTCGAATTTACAACTCAGTTATAACTTATAATTCATGTTTTAATAATATTAATAATAATAATAAATTACGAGTAAGTACATTTTAAAATACAATATGTGTACACAGTACACCATACAATAAATAATATATTAAGTATTTAATAAATAATAAGACCATACAGTTTGTTCATCGTAACGATTATGACGTAGTTTTTATATTTTACAGACCCGACTACCCGAGGTAGGTCAAATAAAATTATACACAATATGAGTATGATAAACGACCGATTTAGACAATTATTATCCATAAATCCAAGAAAAAAAGTCTAAAATATTTAGTCAGTTTAAAATAATATGAACTTGACATAGATTTTCAATAAATTATTAGATACGTATTTCAGTATCTATAACTGTAATACGACTATGTAATATTATACTCGTAATTATGTTAACCACCAAGGTAAAACATCAGCTAATAACAAAAACTAGCAGATGCAATAATTTGTATTATTAAATATTTAAATGTTTATAAAATATGTTTCGGTATTGCTGCATCAGCGTGGATAGACAAAAAATAAACTCTTAGATAGACATTATTTCAAATATCTATCGGGAAAAAAAATGAGTTGTTTAAAATTAAATAGTAAAATCTAATAATCATAATAATGCATTTTGAGACTACAAAACCATTTAGAGTTACCGCTATAAAGCGTTATTATTTAAAAAAAATAAGCAACCAGAATATATTTATATAATATAATATATTTACAATTTTTAAGGGTTTAATAAAAGCAATTAAAACTGAAGAAGAACATAAATATGCTTTAATCAAATTTTTAAGAAATTGAACAGTAGTCATATTATTAACTATTTGAATTGTTTTACAATTGTAACATCTTTCCAAAAATATGTTTGCAGTTACACATCATAACTGAGAAAACGAACGTACGCACACGTTAAATAAAATCTAATAGTCATAGACTTACTTAAAATTGTTATGAGATTGAATTAAGAATACAGATTTAACATTCAAACTTCTCTCTTTGCAAAATCTACACTAGGTACCGCATGAACATAATATATTATATTGTAATATTGTATTATTGTTTTAGTCTAATCATACTTAGAAATAATTAACATCTAACATGTATCAATTTTTAATAACTAGGATAGAAAAATAAAAAACAACAGTCCTTAATCCTAGATTGGTGACTGGTATATAACCGGTCATCCATATTATATGCATTATAAAACTATAAATTTAATCAGAATATTTAATTAGGTATCTAAGAATATAGACTGATTCACAGTATTTTATTTAATATATTATTACTTTGAGTTTTTTTTGTACATGCACAATAGTGTAGTCACTAGTTATAAAAAGTAATAATAAAATATAGGAGGTATCGTTAAAAATGGTAAATAATTCAGATTTTTCACAAAGAAAAATAAAATTATTTTAATCATTACAAGAATTAATACAATATAGACTATTAAATAGTAATAACTACCTAATAACTAATAGCCGTCAAGTGTTGCCATATCAACAATAAATTAAAATAATATTTAGACAAATTTAAATATAACATGATTTCCTAAGAGATATTGTACGATTTGTGCAACCCACACACGTCTGTAAAAATATTTAACGTTTCGATCCACCTTGGGTTCAATAAAACTATTCATTAAATAGATTTAAAGTTCGGTTTCATGCAAGTGAAACCCGGCAATAGCGATATTATTATATAATTTGTTTATTATTTAAGTATTAAATAGTATAATATTTGTTATACAATTAAAACTTCGATAGTTCGATACTTTGATACATTTAGATATAGAATACGCTTAAAAACGTGTTTGATAGTAACCAGTCAATACGCACGTCGCACATAGGTCGTTCGAATCGATACAAATATTCTAAAAAAATTACTTACCTATTTATTATGTATTTGTTTTTCAAAAAAACCGTCTCTATATATAATATTATAGTATTCTTCCCAATTTTTTTTTTTCTATTAAAGAAAATATTTACAATTCATACATAAATATAAATATAAGTAAAACTATATATAGAAGAAATAACAGAATTATAAATTTGTAAGTTTGTGACATGCATGCACAGTTGTCTTGAGGAAAATGGGTATCCACTATCCAGTAACACCACTTAACCAGAAAAACCAGTAACCCAGAACTCAGACGTCTAAAATACTCAACGTATTATAGCTACCTAAATATCTAAGTATTTCGATAACGATTGCAAATCAAATAATTTAATTACATAAAAATGAAATATGTTATGTATTATATTCAAATACATTATTTTCATCTCTATGGTCTTTACACATATGTAATGTACATACGAGTTGACATACCTACTAAGCAAAACATTTATATTCATCAATATACAACTTGAAAAATGTAAACAACATCAACAAGGCATCAATATAGGCAAAATGTATGACATGATAATTGATAATATTACAGGTATGTACATGTAAATATGTATACACTAAGAAATTTTTTCCAAGGCGATAGTATACATTAACTTATGAGTTATGTTTAATTTACCTGAAATAAAATATAGGATAAATATAGTTTGAATACAATATATATCCTGGTTTTAAATGAGTTTTGTATAAGTATCTTTATTCAAAATACTTAAAAAGAAAATAAAACAATTTTTTTTAGAATTTGTATTTTATAAAACTTATCTATTTTTGATAGAAAACATTGTACGTGGTACATGATCTACATAACACAAAAATAGTGTTTTATAATTTTTCAAGCGTTTGACCAATAAATTTAATTTATTTTTTCTTTTCTTTTTTAATTTTTACAATCAATTATTAAAATATTATTTTAATTTTTGAAGATTATTATCAACTAAATAAAAAAAAAAAACAAATAAACATACAAAAATATTTATATACAAAGCGGATTATAATTTATTTGTTTTACTATTATTTTAAAGAGCCATATGTTGGATAAAATGTATTGATTCATATAACCAGGGGTGTTCCCATAGGGTATACTACATATACGCCGTATACTCTCAAGATTTTTTTTCAATATTATGGGTAACTGCGTATACCCATAAATCCATAATACATGCGTATTTGATGATATAGTATACTCTCAAAAAAATTCATGGGAACACCACTGCATATAACTATATTAACATATTTATAAAGTAAAAAATAAACTTAAAAGTTAGCTGGTTAATTTTCTATTTTAAAATATATATTGAATAAAATATTATACATGATTTTAAGACAGCAAAGTTCTCTGTGACAACACCAATATAGATTCTTGAAGATATGAAGTCATTCAATATATAAAATTTTTGTTAGTTGATTCTATGAATTAGTTTTATAGATATGATTTTTAAGAAGCTTAAACTTTTTGATAACATAGCTATAATACAAATATACTGTAAAAAAAATTGGGAAAATAAAATTGATTGGTCATTGCTTAAGATGTATTCAACTAAATTGTAAAGGTGGTAGCCATTTAAAATCTGTTAGAGAAAATCAAGTAATATTGTAGTATCTAGTATCTACAATAGGATAAAATATAGTAATTAATTAATTACTTTAAAATTATTATCTTTGATTTATATTAATTATTAACCCAGCTATTGAACTATTGATATGTATTTTATACTTTTAACATTTTTAAAAAGGAATCGATGACACTATGACAGATTACAATTCCGATAACCAAACAATCTTTTGTACGAAAAATTATCATAACCACACATGTCTTGGGAAACCCTTGACTTTATATAATCCTAGTCCAGGTCCTGTGTGTAATAGACACTTCGCATACTCTTCATAATATCATACATATTTTTTTTTGATCTAAGACTTAAGCTTAAGCATACCTACATAATTCATTATCGACATACCTTATTCGTGATGGTCTCTGAACAATAATCTGGTGGTGGAAATTCTCTTAATGGGTGCGTCATGGTTATTATGCTTCAACAAAGTGGTCTCACAAATATATCCATTGATCTTTCACGGTTCACACTGTAGGACTTTACTTATAACATTTAACAGGAGTGAGGAGATATTTAACAAATAAACAACACTAGAAGCTGGCATTGTTTAAAGTTGACGTTTCATCATCGTTTTTCATTAATCATAACTAACTTCTAATACTCAATGCTGTATTATTGATATTAGTCGCTGGCTACAATATTTGCACATAGTCTACATTATCTTACATTTCTTCATACCTGATAGCATTATCGGTGTTATCATATAAATATAAACAATAATATTTTATTTACATTTTTCATTGAATGATAATTTATTATCATAAACCATAATACCATTGAATATAATAATATAGTAAACTATATTCTATACTATATAATCCTAGATATAATCAATGATAATACAATAGTTTATTATACGACAGCGGACAGATAATATAATATTAATTATTATTATGTCTTATTGTCTTATTATGTGCTAATAGTAATGCAGTATTGCAGTATTGTTTATTTCATTAACTAATTATATGCCATATTTCCAAGTGAATCTATTAGTGAATTTATTATTTTAGTAATTTAAATTCAGTTTTTAAATAATTTTTAGCGGTTACAGTTATTTATAAATTAAACTTTGAAATTGATTTAATCTTAACATAAGAGTAGAGGTAATCAAACAGTAAAATGTGACTATATGAAATAAAAAATTGGTCCATTATACATGGACACATTGGTATCAATGGTATCCCCGTAAAACTGTCTCTAAATTATAACTTATATTAGATACCTATTCATAATTTAATAGTTAGTTTCAAGTATGGGGTTAATCTCAGTCCCCCGTGTGCTCTATTTAACTGTGATGGTAAAACTAGTAACTTCCATCATTACTTACATTCTATATCATGCAAAAAATAGAAATATAAAAAATCTAAAAATGTGTTTGCTGAAGATTTGACAAATAATTAGGCAATCAAAATAAATTTAAAATTAGTAATTGTCTCAATTTTTAAATATTACTCAAAACAAATTATTTTATTTAAACCGAAGCAAAGAATTGGAATTTAATTTTGTAATAAAAATAAATGTGTATTTGTCGTAAGGGTGACTAACCTGATGATATTTTATTAATATTTGCTCATGTATCATCGTTCATTCAAAATTGATGTCCATAGTCCATATTCCATATTTACAAATCAACTACCAGTATTAAATTACTATTTATAAATAATTGATTAGGTACATTTTAAGTATAATGCATATTATATTTTGTGATTTATGAGCGCAGAAGTCCACAGCCATCCTAACCTTTTTATAACTTATAAGTTTAAAAAAAGAAACTAGACAGTTATTATAAGTAATTAACAGTTTATTAACCATCGATAAATGTGATAAAATATATTAATATGTATAATAATCTCTCACAAGGCGTTTTATATAGGCAATCAATAACTTTCATTGTAATATAATTTATAATACAGCTCGGGCTGTCGGCTGTGAGGCTATAAACTATATTCATAATATATTCAGTAGGACCAGTAGGTTCTATGGTTCTATATAATTAAATATTAATGATTGTGATCAGTCATTTTCTAAGGAAGGTTGGCTAAGAAATAGGACTTGTTAGTGTTGCAGGCCTTCATTCATAAACCTCCCGGCCAATCCTCGGATAATAAAGATTTTCTATAAGTTCTTTGAAAAGATCCTTACACTTGAAAAGAGAGAAGAGAGGACAAATAGATAAGCAACCTTGTAGTTTTGTGGCGAGCTCCGACAACATTGACTCCCTAGACTCTAGTGCCTAGAGGCTAGAATGCAAAATCAAGAGCGCGGGTGTGGGCTTACCTTGTGAAAAAGTTGCACGTGAAATTTTGGGTGGTGGATGCTAGTAGGTCGGAAAAAAAAGTTAACAAAAAGTTTATTATATGTATAATATAAATATATATATATATATATTAAATATCGAAAAAAATATAACATATTATTTAAGGTCTATAAATAGTATATAAAGCAATATTATTGAAAAAATGATCATGTTCATAAAATGCTAACATAAATATCTGTTAAAAACATAAATTACTATTAAGAAACCATTATCTTTTGAATCAGATATTCAGATAAAATCATTTTTACTGCTTCAAAAAGGCAGATACAAAAAATATTACACATTATACGCATCGTATTCATCACTAATCACTGTAAGACAAAATACATTCATTGTTTCGCTCAAAATCTAAAATAATGGCAATTTTTTCAAACACTTTAATATTTAGTACTTTAAATTGCAAATTTTTACAATTTAAAAGTTAAAATGAGTAGGAAGTAAACTTATTTATTCCAAAATAAACATCAATGTAAAAGTCTTTGTAACTTTGTTTGAATAACTCTAGTTCTAGCATTAACAATAATAATAATAATTTATGTTGGTGGATAAAAACTTAAAACTATTAAAAGCTTATAAAGTATTGATTAGGAATTTATGTTTATTTGTTAAATTATTAATAATGATGAAGCCTTTAGTGGTATTAATGTAATTATCGAAATTTGCATTGATGTGTAATTAGTAATTACAGTAGAATACAATTACTATGAAATCATGTTATGCTGTTGAGAGCAAGATTTTACTTCATTAGGTATTTATATAAAATTAGATCGAATTGACTTATAATGAGATTTAAAAGTAAGAATATTATCTGGTGACTCGTTAAGGCTTTAAGTAGGTACTGAACATTATAGAATCACAGATATAAAATAAAAACTACCTACGTGTGATCTGTTAAGTGTTGACTGATTGAATGTGTGATGTAAACAATGCAGTAAAATGTCAATAGATGTAAATTAATGTGAATAAATTGATCAATTTACCAAATTTGTATAGCAACATCTGTTTTATAGGAAAATAATCAAAGCAATATAATACAAATGCAAAATTACAATTATAAATTAATACTATGAATATAATACACTATCACTTTGTATAAATTCATTATTCATTATTCCACTTAAATAATTCTATAGACCATGATCAAAAATAAACATTGAATATTTATTTCAAAAATCTAAAATAATAGCTATTATTAATTTTTAAATTACGCACAAATAGTATAGCCCATTTTCTACGTAAATACCTGACGCATTACTAGTGAGTAGTGGGCAGTGACACGTTTTTCAACATTGTGGCGCGGTTAGATTGGTATCCTTATCTCTAAACTTTATGGTTCTATGGTGGTAATGCGGTATTAAAAAGTTATCCCACGAGCAGCTGCAAGCATTCGAGTTCGAGAATGATGAATGACTAACCGTTTCTTGTTTGTACTTTGTAGTTTGTTGGTTGGATGTTGGATTATTATTAAGTGATATATTAAATATTTATTGAAAAACTATAATATTAATTTTTTCCGTTTACATTAATCTGTTGTGTCTTATAAACATGAATTATCAAGAAAATCAATTGTCAGACATGTTAGAAGTTTACATATGTACAAAATTGTCAGAACCGGAGATAAACACGAGGAGATACAGAAAAGGGATGACGATTAATGATCTGAAAAATAAATTGGAAATGATCACTGGACGATCGGCCAGTACTATGATATTATCAGCATACGATAAAGATAAGTTAATAGCCAAATTGGATGATGATGATTCACAATTGGGATCATATCCAGTGGAAAACGGTATGTTTTTATTGGTGGACGATCCAGCATTTGAAGCATCTGATCAGGATTCTGTTGATGGCTACAAAATGACCGACGAAGAATATAATGCTAAACAAGTATGTATTTCAGCTTATATTAATACTGGTAGACTGTGTAACTGTGTCTTATGTATAATTTAATTTAAACAACATTTTTTTAGGAAACATTGAAGAGCTTTTTAAAGAATAATAAGTTGGGTAAATACAATCCCGAATACCTAAAACAACAAGAACAAGAAAACTTGGAAAAAGAACAACAAGAAAATATTGAAAAAGAACAAATCGATAAAATGGAAATTGGACAGAGATGTTGTATTCGACTACCAAACAAACCTGCTCAACATGGCACAGTTATGTACAAAGGACGATTAGATGACAAAAGTGGCTATTGGGTTGGAGTCAAATATGATGAACCGTATGGCAAGCACAATGGAACTTTAAATGGAAAACAATATTTTGAAACACCTCCTAAGTATGGATCTTTTGTTACTCCTTCAGCGGTTGAAATTGGTGATTTTCCAGTGCTTGACGATGAACTTTAATAATTTTAAACATTCCTTATTTCTATATATTACTATTGTTGTCTTCATTATTAGCTAACATCGATAAATTAGTATTAATTTTGCAATGTTTTAATATATACTATATTTTTTACACTTTTTTTATTATATTAATACTATTTAACAACATTAGAGGTGATTTAGATTCATATTTTTTTTTAAAATCTTAATCACTTATTATAACTTTTTTAAGAAATGTCCATGAATATTTCTAGCATTGCTTGTGATAAATAAATAATATTTAAATTAATACTGTGATATTCATACTTATTGGTAATATAAACATTAGTTGATAAATATTTCATTAATTAATTTAAAAATTGGGTAGATGTTTAAACTAATTCCTAATTGCTCAGAAAATCATTGAAGATGATAATGCGTTGTCATTAATAACAAATATATTAATATATTAATAACAAAAACAAACTATATAATGTACATGAATTTATATATTTTCATAAGCCACCTTACTTTCAAGATATTTTTAGTTTAAGTGTCTTAATATTAAGGTTTTAAATATAAATTGAAAATTATTGACTTAGTATTTAAAACAAAAAGCTAAGACTGGCAATAGTATATATTTTATTTAAATCCTAGGAATACAAAAGGTATCACATTTTCAGAAATATTTATAGATTTAATTAAAATAAAATTTATTTGATTTGTATTTTAACTTGTATGTTACTAGTGTTACTACTCATTGTAGAAAATGGATTTAAAATAACATAGAAATTTATCGATAAATGTTTTTAAAATAATGAAAAGTTTGATACTTTTTTTGGCTAGATTTTATATTTAGTAGGGTGCTAAATATATTTTTGTCATCTCAGTAATTTCAAATATGAAATTTGTAAGTTGTAACTACTTTTACGTATTACTATCTTTTATATTTTTTACTTTGAGGTGACAGTTACACACAGGTATTAATTACGGACAAAAGCTAATTCTATATTTCAAAAAATGTATTCAACACATGCACTATTTCATAATATAAGACATAAAACATGGACGTTTTCAAGGAGAGATCCTGTTCTTTTAACATTATTAGGTTTTGGAGGTAAAGGGGATTACCATTTTTATATAGGTTTATTTTGAATATATTAATGTTTTTTATTTTTAATACAACTTTTATGTCCCTAATCCATATTATAAATTAAATCATAATTGTTTTTATTATTTAGAAAAAAAAGTGAATATGTGGTGTAATATGTATCAATCGTACTATTAGGATTTAGGATATATTATTATCTAAATCTGTGGGTTCCGTAGAATTCGTTTTTATCGTTTCTATTGGCGACAATGATTTTGATAACTCGTCGTTATCAAACATGCTGTATTATTTTTTGATAATTTGTAAATTACTAAACTCGATAGTCGATAATACTCGATATATAGTAATTTCAATGACCATTGCCCGGAATTACTGAGTTGGGAACTTGGGATATAACAGTTGATAGTTAAATAGTACGTATTTCGTTTCGAAGCCTGAAATAAACATGAGTTTCACGGTTTCCAAGTGTTTTTGCAACGTCGTAAGGACCTTGTCTCGCTCCAATTACACGAGTGCCATAAGCTTGAAAAATCTACACCCTAAGAGTTCGTTGAAAATTACCACACCATCACCTGAACAAGTTCGTATCTACTAGCATTAATTAAATATATAATCAATAAGTAATAACTAATAGTTAACATCCTATAATAGCAGTGAGACTTGCATGCTGAAACTCACTTAAGTATTTATATTATATTTGTGTGACCCATACAATTTCATTACTGAATGGTTTTATTTTCTTTGCCAGTTGTCAGTTGATGATAAAATTTTTACGGGATATATACCAGTAGAAGAACTGGATATCACATATAGCACTTCTAGTGGTCCAGGGGGTCAGAATGTTAACAAGGTCAATACCAAAGTTGATTTGAGATTCAAGGTGGAATCGGCTAAATGGCTCAATGAAGAAGTCCGACAGAAACTTATTGATATTGTAAGTTAGTGAAAACAAAATAGTGTGGTATTAACTGGGAAAAATATTCACTACAATTATGATACACATTAATTTTTATAATTTCTTTTTTTAGCACCAAAATAAACTTACTAAAGAGGGATATTTGGTAATTCGGTCAGAAAAGACACGGTCACAACAACTGAATCTTGCAGATGCCATGGAACGATTACGTTCTCTTGTATGGAAAGCTGCTGAACCTGAGCCAAAGCAATCTGAAGAAACCATTGAAAAAATAAGACGCAGGTACCAATATATTATTTACTTAAAATACATAAAATTGAATAGTTTGAATTTGAATTAATAATTATTTTAATATTAGGATTGAGAAAGCAAATCGCACAAGATTGATAGAAAAGAAAATGAAATCCTTGACCAAGAGCAATCGTCAAGCACCAACAGTGTTCTAAGTACATGTAGTATGATACGTTGCATAGCATGCATTATTGATTAATTCAGCAGGGGAACAAGATTATTATTCACTTTGTTGTAACATTTTATCTTATATTAATATTTAATACAAAATGTTATTTGTAAATAAAATTGAATTAGTTATTCATTCTATTTCAAAGGTTGCTTCTAGTATCTAATATAATCAATTTTAATAATTCAGTCATAAAAAAGTCACTACAATAAATCAAGTTCGAGTATACCTTATCATAGAGTATGAATGTATTACATTTGAATTCTATGTGATAAATCATTGAATATAATGAAAACCAATTCTACTGTTATTATCTTATAAGTTATAAGTCAATACTGACATACAGAAATGGGTTCATGGTTTTATTAACTTAAAATGTATGTTGTATTTTAAAATAATTCTGTTGTATGCTATAATTAATCATGATTTATGTTATAGCAATAAGTTTTATGTCTTTTCAAAATGCTGTACCCGTTTAATAACCACTCATTAGGAATTCCCTCATATTGCATTTTCAAACCTTAGCTTATAAAATTAAGAATTTTTCATTGTCCAATGAAAGTAGTATGAATTCTTAATTATTTGAGTTATAATACAATTCATATTTCCATTTATATTGTTTTATTACTTTTATTGTAATAAATAATAATTAAGTGTTATCACTGAAACTTTCAAAACATGTTCTTAAAAATCAAAAATGAACCATAAAAAATATGCAAATTCGGAAAAGTACTTATAACCATTTTAATGCAATAACACTTTATACATATTTTGTATTATTGATGTTTTATTTCTTCTCTGTTACATACGGTCCATATACTTTTTTCATAGTATTTTTGTCGTCCATTACAAATACAATATAATACAATAGATGAGGTATGGATAAAAGGAAAGTAATTCAAATGAAATATAATTTACACAGTTATTGTCTGGCTTCAGTCAACAAATACATCTTTATATTTATTTCAGCTAGTGCTAAAAATAATTACATAATACAGAATAAATTATTTTATCAACTAATACAACACAGTGGTTGATTTTACATGATTAAAGTGTAACCATTTGCACTTTTTGGACTATTAGTATACAATTTTTCAACCTAAATAAAAGAGGATGTTACAAGTTGAAAAATATTTTGCCTAACATAACTAATTAAAAATATAGTAAATTTACAAAATTTGGTTGAATACTAACTCAGTCTCGTCAAAATATTTTTTTTTTATATATATATCGAACCTCGGGGCTCCATCGCTTAATAAACAACATTCATAACTAAAAGAAATGTTTTATTTTTCTCTTACACTAACAGAAAAAGTATCCATATGCGTATGAGAAACATTAACACAGAAATACTTATTTTGCAACTATTACGGCAAGGTAATGCGCAACATAATAATAAATAAATAAAAATGTATGTACAATATAGGTACGTATAACGCATTCTAAAATCGGTCACTTGAAGTGAGCAGTATAGAAGATATTATATATATAAAAAAAAAAAAAACAATTTAAAAACAAAATAATTGAGTTTGATATTAACTTAAAGCAAACTAAAAGGATAATTGATTTTAAAACAATCTGCTTGTTCAGTTTTCATTCTTATATATCGTAAACAATAACAATATTGTACTACATTTTTTAAAGTAATATTGATCGAATAGTATTTTTGATCTTTAAAGCAATGAAAACCGGACAAACTTAACAAAAAAAAAATGAGAAAATTTGGTAAGAGAATTAATTGGTAAAAGGAAAAATAAACTTAATCATCATAAAATTAATAGTAAAAACTTATCTAAAAAACAAAAATTAATAAAAATAATAAAGATATAAATAATCGCACCAATAATTTTTTTTTTGGTCGAGATGAAAATAACTAATTTTTACACTAATTTAATTATATAATAATAATAATAAAAAAAAAATGACTGTTTATTAAATGATTTTAATTTTAAAATTTTAAATGCAATAATAGATAATTATTATTGAATATTTTGTGCGACTTAATGAATATTTTTTTCAATACTCAAATTTAAATAAAATTTGAATAAGAGATTAAATTTATATTGGTCAGATATAATAAATTGAAAACAAAATTATAATATTGTCAGGTTTTATAGAATGTTTGACCACAGGCAGAATAAGAAAAAGAAAATTAAGAAATTAAATAATAATTACACTCCAGGTATTATTTGCCTAAAAGCATAAGTCTTTATGTAAAAGCTACACAAATTGAAATGATCAACATGATGCAGTCTAAAAAGACTTATTTAAATAAGAAATAAAACAATACATACATATATATATACATATAAATTAAATTATATAGCACCTTAAAGCATCTTGAATACGTTATTTGCGTATTATAGGCATGAGCATAGCACGACTATTAAATAATTAATATACATAACATTTTAATGGTTACTATTTATGTAATAAATATACAAAAATAGTTTTGCTACTACTGGTTAAATCAGAAAAAAAAATTGTCTATCATTTGAAAAAAAAAAGTTAAGGATTTTTACCGTGAATTTTTTTAGAAATACCTAATATATTAATACTTTGGAATTTAGAATAAACTAAAGGGTTCATAAGGAAATCATACTTAATGATTAAAAAAAAAAAACCTATGCAATCGTGTTTGATTCTTAAATATGGTCAATTGAGTAGATTTTAAACCTGCAAATACATTTGATTGCCTTTGGTTTCTACTGTAACTTATTAAGAATAAAATTATACATTAACATTGCACCATTGTACCATTGTACATTTAAAGAGAACTAGGTTTAAATATATTTTATAGTAACCCTCCTTTGCGTGCAAAAAACATGGAACTGATGAGTGTCCCTCGTGAAGGCTGAGGATCATTTGTTGAAGAACCTACAGTACCCAAGTCCATACGAAGCCTGGGACCACCACCATCATTGCCACTATCCAATTGTTTTAGTCTTCGTTGCAATGCACCATTTTCAGGCTTAGGGGGAATACAGTCTACGATGTCGAATACAGGATGACCAGACATATCTGGTGGAACAGTTGGTATATAGTGTTTCATTGTCTCTACAAGTCGAATTCCAGCCAATGTCTATAACAATTTAAAATGTGAAAAAAAGTACAATTAGAGAAATAACAATATTATTTGTTTACCTTTTTGTCTGGCCTTACGAGTGATTTTGTTTTGCGAGCCTTGTGGTGTTCTGTTCCTCGTTCAGTGCCTGTCAATGTCTTTCTCAACAATTTTGCACCACTGTGCATTAAATATCCTAAAAGAAAAAAAAATTGTTTTAATAATAAACATTTAAAAAAATGTTAATGAGCTAATAAAACTTACCAGGTAGTCCAAATGGATGGGAGTATGGAGAATCTGATGGCGAAGGTGAACGAGAACGATCTGGAGATCCACCAGGTGATCCGTACGGACTGTTACAAGGTGTAGCTGTTGTAGAAAACATAGGTGTTGCTAGGGCAGAAGGAGTAATTGCCCTAATACCCCTTTCATTTAACATAGCTGCTAATCCACAATTAGTAGAAAATGTCGTAGTTGAATTTCTCCTAGATAACATAGGTGTAGTTTCTCTGGTAGGCACTCGACTATTGACACAGCTATTTACTGCAGTTGACATAGCACTACCTCGAACACTGAAAATTAAAATTAAATATTAATTTCTCAAAACAAAAACATTAAGTTATATTATATTACCTGGTTGTTAGACTTGTACCATCATCTGGATGCATGACCCTGGAATTGGTAATAGTAGTGATGTGGGTGGACATTTGAAACATTTTTCCAGGGTGTGTTCTAGGTTCATCTTCTTCAATTTCATCAAGTCTAAAAGTTTGAGGAAGCCCTGCTATGGGAGCAGTCGAATCACACTTTTTGATCACACCTTGAGGTTGTTCTTCAAGAATAGAGCTCAGAGATGGGACTGATTGAGCATTCCACTGTTGTAGCGTAAATGAGCCTTGCATCGGTTTAACCAACTGTATACCAAACATAAATTCATAAAAAAAAATTTAGGTATTAGAGAATATATATTAATATTATAAATCACCTGTAGTTTATTTGGTGTCTTCCAAGTTGACAAGCTTATGCTACCAGTAGACATAATCGAATCAGGGGTTCTTGTATCGGCAGAGTCATAAGGATCAGCAAACATGAAACCAGATCCTAACGCTGCACGTCGAGCTTTTATCGATGCTGGAGTTAGACGTTTCAAGGCATTGGCTAAATCTTCAGATCCGGGAGCACCAGGTATACCAGGTTGTTCACTATAACCAATCACATAAAAAAAATTAACTCCATGCCAATAATTTAAAAACAAAAATTATAATTTTACATAATAAATGAATCGGTGTCAGAGAAATCATCACAATCACTATGAGTAGGAGATTCCTCAGTAAGATCATTGTAAGCTGTTTGCCTGGATAAATTTCTAGTACTTGTTTCCATAGCTGATGTCAGCTTCATCATTCCAATAGACTTCTTATAACTACTCGCTCCAGACCTAAATATAGTGATAACATTAATGTGTATATTGTATATTTGTATGTGTAGTGTACCCATAACCAAAACAGTTCACTTACATTCGTCCTGTACATATTCCTGAGTCCAGACTGAGTTCAGAAAACAATGAGCTCTCCAAAGAACTATGACCATGACTGTGCAGCCCATTTGAGTTCAAATATGGTGGAAGAGACGTGAATAAAGGTCCAGCTCGAGCTAGTGGTATGTGTTTGTCTCTATACCCTTTGAGTTCGGTTTGACATTCATGAAGCATGGTAAGCGCTTCTTCGTATTGTTTTTTCACTTCAACAATTTCAGAAGCTAATTCATTTTGCGTATCTCTTGCCAACATTAACATGGCCATAAGTTCTTCATTCTCGTCGTTTTTCTGAAATATTATAAAGCTTTATATAAAGTCACGAAAATATATAACTAAAAATGAATTATATTCCTTTCTGGCTAATATACAATACTATAATACAAAACATAACAATTTTTAGTTTTAAGTGTTTTGAATAATAAAATTTATTTTTAAATACTTAATAAACATATATGAAGTTTTCAGTTATTTAAAAATTTCAGTACGAATTTCAACTCAAAAACCAGGGTTTGAAACATCATTAGACTACGAATATTAATAAGTAATTAGATTACATACGATTTTTAACGACGCTTCGATGCTGGACAATTTAGAGCGTAAAAACTCGCAATTGTTATGTAGTGTTACGTTTTCGTCCCTGTGTTTGTCCGCTTGTTCCATGATGACGGATAGGTCAGACCTCGTGACACTGAGTTGAGATGCAAAGTCAGACATTAGCTGTGCTTCTTTGGCTTCTACCTCGTCGGTTTCCATTGCAAGTCTATTGGCCTCACCACGCAAAGTACGGTTTTCGTCTTCGAGATTTTTGAGGCGCGTTTGCAAATAACCGACACTGACGCCGTAATACTTTTCGTTTTCAACCGCATCATCATCTAACGAACAAACAACAACAGAAATAACATCATTAACAATATTATAAAACGCAAATCTTTCGGCGTAGACTAAAGGTTTCTATTTTTTAATTAAAAATATTTAAACTGTCTCTAACGGTTGTCTTTTTAATTTAAAATTTCTCAAATATACTCACTCGCTTCGTAGCCGGTTTCGTCGGCATCGTTGCTAAGTATTTTGATGAGGTCGTTTTTTTTCTGTAGCTCGTACGAAGCCTGTGTGTAACGCTCGTTGACAGTCTTCAACTCTGTCTCAAGCAATCCCACCCTGGCTTCAAGCGTCTGGTTGCCGGTCAAAAGTTCTTTGCCAATGCGCGCAGTTAGCTCCAAATCTTTTTCTTTCTGTTAATTGAAGAAAACAAGGAAATTACGAAACGTTAAAAACACGATACAAAAATTGCAAAAATCAAAACAACTTATTTTAATACATATTAGTATTTTAAAAAACAATAAAAACAATCGTATAATAATGTACAATATATAAGTGTCTACTCACTTCTGCTAATAGTTGGGTTACTGCTTCGATATCATTATAGGTTTTTGTCATTTGGCTTACGCGGTTGCTGCATAGAACTGAAACATATATCACGATAACATATATGTAATATAAATTAATTTAACAACAAAGGACAATTAATCAAAATGTTTGTATAAACTGAAAAGATAGTTCGACGTCATCAATATGTTGATAAGCGCTAGCACTACCATGTTTATCCGTATGTGACGCAATTGATATTTTAAAAGGGGTGGTGTTCATATGGCGAATAGGGTGGTGGTCTAAGGGGAGGAGTAGATACGTTTATTGATCCGCACGCGCTGTCGCTTCAGCGGGCGTCTGTACACCCGGAGTCTGTTTGTTTATTTTTTGAAACTGCATTTTCGATCTGTACAAAGTAATGTTTATATTTTTATAACGAACAAATAAACTCGTTATGACAGTCAATTATTGTTTTTGAAAATTAAGTTTATTTTTTTTATTACAGGGAGTTTTGTACTTTTTATTAATCCATATTTTTGAGTTGAAGCAAAATATTTTTCTCAATATTTTGATGCAAAATAACGAATAATACAATATTTTCAAGAATTAAAGTTAAGATGAGCAATGTTGTGGAACCGATAATTTAAGGTGTATCCAACATATCTACTAAGCTTTATAAGTATAGATTATTTTTCTAACTCGTTAGACATTTTTCAAGTAAAAACTACTAAAAATTATAACGAGTATTTTGACATTAGGGTACCAGGTTAAGACCTAATGTTAAGAAGTCACACTGTAAAATCTGCAAAATCACTAAAGCAGATTAATTGGTCCATTATAACTGTCAATATTTACCAGAAAGCCAGAGCATTTAAAATAATTCTCTGCATTCTATGCATCCCAATTTTTGAAAAGATCACACTTTAAACACGTAAAAAGTTATATGATTATTAAACTTTTTATGTAGGCGCGTTCAAATTATACAATAAAAATTTCATCAAATATGATCATTATTAATGTAATTCATAAAAGCGATATAATTACTTTGTTTAATTAAATAACACAACAGAAAAATGAAAATAAACTATACATGAAATGTCATAACTACGAAATTAAATAATACTGTGTCAAAACAATAGAATAATTACGAGAGTTTGACATTCAAACTTTACCCATAAGATAATGAAAATATAAAATAATAATTCATAATTTTCAAGTTTATAATGCATGTGCATATAAACGCGTGTCGCGTTTTTGCCAAGGTTAGTTATTATTTATTAAGTACATAAAATATGATCAAATAATAAGTATAAAAATAAATACTATTAAATACTAATAAATAAAGTATTATCAGAAACCTTATAGAGTAAACTACTTATTACATATCATAAAATAAATGCAGTAAGAAATAAATAACAATATTCTAATCCAATATAATGTTTATAATAAAATTGTTTACTGTGTATGAAAAAGTGATTGAATTTGGGTTAAATGTAATTTCTTACCAGTCATAGTACCTATATGTTCTGAGAATTAGTATCAAATGTATTTGTATACTTACGTTTTTGATGAAATAATAATAGAAATTATTTTAGGTCATCGGATTTAAACAGTAACTACCTAATGATAATAAATAATAATGTATTCAATTATAATTTAAAATATCTATAAGTGAATACATCTATTAGTTGAATAAATTACGTAAATAATTACATTATAGACACTAATGATAGTGATGTTTAAAAGATGAATTTAATAATATTATTATTGCCATTATAACAAATATTAAATTAGACAATTCGTCGAGTACAAATTCAAACAGGCCGAAAATCCAAGGCTGTAAATATATAGGTACACGATATACACGAATGAACATTATGTGTATGCGTATTTCCTCATTTAAAACAATAGTTTGAAAATAATTGTACATTAATACAATATAGTATAATATAATAATATATACATTGTAAATAGCATAGAAAGCATGAGAAGTTGTTTATGAATACACTGGGCAAAAGAAATGTTATAGATCCATGTAAGGTGTTATACTATAATAAATAGTATAGTATAATAAATAATCAACAAAGGTCGTAAAATAAACAATTGAAACATATAACGTATTGTAGATGTACACATGTACCACATGAATTATCATTATAAGAAATAATAATAAAAGAAACTATATATATGCATCATACGTCTTGAAATCACACACATGAATGTGTTAATCCATAGTTAATATGATTATGACTGGTCACTAATACACGTAATTGAAGACTATTCATACATACGGACAACCGCTAAGATTTTAGAATGATTCACCGGAAAAAAGATTACGTAAATAATAAAAATCAGTTAAAATGTATGTTTAAAAAATAACTTTTATCAACGTAACACCAATACTTGAATAATATATATATTATATATAGAATATAGATACAGTATCGTATATGTTTACGAGTAGTAGTAGTTAAGACATGGAAAATTGGCAAATAGTTATAAAAATAAAAATTTCAACTTCTTTGGTTATTCGGTTATAATATGTGGTATATACATTAAAAACTAACCCAAATATGCAATGATGTAACACGAGAATCACAAATATGACGAGAGAAACATATGTGCAATATGTGTACAATATGTATACAATGTAGGCCACTTAATTTCCCATTTATCGACATTAAGTAAATACTTAATATGAAAAAACGGGAAAACACCCCTTTATATATGCTAAAGTAAATGTGCAGAAAAAAATGATAAGTACTAAAAACATTTTTAATAAACGAAATAAACCATGTATAGTATGATAATTACGTATTACATAATGCGAAACCAAATAATATACTTCGTTAAGTATTATTAAATTTAAATATGAAAGTTATTAAACGTGGAAAAGAAAATGAAGCTTTTATTACATTTAATACATAGTAATTATAAATCAGCACGAATTCCGTAGGTAATTAACTACATCCTACACTGGTTAGTCTATTTAGTTGTTACAGCCTACACTATTTCAGTGTACCTATATATAATATATATAATAATACAGGATGACATCTACCTATTTTTAACGTAAGACATTCATTAATTATTATATTTTTTTATTTTGAAAATTTATGATTTTATAATAACTTTAAATTATGTAGAAAAAATATATTCTTAAAAATGTTAGTAGTTTTTAAAATAATAAGTCTTTTGTTAAATGACTAGTACTTATTTAAAACCCACCACTAATCTATTTATGGTTTTTTTAAAATTTTTTTAATAAAATGTATTTATTATTAGACATCAAAAATAAGTATATACTATTATTTTTTTCTTACACTCATATTTTGTATAATACATTTATTTATTTATGCATAAATACGAAATCACGTTAAAATTAATTAGAGGCGAAAGTATGTTATATATACGTGGGTATAATTGATAACATTTAACCATCAATGCAGGTTTTACATATTTAAATTGTAGTAGATACGTAATTAAGGTTTTTTTTTTAACTCTAGTTAATTATTAACAAATACTTAATAATTATTATATAAAAACGTTTTATGAACTATGAAGACAATTATTTCAAAACTCAACTATAAATTTCTCTATAATTTTATGAATAATATATTAAATATAACCATATCTTCTTTCTAAGATAAAATTAAGCATTTTCTCTGTAGCTGTTAACGTAATAATATTTTATTTAAATGATTTAAGTTTACCTAAATATTATTTATATTGTTAATAAATTAAGGCAAAAATATAAATTTTGTACTTTTGTAGGTAAATATCAACTTAACAATTTTAACATTGAATTAGAAATAGTTAAAGATATATAAGATACTTTACACATAGTAATACTGTACAATTTGTCAGTCAATTGCCAAAAAACAGCCAAAATTAACATAAATATGTATGTATTGATTATTAAAAAGCGCAAGAAAGTATGTATAGATGCCTTGATGCCAAATTATACTTTAGTGTTTGAAACTCAACACGCACCGTGTCATACAAGTGTCACCCCACAATAATAAACGAGAAAAATTTCCAATTCTATACTATTTAGAAGGTATTCTTCAGAAATGCGTTGACAGTCTTGTCATGTTTTTGAATGTTATATATATGTTATCATCTAATATTAAATGTGTTGTATAATAAACAAAAAATTATTTGTAAATAATTTTCTTGAGTATGAATGCAGTGAATTATAATAATTTATAATTTATAATAATCGGTACTGTGTACCGATAACTAAGCTTAGAGGTAATAAAATGGTTATAGAATATACCTAGCTAGGAAATATATTAAAATATAGTAAATTAAAATCTAAAAATAACGAATACATATATTGTACTAGTTGATTCATAATTCATAAAGTTTACACTTTAATATAAATAAGTATACTTAAAAGATCATTTCTGATTAATAATAGGTATGCTTATGCACATTCTATCTTTTATATATAATATGTTAAATAATAATAATAGAAATATATTCATTCACTTATAAGTTATAAATTTATAATAAACAATCTTTTGTTTGTATTATTATTTTGTAGAAATGCTATAGTTACCACCTAAAATAATAACTATTCTACTATAATATATTTATATAGTTGAAAAAATGGTTAATTGTTTTGTTTACATAGGGAAAAGAACGAACTTCTTGTGTGAAAAACGCACCATAAGTAAATGATTTATTACTTTACATTGCCTTAGTAATGAAAAACAGAAACATAATAACAAATCGATACTTGTTAAGTATACATATACTACAATACAACATAATACTATTAAATGTGTTGGTTATTACTTATTACCTATAACTGGCTATAACAAATACATAGATATAGTTCAACGATTTCGTAAATCTAAAACATTTTTTTACCATTCTATGTATTTATATTAATTCAAAAGACAAATATTTATTAACTGTCGATGATAAGGTTTTTTTTAAGTATTTATATTTATTTCGTTTAGTGTTCAAAGAATGGTATGAGGTTTCTATATAATTACTAACTAGTAACCATACATAGTAAACCTACTCTATTCGAAAAGAATCTATTACAAGTTCTGTTATAAATACATGGAATCTAACTTATTATTATACAACACTAATAATGAAGAACAGTGTGCGATTTTTAATTATATCGACATCATCAACCCATAACAGTACCTAGTATTAAAAAAAAAAAAAATTAAAAACATAGGTTCAATAAAACAATGCATGTCGATAATTTGTAAAATTATATGCAATATTCGCATCATTAAACGTGTGGCTAAAAACGGTACATCTGTAACATCGGTTTTCGCGGTGATTGTCATAATACTACACATTACAGAAATACTAATACGTAAAGTAACTACCTACGATTAGGTCGATTGGCGTCGGAATTCAGATTAAATATAGATAGATATACCGTTGCATAATATATACCTAGTGAAATCGTTCAGGTACGACCGTTTAAGTTACAATAAGTGGTTTTGGCCGGTGAACTTTTTTTTTCTGAAACAAAAGAACCTCTTACGAATTTCCTGTAGTTGAAATGTGTATCAGCCGGTAATATACACTAACAAATCTTATATCATCATGTTTGTCGGGTACACATATAAGACAGCACTGCACCGGTATTGCTCCAGGCACAAAAAGTAAAAGCTCTAGAGATGTCGAAAGAGTTAAATCGTGCATAAACACGCGAAAGTGGTATTTGAATGCCAAAACATAAACGATTGTTTGAAAAAAAAATGATAGCATAATATCATTTGCACATGACATTATATTAACATTAATCGGGAGAATTTGACGATGATGATAATAATAATAATAATAAGTAATAACCCGCTATATAGAGAATGGCTCGGTGAAAAAAATTGTATCACAAATCACAATGAAAACGTGACATGACCGGTCAGTCCGGTGAAAGGCTTTTTTCTCGCGTGTTGCGTCTGTTGTGAGTATTTGATCGGAAATGCATTCTCACTAATGTTGACAGTATGGAATATTATTTTTATACACAAATAATCAAATGAAAATGTTGACTTCCGTTCATAGCAAAACCGAAATGATAAAATCATCACCAAATGATCATAACAAATAATGAAATGCGGCAAGATAAAACTCCCACGCACACATAGTTCAACGGTATTGGCCACTATTTTTAAATGTGTAAAAAAAAAATCATGGCTCCATACCAAACCATAAATATGATTTGTACTTTTTTAAGCGAATTTCAATAAACTAGAATAATAGACCAAAGTCGACCACCAGAATATATTAAAAAACGTGGGAAAAACTTTTTTTCGTTCTTATTAATACTTACTATAATAAATTTAGGATTGATTACACGAAACACTATAAAATAGAATAAACTTAAGACATGAACGATTTCGTGTTATTTATTTTTTTATAAAACTACACTATTGGCATATCTAAACGTTAACTACAACGTATATTACGTCTACTACGAATACTCTATAAATGGACCACATTACATATTAAGGTAAAAAAGAAAGAACTAAGAAGTTTTTCAAACAAAATTATTATGTTAGAAAAATGTTCTATTAAACAGAATTAATATATTCAATAATCTGAATAATTCAACTAACGAGAAAATTAGGAAATAATATGAAATATGAATACAGTATGTAAAATTATAGTAACAACTAAAATATGCTGCGTATTATGATTGGAGGTTCAAAAATAAAATTAAGATAAAAAATAGAATTGGTTTATTTAAGTGGCTGATATATACAAAAAAGTTAAACCAACTAGGTATTAGAAAAAATTATAAAACAGAAAATATTGCACAAAAAATATATAATTAACCTACATGTTTCGTTGAAAAGTATATATTTTCAGATTCTGATTCTATAGTTACTCTTCCATCTGATTTACTAATTTAAGTTTAATAACAAACCCAGATCAAAATTTGTAATTTAAAAACCTACTATTTTAAAAATTGAATTAGGATTATTTCGATATACTTTTCTTTTGCAAATAATAGTAGAAAAATATAAGTATAGGTACATAAATTATAATTATTTAAATCATTTTTATTAATTGATACTGGTAATATATTATTAATAATATTTTATTAATTACTCTAAGCACTAGTAATTATATAATAATCAAATAAAATATAAACAATGTAAAGGTGCCTATACATAATAGTCGTATCTAATCATAAATAGGGTTATCTGAAATAGGTATGTAATTTAATATTTTGAACATCACCTAATAATGGCCATTGTTGCCGCAGTTTTATTAAAAAAAAAAAAATTAATAACGTGTATGGGTAATTTGTTAAAATTTAATTTTTGATCCGTTTTAATACTACTTTAAGAAAATACGAGAATATTTAGAAACTATAATATTAATTTATGGAACTAAATTATTTGTACAGTACTGTGCAGTTCATTATCGTTGTTAACTTTGCATATATTATATATTTAAATATTTGCTTGTATATAGACCCAATAATTACTAATTTGAGATTCAACTTAAATATTTAATTAGAAAAATTGTATTAGCTTATAAATTGTATTATACCGTTTGAACTAATTTTTATAGAAAAAACACAAATAACAAATATAAAACAGCTATTAATAATATATATTATAAAGGTAATTGAAAAATAAATTATATAGTAATATAAAAAAAAATCCTAAACTATTCTTATTTCTTAGAAATAAGAGGCTGCAGATAAACTATTTTCGTTCAGCTGTTTTTCATGTGCAATGATATATCATTGAATTAAAATTTAACACATTTTTTACAGTGACCTAAGAGGTAAACTTGAACCTATACTATACAATAAAACTACTTTTCTGGTTGTAAAAACGTATGTCTCACATCATACAGAAATAAGGTGGTAAATTCCGTATAATACTGTGTAGTATGAATACAGATGTTTAAATACTACCATTGATTAAATATATTTAAATATATTAACCCAATAACTAAAATAATATACAGAAAATGGAAGTTTTTTCATTATTTTTTAATAATAAAAATTGCAAGGGTATGATCTATAAAAACATAATTATAAAAACCAACAGTAAAAAGTCTTATAGGAGAGGTTCAATGTAACGTTATTACTTATTACATTCTTCTATAATTTGATCGTAATGTAGGCTTCCACCGCAAATGCAGTTTTAAAATTGCACAGTTGACTAAACAGTAAACGCGCACGTACTTTATTAAGTTTATTATAATTTATAAAGTATATAATATGAACGAATAACTTGTCTATAATTAGCTATTATTATTAACATCAATATCAATTAGTATTTATTATTGATTTGACTAATTGATACTAGTATTTTGACCTCGTAACAAAAAGTAACAATAATGAATAAATGATTAAGATTTTAAAGTGATTACCTACATACTATTAATATTTTTTACTATGTATATGTATTTTAATTTATAAGAGCTTGATGAATTATCAGTTGCAATTGCATACAATAGTTTAAATACACAATAATATGTAATAAATAATACGCCCTTGATACCTACTGTTGAAGGAATTTTAAAACACGCTCAAATAATTTCTTGTAATCATCACAATAGAGGTCTATATTATAAATAATACATAAATAGATAAGAAAGAACACCGATTAATATAGTCAAATCGACAATAGAACCTAATATTATATAATAAATTATTGTTTTAAGTACAGGGGCATATGTACCTTCGACGAGCAACTGTTCGTCGTCGTCCCGGACAGAGTGCCGAGGCGGCTGTGGTGCATCGCGGCGACCAAAATGCAACCATCGGGCTAGCGGCCGGTCATCGTCATCGCTACTGCAGCAAAACTCGTCGTCGTACTCCAAACACTCGACAGAGTCACGTTCAATTTGGCCCTCCACGATAGACCGGTTTTGAGGATGACCAACGGGACCCGGACCGAAAACGCCACTGAGCGGCTGCAACGACGGCTAAAGACAGACTACGGCACACCATCACACGCGACAGATGACGACGTGAACAAGGACGCGGTCAACCTATACTATTATTATATTTTTAGAGTAATGACTCGGTTGAAGGACCACAAACACAATAAAATTATGATATTTTTGAAAAGCTCCAAATCGGAAAACGACGAAGAAACTTAGTCTGCTGATGACATATTATACAAAATACTAACGATGTAAAGATGATTCCATGGTTTTTTTAGAAGCTACCCAATAACTAATTAGCGAGTGGTGCTAGTGGTGATCGATAATTTTAACATTTTAATTATTCAAAGAAATAAATAACGAAAACATAAGAGTGATTAACTCTACATATTGGAATATATAACACAGATAGTACAATCTTAAATTTAAGATAGATTATAAGGTAAATTCATAATTTTATGAACAATTAATTCAATACGCTGAACTGCATATACTATGTAAAACAACATTATGTGAAATCGCTACAGATTTGGGTAAAAACCATGTCAAGTCACTGGGGTCGCCGCTTTAATTGAATGCTGCTGATGAAAGTGGAATTTTTAACAATTCGTGTAATATATGTAAGATTGGTTGTTATTTACAATTTTCAAACCCATACACGTAACCTATATATTTAGGCAATTCAATTAAATCGAGATGAAAATTTAAGAAAATTACATGCCAACAACTGATTAATTCACCTACACTTGCAAGCGAACACTATGGACGTTTAATTGCATTTACGGATTACTGCACTTAAGATACACTGTACATAAGAATATATAATACTATAGGAAACTATGACTCTGGGTCGCAACATTCGATATAATATTATTATTATAAAGCAAAATTATAACAAAAAATGAAAATAAGAACTCGAGCGTTTAATTTAATAAGCGTAAAATTGACGTTTGAAACGTCTCTATTATCGTGACCTTGGTAGTACGAAAAAAAGCGCCCTTGAAGGAAAAACAGGAAAACTTTTTTCAATCATCTTAATCCTTATCGATATATCACCACACAAGGTTTCGCACTATACACAAAAATATAGTATAACGTTATTGTATTATATTATTGTTAAGATGGTGATGGCGATGCCACAGCTCATATAGGACACATCAGCTGTCATAGATTTATAAACATGAAAAAAAAAACACAATAAACGTGGAAAGGTAATTCTTTTAACTATATAATATGGCATCGAAAAATAAATATTTGATAAAAAATATACATTGATTCAAACTGTTTAGATGAAAAACAATTATTTTTTCAGCTCACCTCAAGAAAAGTTTTAAACGATATTAGGACAAGGTTTTTAATGATCCGCATGATCGAAAAATTTGCAATGGAATATATTTATGACAGGTTCAAGACTTCAAGTACTACAATTTTTAGAACAAACAAAATATGATGGAAGAACTTATAAGCATATTTTTTTCTAGTAAAGATTAATATTTTTTAATAGGAATTTTTACACCTTGAATACTTACGTTAACATTATTATTATTTAAAAGAACAATAACTAGTATTTAAATTTTAAAAAGTAAGTCATTAAACATTTACAGTAATTATTTTTTATTGTCTGCAAAAAAATAAAAACCAAAGATTATTAACGGAGATTATAATGAGTGATAACTACTCATATAGGTCTAATGAACAAACTTATATTTATTATAATAATTAAAATCACTACTACGCTGTACGCTTGTCTTTAATATAAAGTTAGTTTTTAATTTTTATTTATTTTTAATATAAAATGGTGGATTACGTGATAAATAATATAGATTCGATAAACATTTTTATAAATTTTATGTTCATGAATAAGAAAAAACCAACAATAAAATTATATAATGCTAAATTTCATATAACTTGAATTAATCGAAGTAAGAACAAAACTATATACTTATTAGACATCAGAGCTTTTCAAAATATATCAATAATTTATCATTACACCAATATATTATTAAACCAAGGTTGATACTTGATCAACTTCGTATATTTTAGATAATATTCATAACATACTAGAGACGTCTTCGAAGAGATTACGTTTGATGAGTACATACACTACTAATATACGCGAATCAATAACGCTAAGTAAGTAATAACACTAGTTTAATATATTGCTGAATACAAACATAAGAGTTTAATGCAAACATAAAATTTAGTTAAAAGAAATTTCTTATATTAGACGACGTCAACAAAATATTGTAATATGCGTAAAAAAATAATACACATCTGAAAATAAATAAGATATAAACTACAAAACGAAACCGATATGAAAAAATAACACGGCGAATGGGCGTGCAAGACTGAACATTGTATCACACCGCATTCGCCGAGTGGTGAGTGTGACAGAACAGCGCAACTCTCCGGGAAAAGCGCTGTAGTTGCGGTGCGTCTGAACTATTTTCAATATCAAACAGTGGTAAATATTATATGACGCCGTTATCAATTATAGTTCTAGATGTGATACGTAATATGGTTCGTGTTTCATAAATTAATTATAACACGAACATTAATGGTATTCACTAAACATATATCAGTTCATTGGACAATAAAAAGAAAATTAACATCATGATATCCGACACGGTTTATTTAAGTGCGGTTGATACGCCGATACAAAACAACGGAAACAATATTATTGAACAAATAGCCATCGGAAAAGTTAAAACACAATGATATTTATTTATTTATTGTATTGGTATACAGGCCGCAGTAATGTCCTGCGAATATTGCAGAAACTATCAAAAAACTATTCGATAACTCAAAACTTAAGGAACAGTTTTTTTTTATCAATATATTTTACTTAAAAAATCACCAAAATGTTTGTTATAATATTCAAAACACTAGAGCCGCTAGAATAATCCATTCATTTTGTGTTAAGTTTAATCAATCAATCAAAAATATTAAACTATATGGACTAGGATTTAAATAATTTGAATAAATCCCATTAGTATCCATTAACTATACTTAAACAATTTCCGAAAAATCAGCTTTCAAGTAACCATTATTATTAAAATCCATACGTACAAGACAAGTATAATATTAATAAAATACTAGGCGTACAAAAATCCCACCCAAAGTAAAGTAGATCAAAATTGTATTATAATTATTTATAACTCATAAGTCATTAATACATAGATTATGGACATTCCATACCACATATAGTATGCCATACACTTGGTTTTATAATTTACATGCGGTTTGAAAAAAACCACAGGGTGACAAAAACCCCCTTGAATATCCCTGCAACCGCGTTAGCTAAGGCACTGGTCTGTGTTGAAGTCAATGTGTGCTTAAAACTTTAAAAAATTATTTCAATAATAATAATTTTTTCTTTTAAGAAATTTAGTATTGTAATTAAGCTTATAAAACAGAATATTAATTTAATACTTTAATCGTGAATACGTTTCTACAATAATATTGAGTGTTTTAACTAGATGAGTAGGTATTTAATAAACAATTAAAAAATTTCATACTACAACTATTAATTAAACGTTTGAGAACCGTAACTAATTAATAACAAATTAACTTAAATTTGTAATTAGCCATGATTAAACGGGGAAATTATTGATGTAAGAATTTAAAAAAATCAGATTAATTATTTACATAAATAAATATTTTATATTATATAATTAATTTTACTAAATCGTGTTATATTTTCGATATTATAATCGTTGAAATGAATTAAAAACTAAACTATAATAATATTATCAATTAAAATCTAAGTAAAATCGAATATCTCCAAATCATATATTCATACTATCATACACTTAAATATAAGTATTTTTTAAACTAATATAGACGCGTAGAATTTATTGTATTCACTATTCGTGGTTGTATTTCATGCGATAACAATAATTATTTTTAACGAACTATATTGACAAAGTAACAAAATATTAATGAAGTTATTGTCCACAACAACAACGAACAATAAACTGAAACTGGACACTAATGTTTAAACATATTTCAAACAAATCAACCGAATAAAAATTTAAAAAAAAAAAACAATTAGTTGATTAAATGTTTTAAACGATATTTTTAATTTTACTATACTAGCAGTATTATGCTTAAGTAAATTTACTCATAATAACGCTTTCAGAATTAATTTCATAGTAATATAGAGATACATATTTAAGATTTATTTATTGTTTTAACAATAGAATTGTGGCGTATTTTAAGATAAAAATTTTAATCAAAACTTTTAGTTATGTAATACAAATTCAATTATATGGCCCATTTAAAAAAATAACGTAACTACTAAATGTTCTCACGAGTCACATTAACTAAGTAATATCCTCTAATGTAGTAAATATGCCAACTAAATATCGTTGTTAATGTTGTTATTATAATATTACATTTACCTTTATAGTATATACTACTTTAATGTTTTAGACATGAATAGAGATAACATATCATAATAAGTATTCTCACATAGTAATAACAAATTTAAGTAGGTAATTCACTAGATTTGATTATAACAGTATTAGGGTATTAGATTACAATTTAAAGAAACAAATGGAACATGAGTTAATAGTTTCACATAAATTTTTCATTTTTCATTCTTTCAAATTATTTGTGTATAAAATTTTCGTGTGCTTGTAGATCTGGGACACTTTAATTGTATTTAAAAAACAACCTTTTTACAGTCGCGGAAAGTTGAAGCGTAATTGACATAGAACACGAAACAAATTATTGATGAGATAAAATAACATCTACTAAATACTTTTAAGTTTTTTTGTATAATTTTTATTTTAAATATTCTTGTATATGTATAATTTAGTTTTTAGTTTAAACAATATATATAATACAACATGATTCATATTTCCATCAGAATCGATTGTACAGAGGTGAAGGTTAAAAGGTACTTTGCTACTTTACTATTGAAATTAAATGGAACAATAAGAAAGTATAAAGCTTGAACAATAAATTCGATTTTAAATTTTAGTTATACATCTGCAGCTTATAACTTTTACTACCTAATCGTTTTGTAATCAAATGAATAATTTAGGAAAAATTGTATACATTTTAATAATAAATTATAAATACAATATTACAATACAAATACATATTTTAATCTGGTTACATTTTAAATTCGAATTAATTTTAATTACAGCATTTTCAGCAAATAAAAGTATATTTTTTCACGTGGAATGAAGGAAGTATACAACTGTCAATAAATATCGAAATCAAGTTCATGTTTTTAAGTCCTTGAGCAGTTGAATATATAAATGGAAAGTACACAAAATAATTTTGACATTGAAAATATTTATTATAATTCATAAATTATGATGTTGTCCAGTTACTATAAAACTAAACTTATCGAATGCAGTGAAATTATAAAATTTTTCATTTTTAACATTGTACACTAAAATTAAAGATGACTGTAAATTTTTAAATACACATAATAACGATGTTGTTATGAAATTTCAATTTGATTATTATTAATTCAATATTTTATTATTATTATTATTTAAACTAAGCATTTGTTTTAATTTCTTTTTAAATTAAAATCCACATTAAACACGCTTAATAATGGGAATTTGTACCGTAGTAGTTTATTACCTCTATTGAGCTCCGGCAATATCATTCGTATCCGCGGTGGTTTCTCCGAAGAAAATCTAGGGTCTACAGGTGTTTTGGCCGGCACGGTCGGCGACAATAAGTGATACATGCACTTAGGTGATTCACCTTGTGTTTCCAGCGTACTCGAGCTAACCACCAGCGGGTTTCCGCAAAATTCTTCACTGCCGTCACACCGGGATTCGGCACTTGTAGGGCCGACATTTTCAAAATCGATCGGAAAATCGATCGGATGTCCGTCATTTTTGCAGGTCGCTAGCTGTATGCGGTTGACATCTTCATAGTCATGACGGATACTCATTTCATTATAAGTTACGGATATTTATCACATTTTGTCACAATAATTAGTAGTCCTAAATTAAAATACACATTTTATAAAAATGCACGCACACGCAACCGAGTACAAAAAAACGAAAATTAATTCCCACTATAAACTGTGAATATTATACCTATATGTACTTAATGTTAGATTATTATGTGAATAATTCGTATCTATGAAATATGTCTGATAACTGTTACGGTCCAAAAGCAAAGTCTAAACTACTGATAATTGCACATTGTCGAAAATTTCTATTTAAAACCTTATACCTATTGACAATTTCTTGAAAACATTCCTTGTAAACAATAATTATCACATCATTATACTTCATTCAAGTAAAAAAAACCATTAAAACATATTCTAAGGCTATATAGTTTTCTACTCACGTGTTACAAAATTACTACGCATGACTAACCGATTCTAATACGCTCGTGCTTCATTCAATATGTATACGTCTTTTTATACATGTATAATTAACACATGGGTCAGGTCGTCATCGTCGTCTCGCTATCAAACGAGACTACGCAACTCCAATACATAACTGAAAACCATCACACACATTTTTTCGATGTTTTAAAATGATTATAGGTCAAATAACAACTTAATCTATGGGAAGATTATGGATGTTTTTTTGTAAAATACTATAAATTATTTTAATAGAAAATAATAATTGATATCTAATATTTAATATTATTTTATATTTCTAACATCCTGATTATGTGACAGGTTATAAGTCTAACTTAATAAAGTTTGTTCGTAATTATAAGTATAAGTCGATTTTGTGCTCGGGTACGTGCACATTTATCAACACTGTTTAAAAACAATAAAACCAGCAATAACGAACTAACATTCACTTCTTACTTAAAATTTAAAATGCATATAAAATTACCTATATATTTAAAATTAAAATTAAAAAGAATTATATTATCACAAAACTTTCATAACCGATAAAATAAACGACACGAAACAGTTTTAATTTGTGTAACTTATCGTACAGAATACATAAAAAAAAAAAACACTCAAGAATTGAAGAATTTAAACACCGGAACTCGGAACGCACTTCGGGCACACCACATAACATATCACACACGAAACAATATTACGCGGTCGACTAAGGTGCCGGAAAAAATTGCGGTGGCACAGAGCCACTACGGAGAGTAAAGCCCAGCCCATAACGTAGCAGTGATGCAGAGTGCACGATAATTATTGTACGTTCACCAATAATATTTAATAATAACCTAACGGGCAATCGTATTTAGTAAATAATATTAACAACCAGCCATGATAAATAGATTTATAATGCCGGTGAACAATTATGTATCTATACAAATAACAAACTTACATACATTTTCGAGATTAACAAACATGAAATATTGTAATACATATTATTATTTATTATGTCGTATATCATTCTACCCACAACAAAATTACTCATACTCATATGTGAATGTGAAACAATCTTTCATTCACATTGCATTATTCCAATCACGTTTTGTTTTATTTGCCAATCCTGTGGTCATTTAGCCATTATCCACTTTTGAAGAACATACGCAATACTTTAGGCTGATGGTATAATATTTTGATAGCTTTCAATAGGTAATCATTAAATGATGTTATTATACTACGAATTATCTATATTAATACTAGATATCATACAGATAACACTTGTTTTTTCACAAATAAAATTTTAAATCTTTAGTATACAGAAAGAATAGAACAATAATAATATTTTTTAGACAATAAAATAAAAAAGCTGATCATTTTAATGTATAGGTACATAAACGTATTTATTACAAAAAGAAAATAGGTAGGTATAACGGCAAAATGTATACAAGTGACTTGGTAACTTTATAATTACCTAATTATATTATTATTTTAATATAGGTAATTAATGTTATCACTTATCAATATACACTTAAAGCATTTAAATAATAGCCTTCACCTGTGAAAATTGAAATAATTACGTTTTAAATCAAATCATATATTTACACGAATCACACAATTCGTATTCCCAAACTTTTAGTACTAACTGTTGTAGCAATATGTAACTTTACATTACGTGGGTACTAAGTAACTACTTACTGGCACAATTCAAAACAAAAATGAAATTTAATAAGACATTGTTAAGATATTGGATACATCCAAGATCCAACGCGTATAAAAATACGTAATGTGAACAACAAAATTTACTGACATTTAAGCCAGCACGTTATTATGTATGTATATCAACAAAGTCAAAAAATAAAATAGCATGCATTTTGACAACAACAGATGGCCTGACTAAGAAAACATAGTACATACAATAATATGTACAACGTTAGCATCGAATTTCATCAACCTGACTGATAAAAATTAATACGAGAGAAAGCTGACCATAGGAGTATAGGACTATTATTTGGGGTGAACATGCAACTCCCTTGTGAGAGAATAACTCGATTCACAAATTTGAATCACTTCATTTGTACGGCTTCTTATAAACAATATATATACACAGAAGTCTGCAGTACTGTATTCATGCTTGTCACCCGAAAGTATACGTAGTAAAATGATTCGTTTTGTTATTATTATTACAAAATGTATTATTGGTTTGAATTGGTTTCATTTTACTCGTAGTTCAAAATGTGATGAAACTTATAAAGTATATGACATGTAAAATACATAAAAAGATCATTTCTTTCTAAAAAAGAATATATATTATTTATTTAGAGCCCTTCTATCACTTGTCAGTTGCAATTTAAATATTAAAAAAATATAATTGTATATGATAGTTAGTCCCGTAATAAGAGGTGAAATGGGTGAATAAATAAATGATTACAGAAATGAAATTACTTACTTGAAAATGTCTTAAAAAATATATCAGTGAATATCAAAGTATTATTTATAAATATTATCGTAATTAATTATAACGTATAATATTGATATGATACCTTAAAAATAATTTCTGTTGCAACCTCTAGCTTTTTTGTTAATTAAGTAACAACAATGAAGGTAATTAAATATAAAATTATATAGACGATCGGTAATTGGGCCACATTTTATTTACCTGCTCCATATAAAATATTAGCATACCGTTCAGTACCTGAAGATTGGGCCACAAATTAAATCTATATTTTTAAAATATAGCCGGAGATTGGTCCATAAATGTATAACACAAAAATATACAAGTATGTATCTAACTGCAGTATTAACTATAATTTTTTTTAAATAATATGATACAGATTTTACAAATACAGATCTATCTTTCTTTCCTTCTTCGTATTTTTTAATTTCATTAGGATATCATTTTTTCAAATAAAAATTCGTTTCCTGGCTTTTAATGTTCGTATGCTTCTAATTTTCTGATTAAACTCCCAATAAAACTTATCTTAAAATTAAATTTAAAATGTAATTTTGGCCCAATTACCGAATACAATAATAAAAATCGTTGAAAATAGTGGCCTAATTACCGTATACCTTTTTGAAAAAAAGGCTAATTGTGACCCAATTCCCGGGCGCCCAGTTAAATAATATCTAATCAATAATAAAATAGAAAAATATTACAAAAATTAAGAATTTTACTTCTAGGAATTATCATTGTAAAGAATAAAGTAAAGTGAGTAGTTTTATAATAACCGTTAATAAAAAAATTACCTATTTTTTATTGATCAAGTATAATTTTTTACATATGAAAAAAACTTAACATTTTTAAAAACAAAAATACAAATGAAATTAGTCCTAATTAAAATGTGAAACCAAAAGATGATATGCTAGGCAAAAGAACCCCCTCCCCTCCATTAATCAACTCATAAGACTGAAACATTTTAATTAAAACTAGTTAAACTGGATACCCAATGTTCATCATACGCCTCATTTTTTTTTACTATAAATGTATATAATAACATTAGACAAAACAAAAAAAACTGTATATAATTAATAATTACATTTTTAGAAATAAATACAGATACCAACCCAGGACTTTACTACTAAAAATAAATAACTGTTAACTTCCAACAAATTTACACTATATTAAAAAAATTAGGAACTACAACGGGTTCAAGTATGTTCTAAGTCCACAAATTATTTTTATTTTATTGAATTTTATACGAGTAAAATTATATTTAATATTTTAAGATATTTAAAATAAAACTCTTAAAACTTATAGTTTTTAGTTACCTACTATAATAAAAGCAAAATATAAACATTTTCTATTCAATATAATACACAATTTAAAAAAAGAAATAAATAACTATTATTTATCTTAATAATACAATATACAATATTAATGAGTATTTTATCTTTTAGTTCCATTTAATACGCCTAATTGCATATTTAGTAATTGTAATGAAGTAGTTAAAGTAATTAAATAATAGAATTCAAATAATTACATGTACATGTAGTTCAATCTATTATTTAAATTATTTAGTAACATAAGCAATATTCATCGATCTTTCTTTTCAGTTTTAATACTAAAGTTATACTAAATAATTGCATATACTTACGAAAATAGTTTAATGTTTCACGAATATATTCTTTTGAAAGACTAGCTGTATCAACTTCGTCTTCATTTAATGCTGGACTTGGAATATACCAATCTTTATTTTCATAACCTAAAATTGTACAAAATATTGATAACAATAAATTGGTGTATTAATAGAATAAAATAAAATATTAGATATATTATTTTAGGTTCCTTTTTTAAAAATTTAAAATATTCACAAAGTTAAAAATGTATTTAATAATATGTGCATACAAATATACAAAATGTCAATATACATACTAAATTATATCTTTTTTTTAATTAAAATAATTGTATGGAAATTTAATATAAACATTAACAAAGAATTTATAGTTAATAAAGTATTAAAAATAAAAAAAAAATTCAAATGATTGAATTTCTTACCAGTAAATTGGGTTAAAGTGTCTGCTCTCAATTTATACTGTGGTATGGTTTCTTCCAGCAAACTGATTAACTCAACTTCTGGAAGTTCGTCATTACTGCATATTTCTAAAAAAAAAAAATGGTCATAACAAGGTATGTAAGTGTAAGTTATTTCTATAAAATATGAAACAAGAAGATTTTGAATATTATATATATTTTAAGTGTTTAGTAAATTTGTTTATTTTAGTTAGTAATAATTTTAGTGACAAAACAGTTTGCTAATTTAAACCAAAGAATCAATTTGAAATAGTATTCAAAGCAATAAGCAGTAATAATAAATCATTTAAAATTATGAACTAAGTAGACACTCTATTGGTGTATGTCCAAATTCTGTGACGTATAACTGCTACCTAGTACAAATGACATTTTCATAAATTATTCAACGTGAGATTATAAATTTAGTCATATGTTCCTAAACAAAAGCTGTTAATGTAAATCAAAAAATCAAAACAATTTAGTCACTGAACACTTGATTTTTTACTAAACAGACCTACCTGATTCCCAAGTATTTAAAATGTCTTGTTGTCTTTGATCAAATCTGTTCCCTTTGTTTTTAAATCGTGGTCGACATACATGATCGTCAGGCCAAGGAAACATTGCCTCAAATAATTAAAAACCTACCAAATTCTTTTAATTAATATATTCTTTTTTTTTTTGAATATCAACACTAAAACAAGCCTAAGTAGATGTATTGAAAACATAAAAATCTAATACAATTTATAAAACATTTAAAAAAACATAAAATGTAAATTTGTTTATGCACACCTTGATTACGACCACACAATCTGGTAAAACATAAAGGAAGCATGGTATCTTTAAAAGTATTACAAATTATTTCTTAAATAAACTGAATAGATGATATGAAAGAACACACAAACTTAACTACCATTCCATATGGCTATGTTAGAGAAAATACGGTTATGAAGTCAATGAAGTGGAAATTTTTGATCAGAATTAGTTCCAGTTACAAAATGCAGACAGTTTTCTTTTGTGCACTATATATTTGAAAATTGATCAACATTCATGTTGTTATTATTGTTATTATTTATTCCCCAGCTCTTATGCAGAGTTTACAATGTTTTAAATATGTATTAAGTACTTTGATTATCAAAAAAGAAAAATTAAAATTAAAGTAGCCAATTAAATTATATTAAACATGTAAATGAAACTGTTTAGACACCATCAATCGCTGACAGACTGTGACGTTGTTGCTTAAAAATACCGGCACAAAATGCACTAGATATTTGGCACCTGTACATTTTGGACATGAACCAAACAAGCAACAGAATCAAAATGGTTTGTGATAGGATATTTGAATATAAAAGCATAATAATTACTATAGACAACTTTTATATATAATTAATATGTCTACACCCTTAGAATAATTCTTGTAAAATTAACATATATTACCAGTTAAAGTATAAACGCTACAGGTTTTTTTCGAGGCTTGTCTACTCAAATGAGATGACTCACGAAGCAGCTTTTTTACCCCGGACGCCTCCAGCTTGATTAAAATATAACTCAGTGGGCCTCAATTTTGCTAATAACTGAAAACAAACAATAAAAGTGCTTTTATATTATAATAATAAAGTTATTAACAATTATATATTAATAATATGTAAGCAAGTAATATTATAATAATGTGAATAAAAAGTATTTAGATGGTTTTTAGATAATAGGTTTAATATTATACCCTCCAAAAATTGTACACACAATATTATTTATGAATTAAAATAAAAAAAAAATTAAATAATACCTAATATAACTACTTAATTATTATATTACTTCGTTATGATTAAAAAACTTGTATACCTAAAAATTATAATCTCTAACAAATTATCCTATAATAAACATTGCTTAAATTACAAACAATATTAAAAATTGTTAAATATTTTTTTGAAATCAAAGAAACAAAATTACACTGAAAAAATATTTTAATTATCATACCATCATAAAAATGAAAAATTTAATTAAAATAAATAAAATTAACAGTTTAAATGAAAAATTAAATATAATTTAATCATAATTTTATTTAACTAGAACAATATCATAAAACATTTCAATTTTAGCCGATTATATTTAATACATTGAGGTTGAGAACAATAAAATCCCCCTCACATTTAATTGCTACAGCTATTAAACTAACAAAACTCAAAAGTAAACTTTTTCCAAAATGACACACCCAATCACAATTTATTACATAAATAAAATCAATTTTTTTTTTAGCAAATTTAAATTATACTTAAGTAATAGACAAAATATAATAGAGAATAAAATAATAATTATAAAGATAATATATTTTGATTGGTACTTAGGTTGTTTTATAATACTTGGACTTAACTAAAAATGTACAAAAAGGAAATTGAGAAAAAATATGAAACTTTTTTATTCTGGTTAAACTACATAATCTAAGATTTGATTATTTAATAAATAGCTATGCCAGAGTAACTTCTGAATTTAATTTAATTTAAAAACATCTATAGATATTCATAGATAGAAAAAATAATAAACATTGATACATCTTAACAGATTTAGTATTGACCATTTGACCAAGACCCAAAATTTTTTTAGCATATAGGTTAAAATTGAGATTGTTTTTATTTAACCTTGAAAATATTAAATTAGTAGCCAAGTTTATTTAAGTTATTTTTTACTACCTGTTTCTATAAAAATTAATCATAATTTTCTAAGTACAACAAGTACACATTGTATGAAGTAATAAACACATAATATATTTTAAGCTCAAAGATCATGTATCAGTGCATCTATAGTTATTACCTACTTCTAACAAAACACCAATAAATCACAAATACTTTTCTTATATAATAAGTCATAAAAATCTAAAATCTATCATATAACTTATACCTAATGATGAGCTTTGACATTATTTAATGCTCAATATTTATTTTTAAGAACAAATCATTAAGTACTTAAAAATTTAAGTCCATTTCAATTTACTAATAGATATAAAATAAATAATAAAAGAATCATAAGTAATAAACTACCAACAAAAATAAAAAATAATAAGTTTAGATATTTCTTATTAACAATGTGATGTATATATATATTTATTTAAACCTAGAAAATGTTATAAACTTACATAGATTTATTCAGAAAAACTTAGAATAGAGTATACACACCCATTAAATTATTTATACATAATAGGTATTTATCAGTTTATAACCCATGAAACTAAAAAAAAATGTAGATATGGTACCTAAAAAAATCAAAAACCTAAATTTAAATCTTAAATAACAATAACCAATAATAGAAGTACTGCCCAAAGCTACAAAAGAGAAACTGTATTATACCTTGTATAATACCTCATATTTGCATCTGATGGTATAGTATACATGTAGATATGTTCCAAAACACAAAGGGACAAAAATAAACTATTCACCTTCAAAAGAAAAATGTTATAGACAATTCACAGACCTGTTTGAAAACAAAATGAGGAACATAAAAAGTGAAAAACCACGATATAGAAAGGTTAAAATATAATAAGCTAAATAACCTGGTTTTTTAAAAGCCAAATGATTGGTGTGGACTGGCTATGTTTAGTGAATTGGTGAAAATTTAAACCTAACAAAAAAGCGACCAATGGGAAGACCGTTCTAGTAATAATTAGATAGAATGAAGAATATTTCATATATCGATGAGTCAGTGATTGAACGACAAAATGGACAGAATGGATGGAAAAGTTTGGTAGAAGTGTGCAAAAGGTCTTAACAGCTTGTATAAAACATAAAGAATATAAGTAAAATAGGTTAATTTCTTTTTGATTTTCTATTAACAATATAGCAATATTGAAAGAACTTTTATCGTATACATTTCTCTCAACACACCAATTGCAACTGTTCATTTTTAACTAAACTATAATAAGTTTTAATTGTATGAAGACACAAAACAACATTATGACATCATTATCATTTGATATTTTATAGACCTAATATTTGTAATTTAATTTAATATTTAATCAGTAGTCATAATTTTTAACTGTACATCATTCAATAATTTATCATAGTTACTTGCACAAGTCATTTATAACATACATAATTCATGTGCAATTTTAATATCTATTATTGATATATTTTTTATATAAATATAAATATATTATATAATTAATCGTTATGTCAACAATGGTAATTATAAGTTTATGTTATATTAACTTTTTATGAGTAAAAACCTGTTTCTCTACCTACATAATTATAATAATATTAAATCATAGACACGGATAAATATAGTTGATAATGTCTGTAATCATAGATATTTTGATTAATTTAACGCTTGGGCCACTAGTTAGGCATATTAATATTTGTTGATTACACTAAGATACCACAACTGTTTTAATCAGTCAATAAAATTTGTACGTGCAATTATTTTGTAAACAATCAACAGTAAGACTTATTAAGCGGCCAACTGATTGAAAAGAAAAAGAGCAAAATAAAGTTAATCAAATAAAAATTAAAACAACATAAACACGAATCAGGGGAGGAATGAATTACTTATCCTAGTTTTACCGCCCTCTGAAGACCAACGCCATAGGTGTAGTTTATCTTTCTATCACACTTTAAATTCGAGGGTTTTGTTAAGTACTTACGTGAACGGTTGTGTCCCCTAAGCTCAATAACGAAGAACTCAACTGGTAACCGCGGATCCCAACGGCGGGTTGCTTTGCATGGTTTATGATATAAAACAAGAGTACAACGACATCGTAGACGGCAAAACGACAAACGAAACAATAACGAATGCGTTCGCGAACAATAAAAACGACTGATAACGATAATCGCAACGGATTTAAATCAGACGACGAACGACACTGTCGACGGCTAAATACTAATGAATCATTTCCCGAGAGCCGATAGTCAATGCTGTTGGTGACTCTCCAACTCTGGGGGGGCCGTCCACAGATGAGTAATCAGTAGATTAACTTATGGTCGGACGGTAGAAGAGAGGTTCAAGACTGCAAGAGTGCAAAAATTAACAAACGGGAGCGCGAAAACAAAATAAACAGAATATCGTACTGGTCACGGGGGGTTCGCAGCTGTTTCAAAGGCTGGGCTGCTATTATCACACACTGATAACGGTTATTTCGCAGTGTCGCCGAGAAAAAAGAAATACATTATCCGCTAAATATTATATCTTTGAAATATTATTATTTAAATTGATCTTATAAGTAAACAGTTATAGTTATATAGCTATAGTTCATACTTCGTGTTATTAGTTTATTACTAAAAATTACTAAAAAACATTATGCATGGCAGGTATATTGGTTCTGTTTCTGACGACTGACATTCAATTGCATATTACGCAGTATGTATGGCTGTAGAATGTATATATTATCTACAGCCTATCAACAACCGTGTTTGAAACTCTAAATTCTAGAAATAATTAATGTTTTATAAAAAAAAACCAAATACTATAAATAACATTCAGTGATGAATATTACTGACATTTGGCATTGCCTTTATAAAACATAGAAGTTGCCTATCCAATATTGTAAGTTTCATATTTTTATGATGTACCTATGCATGTACCTATACTACATTGCTACTCCATATAATATTAAATATTAAATCAAAATAATGATCAACCACACTTTTTTGATATTTATTTTGCTACCTTCGCTAATGACACAGCTATAATTTGTTCCAACCATACTAATCAATGTAAATGTTCAATATATATATTATATATAGGTACAAGATCAGGTTACTAGACCATCTATCAATGCTCCAAAGCTGGTTCCAACTTTTGAGAATAAAGATATATTTAGGTATATCGTATATGTAACCAAATCTTTACATTAAACTCTATTAAAACTTAAAAGTCATCCACTATTTATCAAACTTTAGGATAAAGTTAAAAATTCAAATATAAATATTCTTTAATCATGTCATCAATAAATTTATGCATTATCACAGATACGCCTTTTACGTATTAGCAATAATTCTTTATACCAATTAAAATTACAAATACTTTCTAAACTAGCTTCTCAATATACAAAAAAAAATCCTTACA
Organism: Rhopalosiphum padi; assembly: GCF_020882245.1. Lineage (NCBI taxonomy): Eukaryota > Metazoa > Arthropoda > Insecta > Hemiptera > Aphididae > Rhopalosiphum > Rhopalosiphum padi. The sequence continues at coordinate 38,784,510 of NC_083598.1, forward strand.
GCCATAACAAATCACCCAAATACATCAATCGCCTAATACCTATAGCTACCTCTAATCAGTATCTAACCCAAACAATCCCTTACATACTCTCCCAATAAACTAAAATGCAACTCATCAACAAAACTTTTAAATATATGAAAAGAATAAAATCATAAGTACCTAATGATATTTAAAATTTAAAGTGATATCACTAGATTATACTATTCACTCAAACCAATACCTCTTTAACATAACTTTTACTTATTCCGTTGTACCCTTATGCAAATTGTAAATGTAGGTATATTTTATAATAATCATAAAAAAAATTATTTTAATCATAATTATTATAAATTATTCAGTAAACTATCACACTAATGCATTATTGTTATATTTATTAATACAGATTACAATAATAATAATATTTATCAAGTAATTTAAGTATTTTTATACCTACCTACTCAAATTTTTGATCGAATTTTTTTTTAAGCTTTTAAATTACTTACAGGCTAAAACTAAAGAATATTTTGTTAAATAATTAGAATATAAGACGTGTGTGAACTTAAATTTATTATATTATAATTATATTTAGTAGAAAATGTGGCATATAGAAATTAAAAAATAAAATACAAAAATTGTGTGACATGATAATTATTTACAGGCAAAACAAGATTTTGAACAAACATTGATCTAGAAACAAACTATGAATATTTTCGAATACAATTAAAATAAATGCATATTACAAACTTAACACGAACAAAATAATTAAAAAACATATTAATGATATTTAATAATTTAACATCTAAATAAGATCAATTAAATTAAATAGGTGGTAAAATTTCTTTCATAACTGTACTTTTTACCCATTCTGGCTGGTCAAAATCTTTGCCCCTCTCTATTGAAAACTGAAATGATGCCACTGATGTAATAATCATATTATTAATTATTATTAGCATTCAATTCAAAATTAACACATCCATAACAATAACTTACTCGGTAAAAGGTGTTGTAAACCTTTTATACACAATACAGTAGATCAAACTCTCAGTTTTTCACACTGGAAAATATTCTGTTTTAATTTCAAACACTAAATATCTGCAAGCTAAGAGCTAATATTATTTATGTTATGTTTTTCTCCTTATCACTTGGTATAGGGCATAGCCGCATAGGCAATTCGTATATACGTTTAGAATCGCCGTCTATTATACCCTATAGGCAACTAATAGGTTTCCTTAAGGTTAAGATCGTATAAACAACAAACAAACCTAAATATGCAGGTTTATGAGTGAGATAGTGTTTAATTTTTAGTTCTTATTAGTTATTATTGTCATTGTCAGTATTGTCACAACTCACAATGTTCAGAAAATTTCTTCACTCAATATCGTGGTTAGGTAGCACTATTGATTATATAATTTATATCATAATAGTTAGTATTTTTAGTAGTTTTAACAAGCGTTATAAGTTATAACTTATAATTTTATATGTAGTTATACATATCAATATATAGGTACACTCGTACACTTACATTAGCATTTAGCTAAAAATTATGAAGTCCGTGTAACTAGGACTAGATTTTTTGGTGGTCAATTGGTTTATCAATTACCTGTTCTATTTTTTTTAATTTTACGTTTTACGTCACGGAATTATAATTTTAATGTACTTACATATTTGCATGTTATTTTTTATTAAAATTTACAATAGTAGTTTATCTTGTATTATTTATAAATAACATACAGAATCTTATTATGTATACTTTTGCATATTTAACGGGTTAAAAAAAATGTTATATAAATGATTTTACGAACTGGTTCTTCGCATTTTTTCTTATTTTAATATTTTAATTAATTTTTTAGTCAATCTGGTCTAATTGATAATAAATATTTTCGTTTAAAATATGAATTTTAGTTTTATTTGGTATTATTAATTATGATAATAAATATATAATAAATAATAATTGTAGGTAATATTAAAATTAAGATATAAAATTTCAAGTATTTTTTAATAATTTTATGTTTTTAAGTTATAATTGTAGACTTCATGCTATATATTATAATAGTATTTATTTTTTTAACTGTTATTAATATTTTTTGACTTTATGAGTTTAAAAGTATTAATCTTTAGACAATTGTTTTGACTATACTATTTCGATATTTATGCGATAAAATTTATGAAAATATGAATGGATTCAATATGCATGTTACGAGTTCCTTAGGTATTTAAATTAACTTTTTCGTGTTTCACTTCAATATATTAATATATTATTAACATTTAAAAATAAAAAATCTGATAGTAGCATACTTTTTGGTATTCAATTTAGACCTTTATCGGAGAAAACATTTTTTTATGACTATTAGTTATTATACTTATTAGTAATAAGTTATTACTTTATTAGTCAATAAGTATATATTCGAGCCTTCGAGGTGCGATAAAGTATTTGGGACGTTCAAGTCTAACGAAACACGATTATTATTTTTAATTGTTAATTGTTATACTTTAATTTTAACAATGTACCTAGCTATAACCAATAGGCAATAATCATAAGTAGGTATCGACTATAAGTTAAGAATCTAAAATGATTTAACACAGGGTAGGTATACACAGTGTGACAGAAAATTTATGGTGTATGTTCTGTAAACCATACAATTGTGTAACTCACATAGGCGTAACTATAGGGGGGACTTAGCCTCCCAATATTAATTTTAGTTCCCCTCTGTCATACTTCCTAGTACCACACTCCTGCTAACAGTAGTAACATTTTTATACATTAATATAAAATATCGTTTTATTTTTTTTTGTTATTTAATTATATTATTGTATGTAATGACCCTGTGTAACTGTATATTTGACGTATCATGATGTGTAGTTTATTGTTTATATACAAAATGCTTTCAATTCCAACGAGTCCTGCATCTTGTGAAAGAACATTCTCAGCAATGCGTCAAATAAACACTTACATATAAGGTCAACATGTTACCAAATCGATTTTCAAAATTATCTAAAGAGATTTGTCAAACGTTCTTAACAAAGAGGACATTTAAAATAAACTTGCCAATACGCGGCGGAGGCTTAAGCTGTAAATTGTAATAGTTATGTATAAAATTCCTTTAACTATCATAGTTTTATTTATATTTTAAGAAAATTTAACTTGTATCTAAAACAATACTTAATATTATGTAAATATGTTAATATTTTAATGTTTAACCTTAATACCACTTTGTTTTTTATTTGTTTTATAATAATATAACAATACTATAAAGATAAAATATCAATTTACATTCATAATCAATTAATGTAACGTGTTGAGAGGTGTGGAAGCAGAGCCCCCGCTTAATTTACTTATTATAAAAATTCTAGGGCTGAAGCCCGCTAACTTTAAGGTCTAGTTACGCCTATGGTAACTTTTTAGCCGTTAGGCATACATCAGACATCTTTTCATTTGTTTATTTGCATTTAAAAATAATTTGGTTACCTTTTGTATTATTAAATTGTATATATACATTATACATATAAGATAATAATTGTAATTAACTATTGAGCATTTTGACAGATACAGCATTATTGATATTAATTTACCTATTTAATTTGTAAGAAATACACAATATACCTGAACATATATTGAAATAGGTAATTTATAAAAAAGCTATAATATAGCAATAAGGTAATAAAAAATAGAATACCTTTCAAATAGTAAATGATAATATAATGTATCAAAAATAGAGTTGTTATAATAATATGGTATCCGGTATACCGCAAATGGATAAATAAAAAATAATTTCATAATATATATCATTCTACAAAAAACAAATAAAAATTTAAATTATAAATTACAAGTACAAACTTAATGTTAATTAATTGTAGGTATTTAAATTAATGTGTTATTTATTGTTGATTTGCATAGAAACTACTCAAAGCACACATTATTCCATAAAAACTTCCGCCATATCACTCAAAAGACAAAAATGCATAGGTACTCTTATGACATTGAACATTGTTTGCCAAAATATTATTATTAGGTAATTAAAAAAAGGTGGGCAAGTTGGTATCGTTCTGCTGTATAGTAGTGATATAGAGTACCCAGGTCACTTTAGTGGATGTGTTAAATATGAATGCAATGACAGGTATCATTGTATATGAAAAACAATTCTGAATGGAGATGATTTGTCAGTCTAGGATAATTAGTATTTAGTAAGATATATTTCATTATTACCCATATTTAAATTGTAATATATCGTTATTTTACTCGATTTCGTAAAAAAATAAATTTCATACGCTCGTAAATTTTTTTCTATATTATCGCTGGAATATTTTTTTATAGTTACTTGAAGGAAATCTTATGGAAAACCTTGTATTGGGTTTTTTAACCTTAGGTATAAATCACAAAAATTTTACAAAGTTTCAACTTCAAAATTCTTTGCAAATTTTCGCAATTATCTATATTTTGTAAACATTCAAACTTTAAATGCTTATAAACAAAAATTGTTACTAACGATTTTCGATTTTTTTACTACAATTAAGAACAACTTATAATAAAGGTAAACATTTTTTGAAAATGTAATTGTTAATAGATAACGTTAATACAAACATTTGATGAGAATTTCAAGTATTTACAATTACAATGATTCGTTTTTGAGTTACAGCAAAATAAAAAAATCGATTTTGTCAAAAACTGATTATGCGTAAAAATTCCCATTTTTCCGTCACTTTTTAGGGTTTTTCCTAACGCTTTTGAAAACTACTGGAAATTTTTTACTTTTGTCATACCAACTAGATGAATTTTCCTTTTCAAAGAGGGGCCGAAATCAAAAATCAAAGCATTATTTCTACTTCAAAACGTGATGACAGACACAAAAAAAAAAAAACACATCATTGTATAATCAATACATTCCTTACTTTGTTCAGAATCTAAAATTGTGTTTAGTCCAACACTCCTCATAATATTTTAGTTAGTCAACATATTGAGCGAATGACCACAGATTCCATTTATTTATTTTGTGATTAATTACGTAGAAATTGTTGTGTCACGCAATAAGTAACGTACTGAGCGTCTGAACAATATTCTTACGAATTGTCAAAGTATTGTTATCGAAAGTAATAAAGATAAAATATTAACCAAGTCGTACCGAATAAAGCTGGTTCAAAGTCCGTGTAAAAACCACCGACCGCATGTAAACTACATCTTATATGACATCCAAAAATAGCTTGTTAGAAAAAGTTTTAGAGAAAACAGGAACCTTTAAAAGGATGTGGAAACCTAAATTTAAAAAGAAAAGATATAATTGAGTTCAATTAATAATATTCATAAATCAGAGAAGAAACCCTTATTTGTGAATCCTATGGGGTAGGTAAGACTTAGCTTCCTCCAATTAAGATTTAATAATAATTTTAACATAAGATAGCGACTAGTGAGATACATCCTATGCAATATGACAGAGAATAATTCAAAAGTAAATTATATAAATATTGAAGTTTATTATTTTGCAGTATTTAATTTAATAATAATATTTGAATCTAATAAATATCATGTAGGTATGTGGTGATCACCATCCGACATTTTAGTTTTGCTTAATGATTAAACTTCTGTACACCACATTTATTATTTTGATAGTTTCAAACTCAAAATTGTACATCACCTAGACATTTTACTTTGATTATACACAATTACACAAAGGGTATAAAATTAAGCCTTCTTATAAAACATATTATTGAGTGTAACTCGTCTATTTGATATTATTGCATTTGTACTATTATTTAATTTGTCAAATAGACAAGTTACACCCTATATATTAATATTAAATAATACATTTTTTTTTTTTTAAATAGATACAAAGTATGAGATAATAATGATATTCACACTATAACTACATAAAAGACACACATTATAATGAAAACTAAAACCTCGAATTAATAATATTATCACCTTTTATTTAAGATTCGTTATTTGATACTTAAAATCATATTTACTATTTTTTAATTTCTATTGTCTATATATGTATAATATTTTTCTAAGACTAACTCTTGTGGTATTATTTAACACAACAGATTAATAATCTTTCTCGACCAACTTGATATGTTTTAGACCTTATCTATAACTCGGTTATAATTTTTAAATTATTTATTTGTTTTTATTTTAATGCAGAGAGAATACATTTATGGATGATTACACACTTAATAATAAAAGGATCATAATTAATTCATTAAATACTGTATTAGAATACAGTTAGATAGATAAAATATCAAATAATAAAAACACCAATTTTTTTTTTTTTTTTTTTATTCACATTTTGAAATAGAATAAATTCATAACTATAGTTATCCTAGAAATTCCTGAAAAAACAATAACAGATAATTTAGTTAGTTTTTATTCAAATAAGCTAAAGAATATTGACTTACTTAGCTACAATCCCGTGTTCTTTTGCTAACCTCGTTATGCAGTCATCTGACTCTCCCTAAAAAAATTAATTTATTTCATTACTAAATTAGGTTAGGTAAAAATGTACTACAAATAGAATATCCAAGTTTAATTGAAGAATGTGTGACTGACTGTTAACATACATTTAAAAATGTAACCTTAAAGACCCAAAACATAGAAAATTTGAAATTTCTACAAAGCTATACAGTTTTAATATATTAGACATGTAAGTACACACAATTATACATATGCCTATGCTGTCATAGTTAATTTTTTTCATTAAATAAATTAAGAAAAAATTTTTACATTATAAAAAATTGTACTCATTTGGTAACATAATATGTGCAATGACACTGACAAACATAACATGTTTATTATTTTCTAACACTGGCAGAATTCTAACTGATTCAAACAATAAAGAGAATGGATGAAAATGTACGTAAGCAAATGACACAAATATGCATCATATATAGCAAAAGCATTAAAATATTAAATACATTTACCATATTAAGATATAATAAAAATTGAGAAGCACAAAATATAAAACATACATTCACAGTACAACTGGTGAAAAAATGTGAATTATAGTAGGAATTTTTTCTTTTATGTTTGTCACATAAAGATGTGAAAACAATAACTATGGTCTGTGTGACAATATAAATTTAAAGTATACTTTAATACATTTTAATTATACTTATCTATAATCATTATTAAAAATCATATTGAAACTTAATGAAAACAATAATAATTTAAGATAATCTAGTTTTACAAAACTGATTAGTCAATATGACAGTAATATTATGTGTAATGATAGACTTGTTTTTAGTTAATACATTTAGTAATAAATCACTAATCATATTTAATTAAGCTAATATATATCAGCTGATCAAAAGGTACCCAGTCTTAAATACTTAGGTATGAAAATATATTTGATAGAATAAATTAATTAAGTTGCTAATACAATAGCACAAACTAACATGTTAAGTCAGCAATACAACTAATAAAGTATTTAATTTAATGTCAAATATGTAAATTACTCAACTAACCAACCAAATACAAAATTTTATAATACATAAATGTACTAGTAAACACATGTACTGCCTTTATCAAAAAATGAATTAAATATATTTTTATTTGATATACTAACCATACGACGAATAGCTCCACTAATGGTCAAGATTTTGTGATTTCCAGTAATGCGACCAGTGGACGAGTCAATTTCGGCTAAATTGATCTGAATGGAAGCGTGATCTTTAGCGGGAATGATACGGTTGCTGGCAGAGCTATTAAAAAATTACAAAATGTCAAAAAAATATGAACACTGAAAAATGCCATGTGGCTCGAGACATTGTAGATGTCATAGTTAAAAACAAATTTGCCATCATTTGAAAAACGCTTACCATTTCCTTGGACAGTACAAGTCAACAAATTCTCCGGCGTCGTTTTGCATTTTGAATTTTGTAAGTATATGAATTCTCAATTCAAAAATCCTAGATCGAAAGAAATCTATAAAGATTTTACAAAAGTAAATACGCTAAAGAAAATCAAGAACCCGAGAATGATATGGTATACATAACCTTAAATTTCTCGTAGACAATTGCAGTGTCTTTGGTGATAAATAATGTGTTGAGTGTGGATTGCGAAAATTGCTCGTACACACACGTCACGTCGCTTATTCCATGAAATATTCATAAATTTCAAATACTTTTCCCGGGTTCATACTACTAAAAAATATTCCACAATAATGATGAAATCAATTTTATAAGTTAATTAATTTCTTTAAACATAACTGAAGATAAACATTCTTATTCTTTTTTACGAGAAAATATTATTAAATATGAATTATAATTTATTATTTGATTAATGCATAAAACGTTCATGTAATATGTAATACAGAATTGAATTTGTTTTGCATATTTCGTCTATATATTATATAGACTCGAATATTTAATATATTAATTATAATTAATAATTAATAACTAATAAGTAATAAATTAGTAATGCTATAAACAAAAAATTAATCTAGAATCGCCATATTAACCCGAAAAATGATATTTATTTAAGTATATAGGCTATAGCTCATTACCATTGCTTATGTCGTGTAATATATTTATTAATTATTTATTGAGCTATGGCAGTTATGCATATAGTATATGTGTATATACAGCGAGTATTTCTGAGTGAATGAGGTCAATAATATAAGCGTACTCACTGTGGAGACCCATTTATAGTTATTGTAGGTATCTATTTACTTTTTACGTATTCTGAAGATATCAATCAATTATTTCTCGTCGTTTATTAAGTATAAGAATTGATTTCTATATATTTATTTTATAATATATTATTATGACTATTGACTATTGACTACATTTTGTAAATTTTGTCAAAAGTAGGTATGTTTTGCACATTCTTATTACTAATACATCTACAAGTATACTAATAGGTATTAATGCTAATATAGCTAGGTTATGAGTTTAGTAAAGTAAAAATGTATAATATTGGATAAAAGAAACAAAAAAATGTTCTATAAATTGTTAAAAAGAAAATATTCTAATTATATTTTGTTTAAAATATATGGAGATAAAATATTATTTATTTTAACAGTCAGCGTTAAAGCTTGACGTTTATTGATCTGCTTCTAAAGTATTCACTTCAATTATATAGTTATAATCGTTTTTTTTATTTTTAAAATTTCGGCTGGCGAGACGAAGCTAGGAAGAAAGTATATTCTAGTACACTACCCTATGAACAACCTTGTATCCTTGCTCATAGTAAATGAAGAAAAAAATTGAGGCCCCAGAGGAAAATTAATTGTGGCCGAGGCCTTTTATATGCCGGCCAACACTGTGAACACTGTACTTATAACGTTAAGGTCGGAAGGAAATAAAATCTATTGCTAATTTTATTATTTAATATAGTTTCTCGTCAATGTGTAGGTATACTGTATGTCTCAATGTCTGTGTATAGTATAAATCGAATACGTTTTTAAAACTATAATTTTTCCACGTGTGTTGATTTTATTGCCTACTCCCGTCTTAAACGCGGCTCACGCGTGTTTTCTGTTTCGGATTATCATAATTTATTATTATGTTTTTTTGAAAATCGATGTGACATTGTGATTGGTGATAGTGTCCATAAAATTTATATTATCGTACAGAATTCGTCTGATTATAAATTAGGATTCTTTATTATACTATTAGGGTCTAGGGATCATTAAAATCTGCGTTTGAAAAAAAATATCCAAACTTATTTTAATTAATTCACGTTCTTAACACTAGATTCAAATACTCACATATATATTAGGCATCATAAGTGGAGAATTTATTTGAAGTGATAAACTTCTGGTAAGGGAGTTACCTGAATGTCCACTATATGTCTATATTGAAGGGTACTTGGCTATATTAAGATATATAGTCTATACTTCTACAGCACATACTAATTTAATAAATTATATTTGGTACCACTAGTTGACTAATAGCTAATACCATGATGTTGAAAATATTAAGAAAATTATTTTCATTAGTTAATTGATTATGATTTTTAATTAAAAATTAAAATAGTACCTACCAGAAATCCAATATAGGTAATAATAATTGAGTTATAAAAATATTAAGGATTATACTGAATCCATGTAAATAATAATAAGTACATAATAATAATAAATAACACTAACAGTATTTTTTAAAGAATAAATAATATAATACAGTTTTTAATATTGCTTATATTTTCTATAAATAATTATACTATTATAGTGAATATATTACTGGTTATTGGTTAGTAATTTAATATTCTTGTCAACTTTTTTTGTTGTTCATACTTTTGTATTCATATGCTATAGCAGCAGGTGATCTACTACGGGCTAGTGATTTACCAATTTAATATAAGTGATCTAGTATCTACCACAAAATTCGAATAGATACATTTTTTTTTATTAGTTAATTTAAGATTCTAAAAATAAATCAAATCGTAAAATGACTGTTGCAGTGTCAGTTTTTTTGTAATAGGTATTTGTAGATATGACTTCACACTTTTTTTTATACAATATGCTTTGTTTTCGACATCCGACAATATTAATTATTATGGCTAATGACTAATGACTTATGAGTATTATTGCAGTATAGGCTCTCAGTTCTAACAATGATAATATTAAGTATATACTCGATAATAATTAATAATTATTATCATGTGATGTGTCAATTTAATTTGCAGTAACGCCAGTACCTAATCTAAAATTATATTGTTTATTACTTTTAAAGTTATAGATATTAATAAGTATTAAGTACCTACTGCATTATCGTTGAATCGCCATCTACATAAATATTAAGTCTATAAACCTTTACCCTGTATTTAGGTACCTGACTATATGTGCTTGGTAGTTGGTTAAGTTGCAGGTAGTTATATGAGGTATACAAAAATTTGATAATTTAAGTTTTGTAATCTAAAATGTTTGTTAAAAAAGAAACACTCATTTGAATAATAATGATAAAATAGATAGACTTTTTTTGACTTCACTATTAATCTTGTAATATAATTATGTATATGATGTATATTTTTTTTAAATCTTAGTATGCATTTACTCATGAAATAAATTAAAAATCTATATTACTATCTATTTAGTTTTGATGTAAAAATGAGAAGAAAAAGATATAAAAAGAAATAATATAGGTTAGGCAACAGTAATAATTATATAATTATAATTATAATATTTTGTAATGTATAACAATATATAATTCTTATAATGTAATTAAATATAACAGCAACAATTAAACAATAAGCAATTAAGCTCTTAAAGGATATCTAAATGAATCTTGATGACGTAATCCTAACAAAATATTTAGATATATCAATGAGTTGTTAGTGTCGTTTTTATAATATTTTTATAATAGTGGTTTTTCCTTAAAAATAACAATAATCTACGATTATTATTATGGTCTTGGTTCATTAACTGAACTAATATTATAGTTAGCACGAAAAATTTTACCAGCCCATAAAAACCACGAGATTTAAAACTCGATTGACTGGCGCCTTTAGAAAATTGCAGGGGCAACCCGAGCACCCTAGTTTGCAACCGTAGACATACCTATGACTGTATTAGATATATTGATGTACATAAATTATACAATATAGATTATAGTTTTGTATCCATCCATTGATGAAACTTAATGACGTGGAGTAATAGTGAAGGTAATCGATTATAGTACCTAGGTCACGAAATAATGATCGTCTTAGGCGTATTCTAGGTTCATTTGAAATAGTGGGAATTAATAATTTATATGTTCAGGGGGTTGCAATAGTTGAATAACAAAGATTGGATTGTAGACGTTTGTAAAATATTTTGGCAACGTTTTGTACTGTTAGGATAGAAATATCTTTATGGAGAGTATTATATTCAAATCAGAATACGGGGGTTTGTTTATTTGATTGAGTCATTTGGATTGAAATGTTGGTGGGTTCTAGGGTTTAAGTCCAGACTATATTATTAAACTCTATATGTATTTATCATCTATGCGCTTATACATTATATGCGTAGATATAACTGCAGAAGTATAAAGAGGTTATCAATTTCAATTATCATTATTACGTAGATTTGTACAAATCATATCCAAATTGGCTATTATATATATTATATATCATATAATAAACCGTACACCGTTGTGTATCATCTTGAAATTCTTGACACGCACTCGAATAATAATAAAATTACTCTCCGGATTTCGAGTATGCAGTTAATATTATAATAAGTAAACATTTATTTGTTGATCTTTTTATAACAAATGAACCGTTTTAAAATATAGATTATTTTTATTAGGTATAGGTACTTACCTAGTTTAAAAATACATAATTATTAACATTCAATTTACCTAATAATTATTTTAGTCAATAATAGTACTGATGTAATCTACATACATTATGTATGATACATATTTATAGTTATATATCTATATATATAATATATACACATAAATAATAATATATATATAGTTGTACAAATATCACAGAATTTTACCTAACAGTTACAATTAATATATTACAAAAATCAAAGAGATGTCAAGTTTCGGTGGTTTCATCATTTCCAAAAAAACTTGAGTATAACCACGCTACCACGCATAAGACAACACAGATGCAAATCATCATGAAGACAATTTTTTTCTGCAACAAATAATTAAATGGCTTTAAAAATCAATTGTATTATAAGCACTGTACTCATTAGTATTTTGTTTAACACGGAAATTCGTTTCCTAGTTAAAAAAAAATATAATATTATTAATTTATTATTCGTACCACTCTCGCTTTGCTAGTGTATATAACAGCTTTTTTGGTTTCAATTTTGGCATTTTCAGCAGCTTCTCCGGCCCTTAACACATGTTGTTCTATACTATTAATTATGTCACCCTGTAAAAAAAAAAGTTTACAATTAAATATTTATAACATTTTTAAAAATAAAACAATTATAGCTACAAGCAATTAGTAACGAAAATGTAGTAAAATTAAAAAACAAAAAAATTATTTAGGCCTATTAATATGAAAAATCTAGTTAGTGTATATTAATGTATTGTATATAGGAAGGTATTCAATCAATTAATATTCACATCATAAAGCAGTTATATCAGTTTTACTTTTTAATTTTTACATTCATTCTTATGAAATGCACGACTCATCAGAAATAAGAAATTACACGTGAATAGATTTTAATGATTTTCTAAAATTCTTGTTTACATACTTACGTGAAATTCATATTTTATTAATATTTTAATCGAATTTCGTAAGCACCAAATACAAGATATTGGCACTTGGAAATAAATACCTGTTATGTCTATTTAATATAAAGATTTGAGTACTATGAATTACAATAGGTTAAATAGTATTATATTTACATAGAAAAAAATATAATATAATATATTATATTTATCATAATTTATTGCTATTAAAATTGATTCACAAAGATAAATAAATCGAGCTAGTAGCGACGAACCATAAATAATTAATACGGCTTTCTTATACTAAATACCAGTAATTAAAATTTTAACAATTTAACCGTTTTAATGGCATGATTGTGATACAATAATTATGTGATATAATATTATAGATATGTACCTAAATGGGTTTGTTTCGAATTTGTTTATACTTTGTATGAATAAAGACTGCACGGCACTCGCAATACAAGATATTGCAGCGCAAATGCGCAATATAATATAGGTACGCACGTGTACCAGCAATTAGTTGATATTGAAAATTAGATATAGAAAGTAATATAATCTTAGGCGATAGTAATAGACAATAATACGTTTATACGTTTATTACGCATTAAGAGTCGTATATTTTTGTTATACGTTTTTGACACGTCCATGATTCTTTAATAGTGAATACATGCATAATGTACCAGATAGATTATTACAATTACATTGTATAGCAATCAGTCGACAAATGATGACAATAATAAAAATGTATTTATGTCATTTGTGATAACCAGAGACCGATATAAGTTATTGGGTAAGAAGGTTTAAAGCGAAATTATCGTACCTATATACCTACGCCACTGCTGCAAGATTTGGATTATATACTTGGATTATATATGTACAGCTAGGAAAGGTATAAATGAGATATTATTTACAAGTATAATATTTTATATTTATAATTTATATTATCGTCATACTTGCTTTTCGACCAGCATCGCCATCTCAACAAACATGTCCCGGAGCTCCTGGATGCTCTTCTCCAGTTTCATTAATTCCAAGTGCCTGTCTTGGACTTCCTGCAACGTGCTCCTAGCTTCCAGCGTTTCGGCAATTATCTGAAAACATTAATTTATATTAACATATACGCGTACTGCATACACGACTAAATATATAGCTTTTATATTTTGTAAGACGTGATGAGATACATGAAAAAATCAAAAACAGCTCTTACGTTGCCGTTGAACACGGCGGAGTAGTTGCCTTGGCTGACTAGTTCGTCGAATTGATCGTTGGATATTTCGGCTTTTGCTGCAGAAAATATATAACAATAACATGTCATAATTGGATTGACGATGGATAATGTATTAAGTCATTAAGATATATATGTTCCATTTGAAAAAAAAAATATAATCACTCACCTATGCACACGACTTTCTGCATGCGTTCCTCGCATTTTTCTTTGTAGACGATCTGCTCGGCGTTGAACTCGGCTAGAGCTTCGACCAACATGTGTATCGTGGTGGCGTGTTGGGTTTTTCGTATCCGCAACGCGGCGCTCACTTGTTCGTTGTCACCGGAAAACTCGTCTTCTTCCTGATTAATCTGTTTCTCTAGGCCTAAAAAGAAAATTCCATAAAATATTTTAAATGCTCCAGCGAACACGACTACACGCTTCCTGTTTTCTTCTAGTTTCGTGGATAGGTACCTATATATTTTGATAAGCCAAATTTAAAATTTTAATCATGGTTTTCGAACAAATATATATATATATATATATATAATAATATTATTATTTTCGTGTGTTATACACGTGGCTGATTGTAATCTGATTAAATATATAAAGTATAATTTTGGATAATAAATTGTAATACCGCATTATTTTATTTACTTCGAGATTTTTACGTTTTTCCTTTGTCACTGTATATTATTTCCTGTCACGCGACTAAATGATTTTTATTATTTTTAAATATTTTAACAATGGTTTCAATCAATTCTAAATTCAGTCACAAAGTGATTCAGCAATTACTTTTAAGATTAGTATTTAGTATAATTTTATTTTGGTGAAATTAGTCGAATGATTATGCAAACATTATTTATAGAAATCTATTATAGTTAGTAGTTTCGTATTTAAGAAAACAATCACGCTGTCTTTTAGTTTTAATAAGCATTTATATAGAATTTGAATTAATATTTGATTATTTATACTCGTCAAATAAGTACGTACTTTTCAGTTTTCATAATATAATACTTACACAAGTATATGATATATATGTAATATGTGTTACTTAAAATAATAGTAGGTAACTAATAAGTCAAGATGTCCGGTATATCATTTAATGAATCGCCAATGAAGGGCCTTGGCGGTGTTAAAGAATATTTTTTGTGATATATATATATATGTGTACAGAATATATGACATTTCCGAAGTCCACTGTTGTTCGAGACCTTGATGCCCGTGAATCCGTTCTGGACAGCCTACAGATTACCATTTACGATTTTTTTTTATTAAGGATATTACCTCGTCCATATCATGTGAATATATATATATAATTAATGTACATAGGTACATGTGATAAAAAAAAAACATTATTGAGCGTTTATTATTACCGTGTCATTTCTCATTTCTATGAAATATTCGTGAAACTGTTTGATAATAATAATAGAAGTGTGAAGTATACCTATACCAATAATCAATATTATATACGAAAAGAAAAATTTCAAACCAAATAATATTATGTATATTATTATTATTAATACTCACATGTCCATATTATGTCATTATTTATATTTAATCAACATTTAATTTAAGAGCTGAGTTATTAACCCGATAAGTTTATTTTAAAATCCAGATAAAAAAATTCATACTTATTTTTGATTTCAAATAAAAGTTTATAATACTCTATATTTCGGTAAATTATATTTCAAAAGTTTAGTTGTAAATAATTTTAAACTAGCGATTTAACTTGGAGTTATCTAGTTGTATTGATATTTTTTTATAAATATATTATGAATTCAAATTAAAACATTAAAATAAGTATTATTATATTATAAGAGTTATAAAACGTCAAAACGAATACTAATTTAAAATTCTCGATAGGGCGTACAATATAATGTCTCAATTCAACAGTATAAATTCATAAAAAATATTTAGACATATATCTAAATTACCATGGTGCATTTTTTTTAGCATCATAATATACTATAAAAAAGCCATACTTCGAAAAAGGTGGATATGATGGTTGTTACACTCAATCATATAATTAATATAATAGTTGCATTGTTGCGTCCAAATCGAACACGATTTTGTTATTATTATACATTTATTATGTTAAAATGTATAACCTTTCAATGTTGTGCTGACTTGTTTTCCCATTTTTTTCACATTTTCTGTTTTTATATCTATATCTCGTTTCATATCTGCAAAATAAATACAATAACGACAATATTATTATCTATATTAAACTTTTACTGTCGAAAGTACAGCTGTTCAGCTGTTGCGGTGTATTATTGTTTATTAATTTATTTTAATATATTAAATAAATATTATATACGACAATATCATACTTTCATCTTGCCTAGGTAGAAGTAGTAACTTTCCGTGTAATGTTCTCATCAACACTACATGCTCTTTGATTTGTCTTATTTTCAGCCGACACTGTTCGATCTGTAATATTGATGTAGTATTATGATTTGATTTATGTTGTATCAGTAATCAGTTTAAAAACAGTTCGTGTTTCAAACGAAACAATAATCGTAATAACTAATAAATAATATTCATTTATATGTATTATTAAGCCATATTTTATTTGTTTATATTATTATATTTTATATAATAGGTATGTTTCAAAGAAAATTAAAGTAATAATCAGACATTTGATGAAGCATCGTTATCACCAAAATATTATCTTATATACTATATATTATTATTATTTTGCCAAGGTACCTTCATAATACATACATATATATATATATTAATATAAATATAGGTAGGTAGTACTCAATACTCATCATCACAATCGGTATTGATTTTGATTAACTTTCTATTACACAAACCATAAAAACGCTCACGTCATAATCATTAATCATATTTTGATTAAATTATACAATTTTTTTTTAACATCGAACTCATTTGGACATGATTATATACGTATTAACTATTAACAATAGATTTATTTTAAATTGTATAGTACTTGATCGAAGAAATGTTCCATGTAACCATACTCAGAGTCTTGAATATCCAGAGCTACGTTATCCACTCCTCTTATGTTATTGCGGGAATCCATTCTGTTGACGTGATTTGGAAATACATCTTCAACAATCTTTAAAAAAAATTAATACGATAACCATAAATAAACATTACGTATATATTTAAATACGAGAAAGTCAATGGAGTATAAACGTAATTTGTGAGAGAAGCTTAAAGTTTATATAAAGCTAAACACCATTGTTTCAAAACCAATATAAAGCTCCACTGAGCACTAAGATATTATTTTAAATCTATAGATTTCCAAACCGTATACGCTTATTATAATACATGGATTTTAACTAAGCAATATATGTAGTTCACTTTTATAAATCATGTTTATGTATTTAATCAATTTTGCTTATAGAAAACTTATTTTAGCTGGAAATCATATATTATTGCAATAATTACAACATACACATATTTTTAAATGTACCATTAATTCAAACTAATAATTAATAATATTATATTTAACTGGCTATACTTAATATATTTAGTAATAAAAACAGTCTAATAAATTATTTTTTTATTTGTATAATATAAAAGAACTGTATTTTATGTATAATTGAATATTGATGTCATTTTTTAAATTGTTATTTTAAATATTAATAAATATACTTAAAACGATACAATCATAGTATAAATATATGTATTTTTTACTTGTTTTGTTAATAATTTATATAGATTTTATTTATACTCTTATATTTAATATTACATGGAACTCCAATTAAGAATTTTTTTTTAAATGCTCGACTCAAAAAAGTAAATTATTAGAATATTATATACATATTTAATGATTTTACCTAATCGGTCTAACCAAACTGAATATATAATTTATTTTGTACCTTATAGATCGGTAATTAACTAGGTATTTAATCGTATTTTTAAATTTTTACTTCCTATTAAAAAAATTAGTTAAGATAATACATTTTTTTTAAATATAATAATATAGGTAGGTTTATAAATAATAAAATGAAAATATAATGCCACCAAAAAAAATATATTGATAGTTATGATAATATTTTTAAATAGTTACATAGGTAATATAAAAAAAATGATTATTATCATTTAGTTAATAAATATTATATTATTTTGGTAATTAACATTTAAATTAAACAGATTTATGATAAATATCTTAGACTTGAACAATATGTTTTTTTAACGATAAGCTTTATAGAGTGTTACTTGGGTGTCTTATTGAACATAATCCATTTTCATCTTCCATGTATTCCTAATTCTCTTCTTAACTAACTACTAACTATTTTCGTAATAAAAATATTTATAGATTATGTTTTTTCTAACAAATAAATAAAAAAACGACGTGCGTTTTCTTTTATAATTATAATCACTACATTTTATCTCAACTTCTAACACGTTTTAGATTTAAAACATAATAAGAACGTAAAATTATATCATTATTTATTAATCATTATTTTTAAAAAAAAATACTGTTTTTGTATGCAGTTTAAATTGATCTGTTGTTTAAACTATCTATCTATAATTCTATAATTACATTGAAATTCCCACATTGTTCTTTTTTTTAATTAGTTCAATTTCATCTTGACATATTTATTTATAATTAAATTTGAAATAATAGCTAAGTACTATTTAAGTAATAACTGGCATTTTGGTCAATTCAGGTTATGACTCATGTATTATGAATTTATGATAAATTAGAATTATATGTTATTACTTTTTTTTTTTTTAATTGAAAAATCAATGGTCCATGATTTATACGATTTAATGAGATTTTCTTTTCTATTTGTCGGCTATAAAAGTTCATTGGGCATAGACGGTTTTCTTATCTTACATTATTATTAATTATTATATTCAATCAAATATATACATTTAAAATCTGTACATGCAAATTACGTGGATATTATACATTAATTTTAATATTATAATGACATGTATAATGTATTTATATTAACATTATATTAACTATTAACAAACATAATTAATATTCATAGGATTAATGTTTTGATGTATCTATTTAGATAATATGTCTTTAGTTCAATGGCATGTTAGATCTAACTGTTTAACCAAAATTATTTTATTGACTATTGTCTTGTGAAGCATGCATTAAGATTTAAGACTACAATACATGCCTATACCTAATTACAAATAAATAGCAATATAATAAAAAAAAAACAGATATAAATTAAAAATTATACTATATTACCTACTCAATATTATATGTACGAAACAACAATTTCAATTTGTACGTCTATCCGGATAAATAAATGTCGTCCTCGGCGAGTAATATAATTTACGAGAATATATATTATATTAATATACACATGGACGCATGGTACCTACTATATGGTAGGTATATAATAATATTTATATAGGTATTATTTCCCTCGTTTTTATATCGATGATCGCTAACCAATCACTGTAGCACATATTTGTATACTAACACGAATATTAAAAAAATTTTACGTTATTTTTTGGAGTATCTAAGACTACATCAATGTTATCATCTTTATAGTATATTTAATATTCACATATCACATGGGTAGTATTATGCTAAGTGTTGAATGTTGACGATGTGCCGTCCTGTCCTTCTACATAAAATGTTGTTTACTGGTCTACAAAACATGTTACTATATTTAATAAAAGTATAATATAATTATGTAATATATATATATATATATATATACACGGATAATCGTTTTTTTCTTTCCAGTAGGTATTTTGTGTTTGACTAATACGGCCTTTTATTCGCTATAAATTATTGTTATATTATGAATACAATAAAAATAATGTTCCTTATGGTTCCGCACTACCGAATATTAACTACAGCGGCACTCACCTAATGCAGGCCTTGAAGTCATTGTGTTAGGAAAAATTAATTGGTGCCATTTTCAACAGATAGATCAGAACTGCAGTTGGCACAACAATAAACCAATTGTGTATGTATGATGTTTGTGGTAAAAAAATATATTTATATACCTACCTATACGTAGTATATATAGTATAAATAATAATTTAAAATTTATACATAATATACGAGAAAATTGAAATTTTTATTTATAGTCAATTTACATAGATATATATATATTCTATCGTTGATGTGTAGATACGCCAAAATAATATTATAATGAGCATAACATCATAACATACAATATATGTCCCACGTTTTATTTAATCGTGTCGAGTTTTTTCTAAACAATCCGTATGTACTGCAACGAGGATTGCCTATTCATTATACTATACAGGTAGTATTATAGGTACCTACCTACGACACAATCAACTTTTATGTTCGGTCACTATACTTGCACTCAGTATCACAGCTATATAGATTTATTATCTATTTAGTTATGCTCTGTATGACTGTATATGCAATACAAATTAGAATGTTGAAGATTGTATTTTGTTCGGCCTGTCAAAACGAATATTTACATAGTTAATCAACTGAAAATCAGCGAGAACAAAAATACTATCCTAAAATTGATTTATTTCCATCTTAAGATACATTTTTTGTAACCGTTGTATTTTTGTGTGTTTTCAGTTTTAACACAATTTATGTAATTTTAATTCAAAACCTCTTTGTTTCATCTAATAACTAAACGAAATATTTTTAATTGTGTTTTGACAGTCAGTTTTTTATTGTAGATAAGACAAGTGCAATTAAGTCACAATTATTACATATATGTCTCAATCAAATATTTAAAATCCAAGGTTACTTTGTTACTAAATACTGATATTAATTTAGTTATACAATGTGCAATTAAATGCCTATGTTTATGTATTAAAT
Organism: Rhopalosiphum padi; assembly: GCF_020882245.1. Lineage (NCBI taxonomy): Eukaryota > Metazoa > Arthropoda > Insecta > Hemiptera > Aphididae > Rhopalosiphum > Rhopalosiphum padi. The sequence goes on from NC_083598.1 coordinate 38,805,575, forward strand.
ACTAAATCTAAATATAATAATAATAAAATATAATATGAAAGATTCGGAAAATGATATCAACTTTTAAAATTATTATATAAGCAATTTAAGTATTTTGTAATTAAATGTTGAGTAAAAAGTTAGTTTTCTTACTTATGTAGTAGGTGTTTGCCACTATTGTTTGTGGTTGTTTATTAATTACTAATAATGTCAGCTGACATATTATAATTAAATCTAAAAACTAACAATAATTTACAATTTACATTTATATAGTAAATTGAGTACCTATTGATAATCGGCATGTTGTACATTTATAAGTACTATACTAATATTAAAAAATAAGTATATTAAATCTATATGCAATATTGAATTCGAATGTAACTAGGTATTTAAATTATCTATATTGTAAGATTATCAAAAATAATATGCTACCCTGTTAAAATATATTTGGATAGTTTAGACAATGGGAAAATACATTATTTATGAGAGGGGTGATATACTAAAATATTATAGTATTGTACAATGTTCTTACATATTGTTTTATATTGTTTAAAAATATTCATATTATCTATAAATAACATCGTAAAAAAATTCTACTTACAGCTTGTAACTCTTTCAGTCTATCTTTAATCATAATAATTGTAATAAATAAAAAAAATACTATTCACTTTTGCAGCACAAACATGTCAAACAATTAAGATTACACTAGAATAGATAGGTACTAAATACATTATTATTGTGACACTGTACATTCGGCGCTAACAAACTCGAAACTGAAATGACGATACACGGCCACGAGTTTTGAACGGTAACAACTTTATGTAACTCCCACTACGTATAGTACGCGTATTACACCGTATAAGATTATTACAAACATTATTAGTTATTACGCTTTTAATTTTATAGGTATCCATGATTCATACATAAACAATAAAGCATGCATTGTTTAAATTAACTATTGAAATCATTGATTTTTATTAGCTATCTGAATAAAATATTATTACAATTATTGTAAATTTATATTTTAAATACCATTACGCATGTGATTATTAATTATTAGTTCAAATAATTTATAAGATTTATTTATTTTTTTGATTTGTATATATTATGGCATTATGCTTATTAATTAGAGTATAAACATTATGGTTATTACTTATTCCCATATTATTATATCAAGGGGGCATAGGGCCATAGGACAACGCCACTAGAGCCCATGTATATAAATGGCCTATAACTAGTCTAGTTAGCCCTATAAAAATAATTATTTCCTAAATTATTATAGTATTTTTTTTATTTTTGTGTCTATCATCACTCATTGCATTTTGAGCAGTAAAATCAATTTAATCTTCAACCTCGATATATTTTTTGGTAAAAACTGCATTATAAACTACTATACCAATACCTACCTACTGTAAATAAAGTTTGTACTTGGAGAACAAAAGTAAAAATTTATCAGTACTTTATTTTTTTTAATAATAGGGAAAATAGAAATTTTTTACGCAAAACCAATTTGTGAAAAAATCAATTTTTTTTTATGTAAATTGTAATTTTAAAACAAATAAAGTTCTAGACAATTTTATACAATGTGTCTAAAAGAATTTTTTATACGTGGATTGAATTTTATTTTTTTTTAAATTTATATATATAAATAAATAATAAGTAATATAGACTGCAGACAATTAAGAACAATACCATCAACATGAAACACATGAAGAGGAGACCATTCAACAACAGAACCTCAACATTTTAAATTTAGATTTTTTTGTAATATTTAGGTATATATTTTATTCTATAAAAGAGCTTGCTGGTGCCTACTGTCTAGTATCTCTATTTATTGTGAAGAATATTTTGTGGTAATGTTAAAGAAGAATAAGGATATATTTATAAAGAGGTTAGTATGGTTGATTAAATGAATTATTTTGTATTGGTTTTCAGCAAATGTGTTTTCTATTTGTTATTTAAATCCTTATGAAAGGTTGCATTTTTTTGTATACCGCGGATCACCTCTTATGGCGATTTATTGACTATAAGGTTTAATTAGGGACTAAGGTGAATGTTCAAGGGTTTATCAAATTTGAATGCCGTAAGGTATGACTACTGGTTAGTGGTTAATTTTTATAAAATAATTTATTATTAAGACTCATGTAGTCATGTATTAGATTTTAGTATAGGTCAAAGTAGACGGTGGTGTGAGTTAAGTTGTTTTTGTTTTAATTTAATGTAATTCAATTATTTTAATCTTTTATACAGAGTAATACCAAGGTATTTTGTTGATCTGATTTTAAAAATATTTTGGCTTTTTTTGAGCTATTAATAAATATTTGATAATTATGAATGTTTTTTACACACACATTACAAGATTCATAATCATGAGGCAAAGATTTTATCTATTGATATTATCTGATAATTAGAGATTATCCATACTATATTTGATAAATAAATTCTTAATTGTATTAAAAAACTTGTAATAACGTGTAATATGTTGACACATTTAAAATATAAATAATACAATAAATGAAAAAAAATAATCTATTAATATAGATTATGGACTGAGCGAAAGCCAGCTAAAATTACATTCTGAAGTATTATCAACTTTGTTAATTTTGTTAACTCTGTTAATTAATTTTTTATGATTGATTGATTTGAATTTAATTCAGAAAAAAATGGTTCTATTTAATATATTTATTTCATTTAAAACAAATATACAATATAAGAACTTACATAAAAATAATATTTAGCATGTTATTAAAATATAGAATTTTTTTTTCAAAATTTCAAGTAACTTCTTAAAACTTGAAATTTTAATCTAAAGATTCTAACATAGATCATTAAATATTAAAAGAACAGAACATTTAATGTTAGTTTACTTTTAAATTTGTTAACAGGAACCTAGAACATATTACAATAAAAAAAAAAAAAATGGTAAGTCAATAAAAAATGTATATCATTTAAAATAATTAAATATATTATAAAATTAAAAAAAATTAATAACTAAATTTTTTTGTTAAAATTATTTGGTCCTTAATCTTAAGATTAACAAGTTAAATACAAATTAACATTTAATATAAAATTCATTTTTAAATAATTAAAATACAAAACATATTAAACAATATACCTGTGTTTCTAAAATAATAGTTTGACAAATATGAATAGTTATCCATCTTAAGATGTTATATATTAAAGCTAATGTAACATATTAAATTCTATTTTTGCGTTTGTGTGGGGTCGGGCAAATATTTATATCATCAGGTGAAATTAATTCTGCTGCTTCAATCAATAAATGATCATATTGTCCATCCCTGGCTGTAGTTTCCTTAGCATGATTGGCATATTTTTTTATATAATCGATTGCTAGTTTTGTATCCACGTCATTCATGTACAGTCTGTTACCCCAAGTGACAAGCACAATCGGCTAAGAATAAAATAAAATAAAATAAAATAAAATATTAATTTAATTTTAATCTTATATAATCACATTCTTTAATTCTTAGTGGAAGACTGGTAATAAATCAACCCTTTGTTATTGATTACTATTATATATAAAAATTTGTAGTTTTTGTTTACATCTAAAATGACAAAAACTTAACAAGCTGTAACTTGGAAAATTACTAATTAAATAACAAGGGCTTGGATTTTTATAGCATTTGCTAATTATTATAGGATACAGATAAAAATAGCAGAGTGAGCTATAAATTTAGTAATAAGTATTTTAGGTTTTTAGTACTATTTTTCAAGTTTTGGTGCTAGTTTTTGCTAATTTACATAATATATAACGTTTTATTTTTTATTTTCAAATGTTTAAATTTGGCAAAACATTTAATCATACAGTATAACTCAGGTAAAATAATTTAAGATATTATTTAATTAATAAATAATAATTTATTTTATTTTATTATTATTTCCGGATAATTTTGAATAGTCTCCTGACTAATTAAAGTAATTTTAGTAATTAAAAAATTTAAACAAACAGTTTTTAATTAATTATAAATGTACCTATTAATTCACAAATAATCTTTAGTTAATAAATATAAGTTTTTTTTAATTATGAACAGAATACATTTTTATTTTTGCTATTTTTCATGTTTTTAGAGCATATTATAGCGCTTATTATAAGATTTTTTAGGTCATATTATAGCACATATTTCATTTATAGTGCTATAAAATCCGAGCCCTGCAAATAACAGTCCAACCCATAATAATCATAATATTAATAAACGCACCCGATCTTCAGGCACTAAATTATATGGAGTAATAATATGTCTGAAAAGACAAGACTTTAAAACTGTTCGCATACGTTGAACTAAAACTGGATGAGTGCATGGATGATACAACATTACTACTGATCCATGCTGAAAAAAAATATAAAAATATCATACATTATGCAAAGTAATACCTAGAATAACTTAAAAGTAACTAGACAGCTAATAGCCATTAATGTGATATACTAATACACACCTCTAAATTGTGTAACCATCTCTGTTTTGGTAAAAATTTATATTCGCCGTATCTGGCCCAAGCAGGACGATGTGAACCACTATCAAAAATTAAAAACACACATTATATTAAAAATTTAAACTTTTTAATGTTAATAACATATGGTTAGCATTAGGTCTTAAACCTAAAAAAATATTAATTACCTATATAGTAATAACTTATAATTACACTTAGAAATAGTTAAAAATTAAATCTGTAAATAAGTACTTACAATGAGGGAATATCGTGGTTGTAAGATATCGATTCTTTCATGCACACGTGATTAGCCTATAAAAGTTAAATATTGAATAAAACAATTAGAAACCAACCATTAATTCATTATTTATTTATCAACTTATCATATGGACAATTCATTATAAATGTACTTGATTTATTATAAATATGTAATATTTTACATTCTCTCATAACAAGCATCAGTGGTTCAGTGGTAGAATGCTCGCCTGCCACGCGGGCGGCCCGGGTTCGATTCCCGGCTGATGCAGAAACTTTTTTGCTTAATTTTTAATTAACATTTTTTTTTTCACATAAAAATTTTATACAACTTAAAATAATTTTTTTATAAATAAATTGAATGCGAAAAAATAAATACAAATCGCCAGATTGTTATACGAATGAATAACTTCCTTATTTTCTCAAAATTTGTAATTAAAAATAAAGCTGTCAAGTAGTGCTTTGTTTTACAGCAGGTGTAAGTGAATACATTAATATATTAAGTATATAGATAAATGTATTAATTTAAAATCAATGATAAAAGTGTATTGAAAGACTTCTATAGTAATATTAACTATAGAGCTTAAATTATACTAATTATTTTTAATTTAAAAATGTATTATAAGTTTCAAAATGTACAAGAAAATGCTATGTGGGAAAAAGATATAATATATATTATTAACTATAATGATAATTTTTAACTTTTCGATTTAAAAAACTTCAAAACATTTTACTTTGTTTATCAAAACTGAGTGTGTAAATAACCTTAATTTATAGTATATTGGATTTCTATAATATTTTGAATACATTTATGTTAAGGTTTACATAATAAATGATTCTTAATCTTGGATAAATAAGTATTTAAAATAATTTAAAATGTTTAATATAATTTTAACATAATATTAAATCTACAATCTGCATATTTTACTTCTTAGTGTCAAATTCTTGAAGTAAATATATCACATAATAGGCATCTATTAAAACTATCAAGGTTATAAATATCATTATTAAAATATTAATTAGCTATGAGCAAAAGTGCTCAAAACTACCATTAGGCAGTCTTAGGGTATAATTTATAAATTTGAAAAATAATGTTGTATTATAATGAAAAAAAAAAAGATACAGGTTAATTTAAATAATAATTACCACATAATATTTAGGCACGAGATCTCTATCCAATAATGGTTGAATATCAGATACTGGTAAAAAATCTTTCAGCATGCATGTATAATTGTAAAATGATTCATCCCAATCTCTTGTTAAATTCGTCTAAAATGATAAACATAAGTAATAATGTATAATGCATAAAACTGCAGAATGCACAATTTAAATGAAAAAATAATGATAGTTAATTATTTATATTACGATACCTAAATCAATAACTTAATAGGTATTGTAATATATAATATCCTTCAATACTAATTTTGTGTTTTTTTTTATATTTAAACTTATATGTTTTTTAAGTTTTAATCAATTTATAATTTGATATACACAAATATAACAAAATTAATAAAACCTTTCCATCGTCACACGTAGAATTTATATCCATAGATCCCATTGTCACCATGTTTTTCTTTTGTTTTGGGGCACTAAACACAGCAAAATCTTCGTTTTCTGTAACAATTCTTGAAATACTACCATAGTTTTCTCCATTTGAACGGTCAGGTAAATACCTACCAAGCCATCTGTAATTTAAATATTATATTTATCAAACTAAATAGAAAATTTAAAAAAAATGATTTACAATATATTGCTAACTTTTAAATATAATAAAATAGATTTTAATACCCTTCAAAAGTTTAAACACTAAGTTTCATACTTATAAATTTAAATTTATTCAACTAAAAATTTCTTTAAAAAATAAAAAATATCTTTTACTTTTATAACAAGAATTTAATAAACAATAGTTAATTTATTTTATTTTATAAAAATGTATACATTTTAAATATTCTAGTAAACAAATTAAATCAACAAAATTATTTGAAAAAAACTTATTAATTTTTATTAATTAAAGACACAATTTAACAGTTATTCAGGCTTTCACCTTCCAGTTATGTCATTGTTTTAGATATACCTATATTTATACAAATAATTTAATTAATCAATAACAACTAACTTGCTGTGTTTGTCGGAGTTATCAGTAGGTTTTAAATTAATAACATCAACTGACATTGGTACATCTGAAAATAAAATGTTTTATCATCAATATTTAGTATTCAATGTACAAAGCATAACATAAATTATAAATTTAAAATGCTGTGATATTTATATAGGTCGTTATTATTTTATTTTAATCTAATTTTACTGTATAGGTACACAATTCATTACTTATATATTACCAATGATAATATATCATCATTCTTCATTCAGAACAATATGTAATTTTATTAGGTATTTTATGTTTTCATTGAAAATATTTATTTTTATTTACCTAAACATACAACAGTTAAAATATTGTATACCAATTTAATTATAAAGTAACAGTATTATATAATGTCAATGATAATTCTTATTTTACACAGACCTTTATTAATATGTACCTATGTTATTTTACCACATATCTTAGTATTTAAATGATTAATATTATTACTAAATTTAACTTTACAATTTGTGCGTACAAAGGCATATAATAGTGTTAAATGCCATACTCAAAAATAAAACTAGACTTATTAAACTACTCACTATGTTGCTGTAATTGAAATGAAGTTCCTTTTTCATTCGCTAAAGTGGATACCCACAAGAACAATAAATGTAGAACGCAAAAATGTGTTCTTAACAAAGACATTATGTTCAGATTTTTTACTAAAATACCAATAACCAAACACTGAAAAACTCAAATAAAATAAGCAATGTTAAGACATCTTCACCGATGATTCGACGAAAACAAACTAATTGTAATTGTTATTGCTCATTAGCGTTCAACTAAGCATGAAAATAATTAGATTGAAAACAACTTTCTCAAACAATTCAAAAACCAATTTGGTTGTTTTAAAATCATTAAAATACCTTATCACTTAGAAATTTGATAAACATATTGATAAAAAGTTAAACGATAAGAAAATCGTCAAAGCATTTATAAAAATAATTAAAATTTAGAATTATAATTAAAAATATTATTTAATGAGAAAAATGCAACTAAAAAACATAATCAATTTAATTAAATCTATTATACATATTTTATTTTCGTAAAATTACTTTTATTTTCGTCTTATAGAAGTTGAGTTTGTTTCCTCCTTGGAGTATCTGCGCGTCACCAATCACCGTCAATTGAGGTTATAAACAAATCCACTATTATTTTTTCTTTCCTTGATTCTTTCACTGAAAAGTTCTGTTCGCGTTACTTCATTTAGTTACATTAACATCTTTTTATATTTTATAATCCGGTAAAATGCCACCTAAAGGTGAAAAAAAAGGTAATTATATACATATTTTTATATTATTATTGTTGTATTAAAGCTGCACTAAATATTTTGTATGAAAATTTGATGATCCATTTTGTGCCGTCACTATAAGCACATGGCCTGTCACTAAAATCCATTCTCGGTTAATTGCATTATATAATATTAAATAAATTCATTCAGAATGTTCATCGCATGCTTATAGAAATCCCAAATCTCATTGATGTACTATACACATTTTTGTTATAATTTAAAGTTGATCGATGCATTTGTGGCAGCGATTAATGTCTAACTAATTTCAATTTTCTTATACAAATACTCAATTTTCTATTGTCTCGTGTGCTACTTACACTTCAAGGTATTAAATTATTTTTGTTTGATTTCTACAATTTATTGTGAACTTCAGGTATAATTATAAATCAGAAAGGTTTAATTATTTTCTGATTACAGAAATAAAAATTATTTTCTACACAATGCATTTTAATTTTATTACATTTATTCATGATGACTACATTAACATTGAAATAACAAAAATATACAAATAGATTGGAATTATATGTATATACTTAGTAATGTTCTGTTTCTTAAATAGTTAAGTTACATGTAATTTTCCAATATAACCATGCTTGAGCCTGAAAAATAATATACTAAATTTAAGATAAGATACTAGTTGAACTATTGTTACATTAAAGATTTAAAAATAAGTAATTTGAGTATCAATTTGAATCATTTCTATATTGATCTTTTAAGAAATTACTTGTGCGATATACCATTAAATTGTACCAACTTCATATCGATTAGGTTGTTTTTGAAAATTTTGTTTTAAAAAAAGATATATATATATATATACCAGGAAGTTATAGACCTAGAAAAAGCATCTTTATCATGCAACAGTTATAATCAAATATAAACATACTACTTATTGCGTGCTTTGAATAACTACCTAGGAGCTATTGTAATTATACTTAAAATCAAATCAAAGTTAATTTCATTTTTATAATTTTCAGTTTAACTTTAAAAAATTTAAAGGTATATTAATTATAGGTATTTTTATATATATATATTTTTATTTTTAATTTGTTGGAATTAGTAATTACACTAGGAATAATTGTATTTTTAATCTAAACCTATTGAATTATATTGTTAATATAATTGTCATGTATACTTCTCTAAACATTTAATTTTATTTATAGTTTGATTTATTACATAAATTAGTTATAACTTACAAGTAAATTGTTTTAATAATATATAACTATTTTGTATTCAAAAAACAAAATCTGACTAAACTATGCATAATTAATACTCAATCGATGTATGAAATTATGTAATAAGAAAATATTTTAGAAGAAATTTGGTTTGGTAGTTATACCTATTTAATTTTAATGTCGACTATGCTTAAATATGTTTTATTTCATAGTTAATTAATTTATACCACCTAATCCTGTATAAATGTATTAATAATATTCTTTTACGGTGCTAAATAATTATCTGATTTTCTCTAATTTTGTTATTTATTTCAGCTAAACCCGCTGCTTCAGGCAGTGGTGGTGGAGATAAGAAACCATCAGGTAGTGAAAAGAAGCCTGCAGCTGCTTCATCTGAAAAGAAACCAGAAAAGAAGCAACCAGCACCAGCTCCTTTACTTGATACTAAAAAGCCCGCTGAAAAGAAATCTGCAGACAAGAAACCTGCAGCTGATAAAAAACCAGCTCCTGAAAAGAAATCTGCCCCCGAAAAGAAACCAGCTCCTGAAAAGAAAGCTGCCCCTGAAAAGAAAGCACCAGCTGAAAAGAAACCCGCAGATAAAAAATCTGCACCAGCAGCTGCTGAGAAAAAACCCGCTGATAAGAAGAAGGATGAATCCAAATCCAAGGCTGAATCTTCCAAGAAAGCTGATCAATCTAAACAGGGTAAGAGTGCAGACAAAGGTACCAAACGACCATCCACTGAAACTGAAAAGCCTGGACCTGCTCCTAAGAAATCTACAGCTAGCAAAGCTACTGATAGCAAATCAAAGAAGGAGCCAGAAAAGGCCAAAAAGGAAGCAACCAAGAAGAAGGCTGCTGATGCACCAAAATCTGCCCCAGCAGCTAAGAAAGCGGCAGTTGACCCAGCTGCTCCTAAAGCACCTAAAAAAACTGTAGCCAAAAAGGACAAGCCCAAGTCAGCAGCTAAATCTAAAACAGGAGATAAGAAAGAAACCAAAGCTGCTGATAAAACCAAGAAACCACTTAAAGGTAAATCGGCTGCAGCTAAAAAATTAATTAAAGGAGCTGCTGCCGCTGCCGCTGCTAAGCTCAGAAAAGAAAAGAAAGCTGATAGTGCCAAGGGTGTTAAAGGAGTTAAGGTTGGATCAAAACGTGATGCTGTAAAGAAAGCGTTGAAGTCTAAAATTAGGGTAAATTTAAATTTAACATAATAACTAATATTATAATGAGAAACTATTGGAGGATGTTTGTATACAATTTGTTTTCTCTTTAATCCATGTACCACAAAGCAAATTGAAGTTCAGAAAAACAAATTTTATGTTAGCTTAGAAAACATTATATTAACCTTAAAGTTACAAAAAATTATCAGTGCTTAGTTCAGTTTTTAAGTAAAAGTTTACTTATAAAGTATTACAATTTAAATTTATATATATTTTATAAAAATATTTTAAACATGATAATGTATAAACATATACGCAATTAACTTAAATATTTAAGCTAACAGTAGAAGATTGGTTCTTCTGATCATATATTTGTCATGTTGTGGTACATGAGTCGGAGGGAGATAACAAATGGTGCAATGGCATCTTCTTATATCAATATGGTCATTAATAAAATTTTCTTTTAATTTTCAGACTCTGAAAGGACCCCATGGTACTAGAATTCGCAAGATCAGGTATTCTGTCCATTTCCGTCGTCCCAAGACTTTCCAACCTCCGAGGAACCCAAAATACCCAAGGAAATCTGTTCCCAAGAGAAATAGGTAACTACATAAATTTGTTAATTATTTGTGTTTTATTGCTTAAATATATATACTTAATATAATCTAATACATATGATTCAATTAGGATGGATGCTTTCAATATAATCAAATTCCCCTTGACAACTGAATCTGCAATGAAAAAAATTGAAGACAACAACACCTTAGTCTTTATTGTACATTTACGTGCCAATAAGCACCATGTAAAAGCTGCAGTTAAGAAGATGTACGATATCAATGTGGCCAAAGTCAATACTTTGATCAGGTAATTTAGAAAGTATACAGGGATATAGTTTTTACATTAGTTTTTATATTATTTATTTATTACATATTTAGAGGTTGTATGATGATTTAATGAGAATCTCTCAGAAAAATTAAAATTATCTTGTGATTGATACAATTATGAACTGATAATTTCTAAATATACTTATATTACTTAAGCGATATATTAAGTACTAATTCATATGATGACTTATTGAGAATCTCTCAGATATTCAAAATAATGTGATTGACATTTATGTCTGTCTGATGTAAAAATATTAATTAGGTATTATATACAAAAAAAAAAAAATCATAAGTAATTAACATAAATGATGACTTTGAGAATATCGGATATTATTTGTAATAAATGTTTGAAAAAATTGTGCTGATAGTTTTTGATCGAAGATATGTTGTTGATAATTAGTATTTACCTTTTTACTATTACACTAATTACTAATTAGTTATTACCTTATTACTATTATATTAATGAATTAATTGTGTATAATATTCAAGGTATTTTGTTTATAAAATAATTTAGTATAAGTTGTTATATGATGACTTAATGAGAATCTCTCAGATATTAAAAATCATATGATTGACAGATATTTGTCTGATAATATATTTTGAATTCAATAATTTAATTTGATATTTAAATACTTTTTATGTAAATTATTGTTTTAATTAAATGATGAATTTGAGAATATCAGATATTACTTGTAATATATGATTGAACATTTGTTCTGATAGTTTTTATAAATATATAGCTTGAGAATATTATGGAGTTAAAGATGCTATTGAGAAATTACTGTCCTTAGTTAATTTGTGTATTCACCATCAACTATTATTTCTTTTTCAGGCCCGACGGTAAAAAGAAGGCGTATGTACGATTAGCACGGGATTATGATGCATTGGATGTTGCGAACAAAATTGGTATCATATAAACGCCTGATTGTTTCATATTTACTTTTATTTTAATAAAATAAAAAAAAAACTAAAAAATCCAAATCTGTATTCTTTTTTTTGCATTTCAATGTTAGTAGATTTCACATTTTAATATTACTAAAAAATTCTTTGGTTCCATAGCAACTTGCTAATAGTATATAATATTATATTATACAGCGTTGTCGGTCCTTATCACAAATTCTGTGGTTTAATATAAAAGTATATGCCAAGTTAGACGGCTTTAATAGTGGTGGTTATGACGGGAGGAACTACGATCTTGATGCTGCTTGTCCGAGTTTCGTGGCTCGCGGCGGCGAAGTACGGTACGTTTCTGTTGTCCGGCTCCAACCTCGAGTGGCCGTCGGTTACCGAGGAGAGCAGCGACATACTGTACGGCCGGTACGAACCGCGCAAGATCCTCGTGCACGGGTTCCAAATGGACGACGAACGCGCCTACGTGGCCATGCCCAGGTTCACGAAGTCCGGGGTGCCGTGGTCGCTGGGCGTTTTCCGGTTGGACGTGTCCGACTTCGAGCCGGACATCCGGCCGTATCCCGATTACGGGAATTACGGGTCGTGCGGCGGCGGTCGCACGTGCATAGTGAACGTGGTCGACGTGTACATCGAGACGGGCGTGCTGTGGGCGCTGGACACGGGCACCACCAACGTGCTATGGAAGCCGTTGCGCCTGGGACCGGCGCAGCTGATCGCCGTCAACCTGACCACGGACGCGGTGACCGGGGCCACCGACCTGTCGGCCGTCACGTGGCCGGACAGCGTGCTCGAGCACGTGGTGGCGGCGCGCACGTCGTGCGGTCGGCTGCATGTTTACGTGTCGGACGTGGCCCGGCACAAGATCATCGTGTACGACGCGGACGCGGGCAAGTTGCACACGATACAGCTGCCCGAGACCATACCGGTGGACAGCCACCGGCGCGCCGTTCTGTACCTGGCGCCCGTCACCGTGGCCGGCCGCGCTTACGTGTACTTCACGTACCGGCACAGCGGCTACATGTTCGCGCTGGACGCGTGGTCGCAGGAGAGCGTGGCCCACGGCGCCGTGTCCGAGGTGGGCGTCAAGCCGGTGGGCATGCTCGTGCTGGGCTCGGACCGGGGCACCAACGTCTACTTCCGGACTGCCGGCGGCGGCACCGACGTGTGGGCGTGGGACGTGAACCGGCCGCTGGAAGTGCGCAGCTTCGTGCTCGTCCACCGCAGTTACCTGTACCTGACGCCGACCGCCGTGGTGGCCGGCTGGCGGAACGCCGTGTGGACGGTCGAGTCCAACTACGACGAGTACACAGCCGGCAACGTCGACTGCACCGGTCCCAGGACGCTGTTGCGACCGCTGAACGGCGGTGCGGCCGACGACTGCGACGAGATCGTCTTGTAGTAGATGTCCGTGCACGATCGTCGACGTGCCCATTTAGATTTGTACTTCCGACTCTTGTTTTTGTCCTGCAATATCCGTTGTTTAGTTTTTAACTTTCGTTTCACACGGCGATCGTTTTTGCGTTGCCGAGTGGGTTGTGTTGACATGTTGTAATGAGTTGTAATCAGTTTTGAATGCCGAAGTGGTAAACAAATCAAGACTCGACAACAAAGTATTATAAGTTATAACGTTGTGTGCTCGGTCATGAGCTATCATTTTGAAAATTAAATTATGTTTGATCATTTGATTCACTGATCCTATGTATGATATGGTTTTTTTTTTAAATAAACTGCTTTCTTAGAAAACTTAATAAACAAGTTGATTGTAACTTATTTATTGATGCAATACTATACATTTTTTCATCATTAGAATTTAAAATTGTATAATTAATAATTCTTTAACAATCCCTGTCTATCTTAAAATCGAATTCAACTTCCCTGTCTTCCATTTATGTATATTTAATGACATTTTACTATTTTAGATTTAAAAAAAATTGTTAGGTTAGGACATTATAGCACTGTTTAAGATATAATAGTAAAGTATATACTTAGGATTAGTACGCTATCTGAGTACTTGACGTTTATGTGCACTAGATTGAAACAATGAATTTGAATCAGAATTGCCTATATAAAAACCCCTTGAACTACGATATTTCCGTTTAAGGTTTATGCATTCAAGATACTGCTGTCTGCTATTGTATAATATTAATACTATTTCATCTAACAGTTCGGTATAAATAATATAAATGAAGTACGATCGGTCAGTGGTGGATTAGAAAGGGGCAGATTCATCTTTGACAGTTATATAATGGGTAGTTTGTAATTTGCACCACTGCAGGTAGTCGAAAGTAGTGTTTGTAATTTGCACCACCCTCAGGTAGTCGAAAATAGAATTTGTAATTTGCACCAAAATGATTAATTATTTGTTCGATTTGAAATATTCGATTATTCCTCGTTGACGTCAAGACTAGATGAACACGAATGACAATAATAATTTTTCGGGATGTTTTGCCTTCTCTGGTAATATTTTGATGTTCAACGTCCAATTATTGGTCGTAATCGCATTATATATATATATATATATTTATATAAATATATAATGTACATCAGTTTATTATATTGATCAAAGACTAAGGTCTAAGCTTTACGTTTAGTTTTGCCGTTTCGTTGTATACGTAATTTAGTGTAACATTTTTTTAGTGCAGTTTTTAATTTTTTGCTTGAAATAAGGAAGTTAAGATAATTAAAAGTAATTGCGAGGAAGATATTTTAGAATATAATAATCATACTTTTTATTTTGCATATAAAACAAAAACTATAAATATAATTCGTTGGCGTTGTACACAGAGAAAATGTTCAACAAAATTGTTTACTACAGGTGAAAATATGACGATTGTCCGTGATGAAAGTGTACATAATAAATCACGATGAGAAAAACTTAAACGTTTATAAATTAAATCAATTGTGTAAAATAAAAAGCACGAGAATCACCATATGAAAAACCAGTTAAAACTTTTTTTTTTATTTATAATAATACGACTTTAATTTTACATATAATTTTTTTAAATGGCCAACTTTTTTATATTCATAATACCTAATACGATATTTTATAAACTTAAACTAAATTTATACTAGAATATAGAAACTTGTATTGTAAGTTGGTAATATCGATATACTACCGAAAAAATAATCGATTTTAATTTTGGTGTAGATTACAATTCTTATTACTTACTACCTGAAAATGGTGCAAATTATACATGTTGTGTTTATTTTGGATCAATTTTGGTGCAAATTGACTACAGCCAAGTAATGTATGTAAAGCTTAAAATCGAATCCTAAAAATTGTGTTTACAAAATTATATAGGTAAGAATGTATAAGGTTGACCACCCTAAAAAAAAACCTTGAATCCGCCACTGCGATCGATTAACAATAATTTCATAAATATCCTATGTCTCTTGACAGATAATTTAATAAGCCTCTATTATTGAGAATAAATCTAAAATAAATTAATTTTGTGTTAAACCTGCAAATAAAATGTATTTTTGATGCTATTTGAAGAGTTAGAACATGATTCAGATTATTATTCATCAAAAAGGTTGTGTCCATGCTTGGTTAACTACTCTTCATATACAAGTTATTTCATTATTAAAATTAGAACATAATGTTACTTAAATTATTTGTAATTTAAGATTTGTTCTCGGAGAAGAATACAAGTTTTGGGAATCATATGAATACATATTTACATATTCAATATTGCATTATTTTTTATTTTATTTTCTAAATAAATCCATAAATTCTTTAATGAATAATATGACTTTAAATCAAAGTATAATACAAAGTCGTGAATTTACGAACAAATTATTGAATGGATTATATTATTTATATTAATCAATATTTAAAATAATGAAGTTCAGATTTTTATAAATTAAAATAATGTGCGTGTAACAAGTACGTGTGGATGAAGTGAAACTTCTTTCAGTCATGCAACTGATATTAGGTGTGTATTGGAATAAAATAAAAATATCACACTTTACAATTTTATTTTCAATAGAACTGTATTTTTTTAAATTTTATTATTTATTCATTTATTTACTATATGCAAAAGGGGGGCGGTCCATGATGCCAACCGTGGTCTTTTTTTTTTGTACCCTCTGCAAAGAAGTTTCACTTCAAAAAATCATGTATTATTCATTACATACTTGAATCTAGTAATCTATATAGTATTATACACTCCACCATAACCATTGATGTACATATAAAAAATCTCAAATTTAAGCTAAATAAAGAAGTTATATTATTTCTTTCAACATATAAATAAAATAGTTATGCTATTATTTATAAAATTAATATTGATATTGGTATATTAAGTTAATTAAAATAAATTTTAACAAGTATAGAAAAAAATATATTCAATTATATTATTATATTCATTTAATATTATTTTTTCATGGTTAGGCAAATGCCCTTTCTCCTCACCCCCAATAACTTAATTTAAGACTAATAATATGATTTATAATTATTATTAGTAGTAGGTAGGAATAAAAAAATAAACATTTGTGAACAGGTGGAAAAGTTTATCTTATTAGAAAAATACAACAACAATTTTAGTCACAGAGAAATAATTGTAATAAAATTTTATTTTTTTAATACATTTTTTATTTATGACCTCGTCGTGTTTTAACTAACGGCTTAGCTCTAGCACCTTTTTTATTTGATTTCTTTTTATCCATACGCATTTTAGCACGCATATCTTTTTTCATTCTTGGATCTACTACTTTGTATGGTCCTTTCACACCAGCTGGACGTTTCGCTCGTTTGGCAGCTGTATGTTTTTTGGATACAACATATTTAATTTCTTGTTTAGGCTGTTTCAGTTTTTTGTAAATCCTAAATAAAAAAATGTTATGTGAGATTAACTGTATTACTAGAAAAAAATTACAAAAGCACTTACTGTCTGACTTGTCGAGCTTTTTCAGCATCTGTAACATCAGAATTTTCCACAACACCTTCCAGTTTCTTCTTTGCCTTTTCCATTTGACGTAGTGCACGCTTCTTCTTTCTAGCTTTAGCTTCACCAATTTTTTTAATAGGTCTTATATTTATATCTTCATGTCTTTTGCCGAATTCATCCACTAGTTCCTAAAAAATAAGAATATTATACAATTAATATTATGTTTACAAATAATGATAGTTAAGGGGATTCAATATAAACTGATTCTGTATATAATTTCTTTAATAATTGAAATATGACAATTTTTTAATTTTTACTATTTGAGGTCACAAATGAAGGAAATTTGATCTCAAGTGAACACAACAACAAATTCAAATCTGTTTTAAAAATTATAGCTTCACTAGATTAATTGGTACATCTGGTAAAGAATAATCAAAATTTTTATGTTGCGTGTGTTAAAAAAAACCTTACTATATCAAATCTCATTAATAAAATATTTTTAAATATACCTTAGGTACAGGTACGTGTTTGCGCATATGTTTTGCTTCATCATCTACAAACCAATCTGGCAGATCTTCATCATTGAATGCAAACCTATTCCAGGCAGCATCAATAATGTCTCTTTTCATTTTTTTTGATGAAGCCATCATTGTACCCAAAGCAAGACCGTCATCATCCAAAACTTTAGCATTCCTCTTTTTCTTTTTTTTACCTATTAATAAAAATTATATTTAAGTTTTAAATAAAAAAAAATAACAAATTTCCTTTTCTTACCTGCTGGCGTAAGTACAGGTTTATCATCCCATTCATTTATAGGTATTGCAGCACTTTGATCTTCAGCTTCACTAATTTCAGATTCAGTATCAGAGTCTGTAGTTTCATCATCATCAACTTTTTGGTTTGCTTTAATATTTTTATTAGACTTTTTTAAATTAACTTTTTCATTATCATCATCATCATCATCATCTTCATCATCATCTAAATTGTTTCTATACATTTTGCCACCTTTAGATTTAATTACAGCAGCCATCTTTTCTAACTCATAATCTTCATCTTCTTCTCTTTCTACGTTTTTAAACACATCCTATACAAAATTAAAATTATTTAACTATTTATAATTTCAACCATATTATAATGCTATTAAATATACTATTGTATAGTTATTTACTTTATCAAACCAAAGTTCAGCTTTAGAAGTACGCTTGTCCTTTACGTCTCGATAATCAAGATCAGTAATCAGAGGATGGTTTTCATTTGGATCAGCAAAAGTTACTTTCTTTTTGGGTAATGCTTTTGATGATAAATTTTTATCCGTAAAACCTATTAAAACAATTACCATTTAAATGACTGAATTTTTTATAAAAACAAAAAGCATTTAATATACCTAATCCTTCAGTATCACTATCAACTTCATCTGATGATTCTTGTTCTGATGCACTTTCATCTGAACGGTAAAACCTACACAAATAGAATGTATGATAAAATAAATTAAAAATAATAAATGAATATTTTTCATTATTACATTCCAGATTTGTCAAGGTATGTGTTATTTGGATCATATTTCACTTTTTTAGGTTTAATCTCGACATCAGAATCCTCAGATTCCACTATATCTGGTTCTTGATCAACTACAGTGTCCAAAGCTTTTTTTGTTTTTATATTAGACAGTTGAAATACACCAGTTTCACGTTCTTCAGTTGGTCCCAAATCGTCTTTATGCACCATTTTTAAATTCATTTTAGTCTGTAACTTAGTTCTTTCTTTGTTGGTCTTCTTCTTCTTGCGTTTTAATTCTCTTCTTTCCTCGTCCTATATTCATTATAGAATTATTAATTAAAAGTATGTATAAAAATTAAATGTATTAGATGTACAAACCTGCAGCTCTTTGATTTCTTTATCAACTTCATCCAATTCTCTTTCATCTTCTGAAAGCTCAGCATTATTTTCTTTGTTTTCATCACCAGAATCTACAGCTTCAACCTTTTCTTCCTTATCTTGGAACACCTTCCACCAGTTCATAAGTGATCTTATATCTTTTCGGCCTAAAACTTTAATATCTTTACAACACTCTTTTATTTCGTTTGTTGTACTTGGATGGTTTGCTATTATTGGATCATCTAAAACAATCTAAAAAAAAAAAATCAAGTAAATCAAATTAGTTAATATATTGACTGATAAGTAACCATCAGCATATAATTTTGTAAAGTTACTATTTTTTTTTATAGATTATTATTTTATTAACTATAATATAAAGAATAGATTATTGTTTTCTTTGACCTAAAAGAAATATAAAACGTACCCTAACGAAAACACATTGATGCATCCCCCACCCATTTGAAATACCAACAATGTTGGAGTTGGTTGACATTGGTCTGCCGCCTGTCTATACAGGGTGATTCTTTTATTATAAAACACTCGTTATTTAAAATAGTATTCATGTTTTTGAAAACATTTTTTTACATAGTTTCAAGTTGTTAAAAAGTCAAAGTTTTTATTAAAAACTATATTTTTAAATATTTTTTATCCATATATTTAAGTTTTAATTTCATATTCCAAAGCAGAATAATTTTCTGAGTATTTTGATACATAAAAATTGAATTTAGGGCGAGTAGTTTATGAGTTATATGTATTTAAAGTTTAAACAAGTGAAGTAGTGGGACAAACATTTTGCGGGGTAATCCCGTTCTACTCCACTTGTCTAAACTTTAAATACATATAACTCATAAACTACTCTCCCTAAATTCGATTTTTATGTATCAAAATACTTAGAAAATTATTCTGCTTTGGAATATGAAATTAAAACTCTATGTTGTCATTCAAAAAAGTAAAAAAACTTTAAAAAAAATAAGGATAAAAATATTTCAAAATATAATTTTTTAATAAAAATGTAGTCTTTTTAACAACTTGAAACTATGTAAAAAAATGTTTTCAAAAACATGAATACTTTTTGAATTAATGTGTGTATTATGATAAAAGAATCACCTTGTATGTGCAAAACGGTTTACTTCTCTTGTGGGCCAGAGTATAAAAAAACAAGACTGATATCATTATAATATTGTTTTATCTTCCCTTGTATAATTGTATATTATTAATAGTAAATGATAAATGGCAGTTTGATAATGTCAGAATTACTTATTTGCCATTAGACAAGATGGCATTTAAAGTTTATATAATTAAAAAAAAATGTAATACAACAAATTCTTTGCTACCTATAAAATTTAAACTTTGGTTTATTAGAAATTGGCTAAGTGAGTGAAGTACATATATTGATAAAATAATAATAATTTAATGAATAATTATTTTAATTTTAATTATGGTTTAGTTTTTCGTTTTAGAAAGACTGTATAAATTAAACCATTTGAAGATTTGATCATTGTATTGATGTAATTAGTTTACGATTAAAGTAGGTATTTTTGTGTTTAACTGGGTATAAAAGGGCAACCAAATTAACAAGACTTGATACTTTATCCTAACCACATCAGTTTATGTTTAAATTAGCTGGATAATGTATACATTATACATATTAAGGTGGATAATTTAAACATAGATAAATTGTTTTGTTCATATTGATAAGGATTACATTGCCCGAGTAAAATATACACTATCTGTTTTTATATCTTACTCATAACATATATTATTTATATCCACTTTTAAGCCATAAAAATTATAAATCTGACCACAAGGAAAAAATATAATTTACAAGTAAGTGAACTATCAATATTTATTAACACTTTTAAAATATTTAGTATCACTCAAATAATATTCTAATATACTCCTAGTATATTATTAATAACTTACTTCATATGCATCTTGTAATGCTATGGCTGGGTTTTTAGCTTGAATATAAGTTGATACTGGGAGTTGTTTAAATAATATAGTTGTGTTATCTGGATAACCTTCAGCTTTTGGCTTCTTTTGAGTTTTGCTTTCAGAATCTAATTTTACCTAAAATCACATTTACCTAATATATAATACCCATTGATTTAAGAAGTTAAAAATTGTTAATGTAAAATCATATAATAATCAATTACTTGTGGATTGACTTCCAAGTCTTTGAAAACATAGTTTGGATTAAAGAAACGCATATCTAGTTTTGATGGTTTTAAGTAATATTGACAAACAACAAATATTTCAGCAGACTCGCTACGCGAAGCTTGAGGTTTGGTAGCATGTACTTTTTTGAAAAGTTGTTTAAATACCCACATAAGGGCATTGTAATCTTTTGATCTGAAAACTTTTGTAATGAACCATCCACCTTCTCTGAGATTATGACAGCACAACTTCAATGCACTCAAAGTGAGACAAGATTGAGAATAAGCATCATAAATCCAATTTTGACCTAAATATAGATGTAATTTAATATAATTCCAATTAAAGTGAATACTTAAAGAAGACTAAAGATTTACTGACCGACATTAGGAGCTCCATCGTTTAACACAACATCCGCTTTGTAGGTCTGAAGCTCTTTGCTGAGAGCCGACTGACATTGTGGAGTTGTAATGTCTTCTGTTAAACATATACAACCAGGTACTGGTTTTATAGGATACAAATCGATACCAATAACGATGCTGGAAACCGGCATATTCTGTTTGGCCACTTGCATCCATCCTCCCGGAGCAGCACAAAGATCAATGAGAACACGGGCTTTCTGCAGGAACTCGAATTTTCTGTTCAACTGGAGTAATTTGAAAGCGGCACGAGATCGAAATCCTATTTAAATGCCACACGGAATTTAGAAATGAGCGTCATTAGAGGTATAGCTGGCTTTGTAACAAAAAATCACTCACCGGTTTCCTTAGCTAAATGGTAGAACTTATCTTTACGCTGTTTTCCAATTTTACTTTTTTTACCCATCTTGATGTGTACGAGTTCAGGATGCTATGAATTTGATACAATATGTGACAAAGTCACCAATTATAATTTAAATTATATTTTACACATTCTACCTACCGACTGTAGGCATTTCAAATTTCGAATAAGTAATGTTTTTGAACAACTAAGTAAAGTGATAAGTTATCTTGTTAGGTTATGTATACACGTGATACACGGCCAATGTGCGTGCGCGGATACCAATGAGGTTATGAATAGGGTGAATAGATATTACGCGGGATTACATGTGTATTTGAATAATTACAAATACGACTTGCAGTGTTGGAAAAAATGACAAACACATGAAAATAGACATTAATCGAATTTGTCGATTTACTTTATGATTAATATATCATACGTATAAATATAGTTAACGTAGTTATATACTTTACGGAAATGTATTATGAATATTGAATTGTATGATATTATTTTAATGCGCCTATATTTGTAATTTTTAATTTGTTTCCAGTGCCACCACATTATGTCACCAGGTCACCTTACACGATAATAATATGTGTATGACATATAAATGCATAAAATCGTAATATTTATGACCTATGTTGTGCGCGAATTTAGTATTAAGACTTTTACTATAAATGTGTAAATTTGTGTTGTGTTAAGTTCTGTGTTTAATACGGTTCGATGGCATGCATGTCTTGCAATCATAACGAGTGACGATATCATTTACAAATTACGTTGCAAGACAACAATGTGTTCTATATTTCCAAGATTTGTTTTTACGTTTACTACTGATATACTAAAAAAATTGAAATCAAAAGATCAGATGAACACGGTAAGTACAATCTATAATAAGTGTTCACATAGTATGTACATATTATGTATAAACGCATAGACACAATAGGCCTACGAAAATGTGAGACTATTTTGTAATGTTATGTGTTTTTTATTATTATTATTATTATTATATTATTATAAGTTAATATACAATCTATGCACGATAGCATCACATGTACAATATTATCTCCAAACGGGTATTTTAAAATGTAAATCTATATTTTACGATTATTATTAATAACATCGTAATCGTATATTATATTAGTATAATATTATTGGTAAATTGTAAATTTCAATTGCTTTTATGGTTTGTTAAAATTATTATCATATAAAAAGTTAGATTTGATTTTTATGTTCTAAACATTTTTGTTTTTAAAAGCTTAACACTGAGATTCAGTACTTCCTCTGACAAAGAGAAGGTTTCTATACCATCTGTGCCTAGGGCCTATACGAATATGATATTACGATAATGTTAAGTCAGGCCTGAATACCTAGTACCTACATAAATCAACCGCATACGTAAGTTGAAGATATTACGAAATAATTATATTGATTTCGTCAAGTATTTTTTTTAAGCAGTGTCGTCCATAATATTGTACATATAAGAAAATTGTCTTCCCATTTTTCCGATTCGGCCGCTGTAACACGCGCGGATGTAGGTATACTCAAAACTCGAATACATGTTTTTGGCGACTAATCATAATTCTGCACAGTGAGTCTGATGAAAATTTAAGTATTTATACTGATACTCATACAGAGGTTATGCATTATGATTCATAATTTATGAAACATAAATCATAATGATATATTATATAATACATATTATATTTATAATAATAATGCATTTTTATGGGTAGGTACACGTTTTATATACAACTGTGAAGTTTCGGTTATTTCACACTTTACTGTTATTGTTTTATTATAAAGGTTAAAAATGTTGAAATAACTATTAAGAGGACGTTATACCTAAAGTAAAACGTATACAACGGCTAATAGAATGCGCCTATAGGCTATAATAGAGTTCGGCTGTTTAGTAAAGTTATTATTATTATATTACAGTCGTTTATCTTGACTGATTGTTTGCGCACGGGGACGGAATAGATTTGTTATAATAATAATAATATTCGAGGAATACTTTGTATATAGGTACTTAAAACCCGGCCTTGGAAGTTTCCATAAACACATTTCGGGCAAACAAGCAACAAATAAAAACCTTTCTGTTTCGTTGGTTTATCGCTACACCAACTTAGTGTAAGTAATGTAATGTAATGTAACTGTAACTCGTATAGGTACATCGTATATGCCATATCCTACATGGGCTATCGCCAGTTTGCCACAACATATTTTCATTACATTTATTGATTATATTATTAATTGTATACACGCGTTATTATTTATTGTGCCTACGAGAAATGTATAACTATTTTATAATGTTTACATTAAGTTGAATGTGTATTGTGTGGAACCTTTGGCCTCTATGTTTATATACAGGGTGGTCCACCAGCTATATTTAGGACATGGGCATGGGTACTTGGCACTAGTTGAGCTTCATCTTACGAACGGGCGAAGTATTCGTTAGTACCTAGATGGTACTAAACGTAACAAATGTTTATTATAATATGACGTAGTTATCATAATAATTATAATTTAAAACAGTCAACAATGAATTATAAATAGATAAATCCCCAAAAAATAAAATATTTAATCTTTTAAAGGTTTTGTAACCTTAAAAACATAAAACTGGTGAAGTTAATCCCTTCTTTGTGGACGATGAATGGTATTTTTAAATGACTTATTTAATTAGAAATGACTGTAGTTAAAAAAAAATCCAAATTCAAAATTTATGATTGGAAACTCCTAAAAATGTAATAAATTATGATTTTTTTTTAAAGAAAACAATAACTAAAAATAATATGTTCTCTAACTTATTTACATTTTTACAAGTACCCATGTGTCCATGGGCCATGGCTTTGGAAATTAACACTACAGTTTGCGAACACAGTTTTACTGTTATAGTGTTATGACTTATATCTTATGAGCAAAACATGGCAGGTAAGGAACATAAGTCTGTGTCTGTCATAGGTATAACAGGTTTAATAATTCATCTATATTACACACGGAAAAATATTTGCAAATAATAATTGATATTGTAATTATAAATACGTACCTATATTTTCTCCTAAAAGTAGATATGTTAAATTAAAATAGATATAGTGCATATATCAATATTCACTAAATTTCTATTTGATTGAAAAAAGGGTCGTTGGTTGTTCTCTCCCTTTTTTTTAAAAATAAACAAAGGTTTATGTATGCATATTAACTATTGATATTATTATTCATTTTAATGTTTTTAATTTTTAATAATTTAATTCTTAATAATATATTTGAGGATGCGGGGGGCAAAGCCCTTATTAGTCGCTTTATCTTGCCGTAAAATACTATATAATAGATATATACCTCCCCCCCAAAAAAATCTATCAAATCTCTGATTATGCTAACTATGCTATTATAATGCCAAGGTATTAACAAGAGTATAACGCAATAACGGCGGAGTTCGACGATAAAAATATTCGTTTGATTTTACGCGCACAGTGGCCTTGCATATTATATAGTCGTGTCGGGCCGTCGGGCAGTTAACCTACATAATATTTTATATTATACAGCAATATTTCTAACAGGAAATCGGCAACACTCGTCCGTGCTCATTTAAGCGAGCCGTCGGGATTTATTATGTCGTGCGGGCGCGACCGTGCAGGGTATCTGCGTCGCGATTTTTTCAATCACTTCCGCGCTGAATTCGGCGACTTGCGTAAACAACGATATGCAAACGAACTCGTTTAATTTGATGTCATAACCTATTGACATATTATAATATAATATATCAATATATCATGTATGCAATATTATAATATATTCTGCACCCAACATTATAACGATATTTCAGGTGTTTGTATAACAATATACTGCAGACGTTCGGGCTGCAAACACGCGTATTATTATAGAAAATAGGCACCTATACTAAATACTGTTGCAGCGTTTCGCAGGTTTGACTTGCAGCAGGGGTAGACGACATTTTATTGTGATTATATTATAATTTACGGATAAAATATGTATTACTCATAAAAATGTTTATGAATAAGTAATAAACCAATAACATAATAACATATTGTGTAGTATACTAGGTGTAGACCTGTGTAGTAGTCAGTATTGGTATACTTACAAACAATTACATATTTTGATCTTATTGCTAATACAATGCTAAATAAGTAATTTCACTAATATTTAATAACTTTCACTTTATAATATAATATAACAAAGTAAACATTACATACCTATTTAATTATAATAACAACGACTATATATCATTTAATATTTAAAATGTAAATGAATAACATTTTCAATCAGTGGATGTGATTGTTGTAAATAGTAAATATGTTTTAGAACGATTATGGATAAGACCGCGTATTAATAAAGCAAAATCGTTTATTAGAAACATATCTTATTATGTACCTACTTACTATTTATATATATCGCAGTGGCACTGCGTTTTCACATTTGAATATTAAACCTAATTTTTTATTTATAAAATTTATGTAATTGCATGCTATTCATTATGTTAGGCACCTAAACGTTTAAATGTTAATTTACTGAAAAATTACTGAATTAATTTCTGTGTGCAATGATAACAATTAACAACTATTATGATGTAAAGTGTTATGCAACTTTTGTAGCTATAAAAGAAGTTTCATATAGGTAGGTACTTACTTTTAGTACCTAAGGAAACGAACTTAAAAGTTGGTGATATTGTATTAAAACTTGCAGTAAAATAATTAACCCTATTTGTCATTTACAATTTGAAATTGTCATAGTTTTAATTGTAGGTACGTACATTTTAATTAATAAACAAAAAACAGTTTACAGCAATTTTAACGAAAACTAAAAACGTAGGTATCGCTGTAACAGTATATAAATTTAGTGTCGGTATTCTATATAAAAGTCTCTATTGTGATTATTCTTTGGAATATAATTTTTACTTTACACTTTGCTTTTATATTACAACAAAGGAATAATAATATCATAACAATATACTTTTGTTATGGGTTTGTTTGTATTTATTACAAGTTTTTCAAAAATAAGAAAAATCCATAAGAAACGAAGGGGCATCTGGCCACTGGTTTGCACGGTGATTCAAATTAAAACATTTATTTTAGGCTAATTATATAGTGGTGACCTTTGCTAACCCATCATGATGATATATACAAACTAATGCGTGTGTTTTACGTAGTTTTGTGCAATTTTGCAATATATGAATATTCTATTAAAAATAGATAAATGCATAACCTTGCAATAGATTAATGTTAGATTACATACCTATATTCCATTTTGAATAAGTAATAGGCAATGTATATGAATATTAACTATTAAAATTATAATGAATTCTTAATTTTATTTTAGGCTTTTAGGAGATATCTATATTATATACTGGGTATGTGTAACATTAGTTCTATAGAAAATGTAGTATTTTTTTATCTTAGGTTATAGTAGAAAATAAATTGGGGGTACTAAGAGGGGGAGTAAGAAGGTAACTTTAATCATTCTCTGAACATTTAAATTGTAAAATTCAAATAATAATCATATTTCTATTTTCTACATAATATAATTTAAACATTTTCGCGAGTTTTTAAAATTTATTTAAGCGATGAATATTTCATTTTAATTATTTTTTTGTTTTTAAACTTAATATTACAGCGATTTTCTTATTTTTTGTAATTTTTAAATGTCAATAAGCCTCTGCTTCTATGATTCATGCGTATTCCATGTTTCTTTTAGAATATTCACTTTAAGATTTTCCCTTATTGGTATAATTTTACAATTTTGCATTAATAAAAAGATGATAACAATTTATATTTTACACAAAATCAAAATGGTTTTACGACTAATTAAGTCACAACCCACAATTTCACAAAATTATAATTTATAACAATTGTATTTCGGTAATTTAATCCAAATGACCAAATATCAACAGGCAATATAATAATTTTAACTAATTATTTAATCAGTATGCTGAGGTTTTGAAGTTTAATCAACACAATTTATCCACCGATAAAAGTAATTATTTATTTTCAAAAATGTATTATTTTATAATTTTTAGTATGTATATGGTGGTATATATTTTTTTGTTTAATAAAAAAATGATTGACCAGTAAGATATTGTAACTGACGTGCAACATCCTGCATTCCACTTAGTAAGTATTTATAATATAACGGACGCACTAACAGACTACCATAGGTACTAACTGATACAAAGCGTCCCAAGATGTAAACAAATATAATATTTACGAGCCTAAAGCGATATAGCCTATATTAGGTAACAGGAACTTTTTTGAAGTAGGATTTTATATATTTTATAATCACATATAATATTATATTATTATTATGTATTAATCTATTGACTAAATTTTCGTTGATTAAGCGGTGATACAAATTACGGGAAATGCAGTCAACAGGTACTATGACTTATGAGCTAACATATGAAGAGACTATAAGCGTTCTGTTGTCCTACAGTATATTAAGCTGTATGTAGCTTTTTGACACTTAAATGGCTTCAAATCACTTACGTCTTTTCAGCACTACACATCAATTTATGTCACGGAGATATAAATCTTTACATAAAAATATCGTCAATAGTCATGAAAATGTATGATAATCATATGCTAATTGCTAAAAAAAACATAATTGATAGCATCTTGAATCGATTTATCGCTATTTTAAAATGATTGTAAATTATATTTAAATTTAAAAATTGTTTGATTAAAAAACTACCATTTGTATATCTCCCAATTTTATCAAATAATTAATAAGAGAACAAAGATACATAGAATCAAAATTCAATGATAAAAACATCCAACATAGCATAAATAATAGAGCCATATCAAGCTGATTTTTGTGATACACTCCTGCTATAATATTATTATGTCCGTTGGGTACGATAAAATTGCTAGGTAAAATTGCTAGGTATTGTTTTTCGAGTTATTGTAACTTTTTAAGTATGTGGAATTCTATTCTATATAATAACTACTAACTAGTAAGTATGGTTGATGACTGAATCCTATTAATTTTAAATCACGTATAAGGAGCGAAAAGAGGATGCTGGTATATAATAATAAAATTTTTTCTTAAGGGGATGTACGATAAGTAGTTTTCAACGTATCTACTGTTTATTTTGTTCATACATACAAATACAAATAGGGAAGGAGAGATATGAGAGATATATACACGTCATATATTTTCAAAATAATTATCGGTAATTCTAGAACGCTATCGGTTATTGTAGACTATAATTTTTATTATTATTTTATAGGATGTATAGATTCACGACCTACGCGTTTAACAGTACACTTAACAATCAATCCTACACACAAAGAAGAAAATTCTAGACCTTTTATAATTGGCCTTTATTAAACCCAGTCTTGGATTTCTCGTTGGTATATGCCTCATTTTCAAAGGTGCGGATAGATGTAACAGATATAAGAAAAAAATGTTTCTAAAAAATTTAGAATTTTGTGGAAAATAAAGGTGTCTATACGGTTATTCGTTTTGAATTACAGCAAAATAACAAAATTCGTTTGAGGAAAAATAGTTATTTTATATGCAATATTGTAAACAATTAACTTCGAACGTCCATAAAAAACTAATTTGACTTTGATAAATTTTTTTTCATATACCTAGGTTAAAAAACTTATAAATAACTTTGTTTTATTTTTTTTAAATTTTAGATATAAATGGTTTTTTAACTACAAAATGATTTGCTAATTTTTAAGTTAAATTTCAAGTTTCAACATTTATTGAATTATAACAAAATTAATTAATTGATTTGGTCAAAAGCGTTAAAATTTGCGTTTTTTTTTACTTTTTACTTCCCCCAAGGACACCAACTAGATTCAATTTGCTACCAGAAATAATTCCTAAAGTTTAAAATCGAATCATTTTTATATTTTTTCACAAAAATCACACCAATATAAAAATCAATAATACTTTCATCTCCGTTCAGAATCTATAAAAAAACCAACGTGTAACAGTTATTTAATAATATAATATGTACAACTACGATTCAAATAGTGAAACGAGAAATAATAGAATATTGGCAGTCAATGCAAAATTGATACACACAGTTGCAATTGCTGCAAATATGTCAAAAAATAACAATAAAAATTATTATCGTTCTCCAAGGTTGTAGGCCGGACGACAAACGCGTGAGAATCCGACAGAAAAAGCACCGATATCATATTATCGACGCCATTCGTTTACGTAACGACAAAGCAGATTAAATGTATTCCGTTACATATAATGAGATACAATACAAACGAGTATATATTATATATATATATATATACCTATAATCTATATACATATTTAGTTATGTATAAATATCACCGTTTTGATTGGAATCTATAATAAAATAAAAAAATTAAATTTATTTTAACGCCATTCATATTATTTATCATATTAAATAAATAGATACTCATCCGTAAATGCACGTTAATTACGTTATAGCTAGAGTGATTAGGTGGGATGGTGGGGGGAATTAGTGCAGTAGGTTGTTAACCCTACAGCGCTTTTTAGCAATTGACTTATAGATGCAGTACATTTTGGTGATTTTCGAATTGTTAATGTTTAAAAAAAAAGTTTTCGTTATTTTTTATAAATTTCTTTAAATTTGGTCACTTCTAATTTCTGTGAAATATGTTATTAATATTAGTAAATATAGTGCGTACCTACTAATATTGTGTATACACAATAATATATTATACATATATACATACACATATATTTAGAAATAACCTATATCAATAATTTATATGATCTAATTCTTAGATGACGCAGTCGGCGAACCCGTGATGACCGACGGGTAGAGGAGTGTATAGGAGGTACTTCATCAGTAATTTCATTTCATTTTTCCAACAACGGACGGTAGTTTATAATTTATATTGACTATAAAAAATCGCACGAACCAAAAGAAAGTCAGTTTACCCCGCAGCCCGTGGGTATTTTGTATAAGATTTGCCAACTAAACGGCACTTGTTATCCCGCCAGTCGCCACCCGCGATTGGCGTGGGCAATTATTTTACGTCTCCGCGTCATTAAAATAAATATCTATCGTGCGTCTGGTGGTGTGAGAAAACCAATAAACAATATATTTTTCGCTTTAATAGTGCGTGCGTTACACGGCTAAAACTGAACGTACGGCCTTGAAACAACGTGCAAAAAGTAAATAATATTATGTTCTATTTTCCGCTGGCGTCGTAAAACTGAACTATACAACCAAACCCACGCGTGATCTTGTCGATCTAGCGTATAGATGGCGGGACGGAATTCACTCCGCGGTAAAATGCGTTATTCTCATTCAAATATTCGGATTATAATTTATAATATTCTTAATTAATACACGTTCGCCGTTCGTTCGTTCATTCATAAAGACAATATTATTGACACGTAGTAACTTGTTCTTATTACATATAATATTTATTATTAGTGTACTTCACAGTTCACACTTCTACTAATATAGTGTTGTCCGTTACAATACTCGCATAATACCTATGCCTGCAGAACTATTATAAACGGACAACGCAAACTGCAGGCAACGCTGTCCATTGCGTTTGTTGAAGTTTCATCGTTTTTCATCTTGACCACGTGTACAAAGAACTAAAGAACGAGAATAACCAACTACGTAAATATTTATATTAAAACAATAGAATCCTAAAACACAGTATTTCAGTTTTGACGTCAACTGCAATATTATTTATAGTAATTTATTTTAATTGTAAGATGTCAAGATGTGTCCGCGTGCCATAGTAATTTATTTATTCTTATTAATACATTTATCATACACCTTGGAAGTCATACCGAAACGGATAGATACAATTTAAGCGCCAGACGTCGTTTTTCAACACTGTAAGCCCGCAAACTTCTAACCTTGAAACAACTTGTATATAAATGTGGTTTATTCACAGAAGTTGCATTTTTCTTCGAATGCAGGTATAGGTGCTTAAGTACATACATTTTTGTATAAATGTTATATATTTTTTATATTTATGTATGTATATGAATACAATTTTAGTATGTATATAATGTATGTATTAAGTACATCTCGTATATAGTTCAGATCGAAATACGTGAACAATAATATGAGTTAAAGGAGTATATTTAATAATGTACTCGTATATATAGTATACGAATATTATAGCCAATACGGCAATACATATAATATAATTTTTTGAACTCATTTAACTCATTTTATTGTTCACATATTTCGTAATACAGATATATTATTTCATTCGAATTAATCGAATTTGAGGAAAGTCCCACTACAAAAATATGTAGCAATAGCCTTCGACTGACCACGAGCGGGGGGATGAAACTTGCTATTATTATTGTAATGCTAATTTTGAAAAACAACCTTGGTAACAATGGTAACTATGATAGGTATGGCTTTTAGACGAAATGTATTAATGAATAATCATAACTAATATAAGGGTGCGCGTGTTGCGCATATATATATAGTTTATTCGTGAAAATGTTATGTTATGATGTATATATTTACAGTCCAACGTCCTTAAAAAGTACCTACGCAGTAGAGGGATCGCTGTTATATGGGTCTAGGTCATACTTAGACATTTAATATGTAATATCTATAAATATGTATATATTATGTTCAATGCACATGTGCATTACCTATAGGTATACCCTTTCGACCTTGTCGTGATTTTCCGTTTTCCCCAATTATTGCAATACCTATACATATGCATATATAATATGTATAGTAATAATATTATAATATATATATAAATATGTGCGCATACCGGTAGGGGGTCACGCTTATAAACAAAATGCCTAATGTAGGACATATATAATATTGTTTTCACAACTATTTCCAAGACGATTGTTAATATTTTATTAGAACATCAGACACGAAACTGAAAACTATAGATGGTTCACTTTCATCGACGGTAATTTTTACAGACAGAGAGAAAAAAGTAAAACTGCACAATAAATGAAATTCACTAGCCCACTTCTTTACTATCGTGTTTGACTGCTTTGATATTTAACAATTAATGCAGTGTAAAAATATTTATATTCTAGATAAATGTATTTGTATTCATAAAATTATTTATTCAAATTTATAGTAGCTAGATATAGAATGGATAAAAAAAGATAGAGAGAGAAAGAGTGAACAGGGAGAGAACTGAGAAGGATATGAAGAAAGTGTCATATAGAAATTTTTGAGGTCTGAAATAATACCAAAATAACGTTATAAATTGATAAATTAATTATGATTTTTCGCTAAATTAGAATTTTATTTTTTATTTTTATATTCAAGAACTAGGAAATGTAGTAAAACGCTATATATAAATGTTGTTATAAGTATAATAAAAACGTTGCGGTTTTTATTAAAAGTGTTTAAGTTTGATGTACGAAAAACCGACTTATTATCTCTATAATTTATTAGGTTTTATAATATTATCTCTTTTTACTATCTTTTTCTATGAACACTTATTAAATACGGAGTAATCAACTAATTAAATTAAATTTATTTCATCTAAGTCTAGGTGACCCATAAAACTAAGCTGGATTGTATTTTCAAGAGATCAATTTTAGATTGCTCAGTTCTGTTTCTATAGGAATCTGGAATGATATCTGCTCAGGATCATTTTTTGGCTGTGATGATCTATTATACCTTCCAATTTAATATTACTGCAACAATGTACATTATTATAGTATTAAAATATTAAATTATTATTATTATTTTTTTATTATTATTTAGTGACATTTATTTTTTGAAGTGCAATGTTTATTTTTACTATTTTAATTTAATTAAACTAATAAACATTTTTGGGTTGCTACAACAATTTCACGTGGCCATATTTTTTTTTAATACAAATTGTATATAGTTGGTAATTTAAAAAATAAAAATTTGTATTTTCTTAATAGTTTCTGCTTGGAGGTACTAAAAAAAAGTTGGAAACTTCAAAAATGTTTAACGACTTTTTACAACGACTTTTAGGTACCTTTGACTTACTTATATAAATGTATTAAAATAAAAATAATAACCAACCAACGACCTGCAGATTTTTAATTTCATCCACAGTTATAATTATTTCAATATTAAAATTCGTATTATAAATTTGTGCTGAAATCATTATTTTTTAAATTTGATGCTTAACTTGCTACATATTTTAAAAAATTTTAACAAGAAATTATTGTTTTTTTTTTTTGTTTCAATTATTGTTTTATTATCGTCTGCGATACGTTTATAAAACTATACATTGATATATTTGAGCCATGATGTACGATTACCTAACCTAAATAATTTTTATATGTGATTTGTGTTATATATTTTCTTGTCTACTGAATTTAACAATACAAGTTTTATTTTCCGCAGTTCACATATGTATTATAAATCTGTACAATACATATAAGTATAATACGTATTGTCTGCGGCGTCATCGAAGTTATATATATATTATATAGGTATTATGTAATATATTGATTTTTGTGTTAGCCTAACAGATATAATACCTACACAGTTGTTACTCGTTTTCATCTCTCTAGAAGTAGCGAGGAGAGACACGCGTTAGATTATATAGTTGCTCGTATACTATAAGGCATAAACCTTAGTATATAATATTACAAATTATCATACAAGTGATATTAGTATACATGAAAAAGTATTTGTTTATCCCATTTCGTCTCTTGCTGCGTATCTACACAAAATACAGATGTACACGTACATCCAAATACGCGAATATGTAAGATGAAGTTTATAAAAATAAATTGCAATTTTTAAATTTTGCAGGAAAATGTGTGATAACTTGTGGTTGTGTCAAGTATAAATATTGTCATATGCAATGATATAATGAAACTAGTTGTTTGCTAGTATAATTTATGTAATAATATCTCATACGTATAGGTACGTTTAAATATTTTGCACACAACATTTAATATTATTGTCATTTGTTACATGAGGAATATATTTAGCAATTTTTTTTGATAATAATTTTACCCATACATATTAGCCTATATAGGATTTATAGTTTATATACTATAATTATTAGTTATTATGTAAGACATAAAACAAGGTTTATATTAAAATAAATATTATGACTGTAACCTAAAGACATAAGTATAACAGAATAAAACACATAGGTAATAATATTGCAGGTAGGTATAAGTTGATCGGTATTTTTTTTTTATTATATAATTTTATTGAGATGGGAACAATATAAAAGCAATATAACATAATAGCTAGTATGTTAAAATAATTACACACATTGACACATATAATTGTATATTATACACGGCAAACAATATCAAACTGTATTACACGGTAATTATGTATATATGCATTATCTACACATTGTTTATTTGTGTATATACTATATACATATAGTAATATGTAATATAACGATTGCGATTGAAAAAATAAGCCTGCAAGTACAAAAATGACGTAACTGAACCAAAATGTCTGTAATATTTTGACGATGATGGTATAATATTGTATATACATATATATCAGATACTTTCACACTATTAAGCAGTCGATTTTTCGCGAAAATGTCTTGTTGATGACACGGTTTAATGTATTTTTACATACAATAATAATAATAACACTAATAATAATACGCGCGTTACACTCATTATATTAGCTAGAGCATAATAGATATTGCCATTTACAACTCGATTAAAGTAACGTATAATTATTATTGATTAAATTCGTTTAGAATTTATCATTTTACAGTTAAACTACATAAATTATTATAGTGGTATAGTA
This sequence comes from Rhopalosiphum padi, assembly GCF_020882245.1. Lineage (NCBI taxonomy): Eukaryota > Metazoa > Arthropoda > Insecta > Hemiptera > Aphididae > Rhopalosiphum > Rhopalosiphum padi. The sequence continues at coordinate 38,841,202 of NC_083598.1, forward strand.
TTATAATAGTTGATATACAGGCATTCATAATCATGTATATTATATAATATAAAGTACAATAAATTAATTCGATTTCTGGCCTGATATATATAACAATTAAAACGCGTGTGTCACTGTAGATCAGTGTTCAAATTGTTCAATACATATAAACACATATTCAATATAGTATATATTATATACAGCACGCGACTTGCTTGTACGTAGAAAAAATAAATATCAGAAGACTTAAATATTTAAAAAATAGTGTCGATGAACTTAAATATAGGCTTTCGTCGCTCATTATCGATGAATATTTCTTACGAACGGGTGACCGCTTTAAATAGTAGTTGAACAGTAAATTTACGAAATGCAATTTTCTCAAAAACACTATTATTATATAAATATATATGTGATGTATATATGACATACATTATACTGTATATACTATACTATACTTATACTTGTTAGTTACTTTTTATTATGTCTAATCACTCTTTTATCATTATTTGTTCCACGCTGAACGATTAATTATACTTTGGAAAATAAAAATGAAAAGTGGTCACGACATCACGTTTTACTGTGATGAAGTTAGAGATGTGTAGTGAACCATTTCAAGTGTTTAACGTACAGCATTAATAAAATAGTTGTATACCTAGATTTAAAATACAAAGATAAATATTTAATATGCGAATCAGGCCACGTTTGCTATTTATTATTAACATTAGTCATAATGTAGCTAGTATATATAACATTATAATATTAAACACTTATATTCGTAATTTTCTATTCACTAGTATAATAATATTAAGTGAGTGATACAAAGTCAACATGTATTACTTTTAATTATTATTATTGGTTATATATATATATATCGCCTATTGTAGTTTTTAATCAGCTAATGACATTGTAATTGAATAGTGACACGATAGTGTCTCTTTCATTAAATTACTTGTGGCTATAATATCTCATTGTTTTTCGATGTAAACACAAAGTATTTTTTAAAGAAATATTAAACCACTTATAATTTGTACCTACGTTTAAATTTTTAAAACCTAATACGCAGTACCCAAAAGTTAAGAACAACGAACATGTATGTATGTTTGTGAGTTTGTGATAAACGATAATTTATTTTTCTAATGATCGGTCATCACCAATGTCAAATATAACATTTTTTATGGTTAGAGGTCGATTCAAAATCTTACAATTAAAAATGAATATTATATTTATTCAAACATTTCAATCCAAAATATTAAATAAAATAATATTCTCATTGATTTTAAAGTATAATCATTAATGATAAATAATAATGTTATACATACTTATCGAATGAAAAAAATAACTATGGAGTTTACAGTGTTTACACTTAACAGTAAGTATGCAGCGTTAAATAAAAGAGAATGGATGTAAGGTACCTAATTGATAATAATAAAATAATATATAAATTCAATTTGATAAATAAAATAAAATTAGGTACCTAATATCAATTTTTGCAAATAAATAATTATTTCAGTATCAATCACAAATATGAAAATAAGAAATTTGCCAATTTTAACAGTATAAACTTTTTATAGTATAACTATTTATTATTATTATCATAATTACCGATTTGTAGCATAAATTATAATATTATATTCTGTCACTCAATTTAACAGATGAAGGGAAAGTGGCTAATACAGAGGCTAACCGATGCATTATATACATAGAATACACATATAGTCTTTTATAATTTATGCGATAAATAAATACGATAAATACTTATGCACAGCATAGTCACTTTAATGGTCAACATGTCATTATGTTTTTGTATTTATATTTCATAGTTGATCGTTATACCTCATCTACTTATATTATACAAACAGTCAAAGTGTAGTACCATTAAAATTTGGTTTGAACAGTCAAACAGTTTGTCATTACATATTTTGTTTCCACAAGTGAGTAAATTTGTAGTATACGTCATTTTTATAGTTTCTATACAAATACAAAAATGTACCACATAATATTATGTACTGTATTATTCTGTATTCCTGACCTATGTTTTGCAATGAATTTATTTAGAATTTATGTTCAGTTACTTGTGGCCAGAAAACTGTGCCCCTACTTTATTTGTGAGTAGGTAACTCAAGTTACCGATTTTATGTTTATTTTATACTATATTATAGCTGTTCCTGCACGGCGTTACACGTAACAAATTAAGCATCAGTGAATTTAACCTTCTAGAACTGTTAAATATACACATATTTTCAACACATTAATAAATTTCATTTTGACTAAATATAAAATACAGGTTTAATATTGAAATGTAATGGATCTGTATCCAACTATAATAACTATTTTATAGTATGTAACCAATTTCAACTCTCTTTAAACAAATACAATTCGCTTTTTGTGAGCCAAAAAGTCCTTGTATAAGCTCCTTTTTAAAATGTACAATTATAAAAATAAGTATTGGTAATTTTTAAGTTTGACCTTAAGAGTATAAACCAGATCCAACTTTATATCCAAAACCACTATCAATTAGAGGGTAGATTATTAATACCTGACCTATTGACCTACCAGTTTATTTCAAATAAAAAAAAAACGACCTCGTGCATGAAAAATGGCCCACGATCAAGTATGAGCTCTCGGCGCTTTTAGGCAACTTTACTATTGGTCGTCATAAGGGAATATCAGTTTTTGTTCACCACCCGATTTATTATTATTTGAAATAAGGTATAAGACAAGTATACAGTGGCGTCATTTAGACCGTACTATTGCACAAGGTATACATTTGCATATTTTAAAATATAGGTATAGTATAGAACTTTATACTTGCATAGATCACGCCCAGACTACAAATAAGACAATATGTGAAACTTTGAAAAAAACTAAATATTATATTTCAATTTCACTATTAATTAGTAATGTTATATTATCCAATGTTGTATATAGACACACGGTAGCCTGTATCTGAATCATTTATCGTATTGATATATACAATTGCCTCTGTGGCTGTTTTCAGCATATTTTTAATGTAATACCAGTTGCCTTTAACCAAATGTACCAATAATTATACTTACATATTATTATATACATGACTACAATACCAATTCATAAAATAGGGGAGGAAAATTTATAAATAAGTGAAAATAAAAAAATGCATCTTACCATTTATTATTATAAATATTATATTTATTGTTTTATTGTATGTATATTTTATTTATTTCCACATATTCATGTCCCCTAATTTACGAATTGATATTATAATTTGTAATAGTATATAATATAATAAGTAACGAAAGGCAATAGATACATTTTTTTTGTGGGAAATTGGTGCATTTTTCTGGTTGTAGTTTTGGGGAGGGGGATTTATATAAAAAAAAATATATTTTTGAGGACACCTTACTGGGCTAAGTCATGCTTATTTTTGGTAGGTACCTTCCTATGGCACGATACAACTGTATATTACCGCTGTGCTAGAATAGGCAAAGGGATCCGGTCAAAATCGTGAAACTAAATAATCACGAGGGTTATGATAGCAAAACCAAAGTAGTAAACACAAAATGAGCAAATAATAAAAGTATCAAATGTACCTACCGATTATAAAAATGTTGAACATTTTAACATTTTAACTTATAACATTTAAAAAAATTAATATTTAATATGTTAAGACCTGTTTTTAATAAAAATATTTGGTGTATAAATTAAATATAAAAGTATAATAATAACACTTGCAAATTAAAATTATACCCATGCAATAGGTACTTTTTTTATATTATATTTTAATTTTTACTGTTAATTATTAATATTATATTATCCTATGTCGAACGTCGTAGACACACGACATATATGATATGTCCTGTAACTTGTAAATAATTGCTCATATTTTAGCTATCAATAAATATCCAAAACTTTGGATGGTGTAAACTTACAATGCATAAAAAAAATTAATAATGTATTTATCGTACTTAATAATATATAAGTAATAAATATGATTTACAGAATCCTCTGTAGAAATAATATTTTATAATGTTATTTTGTACGTACTCGGGAAAGCGGCATCAGATGATATATAATTGTTCAGTATATAATCAGTAAATTCAAAATTATCAGTAGGGCTATTTCCCACCGATTTTATGGGCAACTGAACCTTCAACAGAGGCAAGAACGACCAATGGGCCAGAATCTTTCCATAGCCACTATAATGCTCAGTTTTATACTTCTCATCCATCTATTCACCAAGTTATACATATTTTATTGGGTATTCAAAGTGAAACTTATTTAAAAATATATAGTATAAAACAACAAAATATTAACAAGCCTCGTAAAGAGCAAGAAGAGAATATTGCATTTATAATTAACACTTGGGAAAAATATAAAAATAATGAAATATCTTTAAATGATTATTTGCTGATATTAGGACCACGTTTTTGTGCTAAAAAGTTATAAGAACTTGATTTTTATTATATATATATATATGTATATTTTTATTTTGACGCGTAATAATAAGTTACTGTAATGTATATACATATACTTTTTTTTTTACTATACGAATTATGTAATTAATTATTATTATTGTCATCGTTATGAGTGTATCTTAATTCTTTATTTTTATAAATAAATATCGGCATATTATTCCTTTTTTTGACGCGTAATTACTGTGATATATTATAAGATTTTTTTACTATACGTATTAAGTTATTATTAATGTTGGTAAATTTATTTAAATATTTGTGTTTGCTCAAAGAAAAAATATTTAAGGTGCGCAATCGTGTTGTTTTTTCTCAAATATTAAAAGGTAAAAAGTCCGCAATCGTGTTATGTTTTTTTCAGGTAAAAAGGTAAAAAGTCCGCAATCGTGTTACGGCCGTTTTACTCCTCCAATTTATATAATATAACCTAATCAAATTTATATACATACTCGAGGAAAAAATACTTTACTATTTATAAACATTTAAATGTTTAAATGTAATAACTAATACAATTTGTTCATATTTATGTAAAAAAAAAAAATGAATGAATCGTAAAAAATATTTATTGTTTCGAGTTCGTATTGCATATAATTTTATAATATAGACAATTTATATAAGGTCATATCGAAAAATGTTTTCGTTTATTAAATTTGTTTACAAAAAAAAAACATAGATCCCACAGAGACAACTCGCAGGGTGGCCCAAGAAATATGATTGCTGTCTAAAAAAAAAAAAAAACAATATCGAACTCTGGGTGGTTTTTTTTACACTTTAAAAACGATTTAAAATATGTATAATTATTGGAATGATTCGACCGAAATTAAATACAAAATAACTCGAGTCTTTCTCTCGCGATTGCTACGTCTCGAATAATTAAAGAAAATCGAGAAAGTACCTATAATTTAACAGACGTTAAAAGTACTTTACAGACTGAACAGAGGCGTTTTGTGCTATCTAATGTCTGCGTTTCACTTTAACGCGTGTATTCTTCACGGTGCTGTCAATTTCAAATTTCCACGCAGGCTGCTGTCGGAAAGCATAATATATACTCGTAGGTATCTACATTTTAGTGAGCGATTCGATAAATCAGAAAAAGGGTAAAACGTTCTTTTTTCCTGGAATTACGTAGGCTTTTGGACATCAGAGATAATACCTATGTTGCTGTTAAATGCGTTATCCTGAAATCCTCTCAAAGCCGACTCGTTAATACGCGCACGACGTATATGCGCCGTATTTATTATATTATACATTATCTCGTTAAAACGCAGTCCCAAAACTTATTTGACACAAAGTCTTCGTTATGCACAGGCAAATGTAACACAAAATCACGTAGGTTGTGTAAACTTTATTTTACTAATGCTGTAAGCCTGTAGGCTGTAATGAACAATAGAAACAATTCCATCTATGTATAGTATTATCTTTGCTGGTTGCCGTGCGTGAGGGTACAGGTTTATTATAATAGATATACGTATTTAGAATGCTGCAACGCATGGATAAGATACACATTATAACACAGTATAGTTGTGGTGTTAAAATTTTGTACATAGCACGGGAAATGCGATGAACGAATAAACTTTTTAATGAACAAAACTGATTTAATGTTTTGATGTATGAAAAAATAAGCAACGACTTTTTATTGATCACGATTACATCAAACTCAGAAAATGCACATATATTCGTATTATTATTATTATAGTTTTAATATAACTAATTTTATTATGATTACATCGAAGTTCATGAAAAATGCTTGAATAATATGACGAGTGGGTTTCTATTCGCGATAGCGAAAACAATATTCCCATCGTGTGCTCGAAAACGTTATATCTTATTTGATATTTATAATAAGTACTTTTTTTTTTTTGAAAAAAATACTTTGTTTGTTATACACAATATTATGTACACAAAGTTATAAAAATAAGTTTTGAAATATTATGGCGCGTGGGTAGTAGAAATCAAACTTATACCTTGTGTATATAGGTACCTACATTGTCAAAGAATTTACAATATGTCAATATAGGTATATCATAGTACATATATTAATATAGGTATCGTAATGTATACATAGATTTACTTACAGAGCATATACTACGCGTGGTTGAAGATATTAAAACAAAATATTATTAATATAGGTGAGGACTGCGGATGTCAGCACTCGGCGGACAGCGTCACGCGCGTTTCTCGTTTGGTGCAGTCACGCGAGTCTTCCGACGTCAGTATACCAAACACTTTCTCCGAATTTATATTGAACGGGTGAGATAAACACTAATTTTAATATTGTATAGTTATTATATTATTATTGTCGTGTGTTTAAAGTTTAAACCTTAAAAGTATTAAATCACGGAAACAATATGCAATTATCCACAGAGTTAAAAGCGTCTCGTACCTGGAAGTGAGCTAGCAGGTTTGTGGGTTAGTACCGACTTCTGCGGCAACGAAGTCATTAAAGTTTATATTACATAATATGGCTTAACGATGGTCTTCTCGCCGCGGCAGATAGACGAAAAACGACCACTAGTGGCGTGATTTGAGTTTTTTTTATTGGGGCGCCAACATATCGGGACACTTTTCATTCATCATAGTATTTAGTATTTATACTATACGTAGGTATTTTATGTGTGTACGGCGTTAAATATTTTTTTACATTTAAGTTTGAAATTGGAAATATAGCATACTTTTTGACTTTTTGTACATCATAATAGTTTACAAATCCATGAATGATCAATAAACATTATTAATTATTACACCCACACGCTATATATAGGTACTGTACGCATTGCAGTTGTCATAATATATTTTAAGTCTTGTTCGTTGGCCAAGAGGACACAGAAGAAACGAGGGGTGCCAAAGCACACCCTGCCACCTACCAAATGGCGCTTATGTCTAACATATAGCTATTTTCGTTCAAGTAGGCTATGCGGCTGTGTTTGCCGGTCGGCCCTCGCGTGTCGATAAAAGTACGTTTTTCTCGTGTTTTCACCGGTCAGGTTACGCCTATCCTGCAACACGTGCGCATATAAATTTAAAAAAAAACAATATATTATAATACATATCATATAATTATAATTTATAAATGTTAAGTAAGCCAACGGGGTATACGACACGTCCAAAAAGGATTTATTTTCTTTTTTTTCGATGTTTCGTCGAGCAGTAGTGTTGGTAGCGGTGGCGGCTGCATCATCTCGTCATCGTCGCCACTCCCACGACGACGAGAATGTGTCCCAAATCCGTGTGAATGTCCCGGACACACAAAAGCGTCTTTGTTATAATAACGTACCACGGCGGCCGGTCGCGAACCGTACCGTCTATATATGTACTTTATACAGCATACGCGCTCAAAAACGGACAGTAGTTTCAGATTTATCATTTCGTTATCCTTCCTTTTCTCTTACTCTCTCTGTCTTTCTCTCACTCTCTTTCTTTTCGTTCTTTCTGTTCCGATCGTTTCTTTTATTTCTCCACCGCGTGTATATTATAAATATAATATAGGCGTAGGTACGCCCGCGCAACACACTCTCCTGACGCGCACCTCGGCCGTAGATCCTGCAGACGCGTCGACGATCATTCCCTTGACCCAGAAACGCGTGCGCCATTAGATCCGACCAAGACCCCGCCGTCCACTCTCTTATAACATAATAATATAAATCGTTGCCGACGATCGTGCCGCCGCCGCCGTAGTCGTATCGCTGCTCCGTTTATACGCTCCGTTTAACGCACGCGGGCCGACGATATCCGATCGACCGGAGCCGGGGGGGTACGAGCGGAGCGCGCGACGAGACGCTTTCGAAAAAAAATATGAGAAATTAAAATAGGAACAGAAAAATTCGTCGGCCCAAGGTCTTCCGCGACACGCACACGAACGATATTTATGTATATTGTACGTACACCGCCGACGAGAATATATTTTATAATACAATAAAGTATAATATTATGAAGTTGAAAATTAAGAAATCTATGTACACGCATTATTTATGTCAATATAAAATAACAGCACGTTTTAAACGAGGAAAAGTCCGGCATCATCATTGACGTTAATAAAATAAATAATAATAGTTAGGTACGCGATATTAATATGTTTTTTAGTCATTACGTCAAACGTATAATAATTAATAATTATGTCCAACATTGCAGCTGCAGAAAAATTATAATAATGGATCAACTCGATATAATACGTGTATTTCGTGTATTCAAGTGAATATCACAATAACAGCATTATATGCTAATAAAATAAACAAAATATGATGTAATAATAAACGGCGAGTCCGAACTGTCGATACTGACCATTTAGAATTATTGAATATGTTTAGTATAATATAGTACATGTTCCTATTTTTATATAAATGATGCAATACAACCGTAAAAGCATAACGTGTATAAAAACAATACACGTATTTATATATTGATTATTGAATTTGTGTATATTGTGATTGGTAAATATTATACCTTGACCTTAAACGCCACACTTATTTCAATGTCATAGTGTATTATGTTATGTTCACACGTATTGAGTGCCCTGCCGTGTTGGCGAGACGAGTAGAACGAAGTTTATACATATTATAGTAGTCGGGGCCCGTACTTATATACATATATAAATATGATGTTTGGTACTATAGACACTCTATACATATATTCCTACTTATAATTTACTTGTGCTTATTAATGTTTTTTTTTTTAAACAATCGTTTATAGTTTTACCGTATATAATATGCTATTAATTATATAAAATAAACCGATACGTTTTCGAGTTGAAAATATTATTTATATTATAAATTATCATATCATATTTTTAAAGATTATACCCCATGTCTACGGTTATTATATAATGAGTAGTGTACGTCATCTCCTCCGATTAATGTATTAAATGTGTAAATGATTTATAAGTTATAACTAATTTCTTTACTAAAAATGTAGTCCAGTAACTATTATAATGTGTAAAAAAGTTTACCTGTCCCGTGGCAAATACTGGTATATATATTTATTTATACATAGAAATGGCTGGATAAATATAGGTACGTTGAGTCTCCGGGTCCAGTTTACAAACAATCATCCTATAACAAAAACAGGGAAGTACCTACTGTCCACACAATATATAATGTAAATAAGTCGTACTATTATCGTGTTGTGAAATTCGTATTAGATATAGATGTAAGCAGCAATGGCCTATACGGCTATACCTTATATGTGAAACGTTTTATTTGTTTTTATTTATACAACGATTATCAAAATGTCTCAAAATTATAAAACTATATTCAAAACAGTTAGTAACTGATAATAAATAATATTATGTGTATCTACTGTGTATTTCGGAAAAATTTCGAATATATTAAATGAACTAATTTTGTAAAACAATGTCATCAATATAATACATTTTAATTTATTTAATTATAATTATAATTATTAATTTTGTGATCAGTATTAGGTTTATTATTAAATTCTTCTTATATTATTATTTATTAGACGAGACTCTCGTCTATAAAAACGAGGATTTATCCTTAGTGATGTATGGTGCAGTACAATATAAATATACGTAACTCAGTCTTATAAACCTCAATTCTGCTAAATAAATAATAATTATTACATTAACAGATCGGTCGACGTCACCGTGTCGCATGCCAAATGTGGTATGCTATTGGCGACTCATAGGGTTATGGTGAGACTAGTTATCTTATAGCTAAGATATTGTGGTGGGTACTGGATATACTAAGAACATATTGGTAATATTTTTATTCATATACAATATACATATTATACTATAATAAATTATTACTTAGATTAGAATATTAGAATTTAGATAATAATTAATATTAATTTATTTACACAGATAACAAGTAATTTTAAAAATACAAAATATATTACCGATATTATAAATTAAATTCAGACTATAGTTGGTTGTTATCAAGACTTACAGCCTAGACCCTATAGTGTCTACAGAAATACTACTATAAGATATTCAGAATAAAGAGAGCTAAAAACAAGCTAAAAACATCCAGAAAAGAGTCACACGACTAAACGATTAGGCTGTGGTTGCATCATTTGCTACTTTAACCCATGTAATGTATAATAGGAATTATTCATGAATTTTACGTTTTTTAGAAAATATATGCAATATCTTTAACCATGAAACTTTTTAGATTGTATAGTTTGTAAAATTATGCATTCATAGTATTCATACATATGTGTATAATGCACTTCATAAGTAATTTATTATTAAATTAGGTATTATATATAAATTATTTAATTAAACAATGCGTTATCACTGCAGTCAAGGGGCACTGGTAAAATGCATTTAAAAATTATATTAATTATAAAGTGATGTTGTATTTCTATAACCCAGTAGCCGATGACTACAGAATATTTTGAGTTTTATTCCCAATAATTGAATAGCAATTATATTCATTGATAATTACTATATTGTATTGGAAGTTCTGAAATCTATATCGTACAACAATATAGAATGTTTATCTGAATTTGTTATTATTATAAATTACAATAAATATTTACCAATTACATAAAATGTTCAAAATTTGTTACGCCAGCGATAATTTTGTTTGCAAACTATTTAAACAAAACTACAATATCTTCATAAATATTTAAAATTGTGAAAACTATATTATGATGATAACGATATATTATATCTGTAACACCCATTCGTTTAATGTCTTTACATTATTATTTACGTAACGTTTTAATTTTACATAATCAATGAGAGTATAAATGTTTACCTTATATAATTACACTAAGTATTTAAAATTGTGCAGAGAGTTAAAATAGTTAACATAATGAATTATGACAATAAAATAATGACATCGAAACTTACTATTATATGGGGTTCTGAACTAATATAATTAGGTATATATAGACTTAATAGGGTACTTATACATATAGTGAATTTACGATTTATTTGCATTTTAAATTAACACGTAACTCTAACCTTATGGAATGAAAAAAAAGAAGAAAAAGAAACGTTGACATGTTCGATATTATACAGTAGTGCGCATATTATCGTAATAAATATGTACACGTGTAATGTGTATATAGATAGGTATAGAGGAAATAATAACGCGCACACGTTTGTGTCCTGTTTTTGAATAACACGTTGGTTTATAGGAATTTCGGACCTCCCTCAGCTCTCTCATTCAAGTAACGGTTTATCCGTTCCTAACCCTTTAGTTTTGAACATGTGTATCTGTTATATGTACCTATCTATATAATAAAATATAATCCTTTTTCAAGGTCCACCTATGCACCAGGGTTACTTCCTTGAATAAACTGAGGTCAGCAACATCACTTCACCGGGAGGTCGTATAAGGTATATCTACCCCCAACAATATGAGAAAAAAAACCGACAATAAATAACCGAATGCTGCTGCCTGTACGCGATTCGAAGAACGACGTATTATTATATTGTATATTATAATAGCAGGGAAACACAATCGATCGCCGCGTACATCATAGTACGAGAAAAGAATCCTTTTAAGCGTTTGACCACCGTTAAGCGGAATGACCGTCGGGGACGAACATTTCGAAACCTGCGTGGCGCATATATGCGTAGGTGTAACCAATAATGGTGTTTTAGGGTAGCACATTGGATGGAAAAAAATGTATTATGGTCACACACATCAGAAATTATCGTGACATGATATACACGTATACGTACAGTGGCGGACTATGCCGACGGGATATTGGGACTTTTTCCGTATTGCCTGCACGGCTATAGTAGGCATCGGGCTGTTATTTATTATATAATATATAATTAATTAAATTAGAAGCATCCCTGCTTTATGGCTGTAGAGAATAAGATAGGTACTAAACAATATTAATGTAGAATACATAATTGGCACTGTTAAAAATAAAAGTGGCTTATTAATTGATATAAAACTAAGAACATTATTTTTTTAAATTATATTAAATATAATAATCTATTTTTATTAAAATGAAAAGTATTAATTATTTTGTTAAGTAATTACTAATTAGAGGGCTTTTAATGTTCCATTAAACTTCAAAACAACCATACATTTATACGAGTACTAAACAAAAATCACTAAATATATCCGAAACGAAACAAATTTGAAGACCGATCAAACCCGAGTAGGATTTTTTTCTTAGTTCACCATAGTTATGCCTACCAAATTCGATTCGTTTATTATTTATGTGCTGTATAATATAGAACAGAGGCGTTCTCGGGATTTTTTATTGAGGGGGAGGATATGAAAATTTATTAAAAAGTGAGCTTTCCACACTCCCTTTCTTAAGTAATCTTGTAATCTGTGTATAAATCAAGATGTATCTATACATTTTAACATACCTTGATACGAATATTATATGAAAAATGATAACGAATCAGAAAAAAATTTTTTGATTACTTATATTTATTTATTTGATTATTACCACTAAGGAACTAAATATCAGTTAAGCAGGAATCCCTAACAATATAAAAAAAAGTTCACAAAGGATCTATCCTCCATATCCCCCCCCCCCCCGTGAGAACGCCCATAGATGGGAAATACTAAAGTACCAATTTTTAGAACTTTAAAATCTAGTGGATAAGAGAGTATAGAAAGCAAAAAAAAAGAAAAAGGTCAATAAAATTTAAAATTTACGATCAACATTTACTTTTTATACTTGTTTATTTATATTTACAACACGTTTTAATGTTAAAAAAACATAATAAAAAATAAAATACAGATAAACGCTAAAATTGTGTAATGTAATTTGAAAATGTAGTACGGGTCAGACAAAAAAAGATACGTAGGCCAGATGTGACTCGCGAGCCACCAGTTGCCCATCCCTGATATTTAGTGCTACTGCACATTTTGTACGATATTGTAGAAAAGCATAATAAATAATAATTAGTTGCCAGTAGAAGTAGTACTACATCAACATGATATTATTATACCAATGGGTAATGTTGTTATGACCTTGCCGAAAACCGTAAATGAGTAAACGTACAACAATACGAATCATATAATATAAACGCAATAATAAACGCGTACAATGCTATAGGTATATTATTGTTTAATGTTTAACAGTAAGCTGTTATTCGATTGTTTACATTAACTAACTACCGAAATCAAACTGAGATTTTACGTTAGTCGATTAGTTGAACAGTAAGCAATTTGAATTCCACATCAACCTGAATTCAAATGATCAGTCTTTTTCTGGAATTATTAATAATCCCTCGAAAAATGTATTTCATTTAACTGCTCGTAGTTTTGTACTATGTGTAATCGTGTCGTATTCAATTTCCACTGATACATATCTGATTTCTATAATATATAAGGTATCTACAACTTAATACTAGCCCTATATAATTACCGATGAAAAATGTCTACTATTCAAATAATATAAAAGTGCAGCGCGTAATTCGTATTGTTAGAGTCAAATTGACATTTATGGACAGATTTTTATTGGAAAAAAAATTTTAGTTATTACCTAGTTACCATCAAGTATTCGTGTACAATACAAATTCATATAAATTTGAAAATATAAAAAGTTATAGTACAACTTAAAGTTAAAAGTGAATACGCAAATAATTTTTAATGTCTTTGGGAAATCGAACCTATGAATAGTTAAGTAAAAAAATTTAGTTCATCATACGTAATTATAATTTTTTTTAAAGTAGGTGTTATAGTTATACTGTCTATTCTGGAACAACAGAATTGAAGGGTTGTGTGGAAGTCCGACGAATTTTTAATCGTACTTAAGAGTTTAAGACACTTAAGTATTCAAAAAAGATAATAATATGAAATAATATGGAACTTTAATTGCAAATAGGCTGTTAAAAAACGCGATAAATTTATTGAAACGTTAACTAATTCTTAATAAGTCAATTTTTAAGATACAAGAATAAATTCATAAATTAAGTTATTTAAAAAAAAATTATTTTATTCATATTCGAAATCATAAAGGAAGGGTGTAACATTTATTCGTTTTAATAGGCGCACGTGGAATTTTTTTTTTAAATTTAAATTTTTCAAAAATAAGTGTTATGTTAAGTGCTTTATTTTTTACAGTAAAAAAATTCAAATGAAATTCAGGGTCATGATTCGAAATATTTTGTGTTACCTTTATTATTGAACACGTACCTACATCACAATACGTAAATTACGTATATATCATGTCTTTTTTATCAACAAAACGTCCTTGATCCCCAAAAAGGGTCTAATACATTTACACATCGTTCAACACATATTTATACATGGTCGATTACACATTGAAAGTTAGTATAAGTGTATTCGATAACATTTTAATGTTGAGTTTTAAAAGGATAGGCATTTCACTATCATATTATAGTTTATTATAACATACATGCATATGCTAATCGGCTGGGAAAATAGTGTGTTATTAAGTACGATTCAAATCAGTAAATTGTTATTATTTTTATGTATTGAAAAAACAAAAACAACTTATTTATACACACTTAAATATGTGTAAATCGAGTTTCAGTCGTTGTACCTAATATAATGTATAGTATGTATACAATATACTTATACATTTCATTTTATATGTAAGCTTTTCTTAAATTAGAGTCGCTGGACGTCATCCAGTATAATAATTATTGTTAACTATTGTGAATTGTATATTAAATTTATTTATTTTTAATAAATAAAAGTCTTTCCGCAAAATGTATAAAATCTGTGAAAATACAGTTCACTTAATTATACATCGGAACAAATAATGTTTTGTCAAATGTCATAAGTAGAGATTTGATAGAGTTGTAGTGGTTGGGGGAGACCTCAATTGCATTTTACTGGATAAAAAGACAAGTAAGGGCTTTCCCACACTACGAATATTTTACCATAAGTACTATAGCCACTAGACATTAAAAAAATAAAAATAAACATAAATAATAATTTATACATATATAATTAAAAGGCACTCTAAAGGACGTATCTGAGAACATAATCTATATTTGTCATCCCATTTATTTCACTCTCTAATTTTTCAAAATCATACTTGATAACGTAGCAAAATTTCCTATCCAAAATCACCTAAATTATTTATTGCATCCGCAATATTTATACATATAGTGATCGACGCCACTGATTAAAATACCAAACAAATATCTAAATTTATAAAATTAAATAAGCACTTCAAAAACAGTTTAAAAAATATGATACAATGTGCCAGTGAACATAATGAGGGGATCCCGAAGACAAATTTAGATTGTACTGTATCAGAAAATTTTAAATTCCTGATCTCCAGAGCTTTTTCCAAAATTAAATACCAAACTAGTATATTTGCAATAATAATCTACACAATATTTATATAAAATTGTGTAAAAAGGTATTTTTAGATTTTGGGAGGGCTGGGGAAATGCCAAAAATGTTAAAAAACGTATTCCAGATAGATGAGATTTCGTTTAAGTTTTGCGAGTGGTCGTACAAATTAATTACTAAATATTTGCACTAAAAAAAGTGTACAAAAGATTATTTTTAGTTTCTGAGAAGGCTGTGGAAATGCCAAATGTTTTTAGATTGAAAGAGATTTTGCGAAAAGTTTACGAGAGGTCGTACAAGTTACTTATATATATACTAAATATTTGCATGAAAAAATTGTGCAAAATGTAATTTTAGTTTTTGAAGGTGCTGTGGAAATGCTTTCCCGAGTCTTTCTCTACCAATAGATGATGAACGAAGTCGTATGCCTCCAAAGTATATGTATAATCCAAATCGCGTTCAAGAACGGAAATTGTAGTACACAGCTTTGCTCGTCCTGATATAGAAATACAACTGACCTCCACTGGCTCCACCTCGTTATATGATACTTGAGGCAAGTTCAACATATAGTTATATATATTTTCCAGTATATGAACAGGGCCATTTACTACTAATAAAACAGTAACTGCAATTTTATTTCTCCGGGATTTACGTCGTTGAATTCCAACTCATTGAACATAATTTGGGAAATCCATTTGATACGAATTAAATACGGTGCCTCGATGCTTTTTGGTAGTTTTCTTAAAAGTAAAAAGTAGAAAGTTTAAAGTTATACTTGAGTGTCTAGTGATCATTCATATATGCTATGTAAATCAGACCTGGGTGGTTCACTACGTTGAATTGGCTACGATACTCCGATGCAAGTTTAAAGATGCGTTTTTGTAATTCTATAAAAGTTGAAAGTTGGCCTAACCCATGATTTAGAACCAATTTGTCAGTCATATTTGGTGTAAATAAGATCTGGTTAGGATTGTTAGGAAAACAATTTAGTGAAACATTGAATACGGCAATCGGTGTATTTAGGTTTGAGTAAATTCAGTTCAGGTTGCGTAATTCGCTCGTATTATTAGTTGGTTTGGTTAAAATTTGACAATCGACGCGTGTATTATTTTAATGATTTTGGGAAAACAATTCATCAAATTTTGCGGTAAGTTTTTAATTGGCGATCATTCTTTAGCGTTTATCATAATATTATACCTACGCATTTATATTATACAACATTTGTTTTGTAATATTTATTTATGTACCCATACCGTTTAATATGGGGAAATGTGTGAATAAAATAGGTAATTAATATCATTGGCTAATCTTAATACATTACAATGAATAATATCTCAAGCTCAAGCTCACAGTTAAGACTACATTTATACGAAAGAATGTGTTATGAAACTTGAAAGGTTTTTATTGAAAACTATTAAAAAGATTATTTTTATCCTTTATCGGCTTTGTAGACTAAATATAATGTTGTATATTTTTCTACTTACACCGTCACATTAAATATAAGAGCAGTATATAATATAAAAATATTTGATGCTAAAATAGTAAAAAATATACCTGTGCTCACAAACAACTGTAGCAGGCGCGGATCCAAGGGGGGGCCCAAGGGGCCATGCCCCCTGTAGACTCTGCCATACAGGTACATTTTAAATTGTTTGTTTTTGGCAGCCGATAAATACGATACGCACATAGTATCCTCCCCCCCCCCGTAAATTTAGTCTGGATTCACGCCTGAACTATAATATAATATAATACTGCAATCAGTGCAGACACTAAGATTTGCGAAACCGTAGGTAAAATATTTATAGGGGTTATGAATTATAATAAAATCTTATACGAAATTTTAATTATTAAATTTTGTGTTATTATTGTTAATTTTTGTAAGAATTAATGCATTAATAAAACTATTATAAATTATGAATTTATTATACTCACTATTTTTCCCTTGTATTATTAAAACAAAAAAATATAACAATAATAACTATTATGAAATTTGTGGCAATTCTAAATTAAAATTTATTTTTTACTTGCTATCAAATATAATATTATTTAAACATTATTTAAACATTAATAAATAAAATAAAATAATTACCTATTTAAAATTTATCTCTCTGCGTTTTGAGGCATGGGATTAGATTTTAAGTTTGCTTCTACCAATCTCAAATAACATTTTTTTATTAGACTATTGAATTTTTCAGCCATTTGGCGCAACTACTCCGCGTTGTCTTGTGACTTGCGAGGAGTGTACTAAAATAATTACTAGATATAATAGGTACACTTTAAACTGACAATATTAAATTCAATAATTATATTAATTTAATTATAAAACGCCTTCAAATATTTTTCACCTGGAGGAACTACTCCTTTGTCCTCATTCAACATGATTTGATATATACACTTAATAAACACAACGTTATGAATTGCGTAATAAAATAATTATTTCAATAAAAAGTTCAGTAAAATAAAAATGCAATCTAAAATGTGTAGCCGGTTTCTATCATTTTTATAAATTTAATGCTGTGTGAAATCGATATGTAAGGTAGTAATATATTATGGACAGTAGCCGACGCCGATGGTATCAATAATATATACTTTTTTTTCAATTAGCCATCAGGATGTTTCGGCGAAATCAGAAATCAATTAATTCGTATTTCATAAAAAGAATGCCTCATATATACCTAATACACGTTTTATTCGTACGTCACAAATTTAATTACATTGTTGATTTTTCTAATATTTTTGAAAAACACAAATATGCTATAATATATTGCATTAGTATATTGTATAATGACGCACTAACGGATAATTATTATGTTTTATTGAGTATTAAATTAATATCTACTTATATTTTCGACTATATGTTATTATATTATTATGAATTATAGACATAATTGTATATTCTATATTTCTATAGACATTTAAAAAAATGTATGAATTATTGCTTATTTTAACTTCATGTTACCTATATATTAGGTATTGTTGTTGGATTAAAAAGTCCCCCCATGTTCTGTTCTATCCGTATATTGTATAGGTAGTATAAAAAACGGATACCTAGTATGATTTTATTGTATCTAAAACATTCTAATCAGAAATTTACATAATTGAAATGTTTAGACTATTGCAGGTATAATTGCACCGTTACTACGTATGATGATCTACATAATTTCCACATAATATTTATTCGTACTTGATGTAATAATATTATCTGTGTACTATGCTCAACAGCCATAGACCACCTTCATGAAATATGGATCATATACATATGTGTGGTTGGAGTGATGGTCAAAAACTAAAAACAAAAAATAAAAATAACGAATTTAATAATAATGTTAAAAAAATACCTATTAAAAATTACTAAAATCTTCGATTATCGCTTTCCTCGTCGTGTGAATAGAAAACCACGGTTCTTCCTGAAGTTGTTGTTTCAAAAGTGGAGATGCACATCGTTTATATGACTTTTCCGAAAGACTTATTTGTATGCGTATGTGCCTCAGTATCATACTTCTATTACATGTCTCAGTGGTAAATATGAATAATAAATATCTCCATAGTAGATCACTAACGTTATAAACGTATAATAGATCACACGAAACGATGATGGTGTTAAAATTATTCTATAAATTGAATATTAATAGTATTCCAATAAAATTTCAAAATCAAAATACCAATTGCCTATTGAAAGTATTTATTTATAAACTATAAGTTAAACCGATTATTAGATAATTAGATTTTAATTAAAATTCTTGTACTTGGTGGATAAATAGATAGTTAATATTAGGTCTTGAGTATTTAAAATGTGTGATAAATTATTTCTAAATAGAGAATATGTAACCAACGTATTTCAAATTATTCATAATACCATAAAATTACTAAATTTTATTAGTAAACACAATTGTATGATAAATCACAATTAAATATAATATACCTATGTACTATTAAAAGTGTACCAAGTACAATATGATAAAATAATAATTAATATATTTATAAAGAAAAACGAATATTTTAATAATTTCCTAAGGTCATCTAATTTAATTTTTTTTTAATATCATATTTTATATTATAAGACTTAAGAAATAAGTGAGTTTCGAAATGTAAAATCTATTTAAGAACCATGATTATTAAGTTATGTATCACATGTTAAACATCTACTAAAAAAATATAATAATTGCAATACAATTTAAAAATACATAGGTGTACCGTTTCAAATCAAAACATAATTAAAAGGATATAGGTAATTTGAAGAAGTGTGTTAATTCGTTTCATAACTACTACAGCCAACTACTACAATAAACAAAATATTATAATTAGAGCTAGGATTTTAATGACCTAAAAAATACACTAAAATGCACTAAAAAAAAAATGCAAAAATGACCTAAAAACTCTAAAAAATGACCAAAAAATGTACTTAGATGAGTGAAAAAAAATTATTTTTATTATATTAATTAATTATTATGGTTTATACTTAAAATATGAACGTAATATTTGTAACTTTCGTAAAAATGACCTTAAAAATGCAATAAAATGCAAAAAAATGCAAAATAAAAATTACATATTTTAAATTGTTATATAACGAAACTAATTTAGTTTTTGTTTAGAACTGTATAGCACTTAAAGAAAAAAAATGCAAAAATCACCAAAATCATAGCTCTAATTATAATATATATGAGAAGAAAGAAATACTACATTTTGGTATATATTAATATATCATAACTGTTTTAGATTATTTATAATACTTAACGTATGCTAACTTTAAATATTAAATCAATTATTGTTGGTTTTGTATTTTTTCTTTTAGAAATAAAAACCATTTTTATACTATTATACGTATATATTATAAAAAAAAATATATTTACCTTTGTTAAAATTATTTTTTGCTGTATGCGTTATGTTACATTTTTCTGTTGAAATCATTATGTTTTTCTACGAGTATAGGTACTTAAAATTAACACTTAGTCGAATGTACATCGCTTAATGCCAAATCTAAATAATTTAATAAATTCCATTTAATTTTACTTTGAAATTCCAGTGGTTATGTTGTTACTTATTTTAAATTTTAATGATTTTCTTTTGTTTTCAATTTCATATTTTGTTTTATTTGATTTTCAAAATTTTAAATCATTGAGAAGTACTTAACGAAAGTTTACTTTTTTTTTACTAGTACTTGTAAAATATTCCATATTTTTAACATAAAACGTTAAACTGTTAGACTAATACTTAATATTTAACAAGGTATATTTTTATAATATATACTCTTTGATCGTAAAATTTCTGTAAATGAAATTATATGTTTTGCATTAAAAATAAATAACAATAGTAGACATAAAAATATTCGGAGTAATTATTGTGTTACCTCATTTACAATAAAGGTATTGATTATTCTGTGCAATGAAACAGTGTGTCGATAAATATATAACGTTGATAAAAACTTGTTGTGTATATCATTAAAATGCATACACTAACGATGGTGTTTCATAAAAGTCCAGACACTGTTAAAAATGTAAGTATATTGGCTGCAAATTGTCTATTGACATTTTTTTAAGTATAAGAATATTATTTTTTTCGAAAGATTTCAATCTCTCAGTAATCAATTGAATACGTTTTTAATTGTAATAATATACATTGTTTAATATGGATGCAATTAAATGGGACAAAAATATTGTCATATCTATAGGTAAAAATAAAAGATAATTGCAATATTGGTTTACTGATCAAACAGTGCAGACTGTTACGTTATTATAACTATAATTATGCAGAGAGTAGTGTGAATATTACGTGATAGCGATACTTTATGACAATGGAGTATAATATAAGAATCATTTATAAATAATGTAATATAGACAGAACATTTTATAGTATATCAATTATAAATACGTGTAAATTATATTAAATCTGGGACATAGGTGTTGTAAGTAGGCATTTATTATCATTAGGGGTGCTACCATATCTTATGCGGCACAGTCTAGAAATAATTTTTAAATAACCAATATGATAGCAGGTATCATATTGTATAAACACGTAGGTAGATCAATTCATAATTATATAATATTTTAATTAAAATCAAAGTGATCGGTCAGATATCCTTCAAGTCATAGTATGTGACATTTTCAGAACCATCATTGGTTTTGGATACGAGAGTAGGTAGATGCGATTTTAAGTAAAACTATTGAATAGAATTAGTTATCCAAACTGTTTTATATTGGTTATTGGCTTAAATATTATGACGATTTAACTACTATTATATATTATTATTATGTATTTATTCGGATGTGGAATTATGATCATATATGTTTCTGATAACGTGTCAAATAAATAAATAAAATAAGTATAGGTACTTTATATAGGTACCTAACAATAACAAATCAAATCGGGCGCAGAGTCAGGGATCAGTGGCGGTCATGTTGGGGTTAAACGGTCGAGAAAGTGAAATAAGATTATCGTCTCTGTAACGAACTCCGAATAAATGTGTGTAATAAAACGGACGTGTCTCTCGACGACATGAATATATATATATTATATACATATAAGCCACTGACGTAAGACGTCGGTCGTCTCGTTTCGGGTGAACGTTAATCAATAAAATCAGCAGACATCACATAAATATCGTACAACGATTTATATGCGTACGTATATACACATCTCGGCACAAAAATTCCTTTAGATAAACGCCATAATATTAAACGTATATATAACATACCGATATCGCGTTGTTATTGCGCGTATATACACACACACACGCATAATATATAGGTATGATATAAAAATATCCATGAAAATGTATAATAGCGATGACGTACACAATTTAAAAATTGGATATATTTTTTTCGCGTTTAAACGTGGCTTTACCTCGCGTCAATTGAACATCACTTTACCAGGTATATCCGTTCAGTACGTTTTATTTGTGAAAGCCCTTCGCGTGCGTGTGTTTGTATAAGGAATATGCGCGCGAATTTAGAGCAAATCGTGCGTCATACGTAAGTCTATTAAATTATAATATATATTATATCGGTGTTCAAATACGAAATGCGAGTTTGACCAAAATCTACTGCGTGTGCAGTATATATATATATATGTGTATACGACGAACTCGGCGGATCGGGCGGGGGATGTGACCAGCGGGGTGAGAGGTTGTGATATATATATATATACATATTATTACACACGGCAGTGGATTTATGTGCCCGCTGTTATAGGTTAGAACAGTGCGCGGTACACATAGGTTAGCCAATGTGTATACGTCCGCGTATATATAGGTAGGTATATGTTGCACGTATAGGTATATAACGCGACAATAATACATATATACGTGACGTTCAGTATATGTATGTATAGATATATAAATGCGGGAGGGCGCACGCGCTCTCGTGCGTGTGTGTGTGTGTGTGCGTAATAGGTATGATGGGATGTGAAGAGCTATTGCCGGGCGCGTGGCAAGTATATATGTTTTCACTGGGAGAGAAGACGTGGGAGTGAGAGAGAGAGAGAGAGAGAGAGTGTGTGTGTGTGTGTGTGTGTGTGTGTGTCAAAGCGAGGCGAGGGAACGACGAGAGGGGTGGAAGGATGGGGGTGGGGTGTGGGAGAGAGAGTGAGTACGGGTCTTCCCCTTAGACGCATTCTTCGTGCCCGGGATAGGGCACAATATATATAGAGTTTTGGCGGCCGGAGCTGCTACAGAGGGAGTTCCGTGGGTTCCGGATGGTTAGCGGTCGAGAACGGCGGGGGACGTGGGCAGGAGAGGAAGGGGCGCGAGTGAGTTAAGGGGAGGGCTCGTCGAGCTCGTTACCCGGGTGACAGCCTTGGCACGCATCCTGCACACCCACAGCCACCACCGCCGCCGTCACGGTTTTTCGCCCCCGTCGTCCGCGGTCGAGCGCGGCGGCCGTGACCTGAGTCGACCCCGGAAAACAATCAGACCCATCATCGCGCGCGGCGCGCATCATCCCTACGACGTCGGCGACGACGACCCCATTACGACGCTCACATCATCCGCCAAATCCTCAACACACTCGACGTCTGTTATCATCATCCGCACTTTGCGATTCTTTTTCACCGCCATCGTTTGTAAAATATATTCCACGTGTGTGTATATACACATCGCTCTTAAAATACTATATATGCGCGTATTGCATTCGCTATTTGTTTACGACAAAACGATTTTTACTCTTCTTGGCGAGTCGTAATAGATTTTATAATTCATACATTTATACACAATACAATATATGGATTTACTCGATATATGTATATTGTATATTATGTTTTAGTAGTACTCATATATTATCTGCACAGTGACCTTTTATTCGGTTACAACGCGACGCGCATTTTCCTCGCGTTGTACTGTTTTTTTTTTATAACAATTCCAGATAATATGTACACCGCAGTATTACAGCTATTCAACGCGTATTACTTTGTAAACAGATTTTTGTTAAAAAACAAATAATAACTTATATTATAGTACTTACCTAATTAGTAATAATTATTATCAAGAGAACGTCAGCCGTGCAAACCAAATCATGTCAACAGAATGCGCTTCACTAAATGTGGTGGCTATGTAAAATATTCCAAGTGTTGAATTGAACACAATCGTTTTGCTTGATTAAAACCAAAGTGTTATGAGATTTTCGTAAAATCCTCGATTTTCCATAATTTATAGAAGACCGCATTATCTGTGTTGCAGCTAGTTTAAAAGTTAGATAACTCAATCAACACAAACCTTTATTTTTCATACTACAAATGACGGGTCATGGCCCATGGGTGGGTAACGTCATCTATAATAAATAAAGTTACTATTTTACTAACTATAGAGTATAGAGGTTTATCTATATTCTATGCTAACTATAAAATATGCATTTTAAGTATAAAGTTATGGTAAGCCTCAAAGGTCAAATGGAATATTCGATTTTAAATTTAAACTCTAGGTATAAAAATTTTTTATGTATTTAAAGAAACTAAAGTTATACAGAACAAAGCCTACAAATTATGTATACACTTTAAAATATTAATTTTTAATTAAATAAATAAGCAACTCCTATACTTTTTTTATTAACTGTATAACTAGAAACCATAAAATATAACATAATAATAAAAAAAATGTAATTCTTTGAAATCAAGTACCTAACGATAAAAACGAAAAGACAATAAATATTTTATTTTATTTTAATTTGAAATATAACATTGTTTTACAATCTATATAAAACAAATAAGTTCATAAGAAGAGAAAAACTCGAAAGACTGAGAGTAGGGAAGTTATCAAGTTAAGTGTAGGACCTTAATAAAAGTTTTAATTTAAAATTTAACGATTTGACTTTAATTTAATAATATGTCAAGATTATGGTAGTTAATCATAGATCAGATAATTTTAAAAGTTGATAGTTCAAACAACAAGGTAAAATGAGCCATGGTTTAATTCTTAAACTTAGTTATTAATAGTTACTTTTATTATTCTTCACAGTTTCGAATATTTCTATCATATAGATATAATAGTAGTATTATAATAGTACTATATATCTAAAATCGTGGTTTTAATACCATAAATTATTGGCAAATTATATCCAAATAGTTTGGCTTAAAACCACGTTTAAAAAAAAGAATTATTCAATGATCGTGTTTTAAAATCATGAAATAATTCCCGAAAAATATTTTGTTAGATTTTTGTTTAATTCAAAATTGCTACTAACACTTTACACTTTTTAATTTGCAATTAAAAATCGTATGATCTATCACACACGAATACGGCTTTAAGGTAAACATACATAGGTTGACTTTTAAACTTTTGAATTTATGTATTATTTATATTATGCTTTTAATAATTTTTTAAAAATTTTCTTTATAATCCATTAAAACTAGGTACCACCTATAATGTAAGTTGTTGGGTGTGAAGTGTTAAAAATACATAATTTTGTTTTAAGTAAAATAAGTAATAACACATGTTATTTATACCTAAGTGTAAATCGAGTTACAGATGTTGTAATATATGTATAATGTATATAAACATCACATTTTAAAAATAAAAATAAAAAAACTTTAATAATTTAATCATTACAATTTTTAATTTTTCCACGAAAATGCAGTCAACATGACATATATTTAAGCCAATATTATCTTCGGAAACGTGACAAATAATGTTTACCGAACGTCCGAAAGATTAATGAGTGTGGTTCGCGATAAAATAATCGTCTGTATATACACCGCGCCCTCGTGTTTTTAGGGCATTCAGTCCTTTTATGTAATAACGACCCTGCAAGCGTTTTCTAAGAATCCGCTAGAACCTTTTTACCGACAGCGTTTATTGATTCGAATACAACACTACACACAACAGTTTTTGTTCACCCTCTTCACGAAAATCCCTGCAGTGACGAAATAATAATAATACCGAGGTCGAATCAGAACCTTGGCTAAATCTTCTCTATAAAAACGAGTTTTAAGACCTTCATTCCCTCCGTGTTTTAAAACGTATTGTTCCCACCACTTCTTGCATCAAACTTTTAATGTACGTGTGTACAAAAAGATTTTTTGTTGAATTCCAATAATAATAATAAAAAATTCCTGAAATTCCTATACAATATGAATTACATAAAACTGTGATTTTCTTTATAAAATGTTCTCTTTGACATAACGAATAATATAGTTAAACAACGGGCATTGGATTCGCGCTATTAATGATTAATTATAAAACAAAATATAGGTATACATTGAGGAAAAAAGGTAAATTAATATTATATTATTTAAATAAAATATAAGCGTCATACGTTTCCGGAATAATAGTAGTCATACGCAAATCTTGTTTACTGGATAATAATGATTTTATTTCATCATAATAGTTGCATTGTAAAATAATAATATTTATTTAATTAATTGAAAATGTTTTATTTCCACAGTTTTAACAGCAAGCGATATAAATAAGAAAATGTTTTCTAGAGCAATATATACAAACAATAATAATAAAGTGAATCAAGAATTAATGAAAACAAAAAAAAAAAAAATAAAAAAAAATATTTATTTGCTATATTTACAATAAAACATGATATAAAGTGTAAGATAGTGTAAATTAGATATTTTTAATGAATACCTATACTATAATATGAATTTCATATTTTTTAAGAAGTAAAAACGTTACTTAGTTTAAATGATTTTAATAAATAGGTACTAAGTAGGTAATAAGTAAGCACTAAGTAGATACTTTAAATACGCGTTCTGGTTTATTTATCAATACACAATAATTCAGTATCTATATTATATTATGTACTTAAACAAGTAAATAATTTATAAACATAATATTGCTCGACTTATATATCGGTTAATAAAATGTAAAGAAAATAATAGTGTGTAATCTGCAGTGGATATTACTTACTCGTAATTACTTAATCTATTTATGAATTAACTCAAACGTTAAATAATTTAGATAAAACACAGAAGTGAACCTTCAAATAAACTATTTACGAGATGAGTCCAAGGTCAAGGACTAATCGGGAGAGCTTATGATCGAAGTTCGGGATCTGTCTATAGTCCATTCTTGGCTATATTTCAAATGGTTTCTATGAACGTTGTTCCGGTACATTATTTTATTATATATATTATATACATATACCTAAATATACTCACAAGGATATCTATTAAATATTATTATATTTATAATATGTGTGTGTGTGTTTATATTTTAAACGATAACCCCCAAAGCAAACAATTACTATTAAGTTTAAATTTAAGTTTAGAAACCCGATAAGTGTGGAATTTTAAAACACCAAACATTTCTTTGATTTTAATTTGATTATCTAAATATTTGGCACGGACCTACTTAACAATTTTTTTTTTTATTTAATTTGCAATGCGAACCTACATTAAACGGGGAAAGTGAATAATATATAGTTATTATGAAACAGAACCTAATAGCAGCGTATACACCAGATCCTATATATTATAGTATTCCTACTAAACACTAAGAATAATATGATTTATGATTGGAAATAATATTATAATCTCGATTATTTATATTTATAGGGCAACGGTATCGTATAGGTTTATAAAACATACAAAGATTTATTCGTGTCAAACGGCGGTATCAGAGTAATTTAATACATGGATATAATTCATTATCCAGTGTCAACGTAGCTTCGTGGAGCTCACGCTGTATATAATAATAATCGTGTGTATAGCATACTATATTAATATATTATTATATACACGCTTGTTTACGGTTTATCAATGAGGTCAAATTGGGCATTGGATAACATAAAACAATACATTGTTAACGTTCATTTGTTTCATTAATGCAAGAAGGCGTTGACTTTTTAAATGCTCATTAATGACCCTGAATAAAGTATAAAACTATAATTATAATAATAATAATAATCCTTGGTTAAATTAAAGGATGTAAAGACATTTTGTTTTCAATTTGTAGGTTGTTAGCCACTGTTGAAGACCCAAAATGTGTGTTACATAATTTCGTTCAATATAACATTATATTATGCTTTATGATTTATGAAATTATATAAGAATCAAAACGTGAATTCCTACTAAACGGTTATCAAGGTCAACCACTAATTTCCGTTCTTATGCATCGATATGATATAATATAACTACGGGCAACTACTTAAAATGACTACGCACCTGTCCTATTTAATGACGACGAAAGTCCGACTGCAATGTGTTGGAAATTGGAATAAATAAAGAAAAACAAGTAAAAGCTCAATATTGACGCGACTAACTCGTTTAGCCGCGAAACTATTAACGGTATCAAACTATAGGTTTATACGCGTGCAATACCGTATACGTTTATTATTATTATTGTATATATACTGTTTCGGGTTTCTCACCGCTATTTTGAAAATCGTCACGTAAAACAAACCGTCTGTTGCCTGTACAATACCACCGAAGTAAATGCAAATTTCACGAGTAAACAAATTATAAACTATGAACTAATGTAAATTATTATACTCTACTAATAATTATTTACGTTGGCCTGCTGCATAAAGTTCGTCAACTATGCATTTGCCCTATATGTATTAATATGTGTTATGTATTATATTATATTCTGTGCTCGGCCATAGAAATCATTTCAATCAAAGAAACATTTGAATTATTTTCCCGTTCGTGTTTCAAAAATATGATACTTACATCTAGATGGTTTTTTATGTGTTTAAAATTTTATCGTTCGCCCTATAATAACCAACGGACACGAATAAGGCGATTATATTGATTTCCGACTCGTTAAAATTTATCGATCTGAAAATCCCGAGTAGAATCGAGTGTTAGCATACGTCGATTGTATTCCATTACAACCTTTATAATATTTCGTGTATAATGAGTAATGACACACGAACACAATCACTAATTAAATGTAAACGGGAATAGTTACGCCTCGCGTACACACGTAGTTATGAGTATATACATTTAATTAAATTTACAAATATTATATGACGGCGGTGCAGTGGAACGTGTGTAATATTATTTGTAAAATGATTAACTAATTTATTTCTGACCTTCAAATTTAAAATAATAATCGTTTTGTGGTTATTTGTTGCCATATATTAATAACTCGCGTAGTTGCGTATACGATGTGATCAGAATTTGTTAAAAATCGTACGATTTGCAATTATTTTTGTGACACAAACTTTTGATAATTTTATAGACTACAAAACATTAAGTCATTAAATATTATACAATATGACATATCGTGCTATTATAAGTCGATTGAATTCGATACCTATTTATAGGTACACACATGTACATTACGAACACTGCACGCGGTACTTTTAACAAGTCGATCATAAAAAACAAATAAAACGCTAGTACTTATTAATTCTACTATCAATACTCTAAAATACGTATTAATATATTATCACAAACGATAACGGGTAAAATTAAAACAGAAAGAAAATAACATTATTATATTATTCTGCCAAACGTTGTTTTCATCTTATAAACATAAGACATAAAAATTTTGTGTTCGGCCGGACTAATTTTGTGTTGTTAGATTTTTTATTAAATTGGATTGTTCGGCTATAAAACTAATTAAATATACGTACATTATCTGCCATGTGCCATACTATGTACATTTGTTTTTACCGTTTTATATAAAATATTAATTATTATAGTTTAAAAATGCTTATAACTTACTTAAGAATTAAAATATCATTATACCCATTATACAAGCACAAACTATTCTATACCCTTAGGCCTTAAGTTATTAAATTAAGTATAGTATAGGTAGATACTATCTAATATTAAAGTCAAAACAAAATAATATTTTAAAATGGTTCTGCTGAATACAATTTTGTTGTTTTATATAGATAGACACAAGCACAACACAATATGGTTGATTGACAAAAATCCTCGAATAAAAATTAAGGACGAAGCAATACGACGAGCATATTAAAATTAATTAAATATAAATGATTGTAAAATATTAATAACTGTATATAAATTATATAATAATGTTATCATCTAAATTAAATATACAAATATTAGTGTAGATGTAAAATGAATTGTTTGTTATAAATGTCCAAGAAATTATTTATTAATTATAAATTAAATATTGAGATGAGTCCGTTAAATTTAATTAAATATTGTGCATGCCAAGTTTAGCTTATTTTGTTTTTGTATTATTGTTAGTTTGAATTAAGATAAAAAAAAATATAAAAATTGCGAAAATTAAACCATCGTTTTTCTCTGGTTTGCGTGTCTGTAAAAAAATGTGGGTCATTTATAAAGGGCATTATTGAGTTGAATTTGCATTTTTAGGGAATTTAAATCTGGGATTTAATTATAATTAATAAAGTATATAAATTGATTAACTTTTATATTAGGGATTTTTTTTCCTGGAAGTGAGAATTTTTTTTTCCACGGGATTTGTTTTCCGTAACTCACACATGCAGGTGTAGAAATAGCAATATGCCAATATCAGATATTCAAGTATTCAACCAAGCTATATTGATTAACTGATTAAGTATACAAATATTTGTAATACACATGTATAACATCATAATGGATATTATTAATTATTATGGTGTGTAGACACATATAGATATAGTACGCTGTTCTCAAAATTTCCTCGGCAGTATCAATAGGAGCAATTATTTGGTAGAGTAACCGCCTTGATAGCTTATATTAATTAAATGTTAAGACATCCCAAAATTTTGGAAAGCTTTTCATTATACACAGCCATTGCGTTATAATTCAAACAATTTTTATTTGGACATTTTTAGGGTGCTAATCAGTTATCAGTTATCAGTTATAAGTTATAATGTTTACGCATCCAAGCTACACCTATCCTTCATAACACACACACACACACACACACACACACACACATTAGTACATTACATCAACTTATCACGACACACATCGCGTACTACCTATAAGATGTAATTATTATAATTCACAGCACAATAATTCCAGTCGTATACACGCGAATATATTAAACCTATGACTCCGACCGAACAAACGCCGCTAATATATCTGCGATAAGTAGGTCAATAAAAAAGAAGTAAAACCATGGAGTCGCTCTGCTGTATAGTAGGATTAGAGTGAACCTCGTCATTGAGATTGGTCGCTGTAATAGTGTATAATGGATGTGTTAAGTTTAAATTCAATGATAAATCAATGCATGAACGAAAAATGGCTCTTAGCGGAAACGGCATGTTAGCGCTCAGCCTCGATATTACTTTTATTTTGTAACACGGCACATGTTAACTAATTTTGTCGAAAAAAAAATCCCATAATGAATATAATATTATGTAATAATTATAGTATAATATTATAACAAATTTATAATTCTTATTAACTCATAAATTAAAACCGACTTTAGGATGGAATACGTGAATAATAGAACGATACGTATACGACTTAAAGTTAATCTAAATATTATTTTGAAAATTTCATTGCGCAGTTTAGAAAAGAATAATATACATAGTGTTGAAAAGATTCAATTACAGCAAAATAAATACGCGTGCGATTCGAAATGAGCGGAGTTTTGAAAAATATAAAAATTTAATAAATTAACAGCCATCGGTATAAACATGAACACAATATAGATATATCGTATGTATGTGTATAATACGTATCCATATGTATATGTATGTATACTCAGAATTCAGATGTATAGGTGCACGTGCAATAGGTTAGGTTGCATTGTATGGTTGAGAGAAACGGCAATAATAATTTTAAAGGGCCTTACAAATTTTACGACCGTTGTAAAACGGCACCTGTTTTTCGAGAAGTAGAAAACGACGAAACTGGGTCAATGCTGTGTTCGGACGGCCGTCGGCGGCGGCGCGCGTATATTATAAAATTTGCGACGTTTACATTATGTTTTTTTTTATGTTACTTGTCTTCGCAGTACGCAATTCCATATTTTCACATACACATTACACATATTATATACAAATTTATCTGGTATGTGTATTATTTTATACCAATGACGTTTGATCGTCAGCACTATGTACACGAGTAGGTAAATGGTTTTGCGTATTTCAACTTCTGAGAAAATCAAATACGAATCTGTCCTATATAATATTATAATAACGGGTTGAATTTCATCGACGACACAATATAAGTGGGTTCGTCATTGTACATAGATATAAATAATTATGGCCGGGGAATGGGGAGGTTTGCAAGAAAGTTTATTATACATCACTGGGTACTTTATCACCAGTTCACCAAGAATTTAGTTCACTATATTATACTTAGGTCTGTTGTCTCAGTCTTACTAACGTATAACATACCATAATTTCATTTCAGTAGGAAAGACTTTTATTATTAGAGTGACTTAACTTACTAACAAATTTAAAGTTGAGAATCTAAGGTCACGATTTTATGACGTTCTTGTAAGGAACGAATCTAACAGTCGAATAAATAAAAATTTTAAATACAATCCTAGACCTTACATCTGTACGTACATACATTTTTTGGCGTAGTTCCTAAGATTAGAGTGTGAACAAGGAAATAACAACTATTTGGCAATCAAAGAGTTATCCTTTCATTGATGACAAAAACTATAGACAAATTAATAATACGAATTTAAAACAAAAAATTAAGAATAAAATATATAAACAATTTCACAATATATTTAAGGCGAGGACGAGAATATAAAGAAGATCCGAATTACTACATACATATTGAAGATCATATAAAGTATTAGAAAAGTCGGAGTAATACCTAATATAAGTAAATTATAAAATATCTTCAGAAATAATAGTCAATTAGTTTGATACTGACATGTACCGTCTTTGCTCAGAATTATTTCTCGCATGCAATGATTGTATTTAAATTTAACAAATTTACTACAGTGCAGGCCTATTTAATGATTAGGTACACTTGAAACCGACTATAAAGTATAGCGATTTTACTGGTTTTTTTAAATTATGTGATTACAAATTTTTTGTTAAGTATAACGTATTATGAAAATAACATTTTGTAAAAAGTTAAATAAAATAGACAATTAAAACATTACAAGTACAATGCACATAATTATTGAAAATTGAATTATATTTATATATTTTGACGAAGTTTGATTTTAAATAATATTAATCAATTTTTCTATCATAACTATTTTATAATGACTTTTAAAATAATTTTAGTTACATAATGATATTTATTAACATTGAATATATATTTAGTATCTATTTATACTGAATGGTATTTTTTAACAAATTAAAATTATTTTTTTTTAAGTTCATATCATCTATAGGAGTATACGATATATTATAAATTGATAACAACTAACAAGTATAGGTTTCGTAGAATGGTGTGTACTGTGTACCGTGTATAGGTCTGTAGTATAAATATAGCTTAAAATATTAATAAAAATAATTTTTTAAATGTTCGCGTTTTGGCCTATAACTAGTTTTACATCAATTTTCCAGTTATTTTCGTATTTATTTTATTGTTTTTCCATCGAATATTTTTAAAAGTACGGAAATATTTTTACTTTTTATAAAGCCCAAACTTAAACTAGTTTGCTACCAGGCATCAGTGCACCACTCTTGAAATTGAAGACTGAAATATTTTCATTACCTATTCAAAATATCGACGAAAAACACAAAAATAAAAAACACACCTCATTGAAATACCAATATATATTCATTAATCAGCTGATATGGACCTAAAACAGAAAAAGTAAGAAAAACATTTAGGAACACACACACACACACATAATATAAACTTATCTAGCAACTCAAAATCTAAAATAAAGTGATATGGATAAAATCATTGTAATATGATTTCGTTGTTAAGAATTATTGAAAATATAATATTTTCAGTGCTAAAAGTATATTATAATTCGATAAGAACAGATTTACAGTAGTTATCATTATTATGGTGACTTCTAAATCTAAATGTTGGATAATATTATTATATTCTCCAATCTCAATTGTCAAAGGGAGATACGCTTAAATTGGATACTTATAAAGTTATAAACCTATTAACTATTAAGGTGCATAAAGGAGGTATATGATGCATTATTAATGTAACTCAATTACTCAAATAGTCAAATGATACCGTTTCACACGGGAAATATTATAATAACAGTTACAAATTAGTTAGTACAATATTTACAATATCAATGTGTAAATGAAAGATGTCATAATATTAGTCATCACAATAGTGACTGATAAAGAAGAAAGATGAACTATGATTTATGAGAACTGAATTATGCTACTATGTTACCATACAATAGTATTTAAGTTAGTGAACAATAATAGTTTTGTTTTTAAATAAATATGTGCTCTTATTTACATTTATTTAATTTACATGTTACTTAATATTTATTATTACATTGAATAGTTTAGTTCTGTACTTATATTATAATACTAATAAAAACTGTCAACTAATGTAATCTACTTTTTTTGTTAAACTATATACAGGTATGAATCTCCCTTTTGGCGAAGCTCCATTTTTGAAGTTGAAATATTACATTTTATATTTTAATAGACAATACAACGTTTATTTTAAATAAAAATCATATTGTATTTTTATTAATTTAGGATTTAAATACATTTATTATTAATAATTTGTCTTGTTTTGGGCGTATGAAAATATGTATTATAAATTCATAAAGGCATAGCCTTTGATATTATACATTTAATTGCTAAATAAAATTGTCTTAAATAAACATCCAATTATTAATTTAACTGAACAAAAACTTCTTATACAAGGAAATTCAACTGTTTATATAAAAAATAGGAAAGGAAGTATAATATAAAAAAAAAGTTTCTCCTTTACTAGAACCCCAAGGCTCGCACGCAGTTGTAAATTTTGATTGGTTTTATAACGGTGTTTCAAGCAAAAAATTTGATTTGAACTTCAACAACGATGGTAGTTTTTGGTAGAAAATATTATCTAGATCAGTGGTTTCCAACCTTTTTCATTTTACGCCCTCTTGTAAATTTACTAAAATCTCATTCCCCCCCTCCTTAAATTAGAGTTCAGGAGAATTTTTTTGTAAGTGGTACAAATAAATCATACAAAATAACTATATATTATACAATATACAACTATTTACTTTTATTATTTTCATTATTTTAAAAATTTAATATAAATCAACTTACAAAGTAATAATATTAAGTATATAAGAAAAAATTATTGAATATAAAAACATTATAAAATTATATAATTATTTTCGTAATTCCATCATCACTATATATTCCCGCGAGCAGACCCTAAATTACCCCCGGTTGGGAACCCGCTGATCTAGATGGTAATTTTGGATCACAAATAAAAAAAGTTATTGTCTTGTATTATTGTTCTCCAGTTAAAAAGCTTGAAAATATCATTCATTCCTCATAAGTCGTTGTCACAGTAGTTATAAAATATCGAAAATAAATTGTCACATTTTTTTTGTTAATCATGCTGTATATATGTGATTTATGATAAACTCCAATCTGCGGCAACCTTACGAATGATGTATTCTGTATTCATTTATAATATCTATATTAAGTATACAAAATTTGTCAACGTTCGCAAAAAATTTAAAAAAAACTATTGTCATATACCTCTAAGATGATTGAAAAATATTATGTTGATTCAAAATTCTCTATTTCATCATACTTCTTTGAGATATCCAAATCATTAATTAGTAATTTTATAATATTCACATTTTAATAGATCCGATTTAATTTATTCGATATATTTCCTAGGAAAAAACTCTAAATTTGTTCTACATAAAGTTTTTACAGTTTTCAACTTTAAAGGCCTTCATACAATGTCTATGTATATATAGTATACATTACAGGTGGATCGTTATTTACCTCAGATGGATACAGAATTCGTTTTGTAGGCCAAATACAGTATGATAGTTATTTTGTTTTTAAGTGTTTAAAGTTTAAATATTGACAAAAATGTAAACTTATCTGTACAATAACAATTTTACCATTTAACGATTTCGTTATTATTTTATTATTCAAAAAATATTATTTTTACAGTCTTGATACATTCTGCAATTATGTATAGATATAATAATTTTCTATACTCAAATGAGTACCAATTTTAATACAAAATGAACTATTCTTATTCTTAGTCCTTTTCAATGATGCGTTACATTTTTATTTTACTACTATAGGTATACCTATACATACTGCAGAACCAAGTTTCCCAGTTTTTAATATAACTACATAGTATATTGCCTATAACATTATAACTTAAACTCTTTAAAAAGTTCCATTAGTTATTAGAATGCAACTCGCAAATAATCGTATTAATACTATTATTATTGTTATCTAGTTGTTTTTTTCTAGATGTCTTTAGACTACATTTTTTTCGGTCAGTTTAGAGTAGAGTTGTATATGGCTTCTAAATTTAATATAAACATAAGTATAGGACCTACAATTTTTATTAAATGTACGATAGGTAGATAATATTTAAACCAAAAATTGTGTTGTTAAAAAAAAATTTTAGCTACTGATTTTATTATCCATAATCCATATCGTCTTATATTACTATTATTGTTCGTTCGTTATCGTTGATAAAAATCATGAATTTTTTGATTAATTAATACCTAATATTATTTTAGAATTACTGTAAAAAGTTTTGCTTCATCCATACAGTCTATCTTTTTAATATTATACATTATACTACTTTAGTTTTTCCTATACAAACCATCGATTTATTTTCAGCTTTGGCTACTCAACGAAGGGAGATGTAATTAATGTAACAGGGTATTCAACCTGTTATTGTATTATTTTTACAGTGACATTCTCCTAATTCCATGTACATAATATTTTATTGTATAATCAATATAACTTATAACTATAATAGATAATGTATTTTGTATTTTATTATACATACAATTATGCATGTATATATATTATATATGCATTATTATAAGGCCATATTAAAAAATAATGTTTATATAAGATACTAATATTTGTAAATTTATTAATAAATTTGGTATTTAACACTAACTGGTAAATAATAAATATATACAGGGAATCGTTCCGATTTCTTTGTAGAATTCAAAACTTTTTAAACAATTTTACTAGGCAGAGTAATATATTAATTTATTCATAAAATAATATGTGTATGCACTATGCGTGTTCTTATTATTTCAATAATGATTTTCTGACGTCCAAACAATTTTTTTTTTATCTACACTGTTGGTCAATGATCTCATATGTGCGTGTGCGTGTGCGATATGATCCCATAAAATGTTGAAGGCCATTTATTGGTGTTCCAGCACTACTAACTTAAAAAAAAAAATTAATTACAATAATTATAAAAAAGCCGATAAAAAAAACCCCGATAAAATAGAAAAAACCTTATTTGACAATCACTGTACGACGACAACTGAGTATACAACATGGTACTAAGTGTTAAAAATTACGATTGCTTATGAGTTTTGAAGAACAATACTGTTATATAGTTTAACATTTGCATAATATACTATATTATATAAATATTAATATAATAATTATATTGCAGCCTTACTCGAGTCTCGCGTGTATTATATTAGCATATAACCTAAATGTCCTAAATAATATATAACTGGTAACTAAAAAAAAGGAATTTTTATTATACTTTATAATACTGTGACAATTAGATACGCGTTTGAATTTTAAAAGATTATAATTTATAATAGAATTATTATACGATTATACGGTGTATTATAATGTCGATGTAGTTCGAGGGACGAATTCTTGACCTAATCAACGATTTTTCGGCATACGCCTGTATTGCCTGCCGTTTATTTGATTTTTATAGGTACATATTTTTTCTACATAACGACGTGCAGTGTATTATAATGAATAATGATCAACATTGATCGAATTCACTCGCGCCACATATTATGTAAGGACCTACAACCTACCTATATAATATAGATGATGTTTCTAGAGGTCGAAATAGTTAGCCGAAACTGGTCTCAAAAACTACGATGATAACATAATATTTATATATACTCGTATATTTATATTTTTATATTATATTTATATATATAATATATATATATACTTAATACTTATAGCTAAATAGGGTTTTTTTGAAATATATAAAATAGATTTAAGATATATTTTAAGTATTTAGCAACCAATGATTCTTATACGCGACTGACGGGATGCGATTGGAAAATGCGATATAATAATATTATGCCGATAGTTGTTTATTTTTTATGCATTTAAATTATAATACGATAGTGTACAAACATACATTTAAATTTTATTAATATTCGTTCTACTTATTTAAAAAAAATATATTTTAGTTCAAGGTCTACATGAATTATGGTATTTTTATTTTTACTGCTATTTCATTTATTTTGAAAGATAATGGGCATACGTTATATTATGTACTCAATGAAAAAATGCATCAACCTACAAATAATACTAATTATACAAATAATTCAAAGACAATTAATCTATTTCGATAAATTACTGTGAAAAATAATTAATGATTAATGCATCGATGTCCAATATATTATATGCATATCATAGAATACTTTTGTATTATATTATTATTTTTCTGTTTTATTTATTTTATTATAATATTAAATTATTGTTGGTGGGAAAATAAAATTGGTTTTTTAGTTCTATATAAAATTGTGATATTTTGAATAAGTATACTAATATATAAATAAATAATAATTAATAAATTAATTAATGTAGCCTTCAAATGAATTATTGTAATTTTTAAAATACCATTAGGAAAAAAAATCAAAATAGTGAGGCACAAATGCGAATAAACGATACTATTAGAATACAAAAACGTATGTGTAGACAAGTATTTAAAAATACAGTTTAACAATAAAAAACATTTAAGTCGTAAAAAAATTAAATTTTAATTTAAAAATGATTTTTGTCTCAGAAAACCTTTAGTAAGATTTAGTGGATTGTGTCTAAACCTTTTGCACTAACTCAAACTAGGTCATTCCAACATGTACGCCTCGCGTTTAAAAAAATACAACTTGTTGCTGTTCTATATAATAACGACCTTCTTTTAACAATTTTTCCTCTTCAATAATTATGTCAAAAGTAAAAAAAATACATAAAAATATCATGAAAAAATATATTAAAAGTATAATTTTAATCAAGGTGAATGGTGATAGGTACATCCTGATAAAATAATAACATTAAAATATTTAAAGCAAATAATCATATAAAAAAAAACCGAATAAAAATGAGTTTAAGTATATTTTTAATCGTAAATAATTTTTTTTTTTACGATTCTCAGGCTTTAATTTGACGTGGTTAATAATTATAAATATATATATATATATTAATCAATTATACATTATACGTATTATATAGGTATGGGTGGGGATAGAAATCGTCTACGAATGAGACGATGCTTACGCAGAAATGTTCATTACGAATAATAAACAATATTATAATACAGTGATTTGACAATGATTAATTTATTACGCATTTCGTAGATTTAATAATATTATCTTGTGTGGTTTGACTATAGGTTATTTTCACTTGCATTTACTGGCGAAACGATTATAACTGAATACCTATATAACGGCTATAACACACAATTAGTTAAATATTATGGCCTTCAAAAATAAAAAAATAAACATCTCTAAAACTACTAGTAAACAATTTAATTCATATTATAATATATAGAATAAAAGTTACTTAGTTGCATTGTATTGTTTATAGATACATTATGTTTTTCAATCGCAGGACGCGTAAATATGTGAATTGCGAAATACATACAATTAAGTTACAAATTTAGTTTACCATTACAAGTTTTTTTACTATCTATTTTATTATTTATTATCATTATTATATTTATTTGATATTGTAACTTATAAGTATTCTTATCTATTAGTAAATACAGAGTGATTCATTAAGTACGCACACTTATCCTCTCTCCTCTCCAAACAACAACTTCATAATTCAATGGATTTATTCAAATTCTAATGTTAGACAAAATAATCAATATATTTTATACTTTATAGTTTATGTAAGATCATTTAAACGATTCAAGGGCTATAATTATTGTTAATCATACATTTTAATAACTTGAAAACTAATATAATTATATTTAGATACCAACCTTAACATTTTCATCTTATTAACAAATTTATGTAAAAAATTGTATTTTTATTTGAAAATAGTAAGAAAATTTCTACTGTATAGTAGTCGTCGATTGTATCTCTTTACTGAGTAGATAAATATAATGTATATATTAAATTTGAATTCAATGATACATCATTCTCTGTAGTGACGATCTGTACGTCTATATTTAAAATTATATTTTATTATATAGTTTATAGTATAATTAATAGGCAATAGCTTAAAATTTATTCAAAATTTTAATAATTCAGAAACTTCAATGAGTATAAAGAACGATAATTTAAGTAACAGTAGAATTCTTTACTTTTGATACTTCCCCTCCTGCAGGCACTAACTAAATTATTAGTATATTATGCATTTTTATTATTCCTACACTGGATGATTATTTGATCTAATAATACTCATTAATAGGTCATTATTTAATCAGTTTTAAAATCTATTAATGTTTTTAAAAATATTGTTTTTGCATAATTTCTAGTCGAAATAAAAAAAGATTTTTTTAAATTTCATATTCTAATATATTCTGAAGTAGAATATTTTTCAAGGTATTTCGGTTAACAAATTCGACTTATAAGAATTTAAATCTAAGTTGATCGGAATAGTAGCCCAATATTACTACTCCACTTCGTTCACATAAACTTTAAATGACTCATCATGAACTACTCATCGAATTTCAATTATAATATATCTAAATACAGCCGGTCCACCATCTATTACACTACGCACGAAATAAAACTAGCATCTAGGGCTCTAGGTACTGACGTCTAGCAATACGATTTTAAGTTAATAATTCCTTGTATTATATCAACAAATATTTCATAATGTTGAACTTTTCATAAAAATATCGCTCCTATTGGATTTTCAAAAAACGTTCTTTAAGGACATCATATAATAGACCGTACTTAATATAAATAGACGTCACCGCAGCTATTTATTGTATATATACCACGTGGCAATTTGACAAAATTTAAATAGACCTCCTCCACCCCTTCACATATATATCTCAACAGTGCTAATGAACTCTTATTTTTTTCTAATTCACTTTCCACTATTTTTTTATCCTTCTGTTTCTTTTTATCTATGTATCTAATGCTTGTTTGATATTTTGATTTCTCTGTTCGATATTAAAAAAAAAAAAATCAATTTTGCTGACTATAGTGTCTCTGAATTTATTTTTTACAACAATATAATAATATAGTACACACATTATTGTATACTATTCCGTACCATTATTGTGTCCGGATAGGGTTAGAAAATACACACGTCATAATATCAGTGTCTGAATTAAGTATAATTGCAAGAGACGCACTTCTGACGGCATCAAATATTTTCAAGGTGTTGCAAAACGATACTTCTGCAACACCTTGAAAATATTCAAATAAGTATTGTTCATGTTTAAAGTTTAAATATTTTATCAAATCAGTCATTTGTTATCGAGTTCATTTTTATAAACGATAGCGCACGTGTACCAAACCATTGATTATAATTTATAAAATATAGCAATAAAAAATTTAAAATAGGGGTCAGGTTAAATCATTGTCATTTGGGTGTTTCGAAATCATTTTGATTTGATTCATACGTTTTTGTAATACGTTTTTTTGTGATCATACGTATCCAATACTTTTATTTTTTTTTTTTTGAAGAGTAAACTTTGTTACATAAAAAAATCTAAATAAAATTACAACACTATTTCATAATATTTTGTAAGTAAACCTACGTCTTAAATGGCGTTATTCATTGTATCGTTTTCGTTATTATAAATTACTATTTCTGTACAATATAAAAATTTGATGTCTTATATAAATGGTTATAAGTAGGCATTTATTTATATTTTAATATATTAATTAGATATTACATTTTTTTTCCATATACACGTGTTAGACGCTGTGTGACACGGATTACATAATGAAAATAATAGTAATAAATCATATTTCGTAAAATTAATGCATTATGGGTTAAAACATTATAATCAAGTACTAATATAATAATATATTCTTATAATCATAATGACATTAATAAAAAACAGTGTTCCAAGTATTGAGCATGGAGCGATATTTAGGAATTGCAAAGAATCGATAATTTAATTTTACTTGGTAGGTACTTTTTAGTTTTAGAGCAGAAGCTATACAAACGAATTTGAGAAGAGATTTATTCGTAGAAAAATAGACCATTCCTCACATTAACTATTCGGTATCGATCAAAACAGAAGCGAATAAACAATGTCATGTTAACAATATTAACAATAGCTGGTATATCAACTCCTATATTGTTTTGAAAAACACAAACGATTCTATGAGTTTTCCATTGAAACTTCTTCAGGCGCATCACTGCCGAAAATCGAAAATTAACCTTGAAAATGTTGTGAGCGTATCATTAATATTACAATAAATCTATTACATATTTATATAGTAATATTGTAAATCGTAACATTATTGTTATATGTTTTAATTTTTGAACGCACAGTTATCGTGTAACTTAACCTAACCTAACTTTATATAAATTAACACAGAATAGGCACCTATATGAAATGATAATAACATTGATCGTCTCTACGCAAAAAAAAAATAAATAAATTAAATCAAGTAAAATATTGTATCAATACTGCATAATATTGAACAGGAAAATATTAGTAAGCCGTAAGAAATTAAATAATGTATTTCTATACACACACATTATTATTATACACATTAAACATTGCACATTAGCACATTATTATAATAATTTATAAATTATTACCATTATCAACTTTTAATACTTTACGATGAAGCATTGTGTGGCGTACGGTAGCAGTGG
The DNA here is from genome assembly GCF_020882245.1 of Rhopalosiphum padi. Lineage (NCBI taxonomy): Eukaryota > Metazoa > Arthropoda > Insecta > Hemiptera > Aphididae > Rhopalosiphum > Rhopalosiphum padi. The sequence continues at coordinate 38,884,132 of NC_083598.1, forward strand.
CGCGCGCGGTCGTGTCAATGACTCGTGTAAGGTTTTTCTAGTCGCACGTTGATAAGGTGACCTTGGCTCGAGTGCAGCGGTTGACGCGTTATCATATAATAGTATATAATACGTTTTATGTGTATATAATAACAGCCATATACAGACACACACACACAAACACATATTAATAAATATAGCTATAGCTGTATCATAGGAATAGGAGGTACATAATACGTATTACGATATACCGACACCGACACGCACACACTCACACACACACACACACACACACATGCATACACACAGGAAGTGCTCGTGAAAAACAACTTGTAATATTTTATATTTATAATTTATGCACGCATATTTGACTAAATCTGTTTTTGTGAGTTTTTTTTTCAAAAAAATTTAATCGATAGGTATAGGCACGCCATTCGTTTCGAATGTGCACGTTTTAATCGTTGCCCGCGATGACGACTATATTTTATAATTTATTAATTATATGTAACATATATAATATCATACGCTTCAAGCGAATTATTGTACAAAAATTTGATTTTGTTTTAAATTTTCTCTGAACGAATATTCAGTGTTCAATTCGTGCGAATTTTTGATCAATATTCACAAAAAAAAAGTTGTAAAATGACGATTTCCGGCGAAGGGGATGACTGGAGTAACATACGTGATCGATATTTCGTAAAGTTTTGTCATAACAATTTACTTGATGGATGATAGTATGGGTATGCATATTATTATAAATTAACATACATTGTCGTCATCACTGGGGACAATTGAATTGCGCATAATATTCCATAATATATGTATTGCCTGTATAGGTGTATAGATAGGAAATGCATTGAAAAAGCTTAATAAAACAAATTTAGACATAGTAATATAGTATGATGGTATTTTTCACGGAGTAATGCACGACGCACGTGTATACCAACCAACGACGAGGATTTCGAGCATCTAGAAAGGCGTGTGATGATAACTATGATATGGTGTTTAGGACATAGGTTTTATATGTGTTTATTTTGATATTTTCTGTATCGGGTGGCTGATATTCTGATATTATATACCTACGTAATACCTAATGAGTAATGACATACCCGCAACAAAAATAATAATGTCGTAAATCTCGCTTGTAATATTATCCGCGCCAACATTGCAATTAATCTATTTGCGTATATTAAAAGTCATCGACTCACGGAAAACTATTTTCAAAATTTTACGAGATAGCAAAAACGAAGGGTTTAATTGTATTTGTATGCGCTTTCTTATATGCAGATTATAAATGAGTATATTATATTATATTTGGTTTTTTTCAAGTAGGTACACGACTTTCTATTAATTGGTGTAAAGTTAAAAAAGAAAATTCGTTGTTTATCTGAAAATACGTTAATAAGTCAAACTTTTTAAAATTTTTTTTTACAATATAAGATAAGTACAATTTGTGTATTATTCATAAAATCATAAAATCATAAATGTTAAATATGTATATGTAATATTATAATATAACAATAAGATAAAATATTGGTTTATTTGTTTAGAAAGGACGAGTTTGTTTATTATAAATATGTCAATCTACTTATAATTATATAAAACACAGTCGCGTGATATTGATTGTGTCAGCGAATAAAAATAATAATTGTATTTTATAGCGTCGTACTATATTGCATAATAAAATCCAAATTATTCGGACTTGTGTCAATACTCGATAACCACATTGAACTTTGCTTTTTGACGAGGGTGCTGCCGTGAAAACCGGAGTATAGTAATTAATAATTATATTATATTATATTGGAAATATATTCATCTAACATCATAATAAAATATACAATACACGGTTCATACTGTACCTATTTATGTCATATGACAAGTATGAGCAATCATTATGATAATTTGATAACTAAATAATTATTAATTTATTAGATAGGTACATTTAACTGAAAGTTCCATATTGATATTATTTATATGTATAATTATGTTCGTCAATAATTAAAAAAAAAATTGGAATCGTCATTTGTTGTCATATTGCATTTAAATAAAGATTTTATAAAAACCCAACTTACACTAATTATTATTTATTTTTGTTTTTTGTATATATTATACACGAAATTTAATTTAAATCAATGGATATTTTACTAGATATTTTAATGATTTTCGTCCATTATAAATTAAATCTAAATAATAATATAATATTACTATAATTATTAATTAATATTAGTTCTGATAGGTACTAAACAGTTTTTGCCAGGACTTCGCGTTAGCAGTTAAGTATTACTAATGACATGATGACTTATTAAACGTTTATTATTATTGATGTAATGATGTATATTATAGTGTATTGATCTATATTATATAGATATATTAGCTTCCTTCTAGAAAAGGTTGGACTATACTAATTTCAAGCTATTTTTTTTAATTTCATTGATTCGGCTAAATTTGAAAATAAAACCAAAAGGGATGATTTAAGAATCACCTTTGTTGTTTAAATACCAAACCAACCTTACTAGGAATCTAACGAAAAAAATGTAAATGTATAATATGTGATTTACTCCAGTAAATTGGAGTTAAATTTATAACAGTGATGGAAAACATAATGTATTTTACCATATTTTGTATATTATACATTTTACGCAGCGAAAAATACAGTGTAACTACCTGTTATAGTTACGCCGTAGCCCAATGATTATACAATACAACTCTAAGTAAATATAAATAATTAAAAATAATTAAATTTCTATATTTTATAGTTTATAATATATATTATTTAAATTTATATTTGTTTCAATTGCATAGTGATTTACTGATATATTATATGCAGACATGAGTATATTACCACACCACACCATATAGAAAGAATAGATTCAATATAATTTGGATATTTTTTATGTACAGGCAGGTAAACATCAAATATAAAATAAATTAAAGTTCAAAATCATTATGATAAAATATATCGTAAAATATTAATTTTCATTATGATTTAAAATTATAATACATAGGAAAGTAACTCAAGTTGAAATTATTGGAATGAGCTGGTCGTGTTTGAAAAGACAATATAGCCATATTTTAAATTCACTGGTTAAAAACTCATCGAAAAAATAACTAAGAGGAAGACCACGTCAATGACGATTGTATAGAATAGTTAATCACCCAAAATAAGTAGACGATTTTGGTCGATGAGATGACGGTAAAATTGACAAGGAATCATGAATTCGAGACAGATGATGGAGAGCCTGGTAGAAAGGCACGGCTTAAGGCTTGTTAAGCACAAGATAAATAATATATTTAGGTAAGTATATTATATTATATTTTAACAATCAACCTTGGTCTTATTTTCGGTGTAATACTGGCTAAAATTGTCATTAGTTTGTCGTTGAATAATTAAACTGTTCAAAAATAATTGTATGTAAAATATATACGAGGAGAAAATGTCCTTTTAGCAATTAATGTATTCTTTAATGAGAATCATTTGTCAAGTAAACATCACTATTCTTAAGTATATTTTTTTTCAATGTTCATATTTTGGTATGCGTGCATCAGTAGTTTGTTACAAACTTATACGGTACGTCAACAATTTTATTGTTCGAATTTTTCAAGTAAAGATAGCACTAAAAAAAAAATTACTGATTTTTTCGTTAATAGATAATTAGCTAAATTAATAAAAATACAATAGATAATAAAAAATATTTAACTATTTTAGACTTATTATCCTATGTTATTGCATGTAATTTATTTTATTTGAACTTTGTTATCAGAACTGATAAATTAAGTTGGACGAATAATAATTATTGGTCATTGAGTAGGTATACAGGAACTCTTGAAAAACTCACACGAACCTGAGTTCGTCTCGACTAATACGATTATTTCGTAGGTTTCTATATTATATTTTTATATTTACTTATTTATTTATTTATTTATTTTAGTTCCTTTCACAGAAATATTGAGCAGTGAGCCTCACTGTAAAAAACGCGTATAGTGGCTCATATAATAAGCTCAATAACTATTATATTGACTGACAGTATTCAAAAAGTACACTAAAATCCGTGCGTGTGTGTGACTCGTGTGAGTATATATAAATATTCGCAAGGTCGAGGCCGACGCCGCGCCGTCGAGTTTTTTTTCCCGTTGCGTTTTCGTCGGAAATTAAATAGGCACAATATATTCGCGGCCAAGATCAAGGTCTACGCGCCGGTTAAACGCCATTTGCATTTTTACGACTATATACAACGTCCTGGCCTCGTTGGCACGCGCGTCATATATAATTATTATAATATAATATTATTACAACGAAAATAATTGAAAAATTAAATAATAACAATAATAATGTTTTGTTTTTGCGAAACGAACGACACATTTGGACTTAACCATAGGGTTGAACTTTTTGGTAACCAACGAAACGCACAGTGTGAAAACGGATGACGGTTTGTGCTATCATGTTATTAGAAATATCATTAACAATCGTGTAATAAATTATCATACAAAAATACAAAATTACAGAAATACTACGATTATCACCGCCCGACCGTTATATATCGTTCGTATCAAACATTCATGCCCACATCACGATTACCTAGTCAAATTTAATAAAAATTGAAATACATTGTGGGTACTCGAACGTAGTTTTTTTCAACTTTGAAGCAAGTTATCTAACCTAACCTGATTTTATATTAAAATATCAAATAAACCTACTCAAGGCACAAAATAATAATGATACTACTTCCTTTAAATTTGATAATATGTCAATTCAGTGTAATATTAAAAATAACAAAGTTAAATGGATAATATTCTGAACGTGAAATTTGGTATGTTATGCGTTATAAGACGGCGGCAGCAGTACAACACATGTGGTGATAAAACCACACCTAATATTAATTATTATAAACAAATATGTGTTGTTGTGAAGTTTTTATTAATTATAAAAAAATAACAATTATTATTATATTGCATTTACACATTACACGACTATAATATTGTTGTATTAAATTATATTAAATTATTAATACCATTCACGTCTTACGGGTTTACAGTTGAGTTGACCTTGTCGATTCGACATAGTATTTATTCATTATTGTTATTATTAATATTATGTATTAATATACATTATACAAATTGCGTTTAATAGATTTATTTCGTTAATTCAATAATATTTTCTGTGCGGACGCTGAATGCGAATTGCATGTAACACCTATCGATTGTACGTCTTATGCGATTATATTGTCTGATTTAAGAAAAAAAATTCCAAAGAAATGAAATACTCAAATAATATAAAATAAGTACCTATACGCCTAATAGTAAAATAGAACAAGACGAATATGCGGCACAGTATAACATAATATCATATATTGTACACGTGTATGGGTGTACACGCAATGGACGTATTTTCAACGAGTACAATATTCTTTCCCAGAAAATCCTTTTTTCCAGACTCCAGACATGGTAACATAATATCGCACGAATACCCCCGGATTGTTCGTTAAAATCATATGTGACGACTAGATCGCAGCTGGTCGGTTGCCGGTTCGAGGGTATACAAGGCCAGATCGTAATATATTGTCGTTCTGTTCGTCAACAATAAACGATAAGATTTGCATGTGAACTGCACATATTTAAAACAACAGCAGACAGCAATATTACAACGTCCATACTACATACTAAAAAAATACACATTTTCTTCTGTTTCATCATATATTATTATATAATGTATTCTCCGAACACGCGATAACAATAATATAATACATATATAGATACACATTACACATACACACACACGTTCGACATACGTATAGGCATCGCGCGTGTGCACATACTTATCATATTATATTATCGTAAAATAGTAAAATTTCCAAATCAAACAATGTGCGATAGGTGCGTTTCGTTGATTAACGTTTCGTTTTCGCCAAGGTGGATATATATCCACCTTGGTTTTCGCAAAATAATCGAAAAACAAACGTTTTCAAAAGCATTTATTATAAAATACTAAAATATCAGATGATAAAAAATATTATAAGTAAATTAAAGTAATAACTAATGAATAATGAATAATAGGGTCGTAAATATTAAACTATTATAACTTTATAAGTATCTTACCTATGATAAGAATTTTTCGTTTGTATAGGACTTGTGATGTTTAAAGAGAGAATGGCCACTTAATGTTTCTACAGAATTCACTAATAAGTAGGTACCTATTAGTTTTTAATCGTTTCTCATCCTCAGTTCTGATAATGTATACATTTTAGGTAGTAGATAGATTGGTTTTTGGGTTATTAACTATTATAAATTACTTATTAACGTAAAATTACAAGCACCAGAAGTCAGAGCTAAAAACACTCAAATGTTCAATAATAAATAATATTATTTATATTGTATAATGTATTAATGTATAATGTATATAATGGTGATATGCCGGTAATACACTAGAAATTATTAGTATAAATAAACTATAAAGAATTGTAAATTTCAAAAAGTATAATGCTCTTTCCAAAATATATTTTACAAATTAAACGTTATCGTGCACGTTTACTTTTATCCAAGTTGACGCAATGATTAACACGCTCGAGTCCTCTAAATTTAGCGTGTATGGGTACCTCGGATGTGTACCGAAAACGACGATGCGAAGGTTTCCGGTCTATTCTCAAACATATACATTCGTCACTCACCAACACTTATGACAAAAATTCGGTATTACTATTATTATTATTATTAGTATTAGGATGTACATGTATGATGTGATCTACGTATATTGTATTATATATGTATCACGCGTATGTCCGTGTAGTACGACTAGTACGCTTAAATAGTGCGATAAACACGTGAAGCAAACACCGTAGACCGAACGACCGTTTTGCCAAAAACGTTTTACAACTACGTTTTGGCGTAGATACCTATATTTATGTCCAAGTGTGAATATTATGTTGTATCTCTTATTAGTCATTATATTATATTAAATTATGTCGTTGCTCGTTTCAAGGGCGCCTTAAAAATAAACGCTATTTCGTCACGAAGTAAGTAATGATTACAGTTAGAATTAAACTTCATTGAACAATTACGTATATGTGGTATAACGTATAGAGACAAGAAACATAGACATCCAATTAAATGCGTGCATAATGCAAACATTTGTGTAAACAATTCGGATATCGTAAATTTATTCGACCCTTATAATAGTATATAGTCCGGATTATACTCGAATACTTATAAGACCCGACACTATAGCGTCCGGCTTAGACAAATTTCCTTTCTTCGTCGCTGAAATATTTTTAATTAAATAAGTTCAAGTACAGTCGTAAGCACTGCGCGTATAGTCGTTTGAGTCGGACAATTAATTGGAGGTCGCCGGTCACGCAAGAGTTTCATTTGAATTCCTTCAATCCATATAATGTCGAGAATACAGAACGTATACAAATGTGCATGCCACCTGGCCACGAATATAGCTATTGCAGTATAGTATTGTGGGCGTTTAAATGTATAATATAACGCCATCATTATAATATTATATTACATTTTTATTTTCATATTTTTTGTCCACCGACGAAGGTCAAAGGTCAATGAGTTTGTACAGAAATAATTGAATTTAAACGGAAGCATAATTATTATAATGGCGTGTCGTAGATTCGTAGGTATAATAATACAATACAATTCATGTGGTAATCTATTTAATACATAGGTTCCTACTGGGTTTGACTGACCGATTGTGGTCATCCGCTGCTGGTGTCTATCGGAACAAGATATTTAGTACGACGTTGATAGTTTTTTTTTTTAATCTTCGATAAAAACCTGACCTTGTAAGTTTTAAGTGTCCACATTTTTCATCCGGCCGTGCATATATCCCTCTACACACACAAACATTATACATGTATATAAGACCTCCGGGTGTATAACGTATACACACATATGTATATACCTGACTTGTATATTTATGTACACGACCGTTTCGGGGCGCAAACTATGCCCAGAGCTGGAAGTCTACTTTCTACGTCCTTCGATCGATGTAATATAATATATTATTATATTCCAGTGTGATTTGTGTAGTGCGCATATATCGTATGGCTCCGTAGCATCTTCGACGGATTTTGGTTTCTTTTTATCGATCACGCATTATAATATTATATTTTGTCCAACACACGAGTTACATGCGTGCGTGTGACATGTGATTTTTTTTTTCGAGATCATAAATAATTATAATGAACGAATCACCTTTTCAGCGATGACGTATACATAAAGGATTTTAATTGCATTTTTGTCATTAGGTCGGAAGCAAAAGTAGGGCGATTCGTTAACAGCAGCGACGCGCGACGGTCCGCCGTCTGACCCCTCATCGTGGACGAGCGCAGTCGTCGTACATTTGGATTTGCACGAGTCCGAATGCTTATCGCATTTGAGTTTCCGCAGGGCGCATAAAATGCCATTTAATAGCTCAACAAAATGTTGTTTGCGAGTCATCTATAATGCGTTGTAGTCAGATTTGTATTAGATATGTGATGTACAGAAGACTTGCATAATCGGTTTATTTTTATTGCCACGCGTGCGTTGTCGTGCTTTTTGTATTGTAGTTTTGTAGAGGAAACAAATGAAATATTGACATGTGCAATATACGTTCTTACTTATATATTAGATGAATAAAGTATATATATATATATATATATATATATATGTATGTATATATAACAGCTGACGACCCTCCTAATGTGGTGAATAATAATAATAAAATTATAGTATTTAAATATCGTAAACAGATATTGTGCAATTTGCGCGTGTGCACCATCATTGTTGTATACAAAAAATAAATATCGAAATGTATATGTGTGCATAATAATATTATATCTGTAGAAAGCATTTTGTTACTTTGTTATAGTGCGATGTTCGAATATTTTGAACACAACCGGAGATTACACGGTTCGATTATTTTTGACGCCTAAGAACATTATATTATACTGATTATGCTTTTTTATGCCTGTATAGTTTAAATAGAATATTTTTTAAAAACGTCAATTTGGTGTCAAGTTTAGGTTTATACGTTTAACGTTACATATTATCGACTGTTGATTTCGTTTGATTTTTATATTTTTGATTAGTCTTCGACGGTGTCTGCCGCGTTTATAACACAGTGATCACTCGGGTCCTCGTTGTTACGAGAGTAAAAATAATATCGGGCGAGAGAGAAAGTGTATATAGCTCAATGGCGCAGCAATGTACAATATTTGATTCTTAAAAAAGTAAAATGAAAGTTCACGTTTGAAAAAAAAAATAAAAATAAAGAATCAACGAGGTCAATCAAATAAGTCGATCCCAAATATCGTTCTATGGTATAATATAAAATCGCTAGCTTTCTACGGTACGTACACCTAAACATTATTTATGTTATATATGTTTCGATGTTTACAATACGTTTTTTTCGACATAAATATTGTATTATAATATTATTATGGTCTTCGAATTTATAATAATAACTAATAAAACGCTAATGTACGTGTAAAATACATGTACACAATATACATATATATATATATATACATTATAGATGATACGGAAAATGAAAGTCAGACGTAGTTTGAGTGCGCGTGCCGGTTCGATCTCCGAAAAGACATTAATATTCATCAAGCGCAAACAATAGTTTAATAGGTATACACATATTATACTATACGCACACAGTTTGATTAATAGAGTAGAATTTTCGAACCGGTTTATAGAGACGGTCCTTTGTTTCTCCGTTTTCTTTTCGACAAGGTCTCGTGGAGTGACCGATTGTCGTTTGATTTTCACACGCGTACCAATGTACCATACGATATACGTATTTTATTAGGACCAAAAATAATAGTTACCTATCAAAGTTTTTTTTATCGAAAATCATCGTTTCACTAGGGACGGCGCACTCTTCCCCTCGGGTCAAAGCTTCAGTGACCGCGCGTAATATATAATACAACGTATACATCATTGCGTAACCGCAAACGCGGTAGATATACGAGCTATGTGTCGTAGCTGCCGGTATCCGTAATAATATAATATCGTGTACTTACACTTATATAGGCCAGTCGTCACAAGGTTTATATTATAATAAAATTCCACCGGATCCACGGTTGATCGCGCGCGCCGGTTACATTATGCGCGCGATGCAGCCATGTAGACGCGTCACGTTTAAAAACCCGCGGAAAAAGAACAATATACATATATAGTACAACAGATATCGTAAAATATCATATTCGAAACAAAGAAAGAAAACGTACGAGGTAGGATGTCGCAGCAGTGAAATAAGAAGATCTGGACGAGCTGCAGGAGAGGCGGTCGTCCTTGCACCACCGCGCCTATATACGGATTATGTACCTATAAATATATATATATATGTATATGAATACAATGTTATTGTAACGACCAACGTCCAGAGCGGTACATGTATAATATATTTATCATAATTCATAATATATATATATATACGTGTGTGTGTGTGTGTGTGTGTGTGTGTTCAGCAGCGTGATCAGTACACGACCTGCAGCATCGACTCTCGCACGTGAAGAACGGTGCGGGGCGAGAGAAAAAACATATTTAAATTTTAAACAACTTTCGTCTTCGTTTGGATTGCCCGCGCGTACTCGTGTTCTATCGTAAATAATATATTTATTGTGGTGGTCATCGTCTGTGCGTATAGTGTGTATATTCTGCAATAATATGGGTTATACGGCCCTCGCGGGTGTACGCTCTGCAAATGCGACCGTATACACACACAATACCGTGTTATACACACGTGCGGCGCGAGAGTTCGTGAAAAACGGAAAATTATAATAACGAAAAAAATATTTATGCATCACACGGGTATATGTATAATAATATAATATATACCTAATACGCGCGACCTCGTTTTCACCCGCCGCCAGTTTATATACCTTTCCCCTTTCTCCCAACGTCTGCAGCAGCGGCAGCGGCGATGTGTACATATTGTATTATTGTACACGCGTCGTATATACTACTATATATACATTCATATAGCAGCAGAGCGGGCCCCGCCACGCGTTTCGCCCACGACACCTAAATACGAGATAAATACGCGCGTACGGCGTGTGACTTTTTATCCGTCTTCGGGACGGCCGGTAAGGTTCAACGGGGGCGTCGAGAAAGTATTTTCGAGATCGTCCGCGGAGATCGTTTCTTTTACAATATAATATACCTATACCTAACCTACCTACATAATATGCACGCACACATTTACCTACATAATAATATATTAATATACGTCGCTGTGTGTGTATGGGCGCCCTTATGCATTGTGTACATTTATATATGTATCGCATCACGTATTATACCCATTTATATTATAATAGGTATATTCCTTTTCTCTACTCGCATATCCGTTTTTTTCTCGTCCGACCCGAATATTATGCTAAATATTCGTACGGGTATCCGCCACCGCCGCCGCCGCCCATCCGGTACGAATTTAGTCCCGATCGTTGAAATAATTATATTAAATCGAGTATATATTATAACGGTATGTCGCCGTGTCGGCGTCTGCAGGTTCTAATATTTACAATAGTATATATAATAATATGAATTGTATGGAACGACCAGTGTGATGTTAGCTATAAGTTTCGATGCAACGCTGACTATGTGGCGTATTGTAGCATTACCCTGACCCAACGCATGTCTGCCATTTATTTTCGTCCTTTATTGGAGACGACGTCGACATTCTCAGTCGTTCAGATGTATTTTAGAAAAAATAGCGAGAAAAAAGCTGGAATATTTGAAAAAAGATGCGGAGCTCGCTCCCCCTCTTCAACTACGATTTGTGCTAATTTAAACAGAATCGGGTTCACGCGTTTATTTTTAATAAAACCACTAAATAATGCGAAATATTTGTATCATTGTCATGACTCGTGACTCATGAGGAATGAGAATAGGCTTTGCAGCACACGTTCAATATACTATATTATAGATACGAATGTACCTATATAGTACAAGATCTGGTAAAGCAGACGTCTTTCCAATAATACTATACTATTTAATATTATCGTTTTAAACACGAGGCAACCGGAGCTGTTTTATTTTTGAACCATACTGTGCTATTAATTAATTTTCACGAATGATTTAGTAGTTATTCAATCGTTTAAAAACATGTTTTGTTTATTATGCGTGCTCGTTTAGTATATCGCGCCATCAGGGTTCGTTACACCATAAAACAATACAAACTTATTATTATTAATTAAAAAGTTGTAAATTATTACCTGCTATATGTTTTTATTAGAATAAAACATTATTGGCGGGATCATTTTCCACAAAATTGAAATGCCGTTTTCCTTAACTTTTAATCCCCCCCCCCCCCCGAAAAAGAAATGTACTTTTCATTTTTTTTTAACTAGAATCGTATATAATATATATCCTACTCCAAATATTATAATCATATAGGTATATGTATTAATATTTCAATTCTTTAAATTGTTTTTTTTATATATAAAATGATAACACAAATTATTTAATTTGTATTCTTATGTATACGTATTACGTAATATATAATATAACACTCATAATATTAATAATAAATTGATAATTAAAATATTGACGATAATTTATTATTTATTTATTTATCTGATAATTATAGAAATGTCGAGGAGCATTGATTACATAAGTTAACAAAAATAATAATAAAAAAAGTAAATGTGGCAGATAAGTGAAGTGTCATAAAACTCGGGTTTGGTTAACCCGGCATAACATTTTTTATAGTGTCTAGCCAAGATATAGAAAATAAGGATCGTTTTTATGTCGGATGAGAAAAAACATGGGTCAGAGGTTGGTTATTGTTTATTTAACAATAAATTATTATAGTTTAGAGTTCTAAATTATTATAAATTTAATATTTTACCATATTTATTATAATGATTTTTAACTTTAATTAATTTCATATTTCATGTTTAGTGTTTACCTACATGTATATAGAAATATAGAATAAATATTTAGAGCAGTATTCTTGGCCAGAAAACGATAGGTTTTTAATTATTAAGGGATAAATATTTCTTATTTTGATCACTATATCTATGATATTTTTTGGAAGAAAATTGCTATGGCTAACATTATAATTATTTTGTATCCGTCCAGGCAACATATTATTTTAAACAATATGTATAAATGTATTATTAACAATTTATATTATACTCAATCATAAACCGAAGAATTGGTATCATTGGTATATATTTAATCTCTTCTGTCTCTTAAGTAATATACATATTATGCCTGCAGTATATAATATAGCGCAGTATATATTATGTAACAAAACAGATATAAATTTAAATAATATGTATACATGATTTAAATTATAAGCTATAAAATATAGAAATTGAATTAATTTTTTATTATTTAACTTATTTACTTAAAATTGTATTATATTTGCCCTTAAGCTGACTATAATACACACCGAGTTTTTGGCTTCGTAAATGATATACAATTACATATAAAATTATGTTATTAACGCGGTGTTTTCATCACCTTTATCGCTCATCGCAATTTAATTATCATGTTATTTTCAAGTTATCGTCGGATCAATAAATACGAGAGTATTATACATTTTGTCTCTTCCACGAAAGAAAAGTTAAAATGTATTTCAAAGAATTTAGTTTGACAGCGCTAATAAACGATTAATCCTACACGTAAATACAAATATTATATACATTCCTTGTTAGTATGATGTTTTACCATCAAAGTAGCATTGAATATTTTTTATTAAATGCTTATCGGAATGATAAACAAGAATAACAACACTATGTTTTCCCAACTAGGGGATACCAATTATATAATATAGCTTATAGAGTTATGCAGTATAGACAGTATAGTGTTTAGAATATGCACTGCTCTCGAAACAATGTTATGAACATTATACAAACACTGTATATATCAAATATCATAGTTAAATAGTTCAGTGTACTTTTACTTCATAGATATTTTACTAGCGAGTATTATCAGACAGAGTTTTTACAATTATTTTTTTATAACATTATCACTGGGTATCATAAAGAAGCAGTAATTTAATACTCATTTTAAACGGGTTTAAGTAACTTCAAAACAGTTTTAAAACCGCCATTTGAACGTTACGCGTGGTCTACTGAAAATAAAAATGAAGTACAATGACTGACCTTGAACTGCTTCGTTTGTTTTTTCATTGGACAAATGAAATAATTCCGACGTTCTGTAAAAAAAATGTAGATAACAAATAAAATGTATACACATATTTAAATTGAATTAACAATAAAAATAAATTGTACGTTTTATGTCAAACAACTACCAATTTCATAAATTATATGATCAAAAAACACGATTCCGATAAAATCGGATATATAGTCAAATCGATTCTCCATCTTACATTGCAGTTGTGTACAAGTAAAAATTGTGTTGATTTATGTTAATCACGATAAAGTAAATTTATTCTGTATTAATTTAATTATTCAAAAACAGTTTATCTCTTATCTTATCAATTTTTTTGCAAACCACCAATATTTTTGTGAGTGAGAAAGAATATATTTTGACGGAAAAATTATTTGGTTAGTCATGTATAATTTATTTTTAGTTGATAGGTACTAATATAACATTATAATAAAAAAATGATATGGACTACACGTACTTAATATATTATATCAATGATATATGTCATTATCAGTTAGTGGTGTATAAAACAATAACAGCGTGCATTGGATATACTATATTATTCAAGTGTCCTATAGGTATTTTGATCAATTTATACAAGAAATAAAAATCAAAATAATTTGACGGAGGAAAAAAAAATCTCGGACGTCAATTAAATAAAAAACCCGTCATTCTTACTATATTCGGCGTAGCGATGTTTTCGATTCATCTGAAGAACCACTCATTAATTCGATTTATTCATTATTCTCCCACCCATTTGGTTTCTATTTCAAAATAATAAGACCCACTTTTGAGTTTAATCATTCAATGTATGGGACGAGTAGCTCTCTCAAATTATATTTTACTTTTGCGACGAACGCGTGAGACGAAATTCCGTGAACTCGTTTGGCAAAAAGGCACGTGCGTGACTACTGACGTAATGATGTGACACTAACTGCACTTGCGACTAGCAACTTTGATCAATCGTAGAGATTTCTGAGGCCCTATTCGAACTTGGTTGTTTTACAATAATAGCACCACCGTTGAATGCATAATAACAGTAATATATCACCATTCACTACGGAACGAAACTTTCTCTTGTCCTACGACACGAGTGAATTTAACATATTAACTATTAAGCTACAGCATGTCAACATGTAATTGTGACAATTATTTATAAATGGATTACCAATTCGATTTATACAGATATATACTACACTACTATTTTACTCACCCTACACACATGAAACACGGTGGAGAGTGGAGATATAATATGTGTGTAGTATAAAGGTTAGATTTTAATAAAAACTTCAAACAGAAATAAACCATTTTTCGGTATCATAATTATTATTGCCTGCAATCTGTTAAAATATGAAATATGAATGCAGTTGTCTACTGCAGCTTCCGTGAAATGATAAGCGCGCTTCGTAGACGGTTGCGATAAACCAACGAGAGAATCTCCCGCCGAAATATGCGCATACCGGAAGTCGTGTACAGCCAGTTATTATTATACTAAATAAAGGACGTAAAATGTGTATGAAAAAACCGTTATCGTGGGGTTCAAACTCGCAGCTGTTAAAACAAAAACACCAATTTCAAAACCGTCACTGCAACCGACTATATTATTTTATTATATTAAAATGCGTATTATACGTTAAGGGTAAGGTGGTACATTGGCGACACTCGTACCTATGTATACCTAATATACGAAAAATAATCGATAGGTACTTATAAACTATATTAGTAATATTAGCCTATTCGTTCATATTTGTATTATTTCGTAGTATATCTAGTGGGGATTCTAATTGGATTATTGTTTAGCACCCTTTGACCTATTTTTTAGCAGTTAGCGCCCTAAAAATACTTTTCTTTTAACTATTATAATTCATTATTAATCAATAGTAAAATTTTTATTTGTATTTTTAACTATATAAAAGCGCTCTTAAAAAATTGAATTTTGAATCACAGATAAGCTATTGATTCAATGTACTATAATCTTTTTTTTTCAACTTATTGTATGAATACATTTTTTTTTATATTTATAGATTTAATATCTAAATATTTGTAACATTGTATTATTTCTTATTACATGTAAAATAGAATGCTTGAAAATAGACAATATTTTTATAGTTTAACTACTAGAATAACAAAATAAAAAGTACTAGGTAATAAATAGGTACAAATCTATATTTATATAATATTATAATTGTGTAAGATTATATTATGACAGTGGAATTTGGGACTTTAGTATTTATATATTGCAACTTGTAAGCTTAGGTATAAGTATTGCATTCTTGTATTTTAACACATTCTTTCTTCATCAGAACAAACTGAAATGGAGATTTATGTCTTACGCTTCTACGCCACAATATTTGCCAAGTATATACTGTGAAGCAATATTGACATACATTTTTCCCTGTATTAACGAATTTTGAAAAGTATTTCGGCACGTGTTTTACCTTGAACAATTGAATCTATATACTGCTGTCACTCTTAAATGTGAAGGGGGTTGGCTACTAATAAACACCTAGTTAATTTTCTTGTTATTTATTTCATTTTTATATTTTATGTTATAACCTAAGTGCGGTATTTAAAATCTCCAGATCTTTTGAGTTTAGTTTCCAAACCTTGAAAAAGTGCTTATGTGTTATCTTATTTTATGGTTAAAATGGTAAATATTAGATTGCAATGGTGAGCCATTCTAATAAAACAAACTTAACATCAATACATCATAACTAGAAGAAATTTCAACGATTTCATTAGGAAGTGGAATTAATATTTCAAGGCCAAAGTGTTTTTACTTGAAAATTTACGAGTCAAAAAAGATTTAAATCCAGTTTTATTCACGATCCACTTCAAAGTAATTCTTTATTCAGATCTATTCTTCTAGGAATCTCAATTAGTTCTCTGTTTAGTTACGTAGTTTCGATGAGCTTATCAACATATATTTGACACCAATTGAACGGCCGTAAACATTATTTAGGCGTAGTAAAATGTTTTTTAGTAGCAAATAATTATGTTGAGCATCAATTAACGTTGTAGTTTGAATTTTTGATTCAAATTATAGTCGGCGAATGGAGAGAATTAGTGGTATAGGTAGTAGTTTCATAATTGTCCTATAAATCAATTTTGCTCAAACGCAATGAATCGAGTAGCGTGGTATAATAATGTTCACGTTCTTGATACGCCTTAGTGACTGATTGTACTGCCAAATATAAATATTCGTTGATAAGAAGACACTTTGACTGCATAATTTTCGAAAAGAAACTTAAAAATTTACAATTCATCCATCATAGCACTTATAATACTTTTTATTTTATTTTATTTTTTTTGTGAAACAATTGATATAAAAACTTAAGATATAACTTAAGATATTTAAGAGTTTAAATTTAAAAAATATCTATTCGCGAGAATTTATAAAACCAGTGTTAGATATTTATATTTTATGTACAATATATTATTATTTTTCTGTAAGTTATCTATATGAAATATTATATCAAATGAAACCATTTCATTTCACGACAGTTATAATATGAACCTACAATCTACATAATATATAATATATGTATATTGTATATGTATTAAATGTGAAAATATTTCTACTTGTACCCACCACGCTGTCGTCGTATTTAAACTTTCTTTCTATTCACGTGACACGCTGTAAATTGTATATTTTAATATTATGTTAAAAAAATATACATATTTACGTATGATATAAATGTAATTTTGCGTACGTCTATAAAAATATATATTATATTATGTAGGCATACTCGCATTATCATTTTTATAACTATCCCTTTTTTTCACGCACCCACACTCCTCTCAAAGCCATTACTGCTTTCTTTATAAATCGTAAGTTTGCAGCGGACTTGACTTTTGAACAAAAATAATAAATAAACAAACTATAAACACAGCGACGGCGGCTTCACGTACTAGCGAATGTGTTTTGTTTAACCGGATTTTGTGTGTAAACGTTGTTGACACACTTTACATACACACAAATACGTCATTATAATACACAGTAGTTGCACGTGCCATCGTCGGTTATAATTGCACTTTACAATCGTTGACCGTATTGTCGACGACGAGTGGCGCTTGTCCGTTGTTAAGCTTTCCAAGTGGTCGCGTAGTCGTTTCTTATACACCGATAGTGTGAGGAATATTCATACAACTCCGCCGGTCATTATAATATAATATGCGTAGATAAGAGAATGAATAAAAATCGAAAGCTGACGACAGAAAATAAAAAAACAGAGTATATATACATAGCATTAAATACGTTGTATACACATTGTATTCAACGACTCAATGATCATCGCGGGTTTAAACGAATATATCGTGACATGTTTTGGCTTGTGTATAATAAATATTTACCTATTATATATTATTGTGTCCCCAAAAGATGAATAGTTTTCAAAGGATTTATTTTATTTTTCGAGGAAAAAATAGCCTGTGATTGTTATTTATATTGTCAGAAATTCAAACAGCGTAGACATGCTCGACACAGGTGGTTAGTAGAAATACATTTGTAGGTACTAGGTAGACAGGTAGTACCTACATAATATATTACTACATATTATATTCACTACCCGCGATTAACCTATAGACAATTGCGTATGTTATTTGTTTCAAATTGCAAGAAATTAACAATAATGTTAAGTCTATTAATATTATCCTCGTGTTATTTAATAATATAGAGATTTTAATAGTTGTGTATTATTGTGGTATGGAAATGAAACTAAAGCATTTTCACGTGCACTTATATAATCAAGAACAGAAAAATGAAAACTGAGCATTCTGCCATTTCACCTAAATATAATTAGTATTGTTGTATGTAGATAATACTGTACATTATATAGTAATTATATAATAAGAACTAAGTAAATACAATGTATGTTCTACACCTGTTGAGTATAATATCTATAATTTCTACAGATTATATATATAATTATATATACGTAGGTAGGTATTATACGTGAAAAAATTATTGACAATACTACACTAGATAATACATAAATGCCCTAATGAGATGACCATATAGTATGTATTATCATTGGTTATCTTATCTGAAAAGTAGAAAAGATAATGAGAGAGGGTGTGTGTTTGCAGTGATGTGTATGAGACAATAAAGAGAAAGAGAAAAAAAAAGAGAGAGAGAGTTGTAGTTGGAAACGATATAAAGACAATCGTTAAAAATATCTACGCCCGACGATGCACAACGACTTGTGCAGTGTGCGATTTGCATAATATTATATACACCAGGCATAGATTATATATATTATACCTCCCACAAACGAGTCATGTATTTAGGACAGTAAATGAGATCGAATGGGTATCATATTCATATATATATATAATTACCGTAGTAAAAGCTGATAAGAAAGTATAAGGTATGATTTGTGATTGAGAAATTATAATCTTTTTAAATATGTTCGTGAGCTTTATTAACATGTGAGTGGTGTGTCGTGTGCGTATATAATATACATGTACATGAAAGTTATAACATATAGGTACACACAACATACACGTTTAATACAATTAGAATGCAGTTCGGATTCGAAAGCAAATGCTTTTTTTTAATTTTATAGAGATACCTAATTCACGTACAGGAATATATTATGTTTTTATTTAAATAGAATAAACTTTATATTTGCTATTAATTATTTTTTAATATTTTGTGTTAAATTATCAATTCATCACAATTGTTACAAATTTACGGTAAAAAAATGATAAGAGGTTGCGAAAACGACATATTATCGATAATATTATGCTTAAAATAATATTGGTAGGTACTAGAAAGTAAATCCACCTAAAAGTGACACGTATCATTGTCACACTGATAACTTCGATGGATGTCGAAAGGACATAATGTTAATATTTCGAATGTTTATTTTTAAAACAGTAGATTTTTCAAATTATATGGTTGTCTATTTTTGTTTTACTACTCATGATAATTATTATGGTGAAAACATAATGGCAATATTAAACATTTTTTAATAAACTATTTTATTTTATAAATTAATTAATATTTATTTTTATTTTTATTAAGTACATTTAAAGTGCTATTTTTATTAGTTATATTCTCATATATTGTCCTTAAACACTTGTTATAACTTCACGAATTTGCAAAAGAAAATATAATAAATATAAATAACACGAAACAAATTATTCTAAGCAAGCTATAGCTATAGTTCCGCCATGTCGTTGTATATATTTATATAACTTAAGAAACAAAATAACTTAAAATTATGTGCAATAAATAATAATACATATTTATTAAAACGAATATTCTAATTTTTTTGAATAGCGTACCTATCTACTCTCGTATATACATAAACACTTCAAACTTTTTGAAATTTAGTTTTTTGGATAAAAATAAATATAATGAGACACAATGGTATACTTATTATATTATACATAATATATTCAGTTATATTATAACATATTGCAATTTACAGCAACGGTAAACTTTACTATACTTTTTCTCTTAGAAACTATTGAATGGTATTAATAATGACTTATAAAGTCATACTTCTGAAACTTCTCAAGTTTTTTTTGTATTGGTACAATACATTTTCAACGATAATAAACATAAAGGTTTATTATTATTATTTATTATAAGTAATAGTTTGAGTCATTTTCCACAGTATCCATCTCGTTGGAAACAATTAGTATTTTTATTTTTTTAGTTGCAATTTTGTCAAACAAATATAATATTAAGTAATTTAATCACTAAGAGATTCATTTATGTCAATAGTTACAAAAAAAAAGCTTTCTTCGTTAGATTAATATTGATATCAAAATTTAATTACACAATTAATAACGATTAATAATCAACATTATTATAGATTAATTATACATGTTTTATGTACAGTTTATTCTATATTTGAGTAATTCATGACGTTTCTAGTAATAATTGCAACGTTAATCTTTATTATTGTTTATAAAGTCATAAGTTAGCAATAATAATATATTATGTATCCAACTCAATTCAACACACTCAGGAAATTATCTACCTAAAACTTCGTAAATGTTTATACATATTATTAATTTTAATTTTAAACTTTTTTCACAATACAAGCAGTTATTAAAATTAAAAAACCACGTATTCTACCCCCAGCAAACACTATACATTTACGAAAATACTTGTAGTATAGACCGAATATTAATTATTTCCGCATTATGATTATATATATATATATTATTATTATAATATTTCCGTAGTTTGCAAGGTTATTGTAGTAGAGCTGTATACATATTATACTGCAGCAAATCGAGTCATTGCACTCGGCGCGATTATAGTGAATGATAATATGCGCTGATTTTTATTGAATAAATTGCATAAATCATACTTTATAATGATAAATATATTATAGTCTTTAAAGTTTATAATTTATACGGACTACAAGTAAAACTATCTATTCTAATATGTATAAATGGACACCAAACAAAAAATTCATACTCTATATCTATTTGATGTACGATATGTGTACAGTAATATACCTACAACTTGTCTATGCACATAGGCGTGCGCACGGGGGGTTCCGGGTGTACCTGGGTACCCCCCAACATGAAATTTAAGTCCTATAGAATATATATGAGTCCGTATCTTAACTAATGTTACTAGAATAAAAACGGTATTTTTTCTAAAAAATATGGTAAAAAAAATTATGTTTCAGACTAAAAACAAAATATTCAAAAATTTATCTTCATTTAAAAATATCTAAACTAACGACTTTTGTATGCCCGCTCAACCCTGACGATCGTATAATATATTAATATGCTACACCATCGAATTGTCATTAATACCTACATCTGAACTAGTGGCCTCATTCTATAATAGGTCGTAGAATCTATATTGTGTAGTAGGAACAAATTAAAAGTGCAACTTACTAAAATAATCATATAATATTATTCTACTGTCATGTATGTTATCGCCGATAAAATAATTTGAATATAATAATAAATAATATATACTTCGAATTATGTGACATAAGTTTAAAGCTTTTCAATTCCGACAGTCTTGTAATTTCAATTCATTAATATCGTTGTAGCTGTTATAAGTAGCAAAATAATACAAAATAATGAGTACTTATTATTCTTAATAATTTTCTCAATTAGTTATTACTTATTATTACCCATAATTAGATAGTATCAGACATTAATAAGTAATAACTTTCTAATTTGGGTAATAGAAAAAGCTCATGTAGGTACATAATAATAACAATATATGCAAGTGCATTATTTTGGTATAATCCGTCTGTTTCGGAAGTCACTGTCTATGAAAAAAGCTCGGGATTCTCATAAATAATCAAAAATAATTAATTTTTACAAATTATTTTGTTCTATCATTATATATTATTAATACGAATAATAAACAAGAATACCTAATAATGAATTTTTTCTTTTATTTGTCTAATTCAATTATCCATCACTCTTTTGGTCCCGTTTAAGACGGTTAATCTAGGTTTTACTGTAATATAAATACAATAATTATAAATTATAATTAATAATATGAATAATAACGGTGGTGATTTCATAACTTTTTATGAAATAAATATTTTAACCAATCTAAGTACGTATCTAATCCCATATACACATTATAATATTAATTATTTGGAAAATACTTAGTATCTATACTTATTAAGTTATTGATACATATCTGAGGGTGGGGGTCAGCTTAGGCTTTAATTTTATTGACCGCGCTTTTTTATGAACTATTGTCCGTTATTTATCTATTATATTTCAAAAATATTACCTACTTAGTACTTATAATATAGTCACATGTTATTTTATTTACATACCGATTTATGTGCGATTTATACGACCCTATAGGCCACACATAGAAGCAAACGCAACAATGATAAATAATTATTTAATTATTACTATATGATTAACAATAATTATGTCTTATCAAAAATGATAGAATAAGGTCTCTAGTCTCTACACCATATATAATTATTATACACGTTTAAAACAAAATATCATACTCTGTTCGTATTACCTATTTGCATGATCATAATATTTGTATATACTATGTCTTAATGTATCGTCCCTGTACATTTTTTTTTTTTTGAAAGGTGTGACGTTTATGAAAAATTTTTTTAATATAGGTATCTTATTCAAATATTCACATTTTTAACGATGAATAAATAATATAATGTAAACTTTTTCTGATTTCAAATGAGAATTATTATTCGTGATAAAAAATATGATATTATATTATATAATAAATAATAATGTACCTACCTAATATTATTTTTCAGTATATAAAATATAATATTTTGTATTAATTGTATACTAGTTTACCTACATCAGGTATATATTAATATAAGTATATTATTATATCGTTTGAGAGCTTGCCGCATAACACATCATACATATTTATTTGCTACTAGTGCACACTGTAAAAACACAATTTCGTAATTTCCATGCAAGTAGGTACCTAGTTGTTTTTTTCGATGAAAAAGTTCTATTATTAATTTTAATTTCATGCCAATTTTATTTTGGCGACAGAACTTGTCTACATTGTCTGAGTTTAACACATCACTTAAACATGCAAATACATGTTTTCTAAACAGAAAACCAATTAACTACTATTTTTTTCGGAACAAATTATTTCTGTTTTAAAAATGAGCGTGGGCACAATAACGACAACGACTTTTATGGTTTTTAGTAAAATGTTAATTAATCTTGTTATATTTTATAGAAAATAAATATTTTGTCATCATTACGTGCACTAAATTATAATATTATATTCTGTTACAGTGGCATTGACATTTTGACAAAATACCTCACCTAAAGTAATAGGTAGATAGTTTTATAATTACATAGATGCATACCTACAACGTACAATTATGTAAGTTTATTGTATGCGTGCGATTTATTAAAAGACTATAATAGATGACTTGAAGTAAATAAATTAAGCGATAGTGACTGTTTTATTACAGATTTTTTAGCCCCTCAAAAATCTTTCGAAACTACACCGCAAAAAGACATCCGACCTCCACCACTGTACTAACACTGCACCTACTATTATTATTATTATCATTATTTTATATATATACTATTACATTAAATCGATATTATAATAAAGTATTTACTGTCCAACCTATAGGTATGTACTCGATTAACGGATTTTTAGTATCAGTGGTCGATGCAAAATGCTACGTAGTGAGTTATTCACATAATATTATAATATATAGATATATTGCACATAAACCGATAAACAAAAAAAACGCTTTGATAAACGTATAATAATGATAACATGATAAAATGAGAAGGAAGTTTATGGTCTGCAGCGTAATCAATCAAATTTTATACCTGTGAACTGACATATTTAATTCATATCCTCCCCGTGGCGGTTTATAGACACATAAATACGGTAGACACACGGACTGCGATTGGCGCAGATACACCACACGATAACGCTATAAATATGTTTATTCTACGTAATCCTTAACTACATATTTTATACTGTATAATTATTACTGTCGACTATAAGCTGAGATCTTAAATAGAATAGTGTTCATCAAACAATATAAAATAATATAGATGTATACGATGTAGGTGCATAAATGTGCGTTTAAAACGTCCGTGCGGTAGGTACCTAATATGAGTATAATAAATTCAATCCTGTGGTGATTGAGTGATTCTGATGACGGCGATCATTCATTATTCCTACGAATAATTAATAAAGCACGCGATTCTAATGTAATACATCACCAATATTTGTTAACCCTTATATAAATTGTCTGTAAAATCGGTATGTCAAATTATCATTTTAAAATGGTGACCTATATATTATATTATTATATTTATAGTTTATTCGCCGATCGGCAAACTGTTTTTATGCTATAGTGTGGGTTGACCAGCACTTATATATGACCATGTCACGAGAGCCTACAACGAAGGTGGTTAACTCAATAGCCAATACCATCTCATCCGGTCGAATCGCGTGATCGCAGCTCAATAACAGTTGCTGTAGCTAAAGCATCGTACTCAGATACTCTCATAAATTACTACACATACACGTACTCGCAAGCCACGGCCGACTATTTTATATTGTATTTTATTTTACGATAAAGGATAAACCGCCGTTATAATAACGCACGGTTTGGACGGGAAAAAAATATCCCCCGCACAAGTAGGCCGCAATCGCAATCGTGTATAAGAAAAAAAGTGTAAAAACTGCCAATGGAAGCGCGATCGGTAGGCACGTGGCGGCCGGAGCCATAATGAGCGTCGTCGAAGGGACCATAGTGACTGGATTTTGTAATGGTGTATGGATAAGGTTTAAGCACACACACAATGTATTATTATATATAGGTACTTGCGAACGACAGACGATAGCCGGTGTGCCGTTCTGCAGGTGTCACGTTGCCCGCACATCGACGTACGTCGAGACGTCTGTCTCTGTTCTGTCCGTGTGTATAATGTGTGTGTGTCTCTCTCTTTCTCTCTGTCATTCTCAGCACATCTCGAATAGGTCGTACGTACTACGTATTATTATAATATTACAGTGTACTACATAATCGGTCCGGCAAAGTGGAAATTGATCAACCGCATCCCGAGTACGTTTATTATAATATTATTATTGTCAGCTGCAGATCTTGTCGTTATACGCATATCACACGATCTGTGCTAAATAAACGTATACATTATTGCGTTATGCAAATTGAAACTTCTGCGTAGGCGTGAACCGACATTTAACTAGCACAACTCTATAATGGTGTACAGCAGATATCGATACGAATTCGTTAGAACGCGACAAACAAAATTTATTTTTATGACCACACACTGCGATATTTGTGTAAATATATAACATTACACAGTATTGGTTTTTTGCAAGTTTGAAATAACTATAATACTGGTACTACACTAACATATATGCGTAATACCATACCGTATAAATATAAATATATATATATATATATATAAAGTTTACAACTTTGAAAAAAAATACACAATACTAAAAATGTATATTATACACAAATTCTCTGTAACCAAATCAACGTTTGTTAAGTTTCGGCATACCATAACAAGTGTGTGCATCATGTATATATAAAAAAAAAAACCAGAATTTGACACGTGGCATAAATGCTCTGTGATTTAATTACAGTAAACTTTTATAGTTGAATTTGTGTCACGAATCATGATCTCAATTATCGTCGAAATGATATAGTCATTATAATATATAATATCATTATATTGCTTAGCTGTGTGAGAACGACGGCTGTGGTTTGCGACAGATCTAAAAGAGAGAGAGAAATAATCATAATTGTAAAATGTGTGTACCTAATCGAAGTTGACGGTTTCAAATACATTAATTCTGCACTGCAGCATTATTCAAGCAAACGTCACACCAACGACATTTTGTTATCTTTGATTGTCTGACACGTGGAATACGGATAACAATGAGTTAAATCTGTCAAAACGCAAAACTGATTTTTAGAGACTTAAAGCTAATAACAGATAATTTACACATAAATAAAAACAGTATTTTTGAAATCATCTTATAACGATTTTTTTTCTAAAATTGTACCTACTTATTAATATAATATTAGGTGCCTTAATTCTATAAAAGTAATATTTTAATCATTTATGACATAATTCTACAAAAAATACTTAATTATACAGTCAAGTCCTATATTAGTTGTGACCATGTTATTGCTAAATCTGAGTCTATATATCTGGTGCGAATTAGTTGAATATATATAGAATTAAGTCGACCGCTTAGTGTACAATGTATAATATTATAATACGACCCGCGTGTATCGTTCATGAAACAAAATAAAAATATTCAGTTACATATAGCTATGCAGGTTATTATAACCTCGATCCTCGGGCAGCAGTGAACACAATAACATCGTTTGTTTAGCAGAGCGGCGCGTTTTCGAATTTTCGAAGGGCATCCGTCGCAGCCGTTGTCATCTATACACCGTATAATGTATATCGTACGCACATAATATATATATATATACATACAAAAGTGTCGGGGAAATATTCACGATGACGTCATTACGCTCGGACGACAGCCCCCGATGATCGAATATAATATTCCACAAAACATCACTCGAGTTGATTTATTACACTACGCCGCCCTGCGTCGCGCTTCGTCGTCACCACGGTAATCGTGTATCGTATCATTATATAAATGTTTAAACGCACCGCCCGAGTGTGTACTTAAAGATAAAGGATATAGGGATTAGGATATAGGAGTCGGCGTATTATATGCACATAAAACGATATGATGTGTGCTTAAAATTTCAAGGGTGAAAAAAGCTCAACTATTTGTTTCACAAAAATATGCATAATATTTTCGTAGAAAATTCAATCGAACGCCGTATAGACCCAGGTGGTTTGAATTTTTTTTTTTAATCGTTAAAACACCCCCGATTACTAAATTACTTTGTGACGTCTCGAGACGTTCGGCCATATTTCAAATAGTGACAAAAACCAGCAGGACACACACACACACACACACAGACATACACACGCAGACTGTAAAGCGCGATTCCTATTATATAGCGGCGATATAATATATATTATATTATCATCATCATGTGTGCGTATGTGTATTTTATTGCAAACATGTGTGTCGAGTGTCGCATGAGAAAACCCGATAGTGCATGGGTGGCAGAGTTCGGCAGACCTTGTAAAACTAATGATCTGAATTATATAATAACGCATATTATACTCGGGGTACTGAATTGTAGTCTGAAAAAAAAACACGCCTCGTGCGGAGATAACATTTCTGCCATGACCCTGCAGTGTGTTGAGGGGTATAAATAAATACGTTTCTCTACGCTTACAGAATTTCTGGGAGTATTATTATTATTATCGTAAATTAGAAACCGACAATAAACGATATCTCAAACAGAGCTATTGCTGTAATGCATTCTAATAAGGGTCATGTACTCATGTGTGCTGATTGCTGACGAAGGTGGTTTTTTCAATATTTTTCGCAGCGGTCATCGTCGGTGATCTTTATTTGATAATTACTCGCACTCAAGAAACTATACCGAGAAAACAACCTTTCCGCTGGTTGAATGAATTCAATTTCCGATCGATAATTAACTTATATACCTATATATAGTATATATATATATATATATTATATATATTATACGTACACAATATATAGATGGCGAGTCTATACAATATTCTTGGAGTATTATTTCTATGCACCTGAGAAAAAAAGAAGAACAGAAAAATAGAATTATTAGACCAATAAATAATAATTTTAAATTGGTGTACAATTCTCAGCACGCGTTTTAAAAGTATAAAATAATTAACACTAACTCTGTGGTGTACTACGCGACTTGTATGCGGTGTATCTAGTTTACTTGTATATATAATACGTATATATGTACAATAGATTCAGTGATTTATTACTAAAAATATTTCTTTTTTCCTTGATATCCTTTTTTACGTAGGTAATAACGATAAAATCTAAAAACGTTATCACAGTAAACATAGTAAAAAAAAAATGATTTTTCTCTTCTTTTGAAATTAGTATTTTTTTTCTGAAGCCTTCTACAATTGAAATGAAACTAATGAAAGTATAATTATGTACTTGAACAAGATATCTTTTGAATATTTCTTGAAGTACTTATAAAAAATTTAAAAAAAATCATGAAAATTGTATCTTATATTAGTCATTACCTACTTATTATTTTTATACATTATTCAAATTGAGTGAATTTAAATTATGTGATGCTAATGCTAAAAATATACTTTTAAATGCTACACACATTATTATTTAAAAGAGTATGATATAAAAAATTAACTTACGATGATGGATATTTTTTAAATTAATAAAAAATAATAGTTGGTAGTTATCGAATTTATGAATTCTTAAAAAACATGTTGAGAATCACATGTTATTTACTAAGTAGGTTTCGTCTGAGATTGAAAATTGCAAATGATATTCTTTTGTTAAATATCTCATGTTTTTTAATACATATTTTGACAAAAATATAAGAACATAAATCAACATATTTTGACTTTTTTATTACATAAAAAACTAAGCTTTAATAATAAGTAAGAGGTAGGGCTTGGAAGTTGATGACCTTAAAAAACATTAAAAAATGACCTGAAAAAATGCAAATATGACATAAAAATGACAAAAAATGTTCTTAAAAAATGACCTAAAATTTTTTACAAATATTTGTTTTAAATTAATAAAAATAATTTTTTTTTAAAATTGTACTGTAATTAAATAAAAAAAATTACAAATATAGTAGACGTAGACGAGCATTAACCAACGTTTTAATTTTCGGCATTTCGAAAATATTACAAAAAAAAAAATAAAATGTGGGTACAATAATATTCACTATAACACGAAAACGACGACTGTAATCGGTGAAATAAAATTGGATGGTTACTATAATCTTAGTCCGTGGTAATTTCAAAGTTTTAAGTAAGTTATCGGCATAATGGCATAATTGCAATCGACAGGAAACAATAATAAAAACTAAAAAGTGAACTAATGTGAAATCAGTAAAAATGACTTAAAATATGGAAAAATGGCCTAAAAATGTCAAAAAATGACTTAAAAAGTAATAAACACATAAAAATACAAAATAAAAATTAGTTCATCAGATTCCCATGCTAATGAAACACATTTGTGGACAGGAGAGCATTGTCTAAAAAGTTCCAAAAAAAAAAAAAAAATACAAAATGCATCAACTAACGTGGTTATACACTACTATACTTACGTACCGTAGTAAATATGTAGTGAGTATATAGTGAAAAAAAAACTAAAGAAGTAAGTATACGCCATATACCCCGTGACCCCCCCCCCCCCTTACAACTGAATAAACTGCTATACTTTAATAAACCACTGAATAGATTACTTACATAGTTACAACAGACACTACTCCGGAAGAAACGACTGCACTATTTCCACCGGGAAAGAAAAATTATAAATAAATGTGTACTCGAGACGATGACCGCCCTGCAGCTAATTGTGTGTCTAGCCTGATTCGTGCAGTTTTTCAAACTTATACTACAATATATTAACGCGCGCGTCATATAATATTATTGTCACCCTTCATTCTGTACAAGTCACGCCGGCAAAAACAAAAAGGTCACACAACGACAGTGTAATCAGGCGAGGTCGTAGATGGGATTGGTTTTTAATTTTTAATTTTGTTCTTTAGCGGACGAATGTCACCGTCGCGGTCATCGCGTATAACATCATATTATACACACGTCACATATATACAATGTATATTATACATGTAGTAGCCACTTCGTGAAATCGATATTTTCATAAATAGATTTCCATTTCATGAAACGGCCTTTTTACACCTCAAACACAAACAATTTTGCGAAACGTCACGTTTTCATGAATGGTTACTCCAATTATTTGACAACAGATGATGACTACAAAATTTCGTGAAACAAAACATTTAAATATTAATACCGTACAAGATTTTATGCTTATTATTATTTTATTATTTATTATTCTTGTTGTCAACTATTAAGGTTGTGTACATATTACCTACACACATATATAATATACATATACTAAAAATAAGTTTAATTATACATATTATACTTAATATTTTATAATTAAATCTACTTATAATAATAAAATTCAATACGACAATACCTAAATAAAAAAATAATTTATAAAATTATAAACTTGTTTTCCTCCTTTATTTAGTTATATTTAGTTTACGAATAAGTGTTAAAATTAAGTTATTTTTATTTCACGAAATGGACAACTTTTCAAGAAAAGATTGCTTTCATAAATAAATTGCCTATATGATATATACCTAGTTTAATTTATACGCAAGTACCTATATTGTATATACAGAGGACTGCGGTGATATTTTAAATTCAATAAGCTCTAAATAAAACTTCTAGTTAAATCTTAAAAAAAAATATTTTTTTAATGAAAAATACAATTTTAAATGTATTTATAAAATAAAAATGCATTGATAATAATTATAATTATTCAATATCCAACAGAAATATATTGGAATTACGTTTTTGAAAATATTGATAAGGGCTCAACACAGCGCTTTTAACCACCATATATATTAAAACGTCAATTTTTCTTCTACTGCAACCAGTTGTCTTTTTAATAAATATACGGGCCGTATAATTTAAAACAGAAGTGCTTTTTAATGAAATTTCATAAAAAAAAAAAAATTTCTTTTGAAAAAAACCAGATAAATTGTTTTAAATTAAATATTCTTATATGAAGAATTAATAAATAGTACTAATTTGAACGTATAAGTCGCATCGTCATTTAATATAATAAATGTTAAACTTTAAATTTCTTCTTTTTTGCGCCGCTTACCTATAGCTTGCTCTAACCGTATGCCACGGATTGTATGTAATATGTATATCCAGTGTATGATACATACGGATAAGCAAACCTATAACTGATTATATTATGGTATACATACATGATTAAAGGTACACATCATAAATCATGATTACAATGATACTTGCCGCGATGCATAAAAGTTAAAACTCAATGCAAAAAAATCATATTATTTGTTTTTTCGGCGGGGCCCATTGATTAACGTAATAAAATATAACATAATACTCTCCAATAGATTAGACGCTTCGTCGTTTAAGCATATTCGTCGAATTATATTTTTGTATAGAAAATTGTGATAAACTGATAACTGTAATAATAATATACCTATGAATAACATGTTTATCGTTTTCAGTATATGATGTATACGTTTCAATGTAATATTGAGTATAATACGAGCGTTTGAGTAATACATATTATATAGTTCGAAATCAGTAAAATAACAAAATCACGTAATTGGAATTAACCATTACTATAATACTACCTATGTATCGCATGTATATAACGGAATAGTAAATGGTCTCCTACCTAAGCGCCATGCTATACTGCAGATAAAACGAAAACGCGCAAGGAATTGATAATGATAATTTGTAATTATTATAAAAATAGGTAATTTTTATTAAAATAATACTTTTTACCGGCGCTACGCTATTTATTTTCAAACGACGTTGTACTATATTCATCATATTTCACGCGTATACCTATAATCTCTTACTGTTGTAATTTAAACCATTTTGTATAAGGACTTCGTCCGTTTAATTATTATAAACAATTAATAAATAAATATATATTATATTTGCAATAATATGTTTGTGCGAAAATTGTTCGGAGTTGTGTAACAGTCAGTTCGTTCTCCCACCCCTACCACTACTCGCACCAGCACAAACATATATGCGCTGTAATAATAATATGTCTGTGCACATTATTTACACTATTGGTAAACTTTGACGCACGCGCGATGTCGTCGAGAATTGATTAAATTTTTTTGAGGTATTATCGCATCGGCGGGCCGCTCAAGGTCACTAAGCTCAAAAATTCAATGTTACACTCGTGATTTCGTTATCGATGCGGAAACGTGAATAATAATTGTATATTACAATTATTTCTGCAAAACCCATGAACCTATGACGTTTATTGTCCAAATTGTGTAAATAAATATATATTATAAAGGTGCTACTGGTATTGTAAGTATTGTGTTATTTATTTATTTTTGGCAAACACGCACGTCGCATGTCATTCTCAGGTACGACTAAAATTGACTACTGTTTGCTTTAAATTACTCAAGGGCAGTCTTTTCCCATAAAAGTCCAAGGTTACGTGAAGCCAAAGTTTATTCGAACAGACCCGACGAAATCGTAATAGCTAAAAACTCATTTGACACGATAGTAAAATAAAAAATATCTGATTTCATTGCGAAAACAACATAATATATTTTTATACATACCTAGTTCACTAGTCCAAATCGGTTTTATGTACGAAGATTTTTTTTACTTTGGCGATCACTAAAAAATAATATTATAATTTATAATAACCTAACGCGTATAAAATTATTTTTCCTCCTATAATATAATATACAATATCCTCAGATCCTCTGTTAAAAACGGAAAACTTGCGATAATTCAGCAGGGACGCGTGTTAGGACTGTAAAAAGTAGGCACAATGTAGACAAATATGTAATTTGTTCTATAACAATAATATAATATGGACATAGTAACGGAGATTTATATTGTTCCGATAGGTACATCTATAAGAATAAACAAATCCGTGAATAGGCTCGTCGGGGAGCCAGTAGGTTTTAAATAGCAATTTAATTATGAAAATATTATTAATATTTTTTACGTTACTATACATATTATATAACTTCACGACACATATTATAATATATCCTTTGATACTATGTATACACATTAAACATGTAATGTAATAATACGATAAAATTATACGCAGACAGTCGATTTGTTGTGTGCGTATAAAAATAGAGGAAGCTGTGAATAGAAATAAAAAAAATTACCCGAAAATACACTGCTGCCGACCGTCCGCGCAGGTGTTTGAACTGTGTATAATTCGTTGCTGGTGCTACAGCATAGGGACAGTGGACCAGAGCCAACATAGCCGCCGTTTTTAAACGGCCGCCGCGCAGTACATCGACCGGCGGAGACGATGTCGTTGAACTTTTTTCCATTTTTTTATTTTTGGCGTGAAATGTAACACCGCAGTCACCGGATGGACGCGCATATTATAAAGCGCCACGCGCGTATGTACTTATCGGTGGACATTTGGGCCCTATACAACAATATTATTATTATTATTATTATTTTACTTCAATCGTTCTTTCCTTTCTATCTGTTCTTAAATTGCAGATTTTAGGTTTCTATATATCAACTATACACTTCAAAATATAGTGAGTATGTTATATTATTATTATACGATCTTGAAATAAAATAAAAAACGCTGAGGAATTTTTTTTATGTAAGACTATGTTTTTTTTTACTGAGTTTTTATTTTGAAGTCACGGCCCACGGGTTATTGCAGGGTGCAACAAGGCACAATAATTATACAAAGAAGTTTATAATCGTGCTAAATAGTGGTAAATAGATTAATAACATTTGTTTGGATAAAAATTTAACGATTTCGATGGTGATTCGACATAACAATCAAAATTAGCAGACACTATCACGTTTTCAGTTTTAAGGCTATCCTTTCATGTTTTTTCTATAGACATCCACCAGCTCTATCACTACATAAAATCCAATGATGGGTCTTTAATAAATACAATATAATGCAGCTATATACTCAATAGTAAAATATTAAAACTGACTACCTAGTTTGATATAGCGTGTGTAGTGTGATTTTCAACCATCCAATATATGTTATATTATATACTAGACAGCTATAGTATAGTAAATAGTAAATAAAAATCCATTCCAGAACATATTATTTATCATGTTTATAATATTATCTATTGTATATTTCTATACGTGTCCTTTCGGCTTGAAATGACTGCTTTGCGCAGTAACCATGTACTTAAATCGCCAAGGTGACGAAACGCCCGTCTAGAGTTTAATGATAATATCTCGCTTATTTGTTATCATAAATTCGTAAACTATAGACGTTGGACGTCAATTTTGTTATATTATTGAGTTCAAAACAGAATTTGTTGTTGAGCGAAATAACATTTTAATATATTATATACCTATATCTAGTATAACGGAAATAGTCCGTTGGCATACATAATATTATGTATGTGTATGTGGTTACGTAACAATATTTTTATTGTTAAAAAATATATCTACATACATGTATATATGTATATATAACAATAAAGTACATATTTTTCTATCAGTGCCAAAACTAAATTTGATTTACGATCGCAACGTACATAAATAGTTTATTTTGAAAATTTGTTATTAGTTATTACTATAATATTGATATCATATTTTAACTTTACTTTATCTATTCAATAAACGATAATTATTATTATTCTAACACATATCTTAATGGAATTTATTTTTACTTATATTTAAACTTTTCTGTGAAAACAAATATCACAAATTTTAAATCATACAATAAATATCCGTTTAAGCTCTTTGTGAACTTTAATATTTCGACACAGCCACTAAGGTACGCATATATGAATAGGTAATATAGTAGGTATGTATAATTTATACATATAAAACAAAAATTGAAATACGTAATAACTTCAGTTTTGAAATTAATCGGACCAAACGTTTATTTATACAATTTTTTTAAAATTAATTGATAAATCTAATGTTAGAATACCAATTAAAGTTTATTTGAAGGACACTTTTTTTAGTATTTTTTCTCAACCTACTCACGAGTTATAAATCATACAATATAAAACGTTTATTTTCACAAAATTTAGCGTTAAATTAACGATAGACTTAGGTAAAATCAATTTAAGATTTAATTAGGTTGCATTCATATTTATAGTTATTTTGTAAAATAATTTAATTTATACTATTATGTAGCATTTATAATATTTAAATAATACTTTTAAATAAGTCATAGGACTTTCAGAAGCCTGATGTATTTATTTTCTTCGATTTATTTTTATCAAAGTTTGTCACGTATTTCATTTCAATTCGATTTTTATACAAACAAATGTGAAATTAATTTGAAAATGTAAGTGTATTTGTTTAAGGTACGTGTTACGCGTATAATGTTTATAGTCAGATCGATGACAATTTTTTTTACTTAGAGGACGTTATACCTGCATATATTGTTTCTGTCTTACTAACGTTTTTAAAATGAGTTATGAACATTTTATATAAAGTTATGTAATATTTTACATAGCTATAGCTCATTTTAAAAAAGGTAGTAAGATAGAGACAATATATGCAAGTATAACGTCCTCTAAGTTAAGGGGCTAGATTCCTAAAAATGTATTATAGCAAATTTTTTTTAATTTGATTATTATGAATTATTTTTTTTATTCGTGTTTATAAGTGATTTTAAATTATTTTAAAAAATACTGGGAATTATTGCCTTCTAGATCTAATTTGGAAAAAAACCACCCAAGTTGAAAATAAAGCATTTTGTAGGTACCTATACTCCAAAATGATGGTCCACGATGTAACCAGAGAGGTAGCAATGGGAACCCATATTTCTCTCTCTGGCCACGATTCCAATCCGAAAAAAAGGTACCTATACTCCAAATGTGATGTCAAAAAAAAATCAGCAGATCACTGTGTAAATCAATACATCGCTCCGTTAAAAATTCAATATTAGGTTATACCCAAATCTAAACGCCTTAAAAAATTACTAAAAAAATAAAGGCTATAAAAATAATTAGACATTTATTTTGCAATGATTCCTTTGAAAAGTGATCTATATATTTTTGATAGAAATACAATAAGTGAAAACGATGGCTTAACTTTCGATATTAAATGAAATAAACGCGATTAAAACTTAATTTCAATTTACCAATTAGTTGATTTTTGTTTGAGTATTATAAAAGCTATAAGATGCGATATCCTATAAATACTTATAGAGATTAACAACTACGTTCATATATAAAATAATATTAACATTTGGTATGGATGAAAAATATCTAAAATTGATTAAAGCTAATAATATTATAAAAACAATATTTTTTATTTAATATATTTTGAATTTCCTAATTTACATTAATTAACTATCATAACAGTATGTTGATATACACTAAAAATTAATAAAATTATCCAAAAATACTAAAAATCGTAAACTAAAAATGTCACCTTTCAAGTAAAATAATTAAAATAAATTAAATTTCTGGAATACATAGTCACTAAGCACACTCAAGAGTTTAAATTCACTGCAAATATGAAATCGGGTTTTTAGATCATAATAAAATAATATCACTATATAAACGACAATTTTTATATCTTCAATTTAGAAATAATAAATGTAGGCTATTAATAATAATTATAGTTTGAAGACTATATAGAAGAATTTTTCATTTAGATGATTATAAATTTAAATCTAGCGATGAAGGTATATGATTGCTATACAATACATAAAATATATATAATATAATATGTATATGTATATTGTACATATACTTAGACATACATAACTAATAACTAACAAAATTAGTAAACTTTTCAGTGCAAGTTGTCAATAATACCACGTTATATTATGTACGATATATATACACATTCATTATTTATATTATAATATGTAACATATATAGGTAATGTAATAATTAATATTTCGGCGTGGACGTGTTCATCGATAAAATAATAATATTCTTTGTGATATGCACCAGTGAAGAATAAAACAATAATAATATTCCGAAATACTGAGCACGAAAAAGAGTAACCTTGATATTATGTTTAAATTTACCTCGGGACCGTGGAGACTGGACCCTTGTGCATTACGATAATATAGTAGGTAAGTGCGGTAATACCTGGTATTTCTCCAGTAATATTTAAATACAATTTTATTATTCATTGACGTTTGTTTAAATTATTTTATGACATACATACAAATAATATATTCGTGCACATTTTTTGTCATCGTATATAGATAGTTTCGTATCAGAATACGACCGTCTTTCAGCCATACGCATGCACCTCATATATTATATTATAAGTATAATATTATGATGAATAGACAAGCTGATGAGCACGTGTCAAAAATGTAAGACGTTTACAAAATTTAATTGAAAATGTAGAAAAAAACATCGAAATCATTTATTTTGCCCTTCGCAAGTTTGGTGTTTAAAGATAAACCCGACCTCACACAAGTGTGTGCATCGCGATAACCGCGTGACGGCAGATTACGTGATATTATATTATGTAATTTACAGCGGATGTATTCGTTTTCATAGAACTCTTAGCCGCAATCGCGGATGACGTGTATGATATTTACACATGATATTATAATAATCATAATAATAATATAATAAATACGATAAAACAGTAGTGTATTCGCTTCACACAACACCTATTTATAAATTTCACTTCGATCCCCAGAGGTCCCACAATTTCCCACCGATCGTTTTTCACCGCAAGTGTAGGTAGCTCTTTACCCCGCCCACTCATTTTTTTATCTTCACTTTTGGATTCTGTTCAAAACCATTTGCGAAATTGGAAGTGTTTATAACCATTTTTCGCTCATTTTCACTACGTCGATAAATATACAACAACACAATATTTCATTGCGTTTACGAAACAGACGACCTCGAGGCTTGCAAGTACGGCCGCATCTGTTGCGACCAAATAACAGTGGCCGTTGAGTTCGATTCGTTTTACGTTATCATTATTTTTAGCAATCTTCGGAAACGATGCCACTTCAGCTAAGTGGCGAGCCAGGCCACGCGCGTGCCAATATTGTATAAGCTCTTATTCTCCCCCTGAAGATAATAACATTTATTATTTATTATGATATTTAATATCATCATCGTTAGGTCCTCTCTCTGCGTCTGTTCGGGGACGAACAGGTATGATATTTTATATTTCTGAAATATCTGATGATCCATTGGTTTCCGAACCCAGCGGCTGACGTATAGGTAAATAAGTTACGCACTGTTATGGCCTATTATAAGTTGTAAGTTATTACTATTGTAATTAGAAAATAAATCTTGTGTTATCTCTCTAATGTGGTAGTTATCATATTGTTTTGATGTAGACAGTATAGGTGCGAACATATTATAATAAAAACATATTATATGATAGACGTAAATAGTTAACGTTGCAATAATAATTCTTTCGATTAACTCGTATTGTGACATAAAAACAATATTTGCACACTGTGGGAACTGAGAATATCGTTTACCAGTTACACAGGACGAAATAATCAAATAATTTATTGCTTTATTGAACATCATATTTCGTATGACATCGCACAATATCGTTATTATCACTATTATCGCCATAGTTCTTAAAATATGTATTATTGTTGTACATAACACATTAACCCATAATATTATAAGACAGCTATATAGTAAGCGCTAGACATCGTAATCTTATATTCACCCGTTGGAAAATTCTAAATTGTACTGCAGTGTTTTAGACAGTCAAACTGTTTAATATACATCTAGATATCTAGGTACCTATACATTTAAAATACATATTTTTTATATACTTTTATAAAACTTTTATTATAGCATGTAAATTAATGTTGTTTTTGCAGTTTAGAGTTCATAACGCCGAAAATGAACTAAAATATATTAATAAAACTACTGTTTTTTTTTTTACAGAAAAAATAATTTTATAGCTGATCAATAATTATTTACAACGCAGACATTTATTTTTTATATAAATAGTGCACTTATATACATCAAACATACATAAGCTCAAATTTGTCTGTAATCGACACATGTCATAGCGGACGTATTTATATATACAGTAAAACTTCCGTTAACGGTCACCTATATGTAACGATTAGGTTTTTTGGTCCCATCAAGTGTTATATCATGTATTGTCACCTCTATAGAACGGCCACCTCTAAATAGCGGTCATTATTTATGGTCCCTTCGGTAACCGTTAATTGTAAGTTTCACTGTATTATAATGAAAACAATTCGTTCGTAAGTTAGGTTATTACGTAGGGAACATGTACGTAATTGAACACCCATAGACGACGTGGTAAATAAAAATTACAAGTGTATATTTGTAAACGCAGAGACGAGTCCGAAATCCCAAATCATAGTTACACATCATGACGAAACGCCGGATCTGATAGTTCCTTCGAGTTCCGTTTGAAGATACGAACGGCGTATATAATATAAATACTAACAACTATAATTATATGTACCTATACAAAAGTATATGTGTATAAGTAATCGTGTGTGTATGTGTAAGACAAATACGACGGTATATATTTAGCTAGGCTGGGGTCTTGAGCTGTGGCACGCGAATAAAAAATTCATCGCAAGTTCAAGGTTGGCGCCATCGTAAAAAAACGTGACGAGAAACGCTGCAGCAGCCATACACATAATAAAACTCAACAATGATATCATTTACAATATATTATTAATATTTTCGTAGATACGGACTACGAGATACGGACGAGATAGTAAAACACATATTTTGATAGCGCAATATCAAAGTGTCTGTTGGTCGGCCGAAAAGTCGACAAAGCGGTGATGTGAATAGACAGCCGAGTAGGCGCTTACGACGTGTGTGCAAAACGCCAAAAAAATAACAAATTTAATATTATTTTGCATAAATAATATGATGTATATGTTCAACGCACTTGCGTGGGGCCGTCGTGTGCGCACGAGCTTTAAAACACTTATATATACATCATGTGTATAGGACAATATTATTACGACGATTATTATTTTAAACGCGAACGACCTTGCATGCACATTTCGCACATGAGAAAAATTATTTTTGACATGCAGGCACTCGGCAGTGGCGACGACGACCCCGTACGTAATAACACGAAATTATATTATTATTGCTATTATCGAGTCGACCGGATGCATTTTTAGTTCTGCAGCATAGTATAATACTTGGCTTATACAATATTATACACTGAGCGACAATGGACTAAACGTGTTTTAATAATATTATATTTTTAGAAACATAAGAAGTGTCGCGTTACAGCATTATGTTTGTATCCAATTAAAATATATTAAAATTAATTATCATAATAAATACGAAGATGATTTATTATGACACGTTATACTATATATACAATACCTAAGATTGATGGCGGTGGAGGGTTTATAATATTTGTCCACGTTTATAATAGATGTACGCCTGGGCCGAAGGCTTAGGATGAAAACGAGAGTTTGACCTTCCGGTGCAA
Source organism: Rhopalosiphum padi (assembly GCF_020882245.1). Taxonomy (NCBI): domain Eukaryota; kingdom Metazoa; phylum Arthropoda; class Insecta; order Hemiptera; family Aphididae; genus Rhopalosiphum; species Rhopalosiphum padi. The sequence continues at coordinate 38,924,809 of NC_083598.1, forward strand.
GCACTCGCGCAGTGCAATTGCGGACAGCTCTATGTATATATTAGCCAAAGTTGTTTTTTTTATCTTAAAAAAAAAACGGACCTCGCGAACTTGAATTATAAATATTATTGTGTCACCGTGCATAAACACACATATATACATGATACGCGTATAAATATAATTAGAGACCTTGAAATAACGTTTGTGATATTATTATTAAAATATATCAGTGGCAGTCGAGGGAGGGACCTTCAGATGATGACCGATTGACGGGGCGCCGGCCATATATACCTATACCGTATTATATTGACCATGCTACCACACGGTATAATACCTACGCAAAGTATAATAAATGCGATGTTTATAATGTTTATATTATACTTGTGCACGTGTGCAGTAGAAAAATTTGCTGTATAAATTAAAATATATAAATACAATAACGATTTCGCGTGGGGATAAGAAAAAAAACCCCGACGATTCCGATATCTGTGCGAAATATAAAAACGCACGCGCATATGACAGTCGCCCGCCGGGTCCGTCCGCTATCAATCAGTCACCACATGAAAAACCTATATAATTGCATGCACATTGCACACCTATAATTATATAATACTATACACGCGAACACAAATACATAATGCACAATAGTCGTGGGTGTGATAAGGAAATGTTCTTATGGCAAATTTTCCTTCGCCGCAATTACCGTGTGCCAGCCGCACGGTAGGTATATCTCATTCCTGCAATTGAGTAATTGATCAAATACATAATAATATTGTACGCCCTAAATTCTAGTTGTAATGATTTAAATAAATATACATATATAATGTAATGTATTATGACGTGTACCTATTGTAGGGCCACCACCACCGCCATAACCGCCACCACCTAAAAAAAAAAAAACATCGGCGAAAATACAATTTTGAAAAAAACGCGCCATCGACACGCGCCGTCAATACATATATGATGTATCGACACGTACGCCCTGTTTGCAAACACCCGTCACACCCACATACACGCGTATCGTACACACTTTTATAGATAATAATTACATCGCCACGCGCCCTCGTGTTAAATAATATATAATATTTTGTATAAGATAAATCGCAGCGTGCTAGTACGCACACGGGGCACATTTTTTCTTGGTTCGTTTCTATATCGCCGAAGACTCATTTCCTATATTATAACAAACACATACCGACACAGTCGATCCTATATAATATATAGGTATATACTAGCTACTGCAGACGTACATAATGTGAAATTCAAATATAATCGTTTGATATAATAGTACGTATAACAACTATTCAAAAGACAAATAACTCGTTGGTCGTTTTAGTATTTATAATTTATATGCACACAATACAAATCACTATATTTGCATATTGAATACATGCAATATCGACGACATCTGACGTAACTGAGTTCACGTGTCAATGTCGCACGTGGTTATCTCTCTGTCAGCCGTAAAATAAGGACGCGAGAACTGCAATACCTAACAAATTAACTCCAGCTTTACGTCCTTATCAATTATCGTATAGATTAATATGGTATAATATGACGTATGGTATACAATAGTGCAGTGGTACACTGGTACACGCGCATAATGCAAAGAATTGCAAACGGGATTGTGCTAATTTCGCGTTTAAAAATTCTCGGTTTCTGTCTATTACCGCTTGGTCTGCAGTTTTGCACAACGTTTATTAAGTATATATCTATTGTTTATTTTTTACTTGGCGCGCGATTTTAAATTAATTGTTTTCCGGTCGGCGAGCGTCCCTCTAAGCGCCGATGCAGCCTGAGACCTTCGGGGCGAATAAAAACATATCGCTGTAACCTATCTAAACAAATAAGTAAATAAAATAAATCGACGACGATGGCCATGAAATAAAAAAAGTATAAACGGAACGTAAAAATTATAAACGAAATATTAATGACGAAAAAGACCGTTTGCGCGCGCATCGTGTACGTAATTCGCATGTACGAATATTGCGCGAATGTTAAGGTTAATTCAAGATCAAGGCCACGGCCCTTTCCACTCTCTTCTCATCCAACACGACATTCGGCACTCGCACATGCGCTATTACCTCGCGTGGTGGAGGTGCTATAGAACATGACGTATTAGTGTATAATGTACATCACAATATTATACATATTATAACATAATATTAATTTATAGTAAGTACACTTTCGCACGTGCACTGATGTCGGTCGTTTGTCCGGCTACCTAGTGACCTCCAACCTATACATATACGATGTGCAGCTGTAAACTACTCGATGACCAGTCACACACACACACACACACATACAAATATACGTATTATATATATTATAATATGACACGGTGATCGGATAGAGACTTTTTTGTTTTCAACTTCCTCTATACGGCCACCTGTAAGTGCGATAAGCATATAATATATACATAGACGTCGAGAAACGAGTATTCATACATAAAGCATATATAATATTGTTATATTGCACAGGTAATGTAATATAGACACATAGGTGTTAGGTTTCACTAGTAAGATTTTTATTTTCCACCCACTGAATTTTCAAAAAAGCAAATTCGCTTAAAAAAAAATTAATATGATATAGATAGGCCGCACGTAATAAACAATATACCGTTATACTTATTTTTTCTTCTTTATAACATCCTGTTGAATTGGTGTTTTGACACTTACGCTAGGTACTGCACGTGTTCTGACTTTTCTGCCTATTTGACACATGCACGTGTATTTTTTCTGCGCTTATATAAAATACGTACATTGCAAACATAGGTTTATATTATATGTGTATAAACGACTCGGGCGTATTTCAGTTTGACCCAACAGCAACCTGCAGACATATAGACTGCAAGCAGACGCTGAGACACGGTGAAATATAACAAAGGCGTATTTTATTATTTGTTAAATTATAAGATTAACATTATAAACATATTCCTACATAAATTCATATTACATAATAATATACAATATTAAAAACAATTTTCATAGACCCACGAAAGTCCAGAAACGCAATTTAAATTTAAAAAAAAGCTGGGGTTGGTGAAGCCTTCAGTTTTTTTTTAATTGGACTTATGATAAGTTATTACTTTAAACCTTATAATAATAACCTATAATATAAGTTATAAAGTAACTAAACTAACCACAAATGTGAAATAAAATACATTGAAAGGAAGCGGATTTCAGTCCTGGTTTCGTAACTTTAAACAGTTTAAACGATCCGAGATTTGTACTTGCCCACGGCATTTGTCAGAATGACAGAATGGCTCGGTTAGCCTCACGCTCAACTCCCAACATATTATTTTATGAAAATGACAACAACAGACACCAAAATCATAGTAGTGCTTTCCGGTGTGATGTGCCACGTGACTACATATTATATACGAGTACCTTATAACTCGCCGTTAGCAAGTAATGCTCAGAAAATCGAAAACTGGCGAGAATTTCGTTGAATCATTGATAAACGTATAAGAATCGTCGTATAATTGGAATTTCATGCCATGCAATGAGTATATCAATAACAATGAGACAAAGAGCACAAATAAGCACTGATATAGTCAAAATCGATGGGACTGGTTTTGGGTCAAAAATACGTTATACCCCTCCCCCACCCACCCAGTCGGTGTGTCTTTAAAACGGGCGGCCCCCTATTCGGCCAAAATGTACCCTTCCCTTTTCGGCCAGTGTCACTTTTCAGCCAAAACTTACAGTTTACTTTTCGGCCACTGTTCCTTTTCGGCCAGTACAGTTTTAACAACTTATGAGTTATAATTGTATCCAAAACTATGATGTTTTTAAAAAAAAATTATTACCTACCTAATACTTTATGAAAAAATAATAAAATAAAATAATATAAAATAACAAAATGTTATAATATAATACATTATTCGAATAAAAATTAATATAGTATTATAATACCTATATAAAAATAATTATAATAATAAAATAAAATAATTGGCAATACAATAAAATGTTATAATATAATACATTAGTCGAATACAAATATAATAATAATAAAATATGCATTCAGAAGTTTTATTTTTTATAATTATATGATATTTGTTTGACAATTTTGTAACGACATATTTTATTATTTTTATAGTCTTCAATGTAAGCTTCATTTCGTTGATTTTAGGTTAATACCTATATAGTTAATAGTTATATCAATTAATAAAGAATTATAATTAATACTTTATTAATTTTTATTCGAATAATGTATTATATTATAACATTTTATTGTAACATTTTGTTATTTTATCATGTTTTCATAAAGTATTAGGTAGATAAAAATTTTAAAAAAAATCACATTTTTTGATATAATCATAACTCATAAGTTGTTAAAAGAAAACTGTGCTGGCCGAAAAGGGAACTGTAAGTGTTGGCCAAAAAGTGACACTGGCCGAAAAGGGAAGGGTACATTTTGGCCGAAAACGGTGACGCCCCTTTAAAACTATCTAATTAAATTTGAGAATAGCTCCGAAGACACTAGAGCACCTACTAATGTTCGATAAAAGGTACAAAATGCGTCAATAGTAAATTACTAACGAATATATTTCATTTGAAATTTTAAAATGTTTATTAATAGCTTCAAACCACTTTACTAAAGATCCCTTCGTGATCACAGCACAAATTATACAAATGATACTTACTTCGATTATTGAACGCGCACTCGACACTGACAAGTCGCATGAATGTAAACCAGATCAAATGCATCAAAGATGTAGGTACATCTAATTATATAACGTGTACAATTACTGTTGAGGACATCATAATGTCAGTTGACTTGGACCATTTTACGGCCATCATGTTCATACCACTAATAAATATGCCCTTTGAAATTATTTTCTATTTAAAATTTTTCTTTCTTATTAAACAGACATGCGTGTTGCTAAATTTAACAAAAACCTTTTTTTTTGTGCAATTTTGAATATTCTTCAATATTAATTGAAAATGTGGTTAGTGGATATATATGCGAAAAAAGGTCACACGAGTCTTAATAATTACAGCTTTGCAACAGTTTCAGGGTCGTCAATTAATATCGGATATGACTATTGACTATATATAAACGAGCAAAGTGCGGTAAACATACGATAAGTAATATATTTAATTATATAATATATTTAATCTATAGACAATACAGATTAGATAAAAATTAATCGAATTCTTAAACTGTGATGTTATGTGTAATATTATTAATCATTGTTAAAGCGCTTATGATTATCATTGTTTGTGCAAAACTGTTTCTTGTAAAGTCGAGAAGCAAAATAATATAATAATTGTAATAAGCTTAAAATATCGGTTTATAAAATAGGTACGTGATAAAACGTACAAATATAGTTATATATCAACATATTAGTACATATATGGTAAAGCCGTAAAAGCAATATAATGTGACATATGTATAATATTATAACTAACACTCGAGCTGCAGCAGGTGCCGTTTTCCCAAGGACATATGCCCCCCTTCCACGTATTTATTTAATTAATTGATATTTTAAAATGTATTATAATAATATACCGTTAAGCATTTTATGGGTGTATAATAATATAGGTGTAAAATATATATTTGTTGCAGTCCCGTGCTGACATTGAGATTGGTGATGACTGTAGAGTAGACTGATACCGAATTTAAGTCTAGGGCCATATATTATACTCATAATTTATACTATTTTAATATATTTAATACATATATTACATAGGCTGCAGTCATAATATAATGTCAACTAAAAAATTATTAGGTATATAAATTGACTGTGTATAATGCATATGTGTATAGTGTGTGTGTGCGTGTGTGTGTATGCAATCTAACGCCGCGGGACATAACAATTAATTTTGCCTTCGAATCGAATAATTTTAAAATGTATCACGTATCATAATATATTATAAAAAATTTATTGTTTTAAGTATTCTGGGTATTCATTATACTTAATAAACTTTACGTTAAAAAAAAGAGCTATGTAAAGATTGAAAAGGAAAATTTCGGACGAGCGAAAGGACGCTGTAAAATAAATAATCGATTTTAAAACTTTAAAAAGTTGGGTTGACAAGATAACAGTGCCCACATTACAATATTGTTATATACATATCAGTAGCTTCTTAGAATAATAAAAAATCTATATTAAGAACTTTTGGAAAAAAATACAACGTACGACGACTATATGTAGAAGATAAATAACAATTGAAATGTTTAGCTACTTTTTTACTTATTCAGTGTTATTCAATTATTTATTTAATTGCTTCTATTTTTGTTAACTTTTTAAATTAGATGCGACGTATGCACTTCAACAAATATACGTTCTAGTATTTGTATATTATTATGTACATATACCTTACAGTCTTAGCAACGGCTGGTTAGAACGAAGGAATGAAGTAGGACAACGTGGGATGTATCGATAACAAACGACGTAGGTTTAGATTTTGAGCAGAACGTCTATGAATGTACATTGATTTAGAATGAAGTATTTTTTCAAGTTTTAAAGATTCTTTTAACCACGAAAAAAAATTTGTAAAGTTTTAGAGCGGTTTACTGCTGGCGAAAATAAGATCCAGTTAGTATTTTGAGGATCAAAAGTTCCCAAAAGTTTTTAGAACTGGCGAAAACTTGTTCCGGTAGATACCTAATGAAAGTCTTACAAACCGGAATCCTAACCGAAACCAAAATTTTTGTTTTCCTACAACCCGAACCGATGTTTTGCGAAGGTTCCAGAACGAGCGTGCGCAGCTGCAGTCTCCCTGCCAATATATTTAATAAAACAAGAACTCAAGCGTGGTCTTCTCACAGCACACTCCCATTGTCTCCAAGCCAGCCGACTTTCATATTTATTTAATAACATTATAATAATTTATGTGTACAGCTGTCTGTAGCTATTATATTACGGTTATACCATCGCGTACACGTGCGTTATATAGCAGGCACGCGCTCGTATATTATTATGCGTGCACAGAAGTCTTAGTTGGACGATAACTATATTTCTATATCGGTAAGCGGTGTAATAGACCAACATTTTGCGGAATATCCTTGTAGCACTCTATACTCCGCTCGTCTAAGCTTTAAACACTTATAACTCATAAACTACTCATTCGAATTTTGATTTTTATACATCGAAATATTCAAAAAAATATCTTGGTCCGGAATACGAAATTGTATGTTGTCATTCAAAAAAGAAAAAAAATTATAAAGATAACAATTGTTAAAAATATTATAGAATATACGTTTTTTTTATGTGTTTTAAGTATTTCGATTGGAAATAATGTAAAAAATATTTTAAGAAACATCAATAGATTTTTAAATAACGAGTTGTTCGATAAAAAAAGCATCCTTTATATTATGACGGTTATGAGCTGCCAGAGGGAGGGCAGTATATTGTATATATTATAATGATATAGTCAGAATATAACTTCTGTATATAATATTATATTTATCGCGAATACGTTTTAAACTGCACCTGTGTCCGTCGTCAGGAGTTATTTGCACATCTGTATGGGTATAAAATATAGTTACGACCTACCTATTTTCAGACGTTGAATATACGATCCACAAGACCACAAAACTGGCTAAAACACATATTTTGATAGTTTAATATTATTAATTTAACCTTTGACTTTATTGGGTATGACGATAGATATATAATTATTTGTATATTATTATAATTAATAATATTATGCTTTATAATTATATTATACTAGTATACTACCCAAGTTTAAACAGGAATATATGAAACATTGTGCTGTATTGTGCAACCTTACTTACTAAGCTGTTTATATTTTACATAATATAACATTGTAAAATATGAAAATTACAAATTCTAATAAAGATGCGGAGAAGATGTTATACTCTACCTGATGTAATAGTATAATATGTGTAATTTAAAACATTCCGGAAAATAGTATCTGAAATATGTACACGAAGAATGAAGATAAACTGCAAGAAAAGGTATCTTAATATTGCCCGTATATTCTGAGAAGGAAAAATTTGAATTTCATAGTTAATATTTCGTTATAACATAACATCACAGATTAACATTAATAACTTTTTACTGATTCTAGACATGTATTGAATGATTATACTAAAATTGTATATTTTTATATTGTCCTTTTGGTTTTTTTTTCATATACTTGTTTGATATTTCTGTTATAAGCACGCTACTTCAGTGGCACCGAAATATATAGGCATAATATAATGTATTCGAAGATACACACGCGACATCCCTAATCGTTGTCTGCGTTATTCAATATACAACCACCAGTCTGCTAATATCCAAGTATATTATTCTATTATACTTGACATATATACTCAGTAGTGCGAGTTAAACTCTAGCCCCCCTGCGTTTCTGTTTCAAAAACAAAAAACCACTGTGACAGTAGCATACTATAATATAATATGGTATTAAAAAAAGTCTGCACACATACATAAATAAGCTTATACACCATTATACACCAAGTAATGCTTTATAAAAACCGTTTCACGATTTTCCATTGAAACATTAACAAGCTGCTACATTATCTCGTCGTGTGTACTAATCTACAATGTATATATATATTATATCGGTATAGGATAGGTAGTGGGTACACATAAAATTATAAAGTTACCCCTATAAATGAAAAATATGCTCATCATGTATCCAATATTATAGTTATTGTTATAATAGCAACCTATATTATCTTGAACTCGGCGATATCACGAGATGATAAAAACTTATAAGTTGGTATTTAACGTACATTTAGTGTATATATACACCTGAGGTGTAACACCTCAATTACCTCTGCAAAATACTATAGAGCGAACACCTGCAGTTGTAATACAATATATAATCTATACGACTTCGCTACATTATAATTTTTAATAACGATGTTTATACACACAGAAAAATAACCGTATACGACCCGTGAATTAAGCATGACATACATCAGCTAAGTCACGGGACAAGTCGGCAACCGTCGAGCCGCTGTAGTCGGGCTCCTGACGACCGTTTATTTTGAATTGCTACCGGATATGACTTTCCGTTTACGAATATTATGTCCGGGGTGTCACCCCCTTCTACACGTTTTCCCGTTTTTACATTATTTAAACAACACCGGTAAACGGTGAATCGCGGCAGATCACCCTGTGCCACGTGACTGACCACTGACAACATCTAGCTCACCATCCCGAATTCCGAGTCTATCCTTATTATCACTGCTAACGCGTGTCGTGACCGGATTAAAATAGTTGTAAAAGGTTTTTTTACCCCGGCAACTTCGCGTATTCATATAATATAGTTTTATACACGAAATGACGAAATATAATAATAATAATAATAATATGTTGTTACTTGGTTTAATAGCTCATTGATAAGGAGTACCAAATATATATACATATATAAATGATGTATACATTGATTCAGGAGGGCGGTTCAGATCTTAATATTCAATTGTGGACTTATCGCATTGATATTATATAAAACATAATCATTTTAGCAATATTATTGTAGTGACAATCAATATAATCCGAGTAATCCGACAGTGAAATAATCCGTCCGTCGCGCGGTTTTGACCTCGCGCAAACAGTTTTCATTTATGTAATCGCGCGTACGCCATACGTATATTATTATTATTATTATATACGCATACCATCGCAAACGAGTTCAAAACGTTCACTTTTCTCGCCGCGCGGCAGAGGTGGTATTTATCATCTTATCACACGTACACACACGACGGTCTATATTGGTCGCCGCGCAGCGCACAATATCATCGTTGTGTATGGTATATTATGTATTATTGATAAATCGCATAAACGTATGTGCTATCGATAGTATATTGTTAAAATCTCGTCTCAAGGTCAATGTCGACGACCATGTACCGCACCCGTGTGCGACGACCATTCTGCCATTTCTGCAAACAATACTAATTTATACTTATATTACACTACCTGCAGCTATTAGGTAATATAATATTATACGTATAGGTTAATCGGTTTATGTAAATAATATAATATTGTTTATAGCATTTATACCTAACACCTCACGTCGAGCTTCGGCATCATGGGCACGTACCTATTACCTACCGCACATCGTTTCATCGACACTCGGCAGTCGAGTCGCCACTTTCGTCGTTTTTTCGTCCTGATATAATGCGGACCATTCCTCTCCCGTTGCCGTTGGAGTGTTAGTTGTCGATGGGTTGTAATCCGCGTATAAGCAATATAATATTTGCATTAAAATAACCGACGTTGTCGTCTGATGTGAGTGCACGTCACGATAAATATTAAAAATAATAATAACAGCTGCCGATGTCATGGCACGGCCATCGTACAGCGTTTCTCAGTGCACGGGAAAGTGAGCTAGTTTTTATAGCGCACCGGACAAGTAGGTCATCAGACGGCTGCTGCGGCGGCGGCGGCGGCGGCTGCGCTATGGCATTGAAAATCCGTATCCTGCTCGCCGCCGCAGGATCAAATCGTCCTGTTATTGTTTCATATACAGAGCGTTCGTCTCGACTACCGTAGCGGGTGACTATAGTTGTACGTCATCGACATACAACGACAACCTAACTCGGTTTTAACTAAAATGCGTTAATCTACGCAGAATAACGGATCCAGGACCGACTGTTGAAGAAGGGGAGAAATGTATGATGGGTAAATTATTATCGTACGAACCGCATGTTATCTTATAAATAATATATATTTTTAAATAAAAACGACAGTAATTTTATTTTCATTACAATAATCAGACAGTTTTTATTATTTTTTCTCTTTTTTTTCAATTCTCATATACATATAATAATTAAATCATACACACATATATATATTATACATATACACGCAAAGACCTTGGAAAAGGATAAAAACAAAAAAAATACAATTAATAATCCCAAGCTTAAAAAGGAAAAAACAAAAAAAATATTACACAATGCTAACAGTCATAAGCACACGAGAAAAAAATATTTTAAACTTAAAAAATAAACATTGGTACATTTTTTTAACACAATAATTGTTTTCTTCACATCTTTAAACATGATGATAATTGATAATATAATAATTATTAATAATAATAATAATATATAATTATATATAGTATATATAACAGAATACTAATTTAATATGTAATATATCAATATTATATTAATATATTGATGTTGGTTTTTTCGTATATAGTTTATTTTTTGATTGTATGATTATCAATATTTATATATATGTATGTATACATGTAAATGTATAATATTAATTTATACAGAGGGTTGCAATGCACGCGAAAAAAACTGTACTTAGTTAATTATACGATATGCCTACCGGAATTGATGAGGAAAAAAGTGGGGAAAACACAAAATTACCGTCTAGTATAAAGTTAAACACTTATACATATATGCATATTTACACACACATGCACAACACACCACACAAACATTTAAATATATTATATATAGGTACTCGACCTATTTTATTAAAAAAAATTTCCATTACTCTATGTTTTATTCATTTCTCTCAGTACGCGTTGATAGTAAATTATATAAGTATATCACAAGATGAGCAGCGATTTTTGTAACATACAAAAATCATGTTTTTCACTCGACGACACGTGTACTATAATTTATGTCTCATTGTGTTATAAAACACACACTCACACACACATTCATTCATTGCCCTTCAAACGTTCAGTTGATATTCGTGGTACAGAAATCTTAAACGGAGTTTTTTTAATTTAATTTTATTTTCTCATTTTACTCATAAGTGTCACGTGAAACTTTATACAGCTGGTACGGAAAGTCGAAATAATATGCCAATCAAACACGCCTCTTTTCTTTTCTGTGTAGAAATTTATAATATCTCACTTCAGCTGTAGTGATGGAAACAAATAAAATGTCTACAATTCTGTTTCGGCAAGACGCGTAGAAGTGTTGTTGGCGGTGGTGGTAGTGGTGGTGGCGGAAAGGAAATTAGTTTTTGGCTTGTATACAAAAAAAAAAATAATAATAATAAAATAAAAAACAATATTGCGGGTCTGAAAATTTGTACTGGCCAACTCGATTTTTATATCGCAAATAAAAACACAAATATATATAGTATATATAGGGATTGTTGTAGAAATATTATTTTTAGCAGACTACATACTTAGAAACGAAAAAACCAAACCGCGCCAGTCATAAAATAAAAATGGCTTGACACTTCCCTCAGTCTCAAAAAATGTATTTCGAAAACATTCAAAATGACGTATATATTATAATATATTATACTGTGTTTTTGCTTCGTAAATTTAAAATCGTATTTACAACAATAAGAAAGAAAAAAAAGAGGTCACTATTTTAACCATTATATATAATTATCAATACATAGTATATAAATTTATATACATATATATATATTATATAGGTAATGTTCAAAAAGGAAAACGTCAAATCGGTTTAAACCGTTAATAACTATATACCAGGATGAATATCATAGCTAACTATGATGGAAAAAAAATCATATTTGTAACTTACACGGTAAAATGTAATATGTACAGAATAAAATCAAATGCGATCCTTAAAATGTATATCACACTTGAAAATAAAAAGAAAAAAATAAATGTTTTCATAATAAATGTATTATATATAATTATACTTCTACATAAACATAAATATTTTATAATTTGATATATATATATATCATGCGGGTTGTCGTCGTCAGAAAAAAAATCGGTCGATTTATAAATTTGTACATTTTTGTTTTAATATTTCTCTCGTAAATTCAAAAAATAGTTACGCGGAAAACGTTTGTATAATAATTATTAAATAGAATAAAGATAGTATATATATATATATATATGTATAGAGAGAAAGAAAAATAAAAGCGTGAAATATATATATGTATATATATATATATAATGATATTATATAATTAAACTTAAACTCGTAAGGCCTAATATGTTATAGTAATATGTACACAAAGTTGTATTTATTGCCACAAAAAAAAAAATAATAATAATAATAATTAAAATTAAAACAAAAAAAATTATTAAAATAGGAAAACGATCACCGCACCTGTTTTGGTTTGCGTATAGAAACCCCATTTGTTTCCAATTGTTGATTATTTTTCGTGTTTTGGTCTAGAGATTGACTCTCGTGAGATCGAGTCGATGCGGTTACGTACGGCAACGGGGAGTGTGGTGGGCGGGGCTTGGGTGGCTTACGCTTCCATGGCCACCTGAGCGGGAGCAGGAGGTGGTGGCGTGGTGGTGCCACTGCCAACGGCGGACGCGGGCGTCGGCGACGGGGACAGCTTTTTGGACAGGTTGAGCGGCTGCTGGTGAGCGGCCGCCGCCTCGGCAGCGGCTGCGGCTGCGTTGGTAATGCCCACCTGGAGATTGACAACGTTCGGCGACGGCGTGCGGCGCATGACCATCGACAGCGCCGACGGCGGCGGTGACGCACACGACGAAGACGATGGCGACAGGACGCGCGCCAAAACGCCGCCACTGCTCACCGTTGACGACGCATACCTGCTGGTGGGCGGCGGTGGTGATAATCTGCAGCTGTTCTGGGCCAAAGCAGAAGTTATGACGGGCGTGTGTTGCCACCTGGTCGGTGCTTGTTGTTGTTGGTGTAGGTGGTGGTGCTGTTGGTTGTTGTTGTGGTGGTGGTGTTGTTGCGGTAGTTGTTGTTGGTAACCACTGCACGCCGTGTCCTCGCGCATTATAAAGTTGTGAATGTCTTCGGTGCGTTTGATCTGTTCCGCGGTCATCTTCGGCGTCTCGCGCAGCGACTTGGCCAGCGTCGAGTGCGTGCTCGACAACGACGACGACGTGAGGTGATGGTGCAGTTGCGGCGAATTGTGGTGGTGGTTTTGTTGGAGGTGGTTGAGGAGGGTGCTGTTGTTGTGGACGGTAGTCGCCACCGACGGTCGGACGGCTTCGGCCTCGGCCGAGTCTTTGGCGCTGCGTAGGGCTCGGAACTTTTTGTGCGGCTTGTACGCCTCGTCCATCAACGAGTTGGTGTCGTACAGAGGCGGAGCCTGGAGCACGCGCTTCAGCACCGGCATGTCCTCGATAGCCGCCGGATGGTGCGAGTCGGCCGACATGATGGCGTCCTCGACGGTGGACCGCGGGCTAGAGCACACCGATGTGGGCGCGCTGTGCGGCATCGGTCTGTCCAGCTTCTCCGTGCCCGACTCAATACCAGAGTCAGTCGGCGAATCCTGTTTCCGCTGATACCGGCGGCACGACATCGGCCGGACGATCACTTGGTGGTGTAGCTCGTCCGACGGCGCGGCCGCATGCCGCCTGATTGGGCACACAGCCCCGGCTAGCGTGGCTGCTAACAGAGGAGCACTGGCCGCGTGCTTGCTCGGACCGTGGTGGTATTCGTCCGAGCACACGGATTCTGTGCTGGATACTGAACCCAGCGGGCTCTTGACCTCGTCCAACATGGCCAGACTCTTCATGTCCTCCACGGAAGTGGTCTCGTCCGACCACGACGACGAGCCAGCCTCCTCCGGGCTCTTTCGGTTGAAGTCGTCGGTGCCGTTCATCATTAGGCTCCACATGCCACCGACGTTTTGAATGTTTTGATGATGTTGGACCGCGGCGGCTGCGATGGAAGTCGTGGTGGTGGTGTCCTGGTGCTGCTGGTGTTGTTGCTGCTGTTGGTCAAGTTGGTTTTGCTGTTCGGTCATCTTGAATGCCAACAGTTTTTCTGAGTGCAACGTGTTGAGCGTCCTCAAGTCGGGGATTTTCTTCAACAGTTCCTGGCACAAGCTAGGTCGGTCCGGGTGGTTTTGCATAAGTACCGACTGCAACGCGCATTTCAACTGTTTGTGCATACGTTCGATGAATTCGATATTGCGCAAGCCTGGGCGATCTGTTTTTGAAAAAAACAATAATAAAAACGATCTTTTAGAAAAAATATCTCCACAAAAATATTTAATATGTAATTAATTTAATAAACGATTCGTTATTCGCGTTCGAGAGAATAAGGATAGATCGACACTTACCGGCAGCGATCACGATGACGGCGTTGAATAGACCAATTTCCGAATCGTTTAGTCGCATTGCGTTCAACCTCTCGGCAAACTCAAACATGGAATCGGTGAGGAATCTAGCGTTGGAGTATGCGCAAACCGACTCTCTGCGCAACACTTGACCGTTGAGCGTCACCATGCTATTACACTGCGCAGATCAAAAAAAAGAAAAATCGAGGTCAATACATGCCGTAAACACAGTAATACGTAGATATACATTATACGGGTATAAGTATGAGTATAGATTGGTCCACAATCACTAAAAAACTTACCTCAGAATCGAACATGCAGGCCAAGCGAACTAGTAGCACCTCGAAAACGCCGGCTTTGAGCAAGGTCACCTGGTCGTCTTGGGCGAGTAGCCCGAAACCGGGTATACGTTTGGCGAACTCGACCACGCCACGTATAGCCGGCGAGAATCGCTTCGAAAAATCGTTCAACAGTTCTTGTTGTCCGGTGACAGGTCGTGGACTCGGGTTCAAAGGGCAAGCCTGCACATGGAAAAAAAAAGACGGTGTAGGATGAGTAAAGGTGCAATGATTTATTATATTTATCGTGGCCTTGATAGTGGCGGCGACGCGTCAAGGCCGACAACGTTATTAAAAATTACAATATGTATGTACAAAACGATAATAATAATAAGAGAGTAGTATCGGGTTTTCAAACGGGTTGCACCATCGCGCTCAAGCGGAACACAACGGCGTTTGAACCGCGGCGATCGCCACTGGTCACTGTGGTGCATTCGGGAAAATGTTTCGTGGAGGGGCGAGAGTGCGTGCGTGAGAGGCGTGCGTCACCCGCGCTACAGCAGTTAATAAAATAATAATAATTATAAAGTCGTTTAGGAAATTTCGGTGGCAACAAGGCCAAGGACGAAACGCGGAGAAATTGGTAATACGCTGTACTCTATCACTCGCGGTGGTAGCTGAGAGAATTAAAAATAACGACAAAATTTCAAAAAAAATAATTTAAGCTAAATAAAAAAAATTGAACTGAATTATATATGAATCTAAAATCACTCAACGCAAAACATGGCAATACATGATACGGCAATGTAAAATAAATTATTAAAAAATGTATAGTTTTGTAAACACCGAGCTGTGTACACAAACGTTTGCATACCAGCAGACCTTGTTGATTAATGCACAAAACACGTCGCCAAGGTTCTTCCTGAACGCGAACGATATTATTAGGTACACGTACGAATAACGTAACAAAATACGTACACATAAAATCTAATTTAAATAACGTAGATGTACTAGTGTTCTACTATTGTATGTAATAACTATAATGATAATTATTGTATAGTGAACTCACCAGTGTCGGATGGCACAAGGTGTAATTTGGCTGTTCGCGGGCTCGGGCCAACGTGGGCGCGACCTTGTCTGACGTGAAATCGCAAGTCTCTAGATGCGCCCTGACTACGCTGGCAACGAGTCGTTGATCGTCTTCAAGCTCCGCCACGGCGGCCTTCTCCTGGCTTTTGGAGTTACTGCTGTGTTGCATGGCGGCCATTATACGAGCCTTTTCCCGTTTTGGTACACGGCCGAATCGTACAGCTATAAAAGAGAAAAACACGGTCCGTTTAGAAAAAAAAATATTTATCAAAACCAAGCGCACAAAAATAGTTATAAATTTTCATTTTTTTTTTTTTTTTTAGTTAGTTTGTAATTTTATTTTATGTATCAGTTAATCGGTGAGAACAAGTAATATTTCAACGAAAAGAATTAAAGTAGGCTGAGGGAAGAAAAAAAAACCAGGTCACTCGTTCGTACGTTTTGTCGTGGAATCGCATTTGGCCAACATGATGATGCGACCGTCGTGTACGCGCGCGGATGTTACACTGTTCTCTACGGACGCCGTCGGCGCTGCACACACGAAACGAGCAACGGTGGCGGCGGCGGCGGCGGCGGTAGCGGTAGCAGCAGGTGCCGGGCAAATATCCTGCGCACTGTCCCTTTCGAGGAGGCGGCTGCAATCAACCACACTCGCACACACACACGGGCGAGCGCGCGCACATATTCAAACGTACCACCCACGGGGTTGTAGATATTTGCCCTTGACTCGTTATGCCCTTGAATCGAACCGAGCGAATCGATCCGGACAGCCGACGAAACCGCGTGATGTACGCGCGCGCGTGTTTATGTGTGGGCGCGAGTTGACGAAAACCAAGAAGACGAGGAGAAGAAAAATCGCGACGGTGAAAGTCAAACAATAATAATAATATAAAATATATATTAGCGCATTCGTGTCGGTTTTTTTCTATTATTTTTTTTTCACGCGGCTCTCCCGAGATACGATTTGGGTCGTCGCAGTCGCCGTCGTTCTCGTGGGGGCGCGAATGAGAGAGAAATTGGTACACAATTTCACTTTTACCGAGGTCGACTAGAAAGTAAGCGTACGACAACACGCACGAACGCGCGCGCAACTATAACGTTGCGCCCGGAGAGGGGACCTAACCGCCGACGCGCGGTACTGCGGCGGTGCGCTCGCGACGAAAGCGCGCTGTGGCCCCAAAAAAAAAACAAACACACGAGAGCGTGCACATTTTTCCCGTACAATGCCGCGAAACGCGTGTGTTGTCAATGCCGATACGGCTGTAAATTAAGGTTACACACAACGGCGACGCAAAAAAAAAAACAATTAAACCAGATATTAAATAAATACGTACGGGCGTTATTGGAGTAACGTACGACTCCGTTGCAGAGTATGTCCTTTAGGATGGACGCGTTTTTACTCATTTTGGTATAATAGTTTTAAAAAATACGATAATAAACAGAAACGAAAATTTTTTTTTTAAAACACACACTTTGTTATCGTATAATATAATATAATAGGTAAACCGTACTCGAACACGGCGCGAACGAACAAAAAATGGCACTACGAATAATCGCAATTATCCCGAGTTCGTTGACGACGACGGTTGTAAGTAACTATTGTCTGTCATTGTGGCGATCAGTGAAAAATGCCGAAACGAAATTCGAAAAAAAATTCGCACGGACCGATATCACGCGGTAGCAACACTGCCGGCGGTGCGCGACGCGACCAAGTTTCGGCGTACGACGGACGACATTTCCCGGACGAGACCGGACGAGCGTACGCGGTTCACGATCACAATGAGCCCGTTTCACGGCCACACGCCAACGTCCGCCACCGCGTTCGATTCGGCGGCGCCCGTTTGGTGGGGACCGGGCGGCGGCAGTGTTGTACACTCTTCGAGAAGAGAGTAGGGTCGGCGGCGGCGGCGGGTACGAGATGGCACGGCTCCCCCCCACCCACTCACCCAACAAACCACGACGACGACGACGACGACGCCGCCGCCGCGCGGTGAAACACACGCTTCGGTCGATCGCGTACCCTTGAACTTGGGTACGCGGCGCGTGCGGCAACGAGCGCGAAACGCTCAAAGACGACACTCTTCCCGCCCCCCCCCCGGTACGCCGTCACGGTACGGCGACCGACACCTCTCGGCGGTGGACAGACGAACGTCCGTCGACGACGCGCATTTGCAGGTTCGCGACACCGTGTCGTACACGATAATAAAAATAATGTATTAATGATAATTAACAAGCAACACGGTATTCGTGTTATTGCGCCTTTGGGGACCGCAATAATATTACCCGAGGCTACCACCCGGGCGGTTTGGACCCGATCGGTCGACGATATTGCAATATTATTATTATTACTATTATTTAGTTGTCGCGCACAAAGGCCGTGTCGTCGTCTCGAACGAGAGCGCCGTGCAAAAAAAAAAAAAAATAATACGAGTTTATCTCGCTAAATATTATTGCTCCGAGGTCGACCGATAGCGCGGCGGCGGCGGCGTACACTTGTTGTAGGCGCGCGCACAAGGTCGGTAACTCGGAATAATAACACTGATAATGGTATTGTAATAACGTCGGTTACAGTCGGGTACGTTATAAATATTATTACGGGTGTTGTTGCAGTCAGTCGGCTGTCGTGTCGCTCTTTTAGTTACTGTCCTCATATTTTTCGAACACTCCGAACACGCCTCCGCAGAGTCGTGTTATTGATACCTATTATTCTTATGGGATCGAATCGCGGATCGCGAATTTTTTCTCGTCGTCCACGGCGCACACCGGTACTGCCATCTGGCGGCCGGCCCGAGGCGTACGGTGTCGCGCCGCCGGGCCGCTAGAGGTCGCCGCCGTTCGACGCGAAACGACAGTTATTATTATTGTTGTTTGTATATACTTTTCTGTTATTGTTTTTTTTTCTATCAAACACTTATCGAAATAAAAAGTTCAATCCCCAAATTCAAAACGATTTTTTTTCAACCCTATACATTATTCTGTTGGAAAAAACACCCCTATACGGTATTGCATATTATTTTTCTTAATATCCGGAGGTGTTCGAGATCAGAGATTTTTCAATCGAAAATATATGGGCTTGTAAGGGCATTGTCGTAAAAAGATATCGTTATCTAATAGAGCCGGCCGAGTGAACAGTATCGGCGACGGCGGTTGTTGTGCAGTATATGGCTGGCGGGAGAGCAATGGGGCGGCCATCGACATCGAGAGTTGAACGAACTGCTAAAAAACAGGTCATTGCGATCGTTCTTTGTGTATGCGCATAATAAACCACTCAGCGGCTGCGTTACGTCATTGACCGATTACACACACACACATATATTATATTATGCTACACACATTGAGCGACAGATAGACCGGCCATACATGATACATTCATATATATATATATGTATATACATGTATGTATGTATGTATTTCTGTATTATAAACAGTATACACGTACATACTATGTATATGTGTGTTATAGCATACAAATAAAATGATATATGACGTTATATTCGGTATAACCGATATGACATCGTCGAGTGTGCCGAAATTGTTGAAAAATATGTACGTGTCGCAAAATGTGTGCACATAATAACATTATGCAAAACACGTAATTCCATTATTGACAAGATGACAAAGACCAATAATTAATATTATGATTTAGTTAATAGAGTAATGTGAGACGTCATTTCGGTGACGCTTAAAAATCACATTCAACGGGTTATAATCGCGACTAGGTCGCTGCTAGGTATAGGTCATGGAAAATTTTAAAGGTCCAATTCACATGTTATATTAATGAAAGCTATATAGACACTATTTATGAGTAAATTTAAAATTTTAAATAGCTGAAGGTTAGGCGTATGTATAGTCGGGCAGACGGGTTTTCGTAAATGTGTATAGTGTATATTATGGTAATTTTTAAAGTTATATGTTATATACTTGTATGTTATAATTAGTATAATATTGTGTTATCATCATTATTATGCTCACCATCTCGACTCATGCCGACGCTGATGCACTTGCGAAGTCGGCAATATTGACACCTGTTCCTGTTGATCCGCAAGATGTTGCACTGTTGGTTCTTGGTGCATGGTCGGTACTGGATCTTCTGCTGGATGCTCCGGCGGAAAAAACCCTGTAACCGATCGGTGGTCGACGTATAGTTATTGGACGAACTGGTCGTGCTGCAGTCGGAATCGTCCGTGTCCCCCGCGCTGGACTCGGCGCCGGAATCGCCGGCGCACCGCCAGCACGCAGACGACGTTTTTTCCGTACAAATTGGCGGCATTTCGATGAGCGTATGATATTATATATTAAATACGTGCGAGTATATTTTATATCATTAACAAATAATGGCGTAAAACCTATCTGATAGATTTTTTTTCACTATACTATATATGAGCAACAATTTTTGAGCGTGTAAAATAAGTGATCGCGGAGAGACTTGATATACCTATCGTAAAAAGAAAAAATTTTCGCCGCTTTTTCGCACACACTTTTAAACACACACACAATCACCAACGCTAACAGTTCGCGACTGCAGGCGCGTCTACAATATTGTAATATACGCGCCACACTACTCCGGTTGGCTTGCGCGACGGTTCTGCCGGTCGACGGCGGCGGCGGCTGCGATGACCCAATTGCGGTACGTTAAACTCGTCGCTGCCGCCGTAACACCACCACCTCCACCACAGTAAAAATATATATTTTTATTATTATTATATTATGCGGCTCAGCTCTGTTATAATAACGTCTAGAAAACAACGCGGCGGCGGGAGGAATGACTCCCACCGGGCGCGGGTGCAAAAAACTGCACGCACACGTACCTATATATATATAATATATAATCTACCTGACTATACATATATATATATATATATATTATGTACCTGCAAGTCGACAAGGCCCGTTATATGACGCACAGAAGATGCAGCGCGACTGCGGAATATTATAATATACTCGTGGTGGGGAGAAGAGAGCTGGTGGCGGTGCACAATATTATTATTATTATTATTATTATTACTATATATATATATTCATATTTGTGCGTGTTCATATACCTACATATACAAGTAAAAGTACATAACGGTGCGCGTTATAATACTGCAAATATATAATATAAATATAGGTAACCTTTTTACAGCATCCCCACTCAATGGCACGCGCGTATATACATCCAATATAGTTGAACAGCGGAGTCAACAACACTATGTGTACGAGTTTTTATCGCAAAAAAGCAGGGAAGGGGTGACATAACATAGTTATCTCGTTATCCGTTATTGTATTGCGATGACCGTGCCGTGAAACAATAAAATTTGTCGAAAAATCTAATGCGACTGCAGTAAATACATGAAAATAACGTAAGCCCCATTCCACCCGTATATATATGATATATACTATAATATATTATGTGTATACCTTAACATTTCCTGTTTTGACAGCAGTTTGTTCGACCGCACACTTATAATACTACACCACTTTATGGGCATTAGAATGCGTGCAATGGTGTATACTTATATAGGTGCGATAAATGCGGTATTCGATCAATGAACTCGGTGACACACGTATATACCATAGCCTTAAATTTATCACTGTGTATATACGATATACGATAATATTGTCTTATAATATTTGCACACGTATATAAACTGTATGCGTGTTCAAAATCACTATGAAACTAGAGCGTTAAAAAATTTAAATTGTGCAAATTGTATATTATATATTGTTTGCGTACATATGAGCAGGCATAACATGATAATGTTTATATGACAGGTCAAACGACACACGAATATTTAGTCAGTCGTGGGGATAATATTATCTGTGTCGTAAAAAAAAATATGCGAAGGACAAAATGCGATGATGAATTCATATAACATTATATATATATTTAGGTATGTATAATGTATATATAACATGCATATAACTTTTTTAATGTTGCGTGGGGAACGACGACGAGCCAGTCGTTTTATTTTTTTTTTATTATTTAATTGACAATTGACCTAAAACCAAAATAGTAAAAATTAAATAATAAACCGTTCAACCACCAGAATATTATAGGCGAGTAAGTTTCAGAGATACAAAAACAACCATCGTCGTCATCGATTATGATGGACGATTGAAAACGGATTTTGCGAAAAAAAAATGTTACACAGATCCGTTTTGATAAACATGCAAATAGAACACCATACACGTATATGCATACGGCACATTCGTAATATAATATATTATAATATAAAACGTGCGAGTGTGTGCGGTTTGTTGGCCTGGCGAAAAGTCATTGGCCTATGACGTCATATCGGCCTAATTTCATCACGAATACCCGGTCCGCCCTGGTTGCGGCGCACCGAGCGGTGTCAACGCACTCGGCGGCGGTGGTGGCCGGGTCATAACTCCCGGGGATTTCCGAATCACGCGAGAGAACGTCGTTGATAAACAAGTGCGTACATCGCATATATTACGATATTATTAATACGAATATGGATGACGAATAGCGTTAAGTGAAAAAAAAAAATACAGCAAAAATAACAAAAACGACCGCACTCGAGTGCGGGAGGGAGAAGGATATAATATCCTCGGTCGTCCGGCTGTGTGCGATATAAATCACTCTACTCGAATTTTTACAGTTATATGGGACGGAACACAAAAACCTAAACAACAACAACGACAACAACACAACAACGTGTGCGCGTTATGTATAATAGATATGTGTAGTGTATATGTAAGAATAAAAAAGGCTAACGGGATTCACTGCAACAACCCCCGGACCTCCGACGAGGTCAGTGACAACAAGTAGTTGTAATATTATAATAATATTATAATATAATATATATACACATACGTATTGTAAGCACGCGTGGCTTATACGATGATAAAGTAGCCCTGAACTGACCGCCCGCCGTTTGCGGTACTCGCGCGCATTTTTTTGTTGTATGTCAACCCTTATTTTTGTTTTTTGTTCTCGATCCCGTAATGTACGAGCAACGCGACAGGACGATAATGTAACGACAACGTGTCCTTCGAAAATGCCACCGCGTGCGGCGCCGCTAGGATAACGGTACAAAATAGTGGGTATAGGTCTCCGTGAAGACGTATATACAGTATACATGTACAAATGTGTAATATATGTGTATAGCATATTATTATATAGATGTGCACGAGAAATGCGAACAAAAGACAATGGACCGCCAAGCGTATATAACAAAAAGCCGCTGGCAAGATAACACCGTGGAGCGCGCGACGTGCAATAATAATAATTATTTTATTATTGGTTTCGTATATTGTTTTTTGGACTATGAGTTTACAACGGAACACAACCCGCGGGCTTTACTGGATCGCTATAAATTAATTTTTTGGCGAAATTCAAAAAAAAAATTTCTCGGCAAGGAAGTTACGGCATGTTATAATAATATTATATATACTTATGAACACATATAAAATCCAGCAGGCGGAAACGAGTGGTTTTGTATTTTATTTTTATTGTTATGATATATATATATTTATATAACTGCAGGTTTGTTGCACCGCCGAGTATATATAGGTATTATAACGGTGAACGCTGATGCCGCTACCGCGACGGAGGCGGCTACGCCGGAAGAAAGTGAAGAAGAAAGTAGACCGGTCCGAATAAGCTAGGACTTTCGCTGACGTCAAAGACGCGGCAGTACGCGCTATCCGTTACATCACGTCCTCCTCTTCCTGTCATAAAACACTATGTGTGCGTATACTCCTCTCCCACTATTGACGTAAATATATATATATATACATACTTTCCCCTCGAGTTTGACGAACTGCAGAGTTCAAAAAACCTATCCACCTATTGTGTGTGTGTATATTATTGTTATTAATAAATTTATACTCGCACGCGCATAAATATATAACATGATACACGCAACGTGTTACGTGAATTTTGGTATAATTATACTAAGTATAATTATTGTATTAAATATAGCTGTTATGCATGAATGTGTACTCACTTTGCATCCCTCGCAAGAGTGTACGCCGTAATGGAATCCGGACGCCCTGTCGCCGCACACTCGGCACAGTACCGTGTCACCGTCAAATTCTGAAACAAGAAAAAAACAAAAATTATACATCGCTGTTATTTTTTAATACAATCATAATTTTAATTGTTATCGATAAACTGCAATTTAGCAGACATTAAAAAATAATTTTAGCCGTTTTTTATCATAAATACATTAATATTATAGAATAAACACCGATCTAACCGGAAATTTCATTCAAATCCCGTCGGATTATTATCGTGTCCAGCATCGCGCAACCAAAACGCGTATCGATTATTTTGTTTATAACATAAAAACGCGGCCGTTAAAATTATATTCGCTGTCCGGAAATCGTTGACCCGTCGTTGTCACACACCTCACGATCGAACACTGAGGGTGTTTCGATGACCAAAGGGTGGCTGAGTGTCGAGGTGGCGCGAGGGATGCCGCCACCGCCGCTGCGCTCCGATTGGCGCTGGCGGACGGGGCCGTTCACGCCCACGACGTTCGGACGGGCGGTGCACGGGTTCATCGACCTTGACTTAGTTACCCGGTGGCCCGAAGGTCGGAGGATATTTCACCGCTGCTGCTGCGGTCGCTGGGCGTTTAAGTCTGTGCGCGAATAACACACAAACTATCATAATATAATAATACAAATCTCATTTTTTTCGTCCGGTGTATATTTTAATGTATAATGTTATAATAACTACAACGATTGTCGATTATACGTCCGCGTCGGGGATAATATATGCGTATATTGTGTTCGGAAAACGGATCGTCGTCCGGGTTAACGTCCGGTGGCGTCGATGACAACTGCAGTGCCAAATGAATTTACAAATGCGGAACATTATAATATATTGTTTAACGTGATGACTGGCGTGTCGCGTGTAGTATATGCGTGTAGTGTGTGTGATTATGTGCCTATACAATGCCGTTGACCCATTATAATATTAATTATTGTATTATATATTATAATTGCGTTTGGCGAATAATACAAAACACTATATGCGCACACACATAACGGACCGAAAAACTAACGGCGGAGCTAGTTGGTGTATATAGTGGTATTCGATGTGACCGAAAATCTTTAGGGTTGTCCTTCGAACGCCTGATGAAATGTGTGTCACATTATTATTATTATTATTATTATTATAAAATAATAATAATGGTAATATATAAATAAAATTACACATACGGCGGCGGTGGCGGCAGTTCGATAACCTGAGATTGCCGTAACCCATTAGCATTGTGTTACGCGAGGAGAGGCCGTTGCACTTTCTCCGGACCCCTCGCGCCGACCACCTAGCATTGGCCAACTAGTCCTAGAATTTCAGCGAATTCCCCACTACAATCGCACACCGTCCGCCACCCCCACCAGTCAACCCGTCAATCATTTGGTCGGTTTGTTTATTGTTATTCAATGATGTTTTTGCCACAGATCCATAATAATAATACGTAGTGTTCCAATCGCTACTATCGCTTTACCGCTTAAAGTGTGTTCAATATTAATATAACCTACATTATATAAGCTCGTTAACGAATGTGCGAAAAATAATAATTTGACATTTTGACGACGTTGACGAAAAACTACTATTGTTCGATTCTTTTGTGCTCTGCGGTGGAAATTTAAAAAACAAAAAATAAATTATTTATTTTAAGGGGCTGGTTTTACCCCCACCCCCTTATGACCTACCGTCATTATGTAAAATAGTAAATAAATATTGTCATTATCATCACACGTATATTTTACAACGGCTCGAGATCAGTTGCGAGAAGAGGCGGTGGACTGCACCAGCAGTGCAGGTTATGTATAATAATAAAAAATTAAATGGCCAGAGCGCCACCAATTGTACGGCGGGCGAGCGAAACGCGTGCTCCACTAATATTACTGCACGCCGTCGATGCCGCCGCCGCCGCCGTTGAGGCCGTTACGTAAGTAGCGACACGGTTACAGTCATGACCCAGTTGTGGGCCGTTGAACTGATCCCGGCGGCCGGGCGCTCGGGTCAAGCAACTCTCAAACGGCGCGCACCGCTCGCTCAAACGCTCAATTCGCCGCTTGTACCACGCGTATATGAGAGGCGCGCGCGCAAGAAGTATTATAATATATTTTAATTGGCCCGCAGCCCAGTTATATGCCACCGTCAGACAATACGCGCGCGCGCGCGCGCACGCACAATAATAATAGTTTACAAAATAATATAATATATATATGTATAGGTATAGTGTATTATGTGTACACACTGTATACACGCGTAGTATAATAGTATTTATAAGATCTCATTAACGGTGTCACGTTATCATTAGTAAATAATGTATTATATTGTTCGATAACTATCGTGGACTGGACGGGGCGACCAATTTTTTTAAATTTCGTTTGCAGTGTTTTAAGCATTTTTTGTATTTTTTTTTTTTAATATTTTAATATATCATATTATTATGTAAATGATATATTATGTCGGTTTAACACAAAAACAAAAACTAGGCGTAAAGCAGCCATCTCGAGGATACGACGACGGCCGTTGTAAAATAAAACACCGATTTTGCGCGGACTATACAGCGGCGCATAATGCGGACCGTTTTTTTTAACCAACGAAATGGTGGGGGCGGGTATAGTGTCCCGAGCGGGCGGTGCAGCGGGAAGCAGCCCAAGGATCGGTCGTTGACCGAGCGCCCGATTGTGGGTCAACGCGGCCTTGAGTGAGTCTGTGTCTGGTCGCTCAATACTGTTGCGCATGTGCCCGCCGGCCCATTTTCGCGCGCGCTCACACACACGCACTATTTACACGGTACGATTCGCCTTCGCGGTCGTTCGTAATATTCGTACACACACACATACACACACACAAACGCACGAAACGCTTATTATTATGTATGTATCATATACGCATATACAACAACAGTGAACGAGCTCGCACTCTAATAATATATACGCAACAAATAGAAGAAAAATAAACTAATTTATAAATTCAAAAAACGCGTTGAAATTATATATTACGTATAATTAATTTTCAACCGCCGTTCCCAAATCGAAAAAATCAAAATGTTATTATATAATACTGCGCTTTGTTTTTGTTTTTCTACTCCCTTACCTTGCTTATCCACCGTGACGTCCGTGCAGGTATCGTCTTCGTTGTGACTAATCATCATCGGAAATAACGCGTAAACCACGATAATCAAATATATATATGTCGATACGTAATGTAAATTTTATGTTGTTGACGGTATGTTCACGCGTTAAACGCCTTTACTTATATCTATTATAATACACATAGAATTTCTAATGAAATCGTTGTAAGCTATTCTCAATATTGTTATCAATCCGCGGCGTTCCGATCGTATATATATATATACACACACTGTTATTATTATTATTATCGTATATATTATAAATAGTGTACATGTATAGGTAGGTAAATAAAAGCACGTCGCGCCCGCGGTGCGTCCCGAAACGTTCTGCGTGTATGTATATTGTGATGGCGCGCGGGGACCACCGAAGCGGCGGCGTGCCGGGCGCGCTCGGCAGCAGGGTCAATGTCCTTCACGAGCGTTCCAGGGTTACGCCGCGGAGGGGGCCGAAACGGTCGTACCGAAGGGTTTGCTGAACGCCACCGCGGGCGGCCTAGCGGTTGACGTCATGTATACACTACACGCGCACTGCCTATATACACAAACACACATTTTTGTATATATTTATTTTTGTGTATACATACACCGCGCCCGCCCGGCCGCACACCCCATCGCTTAAAGTTCGCCCACCCTATACAACCCTTTGGGTATTTCATTCTCGGATTTC
This sequence comes from Rhopalosiphum padi, assembly GCF_020882245.1. NCBI lineage: Eukaryota > Metazoa > Arthropoda > Insecta > Hemiptera > Aphididae > Rhopalosiphum > Rhopalosiphum padi. Next base: position 38,952,870 of record NC_083598.1, read on the forward strand.
CTTTCAAGAGGAATTCGCAGTTTCGCACCCCTACACATGTACCGCGCACGAAAATACACCCGCCGTAGGCCTGGCGCGGAGGTGCGGGCACGCCCGCGAACTTTGCCCGATCGAAAACAACAGTAAAACAAAATGAGTGTTTACGCGCGTATTATACAGTATTTATACAACGCGCGCGGGTTATGCGCAACGAAACGGGTATTATCATTACATTTTTTATTATACCGACCGTCTTATAGAATAGTAAATTAAGTTACATCACTCTGTACAGTGGCAATCTGCAAACACACGCACACAAGTAGTACAGCTATATAATCTAAAACGAAATTGGCAAACTGTGTACATAAACTAAATATTATTATTGCTTTAAAGCAATTTTTTTAAGCTCATGTTCGATTATAATATGGGTTTGTGTGTGTGTTATCTGCTACGAGTAGATTATAATATGCATATAAATACAAATACAGATTACACGCAGTGTTGACCCGAAAACCTAAATTTCGTGGCTTGCTTTTATTATAATATAATTTATTACTATTATTGATATAAATTCGCAAAAAAAATAAATTGTGATGGAATAAATATTATAACGATCATTGCCAGGGGCGGGGCGTGAGTAAAATAAAAATATCACATGAACAGTACATTAAATTACTAAGTTCAGTACAGTAAATTTACAATACACAATCGCAAAAAAAAAATAAAATAAAAACTAATAATAAAACACCCGCCCAATTTAATAATACAAAAATATTTAATAAAAATCAAATCATATCGAGGTCAGTGTACTTTTCTCAAAGTTCACAAAAACATCGGGTCACACACACGCACAAGAAGTGTGAGGGGATGGCGGTGGTGACCATACAACGATATAGCCTGTTGTGTGCGTATATACAATTTATGTATACATAGTTATGTGTATGTTATGTATACAGCGTGTGCGTATGTATAAAAGTATACAACACAATATATATACACATAATGCGAATCACCGTCGGCGGTAGCGGCGCCCGGTGGCGTTAAACCGAAACAGAATGCACGTGACACGAAAAAGGGTTGATGAACTTTATGTGTGGCACGACGGCCGGGGAACAGGTCGGCGGCTGCGTTACCACGGTTACCACGGTAGATACGATTATAGGAGGTAAGCGAAGACGTGCGAATTTTTGAAGAAGCCCCTCATCGCCAATCGTCATTATGGGTGTACACTGTAGACATGCTATATAATGAATAACCATGCCATTGACTATATATATTATATAATACGTAATATTATTTTGTAACTATTACTATAAAAACCTACCAACGATTCATATATTATTATTATTTTTTTTAATAGCCCTGGATGCACCTATAGTAAAGTTTAGTGCAGTCGTTACATAATGCCACCTACCACCTATATAACATTTATACATTTACATTTAATATTATAATCCAACGATTTTTCCAACACCTACTCAACAATAATATAACAGGGTAAGAGTCATGATGTGCAAAATATTTTTTTATAGTTATAAATTAATAATTACTAACTGATAAGCAATATTAAATTTCTAGCGTGGGCCATAATAATGTTGCGTATACGGAGCGGTGTGATAAAGGAAAAAAAAATTAAATACGAACGGTCTCTCACCTTGCCAAATCCGGGTCACCGGTATTATATATTATATTTATTTATAATTTATATACATCGTTATATAAAGTATGCGCGCGCGCTCGCCCGTCATCGTTCTCGTGGAGATTTTTCCGCCGATATTCGGGTCAAGTCGGGCGGGGATCGGGGCGAACGGGACAGGGCATTGCTCTCGGTCACAAGGGCGCGCGTTATTCGGGTATCCCATGGCAACGGACATCGTTGAGAAGAATGGCGGACAGCCCAAAATATACATACACACACATGATACACGTATTGAAAATAAAAACATATCAAGGCCGTCGCTGCCGCCGCCGCCGTCGCACCGAAGGTTTATATTTAAAATTGGATACGAATCCCATCATAATGTATATAATTTATACGCGCGATTAACTATAACGACTAACGAGTGGGGTGTATGAAAACTATAACTGAATTAGAAAATAAGATTCATATCTTTGGCGAATATAATAAAAATTGACATAACATTCGGGATCATTTTCAATTATTATTATATATATTAGAATTTAGAACTAGGTCTACACACAAATATATATATATATATATATCATTTATCTTTATACGCCGAAGTTCTTTAAATACCTATACAATATATATATATATATATATATATCATAATTATGTCCTATTATTGTGAATTTTTATTTAACTGAACATAACGGTTTAGCCGAGTTTTCACTTTGGTCGATGACCTCTTGCGCATTGCATACACGAAAGTGAAACTGGTTCGAAGTAACCGTACATAAAAAAAATGATAATAATAAAAAATAATATAATACTTTCACCGGTATCGTGGAGAACTCTCACTTTTTTAACGCGTTCCTGCACCGGATCTCACATAGGACTTCCTCTCGCCCCACCCACCCATCCTACTCCAAACACGTCTAAACCGCAACACGCGCGTCCCGTAACGAATCGTCCGGTCGTCTCGTTTCCCTTTTACACCCGAAAAATATCAGTTTTCCTGACATCCCTCTCCATCGATTCATATTTGGCCTTATCGACGGCTGTGGCTTTTGACAATGGGAACTTGCACATAATACTATGTGGCAGTAATAAAATACATAAGTGTGTGCCGACGGACAGGGTTACGCAACGCAGTTACGATTACGCGAAGGTGACAATGAAACAAATATGTATTATATGTATTATTATTTTATTATAATTCATAAAGAATATTATATACGATAATACGATAATGACGTGTGCACGCAGCAGAAGAGCGAGTGAGAACAACGGCACACAATCATTGCCAGGAGATATTATGTACATACAAATATATATAATATGCAATATGTCTGCGTATTTTGTTCATTGTACACACACACACACGTTCATATAAGCACATTTCGTATTGAAAAACACCTTGACGGCTTATAATATACCAGAGCGCCATGAGCCGAGAACGTGCCGCGGCGGCGGCGGTGCCAATGAACTCGTGTCCTAGAACAGCGTGCCTGTGTGTGTGTGTGTGTGCGAACGCGGACCGCGCGCGCGGCCCGTGAGCGTAATCGCGAAACCTACACGGACCGCGGTGTGTTCGCGACGGCCAACGGGCGGGCATAGGGTTCGGACGCACGGCACCGGGCCGTTCGCAACTAACATCTTGCCCCAGTTTCGGCCGAGTTGAATAACCTAATGGGGTCCCTGTTGTGTTTGCTGACCTCCTTCGGGCGGGCGAGCGAATGATCTCGTGCACGCATGCGCAATAGCGGCGCGCGTATAACGCGTATTAAAACGCGCTCGCGCACGCAGATAATAATATATAATATGTATATATGTATGTATAAATATATATATAGAGAGAGAGAGACGAAACAACGCTCTCCCGAAAACCCACGGCCAAATGCCGCCGCGGTGCGGGAGTCGGTTCACGGGGGAGAGAGAGAGCAACGACCTGACCCAGATCGCGGGACTCGCGGTCACCCCCTGTCGCCCCCGCCCCGCGTGGACGACCCTCGGCGATATGCTTTATTATTATTATGAGTTATTGTTACACAAGACTTAAGCGCACCCCGAACCGGACGACCGCACACGAGACACCCCGTTTGTCCAATTTTTTTTCCTAACTAATATACATACACGACAGAAAGCGTAAATTAAATGAATGCGTATAATAATATGTTATGTGCTTATAATATATACCTGCTAACACTCTGCCCAATAGCAAGTGTTCGCCCGTCGTCTGCGGCGACCGATGCTGTTCGATGACGACGTCCGCGGTGGGTTTGAAATTTATAACAGTCATGGTCTTAGCCTTTGTCCGATTAAAAAACGTTCCCGAAATCGGTGTAGTCTCCGTTAACCCGGGCCGTGGTTCAGACAATGGCGATGTCCATATTATATAAACGCACTGATATTTTTTTTTCGCGCGTTAGACAAGACGGCGCAGAGCTACAACCGCAGCGAAGAGAGACGGACACGCGGGTGTAAAGATCGAAAAGAGCTTACGTCGCGCGTTATTACAACACTGCGGCGTCGACGACGGTACGCAGCTCAAAACACTGTTGCACTGGCGTGCGCGCGTCGTAATCGTTGCGGCGGCGAAATTTAAATGCAACAAACTCGGAATCGCACTCCGCCGTTATACTACGTATTATATCTACAGTTGTAGATAGGTAGCCGGAAAACGGGTTAGAATAACGAAAGTGTATATTGACAATTGTTGTGATACATTAAAAAAAAAATTCAAACGCACTGAAAGAAAACAGAGTCGATATACGATAAGACTGTACTATAAACAACTATGCGTATATTATGTTTTACATAGAATATCGTCTACCGTTGCAAATATAATAAAGTATAATACACGTATCGCGGTCCTGTAGAAAGAACCTATTTGTGTAGCTGTCGAGATGACACTGAAAGTGAAAACCGTACCGGTACACGAGGAGCCAGTCCGTCCGTCGTCGTGTGATCGTCTCTCTCTTTTGTTCACTCTCTCCCTCTCTCTCTCTCTCTCCCCGACCGATCGCTGTTCGCTCTCTCTACTCGCGCGAGAGACGTTACTGTACCCATTGAGGTGGCGGTGGTAGTCGCGGCGGCGACGGTCAAGTGTAATATTGTAGACGCGCAGAGCTCGAAACGAGAAATTTCTCTTATACCTACACACGGCTCTTCGGAATAAAATGCAAAATAATAAAGCCACCGCTCCGCTTTCCCGCGAGAGTTCAATGACGTGGTGCACTTTCACTCTCCCGAGGACCACGTCTTAACGGTTTATAACGGTCACCGTTTATTACTACTATTATTTTTATATTTATTATTATTAGTGTTTTATCCGTTTTTTCGTATTCCGATTCGTTAACAGTCGTTTTACTTTCACCGACTTCCATCGCTCGCGCGCGCCCCCGAGACCCCCATCCCGTCAATGTAACGGGTCAACAATTCGAAAACACACGAGTCCGTTAACCCTATCCTCTCTCTTTCATTATTATAATTTTTTTCTTTTAGAAAAACGAAACGTGACCGATATCAAGATCATCATCATAACGGTCATACATTATACACATTTATTATAATAAATCCGTTACTTGTGCTTTCGAGATATGAATTTTCAAAACAACCGTCAACGGGTTTACCGTCAATTTGTTTGAAGTATATACGTATAGAATTATAATACCAAGTTATTATTGCGAAGAGTATGAAAATAATGGTACGCATAATATAATTAAATAGCATAATACCATAAATAATACAAATAATTTTTTTTATATAAGTTGCAGGGTCGACAGATTATCGATGAATTATGCTCATTTTCTATACATATAATATGATATTGATAACAAAATCAATTTATGAAATAAATAATTTGCCAAATGCGGTCAAATTGTTACATGCATTAAATATAGCTCCACTTCATGTTTAATGATTAAGCAATTTATGATTAAAATATAATAAAATCGTATATTATACTCGAGTAATATACAATTTGTCCTAGACAAATAATTAGAGTATTAGGTACTGTGTTTTAAGATTTATGATGATGGGTTTTACTGATATGAACGTAATTATGACATTGTTTTGTCGAAATGCTTTTGTAAACAATATGCAAAAAAAAAGTACTTGGCATACTAAAATTGATTTCGACGGTAAAGTACTTTGGTGTCATTGACTCTTTAAATGTATACTACAATTTTGTTACAGATAAGCCTATTTTTCAAGTGTCACATTTAAAAAATGGCACAACAACAAAAGTCAATTCACAATTGTGTCATTGCTAAATCGCGAATTAACTGATAAAACGTTTATATACTAATATATACATATTGTGCAATGGCACAATACATTTTTCTAAGAAGTTAACCGAATACACGTTTTGTTCAGCCATAACTATAAAATTATATTCTATGAGTAATTGAGTTTGATACATTTTTTAATCGATGTATAAAAAATGGTTTGTACATTGAACAGTTTATTATATACTTCAGTGTGTGTATATTGTATATATATGTATACATTAATATAGATGTATTAGGTTCCCTTGAACTCTTTGAACGACCGCTATTAGCCACCTGTCGTATACTAATTTCAATTACCAAATAGTCCTATAAGTATAAATTACAGTGTTTCAAAAATATTATATTCCAAGGACACAATTATAACGATACACTATATTACCTATATTTGTATATATTATGAAGTATGAACAAACATGCATTTAGGTAGGCATACATTATAAATTATAATACATATAATATTTGTAAAAATAAATAATAATTCAGTCACAGATGTTTTATACACTTAGACAAATATTATTTTGAAAAGGGTGAAGAGGCATTAAGTCAGGAAATTTTGTAGTTATACATATCATGCATCAATATTATTTAATACCCGTCATTTTGTTTATCCTTTAATCTACAAACTATGTAGAAGTAATAAACATAGAATACCTACAGTATGTCCCAAAAGTCCAGTATTATCCCACTAGTGTCTCTAATGTGAGACCGTGGCACATCAATATATTTAATGGTATACATTTTCTTTTTACGTATCATTTGGCAAGGAAATATTCCTTAAATCGTTTTCTTTAACATTTTTATCAAAATAAATATTCTAAAATCATACAATTTCGAAATTTGAAAAATTGCCTATTTTAAACGGAGCAGAAATATTATGTTCATTCAGATTCAATTTCAAGGCCTTGGCATATCGGCATAGAAAAATCTTAAATAATAAATTAAATGGGACACATTTTATAAGCACATTTAAAGGTAATGGATAATGACTAATGAGTTACGTTCCTTACACTTAACACCGACATTTCAATTTATTGACTTGTTACGGAGATAATTAAATTGATACGAGACGAACGGACTTTTGGGACATATACTATAAAGAACCAAATGCACATAATTACATGTCACGACAATATATGTGTTTAATATGTTTATAATAGTTTATGACGAGATCATGTAATACAAAAATATATTATACATGAGTGTAATTATTGTTGATAATCGTTTACAGGTGTATGGCCTCTAAGTAGGATGTATGAAAAATAAACAGTTGCCAAATATAATTTGAACCATTACAAGCGGATGTTGACTTTCGATACGCAAGTTTATATAACTATACACATAATACGTATACATATATACATTATACACCCAGGCATTGTTATAACAATTTTTTTTCTTTCCATGACATATGTGCTCGCCCGCCGTCGTCCAAGGTAACACGGTTGGTTTTATTGTTATTATATACGTAAATATACGTTTATGCTATGCATATATGTATAATATATACATATATTTATCCAATTGATAAGACCATACAGTGTGCCAAAATGGGTCAAACGCCGCAGTATTACCGGGACGTTGGTCCATAGTACGGCGCGTTATGTGTTAACATTTGTCAAGCCAGTAAAGATAAAATAACAAAATCTGCAGGAAACGTTTCAAACGACAACTAAGCCTACTACTACTACCGAGTGTGAAGTAGAGGAACGGAGAGTTCTGAGAAACGGTAAAACGAATTTGCGCACCTCGACAATGGGAATATAGGCGATCGAGAGCAATGTCCTGTAGATACTCTTGTATATAGAGATAGAGAGAGAGAGACGCAGAGAGAAAAAGCGGTCACTGCCTCCGACGAAAGCGAAATTTCCATTTCGCCGGCCGATCGCGCGCGCCGTCGACCGGAATGACGCGGATGAGATTTCTCCGTTACTTTCGTTTCGAAAACGAAGGTGAAAAAAAATAATTGTACTTAACCGTACAACTGCGGCGGCGACGGCTATCTAACGGTACTCCGGTCGTAGACACTCGTATACGCCGTACATAGAGGTGTATTTAAGTATACGCGGGACGCGGCGGGGGTATATAATAATAATGGAGATCACCGTACGAGAAAACTGGTTAAGTGGTTTTTTCGTCTCGGAAAACAACAACAACAACAACAAAAACAACCGTATAGTCTTTCGAGGAAACCAATAATCGAGTCCAAGCGAGAGAAAATGTAATGCGTATACGGAGCAGTGAAAATAATGAGATAAAAACAACTATATACATCTGACTGGATTCGTCCGTAATAATAATATAACGGTAAATAAGACAACAACAACGACGACGACGACAACGATAGTGATATGATGAATAATCCTCTCGGGAATGACGACAAATCAACCGCTTTCTTGGCGTTTAATTTTTTTTCGAGACGGATGCGTATAGGTCAGTGTACATATATATATATATATATATATATATAGGTAGATAAAACGCAGTGGTGTCACTGCAGGAGATGAAAATGCAGATAATCTCTTTTCGTACGCGAATAATAAATCATAATTTAGTTTTATTTTCTACCAAGGTTTTATTATAATTTTAAACGCACAATTTCCATACGTATAAGCGAACCCGTCATACTTACACGGCTGCGGTATACATATATACCGTGTATATTATAGATACATATTATAATATGCGTAATTTTTGGTAGTCATTGAATTTCGCCCCACTAAAATCGCGGTTCAATGTATCGTGTACGGCGCTGTTTACTCAACACCGACGTCATATTAGCGCATTACGTACACACACGAGTAGTAAGTGACACTATGTGTCATCGTAGGCATTAACATAATGTATATACCTGACTACTCCACAATTCATGTTCGGCGTTTTCGCAAAAAAAAAAAAATTTAAAACAAACCATCATGGCACGTTACATATCCAGACGATAATTTTTACATTTTTAAAATGTATATTAATCTGTGCATAATATATCATACGCATACATGCATGGTGCGTTTTTTTGAATAGATGTTCGACGGGATATTTTAAGCGCGCAAAACACACACATTCCTACATAACCAACGCAACAACACACATGCACACGTGTATTGAAAAAACCGCCAAGGTTTTACTTATATTGAAAGCATTCAAAGGTCATATATTCGTGAAATTATACATCTGTCTCTTTTAAATATAGACACACGGCGTTTTTGCGCCGAACACTGCAATAGACGTGAACTGAATTCGAAACTTTTATGATGTATATATGTTTTAGCGTTTTGCACATTGCGATAAGTAATGGACCACAACACGTATTTCAACAAAATTGTATAAGAGCTATAAGAAATAAAAAGCCAGTCTCAACAGTGTAAATAAGTGTGGTATCCATATTATTGACCTATTTACCTACATAAAAGTTTATGCATCTATCGGAGTAAAATGTTTTGACCTACTATACGAGAACCAAACGACAAACAATATTATATTGTACTATAGCAAATCGATATCACGTCAACTGATTAAGTCTCGACATAATGAATTTAAATTTTATATTATTTATACATTTCGTTGTCCACTATATATACCCAAATGGTTTAGAATCCGTTGACGGTGTGTAATATCCAGCTTTATTAGGCGTTTTTAAAGTTTATCATTTATAACAAATGGTCATCGGAGTATATTATTATGAGTTATTTTGGTTTACGATATTTTTTCAGAACGAGTGTTATACCAGAATAAATTATCGACTGCGTGACGTATAACAATAATAACTTGACAGTTGATTAGTACGCTATTATATTATTATATTACTCGAACGCATACGTGCACAATAATATTTTCAAATTGGTTTCAAACATAATGATCGCCGACGGCCGCGATGGCCGACTATTAAAGAGCATGTACTTAACAATGATTACTATAAAGGTACACAATATATTACATATTTTATTATGTGGACGGGGACGTCAAACAAAGTTGTTCGATTTCCCTTTTCTGATGACGGTCCTTTCGATTTTCTTAAAAAACATATACCGCCCATAACTCCTGACCGACAACAACATAATATATCCATTTACCGATGACCTTCTGGACCGAGACGTCGGCGACCGACAAAGGCCCGACACCGGCCGGCCGGCCGACTGACACACGCGTATACAATGGAAGTATATTATATATTATATTTATATATATGTATACGCGTACGACGACAAGGAGATAATCGTTTTATTTTCAATCAACCCCTTCGTCTTGCGCACAGCACAGTCGGTGTATAATATAATATATACGTGCCGCCGCCGACTTGACCTTGTTATGTGGAGGGCACACGCGTTATACGACGTGTTATATTAGGTTATTACCCGTGCGGTACACACACAAGTATACGCGCGCCGTTTGTACCTTTATTATAACGTATACCTATGTACGCGCGTACACGATATTATATAATATTATCATCATAAGGACGAGAGGATAACGCCGACGCGCGAGAGGGTGAAACACGAAGACCGGTTGTCCTTCACGCGTGATAATTTCGGGTCAATCACATCTGACCCCGTACGGTCTGTGAGAGAGACCCTTAAAAAAAAAAACAATAAAAATATTTGTACACACGCACTCGAGTTCTGTAATAAACCCACTGACGCCGCCGTCACTGCCTGTGTGTATAATATATAATATATATATAATATATACTCGTCCCATTATTACACTTGTTATAGTTTTATATTATATCCGTGTGCGTATACGATAATATATATTGTATATGTATAACGATGACGATATGAGGTATTTTATATTTTTTTTAACGTTTTTACGGCCGCCCCTCCGACGGGTCAAAGACTCGCGCCGCCTCGGTGTATTGACCTATATATATATATATAAAACGTATAGGTATACCGCTGCCGGACACAAAGGCGTTTAATACCGCCGAGGGCCGCGTGTGTGATTTTATATATGTACATGTGTGTGTGTGTGTGTGTGTTGAATGCGATTATGTGCAGACCGTATAACACTGTATAATACGACACAGTGCAGTGTGTTCGTATATAATATGTACGTTACGATACCTACGCGGCGTCAATCTATACTGTTATATATATATAATAAATGGCGGGCATAGGCGATATCCCGCGTGGCGATCGCCGACATAATAATAATTACAATATTATTATTGTTACGCGCATTCAATGGCCGGGTTGTCGACCTCGCCGGCGCTGTGCGTTGCAAAAATCATCGTAAGTGGGACGTAAAAACGCGCACACATACGTAAAAAAACGGCTACGAATTAAAACGTGAGCAAACGCGAATCGCGCGGCGCTATATTGTTTCGTTCGCGCGTTCGAAACGGGAAAAAAATTTAAAAAAAAAAAACATCCGACGGACGACGACGATAATAATAATAATATTATTATTGTTACCGTGTCGCGCGTCGCGTCCGGCAGAGGAGTTTGACGAGCGCCCGGACCGGTGCCGTGTAGGCAACGCAATTCGCACGGGTGTACGCGTGGCCTGCATCATCCGTGCGCCGGCGAATGGGTGCCGTTTTCGCGCCAAACGATCGGAACTCAAACCGTGTTATTTGTATTTTGTACGACGCGGAGCCCACGACCGTGGAAAATCGTCCGTTTGAAAATATAATATGTTTTTCGATTAAAAACGTCCGACAAAAACGATCGCGGCGCTCAATCGTCGACGGTGGTGGCCTCCGACGCCGTCGTCGTCGTACCACTACTCTGTTCGGCGTTTAGTCTCGAGCCGGCGTAGTCACGAATCGACGGCTAGAGCGCGCCACGGCACACGCGTACGGATCCCCGTTCACGAGCTATCGTCAGGAAAACAACACACGCCCCCGCACGCCCACGAACACTCGGTACATTCGTCATTTCGTTCGTTTGCGAATCATAATATTGTCAAGCGTAATACTGCGAAAATCGGATTCGTGCGACGAAACTGTGAGTGCAAATGTCGCTGAATACACCTACTGATTCGAAAGATTTCATTTTCACGATTTGTCGACGAAAAATCGGCGATCAATCCGCCGCGATATTCTGTGTGCGTCATGAACTATTTTATTTTACCGTCCGGACGCGTGGGTGGTCCGAGCAAGCGTTTCGGAAATAATACCGGACAGGAAAAAGGAAGACGACGGCGCGCTCACATCGGATGCGTGTCACGACGATACCACTCGGAAACACGACTACCCCTCGTCCGTTCCCGCGGCGCCGGACTTTTATTACGACCGTCGGGGCGGCGCGTACGTTCCCCCACGGGGCCGATCGGGGCGACTACCCCAAGCACGACTGCGGTCGCGCCCTTGAGAAACGAGTTCAAGGGCTACCCCTAATGTATATGCGCACAACGCCGAACCGTCTGTCTCGGGGCGATGATATTATTATGATATCGTGTCCGCGCCATGCGGGCACAGCGTTCGTATAATGCGTATTCGAATCGTATCGATTTCATGTGTACCCCGTTGTCTTGCAAGGAATACGTTTAAAACCCACTCCGAGGGGAAATAAATTTCTCGACGGTGTTACGTGAATGATAAAAACGTCGTCGCTGCAAAGCGCGTAATAGAGGATCATCGGGGCGAATGAAGCCGGTGGTTCGGGGGTCTCGGAGACGACAAAACTATCGAGTAAACTTTAGTAACCGAGTAAATATAATTATTTTCAGATCTACAGTTTTGAAATGAAAAACCGATAAAAATTACAGGAAAAAAAAATTAACAAATATTAAAAATTTGTTTTACAGTATTTCCGATATAAGTGATTCTGAGCACTACAGACGATAAGAATTGTTATATTTTTTTGGTGGAAAATTCGGCAAGAGAATAATATGACATTACAATGACTCGATCAAAGTAATATCTTACCATACAGAATACCAATGTGTATTTCTCAGTTACACCGTTTGTTCGTATATATAGTGTATATTTATAAAATACTTAAATAATGGACGTAAACCATAATAATCTATAATATGTTAAAATGTTCGTGCCGATAACTGCGGACGAGGGTGTGGGAACTAAGCCACACGTTTTTTAAATCAATATCATGCAGGAGACTTGAATTCCTTCGAAAAATTTCGGCTTCTCGCGCCCATACTCTGAGAATGATACAACAACAACAACAACAATAATGACTTCGTCTTTAGCGCTGCATGCAGACTTGCACCATAACAATATAATATTATGTATAGTATTACGTGGTGGAAAACGCCCACCGCTGCTGCTGCTGCAGCTACGACTTCTACAACTGTTGCCACCACCGGCCGCCGGACGTAGATGACTGCAGCAGTATATTATATATACGGACGGCGTGGTGGCAGCGGCGGCGGTGACGAGCGGTCAACAACCGCGCGCGCGAAACGTGACCGCATAAATTTTTTTTACGCGTACCGCCGCCGCGGCGAGTGGGCGTGCAGGAAACTATATCGCGCGGGGGAGGTGGCGAGAGGGGTTACCGTCGCGGGAAATCCGAGTCCGGACGTCTGAAAACCGTGCGTTTGACGAGCGTTTATAAAATTTTATTTTTACGGCCGGTTTCCCGTAATACACCGCAGCGACAACGCGGCGCGGAAGCCGTTGGAAAACGATATAATATTATATACACGTGTGTGTGTATGCTTTCCCCACATCGTATATATATATATATAACGTATACTCGAGGGCGTGTAGGCCTATAAGACGAAATACGACGAAAACACACGCGCATATATATATATAAACAACAACAATAATAATAACGCTGCATCGGAATGACTGCGAAGGTCTGCGTGCGCGTACACACATAACGCGGGGGAGTGTGTCGGACTTGTGTGTGCGTATAATATACGCGGCAGGCTGGGGCGTTGCTATGGACACGAGACGGTTGTTTACTGCGCGGCGACGACGGGGGACCTATACCGGTGCAGACGAAAACCGCCGTATAAGCTTTATACTTAGCCGGTTGCATCGCTTCCGACGACGACGGCTCGGCGTGGCGCGCGCTTTTTATATACGCACGCACGCACCCACGCCGCTCGCACACCCCTTTTCTCGTCTCGCTATTTCTCTGCCCCTATTTTTATTTTATCCCTCATATCGCTCTCTCTCTCTCTCTCTCCCACTCTGTCTCTGTCTCTGTCTCACTCTCTGCAGGACTCTTGTCCTCCCTAAACGCGCGCACTGAACTTATTTTTAAGGGTTCCCAGACGCGCGTCGTTATACTTATATAGATATATACATATATATACACACACCGAAACACCCATAGCACGAGGACGCACCCCAAGCGTAAACTACGCGTCGTATATAAGGAGCAATCGATACGTCGCCGGTGCGAAGACTGCATTTACGACGACGCCGACATGGCGGGACAGGATTACTAAATAATACTACGAAACCATTTTATTATACCGCTGCTACGACTACTACCACACTACCACACTACTATTATACCACAAGTGATTCTTTGTAGACAAAAATTATTCAAGTCTGATGAGCACGTGTTTCGAACGAACATTATTATAATACAATATATATATATATATAATGCTTAACATAATACATATTATATACGGTGTGCGACGCGAATTATTAATCCCGAAATCGCAACGAGGCCTTATGACAATAATAATAATATGGTATATTATGCTTAATATACAGATATAATACGAGACGGATACATATCGATTATAATATTGCCGTGCCGCAGTGGGACCACAGCAGTCGTGTGATTCGTCCAAGGATGTATACACGAACAGTAAACACGAATTATTATGTAAACCGGGGTGTGTCATCTCGGCGTGTCTACGACCGTGTCTCGGATACGGGGTGTACCTACTCGAGCGTTGACTCGCACGCCGCAGCAGCGCCGAACCGTGTCAGCCGAGAACACCGAAAACATAGGTATATAAAACGTATATATAATGAAATACTACACAAAGACCGTTTATCTATGTATAATAATATTATATTCGTTTACCAAGGTTGCGTAGGTTTTTTTCAAAATATAATTCTCATAATCGAATAATATATAATACCTACTCTGCACGGCGAGTAAATAATATCAAGTGCCCCTTCTCCAGATCTATTCCACATTAGATTGCCAATGATGGCGTTCAATTGATTTGGCCGTGAATATTACGTTGCGGTTTCAAAGTCACTTATTGATGCCGACGTGTATACGCGATACAATATGTACGAGGCTAGACTCTCGCAAGGCGTTCGCCGTTCTATCGACCGAATAATAAATAATATAAACCTACATGGCTATATATTAATGTACGTATATATATATTACGTATATACTGCGAAGAACGGCGCGGATTATCGATTTATTTCCACCCTCGGTAAAAGGCCTAAAATCCAAACTCTTTACGCTCTAAGAATGCGATAGACACACAAACTCACACGTATATATACAATACGTCTGTGCTTGGCAAAATATATAGGTTGCAGGAGGCAAAATGCAAATAATTCGGACGGATACGCGACGTTAAACATGCACGAGGCTTGTTTTTGGAGACATGTGCGAAATATTCTGACGAGTACAAAGATATAATATATAGACCACGGTGTGGAAGATAAAAGAAAATATAATGTAGGCGCGCGCGAGTGTGTGTGTGTGTGTTTGTGAGTATTATTGTTGTTGCCGACGTATTGCACAACAGCTGCCGGATGGAGAAATAAATAACAATTGGGACGTTCCCGACACCACCGTCACCGTCTACAACCCTATCGCGGATTTTTACCCTTTCTCGCCATTATCGTCTGCGGTGCAAAAGAAAAATTCCATATAACATGTGTTCTACGCGACCTTCCTTTTTCAGGTATAGAGAATAATATAATATAATTATTATTGTTGATTGTTCGTTCTAGTCTTTCATATAATAATAAAAAAAAAATCGTACTACCAATATTGCGTTCACCTTCCGCAGCCGCCGCTGCAGACGTCGTCATCATCGCCGTCATCGTCATCGGAGAGGTCGACCTTCTGTCGGGGCAACAATACCGGCGTGAGATGACCGTGAAACTATATACGATACTTACCTGTTTAGGTGCTCGCCCGGGAAAGAGGTTAATAAAAAAAAAAAAAAAAACCAAAGCCATATATTATATTTATATGTGTAACAGCCTTGGACCCGAAATCTCCCCAGACGTTTCCCTTTCTTGGACCCTTAACGAAGGTCACTGACCATTTTTTTTTCTCTTGAAAAATTTCAATGTCGACCCCCGTGGTTTTATGACCGCGGAAAGTGTTTTCGTTTTCTATATGCCCACCATTATTATACTTAAACATTTTATTATTATTATTATTATTATTATATACACGCAATAATACGTCTGTCGTCACAGTGATGTATGTAGGTACCGGCTGCGACGCAACGACCGTGTGCGTACAAATATGAAATAATATTGTAAAGAAGAGTCGCTTCCCGAATAAGAGACAGAGGGAAAAAAGTGAAACCTCGCGGAGACGCCCTTCGGACAAAAACGCACCCGCGGGGTGTTTATAAACGGGCGCGCGCGCGCACATACACACGAACGCAACCCTATTTTTGGAGGTCGAAAGGGTTGCGGGTGTACATACTTACGTATATAATAAATGCAATGTATAATATATATAATATATATATATATATGCACACAAGTACAAATACTATATCGTTTCGCACCTGATGTTTTTTTGCGCGCGTTCCCCCTCTACCAGCAGATGGAAAATCGGGTGTATAACGCAACGAGCGAATATATAATGTAACATATTACTATTATTATTATACATAATATTATATTATTCACTATAACATAATATACACCATTGTGCCTGCAGTAGCAGCGTCGGCACACCTGAACGAAACATTATATTATATAGAGTGTGTATAGAGAATGAAAGAGAGAAAAAACATCCCTCGCCATTTGGACTGTGGGGGCGGGTGACGTAACCACCCGGCCGCCCGCATTAATATGTGTACCGTGTGACTACCGTCGTGGCCAAGTTCGGCGGCGCACGCAACGCGCAAACATTGACCTTATATTATATTATTATTATACCGCAGCCGTCGCCGCCTGCACTGCTGCAGCCGGCGGCGGATGGTTCACTGTCCTTCGTAGATCATTGGACTTCCCTCTCCACGTGCTTATATACCTACTGTAATAATATTTTTACCCTTGCCTATCACACACACACATACACACACAAACATACACACTTATAATATAATATATACATTATACAACCTAACCAACTCCGATCCACGCGAATGACGTACCTGACGTAGCATTGCACGATAAACATAGTGTTTTTATGTATTTAGTACGACGCAAAAAACATTCCTGTTGCGCCGGGGTTAAGTGTATCCAGAACGAACGTATTGTTTGTGTTTTTATTTTTTTTTATTTTTTGTGGCAACGACCAACTCGTTATTAACGCCGGAAACTATGGGTTGAGACCGATTGCGATTCGTCAGGGTTTTACTATATATTTATACATCTATTATTTATATATAATATATTATGCAATGTTGTGATGTACCTATACGTATCAATGATCTGTTCGAGTCTGACTATAATAATTAAACATGATTTCCAGTACGTTTTCTATATTTATTCAAGCACCCGGGAAAAATAAAAATAAAATCGATCATCGTCTTTTCCTGTTCCGCAAATGGCAAGATACCACGCCGCCGAAATTCCACCATACACATATTGGTATATAGATAGTGCGCGTATGTTTTATCTCGTGTCAATATTAAGGTCGAACAAATTAAATCATATTATCTCCGAGAAACAACGTAGCTCACTATGTAATATAGTACACCGAGTATACACAACATTGAATAATATGAACTGTAAGACTAAAGATTATGGATAAGTTTACACATGTTACATATTTTCTGATAGCAACAATATTTGAAATTTAAACCAGATTAAATATTAATCAGACAAGTTATTATTGTAAACACGTACCTATGACTATCGTTTTTTCCAGATGTTATAAATTCGACGATTAAATTAACATTTTTAGAAATAAATTTATAATAATAATAATTATATATTATAGATGACACACTTCAATACGCTGTAGTAAACATACATTATAGGCTAAAATTAATATTGGCTATTTTAAATGACTGTAGCAAGCAATATCAATAAATATATTTAAACCAAATTGATACGGCTTCTCGTACATGAGGAAAACGGCCCCAGGCCAAACGCGCGATTATATATATATATTATTATTATAATATACAAAACGAATATCGAAGAAGCTACTGAAGTGAAAGTGGTACTGGCATATTATGTGGGCGCACGCGGCTCTTTTAGAATTTAGGATCCTTTCATTTTTATTTTTGAAAATGTATTTTAATTTTTTTTCTTATAGTACGAGGTCACCCATTTACTTTCTCGACAAAATAATTCTCATAGTACATAAAATTCTAACTACTTAGACGTCCTATACTATACATTACATTTATTCATAACTTTATAACTCAAAAATGTATAGATTATTTATTATATGTTATAATAAATTATAATTTCCATAGACGCTGCCATCGCCATCACACTATTATGTATGGTGTAAAGTTGTAAAACTTTATTTAACAAGACAAATATTGATAATTATATACTAAACATTAGATAACTCGTAATTTCGTATTCATGAGTAGGAAATATCATTGAATATGGATTTTTTCAATACTAAATTAATAATATATAATAATATATATAGGTATTGTATAATAACCCCGAACTGTAGTTATCAATGCTGGACCATGATGGTTGCAATGAATAGATGCAATGTTTTAGTTACACCGTAAACGTCAATTAAATATTTTAGGGGTCTTCCAGTACCAGAAAAATTTTAATCCTCAGTCATATAATTAGGTACGTTGTAAGGTCAGAGATGTTACTAGCAATGAAATGAAATAATCAAATTCGTGAGAAGTGAATTTTTATGAATATTAAACGAAATTAAAAAATGCGATTTCCAAATCAAAAAATTAAGAGACAGTGTGATGGAGAAAAAAATTACCGTCATAACAATAACAAACGGAAAGTTAATAATAATCACAGTAAACCGAGGAGTGGCAATATTCTCACGACGTTGCGAATAATTACGCCGCCACCGCCGCCGCGCGATGTGCGGTGGTTCCCCCCCACAAACCACGGTTAAGGTCGCGACGAACGTGTGCAATTTTTGCCGGTCTAGACGCGATCGCGACACTTTTCATCAGCGGATTTCAAAACACACGCCGTCGTTGTTATTATAATTACAAAAACATAACATTATTTTATCTGTTACACACGTGGCCCCCGTCGTTAATAAAAAACAAATATGAATTCGATATAGATTTTTGGGAATATCGAACACGTTTTTTCGGTGAGACGGAAATGAGTGACACGGTTACGAGTGATATAATAGTACTATTAAGTAGGCACGTGTATTTGTCCGGGTTCTAATAAATTAAATATTAATACTACATCAGTAATCATAAAAATATCGATATTATATAGGTATATTGGTATATATATATAGTGCGAATCTACAATCGCGCGCGACCTCGATGACGCTATTTACCGATAAAATATAGAGAAAAAAAATGTAAACTACATGAACAGTAGTTGTCGAAGTTCAAGTTTAAATTAACGTATGGCCCTGACGAAATAAAACGTAATCGCACTTGAAACAACGTTGGTAATGACTAATGACTAATGAGCAATAACGTAACAATTATCGTAAAGCGGACCAGAATAAAATGGTTTACTAAAACGTTTTCGATTTACGACGTATCTACGCGTTTCAACAAACGATTAAAACGCGCTCGAAAAGAAAAATTCATAATAGTTATTAAATTATATGACTGAAATCGAGGAAAACACCCGGTGGAGAAAAAAAGCACGAGCGTTCGGACCAGAGAAGGTACGATCATAATAACACGGTTTGACGATATCTTGGGAGTTTTTTCGGCGCGCGTGAAAACGAAAGCAAAACCTTCACCTGTCCACCGAAAACCATCGTTTCCCTTTCGGATCTTTCACCAGCACGGCGCCACTTTCACTCTAAATACCTATCCACGACAGGACGACGACCGCGGTATAACCATAACATGAAACAATTTCGAACCGCACGTGCCTGTACATGGGGGGTGGGCGGGTATTGCACCGAAATGCATTTCACACGTCATGCACATTATATGCTCGGATGAAGATCAACACGCGCGTATCGCGTAAGATCGCTGTACCAAATTTTAATTTATGGGTAATAATAATAAGCGTGATAACAATATAAACGACGGTATTTACCTAAGTCCGGTATGGAGCTGGTCGGTTCCTCGGAGAGCATCGGAGGGCTTCGGCTGTACTCCGTCTTGATCGTCAGGGTGGCTGCCGACGGGACCGGCTTGCACCGGGGACCCGGGGCGGCGGGTGGGCGCATCGTGGCCGCTGAAGACGACGGCGGAGCCGGTGGCAGAGAACACCGTTGCTGCTGTTGCTGCTGCTGCTGCTGCTGCTGTTGCTGTTGCTGTTGCTGCTGTTGCTGCTGCTGCTGATGCTGTTGTTGTTGCAGTTGCAACTGAAGATGATGATGCTGCGCGGGCGGAGACGGTACTCCGCCGCTACCGGTCGAAGACGACACGACGCCCGGCGATTGTGGTACGCGAAAGTCACCACCGTGTTGCTGCTGTTGCGACGGTTGCTGCTGCTGTTGCTGCTGTTGCTGCTGCTGTTGGTGTCTTTCGGCGCTGTACACGTGCATCAGTACGCCCGAGCTAGTGACCACTTGAGACAATTGCATTTTCGGCGGTACCCACGGCGGGGAGGGCCAAGACGAGCGTGAGAAAAAAAAAAAGAGACCGCAAAAAATTCGAACGAACAAAAAACGGAACGCAAATCGAAAAACCCAAACTCGCACGACGATGTGATATAATATTTATATTATTATCAGAGTACGGAAAGATTATTGTCACTATAATCGTATGATGATTGTATCATCGCGAATCGCACTGCACGACGCACTAGTGGACGGTGTTCGACGGACGACGGCATACGTGTACGTACTCGCTGCGGTGGACGTCGGCGGAGAACAGACGGACGGACGGACGATATGTGCTGATGGGCGAAATATACCCGAAAACGGCGATATATATAAAAAAAAAAAAAAATAATAATCGAAAATCGAA
This sequence comes from Rhopalosiphum padi, assembly GCF_020882245.1. Taxonomy (NCBI): domain Eukaryota; kingdom Metazoa; phylum Arthropoda; class Insecta; order Hemiptera; family Aphididae; genus Rhopalosiphum; species Rhopalosiphum padi. The sequence goes on from NC_083598.1 coordinate 38,973,921, forward strand.
AACGAAAAACGAAAACAACACACTTCGCGCGCGCACACTGCACCGTGTGTACTCTCGTACAGTCGTCGTAAGTAGATTTGTCGTCGGAACGCACGCGGCGTGCTGCTACCGCTGGCGGACCGGGAATGAAAGTGAGCGCATGTTGCGGCGGTGGTGTCTCCCCGGTGTGCGCGGCGGCGGCGCGCTCTCGCTACGCGGCGTGCGTGCGTGTGTGCGTGCGCGTCGGTGTGCGTGCGTGCGCGCCGGTGTGCGTGCGTGCGAGCCGTTCGCGCGCGCGCGCGTTTGTGTGTGTGTGTGTGTGTGGCCGCCTCGTGTTGGTTAGTAGGCCCCGCAGACGGTTGCCATTCTAAGTGTGCGTGTGTGTTTGTGTGCGCGCGCGCCGTACTAGACCCCGACCCGCGCTAGACCACGACCCGCCGGCCGTGGCCGCCACCGCCACCGCCACCGCCTCATCGGGCCGGCTGTGTGCTCCGCGCACCGGCCGCCGCCGCCCGTGGCCTTGTCCTTGAAAAGGCTTCTGAACCCTGACCGACGGCTGAGCGGGTCGTGCGGGGGGCGCGAGGGGAACGGCGCTGCTCCGGCCGCCGTCGATGCGCGCGCTTGCGCTCTACGCGCCGACACACACTTTTTCCCCTCGTCACCAACGCCACCGCGTCCGCTTACCTCGGCGCTCGCGAGCGTTTACCCACACGGCCGTCCGATCCCCTCCCCTAGAATATAATACGGCACGATAAAGCACGATCATAATAATAAAAATATATTCCACACACACACACACACACACACACACACTTAGGTACACTCGTGCGGGCGCGCTCGTGAACTTGGCAATCGGTTTACATCCTCCACCGACACCTCCAACGCAACCCACTCCGACGACACTTCCACCGCCCCCACCGCCGCGACGAACCACTCTAAAGTAATTTAATCGCCCTCCTCCCCGCCCCCACACGCGGCTAATTAAGGTTCTCATGCCTATACATTATTGTTTTCCCATACACGTCATGTTATTTTCCGGTACAACGCGATAATATTGTTCGGGAAATCTGAACAACTATAATATTATAATTACAATAATATGACGTTTACTTTGGATCGGACATTTAGGTCACTGCGTTGGGCGACGACGGCCGACCGATTCGCGTTTCCTCTTGGACGTGTTGTGTTGCAGCCGCGGCAGTTAGGATTTCCTTTCGATTTTTTCCCAGCGTCTCCCATCGAGGGGCGTGATATTTTACAGTTAGGTTTAATGTTATGTTACTATAGGTTTATCATTATCTATCAAGACGATTTGCAGCATCATCGTTGTATATGAACACATAATGTTGTGAACGACCAACGAAAGTGTTGACACGTCATGAAAAAAAGCGAAACATTGGAATTCAGAATACAGTTTTGTACTGATCACAAGTGACAGTCGCGTTCCGAAGCAAAACAGTTTTTGAATACAGACACCTTCTTATGCTTAATATCGATATAAGTAGGTTAATTTAGGTATAAATATTCATCCCTGTTTGGCCGTTTGGAATTCTCACCAATAAGTCTTGTTATATACTCGTAATATAATATTAATGAGACTTTTAAAAATCTATTATTAAATTGGTTTAAAATATTATTACACTATAAGCCTATAATATCACTTAGACATATATAGTATTCAATTTTATGTATTTTATATTACTGTAATTACTAATTTTAAATCACTACTTTTACTAATATCCTATTAAAATAGTTGAATTCTTAGAAACCGGAGACATCAATACACTCTTACTTCTATATAGTGCTGCGTGCTACTATTGAAGGACTCAGGTGTACATAATAATTCAAAAAAGTTATTAAAATACATTTTATATATAAACAATTAAACGACCAGACAATATTATTTAGTGTACCTAATCGACCTATCACACGCGATTTTCGTCGCGTAAATAAATATAATACTGGATGTCTGGAAACATAATAATATATAATCGACTTCGCGGCACCGTGATAGATTTTTGTTTTTACTTTTATTCCGAACGAATTGAGTAAAATAAAACAAACACTATAATATTCGATCTCTGAACGCTGTTTCATTTTTTCGAGGATACACGTCGGGTGGCAAAGTATAAAACGCATATCAGTCAACTATAATATCCACAAGCTGCTTTTAAGTTGGACAGTTGCATAAACGCCACCTTTACGATCGTTGCTTAGAACTTATTGTATTTATAGACCTTATTAAAATTACGGGGTAATCTTAATTTGACTTATATTATAGGTACTCTATATTGTAAGTATATTATTAAATGATTTTTATTATAAATATAATATTATGAAGTATTTTTATTGATTTTATTACTGTAATTGTACATTATCACCTAGTTTAATTTATTGTATAATGTATTTTAATAATATAAAGAGGGTATAAAATATAGGTTTGTAAAATTCAAGTCAACCTTGATAAAAAAAATCATGCCTAATTTACCTGTACAGGTTATTATACATAATCGCCCACTTGTTGTATTAAGATGTTTTAAAATTTCAGCGTCAGCGGAACTGTTCTGATTGATCAATATACTATCACCACTATTATTATTTATCATATAATATTTTATATAAGTGGTTGTTGTTTATTAATTTCCTATCATAGATTATGATGTGATAGCATAAATACTTAACATATATCTCCATGGATAATACGCTTCCTTCTCGATTTTAGTGATATAAGGGTTAACTTCAATTAGTTCAATTACTTGAATGTTTAGCTATGATAATATAAATAACAGTAGTAGGGTACTATCAGAGAATTGTTTGAAACAAATATAATTATAAACATTACACTATAAATATTTAAATCTATTATTGTTTAATATTATTGACTATTGTATACCTACATTTTCGTATAATTGTTATAATCAACTTGCGATATTATACAAATGAGTTGGGTGTGAATTCATCTACCTGAGGTGAAAGACAAAAAACGGATATTTCATCTACTCATAGATTATATTGTAAAAACTAAAAACATATCATTGATACACAGGGTCTGTCTAATACTGTCTACAGTTCTTAATACGATGTCGCGATAAACGAATACGTTTATATAGTATATAAAGGATGCTGTATATGGTCCGTTGACGGTTAGAAATGTATTCGAAGTAGTCGTAATTATTAATTAATTCGATGACAAAAAAATAAAATCGGTTTAATTTTTAATAGTTGACCGAATTAGTTATAAAAAATGTGTATATCGTGCATATAATATTAATATTATGATATTTCATGACGATTTGAATTGTTCGAACAGAAACGCAAATGCAATGTATTGTGTCAGGAAAATCAAACTTCATGTCGTCATGATATGAGTTTAGTAAGTTCTTCGTGAGACGTGGGATACTGTATTCATCTGATTAAACGTGTTTACGCATTACTGACCGAATTCCCTCGTGACACGAGTAGGCGTTTTATATTATAGTCATATAGAACACGGGTACATATTATACTATTATATTATTTATATGTATTATACATATATAATAATAATATTATGTACCATGTATAGACAATGGCCTTGAGTGGTTGGCATTTTGAAAAGTAAAAAGAAAATGTATTTATAGCTTGTCGAAATTTAAAACCGAAGGTTGATGAGTCCTGGAAGACAATAAATGTTTGTACCACTTTCACTCGAGCACTCTTCAACGACTCCGGTTGTAATCACATTCACGAGAGTGTTTCGATCATTTTTCCTTCAATGAACTCACTCCCTCTCTCTATATTCGTCTCATACATACACACCATCACACTCTCATATACTATCTCTCTCGCACACTCTTTCCGTTATATTTACAGCGCACAACAGCCGCGTGTATGTAGCTTGAATGTTTACTATAAAACATAAATATTGTTGTTATTAATATTATGTTTATGACGCTTTTTATTATTAGTTATTAGTTTATTACTTATTGCATTTGGTTGTTTAATATTTCAATCACATCGTACTAATTTAAATATTAAAAGATAAAAAGACAAATAATACATCATATTATACATAATATAATGCTTGATTATATTCATAATATATAAAACGTATATCTAAATATATAAATGTAGGTATTCGTAGTTATTAATTTAACTAAACAAAATATTGTGGTATTACCAATTACTATTATCATTTAAATATTATATTATATATTATTATAATATATTTAATTTTAATCATATTATATATATGAAAAATTATTTAATGGTATAGTAGTAATTATGTAATTCATTATTCTATATAAGTTATTAACAAAAAGTTTAATACAAATAGTTAGTTCAAGAAATTGAGTTATATTATGTTATACGAATATGGTACATTATAGTGATATTTTACTAATAACTATAATTTATATTATTATTTAAATAAGTAATAACAAATAGAAAAGGTATTATATTTGGACAGAAAATGTTAATATTATTGAATTTACTTTTGCAAAATGTATTAGGTATTACTTAAATAATATAACTTGTAGAGGTATGTATAATATTTTACGATGTTAAATTTATTTTTAAAATCTTAATTGTATGTAACTTTTTTTCCGGGCTAGTTCATTAAGTACTTCGAATACGTTTTTTTTTTTTGGTCACCGGCTATGGCCGTATGATGGTAAAATGTCCCCACACCCTCGTGTCTGCATCAGTACGAGAGTTATTTAAAGCCGAAACAATTTCAGCCCCCCAAACAAATATATATGACAGTCGATCGGTTCATTTGGAACTATTCCTAGGTCATCACGTGCCAAGACACAGAGTAATTTGTTTAAAAATAAAAGGAACGAACCTCAATAGACCCTCTGTTAAAAAAGGACATAGGGGGCACAATGATAATTTAGACCTGTGACACACCTATTAGGTTACATGTACTTTAACATTAGTTGAATACATATGTGTTAAAGACGTTAAAGTAGAGGTTAAACTGATCAAAAAATTATAGACTTTAGTGCCATATGCGACAAAAATACGAATTCGCTTATAGTATTAATAAGAATTAATATATAATATTATAATACAACGCATTGAATATATAAATTAACAATGAAAAACAAAAATATATAATAATATAAATCAATTACACTATGGTCTATGAATTAAAAAGAGAATAAAATGTTGGTTTTAAAAAACAGGTTAAACTTGTTGGACAAATAACCATTAACCAATTACTCGATGACTGCAGGTGTCAATTTTTGATGACTATATAGTGATAATTATTGAGGTGATAATAAAACATCACAAATGATAAAAAAAAAACACTTTAACTTCATATTAAACAACCACAATAATAAAAGTTACCACCTACTCGCAGTAACATACATTTATAACCAAATCTTGTTGAATTTAAAACAGAACTTTTAATAGTAATTAGTGATAATATCGTATATGCTATTTGTAGAGTAAGTGAGTAACTATGCTACTTGATAGATACGGGCTTACAAATCACTTGTTTTAATTTATTTATCTATAGGTATTACATTTTCTTTACATCAACTATATTATCTAATGGTTCTTTAATTAATATTGAAAATAATATATTTTATGGATCGTCTACACTTTTTTAAAAACTATTTATTACTTATTACAAAATATGGTAATTTGTTATTGAAAGTTTATATTAGAAATACAATCTATAATACTATGGCTTGTCTGATATTCATCTTAAAAAATATTTTGTAATTGACTACATAATAATATGATCTACTATATTTTATAACGTAATGTTTGTTATAATTTTATTAAAATGCATTTTTATATGTAAATATACAATTGTATTGAATGCAAATTTTTTTTCTTGATAAAAATAAACACGTTTACATACTGAATAAAATTAAAAAATACTTATTTTTACATATTTTTGCATATTTTGAAGTAAATCCATATTAAAAAAAAAAAAATAATTTACCGATAAGTACATCTTTTGTATTTTGGATTTTGAGCTGAATGATGAATAATATATTAATTCTATATAATGATGTGTGTTTTTTGTGTCTTTGTTCTACTTTTTATTTTAAAATTTGAGCGTGAATACTGAGTACTGGTTGTACATTGAATGTAGTTGGTACTTGAAGAGTCAAATGTAGAATTCCCGATTTTTTTTAATCTAGTCAAAAAAAATGGTCTAAAAAAACAATTAGGAAACTAAAAGTTGAATAGGGAAATTAATCGTAACTATAGTGGGGAAAAATAGGTATATATAATAATGTTTTCCTGTATGAAGGCCTGCAGTATACGTTTACATGACTTTGAAAACTGTATGCGTAGTTAAGTAGTTTTAACCTCGAATAAGTGTAATATATGTTATTAAAAATTATTATTAATCACCTTCTTAGAGTTTATAAACTAGAAACGGTTAATTATCATATTGTCTCACTTAAAGTAGGTAGTTATAGTAGGTAGTAATAATATTGTAACTGTATAGGAATTAATGCGGGAGGTTAAACTTAACAATATTAATTGACCGATGCCCGATAGCAATGTCCCCTTGCGACTGTGAAGAAAAACTTAGAATATCGTGCTATTTAAGTTTCAGGGTCTGTGTGTCACATGCTTTTTTTTTTTAGTTTTCATATTGCCGTTTTGACGGCCGTTGCCATTATTTAAATTTTTAACATCGCAGCTAAAACAAAAAACAAAGAAACGTTTTCTTGACATTTGTTTGATAATAAATCGAAGAACATATGTGGGGAGGTCAAATTATTTTGGCTGCGGAGACATAAAAAAATAGTTAAATCTTTATAATTAATTAAAGGACATTTTTCATAGGATAATTTGCATATGTATTCGGTATAAAATTATACACAATATTTTAGATAATGAAGTGGATGTATCGCATTTAATACGCGTGTTAATCATAAATGTTACCTATGTATTAAATAACCCATTTTAAAATTATTATATAATAGCAAAATAATTGTATACAGTGATTGTACAGTCTGCGGATACCAAATTATTGTTAATTTCCTACGGTACATTTAAATATGAAGTCAATAAATTGAATAGTGACGGATGAATACTACGGCTATTGACATGCAGTGAATCTATTGTGATCAAATGGCATTGACCACGGTTCACTTGCTATTTAAAGTAAATTTATAATTAATAAAAAATTATGTAAATTGTAATTTGTAAACATATACAGGTACTTATATATATTATATTTGTACGTATAATTCGTAATATATAAATATTATAAATACATTATATTATTATTTATATGAACGCAACCACCCAAATATTAATAAATATTTAATTACCAATATAACATTGTTATTATGCGTTCGTAATCCTTGATAAACTAAATTCCAAATGAAATATTTTAAAACTAACCATTTATTAATATTATTAATTTAAAGTTTAAATATAGAATTTTTATGTAAGTACATATCAAAATTATATTTTTTAATATAACAATCAAAACGACTCTAATAATTAGTAGGTAATTAATTATCATGTTTTAATAAAAAAATAATATAGATCAATTATATATTGGTTCAATATTTATAAGTCAATAGTATAATAATATATTAATATATGTAATGAAAAATTATAAAATTTAGTATTTTAGGTTAATCTAATATAACAAGAAACGTTTATTCGAAGACGCTAGATTTAATATTTACGATTGAGTAAAATAAGCCTAAAATACAATAATAGGAAACAGTTATTTATAAAAGTATCTAAAATGTTTGATGTAATTCTTTTTAATCGAGACAAATATTGAGGAGTATGTTTTGATTGCACATTTCAAGGTACATGTCTGAAGTACTTTGTTGTCTAAGCGCGCATGAACTCTGAAGTTGCTGCCAAGGTTGGCCAGAGACCGTCGAGTCGTTTATCTGGATTATGATTTCGGAATATCTCTTACTGTAACCTTAAAATAATAAAACCTCGAGGCGTTATCGATATTATTCCTAGAGGTAATTATGAGAGATCAACATATAATTGGCAATAATTTTACACATGGCCAATAAATACTAAATTGTAACTTTTTGCTGACTGAAACGAATTGTGGGTTCAGGGTCTTATGTAACTTTTATAGATTTCCTAACTTCATATTCATAAAGATTAAAGAGTAAATAAATTAGGTAATGTTAAATATTATGGTCAAAAATTATTCACTGAGTATATAAGTATTACTTTAAACTCCCATCATATCACCCGAACGCTTAACCGCACTATAAGATATTTATTTAATTAAAATAAAATAGAGGCATCAAATAATGGTTTGAATGGTTCGATACAATTAATGTTAGTGTGTTGTATATAAATATTTATAAATATTTTTTATACAGTTAAATTTGATTGTTACTCGGATAGTTGATAAATAATAGATGGAAAAAATTGTGGCCACAAGTCACAAAACACGTTGTATTAATTATAAAAACATATTTTTATATTGAAAGAATTTAGCAAATAAGCATATTACAGATAAAATCATTTTCATATTTAATAAAACAATAAACCTTTATTAGCACCAATCGCTTTAAATGTTTTTACCCATGGGCGTAACTAGGATTTAATAGTTACAAGGGCTAGAGTCCTAGAAAACCAAAGTTAAAAATAATTTGAAGGCTATTTGAGGCTAAAAAGTAAAACCTTATGGGGGGGGGGGGCTAAGCCACCTAGACACCCCTAGTTACGTCGATGTTTATACCTAATTTGAATATTGTATTTTCAATTAAAATGTAAAAATATTGGTATTTTTAAAATTAATGCGATGTTTTCAACTGTATACATTAACATAGTTCAATTACATTTTTTTTTGTATTTCCTGAACTACACAATTGGTGTACAACTGCATTTTAGATAATATACTATTATTATTTTTGAACGTGCATAATAATAATATTTTTATAATAATTAAATTCATTTAAAAATGTATAGCAATTATAAAAGTTGTATTGATTGTATTAGTGAGTCAAGCATCTGCCTGTGAAATGATTTAGTATTTTAGTTAAATTGTACAAATGCACTATATGTCTATATTAACTATACTATAATAATGTTAGTTTCATTGTAACTAAATTGTAATCGTAATAGTCATAAACTATGAAGTACGTATTATTGAAATTGTTGAATTCGTATTGAAATCAATCTAAAACCAAACAAATAATAATGTCCAGATAGACTAACGTAAAGTATAAGGTATAATGTACGTATGTGCTTTTGGAATTAATTTGTCAATTACGTCGGATATTATTAATAAACGCAGTTTGTTTTTTATATATTCGATATACTTACCTAATGCAGTAATACTAATATACGTGATCGATTTGTCACCCATGTCGTTAATTTAACAATGCACACAACAATATTGTTGTGCGTGTTTAGTTGATTTCAAATAAGTATATAATATACTTAGTAGTATGTGTGTTTATACAATAGAGTATATAATGCTATTCATTTTACAGATATATACTAGATATAAATATATACTATAATATGTAGTATATGTAGAATGCACGTATGCAACACTGACATCCGGACTTGGGGTCAAATACCCATATAGTCACACCCATCCGGGGGAAGAGCGAGAAATTGGTCCTTAAACATTATACCCCTTTTTGTTTTCATTCTATAACCCGATATTACTGATGGTTGTTTGATTCGACATTAAAATGTTTATGAAAACAATAAAAGTGATTATTTAATAAATGTTCAGAAATTGTATTCTTGTATACCGTACCTAATATTATTTATTAGTTAATAGTATTATTAGATACTTATATATTTTTTGGTTATTATAATTTATAAATGAACATAAATACTTCTATTATTTTAATCACTTTTTGGTATTCCGAATAGTATACCTATACTACAACTTGTGAGCTGTGAGCATATACAGATACATTACATATTATATTATCATCAAACGTATTCTTACTCGCGGGCATCACCAATAGGCAATAATAAGTGTACGCTTACGATTAATATAATATAAACGCATAATTTTACTATAATGCGTAGTTGATGTGTTTTTGTAGTTTGTACTTTTCTTTTTGCAGACATCACTTTTCTTACACATCTGTCGATGTTCTAATCTGGTCAATGTTATATACTGGTATATAACACTCTTGTAAATCCTGACGGGCTCAATGCCAAATTGGTGGTAACATTGTGAACACAATAAAAAAGTGTGTACTTGATCGTTATACATATTTATAAAACAACACAAATTGACATATATAGGTATAAAGTTTATAACAATATACGAAACTCTATATGAAAATAACATTTATTCAAATTAATTATTTTAAAATCAATATGTCATATTCTAATAATTTTAACATCGGTAGCCTTTGTCTATAATCTATATTTAAAAAAATATGGTTATGCTTATGAGTATAATTATTTTATTGTTTGACTTAAATGACATATATAGGATAGTATAATATATTGAATACATTTATTTACATTGTAAACTTCATGACGCACAAAATAACAATAGACCATATTGTTTTGTTGTTTGTTTTCTATAATTTTCTAAATTTTTGTCTTTTGAATACAAAAAAAAAATACATACCTATAGGTAGTATAAATCAATTAAATAATATTTTGCTTCAATGAAAAATTACTTATATAGCTATGTAGTTTTATAAAATAAACAACTTATTATATTATTTTAAGCTTTTCATTAAAATATTAATTCAATTACTTATTATCGCATATTGATAAATGTTTGCATACATTACAATAAAGAGTAGAATAGTCAAGGTTTTCTCATATTATATAGACGTTATATTGTAAAACTATATTATAACGACGTCTGGCGTCGTCTTAGTTTTTTTTTTTTTGGATTTTATTTTTATTGCACTCGACATATAAAATAAAATTAATATTAATATTCGTACATTTATAATAATAACGAGAGTGCGTTTTATGACCTACTGTTAAAACCTTGATCGAATGTTATCTTATGGGATTTTCAAAACATAATAATATCTACATAATATATCAGACGTCGGCATTTTCAAGTAGTTATGTTTTTCTACGGATGCGCGTTTTATGTGATATTTTCAAATTTTCCCTGTACCTCCTAAATTGTGCCTCTACTGGCCTTCTCGGGGTTTTAGCGTCACATCAGTTGACACTGAAGACAAAAAACACACGCGCAAATATAACACATTTAATGTCGGCTGCGTGTTACTGTGTACAATGAACACGCGCTTCTACACTGGGTCACTAACAAGGACAAAATGGCGGTCAAGGTTATTGAGCTCTGTGTAGCATTGTGCATAATATATAATAATCAACATCTATTATGAGAAAATTTGTTTTTTATGAGTTACATTTCATAAATAATAACGTATTATATAAAATGCATATTGTATATTGTATAATGTATAATATATATATATATATAGGTGATACTGTATATGTATTCAATTTTTGAATTTTTGTCAAATTGTCATTCTTTTTGCTTGTATCAGAAATCACACCTTAAGCACGTTATTTTATTTATGTCAACATTATGAACGTTGTCGCAAGATCCAAAAATATCTGGTTAACCGTATCTTCTCTATAATTCATATATAATTTTAAAATTCAAATATTTTATATCATGTTGGTAACCCACGATTTTCACGACACTTAATAATAAAAACTACACATTATGTAGCTGCGTTGGCGGCTGCGGCGGAGACAATGACCCTGAGAGTGTTAAAAAATAAAATAAAAAGACGATTATTGTCTATATAATTTTGTGACTTGATTGCGATCATGGTATATAACAAAACAATACACGTTTGTTATAGATATGTATACATATTACATATGTATATTATATACATATTAAATGTGCGAGTGTATATAGTATAGACTACAGAGTACAGAGTGACGATTGACAACAACTTTTTAAAATGCGTGTCGTGTCACCTTTTATATAAATACGTATTCGTAACGCACACGCGATCGGTTCGCGTCCACAAGTACTGCGTGCGGACACGAAACAATCGAGGAGAGTTCAATGTAATAATGACATTTTTTCTCTCATTTCTCCGGTCCTTACTCCTCTATAGTTCTCTCATTTGAATATACACGTGGTACACTAAAATAACGTCTCCTTCACGTAATAGTGTAGTATAAATGTGCCTTTATAACAATCGCCGAGTATAAGGGATGGCAAGGTAATTTAAATTATATACCGTCTTCACTCAGACTAAATAATTTCAATTACATATTCTGATGACAATTATTCATTCCTCCGCTTATCCCAATCCAATATGCTCAATTAGATCCTTATATTGTTATTACATTTAAGTATTACGTTGTTATTATTTTGTATTGTCATCTTAAAATAACTAGAACAACAATTTACATCCTTGAATTTAATAGGTATTTTTTTTATTTAAAATGATTATTCATACAGCTGATTAACATTATATCGCCCCTTTATCACACGTGTAAAAAATAAAAACCTTTATTAATCATAATCAACTGATTAATTTTGTATAGATACGTATTTAATTCAATAGACGTTACTTAGAGCTATTTTAATTTAAAAAAAAAAAAAAAATGATTTTTGATCATACAATAATTTTTGCTTATATTTTGTGAATAATAATTTATTTTGAAATTTTGTTCAATCCAAAATTATGTTTATCCTTGGACATATCAGTTTCTATTAATTCATAACTAGTTTATTTCATAATAATTAATATTATAAATTATCTTTCAATAGTCAACAAGCCACGAGTTCATACTATACATAGACTATAGTGTGACAATATGAAGATGTGTGAAGATGAACTTGAATGAAAATTGTTATCAATGTTATCGTATATATTTTCTAATTTTTATCCACGAATCGTGAATATAGATGGACACAAAATATCAAAATTACCATGTATTTTATAATATTTTAGATTCTGAGCAGAACGAAGAAAATATTGCAGGTTTTCCAATGACGTGTATTTTATTTTTGTGTGTCTGTTATCAAATTTATGAGTAAAAAAAATAAAAATTGCTCAAATTTTTTCAAAACAATGTCTAAAAATGTTTTATATTACTTGTTTTTCAGTTAGTTATTCATAGACATTTACAATTTTTCAAAGTTTTTATTTTTTTCTTCTTCGATTTACCGCTGATAATACTTTTGTTTCTTGATTAAAAACTTAATAATTTAATAAAATTTATAAAGTTTCTCATAAGAAATTTTTACAGTAATAAAAATTATTAAAAATATATAGTCAATATCTTTGTTTAAACATAATTTTAAGCTATTTAGGTACACCATTCTTTGGTACACTGTATTGTACTATTGTGTTTAAGGTTAACCTTTAATAAATTACTTGCAATGTTTGGAAAAAATTAGTTCAATCTACCAAATACAAAATCTCCTCAAAAGTCTTTTCAACTTATAATTTTTTTCGTATACTTACAATGATCTAAATTCAAAACACAAAGTGCAATGACCTACTCAAAGATAATATACTCGTATATTTAAAACCTACAGAAACGAATTTCTCGATTTTTACTTTCATTTTAAATAGTAATAGCTCAAATAAATATTATTAATTCAAGTCTGTAGATTCAGTTTTTTACTTTACATTGTAAAGTATATAGTGATTTTCCTTTAATTTATAAAAAAAATATTAACTCTACCTCATGACCGATTGTTAGTTTTTTTTAATAATTTCACAACGATTTGTACCTATTTTGCAAGCATAATTGTACCTTAAACTAATGATTATGTTAATATAATGTTTTTTTCAATTATAAAATATTAAGAAAACATAACTAGAATTGAGTTGTTTGTAAATATAATTAAGTTATTTTGATAAAACCAATGAGGATAACGTGTTCCAACTGTATAAATGATAATCTATATAACTTAGATTTTAATTAAATTATAATTAAAACATTTAAAATTTGTTTACTTAGTTATTGAGATTGCCATATTTTGTTTTTGTTGTGATTTTGAGTTAGTTTTATACTATACTTATAAACTACTTTATACTGTTTAAGTATAACATTATTTGATGTATTGAGTTGAGCGTCTGAATTAACTTTCATTATATCTATAGAAAGTTTTCCTCGTTTTACACAGCACAGTAAATTTGATTTATATTTGTTTATTATTCACATAGTTTTTGGCCATGACTCGGCTAAAATGTTAAGGTTGACTGTTCAAGGGGAATAATGGCTGAGTGAAAGTATAAGTAGTAAATATATTTTTTGCATATGTACTATATAATATGTAGATTTTTCGTTGATGTTTATGAGAAAGTATATTATATATGTCATTTTTAAAACTATGAGGCATTATACATACTGAGTTTATTGGATAATGAATAAGTCGTACTTGAATAATAATAAAATAATAAGGAGGAAAGAGATATACAAATTGTATCCTGCGTTGACCGGAACACCGTCGGAAGATTCTGGATCAAGGGCAGGGCGCATTTCTAATTCAAGGGTCATACCCGTGGCCATAGTTGACGACCTTAAGTATTTGTTCCCGGATATACGATATACATCCGCCCAAGTTTTTTTTTTTTTAATACAAAACATAAAATGCACAGAATTTAAGAATACTATTTTTTTTTTACTCAAATTCAGATACAAAAGTAACTCATGTTAATATCATGTTTCACTAAATATACTTAAACAAATATACGATATTTTAATAGCACTACGATTATCAGATTATTCATATTGTGTAACTGTCTGCATAATATTTTTGTACACACGGGAGTAAGTCGTAAGCAATGGACAACTGTTACATGTTACAGTTTTTGTTCTATTATTAACTATGTCCTAGCTACACCTGTGATCACTTTAAACTAAATTTACTGACCAATTGCAAGTAATACGAAAGGAAAAATAGAATATAAAAAAAAAAAAATAACATTTCACTCGGCCTATTGGCTTTACTTTTACACTTCGATGTGTCAGGACGAGACGGTAAAATTTAAAATTGTATCGGAAACCACATAGCTTGGAATTATTCCAAAGTTTTGTTCAGAAGTTATGGGTTCACGATGTGTCAGAGAAGTCTGGGTACGGAAAATTTTGGCCGCCTCTCAATTACTTTTTTTTATACTATAGCTAGGCTAATCTAATACAAAGTTTTCGAATTTTTAACCTTTGATGATGTCTCCTTTTTTAAATTTTTGTTTTTGATTTAACTTTTTCAATTTTACACTGATGTTAAAAAAAAATTATATTATTTTGTGTTACAACACTACAATTTCATATTAAAAATATCTTTATACAACAATATTACTTTATTTAATTGGTAATTGGTACCTATATAATCCTAAAACGTATTAAAAATTACTCACACTTGTGACATGATATATAATTATTTTTAATGGTAATTAGCTATTACAATCGTTTAAACGAATCGAATGTAGCAACTGAAATTGAAACTAGAAATTCAATTTATCCAAAAATAGAGAGTTTGACCCTTGTAGTATAATTTAATTAATGGTTCAATTATTTTATAATTACATTGATTATATTTTATACTACTATATTTAGGCACATATAACTCTGGTTTAATACAAATGCGTTTAATTAAAATTAATGAAAGTAATATAAAAACCAGAGAACCCTCTGCTGTGTATTAGTTCCCAAGTGTATCTCATAGTATCGTTATTGAGTAGGTCACTATATTGACTAAAAAACTTAACATATCTACGTTTAAAATTGGGATTTAATAATAAATAATTGTATTCAAAACATGATTTTGAGTAGAAAAGATGTGTCAGTATCTATTTAGAAAGATATTTTTCAAGTAATACGATAATTTAAACTAATTTTTACCAACATCATCGCATATTTTATATTACCAATTATTGTAATATTGTGTCTTATAAAACTATTGTTAAAAACTAATGATTCAAAACTAACTTATCATAGAAAAGTTTAAAGGTATAGTTTTATGATATAAATATTTTAAAATTAATCTAAATACTTCGGTTGTTTATTTGTGTTTAGAAAATGATAATAATATTAAATGAATAATAAATAAAATAACTAAAATTTTTCAAAGAACCGTATATAAGAAAGTATTTTTTCTTTGGGTATCAAATTTTGTCAAGATTATATATATGTATATAAAAAAAAATTGTAACTAAGTAAATAAATAGTTTATGTAAGAAACAAAACAAACCATATAATTATTAAGCCTATAAATTCATTGCTCCGCTCAGAATCTAAAACAATTTAACCAAAAATCATTTTTTTTTTTTAAAAATATAATATAATAAATTATATTTTAATTTATTTGAAACCATAAAATTATATATGATATACTAAATATATAATATAACTTTAAATTTGTACAACTTTTAAAATTGAATTTTCTATTAAGTTTTAAAATAAATATAGGTTCTTACGAGTAACGACTAAAGTTTTATCGTTGAAAAAATATCTTAAGTCATACATAGTATATACTTTAGTATATTATATTAATTTATTTGTAGTAAAAATAGTTTAATACTTAGATAAATATTAATTTAGTATTATTGTTTATATAACAGCTTAAGTATGTTTTTATGGTTGTAAAATTAAAAATAACGAATTTAAAATTATTTATTAGATACTACAAGTTCAGTTATAATGTTTTTTTCTAGATAAATAAAGTTTTTATAATATTATCAGTGAAAAATTTAAACTTGTCACGTATATTAGTATAATCTATATGACTATATACACAATGGTATTTTAAGATGTATTGGTTTTGTAAAAAATCAATTTAATCTACCACCATATTACTAAAATAAATTACTTTAATATCAATATAAATTTCTATTTTTTATTTATAAATATATATTTATTTTTTGTATTTTATATACTCAAAAGCTAATGGACAGTTTTCAATAAGTTAAACTGACTCGTAAGGCGTTTATAGCTTATTAATTCAACCTCTTATATCTTGTTATTGGATGGCTTACACATAAATTTAGTTTTAGCACACGAAAATGGGATATTTTTTTGATTGATTTAAATGGTTGAAATTGTTTACAAATTATAGCACTATTAAAATGAACAAAACTATAGAATATACAATTTTTTACAAGTATATTTAAAAATATATATATACTTATATGAATTCAATTACAATGATTACTTTTATGAATTATTTTCTTAATTATTGAAATATTTTTGATGATAAAAACGAATAATTGCAATCTCGACAACGATAGATTTATGTCGAATTTTAAGCATTCGTTAAATCTATTTCTAGTTTTTTGTGTTTACATTAAAAATATGTCCAGAATATTAAGAATCGGAATTAATAAAATTAATCATTTTAATAATTGTTTTTGTACTTGGTACTATATTTTTAAATTGAAACGAAACGAAAACCGATAGAAAGATTCCCCGGTGAAGAGTAATATAGCTAGTAAATTAAATATACTTAATAAATAGTAATATACGCTAACAAATATATTGTCTTCGATCAATTTCGTTTTTCATATGTAATGATTTATCACTGAATTTAAATTTAACACGTATACATTACAATGACTTACTCAATGACGAGTTAACGAGGTATACTCCTTTTTTTTTTAAAATTTTATTATAAAAATTCCCAAAAAAAAAATCTATCCCAATATTCGTGTTACTTAACCTCAGTTGTAACTTTGTCGCATACACACCGACTCCTTAAATTAAATACTTATTGATATTCTGAAGGTTATATAGTTTTAATTGCATGCCCGAGGAATTATTTTTCACCCTGAACACACATGAAATATATTATATGTTAAGTATTAACCAAACATTGCCTTCGTCTTTGCATTATGACGCCCACGTTACGGGAAGCAACTTGAAATTCTTGATTTGACCATGAAATTCCTTTTTGCAGAGTGTCTGGCCGTTATAACACTTATACCGATGGCATCGAATTAAATTTAAACTGGTTGGTGTTTTTGTTTGTATTATGTGACAAAAGTATACAATACACTTTAAAATATATTTTATGTTATGTCGTAACAAATAAGCTTACAAATTACAATAAAAAGTTATTTTGATAATAAACAATTATGCAGCTATTCTTTAAAAATAAATAATAATTTAGATTTCTTAATGCCTTCTTTGTATCATTGGAACTTTCAAGTACCTAAATAGTTGGTTTTTTCAATTTGTTTAAAAGTTTTCCTGGCATTAAATCATCTAAACTTAGGTAGATAGATTTGTGACTTTCAAGATTTGATTATCAGATGACATTGGTTATATAGTAAGATTACTGGGTTTTAAATTTAACAGAGTACATTAAATAATAATGATGTTTACATTATACAATAATTATGTTCTACATAATAATTTCAATTACAATTAAATTATATTTACAATAATAAGTAAAGTTAAATGAGCTAATTTAAAACGTCGTGGGTACGACCATGTTGGAGTCTGTGTCTGTTTGAACGGATATTCAGCCCGAAGTGTTGTGGACCGTATGCTTTGTGTAAATGACTGAAGAAGCTTACCGATAGGTCCTTGATGTAATAAAATGGTTGATATAGTTCTTTAAAACATTTAATAAAGTTTCAAAATATCAATATCCACCCTTTTTGTATTTGTTTATGAAGTTGTAGTTGCTACACAGCCTACACCGTGTACTTGTTCAATTAACTATTCATCTTAACCACTTTGAACTCCATTCGTTCACGACAAAGATATACTTAAGCGAGTTTAATAGCTTCCAGGTACTAATTCTTATATTTAACGTTAATTCCAATATACACTTCTTTTGATAAAAAAATTCTGATCCATTCATTTAATTAAAATTGTTGAGGTTTCGTCGCTTTAAAGTGTTTTAGCTCTCTAAATAGGCAAATGCATATCAGTAATATGTATATACTATACTTTTTTGGATTGATGAGCGGCACAATTTCTATTTAAGTTTAACTACTCAATATTATGTAATAAATTAGTATTAAAACAATTGTCAATAATTTTATTAGGTAGATACCTAGTATATAATACTGTATGGCTATTGTCTATATATATATATAAGTGCATATACATACATTATAATAAAGCAGTTATAATTATATATGATTAAATAAACTCATTATTATTATACTTTATTATGTTTTTGTATTGGATTTCAAAGTAAGTACAAATATTTAATATTTAAACGCTTATACATATTTAAGAATACCTTTACCTACAATTTTAATATTAAAATTAAACTCTCATTTTTAGTTTTATGGGGCAAATATATATTTAACTCATGATTTCTGTCTATTAAGAAGGGTGGTGGTGATGCATTAAAGCTCAGAACAGCTTAACTGGTGTAACCGGTTTTGTTCAACACACACAAATACACACTGTCTATTACATAAGTTAAAAAATGATTTGTGTGACGTCAATTCATTATAATCTCCATCAGTTGTTCTCGTATCAATTAGATTTGAACCCTTTAATTGATAATTCTCGAGATTCATCTATGATATATATTTATATTAATATGTTTTTACTATCAGTCTTATAATAATTATTAACAAAATATTTATTTGAATTGTTTATTGAAATTATCATAACTAAGTTTATCATACTCCATTTTTTAAATATTACTAAATATAAAACAATCTATGTAATTTCCATACAGGAAATACTATAATATTATAATTATTAAATACTAATTAGTGAACTTGATTTTCCAAAATAAAATTTGCATCTATGATCACATTACTCATACAATAAATCCTAAGTACCTATATGTTTTAATATTATTGATGTTATATTTTGTATATTTTTACATACAACATACTGCTATAAATAAAATTATAAGTCATTGAAAAAATATTATTATATTATTATGATAAACAATTATAAGATGTAATATAGGTTATGTATCTATAAAAAATATACAGATAGTAGATACTTAAAACAAGTTTTAAAAGATATTTACATTTTGCGTGTATTTTTACACTTAATAAATCATATGACCAAATTTATTTTAGCATTTTCATGTTTTACATTAATTTTATAGAATATTTAACACAAATTATTATTTTTTTTTAATTTACGTGATTGAATTAAAAATATAAAATGAATAAACTAAAAAGAACTACTAGGAATTTTTTTTATAATCAACTAAAATACCAATAATACAACAGAGAAAACACAAATATCTTTAATATTACAAATACAACATTATGATTTTTTTTTTTTATCTTTTATGAGTTAACTGCAGTAGTCCATATTATTTTTTTAATACTACTATTGAGACTATAATAAATTATAATGGATATCTACCTAGATTCATAACATTCATACTGACTATGAACAGCTTTAAATTCACGTGCATATATTGATAGACTCTGTAGACTGTGATACATAAGTTAACCTAGGGCTACAGAACGGTACATTAATTAACAAATTCCAAGTATACTATGCTTATATAGAATCCATTAAGAACAATATATTATGTTCCCTGTTGTTATGAAAAATATTTGTATTTTTATAATCAATTTCATTATTGTTTAAGACTTTTATTTTCGTATTTTTAAAATTGTAATAAGTAAAACACATTTTTATAACTTTATTGTAAACAAATTATTCTGCATACAGATCATTAAGATAACTTGATACATTTTAAAAAAATAATAATTATTAGTAGTGACCATTTATGGTTTTAGTATTTACTTCTAATTAAGTAGGTTATAAATTTTCAATTTTGTAAGTAAGTACTATATTAACTAATGAAACAATATTACGTATACTAATTACGGCTCAATGGATTATATATACACAACATCATCGTTCATCAAGGAACTATTATATAAACATACGATTATATCCTATATAGTAGCCCATGAGGATATTTAGGATAATAGTAAATTATGTCCTTTTAAATATTCGAAGGCAAGAAAAAACTTCCGGAGTCATCATATTAAAAAAAAAATGTATCTAGTTGTGTAATTGTACACCTATTGTTTTAAAAATATTAACCTCGGACAGTATACAGTGTATACACTATATAGTTGTAGCCGCTGATTGCCTTCAAATCAAAAACGAATCGTCTACGCTTCATGTCCACGTATATTCAAAACACGGACGCAAATGCGTTTAAACACGACCAGAAAGTACAATTAAAAAAACACGTCCTTAACCCACCATTGTTTGTGTTTTACTTTAAGTATTCAAGAACAAAATCTATTCTATGGTTAATCGTTATTGAAATATATCAATTCTATGGAAGTGTGATAAGTTCGAAATATTTATTGTCGTGTATAAACGTCGTTTCACATATTCTGTTATAAGTGTTATAACCCTTAATCCTTGTCATATATATATATTTTTGAATTATTCTGAATTCAGCATTTCAATAGAAACGGAGTTATAATATAATTATATTGTTATTTAGGTAATTAAAAAACCAAAAATTAAAAAAACAGCTCATCTTAACCAAATGTATTTTGAATAAATAAATATATTTCATATTAAGTATAGAAAAATTAAATGTATTATCTATTTTTAAACATTGGCATGTATTTTCTTGAAAATATAATTTATTTTAAGTAACTGTATATTTTTGTATAATTTCACTTAAGAAGGTAATAATTACAAAAATATAAAAAAATAATTGTTTACTTTTGTAATATAATTTTAATATAGGTGTTTAGACTAACTCTAAAATTTGAACTATGTTCAATAATTTATTTATTGCCTATTATGCTTTAACTATTTTTATTGAAATAATTGTATTAATTATAACTGATAAAATTACTTATTTTTATATTATTTAGCTTAATTAAGATTATGTAGAAATGTATATTTCCGATAATTTAGCAAGTATAATACTTCGTGTTGACACTGTAATTATTTACTGAGAATGTTAAAAAATGGGTCCAATGTAAGTACTATAGAATGGTCTGCACGAAAGACGATCCAACTAGAAATATCACAATATCGGTATACAATGACCATAAAGTGAAGACAAAAACGTCAAGGTTTCTCATCTAGAGTTTGACATTTCCGTACGATTATGATTAATAACCACCACGGCGTCCATCTTTGTACGGAGGTGGGGAGAAAAATATAGTTAGTATATTATACTACATAGACGATGAACTCAAGGCAAGTTCGCGACTCAAGATTATTGCCATGGCACAAAACTGAAACCTTGTAAACCTAATAAATTACATTATTACCGAAAAGGTTTCGGCGCCCACTAAATAAGAATGGGTGGGGGAAAAAAATCTACGTGATCTTTAGCATTGCTTATTTTTTTGCAAGGTCGCTTCTTCATTATAATAACACACACACACACACACACACACACACATATATACATAATGTCGATATATATAAGGTTTGGTAATTTGGTCCTTGAGAGGTTCAATCACCTAGAGACCAAAGTAAAATGACTGAAGAACAAAAAATAAACCATTGCATTATATATTTTGCACTTTGTACATTTTCGTTATAGCTTAAGTAGTTAACGTTTATCAGAAAATAAAGATGAGGCTGATAAATCTTGTGCAAAAAAAAAAAGTTTATTTCGCGAATTTTTAATTGCAAGAACAGTTGTTTTTCAACGATTGTGTTTTGAAATTTATTTATTTTTCCCACCTTACCATTATATGTAATCCGAAATTGCGTTTTTAAATCGCACTGATAATTAATAATGAATATATAGTTAATCTCAGGTCGCGCAAGTTCATTGTCACAGAACAATAATCACTTTTAGGGCAACGACACCTGTTCTGATTAAAATGAAAAATAATACATTGCAATAGATAATATTTAAAATGTGTACTATTTGCCGGTTTATGAGAAATAAGATCTGAGTTATCTTACAATGGCTGTTGTGCTTTATTATTTTTTAAACAATATTTATTTGTGCCACCAAAATTAAAAACGGCTCCTCAAATCATATTAAGATATTATTCTTATAGATTTTATTATTATTATTATTATTGTCTAAAGATAAGGTTATTCGGACGCGGTATTCATTGAGAAAATATTGATTTAATATGATCGGACAAGGCCGACCCATAATATGCTCTCAAGATTTATAAAATGAGACAGTAGCTACACTGGCGCATATTGCCGCAGAAATTAAAATTTATTTCCTGGATGTAAAATCCTGGACAAGCACCTATACTGGTTGAATTTCTAGGTTAGTTAAATGAAAAAAATGTACATCTATACGTTTGAAAGAATTATCTTAGTTTTAAGTTTTAACCTTTACATTTCATAATATATTTCTAAGATCAATAATTATCGGCTTCGTGTTTTGGGAACTCAACATGTATATATCTACAAATTATCTCTAATAATTATAAATATAGTATTGTGTATTGCAATTTGCAATATATGTATATATAAATATATATTTTTTTATGCCATAGTATTAAATTTGGATCCTCCCATTAAGTTTTGTTAAACAACTTGTTATAAGAACTATAACATAATAATGAATATTAGAATGAGAATTTCATAATAAAATTAGATACTATTAATAGAATAAATTTTAATTATGGGTCATGTTATATTTATAACACTTTTAACAAACACCGAAATAAACACATGAATTATTTTTTTAAACGTTTTTTATTATAATTATTAATTACTGATTAATTATTGTTATCATCTTAATTATAAATAACATAAAATAGATTAACCTAATTACATTAAATTTAATACTTAAAATACCTTATAATAAAAGTAGAGAAAATTATTAATTGTTCACCAAAAAAATATCAAAAACTCATAACTGGCGAATTAACAAAACTCCTTTCTTTATTTTTATGAAATTGATGCATAATAGTCTTAATAATTTAAATTTGAATTTAATATATATACATGACCTGCGTGCAAGGGTCATGGTCAAAGATTAGTAAATAGTAAGCTATTTTAAAATGTTATTCTGACCTTCTTTGATAACTACCGAAATGAACATGGCAAAGTTTATTAACTGTGGTAGTATGGTGCAGTATAACAATTTACATTACATTTATAAATACATAGAAAATATTTAATATTCATCATCAAAGATTACCTGGCTATTGATATTGCCTCCATTAATTGTATTATTGATTTACCCTTGGCTTTGAAAACAATAATTATACAAAATACAGATATATAAGCATAGTTTTTTTTAAGCATATTTAAAATCTATGGTTCAAGGCATAATAAGTAAATTTTAACACTATAATATATAAATATATATTATACTTAATGTCTGATGATAAAAGTTAAACAAAATCCTCGAAAATTATTTTTATTGATCCTTTTTTAAATAACTAGTAAAGTTGATTCGATATTACTTCAGTATTTATTATTTACACTAATTTATTGTACAGAACTCATATTATGATAAATTAAAATATAATACTTGAAGATCTATTAATATTTTGGCATAGACATATTACATTTAGACATGCAACTCCCCCGCACCAATATAATTTATTTAACAAAATTATTTTATTATCTGTCTGAACATATATCAACATATAACAGCAACAGCAGAATACTTAGTACAATGAAGCTCGTTGAAATACGTATTCGATAAAAAGGTTTTATATACAATATATAAAACGTTTAATAATTTTGAGGTATTATATCTACACCAGAAAATAATATGCATAACATATATAATAATATCAAATATGTCAAATATTTGTAAATGTGTATACTGTATATAATATTCTATATAGTATTATGTATTTATGTGAATTTTATAGATGTTATATAATATGCATTAATAGATTCTTTTATAATATTCTTTTATCAATATTAGCTTAATATTGAATACCATAATTTTTAGTATTATAGTTGAGGTTTTTTTAAAAATATATTTATTATTTATATATGTAATATTGCAACATGTATGCATTCACGTATTAATATTTTATTCTAATATTAAAAAACAATAAATAAGTTATAAAACTTTAGAAATTTTGTATGAATTATTTATGGTCTAAATAATAATGATTTCTTTGTTAAATAATTAAAACTTGTGCTTGAAAATTAAATATTATAATACAAACAGTTTTCTGCAAATAAGTGTACAAAAAGCTCTGTTATGATTCATTGCAAATTATAAAATTTAACAAAATATAAGAAAGATTTTCAACTATAAAATACTAAGGGCTAATTGTGTATCAATATGGAAATAAAGAAATTAAAAGTATATATACGGATAATACGCGTGCCATTTAAAAAAATTTAAAGATAATATATATTATATTACCTATATTAAAATTATATTTGATTACTGGCACGTTTGGAATGAGTGAGTATTTGTTTTACAATTATAACGAAAAAATATAAAATGTTTTTTAAAATAATGTCGGCTATTGAGTTAATTCAGCCAAATAAAAATATATATATTTACCTATATTATGTAACTACGGTTCATATAATTAATTAAACTTAAAACTGAAATAACAATAATATTTAGTAACCATATTAGTAGTTGGATTGAGTTTTGAAATAACCGGAAGTCAAAAACGTCTAGATATTGTGTTGTATAACAATAAAACATATGAAACTATAATCATAATTTTTTAAAGATGATTGCTTAAATATTTTAACTGTACTAGCACGTTTTTCAGAGTATCTTCATTGTTACTAACAAAAACATTCTGTTAATGAAATAATGATGTTTAATAAAAAATAAAAAATGGAAGGAAAATAATATTGATAGGTATATTGTGTTACAAATTCGCATCATCAAACGTATCCAACTAAATAATTGGCGCGTATTCTATTCTTATTTTGAGTTCATGGACATTCATTGACCCATCTCAAAAAATCGTGCAAGAAATAACAGCGAATAATTTGTAGATTATAGGTTTATTCATTAACAATGAAATAAAAAGACTTACACTTATTTTCACACTAATTTTTTTAACCAATCCAAATTTCAAGTACTTATTGTTTGGTTGTTAATATATATATATCATATAATATATATATTTACGAGGAAATGAGTATTATAAATTATTAAATAATTGAATCATAATATATGTATATATAATACATAATATATATTTTTTATAATATGCTGATATCAACAATTTTACTTATACTTTCAATATAAGATACTAATAATTTAAATTTATAATAAATGGAATGAAATGAGGCAGTAACTCTTAAAAAATAATAAAATTAGTTAATTCTATTTAAGGAAACTTCTTAATTATTATAGAAAATCTCAAGAATCTGAAAATATAGTCTTTAAGTATATTTAAATATTCCAAAAATCGGAACTTGAGTAAATTTTTTTTAAATTAAAAAATTGAGGTGAGTATTCTATTGAATCACCCCGTCTAAGTACATAAGTAGAATGTATGTGGAATAACTCGTCATTTTTGTTTTTATAATGTTTGATCTCACATAATGCCTCACTGGAATACCGGAAAATAGAGGAAAATATATACATCAAGTCGAACGTGAGAAATATAACTTGCACAGTTTTATAATATAATTAAACTGAAAAATACCCGTTTCAAAAAAAAATATACTATTTTAATGATTCGGTAAATTTATACTTACTTTTAATTATCGTTCCACGTATGTAATCAGACGTGTATGTTATACGTGTATTTTTTTTCAAATTCAACTGCCTAATTATTGTATCTCTCTGTTACATTGCAAATCGCATCGGGACTAGGCCTTCTGCCAACCGCGGCGTGTGTCACCTGCGGTACATATATATACGTGTTCTATTTTATTTACGTCACACGCAAGTCGTGCGCTCCTCTTCTGCCCGCCACACTTCGCCCGTACAGGTCATGCGGCCTGTGCGTATATTCCCCCGAGCCGAGTAGATGAACATTTCCGCACCGTTCGCCGTTCTCTGCACAATCAAAAGTCGGGATTTCAAAGTTTGAATTGCTAGGCGATCGGGGAGAGGGGGAGGGGGGGTGGAAGGCCACGCGGTAAAAACGGGGAATACCGCGAACTCAGTCACCCCGTCGTTCGCCATTGATTCTCAAATTCCGAAAACTTTTATTCTCCGGACGCATCACGACGGATAGGCGTACGGACGAAACCGAAAAACAAAAAAAAATAAACCTAATTTTGTTATTGGGTTTTACGGGAGATTCTACCGGCCGATAGATCTGCACACACGATCTGCGCTATTATTATATTTATGTGGTCATAATATTATCATCATTTTATATACGAAGAATACGTATAGAACGTACACCCAGTGGTGGCGGTGACCGTAACGTTGCAGACCGAAACAAAACACAAAAAAATACAAATACAAAATAATCCAACCTCCCACGGCTCGCTCCTCCCCCGCCTCCCGCCACTCGTCACCACAAATCGTCACCGACAAACTGTTATTGGGAATAGGAATCGCGCGTTCCGAAGGTTGCGCGCATTTTCGATCCGCTCTCGTGCCGCCGCCGCCACCGCCGCGCCGACCGTTTCGATCGGCGCGGCGGCGGCGGCGTGGGAAGGAAGAGCAGCGCAGTGGTACAGACACAAAATACGCTTACGCGCGCGCAAACACACACACACACACACGCACAGACGGAGAAGAAGAAAAAGTAATACGAACATACGGCGGCGAGTGACCATGACAACGAGCAAAGTGCCGGAGCGCAAAATAATACATATACACGCGTATTATATTATATATATATAGGTATTAGCGTATAATATGTAATATGTGCGCGGCGGCGGCGCTTCTGACCTTGGCCGACAGACGGGTTAACGTCCTATATCAGCGTTGCCAACGCCGTCGTCCTAAACTAGAATATATATATATTTATATAATATTGTATGTGTTTATGTGTAGCCGTATAGGTATATATTATTTATTATTATAACAATCGCAATACGAGCTGCCCTCCCCCCCCCCCACACGCGAACCAGCCACTCGCCGCCGCGCTCCGCCACTCGGTCGACGCGATACGTTCGTTTTTTATTATACGTATATATATGCTTCGTCTACATCATCTTTATATATTATTATTATTATATATTATACCGTATACACCTACCTACCTACCTACCTACCTATCTACCTACCTACCTAGTGTAGCGTGCAGTTTGCGGCGCTATAGGTATATATACTATTATATATATATATATATATTGTTATATATATTCTCTCTCTCTCTCTATATATATATATACGCAATACGCTTGTTACGCGAGTGCACTTTTTTTCTTTTTTTTTTTTTTTTATAATAAATATTTCTTTCATTCGTCGTTATTTTTGCCCTACCGGTTTTCGCCGCCGCAGTTATCCAAGAATGTTTCCCTCCGCGATCTCGCGCGCGCCAGCGCGTTTCGATCGCGCGCGCGGCGGTCCTCGACTCGGTGGCCGCCCGAACGTTAACCCTGAACCCGGTCGTCGCGCACGAGGTCATTTGCGCCAATGTACACCGACACACACACACACACACTTACACACAAACACACTTTATCCAGACCTGGGTAGAAATATGTGTGTGTGTGTGTGTCGAATGAAGAGTTCTTGGCGAAAAAAAGTGGTTTTTTCCTGTTTCGCCTCCAGAGGATCAACGTCGGACACGGCGGCGGTGGCGTATATACACATGACGTGCAGCGTAATGTTGTGATGATGACGTTTCGGTATTATATTATATAGGTATCGCTGTTCGTTCCAGCGACCGTGTTTATCGTTATGATATTATATAAAATAAATGTACGCGGCGACGGCGATACGATCACCGCGATATGTTATTATTATTACTTATTATACGATGCCGATACGTGTATACATCGATATATTATACAGTATACATAGATATAATGTACGCGGTTATGGCGCAATTAGCTCATAAACCTCGGGGGTCTTGAGCCCCGCCATAATAAATGTTCAATTTAAATGTCATATTAGTATTATACTACCCCGTCTTCTGCAGGAGTTAATAAATGTGGCCTATATTATATTATAAATCTAAAATAAACCGTATTGGATATAGTAAACCTTTTATACAATAACAATATTAAGTAAAAATGATAAAATGTTTTATCTTGCCAATTTGCGTTGGAAAAAAAATTGGAGGACTTTAGACAGTTTAGACCATACAGAGGGCATAGCACCTCCCTAATTGTGCCACAAACTATACATAACGATGACATAAATAATACGAAAACCTGGTTAATATTTGTCGCACTTATCATTGACACAACGCGTCAATGACATGATGTAAAATCTATACTCGCTGTGCCTAGAATTAAGATAATTTTTTAATACCTAGTAATAAGATCATCTAAAAATGAGAAAATATGAATTTATTCGACAATCGTCCTTTATAAGACTTAAATTTGATAACGATTTGTTAACATTAACCGAAATATTACACAGTGATAACGGCGTGGTTTTTTATAAATTATAATGTTCGTTTGAATGCATTATACTATATAACATGCAATATAGGTTCTCCGAATCTCTTTAGTTATATCTAATTATAGTTGGTCCCGGATTACAATGAAAAATGTATCTTTTTTTGGTTGATCTTAGACTATGCTTTCCAAGTACATATTTCATTTCACGTAACGGGTGCTTCAAAGGTTAAACTTTTATTTTGTATTTTTTTAAATTAATGTATTTCAACGTTATTTCATTTTTCAGCATTTTTTTTAGCATTATTGGGTCATTTTGTTGGTTTTAATGCATATATTTTGTTGAATACACATACAAATTTGGCCTTATTTAAAATATTACTTAAAAATAACTGAGTAAAATCAAGGACGGATAAAGTGGTCCTAAACGGGGGGAAGCAATTACCCCCATTGCCCCCTTTGTATCCACCCTTTTTATATTTTTAAATTGATTTGGCTTAATATACAATAATTTGCAATATTATATATGTTAGTAAGACGGGTCAATAAAATATGCGGGTACCGTGCAGTTATGGCTGTTATGACTTTAAGAATTTTATGAGTGTTATGTGACCTATGAGTACATGATACGAGTACATTATAAATTATAATGTGAAAATATTACATTATAATATTAAATTCAATGCATACATGTTGTTTCAGGGGCGCAATTACATTGAAAAACTGAGGGCGCTGAAAACTCTATTTTTTTCAGTATGTTATCTTATATGAATACCTATTACTATTAAAATCTAAATTATTATGAAACAAATTTGAAGATGCTATAGTTTCCAAATTGGGGGTGTAAGCACACCCAAGCCCCCATATAGCTCCTATAGTTATTATTCAATGTGTAGTATTAGTGCGTATTACAACTGAATATCGGTCAGTACTCAGTGACAGATACTATTGTGAAATCAATAAAATTAATCTTTGCAAACATTTGTCAATTTATAACGATTTCAAATTTTTATATCGAGTATAACATGTGAACATAATAAGTTAGAGTATCTATGGATTATTTTCAAAGAATAAGTAATAATATAAAATTCATACTTCACGATCTTACGTAAAAAATCAATGAAATATTATGTTATGGAAAATTATTTAAAAAGTTAAAATGGCAATTTTTTGTACCTCCCGTGAATGACTATTATACTCCTACCCAGTAATACCGCCCAGAATGGCGTGTGTCTGATGTCCACGTCCGCGTCTGTTATGTAGATCTTTTGGTTAAAAAAATATACCTTTTATTTTTCCGTATGACCGTATGCCACCGTCACATTTATCATATGTGTAAGCAGATCATAACGATATAATTATAATCAAAACGAACACGTTTAACCGAATTTTTGTATATTCTTGCATTAATTATTTTAGATTTATATAGTGTGTATACTATATAATAATATATGAAGTTGCCGTTGTTGATTATGCGCGCGTTTCCGATGTAACTACGTTTGATTTTGATGTATATTTTATAGGTATAAATTATAATTCTAATATTATCCAGTAATTATATACAATATTTAAACGTATCTATAAAATCGCTGCAATAAATTCGGCACCATTGATATTATACATGATATACTTGAGAAAAAAATTATTATTTCATTCATTGTTACTATTGTCGAATTATATATACATATATATATATACAGGGTGATTTTTTATTAAACAAAACTTATTATTTAAAAATGTATTAACATTTTTGAAAATATTTTTCCTAAATAATTTCTAGTTGAAATAAAACATTTAATATATATATATATTGTATAATAACTAATAAGTGTTGTTCATTAAAAGAATCACTTGGCATATACGATATACCTATAATATGTATATTTTAAATATTATTTATTCATTTATTACAAAATATACCTATATTTATATCATCCAGCAAATTATATCAGCTAATTACATAAATATTACATAATAAAATTTGTATTGTTTCGTCTGTTTGTTTGCATGTATACAAATGTCAAATATAACAATATAAATATAAAACTTCATGTTAAACATAAATAAATATTAGACTGTTTTAACTTGATGAATCTATTTTTTAACGGCTAAAAAATATTTCTTTTTAGAAATAAATAAAAATAAACATTTATAATTTCTAAAGTTAGGTGTCCAAGTTGGCAAAACTCACGCGCTTGGTGCCTTTTAAAAATAAAATATTGACCTCAGTTTTTATGGATTTCAACGATTAAGACCTTCAAGAGTACGATAAACCCATTTTAATTTCATATATATAGCGGACATGCGTCATTTAATTTTTAGCTGCCATAAAAATACAATTGAACTTGAAAATATTCTTAGTGCACCGTTTTTATAAATTACTCGCCAGCTAAATCGTTTTTAATTCAATTATGCATTAACAATTTTTATTGATTTGTGCAATTGTACTCTGCAAATCATGATGTTCATTGTTTTTTTTTTAAACCTATTTATTATATATTATTTATAAATTGCATGTACGTTTAGCAATATATAGTTCTTTAGAAAACTGATCGAAACCGGTTTAAAGTACTATAGCTGACCAGTACGACTAGTACTTCCAGAGGTATTGCGGTCAGAAGGTATTACTCCGCGTTCTTAGTATTACATTTATTAATAGAATAACAGACCTATTATGTGACCATACTACAACGTGTACAATGTTATTAGATTAAATTATAAAAACTTATCCCATTTATTTCATTTTATGTTTAAACCGAGTTAAATAATAAATAGTAAAGTTCGTTTACACTCGAGGATTATATTTATTAATACTTAAATATTTTACTATTTAAAGAGTAGCGTTAAATATTTATTTTCCAAATGAGAACCACCCTTTTATTGTTAAAAACATTAAAAAAAATGTATAAGTAGGTATATAAGTTTTTGAGTTGTTTATAAGCTTTATAAGTACAATTATATAATAGTTCACGATATTAGGTTTAGAAGACCATGATAATTTTATAAATAAAATAATGTGAATAATATAATATTTTTTTCTTATATAATACCTATAGGTAAGTAAAAAGTACCTATACTCAAAAATTATTTTTTTCTGATTAAAAAAAAACTATTAACTCTAATAGAGGAAAATATTATGGTTTTATTATTATATGAACTTAAAAATTTTAATAAATGCAATTTTAAAGGATTAAAGGAGGAAAATTCTGGGTGAATTACTGATTTAGTAAATTATTATAATTAAAGATATGCAAATAATTTTTTTAATTACCTATAATAAATTAGTATAATATAATGATATTCAGTACTAGCTCATTTTATCTTATCCCTATAATCTATATACTTTTAATTTTAAGGTCAGACTAATTATTTAAGATATATGTTATTTGAATATGTATACAATTATATTTCTAAATTGTTTGGCCATAAATTGTATTATTTGGTAACTTAAACAAATCCATTGTATGTTATTTTTACTCGAAGAGGAGATTATTCTGATTATTAAGAGAAGTACAAGGAGTTTTTTTTACTTTAGATCCTTTTTAAAGTATCTACCAACTAGTTCCAATTTTCAAGTATCAAAAACCACCCTTAAAGTTGACTATTAAAGCAATTTCACTACATGACTCTGAAAGTGACGTTAAACAAAATCATACCATTGTAAAACTAATTGGAGCGCTCAGAATAAAAAAAAAAATACAAATATATCATAGTATAAACATACATAACGAATTAATATTTAGTTAAACGAGAACGACTAGAACGTAATAAGTTAAATACGTTATTTAACACATCATATCTAAGTAAATATATGGGTATAATGGGTATATATATACTATATAGTATATTGGGTATATCGTATACATATTTTTTTATGGAAATAAAATTGTTTATACTACGAAAAACTCGAAAAATTATTTTTAATATATGTATTTTAATTTCAACAGATTATATTGGTGTAATAGGGTTCATTTACTTATTAAACCGTATAAATATATTCCAATTACGCATAATTAGTAAGTTATTTAATTATCTATAGATGTAAAAAAAATGAAACAAATATTCTTATGATACGTATAATACGGATAATATTATATTGGTTTTGAACTTATTTTTCATGAACTATTTTTAAATTATAAATTATACATTATTCATTATATAACAGAAGGTATTATATAGAGCACACGCATAATAAATTTTTCCTTATGAAATCATTATGAATTTATAGCAAGTAGCAACACATACATCAACGTTGCGGCGATGCGCTGGTTATCATTATAACATCGGTAATGATAAAATACTTTCAACGCTGAAAATGTATTATAAAATATCATTACACCATTTGAAGTTATCGACATACATTAACAATAAATACTATTATGTGCTTAGGGAATAACTGAAAAAAAATTAATATTACTATTATTTATCAGGGGTGTCATTAGGTGAAGAGAAGGTCTACGACAGCACCACTAATTTAGAATAATTGGTAATTAGCTTTATATATAATAATGCTCCAACATTAAACGGATCCAATACCGTCAAAACTAGTGGCGGGCGTATATAGGGGAGGGGGGGGGGGTAGTAGTTCACCCATCGCCCCGCGAAATGTATATTTGGTAAGGGCATTGATTTTGATTGTATAATTAATTGAAATTTAAGAATGGAAATATTTTTTTAATCACCATTTAAAAGTATATTAATTATTGATACAAATAGTTATTGTTATTATAGCAGGCGTGAATTAGGTCCATTTTCTCTACGAGGAAATTAGATATACTTATGGCTCACTTAATAATAGTAAAGGGTCTCATGTATATAATTAATTATTTCTATATATAACATCAGCAAAGTTATCTAACTATTTGTTACACTATGTTGTAATAGCTACAAAATCTACCATCTTTCTGAAAGTTAGCAATACTGTTAACCTGTAAGTAATTTTCTGTTCAAGGAAAAATTAAATGCAATCTGCATTTTTATTCAAATAAAAATAAAAAATAATTACTTATTACTTATTAGTTAGAATTGTTAAAAATAATATTATTTACTACTAAATTTAAGTTAAAGAGATATCTCTACATAGAGTAAAGGGCCTAGGTCTAAAAATTTATTGTAAGATGGCCTACCGGGATTTTCCTGGTATACGGCGGGCCAGTACGCACCTGGTTATTAGGATTATGAACGGTAAACGAATATTTTCACGTATATATATATATATGTATGATGTATATTATATTATACACTTTATAATATATATTAAAATATTAAATGACCTGATGAAATATTAAAATAATTGGTTTGCCTGAAAACTCACACACCCGGAAACTGAAATTATGCCATTAATATTTATGTGATGTATAGCAACTAGCAACACAATTTAAATACAACTATTTATTAGATAATTATTCCATCGCAATAAATTGAAAATAACGAGTAAAATAAACTTTAAAATAAGATACACCAACAAGTAGTTCTCTGAATTGTAAATTATTGAGCTGGTTCAATGTTTTTGATATTTTTTCCAATAAGTAATAAGTGAAATATGAACATTGTCATTTTAACCACCTGCTATATATTTTAGTTAATATTTTATTTCAAAATTTGACTTTAAAAAAATACAATTTAATATTATATATAATATATATATATATATATATGTATAGATAAACAATAAAAACAACAGTTTACTAATTCATTTTAATAAATTGTTTTATGATTGTATGATATACCTATTTAAAATGAAAATAATCAAAAATAAAGTTTAATAAATTTCAGTTTGTAATTTTATTTTCAATTCAAAGGTATTTTCATTTAAATAAAATAATATTTATAATATAAAGTGTTACTAATTATTTTGAGCGTATATAAATAAAATATATAGGTACCTAATACATATAGTTCTACATAGTATGCTATCGTAAGTTCTTTATTGATGTTCTTAAAAATTAAATACAATTTACAAATTAATTATAACTTTACAAGGCAATTTTTTGAACAATTTTTTATTTATAAAATATTGTTTTCCAGTGCAATAACTGTGTGAAATTGAATTTGACATATTCGTGACATTTTACTCGTTTTCATTTTGTTTTGGCGTTTAAATTTTTCTTTATTTTAAGATGTTTTGAAAAAAAAATGTATCTCTATAACTTATGTATAATAACAGTATAACACACATTTACGGTGTGTGTATAATAAAATATAATATTATAAGAGAACTTAAAAATATTATTTTTTTTCAAAAATGAAATTTAAATCGTAATACATATTAAAAATTTAAAATACTGTTGGGAAATCTTATTTTATTATTTTTTATATTGTATTGTTCAATGAACTCACTGTGCGTTAAAAATGCATAAACGTACTTAATACTTATACAAATTAATGCGATAGAACTTGTATTATTGTAGGTATACGTTTCTGCAATTGCGCGTTTTAAAGACGAATTATTAACAAAGTGTTACACATTTTACCCGGAACAATTGGGAAAAATTGACGTATTTTTCAGGTACTTATTTCTCTTATGATTTTTCTTTGTTTATTTCCCGAGTTAAACAGGATTGTCAGTTATAGTGGTATACAATATGCATTGTACTATATAGTTTGTGGGTATAGCTATTTATTTATACATAGGTACATTTTCCAGTAGAAAAACGTCGTTTAAGCCCTTTTCAATTTCACAAATGATGACGATGTTCATCGTTATTCATTATAGCTTGTAATGGTCGTGGAAAACGTGGAAAAAAACGCTTACAATTAGAAACAAGTGAAACAAACATCAATATCGGCGCTTGTGTTTGAAACCGCGCACGTAGGTAATAATAATTATAAGAATATAAAAAAGCGCATGCCACCAGTTGACGGAACCCATCCATGTAAATAGGTATTTACCATATTATTAATATACATATATAATATATAGGCACCAGGCACGTGAGTTTACACTGAAAAACCACGCAATATGTCTATATCTATTAATGTATGCGCGTATGGTCTTCTATACCTATATATAATATTCTAGTATTATAATATATTATTATATAATAGTGCGTGAAAAAAAGAAAAGTGTAAGATAATCGTTTGAAAAGTGAACGGGACGGGCGCGCTCGCGTACGGCGATATATAATATTATAATATTAGTGTACGGTGACGAGAAAGAAAAAGGAAGAATATAATAATAATAATAATGCGTAGGTATTCAAGGTCACGAGCGCCGCGGTGGTTTAACAGATTACGACGAGTTCGTCTGAAGTGCAAGCCGACCGCCGCCGTCGCGTCTTTTATATAATACGTTTTGCATAATCG
The DNA here is from genome assembly GCF_020882245.1 of Rhopalosiphum padi. Lineage (NCBI taxonomy): Eukaryota > Metazoa > Arthropoda > Insecta > Hemiptera > Aphididae > Rhopalosiphum > Rhopalosiphum padi. Next base: position 39,010,488 of record NC_083598.1, read on the forward strand.
TTAAACCGCCGGCCGGCAACTACGGCGGTGGCTAAAATTTTCGAAATATCTAACACTATACCGTAGAATACACCGATTCTTATTCCTAACAACAATTTAATATCGTGTTTCTGACGGTGAACTCTGGATGCGCAGACGCCTTGCCAAAACCCTATGAATTAAAAATATTTAATAATAATAATATTAATAACGATTACGATGATAAGAATATTTATTGTAAGACTATACCTATACCGTAAATTCATAAGCGCGTTTAGTGTTTACGTTAATCGGTATAATCACTATAATCATCACTGCGAATTGCAAAAATTATTATGCATTTACTACATTAGACATAATATTATTTATAAGCATAAAAAATCTATATCCCGTATAAATACGATATATAGTACAATAATATGCGATAATCACAGCGTTGACCTACTGGCGTATATTTTTAAATATATTACCTATTGTATATTGCACATTTTCGACTTGAAAATATATACGTAAGACGTAACAATATCGGACGTAATTTATACTTTGCTACCGTTTTCCATTTAAAACTTATGATATATGTATACTGTTTATACATCAGCTCTATTGGTGGTTAATATTTATTACCAATGCAAAGACTATAAACTTGACATTGGATTCTCATTGGTTTTTTTTCATACTCGGACACATTGTGTATACATTTATTATAGGTATATAAAGGTTTAGCAACTACCTACCTACCTAAGTGTCTACTGAGTTTCTATTTTCGGGTACCGAAATGTTTGAATTGGTTTCAAGATCTTCGAACAATTCTTTATTGTTTTTTGTTAAAATTAATCGTTAAGTTTTAAATAATTAAACTCAAAATCAAAAGTGTGTGTAATTTTTAAATACTTATTGTCTAATTTAAGATTAATACCAATATAAAATATGTTGTTTTTAATATATTGTAACTCACATACTTACATACAGACTTAGGTATTATGTTTATGCAATATGCATTATAGTTTCTTAAATGGTGTAGTGGTATATTCTATTATATTCTATTCTAATTTAAGCCTCGCCGCCCCTGCATACTGCCTTTTGTGTTATATCAAAATCCAAATAGCACAAATTTGATAATAGCCCCGTAGGCTACAGTGTTAACATACGTTCATCTGATAAATATTAGTTTATTTTGTTTATTTTTGTAATCAATAATAACAACATACATAAGAAATTATAATTTATGAAAGGAAAGTGACTCATCTTCTATAAGCTATGTCTTGTGTTGGAAAATTTAGTTCAGTTTACAAACAGTTTTCGTTGAATCTAAAGAATATATATTACCTACTAAATTAATATGATTAATATTAAAACTTAATTTTATAAGTTAAAACATTGATTGGCTTATAAATAAATAATATATAACATTAAAAAAAACAGTTTAAAGGTTTAAACTATAAGATATTTGAATTAAAATAATAATCTATTCACATTTCACAAGTACCTACCTATATAGTTTTTAAATATTAAAATCGTGAAAATTTAAATTAAATTAAATTGTATACATAAATCAGTCCCAACGGATTCAGTTTACAAACATGAATTCCACTTAGATTTAATAAAATTAACATGTAATTGATATATTGTAGAATAATCATGTTTTTATTCGAATTTAATAGAAGTGAAATAAAAGTAATTAACGATTTTCAGAAATTTTTAATGTATTATGAATGTTACTGTTATTGATTGATAATTTATTTAAAACAGATTTGATTAATCTATTTGAGTTATGTCTTAATTGTTGAAACTAGTTGTATAACAAAATTTAAATAAAAAAAAAAAATAATCTATTTGAGTATTAGTTTTAATGTGATTTCTGATTAGTAAAAGTGTGCAATACAAAAATTTAATACTTAAGCTTGAAATAAATTGTACTTTTAAGTTTCTTATCATAATACAATCCAAGATATTTAATATTATTAACTTTTTCTTATAAATAATATTTTGCGCTATTATAACGTGATGCACGTAGTACCTTACCTTAGTACTTAAATATATTATTTATAATTATTAATGTTGTATTTATTATCATATGTATTTTAAAACACAATATAATATGTTTGGCTTTGTTTTAAGTTTAATTTAAATAAATTATTATCCGTAAAGTGGACATTGCTAATGGATTTACCTTTAATAAAATTGAACTGGTTTTTATATAAAAATTTAATTTTTAAAATTAATTAATGGTTAATTCATTTTTCTCATCATTTTGGTAGTGAGATGAAACGAAAGTTATTTAATCAGTTTAGTCTTTTAATACTTGGTTTGAATGTATATTTTTTTTAACAATTCAGGATGTACATTTAATGATAAGGATAAATTAAAAATTAGCATTAGTGGAAGAAAGATAGTATAGGTACTTAATAGATTTCTTAAAATATAATTTTGCAGTCCATATTCTAAAAACGAATTGTTATTTTTTATAATATATTTTTGAATTTAAAAATAATTCATATGAGTCTGGATTATAGAACTAAAGAATAATATGCTTTTATTAACTTAACAGTTAATGTTTAGATAATTCTAATCCTAATTGGGTATCAAATTTACTAGAACTAATATAATTTTCATTTTTTATTATTGATCCATACCAAATCATTAATAACCCCGCGTATAATAACATAATAAGTTAGTTGTACTATATATGCGAACAATTTTTTTTTAATTCTATAGTTTTTATTATCTTCTTCAATTGGTCAATATTTTTCCGAAAACGTTCTTCAACGCGTGATCAGAGAAATAAATATTTTTAAGAAAATATTTTTGTCAATCGTCATTTTTTTTTCATGTAATTTTTGTATATATAAATTTATTTAAAAAAACATCTAGCCATCAAACAGTTATGTATAATAAATAATTTCGTTTTAAGAACAAAATATTATTCTTGTTGTTAGTTTACTCTTTTTATAGCAATTCCAGACAATTCAACAATTGTACTATCAAAATATGATGATTTTTATTTGCAATTTGAAATTGTTTATTTTAATTTTTCTAAAAACTTTTATATTTAGAATATTATTATACACAAATAAACGAACTTTGAACTTGAACATTTCATTTGAACTTGTTTTTATTTCATTAAAGTAAATACCAATGTGATTTAAATAAATAAATAAATAACCAATTCAATACTAGAAAAACATGTTTACATCAGGGTCATTAACCAAATTCAAACTAAAATTTTAGCCAAAAACACACTTAAAAAGAAATATAAGTTGTTAATTGTACTAAACTAAAAAACCTATGTTAATTATATTAATAAATGAAAACGTGTTAGATTAGAAATTATAGGCTTGTACCTATTTTATATTTTGAATGTGTCAATAGTGCTAACTTGTCATTAGTTCGGAATTGCTTCACTCATAAATGATTTTAGAATGAGTAATAGCGTTGTTTTAAAATTGAACAGCAATACACGATAATACATTAATACCTAACCTCTAACACTCTCACTTGAGTAGTTGAATGGCCCGCCTAATAATTTGAAAGTGTGCTGGTTTTTTATGTTTATTTTTATTTTGTAGACACATAAATTAATATAATTGTCATAAAATTATTAGGTACTATTAACAATATTTAGTATTTTAATATAATGAATGAAAAAAGACGTGTTATTATTTAACATTAAAATAATTACATAAAAAAATTGTAATTAAATATAATAATAAGATAAGATTTAACGATAAAAATTAATTTCATATCATAACGTTTTTTATAATAAAATTATAAAATATTTTCTAAAGATATAATAATAGACCATTTGGCTGTAGAATTCGATGAACTTGATTTTATAACCTTGAGACATTGTAGACTGAAACAAATATTGTTATTAAAATAAACCGAAAAATCGACCTTTGCCGAAACAGTGCTGTGGTGGTCGATGCACTTACACGCCCACGTCCGTTTTACTGTTGATAGTATAGACTGTAGGGGAACGAACTTACCCTTTTAACGATCGAGGTGGAGCGGCTATAGGGGGAAATAAATATACAACACAGCGAGGGTTGCTACGTCTATTGCAAGGATTCATCGTTATTTATAGTTGTCGTGGTGGGTTTAGAGGTTAAAAGTAGTCGTATCCATCGTATTCATGTAGCACACATTTGCACATAATATTATGAATTGTCATAACTCATAATACATACTAGATCTATTCTTGGTATCTATAATAACCTGGAGCCTGGGTCTAGGTCAGTTCAGACATCATTATATGCAGGCAACAAAAAAGAAAAAGGTGAAGAAGATGAAGGAGAAAAGGAAAGAATATAAATATATAAAAATAAATAGCAATAAAGCAATAAAAACGAAACAAAATTAAGAATCACTGTTTTTTTTCTCTCTTTTTGTGTTCACTATATATTATCCTAAGACGCGTCCTCTAAACAACAATATTTTTATACTTGCGCGCAAACATTTTCTAATTATAAATGCAGACGTTCTTCGTCGTCCATATACACAGTAAACTGCTGCACAAAAGATGATGACGACGCGTAACATACGGTTTTCAACCGTTACTATAATAAATGCTCAACGGGGCTCTTATAGTCATGGAATCTTAGGGGGAAAAGTTCATGCTTATTTTTACGAAAGCGCAGAAAGCCTGTATTCAAGAATTTAATTAACTTTGTGTTTTAATTTTTTCCACTCATTGGTCTGTGCCATATTGTATTATTATAGTTAATCATATTACGATAATTTCAACGCCTTCGAGTTGATCGATTATAATAAACAGATAGTATAATAGAGGTAACTCGAAGAAAAGAACCAGCAAGAAACAACTACTTATTTACCACTGAACAAAAGGACGCTTTTCTTCGCAGCAAATTTGGACCTTTTGCCTTTGCATATTTTTTGTGAGATCTTTTATGAACTCCTCTATGTATTCTTATTTCCTCGCATATATTACGATTTATGAAAATGTATTTATTTATAATCATGTAAATTATCGTATCACATAATGGATGATGGACGAATGTAAAAATTACCGTTAGTTAAATCAAAATATTAAGTACGCTAAAATAAAATATTCTTATTATGTTAATAAATTATTAAATTTTAATTTAAAACCAACTTATGACTGCTAGAGGTAATTTTTTATTAAAAAATATCTCATTTAAAGTAGGTAATATGAGTTAAAAATAATAAGTGTATTATAATATTATTTATTTTACAAAAAAAAAAATGAAAGATGAAAACTGTACAACTTGGGTCTTGAAGATGTTGTAAATAATACCATATTGAAAGGGAAATAAGACTAATTAAGTATACAAAAAGAATAATATGAACCTCCTTCGAAATTTATATCTTATATTTTAACCTTTATAGTGTTGTTTATGATGGATTTTTATTCTGTTAACTTAATTATAAATAAGAGTAGAAATATAAGAATCTGAGATGAGACTCAATAATTATTTTTATAAAACTTAATTAAATAAAATATGATTTATTTACTTATAAAGTTCAAATAAGAATTGAATCCAACATAAAAAAAAAACATGTACAACGACTTGTTTTATTAAATTCAACAAAGCTACTGACTTCACTGTTACAGTTATATATATATATACCTATTTTTCATATAACTACGGCAATTATAATTATATAATTCAATAAGTATATTATACAATCATTCTGTAAAAATGTATAAGATTAAATACATTGTAATTTGCAATAACTATAATCATTTTTGAGGTCATTGAATTTATATACACGTTAAAAGTGTAATAAATTGTACATTTTTATATTTCCTTAGTTTTAATTTATTTTTCTGTTTTCACTTAAACTATATTGTGTATCTTATTAGTCTATGCTATTGAAATTTCATAGAGCCAACTTTGAAAAGCCTGTTATAAATTTTAATTATATTTAAATTTAAAGAATTTTTAAAATGATAAGGTTTCATAAATATATGATTAAATCAAATTGTTGTGATTAGTTTAAAATTAAAATTTTCATATTTCCTTTAAAAATTTACTATCTATGCTTTATAGACACAAAAAAAAGAACAATGATGTAATTTGAAGTTTGACATTACATATTATACAATTTAAATGTTTGAAATATTAAACTGAATTATTTATATTTTTATTCGGAGTGATGATTATAATATAATATTTATAAATAATTGATTTTCATTTTATTATGCTATATAGCAATATTATGAACTTTTTCTTTTAAGTATCAACAGTTATTAATTGTTTTAAGGTACCTCTATATAAACTTTAGGAATTAAATTAATCAATCAACAAAAATATTGGAATACAATAAGCAGTATTGTTAACTAGGTACAATATTTTACTTATGAATTATATGAGTATTTGATTTTTTCATGAGTAGAATTATATAAGTATATTTTAAAATATTTGTCATTTTTTATAAAATATGTAGGTGGTAGTTAAATATTTTTAAAAATTTACTTCCTTGAAAAAAAAAATAAAAACTCCCGACTATAGTTAGTCTTTGTGTATTGTGTTAAATAACATCCATTATAATGTGTACTCTTAAGTATTTATATAACATTAATATTTAGATTGATTGTTCATATAATAACTTGTAATCCTTGATAATATAAGCCACGCATATTGGTTGTTCCTTCGCCTTCATATGTTTATAATAATATATAAAATTATTGATTTAACATATTATATATAAGAAAAATGATTTAACAAATGTCAAATGTTACCATGTTTAACAATGTTCCTATCTATCCCACTCCCTTTAACGAAATAACCTTTATATGGCTTATTAATCAAAACTAAGTAAACAAACTCTGTTTTTTTTTAAATGTAATTGTACAAGAATAGGACATCAATACCAAGTACAATAATATGAGATATATTTTAAAAACCCTTGTCTCCACAACAAGCCTAACTTACAGATTCAATCATTTATGTATAATGTCATATTATAGTAAGTATTAATATTTGTATAAATTTACATGTATTATGTATACCTTAAATTTTTAAATGAAAATAAATAAATAATCAAAAAATGCATAAACATCAATTAAATAAAGTCACGATGGTTATCATTGGATTTGTAAATTGTAACAATTTGAGACAATATCCATTATCTAATATAAATATTTTTTTTATTGTCCATAGTATCAATTATGATTAACTTAACATAATATACATATTTACATTGTTTATGTTATATTATTGAGTTATATATTTTTAGGAAATTTTATAGTCCCAATAATGGACCGATTACTTCGTAAAACAACGTCGTTGAATTAATTTCTGGCTTCGGTGAAATTAGGATAGCGGAAGATAATGTTATTAATGGAGTTATGTGTGTTGTTGTTGTATGTTGGGCATAAGGCCGATTCTGTATTTTCCATAAAGTGACCTGGAGTCCATATAGATCTAAATATTTATTAGATTTTGAAATAAATTTGCTGACTTTAAAAGCCAAAGGGCTCTATGAGAATTTTTAATTCCAAATTAAATAGTGCAGTGGTCGGCAACCGGTGGCCTGCGCGGCTATTGTATACGACCCAATTTATATTTTTTTTAATACATTTTTATATTTTAAAGTTTTAAAAAGTATTATTTTCATATTAAATAATTTAAGAATATAAAATGTTTATTATTGTTTGGCCCGCGAGTCCAAAAAGATTGCCGACCACTGGAATGGTGCACTATAAGAAAGTAAGAGCATCCGTCTTTTTTGTTTCGTCAACCTTAAGAGCTAATTGAACTAATATAAGAACAAGTGTATTATTTGGCTGTATAAATGCTTGTACATGACTATTTAATTAGAACTAATCAGTTATACAATTATGTTATCTCCAAGGACTTCTTTGCTTTTTGGTTATTTTCAGTTCATATAGGTATATAAGTATATAGTTTATGAGTGATTTTTATTTTAGATAGAGAATGGAATTTTCTATTACAAATAGAATAAAATAGCTATATTACCATACCTATTGGTTACATAATTCTATGAAATTGTAGAGTAGATATTCTCGTCAAGGATAGTAAGCGGACTGTCACTTTTGAGAGCTCCAATTACAGAGTTCAATACTCCAATTGTCCAATTGTGAGTCTAGCGATATATTAAAATTTTAAAGTTTGAGTTTTTATAGCAGATTGATTGTATATATTGAGTTTTATATCAATTTAATAAGATGGTGCTCTCAGCATTTTATATTTGGAATGGTTTAGTGTTTTAATTGCATTAAGGTTTTCATATGCGTTTTTTTTTTTTAATTGTCATGATATATACGGTTTCTAAGATAGCTTTTTATCGAGATTCATGATCATTTTTTTATTAGCTTCTAGTTAGAAACTATTACAGCTCAATATATATATGTATAACCTAACCTAACCAATGAAAGTAAAACTTACTGTCATGTTTCCTCTATATAGGGCCCCCACATAGAATATCGGTTCCCTGTACTAAATGTTTGTCCGGGCCATTTATAAAACTATAAAAATTACAAATAAATTTCAACGAGCCCACGGGCGCTTGAAATAGCCAGGCCCCTGTACTCAAGGTCCATCAGCCCCCCCCCCTTGGGGCGTCATTCGATTGCGTCTCGTTTTAACCTTTTATACCTTTTCAGTATGTCGATTGCGTCTACAAGTCGGATAGGTAAATTATTTTTTCTTAGATTTTTATGTTTCGATTGTGTCCTGTTGTATGATATATAAGCATAACATTTTGTAAAACGAATAGTCATAATTAATAATTATTTTGATAATAATAATAATACAAAAATCAATAAAAATAAATCCAAATATATAGGAATAAATATTTTAAATAATATACCTCCACACCATGTTTGACAAAATTATTAGATTTAATATGTCAATTTATCGGTCATATTAACGCTTACCTACTATACAATAGGACGGAATCGGAACACGGAAAAGGTGGGCAAAAAATCGTTTACTTGCATCTGGGACGCAATCGACAAACTCCGCTCCCTTGTGGAGGCCCTGCCTACATATATGGTTAACGTGACGTAATTCCGATAAGAAGTTTCTATTTTGTTAATTTTCTTATATTTAAAAAATAGAATTATTTTTATTTTTTGAGGTGAAAAAATGAAACTGACTGAAGCATCACTCAGAAAGGTTATTTAGGCAATTTTGAAGTAATTTGGTTGTTATAGAAACTTGAGTTTCATAAATGTATAATATATGTATATTGTATGTATTGTTTTATGAGTTGATTAGATTAGTAATAATACTAAGTAAATTGTAAGTTGTTGACTGTGGTTTGAAATAAAAAAAAACTAAGCAAGAACCTTGAGATACCTACTTTGTTTTCTAACACCAACGTACTTCAAATGTGATCTCTAATTTTAGCTTGAAAGTATATTGGTTAAGGAATTTTGTTAAAAAAATTATCATATTTCTAATTTTTAAATTAATAATTACCGTGTAGTGTAAGACAATGATATAATATTATATGAATATGACGATAGTATAGGTATTTAAAAGAACAATTATAATTTATATATATATTATTATTTTATACTACAAACCAGCTACAACTATTCACAAGTGATTAAGATATTATATTAAATAAGTTCTTAGAAAAATAAAAATTAATTACAAATCAAATTATACAAACTATTGATAATTATAAATTGTGTTTGTTTTGTAAGACGTATAGGGGAATAGGAATCGACGCCAATATTGAGTTATAGCTGTTATTTTTGACGTCGTCGATTTCATCACCGTCGCTACAGTTCTGTTTTGCGTCAACTAGTATTGAATATAGATTATAGATTTGTGCGACGACTGATGTCTGATGACGTTTTCCCATGAACTAGACCTTGGGCTCTGCAGCAAACTGCTCTTAGCAATGCGTGTTTCCGAACCAAACGTTTCTATTATATTCCGCCAGTCTACTCGATCGATTAGTTTTTGAGTAGGTACCAACTAGAAATACGCGTATTATATTATATATTATATGAAACCGAAAACGAGTTTGAAAAAATGTTTGAATTCCGATTCTGCAGTATACATATATATATGCATCACATATTAGTTCAGTAGATTCGTAAACACTTATACTGCATCGAAATGAAATTCGACTTCTTTTGGAAACGTTATATTATATATTTTTCAGTTGCAGTGTGATGCGAGTTTATAGAATTCCGCCATACGGCATACACCTCACACATGCAGCTAAGCTATGTTTTTGGTTTTTATTAAGAAGTTAAGTATATTAAGCACAATGGTTTACCGTTTTTATTATTTTTTCAACAAGTTTTATATGTACATTGTATTATAGCTGTGTATTACATTATAATAATAATAATAATAATAATAATAATAATATGCTGTAGCTGTGGGATTCACAATGGCGCGCTGCACAAAACTGGTCTTGAAAATCGAACGCAATTGACCCCGACTATATAAAGGGCATTGCTCGTGAAACAACACTGTTGGCAAAAGATAAGTACAATGTCGATTGGCGTAAAAAATAGACTATTTTGGCCACGCATTGACTGTATATTATATATATATATAAGTTTCTTTCAATATTGACGGTCACGGCGATATGTCATTCACAAATTTACTATGCCCAATTATTTGCTCAATTCGACCATAGAGAAAAAATACGCATATAAGTATACAGTAAACACATACACACACACACACACACACACACACACACACACACACACACAGAATATATAGGTATACCTTGGTTATCTGCACGTATAGATAACCGTGATATAATAGGTGAATTTTATTATCAAATACAGGCAGTTATTTTTCAAATATTTTTATTTGTAATTACTAATTAGCTATAGTGTTAGAGGTATTTAGTTATCGCGCCGACTTTGAGTTATAAATATTGTTATTCATTCCGTTTATTTTTTTAACGTGTATTTGCAGATATACAATTTAATATACTTTTTTTATAATTGAATTTGATACAAAAATTATAAAGACTAAGAGATAATAAATGTTATTGAATGAAGTCATTTAAGCTTTTCTATTCGTTAAATATTAACCATCCATCATATCAATTTTATTGCTAATGTTTAAATACAGATACAGATATACAATTATAAAAAAATAATAAAAACATTTATAACTTAATGATTTTTAACTCATTCAGTATATTAGGCTTTCTGTGTGCAAAAAAAAAAAAACAATAAACGTTTTAGTAAATAATATCTATATTAATTATAAGTGTATAGCTAATTATAAATGTAAGTAGATAATATACGTAATATATATAAATACAAGAGATTATTAATTCATCAGTTTTTAATATTTGCCTATATACCTACTCCGTATGACGTATATTTAAAAAGAACTATAAGAAATTTTTAAAACATCTAAAAATCATCAAATTTAACCTGAAAATGTTGATAGACGGGGTTTACTTAATGGTTGGAATTTATAACTAAACAATTGTATCCAATCATATTATTACCTGCAATATAAACGATTTTGGTATAACTAAATATAGCTGTTATAACTAAACGTATTAGAAATGTCTTAATACGCCCCCAATGTAAAATCAATATAATAATATTATATTATATCTCCAGCTTTAACAAAAGAGTAGGTAGGTACATTATTATAAACGAATACATTTCTTCAATGTGTTGTCCCTTGCAAACTTCGTGGAAGTCGTTTGTTTAGGTGACAGGGTCTATTGTTAAATTTTTTTGTGCTTATGTCTGACCTTGATAAACATAAAAAAAAATATATTTTTTGTATTTTTGTATTTTTTTTTTGCTCGACAAAAATCTCATGTCGTCCGGTGCTTTGCGCGTATAATAATAAAATGAAAAATAACTCCGTTGTATTATAAATTATAATATATTGCTGTAAATTGTAACATATATTATACGTTTAGGTACAAGCTGACCTGAAGTAAAACATGAGTGTAAACTCGCGCGTCATATGTTAAAAAAAAAGTAAAAACACGTATTAATATAGACATCGGTGTGACGGTTTTTTAAAAAACATTTTTTTTTCCTGTTCACAATCTCGTGGAATTTAAAGATTCCCTGCGGGCGATTTCGTCAGTAACTAGTTCATTCTGCTACAATAAACGATGAACGAATTTGAAAAAAAAATAAGAACTGTTAAAAACTAACGAAAAATACGCCATTTTTCAATATTTGTAGGATGTAAGATCAGTGCACGATTTTGTGCGGTATAACTAGCCTTTAAGCGCGTTTTGTTGTCTTAAAATATTTATAAAAACTATACTCACGCGCGCGTATGTAATAATGTGATGTATATTATAACGTTATTATAAAACGTCATTTATATTATTGTTGCCATCGCATATATTCGCCGCATCACCTCCTGCCGCGGTTGCACCTGCACCGGCGCGGTCGTACAGAGAACGTATGAAAATTGATTACGCGCACATGCATACACGCGGCGGCCACGGTGTTACGTTGTCCAGGGTCATTGCCAAAGCTGATTGCTATATTATAATATTATATTATAATAACACACTATACAGCGTAATCTCTCTCTCTCTCTCTCTGGTAATTGCCAAATACTAATTAGTATTTACATTTTACGTGACGATAATAAAATAAAATATATAATATAATATGTGTGTGTATATGTGTGTGTGTGAATGTGTGATTCCGATATCGGTCCGCCTTTTACTCTTTTCTCACCGAGTAAAATCGACGACGCGCGACTCGTAACGCTTACCATTTTTATTACATCCTGTATCGTAAAAAATATAATATACATTAAAATATTATATAAACAACTTTTATACATTGGAATTTAAAACGATCGGATCGTTTCTCCGATGTGTGTATGTGTTTGTGTATTGATATTAGTATTTAGTATATTGTACATATTTTATATACCATTTATTATGTTATTATGTATGCGTAATATTATACAACGCGAGATTACAAATCACAAAATTTATTTTCATTATCGACTGATCACGAAATGAGACCCTCCCCCCGGCCGAAAACTGATTACATTTTAATATTTTTTATTATATAAATCGTTAAAAAATACATAACTATTGTCGTTTAGCAACTCGAAAATGGTTAAGATGTACCAAACAATTATGAAATAATATAATAATTGATAATATCATTTACGACGTGTATGTCTTGTAATAATAATAATAATAATTGTTATATTCGTTAACGAAACGCAATTTCCGGTGACCTTGTTTGGGGCTTATAATATGTGTATTATAGATAATATGTATATATATATATAGTGCTCCCAAAAGGTACCCCGACGAATCAATGACCGTACGACGTACTCTGTGTGTGTCTGTAGGTCAATTACACCAGACTAAACACACACACACACACACACGCACGCAAGCGCATACGTACATACCTATTATATTATGGACGTTCGCATGCAAACACTGCACACTGCACGTACGACCGAGTTAGGCCGTCGCCGACGTGTATAATATACATACTATTATTATTATTATTATTTATTTTCTGTTATACAATAAAAACATTTTCCCTTTCCCGCTCACCACTTATCGTAGAATCGTTTTTTTTGTGTGTTTCCTTCCGTCACAATCATTATTAAAATTTAAAATATCCGTTAGAGTTCAAAAATATTATTATAAGTACTATATAATATTTTGTATTATGTATATTGAGTTCGATTTCAAGTTCACGAGACGGAAAAACGCGTCTATTACAATATGGCGACGTCTACACCATCATTAACGATCATCGTCGCAATTATTATTTTACAGGTATAACAAATGTGGCGATGGTTTGGGTGGGTGGAAAAATTATGTGATGTTCGATAAGCGCACGTGTTTCAAAACATTATTTCGCTTTACCGTATGTGTAATAATGTTTTCGGCATACCTATAATGTATCTATGATATTATATTGACATAATGTTGTATAACATCGCGATCCGCCATCGTTATTCGTCATATTTCATTATGAAACGCATTATTATTATTTTTTATATTATTTACGTTTTCTTTTTTTCCTCTAATAAATCCGATGCGTCGAGTGCCAATGTACATAATACGCATGTCAGCTATCACCTACATGCACCTATTATATAATACATTTTTTTCATCTATTATCTATACTTATATTGCCCTTCAAAATCGTCTCAAATTAATTGTTATCGTCTCGTTACATGCGTACACACTACACATAGATACGTTTTTATTTTAACTTTTCAATGTCACTATAATAATATAATCATGTAATTAATATAATAAATTCCTCACCCACGGTTTACATAATTACGCTCGAGGACGGTCGAAAACCGTTAAAACCGAACGCTAATATACATACGCATGCACGCCGCATGTATTTTTTTCTTGAGTATACCATTACGCGACTACGGATGATGTTGGTGCCAAAATTTGTTTTCATCGAATGGCGTGTAAAACAATAATAATAACAATCAACATTAAATCACATATAAATAAGTTTAACGCATTATTTGTCTATCATTTTGTTGATTTGGTCATTATTGTTTAAGATTCAATAGGACTCGTTGGACTTAAGGACTTGTTGGTCCATTAACAATCGGTATATTCTAAAATACAATTTAAATACCTACTATTTTTTGTACCAAAAATTGTTGATAACAGACAACAGTGTGTTTATAAAGCTTCCGTACACACCATTAGATATGCAGAATTGTTATCGTTCCCTACACAAAACATTTAAGACTTAATGTGTCGCATGTGGTATTTTTAATCTACCATGAATTGGCACCAATTTTCTACTAAGAACATTCTGAGAGATTAAAACTAATTAATAGACATCATTATGCAATCTGTATAATAGGTAAACAAAACTATTTAATTGACTATTTCATATTTTAATTAAAATAATATTAATAATAAATAGTATATAGTTTCGAGTATCATTACTATTGTTAATATTTTTTGGTGTATTGTTAATGCATGTATATTTGGGTGGTCTTCATTTTTAAATTAATTTTTTTTAGGCAGGACCTCTAATTCAGTTGCTTTAAATGGTCTATTATTAATGGTATGAAATAATTATCTTTGTCAATTGATTTTTAAAAATTATTGATATGATTTATTGAGCTAAAACTTTGTTTGAGTAAAACTATATATACGACGTACACTACAGTTTATATTGCATTGTTATTATGAAGAATAATTTTTATTTTCTATTTTTTTTTTATTAAAACTTACAAATTTTTAGTGTAGTTAATACTTAATAGTTAATACAACCACTAATTAAGTTTGTACATTTATTTTACAAGGTCATCCCTTACAAGTAATCTCCATACAATTTCCACTTAACAAAATATAATGTGTATTTGATTGCTCCTTTTAAACTCTTATGAATAAAATAACAAATTTTAATGTAATTATTTTCAGATTCAACTATAAATGGAATAAAACAACAAACTTTAAACAATAACTACGGTAAATATAGTATGTTATCTTACATAATATCTACAATTTATTAAATTTTATTTTATGGATAACTCTATGGAACTAAATTTTCTCGGAGAATAAAAGTTGATTTTATTTAATTTATTAATTAATATTCGCGAATCAATAAAAGTTAAACATTTTATTATTGTTTATATTGGATTCTGAGCGGTCCGATGAATGTATAATTATTAATTAGTTGGGTATTGGTGTGTTTTTTGTTTATATCATCACTTTTTGACGCAATACACATGTTTGGACTTCAATATATTTTCTGGTAGAAAAGTAAATCTAAATGGTACTTAAAGGAGTTCAAAAATAAAAATTCCCTGTACTTTTCATTATAATTATGAATGTAACTCATAAACAAATAGCCGTAAGTATTTGGAAATTTAAATTATCAATATATATATATAATATAAATGTCTATATAATTTATGTATTTTCTGTATGCACACGGGCTATGATTTTCTAAATATTTTGACTTTTTTGACCTTTTAATTGACATGTGAAATTTTTATTTTATTTATTCAATAATTGTCGATAAAAAAATGGTTTATTTGGTTAAAAAACTTAATAATTTAATACGAGGTTTATTATAAGTTGTTACTACGGCTATTTACAATTTTAAAAGTATTAAAGAAACAAATTTATAGTTTTTGTATACGTATTTATAAGTTCAAATTTTGACAACATTTATAAAATGTATAAAATGTTTTTTTTTATAACTAAAATTTAAATTTGTAGTACAATGTTCCTTATAATTAGTTTATACTGAAATCAAAAAATTTAAAAGTATAAAAGTATTAAACATTGCAAAGAATAACGATCTTAGTAATTTTATTGTAATAAAAAAATATTATTCTCGAAGGCTCTTTATAACTCTATTACGAATTTTACTAAACTTAATATACACAATGACATTTTCAAAACATTTAGGTCAATTTTATAAAATTTCCTATTTATACTCTATTCACATAATTTTATGTTAGATTGGTAATGGATTCAAAAGTTAATAATAACAATAATATCTGATGTAATAAAATGTATAAATATGTATATATTGTTATTATAATAATTGAAAATTTATAATTCAATAAAATATATTTAAATTAATTTAAATACCGTATTACGTATTAAAAATAAAATAAATTACTATGATATACTTTTATATTATTCGCTTAGAATCGTTTTTCGTATGCAACATTTATCATTGAATTAAAATTTAACACATAAATAAATACATCACAAACACTTACTGTACAACAGAGCTGTTATACCTACTCCCACCTTTTTTTGGATATATTTCCACTTCGAAAAAATTAAACCTTCGCGTAGAACTCGTAATAATGCACAAAAAATAGAAACTGATAATATTCATGGTTTAAAATAATAATAGGTAATATAATTTAGATATTCATGTGGGCCCATAATATAATATTTTTTTATTTCTTAAATGGTGTTCTGTGCGCTTTCCTGTATTTGTATTTATTTGTTACGTGATTTTCACCTTTAATGATTTGTCAAACTCGTTTTAAAAAAAAATATTTCGTTTTTAACAAAACAATAAAGGCTTAAATATACAATTTATATATATATATATATATTATATACGTGTTCAGCTATTTGTTTGTCCACGTGTTAAGTGTTTTTGTAGTATTTAAAATTTAAATCACTTTTTACGTTGACATATTTTTTTAGGTCTTCATATTATATAATATATTAAATAATATATTATTATATGTTTCGTATTTGTTGTGAACAATTTTTCTTTTCCGTAATTATTCGTACTTCGTAGTACTTTGTTTATTCATTTTTTTTTTCGGAGATATATTATATAGTTTAAAGATACAATTTATTGTAAATGATGTAATTAATAATTTAAAATGTAAAATTCATATTATTATTTATATACGTAGTATTGAGTATATACTACACACATACGAATGTCCAAATTTGTATGTAAATATAATTGTTTTTTTAAAAAAACACACACAACATCATTCAGTATGGAAGATCGTATTCAGTATCGTATTCAAATTCAACTAGATAAATTTCAATATTATAATATACATATATATATATAAGTATCAATACATTGAGTGGTGTTAAATTCCCTTTATTATGGAGTATAGACAACAATACACGCTGTTTGAGAAAAGACAATTCATGCCATTCAACAATTATTGTTTATGGATGGCTCTGGATTTTGATTATAATATATATATAATATGTGTATACTTATAAATATTTTATTTACTATGTTATGTTCATCTGATCAGGAAGTGTCCAAGGTTGGAAACATTGTTTTATTTTGCATATATTATGCAGTCTAAACATACTTGCGAATCACGAGTATTTTATATTATACTTACGTTTGAAAATATATTTAGTGGTAAACATAATATATAATATTATTTTTAACCGTACCTCGTATTTAAATAAGTAAAAATATTCAATATGAATTATATATATTTTTAGAACTGTTCTTGTTATAAAACGTAGTCACTTATTACTGAATGTCTTATGGTATCTATAAAAAGGCTATTAAAATAAGTAATTTAGTAACACGGTTATTATTTATTTACGAAAAACTTCATAAGCATTTAATATTAGAAAAACTGTGGACGTTTTTTTGCTTTATAATAGGTGTTGAGTGTATCTTGTCACTCAGCAAGTTTGTGTAATGGATGTGTTAAATATATGACTTCAATAATAAGCCATTGTATATTTGTATAAAATGAAAAACAGTTTTGAGCGGATACAGTCTGTTGGTTTATATTTCTAAGGATATTTTTTTTATATATTTATATGGCTTTTAATAATTTAAATTTCTAATAGAAATATTTAATGAGGTAGGTTGAACTAATTTTTACTAAAAACGTATTGCAAATGTTAAATACAATTATTATTATATTATTTCATAAGGTATTACTAACTGTTATTTATAAATATTAAATTAATACTTAATGTCGTATTCAAATACGGTGTGAATATGTTGTAGTTTAAAATTAATCTAAATATTTTGAAATAGTAAATAATGAAACAACAAAATAACTTGAACCATTATTTTTCATTATAAACATCCAATTTAGTAAAAATTATATCTTGAAATATCTAAAACCAAAAATTGTACATTTGTAATTTTGAGATGTTTAGATTTTTGAAACAACACGTTATGATTATATATATTAATATTGTCATGAAATACATTTTTTTTTAAATTGTATTGTTTGTAGTAAATTAAAATTAAATGTAGTTCAATGTTATGTATAATATCTATAAAATAAAAATTTAAATATTTAAAATTATCAAGTCTATATTGTTAACATTTTTAGAATGTTTTTATTTTTTTTTTTAAATAATTTGAAAGTACATTGGAATTTTTACTTTTGACATTTTGATGCATCAACTAAATCAAATTTTCTTCCAAAATTCACCTTAAAATTTGAAGATTCTATTGCTTTTTAACTGTTTAAGATGGCATTAGACATAAACATACACATACGCACAAAAAAAATCATTGTAAAACCAATACATTTATCGCTTTACTCAAAATCTAAAATCAACATCGATATTTACGTGTTATTATTAATCGGTGTTCCTCTTTAAGTGACATTTTGCATTAATATCGTTGTTCGTATCGTTAAAATCATTCTGAGGCTGCCGGCTGTCATGTAAATAAAAATATTTAAAACGTATAATATAAAAACCATACGGTGATTCAATATAATATTATTTTAAATTAAATAAATAATCGATTTACACATGGATATTATTTAATAGTCGGGTGAAATTATCACAGACGATAAAATGCATCAATAATATAGGTACACAATAAAATATGTTTATTGTAAATTGCAATTATTATAACAATAATATCATAATATTCGCTTATACGTAGTGTTATAGTCAACCATAAAGTCAACTCGTGTTTTTCAACGAAAATATTATAAATATAGTTTCTGAAGTGATTTATGGCGTAATAACTTTTTTTATATTATACTTGAGCACTGCTGTTTTTGTGAAACGGATTTTGAAAGTCTCGATTACACCTTCGTGGTTTATCTGAGAAAAACGAATCAACGTTTTTATTTTTTGACATACTAAACTTCATTGCTAAAAAAGACAAATATTTATATCGAATACAGATATAAACAGATTCCGGGATATGGCATGGTGTCTACACTATATACACAGAGTGAGAGAGAATGAGAGAGAGAGAGTGAAAAGAAGATAAAACGCGCGAATCGTTGTCGAATAATTTTGCAATTTCGATTTTTTTTTCGGTTGAGTCCTTGCCCGATCGTTTCCAGGTAGATATTAGTGAACGCGATAATAATTATATTATTATTACTACTATATTATAAAGTTTTATAGTATAAGTATATTACATAAAATTACACAGTCGAGTATTAGCCAGACTAGTCGCTATACTATTATAAATATATATATATATATGAGCGTAGGTAGTTGTGATTTTTTTCTTCGGTTTATTTTCAAAACCGAGGTCACCGCCATGATCTGGACAAAAGGCAGATCGTTGTCCGCGTGCGTGTGAACAAGTTTTTTATTATTATTATATTTATTTTTTACTTTTTTTTTCTTTTTTTTCAGTTAATTTATACGCAGATATTTTTTCCCTCTCGTATACGACGCTTACACAAACACACACACACACGCACACGCACTCGCGCTCGGTCGTGCATACGTATTATACACATAACGCGAACGCTTAATTTCAGGATTCGTAGGATTTCACATCGGAGACGACGACGACGACGACGACAACTTACTCGCGTGGTTTTCGTAGGCCGACGAGCGCGTGTGCGCTCCTGACACAAGGTCACTGGAGGAACGCGCGCGCGGATAGAAGTACACAGAGCATAATATATATAATATATAATGTGTATAATATATGTATGTATAATACGCGCGCGAGAGTTCTGCAAGGGGCATTGCTCCTCCTGGAAGAGTCAAGGCCGAGTGTTGCCATCTGCAGCGCCAACCATGGGAGCTGAATATTGTTACGTACAACGCACACACACACACACACACACACACACACACACACATCTATAATATATACGACGCAACTCGGCGGCGGCGTGCCGTTCATATATATATATTGTAATATATACGCGTAAATACTAAATGTATATAAAATATAATATTATAAAGAGCGAACGGCTGTCGGTAATGCGTATTATGCCGTCCACCCACCTCGCCGGACATCATCAACCCGTCTCCGCGTCATAGGAGTATAGGTGTGTGTGTACCTATGTGTAATACTATTATACGTATGTACGTGTATCGCTTTTCTCTCGAACCGATTCATCGTATACGCGTGTTATCGTCGCACAACATTTGTGCGCGGATAAGAGGAAATCTGCCTCGGCTGAGAACCGTCATTTACGATATTACGAGTAAGAGTGGTTCACCTAATCAACATTTTGGTTACTATGGTTACCGATATACCTGTCGGCTGCCGGTTAGATAGGTATAAAAAAAACTTTCGCTAAGATTAGGTTAAAGGGAAAGGGAAAGACAAATTTCGATAATGGATTGAATTCTTCTTTTGAATGATGCGAGGAAATATTTACAATTTTAATAAATTATAATTATGTATTATTTACGCGTTCATTTTCAATATAAGTAACAAATTATGCCACTATAGTAACAGCTGATAACATCATCAAGTGTGATAAAAATATTATATTCGTGACGAAAGATAAATAATCCCAAGTCTATCTTCCTCGACACGGTTGAAAGTTTTAGTGCTGCGCCTACAATCTCTCGGCTCCCGACTGTATACAATCCATAGTAATCATCAGACATATGCTTAAAACATTAAAATGAAAATTATTTTGATTCGAGTTAGGACTCGTACAAGTGAAAACTAAATTGACATTTTTAAAAGAATTATAAATACAAGTATGCATATTTAGCATATTGCGACTCAAGAGTCAATAAGAACCCACGAAATATCAACAGAAATATCAATGAACATGCCAAAAAGTTAATAGGTATATCTATAAGATGTTCAAACTATATAGGATTCTATAAACAATTATAATATGTTAAGTCGTTTCATTAAGCTAAAAAAATTAGTAAAATCAACTATAGCTGTTTTAGGTATACCTAAAGTTACTATAATTCTCGTTAGCAAATGGATGAAAAATATATTATGTAGAATGTAGAAATATGCGTAGGTAGTTTTAAAACCATTTCAAGAAGTTATTAAAATAATTGGCAATAATACTAACTGTATCATTAGAAATTGTGTTAACTAATGGATAACTAATTTATAATTAATGACTTAACAGCATACGTAACAAGTAATATTATTTTAAAAAATAATGTTTAAAACAAAATGAAATAATTGGAAATTTAAAAAAAACTTGAGTAAAACGTCTATTAAAATTGTAACTAGGTACACTATTTAAGTTTTTCTTACAAACTTTGTTTTGCCATGTTCATATTATATTAAACGAAAAAAAAATTAAAGTATCACAAAACGAAACTGTAAGTGTATTACTGCGCAGTCAATATTTGAATACTACGATTTGAGGTCATTTTCATCTCCTCACCGCGTAACTGCGTTTATATTGTATATTATTATTATGACGTTTTAAACATTTTAGCATAGGCATAGCTATCACGTATCAGTTTTATCACATACAACGTTGTATAAAACTATATAGTTTATATTATTTCTACTGTATTATTTTGATTTCGTTGCCGCAACTATACTAAAAAATAATACTAATATAATATGTACCGTCACGTATTATGCATAAGGTTTTAATTCCGACATTTTCGAAATATCTTTTTGTCATTGTTAAATACACCCGCACGCCATACACATATAATTATATATTATGCGCTCGAACGATTATAACACATCGTGTACTTATGTTTCCTAGAAACTTTATTGTTTATTTTATCTAGAATAACAACTGTGCAATGTTCATTTGTGATGGTACATCAACATTGACAATAATTACGACTGCAAAACGTAATTAATTATCACTGAAAATTACTCTACTTAGTACTTACATTATTAACCAATTAGAGAGTCACAATTTATTTACAGGAGTATCGCGAAATATTATCTAACTTAGAAATGAATGGAAATTCAAAAGATATAGTGGTGGTGGCTTACGTAGTTTTGCTTTTACTTCGGAAAGGGTGCATAGGAAAACTTTATTTTAAAAATTGTGCCACTACAAGTTGAAAAAGTTTTCGTCCTTATAGTTATGGATGATGATGTGTGTGTATCATACCTATTTTGCATAAGCTTGCGCTCGGGGTCGTAACCTGCGAGCTGCCATCGAACAATTTTTTACGTAGACTTATTACCAGTCCTGAAAATATTTTAGAATAAACCTCAAAACATTGTACAATCGACGTTGACCTTTTCAATACGTTTTCATAAAACATGTAACAAACATTTTGAAATTCCTATTATTAGAAGCATATTAATACAAATAATGGAAATGGTAAATATTTTTAAGGCAATGGTGTAAAATAACCATTTATATTTTTTAAAAACGCGTTAGTGCAAAATTACATACCGTGCGACCAAGATCTTCGCACGTTATATGATAGGTACTTGCGTTTATAGTATTTATGAATTTCTGTAACTTCGATAATATTTAAAATGTACAATAGTTAGATGTTTTCATACGACGATTTTTAGTACAATATTTTATCGGATTTCTCGGAAATCACATTTTTACTATGATATTTTCTAATCAAATTACCTGTTCGGACGAACTCTAAAATTCTAAGTGGACCGGTAACTGCGTCGTTTGGGATTGGACCTCATGTGTAGCGTCACCGCGTTTGCCACGCCTTATGCTTTGCCGTTGTGAATGGCACCGGTGCGTTGGTTCGTTGCCGTGCCTCGTGATTCATCCCTTATTTCCATTGGTGCACCAATTTTTTATTAATTAATGATAATAACCGCCTCGATTGGCTTGATTATACCATTAGGTAATCCTAATATCTGGTAGAATGTCTCCATGTCGGTGGCTTTTCAGTACTCCTCATCCTGACTTCAAACGTATATAATCATATTCATTAATATAAATAAGCGTTTATGACCGATAATTGGCTTACCACAAAATCCGAAAATCTGAGATTGATAACTCATGTATCATTTGGACTATAGCGTATGTTTGCTGAGGGCTCCAACACCATTGGTTATAGTTTATGGTAATTTATTACGTTGGTTTAAGGTTAGGACACGTACAAGGCGTAAGGTTAATGGTTATTTACAAATAATACTCATACTTTTAGTAGCTCGAACTGTATATCATAATACCTACTATTTAAAATCGAACCTTTTGATGTTTTTCTATATATTTTGGATATTATCAGCAGCCATTATAAAATAGTATTCAATTATAGTTTGAATGAAATGAGTGTTTTTTTCGGATGAAATTAAACATTTTATTCTTATTAATAAGCTGGTGTAAACTGCGCTCAAAGAAGGGAAAAAATTGTAAATTGCGCCCAATAGAAATATTATTTTTATGATATAGTCATTTAGCATTATCAAGAGGACACCACGAGGAGGTGGCTATCACTGTCCTCCAAAAATGATTAAGTTAGTAAAGATTTAGTTAATAAAAATAGAAAAGTAAATTAAAAAAAAAATATGAGATTAATAACAGTTATTTTAAATATGTTTTGTTAGGTTAATTTATATCCTAAATAATAATAAAAAATAAAGTTACAAGTTATCTGCATAGTAATGAGACATCATCTTCACATACTCAGCCCTAGTATTTAGTAATAGTGTTTTAATTGTATTGTTGAATAATTTTTATATTATGGGTGCAATTTACTACACCTATATCAAGAAACCAAAAAATTAGGGCACAATTTACAAGCGCCCTACCAAATATTGAAATGCTCCTGTAAAAAGATGAAAAAAGTATGCTGAAAAACAATAAAAATAGTATTAAATTAAATATCAAATATTTAACCTTATTATTTTATAAATTAATTTCACGATTATATTAAACAATAGTAACAATTTTTCAGATAATTATTGATATATTGGTAATTGATATTGACGATAGTATATTATAATAATAGTATACTTATTATACAATTTTACATCACTCCGGCAATTTCTGAAGATTTTTATTATCATAATTTATTATATTAAATAAACATAATCTGTACCTCTAAGTATATTACCTATTGGCTTATTATATAACAGAAAAATAAGAAAAAAAAATATAATGTATAGTGTATAAAAATATACACATACAATTACAATATTCTGTCACCACCATACCTGCACCGTAATCAAACACCGGTCGTGGTTGTTGTAAAAAGTATACGTTAAAGAGTATTTGTGCATATATTCAATAGAGTTTTTAAAATTAAAAACAAAAAAGTTATTTAAACAATTATTTATTACACACACTAAAGTTTTCTCATATTCGATCTAAACACGTATACACCAATTATTCAGACTTCTATATTTTATATGGCAAATACATACACTCATATTTTATGGAAATAAAAATCTTTAGAATTATAGTACTTATGCAACTAGATATTCTGAATCTAATTAAATAATGTTTAGATTTACAATTTAAAAAAAAATGTAATTTACCCTAAAATCAATATTATATATATATATATATATATATATATATATATATGTTATATGCTAATACCAGATAATGTGTGTATAGGTATTAGACAGAGAAAACAATTCCGCAATTGATGCAAAGTTTAGCTGTAGTATTTGAAAGCATTGACTTAACTCAACCAATAGAGGAATATGTATATACCTGCAAAGCCATTTAGTTTGCAATAAAATGTTATTTTTATCGAACTATGTTTATTAAACCTTCTTCCTTTTATGTGATTGGTGAACCGTATAAAAAAAATCAATTTAAATAAATTCGAAAGTGTTCAATAACATTTTTATTCAATACCGATAGACTGTATTTAAACGCAATTCGTGTTAAAATACAAAATTAAATATATTTGTGAATAAAAGTATTCAACACAAAACTACGTATTTACCAGTAATCGAATGTTAAAACCTAGCGATATACTGAGTGTAGACTTAAAGTAACTTAGTAACTTAAAGTTATATGTTATATATATATATATATATACATAAATATATATATATATATTAGTGGTGTTAAGAAAGATATTCAAAAAGACTGAAAATTATAAATATTTTTGATCTATAATAAATTATCAAACTAAATCAAAAATCAAGTTATTGAAATCAAAAAATTGTTAAATAAGTACTAAATTTAATGGAGAACAATAAAAAATAAAATGCAATTATTTTGTTCACTTAAATATTTTAAATTTGAATTTGTAATATTTAACAAAATAATTTTTATGAATTCAGTTAAATTCAAATATGTTAATTTAAAAAAAGTTCAGTTTGAGTCCTAACAACATATTTAATAGACAGCGTTCAAATTTATTGTAACTTGATCAATATGAATATATGATAACATGATCATCACTGTCTACTAATTAAAAAAATTATTTTATCATATTTATAACAATGTATCAATTTAATGGGTATTTTGAGTTAAAAGAGGTAAGTACAATTTTTCGGTTTGTTAAAAGGAGTTATTAAACACTTTTTTCAAGAAAAATATATTATTAACTTTCTTTTAATAAAAAATAATAATAATAATACTAATATTATAAAACCAATACAAAATAATTTACAATTTATATTTAAAGTTTTAAAATAAATTTATCGTATATATGTATAAACAGAAATTAAAAAAATATTAAACTATTACTTATGACCTTTGCGGAGTTTTTAAAAGCACGTAGAATTAAAATTTTTTTTTACCTATAGTGCTAAACTTTGAGGATATTCTTTCCGAATAAAAAGTGGGTTTCCGTAAAAGTGATGTTCGAGCTTGTCCTTTTTCCTATAGTATATAACGGAGAAACATTTAGTCGCATTTTATATCCAGCTTCGATGTAGCAGTGTCCTCTGTTATCCGAAATGTTATTATGATGCATGATATATTATATATAATGGTAGTGCCTGCTGTGCGCTCATTGTCGACCGGTATGATGTTCATGTTATATATACATAGACATATGTATATATTTTTTTAATTTTATATACATATACAATTTACAGAACTACGACTTGTTAGAGATTTACATATTATACAAAAAAATGGAATTATTATTATTATTTTCTAGCACTAATTTTGTTACAGGTACATGTAATTAATTCCAAATTAAGTAGTGTCTGTAAAAACGTAACGGTGTTAATGTGACATATATAGTCATATAAGAATTCGTATAAGTGAATTTAGTCAATATTATATTAAATGATTATATGATTAATATTATATTGTATGCAATGAGCGACGACCGTTATATATTTATCATTTTAAAATTCCTGTATGAAGTGAGATTGGAGATAAGTGATGGTAACTAGAGCGACACTTATTCAAGTAATAAAATATTTTTTCCCATTAATTTTAATATCATATTATATATTAAGTAAGTATAAAATAAAAATTACATCACCGATTAAAAAATAATAAAAAATCTATAGTGCATATAATTGCATATTTTTACGTTAGGAAAATTTTTTTTCTAGAAAATACTCCATTTTAGTACATATTTTGATAGTTATTTTGGTGTAAATTTTTAGTGAGCCAAAGTAAAAAATAATTTGATTTAGTTGCGAATTTGTTATAATATTGATCTATAGACCAAATCGTTATGATCAATTTAACCAATCGGTAATAATTTAGATAACGATAGACTGTAGTATAGAGTGCAACAGAAATTTGACCTAATAATTTTTATGAGTATTTTTATTGCGAGATTAAATTTAATGATTTATGACTACGATAAGGTTCATATTAAATTTAAAGGGTAGCAAGTATCCGGAGGGAGATTATTGTATACACCCGGCTCCCTAAGTAGTCGAGTCTTTATTATGTATTTCGTATAATTTAATTAGTAATTAGCAATTACTAACGTAATAAAAGTGCTAAGTGTACCGGTACTCAAAGCTGCGGTGTATATATAGAGCGTAATCGATATTTATCGGTTAGGTACCAGACGGTTTTTTACTTATTTATTTCTTATTGTTTCGATAAAGACGCGCATGCGCGTGATTACGTGACTTTTTGACGAAAATCGAATTACAGAGATCCGGTGGTTGTGAATTGTTCAGTTTCCCCGTCGGTATATACGTGACACGGATGATAATAATTCACCTTCTCCCTCCGCAAAGGTATCGAATGCTTATATTCGAAATTCGACTAAATATAGAAACGTAATGTAACGGCCAATGAAGGGATGAACGTGCGTAAATTGGCTACAATATAGCGATACTTATGTATAGATAGGAGATAACAACGAGCCCATCGATGAGAACACAATATTTGTAGTAAAACCTGTCATAAATTGCAAACACCCAGAAATGTGACCAAAACGGTACTCGTAAATAAAATAATATAAAGATGAACCTATTAGTTTTGGTCATGATATTCATTGCAAATATTTGAGTGTTACAATAATATTATATTCCAACAGTAAGTAAAAGTTTCTATGTGATTGTGATATCTACTCTTTTAGTATTGTAGCACGTTATCGGTTACTGTTTATTATATGCATTACTCGTATATACATTTATACCATGCAAGGTGATGGTTGAATGTTTAATTGACATAGGGGTGGCCAATCGGTTGTATAATTATATTATCATAAGCAGATTTCTGAAGCTGCAGACGACGGTTTTTTTATAAATATTATTATTTCACGCAGAAATATAAAAAAAAAATGAAAGTTAAATACCAAATAGCTGAATCATTATTCGACCATGTTACTGAAATGTATAGTGTATATACACGAATAAAAATTTCATAAAATTAATAAGAGTAAAAAATATCCCAAACTTTCATAATACGATGTACTTTTCATTTCGATTTTTCTTTGCTGCACAAGTTTAACAAAAACTATATATTTCTGTGGTTATATTGAAATAATCAAATACATTGAAAACGATTAAATTATTCATTGGAAAGTTTTCCTTCGTATAAGGTTTTAGCATATAAATCGCCTTCTAAATATTGTATATTGTGAGTAATAATTTTCTAGTTCTTGTTTAAATGTTCGTGTTACTTCTACAGCAATGCTGACAAAAAAAAAAAAAAAAAAAAATTAAAAAAAATTAATAATAGAGTAAAAATTAGAGTCAATTTAAATTATTCGATGTAACGTATAAGTTTTCTCAAACACGTGTTATTTGATAATTATGATTAGTGAATGTGTGTATATGAACATTGTACAACTCCAAATTTGGAAAAAGAATTTAAAAAGAAAACATGAGCGGGAAGCGTAGTAGCGAACTGTTGGAATATGACGACGATGACCAAACAAGTAATAACCATGCGCGTTTTTCTCTTCAAACAGGATGATCATGACGGCCTGACTTCTATCGTCGTACACGTGCCAGTCTGGTGGTCTATTAAATAATTGTCTATTAGTGATAATGTCAATAATAAGTTATTAAATTACAACACAATTTCTCGATAAACCGATTTACAGACCGGTGAACTCCTTGTTTTGAGAGGGGGAGGCTAGTATATCACACTTCTTACGGCACGTCCTTGGTTGAAGATACTGTCTAAATAGAAATGCTTCTATACAAATGAGATAAAACATGATTGTTTTTTTCTAATCCTTCACTATTTTGTGTGTAGAGTATTGTTTGATTTAGTTATTTTTTAATACAATATATTATATACTTATATAAGTTGTATTATAAATTATAGACGTATATAGCTGTATAATAGGCGCACTAGCGAAAAGTATTGGAATTTTGGCAATATACCTAATAATGCATTTTGGCGGACATTGGAAATCTTTAAATTTTACAATTTTAGCAATAATATTAATCGTTAACTTACTAGTACTTAATTTAAATCTTAAGGTTTTTTTGTGATTCTCTATTATATTTTAATTTATACAGTTATGAAATATTTAAATAATAGTTATGAGTTAAATTGTTGTATATTTTAAAATAATAATATGTTTATTGAAACTCATTTCACGTGTATAATGAATATAAAAAATATTGTTTATTTTGAAAAAAACTATACAAAATACATGAAAATATATTTATGAAAACACTGATGATGAAGTTTGTGAAATATTTAAGTCTGTTGAAATAATTTGCAAACCTACGCCAGAAATAGCTATTTTTGTTCCTAGAATATCTGGTCAATAAACACTGCAGAGAACTACAGAAGAAAATTATGTAGTCATCGGTATTTTATTGACAGTCCGGAAAGTTATTATCGAGTAGGAGTATTCTTGTATTCATCCCTTTTCTAGATAATTTCATATTGATATTTCTATATTAGATTTTCGGAGCGCATTAAACCGTGATAGAGAGCAGCTATTTCTGTTCCATACACGGCGTAATAGAGTGTAGATCAACATATACTATACACGATAATAATTGAAGATATTATGCAGTGTTATATAAATAGGTAATATTAATAAGTTTGCATTTAGTGATCTTAAAAATGACAATGACCGGAATTCATAAAATGTATGATCACATTTCATACGGATGCGACATTATGTCATATTATTATGTTATTATGTATTATAAAATACAAATACAATACCGTCAGTGCGGCTATATACATCTCTCCTGCAGGTATATTACACATTTTTTCAACCGGCAATATTAACACAACAAAGGTACACATACACATGCAAGTTCAAAGGTTCGTGGTATTTATGATAATATCCTGTCAATAAATCGGCGATGTCGCAGCATCGCCCTTAATCGATTTGATTTAAAATTCAAACGCGTATTAATATTATTACGTGATCGTGTACAGGCGGTTTAGAGACGTACCGCGTTAAACCTTGCAACACCTCTCGCATATTATACGAATACACAATATATAGGTACGTACTATGTTTTTTGTTTTAACGTCTTCCCGGGACATACTTGAACGATACACGCAATACGTGTCGATAAAATAAATAGTTTATGGCATTTCGGGCTTTTCGGCGTCATTCATAAACTCTTTTACAAAGAATCGGTCATGCCGATCTTGCGTTACGTCGTCGGGGGCGCCGAGAGTTAACCTGTGACATAACGTGTCATTTAACTGACGGGGTTGGGTTATTCGATACAGTCGGTGTAAATCGGTAGAACGGTTTTATATGCGGTTTTCGATCGGTGGGTGGGCGTTTTAACGTCGATATGTTCGGTATCTTGTCATATTTGTTTCAGATTACTCCGGCGCCTCCGAGACGTCTAATTATAATATTATACACCCTACGCCCGTCCGCACGCACGACTATCGCACGAGACTGACGATCGAATAATATATTTACGTACTACATGATAATATTATATACGAGTTAATTCGTCAAAATGCTCACCTCCCGGTTTTTTCATTTAACAGTGAATTTATTCAAATTCTAATTTTTGGAATTATTAAATAATATACTTACTCGATTACTTAAACATCATTTTTTCAAATTCTTGAGATTATTTGTACTACTTATCCTGTCGCGATACACACTTCTATTTTTTAAATAAGAACCCCCCCCCATTTTACTGTTAATTATTTAGTGAATAATTTTTTTAATGATTTTGGTGTACCTAAATTAAAATTCAAACGAATGGTTTTTAATTATTAAAAAAATGATACTATAAAGATAAAAAAATATTAAATTAGTTTAATAAAAGTATGAAATTGATGTAATATTGGATCTAATGTTAATTATATAGCTAGAATATTTTAACAAATAATACATGTTGATGGATTATAATATCACTATATAATATATAGTCATTGAAGTTTTAAAGTTCATTCATAGACTTCATATTTTCCGTTTCCAAAGTCTTTATCATAGAACTATTATCCTAATCACATAAATTTAAATAACTCGAAAACTATTCATTCAAATTTTGATTCTGATACGTCAACATTTCCATAAAAATTATCCACTAAATAGTTTTCAGTTTAAAAGTTCTTATTTGGAAAATAGAAGTTTACAGCTCCACAGGACAGTCATTAAGTACTACTAGAATGCTCGAGAATTTGAAAATTATAAATTTTGTCTTTTAGTATATTTAAAAACCAAAATTAAGATTTTGAATAAATTTATAATTGAAGGAAAAAGAGGTATATATTATATTGCCTAACTTTGTATAATTACAAGAGCATATTTTATTTGCTAATATCTTTACATATATGCATGTAAAATGTATTTATATATACATAGGAATAAGTGGCGTGTGCCCAAACAAGACAAATTCGTTCGACAGTAACACAAACGTCAAGAAAATGATTTTCTATTGGTATTCCACGGTGTCACCGCCGTTTGCGCGCGAGCTATAGTAGTTCAACAATTATTATTGAATCTATATTATATGTATATATATATGCATCCAATAATTATTCCAAAGAATCGCGATCGCTGATTTTTTCATCCGTCGGCCGTCGGTTTATATTATTTAATATGTACGTTTTAGTTTTTTTTTTTTTTAATCTTTCCTAGTAGGAAAACTCTATTCCGCAGCTCCGCAATGAAACATATGATGGATTTTTTTATTTCCAGTATTCTTGTGCACCATCGTACATAGGAATTTGAATGTCACTCGCATCGTGTCGGTTGAAAAGCATTTTTCTCCATATGTTTATAAAAAAAGGAACTGCCACCAAATTCCATTTAAAACCCACCAGACACTGTGGCGGCGGCGTTTAATCTTCCTAAATACAAGAAAAGAGTTTACGATACACGACGTGTGCGTTTGTGTTTAGGCTCCTACGCGCGCGTGCCGTGAAACATTTTTATGAATAAAAACTCTAATGGTCGATAGCATTGTGCTGCTATATAATATGCACATCAAATCGAGTGTGCCGTCCATAGATTATTATGATATTGTGTGTATTATATACGTATGTCGTATGTATATATATAATATGCATTTACCGTGTGAAATGTATGTTACTGCACCTATACAGACACGCGCATTTACTTGCATATTATGCAGCCACGTGGTATATTGTAATATATTATTGTCTCGAAAAGCTGAGAAAACGTCCGCTTGAACCTTACAAATCGTCCGACTCGAATACCTGTAGTGCGCGTGGGATGTAGGTATATGATATTTCGAGACACCAGACTACCAATAAAATAAAATATCGATATTGTGCTGAGCGCTACAGTTGCTGCATAGGCCGACGAGTATACCATACATACCATATTTTCAAAAAATTGATTTGGATTTTTTGGTGGCGCTACTATAATATTATACATAATAATTTGGTATAACAACGTAATTTACAAAATTATCTCCTTTTTTTGTAAACATCTCAAACTTTAATTTACATTCATCACACAAATAAGATTTGTGGGTAATTACGCAGTTAATATCGAATAGGTGTACCTACTTTCAGCTAACGAAAAGGGTTACTTATACATCAATGAGCACTATTTAAACAATTTTTTTGATCTTTCTTTTATAAATTATAATAATTATTCCTTTTTCTACCAAACAGGTTGATAACCACCAAAATATGAAAACATTAAATTAGTATTTTTAAATTTATCGAAACTTTGTTAAAAACACGTTATATTTAGCTACATAGAAATAATATATATGCACGCATGTGCGTATCGCTGATGATAGGCTCGTATCTTGTTCACACTACGAATGGTTGTATAAAATATGATTTTATTCATACTATGTATTTATTATTATATTTGCTAAATAATTGGTTCATATCAATGGATTCTGTATTGTAACATCGAAACTAACATGTTATTATATAAGTTTAATATTCAATATTAAAATATATTACAATATATGTATTGTATAAATATTTTCGTAGATATTCGTTTAATCAACACAATAAACTATATAGAATTCTGCTGGCTGGTGACATAATATAATATTATAATCAAAATTAATCTTCCTTAAACTATTATAGTAAGTGTTCATAATTGTTAAGGGCCACGAAACTTTTTTATTTCTAGTGTCTATATAGTAGTACGACCCGACAAACAGGAATAATAACGTTCCACCCAAAATTTAAAATATGAAAAAACATATACTTTTACAGCGAATATGATTACTGCTCAAACTAATTGTAAGTTGTATAATACAAATTTTATATTTTTGAGGAGTATTATGCTATTAAGTACCTACATATGTAGTCGGAACTGTTCACACTCGATGATAATATAATACAAAATATGTTATAATATATTTTGAGATATAAAAATTGTATTACATTTTTAAACATGCAATTTAGTATTTACTTTTTATTGGATCATTGTTGTAGCTATTGGTGTCGTGAAGAAACTAGTTTCATTATTATCATTTCATGCAATTAGGTATATATCCTATTAAGTTATACAAAGTATCTTTTACGGGTGTCCATAACAATAAGACATTAATAATAATCATTTCTTGTACATAAACAAAATTTACTGGATTTTTTGACCGAATACAGAAAAAAAAATAACGAACCCTTATATAAATGGAATGGGCGAAGTGCACTCGTCTCGCTTCGATTATCCAGACATATTCACATATTAAATAATTTATATTATATTGTGTTATTATTATACATCCAAAAGTAATATTTCAAGAATATTTGCAATGTACTTACATTATAAATATTAAATATATAGGTATGGAAACTTAAAAAGAAATCATAACGTATAACATAACAAAGTCTGATACTTTGGTTCAACTTTTATATCCTTTAATTTTTAAATATCTTAAAAGGATAAAAAAAATATTTTATACACATTACACAATATATATTTATTACCTTGGATCTGAGTATAATATAAAAATGGATCGAAGAAACGATAGCTTTTAAAAAATTATCTTAGTGTCTATAATAATTTCCCTCACATTATTATTAAAGTACATTAATCCTAACAAAGATTTGTAAATAAGTAAAACACGTTCTAAGTGAAAAATCTTAACATTATTAATCTTACCACCACATCAATCTCGCGATTGAAATTTTATTTCAATATTTAATGTTATATTATAATAATAATTGTTGTAGAAAATAAAACATCTATTTACAACCTGATGCAATGTCCCAGATTCAATTTTAATACATTTTCAGTAGACGACAATATCTAACTTTATTAATTCAGTTACACAAATTAATGTAGGGCTTCAAAGTGTAGTTGTTATGTGAGAAAGTAAGTGTTATGGCATTACAGTTTACTACCAATGAATAGAAGATAAATTATCGTTATATTCATTCAATTTATATTCTCGTGACAAAAATGTGTTTCATTACCCAGTCCTCACATGCATACAGGTATGAATATGAGTGCTATATTATTTGTACTCCCTTAGCCGAAATACAACTGTTTGACGTTCTTTTTTACGAAGGATCTATACTGAGAAACGGAAATCAAATGACAAACATCGAAAATTCAAAGGATATAGGTCATCCGAGGTACTTATTTAGTTTCGTTACATAGGGTAATATGTACAACGCGTTTCTTTTTAACTTTTTTCTAATTTGTGTTTATTTAAGGATTACGATTAGGGTAATGGTTTTACAATGATGTGGGTATATTATGTGTGTCCATCATCGCGTTTTGAAACAGAAATTAAGGATCCTATTTGAATTTGAGGGTTCTTTTTGGTAGAAAGTTGAATTTAGTAAAGAGATTAAAGGTAAAATCTTTTTTGAGCTTTATCAACATACTTGACATTTTTGACTTTTTTTTATTATTATAGTGATTAATATTTTGATTTATTCAAACATAATATAAGATTCCTCACGAGTCTTTCTTACTGGAATTAAATAAATACTTTGCGTAAATCTGCATTAACATATTTATAGACGATAAATTTACGATATTTTTATTTATAATACATTTTTAGTTATTTTTTTAATTCAATAATTTGAAAATGTTGGCCATGTGGTGGATAATTCAAGATTTTTCTGTATATTTGTACTTGGTTCTTAGGTTTTTTCAAACAATAATATTATATAAAATTTAATTATTAAGTGTACAATGCCGAGCAAAAAGTAATTTATAATAATTGCAGACTAAAGTGAGAGTTTAATCGTATTAAATAATTAAATTTACATAATAAATTAATGAATAAATTAATATGTATCAAATAATCCAAATTAATTTTTTTTGAAATATAATCATAACAATGTGTTTTAAATATCTTGCAATGACGGTTAAATAAAATATTTTTATCAATAATTGTAAAATAAAATGTTTTTCTCTTCAAATTCTACAATAAAATGTTGATATTGTTATATGTTATATCTGCACAGTACGAGTAGATGAATAACTAATTAATATTTAATTCGAATTGTTATTCGTTTTCTCGTAGCATCTTTTTTGCTTTCTTTCGAATAAATTGTTAAAAGTATACTTTGTGATCTTTATATATTAAAGTAGATATTGATAAGGTTAAATTTTTTTTTTTGATGATAATTAATTTTTATTGCAATATATTATGCATCATAAACTATGTAGCATATTATTATCATCATATTATATTCTTGATTTTATATTACATGCTTCTATTTTTCCTTTTATTTTTTCCTTCATCGCCTTTTAACGATTTCAGTTATATTATAGGTACCCATTGTATTTGAACTCGTATCACCATATTATAATTACCTATAAATAATATTGTTAATGTATTAATGAACGCTGGAGACTAAATTGCAGTGTAGTTAAGGCATTTAAACATTAAATATTATTTGGTAAAATAGCGCCAAAAGTTGATTTTATTTGTAAAATAGGTGTTTAAACTTTAAAAATAATTATATTATAGATGTTTCAAAAGATCTCAGCGCCTCTTTAAAATGCTATGCATAAAATGTATTTATTATGCGGTGTGTAATCAAATATTAAAACGGTCATGACTCATGAGTCATGATTAAACGGTAGATGAAAACACTATTATTAAACATAATATATAGAGAGTTCTCGTTAATAATTCTAATTTTGAATAAAACAAAACCTCATTATATCGTATATATGTATTATATAACAAAATATAATTAATAATAAATACGTAATATCATTTAGGTATTATATTAATTTTTACACACGAACGTTGAGTTTGGACTTTGGACGTTAAGTGTGAAAAAAAACCTAATATTATTAATGTGTTATTCAACTATTTCGGTAAACCACAGAACATATAACTGATCTTATGTCCTGATCTTGAAGTTTATTTATTTATATCAACAAGTAATTTTAAGTCATGGTTTATGATAGAAAAATTACGAAATATAATAAATATGTAAATGTTCAACATGGAAGTGTTCGAATGTGTATTTGAGAATTCGTCACTCCTAATGAGTTTTCACCTCAAAAAATAATACGTTGCTATGGAAACTATCATTTCAACGTTCCAAAAAACCTTGAAATTTTTTGTTACACAAATTTTTTTTGACTCATAGAAATTAGGTATATCAATATCAAAAACAAATTGTTGATAACTTATAATAACTAAATTAACTGAATTAAACGTAAAAATGTATTTTCCTTCGGTTGTAGGTATACCCACCTGGCACCTTGTCCGCAATAATTGAAAAATCATAAACGATAAAAATTTAATATAATATAACAGTGATGGGCTAATTATTTCACTAAAATATCCAAGTTACAACTAAATTAGAATTTCATTAAAATATGAACAGTTTTTAAGTGTAATAATTAATAAAATACATATTTTTATGGTATCTAATAAAAACGAAGTATAATTTGACTCATTATTAGATATAATTTTACGCCATAAGACCATTATTCGGCCATACTCGGTGATTAATTAAAGTACCTACACGACGCAGGTCGTTCGATTAATAATAATATTCTATAATTTTAATAATGATTAAAAAAACTCGACTTTTTTGCAGAAATATTTGTAAAATACCGTTTAACGATGTAATAACTCAATTTAGAGGTTTAATGTATAGACTATAAGTAGTGTTGGATTAATGATTATATATATAAATTATTTTGCATACTATAATACTCGCATAAAAGTATAGTATGTACAATGTGTGAATTATATGCTAACATGTTTTTATTTTCTACGATCGCGTCATTACCGAATATTTTATAATACTTTATTTTTTTTTCGGACTAAAGTTTGTTTCATCGTTTACATTTGTCGTTTATCAGTAGCGGTACGTTTGTTTGTATCAATATTTACTCATTCATTCCTTTAAAACCGTCGACCTATTTACTATAGTTTACCAATTTGTCGTCACACCGATATCTACAAAAATATGAAACATAATGGTTGCGACTGGTGGTTACCCTTAGTTCGTATACACCATTGTTAGTATAGTCAACTGTATTTAGTATATCGCACACATGGGACGAAACGGCTGTGCATTATATGGGTCACAGGTATGTTAGTCGTTATCACTCCGTTAGCTCGTTAACAAACGCATCCCGTGTGTAAATATGTATCTAAGAAAATATAACAACACGATATTGTTATAACAATAATAATGTAATTATTTAATATATTCATTACTGGGTTTTGTGTCAGGTTTGGACGACATTATATGTTTAATAACTATAATATAATATTACATTTTTAAATTGACAATCGTATGCGTCTATATCTAAAATTGGTTTAACGAGCGTAACATGTCATTACATTATAGACATTTTTATTATGATATTGTCAGTGGGAATTTGTCTCAGGCAGGGATGTCGACAATTTTTCATTTTTTTTTACCAAATATTATAATATATAGAAATAAAGATTAGATGTTTAAATATTATGTAGAGTGTGGATGTTATATACGTCTATCTTTGATGTATGTCTGTTCCTTTCAACTTTTAAACCACACTTTAACAATGAATAATAACATAACGAAAATAATAATCTATTTATTCTATACTAACGATTTTTATAAAAAAAATTATAATAGTTAAATAATATAATATTAATAATAAAAACTTGTTAAATAATCAGTTTGTTCGTTAAAATAAAAATTGCCTTTGATATGAAAAAAAATATAATATAACAATCACCGTTTTTTTTTTCAAAATATTTCAAAATCCTATACTTCTTTCTTTTTTAAATTAATTGAAATACTTTTACTATTTGATTTGTATAATAATATAATATGCTAAAATAAATAAAATATGAAAATAAAATAAAACCCAGGTAATATCTATTTCCAGCATTACTCTCTCCACCGCTCGGCGTAAGGAACATCAAATATTATATTATGCCTATATACAACAGACAAACAACAAAATAATATGTGTAATAGTGATTATGAAATCTTCGCTTAAAACAATATTATAAACTTGAATTAGAACCGATTCGGTGGACGACTGTAGATCATGTTTTATTATCTCCCCTTGTTTGATGAAATATGCCTATAATAACACAATGTGTACGTTTATAGTTTAAAATATTTGATATGTAACTGCGCTTTGTTTTATTTTATCACTTTTTATACCTTTTATTTTTATCTAATTGACGTCGTCTGTGTCTTCTATATGAATATTTGATAGATTACTTAGGCCGTTGTACCAACTAAGCATACACCACCAAAAATATGTCTAAATAAAATCAAACGCACAATAATGCATAGGTATACAGTAAACACCTAAAGGACAATGATATTGTCATTTTTTATGATATTATGATGATGCTATAGTTGTACGTTTATTGTTTATTATTACGTACACAATGGTTCGTCATAATAAGAATAATAACATAACATGAACATTTTTTATTCGCGTATGACTTATAATAATTATATTATCTCTAGATAATAATATTTCGAAAATCAATCCGACGTCTGTAGCTGCGAAATATTATGCTTGGTGAGCCACCGCCATCATGTCATCTAGTTTTTTGTGTTAGTACATTGATATATACATGTCTATAGTATATTCATATAAAAAAACTGGCCCACCCTGCCTGTTTATGTATAATAAATAATATTGTTTTTTTTCTCTGTGTCAGTGATATTTATATAGCCTAGTCGTCATCGAGATATTCGTACTTTACGGTCGATTTATGGTGTAGTATACGTCATCGCCGTACAACGAACACGCGAAGGTGCAAAATATTTTTCACACGTATTTTGGCAGTTCTTCAGTATTTTGTAATATAATATTAATACGTACATATCTGTACATAATAACGCACATCAAATCGGCGTCAGAAACATCCTTGATAACTTGTGGGGTAGGGGCGGGTGGCAGGGTTATATAACTTGTCATAGGTTATAATAGTTGTCGTATGACGT
Organism: Rhopalosiphum padi; assembly: GCF_020882245.1. Classification (NCBI taxonomy): domain Eukaryota; kingdom Metazoa; phylum Arthropoda; class Insecta; order Hemiptera; family Aphididae; genus Rhopalosiphum; species Rhopalosiphum padi. Next base: position 39,050,222 of record NC_083598.1, read on the forward strand.
TTGAACATATTATTATAATGCCTTTTCTGAATGCCATCCATCAACTCAATGTTTGAGAGTTCAAGTCGTTTATGGTTTACCTAATATACCTTACGTTTTATAATTACATGTATCAAAATAGAGACATAATCTATTATGTGTTACTTAAATAAGGTGTTAGGTTATTAAACTGTAGCTTATAATAACGGCATAATCAAGATTTCTAAAGAAGGTGGAGGGGGCAATAAAAAAGACTTAAAAAAATTTTTGTATTGTTTTCACAAAAGATAATTTACATACATATCATACGACCAGATACAATATTAAATACATTCTTCTAAAGTATAAGTAAATAAAATATATTTAACAACTTTTTATTTATATTAATTTATTGTAAGCACCATACTATATCTAAAATATTCTTATAATGAAGTACTTAAAAATATAATACTAAATTATTATTGTTGGGTCAATGTTCAATTTTAAACTTTCGTTCTCTTAGTAGATTTTTTAACAAAAGCAGTAAAAATTTCTTTTTTTTTTACTACGCGTATACTAATTTATTTTTATTTATAATAACTAGGGCTAAACCGACTTGAGCGGCTCGCACTGTCGTTGTCTGCATGAATGTTAGCTATTACGTTTTTTACCACGGCTATAGATAATAAATATAATTTTGTAAATCAATAAACAATGTTTATCGTCATATATGAATTACATATCATAGATATTCATATTATCATATGTACTGAGTACTGTCTACTGACACATGTTCTTAGACATAGGTATATTTGTACAGTTATAAAATCATAAAAAAAAGGTACTCTTCTCTCTCCATACCGCTAGATACGTTACTGATTTGCAAGTTATATTTATATTATTGCGTTAGAAACGACGAGGGACTTTTTTACATTTTAGTGGTCCTTTGAAATATTTCTGAACCACTTCACTAAGTTTTTAAGCTTATCTTTAAGATAAGCTTTAAGCTCACATTCGCTGAATAGAAACCGCATGAAAATACTGAAGTAATATCCCTATTTACTCATACAGGCGTAATTTCGGGGGGTGCAAGTGTGAATTTAAGACGTGCAATATAGCAATATTTCGCAGCATCGTCACTCCCAAAATATATTTCAACATGGATAAATGCTTACAGCGTATAGGCCATAGGGTATATCTGTACGTTTCTCTAACATGATGCGACATCCACAATTACCGTCCATTAATCATCTGCAAATTACAGGCCAATGCTCTAAATTTATGTTCATAGGTTTGTTGGCACTTAGTGCTATAACTTCAAATCATATATTAATATTTTAATAAGAATTTACTACCTTCTGATTTTTTCGAAATCCCGGGGATTATGTTAGATAATATCAGAAAAATTAGAAAATTTCCCAGCACCGCCACTTTGACCAAGCGCCTCGAAATATTGGTACCCAATTTTAAGTGTTGAATTGTTGATGCTACGTGAAGATAATAGCATTGACATGTCTGTTTAAAGTTTGTAGCAAAACTGCAAAAGCGAATTAGTAGAAAATTCTGAAAATTGCGTAGAAAAATGTAGCAAATTCGTGGCAAAATATTGATATATAATTTAAAGTTGTAGCACTAAGTGACGGTGCCAACTTGACGGACATTACTTGTAGCCTGAAGGTATACCCATTATATATTACATCGTGATGACGTTACTCATTTTCGCATATATATATATATATTAGTACATCGTGTTGTTGTTATTGTTGTTGTTGTTGTTATTGCAGAGTCTATTATATATTGTACAGTTATAATATGGTTAGACTATACATAGGTAATATGACGTTAGTATTATTATTTATATGAGCACCGGAGCGGTATTTTTCTTCGATAATACAACCGTCGACACGTGTTATTGACGCGATTTTTTAACAAATATTTGGATACATTTTACATATTTTTTTTACTGGGCGATTTACTAGTACATTCAAAGAACGTTTCAGTCGGCTGCGAGATTTTTACTGCGCACATATATAATAATTGTACATGTATAAAATTATCATCCACGGCTTCTTCTTTATTTTATTTTTTTCGTTTTCTTTCATATAGGAAATTTTATAGCCTAATATATAATACAACCTTGGATAACAGTTCACGAATTCACACCGATTTCGTCGAAATACACGTCCCAGTCGTCACACTTCGTCTGAAGGTGAAACGGAAAGAGTTTTCTCCTAACTTTCGACGTCGTCGTCACGCGTCGTGTAAATTATCGTAATAATATATCTTTGGAGTTTATATCCACTGCACTGCACGCGTATAATATTGTGGTACATATTGTATTATTATTATTATTATTATATTGTAACGTTATACTATACAAACGAGTTACCAGGTCACTACTCGCTTGCAGCTTGCAACGGTAATGCAAATAATATTTTATAAACATTGTGTTAAGCGTAATAATCAATGTTTGACATTTAACTATCAAGTACCTACTTTTAGTACTTGAAATATATATCTTTTTTCTTTTCATTTTCTGACGATAAAATATGTAAAGATACACAAGAGATCAATTAGATATTATACATATATCTAATATTTGGATATGGAGTTAACTCGGAAGTGTTAATTTATTTCGATTTTTTTTTTGCAGTCATTTCCAAAAATCTCGATAAAAACTCACCAACTTACAAAAAAATATGTGTTGCGAAAATTGTTTAGTGACTAGAGTGTTGTTTTAACGCTGAGTTCCATCCATCATAATTATTTTTCCATAACTTCAATAATTTTGGACATGTTTCGTTTTCGTTTTGAAGGTTAGATCGTACAAGCCGGGATTCTCTTCTACCGTGGAGATATAAAATACCCGGTTTGCTCACTTGTTGGTAAAATTTAACTATTTGTCATTCATGAGTTTAATCATCCAAATTCAACTAAGCGAAACGCTTTAATTAATACACTATATTGACTAAACATTCTATTTCAGTGTCCACCCGACCACACCCACCAGCCATTTTGTTAAAAGTAAAAATGCCTCCCTTACCTTATCTATACATAATATTGGTAACCTATACAACGTCGAATGTGTTTTACAATACCAAATATTATTGTTTAGGTATGACTCATTTTGTGAGGGGAATAAACGTACTTATTGAATGCACACTGTGTCACCACTGTACTTTAATGTTTTAAAATCAATTTTGGCCATATTTTTTCTTCTTCTATCCTCACACCTCTTACTTAACTATATTTTACATGTATTAATTTTATTACGTTTAATAAATAAATAATAATATGCCGCAATAGGTTTATAATAAAGTCGTTTGGCGTTTGTTATGTATAAGAATAAATAAATAAATATACAAAAATTAAAACGTTTGTAAAATTCTAAAAAAATTGTGAAAACGCTGAACCACATAACAATAATATATTCATATATTTAACCTTGATCATATATAAAAATGAACGACCACAACCTTCCTAAACCAAAATGTCGAAAATATTTATAAGGCGCTTATAGGCGCCGTAACATCAACATTTGTTTTCTCTGTTTGTCTTACGCAATTTATAAGAACAACAAAGGTATTCCCTACTTTCATTATTACAGCTATCTGATTCACGACAAAAGGACCTTATAAGGGACGTTTTATAAATAAGGGTATTTCATTTGCATATGCTGGATAGGTTTTTAATACTTTTTATTTTATTTTTAAATTATAAATGATTAAAAATAGAGAAATCAAATTAAATTAAAACACATATATCTTGATTAAAAATTAAAATTTATAAAAAGACTATCTTGCCAATGCATTCTTTATCAAATCTGAAAGTTGTGTGTCTTACTACGATTTAAGATTTACTTATATTGGACGTTATTTCTTTCTAAACTATCGTCTTTAGTGATTGGCAACATTATTATCAAATTGTATTAAACATTGGAAACCATTATTATAGAAAATCGTATACGTTGCATTAAGCAAATATTTTGTAATTTTTAAATTGTATTTTAATAATCAAATTAGAATTCTACATTTATTATAAAAAAAAATATATAAACGTTTTATGTATTTACGAGCTAATTTTTAGATTGTGGATGCTAAGCACCTCTTTAGCATCATAGAGGTGTCTAAATTGTTTGTTATATTTTTTTCTCTCTACACAAACGACAGCGCGAGTCATATGTATATTGTATATATATTATATTATATATATATTGTACACATTTATTTTATTTCAAATTTCCACATAGCGTTCGACTTAAACAGTTAAGCTAGAATAAAGGGCATTATATAAGTGTCTACGGAAGCGATACGTAGGTCGTAGGTATTATTTCGTAGATAATTACAAGGTTGTATTTATTAAAATTTTGCCGTCTAATGTTTAGTTTGATTTAACCGTATATTCAAATTATAACGTTTTATTAGTTATTAGTTATTACTTATTAATAATATGAATTATTCAGTTTATCATAAATCACTTTAATTTTCAGTTATGCATGTATAGTTGCATATACTTGCATAAATACATTCAAATATCATTACAATGACATGTAGTCGTGTGACACAAATATCAGTTAATTTATTAAATTAGTTCCTATTCAGTTTGTAAATGACTGCAGTTCTGTACGTTAAGCAATAATAATTATAACTGTTTACAAGTTAGACACTGATTTGAATATATTCATATTATATCGATGTCAGAACTAAAAAATGAATAAAAATTTTAAAACTAAAATATCGTTTTACGTATTTATTATTATAAAATGTGTATAGATTATACAAATGAAGTCTGCGTTTCAAAAAAGTATTTTCATTTACTTACATAAAGATTATAAAAGCACCACGCTATTAGTATAAAAACATTTATTTGTTTATTAATATAAATATAACAGACTTTAAAGAAACTGAATAAGATACACCAGAGACGAGACGATATCATTATTTCAATTGAAATATATACTCACAAAAGTAAAATTCGAATAATGTAAGACAGATATTATATACATCTCGAAGGACATGGGTGCGACTATGCCGTCACTGCCGTGGCGTTATTTTATAATAATAGTATATATTCTCGGTATACAAATTTCACTTTTCTAGCATAGATATATTAGACGCACCTATAGATGTATACGTATATACATATAAATATATATATCGGTTACACGTAGGTACTTGGTATAATTTTAGCTTATATTAAACCATATCTGTAATTTTATAAATATTTCGTTGTTTGTAATCGCAATAAGAGAAACTTATACCAGCAAAGCAGTGGTTCGCGTTTAGTGAAAACGTTATCGCCACGGCGTTTTGGCGAAATTTCATTATCACGTCGAAAAGTTTTAGCGTCTATCACGGTTTGCGAACCGTGCCCAATTCAAAATCGGCGATTTCTCGGATTCGCGGAAAAAAACTATTTAATAATATCCTATATTTATATACAATATATATGCCGTGGATACATGTATCACCGCAGTCTTGTTGCTGTTGCACGTCTGCTTGTACACATAATATTATATGGCATTGCGGTGTACGTAGGTATATATATTTTAATATCACACGTTCGCTTATAACTGTACAGTACTGGACGTGCGGGCGTGTGCCGCTTTTCCCTTCGCCCTTCCGATATAGATTAGCATAATATTAAATACAATATATACTAATATACGTTTGTAATGAGAAATAATAATGATAGTATATGTCTGCGTATGTGCCGTTTATTATAGGCGTATAATGACAACGACATATAATAAGAACACGATGTTATAATGTAATACACACAGTTGCATCCTGTAGTAGCAATAATATTATTATACCTGCTGGTCGCGTGCATACGTATACGAATGCAACGGAGAAAAAAAAATCGCCGCGCGGTCATCGACGGCGATCGGCGGCGGCGGCGGCGGTATCGGTCGTGCGTATACAACCGGCGCGGTGCAGCAGCAGCAGCAGCAGCTTGGCCAGCGAGCGCGAAAGGTCTTAGACCCTATCTCGCCGCCGCCGCCGCAGTCGTCACACGAGCGCGCGTACCAGAGCGCCGCAGAGTTGCCGTCGACGTCGCCGACTTAAGAGTTCAAGGACATCAGCCGCACATCGTTCGCGCCAATAGCACACACACACACACACACACAATATTGTGTTTTTTCTTCGCGTCGCAAGTCGTTTCTTTTTCTCCTCCCACCGACCGATACCGCGGTATACTGCTGCAGCGGTGCGGCGCGTGGGCTGCTCTTTTCGGTGTTACGTCGTCGTCGTCGTCGTCGGATGTGCTACGACTAGGCGGAGGCGTACAGGTACGCGCTTTTCTTTTTCAGCCGTCGCCGCGACCTCTTTGTTCCAATGGTCCAATGACCTCCTATATTATAATGTGTATAAATGTGCATAGAATTATAATGTACCACTAACTGCAGCGACTGTTCTATACGCTATACACATAATAATAATAATAATATATACGATCGCTACCACCTATATATATATATATATATCTATACGTATCGTAATATTACGAGTAACACAATAATAATATATACGACTGCACTATTATAGTTGTTATATGTACGTCGTCGTCACTCGTCTCCTACTCCTCTCTTCGACGTCCGATAGCGTGCGAACGCAATTTATTCTGTGTTTTGTTACTCTCTGCGGACGTGTGCATCATATATATGTATATAGGTGGTATATAGTGGCACCGCAGAGTATATTATAATATGGTCATTGTACATAGGCGTGGCAGTCCACGGAAAATGTATCCGTTCAGTGAAAAAACTTCGAGCACTGCACTCGACTGCGAGTGTCACGCGGGACGACATTTTCACATATCACATAGTCCGCAGCGGTTTTCCCGGCAATGTGTGTGTAAGGCACGGCAAACAGCAGGGCGCATCGTCGCCGAGCTCGAAATCGGAAATCTGAATTGATAATTATTAATTATACACATTGCAAATAGGTACCTGCCCGGGCAGAGCGCGACGACCGCACATAATGTTCACCCATCAGTCGGTTTTCGATGAGCAGGTCGTGGCATCGCCGCCGGTATATGCGTATATTTTGGCAACCTTTGAACGGTTTAAACCACGCGGTGTGCAACGCGTTTAAAGGTAGGTTAGGTTGCGTTATATCGTGTCTTTTTCGCGAACGGTTATCGTTTAATAATAATAATTAATTGTTGACAAACATACCTACGAATTTCCCGCCGGAATCCGAACGACGATGACAATCATCGTCCTATATTGGATTTTTTGCGTTATCCAAAATGCGTTGAATATATAAATACAAATATCATACGTCATTCAATATTAATACCAATGACCAAGTGTGTGACGCTATAGCTGTATTTTTGAAGAACACGCGATATATGTATAAAAAAAAAAAACTAAACGCCCGACGGTGAATCACTCTCCTTTGTACGTTGTTTTCCGAAATCGACTCATCACACCCCTCGCAAGAAAATATAAGGGGTCGCTGTAGAGCTAAAAACGACCATTATACATTTTACGGGAATGGGGTTACCACGACGACGGCGGTTCGAAGAAAAACTACGTGCGCATAGGAAAATACGTCAACACGCCTAACATATTTTTTCCTATGTATTTGTTTTCCCTGTCGTCACTATATATTCCTGTAGCTATTACCCGTGCTCGAATATCGTATGTTGTTTAATTGTAACCGGCGATGTCGACAGAGTCGTCGTGGCCATCTAAATAGTTTCGACTAATTTAATTAATTTGGCAACAATTTGATTGACCTAATTCACTAAATACCTACCACAAGTACAATTTCAATTAATTCAATATGTAAAAAATCGATTTTGTATACAATATAGTATTTCATTTGGCTATCTCAGTATTTTATTGTACATTTTTGCCGGAATTGCAATAAATGATAGGTATGGATATATACAAATATTAATATAACTCATTAGTCAATAGTCATTAGTATACCTATACCATAATAACCGATTATCTTTTTATGTATTATAATATTTTAATCGCTAACAAAAACACCATATATATATATAGCGACAACGAAAAAACATTACAAAACAATTTTTATTTTTCTAGGTCAGACTGTAGACAGTGTAGACTGTATAGACTGTAGACTGAAGACATTAATTTACTAGACACCAAGACACCCTATACAAACTACGGGTAGAACAAACATAAAGATAACTAACTAAAATAAATCTAAAAAAACTGAAAGTATATCATTAAGATTGTTATTAAATAAATATAGGAAACTCCAAAACGTTTTATTCGTAATCAACAGACATTATTGAAAGATTAACAAGTATAAAAAATCTAATTAATTTACCATTTATTTTTCGTTATTAAAAAAATATAAATGACATCCCAAATATTTGGAATGTTATTTTAATACTTTATAAATCATTAGTTTGGATCATGATTCACTTGACCTAATTTATTAGTCTATCTTTTTAAGAGAGTAAAATATACTAAACATATTGAATTCTCATAAATTTTGAATCGCACTGTATATTTTCCTTGCTCATTTCCATTTGCAAGAAGAGTAGATGAGTCCGTTTGAGTTCATTCATCTTTCGGCGTATGACGCAGCAGTGTTACCATCGATCGTCCACGGGCAACGGACTCAATTTTTTTCTTTTACATTTTTAGACCGGTTTTGGAAAATTCATACTTGTCACTAATTTTTTCACTAGTTTTATCCAACTATTTAATATGCAGCAATACACCAAACTTACCTCCGGTTTCTGACATTGAGTTTGATCGATACGATAGTTCACTGCTGCAGGACATTGGTCTAATAAAAACTATGCAATATAATTTTTTTAAATAGGTAATATACATAATAATAGATGTACTTAGCTATAGAAATTTAAATTTAGTTAATACATCGTGTATATTTGATATATTTTGGAACTGTTGTGGTTTTTTTTAGTTAAAATTACTTCACTTCTTTAAAATTATAAGTCTATAATATATTATATTTAAATCTATAATAATATATAGACATAATTTGTGTTTAAATTTCAATAAATAATTATTAGAAAGGCTAGAGCATTTTTGTTTAAATAATAAACATTTCTGTATTTCTATATTATTTTAAAACTATAGATTTTTGAGATTTTTCAATCAAAAATCAAAAAAATTTAGAATTTAAAAAAATAACTTGTATTATAAGTGATTTAATTTTACTCTCTAGTTTTTGTTTTCTAAAAATTTAGTATTAGATTATATATATATATACATGCATCTAACGTTTATTGTGAATTGTGATTACTACCTACCGAGTATATTACACTAATTTTAAACATAGAAACAAATTGCTATTTAATTTGAGGTTAGTTTTCTGACCCGTTCAAACAATTCTCAAAAATCCAAATTGAATTGAACTTCATTAAACCTAACCCTTATAGGTGGTCTAATAAAATAATAATATATTTTCCAAAAAGTCTATTCAAAATCGTTAACGACCTCAATGGTAGTTGTTTTTCTATGTTGGGCTCGAACGAATTTATTCATTACTCAAAGCCTCAAAGTATAAAAAGTAGGTATTGCATATTTTTATTTTAAAAATCAACGTTGTATTTTATCATAGTCAAGTATATTAATACTAAGACAAAAAAATAAAAGATTTTTATTTTTATTTTTGTGTATACTTTATAGTATAGTATATTATTGTTAATAAAAAATTCGTTTTACTATGTTACAAATTTAAATTCAATTTTTTTTTTATAGTTTTTCTTAAATCGATGATTTTCTAGTGAACATGCAAATACTAATTTTACACATTATGGAGAAATCAACTAAAATTTTTTTTATTATTAATTTTCTTATAGGTATTTCTAATTTCTACGAAATGTTTAAATTAACAATTGTAGGTCTGCATTTATAATGTCAATAATAAACGACGTTTTTTATTTTAGAAATATTGTGAATTACAATCTATTGTTTGTATTCAATTGAATCGCATTCAATAGTCAGTTGATTTGATTATTTAAATATATCAATCAAATGGAACAATAATTTATATAATGTTGATAACGTTTAACATAGATTACAATTATTATAGTTGAGACGTGACGATCAATGTATAACTTCAAAGGTCTATGTTTACATTACGTTCATTTGGTAGGGATATATCCTTTCTCTTCCGGAAATCATAAGCTATTTTGGTATGTGTTGGCTACACACCAACATGAGCAGCAGTAGAAATACTCCCTTACACCCGAAACGAAGCACGGGTCAATATCCAGAGGACGGTTAGAGAACGATAAAAAACTATTACACGCAGCACACAGTTTCCAGGCTATAAATAAAAATCGACTGAATCATTAATTTAAGTTTGAGAACATTATCTCAAGTTTATTTCGAGAAAGTCGTGACGTGAAGGTCATCTTCAATTCTAAATACTCTAATAAAAATAAAATGCCATTTGGCCTTTATTTATCCAACAACTACTATTCATTAATGTGTTGACTAAAATTGAAAAAAAAACACGTAGGTATCTCTATTTTACAAAAGCGCTTTGTATGTTAACTTTAATCGTTGAATACGATTAGGTACGTATAAACATAAATTTCAATTATACAAAAAATGGAACTTTTACGTTTTTGAATTCTAAACGAATCTGTTACTATAATAAAACAGTTATACAAATATTGCAAGCTTTATCAACACAGCAACGTAAGCGTGTTATTTATTTATGTAGACCTTTTTGGGATATTTTGTTTATTTTATTCCATTCCATTGATGTAATCAATGAATACTTATTAGCTATTACGGCAGTATTTAATGTTTTAACATTCAATAAGATTAAATATCGCGTGAGACTTCAATGCTCCATTAGTTAAAAACCATAATGGGTAGTAATAGTAAAGACAACACTCAGTAACAAACTGTATTCAATGTTATTGTACCTTGTCACACATTTTATTTAACATGTCTAGTTACATCATAATACATGGGTCATTGATGTTTATCAAAACATCTTTTGTAATAAAAAGTAACGACCAATCTTGTTGTATGAATACAATAAATAAAATTATTGATAAATTGTCTTTCATTTAAATATCCATTTTGAGTTTACCGAACTCGGTAAATATATCAGAATAAAAAAAAGACGATAAAAATAATTTGTTTAAATCCTTTTTAATTTTTAAAATGTTAGTATTTTATTATAATATATATATATATTATATTCACTGGTATATTATAGTTATAATTATTGTATTGCATGTGCTTACGAAAGAAAGATTTTGGTTCTACTGATAAAAATGTATGTTTATTTATTTTTTGATGTTTATATGTAGGACGTAGGTGCATATTTTTGTATTAGGCGTGTATATTTGCGATATAATAACTAATTACCTATTGCATTTTTATTTAAATTAATCGATTAATTTTAAACCAAGCAGATTTTGTATATTACAAGTTTATTGTTCATATAGTATATAATCCCAATGATATAAATTATTTTTTTTTGTTTTTATGTTGTAGAAAAAATGGTAATTAGAGGTAGGTATAATGTATAATTTGTAAATTAATAAAAAACGTCAATATATGGTTGGGTTATGCAAATTTGTTTATACCGGATGTATAAAACGCACGAATTTTAACATTGAACTTTTTGGTCATTATCTAAAAAAAATATATTCTTTATACGGGGCTGACTGAAGTCAAGGTCCTATACATAATATATAATTTAAAATATAATATTATGCTATGGACGCATTATATTGTACTCTTCAATAGAGTCTTATACATCTTGCAATTGACATTCATTTATATTTGCGTATAGTATTATAACAATGTGTAATAACTATAACTACCTATTATATATATTATACTGCTGAGGTACCTAAAGATATAATAAGTATTTGGACACGAGGGTTACCGGGTTTTTGGCTTTCGCCTACCACACGAACCGTCTGTTGTATAGTGATCTGCATTCTGCGCTAGTGTTGAGCCGCAGGGGGCACAGCCGTTGATCGTCGTATGACACGATGGCGGACAAACGACCGCGCGTCGACAATATCCGCCGGACGCCACACAGGTGAAGTATTTGGTCAACAAGAAATAAACAGAGATATTACGCAGTAAATATTTTGTGTTTCATTGAATAATTCATAAATGTTGTTTACAATATTTGTTTTGTTTTTTATCAATTTATCTTAGTTTAATACCTACAAAAATTAAATAACTACACGTGTTTTTCAAATATTCATTGTAGCACATTTAATAATGAATATTACTCGATATACTGGGTGGTTTTTGTCACGATAAATACAAATTATCTCGAAATGACGTAGGTATTAATAATGTTTTAGAAAATATTTTGTTTGATTATTTTAAGTCATTACAAAACACATCTTAAGATTATGTATATATTTAAAGATATTTAGAGATTTAGAGATCACTAACAATTTATAATATATACAACATTTTAAATACTGAAGTTTTCAAAAGTAAATATACTGCCATTAAAAAAGTAAAACATAACAAATATCACATTTTTAGTTTAAAAATTATATCTTTTACAATAGCTCGAGATTTTCAAAAATGTTTTTGAAATAATAAGTGTTTGCTTTTAAAATAATCACCCTGTATACTCAGGTACACGAAAACGATACCGCATGGTTTGTACTAATATCATACTTGGTAGTTGGTTTGTATATAGGTAGTTAAAAATATTTTGGCGTGTTTTTGAATAATAATATACATTCAAGGTCAATTACCATGTTATACTCTGGAATAAAGCCAAACTAAAATAATAATAATATATTTTTTCTATTGTTGTTAGCAAATAGACGATTGCAACTTTAAATTAAACACCCCATAATATTTATACATATACAGAGTTGAATTAGATTTTTCTTAGCCTTTTTCGAGCCTATCATTAATATTTATTAATATTTTACTTATTATTAAGATTAAAATCTCACAGATCTAAAAAGTACACAAATGTAATCTTCACAAAACATTTCCCGAATATTGAAATATTTATTTACTATTTTAGTGTATTTATTCATATTATTAATTTTTCTATTTTTATAAATGATATTGTTTCTCTACCAATATAATGGATATTTAATGAAAACTAAACAATAATAGTCAATATAGTATAAAGGCTATCGTCATCGGTGGAAGTAGGAGCGCAGAGCATATTAAATAGTTATTATTATCATGAAAAGCATACAACGTTCAAACAATTTTTTCATTTTTATGAACAATTTTTTTTCTCTTTTTTAAGATTTAATTTAATATAACGGATTATAAAAACTATATAATGCGCAAAATTAAATATACCTATAAAGTACAAGAAGAACCTTAAAATATTCAAATACTTGCAAAAGTTTTAGATTTAGATTATGTATTTCCCAAAAAGAATTTTTTCATACTTCAATTATTTAACTAAAAAAAAAAATGCTTGAATTCTCTTAGCCTACTCATCTCAATAGATTTAAAAATGTATTTAATTTAATATAAAACCTATTTTATATAGCTATATAAGTATCAAAATTTATAGTCTATAACAAATTTTAAAAATTGTTTATTATTTATCGTAAAAACGTAGTACTACCATGTAATATAGACATTTCTTATTTAATTTAACAATTTAAGAAAAAGGTTATGAAAATTTAGGTTAAATTGTTTTATTACAATTTATGATTAAGCTATATATATATATATACACACATTTAGTCTTTAATATAATATTTATGAATTCACGAATACGACTGTCTTACATAAAATATTTTATAGTATAATATACTATATACTATGTTATTTTAAATATTATTTTTATACAAATTTTTTTTTTAAAGAACGTTAGAATCTCCATGTTGTTTGATGTTTTGCTCTCTGCGGTATTTTTTGTGCATATATTAAAGTCAATAATAATATTATGTTTCTGACGTTGAAGTTGTCACTTACAACAAGAATACTGCAAGATTAATCATGGACCATAATCGTACACAATTATTAAGGTAATTGAAAAACGATCAATTTGCGTCTTCTAGTCTTTTATTTGTTAATTGTTACAATTACTAGATGTTATGTTTAGTAATTATTTACTTTTATAATGTTTTTTTTTTTTGTAATTTATCTATCCTTTGTTTACATTGTATTTGACGTCATTTTGGATTATATCAATAACAAGTTCTGTCAATTCCAATACTGATGCCAGTTTAATGCTAATGTATTTCTTTCAGTCATGACATTTTTTCGTAGTTATATAATATTACCCATATATTGGGACATCGAATCGATTGTTATGAATGGACGAATAGTTAATAGATACATAATAATTTATTCATAATTTAAATAATAGAATTAAGTGCATTTTAATTATCGTCATATTAATTGTAATTACTAGATTATTTTATTTTTAATTTAATATTTAACTATGTATTTTAAACACACAACTGTAAGCACACTGATATAAAAACTAATAGAATATTAATAAAAAACATAAGAATGATGCTTTTTAAGGGGTTTAGTATAGGCAATTATAGAGACTTAAAAAAAATTAAACATTTACAATTTTATAAGGATGTTACATTTATATGGTAATGCCGCATAAGTATAAATCATATTTCTTGTATAACCACTGCGTTTATCCTGAAATACGTTTATACGTTTCAATGATTTGATAAAACTACATTATACTTTTTCAGAAAATAAAACTCTGTCTGTGGTTTAAGTGTTTTAATATATAATATTTTTGTCTTTTGCATGTTTAAATGTTCATAAAACTTATAATATTAAAAAAATAAAAATAATAATATTTTCAATTTTTAATAGAAAAATAAACGTTGAATAAAATCAAAATCTCTGATTAAACATGTATGATACAAAGTGCATATATTATATAAAACAATTATTTTATTTTTCTATCTGTATTAGTCAAGATTATCCATCGTCTCTAACCATGGTCCATGATTTCAACCGATGGGATACGGAAACGCAGTAATTTTGACGAAATAATCAATTAGCTAATTGATTAACTAATTAACCGATTATTTCTTCATCTAAGAAGATTTTATAGTTAGATAGACTGCAGGTGATGACTTATTCAAAACAACCTCCCAAACGACCTAAACATTAAAATATTTCTAACATACCATACACTCAATAATAAGTAAATATGTATTTGTAATCGGAATATTCAATTTCGGTAATGACGACAATGATTACTAATCAGTAATTAATATCTATATATTATAATCCACCTGAAGAAGCTAATCATTGATAAACTATTAAATATGTTTATTTACGATTATACATATTGACTTAATGTCTGTATCTATATAGTTTATAGAAATTTGTTGTTCTAATATCACGGAATATGTTTAGTTATATTAATACTTGTAATTATATCACTTCGTACACGGTCGTTTAATTGAGTTTATAAGTGTATAATATTGATATAACTGATTTAAGTATTATATTGTGTATGCGAATAACAATAATAATAATATGCATGTTTTTATATAATATTTAATAAGCAATATTAATACAATGCAATGTTATTACATTAGCATAATATTATAGTTTTTATTCTTCACAAAGCTACTTCAAAAATACGTTTAAGTATTAAAAGTGTTATTTGAGTTTACTTTTTTGATTAGTCAATGAAAATGGTCGTTAAACAGGATTTTTTTTATTTTCTTTATGTTTTACTTTGATATAAAAATAAGTAGTGTTCATATAATACTCCAGCCAAAATGCTCAAAAAAATAAGGTAAAAAGATGTAAAAGAATTTAATTATTGTACTACATAATATTATTTATTATATTCCTAATTTATTTTTACCTCTTGAATTTGCAGTGTTATTTTGTCTTTTTAAGGTAAAAAACATGACTATGGATCAGATTAAATTGTTTCTTAGTAGAAATTAATTTAGTATTTTAATGTTGTATTAGAGTTTGAATCTTTATCGCATCCTTTAGTCCTTTTCTTTTATCCGTGCACGCTAATGCGTCTCTTTCACTCTCGGGAAATTTTGTGGGATTAAAACTGATATTATACAAGTTACAATACGCATAATAATAGTATCACTTTGTCCTCCGTCAAATATATTAAAAATCTACCATAGACTATAATATTTGGAACACAGGTACATTATCCGCAGTCAGTAGGTAATATAGGTATCGTTTAATTTGTTACTTCTTTTTTTTTATTTTATCTAATAAATATATATATATATATACCTGGGCAACCGTCAGACAGATCGTTCGTCTTTCCGCTTTACCGTCTATATACAACACATAAAATTCAGTTTTCATAGAGGTCATATCGATTCATATAAATTCGTATGTATATAAACACTATAAAGTACTGCAGCTGCGGAGTGTCGATAACTGCAGCCGTCGTAAATGGTCGTTGCGCGCATAATAATGCAGTAAATACGCGCATTCGCTGAAATTGCATCGTCCAAGTCATATGTATACATAAACTGCACTTTCCCTCTTGTCCTGGTGGTCACAGCAATATTCCGTAACACGTTTTCGACGCGACACACATACTCGTACCACACATTGGTATTTTAGCATTAGCATTACACTATTATTGGATCCGCTGGTTATTATTATATTATAAATTTACAAAATTATTTGGTACTCAAACCTGCAGATGTCTAAAGCCTAATGAGTAATAACTAATTGTCGATGGAAGATCGTTGTCGAAATTATGTGTTCGCTATGAGTGAATCGAAACTTCACTTATTACATTGAGTTTTATTGTGTTGTTACTTGAACATAAATTATAGTATTATAATACTGATATACTGCTCTTATTCGGGTGCTACACCCACACATTTTTAATGGAAGCGAACAATATTTTAATGTTTGCAGACCGTTGAATTTTTTTTTTTTTAACTCAACAGAAATAATTAAAATACCTTTTAAAACTGTCATTTTACCAAATTGTATGTATAGATATATTGTTTATTAAAAATCGCATTGAAATTGTTTATATGATCAGAGTGTCGGATGATGTTGTCCTATTTAGATATTCATCATTATTTTGTGTAAACGAAAGTTAAAGGATATAATAATAATTAATCGTAATAATCATCATATTTCATACTTTATATCATAGTTTTTCATAGATGAATAATATAATTGTATTGGTATGTAAATGATACTCCAGGAGGTAACGTCTTTTTTGATAAAACCTAAAACCTATCAAACAGTGGACGTTTTTAGGTAAATTTTATTTCTTCGCAATATTGTTGTAATACGTTCAATACCTGTACGATTTAAAAAGCACATAAATAACTTATACATAAGTATTAAGTATAAAACAAAAATTATTGTTCTTTGTATATTGTATTAGATCTTATAATTATATACGGCGATAAAAACGAAATGTACTATAATTCCGGTGCAAAAACCCGTGTAAAAAATTTGGTTCAGTGACTTTGAAGACGCCACGTTCATTGAGCTCGATTTTTAAACGTTTTTTATTGAAGGACGTGCCTATAGCCCTATAGGTATAGCGTCGGTGTCGGCGGCATTGGCGTCTGTGGAGTGGGAGGGAGTGAATTCGGTTCGGTGAATCACACGGACTACACAATGGACGGGTGAAAAAAATTAAACGACCTGCTCGCACGGTCAGTCTGCGTGCAAATATTACGTACGTATAGAGCAAAATGTGGTTTTGCGTGTGTGACATGTGTTTGTGTGTGCGATGGTCTGCCGCAGTATATTTCGCTAACCCAAATCCATTATAAATTATAATATGATATAATAAAAGACCTATAACATGTGTATATATACGCACAATATGTGTGTGTGTGTGTGTATATATATATATATATATATTTATAGGGAACCCGCCGTGAATTTTATACAACATATAACAGCGATAGAATTGCACAGAGTGGGTATAGGAAAAAACGAGGAAGAGACGAAAAATCGAGAGTTCTCTCGAATATTATATTATATGTACAGGTTATAAATATATATATAGAAAATATTATATTATGTACTGGTTGGCCCTCCTCTTCCGGAGCGGCAGCTGCAAACCGCGATGACCTTCGCAGTTCGTATATATAATATACTACATAGATTCACTTTTGTACGCGTCGTGTGGTGTATGTATATGCGTATATATATATATAACATATATATTAAACATTTTTTTTCTTTATTCTTATTATTACTATTAGGAATCCTTAGGGTCAGGCGGGATAGGCAGCGGCGGCGGCGGTCCCATTATTATTATGATTATTATCCTCGTTGTATGTCTCAAGGTCTTTCGCTCATTACGACTATATGCTCCTGCTCGTAAACTACTGCGGACGCGACACCATGTCACCCTCGTTTAAAACCGTCGACGACGCATATACAAATTGTAGCGCACTTTTTACTATCGTAAGTCACAATTAAAACATCGTATATTGAATCGAATACGGAGTGGTTTAATCGTATTATACGTAATATATTGTAGTAGGTCAAACCTGACGTAGATAATACCTACCGCAACAACTTCCCGTGCGTTTTGCTTTCCTAACCCAATCGCCGCGGTAATTGAACATTTTTTTTTTTTTTTATGGGTTAACGTTAAAGTTTCCGAGTGACCATGACTGAGAATTAAAAAAGTTAAAATAAAAAAAACAAATTCCGACCGCAGACAAGACTATAATACACGGGACCCTCGTATACTGCACACTACGCGTACATATAGCAGCAGTTGCAGTACATATACCTATAATATTAAAGTATGTAGACATTGCGTGTACTTGACACGTTTACATGTATATATAAATATCCGTTGTCCCGTTTCCGGCGACCACGGACACAAGTTTTTCAAAATTCGTACAAACTTCTTTATACACAGTATCTACGCACGCCTGTCTCATATTATATATAATAAGGTATCTACAATTATTATTACACTGTGTATATTATTATGTATATCCGACAAACAATAATAATTCATGTATAGGTATGTATCGACCAGTTTGAGGATTCGAGTTCCGTCCGGAATTTGTATGAAATTGTATTTCAATTTTTTTAAATAACGAACGAGTAGGTATTGCGGTATAACGTTTTTCCAGATCAGATTATAGTTTTTTTATTTCTCGGAAACTTAAATATTGTTTTATTTTTTGTTATAAATTAACATGATATAGATAGTATACGAGTATGTACTATCAATTATTTAACCGTAATTAGTTTGATTTTTGGTCCAACGATGTTTGTGTTCGTGAAATCATTATAATTTGTTATAGAATTATTTTGATAACTAACGTCATTATTCATTATATTTATATAAACTAAATATTATTTATTATATTATATAAATACTATTGAGATTAAAAATTCCATTTTATATAAGATATAACCAATAATCATTGAATACTGTTTTTTTTTTAATCATTTTTAACAAATCGTCATTAATTATCAAATAAACAAGATAACACTGTTTTATTTTTTTACTTAGATATGTGCTAATATTCAAGGATTATATTTTAAAACTAATTGTGTACTCAAAATGTATCAATATTTTATGTATTGATGCACGAATGACTAATGTGTATACCTACGATGATATATTATTATAATAAATTATATTCGTACACATAAAAGTTAATATTATATAAAGTATTGTAAGATAAGGTTAAAAAATTTAAATATGTAATCTATAACAGCGTGACTTTATGGTATTGTTTGCTCTAATAATATTTTAGTAGATAGTAAACCTTGAATAATAATTGATTAGTGTAGGTTTAAATTGAACGTACTATTATATTAAATAAAAATAAACCAATAATACAGTAGTCAGTAGGTAATGAAACTTATAATAACTTACACGTGCTACGTCTATTGATTTGGTTAGATACACGCACGTATATCTATATATATATATATACTTATTACTTATATATAATGCAATTGTTAATGTATTAGGATGGTGCAATGAGACCTTTGTTTTGATTTAAACAATAATGTTATTAAATGTACATACTTAAAGTTTATAAATATTAATCGAGAGAACATGTTTGCAATTGTATTACATTCATATTTAATAAGTCGTATTTATTTATACCTACCTACGAATTACGATTACAATTTTTTTTATCTCAATAAACAGAATGCGCAATAAATTCCTATTTTTAAGGAGCAAATACCACTATTTATCATACATCGTAAAAGGATAGTCTACCCCTTATTTGACCCTTACATTTTTATTTATAATATTCACGACAATGAATTATAATAACCTAATTTAAACCTGTATAATACTTACTGGTTTTATACAAGGGTTATAATAGTATTTTGGTATATTGTTGTGTTTAACATAAATAATATATTGTATATATTGGATAATATAAAAGTAATAGAAATTTAAAATTAATAAATAATAATTGAAACTGGTAAGTTATCGGTGATAACTATAATACCGTTAATTATTTTAAAAATAATTTTATTGTATGCCAGTATTATATCATTATGTATTAACTTTAGATATTAATTTATGAAATTAGAAAAAATTAACTACTTAAAAATAAAATATTTTAGTTATTTAATTATTTTTAATTAATTAATTGTTATTTAATATAACTATAATAATATAATATTACGTAAAATCAGATGTAATAATACAATTTAAATAAAAATGTTACATTAAATATAAGTGTTAGTGTAATTTTTATTATCAATTAAATAAGTATACAAGTGTTTTTATCATATATTTTAATTATTGAAATTATATTAACCCAAATAAATTAATCATGTTAGGTAAAAGTTGTGTTATTAATTTTAAAGAATTTTCCAATAAAATAAAATATATTTAATAAGTATAGTACAAAATAAACTGTGGTTAAACTGTCTACCGTAAAAAATTCTATATGCTCTATATAGAATGATTCATCGACCATTCTCCATCCTATTTTTCTCTTTAATAATAAATTTATTCATTTTTTTGATTATTTTTAAATTTTAATTAATTTAAATCGACGTTAAACAAATAGTTAGTGAATGAACGTTAACATCATATTATATACTAAAGAAACAAAAAGGATGACAAAGATATAAATATATTATGCGTGTACTGCGTGTATACGATCTATACGATAATACTCGTACGATATACCTATATTACGATTGTAAATTGTAATATTAGATTTATTACTTATTATATTCAGTCGATTTTTAAAAATTATAAAAAAATTGATGGATTAATATTAATTACTAAATTGTTCAAATCATTATGACCCTCATTTTTATTATTACTTATTTCCCAAATCCATTATCATGGACATTGGACATATCATTAGTATTCAATGTTAAATAAATTAAAAACTATTTGTTCGAGCTTCGATTCAGATTGTAATATTTTATCAATATTTTCATAAAAAGTCGGCTGATACTACAATTTACAGAAAAAAATTCTAAAGGTGATTTTTGTTTGAAAAAAAAACATTGTTATATCGCTGCAGGATACTCAATAAAATAAATGGTACTAGAAAAATTAAGTATTTGAAAATAGTATAGATCTAAAATACACTTAAAAATTTCAAAAACATAATTTGAATAAATGTATTATTAAAGGAAAAAATGGGAGTGGATATTCTTGGTCAATCATCAATGTATAAAGTATGATATATATTAATAGTTCGGTTGACCTTTAAATTATGTATTATGGTATGTTGTAAAATGCTAGTGTATGATGAGTTATATAAGTGTATTTATAACACAGTTCAATTTAAATCGATTTTTTTGCGATTGATATAATTTAATCGTTTAATTTTTAAATATATTTAAGTATATCATGTTATTGACATTGTATATGTTATGATAATTATCATGATCAGTCCAGATAAAATATTTCATTACGACATAATATTACGCACAATTACGCTATAAGCATCATCAGCAGCCGCAATACATGTACGTAGGTACATAATATGTTACGAGCAATGTACGTAAATATATAAGTGAAAAGCCTGATTTTATTATAGTGTTCAAGGTAGGAAAAAGTCTATATTGTAATACATCATGCAAAATGACCAAATAAAGGGCCAAAGTAGATAAAATATTAAAATTAAAAAAATAACAGAATAGTATATTATTTAATTCCGACAAAAAAATAAATTAAAAATACTATTATGAAAACAATAAGGGTACCTAATATTATTTTTATTAGAACCAACATTTTTATCATCAACATGGATTTTTAAGTCTGTAATCTGGGTAATAATAAAATTTGATTAAACATAATATTATCAATATATTATTGTTTATTTTGTATTTATTATTTTACCAATGAATTTAAAATATACAATTTTATTGAACGTTTTATACACAAAATAACTAATTATTATTATTGTTTTATTTGTTCTTACACGGGCCGTTATTGTGACACTTAGAATTGCAAACGAACAATAATTTCACAGCGCACTGAAATTGTACTGGGTTGTTTCATTATTAAATAATAATATGATCACGGCGTGTAGGTATATAATATTATTATTTACTGGCCATTATTCCTATACTGCAGCAGTGCAGTCAGTCGTCGTTAATACGCGCGGTGTGGTATAATTTAAACTTTAAACTGCAGCACCAGTGTTTATCAACAATAAAAAAAATCGTTACGTTCATATGCAAGTTATTTCGTATACCTACCCCCATCACACAGTGATTTATTACATATTATTATAGTATATTGTATAATTGAATGAAACCTAATGGTATAAGTCGCGTTCGTATGTGTATGTATATAATAACAATATTATTGTATTACATTATCGTTCGCGGTCACCGTCACTTTCGGCTCGCGTTCCACATATTACCTGTCGTAAACACGCATTACCGCCTTACTTACCTGGAGCGGCTGGAACTATTAATATTCGATAGGTACCAGTTTGTATGTCATACCATCGGAAAACATTTATTACACGTGCGTCGGACGCATTTTTCGGTACGTGTGCCCGTCACAAATCACAATGACGTGTAAATATTATGTATTATTATTATTATTATTATTATGATCACACTGCCGCGGCGGCGGTGCATAATAATAACAATAATAACGATGATAATACATCCGTCTCGTAAATCGCGGTGTACATGTAGATTAGTAAGTCGACATTAGTAACGCGACGGCGCAGTGTCGTGTACACACGATATTATTATCATCATAGGTATACCTACGAGTTTCGGTCTTCGTATCGACTGCGTTGACGGGCACCTCGTCGCGACGTCCCGATGCCGTAGAACTTGTTTCGACGTGTACTCACGACAAATATAATACGAGTACAATAATAATATGAATATAAGTATCTAATTCTCTTTTCGGTAGGTAGTCACGATATACTCGTATCATTAAAGCATTGTTAAATCGTAACAAACGTCGCATATTATAATATAATATTATGCTATACGTTTATTTATTTATTATTAATTTTTTTTTTTTAATAAAAACAACGCGATATTTTAAAACTCGCACATTCCACAGTACAATAATAATATACTGTTAATATTATATTATATATTATTTTATACATTAAATTATACTATTGGAACGACGTACGTATACCTCTACATTATGTGTATTTGAACGAGACAAACAGCATTTCGACTAATAACGATGATGTGGTACACGCTACAAACACTACTACGACGACGACGAGAGTCAGGTTGAGTCGTATACATACGGCGTGAAATATAGTTTGCATTATATTATTTGCATGATTGTTTGTGTGTACAACCCGTCGAAACATAATATTGTATTGATTGAACCGTATAGGTACCAATAACATGTATAGGTACATATATATATACACGTTTATCCAATTTCCCACAACGATTCGACGCGTCGCAGATTTCCGTGACCCTTCAGCGGGAATTGAATTTTTCTCTATATTTGTAAAATAATACAAAAATATAGTTTTAGTTGTGCACATGTCATTATTATTATTCTATATTATATCGCTACCATTGCGTCAGCAGTTTTTCGTATGTCTCTTTGGCCTCTGCTATGACGTGTCAATGTGTGTACGATTTGTCGATTCGACAGCTGTCGGGTTAACTCTGATGAAGTGATGAATATTATATTGCTGTACGTAATTGGATCAATGGAACGATATCATATTATTGTAATGTATTTGTCAGGAGAAAAATCTGCATACAAGTTTTCGGGCGAAAATTTAAATTATAAAGATTGAGTTGCGTTCTATGAATCTAAAATAAAATCAATGTAACACAATAAATAATTATACGATTAGTTATGTTTTATTAAGGGGAAATAATATCAAAATAGGTACCTTTGATTATCTGTGATTTTCACCGCTATTGGTTATAATTGTGTTAGTATAATTGTGCAATAATTATTCATTTTTAAATATAATAATGTATTGAATACTTAGTTATTAACTATGACAGTGTAATATCTACATTTACTTATTAATTATTATAATATAAATTACTGTGTATAGTATAATTATTTGAATCGATATTTAATTGACCGTGTAATTAGATACTTATGTTATGCTATTTTTTTTAATTAAATCTCAAACAACTGTTTTTAGTGTTTTTACTTTTTCTCAAGTGTATATTTATTTGATTTTTTAAGGTTACTATACTGTTCAGAAACTTTGGTATTTCATTATTTAATATTTATCGTTAGATATTCATTTTATAGTTTTATCATTTAATTTTTGTTATTATTATTATTGCATTAGACGTTATTCGTCTGTATATTATTGTAATTATTATAATACTATATATATAACGGTTATATAGTTTTGCAGTGAAAACTAAAAACTCATTACTCATTACTCGTTTGTTTTATTAATTTTGTGAACACGAAGGAAAAAGCAAGTGAAATTTGTTCGCTCAATCGTTAAAAACGTTCGAATGACTTGTATAATCTAATGTAATTTTTATTGTTCTCAAAAGAAACTCTGTTTCGGATGTTAGGGATCCCAAACCGTTGTGAACTTTTGTTTATCCGTTTACACGATTAACGGCCGGCGTACATAACAGTACGTGGTTCAACGCTGTTTGCCTGTACAGTCGTATCTTATATGTACCTGCGCAGTATTTGTAAAAAGATTTATTTTTATTCGTACAGTACTCGTATATCGAGCATATTGGTTACGAGTTACTGCAACTAATAAAAATAAAAGCGCTGATTACGCTCCGTATAATTATCATAACTATTATTCGGAGCTCGTAATTATTATTGACATTGAAACTTATTTGCATTGGCAAAATTAAAAATATGTATGTACTTCATAATCATTATCACTAATGTTTATATATTATTGTAACGCTTCGTTATTGAATTCGCATAAATTATTATATGGACGATAGATAAAGTAATTGTGCAATTAACTACGTAGGTATGTAAGATGTTTTTGATGTATATAGTATTTTTGTAGTGTAGATATTACCTATCTATTATTTTAGCTATATTACATAGGTAACATAGGAAAAAATATTTTATCAGCCTGATATAGATTGCACTATATTATATACTTTTGTAATAACAAATTACTAATAATTAGCTAATATATATAAGTTTAATAAAAATACATTTTTATTTACACTCGGTAAGCCGATAGTACAACTTATTGTTTTTAATTTTTTTAATTTAAATATAAGCTACGTCGTATCTATATTTTTTTTCATACACATGTGCACTGTAGACAAAAAGGTTGAGTTAACATGCGCTTAATTCTATAAAAATAAAAACCAAGATGGATATTTTATCAATACGTATCAACACACTCGAATATTATTTATTGATTGCAAAAATAATAGCATCATTATTACTTATTTGTTTTTGTTTTTTTTTTTTTTTATCAAATACGTCTTCGACAAAAAAAAATAGTGTGTAGTGTGTATTCTACAGACTATAATAATTTTATATTATTAACCTTGATTCTAAATCTAGTTAATAATTACTAATGCAGTCACTATAGAGAGTATATAGAGACGAGACTATAGTCTTATATACATGCCGTTAATAATTATTATTATATTACACTTAAATTGAATGACTACTCAAACGTCAGCCTCAATAATAATTATATTAATATAATACCGTGAACAAATTTCTTTTCTAATTCGTTGAATTGTTTTCTTTTTTCACCTCAGTGTATAAAAAACGGTCGAATTTAAGCATTCATATATATCATGATTTCTGAAAATACATTATGTTTGTACATTTATTTGCGAAAATAAAGGTATACCTATAGACAGAACAGACAATTTTTTAAGTGTTTTTGTTTTACAATTAGCACAGTCATACAAATTACTATTTTTTTCGATGATTAACACGATTTAAATTGGTTAGCAATTGTTAAATTTGGTTTGTTACAAAAAAATGTAAATAATTTATTAATAAATAAATTATATTAATCGTTCAAATATGATTTTAATTTATGTTAAAATATACGTAACTGGGTGTATCTACGGGTATAAAATAGGAACAAGTTGATCAAAACTTGTCACTACAATAATTAAAATTGAACAGAACAATAAATGTATTGGCTTAACAAAAATGTCTAATAAAAAAAAAGCTCTGATTGTAGAAATACTCGATTTTGTTGAAATTTAAAAATAAATAACGGTAAGTAGGTATTTAAAATTGTTAATAAATATTTATTTTAGTATTTTATAACAGATAAGATATAATTATCAAAATATGTTGGCTCTTTTTTTAGCTATAGACATTTGAAATTTTTGAATTTGATTAGTTTTTTCGTGTTGATTGAATATTTATTATTATAATTATTAAATTTGTACCTGCCACGTTACTAGTAAAAAAAAAAAAATACTTACCTACTTAAAATAATATAAATATTAGTATAAATAGTAATAGCTAATAAGTAATAACAACTAATAACTTATAGAGGCCGATACACCATCCCTGCTCAGAATCGTTTATTGTAGAATGTAGACATACAATGATTTCATTGAATTCAAGTCTAACACGTCACCCATTCATCAATAAACATGATTATATTATGCTTTTCTAACGTTCGATGTATTTTTTATTTCAATATAGTTTAGGTTCCTCGATATTTGTTTGAATACAACTATCCAATTCATTATTATCCAAATTAATATTAATTCATTATAATTCGTTATAGTAAGTTTATTGAAATAAATAAGTTATGAGTGAGTATTCGTTACCTATAATTATTAAATTACATATTACATATAAGCTTTTAATTGACAACATTTCATTCATCTCTTTATTATTACATAATTTCGTGTGATTCAATAATATACAAATATAATAATAAATAATAATAGAAATATTTAAAATTTAAAAGTTTAGCAAATGTAATGAAATGTGTCTTATTAAAATGAAAAATATTTCTTCAATTATGTACAATTATTGGATTTTCATTATCGTTCTATCTAGTCTTCTATTTATTTTATCAAAAACCTAAATGAAACCGATATTAATAACAGATATTTTCTTCTATAAAATGAGTCAAACAAACACATTTTTATTGTTAGGTAAATATGATGCGAATATAGTATATAATTCGTATAATATAATAAAATTAAAATCTCATCATAACGTGTAATTGATTTTTGTTTTTCAAATATTTTAAATATTTTTAATGGTCTATGCTCTGTTTGTAAATTAAAAGTATACAGTTAATTAAATATTAATAATTGTCGTACAAAACCGTTCCAGAAACACAAATATACACAATGGAGAAGAATTAAAGTATTAAACTATAATTGGACCCAATTCAAAGATTCAAGAGCCATGTGGTGTAATGTAATTATCGAGGGTTTCCTAACTATTATCTATATTATACATTGTGCATTAATGTAATCATTTATTACAGAGCGAGTATAAATCTTTATTCGTAAGTAGAACAAATTTTACTTGACGTATCTCGATTGTTCGATATTGAAGTTTAACCATTTATAAAACAATAAGACAATATGTTTATACTAGCTGTATGCCTGTATAATATATTATATGTTATATTGCCACGCAACACAAGTGTCATATTATACCAATACACTCATATTAAAATGCAGTTGAATGTGTGTATAATAATAATTATTACTGTGGTTATAAAATTAATAAAACACTTTAGTGTATTTTATTACGATTGAAGTTTGTCATATATTAATTATTCGTGCCACTTATCGTTAGGTTAGGTTAGCGTCATTTTGGTATAGTCCACGATAGTATCGTGTAATGTTCAGTATGAGTATAATATATTGACATACATGATGTTCTCTCGTCATATTCCACTTTATTAAACACTAGAAATATAAAGCACATGTATAACTCATCATCACTATCGACTGATCATCTGCTGATTTGCGGCGTTTTGGGTCAATGGCATTAGTCCAAAACCGTGTTTCTCTGTTCATAGACTCGCAGCGGTGGTTATAAAGGTATTATAATAGGATTTTCGCGTACATATATACAGAATGATTCGACAAGCATGCTCGTTCCTCTTTTTTTTCAATATTACAGATATTCAAAATCTGAAATTTGGACATTTTTCAATATACTTTAAGACCATTAGGTATATTTTCAAATTGTTTAGATTTTTGTACTACTTATAGGAGTATCTCAGGGTGATAGAAACTTTTATTTTTCAAATTACTATCCTCCTCCTAATTTTCTACTGTAAATTATTTAATAGGTAATTTTCTGAAAATATTCATGTATCAAAATTCTAACCAGCAGTTCTCGAGTTAATTATTAATTAACATTCTGAACTAAAGATCCATAATAATGGGTTTAGAAGATATGAATATTGCTATATGATGTTTTAAAAATTTTAGTAATTCATATTAATCTATCAACTTTTATAGTTGTAACTTGTAAAAATGGGTAAACATTTCAACTTTCAAGAATTTCAGAATATGATATTTGAGTATTAATATTTAAAAAATTACAAAAATCAGAATTTGAATAAATTCATTGTTAAATTAAAAATAATATCGGCGAGGCCACGCTTGTCGAATCATCCTGTATACTGTTATGACGTGTGACATACTTATATCAAAAAACCCCGGGAATCCGTCGATCTATAGACACATTATTTATGCGGGTCCGTTACTATTGTTATTGCACAGAGATCTATATGGTAAGGAAAAAAAATCGTCAGTATGCACACAACATGAGCTATGCGATGATGTTGACGTATCATCTATATTATAGTATAATATTATATTAGGAAGCTAATAAATTATAATTTACGAATTAATACGAATAATATAAACATATTATAATATATGCGGCGCGGAATGCGTAATAACGATCATCTCAGAATACGTCGTAGACGTGTACACGTTATAATTACGTAGGTATTAATCGCACTTTGAAAATCGGAATCTGCAGACAGCGGAGTGCACCTATATAATACGGCATGTAATACACACACACACACATATAATATATACACTGCAGCTCCACCCCGGTCGAGTTCAACACTCGGGGACGCAGCAGAGTTGCAGTCGACGTCGGGCGGCATCGTCTGTTCTATATATATATATAAATATAAACGGGGTGAAGGGGTGATTTTAATAGTATCCTACTGGTGTATATATATACGTGGCCGAGCCGGGTTCGAGGTCAATAGCGCCGCCGCCGTCTGCTCCGGCACCGGGAAGGGTGCAGCAATAGGGTGTAAAAGCACATGCGACGAACTGTGTGTGTGTATATATACTACGCTGTTGCCTCCACACGGCGCGTTGCGGCCGCCGCACCGGCGGGAAAGGGTCGTATAACGGGACGAGGACGAAAGTTCACCGGCGGAGGACTGCGCTCTCGTAGTGTGTGTGTATGTGTGTGTGTGTGTGTTTTGGCATATTCTATCTATCTCTGTGCGTTACATATAAATTATAATATATATATATATATATGCGTATAGAAGGGAAATGATATCGGACCGTCGTCGTCGTCGGCGTGTGCGGCGGTTCGCGGGGGGGTGCGGTGGTAAAGTAGCAGCGGCAGCAGCATCGAGCGAGCGAATCGCGCGGCGGTGAGGGGGACGCAGACCGATCGATTTGGCTAGACGGTATACCCCCTCGCCGCGCCGACGTGCCCTCGAAATGGGGTCGCCCGTTTCACGGTTGCATGTGCACTATACATACAAGTGTATACACATAAACCCCATCACAAACACACACACACACACACACACACACACAAGTATATGATATAAATATAATGTGTGTATGTGTGTGTGTGTGTGTGTGTATTATATGTATTGACGCCGCCGAGACGGTGATTAGACAAGTGTATATACGACGAGTGTGTGTGTGTGTGTGTGCGCGCACGACATAATCGCTTTTTCGCAGACTCGTCGAAACGACGACATTATACTTAATATAGAATATAATAATACCGCGTACGGTGTATTTATAATAAGACTACGTTGTCATCGCCGCCGCCGCCGAGCGAAAACGCTCCCGACGCGTGTACCTACACATTATTATTATTATTATTATTATTATTGTTATACGCGTGTATTGCAGTCGCTACAGTCATTATAATTGGGTAAACAGCAGAATTAGCAGGAACATATTATTATTATCATTATTGTTATATTGTACACATCATTGGGATTTCTCGTAGACGAATGATGTGCGTTGTACAATCGTCGCATTCGTGTTTTATAAAAAAAATGTACGTATAAATCGAGAGTCAGTCAGTAAGTCGACCGGTGGACGCGTTATAATATTATTATTACGATATTGTGATCGTAACGATATACACCTGATATTACAAAATATATTATCACATATAATTATTATATACACATCGTGTGATGCGTTCCGTTGAAAAGCGTTCCAGCACTGTGGCGACCGATAATATATTCGTCCGAGTCACGTACGACTTACTGGCCGCCTCCGAGACGTACCAGATGTATTTATATCGTGTTTATATTTAGATTAATAATAATAACATCTTTGTCGTAGACTCGCGATAGGTACACGTCATATACTACTGCTAGGCATTACGCGTATAACAGAACTGGTTCGTCTGGTTCTCGGTTTCACCTCCGCCCTATAGCCCCGGTAACCAGACGAGAACCGGAATTCGACAAATTTTGTTTTTCTAAATTCGGACGCACACCGCTGCAGTAGTAGTAAACAATAATAATAATAATATAATAGGCGAGTAACTATATATATATATATATTAAAATAATAATACACATACAATATACCTAGCACGGGTTAGGTTAGGTTATGTTACACACATTGGAATAACGACGAGGCCGACTGCGTCATCCCGACGGTGTTTTAAGAACGTTTTCCGACCACGTCGCGCGCGTAGCAGTGAATTCCTCGGTTGTATTTAAACCACACGATAGAATATATAATGTTATCGTGCGAGTGCGAGTGATTAATACACCCGAGTTTAAATAACGGGCCCGGCGAGCTAATGGGTGTATTACGTTACATTGCTATTTATATACATATATGTATCATATATAAATATAATATGCCTACAGGTTCGTGTAAGTATATTACATCATGAACTACAACCTGCACAGGTACGGCATAGCGTTTTTTTTCTTCTTCCGTTTGGCCTTTTTATACTGCTCGTAGAAATATATCGCATCACTGGCCGTATAGAACTGTGAAGATTTCAGACGACTATTATTACACGCCCGGCGCACATGTATATGCGGCACACGCGGCTTTCCCGGGCGGAGATCGCGATGGTTACGCAATAATCTGGGATATGGTCGACTCAACGTGACTGGACTCTCTAGAGGGCTGTTTTCCAAAAGTTAATAATAATATAATACTTGTGCGTCGGGTCCAGTAAATACTATACGGCGATACGACTTTTTTTCAATAGGTTTATGAAACCATCACGCGGCAACCGGGCAACTGTGAACTATCATTATGTACTTTTATTGTAATATATTACATTATTATCGTTGTACATACAATTGTTCTCACTTACGACCAATGCATATAAGAACGTATCAGAGTACAATACACAAATATAATCAATACTTGTACTCGCCTAATACGTCATTCTTCCATATATTATATTAATATTATTGTCCTAAATAAACTTATATCAAAGAATACTCATATGTAATATTATGTATTTAGATCTATATATAGTATGATGTGTACATTGCATAACACTTCAATAATTGTTTTAAATCTCATTTTTTCAAATTATTATTGCAAAGGTGGCATAGGATATGGCAAGGATATCAATAATAATTAATTGTTTATATTTATATGTTTACATTATATGACAAAATTAAAGCATACGAAATTGAATAAATGAAGAGTAGCAAGTCGAACGAAATATAATAATAATTGTTGTGCCCGCAGACCTGCAGATGTAGCCCTTATTATTGGTCATCAATTCATCATCCCTGGCTTACATCAACGTATAATATGAGTGCATATATCATAATAAATAATAATAAGGTGTCTTATGAACGCGTAATAACTTTAAGTGATGGTGGCCATAATGCACCATTTCCATTATCTCATCAAGTCATCATATTAAGTTATTGAATCTTTTGGATCATCGTCCTACACATAAAACTATAAAAACTTATAAAATTAAAATACTTCGACAGTATAATAACAATTCATAACGCATAATGCATCATTTATATACATATATAGTTACTATGTTTTTTAATTTTAACTGTATTTAAAAAATATATTCGTATATATGACATATAATGTGCGTCAAGTTTTTTTAATTTAAAATAGTTGCTTTTTTGTGACCTTTGGCAAACTATTAGTTTTTATACGTTCTCTCGTTCTCTGGCTACGACCAATAATCATTCACAAAAACTACACCACAGTATTTTCGAAAGACAATTATTACCTATGCGTTATTAAGTCGTTAAATAATAATAAGCTCTGAAAGATTAACGACATTACGCATATTTATTTTAATCGACCCGTCGAGATATATAGGATGACTGCTAATAACATTCCAGAATTTTTAATACTATTCTCGGAATTTCACTTACACATTTAACTATTTCCAAACGAAATACAAAACACATAAATATATTTTCAATACTCTTCTGTATACTTAATTAATCTAAGAGAAATTCAATTTTTATTCGAGACTTTAAACTTTGATATTGGAGACCGAAGCCAGTCAAGTGATGACGATGATTATAATTTATAACAATTGTTTATTAATCTTCTGCAAAACGTGTTTTGAACAATTTTAAATAATTGTAATTTCCAAAAATAATTTTTTATAGTACACAGTTGTTTATAATAACTGCAGACACAAAATAATTAAATTATTATTAATTCTTTCATTTCAACGATGATCCAATCTCGAAACACTATATTTATTAAATATTTTATGTCACAATGTCGAAAAGAAATTTTCTAGTTACAATTATTACAAAACTCTTATTATTTCAAAAACAGTTTCTGAGGTTAAGATGGTTATATCTATAAGTGTTGTTATTTAATATGAATAATGCGTACTACATTTACCTAAGTATCTATTAATATTTTAATGTATTTATATTTATGAAATATAAAATTAATTATTAATTTTTCTATGTATATACATTTAATATTTAGTTTATATACTTTACTTAAAAGATAATGAAAAGAAATTGGCCTCTCTTAATCTACAAAAAAATATATAGGTATTTTTACATTTTTATCTCAAGATTAACTTTTTATTTAAACTTATTGTGGTAAAAACTGCAGTATATTACTTTGAAGTTAAACGAATTTTCAGTATATAGATGATTCATCTATGTTGTATTTATTATTATAAGTATAATTTTACACTTTAGAACTTTGAGTGGTATAAATAAAGTTTTACTACATTTCAAAGTAAATGCTATAACAAAAAACTTATTTCAAAATAAGATAGATATAGCAGGTAGTTTTTTAAATTATTGTTCTATGTTTACGGCATATTGATTTATGGTGCGGAAATTTTAGTATAAAGAAAAGTGCCAACACTTTAAAATATAGAAAATATTATATTATAACACATGATGCACCACATCATTAATGCCGTACATATTTTCTTTATATTTTCATTGCGATGCGCGGTGCTCCAGTTAGTGCGATTGCGGTGTCGTTGGCCGTTGTAACGTAGACGCGACTGACTATGGCATTATCGATTTTCATTGAAAATATCTATGAATATTATACGAATATACAATTGCATGTATGAATGGCGCCGCAGGTATAAATAATAAAAACAGTATACCTGTATAAAAATCATCTACATGATTATTGTCCGTCTATTTCAGTGGTTGTTAACAATTTTTTTTCAGCCAGTCACAATAGTAAAATGTTGCATTCTTGAGGCACATCAGTAATAGCACAATAAAAAAGGAAATTCAAATATTTTAAAATAATTGTGTTTTTATACATATTTTATTGATTTAAAATTGACCGAGGCCCATGTGTACAGTTTACAGAACATTTAGGTATAGATATTATACTGTACATATCTAATATATAGGTACATGTTTTTTAATTGGTAGGTACATAATTGTGTATGATACGTTTCAAATTATTGTTATTCAACGATAATAATATTATACTAGGATAAAACACTTTAGTTATTATTTTTTACGCGGCGAAACTTTTTTTAAAACTAAGAAAATTATTTTTGCTTATACCGCGCTGGAAAAATATCCCCAGGCCTATTGTTTGTGAAAGGCGTAGTTTGTTTTTATTTATCGGTTGATCGTCTAAAGTTTTTATAAGCAAACCTGCAGCAGCAGTAGTGCATTAATTATTATTTATTGGACATGCCTATATACCTATAATAATAATACATAATCTGTAGTATCGTTTTACGAAAACGGTAGGGGTTTTGATATTTTTAATTTTCATAATGCATCGGAATTTTAAAAACAATTAAAACAAAATTAAAGTAAAATTAGGTTTAAAAATATATTTGAATTGCAGACTGATACATTGTAATTTATAATATTTTATTATAGAGAGATTCAAAAATATATTTAACTATGACAAGGTGAGGGAGTTGGTGTTCGGTTAGAATAAAACTCGTCCCCACGTGGACAGCATATACACCACGTGAAGGGCGAGATAGAACGAAAAAAATATGAAAGATTATTTTTAACTTCACGTTGCGAGTAACGTCGTCAACGTTTTCAATACCATAGAGACACATACAGTTCGCAGACATCACGATCCTCTATAATATAAATCGTTATATAATTTAAGCTTTTTCACACCACTGCACCGGTCAATTTTCAGGACGAAATTCGATGGAACCTCGTCGTGCGTTAAACCGTTTGATCGTGTAACGAACTAATAAACTATATGAGTAGGTAGGTATACTGTGTATAACCTTTTAAATTCGACGAGTTTTCACAATTTTATCATCGGGAAATCACTTGTAGGCAATCAATGTTTAACGAGCGACACTCGTTTTTTGAAATGTGACGTTCGATTACACAACTAAATATTACATTTATTAATAAATAAGTATACTCATATAGTGTAAACCGTACACGGGGAAAAAAGGTATATACGAGTTACATCATAAGTGTAATATATTTATATATTATAACATCTACTGCGGATAAAAATACAAAATGAGCGAAATAATTATGATAAAATTAATAATATTATTATACTATATATATAATAGGCATGACTGTCTGTCTGTAAGACATAAGTCGTCGCGTCATCACATCGACGTCGATATTATACCTCTCGAGACAAAATATAATTTGAAATTAATCAGAATTAAATATTATAATGTCCTTACAAGAAGTTCGTACTTTAATGTGATTTTTGGACTCAGGTGTGTACTCAGGTATATATATGATTGCAGGTCGCATTATCAGACAACTCGCGGTAACCGACGTTAATGCTGTTTGTCCGTTTGCAAATTGTAAGTACATACAACTTATCTTGATAAAATATACATTGTATATATTATTTGTTTATCGTGTTTACGAGTGTGTGCATAACCCGAATACAGTGCGGATAAGTGTTATACGCAGACGTGTAATAAAAAGTCGCGACGTCTCTCGTCGTTGTTCGCATAGACGACGCGGAATTTACTTTTTATGACAATGACAGTTGAAAACGCTTAAACGCGTAGTAAGAATAGTCGGATACTACCCCACCCTGACCACGATAACATTATTATTGTAATGAGATTCGTTAAAATGAGTTGTCATCATTTTGTGTTTATACATGATTTTTGTCGTGTTAAAATATCGCTGACTGCTGAGTCCTTCGTCGTGCACATACATCTCAAGTCCGTACAATAATAAAAGTTATACATATAATATAATAAAACGGCACCCTCGCACAACCGATATACAAGTGTTTATGTGATCGTGTATTGATCTTCCAAAAATTTTCTGTTGAAAAAACATTGTGTTGAGGATTTTTTTTCAATGAAGTTGGTAATTTATAAGCGAACGACTAATTTGATTTTTAATCTAAAAACTCAAGACTCTCAGAACAATTTAGATAAACACGTTGCAAATAGCTATGAATAACAGTTTTTAGGACAATCGTACCTCGAAGGCACATGTCTAAAACTTTTTTTTTTCTCTTCTTCCCATTCAAAAATCGTATTTACACCGCTATGTCCTATATATAATATGTATATTTATATATATAATCATCGGCTACAACTCATCCGGAACGCGACTTCGGTTTTAATAATAAATAGTATTAATGATTATTGTAATTTTTATATGCTCAGTTAGTATTTAAAAATACATTAACATAATGTCTTGTGTGTTACTGTATTATTATTATTCGTGTCTAGTCTTTATCGACCTCACCTGACCGTCATGGCTACGACGTCGCACCGTGGCCACCGACTATTGTTGCCGTCGATATCTTAAGGACAGGTTATCACACACTGTACGTCTGTAAAAGTAAAACCACCAAGTTTAAGGTCACCATCACTGGGTGTTTTCGACGATATTACGTATGGGAAAAAAATAAACATAAATAACGTACACGAGGGGGAGAGTGGAAACGTTTTTTTTTTTCATTTTAATACATTTTACATATTATATATACATAATATACACACATAATATTATAATTGTATTATTCTCG
Organism: Rhopalosiphum padi; assembly: GCF_020882245.1. Lineage (NCBI taxonomy): Eukaryota > Metazoa > Arthropoda > Insecta > Hemiptera > Aphididae > Rhopalosiphum > Rhopalosiphum padi. The sequence goes on from NC_083598.1 coordinate 39,087,219, forward strand.
GCGGTCCTTAAAATAGGATTGGCCTCCTCATCCATATATATATATCTGTATATAGGTATTAAGGACTTAAGGTATTCCGGTTGACACCGTGAGACGAGTGCCTACGCGTGCGTGCGTGCTTTCGTTCATTACTATTATTATTATTATTATTATTATTATTATTCGTCATAGTCATTGTCGGAGGGGTTTAATAAAATAATATTTAGCTCAGCCACCCGCCACCGCCGTAGTGTCTGTCTGGGTCAATCTCCAGCCGAGCCAGGGGTTCGCAGACTCGTTGGCGTCGGCGATGGCTAGAGCTGCGATGTCATAAATATTAACGACCGTCTGTGCAACTGTTCATTATTATTGTTTGGTTGCTATACAACCACTGCTGTTATCTGTATTTGCGATATCGTTATTGTTGTATAGGCACGGCCCAACGCTAAGTATTGTTATTTATTATCATCATATTTGCAGGTACAATACGCATATATTGATGAAGCTCGCCCCCGCACGACCCGATCGAACGTGTTTTACTGCAGTCGTTTTACCACTGCCGCCGCCCATCGAATAATATTGATCATTTATTATTATAATTTATAATAATAATATATACCCATCTAATATTCGGCGATTGAAATGCAAATTTGTGTATACTACAATACAACATGGTTATCTCGCGAGCACCGTTCAGCAACCATAATTATTATTGTCTCTGTCACTCGCGAGTCGCGATGCGTTGATGGTATTATAATATAAATTATGAGCTGTACAATTTACACCGAACGCGTTTCCGTTGATCCGACTTTTATTCCGTTTACATTTGATATTTAATTGCGTGGTGTTTCGCGTCCGTTCGCATTTTGCACGTATTATTATTGTTATTGTGATAACTTTACCGCGTTTGGTTGTGTACATTTTTCACTAAACCGTGTATAACGTGAAATTTGGTCGGTATACCTACCCTTCTATATATTTATATAACAATAATTCGTCGAAAATCACGTTCAATCGTATATGGGGTGTGTTTAGCTAACCCCTCTTTGAAAATCGTTATATACACCCTGCAGACACTATATCCTTTGTTTTTCAATCGAAAACCATTACAACTCTGTAATCTGTGGTCATTCTTTGTTTAAAAAAACTCAACTCAAAATAATATTCTGCACACGTTACTATACGAGTATATGAACAGTGATTCACCAAGCATACCCACTTATTTTTTATTAATACTGTAGTTGGTCAATATTTGTATTTCGGATTCATTTATTTGGATTTCAAAAATCATGCTGAAAAATTATATTTTTAATTTTTGAGTTTTTGTACTACTACTAAGGATTGTCCTATGAAGATAATTTTTCAAACGAGAACTCTTTTTTCCATTATATAAAACGTGTATTTAGCAAAATAATTATTTTGAAAACTTTGACTCACTAAAATAAAAATTCAAAGAAGTAGGTTTTGAGTTATTTAACTTTGTATAGATACCAAGAATAAGAGTTCCGTGATAATGAGTTTGGAAAATATAAGGGGGACTATAATTATTTGAAAATTTTAGTAATTAATATTAAAGTTAAATCTATCAACATTAATCTACAATTTGTTAAATAATGGTCCAGGTAAAATAAATAATATATGTCTAGATCCAATATTACATCTATTTATTTTTATTTTTGTAAAACTATTTTCAAATATTATATTATTATTCTTAGTACTCGTGTAGAATTTTTAATAACTGAGAAACTTCTCATTTAATTTTGAATCAGATACATGAAAATTTTCAAAAATAACATCAACTAAATAATTTACAGTAAAAAATGGGTTTCTCATTTAAAAAATACATAAACTTGTATTACAGGACACTTCTTAAGTAGTACAAACAACCTCAAGAAGTTGGGGATGAGCATTCTTGGTGAATTACCCTATATATATAGTCGGAGACCGCTATTTAAATATAACATAATGTAGCCTGCGCCTAAACAGCCTACATATACAACCATTGCGTTAAATGATAATTGGTATTTTTGGTTATAATTTCAAAATTGTACTTTATACAAACATTCAGTAAAATGCAGACTCCTTTTACGAACATGAACCTTTTCTATTTAAATCCGGTTTCCTGATTAATCAAAATGAATAATTTACGATCCCTATTTAAGTAAAATAAAATAATTAAATTGTAGTTTTAAAAAAATAATATAAATAATTCACATAATTTATAATAATTCATAATATTAATATTTTATGTCTTTGATAAATATAAGAAATTTGTATTATAGTATATTATATTATATACAATATTATACTATATTGTACAGTCTTCACGATTATTTACAAATTGTAAAGCACTATTATTCCATATTGCATTACTATTATAATATAGCTACATTGCCTAAAAAATAAAATCATTGATTACAAAACTTACAGAAATCATACCTTTTTCGTTTTTGCGGAAAATGGTAATGACGGAAACGGTCGATGTTATTTTGGTGGAAATTTGTTATACGATTAATTTTGTGATTTCATCAATTAGCACTAGTTTCCAAGTAATAAACCACATGAAAAATACAAAATTTTTTCATAAGTTGTATTTGAATAGTACGATTGTTATAAATTATAATATACATATAGTCAGTACAATTTATTATGTTTTATACAGTTTTAAATGCGGTGATACGTGTTTTTTATTTTGTACATCTATTTTTCTAATAATACAAAATATAATGTAACACACTATCTTATAAATACGTCAAAATATTACTCTAAAAATTTTCGTTTTCGTTATGTAGGCAATTACAATCATATTAAGTTTTATAATTGGATGGCTTTTACTCACATTAACTAAAAACATTTTTTGATTTACTCCTTATCTGTATTTATATTCGTGGACAGATACTTTGACGAAACTTATACATTTATGGAAATTGTATAATATCTTGCTATAATAATACATTTAAATTTTAATTTGCATAAACGGGTATTATACCAATACCCAAACGATGTTATAAATTGATATACACTTTGTACCTACTGTGACGATGTCGATGAAGGTCAATGGAAATTCGAATAGCTAAAGGGATTATTGAAGTAAAACAGAATACCATACAATAGGTTGAGAGAATGAACAATAATATAGAAAAATTGTATGTATACTAATACTTATAGTTATAGGTATATTATATTATGTTAAATATTTACATAGGTATATTTATATTTTATTTGTCATGTAATATCTGAAGCTATCTTATATCCCTAGTAACATTATAGTACATATATATATATATATTTATCAAACGGGTATATCAAGACGATATAAATTTAATACATTTTTGCATATCACATTTTATTGCTAGACATTATATTGTAAGAACTGCAAAATGGATTTAAGTATATTTAAACATTTTAACTACTCTTTTTTGTACTATAAGTACCGGATATTTCAAGAATTCTTCAAATCTCTGTAATTATTATTTATTATTGTACAACAATAATTTATATGTATTGCATTTTATATACGTGTACAATGATTGAAGATTTTATATAAAAAATAACTAGGTAGTTATTACACAAAAGCACATTTATGTTTATAATTTATTTTAATTGGCGTTCGATTTTATTATGTATATATTCCGTATAATTTAAACATGTTACATAATATTTATAAATTATAAATATATAATACAAACAATAAATACAATTATTAAGAAATTGTAATCAATTTTTTTTACTGACTATTTACTAAGCTAAAATGTATTTCAATCAATAAGACAACTCATCCTAATAAAATAGTCTCATTAATTTTGTTTGTAATCTCTGCTAATATACCAACTGACGAAATTCTTATTTGATACTTATATGATGAGGCCATAAGTTGATTAAACTAAAAGTGTGTCTGTAAAATATGTATCTATATGGTTTTTATTTTTAGGTTAACATTTACACTAGATTGCAAATAATAATAATAATAATTTTACTATTTCTGTGTAGGTGCAGAGAGTATGACAAAATTAATTGGAATCCATACAGTCGTAACTTATGCTATATATGATTATCGCTGTCTAGACGAAAACCAAAGATATAACTAGCACTTAGTAAGTATATATTTTTATTATATTTTATTTATGACACAAATAAATATTAGTTTCAAGGATGATGTAAATCGTTATTCAAATTGGCAAAAATCTGTGGTGGCAATAATCGTTAAAATGTTTTACTTTGAAATAATTAAACGCATTTGTCACACGACTCGCCTTCGTCGCACAAATGACGTTTGTCGGAATATATGTTTGTTTATGGCAAGCCAGTCTGCAATATCCGATATTACTATTATAGTTATTTATAATTAATATTTAATTTATAACACCTGTATTGTTTTTATTTTATAAATTATAATTGAAGCATCGTTGTCGACTTATAATAGAGTTAAATATGATGGTATTATTTAACGAGTCCAAAGACGCTGTTATTACTTATTCTTTAAGGGATTGCTGCTTACAATCGGAATTCATACGCCTTTGAACACTGTACATTGTACAATACATAATACTACTATACGCAGTGGCATCACAAAGTGCGCACTGACTATACCTCTTTTGGCTGTCTCTGTATTTATATAATGATATATATTATATTATATAGCCACATATCACATATGCAATAGACATTGTCGACAGTAAAACTAATACATTACTCTTGAAATATCGTGTGAAGATCTTTAGATTAAAATGGTCAAAATGGTCCGTTTCGAAGATAAAATCATAATAATTATATCTGTCGCGGATAGACCTACTTCGGTGGTACGCTGAGATGATGCGTTTTCTTAACCGTATTAGACATTCCTTGCTGCAGGTGCGTGTTCGTGATGTCTATCAATTTTTTGCTAATCAATAATCATGTATGTGTGTAAAATATTAGAATAAAATATAATACATAATATTTAGTTATATATTTTTAAAACAGCTTTGAATTTGATTGTATATAGCTCATCACTCAATGCCATTCGTTCATCAAATTTTGCATTTTTTTGTTGGGATTTAATTTATGTACAGCCTCGCACCGTGTTTTAATTGTTTTCCCGTCGTCTAAAACGTAATGATGAATACCTGCCAGTGATTCCGAAATGAATTCGGTCTTTCGCTGCTATAGTTCATTTAATTAATGTAATAATAATAATAAAATAGTACTAATAATAATTAAATAATATTGATCTTACTCAATAGTGGAATGATAATTTCAGCAAAGGTAGAAACTCGGCAACTGAAAGACCACGAAAAGCAAAAACTAAGTTAAAAATCATAAAATACCTACATTTCAGCGGCGTAGCCAGCGGGAGGGCTGAAGGGGTTACAGCCCCCCCTCCGAAATATCAAGAAAATTAAAAAATTATTTTAATTTTTAATGGTCTATGAAAATCGCCACAAAAATCTTTAATTGTACTTTACAAAAATTGATCAGCCCTCCCGAAATTGTATTTGATAAAATATAATATATAGTTTAAAAACACACATTATTGTAAAACCAATACATAACGTATTATATTATATTATAAATTGTATACTGTTTGCATTGATTAGTCAATTTGTTTTATTAAATTTAAAATTAAAAATTGCAAATATTATCATCATGAAAGTGCAGCGACGAAAATAATATTATCGTCGTGGTCACCCGAATTGTCAGGATGAAACCATCCTGTTAATAAAAAATAATAATACTTCTATAAATATATAATATAAATTAGCCATTTTATTTTCGACAAGAAAAATGTTTATAAATGAGAAATTGAGGGAATTAAAAAAAAAAGGAACTTAACTTATACCAAAGTTATTATTTTCCTGAAAATAGTAACTTAGTTACTTAAGTTAATTTATATTTTAAAATCAAATTTTAACTTAGCTAGTTATTATTTTTTTTTTAGGTTAACTCATTTCAAACTCGTTAATAAATAAATTAACTTGTTTAGCTCTACTGTGATATCTTAGTTCACGGCATTTCCTAATTTAGTTTTTTTGTTTATGATAAATGTTAAACGGGTGTCGAACTGCCGACTGCAGACCGTTTTTGACCCATATTGTTCTTGCGTACGAATTGTTCAATTTATTATTTATGGTGTAATGGTTATTTCTGAATTTTTCATATTATTGTTTCACAATATAACTTTATGGATCGTTACGTTTTCGAAAAAGCGTAAAAATGACAGTGAAAACTAGAAGTTGACCGAGTGAACAATATTAGTTAGTATACATTATACTTACATAAATTATAAACAATAATAATGTTATATAAATTGACGAATGCTGCTTAGTGCTCAGTGTGGTGTGCCGATGGACGGATTCTAGATGCTCCGAGGTTTGTGATGAACGGTCTGTGATATATTATTTATTTATGATCTGTAGTATGCACATATAATATAATAAAATACGAGCGCAAAACATTATCATGATGTCTAATTTAAATGGAAACGAAGACCTCCGCGTGGTGCTTCTTGGATCGTACCACAAAGTTATTCGGTCGCCGCCGCCGTTCCGAAAACAACCATGGTCGTACTGTTATTATTAAGTAGTATATTACTGCCATTTATATTACGTTATTCTATAGCTATAGCTGTATTAATCTGCTTCTCGCGGAAAAAAAAATGATTAATTATAAAATACGACGGTAGCCGCTCGATGTAGTTTAGTTTAAGTGAAACAAACTTTTAACGAGTAAATCGGTTTGTCTAGTTTAGGTGTATTTCCACGTGTAAAACAACACACATGTTTAACAAGGTAAAATTAGCGGTTTCGTAAAAAAAAATGTCTATAAATTCTCCCGGTAAACATCGGTGTGATGGCGCTACAGGTGTATTTACTATATTCGCTCAGTTTTTCGGGAACAGAAGACGGATCAATAAAAGTATGTTTAAAACCTGCTCTGTATATATAGTCCGCTCAATAAAATTCTAATTGACGAGCTAACCCGTGAAAATGAACCCATTTAAACTTAATGATAATAATTAGTGTTAAAATATTAGCCTAATTTCAACAGTGTTTCAGTTTTAACGCGGGAGACATAAACATTTCTCGGGATAAAAAGCTCTACCTAAATCACTCATTGCAAAGTCTTCCGCTCGGTCGCGATGAAAATCCCGTCATAGTCGCTTCAGCCTTTTCTATATTATATTATAATATGCCGTACACACATTTAAGCATCACATAAATATTATGATATTCTATGTATTATTATTATGCAACGACGAAAACAAAGCGCTATGATAATAATAAACATTTGGAGATTTAAAAAAAACACCGGTGCCGGTGCGGCGGCGACGGAGTATATAATAATATTATTATGTATACATAATATTATAAATTGTTTTACATGTGGTAAAATGGGTCACTGATCATATTCTCGTCGGTACATATAACGTTCCGGCCTCTTTCGTGTAAGACGGCTGGATTTGGATCAAAACCAAAACGAGTGTGTACAGAAATGTACGTGTATGTATAGTACCTATATAACGAGTGTGTGTGTGTGTGATATATCGCGCTTATATAATACACAAAACACATTATTATAAGCCATCACGAGGGTACAACGGGCATCCTCTGATATATTTTTATGATTTGTATTCCACCGCGGCCACGTCTGTATTATTTTTATTTTTATATTTTTAATTAACCCTCTTCTGGTCGTCGCGCGCAACGCGGTGCGGTTCGTAATGAATGTGTTGTTCTGTTGCCGCCGTTCGCCTTGAACTCTTGCCGGAATCACAATATTTATAGGTACATTTCGATGGAATGCGTACGCACGCTGTGTGTTTACGGCGTGTATTTCGGGAAACGTATCGTCTTTTTTATCCATCACACCCCACACGAAAACAGTGTACCCCGCCGTTTGGACGATGACGACGACGACGACGACGACGATGATGATGACGATGATGATGATGCCCTTCGTAACGCCGCGCGCAGCCTCTCGGTCCCCGACCGACCTATATCGTTATATTATTGTATACCTATATAGTGGTCTCCCGGACGAGCGTGCATTACGTACACTTAACCATGTCGAGGTGCTATGCATTCGGATTGGGCGCCTACGATGACTAAGAAAAATAAATCCCGTGCGACCGAACTATATTTCAACGGCGTAGTCGTTATATAATATGCGTATAATACATATTTTATACCTAGTGCTGTCCTAGCACAACTTATGCGCGCAGAGGTGCACCGGCGACGACTCGAAATATCAACTCGATTATGCTGACTAGACACTATAATATAATATAGAACTGTATAACACGCCTGCCGATTACTGACTGACCGATTTTGGGGAATTGCTCGCGACATTAGGAAAACAGCATTTCTCTACTAACAAACGTACGCCCAACAATAATTATACGTATTTTAACTGTAATTAGTTATATAGTAGATTGTTTATACTCAATCCTTCCGGATAACTTCTTCGAGTAAAAAAAGTTACTTGGAATTCACCTTCTTTTGTACAATTTACCAACACCTTTTCAATCGTTTTTTTTTCTTTTTGTCCTGCGCGTAATGCTTATACTCGACACAAATCACCTCTTCGTCACTTAAAAACTCTATAATATTTTTTGTAAAATTAAATTTTACAAAAGATAGAAAACGTACATAATAGCGTGGGAGTATTTGTGGTTGTTTCAATATGATGTCAAATTATATTTCATATTGCCATTTGAGTTAGTCGACTTTAGACTTTTGCTAGCGCGGCCGTCGTGTAAAATAATAAGTAATAACGTATAGTATGCTTTATAAAAGGCACATGGACGGTTTTTTTATACACGACTGTTATCAGATTTTTATTTCAATAAAATAAACTTTACGCGGTGTTTCGAAACATTTATTAATATAGAAACGCATATCGTTTAAAAAATTGTTCAGCAATAATCTACGCACATTACACGCAAAACATTCTTCAAATATTTCTTTTATTATTATGTTTTTATTTATTATACATAATATACTATTTCAATATTTGTCTGCAATTCATCATTTACGCTGCTCCTTTGTCGTCGGAATCGTTACGTAACATTTTATGCATAGGTAAAATATGTGTACTTTTCATATAATATTATTTCGTTTGACCCGTTTTTATTCCACACGATCGAATCTCTGTGTAGCGCACCGCCTCGCGACAATAATATTCTTGTCTATAGTCTGTATATACTTTGTGCATCTGTACGATTACTTTTTTAATTGAAAATTTACATCTCGTTTATACGTGTTATTATATTTAACTCAATAGCATTATAATCGAAATTGATTATTAATTAAAATTATAATACTACCAATCTAATATAATACATTGTTATACATCCTATATGACATTATCTCGACACATTAATTACCGTACATTATATATGTATTAATATCGTATTATGTATACTTTCGACTTAACCGTTACTGTTTAGTGTTTTTACCTTTTTCCAGAACCATTGTTCGTCGGCTCGACGCAGTGTTAGACGCGGCGGCGGCGGCGATGTGCAAAAACAGAATAATATTATAAGACCGCATCTTTCCGGTGTAGCTAGACATCGGCGTGTAATAAGTAATATTATTATGCGCATGCCTTCCGTATAGTGTGTATAGTGTGTATTGTACGCAGTGAGCGGATAATATTATTATTTAAGTATTATAGGTACGCGCGTGTTTGAAAGATATTATAATCGTGTAAGAAAAAAAATAATTATAAATGCGTTGGTGTAAATATATCGTCGACGGGAAAATAATATAACGACGATGACAGCGAATTTACGCGTTTTACAATTTCATTATTGTGTTATTTTACACTAATACAGAAAGTATTCGGAAGCTTTCGGCGGAGATGAGGTTGAAGTTCTATTATTATTATTGTTACCACCACTACAACTATACACACGGCGGTTGTAAGTACAGGAACGATACCGGGCGTTTACGTGAGTAGAAAACGTAATAATAAATGTCGCGGCGCGGAAGCGGACGATTCGTCCAGCCGCCGCACAATAACGGTTTTGTTCGCAATACATTATTATTACAATTATATGTACAGGGCTCACCACAAAGATCTGTCCTATTGAAATGCCGACGTTAGATAGACCCGGGTCTTTGCAAAAAGCCTCGTCATCTGTACAACAGCACATTGATATACAGTAAAACCTCCACTAACGGACACCTCCCAATAGTGGACGGTTTTTTTGGGGAACGGAGACATTTTCACTACTTTTAAATAGGAAAACCTCTGAATAACGGACATTATTTTAATAGGGAGTTTTTAAAATAATGGTAAATCCCTAATCTTTTTTTTGAAAATAATACGTATTCGTATTCGTATGTATTATCGTAATAATGCAATAATTACGATAACAAACTTTACAAAGTTTACAGGATGCTTTGTCTGCTGTAAAGAGCGTAAGTCATTTTATTTCATCAATAGAGGTAAAGAGCAGTTCTATTTTTACTTTTGCTGTAACATTAGCGAATGATATTATACTAATTAGATTGCACAAAGACGATGTAATTATAAACAGACAAAGTTCACCGATTTTTTCAAACAAAATAATTTAAAAATACATATACATAATTTTGATTTTGATTGTAAAAATATATTTTAAATAATAATAATTAATAATAATTTGTAAAAATATAAAAATTTAATAATTTCCAATAAATAATAAGTAATAATATTATACATACATAGTACATTATTATACAAATAGATTTCAAAAATGTATCCCCTCTGAATAATGGACACCTCCGAATAACGGACAACATTTTGGTGACCGAGAGTGTCGCTATTCAGAGGTTTCACTGTATATTATATTATATTACTTACTAGTTACTTGTAAACATATTCGGCGCTTAATGAAACAGACATTATTGTATTAAACGTGCTAGCAGTCGAACCCAGTTAGGACAATACGTCTCTACTGTCTTCTAATTTGAAAATGTAATGGCTTATTATATCGCAATAGAAACTATATAGCAGCTCGATATCGGCCAGAAAGTTTTGGATTTTTTTTATGTTTTTTTAATACACAGGATTGGTGATTGGTGAATCGACTGTGTGGACTAAAAAAAGATAAGCTCGTATACTTAGTACATATAGGTCATAAGGATGTTTAATAATTTTTAATTACTATTGATTTAAAATAAGCACAAGCAAAAAATTATAAAAATCTATTGGAATTCGTTACAGGATTACAATATTGTCTAAATACTAATTTTACTGGTAGTTATCTGATGATTTTTGATTAATAATCTTCATCGTGGCCCGTGGGTCATAAAAATGTTGGTTTTTTATCAATAATTTATAGTTTAATTACTAGTAAACCGCGGGGACTTAATATATCACAATTATATTTTTTGCTCGGAGTTTTCGGTTGGCCGAGTGGTTGTTGCACCGTAGCTTAATCTCTGTATGCCGTCGTGGATGATTGACTAGAGACGAAGGCGATAGTTCCATTAGAGCGTAACAACAATAACATTGTTGATTAAAATTAGGTATTATTATTATTATTATCGTTATTGTTGAGGTTCTCGTTTTCGCGATGAAACGAAACGCCCGAACGTTAGGCAAAATAATAGTCATGCATTGTCACGTCGCGGGACGCTATCTACCAGCCAGACTTTTGTTTCAACGTCGTCTACGAACGGATCACATTTGTCGTGGCTTTCGAATTCATACGTAGGGTAACTGATAACATTTTTAACTTGTCACACGATAATAATTTAATAATAAAGTAAAAATATACTCGAAACCGTTGGCTAACTTAGTGATAAGCGGCAATCGACTTATTTGTAAAATTGACTGTTATTTTCGGAAAAACATAGAAAATGGTTATTTATTATTTATCAGCATAATTTTGGATTATTTTTTAATCGAATATTATTCATAAGTAAGCAATTAGATACTCGAATAATATTTAGTTTTGTCAAATATATTAATTAGATATTAGGAACTCATTAGTCATTGGCAAATACGAGGTCAGTATATAGATACAACAAACGTTATTGCGTGATCATTCAGTAGACTATATAGTTTATATTATTATTAGAGTTTCTAAATAATATTGTGTTTGCAAACGGAATTCGAAAGAGACAGCTGAAAAACGTATATGGTATCTATATGATGCGCCACACACTGCCACATTGGCGAAACAATATATCTTTGTTGTTCCCGAGTAACCAAGCCAAATTAAACAACCATATATAAAAGGATTTAAAAACTTTTTTTTCATTAATTGTGTGTAGAGGGAATTTGTGTGTACGTTTTAATAAAACTCAGCTTGGTATAAATCAACCTCTGGAAGCGGTAAATAATAAATATGCCAACACATCACATTAGCACGTGTATTGTTGTTATTGATCAACTTAACTTGTATGAAAATTTATAAATCACACGTAAAAATCAAATTTGGAAAAATTTTGAAAATAAAATATTATATAAATGTTTCTGTGTTTATGAAAAAATCAATAAACTAAAAAACAAAAAAAAAACAAATAGACAAACTGCAGATGAGGGATATGACACTCTCGTCACCACAACCGTGAGTATGTCCCTGCACTCGAACTCCGAAAGCCTGTAATACGTTTGTGTCGGGATTTATGCTCTCCAATTGTAACAATAAGCTGAATAAAGTAAATAAAATATATATGTAATGTATAGTGTATACAATATTAAACATACCTTTAATATACTGGTGAAGCGTCATAAACTCATAACTCATACAGGAGACGATGAGTTAACATCTACTCACTACTGACCAATAATTATTTGGTTTTATTATATTTAAATAAAATATATTTTTTTTACAAATTTAAATGTAATAATGCCTATAATATATAATGAACTGTTGAAATATTTTTTATTTGTCATTATATATTCTTATAATAAACTAGTTGTGAGCTGCTAGCGCGAGCTGGTGGTGCCCAGCGTGGCGGGTCAATACGCGCAGTACCTATATACACAAATACGGTATAAAAATAAATTTGAGACGATGTCGAATGTCTTATTTCCCGTCTGGTGTGGTGTGCATGGGAATTGAAAAACAGTGGGGGAGGAGTAATCGTTACGCTATGAAACATGTCTCACCGTTCATATTTTTGTTTTATTTTATTTTTAACTAAACGTTATTAACTGCAATGAGTTATCGACGTCGCGTCATCGACCGCCGCAGACTCTATATCGTGTTTGGTCTTTTAATTTTGGAGTAGATAAATCGCGTTCCTAAAAAGGGTCACAGTCATAAACTGCGTAAATTGTGGCCCGACCGGGGAATTTAAAACAAAAAACATGCAAAGATATTAGTTTGAAGTCGGGGAACAAAAATTAAAAAATCATGGTGAATGATATATAAATCATTACAATAAAAAAATAAAAGAATAAAATTGTGAACAAAAACAAAATATTTAGACTGTGCGAGAATCATCATACATTAATGTATACATTATACATTGTTACTTAACAACTATATTTTTAATCGTAAACGACAAATATTTAACAGAAAAACTATAATATTAATATAATTATTATTTTTTAGACCTATGTCTGAGAAATGGAAATAAAATATTGGATTTTCAAAAATATCTCAAGACGTAATTTAGGTATGATCAAAAATACTTAAGCCACAATTTAATATTATAAACCAAATATAACATGGCCGCAGTTTACGTAAATTAAAAAATAATCAATTTACTACAACCCTTTAATTCACGGTTTATGTATGTTGTATTGATGTCTAATATGAAATTGTCTAAATATGAGTATCAATCATGTTTTCATTATTTAACTTTCGAATATCTCTCCAGATTCACTAGCTATACCCCGTCACTAATATATATTATTATAATTTATCAAAGCCATGTGTGTAATTATTATTATAATATAATGTATTATCCTCTTCACCACTGCTATCACTCCGGAACTGACTGACTGCGAGCATTGTCCGTATAATGTAACGTCGATATTCATTTAATATATTTTCCATATGGTCCTATCTTGATCGCTACTCCAATATTGTACACATTATGTATTAGAATTTATTCAGAATTTAGACCAGCGTAGCTATTTTTAACGAAAATATTACGCGCCAGTTTTGTTTAAGAATATATCAGAATATCCATTGCCTATTACCGATTTTGTACAATATTGTATTGTCTATTTTATAATATTATTATTGCAATAATGGCTGTAGAGCCGTGCCTAGTGGGATGGGAGAGGTATACATATACGCGCATCGGGCGGCCGTTGTACGTTAGACGGCGGGGCGCCAAAAGCCATTTTACAATATCATTTTAAATTATAACCATCTGAATTCATTAATATACATCAAAATGTTTACTTAATACTCTTATTACGGTAACCCTAACCGCTGAAATAATAATGTAGCTACGTAGAAGGTAGAAAGCCATAGATGATTGACGAGTTAAAAATTCCACCTCATCCCTATACTCGATAAGTTTGCATAGCCCAATAAAACAATTTTAACGTGCGCAGACGAAGCCTAAAAGAGATTGAACTAACTAATCTGTTTATCCATAAAATTTGATTTTAGGTACAACATCGATCATGTACGTATAATTGTAGATACACAATTTTTTTATAAAGAGTGCGTTTAAAATGCATCTCGGCGCCGGGCACGGCACTAATGGCAAGAGCCAGTAGTAAGGCCATACTATAGCTTATAGTATTATCAATAATTGTTGAGCCACAAGCAGGGCTAAGGTGGTTCACATTAAACATATTGTACATATTTTATTTGAAAATTATTATCAACTATATTATTGTTAAATGTGTGTCACACATGTCACTTTTAATAGATCATAAGACGCACGATGGTATGCACACAATTACCCGAAACACCGAATGTGTCCCACGACGTATATATATATACTATCATAATTCGTAGCCCACGAGTATAGTTCGTAATAGCTGCATTATAGCTCACGAAAATCTCCCGCACTTATGTTGATTGAACTGCTTATAATTTAATTAGCGTAAACAACTTATTTAACTCAGTCCAGTCACACCACGTCACTACTATACACACAGATATCACATAATAATATAATAATAATATGGTAATGGTCCGTGCGTATTGCCGTTTGGCACGCACGGACGAGTATTGTAGACGGTGACCAGGCGCGTGTGTTCTAATATATTATACGCAATACGCTCGTACGCATTTTGATTAAAACAAAAACTATAATATAATACGATAAAGCACTAAACAAAAATGCCTTTGAATTCATAAACGGTAAGTGCCGAAATTAAAACGGAAAGCGTGCAGACCAAATTATAATTTATATTTCGCTTGCTATATGTCTGCAATACGATTTTTCGCGTTATAATATAATATTATAGTGTATATTACTGTATACACTTAAACCGGTGTATAGAATCGAGCATATTTACGCGACGCAGATAATAGACAAATTTATAATAAATCGTAATCAAGTCAAATCGAGACTTGATTACGATTTATTTTTTTCCACGCAGACACTCATAAATCGCAAACAAAATTTAAATCCGATCTTCGCGTCATCTTACTAACGTTGAATATACTGTAGGTATATTGATGTTCGAAACGGCTAGGTATTCGTCGCTTTTCTAATATTTTCATATATATATATATTGTTTACAGTATAACATGCGGCCGTATGGGTTACGAATTAAAGATTTGATTTCGGAGGAGGATTGTATTGCCGAAATCGATAGTTTTCTCCGAGACATTAGAAATCGTATAACTTTCGAAAAATAAACGATATATTGCGTTAAAGTTCAAATGGTGTGACCTATACAGACAGTATGCAACGAAAATAAACTTACACGTATATAATTGTTTAACACTATGCCGAAAAATGCATCCCAAACACGTTATTCGAGTATAACCTATAACATTATATTACCATATGCCACTGCCATTTAGTGTTTAGTTGTTTCAAAGTCCGTTTTTGCAAAAATATAGTTTTGGTACAATCCGTTTTGTATTAATAATGCAAAAAAGATTAAACTTATGCTAATTTTCGTAATTCTGAATGGAGCGGTGAATATGGAACACATCTGCACATCATAATAGAAGTATTCTATTATTAATAAAATATTTAATAATACTAATGTATTAGCCCACGCATCGCAGTCCCGGGAAAATGTACGACCAATCCGTAGAACCAGCAAAACTGAAAAATATTGACGATTTTCCACGGCCGAGTACCTACTACAAAAGATCCACGTCGTTTTGTATACGCGCCGGTTAAAATATATACAAATCATAATATATACTATGAGTCACCGCATAAGACCCGCAGTGACTCACGGGCGACCGCCGCGCGTACTTACACTTTAACTTTGATATATATAGGTACATAGTCATATAAAACAATATTCGTCATCGGTCGATCGTTCGCCCGACGTACACTTTTGAAAGTCATCGGGAAAACGTTATCCGTTTTTCGTGCCCCGCGATATAATTTGCCGAGTATGAGTATAGTTAATACCATTTATGAAATAACGGCGGCGGATATATACTATATTTAAAGCCGACACGTCACGCGTCGCAGCTCGCGTCTTACATACGCTCGTGTTTGTATATATTATATTTACCACGTTAGGTTGATGGGTCACCGGTCGTCTGGGCTGCTGCTGCTGGTCACCGCCTCTTCTCGCACAAACACGCCATCGTGACGGATAATTTATACACAAACACGTGCAGCGTGTTTCACATAATATACTATATTATTATTATTATACTGAAAGCCGTGCGCGTGCTGGAGACGACGAGGGGAAAATTGGAGCTGACGGGCGACGCGTTTCGGGTCCGTAAAACGTCGTCGTCGTTGATCGTCTATTTATAAATAGGCACAAGCGCATAATGTATATCGGGGAACGGATTTAACACGTGCAGTCCCTGCCGTCGCACGTCCGACGAGGAGACGTGAATCGTATACCCTATTTAATGTTATATACGTATTATGTGACGCCTTATTATATCGCGTCGGTATAGGTGCTGCGTGTACGAACTATTTAAAAAGCTTCATTCACACGACGCCGACCACCGAGTGCATCCGCGAGTTGGCACTGCATTCGGCGGCGTTCCGTGGACACTTCCGTTTATTATAGATAATAAAATATATAACCGTCGCGCCGAAACGAGCTGACGCGTCTGAGTCTGGAGATTTCGTCGCGTGGTGCACGTGGTGCGCTGACGGTCACTAAATGTCAATGTCTTTAAGTCTATACGTTTATATTATATACATAAATCATATCATGGTGGTTCATACGCCCGCCGCGATCGCATATATACGGCTCGTATGTTTAATATTACGTGCCATTATGTCTCAAAAGACGATCGAGTGTTGTTTTTTTTTTTTTTTACTAAAAATTTATAGGTAACTACTGTACACGTTTTACGAAATCGTTAAAAAAAAAAATGGATTATTCCTTTTTAAACCAGTGAGAATACATATGTTGTAAAAACTAAAA
The DNA here is from genome assembly GCF_020882245.1 of Rhopalosiphum padi. Lineage (NCBI taxonomy): Eukaryota > Metazoa > Arthropoda > Insecta > Hemiptera > Aphididae > Rhopalosiphum > Rhopalosiphum padi. The sequence continues at coordinate 39,104,673 of NC_083598.1, forward strand.
TGGATGTAGATAAATGTGTAACAGTGTGATTTAATTATTACTCTGGTTGTGCGATAAGCTGACATTGTATTAGGTTGGATGTTGGCACCAAGAGACATTTTCCCCGGGTGGCACTGACTATATATAGTTAATATGCTATATTCTAACTCATCTATATACCACAGACATTTTGCAGGATAATAATATGTTATTCTAGTCCGTTTTTTCGGATGACGTAATGTTTAGTATTATACGATTTTTAGATCTCTGCAAAATTTGCAATAAATTATTACGTCTGTGAAATCGTAACGTTCGGCGATGTATAGAATGTAGACGGTCACAATTAGAGCACTATAGACACGAAGTGTTTGCTTAATGATTTTCAAAATGTTTTCAGAGTTTTGAAATGGTTTTGGAGCACATACACACAATAATTTATATAAGTGCATACTTCGCACACGAAAAGGATTCGTTTTAGGATTCGAGTGGCACACGGCCAATTAGTATTGCGACGCACTCGACGCAAGCTCAGTATAATATATAAAAAAACAAAAGTGGCATAATATACATATAATGACTCGTACAAAATTCACGGCAAGACGAGTTTTTATGACTTTTTATGTATAGTACGATCTTATTATGATCCATACTCGTGTATTATTATATTATATCACGCGATATTGTCGGACGACAATCCACTCCGAGATTGATATATATATATATATACCAGGTGTACCTGTATAGTATATTCATGTGTTTAGTACGTTATGTACTTATGTAAGTGCAATTGTGCATAATAAAACCACGTGTTTCGTGCAACACGTCTTTTTTTACCAAATTCAACATTAGGCAAAAACTATGCGAAACGTAAGTGAATGGTCATATATTATACTCATATAATTATACCTATATATATATATAGTATATTAAATTTTTGACAGGATTGAAATAAAATATTGGTTTTACAATGATGTGTTGTTTACCTTTTCAAAAACTGGTTTTTGGATCAAAATAATCTAAAAAAATATGTTTATACGTCATAATAGTATGACGTAAAATTGAATTGCTTTCTTTAGTTTTCCCTTTTTAGAATTTTAGAACGATTAATTTTGAAACAAATGTCGATGTATTATACTTAGAAAGAAATATTATTTAAAAACTTAATAATTATTTATAATTTAACAAATATTAATTTAACCTTGGTGAAATGTTCAAAAATTGATTTTATAATATATTTCTACGAAAAATGTTGACTATTTTTATGTTTTAAGTTATGCGTTCAATGGCTCTGCTGTGGTCTTATTTTTCACCGTATTTTATGTTAATTAATGTCTTATCAAATGCACATTTTATAATATATGTAATATAGATTGTTAGATTGTATTATTATAAAAATATTTATTTGCAAATCAAAAACAAAATATTGTTGACGAATTGATTTGTTTTATTTTTAAATGTATATAATATATTATTATATTATATACTATTTTTACACACTTTTTGAACAAGTTAGTACTTTGAATATAGTTCAAAATCATCATTCCGTTCCTTGGTTTCATTTTTTTTTTTTTTATTAAAAACTACGTTTATTACCGTGTAACATGAAAATCAAGAATGCACTTCATTTAAATGTTTATATTATTTTACTTTCATTGAGTGTTGGAGTAGTGTTGTAAAAAAATCCGATAGAAATAATAAAAACGTAAAAATGTCTAAAGATCGAATTTTAAAATAATAAATAAACTTCTAAAAATCAATAACTCTCAAACTTTCAACGCATACTATTATTATACTGAAATGATTTTTATAACACTTTCAAACTATAACTTTCGCTACTTACCACACAATTCGAATAAAATGTATGTTAAACATTAAATTGATCGCTCGTGTATTAATTTGTATAGGTACAGCATACATGCTTTAATGCTTATTGGATTTCAAAAGAACTCAATTAGGTATAAGAGGTACTTTTATCGTATGGCCGTATTGGTTAATAAGTTATATTGAGTATAGGTTATTTTAAATTTTCATAACTATACGTCGATTATATAAAATCGTTGTTTAATAACGATTTTATGAATTTATTATAATTTATAAGTCATTAATACATAATATATGTATGTAAAAATCTAATAACTGCAAAGTTAGATTTAATTGACTTACTATATTGTAATACATTCGATTTTGAATGAAACCTAAATCATACGGTAATAATATTGTTAGCTGTAAATTGATTAGAAAAAAAATTATTACATCGTTATAGTTAACAGTTACTTATTACTTTTTTCAGCTACTTCTATTGCACTCTTTGGCCTGTACTCTGTATAGTGTATAGTACGCGTATTCATATTGTGATCGACTATAAGCGAACGTAAATCGTAATAGTGATATAATAATAATAATAATAATAATATAATATTATTCTCTCGGCCAGGAGGGCAAAGAATACGGCGGCGGCAGCCACAGGGCACGGACATGCGCTCGTCGCTAACAAGGGCAAGGTCATCGTCCTCGACGGTTCGCGGCCGATCAATAAACGGCCGTCATACCACTCGCCGCCGACGTAGACGGTCGGTCACACTCTTCCTCCTCGACACCAGCACACCCACAAATCGTTTCCTCTTTCGCGTAAACACGTCATGCGTACAATAGTAAATCGTTTACATTTCGTACGACTCTGATACCTGTACGCTATACATATACACATTGGCTGGTATTATATAAATCATGACGAACATCCGTTCACGGGCGCGTAATTATTATATAGTATTTTTTTTTACGCCCAGCACCGAGGCCGGTTTTGTTTTTTAGTAAACATGTGAACGACCAAATAATTTTTGTTCTCGTGTGACGAATCGTTTTCGTCCGGTTTGCGCCCACGTGGCCCATATTATGGTTACGCGTGTGTTGTGCACTATATCGCAGTGTACTTGTTGTTATTCAATATGTTTATATATTATTTAATTATTTTGTAGATATATATTCGGTTTTAGATTTTTTTTTTCATTACGTTTTATGTAGATATTATTATGTATTAGGTAGTAGGTACCTAGTCTTTTAGATATAAAATTACTATGCAGTGTACTTCGTTATATTATGACGTGTATTTTTGTAGAATAAAACTACCGATGAATGCATGTATAATTATAATATTATTTTATACCAAGAACTAGTAAAATTTGCACCAAATATTAAACAATTTATTATTGCAATTATTATAATATTCGTGCACATCAGCTCTTCGGGGTTTCCACAATTTTATCGGAACAATTTTTCGAATATTATTTCCATTTATATTTCTGTTCACTGCAAATAGGCGGACTGCTCCAATATTTCCTAAAATGTATTTTGTACTTCTTGGTTAGACTGAATTCATTAATTTGTTTATTGATGATCCTATAACCATTAATTGGTATTATTAACCGTCCTTCAAATATTATGCGTACCTACTCGTAGGTATTAGCTATTTTTAATTTATATAAGAAATATATAATATTATGTATTATTTATTATTTTTTGTGTGTGTATCTTTATGTACTATATATACAATTTTAAATTTTTTGAATTCCCAATGTTGTTCAAAATAATTATTGAAAAGACTAAAAAAAAAAGAAATAAGAAAAAACTTGTCGTTTTACGCGAAACTATGCGGTTATTTATATTTAGTAAAATAAATTACTATATTAATCAATAGCAGTATATTTCTATGATAATAAGCTCTCCACTAATTTTTCGTATGGCAATGGCTTATCATTGAATTTAAATTTAACACATCCATTATAATCTCCTCAACTCAATGATAAGGTTTTCTTAATTTATGCTGTATAGTAGATCGGTTACCTACTTTCATTCATTTTTATTTAATTTGATATCACAACTGAGATAGAAACCTCGATACTACTTCTTCGTTATCTACGAGCTTAGCAGTTGATAGCGCATGTTATAGTGCACTATTAAACTAATGATACGTTTATTAAAGTTTTATTACAAATTATTGGTACATATTGATTTTAAAAATATTATTATAAGAACTAAAAAACCTAGTTTTGTTCAAATTCTTTCAAATAAGAACTATATCTCTGATTTCGTTAATATAGTTAGTTTGTAATACTTAAAGCAGTATCATAAATTCATAACTATAATTCTAAGCAGTACCGTTCACTGTATACGTAATATACACCGTAAATCGATAATTTATCACAGTTATAAAATATAAACATCATAATTGTCACTATATGTCTAAAATGTTGAATGCAAAAACCAGGTAATATAAAGTACATCACCCTGTGACAAAACATCACCAAACAAAAAATGTTCTTCCTATGTTATTTGTTGATTTTGAGCCCGATCCTTCCAACAAAAACATTTCAACATCAAGTCACTACTGCACACCATAGTTAAAGTGAAAAAACCAAACAAACTCCGCGAAATCTCACAATGTCTAAACTGTCAATCTTACGGACACACTAGATCTTACTATTCTTACTCTCCGTGCTGCGTAAAATGTGGCGATAACTACAAATATTCAGCATGTAAAAAAAAACCAGACACTTCCACCACCTGCGCATTGTGCAATGGAAATCACTCAGCCAACTACAAAAGATACTGTACACAAGGACACCTCAACTTACCCTAATCAAAGACTTCAACAAAAACAGCTTCCTCAACGTTCAGTACCACCAAACAGCTCACCAACTTCCAATCTACAGTCAAACACACTTCACAGATCCTACGACAAAAACGTCCCAAAAATCGATAAAGACATATTTTTAACGTACCTAAATGAATTTAAAATTTAAATAAGTTATCAATCTTTTAATCGCTCTTCTCACCTCTGTCATATCCAAGCTCCTTGATATTAAACAAAATGTATAATTCATATACTTCCAACTCTTTGGAGGCGAATGTTATAAAACACAGAATAAAATATTTTAAGAAAGATGTTCACTAAAATTGTAGATAATACATTTTCATTGTTTGGCTGATATCGAGAAAACAGGAAACTTATAGATTCATTTCAAAATTATATTTATTAGTTTATGTAAATAGGAAATATTGGAATAGCATCAAATGAGTACGCTCGGATGTATATGACTTCATATCTAAGGTATCACACGTATGTTTCTGGAATATTGGTGTCTGCCCTACTTGAATCGTAGCGTATAAATTAGTGCTGGTTTTATAAACTGAGATTACAGGTAACAGCATATTATAAAATACTGATTGTTATTTTGTTGAGTATAATTTTATTATAATACTCGTAAAGTAAATAATAGCGTGTTACCAAAAACATCTATAATCTAAATAATAAAAAGTAAATAATTAAGTATCATATTAACACGTGAAATGTGTAACCTACTTTCAGGCAGTATGAGTACAAATGTTTTTTTTCTTCTATACGTAGAGCAAACTAATGATTTTATATTTCCACAAAACCAACTTATTTTTTAGTTTTCACATCACATGAATATTACAAAAAATAAAGATGTCAACTTTAAATCTTTGGTATTTTATCACGTTGCAGACATCATTCTTTTGAACTCTACTGTTTAATAACTATTTGCTAATGATACACCATATTTAACTCTATTCAAAGAGAGATCGTGACTCGGTGGCGACCAGTTTTCGTCGAGCGGGAGTCAGACAACACCCGTTTGTCAACCCCACCGAGTAAACTATCTGTACGCCTGCTGTGTAGTAAACCCACGCCCATCCGCACAAATTGGCCGCCGAGTCACGATCTCATTTTGAATGGAGTATAGATATATCAAGACGACGTTAAATAGTACTAACGTAACGGGTATTAAATTTTTGTTAAATTTAATTAATCATAATTGTTTAATGAAAAACGAAGAGGACTGAAAAAAGGATGTTTGAGCTTGATATCTTATTGGTTCGACAACTACTCATTTTTCAAGAATCTGCCACGGTGATGAAGATAGTATTATATTATTATATGATGCAACAAAAAACAAAAAAATATTTCAACATGGAAAATGTTTATTAAAGTCTTATTAAATTATTCTTTGTGCAGTACTCGTTATCGTGATCACCAAAGTATTGTTGAGTAAGCGCTTACCGCAGGTGTCGATACTACTTGTTTGACGGTTTGGAAATCGGAAGCCGAGATACCTATTATATACGTCAAGCCTTTGAATGACGTATACGACAAGTCTATCTATAAATAATGAGCGATTTATGTACAGGAACCTTTTTTGGTGTTTTCAATCTTTTCTCTGCTCAGTCCACTCCACTTAAATATGTTTTATCTCTAGCACATTTTGACGCGCGGTCACTCTAACTAAATTTTAAATTCACGACCTTACTTACACACCTGCAATTATATTGTTTACAGAATATTTCAAACAATAATACTTTAAAATCTGATTTAAATAAAAGAAAATATTTAATGAAAATTATTGTTGCTATGGTACAATTTATGGTAATCTATTGTAAGTATAAAATTAAACCATTTTACTTTTTTTATGATTTGTATTGATTAAGTAGTTATTATTAATCATTTTAGGTCAGTTAACTATATTATATCAACAAACTGTTGTTGAAGTAAATTCTGCACCAACATCAGAAGAACAAACAAATTTATATTGTTCAGTTGTTATAGAGGCAGGAACTAATTCATCTAATTTACTTGTAGTAGCTTTTAAAAAAGGTTCTGACAATATTACCAAACAAAAGTTCCTTGGTTTTCCTTGGATGAAACTTCTATAAAAAAAATAATAATATAAAAAAACGTAATATTCTGGAAATAGAAAGACATTTTTTTAATAAACGGTAATTAAATAAAATAAAATAAAATAATATATATAAATATTTAAGTTATTCCGACATTGGTTCGTTGATACTACTACAACATTCAAGTCCGTGCCTCACCACACCTGATAAAATTACTGTACATACAAGTGGTTTAGGATTTAAAAATTTAACGTAAGTTTTTTTTCAATGATTAACATTTGATTTAACTAATTTATTCGCGTATTAAAATAAAAATATGTTAAGTATGAATCTGACATTTGTCAGTTATTTATTAGGTATTCTCGGTATTGAAGTACAAACAACAAACTACAAATCGTCATAGATGTAATGCATTTATGTTTTAATCATATTTTCTATTTACACAGTCATTAATTATTATGTTGCCTTTTCAGTAATTCAAAGTTTAAAGATCCTGTTAAACCTAAATCGTTTTTAACTCAATGTATGGACGCTATTCAACCTATTATTAATGAAAAAATTGAGGAAAAAGTAACCCATATTAATGGGTAATATAATGATATTATTATTTCTGAAGACCAAATATTGGATTCTGATCTCATTGGTTTATTAAAATTTTAACATAATGTTATCCCACTGTTATTATATTATTATTTTTATATCCTATTGTTCTTATTTGCATCAATATAATAATTGTTAATAGAAAAATGTACAAGTAAAAAAGTAAAAGTCACTTATTTTAAAAATGAAGCATTGAGTAAGTTATTATTATTTATAACTAAGTATCAGCACATAAAATATGTATGTACAAAGGTATTTATAATGTATCAATAACTAATATATATGGTATAATTATTTTTAAAGAATGCTTTGGCGAAAAATATAGTGACGAAACTCCATTCAAATGTTTCAATTTTACCTGTTTGTATGTATTATTGAAAAACGGATTTGGTTTTACTGAAGAAACTCCAGTCACTGTTTGTATATTACGTCAACAATTCAATTTTACTATTGAAGTTCTAAAATTACGATTACTGACTACTGTATAATATAATTAAATGCTTATATATTTTAGATTCAGAATCAAATTAACGGTTTTAAACTAAACTGGTTGGTTGGAGCTGCTTACCAAAATATAAAATAAGACACTCAAACATAACACATTTATAGTCGTCGAAAAATAAAGATTGCTATTTACATTTTTATATATTATTAATTATCATAATATCCGCATCCATGCGTGTGTCGATGTAAAATTAAATCATCTATAACGACTATAACTATATAATCTATCTAATTTTGATATTGGCAACTATGATATTTTTATTTTTTGCTTATTTGATTTTATTATTTTATGTTACACGTATCTTTTTATTAAACTTGTTAAATTATATTTATATACTTATTTCATCGAGTATATGTATTATATATATATATATATATATAATTTATAGTTGCTACCTTATATAAAATTTATTTTATTTTATTATTAAAATGTTTATGTGCACGTTATAGTCGTAATACGAATTTCTTTATAAATATTGTTATATGAGTCTATACGGCAATAATACATGCTATTTTGTCGATATTTTCTATACATTGTAACATTGACTATAGTATATACTATATAAAATCAATGAATGTGATAATGCCAAATCATATCACGCAGAATCTTTGTTATAAAAAAGTTTGTTATAATATTTTATAAGTTCAATGGAAATTGGAAATACTATACATTCTGTATATACTATTAGTAGTTGGTTACGATGTTGTATAAATGTATAATGATATATTTAGAAACAAGAAAAGTTGATACATAAATTTGAGTTTTTGATAACTATATTAGATAGAATGAACAAAAATAAAAATCAGAGTCAAGAGCCCATACACGTACGATATATTATAATACAATATATACACGTATTATGCTTGTGAGTACATTAATATTACGAGCTTATATTAGATACATTACACAATATATATGCACATACGACGCATACAATATATAAATAAAGTATATTAACATTATATACCAGGTGCTTATTTTAGGAAGGGAATTCGATCTCTGATGCAATTTCTACTAAAATGTCCCTATCTTTATGATATTTGTAAAGACTAAATCTTATAGTAATCGGATAAAACTTCTGAAAACATTTTTAAATAATTCAAGTTAACGTCATAATGAATAAATTGCCTTGTAAACAATTTTTCAATTTAAAAAAAATTCAACTCCAGAGTTCATTTAAAATTAGATTTTTAAATTTTCAATACTAAGAATTTCAAAGAGTAAATAATATCAAATCAAAAAATGAATTTAAAATTGTAAGAAGTGTTTTCAAATAAACTTCAAAATGACAAATTGAAATCAGTTTTCAGAATTTTTATCGGATAACTATTGTGTTAAGATTGATAATATTTGACAATAAATTTAATAATAAACAAAAAATAATTAACATTCGTGTAACGGGTAATTATATGTGATATTTCTTTTATGCTACTGCAGTTGTCCACACCGCAACACCATAATGAATAATTATCACTTACTATGTACACTTTTATACACAACATATGCCATTAAAAAGTTATCTGTATTTAACTCAGAAAACGAACAGTATCGAATAAATGAACACTCGTAAAAACTACATTATAGGTACGTCTTGTGCGTAATTATTGATATTTTATGTTTTGGTTGATTGTGTTGAAAATTTGAGCACTGAACAGTGCTAAAAATAACAATAATATTATAGCATTTTAAACTTATACGATATATACATCGTTATGTTTTCGGGAAATATTTTATATAAGCATGACTGCAGCGGTACCTGTTAACAACGACGATGGCCTTTTTTCGCCACCACTGCGCATTGGCATAAAAGCCCAAATTCTAGTCCTTGACCTTTAAAATGGTACATTTTGGCAAAAATATCGATCGCATCAACCGGTGACCGCGAAAACGAAACAAGTGAAAAACACTATTCAAAGTTGTATAATATTATAATATATTATATCTATGCGATTATTCTTAGAAAACATATTTATTTTTCGCAGACAAAAGCTTTCCACGTCTTCTGAAAGATCAAACGAGCGCTTTAAAAAAAAAATTAAACGAAACAAAAGTGTAAAAAATACGGTACGGCGGTCGAGTATAATATTATAATATATAATGCGGTAGAATTAGATAAATAATATGCGTAGTATTATAATATAAATACATAATATATTTATATATATATTAGGTATATAATATTGTGCATATTATGTTCAAGTAAAAGACGAAAGTCGCATAGAAAACGTTGTTATGTATAATTTAGGGTCTTGCGATGATATTGAATGGGTCTGCTAATAACAGATTTGAAAGTATTTGAAGCTGGCTATTAATTAAAGTCGTGGTTTTCATTCAATGCAATGCGTTCTATCATGATCTGTCTTAAAAAAATATATATATATTGAAAATTAGTTTGTTTTAGATTTTGATGTTAATTATAATAATTATTTATATGTGTCGCCATTTATTTAGATTTAAGTTAGGGTGTCACCGTGAAAAAAAGGTTAAGAACCACTTTATTATTTATTAAGAAGTGAAAAACTATTTTAACGATTAAAAATAATTCTAGAAAAAATGATCATTTATCACGTATTGGTATTTATATAGACGTTTATTACAAGTTACAACTTCTACAAAAATAGCTTTTAAAATCTGAATCTACTAGTCACTTATTGTTTAAAGATGATATAATAGAATTTTCATTTGAGACAAGGTTTTACACTGTGTGCTATCAACTTAGACACTTTCAGATTGTAAAATACAAGATAGTCAGGCATCTGGCATACAGAGTGTAACAGATAGACTTGACAAAAAAAAAAAATATGCCACTTAAACGTATAACGAAAATTGTTAATATTATATGATGAGTAAATAATTTAAGAAATATAATACTCATGTCAGTAAATTTTCAAAAAAGTTATTATGTTCCATGCAAATTAATTTAATAAAAAAATATTAATATTTTAAAAAATTTCTAAAAAATAAACTAATTGACTTAGATAAATCTTTTTACCATCAAAATTGTTCTTTTAATCAGATTCTCAAATTGATTTTAAATTTATCCAAAAAATTTAAATCAAATTTAAATATTTTTATTTTCAGTAAAAAATTAAATTATACAATATGTAGCGTTAGGGTCTCTTAATAATAATAATAATAATAAAATTGAAGTTATTAATTAGAACAAAAATCAGTTCTATCTGTTACACCTTGTATACATTATGTACATAATAATATTGTATTATATATGTTTGTTATTATTAATTTATATAATTGGATCCCGTTAACACATAATGTGAGATCTATATTGAATTAATCGAGTAATATAAAAGGTCAATACATATTTTTCGATTGAAATCAGAAGTACATCATTCGGTGCCATATTATATGTATACCTGGTTGTAAGTTGTAACTATTGAACCCGTAAAAAAAACTAGTAGACTAATATTGTCAATGAATTTTTATAAACTTGGTTCACTAAAAAAATAATAATACATTTTTGTAATAGCTAAAATTTCATAAAAAAAAAAAGGACTATCAAAATAATTTAAATATTAATAAATTAAAACTTTTAAGTTTTAAGTGCCAAACCTTATGTACTCGTGAGATATAACATTAAAGATTTGTGAAATATTTTTAAAATTGTTTCTTTTTAGCTTTTGCTTTCAACTTGGAAACTCCAAGCAAATACATTCAAAATTTACCTTTCAAACTGTTTCTTGTTCAAAACTCGAAAGTATAATTCTATAAACCGTTATAATCCACTCACACTGATTAATTTCAAAATTTTATGAATAGATGCACTATTATTTAATGACCAAAATAATGAGAACTTTAAATTTGGATTAACCTAACCTAACCTAATTTATAGGGCGTTTCGTTTTCACTTGTAGCTATTACAGTACTACACGGGTATACTAAGACAGTCGCGTACACTTGAATTTAAGAGATTTTATGCAGGCGTTTTAAGTTTTAATAGAAGAATGAAAATGAAAATATAATTTTTATAAACATGATAACGTTTATAGGTACGTCGATACGTGCAACTGTGCAAGTACTACAATAGTTTAATAATTTAATGGTAATAATGGTATAGTAATCGTTGTGTAATTTATTATTAGAAGACAAAAACGAAGATTGCAGAACATAGATAATATAATACTGTACTATTAATTATACTAAATATCATTATAACCTTGTTCTTTATTTGAAAAAGTTTGGTTTTACATGGTCATAACTCATAACTAATAATCACCATTACGAATTTATTACGAAATCTGTCCGGAAAAAAGTTTATCCACGCACGAAACGGTATTTATTGTTTTTTTTTCGAGACCGAATTAACGGTCAGAAATTACTGCAGACTGCAGTGAGGTAATATAATTAACAGTTTTTATTTTATGCGGTTTTGGCATATATTATAAAATGTATTGGTACCGGATGACGCGTTTACATAATCCAAATATACAATACGGGACGTTAATTTTTAAACCCGATACCATCGTGCGATATATATAATACATATTACAGTAACCGTATACCTATCGTCGTGTACATTAGATATACATTTATAATAATAATGTATAACCTAGCCATATAGGTGTAAATACTGCGATGACGGTATATTATTTTAATAGGTATATTATACACCCTCGCCGGCGTCGTGGAGTTCCGTTTTATACGTAAACGTCGTCGTTCTTGATGACCTAATTTTTAAAAATTTGTCTCCTAAATATTATAAAATTATTCACGATAATATAATATAACACATCGTTTGTGCGAGTCCCGCTTCCGGTGGGGTCGGTCGGTCGGTCGTAAATCGCAATAATACGTATATATATAGGTGCATTGTGCGTGGTTCGCGATGGACATTAAAATAATGTAATATTATCATACTACACGATACACATTACAGTATTAGTAGTATTACACACACGAACTAGTACACGACACACGTGATGGGTGGTTAAATGACAAATGTATTATTTATTTTATTGTAAACCAAGTATTTTTACGGTATCTTATCGAAAATAACCAAGCGAGGGAGTGGGTCGAGCCGGTCGAGGGCGCATATTAATTTCACTGGTGCAATACTAATAAATAGATATAAAATATGTTTATATTATATACGCATGTTGGTATGTATGACATACCCTCCCCTATATGTTATAATATTATATACAGTATAGTCACATCGTCACTATTATTCTGTATCGCGTACTTGGTGACGTATCCATGTAACTGCTTTAACTTTAACTATACTAAATTATTAACTAGTAACTACTATACATAATAATATTACAATATGATATTCAGGGTAAAAAATCATTAAATCAGACAATGTATATATATTATATATACGTTGAAAATTTAAAACATTGTCAATTTCTTTGACCATTTTAAGTAAAATAAATACTAAATGTATATTATATATAATATATATGTCTACCTTATTTATAGTAAATATATTTAAATATTAGTTGTTCTTACTGTTTTTTAGTAAAAGGAAATAAATTTTGCAGCATTATTAAAACATATTGTACCAATTAATACAAATAAAATAAATTGTATTGCATTTTGTGTATATGTATTATGTATATGATGTTGCAATGCTGCATTTTTTGAAATGAAAATCAGTAACCAAGATACTGAGCGTAGGTAGCGAAGAAAATGTTTAAAAAAAATTCATGCCATAATATGATGCTTACGCATATATTTATGATTTATCGATACACTTAAATATGTAACATTTTTTTCTCCCCTATGTATTTACCTTAGACCCTATTACACTTGATTATAGCCCATTAAACAATATTACACATTTAATAGGCTAAATTGTTAGATATATTTCAAATCAAGTCGATATGTAGGTAGGTATCGCCTCACCGGTATCAGTTTAAAATTGAGATTTCAATAACTTAAAATTAGGCACACGTGCGGTATACAAGCAATACGTATCGATAAGTAAAGAATTTTTCTTTTTGAAAATCTTAAATACCAATTAATAATATTACAAATTAAAAATAGGATACCTATCTGTCCTACCTTGAATGACCGTAATTTCTATCATGACAACATTTTTGGTACAACATTTGTTATTTTGTTTTTCTCGACCACGTCAACACTGTTGCGCCAAGTGGTGATAATAATTGTCGATAACATTTGGCGATAAGAATAAAAAATAAACAAGAATATCTATTATCTACTATTAAATTAATTATTAATAAATAAATACAATATTAGTTTTTAGTTTTTTTTAGTGTTTTTACTATTACCTCGTATTTAATACAATATCCTGACTAGTATTTTGAATTTATGTTATTCAGTGTCATTACTGTCATTGAGTTTTTGAATTTATAATCGTATATCCGTAAGGACGCTGGTCTCTTAGTCCGTGTTATTTAGTAATATATTATAGGGGCTAGTATATGTTATAATATTTACAAGCAACAAAAAAATGGAGGTGTAAGTATTGAATTGCTAAAGAATTATTTTTTTCTGCATAATACTTTGCTATTTGTTTCTTACTGATATGTCATACTTTTTTTTTCAGAAAAAATCCACAAGTAGCCGTACTCTGTAATAACGAGGTAAAGTTATTTGTACTTATTACTTACTTACTAGTTACTAGTTACTACTATTATAAACTAATTGAAGAATTTTCAAAGATTTAATACAAAATTTAATAATGTATATTAGTTTTGCCATGGTATGTTTTGAGTATTATAAATTGTAATTTTCTTAACTTGACAAATTTTTTTTTTAATTTTTACTACACTTGGTATATCATTAGATACTATATACAATCAGTGGTATATTTTAAAAATAAATAATACTATTCAAGTATTATAGAAAACTATAAGTGTTAAAAATAGCTTCCATAAAAAAGTGCTAAGAAGGTTGCCAAACATATCAATCACTTTCTAGTTTCTTTAGACCTCAAACTGTAGGTGATTAAATATAATAATAAATTTGTCTCCTCTTTTATAGAATAAAAAAAAAGTAAAATATTCAAATGTAAAATCATTTTTTATGTGTCTATGTTTAAAAAATATAATTATTACTGTTTTAGGTTTTTGAATTACTAAAAAAATCTCAAGAAAATACAAAACTCATTGGAGGCATGAACCATTCAACAATTTTATATGAGGTGCATCCAATTTAATCCTTTGGTTTACAATCATGTTTTAAAATTGTTGAAAATGTTAATAAATATTTTTTTTTTCATAGGTTAACAAGTATTTAGAGCAAAGACCATGTGCAGAACAAAATGCAACTAAAATAAGAGAATTCCTGATCGAATTAAAAGATATGCCAATTAATCTGACAAAGAAAGAAAAACTGATGTTAGTCAACGATCCACCAGACTCTGTTTTACAATTATCCTTGGTATTTATTTAATTAATTTATTGATTACTAAGTAATACTTTTTAAATTAATGCAATTAGACATATTTCTTATTAACTATACTAGTTTATATAATCAATTTAAATTTATTTTTAGGGTCTACTATTTACAAAAAAAAAAGCTCTTATGCCGGGTTGCATGAACGTCCGTTAAACGTTTAACGAGCCGTTAGCGTGCTAACGAATGATTACAATTTTATTCATCCGTTAAACAATCTTTAAACGTTCAATAATTTTATTGGGCCGTTAAAATATAGGTTACCAGTTCATTAAACTAATGGATCGATTTTGGCTCTTTAAATTTTAATCATTCGATAAACATACAGTTATCACATGTACGTATCAGTAGTACATCGTCACCATAGAACTTAATATAGTATTTTTCTGTGATAAGCTTAAACTTCTACACAAATCTTAGTATCATTTTTAATACCAATATATTTTTATTGAACGGTTTGTGCAACCCAAACTCGTCTGTAAAAATATTTAACGGTTCAATAAAACTATTCATTAAATAAATTTAAAGTTCAGTTTCATGCAACCCGGCATTAGTACTGTACATGAAATTGTTATTCGTATGAAAGCCTATATTACATTTAAAGATAAATTAATTAAAATTGTATATTACCTATAGGTAATATTTAATTATTGATAGATGCTGTAATTTGTATATTTATGGTATTTCATAACAGAGATTAGATTTGAAAGCAAAATTAATGCTTCTTTTAAGAAATGATAGAAAGGTAATTCTTCTTTCAAGGAAGTGTTTCAATAAATTTCTATTAAAAAAATAATAAACTTCTTTTTTGTAACCTATTTTAAATGATCAATTTATTACAATAATTTTGTACATATTTATGGTTAAAATTGATAAGAGCTTACAAAGATGACAAATGTTATGTTTAAAATAGTATACCTAAATATTTTGCTGAATACTGATAGACATATTCATTAAGCACTTGTTAGCGGGAGTTAATTAAGTGTTTGTTAAACCTAACCTATATTACTTATTACAATAATTATAATGCATGTTCTTGCTTTTCTTTCATTTTTTAATTTTAATTTTAATTTTATTATTTTTATTGCCCTAAAATTTAAATCCTATTCATAAATAACATTTTTTTTTTTAATTTTTAGGGTATTAAAGATTTCTATGATAGACTCAGCGAACCAGAAACTGAAATGCTATTATATGCTACAAAAAAATTTTCTGGACAATTTGAAATTATTACTAAACAAGAACGAGTAGAAGAAGAAGAAGAAGAACATTAATGAATAGTGTTTTTTTTTATGTAAAATCAAGACTGATATAAATAATACAATTTCATACAATTATTTGTATATCGCAAATTGATTGTGTGATATATTTTAAAATCTTTATAGTAATTGAGTATTATTTGTAAGATATGCATATATCTATGCTATCAGTAGTTTTAGAACGGTGGGTTGTGACCTAATTTTTGGGTCTTGTAGGCTTTATAAATGGGTTGTGGCAGGTTTTTATTTAAAAAAAAAAAAAAATAATTAGTTAATAAAACTATAAAACTATAATAAATAGTAAATTATGAAAAAAAAAAATTTCATGTAGAATTTAAATTTAATATGATATTATATTAATATATTATAAATTAAAAATAATTATAATATATATATATCAAATCATACTATGATATGTACTTACCAGCATCATTGTACGACTGTATATGGTATGACATTCAAAACAATAATTTATGATTAAACTGTACTATTTCATATAATTTGAAGATAAGAATGAATATAGAATCAAAACCAGATTCATTAAATCTATCAAATCTAGATTATTATACTGTTTTTATCGCTGTCTACTCACAGATAATCAATTAATTGTACTTTTGTGTGATAGTAAACATAAACAAATGTTTATTGAAACTTCTTTAAAAAATTCTGGGCACACTTGTACAAGGAAAATTAAACAAAACTATTGACTAAAGCTATTTCAATTATATTTCCAACAACTTAATATGTTTATGTGAAAAGGTATTTCCTAAAATATTCAATCTGAAAACGTCAAAAATAAACCACTACATACCAAGTTTATTTATGGATTGCATTATCTAAAATCGAGCTAAAGTGGAATTTATTATGTGAAAACAATCAAAGACAAATATCACAATAATTTTTTTTATATCAAATATTAATATATAATATTACCGATAATAAAAAAAAAATACTTCCTACATAAATCAATTTTTTTATTTAGTTAAAATTATAACAGTATATCTATAATGGTATATTAAGCTATTTATCTTCATATTTTTCTTTCATGGCCGACTAATAAGCTAACAAGGGTCACGGACATTTTTATAAAATAAAAAGAATATCACTGTGTATTATAATATTTTCTGAATTTAATGAAGTTTGATTTTTGAAAGGGTTTTATATTCTTATCGCTTTTATTAAACAAAAAAATATTCATTATTCTGATTATTTTAAATTTCAGTCCCAACATCTTCATAATTTTCTTTTCCTTGAATTTTATGTGTTCCTAATATTTTGTGCTTTAAACTAAAGTTTATTAAATTTTTTCTTCTATTCCATAACTTTTAAGTTTCAAAATATAACAGTTGTTATTTTTATTGATCTTACCTTTTCGTTAAACATCAAAATGTATAAATTCTGCATTAATAAATCTCAAATAATAATAATAAATGTAGCCTTTGCACCCATTGAGTATAAATGGAATTCAATTACATAGATTTAGATATATACATATGATTTCAACTAATAGTTTTGAAGAATATTGGTATTTTCCAAATTAAGCTTTACATTTTTATTTTAAAATTTAATTTAACAAAATAAAAAAAATTAAGATGCAATAATATTCACTGCATTAATTAATGGAATTATAAATTGTTATTTATGTTATGGTTCTGGAGGGTTAGGTAAAGTTAGGTTATATAGGCTTTGTTAAAAGGTTGTTGGTTGGGTTGGTAAAAATATTTAACCAAGATAGTTAACACTATCTTTACTATAACTATTGTAAGTATAAAGTAGGAACTAGGAACTTAAGCAGTATTGCTTAGGTAAACAAACATCTAACTTAATGTTGGGTAAATTTTATTTTAATTGAAATTATAATTCAATATTATAAAGTATCTCAAAATGTTTTCATATTTATGTACCTATCATAGGTGTGCGCAGACCTGAATTTCGGGGGGTGCCTACAATTTTTTCGGGCCCTCTCTTAACAAGACATGTACATATTTTAATAAATTATAATGCATGAATAAACATTACTTACATTATATCACATTATCACATATTAATCAGTAGTATTACTACTATTACTAGTACCAAGTTATATAATATTTCATTAGATAGTTGGATCTAAAATCTATTTTCAAGATAATTGTAGTATATTTTATTTATTATTTTTACTTTTGTAGTCAATAAAATCTAGCTGTTATAATCATAATAAGTTTTACCACGCAAATTTAAAAAATTTTAAGTTGTATTGTTTTTTTTTATCCCAAAACATAATTTTTTACAACATATTTTAGAAAAAATATAATTTTTATTCTAGTAACATTAGTTAAAATAGGACCTATATGGCATATATTGCTATAGGACTTAAATTTTAGAGCCCCGATTACATGTCGGGGAGTGCCCAGGCATACCCGGAACCCCCCGTGCACACGCCTATGGTACCTATTAACATTCTGTTCTTGCATAATAAAATAGTAAATTAGTAAGAACACTAAGAACAAAAATAATTTTTCCTATTCTATAAATGTATGTTGCATATGCCATCCAGTATCAAAATGTTTGTGAATAGTGAACACTAAACAGTGACTTATTGAAATAGATACATTGTAATTTGTAATGTAATACAATTAAAAATACTATTTTTTAACAAATTTATAGTGGATATATCCACTATTTACTTATAAGTATCTACGTCGTTCCTGTATGGCTTAATGTAATTTTGTGCCATAAATATTTTCTTAAGTTTTTAAATAATGAATTAGGTGGGATTTTGTGAGAATTGAAGCACTTTTTTAATTGAACTTGGTACCACTGAATGGTAGAGTATGCTTTTCATAACAATATAACATCAAGTTTTATAAATCTATAAGTACACCTATATGATAATACTAGTATGAATAATATAAGTTATTAGTAATGATGCACTGAAAATCAAACATCGTGAACTGTGAAGAGACTTTAGTTGATTTTTATAAATTTCTCCCAGATATACAGTATCCAAATTTAAAAAAATTTGCAATTGAATATATATCTGTATTTGCCACGACTTATTTGTGCGAATAAACTTTTTCTAAAATGAAATACATCAAATCGAAATATAGATCGGCCATGACTGACAAACACTTGGAGTCAATTTTGAAAATTGGAACTAGCAACATACAACCTCAATTCGATCGAATATTAGCAGAAAAACATCAATTTCATACTTCTCATTAAAAAAAAAAAAATTATTAAAATTACAATGTATATATTATTATCATTTAAATTTATACCAATTATATTTAAGTATATTGTAGACAATATTTTATAAAAAGATTTAAAGTTAACTTATATTTGTATACCTATATTTTCATAAAATTAAAAATTATATGTGTTAATAAACTTTTGGCCCGCTAAGAGCATTTGATATTTTTTGTGGCCCTTCAATAAAAATTTTGGAGACCCCTGGTGTAGAATATAGTAAGAATAAATATTCAAGTTACTAATCGGGAAACGATACATCTAATTTAGAATTTAGATAGTATATACCAGGGGTCACAAATTAATATTTTTGAAGGGCCACATTAGGAATTTGAAAATTTTTCTCATTTTAGATCTCATGGCGGTCAACGTGTTAAATATAATCAGTTTTGTAGGGGTTTTACAATTATTTAATTCGTATTTATTTATATAAATTTTAATTGTATGCAACTATACAGAGTGATTCACCAAGCATGATGCTTAACAGCTTAACTTCTCTTTTATTCATGAATGCTGTTATTCAAAAATGAGATTTTTGGAAATTTAAATATACTCAAGACTATAATTTAAAATTATTGAATTTCTTGTTTTACTTAAGGAATGTCCTGTGATTAATACACATTTCTATTTTTAAAATGAGAACTTCACTTTTTTATTGTAAGTTATTTAGTGAATTATTTTTACATATCAAAATCAAAATTTGAACAAGTAGTTTTGTTAAAGAAAAATAAACTTTGGAAAATACAGGGAAAATAGTGACTTGAACATATTATTAGTATTTAATAACATTTATAATTTATAAAAATTGTCCGAAAATAATAAACATCACAGGATCCAATATTATATTTATATTATATTTTTGAAAAACTATTTTTTAGTACTTTAATCTTAATTGTAAATATTTTAATCCTTTTAGAATTAACTTCATTTGAAAAATAAAAGCTTATATCAATCACAGGAAACTTCTTCAGTAATACAAAAGTACAGTGCCGTAACTACCCTCCGTAGCGCCCTTGGCAAATTTTATTTTGGCGCTTACTTTTGTTTTATTTCATATTCATTTTGTAACAAAACACACATCAACTTAAAATCACTACATACATCGCTCTGCTCAGAATCTAAAATCTTAAGAATTTGAGTATATTATCTAATTCAAAAAACCAGATTATGAAAATAGGATGTTTTTTTTATTATAAATCAGATTTACATTTATAATGCAAATATGATAATAATTTTGCGGAACAAATGCAGTTTAGTTCCCATACGATTTTTAGATTTTTTTCTTCCAAAATGTATGTTTTAAAGCACTGAATACAAAAGTCTAATTAAAAAATTCTCGCAAATCATTATTTTGGAAGTTATATCTTTCCAAAGTTTACGATTTTACGCATTTACGCATGCATGCGCGAAGCGCTGTATACTTTGCTATCCTACGTTTTCGTATTGTATTTTGGCCTTTTGGCTCTTATTAATATTTTTTCTTGTTATAATATTATTACCTAAAGTAGTTTTGATGAAAAATTTAGATTATACTTAGATTATTATATTCAACAACTTTCAAAAGGCAATAAAACTGATAAATAATAATGTTTTATTTTCGTGAATAAATCCTTCATAATAATAAAACAAATTAACACAATATCACAATATCCAATATCTCTAGGACCCTAGGCAGTGACTACGGGTGTATCGGCAACCGTCGCTACGCTCCTCCGCGCCGTCGTTCCCTCCACAAATCGAAAATATCCCTCGACTTGTTATGCAAAACCACCTCATATAGATTACAGGGTAAAAACTAAAATATGTATTAATAATCATTATTAATATTAATACGAAAACGTAGGAAAGCAACGTATACAGCGTTTACTTTGGAAAGAAAGAACTTCCAAAATAATAATTTGCGAGAATTTTTTAATTAGACTTTTGTTTTTAGTGTTTTAAAACACACATTTTGGGAAGAAAAAAACCGAAAAAATCGAGTGGGAACTAAATTGCATTTATACCAATTTTGCAATACATTTCTAAATAAAAGTTTTTTTTCTAAATATAATTTATTTTTAAGTAGCTATAGTTTTAATAAACAATTTTATTAAAAGATACATACCTACCAATGAATAATGATTAATGATTATATATATAAAATATCATGAAAATCAACTTAAAATCATTATATAATTATAAGTTGTACTTACATGTTTTGTATGTTGAATGTTCGTAATACTAAACACAACTCACTTTGAAAATGTTAGGTGTAGACGTATAGTAAACCGTAAATAGTTAAAACAAAATTAAATTAAATGATTTGTTATTAAATATAATTCATTTTTCAAATAATTTCGTATATGGGAGTAGAGGTAACATAAATGGAGACGAGTGCTGAACGAATATTTAATTTAAATAAATAAATTGAAGACAATTAAAATATTTAAATAGTATAGGTATAACACGAGTAAAATGTTCATACCCTTAACACGGTTGAGTATTCCCAGTTTTCCGTGTAAACATTATGTCACCACTGCAGTGTATCACTTGAACCACGGTAGATATTACTATAGGAGATTATTATAAATTATTATTAACACAACGGAACCTCGCAACTTTTATCTGAGCTTTTGGTTTCTACCAATTTATACCATCAGATGGCGTCTCGTCCGTTGCCGTTTTGGTCGCGCAACCTGTCGGCGGCGTACACGCTCGTGGTTCGCGTTTCCGTTCAAGACGATCAAAACAAATGCAAGCAACACGTTCTCTCGCCACTAGTCGCTACAGTTTGCCGCCGTTCATGTACGCTACACCACGCACAACGCATTGATAACACTAACTTCATTGTCATCGCCGTAGTTTATTTTATTATTGTAATTTATATATTTTTTAATTGTCGTAAGTTCGCCAGTGTTTCACGTCCGGACGTCGTCAGGAGACATTTTTTTCTGTTTTCAGTTGCATAAAACCGCATCGAAATGGGCCTAGGCACATCCACGATCAAATACATTTTGTTTTTTTTCAACTTTGCGTTCGCTGTGAGTACCTACAAAAGTTGTTCAACGTTTTTATTACTAATAAATAAATACAGGTGCACATTTGTCAATGCAATGTTATATACGTATATTTTTAGTCGTACCTATTTCAGTCTTGACGATACTAAAATATCTTGAAGTACCTATATAATAATATACAGGACGTACTTTTTATACATGTTGTGTAATAATATTATTAATAGTACGGAGAATTCGACGATAACATAAAATATGTAAATTTAAACGAGAGAACCGATACGATACACTCTGTATACACTATAATATAGTTCTTATTATATTTAATTTATATAATAATTGTTGCCGTTTATTGTCGTGTTTAGTAGTATCCTCCTTTTTTGAAGATAATTTTGATAGCATACAAAAATATTATTGTTTGGTGTTCCGTGATTTCAAAAAGTTTAAGAAACACTGCACTATATTATACATAATATTATTATATAAAACCCATAACCCTAAATCCACGTCATATTATTATAATATTATACGGGTGTAATACAATACCATGTATTTAATATTATGTTAATGTAGTAACATGCACGTTGCACATTTTTTAGCCATTTAGGTATGCTATCATGATATTGGTATGATTTGTCCACCTATAATATAGCCATATAGGTACCTATTCCTCTTTAGCTTATTGTATATATATCGACATTTAGGTGCGCCTTCTACAGTAGTAGGTACAAAATTATTATATGCACTTAGCGGCTTTTAGATCGATACATTTTTAAACACATTTTAACGAATAATATTATAATCGATTCAAATGATATATTTAATGTGGCGATACGCATTATATATACCTATATGTACGTAGTAATTCTATAACGTCGTATATTTGATCAGATATATATATATATAGTAATTTAATACGGATATCGGACTTTCGATTTAATGTTGTTTATATAATGTGTACTTTCCTATTATAGCATAGCTATTACGTTAGACTCTATACGACCGTTTTTTCCGTTTTGAATCGACATGTCCTCCCCTTCAATCCGAATACGTGTGGTGATTGATATTTTTATTCGGATGTTTATAATACTGTGTATATTATTATTTTAATGTCTTAAAAAGAAACCAATCTTGTCTTGACTAAAACCAAAACGTTATTTTCTTCGGGTGTATAAATGAAATGTTTACAAAAAGCGTACGGTGCTTACCGTCTGAAGTTCTGGATTGCTAGAGACTGCAGTGCAAGATTTTTTTTTAAACATTTAAATCGTTTATTGATTGTATATTTTATATAATATGTACGATATTATAGCATATGTTCTATAACTTACGATCGAATGCAATCAAACGAAAAATAAACGAACTTTACTCACGAACGACTCTAAACGACAGATTATTTTCGTTAAGGCCTGGTGACGAATATTATTTCAGTAAACTCGACTTTGTTTATATAAAATGTTCGAGTGCACGCGCGGCGGCGTTGGTGATAATAATGTATATACATGTAGGATATAGGCCATAGTATACCTGTAGTCCATAGTACTCTGTAGGTATGTAATAAAACCATATAATGAATTCATGACAACCAAAAAAAACTTGCATACAATTAAATCGGTCGGCTGTTTTTCTCACGTAAGTGCGCCCACCTACAACGGCGCATCGCTATATGAGTTTACCACGAAAGGATAACACACCTACTCTGACGACGACCAAATTATGAAATTGTTTACTCATGTACGGAGCTAAATCCATGAATGCATAATACGCTCGACTGTTGGATATTGACTGCTGCAGTTGCACAACCACCTACCAATCTTTGTTTATTTAGTATATACCATTATTAAAATAATAAACATTACACGTGCTTGTTGTTGTACACTGTTTTTCGATCTCTTGCGAGAAAATTAATCGTTCCGAAGTAGAAAACTGATGCATATTGTATACGCACACACCGTAAGTAACACTACGCAAATAAATATGTTCCTCTAAAGTAGTTTCTATTTTTATAGGAATATCCGAGTGTTGGATGTTTTAGGCTTTATTTTTATTTCTTCCATATAGAAATAACCACATGTTTGACGGTAAGTAATGCTCCGCTCAAAAAATTTAGAAATTACCGTGTAACACCACAGAGAAATCACTTCTCAAACAATTATTTACTGCGTGTACTCAATTTTTTGATTTTTATAAAAGTTATTTTTCAAGTTATATGTAATACATTTGGTGAAATAAAATAATAAAAATTTTGCATACGATTAATATTTTTTTTAGAAGCACCGATTATTGGTCATACATTGTGTGATTCCTCGGAATTTAACATGATAAATTTTGATTTTTTTTAGTGAAATAATACCTGTTAAACTATATGATGTAGTAGTTAGTTACCTGTGTAGTGGGTATGAAACGAAAACGGGAACAGAATATACGATATATAAATACTAAAGTCTAAAATACATACTATTTAATAAACCACAAGCGCAAGTGGGAAAAATGTCTGTCGGTTAAAGTAATAATAGAGCATCACTGCACTTATAATATAAATACATAACACGTATATATATGAGTTGTGAGTTTTTGACCAATCAAGTTGTCCATATGCGGCCTTCGTTAGCCTTAAATCAGTTAATTTTTTATTCCGATAAACACATTTGAACGTTATCGATATCGGCTGAGTACACACTGTTGTTTACCTTTATTTATTTTATTTCCGTCATTCGTCATCGTAGTGTCAACACAAACTTGCGAAAATAATTTGCACAAAGTTTAATCATAATAGTTTACTAATAACTTATCATTAATAACTAATAAGTAATAATAGGATATTCTGATTATATCTAATAACAGCTAGTATATAAATATAATAATTATTCTTGAAATTGTAGATTATTGTCGCGTACTTAACTAAAATTAGCCAGACATTGCATGACAACAATTACGCAAAGTATTGTTCATATAGGTATTATTTCGTAAAAAAAGCGTATATTAAAAAGAAATGAATTTAACGCTACAATACCGCAGTTGCCGGTTTCATTTAGGTACGACGTAACATACCCCGTTGTATTACAAGAGTGTTGTCTAATGTCTGCATTTTATTTAATCGAAGAAAATTCATAATTTATTATAACAAGTAAAATACTTTAACCACATCATATATAATAATACAAGTTTTTATAATGTGATGCAGATATTTCTCTTTGAGATCTTTTTCTTTAATTTTTTCATCGTTTTTAAATTAAATTTTGATTTTGATAAGAAAATAAACATTGTGTTATTTTATTTGGAAAGTTACGATTTAAGACATTTGATGAAATATTATATTATTTATACAATTGTAGTTTGGAGTGGTGAGTTTAGGATGATCATACGAAAAGAAAAACATACAACCCGTTTTATAATACAAGACTTTTTCACTTTCCTTCCCAATCACTATATAGATAAACTTTCAAATACGTCACTGGTTGAGATCGGTGACCAGGATTTAAACAGTTTATGACGTCCTGCAATTGTATTTTGTATAGATCCTGCAATTCAGTCCACTTAGCCTTTTTTTTTTCACTTTTTTAAGGAATAAACTGAGACTATTTTAT
This sequence comes from Rhopalosiphum padi, assembly GCF_020882245.1. Taxonomy (NCBI): domain Eukaryota; kingdom Metazoa; phylum Arthropoda; class Insecta; order Hemiptera; family Aphididae; genus Rhopalosiphum; species Rhopalosiphum padi. The sequence continues at coordinate 39,130,900 of NC_083598.1, forward strand.
TATTTATTATTAATTATTATCATCTGCAGCCACGGTACCGCTTTAAAAATTACATGCACCATACTGAAATGGCCAATGAAGTAAAAACATTAACTATTTATAAATATTTTATATCAGTTGGAAGTCGACAGATACTGCTTACATCTTAATTCTCACAAAGCATATTTAACTGACATGGTATATAATAATAATAACAATTTAACAGTCGTAAAATGAGGGGCCGGAGTCATATTTTTTATGTAGGTAGAAAGACTTGGAGAGTTTTACACACACACACACACACACTCGTAGTAATATATAATGCGTGTATTGTATATTTGTATTACTTTATAACGTTTGTTTCGAATGACGACGACCGTCGGCCTCGCGAAGACGACAATACATGTTCGGTCTAGAAAAAGTCGTGCCCCGTACAATTGCCGTTTCCGGTGATGAGCCATCACTTATAAAGTTATAAGTGTTTTCAAAGTCTTGCGTTTTACATCTGTTATAATACACAATTTTATAATATGATGCACAGTGCAGGTATGTCGTGAAGACCATCACGTTTAGTATGTACCTACACTCTACAGGCTAGTCAGGCTATAACTCAGTTGTGATAATAATTAATAACTGAAAAATCGAGCCCTCATTTAAACGTTCTTAATACTGCACACTGGGCTGTAGCTCTCTTAGCCTCTAATATCCGGCTTGAAAGCGGAAAAAGAGCTTTTGCTTGCAGGTTAATCCACCCCGCTAACCTAAACTTATATTTTATTTAATATTGTTAAAGTTTAATAAGACGATGTTGTCAATGTTACCAGGGGTTTTTTTTCAGTGTAATATAACTAATATAAGTATTAATAATAAATGATAATTGTGATTAGTATACGACAAATCGGCGGCGTAACTAAGTTATATGAACACTTTCAGATGAGTGTGGACGTGTCCACAATTTGGTGCCAATCGGTTCAGTAGTCCATACAAACGTAAATTTATTTATATATATACATATAGACATTATAATATATACGACATATAGTAACGCTTGTACATTTCGTTTTGTCATGAACAGTTAGTCCAGTGTTTCGGTAACAACGATATACATATTCGTGACACTATTATCATTATGTCGGGGTTTGCGATAATTAGGTACGTACCGTGTCATATTAGTTTATAATGTATATGTGCAACCGACCAATTTATGTTTGACCGGTATGGTAGTAAATGTGGTGCATACCTACGCCATAATTATATTATAATAGTCTAGCAAATGTGTCCGAATGTCGTTCTAAAGGAATCCGTCCGTAGTAACTATTTGGTTGATACATAGATTAGTCTATAATATGACTCGTTTCACTATATTATCATTATAACCCAACAATCGAATATTCGAATATATTTCCGGTCGATCGTTATTATAATGACACGGCTGGTTACGAATCGTTTCATGAACTCGTGTAACATCTGCGATTTAATATATGTTTTAGTGTTGTTATTTTTTTTGTGTGCTGTGTAAAACATAATATTATATATTTATATGCGATTGTGTTGATCTTATGCCGCATATAAAACGACACGTAGGTTGGGCACTTCGATATACTTTCGTACAACGGTGAAACCTCCGCGAACGAGAATATACACCCGACGACGTCAGAGCAGTATACATGAGATAAGAAGTCATTATACGGAATCATAGCCTTTATATTTTATTATGTACATTGTACATTATGTATATATTTTAAGTACGTTTACGTACGCGTTAGCGTGTTGCACGCAAAGTTTCTTTCGGGATTTCATATCTTGTACAGCTGTTTAGATGAGGTATTTAATATAATTAATCTATATATAGGTATATGTGTGTAACGACTAACGTTTTAATGCATCTCTTTCTGACCAACGAGTTGTAATTTACGTGATATAATATAAATAATGTCGTATACTAATACTTGAACTGTATGATAGTATTTTTACAACGTATTCGCGTGCGGTATTCATTTGATCTGATGATGCGGAGATTTCATTTTTTCGTTTGTAAAACACTTGTACACCTATTTAATATAAGCGCGATGGCGGCACGTAGTTTCACTATAATAGCGCGTGGGCTACAAATTATAATAAGGTCGTTTTTTTTTGTAATTACATATTATCCGCGATTGTAGAACGTTTCGTTTTCGGTATGGGCTATACTTTTCTCGTGTCTTGCTTAGACACACAGTAGGTACTATAGGTACTTGTGTATATATATTTATATAAACCGGAAAGAACCCGATTCTTTAACCACGTTTGACCTATTTATTTGTTTAATTATTAAAACTCTGAGTTTTGAAATATTGAAAATACATTATATTTTTGACGGAATTCATGTTTACAACTATCTTGTGTGATTTCAAACTTACAAAAAACTCAGAATATTAGAATAAATGTATAATTTAAATTCCAAAAATGGCGATGGCTAAAGTATCACCTAATATAATATTTATGTACAATGAGTTTATTTAGGTACTTATATATAAATTATAATGTGTTAATTTTTTAGGTACCAATTTCCTTGGTAATTTTTGTTAGTTTTCCTATTTATGTCGATGTACAAAATGCTGGGTTTGCTATAAACTTTTGTTAAGCTGCTTGATCTATAAACTTTAAAAGTTTAAACGCTCATATAAACAAAATAACTATTGAATAGTTTAACTTGCAGGTCGTAATGTAATATAATAATAATAGTATATGCCTACGCGATTTCTTATAAAATCTTAGACGAAGTCGAAAGTGTTTTTTTTTCGTACTATAATCAGAGAAGTTATCGCGGGTGTCGTATCTTCTGGCGGTTGACGGAACTTTCCAAAAACTAGTTTTCGTAGCGGTTCGTGGATCACGTTGCATACTTGCGCGCTGTCATGGATATAGACGCACGAGAGCGGTGACTTTCTATGGAGCATAAACGTCCACCCGCAGGCAACAATATATATATATATATATATATATTAACATTATTGTTATTTATTATTATAAATTGTAATATAATATATTTTGTGATTTTTCGCGGATACTTTCCACACTGCCGTCTCATCCCGTCTCTCCCGCCTTAGTAATAATAATAATAATAATAATACATGGTATTAAATGAAAACCTATTATTATATTCAGACGTGGTAATTTGCATATAAATATGTAATATTATAATTTCGATGCGCCGTAGACAATACGTATCAGTATATCACAGTCCGTCCAGCTGCAGACGATTTGTCTGGATAATAATAATAAGAACGTTTTGATATTGTTTAAGTATCGGTTTTACCGATTGATTTTAACGATTCGTAACGACTAAACAATTCATATTAGGTGTTCGCTCTATATTTTATTTGTGTCGTGTATACAAACAGGCTTCTCGACGTTTATATTATCATTGTGTTATTATTTTATATACGGTTTAATATTATAATATTAATAAATAATGATAGTAATAATAATAATGTAAATATGTGTCGGTACTGGTACAAAATAATATAATACATAGCAATACGCACCGACCGTGTTATTCCTATTTGAATGGGTACGATACAAAAAATGTGCTAGTGAAGTGAAAGCATAGGTATTATTTAATATTTATTATATTATATCGTCTTCAAACACACACGAGTACTTGAGTACAAGACATGAATGTTCAGTTACTCGTTTTTCCTTGTATTACGAAGAGTAGGTACAGTAATAAAATATGTATATAATTTGTTAAAAAATAACAACATTATAATTATAGGTATTATAACTATACATTTTATAACTGGTAGTTAAATATTCTTTATTCACTTTTATTCTCAGATTCTTAATACATACGACAACCCGAAATAAATAATATAGGCACGGGAATATAGATACGCTCTAAGCAGAAATTTGAAAATTTTTTTTCCGTTATGGTGTCAAATAATTGTTTTTTTTTTTAATTATTAGACAAATTATAATTTGTCATCACCCAAAAATGAAATAATATATATGTGGTCCTATGATTGAAAATTGATAATGTGTTGCAATATTCTTTGGTATACCTAGCGGATAGCATGTGGTGATTTATATAAAGTTGTAATATTGTCAACTAAATACAGTTAACCTTTGTAGATAGATTCATTTCAGAAATATGTTCAACAACACATATTATTTTGAGGATTATCACCACTTGTTATACCATGTAAGTAATATGTTATATGTGTATAAGTTTGTTTTCTTAAAGTCTTTGATTCGGTAAACTTGTAATTGTCGAGTGAACACAATTTTAAGAACCATTTTTAGTATTTACTTTTCCCAACAATTTTATTATATTATTTTGTACTTTGTAGGAAGTATATTAGATCTTTTTTTGTTTAAATTTCTACCCTATAAAAGCTGTTTTTTAATCCGATAAGATAAAATAAAAAACGTACCTAAACATATTTAATATTGCGAATATTTATTTTACTGTTTCAATAGAAATAAAAAATGTATTTGAACAATATTATATAAATGTTCGGCAGGAAACAGCGTTTTAGAGTAGTAGTATTAAAATTCGAAAAATGTGACCTCGTAAAACGTGCCTTAAGACTACCACAAAGACAAGAAACACTAGCACATAAGTGTTATACAAGTAAGATATATTATACATATTATGATTTATCTGTGTTTTAATGGGTCCAATCAACTGCTTCACTACAGTCGATCATGCATATTATCAGTATATCACGTTGATACATGTATAGCCATAAAGGATTAGTGTTGTGGTATAAGCACATAATATTATGGTTGTGTATAGATCGTTAATTAGATTTTCGAAATGTCGTGAGTGACAGTCAAATTCAAAAACACCGATTAGAAATCGACTGGAGCAATAAAGTATACAATGACGGGAATGGTGGCGATGTTTGGTAGATATGTTCGTTTGGTTGGTCGAAGTGCGGAGAAAGGTCGTAAAATGGTATATAATATTAGTGTATACGCGCATAGGAGTCGACGGAGACGACGGGATCAAATAAGTTTTATGAAAGTGAAAGCTTTTCTACCCGAGATCTTAGAGAGTCTGCTCTGTAACCGAGGAAATTTTTCTTTATTTGTCGGAGTACTACAATAATATATAATAATATAATTCGTCTATCATCATGGGCGGTTCACCACATAATTTGTGGTCTTGAAAATTATATAGATTATGTATATATATATATATTAAATCATACACTTCTCTTATTTCGTTAAAGTATAACGTATGCACATCGACATAATATTAAAATGTTGAGAGACAGCGTACACTCCCCATGTCGTTAATCAGTATTTACTTAATTTATAATAGTTTCGGTTGGCTCACAATATTATTAATTGTCGTTACGATTCAATTTATTATTTAGGTAATAATACATTTATATGCATTTATAATGCATGACTTTGTTAGTGTCTGGGATTTTTATTAAAATTAAAAATTAATGAATACAAATAACAACTGTTAAACGTGGGAAAAATTGTTTTCGCAAACAATATTATAATATGCGCGGCGCATACCTGGACAGGATAATTGAGCGTAATACGCCGAACGATTATTCAAAGACTTTTTTCTATATTTTGTACGCAAATAAGTACGTATATATGTATATTATACACAAGTAATTAATTGTGTATTTTCCGATTACAACGGACAATTGTTGTGTTGCTTCCGTTTTCTCATATTTTTTTCCCTGAAACCCGAGTCCTTGGTCAGGCCAGAAATATAATGTTATTATATTGTTTAAAGTTTGAATTCATGGTCATGGCTGTAGCGGCACTGCCCTTGTAGGTGTCATGCGCAGAGTCGAGTCGAAAGTGTCATGTGTGACGAACCTAAAAATTAAGATAAAAAATCATCTTGGCGTAAAACCTATACGAATCATACTTCAGAGAGTTGATATTTCTCGATAAACAGCAATAGAAACAATAATCAATTTTAAATATTTCGTGACTATAATACGCGTAAGTACCTATATCTAACAACACAAATAACGATATGATATAAACGTTTCATGTGATTTATCATAAATCTTCTTGAGTTTATATAAAAGTGATGTACAGTCTCTTGCTGTAGATATATCATATTTCTGATTTAAATAACTACGTATCTGTATAACTATCAAATACATTGGGAATTAAAATATATCGTTATTTGTGCTATATACTGAGTAACGATGAAAATATAAATGTAATGACGTTTTTACCAAGTGGTTTTATTGTTGAATCATATTATTATTCTATTTTTTATAGAACATTGTAGTAAAGTTTATTAATTTTTCAAAAAAGATAATATAATATGAGATGTCATACACTGATATTGTTTTTATTATGTATTCCTATATAGGTACCTGATAAATATTTATAAATATTAATATTGATGAAACTCTTTAAATCTTTTCAAACGGTGCTGCATATAATGTAATTTTGAAAAAAAATCGTATAGGTACCGAATGTGATTTACTCGAAGAAAAATGTATTTCAATTTCCAATACGTATATATTCAACTAAGGTATATATTATGTTATACGGGTAAAGTAAGAAGTATAGAAGATAAATTTGATCATGTGCCCAGATTTCCTACTTTATATGTCACGTCTCTCTCTCTCACACACACACAATCACGCACGCATACAGACATATATCATAATGGGGAATGAATAGGATTCATACACCGTATAGCTTTTGATGACAGATGATTACGTATATTATTATATTGTGTTATAGTCGTCATATAATATATTATTCTAATGATGAGATAGAATGATGATTGATTGATGAAGTATTATTGGCAAACAAGTCGCGAGTGTGCACAACTAACGCGCTTTCAATGTGTCGGATTTATGATAATGAACGAGTTTGACCTACAGAATGGTGGTTATTGTACGAGTTAGTGTATTATTTAACGTGTAAAATATTTGTACGCGGGTTGAAGAATTATAAATAGTAATATCGGTGAACTACATCACGATGCAGACTACTATGTTTATCGGTTGGGACAATAGATAATTGTACGTCGACAATTTAATATGTAATATAATATGCAAAATAATAAAGTAATATTTATTATATTGGATCTGCACAAACAGCGCATGATTTGTTGGTTTCGGTCGATCGAGATTTTTATTATTCATCGATTCATTGAATCATAATAATTTGATTGTCCATTTTATTGAAGTATTCAATTTTGTTAATAATATTATACAATATACATAAATATATTTTTTAAGCATTTTTACAAATTTATCACTGCATAGGTCCGTAGCGTGCAGCTGTTGCAGTAAATAACAATAACACATACTATAATCTATTTACTTAATTATAATATTCCACCGATACATCGTATGCATATATTATAAATTATAATTTATAGTCGTATAACGATCACCAAACATAATATACCTATCTGTATAATACAAATAATGTACGATTATATTACCATGACCAATCGGCGATAGCCTTCGTCGGATTATACATTTTGTATCATAATAAATACATATTTATATGTATATATATATCATCAATTTATCTTCGATAGTGCTGATATTTAGTCATTTTAGCGAATTATTAGTTAATAATGGCTATTTTGTTAAGTTAATAACGATATTTCTTATCCATTTAAAATAATGTTTATAACTTACTGTTTTGGACAATTATGAAATATTCATATATTAGGTATTTAGTCATTATCATGAATATCTACGAACGTAAACGTTTTAGTAAATAAAAATAGTTATTACTTATTACAATATGAAACCAATATTATGGTGCATATTTGTTTTCTAATTTAAATCAATGTAAATATAATTAAATATATATATATATGAATAATAAAAACAATGACGACGGGCTTGGAGATAATTTTTGTTATAATAATATATTTATAATAAACGATCAAAAAATACTGACAATGCCAGTCAATATAGTATACTTTGGAAGTTTGGAACACTACCTAATGAAGTCAATAATGTAAATAATCCTGAATCATCATTATTTCTTAAAATGTCTAATCTCCAATGATACCTATACAATTAATTGTTCCATTATATAAATGGATAATTTCCGCTATTTCCTAACATATACAATTTATTGTAATATAGTAATATTATAATAATGTAAATAATGTAATATGTACATTTATGATAATATTATTTGATGGAACATTTTTTTTTTATAATTTCAATAAAATATTGTATTAAATTATAGTTTAAAACATATTGTCACAGTGTTACGTACTCTATTATATTATAATATCTTATTATTATTATCTGATACACACAATATACATGTTATATCACATTATAACATAAATATCATTCACATAATACATAATATTATATATAAAGATATATGTATAGGACTTATTATATAGCGATATAGTAAATAGGTACACCGTACACCTGTTATTTCGTTAAAATCCAAAGTTTTGCAAAATTAAATATTATCATGCAAATATTCTTTGCATTATATTGTGCAAACTTGTATATAATATGTAAATATTTGTTTGTGTGAAATTTAGGTCGATAAACTATATACCTACTATGTAATATTCGATTTTCCAAAAACATTTGCTGAATAAAATTCAAATCAATTTGTGCCCCATCAACAAGTTTTGTGTTACAGCCATTATATTATTATACCTATGTCGACATGTCACTTCCATAATTGAAGGGACGAAGAAAGTAAAACATATTAGGAGCCCACAGTTTTTTTTTTTTGGAACCTTCGGAATATAAATCCTGGCTTGATCGACTTTTATCAAAAGAAGATATAGGTAATTTTTAAATTTTAATCGAATGCACTTGAATCATTAGAATCGATCTAATCTAATTTAAAATTACGTATTATTTACAATTATTTATTTCTGAAACACGGAATATACAGAATATTATTATTATACATTTATAAGTATCTATTTTAAATGTATTGGTACTCAGCCAAATATCCGTTGTGCATGATGTCATCGGGGTTGGTTTCTGATTTTTATAATCATGTATGATATCCCCACTGTTATATATATATAGTTACAACTTATAATAAAATTATGTAACGTACATCGATTGATAACTGGTAATAATATAATGAATAAAAATATTTGCATACTAATGAAATGCAATTCTGCAGATCATAAAATGTAATATAATCTCGTTGGTTGTTTAAGATTTAACGTAGGTAACAGTGTCGCAATCACAATAATTTTGAGTCACCGGCGTAAAAATGTTTTAGAGGTTATTGTTGTAAATTAATATATTCTCAGAGATTCCAATATTTTATTCGACAGCAGTTTTATTTCCATTATAATTTATAATACAATTATATAGGTTGCGTCGACGACAAATTTGTATCGTTTACCTATTTTCAAATTTACAGCCGAATTCACATTACACCGTATATTATCGTGTCGTGTTTCATATAATAATATACGATATAATATGTATGGACATAGAGTTACCTACATTACCTACAATTATTGCACATATATTCATCTTTAAACTGCACGGTTTACATAAGGAGAACACGACTATACATAATATTTAAGATCACTGTTTCGTGTACGGCATAAAACACGGACATCGAAAAACGAGTGTAGGTACTGACATAGAAACGACAAGCTTTTGGTGCGGTGTCGTTAAAATAAATGTGCAATAAACTGCGGTTAATCGTGTATAATTATTATACTTAGTCCTGCATTTTTTTCAATTGTACATTTGTACATCATAAAATATGGTGTTCATTCATGACATAATCCAGTTGCATCGTTTGAAAATATATTGTTGGCGTTAAATATTTATATGTTTTATAGAAACTTCGCGATCGACGAAGTTGACTCAGATTATTCTGTTGCATATATTGTTCAAATGCGTTGTACTACCATGCGAATACTTTTTTTTTTTGATCGAGAATTGAACGGCACTACAGACGTGTAGAAAAGAGTCGGCTGCGGCGACTGAATTTTTCTCAGACTGGTTGACGACGGAAATTGTTTCTGTTCTATATGATTCGTGTATATACTTGCGGTGTGTAATATTCATGCGATATATTTTTTAATTAATATAAAAAACATTCCTATGAATAATTATTTTTTGATATGGACTATTGTGATAGTTATTTATTAGTAGTAGATCTTGTTTTTTTTTTACGGTGAGACGCAGTGTCAGCCTCTATTGACAAACGGTCCACTGATAACAATATAACGTATACATATTTATAACAAATAAATATGTAAGAAATACTTACATTATGTCTTACTTAGTACACGACAACGATTAGTCTATAGGTACTTATAACACTATATTATTATAGTCACGTTTTCGTAATTAATCGGTAATGACTTAAGTTTTAAGTATTTATTTAGTTTGAACTATTGTCAACGTATTCAACTGTTTAAAAGTGACCTATTGCAGTAAAATACGCGTTATACCCATATCTACAGTGTAAATGATTATTATAGGCGTAAGTTTGCAATAGCTGCCACGTGTGTCATATTATACTCGCAATATCGTATTCTATTAACTTATTGATGATATTAATTATTATAAAAGTTTTGATTACGCACCTATACGTACATATTAAACACATTATTATACAACACGAGAAATGTAATGTGTTCATAGTTAAAAGGTATACAATTAAGGTGTTTTCATTTATATAAGATCAAGCCCAAATTAAGACATTTTGAAGTCCAGTAGCCAATTTTTTAGATGAAGCCCCTATATGAAAAAAAAAATCAGAAAAATATTTTAGAATCTTAAATTCTATAACTATTAACTACAGTGAAATAAATCAACATATTTTATAATTTATTAAAGGATAACAACTTATTGCCAAGTAATATAACATCAGTGAATATCACCTTGAAAATATTCAGTAAAAGTTAATTTATATTGGGTTGGTTGACTAGTATTATAATTACTAGATATGTTGCTTTCTTCATTTAAAACTGTTTGTTTCACTATGTACAAACACATTTTGAAATTGGTTTTTAATACCTAAAATAAATAAAAAACACATTAATAAATTATAAATGTAGTAAATCTAAAGCTAAATAGGTATGTATTTAAAATGTATTACTTTGAATATAATCAGTTAGTAATAAAACATTTTGATTAAATTGAATAACAATATTTTCTTAATTTAAAACTGTTTTACTATGTACAGGCACACCTTGAATTTAGTTCTAAATACCTAAAATCAATAAAAAAACACATTAACAAGTTGAAAACTCATGAACAAGTTGGAAAAATACTTTTTTGAAAAATGGACAAATGAAAATTAATATTTAAATTTTGCAATGAACAGTTTTGGGGTGTAAAACATTTCAATATTGGTTCTTAAAATTAAAAAGAAAATGAAATAAATTATAATGCCCCGCGTGCATTTCACGAGATATCGGAATGCTGCCATGCTGGCTAACGATAATATTATAATCATTCTGACATCCATGATTACCGCTGCACATCTCCGGATGCCCTGATCATCGTGGACTGAAGCCCCGCTGAAACGCGCGCGCTCACACACACACACCAACGACAGAACGCAGAAATGATACGAAAGTATAGCCAGATCGTATTGTCTCGGCAGCGATCGCATTCGGATCAGGTAGCTCTAGTTCCACTTTGCCTACAATATCTATCGTTATGATTTAGGTCATTGCTGCAGCTGGGTTTACCTTACCGTGTTCAGTGTACACATACGCCTAGACGATATGACGTATTCAGCGTGACGTTTCGGTTTCAAAATAATATGTTAAAATCTGATTTAAATATTATAATACACTGTGGACTACATATACAACGCGATATTATTAACGTCTGCTGCAGAAGACTGATTGTGAATATTCGTCTATCGACGATGGTAAAAATATGATATAGGCACATGATCATAATATTGCATATGCGGCGTGGAACGAAAAGAGAATATAATAATATATTACTTAGATTTTACGATGTGATGTGACTGATTATATTATTTAGATACAGTTTCGACGGAATATTATTTTCTTATTTTCTTATTTACCGGTGATACCGTTATTGTTTTCGTTTTCCAATCGATTAGCGTTGTGATGACTCTTTATTATCATATTTTGTAGGTAAAACATAATATTATATTAAAATATAATGTGGCGCGGAGAAACGTTAAATGTATATAATATTTTTGATTATCATGTGGACAGAACGCTGCTAACGATGACGGTGGCAAGGGTTTCAGTAATATTTTTGTTTGAGCGCTCGTTCTAATGGAAATCTGGCCAAGTGTTTGCAAAATTGATTTAGTGAAATTTTGACCAACTCGTTGTACCTACCAATTTACTAAAATTAAGTGCTTTTGATATTTGGAGATTATAAAAATGTACTTGAAGTTATTTGGTATTCGTTATTAATTTATAAAATTATAACTATATAATATGGATTTTAATAGATAGTATACGAATATCAATAACTCACAGTGAACTGTTAAGAAATTATATTATTTAATTATGGAAAAGATTTTTTATGTAAATGCAATTCATATATTTATTTGAATAATCTATTGGAAATCTAATAAAAAATGTGCACGATTCAATTTAAATCGTTCTTAAAAACACCAGTTTTACTTCCCCAATAATTTTGTTATTATCATTAATATATTTCGTACATTAATATTTAATATATTTTTTATTTTTTTTTACATTTTTAATGCATTCATAATTTTATAGCGCATGCTGTTTTTCAGCTTATATATTATAATTACATCAAATTGCATTTTGAAAAAAACTTTTTTAAATCTTTAGTAACAACTATTCCCATGGTATACAATAAAGTAGAATTTATCTGCAGTTTACATTCAACATAGAAAAAATTACGATTGATTAATATAATTTATTACATCTAACATTGTAAATTGTTAATATTCCAACATACTTCGACTAATATCAAATATGTACATTGAGCAACTTTTAATTTTTAATTTTACATAATTGTTAATTCGAGTGCATACACATAAATAAATACTTTGTAGGTACAATACCGTTGCATTTCAACGTGACATTTATATTATTTTAATACAAAAATGTGCTGTATATTAGAACATAATATGATATGAAACATATAAACTTACAGAGCTTGCTATGTTTTTTATACCTATCTAAGTTCCGTGACTGGTTATTTTATTGTGATTTATATTCGTGCATATATATATTTATTACTTACGTTAATGAAAGTACATCATTTACATAAACATATTGATTTTATATAAAATAGCACAATATAAATATTTTAAATTTTAATATATTAGATGTCGTAAAACATTATGATAACTATTTGGAGACCACTGATCCACATTATATATTCGTAAATATACTTAAAAGTAAAATATAACTATCGGGCGGGTGTGGTATACACCACGTGTATAACTATATCGAAGACGCGTTAGCGCTTAATATCACAGATTTAATAGTTTGATCCATGAAAATACACACTTAACGATCACGTAATATTTTCTGTTTTTTTACTTTGTATATAATAGTACATTGCAATATTATATTTCAATGTGTTGTTATAATAGGTATACGATATACAGGCAGTATTAGTGAACGACGTGGAGGCATATAGATCTCTTAATATAGTCATTTAAATCTTTAGTTTCCACGAAGTCAAACATTGTATTCCTAGTAAATGATTCATAAAAATAAATGATATAAATGATAAGTTTTATCCTTAGATTTTTTTATTTCTGAGACTTAAACAGTTTTTTATGATTCAATAGTGTTTAAAAATTTAACTAGCTAAATAAGTGCAAGTGCATATCTATTCTACACACATGATAAACGTCGCTAATAATTTAAATTTAAGCATGCTATGTATAAATGTAAGTATATCTAAATATACATAATTATTGTGTACATTGTTACGAGCAAAGTCCGAGCAAAGCGCCGGGAAATCGATTATTTGTTAACTATCTACTATATGCTTGATTTATCTCCGTCATTTGTGTCTAGCTAAATGTTTTCTCAGCGATCTCGAGCATTGAATGGCAGAGCAGACCTTATAGATGCACGTGGGGCATTCATTTTTCGAATGCTAAAACAGTAGTATACTAATACAGTCCGAAATATACATAATGCATATTACATAGCTATAATATTATCTTTGCACACGTCACGTTTTAAGTAGGTACATGTATATTACGAAACGGCCGCGGCGCTAAAATAATAATATATTATAAAAATAATAAAAAATATATTTGGAGCAATAGTATGTTGAAATTACATAAAGAGGTATTATGTATGATTATATATGTGTGTGTGGGCACACGTTTTATACTGGGTTTCCTACCTACGTAATATGTTTATTCTTCTTACGACACTTGCGATAGAATCGGATCGTCCTAAAAAAAAATATAAAAAAGTACGACATTTCTGATCAGTATTCTCCTACGACCTACGTACCTATATATATGCATTGTATATTTGTATATAAATACATTTCATAGGTGTAGTTTAAGTACTTATATGTAGGTACATGATGTAGAATATATGATTACACCTAAATCACATAGAAGATTTTGTATCCCTAACTAATGTAGATCATAGTCAACAATGAAAAAAAATATCACTACCTAATTCAGATTTATTCTTTTATTGACATCTATATGTTTTTATTATAATATTATATTCTATTAACATATATATCAGGGGTGGCCAAATCGCGTCATAGTCTTTTGCGGCTCGCATCTTATTGTAACATTTTTACAAAAAATTTTAATATAAATTTATGTATATTTATATTTATGTATGACCTTTTATTTTTACACATTTTGGCTCTTCCATATTTACTAATATATTTGGTGGCTCGCGAGTCTCTTTTCGCTGGCCACCCCTGATATATATATAATATATAAATATATACATTATACATTTATAATTTGTCATAACTCATAACTAATACCGTATGGTTTCAACAATTTTTTTTATCGTTCAGGATTCAGGAGATAAAACTATGACGTACAAGTTTATGTCAGTAATACGTATATACACATATCATATGATACATATATCGTTATAGCCTTACATAGGTACATAGAATATATAGATTAAAAAGATGCAATCTTTACGCTTTGTGTTATTATTACTCTGTTTTCATGCTGAGCTTCATATTATTAAATTTATATACTTATATAATTATATATATAACATTTAATAATATGTAGAGCGTACACTATAACAATAAGATATAAAATCGTCAAAATAGATTTTAAATTTTAATTCTTATAATTGCGATTAATGGTAGGTAATAACTATAAGTATTGTTTTCGCCGATATTATTATATAGCCATATTAAAATATATATAATTAGTAGATATGTATTATGTATGAATTTGTATTACCATATTTACCAAATTTTAACGCTTAGTTTTTAAACAAAGCGGGGGGTATAGTGGAACGTTGAGGAATAATATTTACGTACAGCTCGTCCGTCAAGTGTTATTATATATTATACAACAGATTATGGTATTAATTTATGTCTGTCGATTATTATTACCGATGACAAATGCAATATTCAGGCAAAGTTTTATTTATAAGTTTCATGTCAAATATTAAATGATAATTATATTTTGACAATAAAAAAACTTCAATATACTAATACTATCTACCTCCAATACAACATACTGGAGTTATTTTGTTTCGCAGTTCAAATTTTTTATAATTTATGGCTTGCCAAAGTTGTAATGATACTTCACTGTGCACTTGTAAATCACGAGTCGTAATTGTTAAGTCCAATACGTCCTTGATAATGGATATTTTTAAAGTAAAAAGGGAGGAAGAGTTCTCATTTAAAAAAATATAGACATTAAATTTACCAAAACACATTCCTTAAGTAATAAAAAATATTTCAAGAATTTGAAAACATCATTTTTAACTATTTAAGTAGGTATATTATTTAAAAATTCCAAAAATCAGAAATTGAAAAAATGTATTATTAAATAAAAAATAGGAGTTATCAAGTTTGGTAATATACTCTGTATATTATTATGTTACACACTCGTGTATTCGATAATAATGATTTAGTTGCGATGCGATTATCAGATTTATTATATCAGTCGTTAATGATGAGTAATAAGTCATCGACATTTGTGCTTTATTTATTATCTAAATTTTGTATTTTCTTTCACAACATGTTTTATCGTATTCGTTAGCAAGTTTTTTTTGTTCATTTTTTTTTTTTTTTTTATAGAATTTGCTGTTTATATCTATCATAGTATTAATTAGTAATTACAATTATGATGACGGTAACTGAGGTGCAACCGCGTTAATGTATTACAAAATCTTATAATGTGTTAGCGCCACTTAACTAGCCATTGTGTGTTACATACTTATTTGTTATTTGTGTATACAAAATTTACAGCAATTTAAAGCTACTTAAATTTTTTTTTCAATAAACTTGCCCGTTGTTATGCATGTATTAATAAATTGAAAATAAATTGACCATATATACTCATAACGCCCTCGAAAATATTGTAATTTTTTACACAGTATAATAACATAAAGTTGTCGTTTCGACTTCAAAATTACTTCCCGATATTATTATATTATTCACGAACAATTTGCGTGAATCAGTTATCGCTGTTTACGCGTGTGACATATATATATTATATATGTCATAACATGCAGCTACAAGAATAACAGGCTACTGGCATATTTGTAAATTAGATATAATAATTATACAGAATTATACAGTGTTCGAAATATCGACTATAGATGACTCAGGGTGAAAAACTCAAGGTTGTAACAATATTGATTGTACGATGTACATAATTTATTGGCTATGATAATATTTTATAAGGATTGGTGTGTAATTTCCTCGATAAAATGTTTTATTTATACTTGTAAAACTGTATAAGTTTAAAAATATATTATATTATTGAAAAATTAGTATGTCCTCTATGAATACACGAGAGATAAAAATATTCATTTGAAACAATTGTTTCAAAAATTCATTCGTAAATATAATGACCCTGACCGTTGCGATCGTTATATATTTGAATTGATTTAGTCGATTAAGAATTTCTACAATCCTTTATAGATATACTAATCGGTCGAAAGTACTTTGACGATGGTGGCAAGTAAATAAATAGGTACTCAGGAAACATGATCTACTAGCTATAGTTTTTTTGTATTTTCAAAAAATAAAAATAATATATCCTGGTTGTTTTATATTATGTATGTATAAGGCGTATCCGAAGGATGTAGCAATTATTCAACAAACGAGCAATTGTCATATTTTTCAAATATAGATATAAATACATCAATTTTTTTTACGTTTATACAATATCGAGTATCGACTATGAAATTATATATTTTATTGTGACTTGCACCGCGCGGTTAAATATTATTAAGTATGAGATCTCATATTTTTTAATTTTTTTTTTATTTCCATTAAAATATTTAAATAAATAACGTGGTGTACCTTGAAACGCTGTTTTTGACTGGTTAGGTATATAATATAATATGTGTACCTATACATGCAATACTCGTTCCATTGGAATCTTTTCGCATATTACATTAGGAGTATTGTACCTGTACGTACGACCATTGAAACGTATTCTCAGACGACAACTCGATAATCATGGTTTGCAAGAGAATCGAACGACACAATGTGGGTGTGGAAGGTTTTCGCGGAAAAATTTAAATATTGAATATATATACCTAGTGTATAACACACTATTTAGTATTATATGTATACATTTGTATACGTTACATAGAATCTATATTCTATATACTAACAAGGCTGGATTTATAATTTTGGAGCTCATTATAAACAAATTACGGGCTTTATTGAACATTTTTCCTTATTCCCTCGTGTTGTTTTCATGGTACAAATTGACATTAAAAAAACTATATTTTTGCATAGATAAATTAAATTAAATAAGTGGCTTTTTCTTTTACGGTGCAATCGCAATAACATATCAAAATAGTTTTAGTTATTTTTTAAATATATCAATAAACATTTTTAAGCTTGAAGTAATTTTGTGGGGGTCTCAAAAAGTAGAGCTCCCGGTCAAATCCTGGTATTGTAAACTAAATGATTATGTCTATATAATTGCCGTGGTAAATGCCATGTATATATTATCGCATGTAAATATAAAAGTGACGCATGGATTTGCAAATATGTACTATGGATTATAAACATACCTATATAATATAATATCAGAATAAATGGGTGTGTATTTTTTCTATTTTATGAACCAGTAACATTCGATACTATACTTATGTCAATAATATTTGTCTTTAGTTTGGATCCACGACGTTACCGCCGTCCACCAAATTATGTAAAACTGATGTGAGTTTTTTTGTAGTTCTTGTGTACAAACAAAGGAGTTTTTTTTCAAAATAAGTTTAAAATTAAATTAAATAGTTGGCCGGAAAACATCTGACAGTCATATCGACTACCATAACTGCATTTTAGGATGCGTTTAACGGCAGTTTGTACTTTAAATAACCTTCGGCCGTCAGTATTCCGATAATAATAATAATAATAATTTGTATAGTTTTTCCAAAGAAAATACAATATATAGGTAGACCGTGTGAACCATTCAGGAATAAGCCGAGTTTTTATCGATTCGTTTCGGAACAGTATATAATATTATCATCATTTTCAATCGAAAAAACAAAAATTTTGTCACCGGTCGGTCAGTCATCGTGTTTTTCGCTATAGTTCTATAACGATTATTTAGTGTAAAAATATATAATGTAATACAATACCATATAATATAATATATAATATATAGCTATAGTAATAATTAAAAAAAATAATAATATATTATGTGACAAAACGAACCGCAAGTCTTTGAGTTGTGTTTTTATAATAATAGGCGCGCGTTGTACTCTCGAATTGTTGTCGGGTGAGGGGGTGGTGTTAAGGCGGAGAGGGAAAACGATTTCTGGTCTAATGATTTTAAGCGTATTTTTGTGTTTTTTTTTTTATCGTATGGATACACCCAACACCGTTGTCGTTTGACATAATTCATTTTTATTCGATTCGGTTGTAGGCTCACGATTTTTTTACCACATTTTTTGGTCATTATTTTTATTTTATATATTTACGCCATGCTTAAGTTTTGACAATGATTATTATTATTATACACACGTACAGCTGGTGCGTAACTCTTAATCGTGTAGGTGTAATAATATGATGTACAGCTGGGTACAAAACGACTACATAGGTACCCTAGCCCCTAGGATTGATGAATGACGAAGCTGACGACAAGCTATAATTGGATTTTTTAACACGGTTGTTTGTTATTTTGTCGGCTTGTTCGATAAAGTTTTTCTCGGTTTTACTACACTTCATCATCGTGTATACGGTAGCATAATATTATAATATAATTTTACATGGATATTGCAGATATTATTCAATCAGGTCCGGGATGTGTATGAATTCGTAAATGCCGAATTCCTATACATAACATTGTAAGCTGGGGATTAGGTAATATAGGTTTATTGTTTTGACTTAAATCTATATTTTTTACTCAACGCCACTTTTAGATATTCAAAAAATCTTACACCAGTCCTCCAGTAAAAAAAAATAAAAAATATAGCTTAATTTTCATAATAAATAATTAAAAATTTTTATTTAAAAATAAAACACTATTAACAATTTTTAATTTTATATACTAAATTCTTATTGTGTATAATACATATAAATATATTTTGTGCATATGTAAATAGTTCTCTATATTGCTTTTAGTTCGTTATTTTAAATTATTTTTGATCGTACACAGTTACCTATACATTTCATTGCAATAAGTTATGAACGATATAAATGAAATTCGAAATCGAATCGCCCTCCTCTTAGCGCCCGCTTAAGTAAAACGCCCTCTTCTAAATAAAAATAAACCCACTAGGAGACTCACGTAGGGAATTATTAGTCTAGACTCTATAGTATGAGATCATAGAATAATTAAAAATTTTTAAATTCGATAAATTTACCTAGGACTGCTAGGAGTAAAAAAATATACATGTTACGAGAATTAATATTATTCGTATAAGTAATAATTTAGGTTAGTATTTTTTTGTGACGGTTGGAGGTTTAGGTTGCTTAATTAATATTTTTATTTTTTGTAGTTAAAAAATTAGTATGAGAGATATAGTGACATTGTAATATGGTAGTCTTTGAAGTTTAATAGTATTGTAAAATGATCAAGTGAAAATAAAATATGCGGTAGTGAGTAGTGACTACTATATTCAGATTAACTTTATAATTATATATATATATATATTCAAGCACACCTATTAAAATAAAATTATAATAATGGAAAATTAGTAATATAATAACATAAAATGCATACAGAAAAATTAAATAATATTCAAGATCAAGCTTAATGCTTTGAAAAAAAATAATAAATAATCAATGTGTTGAAATACTAAATGGATTACACCTTAACATAGGAAGTTGTTAAATATTAAAGCGATATTTTTGCCATTACTATAAAAAGTGTGGAACTAACTTTTCCCTTGCTCACTCATAATACGCTTATGCGTATTAGATCAATAATTGTTAAAAATATTAACCGTATAATTGCAAACAAATACGATTCTAGACTCACAAACTCTACACAATATTACGTATACAATACAATAATACAGACGATTTCGTCATTCATTCACCGGGAGAATAAAAACATTTTATTAAAATCCAGAAAGTCATTCTACGCGTTCTTTTGTATAACGTATAGCATATACGGCATATGCACATTTTTCGTTTCACTCTACATAATATTGTCATTGCGTAACTTCGGTGTACATTGAATAATACTTGATGATTAACTTTATGATTCATTTAATTACACTTAGTAGACTGTTAACAACAACTTGAAGGTGTTTTTTTTTATTTTTGTCGGTACCTCCCGTAATCCTGTTGTCCGCGGTTTACAGACCAGAAACACAATTTTTTTTATTCTAATTTAAACTTTTTACTAATAGTGTATCGTTTTTATATAATAATATATAGCTAATATTAATTACGATTGGCAACATAAAATGGCTTGTTCGCTGTGCATATTGACATTTATATTTGTTATTATCGCATATTTCTGTAATATAGTCTTGATGGGTATAGTAGCTGTAATTGGTATTATACTGCAGTGCACGCTTTGCACATTCAGTAGTCGTGGTATACTGCGTTAACCACTGCTTATAAGGATATAAGTAAATATTTTTTTTATAGAAAATATCATAAAAATCTTAAACCATTCACTGACATACACGACTTATGCATACATTAATACGTCTTATCAATTATCATATTATCGTAAATAATATCTTTAACGAACTGATTGCGGTACGTCGGGCGTTGCGCAACGCCGCGTTCGTTCTTACGGATGGTTGTCGGACCGCACCGAAGAAAGTGTATATATACAGTCGATTCATGCCGAGTTGGAATAACGACAATGAAATTATTACGCATTGCTCGTTTCGCTCGTCGGATCGAGAGGTAATTGCGTGTTCCGAGACGCGCGAACGAGTAACGGCGTATGCCTATATTATATGTATACGATGCGCGCGTCACGATCGCTCGTCGGGCAGATGATTTTTTTCCGGAAATCCGACTGCATCGGATTGTTATACACGATAAACGCGTGCTTTAACGGATAATCATGGTTCAAATATTTGAACCGATCATTTCACGGTTTCCAAAAATCCTCAAGCGGCGATATCGACGCGATCGCGGGCGAGAAAAAATATTTTGAAATCCTTCGGGTGCTCTTGATGCAGTCTTGCGCATAATATACGTGTAATACAGCGATTTACCATTTCCATTATAGCTGGACGACGAGCGGTCTGTTTTCGTTTTTAATTTCATCTCTGCCATGACGACAATGATAATAATAATAATAATATGTCGCGTGTGGCGTGATATAAGCAACGTGCGCGCACGCGTGTTTGTCATATTCGATCATAAGTAATGGACATATTATTATAAATATACACTGTGGCGCGTTTCAATCGCTATGGTGGCTCGTTGAATAATTAATATCAATTTATCGTACGGATCGATCGCGGCCGCCGACTTTTAGTGTACACAAAATATATACGTAAGCGCCACGAATACACTGGCTGAAGACAATTGAAAATGTAAGAACTCACAGCAATTATACGCGCGTTGTTGTCGTAAAACGAAATAATTGTGTACGAAAATGTAATGGTCTCCCGACATAATACGCGCCTAATGACTATAATGTACTTGTACTCGTACTTATACACAGTAAATATACAAATTTTCGAGAACCGTTCAACTATGAATGTTATTGTTAGAACTTATTGTTCGGGCCATCGGGTCCCAGAGCGATTAGATTGTTTCAATTCAAATCCGAATGCACGATAATTAGAATTTTTTGTAAAAAAAAAAAAACAGTTGAGACCTGATTTTTAGTTTTTGTTTTAAAAGTTTAAAAATTTATATTTGTATTGACGTGAAATATTTACATTCATTTCGATCACATGTATTGCACTTTATTGATTTGGCATTATATGTTTTAATATTTCATAGTAACGATTCATGCATAATCGGTTAATTTTATTATATTATAATATTCTATATGGTTTGGTTATGTATATTTTATTACCTGTATCGGCTATATCATACATTATTGATAAACCTACACTGATCCTTATAATACAGACTAGGTTTGTAAAACAATCGAAAAGTATATTTAATCAAAAAATAAACACCTAGTAACTTACACGTACAATACATTATTGTACATTATACCATCTTAAGCGAGCTATGAGCATTTTTAAATTGTAATATTTTACTTAGGTAACCTATTCATACACAACATATAAGCCATAAGGTACTTATCTTTAAGTGTAATAGGTCAATTCAATTTATTACTGTAGCTAAGAGCACAAAATTGGTTCTGCTAATTGCAAATTCAATAATATGTTGTATGTTTGTTATACGGAGATAATTAATTCGGGTGAGATACTGTGACTGAAACGCATCCTCTCAACGAGAAACAGCGGTCTTCAAACCGCTGTTGAGACTTGAGAGTGGTGATAATAATTGTAGGATGGTAATTATTATTGTATTATAATAACTATAATAGATATAACATCACCATAGCCGTATGGCATCGTAATAATAATTATAATATTATCGTAGTATCGTATCAATTATAATTTGTTATTATGTGTTGTCGTTGTCGTGGGCGGCGCACACCAGAGTAATAATAATATTATATAACACGCATGTGACATCAGTCCGACAAGTACCCGACATGGTCTATGTCAACGGAAACGATTAATTTACTTGTCTCGAAAGAGACCAATATTATTATATAATAATAATATGACGAATTATTGTTTATCAGTCTAATAAACGATAAAACGTCATCTTATTGCAACGTGTGAATCAAGTATTCTTATATATTACACATTATTGTAATCTTAAATTATTATTTGAATCACGCACTAATTGATTAATACGAGTAATTTTCTTACGAAGATGAACTATAATATGCTTTATTATTTACACACGTAATTTAACCACTCGAGACTGCAATATTCGTTCCCACGACGTACTACACCTGTATACCGTTTATTGTATAAACTTCCGGAAATGTGCGACGACAATATTATATAGATATTATGTATAAACGTACAATTTAACAATGCATATATAGCGATGTACCCTTTATCAATAGCCGAGGAAGTATGGCAACGTTGTGCAATAAGAATTAGTATTGGTTGTTAGTAAATTAAATAATCAAAGATACTTAGGTTTTCTGTCATTGTTGACATTATTAAACAATAAGATTATATATTACATAGTATAATAAAATTACACTTAACTTTAAATTTTATACTTAACGTACCTAATTAAACATGCACTGTATAACAATAATAATAATTTAACCCGTAAAAGTTTATCATATGATGTATATATAACAACAAAATCAGATTGGAAATAATGCGAAATCACCGTATAGAATAATTAAGAGCTTTGTATCCGGGATCACATATTATGGTATGCTGACGTAAAAAAATATGGTTGTGGTGTCCATAATAGCCAACACACACGACCCGTAAGATCATTATACACTCGAGGTGTAGTGTGATGTGTCACATCATCAACGTGTACTTATCTATATTTTCACTAAAACTACACGACGGTAATCAAACCATAGGTTATCGCATTGGATTTGGATTTCACGAACATTATTTGCATAAGTAGTAATAAATGTCTAAATAATCAAACTTGTTTAGTATTTTTCTAGCGTTTTTTAGAACTAATTCAAAAATTTGACTTCAATCCCAATGTGACCTAAATTCAGTTTCTCTCTTTCACACAAAAAAGAAATTATATCAATTTTAGTGTTCTACGATGCGTAATCGTCTTTTCTGTATAGTAATTTTTGTAATTTTTTTGATTGTTAAAATGGTTTGATTTTATTCTTTCCGAGCTACGTAACTAGAAATTACCTGCATTTTGCCCTTTATATAGATAGCCGATTGATATTCGTGTATCTTGGTTTGAGTGGAATTCAGTCAGCACTCAGCAATAATTCGCTAACCGACCCTAATAGACCTAACATAACCTGTGGATATCGAAATATTATATTTCATATTATATAATAGTGTAGTTTATAAGTAATTATTATTTTTTAATATTAATACTCAATATGTATCTAATGAATGATGTATAATGTATAATGTATATTAGCTCAAAATGATTAGGATTCTAAGCTATCGATTCCAACTCTAATAAAGAACGGACTAATGCAAAATAAAACTTTTAAGTGGCTATTATCTAAGAATTTCCAATAATCATTTCAATTAATTTAAATTTTCTAAGCTCTCTACCATAATTAGGGTTTATATTTTTATAAGACTTAAAAAAAGAGGTTCTTTAATATAATAATACCTATCTTAATCTTTTATTTCATGAACATGAGTTAACGATTGACTACAAATTGGATTATTTACTCGAACGAACAATTTAAAATTATCATCAAATAGGTAATAAAAATGTAAAGAATCTAAATATGTATACCTTTTAATTAATTCATAAAAATGAAAAAACTACTGCAGTGAGAGAAATTCTCTCTAAGAGGAACCTAAAAATCACATTAAATACTTCTGATTGGCATTGAAACATTTTAATTCGCTGAGTAAAAATTAAGTATGACAATAACCATAAATGGATTTATGCCAATTGATTTTAATTTAGCAATTAAAGTTTTAATATTGACCTAACAAACGCGCTTTTAATGTCAGTATAAATTCTTATTCTATTCTTATTATTATTGATTTTAATACATTTCCAAAACTAACGTTATTAGATTTCGATAATAACGACTACCTATACGTAAACATAATAATGCACATATCTTAAGTTTGCACTCGCCATCGAATATGCATAGAATATCAGTATGTTATGACGTATACATGCTGTTATTAGGTTTTCAATCGATTATGATTCAGAACTAGATTTTCGTAATTCTCCAACTTGATAATATTTTAAATCCAAAATACCGTAAAATATTATTATATTATGATACGTTATCGTTGTAACAGGTATTTACGCATCAGCAAGATGATAAATTGATAACACTGTTGTTTATTTTTCAGCTTTCCGGACTAGCACTGTTAGCCTTGGGATTATTTACCCGGTATTATTCAACAAAAACTGAAGAGCTGGCCAATAAAGCATCCGGAGATGCAGCTGGTCTTGCGGCTTTGGCGTTCATCATCATTGGCGGAGCTGTTTTCGTTGTGTCGTTCTTCGGCTGTTGCGGAGCTATCCGGGAGAGCCATTGCATGATCACAATGGTATGACATAATATTATATATTATACTTGTATACATATACACACACTAAATAGGGCGATCTAGTAATCTGACTATAGTGGCCATACACTTATTTTAAAAATCGGCTATTATGTTTTTAACAAAATAAATATTTTTGTATATAATTTGAAATTTATTTATACAATTAAATTATTTTGTTATAAATACTTCATACGATATAATTTTTTTTTTTTTTCAAAAAAAGAAATTTACTTATAACCATTGCTTAAATTAAGAGGTCGGAGTTCCATTTGTTTAAATAAATATATACATTTTTGCATACTAAACCCATTTAATTATATCTTAATCAATAATTTATTAATTATTTAAATGTTTTATACATAATTATTTTAGAATTTTACATTCCTTTTTTTAAATTTTTTTCCAATTAATATACTACTTAAAATAGAAGTGTAGTAATATTCTTGATACATTGTAGATACGTCTTAAGTACTCAGATATACAGTTGGTATACTCTCTCTTGCAAATATAGTTTTTTCCCGTGTTATAATATTAGTATCACTTGAATAAGTTGAATAGGTAGGGGTGTTTTTGTTGGGAATATTTTACCCTTATATTAAAATTCCGGTATTGGTAATAATATAACCAATCTCTAATCTTCGTTTATATGGGTATCCCAATTTTCTCATATTATAGATCTAGCTAATAGTTATAAGTTTACTAACTAAGATTCCTTTTTTTCATTTTAAATCGTATAAATATATAATCTATCTTGTTTTTTATCAATTAACTGTTAACAATTATTAATCCATTATTTTTGAGTTTATTCTGAAGTTTTGTAAAATAAAATTAGATATAATAACTAAACATTATATTCCTTTAAATGATCATGTATCCATTGGTACTCACGGCTGATTTTATTCGGATTAAATTTAAATGGTTAGTCGTGCGTATACAGACATAAAATTACACGTTGTATGAATAAACGATAATTTGTCTCTGTTTATACATCAAGTTGAAATATTTGTTGTATATACGTGATCTATAATATTACGCTGAACGAACAACAAACCAAATAAGTGTTTTTTATTGAATATTGAAATTAAATACACCATTATTTAGCCTTATGATGCGTAAACTATATAATTCGTTCTTGCAATTGTTTTATGATTTACATTATTAATTACCGTTTGTTCCCAGGAATTATCCATTCATAATTTTGGGAAATAAACCTAATTTAAGTACGCATTTTAGATTCTGAGCGGAGTGATGAATGTATTGATTTTACTATGATGTGTTTTTTTATGGATGAGTTATAACGATAAGTTGACGATAAAATGTTTTAATTTTAAAAAATGAGTAGGAGGGGTTTTAGATATAAAATTAGATCTAGTTTATACTTTGGAGAGGTTAAACTTAAAAATTCCTATTACGTATTTTTATTATCGGGAAAAACAAATAAGACATTTTTGAAAAAATTAATTTTCTTTTTATTATGTAACTCGAAAACGAATAATCGTGTAAATATTTGAAATTTTCACTAAATATTTATATTATTGTTTTTTATTTACGATAACATTTAAAAAATATTTTGACCATTTTTTAGTTATTTATATTCATAAGAAATTTTCAATTTATTTCGTTTTTTTTTTATTTGACGGATACAAATGCCTGAAAATTTTATACAAAGCTCCTTATGTGTTGTTAATTTCTTAATTAAAAAATATTGAAAATCTATAGTCACAATATTTTTTCATAACTTACCCCATATGCTACAGTCACTGAACTTTTTATATTCCAGTCCATTCCCACTCTCCTTTCAACTATTATTAAATTCATTGTATACACATATTATATTATTTACGTTTTACGTTACTATAACGATGGTTTTACAACGTCTTTCAGTACGCAATGTTCCTGTTGGCGTTCTTCCTGTTGGAGGTAGCCACCGGAGTTTTCTTGTACGTGAACCGGGGACAAGTGGAATCGATCACTCGAAAATCCTTAACTACCGTTTTTGAAGATTATTCAAATAAATCGGAATCACACGCTCTTGTTGATGAGATACAACATGATGTAAGTATACAAACATTTATATATTCGTTTTTGTTTTTGTTTTTGCATTATCGTTGATATAATAAAGGCCCTAGACGGCCTAGAGCCTAGACAAGTGAGATCCTGGTTGATGTCGTGGTTTCCTAATTCCATTTATTTAGAATGAATACATAAGGGCTAATCAACGATAAATAATAAACATATTATATACATTTTATTAATAAAGAAATACGTGGCAGCTATGGCCCATATATCTATGACGATAACATGTCTTAATATTAATTATAAGTTGTAATCATGTTTAATGATATATTGGATTAAAATCGCATTACTTTGTTAAAATTATATTGTAAATTTAAATACACTATAAGGTTAGAGAAGTTCGATATATTTTTATGGATGTGAGATATGGATAAGTGGTTTGTTTTGTTTGAAACAATGTACATGCTATTTGTGAGAAAGTCGTAATGTTTTTTTGATTTTTGAGGTTTTGGTATAAAAGACATGAGATTTGTGGAAGGGATAAAAACCTTGCTTAGCACGATAAATAGCTTTTTAATTGTCATTTATGGAGAAATATCTAGTAATTTATATAAAATAATTGGAATTATCCTTGACGTAATGTATTTTATGCGTAAGAGCACCAGACAAGTATGCTTTTGTAGATAAACAATAAATTACAGGGGTCATCATTTCACCAATTTGCATTGCAATCATTTAATACACTGTGTTTGAAATAAAATTAAATATATTATTAGGTTTACCTACCTGCTATATCTATATTATTCTGTCAAAGCGATTGCTATCGTTGCGTGAATTATAATTTACAATACTAATTATTTGACCATTATTAATTCATGGATTCTGTTAGTCAATAGGTCTTTATACCATGTTTCTGACGCTTTCACTAAGATTTTGAAAACAGTTAATTACATTAATCTATAATATAGTAGAGCAACAATTCCAAATATCTTATATACATTTAATTTATTCAGATCAAAACCAAACATTTAATAATACATTCGTTTTATGTGTTTTTAGTTCCACTGTTGTGGCGTAGACGGACCGAACTACTGGACCGAACGTAACGCGGCTGCTCTACCGCACACTTGTTGCCACGATGATGGTGGCCAAGGAACGACATGCTTTAAGGCTCAGGCGTGGCAGGACGGTTGTCTGCAAAAATCTATCGACTTGGTCAAGGACAAGTCGGGTATGCTGTTCAAGATCATCATGGGTATCGCAGCTGGAGAGGTAAGCATCATGGCATTTATGACTATGAGAAAATCAAAATATTTACTTGGTACAATAGTGCTTGGGTTTGTGGTGAAAAAATATTAGCCAAAAATAATGTAAACGCGATAAAAAAAAATATTTTTGTTATTTTACACATCATAATATATCTACATATATTAATATTAGGTATTTATAGTAACATTTGTAAATATTAACTCTATTCGACACTAATGACTTCATTAGTGAATAGTTATCTTGTAAAATAAATTATAACTTTTAATAGTAAGTAGTATTTTTTAATACCACAGGATTCGAGTACGTACCTACTATGTATGAGGTCTACATCATTTGTATTCTTAGTCTACATTTGTGATTTTGAGAAGAGAAAAAGATACATATAATTATTACACACTTTACACCGGTGGTTCAAAGTGGATTTCAGAGGTATAACTAAGATTTATATTCCAAGTGGCTTATTAGAGCAATAACTATATTATAGAGAAAAACTATAATGTTCCTAGTCATCATTTTAAAATATTAAAAATAAATTGCCATTATATTTTTATTTTGACATAATAAACAATTACAAGTTAGATTACCCTGGAATATACGTTAGTAGGTACTTATGGTCTTCATTGTTTATAGTTAACAGCTTGTGTTTAGGAAAAACATTTCTTTAGAAACCATTTTTTTAAATAAGAAAAAAAGTGTTTACTTTTAAATTGCTTCTTTATTTTAATATTTATATATTAAGTCAATTACGAAAAATGTAAATTCGTTCCATTCTGTTTCGTTAATTTCAGAGTCAATAGGTATATATAAGACCTGTCATTACATTTAAAGATATAGACATTTTTTCTTTGTGCTCCAAATTTTTTTAAATGTTTTAAAACTTGTACAATTTATTCGTAAACAACATGTTAAATAATATGAAATTATGAAATTGAGTTAGGTACAAGCGACGATCGTTTTATCAGATCAATTTCAGTGTATTAAAGTCACATCAACAATAGATACGATTAAATTTAAAGTACGGTCCGCTAGAACAAAACTTATTATTGGTTATCAGTTTATCACATTTCATAAAATTATAAATTATTCATTAGTAAATATAGTTATTACCTAATACCTACTATCTATGATACGTACACGAAACACTCATTAGAGTATATATATTTGCATAGTACACAATGTTACGTAACGATTTGAGAATTAATTTGCGTGTGTTGACGTTATCGACTATGATAACTATATAACTATATAGCTATTTATACTATACATAGATGATAATATCATTGTCAACAGTTATTTTAAGGATTTTTCATTTCTTTAGTCTTTTTAAAGTCAAATTTTAATCTTAAGAGCTAAATAATTAAAACAAAAGAATAATCGTTTATTGAATCATATTTTCGCTAAAAAATCTACAACACGACGATTTACTATAATATTTGTTATATTATCATGTATTCATTATCTATAGGTACTAAATTAAAGAATACTTTTGAATTTTATAAATATAATTTTTTTTTTTTAATTATTGAATATGCAAAGATTTTTATAATTTACACAGAAGAAAAACTAGCTGGATCAATAAATTTGGATCGTTCAGATAATTATAGATTTTGTCCGTGGTAAATACGTTATAATATTGTTTTAGAGGATAAACTATTAAACGATAATAAATATCAATAGATATTTAAAAATTGGTCATTTGTCCCCGTGAACGGTTGGGTTTTAAATTGTAATGCTTGTGGGTAATAATGTAACCAAAAAATATATAATTTTTATTTAAATCACACCCGTTATTTTGTTTCAGCTGATCGGTATAATTTTCGCGCTGTGCCTGGCGAGTAGCATACGAAACGAAGAACGTCGACAAGGATACGCTTAAATAAATGTGGCAGCGACATGATATATAATTATACAAATTAGTATACATTTTCACCTCATATTCTATTGAGGAAAATAATTCCCTTTCTAAATATATTATAAGTATTTTTGTTGTCCCAATCCGAAACCATCCAACAAAACAAAATCATGTTAATAATTTTTAAATTTTACTTTTCGTGTCACATTATATACAAACACTCACATGCACACACAAACAAATGCTTGAGCATTTTGATTTGTAAAATACTTTTTTTTCGCGATTTATGAATGTAATTATTTAAAAATCTTAATAAACTATGTACACATGTTATAATAATATTTATGAAAAAAAGAATAATTATGATAATGTATAAAGCACGTTTTTTTTTTAATCTTAGGGTATTTATTAATTGTAAAAAATGAATATCTGTTTTTATTTTTATTTTTAAATTATATTATTATTATAATGCTTATAACTTTTATTAAATTATTCCATGTATTCAAATAGAATATTTTGTTTTTATGTTTTGTTTTTTTTTAATTTTCTTGATTATAATTCTATACATTATTATACAAATTGTAACATTTGATGTTACCTCGTATAATTTCAAATAAAATTTCCATGTTCGAATTATTTTCATCAACGGCCATTACTTATTTTCCATGGATGAATACGTGGTATAATTGCATAGTCATTTGATTTTGGTCGTACAGTTGCACATAATATTAAAACAACTAGCATATAGGTACTATACAATAATATAGTAAGCTATAGCCTATAACAAATGTATTTTTTTTAATGTGATTTATATTTTTGCCAAAAGTTAATTTAACTTCCCGTATTACTATTTAGTATAATAGAAGAATAGATTACTATAATAGCTATACAAATATATAATAATAAAAATATAACAGACCGTATGAAAACCGTTTTTTGTATAGATTGATAAATATGTTATATAATACATGTATTATACTCACCTATTCTCAATGATGAGATAAATTTGGAAACAACACTATATACATGGACACAGCAGTGTGAGTTCCTCAATTTCCTATTAAAAGTACAAAATGTACTCGATCTATAATTGTTTAACTTAATCATATTTTTCATTTTTGTATCTTTCTAATAATATATAAATAAATAAGAATATAGTAAAAATTGCTGTTATAACTTATGATTCATAGTTTATGATTATTGAAATATTTAATGAATAATAGTATTATAACGTTAATTTGATGTATTAAAAATATTTTATATAAAAATCTAGTTGAGGAGGGTGGATTGGTGAAGCGCAAAGCCTCCTAATTTACAATAAAACAATGATTTGTACTGTTATAAATAATTTAATATTATGCGAGTGTATATAGTAAACAGTAGATTCATTTTGTCAAAAATAAAAAGCATTACAGTTTTTGATTTTCATACTCCGGATATTTTTAATTTATTAATATATAAATTTATTGGATACTGCATACTGATCGATTTTCTTTTTATATGCTTAAAATGTTGTGCTTGGTGGTTTAAAATTTAAAATTGTAAAATTCTATAACCATTCGTATCAACGTTAATGATCAAACAAATAAAATTTAGCCATCATTGTATAAGTTTATGTATTGATTATTGATTTGTATTCAATGTACATACAGCATATTAAACATATTTAATTTAAATCGTCGACAAAAATAAATATAATCGTTTGTATCAGTGGTTGATGGTAGCATTTCATTTTTCAATTTAAAGTAATTTTTGTTTAAATTAAAATTTTTTATGAATTTTAACGTTCAAATTATTATTTTTGGTTAATTTTTTTAGGAAGATTAGCTTTTCAATGTCGGACGATTTTTGATTTTTATAAGACTTATTGTTGCTGAAGACCAGTAGTCACATGGGTAATAGTCCGTTCGTAAGTCTAACTCGCGCGTGTGTTATCGTCGAACAGGACGACTGCGACACACGGAGAAAATACTGCAATAAGCCAGTGGCGTCATATCAATTTTTTTTTAATGAGCATGGCGTACAAAGCAGGCCACTTTAAGCGCAAGTTACTATCGATTTTTCAGGCCAATCAATTTATAAAGTGGGCCAAATTACTACAATATTGGATTTTGAATACATAAATGTATACCCTGCGGTTAAGTATACCTATTGCGCTTGTGTAACACATAAAAATGCAGGCACAGCTAGAACATTTTTTTATGATCTTTTTCTTTAATTTTTAACAAACTAAACTATTCATTAATAAATATAAAATTTACTTTTATATTATTAAAAATATGAGGAGTAATAATTTTTTATTAATTTATACCAATAAATTTCGAAAATCTTTACAATAAAATATTGATATAAGGAAATATCAAAATTGAAGGCCCCGGTGAAATAACCGGATACGTCCACATTTTTCAAATGATAAAAACAGATTATAAGATTTATGTTGGGTGTAATAACCTACAGATACAAAAAATCGAAATAATCGATATTTTTATTTTTATATTACGGCACCCGGTCATTTTTTGCCGTTTTTCACCTAAAAAACTAAATATACGAATTTAAGAGGGAAGAGTATTCGTGATGCCTCTAAAAACGTTGTAGCGTGCATAAGGGACCGTCAGATTTTATTTTTATATCGAAAAAATCACGAAAATCTCAATATTTAACACCGGAATCTACTGAAAACCACTTTTTTGAAATATAGTCGTTTGCGAGATTTCGGGGTAAAGGATATAGTTTTGAACTCCGAAACTTTACACGTGTTGTTAGATACGTAGCCAAAACATTTTACGCACGGAAAAACACTAATCGATAATTTTTTTTGATTATGACGGCCCCTATCGCTGTTTGCCGTTTTTCACCTAAAAAAACTAAATATACGTATTTTGAAGAGGGAAGTGTACTCGCGAAGAAGTGCATAATATAAGGGCCGTATTGACAACGAAACAGATGTTTCACCGATAAAAAATACTCGGCCGACGTTTAAACGATCGGTTTATTGGTGATGGAAAAAAAAAATGAGAACCCCAAAACGAATGGTGTATTGTCGGGCGGCTATAAATTGTATTCACCATAACGATACGTGGTTTTGACTTTTGAGTGTACCAACATCATAAACATACACTCATCACTCAATCTTTACTAACTGACTTATATTAATCTATATCACGAACTAATGTACATTACATTACATTATATATATTATATACAACGATTATTGTAACATTATTGTTACATTTTACACAAGTACCAACGTATATTAATTTAATAATTTAATATTATAATGTAAGTACTTAATATTATTATATTATAAAATAATATGATTTTAAGAGGACGTAGTACCCGCATGTGTTGTCTCCGTCTTACACACGTTTATAAAATATATCAATAATCAAAACGTTTATAACAATTAAATTTCAATATTCCTGTTTGTTTATATAGCAAGTTAAAAATAATTTTGTAGGGATCCAGGATACAGTCATTTTTATAAAAAAAAAGGTATTGGTTGAGGATTCCCTATGTCGGTTGATCGGTATTCCCGGTTTATTATTATCTGCCGAATCACGTCAAATACACTTCACAATTTATTTATTATAAGTCTTTATACACATTTTTTCGTTATATTCATTATCAATAAGCGAAATAAATATTTTTCATCTTATCAACTTCAAAAATTGAAATTACGGATTATATGGTAATTTTAATCACACCAGTAGTTTTAATGGCGATAAAGTTATAAGTTGTAAGTTATTTCCAGTGGCACGAATTCAGTTTTAAAATAGGGATAATACATTTTTAAACAGGACAAATTTTTCACCACCACCTAACCATAGTAAATAAGTGAAATGCTGAAATATATAACTGTTTTAAAAGAAAGGATGACGTTCCATTATATATTCTAATTTCTAGCCTATTTGTAGAAGACTCACAATCAGTCTATACCCTTAAAAAGACCGTCATCAGGTGACCGGGGGCCGTATAAGAAAAAAATAAAGTGACCTTTTTTACGTTTTTATAATTTTGTACACTGGACTTATGTTGTTTCGGCCACATATCTAATCACGAATGCGAAGTTTAAAAATTCGAAACCCACTTCTTCAACTAGATAATGCATATAATGTAGTATTTAAAAATAATTCTATCTTCTATAAATTAATAGCAGTTATCAGCAATCATTTATATTTTAATTGTTCATTATATGACTTAGAATCTTTGAATCTTAGCACCTTAATTTAAAACGACTACAATCATAAATTTAAATCACATTTTTAATTAGGTATACAAATAAAGCATAAAAAAATAAGTAAGTTATATATAAAAAAATTAAGTTGAACTGTTAGCATGCAGTTATTTGAAAATCAATAAATTATTTGGATTTTAAAATTAAGAATTCTTAATTAATTTACAAAATAAATAACTTGAGATTAATTTTTACTAATTTTTAATAATTTATAATTATATCACAATTTCATGAAGACAAATATGATAAATATATTTTCAAATGTTGAACCGTGATTAGAATATTTCAACTGTCAAATAATATCAACTATTATAATTAAGGTTAAAACAATATATTATTTATAAAATATTTTTCAATAAATAATATTTTTATGTAATAAATATATCTACACATTTTAGCTGTATTGACCCAGCTTAAAATTGAGGCGGTCATTAGATTACATTAGTAGTACATGAAAAAATAATAGGGCCACTAATACTCTATATACTCTGCGACATACTGTATTGATATATACATTATTATATATCATTATTTAAATTTTCATAAAATATCAGTGCAGCTGCACAAACATAGACTAAGCAAATACATATTATTGTGAACTAAATTAATCAACTATAAGATAAAATTACAATTAATTCAATTACCCTTAGACTTAGAAATAATCACAACCATCGCAGCTGTACAAATATGGGCTATTTAGTAAATAAGATACTGCAACGCCGCAATCTCCAAATTCCATCACAAAGGCGGCATATCATGTCTATAAAAGTGCAAAGAACAACCAATTCCGCGCTCAGTCGCTTACACAACACTGTATCGATAAATGTATGATCTCTTTCTATGTCTAATTCATACAAGTTTAAATAAATTTAATTCACTTTAATATCTTTCGAGTTGTTTTTATATAATATTCTTGCACACCACTCTCCACCCCGGTCATCCAGCATTCATTACATCAAGTCGCATCAAATATCGTAATCTCACATCTCGAGTCATCCGAAAGGTAAGTGAAAATTCATATAATAGATATTTTAAATATATTAGTTTATTCAAAAGGAAAAACTCTCTTACCCAACCCCGTAATTTATCTTACAAGGTGATGAGTTAAAGACAAACATTAAAAATAAATAACATTTAAAAGACTATCTCTTAGTAATAATTAAATACCATATTTTTAATTCATTACAATACCAAATGTGGCATCTCTTTTTATTTTTATTTCTGATCTACCTAAATTTAAAGTAATTGTCAATTTTAATCCGGAGCTGGTTGCGCACACTCAAATATAAATAGAGGTAGCACGTTTAATGGGAAATATACTACCCACTCTCCAATTCGCTTTCAGAAACTAAAAATAAATGGAAATCAGTACAATAATGCTTTTTCTAATATGCTGCTTTATTATTGGCAAATGTATTAATTACAGTGTTTTCAAATCACATTTTTCACGAAAGTATTCATTACACTTTCAAGCCAAAAAATTCAGGGATATCAGCTGTTACGCTAGAACCCTCTAGTCTGCCTGGAGCATTGTATAATACCTGTCTACCCCGGGGATAACCTGACTAGTGATTTAATTTTAAAACAATTACTTATATCCTAGTGCTTGATCTTTATAATCGGTAAATCGGTTAAAGACCATCATAGTATTATAAAAATATATTTTTAATGAAAGTATTTGTGTGTAATAAAAATGATATTACATTTTTGCATTCAATAACGATCTCTCTTCTCTATAGATCTTTAAATTTTAAGGGACACGTGTAACAGTTTTCCAGTAATAAATTTGTAATCATAGAGGCAGTTGCATTATTTAAATATGAAATAAATTTAACTAACACTAAATTTATTTGTGTTCGATAGTAAGCGATTTTGACAAAAATGTGTCTATAATTAGAGATTTAATAATTGAAAATATATTTGAATTGTTGGTAAATAAAATAATGATAACCAAACAACAACAAAATTGAAGACAAAGCATTAATAAATATAATATGAATAAAAGGGAGTGTTTGTATTTTCGTATTTATTTATACTTGCAAGATATAATATTATTACAGGTAGTATTGATATAACAAGGTCTCTGTGAAAATCTTGTGGATAGTTGTGAATTGTGATACACTGTATACACCAAAACTAACTTAAAACTTTATAAATCATTTGAAATACAATAAAACATTTCTATCACTTGTTTATGAGAACTTGTACAGGAGTTTATCCAATTTAAAAAATGTCCATTGATATCAAATTAAGTTTATTTATTTATTAGTAAGTTGAGATTGATTTTATAAATTGAACCTTTTGTAAGTCGTTTATATTCCGTTTAAATATTTTTACGGAAAAAATATTTTCTAGACTATCAGTATGCAAATATTATTATTATAACTGCAATAAACGAGAAAGAAAACCTAAAATATACATAAAAAGACATTGAAACTTAGACAAGTTTCACGTTCCAACTATTATGTATAATTTATATGTTATTTTCTGACATACAAGTACAATTTTCAGATTGGAAAGCAATTTTTCCGGAGTGCCTCGAAAGCAATACACTTAAGCAGCAATATAAAAACTGAAATTCGCAATGAGGTCGTCGTGATGGTCTACGTGATTTCCAATAGATTATAAAATATGTCTCGGTTAAAAATTACCGTGTTATAATATTTATATAATATATAATATATTTATAAGTTTCTATATTTTTTTTTTGACATAATAAAATAATAATAATAATACTACGGTACGA
The DNA here is from genome assembly GCF_020882245.1 of Rhopalosiphum padi. NCBI lineage: Eukaryota > Metazoa > Arthropoda > Insecta > Hemiptera > Aphididae > Rhopalosiphum > Rhopalosiphum padi. The sequence goes on from NC_083598.1 coordinate 39,168,803, forward strand.
AAAATCGTCAAACTCGTCGGAAAAAAATGTTTATTTTGAACGAAAAAAAAATAATGTAATATATATATATGTATATATATAATATGTATTTATACACACACACAATATTATCGATACGACAATAATAGTTATAATAATATATAATTATATAATAATGATTCACATTTGAATTATCATAATATATAATATTAATATCTTATGCACATATAATATTATTAGACAAAAAATAATAATAAGAAGAAGAAAACACGCGGTTTTTTTCACGAGGTACAAGCGGCGCCGACAAACGAAATAACTACAATAATAAGACATACACAATTATAATATAATGATATTATATAAGTGTAACATATATATATATATATATAATAATAATAATGTTTAACATAAAGAAATGATAATAATACTATACGTCGTACCGCCTCCCGACGACTATACAACACTGAAGGTGTGTAGGTACATGCGGCGTGTACCTGCACACACACACACACACACACACTATATAATATATTACAATATTTTAATAAACGATACACTTGACGTATGCAAAAAACGACGGACTTAGTTCGTGACCGATAAAACACACGTTTACAATACGGTTGGTCGCATGCCTCGCATCTCGTCGCATGTACCTACCCACCTAATTTTTCGTAAAAATATAATTTAAAACTATCTTTTTCTTGTAATCGTCACAGCGGCGGCGGTGAACGCGTCCAAGACGGAAAACGTACCGAATATCTCACCGTCATAAATTTTTAATAATAATAATAATAATAATACGTATAGTATAGTGTACGGGACGTCATATATATATATATTTAAAAAAAAAAATAAACGCCAAACGCCGCAGATTGGGCGTCGGAAGAATTGGCTCGCGATGGACCGTACGCATATACGCGCAGTTTACAGTACGGTATTATAACGTTGTCGCGATCGCCGATCACATCGTCGCAATCATATCGCGTGTCTCGTCAGTCCGAGTCGCCGCACGAATCGCTCAGCGACAGGCCGGAGTACCGGCGGCGCCGCTGCCGGCGGCAGTCGGCGGGCAGCACCGACGAAGACGACGCGGACGGCCGCCGGTGGCCGGGCGTCGCGGCTTTCGCGGCCGCCGCGGTGGCCGAAGAGGAACACGTGTACGAGTAGTATTTGCCGCGGCGGTCCGTAGCGGCGGCCGAGGTGGACGCGGCATCGGGCGCGGTGGACGCGGACGGCCGGCGGGGCGACGGCGGCCGGTCGCCCGAGTCGGTGCTCAGCGACGTGGTGGACAGGTCGTCCAGGAAGTCAAAGTTGGAGATGGCCTCTCGCTCCTTGTCGCCGAACCGCACGAAGAAGTCGCTCCGTCCCACGATCGACTGCCGGAGTCCCGCCGCCGGGCACCGGAGCACGCCGAACCCGTCGCGGATGGCGGACGCTGAAACACCATAATGTATAATGTTCAATATTGTTATAAACCGATCGTTGAAATGTGTGAGCGAAACGGGAGGTACGGGGCTGACTATAATATGGTTTAGTAGTATTATGACAATGACCAGGTGGGGGGGGGGGATTCTCTAGGGCCGGTTTTTAATCATACATCGCTAATTCGATTTATAAATATTATTATGAATTGCCGGGTATACTGTTATTAAATCATTTCACTATATACATCACTAATGCAATATCAAATGTTATTAGTGCGTGTTTAATGAATAATATTATCATATAATTTAATATTTATAATATATACATATTATGCGGTCAACTTGTCAACTTATAAGTTTGTATACATTATATATTTGGTTATATTTATAACCAAACGATATACTACGAACACATAATATAAATTATAAACTACCTATATTAATTTATTATATTTATTTATATTTTTTATCACATTTTATATCAGATAATAAGTATATACTGTCACTGAATAAAGAGACCAAACCCTCGGGGTTAAACACGTAGGTATAGCAATCCAAAATTATTTTTTAAAAATCCAGTACTACCGAGTAAATTATAAATAATCAAAATTTCCGAAACTGTCGATGAAGGTACCTAGACAGGCACATATACACGCACATTGTACATTTATACGATGTATCATATAAACATTTTGAACATTAAACTGCCTATTATATTACTTATCAGAAGCTGCAATTTAATTTTAATGTCAGATTATATTATATTATAGTTTTCTAGGCAGCACGATTGGCAGGATACCATTCAAATGTTTGCTTCACTACTCCGTTCGCATACACTTCAAAAACAAACATAAAGTTTAAATGATATGGTTTGTCATTCGATATCTATATGTATAATTTATATGTCTATACATAAAGCTTTCAAACATTTCGATGGAATTTTGAGTGATCCAGACTCTTTGAATATTTTATTATTCAAATTAAAAAATGATAAGAAATACACTATCGATGCAGCACCACTATCTGTAAATCTCTCAGGGCTTCTTTCCTTTGTTAAGTAAAAGCAAAAGAGAAAGTATTACGAAAACAGATGATTTTGATAATAATTAAAGAGAAAATCCTAATCTTTTGCCATGTCGGTTATTGTCTTGATAGACATAAATTTGAGAAAAATACAGAAGTAAACACGCTACAAGTACGTATATCTCTGATCCGGACCGCAATCCAAAATCTAGGTTATGGCAGAAAAGTTCAAATTAGCTGTACCACCCTCAAACCATCAACCCACGGTATTAAACAAACATTTTACCTTTTTTCTGTCTGCGCACCCGGTGCAACCTATGCAGACGGTTGTACGATTCCTCGTTTGATGCATCGATTCCAGCCTCGGTAGTCCGTCGTCTGCCGACTTGACGAGCGATGTCGTCGTCGTTCGGGTCACGTTCGTCGTCACTACTGTCGTCGGTCGTATCATTGCAACCACTGCCACCAGCTCTGCCACTACAACTTCCGCCACTGACGCCACTGCTGCAGCTGTCGTCATCGTCTTCACCCGTCGATGCGCTACTCGTGCTGCTAGAAGAACTCCTACTGGCTGCCAACATAACGTCCAACAAGTTTGCTCGTTCCTGAAAATAGGAAATCATGTTAGAATGGGACAATATAAGTGAAAACTGCAGAATTAAATAAATGTATATAATATATAATCATAAAAACAGTGAATTGAGTTTAGTTTTATTTTGCTAGTGATGCGTGCGTTTGTATATGTATATATAGCTGCGTTTTAGTATGTTAGTTTTGCTTTTATTCAAAGATAAAACATGAAAGTAGGTACTGTATGAAATAAACTCTGCGTGACGACACTAATTTACTTACGCGTTGGTTACATATATCTGGATTACATTGATCGCATCACCCATTGACAATAACAAACGTGGGTTGATTAATAATACATTTTTAGTGGAGAAAAATAGAAAAATGGGACTAATTTTTTGGTATTGGTCGTCAACCATTATTTACCTTTAAGACTTAATAGATACATTTAATAATAATAATAGTGTTAACGTTGAAATAAAATACCTAATCGAACACAATTTGTTTTTGGGCGATTGATTAATTTATGGAATGTTTGCATATATGCTGAATTGAATGAAACATCAACTCACTCGAGTTCATAAAAATTGATTATTATTTCACTCAATTTTACATTATTTATACTTATATTATAAGGTAACGTCGTTATTCGAAGCTGCAGAAGTCCGGTATTTGAACATTGAGCGTAAACGATGTTGTTGCAATTTAGACGAGTTTGTTTATTATACACGAGCATACTATGATTGCAGTTATAGTAGTCAATGCATTTTGACGCGAAGTATAATATAACTAATATTATAAAATATGCGTACACTACACAGAATTATTGTTATATTTTATTGTTTTGTTTCCCGGGAGTACCCATAAAATAACAAAATAAAATGTAAACAATACGATTCATCGATAAAATTGGGTTAATTTTTTATTTATAATAAAATTTATTTTAATATTTTAATATATTGTTACCTCGTAACGATCGTTTACTGTCATGCGACCAATTTTGAATATCGGATAATAAAAGTTACAGGTATGCCTATTCAATAGTATAATGTATTGAATATTATAGTCATATAATAAAATAATAATTTATGTAGTATTCAAATTTCAAATAATTATATCATGACACTGAATATTCGTCGTTAGTCGTCACATACGTACACGTAGTTTCGGTGTTTAAAGTTTGAACTGCAATGCGACGGTCTTGGGTGCCGACGTCGGATAGAATAATATTTTATATATTATATTATTGTTATATACATATTATTCACTATAGCCGGAGTGGATGAGCGTTTTTTAATGTTCTGCTGCAGCTGATAACTGTACGCATTAAGCCTAATTGAGTATTAAAGTACGCATAGCGTAATTATTAGGAAATCATCTATATAATCAGATTACAGTCTGTTAAAGTCTTATCATCGCGTAGTTTATTACATCCAAATACTGCAGGAGATTATCGAAAACTGATTTCCGTGTGGTAAATTTGATTATGCGAGGTTGTAATGTCATTAAGATATAAAAAATAAAGAATATAAACCAACGAAAATAATTATCCAAACAAATAATAATTCATATAATATAACAGACTTCGTATTTGGGTTTTTGTCACGCCAATGACTGTTTCAAACTATTTTTAAACTATTTTAATATTATTCACATTATATAATATATATTATGTTGTCAAAGTCAACAAATGTCATAGCATTGATACATGATATATTTATATAATTTACATAACGTCATAGGCCTTACTTTATTGAAAAGAATAAATCGATGAATTGTCATTAGTAGGGTTCTAACTTATACGCTCTAAAAATGTATATTATTATATTCAATATGTTTCAGTAACGGATACATGGACGGGGGAGGGGGTTTGATTATTTCTTTCCTTGGGTTGAGTTAAGTTCTAAAATACTTGTATCGGTGATTTAATATTGTAGTTTTTACAAGCCAAGTAAAATTAAAGAGGATTCGATACAAACTTTTTGAGGAGTTACATATAGGCAATATATTATTGCACTGTGTAATTTGAATGTGTGTTGAGTAGCAAATGATCATTATACAATTATTATTATTATAGCGGGTACTACGTATGACTGTTGTTAAGTCTACACTGTTATAAGTTCAAAAATTAACATAGCCAGTTAAGTGGTCAAATAATATAATTTTCTCTATAAGTATCGATATTGAGCGAATTGTAATGACTAATTTTAATTATCCGATAAAATGCGAAAATGCAAGAAACTCGTTAGACAGTCACCTGACTGGCTTATATTGGTACTACACTACTGCTACTATATGTACAAAAGTTTAAGCGATATTATTATTGAGCAAACTAACCTTAGGATCGGCGAAATCGATGTCTCGTTCGACGTGCACCCATCCGGTGGGACAACAGCACGCCTCGTCCAGGTCGGGTGACGACGACGAAGAACGACGTGGGACCGAATCGTCCTCGGGTGACGTGCTGAAGAGGGGATGGCTATCACCACAACCGTCCATCCAGTTCAATTGATCGATCAGATCTTTTGACGAGGCGGCCGTCCACGCGGGCACCATGCACACCGTGGTGTCGGCTGTGCAACCGCTACTCGAACCACCGGCACCGGCGTACGACGACGGCGGTTGTGGGGACGTCGACTTGGCCGACGCTTCTTCGTCCTCCTCCACCACGGTCCTGAGCAGCGTGGACAGCGGCGTAGACGCGGCCGTGGGCGATTGGTCGGCAACGTAACTGCAGTCTTCGGGCAGGCACTCGATCTCCACGTCACTGCCGCACAACCCGCTGTCCTTGGAGTTGAGCAGGTTGTCGCTGCAGCTGTTACTGTCGTACGTCTGATGCACCGCCGGCAGTGCAGACGGCGGCGCAGGATTTGATGACGGCACCGTCGGTAGAGAAGGTGGCGTCTGAGGCCTCACGTCGGCCGCGGGCAGGTCGGAATGGAGGGGTTCTTCGGTCGCGACCGCGGGTGACGCAGCTCGCGGCGGTTCTCGTTTGTCTTCGGCTTGCCGGGACAAGCAGTACTGCTGTTGTTCGGCGATAAAGTCCAGCACGCTCTGTAGCGCTTGGTCGCGATCCAATTGCTCCTCGACCACCGGCGGCGTCCGATGATCGCATCCTCCGCCCGTCACGCTTCGCGAAGAGGTGGAAGCCAGGCTTTTGGAGCTTTCGAACTTGACCAGTCGGTAAAAGTCACGAGTGAAGTCGGTGCCGGCGATCGGCCCGGGTGGTGGTAGCAGTTCGATGCTGTCCGCGGAGCAGCTGACCGACGACCTCTTTGACGGTGGCGTGTCTGCAACCGCGTACTCGTCCGCGCTCGACCACGAGTCGCCACCCGGCGAACCCGAACCGTACGACAGCTGTTGGTGTTGTATTTGGTGCTGGTGCAGGTTGTTGTTGTTGTTGTTGTGGTGGTGATGATGGTGCTGGTGCTGGTGGTGGTGCTGCTGACAGTCGTGCTGATGGTGATTGTGCACCTGAATCTGGCCCTGCTGTACGTAGGACTGCTGTTGGTGGTGCTGATGCGGCTGTTGGTGATGGTGTTGGTGGTTTTGCTGGAAGTGGTACCACGACATGTCTCTGGTCGATCCCATATCCTGCAACAGGTCACCTTTGCGGCCGCCCGACGTCGACGACGAACCGGTCGCGTCGTCTTCCTCGATGCACGGCAACGACTGTTGCAGTTTTCCGTCCACCGACGACATCCGCTTCCAGCCATTTGACGCGCAGGTGCCGTCGTCCATGCTCCAGTCTTCCAGCTCGGCCGCGTCGTACTCCATCCGTTGTTGGATGGCAGTGCGCGTCTCGTCCAATCGAAGCCAGTGCTGCACATAGTCCATGTCCCACAGCTCGCCGCCGCTGTACCACGACGTCCGGTCCTCGTCCTCGACGAAACCGCCCGTGGCCGCGGCCAGCTTCAGGAAAAGATGCGAGTCCGAGTAACTTCGCATGATGTTATGCACCGCCGGGACACAGCGCAGCGGTGGGTAGCTGTGACGCGGGTTGATGAAGCTGAACGACAGGCTGAGTGGCACGAATATCACGTCCGTGTCTTCGCTGTTCATCACCCTGCAACGTGAAACGTAATTGTTCATAAATTGTACAACATACATCATATGCATGAGGTCAATACGTGTTTTTATATATATTTCGTTTTTGTAAACTTTTAACGTCATAAACTAGGTACCGTAAAATTAAGGAAATTTAAGAATATAATGTAAATATTGTACGTGGACTAGAATGTAATACTTATGTGAATATAAAGGCTCTAATACTAATAATAATATAATATATACCAATATACCATCATAAAATAATATTATAACAAAAAAACCTATTACAAAACATTGTAGAGTCAACATGCTAATAAACAGTCGTATAATAATTATGAAAACACAGTCATTACTTTTAAATGGACAAACCAACTCTCCTTATGAATTCAAATCGATCATTTATCATCTTATTAAACACTAAACTTAGCAACAATACTCGTAATGGTGATTAACGGAGTGCTCTGAAAAATATGTCTAACTATAACCCTCTTTATGAAACCATGAAATTATTATCAGTGACTTATAAACCATGTGTTATTGTTTAGGTTATTCTTTAAATAATTTTGTAACTTTCCGATCGCTATTATTTTTCAGCAGAACGAGTAAATTATTCAATCGGCCATCGTGAACAGCACAGACGCAGACACACAGTTAGTGTAGATTGCCATAACGAATCGCCGAGTATATATTTTTTTTTTCAAATGAGTTCGTGTCTCTTATTATTTTTTTTTTCATATACATTAAAGTCGATTTATTCGAAACGGTCCATTAATACACAGATCGTTTAATGTAATTGCCCGTGGTTGGAATACATTTTATGCAGCCCGCGACATTTATTCAACCCTAACTGGCACTTTGCATGTAGTTAAAAACTATATAATGGCTCAATATACATAGTGTCCGCAAAGTTAACCGTTGTCGTATTGCCGTTAAATAAAAAATAACAACTATTATCGATCTATACGAGAAATTGCTTATCCGGACGAATAATAATAATTTCATTGTAGATAAGTTGAGTAGTAACTACTTATATCCGACACTTATTTAATTATAATAAATGAAAAAAAATCGCCTTACATCTAAAATTTTTCGTTTTCTCGAACCTCATTAATCGTATATAAAATAATAATAATATTTTTGTTTAAGACCGTTTACCAGAACGTCTCACCAATTTTCACCTGTATTTAATGATATAGGTATTCGTCGCACAAAAAAATGGACGATTATACGGCAGTTAAACGTACAAGACAATATTACGTTATTATTATATATAAACTCTATTATTGTTTTTTTTTCGGATCAATTGCGTTGAACCGCGTTTATAACAGTCAGTAATTAATTTATTCTTAGCCACGAAGAGTTTATAAGATTATAGAAGGGAGACCGTTGCTTGGACAATATTGTCTTCGGTTTTTTTTTTTAAATATTTATTTGTTGAGAATTTGATTAATGACGAAAATAATTATTTCAGCGAAATTAATTTAAACTCGTTTTTACTATCATTAATAATATACCTTAAACGGTCCGTAATGACTTGGCTAACAGCTTTCCAGTTTAGCAACGAATAATAATACTCTAGGTATATTATACATTATACATATACATAATATACTATTTAATTGGACTCTGTTTATTTTGGAAAAAAACGATATAACTAATTATCACTATGCGCATTGTGTGTAATTAACACGTAATAAATAGATGGGACTGGTAGAAGAGGTATATTTAGGTAATTAAGTTCAACGATACTGAGTCCTTATCTAGCAGAGAAATGCGTAATCGTAGAGTAGAGTAGAGTAGTAAGTATTATTTAATACATTTCGAGATTCAACTAAGACTTTACAATATTATGATTGGGTAGGATTATATTCGGGTGTAGATCCAGTTTTCGAAAAAAGTTATCTAAAAAAATTAATTATTAAAAAAAAATAATGTAATAAAATGTATTGTTATTATTGTATTGAAAACTATTTATGACATTAAGTGTTATTTTTTGTGCGGAACACCTAAATACCTATAATAATATATAATCTATATAATATAAAATTTAGAACGAATCTCCTTGGGTAAGTATATCGAGTTAATCATATCGTATAAATGACTTGTATTGAATCTTGAGTGAGTATTGTTAGGTACTTATTCTGGTATTTTTTTATTTGACATAATAACATTAATAACAGCTATACAAAAAGTTAAAATAATGCGTACCTGGAGCACGGCGATGATTCCATGAGCGCGTTCGATTCGTTCTCGTTGGCTTCCTTCACGTCTTCCAAACCTTTGGTGGACGGAGGTTCGGTTGTGCCTTGCACGTCGCTCGACATGGTCGAATACCCTTCGTCTCGGTTACCACTCTCAGGCGTCTCGTCACCGAGCACTCTGTCGCATTTTGTCGTCTCTTCAGCTATATAACAATGAACAATGCACACGATTAAGTTTTTTTTTGTTTTTAACTTCCCCTCCCTTTTATTCTAAAATGAAGAAACTATTATAATAAAAATGACCGTCAGCCGTTTTCCCACATTACAAAATATTTTATCTGAAATTTGATTGGCCATTTTTGTAAACATTTTATGATTTGTTTTTTCGATTTATTTTTTTAGTTATTCGTAAATTATGATCCTGCCCGAATGGTAAAATAGTTCGTCTACGAGAAAACAATTGAAATGTTATAGTAAAATGTGTACAGATGGCGCCACAAGTATGATATTTCTATTTTACCATTCAATTTTCCAAGAGTTGAGACACCATAGACATAAGTATAGGTATAGCGAATAGGTATATAACCATCTCATCAAGATTCTTAAACAATGAAAAGTTTTTATTGAAAACCACATAAAATTCGGCTTAGAAGTTTGTGAGTTTATTATGGAAAACAAAATAATAAGCGCAATCCCTTCATATTTTATTATTAAAATTTTTATAGGTATATATTTATAAATATGTTAATTTTTATGTTTGTAAGCGGTTGATAACATATTTTCATACATTTTATGCGCAAGCGGTCAATCAAATAATGTATACAATTTCAAAAAATGTGCAAAAGATTGTTTTGCTTACATATATACGATAATATAATCATATCATTATCTCACCGTTATGCGTGCAACAAATCTCTAAATTCAACGACTGTGGTCTGTGGTACGATACGGCTGCCTGCCATCCATCATTTTTTAACCTCTTCAGACCCTTTGTGAGATCGCAGCTTGCTGGTCGCTCAATAGCCATTTTCTGCTGGACAAAAAAAAAAAATCATAAATAATTATTAAATAAACAGTACCACGACAGAAAAAATGTTATTATTTAAAAAAAAAAGGAAAAATGAATAATATAATATCAAAGATAAATATTATAACAATATAGTGCAACTCACCATGGATGGCGAACGGTGGATGTCAAACATAACAGACCTACTCTCAGCCACCGGCATCGTGGTCTGTGAATAGTTGATCTTCTGGCCCTGTAGTCGTTGCACCAGAAGTGCGGATAGTGCGCAATTACCGGTCTCGAGCTCTTTGACGCGGTGCTGTAGTGAGGATATTTCTTCCCGCAGACCCTGCGAGGCAACGAGAAACGTTATTTTCGTCATATTATTATAATGATGCTGACGAAAAATGTACTGGTATTGAACAGGTTTATTCTAATATTTTATTGTAAACCGGGGCAATATATCAAAATATAATAGGATTTACATATTCAAATTTTTATAAAATACTGATAATTTTAGAAAAATGTAATTATTAAGTATATGTTTTTAAATTAATTGATAGGTAATTTTTTATATTTCCGGAAATATTGCCAACTGATTCATAATAAAACAACTGGATATATTCCGGACGTTCTTGCGAACAATTTTCGATTATAATATTGCATGTGATACAGTCGATAGATGTACCTACATTTATTAAACCTACTACGTTAAGAAATATTTAAAAATAAATCTAAAAATAATTTTAATAATATGTACATAAAATTATCGATGTGTTATAGTCTGTTATGGCAATGATGCGTACCTTTTGTGACAGTACAGCTTTGACCACCTGTTTGGCCACGTCGTCCAGACACCTCTCGTACTGTTTGCGCTGTTGTTCACCCTCACGTTCGATGCGACTTTTCTCGTGTTCCAATATCCGGAGCCGTTCGACTAACGCTTTTTGAACTTGGCTAATGCCCTGCGGAAGACAAACAAAATATAAGATCAAACGTGTCTTACGAGTCGTGCGGCTGTCACGTAAACTCGAGTTCGACCTTTCCCCAAAAACTCGTTTATGTTATTTATTTATGTTTGTTTTTTTCTTGTATGTGTTTAGTGTTTACAAATCAAAAAGATGCATTTACAATTTATTTAGTTAACAGAATAAGGAGGGTGAATTCGTCATTCATAAAGATTGAGGACCCTTTACATACTATATTGTATTAGTATTATACACATTACCGTTGCTTCAAGAGTGTCTATCTGCTTCTTCAACGTTTCGTTTTCAATCTTGAGTTTGGTGATTGCGTTTTGGAGTTGTAAGATTTGATTCTGAAACAAAAAAATACGGATTAATTAATAATTAATATTATATCACACGATTTGTGTCGATGTTACAAAGTGATTAAAGATGCTTAGGACCGGTTAATATTATCTCTTATCAGTCTGTAATTAAAGTGTCAATATTTTAGCCTAAGCCACGAAGTGCTTAAAATATATGTATGTTTTTATTGGATTGCGATTCGCTAGCACGAATTTTCGTAGACTTAAAATTTTTCCTCCGAATTTCAAATCAAATTGCATTATTATTCTATCAAGTTAGGTTTTGATGTTATATCATTGTATCCTGATCATTCGTATACCGTTTATGCATGTGTAATTTTTTGTTTTATTAGTTATTACCATAGAATATCGGGTTCAAACCGGTACTTTATCACGTTATCTAGTGATGGTTTAAAAAAACTTTCAAGTACAATTTTAAGATTAAAACTGCATCCATATATCTTCAGCGACTTGGGTCCCGCATTCTGACGATAACATCGTTCAGGAGAACGCGCTGTTATATATAACGTGATGAGGTCCGCGGGGATTTAGACATACATATTATATATTTATATAATATATAGCTACGGCGGGCAACGTGATCGCGACGTCAGCGATTTGTTTTTCTGTTTCGCTTGCCCGAAAAGTGCACGTCCGAGTATGTGATGCGGGAGCGTACAACACACCTATACATTTCCGCGCGTACCTGGCTGACTGCAGTGGTGTATATTATCATATTATACACAAGCATACCTACGGGGCGGAAACAACCGCGGAAGATTTATAGACTCGCGACTGCGAGGCACGTCTGTCGGCCTATCCGTAGAGAGGATAGCTGGTATACGAGTATATAGATGTGTGTGCGAGAGAGAAAAAAAGTCCGAGCAGTTCGAAAAGCGTACCATTAATCTTAAGCCGGCTGCGGATCTCCCCCGGCACCGGCCGAATAAATAAATAAATTGATACCGTCGTGCCAACCCCCTCTCCCACCTGCCTTTTTTCTCTCACCCTTTCTCTTAACATCCCAAATCTGCCGTACAATATAAGTCTCTTTGCGATCGTATACACATAAAATATATACGATTATATATACGTAAATGTGTTCATGTAAATGTAAGCGTGCGGTGTTCGGGTAAGCTTTACGGTCGGGTAGAAGCTCGAGGCTCAAAGGCCTCTCTTGGAAATAAATATACATCGATACGGCGGTATAACCGTTATCGGTTATCTACGAGAAGACTTGCCGAGACGGGCAATGCAGACAACGATAATAATAATGCCGCCGCCACAAGGTCAACGATAATCTACCGGACAGCGGCGGAATTTAAATTAAAAAATAAATACAATACACCGATGATCGTTATTGTGTTGTATTTCGCTCGATTTGACGTTAATCGCACTTCGCGCCGCGTCGTTAAACTATAATGTCTACGCTGTACGTGTTGCGTTAATTCCTCGGACGCCCGCGAGTCACGATCGATCGATAATTATATGTTCTATAATAATTATTATACGAACGAGGTATAATAATATAACAACAGTTACATTTCACGTCGTCAGAGAATATAATCTTGATTTCGGATTTATTACGCTGCCTGTTTATTTTACAACGCTTTAAAACATTCTCTGAAACACGATTTCCATTTCCAAGCAGCAACGATTTAATTAGCAAAAGTATAAAGGTTCTCGAACGGATTGTTCACTGTTACAGTATAGGGTATTATAGTGTACAATCTTGCGATAGGTATATAATTATTATTTAAGTCAATTAAAACGGGATTGACGTTCGACTTTTGGTACTTATAAGCTTTCGACGAGCGACCCCATAAATGATTTGTTTATTAAAGTAGTAAATAGTTATTATTGATTATTATAAGTAATAAGTTGGATATGGAGTATACGAGATTAAAGCAATTATAATGTCTGCTAATACTATAATAGGTATTCAAGGTATTATTAATATTATTTGTTAGTTTGCGCTGACTTATGATATCGTAACATTTATAACATTTGTCGTTTTCACGAAATCAGATTAATAATCCCTATAGTCGTCGGTATTGCAGCAGAATATAAGAATTGTTATTGGACGATTAAAGTACGGTCGGGACGAGCGATGCGTCAAATTATGTACAAATAAATAATTCATTTGAATTCAGGCAAAAGCAACGCGAGAGGTTTAACCTGTCACGTGTGTTAAATTATTCACGGCGAAAAAGGGTCTAACACCCGCAGCGTCGCGCCCGTCGGGATTTACGCGTGTTTTCCGTGTTATCAATCGCGAAGAGATGACCCGACGAAACAGGCGATGATATATGTATACATATATGAGAATTAAAAGCGCCATAAATTTTCCGCAGAAATAATAGTTGATCTGTTTTATTTTTTTTTTACCGATTTCGTGACATTTACAGCTTTTGTAGATATGCGTCTCCAGGTGGTGTTTTGACAGACGATTTAATGTTATGTAAGTAATTTATCAATTTTTAGAAGTGACATCAATCTTCAAATAAGATTTACGCGTTGTTTGACATTTTATCTTGTTAAGCTGGCTAAATCAGCTTCAGACGGGGTGAAACGTTTGTAAAAGCGTGACACTTATATGATGTGAATATGTCCACGCGATTTGAGACATTTATTACAGGAATACTTGTTCAATATTTAAATATTGCTGCAAAAAATGTCCACGACCATTTGACTGTCTGATTCAAAATTTGGCAACAAAAGGCATCTTATAATAATCACTTGAAAAACCGTTGTTACATTTGTTCCGTCGCAATTATATAGTGCAATTATTTTATAATTTGAGTTTGTGTTTCGTGATGAATTTATTTAGAATTTAGTCATCTGCAGCTTTTTCTGATCAAAATATTTCGCGCCATTATTGTTAGAGAGTATCGGGATATCTATAGCGTCATAGTGAATTACCGATTTCGTATATTTTGTTATTTATAATATTATATAGTTGAATTTGACGTATTATTCGGATATAATCCACAATTATTAGCCATGAAACACTGAGCCCTTCCGTCTACAGTTGATGGTGCCTGCAATTGCTGGTAATAAATAGATACAGTTAAAATAATAATTAAAAGATTTCAAAGATAAACGTTGGTATATTTTTGATTTGTAAAAGTCTGATTACTCCACCCACCAATAACAAATCTATCGATATTCTACATAATATTAAGATATTTTAATCAAAAGCGAGATTTGAAGGGGCTTCTAGATTATTGATATCGAAACCGTCTTGACGGCACTGTGCTCCTGTATACCAAACGACTCGCAGTAATGTTATTCTACGAAGCAGTAGGTGTATATTATTATTTTAATAATACTTGATATTAAACGAGCGCTTATATATTATACCATTTTAATAGTTATAATACAGATATTATAGTCTATTCGTTTTATATACCGGTGAACAGGTACATAATACTATATTTTGTTTCCAAAGAAAACACTTATCTAATGGCCATCCGCACCGGGTTTAAACTTTAAATTTTCAAACTACCCACCAGACTTCCGTATATGGTACGCCGCGTATTCTGAACGGTCATTCATTTTTTTATGTTCATTTATTTATGGAAATTAACATATTATTGCTATATTATGTACACGATTCTGTACTATTATAGTATTACCTGTAACGCTGTATATAAATATAAACGTGTAAAGTTTTTTAGGTGTGAAGCTTTTAACCTAATGGAACGAATGTAATCATTATTACTATTATTATTATTATATTATGCTACGGCGGGTAATAGCTATAAGAAGAGAATTTTACCCCTCGAGAAACGAGTGCGGGCAGCGTAGTAATTTTAATAAATTTATGTTCATTTCCAGCGTATACCTTCCGCGCGTCGGTGTATGTAATAT
The DNA here is from genome assembly GCF_020882245.1 of Rhopalosiphum padi. Lineage (NCBI taxonomy): Eukaryota > Metazoa > Arthropoda > Insecta > Hemiptera > Aphididae > Rhopalosiphum > Rhopalosiphum padi. The sequence continues at coordinate 39,184,238 of NC_083598.1, forward strand.
TATATAAAATACGTATAACTATTATATTACCGTCTAGTGCGGGCTTTTCATTTCGAATACGCGTAAATTAATTTCAAAATGCAGATAAATTGTTTCAGTCCAGCGAGTCCAAAAAAAGTTTTATAGAAACAAAATAAAAGTAATATGATGTGTTTTACAAACTACCACATTAATCAACGCACACGTGTATATACAGAATACACGTAATACACAATCAATAAATTACTCGAAAAATTATTTTTTAATTTGCACTTAAGTTTATTGTTTATAAGAGCATAAACTAACGTACAATCGCATCTAGTTTAAATGTGTGTAAACAAGGGTAAGTGAATTAAAGCCGTCCTCTGAATTATAATCAACAGTTGCTATTATTCCCAATTATTGATGCAAGAACTTTTAGTGCGACGTTGTTCCTATCGGTATGTTTACACACAAAAACAACACGCCGATAAAAAATTAAATTAGAATGTTATATTGTATTAGCTTATTATAATTTTTCGTGAAAAAAAAGGGTTAAAATGTATTTTTCGTCGTCGAGTGTCGAGTTTACAAGTTAAAAATGGAAAACAGCGTGCATTTTTAATTCTTAATTATTTTCGAAAGTTATCGTCGGACCGGGAAATAAACAAAACAAAGTTCACTGAATCCTACATTTTTTTTCTCCCTGTGAAAAATGTACTATAAATAATACGCGTTTAATATTTTAAAACGAAAAACCGTAGGTATACCTATAAATATGTGTGTCGCGTAAAAACGTACATATTTTTAAAGCAGGTTTTCAAAAATGCATAATAAACAATAACCGCGGCAGCTGTGTTACAACGAACAATTGACCATGATAATATTATAATGTATACAAAAAACGTATTCGGTCTATCATGACGGTCACACCTCGAAAAGGTTAGCGTGTTTCTAGGGCGGCATCACTGAGAGTTGGTAAAAAAATAAGGAATAGAAAGATGTGGTCCAGAGTTCAAAACGATTTTACTGGAAGGTTCGGTTTACGAATCACAGATTCACGGGTGTATATAATATAAATTATTCAAATCATACGTTTTACATGTATATGTAAATCAAACGCATGTTTCAAAAACTACCAAAATAACGCGCGTTGGAATCTCATAACATATTATATTAGATATATACATATATTAAAATACTTAAATACAGTGGTTGGAATAGATAGGGCAACAGCGGGAGACGAAAATCGAGAAAATCGACTTAACGTGTATTATAATATCGACGAAACGATAGATATTTATTATATTATTGTTTTTATTACAATTATGTTTCTACAATCATGACGCCATTCGTTTTTTTGGACGTTAAGTATATTATTATGCGTGAACCGAATAAAAAAAATTCAGTATTTTATATATTTTATTTTTGTTCTTAATTTTGAGACGATTTATGGCAAGGAAGGAAATCATTTTTTGTTAAACGTTAAGCACAGCGCTTATATTATATACTAACAAAGATTTTCATCGACGTAGAATGTCGAGACTACCGAGCGAATATGCCTGCAGTGGCGGCCAAATAAATCTTCGGGCCTGTCCTCTACACTGGCCGTCCCTCCACTCCACTCAACTTCGCTCGTCTTCCTTGTAGACCGTGTGGTGGCGATGGCGGTCGTTTATAACGATAATATTATTGTAATCGAGTGAGTACCGTGAAGGGGCGACAAAAGAAAAAAAGAAAAACGTTAAAAATCTCCTGCACCCTCATCGCCAAACCGAAGACGGAAACGACACGGTTGAAATAGATGGAGAGAAGGCAGAGATAGAGAGTGAGAAGAATAACATTTCGCTTTCCTCCCCTTATCGTCAGGCCAACAGCATCCCACTACCTCATTCCTTCAGGGGTAACTTACTTGACGTGAAAAACCAGCTGGTCTGCAGGCATAACGTAAGCGACTTGTGTATACTACGCTTGTAACTTTGTTCGTATTTTACCACGGTATCCGCGCCAGCCGAAGGGGATCTCCTTGCAGCTATATGTAAGTATTATAATATTGTTTAAGCCCATGGAGGTCCCCGGATTCCGTTAATTGCTGTCAGCTGCTGTCCCTGACGTTTCAATTAAACTCGCTGTGTTGGCGAGCAGGTGCAGGTGGCGGCGGACAAGGATTTTCTCTCCAAGCAGCTTTTGCCGGTCACGCTCCCCAGGCCTTAGCGCGATGAACAGCAGCGGACTGTAGTATAGTAATAGCGTATACCTAGCTTATACACAATATATAATACGTATATTTATACACACACTTAGTATATGGTCTCCGGTGAAAGCAAACAGATGTTTCGCAGGACGCGTGACCGAAACAATTGCGTAAAATATATATATACTTAGTGTATGGTGTATAACATAATATGTATATCGATTGAACGTCCTTCCGATTAAGGAATAAGGATCACGTTACACCTGCCACCGCGGTCTGCGTAAAATAATATGAAATCCCCCTCATTTTTTTCGTCGACCGTCGTGGCGTATGACCCCATCGATTATACTATATAAATCTTATAATACAGTAAATTTTATAAATCGACGGTATACAATTTGTTTTATAGCTAACCACGGGAATAATATAATTACTACTAATATATAGATGTCAGCGGAAATATAAAAAAAGACTGTCGTTTATACTCATTTTATTGTACGTAACAAACTAAAATTATTATTATTACATATTTCACTTTATATAATATAGTGACTCCAGTGAACGAAAATAAATCATAAAAATATTACAACTAAAATATTAAATAATAAATATTACGGAGTTTGATTGGTTGTGTCACATTTTTATAATATTAATAATAAAATAATATAGTATTATTAACGCGGTGACAAAAATCATGACGATATATAGTATATCTGTAAACAAATCATGTTTGTGGGACAGTTAAAAAAAAATGTTAAAAATATAATCAATGTAAAAACTGTTTGAAAAATAAAATTATCGTGTTTATTCCATTATAATATATATATTATATTTATAAATTTTAATATATATTAAATAATGTCGGATACTACAGAGAGCATTGTTAGTTTTTTAGTACTACGCAAAATATATTCGAACAATTGCAAGCCGCAGCTGTTTGATTTTGAGAATATACTAAATGCGATGTTTAAAAAAAAATATAAAAGCAAATATTTGAAATGCTTAGTGTGCAATTCATTTAACATCGTCCATATATTTTTTTTTTTTTTTTTACAAAATACCGTTTTGTGTAGAAAAAAACACATAGATTACATTTATAATTAAGAAACGATTTTTTTTTTTTATCTTAATCCAATTCACCACGGATAACGTTGCGGTTAAGTTTAGAAACATTCAGGCGGTCTGAATAAGCTGTGTGTTTTATTTTTTATTTAAATACATCATATTTTATAAAGGCACTATCGCTGTTTTCCCGTTTCCGAGAAATTCGTGTGGTTAACACAATATTACCATAATGAGCAAATAATTGAAAATATTTAATTACTTCGCCGTGCTCCGTATGATGGTTATTAATGACGTTAATGATCGGTTTATCAATAGACAGTATTATTTAATTAGGTTAATGACAAATAATATTAATAATAATATGGAACGCAGTGATCGTGGAATAATTATAACTTCGTAGTGTGCAGCGGCACTGTCTGCAATCTTTGTGGCAGAGGGATTCGTATAATATATAGGTACTATACGTATAGGTATTTTACTACAATATAATAGCATTCGATTTCGGGGTTGCTATCACGGGTGAAGTTGCCGGAGAGTTTTTCGGTACAGCCGGTATATTATATAAACTAAACCAACCCTTATATTATATATATATATATATATATATATTACCTATTTACTATAGACTATAATGGTATATATTACGTTGACGATGCGCAGTGGACATTCGGTCGTTATCCGCGACGCGTTGTTTTTATGGTCTGCACCTATACGTAGGTACGTGCACACGATATAATAACATGTACTACGGCAGCAGTCGTTGCCGGCAATAATGACACGGTTTTATTGGCAAAGTTTTGAAAACGCACAGCGTCGACGCGCGGCTGCGGAGACAGTGTATAGAGACGCTATACGTTCCGTCCCCCTGGGTCTTCGAAGTATATAAGTGCGCGACCGCCAATTATCGCTGAACGCTCGCCCTCCGCCATTATCGAGTCGTAAAAGTCTTTTTCGGATCGGCCCGCGAATCACGTCCGATAAGTATATATACCTACTATTATTACACCTGCAGCCCACGACCATACATCATATTTATATGATAACATAATGTGCTATATTCCGCGAGTCGTACGGTCGGATATTATACTATTATTATATACCTATGTTATATTACGTCTATATCCTATATTATGCTCTCGTCGGCGAAATCGTTTAATAATACACTAGACGGGGGACATTTAAATTCCCACACCCGCAGTTTCGTGCGCACGATAAAACGAAAACGTCGACTAATTACGTAACCAAATACGTGGTCAGAGGTATATATAATGTATAACATAATAAAATTATTAAATATTATATAGTGGTGGGTGGTGAGTGGAGGGTAGTGGCGGCATGCGGGGGCAAATTACACACTGTAATAATATTATATACGTGGCGTGTATAGTTTTCGTGCACGCGATTCGGTCGCCGAGAACCGAAATTATATTCTTATCTTAATTAATCCTAAGGCGCAATGCAGGGTTATTGCATAGTAATATGTATAAACGCTTACCAGTTGTGATATATATTGTTAAACTGTTATATGTTTAAACAAGCGAGAATATTGCGAGAAGTGCTGTGCACCTGAGCTCGTTGGCTATGCCTACGTGTACGTATATAAGCAGGCTGCGAGATAAGAGAGCGGACTCGGAAGTCATCTGGCGGAGGGTCGTACGCACTATGAAGTAATACGATATGTGTATATTATAAAATAATGAATAATAATGCAATAAAACAGAAATGTAGAAAATATTAAGTCCACACAGCGGTCTCCCATTTATACATAAATATATTATGTGCGAAGTAACTGAGACGACTATAATTCAAGGGCGACCTTTTTTTTGTTGTTGTTGCTATATTAAACGCGCCCCGCCCGAGATTACTTAATTCGTTCATCTCGATAGCGAACAACATACATGAAAAAAAAAAAACACCGAATTCAGCACAATATTCGCCGAATCCCCCAAGCCACGGAGTGTTAAAGATACGATAAAGGGTGTGTAACATCTGCGAGGCACCCTCGTCGGATCCATAAACGAGTAGAGTGATAGACACACACTGCAATTCGCGGAGATGAGTGAGAGGTGGTGGGGTTGCTGGGTGACGGGGAAGGCATTTAGACGGGGAGGGGGCGAGACTTTTATACGTCGTAAAGTTATATTAAAACGCGCGAATATAATATAACACGGAGCAGATGAAAATGTTTGCACCCAGACTTTGTATAATACATAATAAATAATGTAAATACCGGTCTTGCGCATAGAACCATTTTCGTGTACTTATCGCAACGCCGATTCTAGCGACGATCACTGGCAGCTAATTTCAAAGAATACGCGATACAGTTTAAGGGTATACGTTGTACTGTATTATCCACTGAGATTTATAGCATTTATTATACAATAATACGTATTGTTTTAGTTCAAAATATTTTACAGTCTTACTGTTCGTTACTTATAGATGGGAACTTTTAAAATGCTATTTTAACATGTTAAGCATCATTATATTTGCTAATGAATCAAAAATAGTATATAAAATTATATATAGTAATATACCTGCCAAACGTTAAACAAGTATATGATCGCGGTTTCATACAAAAATCTTATCGAAAAAACACATTCAGTTTTTCAATTTTCCGGACAACTTTTCCAATTTTTTTTTCCATAAAAACCATATTCGGAATATTACGAACATTAGAAAAAAAATGTTCAATCGGTCCATCTATTTTCAAGTTATACACTTATCAACGACAATGTTATATACCTATAAAGTTTAAGTGCAACAAATGTATATAACCATGAAGGTGAGGACGGGAAATTAATAGCACCCGGCAATAGCTATAGCAATGCACACACATACACACGTTACGCCCACCCATCGGGTGTGCGTATACTAACGCATATATATGCGCATCGCACCCCCTCTCAACCCGTTCTATAGAATCTTATATATATATATAATATAATAACAATATTATGTAACGACCTAGGGGCGAAACCCAAGCTAAATTCCATCGCATCGCGAGTGTACAAAAGTCGCAGTGTTAATTAGCCGAGCATTTCAGCTTACAAACTTATACTATATATATATATATATATTATATATGTATAAATCCGACCCGCCGATTCAACCACGTCCGCACAGTCACGCTGCCGCAGCAGTACAGAAATTCTACACGCTCGTTTATATTTACGTATGTACATAGCACAGGCCACCGCGTATTTAAGTTTTCCTACATACATAGCATAACTTCGATTTACGCCTTAGAACAATCTGTATATGTATATAATCACACACACATAGACATACACAGACGCCGATCATTTTGGGAACTTTGCGATTATATTCGGCGGCCGAAATGTGTGAGAGCAGGTCGGCATAGCAAACTGCCGCGTAAACATCACACGTTTTCATTATATATAATATATATAATCACTGGAAATAACTTCGGCATACCTACACATAATACGTACTAATGAATAACATTTTATATATTACAATGCACAAATTATAAATACGGTACGCATATTATTTCATTATAATAACGTGAGATATGCAGATACATAATACGACTAGCTAATAGAAGGGCTTTGTGAATTTTTAACTCTGGGGGGGGGCGTATTTGTGGCTAACATATTGTTATATACGCCGTACTAATACAGTAATATAGTATAAAACAGCAGCATATGGCAAAAATCTTGGATTGCCTAATCTAAACAATAATCTGTTTTAATCATTCCTAATATTTTGAAGGACTGCGAAATCAAAAGTCAATGCGCATCTTGAAAAACGTATATATTTTGAACCGTTGCTTTGGTTTAAAGTTTAAACACAGAGACGTAGGTATTTGTTGTTTTATATTTTTTTCATCCTCATATATGTAATCTTTATAATAGGTATTATTATATTATATTATGCAGACCAAAAACAAAGAGAAATTAAATAAATTCACGGTGAAATTACAAATCTCGCATGTTTATTTCGATGCATTTAAAATATAAGAAATCAAACCTTAAAGATATTGACACGGAAATGGGCAATATTTAAGTATTTATAGGTTCATTTAATAATTTATTAATTTTGAAAAGTGCAAGTTTTAATTTTGTCTATACATCATTAATATGATGACAGTAAACTATATAATATCATCTGGTAATCTTTTGTATACTGCAATATGAAAAGTGTATGGGTGTTACAATTTCAGTATTTTTATCTGTTAAAATGAATTCTAGGTACGTCAATTGAGAGTAGATTCTTCTATTAATATTTTATAGAAGTCGTTATTTGATTATTGTGGTATAGTTTTCTTTTATACATTTAATGAAATTGTAAAAAAGTGTAACAAAAAAAATAAATTCTATGATTTTGGATTTATTTACAAACTCAATATCATATTTATCACGATTGACGGTGTACATAAATTATATAGCCAATAATCCTGCCCTAACGACTTAATGCGAATTTACGAGAAGTGACCTGTAAATAGTAATTGACCCTTTTTTTTTACCTCAAACATACAAACCCAGCGTCATTAAGCAAAGCTATTAGGTAGGTATATGTATATTTTAGTTTATATTATTTTAATATAAATAAGAACACGGCGTTTACTATGAGTTAGCTGTAAACTAATGATGGAAACTATTTCACAAAACTAATCCCGGTATGCAGCGCTATAAATCAAATTAAATACATTCTGAGGATCATTGCAGACCTCGCTGCTGCCGTCTATTAATCATCACGCGCCAAGTCCTTGCAAAACATATTACGTATTTCTCGTTGACTGACGGTAATTAAGTGCATGGCATTTTGTTTTTTAACGAAAATCCCCAAAAGTTAATGTTTAAAAAATATATATGGAATTATTTTATGAAACCCGAATATTTTCTCAGTTTTTGTATATGCAAAACTCGTTCAAAAATGCTGTTTAGAAAATATATAATCATCCTATAGTCAATAAGGGTGATAAGTGAAATCAAAATTGCAAAAAAAGTAGTGAACAAAGACTTATATATATAATTGTCAAAAATGAGATTGCAGTGTGCGTATTATACGAATAACGAATTAAATCGTTTTACACATACGTACCTTTAAATATTATAATATTGATATCAAGTTAATTCAATTAAAGACCCATGTATATTTTAGTATTGTAAATGCCACTTATTTTAACAAATAATTTTTAATAATTTTTTAAACTCATTTATAACATATTGTTAATATTTAAGTTAAGTGATATTTAAAAAATATAATATACCATAAATTTCAGGGTTATCCAAATTTTTGGTGACAAATATGATGGGAATTACATTTGTCCAACATAATCCATACCATTCTTATCACACGAAATTTGGAATACCCTACATTTTCTCATCTACGCTACGCGAATACTTCCTCTTGTCGGTCAGATAATATATGGAAATTGATTGTTTTTCGTATTGAATAGGATTCTAAACGAATAAAGCACATATGACATAATAAAAATGAAACAGCACATATTTACATTAGATAATAAATAATGTATACTGTTTAGTGTATACATTACACGATCTAAACTTTGATGTTGTATGTCGCTTTCAGGCTTCAATAATTCAGTTATCGTCAATGTCGACGTGAAACATGTAAAAACGACCAGCTTTAAATATGTATATGCATTTTGGAATATAATATAATTCAACAGGGCGCACGCGTAAACAAGGGTAGCTACGCCACGATTAATTTCGAGGGTTTAAATGTATCCGCGGTGCGGTAGGTCGCTGAAGCAGATTTCACTAGGAAAATATGTTATTGCGTTGCGCTGATATTTACGTGAAACCTATCCGGATCAGGAATAAATTATAATATAATATTATCGTTATTAATATTATTATAATGATCGCGATTTTTTTTATTTTTTGAAAAATCTCACACCCTAAACATGCAAAACAACTACCTACGTCCCGACATTCATTATCGAACCGCACACGTCAAACAACGCACAACCACGACGTCGTTATTTCACAGGAACGGTTTGGCGGTACACTCGAACACTGCAAATTTAGGGGTGCGTCGTACGCAGGAGACAGCTCTCCCGATGGATCGGGTGGTATTTATTATGAACGCTAGTAAAAAAAATCACCCTATCGCCCCCGCTGTCACCGGTCACCGTCGTCGCTAACGAACTATCGACGTGAATAATGTACATAAATATATATATATATATATATATATGCATATATACACGCAAACGTGCACATATATTTGTGACGAGGGGTGACTCAGGGTGAGGTAATAATAAGCCTCGATCGGAGCTAAACATAGGTGTGGCAGGGGTGGGAATCGGGCTAGCGTGTGCCATAAGGGTCGCTTCGCACTCGGTAATGAAGCGTCGAGACCGCTCGGGGACCCGTCGTACATCGTATATGGTGGTGGTTTAGTCCCGCGAGACTGCGAGGACTCTATACATACATCGCTTTCACATACAAACATATATATATATTATATAATATTTATGTGTAATTTGTGGTCCGTAAGTCCACGAGTGTGTACTCTTGCAGCAGTGCAGTTTACACACGTGCATCATATGAATATATGCAATTGTGTACACAAACGTCCGTGCGGCGTACGATCAACTAGACCGTCGAATACCACGTGCGTACATAGTATACATATACCACGACCGCGGTATCTTCAGGACTATATGTTTATATTTATAATAAATATGTTATATAGGACGACAGTAGTCGCGGTCGAATACCACGTCTGTGACCGAATTAACTGCAGTTTATACGGACGATTGCTGGTGTTGTCATGGTGATTACATATATTATTATTTATGGTAAAAAAAAATCCGAGCGTGAAACGTTTGTTTTTTTCGCACACGTGTGTCGCATAAACTGGTTCCGGACGTCGTTATATGGATGGGTGTGTAGGAGAACAATACTACCGCGTGCCTAAACTGTATTGTACAATTATATACAGAGTGATTCACAAAGCATGCTCATCCATTCTTTCTTCTTCAATAATGAAGTTATACAAATATTATAAAATAATATTATGCTGTTTGGAAATTTTTAATATATACTTAAAAATGATATTTTTACTTATAAGAAGTGACCCGTGGAAATAAAAACTTTTGTTTTTCAAACGAAAATCTCCACCCCCTTTTAAATAATAAATCAATTAGCAGATAATTTTTCTGAAAATTTTGACATATTCAAATCAAAATTTGAACGGGTAAGTTCTAGGTCATTTGACTTTGTGTATTAAGGTTAATAGGACTGTGATAATAAGTGTGCGATATATGAGGCTATGGTAAATTTGATAATGTCAGTATTTTTTTTGATTTATCAATATTTATTATAATTTATAAAAATGATAAATCTTTAAGTGTTCGTAGTAAAAAAGATCTCAACAATTTTTAAATATGTTCCCATAATATATTTCAAAATTTCAAAAATAAGAATTTAAATAAAAGGAAATATGAGGGTGAATATGCTTGGTGGATCATCCTGTATACTTAGCATGTTACCGGAAATTTACGAGCAGCTGTTTATATTAAAAACTATACCTATATAATATTTATTTTTATTATGTCCTAACTAATAATATATATTGCATATATTTCGACTATCTTCATCGGAAATCACATTATTAAGGTTGTAACATGGTGTATTCTTTAAAATTAAATGAACACAAACTACTCGTATATTCTATAGGTGCAGTACCCTTTACCCTTTTATTTTATTATAATAGATGCCATCGAATAGGTCATAATTGTCAAAATATGTCTTCACATTTTGTAATATTAAACTATAATAACTGTAATATATATTATACATATATATTTAATTAATCCTCATCAATTTCTAGGCTCGTTACTAATAATATTGTATATAATAATTTTAATTTTAAAGTATGTTTTAATAGTTTTTATAGACTTGAAAACTGCTGAATCAATTGAAACCACATTTTTTATACAATTTTTTTGAGATACAATGGTCGTCTTTGCTTTGTTTTTCAACCGCTATAAAATGCTACAAGGTGGCTCATAAAAATTGAATAATTGATTTGTTTATATAATATATTCAAAGGTGCCATTGTTAAAGAAGCAACATTTAAAACAAAATGTATATTTATATATATATTATAACCTATTAGTTATTATTTTTTATTAAAATGAATAATAAAATGCTTAAATGCAATAATCGAATATTTATAATTTATAGACTCAAAAACTACTTGACTAGTCTTAACGAAAGTTTCAAAGATTATGCTTAGATATATGATATATACGTATTACATACGATAAAAACAAGACGTATTTGTAAGAAAAACTAAAACTACGATCTCAACAAAAGAGAAAATATATGTAATTTTTAACCGAAATTATTTCAATTTTATATGTTTGATATAGTGCTAAGAACGTTGTGTACACCGATATGAGGTATTTCAGGTATTCGCAATAGATATGTATTTAGTTTTCGTGGAGACGTAATGGTAGTTAAAATACAGTTAATCTACATATTATTACATATACCTACTCTCATAATATATTAAATTAATATCGACACTATAATACAATAATTATTATGCTTTTATATAGTACGCATGTATAATATTATGTTTATATACTCGGATGAATATCTGTTGTGTGCGATATCATTGGAATTGGGGTTAGTTAGTTATTATAATTATTAATTATAGTGACTGACAGTATAGGTATAATATTACATAATGTAGGTAGTAATGTACATTATAGTGTTTGATAATAATATTTGCAGACTAACAAAACACGACTCTGCAGACCATATAATACATAATAATCTCGTCGATCGATTCAAATTTAATATCGGAGTTTATTAACCCTTTCTTGGAATCACGAAAACAGAGCACTGCGATAGGATGGATAGTGCTGCTGCTATAACGGCACAGAAACGGTCGATTTAGTGTGCGCAGTACACACGCATTGTAAAGTACATTCATAATAATATATTAAAATATATATGTGTTGTGTAGTGTACATATAAGCGGCGCGGCCCATCACGACCCATTAAACAACTGGGAGAGTTTTAAGTCCCCCTTTAGTCGGTCATGATGCCGCGTTCCTTAAACTTATATATACGCACTATTTAAATCAACTATGTGTATTATAATCTACAAGCCGCGGTCGATAAGCGTGTCATTCATTTCGTTTATTGATTTAAAAACGAAAGAAGACGGATTCACTCGCGGCACGTGACAGAGATAATATAGGAGTATATGTATTATGTATATATTATACGATGTCTACATATATATTATGTCATTCTGTTTACGTGTGGAGTATGTGTGGACCAGGTGTTATGTGTGTAGTTATATGTATACGCAGTGATTCAATTGTATGACGAGACACGAATAATTATTTTAGTAAATATAATATTGAACGTATCGCACAATAATATATAATATGCATGGTACATTGGTACCTACTATAATATTATAGTTTATTATAACTTGTTAGGCGTTACTTCGTTCTATAGCAGTTGCTTTACGGACTGTATGGTCTATATATTTATACGACTAAATCTCGACGAAAACTGCGATGTTTTAAATTTAATAAACATACAAGTGGTTTACAAATTTAAACATTTCAAAGATTAATAAATCAATAGAAATGTGACTAGCAATATTACTTAAAAGTAATTACAGTTATCTATTTAGTTTTAAATAAATTAAAACATGAAAAGAACGGCGCGGGAGACGATAGGAACCCCGTAGCGTGTAGACAGACATTATGTTTGGTACATTATTTCTTCATTTATCTGTATTTTAAATATTTGGTAATAATTTACTAGGTAATAATTATACAGGATAATAAAAAAAAACTTGAAAATTTACATATGGTCCCCTTTTCGTATGACTTTTTGTTATTAAGTAAAAATTACTTGAACGAAAAAAAAAAATAATAATATTATGTTGTAAGTACGTCAAATCTACTAATGAAAACAATTGGCAGAGAAAACGTTGAATGTACCTATTACGCTTCAAAAAACTTCCTTCTGACAAATGATAAAAATAATAATGTGTAGAATGGGATACCCGCCATACATGAATATGTCGATACAGTGTGGTTGGTATACATATAGTAATATGTAAGATCGGTTATATTATTATAATCTGAAATCCTTTTCAAGAAAAATGATAAACTGTACACAAAATATGGTTGACTACTGAATGCCTATAAAAATATTTGAAAATAGATAATATTTCGTGAATGGAAACGGTATACTAACTATGCTATATTGTTTGTGGTTTAGAAACGTAAAAAAACTGTATAAAAGAGCGGATAAGAAGACGACTGTGAAACACGATAATATAGGACCAATTTTAAAATTGATTTAAACATTTAAGTGATATATATAACTGCTCGAATAATAAAAAAGGGCATCGGTAATTATTAGAATTTGACCAATCTTGATAAAACGATAAAAAATTTAATATAATCCTAAAAAAAACAAAATATTTAAAATGTTTTTCTTTGATTATTGCTTACTTATATAACATAATATATATATAATATATCTTATGTTATCGATTTTTTTTATATTATATATCAGGATTTTACGAAATACATGTGAATTGTAGAAAATCAGTTTCCTGGTCAATTTATATTATTTCTTACCACACATATCATAATATTAAGTAATATTATACAGTGCCCTAACCGCGTTTTTCTCGTACTTACTACTAATATAATCTGTTAAATTAATATAATGTACACTATTCCAACCGCCTCTTGCTAAAACTTACACGTTCGACGTAATAAGAAAAAATATTAACATGAACTGACCGTCTCGAACTATAAAAATTACGAAAACAAAAACTTAGGTAAATCGTTGTTACCTATAGTAGACAAAAATAAAACGGCCGTCGGTGGTTCGTGCGCACACATTATTATGTGGTTTACGATTTAGAAATATGTATATTACCATAAGTTAACACAGTCGTTGTTTATATAATATAATATAATATATAATATTATGTTATTATATTACTAGAACACATCGTGCACGCCAATACCGTAGGGCGTAGATGACCGATGATGATAATATGATATGGACCGCGCGCAGTCGATTATGATTAACAATTTAATATCACGGCGCGTAATAGCATGGCGATCGATAAAAATGCGTCGGGATTATTTTTCACGTCGTACTATACCGTGTACGCTATAACCCGCACGATGAGCGGAATGATGCTTTATCTAATATATTATATTATATACATAAAACCGAAAACCGAGGCGTGCGTTTCGCGTATATTAATATCGTTAAAAGGGTAGGTACTCTACGGAAAGTTTCGAACACGTGCGCCACCCAAGGGACTATGAACGTGTAACTTTTTTTGTAACTCTTTTTTTGTTATTATTTTCGTATTTTTTTTTTTTTTGACGTTTTACCGCCGAACGCATCACAATATTATTATACATATTGTGTAAATAATACATATAGGTAGACCAGTTTTACGTGATAACGCATTTTTGGACGATTCGTTAGAATTGAAACAAATAAATTACTTCATAAATGGCTACAAATTGTAGTCCATTATAATAATACATACCATTACGACGTATATATATATATTAAAGTTATAATTTATTTTCCATTATCTACAAACATTTATTCGGATAATTATTCACCAGATTTTTATAATATATTATTTAAATGCTGACAAATTGGTGTATTTAGCATGATTCCGTGAATTTATAAAAATAAAAATACCCGTCTAGTTTGTAGTTAATAGTAATAATTCACTATATGTGATAATCTTACAAACCTTTACTTTTAAGAAAATATCTAATATTAAAACTATCTCGACTCATGGCTGTGATTGAAGAGGAATGTTAAAGCATAAAAAAAATAACCTAATAAGCTTAATATACCTAATAATAAAACTTCCTTATATACGAACCCTAAATTGAATGGAAATCTCTTTACAGTCCTAACAGTATGTATAATTGATATCTTATATATTTTACTCTCCCTTTAACGGAAAATTAATTGGTCCGTGAAGATGTTTTAATATACAAGCTAAATTATATAAGTATATTCATGAAAACTATAATTTTATAATACTCATAATATAGTATCAACTATTAATAAATACGATACATGTATAATTTTTTTTTAAATATTATAAAAATAATATTCTAACAAACGTTTGCAGGCAACTGGGAAAATTTTTTTTTTATGTAGGTACTCCAGTAGAATATGAGCATGCAAAAGATACGAGAACCACTTCATATAATCAAAAACATTATACATTATACATAATGTGTGTACGGACTAAAAAAAAATATATTACACACCGCAAAAAGGGAATATCGCGTGGGCGTTCCATTAAAAGGCACTATATAAGTAATTTTTTCTACCTTTTGCAAATGAGCGAAAACGACATTTAATTTTATGTACTTTCTTATAGACGAGATTCGTGTCACTTTTTTTTTTTTAAAAACATTTAGTACTTAACATTTATTCTAAAATGTAAATGAAAATGTATTTTTATAATTTACATCATAAGGAAAATATAATTTTAGAAAATATTAAATCGGCGAATAGCTCAACATCGATAACAAAGATATTATGGTACCTTTTAACCAAACACCCATCACAATATTGATGTTTTTTTCATCTGCGTGCATGACGCAAGTATAAGTATAATAGTGATATTATAATATTAAGATTTTATAATCGTCGAGGTACAATAATATAATACACTGTGGGCACCAACCCTAAATATAATTATGCCATTATGTAGGTCGACCGTTTGCGTCTTTATAGGTTTAGACTATTACTACTCGCCACACAATGTACGTACAATATTATACTATACTATATTATATTTCATCATTGAAGCCGAAGACCACGTGTGATGCGTACAAACGGGGAAAAAATTAATATATATTTCGAAAAAGAACGCATTTTATACGACGCACGTACGTGCAAATTAGATCACGATAATTAAACGAGGAAAGCGACCCTAGTTTTAATCAAATTTCAACAATATTAAATACACACACACAAATGTAGTTTTTCACACGTGTAGATATATTATGTGCACGAAACAATTATCGTTATTCGTCGTAGAATAAACGATGTAGCCTGTGTCACTATATATATTATATATAGTATAAATTAAACTCGTGTTATATATCATATTATTTCCGCGTCAAATACATTTAAATGGGAAAGAATATTGTATTGTTTTTTTGCCGAGCCTACTACGTTTACACGCAATTTGGATAAAAGATTAAAAAAAAACCGTCACTGAAAAAAAAAACATACGGGCAAATAAAATTACATCCAAAACAAAAATTTTTAAAAATAAATATAATAGATAAATAAATATTTCGATTTATGGGTATACTGCAGTATATCATATTATTATATGCTTTAGAAATATCGTGAAAATATCTAGAATAATATATGATAACAATAACGTTTATTTGTTTTGAGACTGTCGATGTTTTTTGTATAATATATTTTCACCTATAAATCATCAGGTAAAATGTATTAACAGTCAAAAATGTTGGATTAAAATGACGTCGTTAAATTGTTTATTAGGTACACATCATGATATCATACTAGAATATAAATTACTGCACTTTTGTATTATATAGTAAACGGGTTTTGTTATTTTGTTGTTTGCACTAAAACAATATAATAAATAATAAGTGTTAAACGCTCGTTAAAGAGTTATGAAGTTATAAGCTACTTTCAAAATTCGTCACTATAAGTTCATACTGATGACCGACTAGTCAACTCTTCATTCTTACACATCAAAAACAATCCAAAATTGTTTATAGAAACGTCGATTTGTGGATGACCCTTTCCGTGGTCCGAGTTTCACTACATCGCCTCTTTGCGTATACAACCACCCATATACATTATTATTATTATTATTATACTCTCCAGACCAGTCGTAAATTTTAAGTGGCTATACGGTTTGTCATGGTCGGAGATACGCGATTGTGGCCGATGCACTGATATTGCAAGATATTCGTAAAAATGTGCTTATCTGTAAAACGCACTGTCGAAACCACACAGGGAAGGTCGCGCACAACCCATACCAACAACACCCACCCCTTCAACCCTACCACCCTAATGCTACTACGAATCGCTCCCCGCGCGTGTGGAAATCACGCACTAGACGCTTAAACGGCCCCTCGGGCCGGTCTTGGATGGTAAATCGCGGTCGTATGACGTCGACGTTCAAATACATAATATATAGGAAGCCGGAAGGTACATGTATACTTCTGCAGGTTACCAGCTAAATCGATGACGACTTATATTACCACGACCGGATGATTATACATAATACATCGTTATGTAAGTTATGTTCCCCCTGTGATTACTGATTACCTATACAGAGTTCCTATACGAGGCGATAGTAATTAAAATCGGTGTTATATTTTTAGTGATGAGTGCAGAAACCAATGACATAATCTCAATTTTTTATATCGTTCAAATAATTCAATATCGTATCAAAAATATTTTATATTAAAAAAAATTAAAAAAAAAATATATTGTATTTCGTAAATTTAATATCAACTGAATATATATATATATATATATATATATATATATATATATATATATATATGTTATAATATTAACAATAATTTTTTGTCACATGGAGTTTTTGATTTTACCAAAAAATTAAATTAAATTTCTTTTCAAATCAGTTATTTCTTCACCGGATAAAAATTTAAACTTATGAACCGACAATACAGCTACTTTTAACAGAGTTGGATTGTTATAATACGTAGTAGTACATCGTATATTATTCCCAAACGATATCGGTAGGTATAACGATTTTGTTTATCATATAATATTTCAGTGTACACATATTATATGAATTATTGTGTTTTATAAAAAATTATCATTATATTATTTTAAGGTGTGTATAGTTTATATTTGATTTTTCGTTTACCTCCCAAGACCGATATAATATTATTATATTTTATTATACGAGTATATACGTAAAAATATGTGTGCCCAATTCGACGAAACGAAAATTAATTATCGTCACGTCCCGTCTATTATTTTAGTCAAGTGAATGATGTATACACACACGCATATATATATATATATATATATATATATATATATATATATTATATATTATCGTATTATACACTATGTACCCGATGTCATTATTATTATTGTTTTTACGTTGTGTTTGTCTCATTGCAGCGAACAATGAATATATTATAAGGCATAGCTAGGTAGGTATATCGAGTTTACATATACAATACAGAATACACAATATATTATTTTACGTGTAGTTCATATAGTCATTGGCATATTGATCATTCGTACTCCATCAACGTTCCAATTTTAAACAATATTTTTTTAATGCCATTACGTTTTGTACACTTAGTCGTACGTGTGATTGTAGACAATGTAAACGTAATGTTCAATAATTAAATCGGACGTGATTGCCGGACGTTCCAAATAGTTTCAAGTATATTATTTAAAAGCGGGTCGGCAAGCAGAAAAACAAATAATACAACTACGTTAGGTAAACGAAACGCGTCAAATAATAATAATGATTATCGTGACATGTAATTTCATTTCGTATAGTTCAATCGGTTTTAACTATATGCTAAACAAATATTATCTTCGAATTAAAGTATTTAAATGCATTATAGAGACGCGAAACAGGAACCTTTTATGTTTTCTTTAAAAGAACCATAATAATATGTACTAGAGATTTAATCGCACAATTTAGGTATATATAATAATAAGATATTATACAAAGAATAAATTCAAAAATCAATAATTTTAAATTTAATTATTATTGTACGATATATTATGTTGGAAATGTATACTAATAATTTAGTGCAACATTGGAGTGCATACTCGTAAATGTGTAATGCAATTATACCGCTTATATACCGTTGGACGCGTATAAAGCAAATGCATAAAAAGTCTCTGGGGAAGGGTTTGTGGCACTTCCAACGAGTAAACGGTTCGGCAGTTATTGTAAGTCTACTCACACACATAATATATATCACATGCATATACGAGTAGATAAGTGAATGCGTTTTCGTCGAAGAATCGTCGTCGTGCTACACCGAGGCGCTGTCAGCGCACATATAATATGTCGTCCACGAGAGTGTAAAATGGAGGGCGAGCGGGCGCAGTGTTTCCTGGTCGTGCGTGGCGTGTCTCCGCAATTAATTTCGTATTCCCCGAGTACACACGTCTCCGGCATACACGACCACGACCGCGACAACCGTGGGGGGGTGACGTCATTTATCCGTACAATCGATATTTGTGTGCGTATGCTCGATGCCCGAAACCCCTTTTCCTTGCTAAGTTTTTTTGACAAGCTCGACAACAACACGAGAGTACATATTAGATTGTATATACGTATATTGCAGTAGTGTAGAGAGAGAAGAGACGCGGGCGAGGATTATAGAGCTGCGGCGGATAGGGACGACTGGCGACTGCGACGGCGGCGTCGTCCGACCGGTCGACGGTTGAGATCGGTTGTAGGCGGGAGAAGAAGGGGGCGGACAAAAAAAAAAATAGAAAATAGAAAACAATAAACCCCCGATGCTAAACGCGAAAACCAAATTCGGTTTTAAAAAGGGTCACGTTCGGAGGGCAGCCCACCCTAATTTCGATGTATACGATTTCTTTGTGCGGCGTCGCACAGACACACGCATATCGCATATATACATAGCGCATACGTTGGCGGCGGGGGCGAAAGGCAGTGTATTATATAGTTTGTATATTATTACTTATTATTATTATTATTATTATTATATATATATAGTTTACAGTGGAGAGCGTTCCCGAAGCGGTCGATTAAAAAATAACGACGGAATCATGTGTGGAATTCAATTTCGACTGTCTACGTCGCGAAAATGGAAAACAAATAATACGAATTATATATTATAGTGTACATAGAACCTCGTTATATATAATCGACCACCACCGCCGCCGCCGGACCCCTCACGACAATACTCATAATATTATATGCTATTATCTCGTTATTTCTTATTCCGTAATATCATATTATAATATACCGCTATTGTATTATAAGAAAGTTGTTGACTTATATTTCTTTACCCGTTTTCAGCCATACGTAGTACATGTAGCCCTTACACAACAGATCGCGTACGCTAGCCTGCGTTTTACAATAATGTGAGTGTTTGCGTAGCCACAAATAATATACCCGCACAATAATAATGTATATACGACTCGCGAAATTCTTTTATTCAAACCGCCCGGTCCTATTATAAATATTATGGTCTTAGAAAATCCAGCTACCACTTTCGTATCGTATACACCTGTATGATGGTGCGCACTTATACGATACAATTATACGAGGAGTAAATAATGTAGAGAAAACCAGCCGACTCCCGTTTCCACTGCACACACACACACACACACACGCAAACATAATATATAAAGGGAAAAATACGCCATAAATTCACGGTAATTCAGGTACCTATATATAAATGAATGCAGGTGAATAACGTATCATATAATACAAAAATGAAAAAACCCGTCATATTTCGTTTCGTATTCAAAGCTAAAACAATAAATCATTTTTAAAAACGCACATTATGTATTTTATGTTTCTACGACCACGGCGAGTAGTGATTTTAATTTTTGTTTGGAAACCGTAAAAAAAATTAAATCGTGAGGGTCAAATGTACCTATTATATGCCATTATAATATTATTATAATTTACGACGACTTCTAAGTATTATAACAACTAAACGTAACATTTATGATATTATTATATAATAGTTATTGTATACCAGTTAAAATATAATCACAGCATTGCAGGTATACAATTTAATTTGTGGAAGGGGGTCCATTAATAGCTGGTATACGCATGTAATTATTAAAAATAATTGTTGGATAAAACATTACGATGTCGATTGTGGTTTCCGCTTAAATACGACACTTTATATTATGCATCATTACTATTAACTACCTATATGACGTATTTTATTTAGCGTGCGATTGTTCTAATATGGAAAAACGTTGACTTACTTCATAGGAGTTGGCCACTGAGTGCCGGTCTTGTTTTAGTTGCTCAAACTTGGATTTGTATTGAAGCAAAGACCGTACGGTTTCTTCCATTCTGTAAAAAAACAAAAAAAAAATATTAATAATAATAATGTAAATTATATTATATACCTATATAAAATAAATATATACATAAAAATCGATAAAATATTGATAGGAGAACACGCGCTGCGTCTGAAAAGTTTATAATTTTTTCGATCTATGTATTATATATTATTATATTATTTAAATATACATATCTGTATTATACACGGTATAATAATGCATAATATATACGGCGCATCGGGCAAAATAGAAAATACCCGATGGAAGTGTTTTCACACAGACCTCGGCGCGGTATCGAGGGTATATATATTGTTTACAACCTCGACGAAATCGTTGGAGGAGAAAATTGAGAAGAAATTGAAAACGCATAAAAAAAAACAAACTCGTAGCGTTATATTATATACAGTGGCGACGCTGCGAGTAAAAAAAATAAAAGTACGGGATGACTATAGGAATACATAATAATATAATATATTATATATTATAAAATCGTCTGGTTATACGCACGCATGTATATCATATACCGGCGTTATTTATTAAAACGGTCTCGGGGTGGCGGTATCGCATACTACGCATATACATATATTATATTAAATTTATATATCTATACGTGTGGTACAGCCAGCTCCGGCATTGGACGCGGGTACGCGAATACGCGATGATCGTTTTCCTTTTTTTCCGAGGGAAAAGTAAAAATGTGCGGCACAGTGTGTATAATGCGCATAATGGTTATATTATATAATATACGATAGCTGCCGACTACTCTTATAATTTAGGAGGGGATGGATGAGAAAATATAAGAAGTCTAAAAAAGACGGTTTTATTTTTCGCACCCTCGCACGATATTATTTAATAATAATGATAAAAATACGGGCTCACTCTGCCGCAAGTCCGCAAAAGGTGAATTCGACTCGAATACGATAAATATTTATCGCCCGCTTCATAAGACGTAAGTAAATGATATAGACATATTTTATATATATATATGTTATGTCATACGAAGACTCGAGTGAATTGCCGCGTATGGATCCATATCATACAATAACTATAGTGCATTATCAAAAAACCATTTCACGATAGTATAAAAGTTAAACATAAAAGTCAAAAGCGCATTTGCGACATCGAATATTATAAATCGCGCGTAACCCTACAGAGATACGCAACTAATCGAAAATATTCAATTAAAATGTATTATAATATAATAATAAAATATTCTCCTCACGATAATTCGATACACGTTTTGGCGATGAGGGCGCCGCGCCGCCTTAGCAAACGGCTCATTAAAATCTGTGAGTCATGTTTTTGCAAATCCCCTCGTCGCAACACCGCTTATTATCGTATAATTATATTTACTGTCATACATGCAAGCACACACATACACACAGACATTACAGTATTGTGCACATAAGTATAAATCATTAACGGGCCGCCGGGCGAAATGTTTTATTTTTATTATTACTTTAAAGGACACGCGATTTTTATTTTTATTTTCACGAGGTAAAAAAATTTACGCGTGCACCTATCTTTTATACGGCTATACCTACACTATATCATCTAAAGCTATACTCGTATACCTACTGTAATAATACTATTCGCGATTAAAGGTTACCATTGTGTTGTAATACATTTAGAAAAATATCTTTGAATCTTAAGATTGTTAAAACAAAAAAAAATATTATATCAACGGAATCGGCATAAAAAATTATTATTTCGACAATTTGACAGATTAATTGAACAACATACCCAACAATAATGTCATATTATAATTTATTTATTATATATAGTATTGATTTTAAATACTTTACACGAGTTTGTATGAAGAACAATATTCATTGTAGTAGATAATATTACTAAAGTGACTGTCATATATATTTTAAGAAACACATTATTTATTACAGTAGGTATTGTTGCTATCAGCTGAGAACTTATAGAGATTAAATTATATAAAGCTAAAAAAATATTTACATGTTTTCTAAGCAAATCAAAAACAATATTCTATAAATAGTGGGTAATATTTATGAATCGAAACTTTTATTTTATATAAATTTAAAAAAAATCAAAACATCTTAAATTGTCTTTCATTATGATATAAAACAAACTTTAAGTCTTCTCTGATTTTCAAAAAAATATAAATAACAATTGGTTGATTAACTTACTATCAACTATTAACGATTAATGGTGTTTATCTATAAGTAGAACAAATGAAAAACACATGAATCAATTGTTAAATAATAATAATTACATCTGTTCTTATAACATATTTTCATAAACGTTTAAAATTTTTTTTGTTAAAAAATATCGTCTTACGACACAAAATAAAGAATAATAGGTACAATGGTATAATTTTATTCATAAAAATATTCGAAATTATGTCATGTTGCACTTGAAACTAAAATTTCTGTACAATAAATACCATATAGGTACAGTATTTATCTAAATTGTATGTACAAACACGATTTGAAAGACTTCTTCACGTATAGTATATACGGTCGAATGGTTACGCCCGCGCCATAAAACGTAACTAAATAATACATTCGCAGTAATAATATATATTAAAGGTACACCCGTTTTCTGTGATTTAGGATTTTTATTATTATCATCATCATAATAACCATCGCCACCGACGACGGTGCTTCATAACTGTGATTATTACTGCAGTCTGTTAAGCGCGTACCTCAATAATTTATTATTGTATATAGGTGGTATAATAATAAAGTCAACGACGGCATTAATTATCGTTTATTATAATCGAATTTGTGATGGGTATACACTATACGTGGACCACGCCAAAGTATAAAGGTACCTATCTGCCTAATACGCGAAAGTATCAAATCGAGTGCGCATTATTAAATAATTATTATGTATTCCAAAATTATAGCCATGCCTCGGGAAAAATCCAATTTAACGATCGAACGTGAATACATAGAACCGTTTTTTATGTTTTTTAAATATACCGCAGTCGTCATTAATGCATGTGATGTTTAACTATAAATTGTGATACAATAAATAATAATGCATTAATATTTATTATTTAATAGGTATATATAAAGCGTAATTCTAACGTTGGCCTTAAAAACAACAACTATTCACCTGTAGTAGTATAAAATTAAAATCAATTACGATTATTATTATAATAATTATAGAAGGTGTTGGTAGACAGGTATCTATGTGTGTGTAATTAAGAAATAGTGTAATTTAACTCAGTTAATAAATAACACAATTTTATTGAAATTTAAATCGACATAATAATATATTTATACATTATAATATAATGAAGGCGTTTGAAAGAAATACTCTCGAGGCGCGACGTCTCCACCCGACGGAGGCCTCTTCAAATTACACGCTCGAGTTTTTTGACTAAGAAACTACATTCGAACTTTGGTTTTCAAAAGTTTTTACTTTCAACGGTTTTTATTCAACATTCTAGTACATTTTAAGAGTGTATAGGACTCTGAACTTTTATGTGTATATATTGATGGATTTGTTCCATTGTTTGAAAAGTCTTTCGGGTTTCACAATATAGTTATTCGACTTGGAAATAAAAAAAGAATAATACTCATAAACCAAGTTTAAGGAAATAATACATATATTTTTTTTTTCATTAAAATACGAGATCCATAATTCATATAAACTATATACAATACAACATGTTTCATGTGACTATGTGAGTATATTATGTTGCTAAACAAAATTAAACATCGAAAACAAAAATGGTTTATAGATAATGTATAAAAATTCTTCCCTCATTATTATACAATCAATTCATGTATTGGATTTTCGTTATATAATGCAAATAGTTACGAATCGTGAAATAAATTGTTCTTAAATAATATATAAATTTATCAAAGAATAAAGTTGTTTAATCTCTATACCGAAGTATATACACCAGGTTTATAACGTATACCATTATAATATATTATGTACAGTTCTAATATGTCATCATTTATACAAAATATATAGTACATATATTGTTTAAAAAATTTAAACCGTTGCAACGTCACGAATAAACTGAAGAAATTTGAGGTTTATCTACTTTATAAATTTTAAGCTTCACAAAGCTGGTGCGAATTGCCGAATTGGCATATAAAATATGAGAACATTATTATTATGTTAATGATAATAAATTATCGTTTCAACATAACCAAAATAACGAAGCTAAACACAACAGTGCTTGTGAAACGTGCTCGAGAGTTCGGGCAGCTTTGATCAATAGCCGTATTATGTGCATACATATACATAATAATAACATATGAGCGATGAGATTATTTACCATTGAATATAAAAATAATAAGATGGACTACGGCGTACCCACCATAGCTTGTATGTATACACGCGCAAAGTTGGGGAGACCTTTCTCGCCGGTTTAATAATGGTCTAGAGCCTTTTACAACAATATACACAACTGTATATATTATGATATACAAAGGCGGATTTATAGGGGGGTGTTTGGGTGCAATAGTTCTCCCCCGCCCACTAATCCTTCGTGCATATGTCTTCGTTGTAACAAAGAGTACATTTTTAGGTTTTACGTTTTTCAAATAAATAAAACTAAAGAAACAAAAATCACTTTTAAGTGTTGTAGTTCGTTGTTGTCATCTTTATGTAAATAATAAAAAGGTCATTAGGTTGGGTGAGTGCTACTGTCTTAAGGAATTCTGTAAACAAAGTATGCTCGATGATAAAGATAATAATACGCTAGTGTGAACTCTTCGCAACTTTCTATAGCCATATATGTAGCAGTTCAAACACGAGTTTTTTATAATTAACATTGGACGTGTCAAAAACGGAATAACATACAGATAATAATTATTATAATATTATAATAAACATCAATAACGTGTAATATGTCCTTATATAGTAATGGTATGATATGATATATGATTAGGGTTCATAATTTATAGGTATATGTAAAATAATGTGTTATTTTTTTTCTGTTTTCGCGACTCATTATTATGTTTTTAACCTCGTAAAAATGTACAACGTTTAACAATTATTTTATATAATTTATCGTGTCTTTTCACCCCCTGTTGCTGAGAGATGCGTGTTAAAGGTGTTGCCACGGTACGATAACGACTTTGCAAAGTTTTAATTATTCAATTGTCTCAGTCCTCATAATGCTGCAGCGTACAAGTATTATAGGCGTATAGGGTACATTATTAAGTTTAAGACCTCGGGAACATCACCGATTTAAAGTTCTACGAGCGTATACAATTTTGAACGGGAATGACGGCAGTGGTCTCAGAGATGAGAACTAACACAAAGGAACAATCCAAATAACTATCCAAACTATCGGTAGACGGTATAGGTACCTACATAGACTTATGTGGCTATATATATGTAATATAGGAATTCGCATGTAGAACTATATAAATGTGTTTTCCTATAAATTTCACTGTTGAATATAACGGATAATACCCGCAATGGCATTTATTATTGTATTTAAATAAACATTTTAAATTTCAAATGAAACCTATATTATTATGCATATATATATGTGTGTATGTATAATATTATACGTACTTAAGACGGATTTCTATTCTCACGGTTATCCAAGGAGAGTCACCGTAAAGTAGAAAGTTTTTACGGATAACTAGAGACGGTTATTATTTATTTGTACGTCGGATGAGACGAATGCAACGAACATTGTAGCAGTTATAGACCGCAAGACATAGACATAATGATTTTCCGAATGTACGCACACGAAGTTTATATCATTATTATATTTAATATTCTTATCGTCGTAATGAATGTACAACGACGACGAATCGTAGTATAAAATTATAATTGAGAACATTAGTAATGGTTTACAAAATTACATATTATTTTGAGCAGAGTTTTCTATGGCGATGTCTACGAGGCACTGCAGCCATGTACACACGTCGTGTACTCGGTAATATATAAATATAATACATATCTCAAGGTACTGCGATAAACTGCAATCGCTGCAAAGCCGAATTTCCGGTAAACCAATATTATATACACCGCGTGCAAGTCGTAAAACGTACAGAAGGCGCGAGGATGAGCCTAAACCAGCCAGATATATACAATATAGTCGTTAATATATATATACATATAAATAATATACGGGGTGATCCGCTTAGGGCTCTTCGTTCTAAAACCCCGGCAGTAATGTATAGGCATTGTATGTTTACAGTGAATACGCGGGTAAAGCGAGAAAACGCCGTCATTACTCCGTGTACATTCGACGGCTTTTTACCGTTCCGGTTCGCGCGAACAGGAAATCGACTTCCGGCTGTAGCGGCGGTGGTTTTGCGCGTCTGCGGTCCTCCCGCCCGCCAGACAGTCAGTCGTCCGCGACCCGTGTTGTACGACTATAATAATAATAATGATAATAATAATACTGTGAACGGCACAAATTGAAGCAGCGTATACGACATAGGAATTTAAACCCTTTTGCGGAGAGAGCTCCTACGCGAGCTTTTGAAATTGGCTCTTTTGTTTGTCCGCCGTTTAGAGGAAAGCACTGCGGCGTATTATCCGGCATTCCGGCTATATTTTATGTTATACAAGATGTCACTCCGTGATGGTCTTCTTTAATTACTTTTATATAAGCTACGAATATTAAAGCATTTCTTAAGTATTTTCATAGCCATCTTATATGTGGATATTTTATGTGAGTACATATATATTATACATTTTTAACCCAAATGTTGTATATTCCAACATAATAAACTATATATTGCATAGTAGGAGCTAGGGGATCATATGGATGCGCGTGAATGAACTGCAGCACGGAGCGCGCTGTATATATAATAAAATATTAATATATTATAATTTATAATAATCATATTATTATAATATCGTCGTTCCGCTCGCAGAAGCCGAAACCCGTGTACAACCGGAATTGCGTCTCCGTGGCTATGTCGTTCCGTTCTCCCTCTCGCTCGCTCGTCTACCACTGACCCTCGCAGTGGTTTCGTAAAAATGTACGCATATACATATTATATATATTGCCAGACGTAAGTTGTTTGCCTTTTTATTATGTACATATTATACGTATTCACAACGACCATATTGTTATCATCAATCGGCTGTATATTTTATAAATATGTAATAAGTATACTTATAATATTATATACCCTACAGCGTGTATTATATTCTGCAGGACATTGTATTCACTGCGCGTCTCCTATATTGTCACAGGCAACAGTAGTACACACCCAGACTGACGTGTGTTTGTGGACTGCAGCATTACTTTATAATAATATTGAGAATAACGATTTCTTTATTATAGAGGCTGAAATTTCTTTTACGCAAAATATAACAGCGTAACCTGACATTGACCGGCAAAAATAAGCAAACATAAAATACGGCACTATATCGTATCGGTGTATTTTGGTTAATGTATCTACTTTAAATTACTGGCAAATCGGTGTACCTCACATTGTAAAATAATTCAACCGAAAATGGCAATCTGCGAAAGATTGGATATAGCTTTTTGTATATTTTCAAACGTGGTTCAGACTACTCTCTAAACTTTCTTCTTATCTTTAAAAACAATCTATGCAATTTTCGTCAAAATTGTTTGAATAGTTTTAAATTAGCATATAACTATAAGTATAGCATTTTGTCATTCATTTGAATAATAAACAATAAACAATATTATTTTATTTTGTTAAAAAAAATCCGATGGTAATGCATATAGCGGATCGACACTATACCATTATTCTATAAAAAAAACTATTGGGTTGAAAAAAGAAGCTTAAAATACCCCATGAATCTTAGGAATCTATTAATTATTTTTTATCAAGATTTGTCTAGTAGTTTCCTAAATGATCCATTATCATGAAATTTATTTAAAATATAATCACATAATATTACATAATAATTTCTCCAAACGCACTTTAAAAGTCCTATACTTAGCTATAAAAATATTGTATTGCTAAATATTAATAGTAGTTAGAACTTAGTAGGTATCTACTATATTATAGTATTACAGAATTTATTAATAATAACACATATAATTTGATTATATAACATAATACGAATATATCTATAATGATCATTGCTGCGTACCTATCTATATATACATTTCGGCTTTAATGTGAATATCCAAAAGGACCCTTTTGGTCCTTTCCCATTAAATTTAAATATAAAAGAACAAAATCATTAATTTATTTTTGCTCGAACCACTTATAATACTTTATTTCTATTCTAGATAATCACAATATATTATATCAATATTATTTTAATCATAATAAAAAAATAATTGTGACTTGCAAGTGATTTAATGCCAATTTATAATGAATAAAATAAAAACTAAAAATTAAAGAATAAAGTAATAAAGCATAATGTGGCTTTGTGGTAGCGTTCACTTAGCCTACAATAATCTATATGATCGTATAAATTGTGATTTATAGTATGGTAGATTAGCTATTATTTATATAAATACCTATTTATAATGTTATATCCATATTTACATGAGTATTGATGAAATCCTTGTAATGTGGATAATTATATATTTAACATTGCTTATTGACGAAATTACTAATTACTAATTAGTTGCTAGAAACAAAGACAACACAATCATATATATACACATATTCAATACACCTATTAATATTTCTGATCATGACAAAAAAAAAAAAGGCGCTGCTATATACAAATTTAGTAATAGCAAAAGTAAGAATTTAAGTTAAAATGTACATACTGGTTTTATTGTATAATGTTAAATTTTCTATGTGTAGTGTGTATGACTGTGTATAACTTTCATATATTATTATTATTATTATAAAACGGTTAATATTAAACAACTATAAATATTTATGAGTTGTACGGCACTACAAGTCAAAAAGGTATGGTAAATTTAAATATTTTATATTTAAACTAAAAACAGTAAATACATCACAGATAAAGGTTATAGAGGCATACACATTTTTTAAATAAAAGGGTAAACAACTTCATATTTTAAAATTAAACTGTTGTTTTATAGTATTATAATTACTATGAAATCGTTAACGTTGAATACAGATAGTTAAAGAGGTAAAAGCGCCACGATAATTATTAAATATTATATATTTTCAAACTAAACGAAGCGCTTGTAAAAAGGTAGGTAGTATAACAACACATTGGATAGGAACGTCGGTTTTAATTACGGTTATAAATTATTTTTTAACTAAAATCCAATATTTGTCGAAAACCAATAATACACAACTAAACGTCGCTTCACCGCCCTCTTTGAAATATTTATTGCATTTCAAATATATATAGAGCAATAGAAAATAATCATTATTATTATTTTTTTACAAGCGATTATTTATTAATATTAGCATATGAAATTTAATCGAATTTAGTACTACGTGCACAACTTTGCAACAAATATATAACATTATCATTCGAATCCATAATAATGGTTAGATATATCCTATAGACCCGTTGGTACTCGCAGGAAATTACATTTCTCAACAAGTTTATGAGGTGTATTATGTCATCAAGTCTCCACATTGTTCAATGCTCAGATTAATAACTCAAAAGTATAATTTGTTATAGAAAACTCCATTCCTCGTTATCTATGGTACAACTAAGCCGTTCAACAAATCACCTACCAAGTCTTCGCTTTCAGCCTGTATGTATTATAATATTATAACCATACCTTAAGTAATTAGTGGTTAGCTATAATATTGTATTTTATACCTCTTGGCTCTTGTATAAGAATCCTTCGTTATATTTTTTACCGTTATAATATCTCAATGTCACTGTAAATGATCTAATATAATTGGAAAATAACTTGATACTATTTTTGTTTCCTAATAATTGCGTACCTAGTAGGCCTCTATAATATTATAAACAATACACATCATTTTTATTTTTGAATATCAATAACATTTTGAAATTTTAAAATGAAAAAAAATATAAAACAAATAAAATATATAATATTATTGTTTAGATGTAGCTCCCTTGGGTTGATCGGAATTGTTTTTATTTATCTATACATATAAATTGTCTAAAGTTGCATATGCATGTCTATATGATAATATATGCTTTGCAATACGAAAATGTGGCTATACTTAAGTATATAAAGCGTTTGTTGGGAGAGGATTATTATTTATTAGGCGATTATTAATGAATAACTGGAAGTGATCTAACTGTAAAATTTGCTTTCGGCGCCCGTATTTATAAATTAATTCTTTGATCTAGTGAATCTATCGCATCGACTATATAATTGACAATGAATTTCTAATACTCAGAGCTTTCACTGAAATACTCTTTGTTAGTTAATTCTTGAACTTTGAAATCGTTATAATCCTTGTGGTAATGTGATGATAATAGGGATAACTTATTAAGTTTATTATACTACTTTTTAAGACATTGAAAATACAACTGGAAGCGCTACTATTAAAAACCTTGACTGATTGGCAAAAACAATTATCAAGTAAAACAAATTAGAAAAGTATAGCATTTTATACTTGTATACACTGGTTATCAAAAAGTCTTATTTATATTTAGTTTTAATAACATTAAAGTGAATATACAAAATTAAAAATAAAAATAATATGTTTTGATTACTATGTTCATTTGTTTTGTGTCTTTGTGTAGAGAAAACTGAAGACTTCAAACAAATGGAACAAACTCATCGTTATATTTGTATACTGGTCGATAGTTTTTATATTTAATTGAATTCTTTATCGTAATAATACATTTTTTTTTATTGAAATATCTTTTATTTTATTTTTTTACAATAAAAAATACATCAAATTTGTATGTTCAATAATTATATTTACTTAATTAAATATTAACGAGAGTGACGTAATAACAACAATATGTATATAATAGGTACCTACTATTTATTCATAATTTTCTATTACATTTTTATTTCATGGCTCCTATTTATTTCTATTATTAAAACTTCATTAATTTTAAGGAAAACTCTATACTATGTGTTTGTTCGAAAATTAACTCAAAGTTTGCGAAAGTTTTCTTTATTAAATTTTTAATTAAATTAATACCGCATGAATTATTTTATGTAAAACACGCTGGCTTGAACTCAATATAATGTAGATGGGGAAAAAAAGAAGAAGAATACGAAATCAATATTCTTTATATATAACCGCCGTGATCTGATTTTCATGTACCTACTCAAAAGAGGTCTTTGTAAAGCTATTGTCATGATTTTCAAAAGGATATAGTACTTTGTCCGTCGGACGTGTAGTGCACTTCCACGAGACACCGTGCATCCTTAAAAAATATATGTTATATATCATAAGTTACCTTTGATAACAAATATATATGACTCGAGCACAAGAATAATATACAGAAATATAACTCTGACGAGACAATTCAGTTCGTGTACCCAAAGTGATACGTCAACTATTATACTGTCAACTGTTGTATTTCACTGCGATTTATGCGTGAACTACCATTAACTATAATCAGTTTATATAAGAGGTTTAGGACAGTATGATACAATGATAAATAATGTGTACTTGTTACATCGACAAAAAAAAGCCATTCGAAACATTTAGTAGTTTATTATCCAGCAACAATTTGTCATATCACCGTCATAATCGATACTGATCGAATCAGTCGATCGATAAAAGGTTTTTATAACATCTTATAAAATGTTTTATTTAAGTCTTAGCCCTTAGGTTTTAACTTGAACAAATTTTAATTTATTTTATTAATTGTATTTTTCAAGTACATCATTCTATATCGGCGCATATTATGTTAAATGACAAAATATATACTTATCGATGTACGATTGATTGTGATATAATATATTATTTGTACTTTAATTTTGCACTCGTCAATCGCCGCGAAATTATTTTTGAAAATATAGTAAAAGTGGGAGAGCGAAAAGGCTTTTCAACCAAAGTTAAGCTTACTGTGGGTAAGATAACTCCTAAATATATAATATATTCAAAGTTACGACGTCGGCCGGTTAAAATCGCGTGATAGGACAGGGAAAGATAATTATGTTATTAAGACCGTACAACTTTAGCTGTATATGCTTATAATCATATTAAGGCGGCGTCAAAAGGCCACCATAATATATACGTTTATATAATATTATATTGTGTATACGTAATGGATTTGGCTGAGATCCGTGTTGGCGGCGGACAGTCGCGGAACCAGTAAAGGGGATATAATAATAGTAATAATAATATAATAGCATTAATTTGCACCCTAAATAATAATTACGCCTTACGGTACGGAAGAAGCTCGTTATAGGCTGCACCCGACAAAAGCGATAGTCGTATTTGAACATACCGTACATATTAATCCGATCAATGTAGGTGCTTGTACAAAATTATACACGTGTGTTGATCAAACGTATAGGTATAATAAATAATAATATGTAATAGATAGGTATATTTTCACAAAGCGCGTCCGGTGGTTATTTGACACGACACGCCTGTGCCTAATTATAGCGAGTAGCGACTGTACAGATAAAGTCAATTTACAATGTCCAAGATCCTAACCTAGGCGTAGTGGTGATGACGGAGATCCCTTTCGATGTTATTAGATTTCTAAGCGGTACGACAAGGAATGTGTTGGGCAGCTTTAAAATGATTTTTATATTATATTTTCAAAATGTAAAATCTGAGGTACAAATAACTTGCTTCTTTTGAACGGTATGGGAAATCTCTATCAATATCCTTCACCAAAAACCGTTTGTCATGTCTGAATTTTTTAATTTTCTACTCTTATAGCTACCTGCTTTTTACATACCAAATAAAAAAAAGATCTTTTATCAAAATATATAATAAATAGGTACCGGATTTTGTATACTGTGTATGTTTAAAAATCGAAATGTACAAACTTTTCGAATACTCGAAAGCAGCTGAAAATGTGTTGGCGGAAAGATACGAGTTAGATGATAAAATATAAGAGAAATAAAAAATATACACTATGCGTAATCGCTTTACCCAAATTATAAAACGAAAGCGATAATGGGTATATAGGTGATGAAAACTGAATATAATATTATACATCATATCACACACGATCAGTTTTAATCTCGTCACGGCCAGCAATTGTCACACTACGCGAGGGGAAGAACAATTATGACTTGCCATTTTCATGGTTGGTCGGAGGACATAAGAAAAAAAAAAGAAATCGCAAACTAATGTTTTGGCGGTTATGAAACGATCAGCAACCGACTCTGTTAGCTGTGTGCGCATAGAAAAACGTTGACAGAATCCGACTGCTGTAGCTGACGAATGGCGTGGTCGTAATACTAAACATTTATATTTTGAACGCGTTTGGTCGTCTGTCGGAAAAGAGAGTACGCTTTTCAAGCACAAGACGCGCAGCCAAACTTCATCTTATATGAAATTCTTGATGTACATCATCGCACTACATACAATATACATATATTATAAAGTAGGTACTACGGCTATGTGTATATGCGTGATGTATGATGAGCCGAGAGCGATTTTGCACAGTTCTCTATGCAAAGTTATAACAGCACGCACTATATATATATTATACGTCATGTTTAATGTATTTTACGCAAGTATTATTAAAGGATTTACGTCTACAAACTTTTTTAACATTAGACGAATTGTTTAATAATATTTCATAAGTTATATGTACCGTAATCGTTCGTATTATATTTTATACAAAAACTTAATACATATAATATGTATTATATACTACCACAGTAATAAGTACCTTAAACACTGAACATTAATACACTGATAATGCCGTAATAATATTTCTACTTAACGCGATCAATTATAAAAGCATATTATAATGAGTAGTATAATACGAGTTACAGACGTTACAGTATGTTTACCACGTGAAGCGCGATTAGTCGTACAAAGACAAGCTTCTTATTGAAATGAATTCCTATAACGTCGAAAATAATGATAATAATCATAAACCGATTTTAAAGTTAGCTGACGCCAGTGACGTCAAAAGTGAACACACGCGACGACACAATATGATTTGCAAACGTGTGTGTGGGATTAACTTATAATGACGAGAAGACAACAACTTAACTAATAATAATTACTCTTTAGTCTTTACACTGAATACATGTAACATTTTAATAATATGTATACATAAATATTATAACCATCATGACCCATATATAGAACTATATATATACTAAAGTTGTGCATTGGAAAATTGGATTAAGGGTTGCGAGACTCACATTGAGTTAAATATAACTTTAAAAAAATATAAATACCTAGTAATTTTGTAATGTTTTTAATATATTTTTAATATTTTTTTAACAAATTACTTATTAATAATTCTTTTAGTATGCTTAGAAAATTTCTTATTTTTATTTTTATTTTTTTCAAAAATTCTGTATAATATATGTATTATTAAAAAACCTTCGATATATGAGTTATCTCCTAAGCTAGTCTATCTTTATACTGATTGATGTAACTAGGGTTTTAAAATTTCAATGAAAAATAAAATATAAATTTTTATATCTTAAAGTTTATAATCACGTCAACTTACAAGTGAAAATTTTTAAAAGTTGGCTTATTGTATGAAATAAAGAAAATATGTATAATAAATAATAATAATAATAACCAATAAGGATCCAATAATTAATAATACAAGTGATATTCTAGGGCTCGGAAGTTGTTGTATTTACTTTTTTTTTGGACTATTTGATTTATTGCTTAGTGAGCTAAAAATCTTTTCCCAGACACAAAGAAAAAATATCAAAAATTTAAAGTGCATATTTTCGCATATTTAATATAAAAATTGTCTGTGTATAATCAATCTATTATTTCTAATCAACTATAACCGAACACGTTTAAAAGAAGTAAAAATAATTTTCAATATTTCATTGAAATATTTCAAAAAGATTCAAATTTAGAACCCTAGATGTAACAGATAATGGCATTAGTATATTGACGTATTGATACTTTGATAACTAAAATCTATATGCGATTTGAATAGTCTAATATTATGGTTCTATATTGTCGTATTGAACGTGACTTGAAATCAATCTTAAGATCAAAAATGACCATAAACGTTCTTTTACGTCAGGTATATTATTAACTAAAAATGGCTATTACCGTCGTGGAAATCGTAGATGATATTGAATGTCGTTCAATTCGACGAAAAATTCTTCGTGGAAAATCGAAAAACAACTAAGTATGTAATATACTTCGAGACAAGAACATTATCAATATTTATTATCTATGTGCTTAAACAGTAAATTACATTATACGATAGATAAATTCATATATTATTGCATAACGATAATAATAATATTATATTAAATATTAAGTCAAGCCAAAAATCGTCCGCTTGCGTAAAAAATGGGAAATCGTTATGCTTTGTACGCCTAAAATGACATAATAGTACACACAAACTTTCAAACAATTTATTGTCGTCTGATGGTTTTTGTTGAGAGAAAAGGGTAATCTGACAACGTTTTCCCTAACCACCCGAAGTTTGTTGTTGTTGTCGTTGTCGTCATTATCGTGTATTCTAAAAACTCTAGTCTGGGCCCCGAATTTTTCCACGCAAGAAGTCAAGACTAATCGGGAGAGAGAAAAAGGGCTGTTTTAAGCAAGTGGCTTAGTCGATTATGTCCGATGTGTTAGTGATTTTCAATAGCTTCTGGTCGCCTGCAATGGAACATTTACAGCACGCGTGTTCTACCTTCCGTTTTATTCCATCGACACTAGTAAAACAAAAGATAAACTTTCTCTTGAAATCCCTAGGCCCACGAAAATTCTATACACATACGTACGTGACTGAGTTCTTTGTTCGTTCAGCCGATACATTTCGGAACTCCCAGACAAAAAGGGATGAATACGACCAGGGATTCGATAAAACAACGAAATTGTTATAAAGCTGGTTTATTGTTTCTTATACACGATTTATATTATATAGATATAATTAACGCTCCTCTGCAGTTGTGGCTGCAGGAATTTGCGAGATGCATGCCGCAAAATTAGCCGATAATCATTACACATTATGTGCAGGTACAATATATTGAGTCACAAAGCGAGGTAAAAATGTACCAAAAAATAGAGAAGTATGTAAATAATTCATTATACTAAACCAAATCCATTCCTTAATTTATCACTTAGTATAATATCATTTGAATATATACCTACATAGGTATATTCGTGTACGTATTATGTCAACCGTACGTATTCCGTTCGTAGATTTCCGCGTGGACGATAAGGGGAAAACACGACATCCCGAAGCAGGTGTATTAATCCGATGCGCGGGACCTCGCATAAGTCTAAGCCCCTCCAACGGCGTTTTAACTCAAACGCATAATATAAACATATAACTGTAAATATAACATATATATATTTCTATAAAATATAAATACTCAAATATATATATATATATATACATTACATGTACGTATTGCGTCTCGGGGAGGCCAAAGTAGCATGGTGGGTGTACAGCGGAGCGTTTTATTTGTTCACTTCCGCCGTCGGTAACAAGGGGTTGGAAATCCGTCTCAGGTGCGTTTACGGCGAGATTACGCGGCGGCACTGACGGCGGACGGACGCGCATTGACATGATAAAACGAACCGAAATTCGATTTCCTCTCTCTTCTGTATGGTGCTAACATTATATAGGTATACGTCACTGTATATATATATATATATATATATACTCGTATATATGCGAAAGGGACGACGACGATTTTTATACGATTCGTCGCCGTAACTTCCCTTTTCCTCGCAGCTCGCGCATCACCACCTCTGAAATCACCCTCCGTATCGACTTTACAGTCGTTGTCATACCGTCGTCAGCGAGTAACTTACTCGTCAACTTTAGACGCATGAATGTGTATAAAAGGTACAATAGGAAAAAATATAGTAGGTACTTAACTATTATTCTTAAAATTTAAGAAACAACTATGATGTACGATATTATAGGTATTTATTTTGATGAACACTCAGTGTCACGAATTACGCATAGTATAATAGTATAATACGTAGCTGTTGTCGAACGATTACCGCTGTTTAGCCTAAATGCATACTTTAAAAACTATAAGTCGTCGTCATTTATATTATACGTGAATTATTCCCTAAACATATCATGTTTAAGTTGATATCTACTTGAGATTAAGAACTCAGACACACGAATAGCGATCGAGCCTACTCTCTCCGTCTCAAAAATGAAAAAAATATAATGAAATACAATACAATAATATACGAAGCGGAAACGGTTGGATTCCATCCATATGATGACCTTCCTTCCCTTTATAAAAGTATATTTTATATTATGACACAGAGCGATTTCATTACGAAAATTTAGCATCATTCTATAATGTTATATAACTACCAAATGTATAAAAAATACTTTTCCTCCTCCGAAAACACAACTACGTCGAAGGTACAACAAAATCAAATATATAATGTGTCGGACGTTACTTTACAGCAATCACCCACCCTGTATATATATCATAGTATATTATACAGCTCATATTATGTATAATATAATATAGAACGATGGTAGTTGTTTAATTACGCACTACAGAACGACGTATTAATGTTCATTCATTGATACGATAATGGTTTTGACAGCGTATCATTAACCTATACGCGGCTTCAGCGTTGCCTGGGTCGAGGGTTTAAAAACGCGGTTCTACGTGTACATAATAATAATAAAATATATTACATACACGCAGCCCGGTGTTGCACCGTTGGACGATGTTAGTCGTTTTCGTGCGGCGGAACAATAATATATAAATAACGAACAAAAAAATAAAGCTGAAGTCGACGGGGAACTCACAACTGACACGTTGTAGTCGCGTTTTCGTTTTTTTCAACGACACACAAAACCGCGATGAACATATAATAATAATACGTATTACATCGTACATTTGATGG
Source organism: Rhopalosiphum padi (assembly GCF_020882245.1). NCBI lineage: Eukaryota > Metazoa > Arthropoda > Insecta > Hemiptera > Aphididae > Rhopalosiphum > Rhopalosiphum padi. Next base: position 39,223,345 of record NC_083598.1, read on the forward strand.
TTTATTAGATTTATTTTTTTTTAATTTCCTGCCAATTATTTAAACTCAACGACCTACTGCAGCAGACGTGCATAAGTTATTATTCGAAACGAGGTTTTATGCTTATACTATTTATCGGTTATAATGGTAATATATAATGTTGTGGGTACCTATTGCACCAGGATCGCAGCTCGGAAATACGCATACATTATCCGGTACTCCGAGTGCGTACAAGTATTGTTATAAAATATATATAATACATTAGCTCGACGTACATAATATATATGATGAGTATTATATGATTCCGTCGACGAGTTTTTTTGTTTAACTGATTATTGTTTGTTCCACGTTAAAATCGCATGTCGTCAATATCCTGTAGGCGGGTATATCAGCGGGGTGGGTCGCAGTATTTTACCCGTTTCTCACACGCGACCGATATTTATTTTTAAAATTCTAAACCAATAATCGATTACCATACTATAATAATAACATAATACGCGCGTATCAGCAAATAATTGTATAAATCAAGTTTTTTTTTTTTTTAACGAAGTTTGGTATGTTTATTGATATAAACTTTAATATACATACTCGTATACCCAGCTCTATTGTAATAATAAGCTCGACGGAATTCAATAAACTTTTGAGAATAGACTTTTGTTAAATAACGATTTACGTGGAAGTACACAAAACTTAATATAATATTATTTCCGAGTTAATATTTATTTTGTCGTTATAATATTACATATCAACGTATGTTCAACGTACTATGCAGGTATATTATATTAATTATTATGTTTATCACACGGTCGACGTGATTCAGTCTGACAAGCTATATATTACATAAGCCACACCGTTTCCATACTATGGAGGTAGCGACAAAATACATAAAATACACATGAGTACGGATTGAAATAGTTATTAGTTATTATGGTACTAAATATATATATAGGTAATATATACCTATAACCTATATAATATATATTTTATTGTATATTGATTAAATTCATAGTGAAAACAATATGCGTGCTCTATTTAATTATGCCATAGAATAATAATACAATTATAAGACCTATATACTTATGAGCCATGTAAACTCATTAAACATTTTATAGATAGTTTTTTTTTTTTTTAGTGTGTGAAATTAAACAATTGAGAGATTTGTTAAAAATTACTTGCCAAAGCTCGTATATCATTTTGTGTCATTATTGTGTAATAGTCGACCCACAACAACAAAGAGAAAACGATAACCGACCACTGGATCTCAGAGATTTATGCAGCTGTATACTAGTCAAGTATAGTAAATGTTACAATATTGATATATTATAATTAGAATTCGACGTCACGTTCGTCGTAAACGTGTATCTTTTTTCACGCCTCTGAATTTGCACCTAATTTATATCCAATTTATTAAACCGTTCAACCAGTCATATTATATTGTTTAAACATCTCTTTATATCTACCCGGGACATAGTTTATATAATAACGTAAATGTAACGTATACATGGTCGATATTGATATTGATATTAATCAGAAGAACAACAATAATTATTTATTATTGTACATCATTTTTACAATATATGTTATATTAAAAATCATTGGACAACGCGTGCATTTTCCACACACACGCACACACATTGATTCATAATACTACAGTAAAACCTCGATAAGACGAAACTTCGGTAAAACGGAAACCCCGGTAATACGGAAAATGTTTTTGGTGCTTTTTTTCAAATTTAATTTTTTTGAACTCGGTCAAAGCGGAAACCCTGTTAACACGGAAAAATTGCATAGTCTCAAGCGATCCCATCTTATCGAGGTTTTACTGTAGTATGTATCTATACAATATGATTATTACGGTGTGTTTTTTTTAAACAACGGTCGTAAAAATGTATTTAAATGTAAAATCGGTATTTTTAAAAAATTAACGAGGAGAATTCTCGTGAATTATATACTTCACGGGTCCAGTCTGACATATTTCTACTATAATCAATAATCATAATATTATATATATTATTATCACACGTAGAGTTAGCCCTCCCTTTTGAATTTGTCTGGGTACCTACGTCGATTTCGTCAAATAGTGACGAGCTATCGTGAAAAATCGATCCGACAAACATTTCGTGAATAATAATAACGTATATGGTAAAGGCGGGGTATAGATTGTATTCGGCGCGAGCCGAAACGATATCACCGCCGCGTGCGGTTCTTTTCCCTCGCGGGTGATTTCACCGTTGCCGCGGGGACGCTGCACGCGCGTAATAATAATATTTTATAATAACATTGTGTACCTACGAATCCCTCTCTACGCATGCGTACTCACGTATCAAACAATGAACTTGTCTAGGCTTATAGACCATATTATTATAGCGTGTTCTATATTTTTTAGGAGATTTTCCGGAGCGCACGTGTGTTTCGCCAAAATCTATACAGTGACACGATAAGGGTGAACAAAATTAATAGTAGTGAAACTGAAAAAAAAACGGGTTTTCATAAATATTATTCCGTCCGCGAAATTTTGAGCTATAATATTATTATTATTCTGGAATCAAATTTTCCTAATTAAGACCCAAATTAACTTTGGCTGTACAGGAACTTCGATTATATTTCGATCATATTATAAACATTCGGTATAATTTAGCTAAATACCAACAAAAACAATTATTCTTGTCTGAGGGAGTAATCTTTAAATTTTTATATTTCTTGAAAATCGTCTATTATTATATTCAAACACTTAAACAAGCGTCATCATCTCGATATACAACAACGTAGCCGCGATTATTGTAATGTACTACCGTGTCCGCTATTTGGGTAGATCACGATCATTATTATTACATTACACATTATATAATAATATTATTATACCATATAGTATATCACATACGATAGTTCGTGGGAGAGGTCGTAAAAGTATAATACACGTATTACCGGTACACGAAACGGTCTTGTGAGAGTCTCGGACGAAACGAATATGTGTGGTTAATGAAGGCATCCAAACGACGACGATGTTGTTATTATAATCATAGATATATTTGGTATTACCTATGTCATTGTACGCATAGGTTTTTTATTTTTTATAAAATTATTTAACGATGACGCGAAAAGTAGAAAAAAACAGAAAAAGACGTATTAATTTATTCTTAACAGTAACATTTCCCATAGAAATTTTAAAATGTTTAAATACAGTTATATTAACATTTAGCAAATCAACTTTTTTTTCAATAATAGTTAACAGGTATTTTTTTAATTACTTCTGGTAGATTTTTTTTATGAAAAGTTTAATAGCTGAATTATTAATACTATAGTTCATTTTTTAATTAATTACACTCTCTCAATAAACTTACCTAATATAGTTTTGATTAAAATAAAATATTATACTTGTTATTATAAATTTGTTTTAATTTTCCGTATTTTAGATTTCCCTAAAAAAAGTTTAACAGTTCGCTTATTATAAAATGTTAAAAATTAAAAAGGTTCAATAGTGTATTATACTTGTCAATATATCACTAGCCATCACATAAAATTAAGTAAATAATACGAACCTATGGATATATATACAAATACTATATATATATTTTTAATGTTTGATAAGTGTTTATTAACTCGCACTCAGTCTTGCTGTAACAGCTTATTGGCTTGCTAACGATTATTATAACGAATTCGACTAACGTTTCATTGCACGCAAGGTCTGTGCGCGTATGACATAACATGATACTACAATATAAATCGACGAACGTTTAAATAAATGGACTGTAATTTGACTTAATATGCTTTGTCTGGTACTGGACAAGTACACTATTTCATCGTGCAGGTGGGCACTAATACGGTGTTAACAGAATGCGATATAAACGGCCAGAAAAGCCTTATATTAGATGATCGTCGTTAATATTGAACAAAAATGATTCAACTATTCACATTAAAAAAAAAAAAAAACCATAATATTAAAATTCATTAAAAACAATAATAGTTGTTATTATTTAAAAAAATCAAATTAATTTTGTTATTCGTACAGCACATACTTAAAAATGTTGAAATTGTTATAGGTAAATTTTCCATTAAAAATAAAGAAAATAGTCATTTTTAATTCTTTTTTTTTTAATTTTATACTATCAATCCATAATAACTATATAAGATACATTTTGTGTACACGTTAGCAGTGACAGAATCCGACCGTAAGTACCAAGCACATATTGTACATATAATATAGAGTCTTACACTATAGCATTGATTTCACTTTTTCCCTGTTAAACAGTATAACGGGTACGGCTTGGCTTTTAGTGCAGCTCGACGAAAACATTAAAAATAATACTTTGACGGCCACTCGACGCGCGTCTGCGGGTGGTGAAAAAAGAATGAAGAGAATTATAACAAAAAAAAAGGTTCGCAAATACATTTTATTATATATACGTATAATACGCGCACCTCTCGAAAAGTAGTCAAGTAGGACCCGCCAACTCGGTTTCTGTGTATATTTCATCGTACTTAAGTGAAGTTACCGAATATATGTATTAGCTAGCCCGAAATGTATACCACCTTCTATATACAGGTATACCACTAAACGTCACAACAGTACAGAATAGAGCGTGAAAGTTTGTAGGGAGTTTTTATTACTTTTATTTTTTGGCTCAAACAGTCGCCAAATTTAAAAAAAGGTCAAATTTGCATTTACATTGGCATTAATATTACATGATATTTTACCTGCGCTTTAAAGCATTCTATTTAAATTGATCGATTTAAAGTTTTTCAACTATAGGAATAACCGACGCTAGCTTTAGGCATGGTCGTTACGTAATAACAACAACAATTTTAAAATTTTAAATTCTTGTTCCAAAAATAAATATGGAAATTGTGACTACCTATAGTGTATTCTATTGAAACTTAGAAGAAAAATAGAGTGTTGTGTATAATTTAGTTTAACTTGGATTTATGCTTATAAGTTATAATTATAATTTATACGATAATTCTGTGGATAAAAGTACTTTTAAGTTAAAACCAATATGATAATACCACGATTCGTTGATGCGCTTTTATATATAAAAAAAAATAATTATTCTGTTTCACTTTACATAAATGAAAATTACAAATTTGTTATATTTTTCATTGAATATTATTTAATATGTAGTTATACGTCAGTACGTCACCTATTTATATACGACCGATCGTTGAATAACAATTTTTAAAAACTAGGTAAGATGTTTTTTTTTTTTGTAGAAACGAAGAGGGACCATAATTTAATCATAAATATATTACCTATATAATATAACCTCCGTATACCGGAACTTGTAATGATTTTAACTATATATTTTAATTTTGTGGGTAGAAAAAATAATAATAAATGTTTATATATACCTATTTAATAAAAACGGAATTTAAATCTCTTACAATACGTTTTATCTCGTACATTAGGGTCGTTTAATTATTTGATTTACATATTAAACATATAATGTAAGCCTCCGTAATATATAGACATATAGTCGGTAAAATTATAACCGGTTTAATGCCTACGGTATAATATTTATATTGTGTTTTAATCATTGTATTTAACTGACAATTGAAAAACAGCAGTACCTATACTTATTTATTATTAAAACAAATTAAAACATTATAAATCAATATATCGATTAGAAACTTGTCACGCAAAAGTAATATATTCAAATAAAATATACTCTTTTTCAGATAAAGGGTGGATCACTGGATTAATAGGTCTAATACCTATGATAAATTAAATTGGTTTTATTTGAATTTGAATTTCATCTGTAAATGATTAGAATTTTAGCCAATAAGTATATCGTTCAATTTTGTAAAAGCCGTAGTCTGTAGGTATATAGGAACTGTTATAATTGATTCAGTCGAATCAAATCAAAAGTCATACGTAACGGCTCTTATAATAGAATAACCTAAACAATTTTGGTTTTCGAAAGAATTTATCATGATGGCAAACAATTTTTTTGCAAGATTATAATGATGCGTTGAAATGTTTTTGATTTTTGATCACTGTGTAAAAAGGCAAACGTCCGATTCCGAGAATTCGAGAATTCAATGACGATATATATGCCGCATAGAAATATTTTTTTCGTATATATTAATATAAATTGTAACGAATGTGTGATAGGTATCCACTGGAATTTATATTAAAGTATAGTATAGTGTTATTTTGTTTGCGAGTGCATAACGCATCGTGCAATGCGATCCCGAAGAGCTCAGACTAATTTTTTTTCGGGATAAGCCGATTAAACAGTGGGAGAGAGTTTCACGGCGAGAATGACAGACGCGCGGATAGACAAAGAGAGACGGTGGAAATAAAGTGCACCGGCGTAGGTACGTTGACAAATTAAATGTCAGACGACATTTCTGCTCGAGAACGTCGTCGTCGGTATAATTATAATATGCGTACATGCGCACAAGATATAATAATATGTATTATTACTACCGCTCCGCTGCACTGATATTTAATGGAATCGTGTTGCACACACACAACAACATCGCATCGCTAATTAGCCGTCGTTGATGAGTGCGTTCTGTAGTAGTACCTTGCTAGTACACCACTAACCGTATTCTATTATAGCTATATAGTATACCTATATATATTCTTGAATCTGAAAATATATCTCGATGGTTGGTGAAGGCAGGGAATGGAAAACTGTGGCGAGTTTATAAGACGCTTATAATATATATATTTATATGTATGCGCTTATATATATATGTATGGATTATAAGTATGTGTGTGTGTATTTATATGTAAAAATCTCTATAAAAACGTAAATGTTTTAAATCCTATAATGGGATTTCAAAAATACGCTTAAATTAATAATTACCCGATCCGTATGGCTGCATCGTCAGACACGTTTGACTACTATTATGAGTTTATTACTATGTTTTAATATTAAACGTAATAATATAATATATATATATATATTCGTGTATAAATCGAAAAAGCCCTTCTTTGATGTCTGTTTGTCTAATTTGCTGAAATAAATTGGTTTATTTATGTATCTAGATAGAACATTATGATTTTATGAAGTATATGTTTTGTAAATACTAAATTGTGTATATATAGAAAAAGGAAATTATGTTTTATTAAATTCTCAAGAATTTACCTATTTCCTTCCCTTTATTCACTATCCGGATGTACCGACAGAGAAATGTTCGCTAAAAATTGTTTAGGTTGTTGTGAATAAAAAAAAAGTCAGCGAGCACCCGCCAAAGAGTGATCAACTTTTATTTGGATAAGAACTACCGTCTCAAACGTACTTTTTTTTTATAGTCAGGTGACTTTTTTTTTCCATTCGTTTTATATTACTTTCTAATGCGTTATTGCTTTTACGAACAATTTTCAACTATTCTAACTGCGAACGCTGCAATTATATATCCAAAAAAGTATCCGACAAATGGTTAATTTATTGAGCGAGAACGTTGTTTATACAGATGAATACGATATTGGACAATAAAGTTTATATACCAAAAAACGTATTATACTTATAACAGTTTGAACTTTACAATAATTAACTTAACTTTTAACGAAATTAATTTCAAAACACAATATATATATTATACAAAAAACATTATTTAAGGAATTAGAAAAAAATCCAAAAATTAAAAATGTTATCTTGATTTAGTTTTGCGAGAATCGAAAACATCTGCAACGGATCATGAAAAATAATGTGAAAATCCGAGGCGAGAACAACGACATTAAGACGAATAACACCACCGTGTGACGGAGATGGATGAGGGTCGCGACTAGGATGGACAACCGTATAGTGCGCGACTTGTGCGGACTCTAGATCGATAGGCCGCGTGATTTTAATCAGAGTGGCGTTTCGTTTAAGGAGAAAAATGTATAAACCTTTCTCCACAGCCGTTCCCTTTACCACTGGACACGAACGGCGGACGACCTAAGTGCCGTCAGCTATATAAAAGACCCTTTCCGCCGTAGCGCGTCTAAAATATCTAAATTATGGGCGCCGAATGTTTATGACAGGCTCGGAGGGCAATTTGTCCTCGGAGCCCATATTATATTATTGTTCGCGTATATTATATTATTATACATCTCCCCGGGAGGATGCATTATTTTGTTGGGACCAAACGGCAAACGCGCCATCGAAGTTCAAGTGGGCGTGCTCGTGTATATACATATATATATATATATATATATATATATATATACATACTTCGGAAGTCGACGGTTAAATGGCATGATCGCTAAACTTCTTCGGTCTTCCCCATTTCCAGCATTGTCTCCATAAACGCGCATAGCCATGGACAGCGTCAGGCTCAGGCGCTAACACTGTACACATCTTTTTAAACTTTTATTTTTATTACAACGTGTGCTCCAATCATTACCGTACTGTGCCTATCTATTATAAGACATTAATAGTTAATACCCAAATATAAGTATAGTGTTTTACACCCTTGTATACACATACTTATAACTTTGTTTAAATAAAAAAATATAATGAATATAAAAATTGAATTTTCCAATAAAATCATATTTCAAGAATATTAAATGAAAACAAATTATTGATAGAGAGTATTACAAACAGGGTGTATATATTATATACGATAATTACAGGACGTTTTTTTTTACTGCAGGATATTTGTCGAGAGCGAATTTTCTCGGCACTCATCGTTTTCTGTAGTAAGTTACCTTCCTACTAACGCGTGCGTAAATTATTTTTCAAACGTTTTTCGATGTATTTTATGTACCGTAAACAAATCTGAATCGATTATAATATATATACCTACGTTATATTTGATGTGTTTCTCGCCAACGATTTTATCGCGATTTTCTCTTTAACATTTTTTTTTCTTTATGACTGCAATCATTTTGATTAGTTTCCTCAAATATATTATATAAGTTTACGCATCCAAATCGACTATATTTATGTTCAAACGTTTCCTGTGCACCAATGCAAATAAAGGCAAACAAACTAATGTCAACGACTAAACGGCAAATAAGCAAAGGTAAAACGGAGATATTATGTGTTAACATGCTCCAGTAATACAATCATTATAACAGTATACAACTTATTGACAATTTGCAGTGCATGCAATGGCGTAAAATCTGTATTAAATTTAAATGATTTACAACAAAATATATAGAGATCGTGCCTTTGTAGACAAGATGAGAGGTCGCCCGCGGGACAATGTCAAGTACCTATTATTATTATTATATAGTCTATTCGTCTAACTGCAATTATACAGGCAGGAATATAATAATAATACAGTATATGTGCAAATAGCCATATATTAAAGTATATTAAAATAAATACGCGATGAGATCGTTGCTCACCGGAGGCATTTGTGTGTGGTTGAATTTTTTTTTAAATGGATAAGCTAGGAGTGTTAATAACATATTGTAAAAAATACAAGTGGCTTTGAGTGTAATTCGTGCAAACGCAGTTTTCCGCAACTTCGGATCGTATAACTATAATATAGACAATGATTAAAATAGAAGGGGAGGCTTGTTGCACTTTCAAATAATCCTTCAATTTAACAACTAATAAGTATAGTATTAAGTATATATTACTAAGTTATAATACATGCCATTTTGAGATACGTATTAATGCGAGAGGTTTCAGTTCCCTTAAGAAATTTGGGCTTATTTATATATATATTTAACTATAATACATCAATATTACAATATACGACACTATAGCCAGTCTATAGGTGCGTCATATGGTAATTCTTTTATCGCAAAATGTTCGAACCTCTGTCCAACCTCACGGATATCAGATGACTGAGTGGTAAAAAACCTACTTGACTTATGATGTATGTCTGTAAACTTTTACTATTATTATATTATAAATAGACTATGTACGACATATCGGTTCGAATCATTGTCGACCTAATACGCGCTACTCGCTGCCACTAGGGAACTAGAACTATAGATTATCGAATATATATATATCCTACGAAATAAATGTGTACAGATTATTATTAGGTTACGTTATAAATTCGAATTTTAAATACGCTCGAGCGACGAAATCATGTTTGATCATCGATCTACATCAGACTGCATAAAAAAAATTATATACATAGTATTACATACAGCCATGTATACATATATATAGGTACTCGTGTGCCAGCACGTGCGTTGTCCGCGTAATGTGGCGGTCATATTATGTTATTATGATATTGTTTTTTTGCACATGCAATAGTCGTGTGTGCGTGCGTGCGTGCGTGCGTGCGTGCGTGCGTGTTCAATCATTCGTATCGAAATGTGTGCATGCAGCGCGGTATAATAATAATATATAATTCACAGTCGATGGTTCGTCCTCGCGAAAGGGAAAATACTGCGACGTTTTTACACACGACCTGATCACCTTCCCCTACACAATTCCCATTAAGTACACATCGTATAGCTGGTATGACATATCGACGTGATTGACTGCAGTCATTGCAGTGGTTATCGTTCACGTGATATAATATATAATATATATTAGTTATATTGCGAAACGATATCGTAAAGCTTTATATATTTATTTTCGTCTATAAAGATGTGATTTTAAATTTACGACATTTAATATATCTGTCTAGCCGTTATCCAATATCATATAAAGAATGTGCCACTGCGTTTTTCCGCATTCAACATACAATAAAATAAACGTATTTATATTTTATATTATGTGGAAATCACAGGAACCAAAAAATATTAATTGAACGATATTACGGTAATTGACAATAAACGACAAGCTTCAATAGTTAAGTAAACAATTCTAATCATGTAGGTATCTTCATCAGAACCTGATCCTTCTTATATAGGTATTATGTTAAACCTTCTCAGTAATTGGTTCTATAGCAGTATATCTAAAATTCACGCGTTTTCACATGTTTCTTTCTCATTTCTACATAACGAGAACTCACGTAGTATATACGTCTTAAAACAATTATTTCTATGTATAATCATTTATTATAGTAAATAAATATTTTTATTAGGGTTTATAAAATCAATTTCATTTAATGATTAATTGTTTTATATATTGTCAATTAAATTACAGATACATATTATAAGCAGTCGGCAGTATAAATTCGTACAATATTAATATGGTAATGGCGTTTATCGGTGCATGAAAGTCTTTGAAGGATTTCACAAAGAACTCTCACTATATGGACACGTTTACTTTTTACATATAATATGCATATTTATATACGCGATTACAGCACGTTTCGCATTGCTTTGTATTGTATGATATACGTATAGGTAATGTATGTTACATTAGTTACATATATACATTTATATTATATTATACTTAGTATAATTGCCGAAAACTCACAAAAAAGACAGCGATATCATCATCATCATCGACACAGCCACTACGCGCACCAGGTGCAATTCCTCGTAAAAAATATGCTTGTATAGTATAATATTATGAATTATGATATTATAAAAAACTACTTTTACATTATACATAAGCTCCTATACACACACACACACACACACACACACACACACAGAGTATGGCATGTACATCCGTCCTTTAGGGTTTCTCGTGCACTATTGAAAACACGCCACATACTCGCGTGCAAACAATGGTTTATATACCTATATACAGGTTTGGTTCCCTGCATATTATATATCGTCCCCGAAAACTTTTATCCCTCAAAAATCGTATTCTTCTTCGAGGCTGTCGTGAAAAAAAGCAATAAAATAATATGTGTTTCGCAGTGCACACACGACTTACGAGCCCAAATAACGACATCAAGACTACCCCTACTTCTCTTTCATCCCATTCTTATATCACCGGTCGGCTGATGGAAAACGGATGTACGACCTATCCGCGATGAGTGCGTATACATAACAATCCACCCAATTAATCTCGAAGACGACGTCGTTGTAGGTACCACGATAAACCTGCAACTGAGGGGTAGAAATATTGCTCCAAGTACCTATGTATGTACATAGTATGTGCGTATGCAGTGTGTAACTAAACGCGTGAACGAGTACGCTGACCCGTATGACTGAATAGCACGCACTAGACACGCAATGCACATAACGTACTCGAAGGATAGAACGCGTATAAGACCGCTCCGAGCCATTAGCGGGCGATATCAGTAAAGGGGAGAAAGAACAGAATTAAAAGATGCGCGTGTAAAATATGTTATGTATGAAATACGTCCCACAGTCCGAATTCCAATTGTTCTACTATTTACAACTACTTCAGAAAATATTTTATTATAATTCATTAAACTGCGACATAGAAATTTATAATTGATAATCTAAATTATTTATAACCAACAGTTCTGCAATACCACAAATTATATAACATTGACTTAAAATGTAATACCAAAGTTACAAATTGCATCAATTTTTGTTGAATAATTATATTATAATCAAAGATTTTTACGACATAACTTCTAAAATTCGATTAGTCAACAGGATACATAGTGACGTGAAAATAGATAAATTTAAACGACCGTTAACACATGTGTGAATAATATATTATGTTATAATTTACTGCTGAAAATCTGTTGTTATTATACGATAGATCGCCAGCGTCTTCGTCGTCGTTAAAGAATAATATTTACGCATTGCGTACTCACGTTATATATACAGATACAGTGTAAGAAGAAGGGGGTAATTCGTGGCCAAATCTGACTATATTATATATACGCTATACGCACTATATGTAGATGCTAAACATATATTAGCCACTCGGGAGGGGATTGCCTGTCGTTGCCTCGCGGTCCCTTTGGGTCTTTTCTATTTTCGAACGCACATATAATATATTTTGGCCCGGTATTTCACTTTAAACATATATCTATATATTATATACTAGACGTGGAAGCAGAGGGACGTCTACGGCAGACCCGGTGACATTATTATTATATTATTTTTATTATATACATTTACGCTCACACGCGCACCTTTCTAACGACGTGAGATTTAACGCTGACATGGCCGCTGGTCCTTATATTTATTATATATATTGTGTGCGTGTGGGCTGCATTTTATGCTTCTCGATATAATTCACCTTCCCCTAAATAATATAAATACGTATAAACACGTATATATGTATACGATATGCTGCGCATAGCAGGCGCACGAAGATCGCCTACCACTCCGAAACTCGCCGCCTACAACACCATCCCCACCACTACCATTGTCGGCCCTACCGGAACCCAAACAATTCCGATTTTCCGGTGGATAAGCGTCGTAGCCGTAGCTGCAGAAGCAGCGGTCCGACATCGGCGAGTTTGTTTTCTCCCCATTTGCGTCGAATAAATGACCCGTGCTACCTTTTCTACACGCCCACGCACGTAGTACGTATATACGGTATTCACACACAACAATATACACGTGGTGCAAAGACCAGGAAAAAATCTCCAGCATAATTAATATTCAAAGCTGGGTGTTATAATATATATGACGAAGGGTGGGTGGGAAGGTGGGATGATGATGGTAGTCGCGGGGGAGTACTTTCAGAATTTCGAGTTTCGCACGACCAAAGGTCCCCTTCTGCATATATATATATATATACATATATGATATACACGCTCATACGCACACTTACACAAACGAGTCCATTGTATGTATTTTACAGCGAGTATACGCGTGCTCACATTATACATATAGGTATATATGTATATATACGTCAATGTGGATACCACGCGCGACGGAGGTGAAAACCGCAAGATTTATGCGCTTAGCGTGGTTGTGCCGTTTTAATTGAGATTTTGCAATTTGTATACATATTTGTTTATTTTTTCCCACGTATAATTGCGGTCGTTGGTCCTGCTAATAAAATACACTGAATGGTGGTTTCAACTCGAAGCCCGTGCATAGACTATTTATATTGGCGAGAGATTACGCCAAATTTATAAATCAATAATAATATAATTTTATAAGTTATAATATTCTATAAATAAGCTCTTTCAAATATAAATATTAAATTAACACATTATTGGTACTATCAAACATCAGCAAAATCAAGAAGCTAACATAGTTGTTAGTAAACTTAATTCTAAGTTTAGTAAATCGTTTCTAAAATATTAAGCAGTTGAATATACGTATATAATCATAAATACAGACAATTTGAACAAATAATTTTATTATTAATATCATATTAATAATATATAATTCTATTTTGGGTTTATATTATATATATATAAGACCATTCCTAGGGAACCTTATATTATATACAACAAAATCAATAGTATAATTATTGTATGTGCATATTATATTATGAGTTATATAAATAATAATCGACATCTTTAAACCGATAAAATCGATGAGCATTATTCATTATAATACGGATTTTTATTCTAATTAAGCATTTGGCAATTTTGTGAATCTAAAAAAACAGTATAATAATAGCTACCCCACTATGGTATTATATTTAACTTGGCACTATCTACTAAAACAATACATGTTTATTTTATTTTCGTACATTTAATATATATTTGTATGTGTGTGACCTTTCGGAAAATAGATAACAACCGGCACGATTGGTGAAGAGCGATAATTATATGTAAATTGTTAGACGGTTTTCAAACAGAATATACATATATACATAATATATTATATAGGTAGATAAAATAGAGATAAAAGTAAAGAGAAAAAAGATGGAACGAGAGCCGTGGTTTAAAGGATTTCCCGTAGAAACTCCACTGTCCTTGGTACTCGGCAGAGTGGTATATATTATATAAATAAAGTGAAACAGTGGTGGTGGTGGTAATGGTGGTATATGGCTTAAGTACATGATCTCTTTTAGATATATATTTTTTCGCTTGTTTTTCACGCCTTCCGACACCATCCCCTCTCGTCCCCGGGATTAAGGTCTCCCGATAATTATAACGTCTGCATGCTGTGAAAGGGCACGAAAAGCTGTAAAAGCAACTAGCCGGTCGTTGTGGTATATATACGGGACAGAGACCGATTTATTAGCTGTCCGATGCGGGTTACGCGATTGGCTTTGTGCCTGACACCGCAGCCGCGCGTTGATATTCGCAACTGCCGGGAAAACCGGGTCTCTCGCACCACCCCCAACCATCAATAATTGTTAGCGAAAGGCGCCAGAAAAATTCTCTTTTGCTACACACACACAGACACACACTTATACACACAATAAAAAGCACGCAAATACGTTTCTCTGTGAGCGTTTTAAAATCCTACGGTTTCGGCTTTATCTTAAATCCTGATAAAGTGACGGCGACGATACGATAATACTCTAATATTATATAGGTATAGGTATATAATACGCGCAACACTTGAATCTCGAAGGAAAACCTTCGTTACCGACATCTGGATAAGTAACCATAAACAGGAGGAGGAGAGAGTAAGCCTACGTGGTACAACATAAAACTGCGAAACTATGCTTAGTCGTGCTAGTGACGGAAAAACGGTACCTATCGTAATTGCTAAATGTAAAATTTCACCAAGACTAGAAAAAAAAAATTGGAAAGGGAGAATGGCCCTAAACAGAACAAAAAATTTACGCAATTTGGCGTGATAAATGACTATAATAATTCATAACTATAAATTGATTATCGCGCGCCGGTGACTTACGAGTAAAATATATATATATATATATATATATATATTAGTACGACGTGTCGACGTGTCGACACTTCAAAATTCAAATTAACATTTGCCTAAAAAATGTAATTATATAAAAGCAATGTTAATATAGACAATCGTTACGTGTTATATTATATAATATAGATATAGTGTCAACAATTATTTCAGACGCAACTAAATCCACGCGGAGTATGTTAAAATAAAATATACGTCATCGATCGTAGACCAGTAAGCTTATAAAAAAATAACATTATTATACGTCTTCGTATTATAGATTCTTTGTCTTATTTTTTGTTTATCTATTACAATAAATTATTATGCAAAATTACGGACCAGACGCGGATAATGTGTAAAGGCATTGCGCGCGGTCACAATAATAATAATAGTAGATATATTGTATACCTATATCTACATACACCATCACGCTACATTATACATTCACATAATATTGTTATGTTCGAATATACGTGCAATATAATATACAAGTCATAATGGGTATCTTATTATAACGGTCAAAAGCGATTATCAGTTTGAAGTACACGTCAGCTTTCGCTGTTACTATCGGAATCTTACTACGGTCTAGTCGACATGGTGTTCTGTGTAGGTGGGCAATTGTCGGAAAAATCAAACGATGACAGCAATGATGATCATAATAATAATAATAATGCAAATAAAAATAACTCACTTGGTGAAGTCTTTTTGTAAAGTCGACAGCTTGACACGACATCTGTCTGCTTCAGAACTGGAACCTTTGAGTCTCGCCTCCGTGTCCAAGCGCAGTCTCCTCTCTCTGTCCACATCCCTCTGCAGCCACTCACGCTGTAAACAAACAAAACGGAAAACATTAGCTATTGTCAGACCATATTATGCACAATACGAATATTACGTATAAATAATAAACTATATTATATACAGCTGTTGTGCATCGTTATCACGGGTGTTTAGATTTCATTCAATGTAATTGTTTCCATTTATTTATATACAATAAGAAAATAATAGTATTCATAAAGTTAACGACAATATTATTTTTTTATTATTAATATATTTAACTATTAATTACTGGGCTACGTTTCGCACGTATGACAACAGTATAACATAATATTATTGAAGTAGTTTTTGTGTGATACATTTTTTGGGAATTCAAAGTTCTATAGTAGCGTTTCGCAATTTTTACTGGCAGAACCTGGCATTAAGATTGCCGGTTTCGAATGTATAGTGTTCTGAATCCCCATGCCCCGATATACTTGACATAGTCTTTTGTTAAAACTTGTTTCTGAATTTAACTTCAATAGTTTATATTGAAATATTGACTTTTACTTAGCATTTATATTAGAAAAAAACATTATTTTGATAAATAATAAAATAATCGATTTAAGTACTTGATTGATTGACAAAATTTAGTTATTTAAAAATTATCTTCCCAGCTTGGTGACAACAATAGTTATTGACTAATTCGTTCATTGTTTACCGGTCCTCTCATAACAATTTTTGTTATCGACTATTGCTAGTCGATAATTTTGTCGGTTACCCAATCGGATTTGTAACATTAAGTTCTTATAGCTTATAATCGTATTTCGTAAAATTCTTATCATTAAAATGTGTGGTATTTCAGTTACAAGAAAATAGGTTATTAAAATTAGTAGTTAGACGTAGAGGAGTGGCAACATTTTTCCCAACCCTTTACCCAAACATATTATTGTGTATTTCAGATATTTTAATGTATGTGTATCTATCGCACGAACTATCGAATACAAGCATTAAACATTTAAACCTAAATTATTATAATTTTTAGTATGTGATGTTAGATGTACACGTATATTATATAGCGCGTGATGGCCACGTGTACCGCCGTACAGTATTTACCGCGTCAGCTATAATTATTACACGAGAATAAGCAGTGTCAAATTTCAAATTTTAAGGCTCAGGTGCAAACGTACCCTATGGTCATATTATAATAATAACCTCTCAAAAAGTTATAGTCGACAATAGTTTTAAATCTATTAAATAATAATATAATGTATATTGTTGTCGAAAAAGAGTTTACCAATTGTATTCAACTTAAGAGGACGCCACACCCGCATAATATTATGTAATCTCTGTCTTACAAACTTACAGTTACAGTATAGCAAATTTGTTTTCGGCAGCTTCAAATTTGTGTTGGTTAGATATAACTAATATATTTAATAATTTAATATATATAATTAAAGATAATGTACAATACAAAATTGAAACTAATGAACACAAATTTTCTTTACAGTACTACGTTTTTAAAGCAATGAAGACAACGCACACATGCGAATCTGCCTAACATACCCTAAAATCGGGCTTACGCCATACTGTAGTGTATTGTATCATTGTTCCGTGTATTTAATACGTAGCTACATTAGAAGTACGTTACCTTCAACTTACAAATCAAATATGTATATATATATATATTCAACTCTATGTAGAATTGTAGATATAGTTATATAGTAGAAATCCGATCATTATTTTAATTTGAGTTTTCAAACCACAGTTGAATAATTTACCGACGATATGTTGCTATAGTATGTATATGAAATCGATTTTAAACGATGCACCGGAAGTACGAAATCGAAAAAAAAATGTTTTTTGTGTAATAGTGCGCACAGAATGGCGTGAAACACGGAAACCGGAACACGAGCGTATGAAGGAACGGCAAGCTTTGGCGTAGCATATTCATTCGAAATCGAGCATTGTACGTCCCGTTCTGTATTTTTTTTATTTTTATTGTAAATTCGCATAAGCTATATTGTAGTCGCTCACGGAAACATCAACAAATCGTTCGGAATATCGTTGGGCGTTGGCGCTTTACAATATATAAAACTCAGCGATCGACACTAGCTATGCATATCACGAGCCGGGAAACAAACAGCGTTTATACTGTGCACTAGCTAATGATGACGCAAAAACTATTTTTTTATTAAGATTAGTAGAATGACATAACGGACGAGGAGTATATAAGGTAAGCGAACGCTGCGTTTTCCTCAAACTATACATGACATTGTCGTGGTTTTATGACTCGCATCCTGTAGAGCGATCTCGGAACACTTGAATATTCAATAATTTACATTTTTGTTTTAAGTACCTAGGAATAACGAATATGACGTTTGTCGCCTAATTATTTTGTTAGGTTAGTTAACATAGTCCATTTTAGATTAACAATGATAGTGGACGGTGGTCAGATATATTAAAAACGAATAAAAACAAAACGGCTAAAGAAGCACTCAATCAGTTAACTGCATACTTTTGATAAGTATTTTGGTATTAATTCGTAAACTTTAATGAAAAGCAATTAACAACAGATGATACAAAAACTATAGACTGTTGAGCACTGTACAGTATAATATAGGCAATATAGCATTGTCGGTCGACCTAGCCAACCTCTTAAAGGCCTCGGCTGCAATTTCCTCTGAGGACTGATTTTCTTTTTATAAATTTAACTCACACAAAAATATTTACTAGTATATAGATATACTTACGCAGTAAATATACAGTTAGACACACACAGATATATCTGCATACAAACAAACAGTGTCAAATACGCTTTACGTCTTTATATTATTATTATCTTTTTCGTCTTATATTAATATTTATTATAATATAATATATATGTTTTCGTTAGACCAACGAACTATATGTGCTGTCGACAAACGAATATTTATGCGTTCACATTTTGTATCCTTCCCGCGAGTGTCTTTCGGTATTCACGGACGCCAAACATAATAAAGTATAGGTATTATATACTTGCAATATAATATATTATATTCGTTTGTATTGTCTAAACACTTAATAAATACTTAATATTTAATAAAGATGACGAAAACGACCGCGAATATAATAATAACATTAAGACGATTAATATACTCGACTGTAGTCGAAAATCAGTGATCGCCATTGGACGAAGCCGATCACTGATCGTTTCTATATGAATATCATATAATATAATTTAATAATAATATTTATAAAAATATGGAGGCTGCAGCCACGATTTCAAATGCGTATATAAAATATGAATAATGCATATATAAACAAATGCAATAAGCAACAATAAGCTGCCACGAAAGTAAGTGCAATAAATTTAACGAATCACACATATGGAATTATTGTACACGCCGAGCACATCGACAACGACGCGTCAGACGTGTCAGACGCATCCGACGACAAGACGCGTAATGAGTCATGCGTGTACGTATAGTGTATTACTTACAAATTACAGAGAGAACATAATAAAATATTATTATTTTTATATTATATTATGTAGATATCATATACTGTATTATACATGATATACGTTCGTTCGCAGCTATATATAGTATACACTACACATACTATTTGTTAGGTAGACACTTATTATTATGAGGCGCACCAGCCGAACGGGTAGTCAGTTGCGGCGTCGGCGGTGGAGAAGCCGGGGCCAGACACACTGCGTGCATCACCCCAAGGTTAAGTATACTAATATGTAATCAACGGTCAGTCGTTTGCCATCCACTGCCCACCCAACCCTCCATATAGCTGCGCCCACCGTCTTAAATATAATACAATATATTATATAATATAGGCACCAGTTCAGACTGCTCGAGTAACAACGACTACTACGATTGAATAATAATAATTATATTATTATTAAAACGACGACGACGGAAATAATATAATACTATAAAACAAAAATTAAATTAAAATGAAAAAAAAATAGCGTGATAATATTATTTTCATTACGTAAATTACACTGTACAATATTAAAAGGCGATTTTTTTTTTCAAAATCAAGTTTATACTATTGTAAAACTATTATTTTCACGAACAATGTCCGTTAATTTCTGTGCATTGATTAAGTAAAACGTTTAACTCGAAAAACTAAAGAGCACTCGATATGAATGATATGATATGTTCAAATAAAATGTAGAAAAGTGACTATTGTATGTATATATATATGTGAAAAAACTCATGCCATGTATTATATTGTTGCGCCCCTACCGCATGTCTACTGCAGCTGCACACGCGGTGAACAAAACTTTCGACACGATTTTCGTCTCCTCGAACTTACCGCAACAAACTGTTCACGACACATACAGTCAAGTTTTCGAAATGTTCTAAAATAGTGCGAGTGTTATAAACATTATCGGAACAACGTTGGAGATCGTAGGACTTATAAATAGCATACGCGCCATGTAGCTAGTATCTGAAGTGCATAGTCACCTACACATATTATTACATATTATTGTATAATGCGGTGTTTGGAAATCGATAAACGACAATATAATAATATGGTCTAGCTAGCAGTGGGTTGGCGGATATTGGTAACTCAACCGATAAACGCGATCGTGATTTTAAAAACACTTTATAATATTATTCTTTTTGTGCAATGCAAGGAATCCTCATTATACCGTATAATCCCTACATGTCGTATGTCGAATTCGCATCGCTAAAGATGCAATGAAGATGTAATACATTTCGGAATCGTCTTTCGCCAAAATCCTCCATAAATCTCTTGCCGTTAAAAGTTATTTCACGGTCACGAATCCACGGCGGCGCGTTGTATTTGACACACAGAAACTATATAATATATAATACGTATAATACGATATAGCTGTAGCGTACCTCGCGAACCGGACGAAACTATAAACGAAATAATGTTTCGTCTGTATACCGTATTATGCTATAGTGCTGTACAGTGTACACATCCCGATGACAGAGCGGCACGAGAGCGCGGAGATAAAACACACTGCGTGTGCGTGGAGTACACACTCCGCAGCTCTTGACTATTCGTACAATTTACGACGATAAACCGTATTTCGAAACCCGATTCCGGACCGTCCGGCTGCGCTCATTATTAATATTTTAAAGTATCGTATTGCACGCGTGCAGTGTGTCATAATCATCGTACCGGGCGGTGGTAAGAAAAGTTTAACGAAAATAAGATTATGACGTGCATAAGCGTACAAAAAATAAATTCGTCTTTTCCTCATCCGCGGTACGCCCGTGCCATAGATTTGTCACGTATATAAAATTATTTTCTCCTCTTCTTCGCTCGTTTTATCAGGTTCTTCCGCTCGGCTTGTTCACAACAACGTTTCGGTTGATTAACTCGTTGCCGTATGACAATGCCGTCGAGTCCTTCTTCTCCGCATTTATACAAAACCATAAAATCTAAGTCTCTTTTCCGTTGTCTTTTATATTCATTTTTATGACGGTTGGTCTTCATGCGTGCGTGCGACTCTATTCATAAGTCGAGGTAACCATATTCTATTATACAGAGTGTTTATATCAGTGTGTTTATATTCACTCATTTAAGAACACTAGCAGTCTTTTCTATTTAATATTTTTGAAATATGATTTTGTCATAATATCATTGTAATATTAATGATTCATAGTATTATTAAACAATTTTAGAATGTATCTAAATTAATAGCGAAATTATATTTTTTTTGTGGTTATCAATAATAATAGATAGCTAATTATTAATAACTATTTACCTAGAGTCGATTTATGAGATTTATTTATTATAAGATTTTACTTCTAATATAAATTAAATTATTTAAATTATCATATAAACATTTTTACGTTTTAGCTTGTGCAAGAGGCGTTGATGTACGAAGACTGAAATTATGGTAAGATCCCTGTATTGTATTTAGTATACGGATTTATGTAGGTACGTACTACGTATATACTATATATACAATATTATATATTAAGTTTTTAAATACAACGCATCCTATACCAACCTGTTCTTTAATTCTTTTCGTTAATATTGTCATCATAATATTATACATGCGATACAATGTTACTATAAACTAAATGGGGTCCAAAATAGCTGTCGTAACACGTTGTATAATATTATTTATTTGAAACTCCGGCAACGTAAAACGTCAGCTGGAGTTTGCTGACGAATCTCCCATAAAAGACGCCGACAAAATTTGAAACCTACTATTTACACCTATGTCACATGGCTAGTGTACTATACACCGTGCTAGTTCTGGCGTTAGTGGCAGTTTTCACAAACCTATTATTCCAATTCAGTGATCGATGAGATTCGTATTGGTTTCACGTTTTTTTTTTTTAGTTGCAAAACCTAGTCTATTCGTAGACGCCTTGCCGCCTGTTTGAACGATAACACACGCAAACATACATTTTTAAATAAAATTATTATTATTATCGAGTGACAAAAATAAAAAATAAAAACACTTTATTTTTAATATATTCCATCAATCGAATGGTGCATAATTAAACATCAAACCACGCCGGTGTACAAATATATCTAATAATACAGTGATTCCCAACCTTTTTCATTCTACGCCCTGTTGTAAATTTACTAAAATCTCATTCCCCCCTCCATAACTTAGAATTTAGGTGAATTTTTTTTTGTGAGCGGTACAAATAAATCATACAAAATAACTATATATTATACAATATACAACTATTTATTTAACTATTATTTTAAAAATGTATTATAAATCAACTTACGAACTAATAATACTAAGTATAAGAAAAAAATATTGAATACAAAAACATTGTAATATAACATAATTGTTTTTGTAATTCCATCATCACTATATCCCCCCTGGGGGGAATTCCCTCCCCGCGATTGGGTACCACTGTAATAATGTACATATATTATATATATATATATCATTAGACTGTAAATTCACTTTTCTTTTTTTTTAAATATTAAATCATGAACCGTGTTGCGTTGTATTGAAGAACTTTATTAAATTCCTGAACTCTGAAGCAATATACAAGGCAAACGCCATGGGCAAGGGAGAATTTCTGCAGGGAGAGGGAAGACTGTAGAGTTTGATGTCTCGTTTCGAGCCTACGAGGATATTCCGTTGTTTGGAGAGGGGTAGAGTATAACTAGGGAAGATGTTAGTTGCATATATTTTTATTTTTGAACCACTGGGAATCGACAGAAACAAACCGATGACATTCATAACGTTTTGACAGTCGGCTGAATGCAATTAAATTAACGCGATATAATGTAAAAAAGCTGTCGCCCGTTGTCCAACCTAGCCTAAAATAGAATCGCGTGACTCGATTCAATTCTGTTAAATTTGTGTTTTCGGAATATTGTACATAAAAGCTTTACGCAAATTGGCTACACACGACAGAAACGTTCTGCTGGAAAAAGCACAAAAAAAAATGCTACCAGCTGCAAATGTACCTATACGCGTGTGTACAAAAAAACATGACTGTAGTCGATGTTATATATTAGATATATAGCGTATAAAAAACCGTCGACGAATGAACCACTCGTAATAATAAAAGCTACTCGGAGCGTGGTTTAAAAAGACGATGAAAATTCGAAAGTGCTACTTGACGGTCGACGCACTTAATTTATCGCTGATCGGCTGTATTAAGAATGCGTGTGCTTTTTTCGCTGTCGTCGAAACGATTTTACATATAGTACAACACTACAAAATTACAAAAGTATATGCATATTTAACTGAATGTGGAAAGCAACTACAAGAAGAAGATAATTTTTAATTTTTAAATTTAAACCTTGATTTAAACGAACACGCGCGCAAAAAACCGTCATATTTAAACGATATGGCGTTCAAAGAATATACTAAATGGATGAAGCGACGATTCACAGAACAGCATTTTTTATTTATATTTTTTTTTATGTAAGTACTATTATAATATAAACATTATACTTTTTACATAATAATAAACGATGACGTTTTTGGCGTATAAGAAATTAGCATTGATTTTTAGAATATGTCTATATATTTTTAATTTGTATGTCTAAAATGGATTTAAAAATAAACGTTTTTTGTGTAAAAAGTTATTCGATAGACTGTGCTATTATACTTAAATATTTTATTGTTTTCTAACTATCAAGTTTTGCATATTATTATAGGTATATAATAGTGAAGGTTTTGGTATACATATAATGTTATGAATGGTATGTATGAAATCTTTATATGGGGGGGGACTTATTGGGGGAGAGATGCCTAAATTTATATTATCACATTTTTATTTATTGTACCTACTTATTAATTTATTATGAATTTTGAATATTGATAATAAATTATGGTAACCATTATTCAAGTAATTATTTATTATAGGTGCCATACTTTATTATCAAATTACCAACCAATTATATAAAATATACTAAATAAATATTAATAATATTAATAATTTATTATCTTGGAAATATTTTGAGAGCTTAAACGTGCCTAACGTTGTAAATCGTATAGAATATAATAATAACCTCATCAAATATTGTCCTATTTCATACTTGTACTCGAGCATATTATACACAAAATATAGCGAATATATTGAAGTTATAGTTACATCTTACATTTATTTTAATAGCATTTAAACTTTAAATACAAGTGAAAAAGTATGGTGCTAAAACTTGTTGTGAAGTATCTCGTCATTTCCTTTGCCATTTAATTCGTGTAAGCTTTATTAACAAGACCACAAAAGATTATACAAAAAAATGCTAAATATCCTCTATGAAAAAAAAAATAGCGTAAACGTTCAAATAATTATAAAAATACGAAAACTGACCGATAAAAAGGTAACTCGCGATAATAAAATCACCTTTTATACATTACGATAATATAGTCTATATAACATAACGTACCTATATTATATTATATTATATTAAACGTACACCCTCAGTTTCCGGAACCAACTACAGCTGCACTAATGAACGTATTGTTAATAACCGATGCAAATAAAAAAAAATCTCAAGACACTGAAACGCACACACCCGACTACCCGAGATTATGCAATAAAAAAAATAATAATAATCATAGCGTTTCTATTATGTACAGTGTATACATCGATGTCATCGTTGACAGTGCGTGGCGTGACGGAAAGCATTGATTACGCAGTGTCAACTACAGCATTCGAAAACTATACGTGTAATTTATTATTATTATTTATATTTATAATTTTATTTCGCGAATTATATATTATATTTGATGATTTTATTTTCTTTATCATCTATTTCCTACCACTCACACAGTTTACTCAGGAAATCCGGAAATACGAAAACGAAAGATCAGACCGATGAGCCATGCGATGACAATAATACGCTATCGGTCGCGTTTCCGCGACATTGTGTCAAAGACCGTGATAAGGAAATGCATAGAAATAAATATAGTATAGTATTATATAGAATACAAAGTTACAAAAAAAAAAAAAAAATGAAAATGCGTAATAAGAGCGTAGATAAGAGCAAAGTCGAGTGGTTTTAAAAACCTACATATTATCGTATAAAATATACCTATAGGTACATGCGAAAATAATTTTCTATTATTGTACTACAATACCTTTATAGATCGCAATTTTTTTTTAAACTCAATTTTTGTTTTCAACCATTATAAAATGCAAACTTTAAATAAAAATGGAACATACCTATTATAATACAACATATTATGTACCTAATATAATAATATATATTTTAATAAAAAAATGTGCGTATTGATGAATCTATAAAATGTATTTATAATTAATATATTGTATACATATTACGTATATAATGCTATTAAAACATTTAAACATAATGTAAACATACACAGCGGATAGTAAGCCCGTATCATCATGTAGGTACCAGTAGATATTTTTAATGCCGGTTGTTTAATTTTGAATTATTAGATTTTTTTCTCCAACATTTATTCAAAGTCATTTTCAACTATTTTTGCGCAACGATGAAACGAATAACTATTACTTCAATATCGCATGATTGAACAATTTTTACTGTATAATATATATTACGAGTCATAAACTACGTCATTATAAAAATAATTATATTACATGAATAACAATATTTTTGAAAATAAAAATGGTTTAATAGTTGATAATTCAATATATAGAAAATTAGCCAAAAGTCAAAAATTAAATTTCTGTTTACTCTAATAAATATGACAGGCAAAATAACTATAAATTACATCACAATTCGTAGGTTTTTTTACATGTATATAATATATATATATATACGTTATAAACACCTATATATAAACAAATTAGGTTTACGTAATTCAAAGCCAACAACATATAAATGACACGTCGTTAAAAACAAACTTTGAACATATCGTTCGTTCTAAATCATACCATAGAAACTATACTATAATCGTTCAAATGTTTTCCATAAGTCGTTGTGGTGACACAGTTCACTGTTTTGTTATGATAAATTGTATTTACGCGAATTGTGTTATAACATTATTGTATGCACAATATGTGGAATATACAACCGTATCTGCAGGATATATGCAAACGCAATTAAAGGATTAAAAAGGAAGAGAAATTAAACGGGTAAAAGGACAGAGGAAAATGTTAAAAACTACTCGTTTTACAACGAAAATAATAATGAACACTCCAGACATTCCGTTAGGTAGAAAAATGGTTACTAAAAAATGTGAAATATAAAAAAAGTAAGAGGAAAATAATTAAAGGAAATGTATTTTTTTTATTTAAACAATGCCTTATGTTTATACTTTGTAATTAAAGACTGTTTTGTATTGTAAAATTAATTCATATAATTAGAACTGTAATATAAGCGAAAAAATAATTATGAGAAAAGGGGTTTAGAACAATAACACATCACTATAATCAATTAGTTTGATGTTTCGTTTAACATCAAAATCGCAGAAATAATTAATTTAAAAATGAAAATGCATGATATAATGAAATAGCAAACTATAATGGCATTTTATCAAATAGTTATTTATCAAATACTTTATTGTACTCGTATTCGAGTTTATTAATAGTGTTAATTATAAATAATATGTTGTTTTAGAATGTTTATATTATTAACGCGTTTATAAATACTGTATAGACTTCCATTTAAATTACGAAAATTCATTTGAGATGAGTCGAGGGTCAAACTACACGCTATATACTGTTAACGGTAATAGTTTATATTGTTTATTGACGAGGGGAATATATGTAATATGTATAGTTAGTGTCATGAAAAGCGTTATATTTTTGTCATTGAATACAATAGGCGTCCGGTAGGCGCCAGTTTGAGTAAAAACTTTTCCACCCAAGAATTATAGAAATATCGCGAAATAGGAAGTAAAGTTGAAATGATAAAATGTAAAACTCGTACGGAAGTCGTGATATTTGACCTAAAAATAAAACGATAAAAGTTTAAGTATAAACTCATAAACTGTATGTTAAAGTCTTGACATTTTACTCATCACTGTTTTCTAATGCGTTCATGTATAACAAAAAAAATACGGTGTATAATGCTGGATATTATTATTATTATTATTATTATTGTAGTTGTTTTTAAATTTGATTTAGAATATCATGTGAACATAGAAATATTTTACATATTTCACCAAAGTTTATAGTATAGGTTTAATCGACCGAAACAGTAAAAACATTAAAACTATAAAACAGTAAATACTTTACGTTTTGTTTACATGTCATCCGATTTATTGTCGAACTTCAACCCTGAAGATACTATAATATTGTATATTCGTGACCAAATGATTTTATTTTGTATTATGTGGTTCAATATAGTATTATATATTTGGGTAATTGGTTAAACTATAGTTATTAACAAAACAAATATGAACATGTTGTTGATTTTAAAACGTAATAAGTAACATGTATTAAAGGTAAATTGTATAATAAATATTATTCTTAACACGCTATTTTGAATAAAAATCACTAAAAGTTGGAAGATAATATTATTATTGTTTAAGATGGTAGTTAGAAAATATTTTAAAGTATAATTTATTACTTACAGGACCCGACGAAAATGCACTCATTTCATTCCAACAATATTTAGCTTTAACTCAGTGAAACTTTCAATTATTGAAGACTTTAAGAAAAGTTTCAGCTATAAGGCACATAAAACGTTTTACTTTTACTCGATCTATAATAAATATTATATTAATTGCTCTTTTGAAAAATATATTTTTCACTCGTATATAGTAACTATTTGTTTTTTTTAAATTTTTATTAAATCGGATAAAACATTTTAAATTGTAATTCAATTACTTTACTAATTTACTTTACGAGTACATACTATTAATCATTTTCTTGTGAATATCATATTATATTGTTTTAAAATTTTAAATAATAATATAAGCCCTAAGGACAGGAAATATTTTTTATCGTCATGCACTTACATAATAAAATATAATATATCAGAAAATGTATTTAGTTATTTATGAAGTTATATAGATATATAGTGATAAATAATACAACCCACCTGATTGTATTAAATAAAAGTGAATTTCATAGTGCGTTACTGTATTTATTATTATTATTCAATGAATATAACAAAATCGTATTGATTAAAATTATGTAATTAATAGTGATGTTATAAACACGTAGTGGAACTATATTCTTAATGGTCACATGTGTGCAACAAATATATCGCGTCGTTTCAATGAACTTTAGTTGGTATACATAAATACATAATACAATATAAATTGTAAATTAAACACGATATATCCTTCAGTAACCTTGTCACACACGCTCCCAAAAATACGTAAAAAATTATATACGCAATATATAGAACATACAAAATAAATAATAACATAAAAAAATTAACTTTTGTAGTTCGAAAAAATAAATATTTCGATTATACCTATTTATAATTTTAGTATATATCTCTATAACTTCCTGGTACTTAAATATCGCCCATTCATTATAATATATATTATGAATTAATAAATAATATACATCGGCAGTTTTATCTAATTTCAAACGTTAGTACATAATACAAATTATTAAGTATTTACATTGGTAAGTAAAATTATTGCTGATTTAGGACCAATTTGAATATATAAGCGCATGTGATATCATTGTGTTGTAACCGCAACGGTTGTTGTTGTTATTATTATTATTATTATTAAATTATTCATTTTTGTTTTGTGAAAAAATAGAACGACAATGTATTTTTAATTAAATAGAACGATAATATGATTTTATGGCCGTTTTAACGTCGAAACGAAGCGCCAATAAATTAGACGGCTTTTTTTTCTATTACATTGTATAATGACCATTGTAAAATTTTACGATGCCGATCGAAAGGTTCCCGTCGACGACGTCGGCGTATAGTTTTTAACGGTTTGCGTCCCGCAGCTGTTGCCGGTCACCACCGCCGTGTACAATACTATACGTCCGCCGCCGCTGCTTGCAATAAAATATACGACCTTTTTTACTCTCCCTCATTCTCCCACTCACCATCTTTCTCCTTACCCTCTCCTCAGTCTTTTTTTCTCATGAAACTATCCTCCTCCCTCGGAGTCACACTTTCCAAATTAAAAACTTTTTATATATATTTTTGTCCGTTCCATGAGCTTTGTTATATTTATATTGTAAAACATACAACGTGCGGGATATTATAATAATATAATATTTGCAGGTGCGAAACAATTACAAAATAACACATCGCACATTATATTGCATTAAGTGACGTCCACGGCCCATCACCATCAATCAACGACCACCGCCACCGCTGCACTTTGATTTACCGTACCCAAAAAGAACTTATACAATACATCGGAAGAACTTCGGCGGCCTACTACAACACACGCGAGACGAGGACTGCCGGATGCACGCTGCACATTGGAAAAACCATATAGGTACCGGCACTCACGTTTCTCCCTTTGGACAAGTTAGTTCCCATGCCATGAGTGTTGCGTGCGATGATTTCAGCAGTTTCACATCGCCGACGCGTTACTCGTGCGGTAGGTAGGTTAATATTCACTTTTCGAACGTAATAGCGAAAAAATTATTACTGACTATATCGGCCCGGGGAATTAAAACCGATAACGATGGTAGGTACGAACTGTCCGAGTGATGTTATCCGGTAAGGTATAAAAAAATAAAATTTTACGATGTAAAAAATTTTGAGAAATCGTAAAAACTTTTCGTACCCCGAACATGGAAGAAAAACACGCGCGATCAAGTACGCGATCGGTTACCTACTGAAGCCGCTCAGCCGCTGGTCGTCGCTACTCGTCGCCGCCGCCGAACCGTGTTGTATTCCTCCGCTGGCGGGGCAGGCGTACCAAACTGCCGGGCCGGCGCGACACATTCTCTTTTTTACTACAATAATTATTACTATTATTTATTTTAACAGCGCCCAAATTACAATTCCTATAATATGTTTAGTATATACTATACATATTGTATATTATACACAACACCCATTAATAAATTAAAATAAACACGAACGCAACGAGAATGTAAAATAAGTGTGTTTAAAAATAGAATTTCTTTGACGGCACCTATTGTTCGATGAGATTTTATTCCAGAGTAAAGGGATACTGAATAATCGAACGAAAAAAAAATCCAAATCATCATCATTATTTGTCATCATTTACTGCTAAATATTTCCCGATAATGTTTATTTTTTCTTATAAGGTATTCGATGTGCACGTGGCTCACGTGTTTTCTACATAAATTCCATAAAAAAAAAATGTATACATTATAAAACATTTTAAATAGCAGATATAATAAGTATTGGAAATTATAATAAGTACGAATAATATTGTACATTTATTATTTAATTATAATTTTTATTATATATACGTCTCGTATTTCGTAAACTTTTCGTAACAAATTATGAAAAAAAATACTATACCTATACATAAAATACGTAGTTATACATGACCCCGTACTAAGAAAAATATAATTTATTATATAAACTAGGTATATCAACATAATTTCATTTTTAATCTCATGATTGTAAAATTAGTTCACAACTCAAGAGGTCAACATTTAGTTCGATAATTCAATAACTGTTAATTAACTATCTAAATTTGTTTATTTATTATAATATAATATATTATAGCCAAATAAAAATGTACACAAATGTAAGTATTAATACAGACGGTAATTTAATAGAGGTTATATTATAATTTATAGCTATGTATTTCATTTGAATACATAATATATATGTATATTGATAAATAATAAAATGATAAATGACTACGATTTTGCACACGGGACATAGAAAGATACCCAATTGCATATAATAACATCATGGAAAAATATTAAAAGTTTTAAAAGCATCTGTATTTATTTATTTTTTTGTATCAATAAATAATATATATTTGTTTGAATGAAAAATGTATTTAAACATAGTTATACTTGTTGCTAATATATAAGTATATAATATAATCTACTAATTTTAAACTGATCTATACAAATATTATATCAATATTATTTAAAGAATAATATTTACGATAATATATTTTAGTCACTTCTATTTCTATAGTTGCAATTTATCTAACAATAAAATATTACTTATAATTTTTAATTACTACGATTAATATTTAATATATTATACATACAAATACATGTGCTTTCTATTCTATCCATTGATTATCTAAATTAAAATTAATAACTTTTGTTTACAAGTCCATATTACGCAGGTATATTGTTACTTGCATTAGAGTAATTCGTTTGAGCTATTACTATTACTAGTTATTAGCAATTAAGTACCAAAAATATTATTAATTATTAAAAAAAAATCATCTTCACTATAAAATAAAATTCTAAATTACCTATGGTATGTATAATTTCTTACAATAAAACTTTATAACAGATAACAAAAAAAAAAGGTGTATAAAAATCCTCTTAGAGGTACTAAACAATTGTATTGTACAATATATTATAATATACGCATTATGTTGTAAGATAGATACAATTTTATAACTTTTAAAATGTCCCCTAGATATAAGTATTTAATGCATCTGCGGGTGTTTTTTATACCTATGTAAGAGATCACTATAAATTGGCAGTGGGGAAAGCCATAATTTCACATTTAACGTCAATTCTCGTCTTAATACCTAAACCTATAATATGCGACGGTGAGGTAATCGAAGTTATTTCTATATTGGCGTCTTGTTTTTAATAACGCCTTCTGAAGAGCCTATCGGGCAACTACGTTTTGCCGAATCATATAATATCAATCGGCGAATTTATTTGACCATAAAAATCGCGTGATGCTATTACAACTAGAGTAGTATTATATTAAGTCTCTCTTCCCCTTTAAAGAGGCCACTACCGCCACTATAATATAAACGTTCATAGGCCAAACCCAATAATGACAAGGTGTTTTCGGTAATAACAATTTCCAACTGCCATCAGCCAAAGACGATACTAGTCATGCGGGATTAGATTATTATTATGGTATATCGTGAGCAGAATCAGAAAACGAAAAACATATTTTCCGGTTACGTAATCGAATTACCAACTATCGGTGGGCGTGTTATTATAATAATGATAATATGTTGACGTCGGCAATCGGGGTTGTTGATTTTTATGTATGGCGTTGTATAAAAACATTTACTATTTTGGAAAAGAATTTCGCAACAGGAGCACATAAAAGGATGTGCAAATTCAATTGTCTAGAATAGTATGAACGTCTCTACTGCAAATGCAAATAATTTGAATCGTAAAATGTGGAATATTACTGCCATGAACCTATATGTTATTATTATATAAATATATAGGACATACTTTGCCAAAATGATATAAAAATATTATTGTGCACCGGGTGGAAAAAACCTCCTCCTCTTCACCGCATACTAAAATCCTGACAAGAATTTGTATAATTTATTAAAAAAAAAAACGAATTTTTATAATATAATCGACTCAATGATATGTGTATAAATGCGTTACAAAATTAATGATTGCAAATATTAGGTATTAGGTAAATATTAATATTTGGTAAATTCTGTGGATTTATTATGCAAAATTGTACACATAACGACTAGAAATTCTACTATATTGTATTATAAATATTTTTGTATGGATACCATACGCTTATGAAGTAAGCTTACATTAAATAAAAAGTTTCAAATTAAAATAATTGAACTTGAATAAAAAGGTATTTTTAATCAAATATTAAATTAAAATATTATAAGTACCTATATTTCCGATAATGATATGTTATGAGTGATAGGTTAAGATTAAAGGTAAACTGTTTATATTTTTTCAAAACATACGTAGATTTAATGTATTGACAGACTTGAAAAATATTTTGTACCACAACGTCCAATACGTATTGATGATCGATGACAAGTTGATACATCCCTCATGGTGCGAAAATATATATTTATATATTTAGTTTCCTAGTGACACGGCCTCACGCTCACGGGTGGCCTGCACCTAAATACATATTATTTTGAACACGTACATGGGTGGGATTTTTAAACTGCATGCAGAGCACCGAAGGGTAGAATAGTCAAAACAGCTGCAGAAACAAAATATTTGTATATATTATATGCGTGTATATATACATATATATATATACTTTATACTCACTCCACCCTTTTTAAAATCATCCGTAGTCCGTACGACGACAAATTTCCGTCAACACATTTAGCTTTTATTGGATTAAAGATTAAAATACCAGCTATTTTGCCTATATTCGATGTATTATTGTTTTTGTTATTTAGAATTTATATGAATTCAAAATCGAATTTCCTGATTCGTTTTTGCCGTTTTAAAACATTTGAGGGTCCATAGTGGCGGCACGTGGGCAACACAGCACTGCAGAGTACAGATTGAGTGCGACTTCATCCCCAAAGTTGTAGGCGTACTATATACACGTATATTACATAATACAAATAATAATTTTTTTTCTTTTTCAACGTATGTTTGATGTATTAAATATTTCGTTTCAACCCTCATACAGAACTATTTTAAATCAGCTATATTACCCTACATACCAAACGGACGAGACAACGGGTGTTTCACATATTATACATCTACACCATACATGTACCAGCTACCTATATTCGCTGAACCCTTTTTTGAAATAAGCTACATATTTCGTCATCAAAACGACAGTTGAATACCTCAAATTTTCCGTTAGCCCTTCATTATTTCACGGTGATGTGTGCAATAAAATATTATTATATTATTTTGTACGCATGGCTAAGAAATGTTTCATTAAAGAACGTCAAAAAAGACTAATTCATCGCTATTATTAAACCGAAGCGAACTTTAATCTCTGGACAAACGCAATTGATGAAAATATAAAAACACGTGTAAAATATAATTTATAACCTAACACTGCAGTTATTAATATATTTAATGTAGTGTAACATTATATTATGTTCCCAAATACAAAACTACACATTTTTCTCGAGTTAACTAATATTATATATATATTTATATATACGTAATTAAATATTAAAAAACTGAACTTGCATGGTTTCAGCATAAATATTAAAGTATTTTGTTTTAATAATAACTCGAAACTATCATAAAACGTTTTTTTTTTTTAATTAAGCGTTGTACTGTTTATTTTTACGAGCCCATAGAACTGAAACTGAAATTACAATTTGCTTACTATAACTAATACCAAGAGAAAGAATTGTCAACTAACTATAATAAATGGTAATTGTGTAAAATTATTTCACAGTGTCACCGTGTCCTTATGACTATAATACCAATAATAATTCAGGTAATTTTAATTTAACTTCCAATGGGTTAAAAAAAAAAAAAAATAGCGTTATAGGTAATAATATATGTATAAATGTTTAAAAACTAAAACATGAAACGGTTGTTTGTTGTCATCAAATCAGTGGTAAAGGTGGTGAAAACTAAAAAGGCTGGCAAGATATGAGTGAATTTATAGAATAATAGCCTATATATCAAATATAGTCTCTTCAAAATAAAACCACGTCATCTTAACCCTATAAATTATATACTTTTAGAACAATATTTCAACTAACAAAAACGTTTATAATATACGCAATGCTGCAGCATCATTTGAGTGAAAAATTAATTCAAATAGGGTTTTTTTTCCTGTTTCGTTTACGCATAAAATATGCACTCCACTCCGCAGTTTTAGACTTAATTCCATACAACGTCGTCGTCGGATTGATAAACTTTTGAGAAAACCGTCGACGGCGGGAAATGCGCGATGATGATAATGATGATGATGGAGGAAAAGGACGAGTAGCAGTAGACAACGACGACGGGCAAACAAATGGCAGAACACGTCAGTTCGCATTACGCATTCAAACGTTGTAAACGAAAACGGCGCGAATAATGAAATATTCCGAGGTTGTTTTTTATCCCTATATACGTATAATATATACATTTAATATGTATACACCATGGTTGCCACCACCCTATAACCTCGTCCCACCATCAAAGGCCAGTCAAAACGTATTAGGCCTTTCATTACTATCTCTACAGCGCAGCTTTTGCCGTGGTAAAGCAACGCTGCTACGACTGCCGATAACATTATTACTAACTAGTATATATAACCGAAAGTGTTTTGGAATGTATACGCAG
Source organism: Rhopalosiphum padi (assembly GCF_020882245.1). NCBI lineage: Eukaryota > Metazoa > Arthropoda > Insecta > Hemiptera > Aphididae > Rhopalosiphum > Rhopalosiphum padi. Next base: position 39,259,096 of record NC_083598.1, read on the forward strand.
GAGTATACAATTTGGTTAATAATTAGCGTTTACCCAGTAAAATACCTTAAAGTTTAAAAAAATTATGTATTTAGGTAGCCAGTACAATGTACAACGCATGGCATAGGATTTAAAAAATAAGCAATCTGTATTCCGAAATATTAAATTATTATTATTTTTTATTGATTTTTGAAGTGCTGTATTTGATTTACTTTACACTTTTAAATTACAACTTTCATCTCATTATTTACTTAAATTCACAAATGAACATATACTCTATAATGGTATATAGTTATTTTTTTACGAAATCACCACTGTGTATACACACATAAACTACATAATCGATCGCTTTGGCTATTTATACGAGTATAACTCAAACGAAAATCCGAAGACAACAGAAGTTATTACTTATTATAATAAAAACTAAATTTTATATAATATACTCTTGTGGACGTTTGTTCGTTTACATTTTTACGGGAGAAAGTAATCTGAAATACAAAGTGTATTCTCACTCTTTCATAAGACGTAAACTATAATATCCTTACCCCACGTGTTTCAGAGCTATCCATAAAGAGCAGTAAGTGTGCGTGTGTGTATTTTATGCGTATATTCTCCCAAGTGTTTCTGAGCAATTTAAAACGCCGTAAAAAAAGTTTAAACAGGATAATTATAGTTAATTGTACTATTAAACTATAGTATACTATAGTATACGTATGGTATATTATACGCACGTATAGAACAAATCCAAAATCAACATAAATTATACGAAAAAAAGGAAAATGAATCGGCTATGGGCTATGAATAAATCTTGGTAAATGAAAAGCGAGTTTATTTAAATACAGAATGATTGATAATATATATATATATATATAGTACGACGGTCTCACAGTAATATGCATTTCGGCCAGAAATCTTAGAGAAAAATGCATTATACCTTATAGTTTTTTTGATGATTATTAAGGCTGTGAATTAAAAATATTTAAAATGTTAAAAAAATGTAATATAAAATGTAAAAAATGCATTTAAAATTTTAAAAATTATAGCACAAAATGCACTTAAAATGGTTTTTAATTTAATTTTTTTATTGACATTAGTATATTATATGTATAAAAATGTATTTATTTAATAAAAAGTTGATTTAATTTAATTTTTGATTTGAATTTGAATTTTGATTTCGAAATTTATTGATTCTTTAATAATTTTATTTACCTGAAATATTTTTTAAAAATTTTTAAAAGGTTTTCAAAGATGTTAATTATGAATGGAATTTAATTAAAACACCAAAAGATAAACATAAAAAGGAAAATATGACTTAAAAAACTTGTTGTTACATAATTAAAATTATATACTTACAAGCTTTATACATTTCACAACCACCAAAAAAAAATGCACTCTTCTACAAATTTACAGCCCTATTGATTATTTTATATATGGAACTGTAGTATATAAATATTAAAAAAATCGAATTACTGATCTTCATAAAATCGATTTATAGTAAATAATTATTAGTTATGTACTAATGAAAGTTTCAAAGTTGGGGCATTTATAATACAAGACAAGGACAAAGACGACGAGACTCCGCTGCGAACAGTATAGACCTTCCACTAGACTAGTGAATCAAGTATCATCATCGAACGGGTTGAGCTAATCCGATACGGTTAAAATTAGTTATCTACCGGTCGAACAAAAATATACCTTCTACTTAGGCCAAGGATCGAAATTCACACGATGCTTTTGGCACACCGCACCTGCACCTGCAGCATTGAAAATAGATATATAAGGACACGCGGGTACAACAACAGATGACCGTATTAAAAGAATACATGGTGAACGACATAATGTATAATATGATACATTTAAATATAAACTATATACGAGCTGGATTCACTAAATTTAAGTCTGTAATGTACATTATACTGTGATTGCCGTAATGGTTCATGGACACTCTATGTTTATTGAACAACCCTGTCGAACGACTCTACGATTTTTGACTACGATGGCGGAAGATGTGTTTTTATGTGAACTTTCAAAACGCTTGAGGTCTGTGAATACGGCGCACATCATACTGCTGCGGTAAATTGTGTCCGGCTGTATTTTATCGACACCGCAACAATGTATGCGGATCTTAAAGCTTAGTACTAAGTCGTTTGGCGTATAGAAGCGGTTTGTTTTCGCAAAAGAGCTGGTTGACGTATCAGAGACCGGACGAACAACTGCACTTATTTATATAATACATTTTAGTCATGTTACGACCTATCCTAGTTTACAGGTATTATTAAACAAGTATGTACATAAGGTAATACCGTGGTATCCATTTACCAAAAAAAAAAAAAAAAAAAACAGTATAATGTAATGTATATACATAATATGTATATAGATACGGACTACGAATTCTATGCCCATCTGCAATAGGTGTGATATAATATATTATATATATAACAATATGTAGCATAGACGTTTTAACGCGAGCAATAACCCGCGCGAATAACTGCAAGGTGAGATAGTGAGTGTGTAAAATTCACCGGACTTATCGATCGATTTTTATGCGACGCATTGATGCTAAAAGTCGAGTCACTAAATCCAATATCAATGGGACGTTTTCATTTCCTCTCGATTGCTTTGCCGGAAGAGTATTTTACTACGGTATATATACATATATAGGTACTATAATGTACGCCATACGACTCGCCTAACCCGATAACGTTGTCGTTGTAGTTTTCCGTTCGGATGTTATCGATTTCGCATTGCGTTTCAGATGAGTTTATACTTATTTTTTCCCTCAAATAGCTTAAAAAACCTTTTACTCGACATGTAGACTTACGACGATTTTTTTAACAAATATAAATGCAAAAAAAAATCCATTATTGATGTTGACACGACGAAAACATTGATTATACTATATAGGTGCATACCCCCATACCCGGAAAACTGACTACATATTATATTTTTTTATTTTTCGGTATTTAGGTGAAGATATTTTGGTTATTATAATAGTCAATATATACTCACGTTATATTTCATCGAAACAAAAACAGTAATTTATCGAACAAATTAGCATTAATCATGATGTTTACATAAATATTTTTATCATATTATAAAGAATAACATATACTGTGTTTCCAATTAAATAAAACCAACGTAATTTTATACAGTAGCTAGTATAATGTATTTCCTTAATGGACTTGTTCGTAATGATTTAAACATATGTGACTATATATTCTATATGTTCCGCACCGATACAGAAGATTGCGTTATTCTAAAAAGGGGTTTATTATTGTCCGTTCAAAAACAGCATATAGTTTTACCCTAAAGACGTTTCAATAGCGATGATTGATTTACAACCGTGCACTAAGTTGTCAAAATGATTAACGAACTCGTTTGTGTATAAGTATGTTTCAATATTATAATCATATAATGTATTTACACAGAATTTAAACATAATTTGTTTCAATTTAAAATATAATATTCTTTGACGCATATTAGTCAAAACTAATTTAAGTTTACTAACAATTTAAATATTGACGCTTTAATTTACTTTACCCTAATTAACTATTACAATATAGTATAAAAATAATATTATATCGTGTTTTATTTTATCAATATTTAACCTCCATCACTATATTTCTTCGGGTTTGTTTCTCATATACCTTATAAGTTGGTTATTAAGTTTAATTTTTTTCTTCATATTATTTTACCTTTATTTGTCAATATAAAAATTATTTTATTAAATGATCCAATTTTTTGTTTGATTTGTTCAAATTGTTTTTTAGAGTAGAAAGTAGAAACTACTATAAAGCCAATGTCGTATTATGTAAGCTCGTCTACACCTCTTCATATGCCATGGAAAAACCATTGACTCAACATTGACTTCAAAGCCAATTTCGATTGCTTACAAATCAAATCAAGAATGAAATGAAAAGAGACGGACCAAAAAGGATTTAAGAACCATAGGAAAGACGTAAAGGTAGGTCGAAATGTCGAATAGCAAAATAAGAAAATTGCGTTTCACACACATTTCGGGGATTATAAGAACATACGTATACGAGCTATAGTTCATTCGCTTTTGGATTGAAATCAGTATTACACGCATACCTACTATAATAGTACTAGGTATATATATATATATATATATAGTATTTATAGTATATATACCCCATTTAGAGCTCAATAAGCTAAACCCAATATAACCGTATAATACTTTTAGAAAATAGGTTTCTCTAAATAACGATTTATAAGACCGGAAAATATAAGGCAGAAATTTAACGTGTGTGAATTTTATTATTGAAATATCAAATTTAATTATTTGTTCTCGTCTGATCACAAACATCACTTGAAATGATTATAATGTGGATCCATTATTCGCGACATTCCCAAGTAGATAATTATTATATGGAGGATTAATGATCAATTTACTATTTATTATTCCAACTCGAGTGGAGTGTTATTATCACGACAAATGCATCACTCTAAATCAACCATTGTTCCAGTACATCAAACGCCCCCAAACCGACAATATAATTTATGTGTCTGCCATAATAATATACTGTACGAGTGATATTTTATTTACATTAAGTATAATTGTGTGTACATCGTATCTATCGATCTCTGCAAGAAACATTTTATAAATAAAACATTGCGAAATGTAATCACAATAGACATATTTACTGCGAATGTATTGTGTAATTGTAATTCAATTTAATATAGTCTTAAAATTGTTTCGACTACCTTTATAGCTAGTTATATAAATACGATTAAAAAATGTTTAAAATATGTTCTTGGCGAACAATTTAGTAGGTAATAATCATTGTCTACCGATCTAATAATGGTTTTAATTATTACAAACACGATACAAACTATTATATTATTATCGATGTGGTGGATAGTAAGTAAATATTTATGGAAGTCGAAACATACTGAGATCGACCGTTCGAATTGTTGACGGAGTTTAACGGGATTACTAGCCCACAAGTGTGCCATTTACAGTGTAGAGCTCAGTTGAGGTGACCATCGTCTACATCTACATAACCGTTTCTGAATGTTAATTAAACTGTACTATTGTGCAGTGCCACAACTGTAATACAATGTTGACATTTACAAACATGGTATAGAGAGAATAAGTAAATTAGCAACCGGGCGCAAAAGTTTTGAATAAGTCTCTGAAATCTTATTTAAGTTAAATAAATTCAAGTAATCATTTGTTGGTTCAAAGTTTTAAAAATCATTAACTTTATCAAATATGTTATTATTATAGCGATTATATTATATAAATGTTGATAATAATTCTATAGATGATAAATTCGTACAAAAATTGATTAGGTACTATATTTCGTATAATAAAGTGTTATGTGCCTAAAATTGTCATAGCTTTCTTCAAAATTTAAAAACAAATCTAGGTGAAGCTCTTAATAATATTCTTACTTTTAAATTTATTAAAACAAAATTGTCGAATACTTAAAATACAAATGTTCAATAGATTATTCTGAATGAATTGGTAGGTATGATATGATTTATTAAAACGGAGAAAACACAAAGTGTGAGTACAATATTATATTGATAGCATCTAATGAAATAGCTCGTCAGCCACTTACGTAGTCTTTTTTCTAGTTGTATTCAGTACATTTAGAACATCGTAAGGAACAACTGTATACACACGAATAACATACACTCACGAGCCGTTGTAATTATTATTGTTTCTAACTACTGTTCTTTCTGGAAAGACAATTGTCTTATGCGTATTACTAAATAGTATTATTGCCGAGTATCCAAAATAATGATCATCATCGTTCGTAACTATTTCGAATATTTATATTTATATTATATATAAATAATAACATATATATTTACATATACGATGCGCGTTTATACGTCACTGCAATTTATGGATTATACGTTTACGGCAATGGGCAAGTATTATTACTATGAAGTATTAGTGTTTTTTACGTGTGACGTGATATGTTTATAAACTCCGGCGTTTCTTGTCTTTCAACGAGAGTCAGTTTGGGTTTTCATAAAAATGGGCACCATATAATATAACAAAAAAGGTCACTAGTATACAAAAAATACACCGTTCTCAAATTTCGCACGTGGACGAGAGTGGAAATGGGTATACGTACACATTGGTTGCAGAAGCATGCACTGCAGAGGGTCAAAACTCGGAAAAAACGAGAGAGAAAAATGGTGTGTGTGTGTGTAAGATAGAGAGAGTGAGAGTTCGACTTTTAGGAGTTGGAGACCAGTCGAGTCGAATTGAAAATCACGAGTTTAAACACATTATATCCGTATCCATACACGATGTTATTAATTAGTCGCGGACAGGTCCTGTGTGGCGAATCGATACCTCTTTTCCATCCCAGCGTTCGCATTATATATACTGTACAATAATGTGCAATACGAGGGACGCAATGCACGCAGAACATGCCGTAAAACTGGTCGCCGTCATTGTTTATCTTGCGGCGTATCAGTTACCGGCAGCAGCAACCCACGGGCGCGTGTATACGGGTAACCATGGTAACCGTCACCGGATGTTTCGCATGTTTTGTTTTTTTGGAAAATTTCCTCTCGGCGGCCCCTATGTAACACCGCGCGCCCCCTTCGACAAAATCTCGTAATCGGGTGATCGGGGGGAGTGTATTTAACGCCAGGATAAAAAAACAAGTGCAAATATAATATATAATGTGTAGCATGTATGCATTTAGTGTTCGGAAGGTATACGGTGGAATTAACGGTATCCCTTATATACCTATGTACAAGATAATATAACATATTATAAGCGCATACTACGCACATACACGCATCGTACTATATATAATATTTACATAATATATTGTTATTATTTTTGTTGTTTTATTAATTACCGGTCCCCGTTAAAAACACACAGGAAGAAGAGTCCCAACGCAAAGCATAAAATATATATGCATACTATTATATAATATGCACAGTTTTCCTCAAATGTTTCAAGATGGTGGGGGTAGGGTGTCCCGCGTTCAGAGGACGAGAGCGGCTGCTCTTTCAACCGAAACTAAACTATTCACTGCGGAATCGAGCTAAAATAAAGAGAACAACTTCGGGCGCAGAGAAGACGTGGATCTGGCTCGTCATCCGCACAGTCTTAAACGACGCGTTGCGTTTGTATAATATAAGTTGTATTATTATTATTATTGTGTTACTGTGTGCGTATATTGTTTGCGCCTGCCCTTCTCTCGCCACCGGCACCATTTCTCCGCCGAAACCGAGTCTAATGAAACTAAATACCCATGAGAGAGAGAAAGAGGGAAATATTTCATAAACCTCGCAAGACACGGGGGCCAAGTAACAGGATCATACGGTTGGTATACACGAAGAGGCAAGGGCGACAAAGCATCGAGCTGTAGAAGGTCTTAATGACGCGCCCGACCGCTAGAACGGCGAGAGAACAGAAAAGAACGACGCATGACCTGCAGCAGACGACCCTACATATATATGTACATATTGTATGTATATAGTTACGCCATTCAAAATGAAAATAATAATAATAACGAGCCTATTGACGGGGATTGATGCATATGAATAAATAATTGAACTCGTCTAACATAAAAAAAAAAAAAAACATTTTGGCTTTTACTGGAATTCGTATTCCACAGAAGATAATATTTTGCAAACTCGTTTTCAATCGACCGTGAAATAGCCATCTCAGCAATGAAAATCCCTTTGCAAAACTATAAAATGTATACGGACAGAATGATAGTAATAATAATAATACGCATATAATATGTAATCTATTTTCTCTTCAGACCGTGTATATTGTATATAATAAGACGACGGCGTTTTATGAGTAACTGATTTGCATATATATACTATATACAGGACATAGGTAGATATAAATATATATTCACGTATATACCCGCCGGATACAATCTTTAATATATATAGGCGTACGCTGTAGCGTCGCCGCCAGGAAAGAGAGTGAAAATCATATCATTCTAATAAAAACCTCGGCGGATATAAATCCGAAATACGAAACCACAGCAAATTCCTTTTTTTTCCAGTCCCTCTGCTCGTTACAAGAACTATTGTTTCAAATAGAATGTATTTGCGTTAATTTTTGTCACGGTAATTGTTTTTTAGTAGCTTTTGTTCAAATAGCCCTCGGGAATATAGTACATAAAAAGTACATTTAAAAAGCTTTCCACGCACGCGCACACACACTCATCCTCACTGATTATATATACGATTATGAAATATAAATATATATATTTATACTACCGTTACGCATTATAATGTCGCTTTCATCGTCTATGCATGTGGTGCAGAAGACTACACACGGCGAAGGAATTTTATTTTTATTTTCGTTTATTTATTATTTTTTTTTTCACAAAATTGTAATTGCAAACACGGCATCTAATACCCTTCCCCACTCCTTTCTCCCATCACACTTCTTACCTATGGCTGAAATGTGACTAAAACGCACACGCGTCGCAATATAGTACGTAACTGCAGAACAACATCCCCTGCGGATTTACACACAGCATATATAAATATATAGGTACGCTCGTAATACGTTGTAAATGCGTTTGGAAAACACAGGTTTGCACATAAACATTATATTATATTATAATATTACATTCGTTTTGCATTCTAAGTGCGCGTATGAGGACCAAATAAAATCAAGCACCTCCGCACACACATTATTAAATGGGAAATTACGCAGATAAGAGTACGATTTTACACGGCGTCACGTCTCACGGAAATTACACGTAATATTTTTTATTTTTTTTTATCCCCTCATATTGCCACTCTGTACTCGGCAAAGCATTTGATTGAAAAGAATTTCCATATACATAGAATATAATACGCATACGCGCACACATACTCAACATGGGTTCGGTGAATCACTGAACTTGTCGAACACGTCCATTCAATTTTGTCACTACTGTTTTTAATATCTGTATTCACAAAGCCCATTTTCTGTATAAGTAATAGATTTTACTTTAACAGAAAAATCGTCATAATGTGTTTTATATAATAACATGTTTCTCACACCACTTAAATAAATGGTTTTCAATTGACTAGAAAAAAAAATAAAGTGAGTTACCTAACATTTTTTTTATTATACAAGTCTTATAACGATGATAGAGCAAGTTATTGTAGGCGCGAAGAGTTATTTTACTATCAATAGGTAATAATATTCTGAAATAGGTAAGTAGTCAAAAATATATAATTCCAAGCTTGAATATTTCAATAATAAGCTACGATAATGAACTCAAAATAAATAAGGTTTTAAATAATAATAAACTGTATATACAAATATATGATTAGTATATACACAAAGTTATTTTGAACTGTTTAAAAATAACAAGGTAGTAAAACAAAAAAGTGAAAAAGCACCTATCTATCCTTGTAATTACGCGCCACTGATTAAATGTTAACCGGGGTTCAGATTATACCAATTTTCTTAATTTATCATATTAATATATAAAAATATTGCATGAGCCACGAGCTCGGTGAGACATAATATACATATTATATAATATATATAGTAACTATCTACTATACTTACTATAATACTAATGATTATTCGAAGATTATATTACAAATAAGGTTTTAACCAATATAGACTTATTACTTATACTAGATAATAATATTATGTAAATAAATTCTTGACGTATATTTTTATTTTAAGTATAAATTATGCTGTGAAGGAAGTTATCAGAATAGTACGGCCGATTCATAAAGGTACGATTAGTATCAGCTACAACAATATATATATAATATTTTATAATTTTTAATTCTGTGTATAGATAATATACCTGCGCTTCCGGGGAATTTCTTTGGACTAGAAATATTAATGTATTAATAATAGCGTGTAATTTGACTGTGAGCCAGCGACGGCGGTATGGTAGCCGTGACCTCTGCCGTGTAGGAACGGCCTAGCGAGCGGAAGGGAAGCGCCGCCGGAGGGTGCGATCAATCAAACGGTCCAGTCTTTGAGTAGGTTTTTATTTAGAACCGTCTGCGGGCGACCGTAAAAACCGTTTTGTTGTATTATGGTACGACGACGGCGTACAGACCAAATGTTTTCTCGGCCCTGACGAAACCTTTGGGGCAATGCGCGCTATACAACACTATTTTAAGCGGCGCCCTCCGCGCTGCTCGTCGAGAAGGAAAAAAATCTAAAGAACATATCGTCAAATATCCACTCTTGTACTGTATCGCTCTCTCTCTCTATTTCTTTCATTACATAGTTCCACCTCTACCCCTTCTACCAGAAGAGACGCGTGTGTTTACATTGACAACACGGAATGGATCTTTTATACGTATACGTATTCTGTACCGTACGAAGCGTACGTGTATACATGTGTGTTTCTGTGAATGTGTGTTTTAGACTCGCGAGTCATTAGCCCAACAATAAAACTCTCATATTTCCAAATGACGACATTAAACGATACTACTTACATCCAAAATGTTTACACGATAAAACGATCGTTTCATTATAGACATACACGTGCGACGAATATAATATTATATATAGGGACGTATAATATGTTTTAACCGACCAAAATGGTGAACAAAAACATAATATTATAAAATATAATATCATTTTAATAGCTATTACAGTGCGTTTTACACAACTTGTACGATTTTATTAAGTTAATGTATATTACAAGGCATTTCAAAAAATGTACCTGTACAAAATAGACATTTTAAGGATACATTTGTGAATTTACAGGTTATTCGTTAAGAAAAAAAAATAGTATTCCTTAAAAAAATAATGGAAAATATTAGTTACATAATTTAAAAACTTTAACATTTTACATTATAGAGTCCTTAAAAGCCTTACGAAAGAAGAAAGGTTCGGTGTATCTATATTCTATGGGACCACCTACTAACAACATGTTTGAACGCGATAAACGACCTATAATCGTTTATTATTATCATTCGTCATCAAAACCATCTTAAGCACGTATATAATAGGATGGCTTAAAACATTTAATGAAACAATACATATTATTGTTAATCACGTTTTAAACATTTATTAACAATAAAAATAAAAATTATCGTAGAATAATAGAAAAACGGTAATATAATATATATGAATAATAACCACTATAGTGTCATTTTATCCACATGGACATAAAAAAAACTGTGACAACGTCGAAAGCAACAAAAAAATAATATGGTTACAAAATAATATTTTGTTCATAATACCTATTATATATTTTGTTAATATTTACTACTTTTTAACGCTTTTAAAATTAAATAAAATTAATGGAAAATATTGTTATGTGAAAATCGATTGGCCAACACAAAATATCTTATTTTTTTGTCACAATGTAAATAACAATAATTCAATATTATTTATCAAACAAATAGGAAGAGAGCTTATTCCATACAATATGATAATATTGATTTAAAACTTTAAAATAATGTATCTGCCATATGGTAAATTTAATAAATACATTAAAAATAAATGTTATGACTTTAAGCATAAAACTTGATGTTAAATTATAAGTGTATTATATAATACCATGACGTAGTTGCCATTTTATACGTAAAAACTTATGCAGGGCGCGTAATTCGTACATATAATATAGGAATATTCACGTTGATGATAATAAATACAAACGCACACTATATACACCCCCCTAACACATATCAACATATAACGTAGCTATTATGTAATATTGAATTATTTGCAACTTTTTAAATTAAAAAGTGAAATTTATAATACAGTAAAAATATGATAGTATTATCCAATTCATTACACTTAGTATATAATGATAATAATTGTTAAAACGGTTCTGTAAAGGACAAGACAATATCTTGAAATAGATAACGAGACTGAAAGTAATCAATGTACATTTATATATATATATATATATGAAACTTTCACATGGAAAACCAATTAAAAGTTATCTTTTATCGGACGAAGCAATTATATTGATGAATGCCAGTTGAGATTGGTTTTGACAGTTTTATTTTTATTTTTTTGTTCACGTAACAGTTTCAATGAAGTAGTATACTGGAGTTTATATAGGTACCTATAAATGTCCTAAATATATTCTATACTGAAAAAATTAGTTCTAACGTTGCACATTTAACAAATCCTCATTACAAAAATAGTTTAAACTGTTAAATAGCGGCATTTTCTTTTCAAAAATAAAATCCAATTTTAAAAACTAGTTTGGAATATATTTTTTTTATATTTCTAGCAATGCACAACAGCAAGGCCATATTAAGATTTTATTATCGGGTAAGGGTTTTCATATTATGTATTATAATTTTAGTTAATACCGAATTAAAGTTCTGGCACTTGAGAGTATAATATTTTATTAATTACAGTAATACTGTAAATCGTCTGCAAATTGTTGCCGAAACATCAATAATGGTTCTAAATCGATAAAAATGTATTATTTTGAAGTATATGAATAATATTACCATAACATTAAAATTATTTTTATTTTTATATGACTGTAAACATTAGCATGTGTACGAATATTTTATGAATTTATAAAATATATTTAAGAAATATCGGGGTAAAGAAAGAAGAAAGATATAGTAATAGATATTATGTATATGTGTGTAATATGACGTTTAATAACTAATAAGTAAAGTTGGTTTTTAAAAAGTGAGCCCAATTTTTTTCCTTCGTCGGTCTATCGAAACGCAAAATGTAGGTCGTAAAATCGAATAATTATATTGTATGTAATAACGTATTTTGCATTTGTAGATTTATGTATATGTATGTATTGTGATTGAAAGAAAAAACCCCTCCGTTCCATCGTACACGGAACCTTATGTTTAACGTTCAGTCTGCAAGACACTAAGATGACTTGTTATTTTTTCCCCGCACACTTGTATACAGCACATCCGTATAATATCATAATATATATATGTATCATATACAGTGAACTTGTTCACACATCAAAACGTTTTTTTGGTTGTATCCTCGAGTTTTTAGATTTATTGCCCCGTATTAGATGACAAAAGCTTTTAACAAGAGTAAAATTCGTCGCCGGCGACCGTCTTCGTTCTTTACGCATTTACATATTTTAAGAACGAACGCGGCTCGTGTGACAAACACACGAAAGTGGTCCACATGTATACTCATCTCAAAAGGGCGTAGGCACACACGATATTATAATTTATAACAAATTACACAAAAACCTTATTATTAATATATTATGTACGCATACAACGTATACGAGCTGCACCGCTGTAACTGCGAGTGCACGTCCGTGAATGGACTCTGAACGATTTTTTCACGCGTTACATACAATAGCTGAATGTTCCAGCTATAATATTATACATACAGAGACAAGTACTGTATTTTTAGTTTTCTGCATGAATTTTGCCAACACGTGACGATGCACCCTGTATAATATAGCCCGGCCATCGTAAACTGTATACACCTTCGCGTGTTTACCCGGTCGTCCGTAAACGAATGTTATTGTTGCAGTATTTTCGTCGACGATATAATTTCATGACGTGAAATTATGTGGCGTTGCCACCCGCGAAGGCGCTGAAATCGTGGAATTCTCGCGGGGGATGAACGGTTTTCGGAGAAATAGAGGGGGTGCAAGCGACACTGAACACGCGCGCAAGTATAGTTGTATATACACGTAACATATATACAGGGACTTTCGCGTGGAATTCGTTTTCCCCTTATTAAAAATGGTGGGGAAAGTCACTATACTTGTATTATATTATTATATTATTATATAAATATATATATATATATTTATATATACGTTCGGCAGTGGGGGAATCGCATTTCAGGGATACGTGCACGCTGCGAGACGCATCACATCAGAACCGAGGGTGAAGACGACTGTTTTAATCTAAAACAGGTGAACGATGTAAAAAAAATAAAATAATACGCACATACACATGTATAGATAGTATATATAGTATATATTATACTATATCGACGAAATCGAAAGGAAAAATACAGTATTCTCTTAGGGATACTTTGGGACTTTGATTGTTTGATCTATATGAAGTGTACGGTGACATCATGATATATGTATGTATATTATTCTCTAAACAAATAAAAACAATAATAATATAAAAACAAAAACCAAAATGATATTCTGTTTTCACAGCCAAAAATACTTGTTTAATAATATATAATATATTTTTATTTTTTATTTATTTAAATTCATATACATATTAATACTGGGTATTCTAATAATTATAGGCACGTTTTATTATTATTTGCATAGAGATTTTATGCAAACTGCTGGTTATAAAAAACACGTGGACATCGACTATTGTTTATTATTGTACGACTGTATAATCTGAAATACACGTTTTGAAATATAAAATTACAAACCGTGAACACGTCCCATGTTATTGGCACATTAGAACTAATATAACAAGACAGTTGTCGCGTGGAATTTCTAAGAATGGCGGAAAAGGGTTATACAATTAATTTAGACCTGAATCAGTTGTAAATATTGGAGACTAACTTAATATAACCGTTGTAAAGTACAAAATCAGTCTCACAAAGGGGTCTTGACACATATCCTGGGGTAGATGTAATTTGTCCAAGACATTCATTGTTTGTCGAGTCTACATTTGACGGATGTTTGCTGCACTTGTTAAGTTCCAGATTAATTAAAATTATTTGAAATTCGAATATTTAATTGCTAAAAGTTTGATTGGCATACAATTGTTTACAAGAGTAAAATATAAACCAACTAAATCGTATTTCATATGATTTATTTAGTGTCTTCGATATCAGTATTTAAAACTTAAAAAAAATGCGTTTTACATTTTGGCATTTTGCTTTCTTTGGATACATTTTTAAAACTTAAAATATATCCAAAAATAAATTGAAAGTATCGAATCTGAATCTATAGAGATTTGAAGTTGAATATATTATTTTATTGTATTGAAACTCGCAGAATTCAAAGATTCTAGTTAAGAAAGAACTTATTTCCTCTCCAATGACTACACCAGGCAAAAGTTCTCTTATCGCCAATTCAGTTATTATGATATTTTATATAACTTTAATAAATTTAAATTCAATGGCTTAATTTAATTTAACTTTATAAATTGTTATCTATGTGTTTATAATTCAGTAGTTACGTAAAATAATATTGGCACACGCAGAATAAATAATTTAACGTACATTTTTAGTTTACATTTAATAAAATTATAAAATATTAATAATATTATATTTTGTTGCATAAATACAATTTATGATTTAAAAATACAAATGAAGATAAAACTATTTCAAAACTATCCAACTTTTATGTAAAATAACTACTAACTACAATACTATATTATTTAACAAGAAAAAAGTTCTAAACAATTGAATTGATTTAATTTAAATTGGATAAAATAAAAAGAAAAAAGTTAACATTTCTACAAGTACCTACTATAATAGTTTATTTATTAAAATATTGTATTACTTTTCCAGAAGTATTTTATTGTTATTAAAAGTATAATAGTGTAGTTAAAGAGAATTGCACATTGTCGATGTAGTAATAACGAACTTGTTCATTTTTATTCAAATAAACTTATTTCAAACAGCAGAGAAAATATTATTAATATTACTATTTATTTTTATCACAGCTCATAACTCGCAATGTCAATCTCCGTTTATTTTTTATTGGTAGGTAGTCTGTTTTATTAAATCGCAATGTAATTACAAAAAAAAATAAAAAGAGAAAAAGAAATAAGAAAAAAACATCCGAAGAGTTACTTGTTAATTTATTTTATGCTTCATAAAACAACAAATTCGATGATTCTTGTTTGGATTATGTTTTTAGTGGATATTAATTTTTTTTTTATGTTATGTATAATGTTATAATATATATTTTTATTGTAAGATACTAAAACATATAATATTTTATATGTTCTTTTTTTACGTATAAATGTTCACCGAAGAACGTGATATATACATATTATCATAACAAACTGGCTAATAAAACGGGCGTGTTATGAATTGATAAGCTGCAGCTTATTTCCATTTAATTTTACTCGTCTGATCAAAAATGGTTGACAATATTATTTATTATGTTATTGCATTTTCATCCTTACCTCTAAGGGGTGTTCTCGCGATAGAAGAGGATACACGTTTACTTTAGATGGTCATATTATAGCAAACGAAAACGCTATTAGAATCGCAGATGATTTGTTATGAACTTAAAATCGAATGAAACGATGGAATATAGCACTAAATGTCAAAAATTCTTATTATAATGCATTTGTTTACCACCAGTAGTGCGAGTAAGTTTTCCGACGTTTTGCCTTTTAGATTTCGGAGTCTTAATCTTGTAATTTGTAGTATAATATTATACCTAATTTATAAACGATTAATATTGTATAATATTACGCATTGTTGTTGTATACGTCTCGACGCACAGTAGTAATAGTTATACAGTGGCTTTTATTGTTTCCAGAATACACCCGATGGCGTATGATTCGGAGATGATGGATTGATGTCAGTCATACTTTATAATATTACGTAAACACTTGTGTTTTTTTCGCAGTATTCGAAAGTCCCGAAACGAACGAGTAGTTTTATTGCGTTTTCGCTAGGCGAATCATGGCGGTCATTGTCTGGCGTGGTAAGCCGGCGTCACGTGTATGCAATAACGTATCACACTTGCGCCCCGGAACACGCGACGTATAACGCGTAATATCGCGGCGGGAAAAATGTCATTGTTTTGGCGCGGTAGCGCTGTTGTTAGCCGCGTTCCCGGGGGAAGAATAAAGCTGCAGTCGTCAGAGAACGAAAGAGGTTTGAATATTTTACGTTTCGTGTAGGAAGGGAGGGGTAAGAGAGACACAAAAGTTGGCTGAAAAATTTTGTGGTGTAAACTGCCTTATAGGTATGACATTATAAAAATATAATAACGCAAAAATATATTACTATTATGTTACGCATACCTAACCGATTTCATGCCACGTGTACGCGTGCGCGTATACAATATTATATTTCAATAAATCGCGTACCTAATCATACACGTGCGCATATTATATCGTATGTATATATTGTCTGTGTGCGATGGAATTTCGAACCGTCGTTATGCAATACACGACGTCGCCACAAAAGACATAACTCAAATCCCGGGAAGGGCGGAGGTTTTAAAAGTCGTTTAGAACTCGGAAAACAAAAAAAAATAATAATAATAAACCACATGAATTATATTTGTTTGTGTGTGTAACGAGCGAACGATTCGTTTTATACTGTATAATATAGGGTAACATAAAAAAACATAATTTATCAACCGAAAACCGTATGATAAAAAACAATATCATATATATATATATATATATATTATATATTTTAATTTTTCCGTTCCTAACCAATTTAATATTTATACAATATTACAATCTACTTCTATATTGCGCACTGGCTGCTATTATGTATTAATATTTCTCGATAATATTATTATTGTATATATTATATCTGTAACCAACACTGTGGGTCATATCAGTTTACCGATAACAAACATAAACTTTGGGCATTAACTTTGTGCGTGCAAATCGGGCGCCACAGTCTTCGTATGTCAATATTGTTATATATTATATAGTACGCGAACCGTAAACAAATCATCTACTGCACAGTACGGCTGAACCCTTTAGAGCACGGAAATGATCTCAAATACCGTGGCCACGAGATCGCCGCTCGAACGTTATATAATATATAATGATATAATATTTCTTATTGGATTTATGATATATACTTATTATGTATCTATGTCGATATCGAAAACGTCTCAATTTATAATAAACTATATGCAAACAACCAGTGCTTCAATTAAATAAATAAGTACATTTTCATAATATTATAATGGAAAATATTGAAAAAAATCAACGAATTCGATAAACCAAAGAATTAGAATACCATTAAACAAAATATATCGAAAAATATAATTTAAAATTAATATTAAACAATAAACATAATATAGTATATTGTACATTAAAAAATAAAAAAATTGGTATAAAATATAAAGTTATTAAAAAAATGTTGAAACACTTTTTTTACACTATATAATACATATATAATATCATCAATCTAATGACATTTAAATTTAATTAATTTTGTTTTTATATTCAACTAATTCTTATGTTTATGTTTAATTATTTTTATTTTTAATGTTAAAAATTATGTTAAACTTAAAACGAAAAATTAAAATAACGTTAAAAAATATAGTAATTTTATACGGAAAAATAAAATAACTTTATGGCATCAAACATTAGTATTTAGATAACTTTTAAATATGTGAAAACGTAAAAAATGTAAACATACTTTTACAGTTTAAGCCCTGCATATTGCTTGTACATTAGTTTACTATCGTACACTAAACAATTTTTTTCTTCGAATCGACGATGTTATAGATACGTAATAATTTTATCCACCAGAAAAATTCGATAATTAAATATACAAAACAGTCTTAAAAATATAATACCATCATATTTTATTATAATTTATTGAACAGATCATTTATTTTTGTTCACTTTACCATACTCACAACTATATAAGACTTTAGATTTGATTTATTTAAAAATATTTAATCTCAGTAACGGAAGTTAAAATCTTTAAAAATATAAATATATATATAATATAAATATTATACATATTTTATTGAACGAAGTTTAATATATTTTTTAAACACAAATGATAGCGTCCTACCAGAATAAATTTAATATTTAAATAGATGGTATGATAAACACTTAGCATAATTTAACCAAATCCAATACATACCTATCTAATGAATATAGTTAAAATGCGTCAATATTTCAATTTAAGTTTATTACATTATGTAATTAATTTTATAACTCTGACACTACAATAATTACTTGTTAGTTATTGGTAATATGTATAATAAAAGTGCACGCACCTTATGGATTTGAAATTTTTAAAATTTTAATTAATTATCTAACCGACAGTTAATATAATAATTTAGGCAATTTTTGAGTGATTTATTGATATAAGTACATTATTATTATTTGTATTTGTGATTTGGGAAGGCTAATAATTATTAAGATACCCAAGTAAGCTTTCAGTGAAGAACAAAAGACTTCACAACCACAACGGATTTGCGATGCGTTCTTGCATATTATAAATATGATTAATGAATACACGACAGGTATTATTATGCCAAAGACATTGAACATATATACATACCCATCGATGACCCAATGTTTAACGGCGCGAAGATAATCGATCGTTTTGGCAACCGTATCGTGCCTACGAATTTCGTAGAAATAATTTATGAACCACCGTAAGTCATCCATTTATAAATTGTAATTCTAAGACGTATAATATTATACATTATGGTTAAAATATTAAATCGTTTAAAAACTTTTTTAGTATAAATTATTATCACGATATTAGTAAACAAAATTTAAAAAAAAATACGTAAGTGGGTATCGCTCTGCTGTATAATAGAGATGGAGAGAAGGTCACTATAATGGATGTGTTAAATTTGAATGTAATGACAGGTATTGTATACGAAAACCGATTCTGAACGCAATTTATTTTTCGTCAGTCTAGGATAATTATTAGAAAATATTATATTATTACCTACATTTAAATTGTAATATATCGTTATTTTACGCGATTTCGTAAAAAATTTAATTTCATAAGCTTATACATTTTATTCTATAATGACGCTAGAATTTATTTTTACAGTTACTTGAAATAAAACTTAACCTTGTATTGGGTTTTTGAACCTTAGGTATAAATTATAAAAATGTTACGAATTTTTAACTTCAAAATTCCTTGTAAATTTTCGCGATTTAGATATATTTTGTATTTATTTTAACTTTAAATGGTTATAAACAAAAATTGTGACTAACGATTTTTTATTTTTTTTTTGTTGTTATTACAATAAGCACAACTTATAATAAACCTTGTATTCAATTTTAAAGATTTTTTTAAATTGCCAAATTTTTTTTATCGGCATTTCAAGAAAAAAAAAATTTAAAAAAAAGAAAATTTTAATTGTCTACAAATAACTTAAAAATGTTAAAATATTTTAAAAATGTAATTTTAAATAGATAAGGCTAATCTAAATATTTGGTGAGTAAATACATTCCAGTATTTACAATGATTCATTTTTGAGTTGGAGCAAAATAAAAAAAAAATCGATTCTGTCAAAAATTCCTGTTTTCCCGTTATTTTTTAGGGTTTTTCCTGATGCTTTAGAAAACTATTGCACATTTTTTACTTTTGATCCCCCCCCTCCATTCATTATCTTTTTCAAAGAAGGACTGAAGTTAAAAATCAAAGCACTATTACAACTCCAAAATGTGATGACAGGCACAAAAAAAAAGCACATAATATCATTGTAATATCAATACATTCATAACTCAGTAGTCAGTTCAGAATCTAATATAAACGGGATAACTCTCATCACATTTGCAGTTACTCCGCGATTGCATATTAATATATTATCTAAAATTGTATATCTTATCATAATGATATTGATACTTATAACAGTTATAACTATAAATGATATTATTTAGTATCACTTGTATTTTATACATAGGTACTATTTTTCATTTTTTTTTTTTGTCATTTTAGACAACTATTCCTATATTTACCGCGATAATCACAGAAAGTATATATTTTTTAAATCATTTAAGTGGAAGACGTTACTACTATTTATTATAGGTATTTATTTTTTTTTACATCAAATCCAGATTGTTTGTGAAAATTTATGGGCTGATTTTAATGCGCTTCGGGCACAGGTAACTGATTCCCAAGTGCTTTAAATATTTAATTGGTCCTAACAAACTTATCGAGCGGACAATATAATATAATTTAACGTGCTATGTTTACAGCATCCAGTGCAGGCTCAACGGAGCAAAATAAAAGTGTATTTAAAGCTAATTTGGACTAATACATTTGTACTTTCCGAGTCAAGAATAATTATAACCAACTGAAAAAAATATAAATTAAATATAAAACATTGCTCTCGTTTGCATCAGTAAAAAAAAAAGATATTAAGTTAAGAACTTAAGTTGGTTATAGTAATGATTTTTAATTAGATTTTTGATAAAATGTTAAACGACTTACACTTTGTATATTGTTTTTATTTATGTATATAATGATATAGAAACATGAAGCTTCCTTTATCAAAATGTTTATAATGGAAATTAATAATTATTCAAAATACAAAATAACAAATATAAAAAATATTTTTTAAAAACCACAATTTTCATATAGATAAATTATCTGCAGTTAGAAATAATATAATAAATTGGTATGATAGAAAACCGATAGTTTTATATGGTTATAAAAATCCATTTGAAACGATTTGAGAACGAGGAAAAGTGTCTTACAAAGCCAAATATAGGGGATATTTTTACGTCGTAATGAAGAGAAAATGAACGATTTTCCAAAAACGTATCGAAATAACCGGAGTCCACGACACCCGTCGCAATTAAGTAATATATATATATATATATATATATCGAGACGTACACCACGGCAATACTGTATTGTACAAAAACCGGAATCCAGAGTGTGTGTACATTATATTATTATTATATTATACATTTGTGAGTGTCCCATAAAATTGGTTTTCAAATGCGCGCAGAGAGACATAATTTATAACATATTAATATGTATTGCCGATAAAACAGTCTTTGGTCTCGAGAAGAATTACGAGGCGGATAATGGGCTGCGGTTTAAGGTCAGCGGCTAGCCGTTGTGTGTGTGTGCGTGCGCGTATGAGTGTGTTCGAGTAGGGAATGCGTCGTTTATCGCCCACAACTGCGTCAATTACTTATACATGGACCGCGCGAGGGTGGTCGTCGATTTAACCGATATAAATATATACATGTACACGATATACATGCAGAGGATTAATAATGGTATATAATATATTATCACTGGAGCTTTTTCGACGCCGCGGCCGTGTTGGCCGCTTAACCGAGACCGTTAAATCTCTCTCTCTCTTTACACGCACACAAATACATTGTACACCTATCGTGCGCTTACAACGCCAATGCACCGGTACGACAGGTCCAGGCGGTGGCGGTAATTTGGTGGAAACGTAGTGGTGTTAAATTCGCATCAAATTACATTGGGGCCCAGAGTGAATTTTTCACTGTCCGGCCTTTTACTGGCCATAGTCCGTCAACGGATCGTCGTCCACTCGACGGATCACCGTGTCGGAAATTAATTATCTGGGAGTAATCCAATCTAGGTGCTTCCCTGACGAGTATACTTTTAACGGGTGTTTACGTAGAGCGTTTCCTCATATATGTGACAGTCGGCATATAATATTATGATATCATTTTATACTATATATTTTTTTAAGACTAGATGTATTAAAATTATTATTTTTTTTTTTGAGTGTCAAATAATTCGGGTTTTTGTAAGGAATTCAAATTTCAATTTATTGAGACGTTGCGAAAATTGAATGAATATTATAATCTTTATTTTTAGTTGTACACATCAAAAATAATCAAAAGAGATTTTATAACACAGTAATTATTTAAAAATAGCAAAATATTACAAAAATATATTATTATACAAAAGACCCCTATTTAATCCTCCTATAATTACAATAATCTACATAAACATATGGTTTCTACATAAATCATCGTTATAGTATATTTTTAAATGAAATACGCAATGATCATCAAAATTGAGCAAAAACTGTGGTGGGAAACTTCAAAACTATATATTTATATACATAAATAAAATAATTTCCACCCATTCTCGAAAAAAAACAGTTTTCTTATCTTTTTACCACTTAAATTTTTCAGACGGAAACGCTTGAAAATATATTATTAAGTGTATATATATATATATATATATATTTTAAAACATGGTATGAAATATATTTTATTGCAAGTCGTTTTATTAGATATATATCGAGTTACTTTTTTTACAGTCTGTCGAGATAGTCGATATACGTTCTCTGCGTATATCGAAAAACTGTATAGGTTGTGAGGATAATAAAATCCACTAGACACATGAAACGATTGTAGTAACAACGACACAACCACGTGGTGTGTGATGGTGGAATTGTCATATTGGGAAACGAAAGAGGATGGTGAGAGAGAAAGAGAGAAAGAGTGAGGGAGAGAGAAAGAGTTGTTTTCCCGGAGGGTAACAAAAGAACATCCGTTCATTATCTACAACGGTCCTTTGTGCTGATTCAAAAAGCATCGTTAAAGATGATTTCCAACTTTTGAAAAAAAAAAATGATTGTAAAAAAATGTTCATTTGCCCTTCAGTACCCACCACCTTTTGTTTCTTTTGTTATCCGGTATACGTCACGGAGTTCACTTCGTATTATCTCTGACGAAATAAATACGGAAACGAAAATAAGACGAAAATATTCAGGAATAAAAAGCTATATTCTCTTAGCAGTACCCATTGCATTTTTGTTATTAATTCCACGGTTACCCACAATGTTAGCCTTTGCACACTGGGAAAACCAAATAGCCATATATATATTTATATAATATACCTTAAATAGACATATATTATATATTATGCTTATATTTTTATAATTTTATCACATATATTTTGATATGCGCGTGCCACGGAGTAATAAAATACTTACGTATTTATATATATTATATTAAATTGTATACGATATGCACACACACGCATACTCGCACACATATACGTATCTTTGACGGTGGCTATTTATTAACGTGTCCGGTAAAGGCGTAGAGGGTGTAAAAGCATAACGACCCGAGGGAAGGGGTGACCGTCGGAATTACACCCTCGAGGAGTTATGTGCACTCCCATTTATTTAAAACGATGCACGCACGAGGTAAAAAAAAGCTTGTTTCATCGCCCACATTACCTACATTGATATACATAATATATGTATACGTGGGTTATCAGATTTCCCTTTTTTCACTTCTTTACTCATGGGTCAACGCTGATGGTTCGAAACAGTTTGGAAGCCGTAGACTATAACAACCTAAATCTACCAAATCGATTATATTGTTATATAGGTAAGTATATTATGGTTAAACGGTATGGCGACGATTATAACACGATGAATACTAGTATATATATACCTATATGTATAAAGTATATACTTTTACGGTTTTTCGTTTTAATTTTATCGGAACTTCGAGAGAGAAAACAGATCAATATAAGATAATAAGCAGTAACTTCTTTTAAGTTTCTAAATTTTTTACAGCCAAACTTTTTTTTCAAACCAACTTGATTAAAAAAACTTACAACCCCAAAAGATAGGGACGTTCTAAAGCTCCGTGGGATATATGCAATGCTCGAAAGGCTGACATTTTTTTGCGCTTTATGCGGCTAAACGACCGGATTATGGGAGAATTGCATTAACATAAATTATGGTTAATAGAGGACAAAACGTTGTAGGGCGTATGTATACGCCCGACAGAGAAGCATTTTGCCACCCATAGTTCTGTACAATACTACAATGTTAATTAAAAACTATTTATTAATATTTGTATAGACTATATTATAATATACGTATAACATAAAGTTGAAGTTTAAAACCATATAAATTATAAATCAATAAAAGAGAGATAACACTAAAGCCAATTAAAAATAATACGCTAAATATTTGTTAATATATTTTTCTTTTCATTTTCTGAATTTAACCTGTAGACGAGCTCGAGTTATTTATTTAATATGTAACTTTGTAAGACACTACAATTTTTTTAAAATATTTATAGTTTTATAGAATATAGTATTGGACCAACATTTTACGGGTACAGCAGTACGCTATAGAGTACTCCGCTCATCTAAATTCAAAATACTATTACTTGTAAACTTTTCGTTTTAAAATTGAACAAGACCGATTTCTTGCAATTGTTGGTGACTGTCTTGTATCCAAGCAATTATTTTTGTGGAATACGTTGATTTAAATATAGTTGTTCAATTTTAAGTAAATATTCACGGTGATAAAATCGGGTTTCCCACGCAAACGTGTGTTTTGTGTAAAACATCTTAAATTTGATATAATATAATATATATATATATATATATATATATCAAAGTATTCCAAAAAATATTTTACTTTGGAAAAAGAAATTAAAAATGCATGTTGTAATTAAAACATGTAAAATATTAAAAAGAAAAAAGATAAAAATAAAAAAAAAATTTTTTTTAACGACTTAAAATGACACAACAAAAACATGTTTAAAAAATCAATAGTTTTGGAAATAATGAGTTTTTATCGTTTTATAAATCACTATACAATCTATATGCTCTTTGTAAAATAATGTTCCATAATAATTAATGTATATTAGAATATTAAGATCCAAAGGGAACTTATTTATTTTAATTAATGAATAATAAGAGTGTATAAATATTGCATATTAAAGATATAATTTGTGTGATTATAATTAAAATAACCCGATTTTAATATACATAGTTTATAATAACTAACTGTAATCGACAGGGGTAATAATCAACCTTTTGTGTAAATAATTCAGATAACTAAGAGCAACGGGACTGAAATAATGCAGCGAGTGGACATTTCGATTAAACGACGACGTCGTAAAAGTCGACGGAAAGTTTTTATAAATTCTTTTATGGTCTCTGTGCCGTTCTTGGGTCTTGTATATACGTATATATACCGGCTATACGCGGGTACAATTTCCGATCGACTTTCTTCGCAGATTAAAACTTTGCCAGCAAAAAGGCAGTAGAATTAGAAAGATGAATGGGTGGGTGGTGAAGGCGTGGACCACTGTTTTAGCTGCATTAATATTTGGCGCCCAAAATCATAACGGGGGAAGTGAAATCCCTTCTCAACTCGTCCCTCTCCTGGCTGTAAACGCACATATACGAACAACTTGCCCCGACAAAACCATACAACAGCAGCGGCAGAGTCCCGAATATTCCCCGCGCCGTTGCAGCTACCCACCCAACACTTAAGCCTACTGCGCCTCTCCACCACACTCCCGTCCTAGATACGCACTCGTTTTGTTTTGGCCGAGAGTTTATGATTACCGAGAGCCCTTTAAAGTGCAGCATAAATAACGAACATAAAAGCAAATCGTGGCTAAAATGTTCAATATCACCACCGCTTGCAGCAACTATACGCACACGTATACATGCATTCATGTATATATATATATATATATACAGTCAGTCTATAGCAGGCGGAAAGTTTTTGCGGTCCCTGACGGCGATCGTCGTAGCGTCACACATGGCAATTCAACGGTTAAGTATTATATACTATATATGTATGTTATTCAATACATATAGTTTCTCCTCATATACGAGACATTACCGAGTGCAGTGTAAGGAGATTGGTAACATACATATTATATATGTATCTAATCATCACATGCTGCACCGATTTCAAAAGTTTCTCCACATTCCTTATTACGCGCAGGTGAAATATAACATCACGTATCAGTGCCGTCGAGTTAAGCTCTGGGGATACAGATATTTAAAGGAGTTAACCCAGGGTTTGCGAACGAAAACATTTAGTAAACTATACAATTAATACTTATTTATTATATTTTATATAAATTTGTTTTTTAAGTAAAATGCTTTTAATTGGTAAATATCACAAAATGGTAGTATAGGGATATTAAAAAAACAAATTGTGTTAATCATAGACGAAAGAAATATCCAATATTCATATTAAATTTTTATCAATGGCATAAATTGTTTTTTCTTTAGCATAAAAATGCTAAGTACTTATGGCCCTGGTTAATTCTGTTTACCAGTAACTATAAATAGCAACCGAATATAAACATAGTTTTAACGCGTGGTCGTTGTCGTTTATACGAGCAGGACGATCGATTAAACTCGACGGCTCATCGAGGTACACATAAAATAATAATATATTGTTGTAATGGGTTATTTGTAAGAGAATGCATTGCGTTGTTAGATTTACGCGTGTCGGAGGATTTCGTGCGATTAAAAGATATCAAAAGTTAGAAAGTCTGGAAACCATAAATCTGTATAGTTGGGGTCGAATTTTAATATGATATAACTATAGTAACGATCTATTTTAAGACAACAATAGCCCTTACAATTTGTTATTTAAACTTATCAATTTACCATGTATGATCGCAACGGTACTACCAGATGAAAGTTTCCATAAACACTGTAGAAATTAGACAGTATACGTAGACTACATGTATAAAGTATAGCGTATTTATAATTCGTGTCTTTGTAACACTAATGTACCCCTAAGTAATACGCATACATAGATAAACGTCAAGTTAAACTTTAACTAATATGAATTTAACAATGTTGTATACTGTTATATTTAAAGTATATCAAATATATGTACATTACTTCGTGTAATTATAAAGATTATGGTACAGATGTATATTAAAACTACAGTACAATATTATAAAATTAAAATAGATACATTTATACGAATTATATAAAATAATATTAAAGATATTAATTTTAAATTATTTTATGGTGTAAATAATTTAACAGTTATATTCTTATATGTAGTAGTTATAACTTATTCCATAGTAAGATTTTCAGGTTTCGTAAATATAATTTTTAATTTTTCCGTAAATATATCTAAATCAATCCAATAAATATACTACTAATGTATCTTCAGCTAATATAATATACTAAATACTACTATAATTAAGTTATTTAAGTTTAAAACTAATTTAGAATAAGTTAAACCACATATTATGGTAGTTAACTTATTTTATTTTATAGAAAAAAAGTGGCTCATAATTATTTTATTACCCTACCATAAATGTTAAAATGTATGATAATCGGAGAGTTTCAAAATGACTTAGCCAATAAAAGCTGATTTTTAGGATAAAATATATCGTATATACATATATTTTTTTTATATACGCGCGCGCAGTAGTAAATAATAAATAAAATGATTCAGTTGCAAACTTATAAAAGTAGACAATACTAAAATCGGTTATAACTTTTAGAATATTCACATATAAAAACATACAATATGTTATAGAAATAAACTAATAAAATAGCCAGATACGCAAACATTTTAAATTGAGTTATAAAAAGTCTCGTAAATCTAATAAAAGTTTAATTTAATAAATTTAAATACATACAAATAAATATTAAATTAAATTAAATTAATATAATATGAATAAAATACGAAAAAACAAATAATTTCTAACTAACAAGAAATATTTAACAATAAGATTTGAATTTCTTATCTTCGTTACGTTGTATGCATTTTTAAAATGTAATAATCAAAAAAAAAAAAATATATTAAGCGTTTATTTAAGAAACGTCTTATCGTTATAATTGAACTAGATACAGACGCAGGGGAACGCTAAGTTTAAAATAAGCATTAACACGTTTTTGTTTTTCCAGTGAGTTTATCTGAATATAATTATGAAAACATTTCAAATTTAAAAAGATAGGTATTAAAATAATCTTTATTTGTGTTGGATAATTTGTAGAGAAATATATAACGTGAATAATATTGTTATAAGAATTTCAAGAGTTGGAAATTAGACTAATAAAAATAATTTTGATTTTGTATAAAAACATGGTTATAGTCTAGTTAAAAATGTTAATACAAATAATTTAATCTGTTTTTAGATAATATTTTCAAAATGGTAATAGTGAAAAGTCGTCAGCAGTACGTCAGAAACTTAGAAACGTAATTTTCGTTTATTCGACATCTTGTAGGAATAAGATAGATATGTTTATCTCAAAAAAATTATTTATTTAAAAGGGAAGGGGGTAGATAGATAGATATATTAATTATAAAATTAAAAATTAAGAGTGCACGTTGATCACGTCACGATTTGTGACAGTAAAACGTTAGCGTTACACGTGGCGAACAGATTAGAATTATATTATAATAGACGTGTTAATAAGTGATGAGTTTTAAACACAGACGAAGAAATATAACGTCGTGAAATGTTGAACACAAACATTACAGTTGTTCAGTACACTGTAATACTGCAGTATACAGTATACATACTATATCATAGAATAATATATATAATATATATATCCTATTTTACTATACCAGCGTCTTACAAGTCAAGTGAGTATTGTAAAATTCTAAAGTGTTACCCTATGTATGCGTATAATATTTATAATAATTAGCTTTAGTGTATTTATTATAACATATATTTTTCCTACATTTTTTTTATTGAAACCACTAGATAAACCTCTTACACTGTAGTTTATATTATAATATAGTGTAGGTATCTACACTCACGTCTTGCACGCTCTTGCACGCACAAATTATATTCCACAATCCGTGAAAACCACGCGTATAGGTGCGCGTACACATGTCGTGCTTAATGCGCATACAAGACGATAATATTTAATATATTATCATGTATCATATATTTATTATACATAATATTATATACAGCGTGACCAAGATTTAAGGTAACACTAAAAATGTAAGCCGAATGACCTTTGATTTGATTTAGGTTTTTTTTTTATTGTGTAAAGCAATTAATATTAAAATAAAAAAAAAATAGTTAAACATTTAAATTTTTCAAAAATTAGCGCAATATTAAGCATGTTTATACTGTTTAAAAAAAAACTAAAATACTTAATCGCCCTGATCATACTGTATGGATGCATAGTATATCTAAAGAGTGCGAAGTCCATGACGATATTAATTATTAAATATTTTTATAAATAATATATTAATAAGACAAGTGTACAGTTTAATTACATACGTACGTATATAATAATAAGTATATTATACGAAAAAGTCACCGTTTCACGCGGTTAACACGCGTATAACAATGATGTCTGCGCGATAATACACGACGACGGACGGTAGAAAAACATGATCGTCGCGGTCCGTGTGGTGCAGTGTGTGCGAGTGCAACAAGTGTGTGGCTGCGTACGCGATATAAATTACGCTATTCCGTTTTGGCGGGCGCGCGCGAAATAAATTTCCGAGCTGGAATCCAAAGTAGCTGGATCTATTCCCACGGTGTATATAGTGCTCATATGTGCTAATTGTATATCACATTATTATCTATTATAATAGATATACCGTATACCCATACTGTAATTGATATGTATAATGTGTATAATTTACTAGAGTATAATATCTAAATAAATAATTTGTTTTACTAAGTATTCGTTTTTCCGAACAAATATCGTGTTTTCAAAAGTACGTTTACAAACAACTTCAATATTAAATATACGTATACGAAAATATACATAAGTATATGTATACAGTCACAATTTTTAAAACGCGAAAACGGATTTTTAACTAAGTATATTTTCCAGGTCTATAGTCTGGTTCTGACTAATGCAACATTCACACTTTTAATCCAAACTATTCACGGTATTAAATACCATAAATATCTACGCTTCTTTTTAAGAGGCAGTCGCTATAATAAATATTATATTCTACTAAGTTTATTGTTATTCAATTTTAAACTGTCGAGCGGGATAACTGTAAATTATATTTTGATAGCATTATATATGATTATAGAGAATATAAATATTTATATTTCATAAAACATCACTTACTATTAATATATTTTGTAATCTATTAAAAATTAATAATAATAATAACACAGAGTGATTAAAACATATATAAATGCATATAGGTAAGAAAATTAAAAAAATATTTTCGCCTAAAAATAATATATAATAGAAGATTTGTTTCGAAAAATCAATGATCGCATTAAATTGAAAATAAACCCGGTGTACAACTGTATAGTATAAAATATTTCCAGTGGAAACGTATATGGCTCATCGTATGCCGTTAATAAACAGAAGTCTCACCCACGCGTGTTTCTCAGACCGATCTATAGACAACGACAACACGACAAAAAATACTCGCCAATTTTTTTATACGTTTACTGTATCCGATTTCCCGTATAAGTGGGCAACAACGATATTTCTCCAGATAAATACGGGTATAGCAGATGCTCATAAATTACTATACATTATAATTGAACGATATAAAACCCGAGACAATACGAACAGAATAACGTATTATAAATCCTCGCTGAGACATCTCTAGAGTCTATATAAGCCAATATAATATGTAAGAAAAGGAAACACGTTGATGTTAAATAATGAAATTGGTTTTTAGACTATTAATTTCTACAACCATCCGAAAACCGGAAATTGGAAATTAACTACTATTTTATATGTTTGCATAATAACAAAATATGTTCGGCAGAAACAAAAGTTTCCTAATTTTAAAAATTCATAAATCTATATTTTATTTCATTATTAATATTTAATATATTGTAGCTCAATAATAATTTATAATTTTATATCATATCTATATGTCTTATATATTTGTGATGAAATAAACAAAAGTACTCACACTATCAAATTTGAATTACAGAAATAATGAATTTTAATATTTTTAATTTATAATAATTATATTACATTAAGTATTTTAGCGTACTGCATAAATCCTTAAGTTCACAAAAAGAAAGATAGTGTCACTCAGTCATATTTGTAGTTGTAAAATATGACTGAGGCAGAACTTTTTATTATAATAAATCTGTATTAAAGACGTCAAAGAATAACATCTCATAAACAGAAATTGAGACTATTAATCAGTAATTGATGTCTTTATATCATTGACAAAAAATACATAGCAGTGGTAAATACAAAACTTTGCATAAGTTTAAATTAAGAGACTATTATTTATCATAATGGATAGGATGTTGACAATAATATATTGCAATAAAATTAATTTATAAATATCAATATATTTTGACTGATAATAAGTATTGTAGCAATATTACAGTAGTTGGGTTACTGTATATACAAAGAAAATATTTACTTTGGTCACAATATAAATACATATTATAATGTTATGTAGTATACATTTATTATTAAATTGCATCCTATAAGATATAAATAACTTAAAGTTTGAATAATAATAATAATATGTATTGATTAGGATTATATAATAAGAACAATTAGTTATTCTATGTTTTATGATTTACTATTAAAATAATTATTTTATTTTTAATGATTAATTTAGTAAGTATATTTTAGTTTTCAATAATGATTCTAAAATTACAATACTGTACTTCCGAGCTTATATAGTCGTAGAAAATACTTCAAAAATAAAAATTTGGCGACATTCAGTTTTGTGAACCATTATTATACCTACTACAACTAACTACCCAAATGTCTTTGTTAAAATCGTTTTACTTAAGGGTTATTTAACATCGAATTAATTTTATTATAATATCAAATAATAAATTACCCACTAATTCTACGTATAGTTATATGACATATTCTTACACTGAATTCAAACGAATCAACGATATTATAAAATTCTAATTATCTTCACATTGCTATACTAAATATATTTATATAGAACATAATAATATTTATTATTTATATTTTATATCCATCTTTTTGAATTGTTAGTATATTTTTAGAATTAGATAAAAACCGTATTATTAAAGACATTTTTAAGATGTGTATACTATTTACCAGACTAAATTCCACGAAATTGCTTAAATTTTAATAAAATTGATGTCAATCAAGTTTTTAATAAAATCAGCTATTATTATAATATTTATAGTTTTATATAGTTATTAGAAGGTAATACAATCTAAAATTAAATAACTAAGTTGTCGATGTACTTCAATTATAATTTTTCAGAAACTAAAATAATAGGAAGATTTTTTTTTTTAAATCGATAGGCTAATATGTGTTTTTGAACTTGTACTCCCAAACTCTTAAACTAATTAATTTTTTATTCAAATTTAAATCTGAAAGACATGTAAACTATTTTTCTAATAAAATATTGAAACACTAATTTAAACTAAATTTATATGTATTGATGAACAGTACACATATTTTATCACATTTCTGTCCTGGTAGTTTAATATGTGTGTGTCGTGTATATATATTTTGAGAAGAAAATGATATACATCAATAGATTCAATTTGTTTGATACTGAGGAATTCGAATATATTGTATAGTGAATCCTTTTGAAGTTTTACGCGTTCAAAAATATTTTGAATATATTATTGACATAGTTTCGTGTAACTGTAGAACATTTGGATTTACTAAATTCCTAAGTTGAAAATAGAGACTATACGGCTTTCAAGGAAGTGGTGTTATTTTCAAGTCACGTGGTTGGATTAAAATGCCGTTTCCCTCTCGAGTCTTATAACCATTAACCACCGCGTGATAACAACAACAAACATAGTTTGTGTTACACAATTTTTGAAACCATTACACAGAAAGTATTATTTTTCTTTCCTTTTTTTAAGATTAAATTGGGTTTTCTTATCTGGTATACAGTTGTTTGGAGGTTCTATACTTTCGTAGACGCCAGCAAAACGAGATTTAAACGTTCCATTCGGTCGACGGCGCGTAAAATCGGTCCGAATTGACAAAGAGCACATATACGGAAGAAAGCTTTTTTAATGGCCACTAGATTTATACTTTACTCTATGTACAGAAAAAAAAACAAAAAAGAGTTACATGCATTCACCCTCTGCGAATGATTGTCCAATTTTTATAACGGAATATTTCTGTAAGAAATAAAAATTCTTCGAACCCTACATTGTTAAATCGTGCATTTTTATAAATATAATCAATACTGGAAAATAAACATGATAACATTTTCTGCGAATAAATGATCAAATAACACATCTGGTTATAAGATCAATTATAAAATGATACGATAACATTTAGTTATTAAATTACCTATATTAATTAAAATTTTGATCAAACAACTACGACTTTTAGAATTATAACTATTATTACTATTGAGTTAATTTGAGTCTATTAAGTCCAAAAACAAAAAATTATTTGTCGAAAATAAAGTATTAGGTATGTGCTTATAATAATACACTATATATATATATACTATATTATTATATATTTCATATTATTACAAATAATAAGTTTTACATAACACGTATATGCATATAATACATATTTCATAAATTATGGGACTAAACAATTCTCGGACGTATAATTTTAAACGTATTAGAAATACAAAAGGCATGTACTTTTTTCTTTTTTTCCCACTAACAGTCGATATATTTATTGTTTCCAAAAAAAGTACTACGAACTGTTTTCTCCCTTTTCTTAAATTGGATTGGCCAACCAGCATAAAGTACATACCTCGCACGGGGAAAAACGGCCTAGGGTGTTTAGAACCAGAATAGCTTTACCCCCTATTTTATTTTACCCTGAATGTCCGAAAAAAATAAGTAATTTATATTAAAGACGAAGGGATTCGAACGACTTACGATTGTATTTCTCTTAGCCTTTATTTTCCCAAGCTGTGATATAGAAGTTAGCCTTTGATGATTGATGTTTTTTGAGCAAATCCTATACCGGATGTTTAAAGGAATTCCATAGTTGGTTACGATATACCTTCTTTAGGGTAATATCTTGGGAGAGGGGAAAGAGTGGTATTTACCGGCTTATACCGCGGTTCGTTGGCTTCCTGTTAGGATGCGATAAATTTCAGAACGCGAGACTCGACTCTTAAAAACGGGATTGCTTTTGAAACGTAAATCAAAATACACAGCATCCATATACGAGTATACAAGGGTGAAGGAAAGCCACCTGGATACTATTTTCATAGAAAAAATATATTTTTCGTTTTAAACTTTCCATATTATAGAAATAAAATCAATAAGGTTTGAAAAAATATTATTGCATAACATTATATTATACTGATTGGATTATAAGACAATTCACATTATTAATTTAATTATTTAATTAAAAATATGTTGTTAATAAAATACAAGTAGTAAATCAAATATAAGTTATGATTTATAACTAATGAACAAAAAAAAAAAAAATAGTATAAATTATATGAAAATTAAAATAAATCAATATTATTATGTAAGTTTTATTTTATAGTTACCAAGCGTTAACAATATATATGTTAATAAGCAACACGAATGGTGTGACCACTAAAAATAAAAACATGGCATACAGTCTAGAAATTTGAGGTAGGTACACACTTGATGTCAAACAAATATAATGTAAATACAATTTTAAAATATTTTTTTCCCTATAATAAATTAGTTAAATTTTTATCGAAAGATAATCCAGTTTACGGGATTATCGTTCGAAAGGACCCTATTTGTACTTTACCTCCCTAAAGTATTGTTATTATAGTATATATTTATAATGCAATACCGTGATTTGCATAATGCAATTTATAGCCAAGTCGAGTATTGCCGTTAATCGAAACGCCAGGTTAATTTGAATTCGCTGATTATATATAGACTCCCTAACCTTTTACGAATTCATATTATCATATATATACACATCACTTGTGTGTATACATATATACATTTATTGTTTTATTCATACAAAGCGCAATAATGCAATTTGGTACAAGAAGTTCTACAGCATCTAAAACTAT
This sequence comes from Rhopalosiphum padi, assembly GCF_020882245.1. Taxonomy (NCBI): domain Eukaryota; kingdom Metazoa; phylum Arthropoda; class Insecta; order Hemiptera; family Aphididae; genus Rhopalosiphum; species Rhopalosiphum padi. Next base: position 39,294,321 of record NC_083598.1, read on the forward strand.
ATAATAATTACTACGTTTACAAAAACTAGATATATATGTGAATGTATATGTGTACCTTAATGACAGTATATACCTACAGGAGGTACTGAACAACATTTTTTTTTTTAGAAAATTGAGTTGACCAACAGGCGTAACGTCCAATTAAAGCCAAACACTCTTAGTCGATACTTGAACCGTAACACAAAGGTCTCAGATGGTTAAATAAGATTTCACAAGAACTTCCCCTATATTGAAGTTCTTTATGCGCCCCCCGGGACGACTTCACTCTTGGCAACTCGTCCGAAGGACATTTATCATTTTCGGACACAAAACAATTTTCGATATGAAATTAATCCAAATTCTGTTATGCTATTTTTTAATCGAAAACCAAAATATATTTTGTTTACAAAGTCAATCCATGATTATGTTTGCGTAAACACTATTTTTGTTTGATCTAAAAGATTACTCGTTTACCGAGGACAATACGTACAACAAACAAGGGTAGTATCTCCTCCTTCATTTCGTCATACTCTTTTGAGTGGACGTTTTTTTTTTGACATTGTTCTCGCTACCTCTTTGTTTCGACAAACGAAATGCAGCACTTTTCAAAATTAAAAGGGGGAAGTTGTGTGGAAAGCGACGGACCGTTGTCACTCTAACTCTTCACATGAAACATAAACCAGAGCTGAGAGGGATTGTCATTAGCTTAAATATAAAACATAATATACATTATATGTTATATTTAGCACATCATACACACGAGCGTTATATAACATTACATACAGAGTACTATATCTTATTCCATTATACAAATCATTATTTTTATTTATTATTATTGATTTTTATCATATTTCAAAAATATATAAACGATAAAAGACTACCTATGCTTGTTTAATTTTAAAAAAATATTTTTTTCATGAAAATTTTAAATTATTAATCACGCAGTTGTACTAATAACAAACTTAACTATTTTTTTATATATATTTATAAATTATGTTTTTGGATTATTATTTTTAATTTAGGAAAAAACACCTATATTTATTATAATATTAAGTAAATAATTTAAATAAAAAATGCTGAGTAATTTAGCTTAAGCCTTAAACGATTGTTATTGACTGCATCTATACTATGGCTATCTGTTCCAGTACGACAGTCGATGTTACCGTTGTCAAGTACATTAAGATTTTGTTGAAGTATAATATACTATGGCAAATAATAAATTATTAATATAAATAATACGATCCGGTAATAACGCGCAAAATAATAATTTATTTTTTCATTTTATACTAAAAATTATCTTATAGCAAGTAATCAATAATTTTAAACATCATTATGGTCGATTGTACGATAAACGAAACAGAGTTTATGTGACATCGACAGTGTAAATCAAAGTTTCGAATAAAGGATCGTGCAAGGTTTTCCAGGATTTCACTAACAGACGATAAGTCTAATCGACCGTCAAGAAATTTTCTACCAAAACCGGTATCAACACTTTTACTACAATTTTTTGGGTATTTACATTGAAATTATCAGTTTTACGAACTCCGAAATCTCCATTTAGATAATCAAGAATACGCTATTTTTCGAAGTTAAAGAACTATAAAAAATTTTTTTGGTAAGGTAAAATATTATATGTTATTATTATTATTATTATTATTACTATTCTGTTTTGGTGCGTATTGACATTTAATAAATATATATTAGTTTACAGCAATAAGTTTTAAACCCAAACGACCGGGTGAGTTGATTATTTTGAAATATATAAAAAAAAACCTATATAAAACCCGTAGTTTAATTTTACACCTAGATATGTATAATATCTACTCATAAATCGTATTAGGTTTATCACACGTTATTATTTCACTATGTCTATGTTAACATACGTATAGTTGTTCAATTCTATTAGTACATTGATATAAATCATAATAAAGATTTTTATGATTTTTACTTTGAATAATTATTTCTTATCATTTCCACACATTTTTATGCATTTTGTTTTCATAAATATATAATTTTTTATTATTATGTTTATTATGTATTGTCAATTTAAGTGTAATTTATATTTTTAATTTCAACAATTAATATTATTTGTTTATAATATATTTTATAGGCAAGTCCAATGATATTCAGGTGATGCATATGAAACAGTCGCGATTTAATAAATAATGGTATTCACTATTCACATATAGGTGTATAATAGTATTTTATACTATAAATTATAATACATAGTAACTTTTTTTTTCTCACGATATAAATATAATATAATATATGTTTATACTCGTATACTATGTATTTTTATCGAGTTCACCACCCTTCCTTTCTATAAATTAGTCAAGAGATGCCACTACACGAAGTTGGTCATTAAAAAAGATATAATAAATAAGTTTTCTTTTCAGAAAAGCAGTTATCGAATATCTGAGTAATCGAAATTTGAATTGTCAAAAAAGTTGTATACTCTTGAGAAGCATATATTTATCTTTTAAACTTAAAAAATAAATCATGCACCGTTGACAGTTTTGACACAGCTGAATCCAAGTTGCCTTCAGCTAGTTTGTAAAATATATATTATATGTCTCTAGAGATTATTTTCTCTTTCATTGTTCTAACTCTTTTTTCTTAAATAATTGTTTTGTTCTATTCACTAAAATATTCGATAGTAATATATACAAAGTAATAGGTACAAGTAACTGTAACCTACAATGTAAAAATAAATATATTTTTCATTGTATAAATGTATCAATTTATTATATTATTTAAAAATAAATAGCATACCCATTAGCAAACGAATCAAAGTAGAAGGAGGTTTATATATTTTTTTTAAAATTTGTTTGTTTATTAACCAAAAAATAAATGGTATTAAAATGTAGATAAGTATATGTATGCAGCAGAAATAAATTAAAAAATAAAATATCTCTATCTCAGTGCGTTTCTATATAATATGCATAATTTATTAAAATTTACTCAAGCATAATAAAAAATCATTTTGGATAAGTAAAATAAAATAACGATAAGTATTGACTTTTGAATCAAATTGCCTATATATAAGTATGTAGGTAGTTTATTAGTATGTATATTATATTATTTATATTTACTTATAAATAATGTATATAGGTAAGTATTTTTATATTATATACTTTTATATATGTATGTGTGTATAAGTACTGATTTATATACAAAAATATTCAAACGTAGAAATTGTCTTCAATCTCGAGTAAAATATAAACAGATTTCGTCGGGAGCAATATACCACAAGGACAAAAGTCTTGTTTTCAATCGTAAGTCGTCTCGGCAAAGCCATAATAACGTATCGAGTCTAATTCGACCTTTTTTTTACCCATTTAATATATATATTAACTATAAGAGTGAGGGAACACGACGTAAAAGGGGGACCGTCATTTGCCGGAGAATTCAATATCGCCGGTCCGTTCACAGAGGCACACAAAAGACTACGGATTGTTATCCAGCTGGTCGCTATGCCAACGCGGGGGTGACCCTCATTTGCCTAACTGACCAGGTCCCTTCGTAAAGAATATTGTATGCATTTTGCAAAATCAGAGACAAACTATAACTGCAGATATTATGTTGTACTCACCCGAGCTAATTGTTTTTGCAGCTTGGAGTTTAGCGTCCTTTCCCTTTGCGTGATTCGGCGTTCTGCGACTAACTCAGATTCTAGCTGCACGATTTTCGCTTCCATATACTCCTAAAACAAAAAAAAAAATCAATTTTTTAAACATTTATAGATGTTTGGAAAATGTACGATACTAAAACTATTAATTACGAAAGAATATTATAATATTATAATAATGAGATTATAATGCTAATTCGTAATGCAATAATATTAACATAAATATATTATATATATATATATATGTCACCGCTGCAATGACCATTGATCAAGAACGAAGTAATATTAAAATATATGAGTAATAAATATTTATTAAATTGATGATGGTAGTTTTATCATCATCATAAACATTTAATTGTATCAGTTTGTAGCTCAAATTAAAATCCTTAGTAAAATAATTATTAAAACAAATTGTATTATGTATAGGTACTTATTTTTTAAAATAAAAAAAAAATGTTTTGTAAAATTAAAAACAATGAAATAAACACTAAAAAGTCAAAAAAGTTGGGTTGGATAACAAAAACTAATTTTTCGACCCCCTCGAAATTGTTTATATTATATACGAAAATCATAAAGATTATATGATATTTTTATATATATATATATTATATGATATAAAGTAATAAAAATTAGTTTTATTTTAATGATATTTGAGTAATTATATGTTTTTGATAGAGTATATTTTAAATTGTTGAAAATTGAATGTATTAACATGGAATAATTATATACAGCCTACTACTGTATAATTGACTGATACAAAAGTTGTTTGATACATACGAAAAAAAAATCCAGGTGACATTGAGAATTTTATCACCATCGAGTACTCATGGAGGGAAGAAAGTATTGAAGCAAATACATTCTTGTGCGATTTTGAGAGGAATGAGTTAGGGCTATAGCCAATGAACCGTAGTATCTATCGAATTTGTAAAAAAGGGGACATTATTGTTGCTGGAGTAAACGAGAAACGACAACAAAGCTAGTATGTCAAAGAAAACTTCTCACAACAATTTAATACACCTATAGTAACACTATTCAATTAAAAAATAAAATACTAAATATTATGCTGTACCAGTACCACTATTTAATATAATATGAATAATACCTGAATAATTAATTAATCTAAATGTACTTAAATACAACATTATATTTACTTTTTTTATAATATGATATTCAAAATTGCATGCTATGAAAAATACAGTTAATTATTAATTATTAATCACATAACAAATCGACGAAAAGGCAACTGTATAGTTATTTTATTGAAATTATTATATATTTAAATTTTGTTAAAATCTACAAAAAGTAAAAAAATAAATGGTCAAAACAATTGTATATAATACTATATTTTATTAATTTAATATTTTTAATATGTCGATTATTGATTAATGCTGATAAATAAGAGTTTACTGCGAGATTTATATAAATTAATATCTATTTATGTTACTTATATTGACTTCAAAAAGGGACAATACCTAGAACGAAACCACAATCAGTCTTATTAAGGACATCGACGATAAATCTTTGAACATCTATGTTTTTGTTTTATTTCGAGGTGGGAAGATGGAAACTATGTGGGCGGAAATAATGTAAGAAAGAAGGTATGCAATGTAAAATTTCAAAGTAAGAAAAAAACGAAGGTTTTGGCTACAATAATTGGACGAATTGAAACGTAGACAAACGATTGCTTTGTACGAGAACTGAAAAATAGCGTAGACGCAATAAGAAGGCAGTACCTAATGAAATGTTGGACTCCATCAATAACGTCGAAAGCGACAGCGACAAGCTTATTAGTAGAAACCCGGAAAAAATGTATTGCGATACATTAAAAGTTTATCAACATTTTGTCGAAAACACTTGTTACAAATTTATACCATATCGAAGACGGTGAGTTGGAAAATATAAAAAATTGTTTTGATAAACAAATAATTAATTACATAGAAACCAACTTTTTTACGTTCGAAATGCAATTGTTAAAATGTATTGTACAATGTTTTAAGTTTATTTTTATGTATCGAACAATACATATATAGCTATATAAATAGGTAATATTAAAACTAGAAAAAGTCGGTAAAACCCTATATAATATAGCCTACGCGTCACCTAGTTATAGATATACCAACAAACTGCTAGTTTGAAAATATCCTCATGGGAGGCTGCAGTTGGGTCCAACAAGATTAATCGACCAAGGCCAGGTCGTCAATCACCGGGCAAATAGGAAACTAGAAACTATATAAAAACAAAAAACAGGACAATCTTTCGGATAGCAAATGTCTCAAAACCCCAGCGGTACACTAACGATGTTAAGACGTAATACGTATTATATAATCTATAATAAAGCCATTTTTCTAAATAAAAAAATAAATAATAACTAATAATTAGTTTTAGTCGTTAGACAGTAATTTTATTGTGATCTTTGATCAAATAATATTATATTGTATAAACTATAATAATCAAGTACGTAATTTTCAAGCCAAGTAAACAAAATATCACGCGTAACTTTGATTAAAATAACAATTTTACGAATGTGAAAAACAAATAGTTGCGTATTCAGTTTCACGTGCCAAGAAGAAATGCCAAAATTGTTGGTAAATATAGATAATTGCACCCGATATTTTTAACATGTGTTTACCTCAAGTATTGGTTTTTTTTATCAAAGTATCAATTATTGTAAATTGTATTTTCATGATAATATAGTGTCAGCAAGTCGCAGTGTCGCACGCGTTTGTAGTGGATAAGGATTAAAACATTTTCTAACCGTAATTTACGAATTCATGATTGTACAATTCATATTTAAAGCCATTCATTCTAAAACCAGCCAGATATTTATTATGTAGACACTGCTCAATATACTTTGAATACGGCGAAATAATAAGTCTTAAACAATGAATGAATAGATTATATTTTGTCTTGGTTGTTTTTTTGACGAGTGCATAAACTCGACTGAATTTAATATTTATAATATTATGGATACATCTTTTTGAATTTATTTTTATTTTTATGTTATCAATATTTTTATGTACGTAGTGTACGCTTTTGAACAAAACGGAAACGAACAGAATACCAGCATTGTCCGGATATTACGTTAATAATAATAAAAAAGATCTTATTCGAACGCTATCTTCCGTAATAATAATAATAAGAAGAAGAAGAAGAAGAAGAAGAAGAAAAATATGTGCACGTCATAATATATCACCTAAATATGCATTGCTACAACAGCACAACGTGTATTACTGCAACTATACGAGACTATAATATGACCGTAATCGTTCCGTAAAACGTACGTGTTATTGTGTCGTCGTCGTCTTCAAACCATCATAAAGCTATAGTAATAATATTCTTATTACATGCCACTATTATAATACACCATAATAATTTACATGTGTATATGGAAAAATATATAGGAAATTCGGAAACGTCTTCGCATTTTCGAACGAGAAAATTCGATGTAATAATATATCATAATAATTTACGTCGCCACCAAACATTTCAAACATTCGAAAAATGTCGTTTACACGTCGGTGGCGGTGAAGACAAATTATAGAAATCGCCGGAGCGGATCCTTTCCAAGAACACCAAAAATAACGACCTAACCCTTTGATGTTTACAGCTACTACGCGTACGATGTGCGTAGATATATAATAGTGCGCTTTCGGTTGTGCAGCTTTTTCTCTTGTATATATTTAAGACCCGAGCGCGGGAAATTGAAAAAGTCACTCAACCGAATTTCACTTTAGTTATACATATTATATTATGTATATGTATACATAATATTATATATGTGAATGTTTACGAATTCGACTACAATATACACTCACTACAGTTTGTTATTAATGCAGCGCGTATCAAAGGAGGAAACGGCGTCATAAAATATTTAATAATTGACTTTTTTAAAGGAAATGCTTAAGGAGGCGTGAACAGCAATATACTTATTATAATATATCAGTATACCCAATTTTAATAATAATAAAAACAAGAACGTCATCATGAATACTTGCTGGTACCTACATTAAAATTGCATATGTGTATATAATATATGCATATATACATTATATTATCGCCTTGGCGTTTTATCAAAACTTATTAAATACCAACGATATCGATTATCCGATCGGTATAACACCTATATGGTACAATGCATGGCTTAATATAGCTAGTCAAGCAAACATAGTATAACAATATTAGCAGTATCGTTGTACATGATAAACGCGAAGAAGAATGTATTGTAATCGTAAAACATTACATTAAATATAGATAATATTAAATAATTGAACAGAAAATGAAAAATAATATTACTATTTATTTTGGTATTTACGCAAAGAAATATTTTTTATTTTGTAGGTTTGAAAATGTGTCGATACAGTTGTATATTTTCATTTTCCACCTATTCATTATCCTATTATAATATTATATTATTATATTACACAATGACATGAATAATAAAAATAATTCACTGATGTTATAGGTAGGTACTATGAATAATATAAGCATGTATTTGAAGAGAAATAACAGAGTTGAATGATTTTAATCAAGTACAAAAGTATTTTTAACGTGGACACGTGAAGCATTGAGAATACTGGCGAATTTGGAGAATCGTTCCCTCAATAAAATAGTTGATGACCTCATTGACATTATGTTTCTTCGAATAAAATATATATAGGTGAATGAAAAATTATGTTGACTGTTCGTAGTGTTCGTAGAATATGAATAATATATTATGATGTCTAGAATTTTTAAATTGAATTGGATTAAGAGCTGCCAATTACTACCTATCATATTATACCTTCTTTCAATTCTGTACGTGACCCTTTAAGTTTTGGTATAATATCCCATATAACAGAAAATAAAATACTAATAATATTTGGATGTGTCATGTATATTAATATCTGCAATATTAGTACGTATAAAAAAAATATAGAACACTTTTTGTAAGTTTTATTATACAATAATAATATGCTATATAGCAAGGATGGCAAACTTACAGCTTATATTTTGTTTATAAAATAAAAATTTACTTATTATTTTTATGAATTTCAATTTTTTTGTGAACATTTATAAAAAAATATCAAATTTTATAAAATGTACTTATACATTTTTGGCTCTTTATATTATTGTATTTGTCCACGTGGTTCATGAAAATACTCATATTAGCCACCCCTTATAGCATATATATTAAAATATATTACTTAGATTTGTATGTATAATATATCATCATTTTTTAAAAACACAAAAAATAGTGGTGGTAGCATCGTTATAGATGAGGGTTGAGTGGATAGCGGACATAAAGCTCGCGGGGAATATACCAGAGGGGTTGGCTTAATGTAAATATGCTCATCGTCAGGTGCATTAGGAAAGGATTAATGGTCCTGAACGTTGTTATTTGTACACGTAAACTGCATATAAGATAAAACCGCCTACGGGGTCCTGCACGTTGACGGTAGGCGACGGTGTTGTTTGATTAGTGTCCTAACAAGTGAACGAAGACCGGTGTAGCATGCAACACGCGGAAAGTGGTAGCTGCGAAGGCAGCCAGGTGATGCGCGGTGGAGTGGAAGACTATAATGATAAGTTTTAGAAAAAAAAGCACATTTTAATATACAGTTATTTTGTTTGTGTTACCGTAAATTATATTATTAAGTATGCGGGTGTAGTAAGGATATTACTTATTAGGACATAGAGAAAAAATAAAAACGAGTGCTCCTAATTTATATATATATATATATGTATTACTTGGTATTATACAAAAATGTTCACGGTCAAAATGTCCGAAATCAAGAATGTCCATGTTAAAATTTTCCAAAATCTAAAAATTGAATGATCGTAATATAATAAAATGGGAACACCCTGAACACATTAGTTATCCATGTCAATCTGCGTACAGGTCCTAGGAATTTTTATTACAACCATTTTTTGTTTGTTATAAAACAAGAGTCAAAAGACATATGAGAATGATTTTAATATAATTTTAGAAAAATGTGCTAATATAAATAATATTATAGTATATATAGATAAATAATAAGGACGGAATCACAGATTTTCTAAATTAGTAAATCGTTCACATCCAAGTATATGGTTACTCATAGAAAAGATGCCATTAGAATATTAGGAGCCGATGAAGTTGAAATTGGGCAAAGAGATATTGGATAACCTCCGGAAAAAAAATGTATATTAATACGCAAGGAAAATTAAAAAAAAATTGTGAGGAGTATAATAATAACGAAAGAAGTATTGAAAACTTGTATTATTAACATTTATTTGTATTGACATTTATAAATTTTAATTAGGCAATATGTGTGTGTTAATTATCTGGTTTTTTTTGGACATTTTTAAGTATGTAGCAATGACGAAAGAATTATTAATTATTATTAATTATTTTTTTTAAATATTATAATCAATGTTGTAAATACACTTTTCATATCTGACTACTGCAATAACAAAATAATTGTTTATTTTTTTTTTTAAATATTATTATCATGAATGTTGTAAATATTTTTAAACGAGGTGTTTTACTTAGTTTATTTTGGATAATTTTATCATTGACATTTTTGGTTTTGGACAATTTTACCATGGACATTTTTGGTTTTGGACAATTTTACCACAGACATTTTTTCCGGACATTTTTACCGTGGACATTTTTTCTTCTGACATTTTTACCTTGATTCGTATTACTTATATTGCATTTGATTATAATAAATTGTATGCACGCTTACTACACGTATATGGTACCAGAGTGCCTAGTTTCAAAAATCTAAACTTTTGAATTTTGGACTCAAGAATATAATCTACAAGTATATATTATTATATATCTAGTCATGAAAGTAAAAATTCACATAGGTCTTATATAGTCATAGATTTCATTTTTGGATTTTAACGAGACTGTTGAATCTGATTATGATTAATCTTTCAAATTATTTTTTAGGGAACCATATTTTATACAGACTGAATGATATCGTTTTTATTTCTTATTTAAAGTTAATTTTATTGTGCTAGATACGTCACGAAGTATAGTTGGTAAAGTGACGTAACTATTTAGAAATTAGAACAGCGATACCTACTATTATTTGATTATACGGCTATATCAAATTATACATGTATAAGATACACAATTTTCATTATGTATACTTATAAATAATACTAAGTGTTACAATGACAAATACTGTTCCATATAAAATATATTTTTTTGTTTATTTAAAACCATCTGACGATTTTTTTTTCTATCAATTTTCAAATTTTTAATAGAATAAATGACTTAATAATATATTTTATAATTTTAAAAATACCATTTCTACATATTCAGGTTTGGAATAATATTTATAAATCATTGTTCCAAAAACAAGGTATGTATGTATACTACGCCTGAATAGATAAGTCACTACTATAGATTTATGCGACCACTTGGGATATGGTTACAACATTAAATAAATACCTTAAGAATTTTAGATAGGTACATAATTATACTTACAGACAGATACGATCAGTATTTACATTTAAGTTGTTTCATTAGTGGGAGCTTTCGGTAAATTCTTTAAAAAAAATAGTGATATGTAGTATGCATTAAAACCACGTACTTTTGTCGGAGAGTAAGTGAGTATGACTACCTAATTTATGTGTTTCATACATATATTTACCGAGTAAAGTACACACATACGTAAATTATTTGTAAATTCTGAAAGCTTTGTGTTTAAATAGTTGATTTATTAATACTGAAAAACGTTTACAAAATACTTCTTGGAACTTCGAAGTTAAGAAAATGTACTTAGATACGTAATTAAACAGAAGGAATACGTAATCTTTGCGAATTCTGATAGAATTATTAATAAATATTTACTTGAACTGCCATTCCGTCGACAGTTTTATAATTTAAAAACAAATTAAAATCCCTCTCAATATTTAAATGCAGCATAGCTATATTGTTTCTTTTTTTTTTTTTAATTTCAAAACGCATCCGAAAAGTTTTTTTTTATTGAATAAATGAAATAATAAGTTAGAAAAATTAATTTCGAAAAACGACATTTTATACATTTTTTTTTCATTATAATGCACTACGACGGTTTATCTATATAATAATAATATCAACAATATTTTTATTTTTTTTATGGGTGTACGCCTGAAAGGACTGTGTTTCGGCTCGCCCAGGTGGAAATATTACCGCAGACTCGAACAGTCGTCACAATAGGCATTAGGAAAAAAGGAAAACCGAAACACCGCGGTGCGAATCCGTCATTGTCGTCGTCGGCCACGGATGGTATATAAGAGGGCGAAAACCCGATTTATTAAAACGTCCAAACTTTCGTTGGGCCGGTTAAAAAGGGAAAAGAAAAAATATATATTATTATTTAGTCCTTAACTCGTTTATGCCCTTGAGGCATAATTAAAACCGGAAAAGATACTATACCATCTATATATATATATATATATACGTAATCCTTCAGCAGAGAAGTTATACTATTATTGCGTGTCTTTTGTTATATATTTCAAATTAAATTTCTCCCGAATTATAGTCTGCTTCGCGAGTGTACGTTTACGTATAGTATATAATATTATGTATTTAAGAAGCTTACGGAAAATCGATTAACACAGCAAATGAGTCTCATCTTTATCATAATAATACGACGATAGAGATGCTCGCGTAATACTTTTATAATACCAATATATGACTATTTGTTTATAATACACGCGATATTGTTATTATAAAATAAACGACAATTGAAAGTGTCTCGTAGTACCAATTTAGTGCGGAAATATTTCTCGTGGTAATATTTTATGAAATACATTCAATTTGATATAATAAAAAAAACAGTAGTACGGCAAACATTACGATATCATATCATTATTATCGTATCTATAATACACTAGCTTGACTATAGAACAGTTATAAAATATCAACATATTCCGAAAATGCGTTAAACCTCACTTCTCGTATTTATATAATGTATATTAGAATATATATATATGTACACAAACGGCGTGTTGACGAAGATAAACCATGATTATATTTATTCACGAGTTTCTGTGATAAGCTCACTAAAACGTATATATATTATATAAGTTTATTTCAAACAGCTTTGGGATATTATACATCGTAATCCACACAGACAAACGACTACTGTACAAGATATAGCTCCATGTACCTACTGCCTACAATAAACTAAACATCTATATACTATAATATATATTACCTATCTAAATCCAACAGTTAAATATTTGATCGCTTCATCTTATTTATTTGAATGAGTAAAATATTATCAGTTTATCATTGAATGTCACATATAAATTTATATTAATAAACAATTTAGGTTATCATTTTATTTCACTTTTTATATTGTGTTTCACCACGATATAGAGAAAGTCTTCCCTACAGTGTTATAACTTAAAATGATACAAACTTCAAACTTCTATGACTGTTATCTTATAAAAATAATTTATGAACACGCATGTGGGTACCTAAATATTTGGCTAAATGCTTAGCATACGTACAATGTATAAATGTATCATGAATATTTCTCGACTGAAGGTACATCATGCTCACCCACCTGTGATAAATGTGCCTGACTTGTAAAAATAATATTTTAATGTTTTATCAGTATAATACACGATAAAACTACACCACCACGCCGGGTATTGTATGCATCAAAAAGCCCAAAAACACAAAAAAAGTCGTCAAGTTCCCTACATTTTCGTATCGTATGCAATTATATTATATTATATCACCGCGTGTTAACACAGTGGACAAAAAAAAAAAAAAAACGCACATAGAAAAATGTAACAATGGCAGTCGGAAATTTAACAAAAGACAATAGACCTAACGTTATCTAACCATGTGGTAATATAGGTATATATAGGTATATACCACGGAGGGTGTGGTTTTAACGCAGTCGCGAAGAATGACGTTCCCCGATGTCCCGATGGCGGGGAAACACAATTTATGGTCATCGGCTGCGTCACGGAATCTGACTGCGGCAACTTTCGACGTGGGAAAAACACGACTATTCGTAGCCTTTTATTTCGTTATATATCATCTATGCGTATCCGTACAGAACGTCAACAACTACAACAACAATAATAATAATGTATTGAACTCAAATGCGACGTATGTATATTATATTTTACTTCTAGAAAATCAGTTGGGAAGGGCAACGGCAAAAATGTTTGTTTCAAAAGAGAAGCCGCCGACCGGATGACGAAGTACACGGATGTTTGGCATTCTAAGCGCATATAATACGCCTCTAGTTTCCACTATATGTATGAATACAGGTACAATGCGAGAGAATAGGCGGAATTCCGTATGAGTTTCATAAAATGCCATTATATATATATATAATAACGTTTATAAAACACTGCACGCGGGGAGGAAAAAAACATATTATTACTATCGTCGTCCTGTGGGTAAAAGTAGAATAAATCGGCCTCGAAAGGAAAACGAGTCATTTTTTTACAACTATATTGTGAATATAGGAATAGATACAAGAAATTACAAGATCAAACACTTATTATAATGCGAAGACTGTATGCGTTTTTAATATTGTTATAAGATACATAGATATTATTAATTTTTCTATTGTATACTCGAAGACAAATAAATTTAAACATAAAACAATATAAACGTGGGTAAACAGAAGATATTAATTTAAATTTCATCCACAACGCATCACTTAAATTTTTAGATTTATAAATTTAAGCATATATTATATGTACCAATATGTATTGATAATTTTGGTGTATGTTAATATATATATTTTACTTATATCATATTATATTATATCGAAGTCGGTATAAAATACATATATACATTAACTCTTATTAATTATAATTTGAACCATCATGAAAAATTCGTTATTTATTAAGATTTGGTATGAAAATATTATTCCAACAATTTAACCGAGAAAAACGAAGATAACTCGATTTAAAAATGCACCAAAGAAAAACTTGATCTAAAAATTAAAAAAAAATCGAATTACAAACTTTTTTTTTTTTTCGATCTCGCCTTAACTGCTCAAGTTTTTAGTAACTTAAAAAATTATTGCTAGCCCGCAAGCAAGTACCTAATATAGTAATATGTAATGATATATAATATAACTATGTTACGGCAGTGCACAATATACATTTATAGCGTAATAACGCTTATATTATTATAATTTATAGTACACTAAATATTTCACCCCACAGAAAGCCGTTCCTTTAGGTAACTATACTATACTATAGGATCAATTTTAAATGTTTTAAAACAGCCTCCGGTCAGTCGTACAGTATTATAATATTATCATCATGCGCTTATTCGACCGTGTCCAGTTCAACCGTTTATACGCGTAGGTTATACTTCCGGCTTTTGATTTTCGATGGACCCAGGATGTTTGCGCGTGTGGGGAAAAAACAATCTCGTGTGTAATTTATACTTTGTGTGAAACGCGGCTGTCATACATTTTTAATGCACGAATCCTTTGAAGACGCAGATATATTATAACACTACCATCGCCGTAAAAACAGACTCAACGAGCCTCGTCCGAACGGCGAATAAAAAAAGTAATAATAAACACTTTGATGGTAATTTAATTTTAAACTAAATTGTGTCGCGTATTGTTATTATTATATTTTACACACATATATTTAGAATTCGCCATGCGAACGAGAGAAATAGTTGGCCACTGTCGCCCGTGTACATCTGCAGCTTCTGCGGTTTCTTTTGGTAGTGATACGTATATCGCGTTATCGCGTACGTGTTATATATATATACGAGTTAAGAGTATGTTATCATACCCGATATTTTTTTTTACTTTGCAGAAATACAATATTAACTGCACAATGCATATGTTATACGTGTGTTGTATATGATAAACGTATACAGTTCACCTAAACGAGGGTTATTACTTATTATAGAGGATGATTCACCAAGCATGTTTAGTCCCATTTTAACATTTAATAATGCTTTTATTAAAATATTGATTTTTGAAACTTTTATATATACTTAAAACCCCTATTTTCGAATTCATAATAATATGTTTGTACTACTTAAGGATAATAAATGTCATGTGGTGATACAAATGTAATGCTAAAAAGTGTACTGTATAAAATGAGCGTTGTTCTTTTAAAAATACAATTTTCATATGACACTTTTTCAGAGATGTACAAACAAATTTCAAGAAATTTAAAACATTATGGGTTTTAAAAATACTTAAAAATATTAAAAATCATGTTCTAAATAACAATATTATTAAAAAAGAAAAAGAAGGTGAGCATTCTAGTTGAATCACATTGTATATTATATTATTATCATACCAATAAGCTTATTTTCAGACTAGCCTATAATCATTTACAGGTCTCTTACAAAAACATCTATAGGTCACACATTCACATTAAATAATTTAAAAAAATATCCTATACAAGTAAACACTTATATAAAATATAAACAATTTCAAACTCCTCACTTTAATTAAACATTTAAAAAATCCAATCGAAAGATTAATTAAAGAAAATTTGCAATATCTATTAGCTGCAAATTACAATACTAAATAATATAAACTTGTATAATAATAGATACAAAATCTAAAAGTAAACCTACAAATGGATATATTATAATAAAAAATGCTCTGTACGTGTAGAACTCGTGTAACAATTATTAAACATTTATTAGCAAAACATTATCAGTCTCCACAATTGTATAACATCCTAGGACATGAAATCGAATCTATTTAATTAAATAAATACTTTTTCTAAAACAAACGAAAGTGATGTACAGATTAATTTCCATAATGTTAAGATATCAAAATAACTGAAATAATTGTAGCAAATAACCACACCATTGAAATCTTAGACCAAATAAAAAATAATAATAATATAAATATTAAACCACTTTCTTATTTCTATACGCCTCGAAAATGCAATTTAAAGTGAAATCATAAACTAAAACAGACTTTTGTAAAAAGAACTTTTTCTATATTAATAACATTATTTATATAGGTACATATATTTTACCTATTAAACCAAACGCCAGACGTGGATGTGTACTTAATATCATTGGTAGGTCTATTTTATTATTTCACTGTTATGTTCTTAAACAAATAAACTGTATCCTGGATTTTTATACAAACAATTTTTAAAAAATATAACGCTTATATTTTAGGTATAAAATATAGTGGTATTATACTGTACAGTGTATATACTATATTGATCTTAATACTATACAAACTGCAGTTGTCTGTGGTTATTAATTTTCGATTGAAATGCTATTGCACACAAACTTATAAATATATATAGCTCGTGCAGACGCATAAATCATTGGTATTCAAATTTTATCTATAGGGGTTGTTCAAACGGGTTTTCGCATTGTGTAAACGTGCCAAGAAAATATTGCAATACAAAATACCATTTATTGTATTTGCATTGAAATAAAACACTTACGGTTTCAGAAAATAATAATTATATTATGTAGAAAAAGAATCAATTGATATTTTTAATTTTGGTTATTTCTGAAATTTAAAGAAGGAATATTATCATAATAAATTATAGTTTCTAATAATACAAATAACTCTAAGTTATAGCTAATAATATTATAATATTATACAATAGCGCTATACAATTTTTAAGGTTAACATAAGAACTCTAATTGGTATATAATATCCACATTTGTATAAAAATAAATTTACAAGAAAAAATTATATTAAAATAATGTTAGAATGTAAAAAATTAATCATCCAATCTATGCACATAAAATATTAATGACGTTTCTAGAATTAAAATTGTTTTGATAAGTTTTTTGATTTAACAAGTTCTTTAGTTTAATTAATTTTTGTTATTTTCTTACGTGGTCTATAATGAAAAAAGTGTTTTCCAAAAGGTTTTTTTATATATCTTTGTAAGTTGATTAAAAAATAATCAAAAAAACAACAATTCCATCGGTTAAATACGCATTTAATTTAACATCTTGTATTGCAATGTAACTTATAGATACTTATAGACTTATAGTAATTAGTATTGTTATCTATCTATAACTCGAAATAAATTTAAGCTATTATGAAATTATGTAAACATTTTAAATATTTTCTCATAATATAAAAGAAAAAATAAAGTATAAATTATCAATTTATCATTATAGTACTAGTGTATAATGTATTTAAATGGTCCTTGTAAAATTGAGGTTTTATTAATTTTAGCTATAGCACAAAAATAAATAATTGGAAAACATTTCTATAATAGAAAATGTCTAAAGTATTTCATTAGTATTTAATAATACCATAAAAATAGAATAATATAGTATTATACTGTTTTTTTTAAAATCATTTGCAGAACAATAAAATAATAAATATTAATATTTTATAAACAACAAATATTTGTTTAGTTTCACAAATAAATGATTTTTTTTAATCAAATAAAATATATTGTTATGAAATAACTACTGTGTATGTTAAATATACAGTAAATAACTATTAAACTATACTTTATATTATATATATTATAATACATTACTTTTTTAACATTCCAATTACTTTTTATGTTCTATAAATGCAATAACCTATAAATCCAAAACTATTAATAGTAAAATAATTTTCATACGTAATTTATGAATGTTTTATTCGAGATAACCAATTTTGAATAATAAATTATTTTTATGTTTAATCTGTGATTAGAGTCAAGAGCTTAAACGATATCTCTACATATTTTGTACACATTTATTATAATTATTTACAAAATAATATAATAATAATAATAATACTAAATATTATTTTGCAGGCTTTCAATGTAAGCATAGGTATATATTATAAATGTGGAGGCTTAAAAAAATAAAATGACGATCCAATATACACAAACAAAATATAGTTACCCTTTCTGTATATAGTAACCGACAAAAAAAATTATGATTGACACGATTTAAATATACAAGTATCTACAAATATATTTTCTAACATTTTTTTTTTTTATCACAAACAAACGGATCACTTCAACGACTTTTGGAATAAGCGTGTGACGTTATTTTGGATATTGGCCAAAAATAATACAACACCATCCGTAGCGGCAATAATAACCGACTTTTATTTACTTTCGCGTGTACACATAATGACACTCGGTAGTTGGCATAAGTCCATTGAACAAAAGAGCTGTGACTTGCCGTTTGAAAGAGAATCAATGAAAAAAAACATACATTTATTTTATTTTTTTCATTACGAACATAATCGAATAAATAACTGCGGCTTTATCGGAAATCGATACCTGTAGGCAATAGCTTATAAGCTAAATACGTGGATGGGGTGTAATTCTGTATACATTTTTCCCAAAAATTAATTCGATCGTATATTATTCCATCCTTTATATACTTTTAATATTATTTATATGCGATTTATATGCGATTTATACGAAATTATCCTTTAACATGTTTAAATTTTAATAAATATATATTATTTTATGTATTTATTACTGGGCGATTATTTTATCGGACAACACTCGTTAATTTAAAATCTATAAACATTAAAAAAAAAAAATTAAATAGTTTCTAGTCAAAATAAAACATTTCATTTAAAAATATATATTTGTATCGTTATAGTTTTTAAAATTGTTTACCTTTTTGAATTACACCATAGGCATATTTCTTATTGCATACTCTGAACTTGAAGTATAATATTTTTCTAGGTATTTCGATTCATAAAAATCGAAATTGTATGCATTGAAAAATCATCAAAATATACTCTATATTGTATTATCAGAAAATTAAAAATTAACATAAAAAAACACTTGCCAATATTAAACTAAAAATTCATTTTTTCTTTATTTTTATTATTTAACTTTGTTCATTTTTATGTACTTATAATTTATATATATATAAACAATAATACAACAAATATAGATCTAATCTATTCTATTAATAGTTTATTAACTGACAATTAAGATAAACATTTTTCTTTTTCGATTTTATGACAAATACGCAGTTTAATATAATTATTGGACTTGATTCATGAAAAATATTAACCAAATACGATTCTCGAAAAACTATTTAAATATACACTAAAAGCTCAAAGTATGCTCTTATAATCAAAAATATGTCCTTTAAAACCAAAAAATTCATAAATATGCACTAAAACTAAGAGTACCTATTTGATCAGAAACGGTGTGAAATTTATTGTCTATTTTCTTAGCATACTATATAGATTAAAAAGAAACAATATATAAACGCATTTAAGTCATTACTCTTGTTATAAATAATTAAAGTTTAAGTGAGCAAAGTGGAAAGATACGTGGATACTCCGTAAAATTTTAGTCTACCATTCCGCATAACAAAGCTTATTGAAATTAAATATAAATAATTTTTTAGAAAAAAATTTGTTTTTATTTTGACTAAAAATTATGTAAAAGTAATTTTTTAACGTAAATAGGTTTATAAATAATGACTATTATTCAATAAAATATTTTCTCTATTAATGTATACACACCCAAGTAACCGTATAATATTTGCTCAGTTTTGATCAATTGCGATGGACGATTCAATCTCTATTTTCATTTTCTCTATGTCCAGGGTGACTTAATTAAAAGCAAACCCACAACAAACATCAAACGGACAGCGTAAACTAACGTAAAAATTAAAATAAAAAAATTATTGCGATCGTGTTCAAACAGTTGTACTTTTAGTTTGTCAAAAAGTTTATAACCATTCAACAAAACAATAGTTGTTTTCTACTATCTTAAACGTGACCTCATTTCATAACTATAAATTCCAAAATAAAAAAGAATAGGTTTAAATTTTATAACACAACATATTTTTTTTAATTCTTGTTTTATAGTAAGAATTAAACAATAAATGTCGTAAAAGTTGTTTTTTATAGTAATATTTTTTTTTTTGATAAATATGGTACACATATAAAATTGAATTTGATTTAAAATTGAAGATTAGACAAAAACGAAAATGATTATTTTATATTGTGTAAATCATTATGATATTAGTTTTTTGTACATATAATACAGTTAACGGAATTATTAAAAACATTATTTTGTATTTAAGTAAAACTTCAGTTGACTTAAATTAACTTTCCAAAACTAACTAAACTTTACAAGCCATAAGTCACAAAATTATAATTATCACAAAATTAATCAGTGAATTTGGTTTTATTATTATTATTATTTTTTTTTTTATTTCAACAAATGGAGAACGTCAAATGGATAAGCGTTTTAGAAAAAAAAAATGGTATTTTATGTTTTTTCTTGTAATCTAATAATCTCTGTTCGCTATTTCGACAGAATAAAATGTTAACTACTATAAAACCATTCGTTAAAGGTAATATAAAGGTAATAATGATTTATGTTGACGACAATATTACCGTTATGCTAACTTAGTAATAAAATAAGCGTCAATATTAAAAATATTGTACTATTTTAATGAACTAGTAACTACATGTAAGTATATAATATACATATATATATGTATGTATTGTATACAATATGTGTGTATGTGTAGTATAATCTACATCTCAAAATAAAATAAATAAAAGACAGGTATAAAGATCAAATAATTACTACTTTAAAAATAATTTATCTCATAAATAAATCGATTTAAAATTTTGGAAGATATAATTATACTCAAGATCAATATCTATTTCCAATACAGAATCCAAAACTAATATTTATAAATATATTCTAAACATGTAACGGATACAATTCAATTTATGTAGATAGTAATTGAATTTTATGTTGTAATACGTCGGGATTGTAAAGTCGGTAATGATTGAATATTAGATTTTTCACATAGACGTTTTACATATTTTTTAAAAGAAAATAATAGTAATATAGTCAACAATAACGACAGTAATATTATTTAGACGGTAAAGAACGTCTTGTTTCAATAGTCTCCTCTCTAATTAAAATTAAAACCATTTTGAATATTATAAGCAAACTGATTTAAAGTATTGAGCATTATATTTATGATATGATTTGACCACGATGTCATCGCACACGTCATAACTAATTGTTGATCTTGTCAAAAATGAGATACTTTCGGGGATAACAAATCGTTTTGCAGAAATGCGTTCAAACAAATGATACGTATAATAATGGTCTTTATCTCTTAATACATTTTTCGGTTGTTTTGCGCTATAAGGGGAAAGAACATTTCGCAACACACAGAGAAAAACTAATTAAATCTCCAGCCAGAGTATTAAAATATTCAAGGGTCTCTTCTCGGCCGAGAGAATGTGCTCATTGTTATTATCTCACAAACCACCCCCTCAGACCCATATTATTCATCACGGGTGGTGTTTTAATTTAGCCCAGGAAACCGAAAGAGCGGATTTTTCTTGTTCGATTAAATTTTAAGCCTTCAGCTTTATTTTTGGGACACGCTCAACAGTTGAACGAAAATCAAAAAAAAATTATATTATATAATATATATATATATATTACAACACTATATTATATTATTTATTGATAAAATTTAAACGGATAAATAATACGAGTATACGATATTATATACATTATAGGCAGGACCATTTAGAGAAGGATGAGGAATCAATGGAACCATTTTACCCTAAGCCATGTCTTTGAACAATTTCTGGGGCCGCTTTAAAAATTTCATATGAACTTGTATGTTAGTCAGGTATATGAAACATACATTGTAGGATTACTAGGATTACTCAGCGTTACCCGTTAGAGCCTATTATTATATCTTTTTCTTTATGAAATCTCATAAGTACTACAATTATCTTTATTTTTTGTAGTTTATTTTATTAAATATGGTACATTTTCAGTTATGTTAAAAAATAATAATTGTCGTTTATTATTGTCGCCATAATATCGAAATCAATACAAGCCTGGAATACAAAGTTTAATGATAAAAATACGAGTATATCTGTATTTCTTCGTAGAATTTTGTTATTACAAGTATCAACCTGATAGAGTCGGGAAGTAACTAAAGATATTAGTATGTCCATGAGCAATTATTGAGTGCCCAATAAATAAATGAATTCGTTATTACTCGTATTTGTGCGTTGTTCAGCGTTTAAGTATACTATTAATTTATTTTACTCTATTTAGTATGAAGTGGTGGATTTAGCGTCAGAAAAAGTAGGCAGTTGCTTAAGGCATCAAATGTATTCCACAAAACGGTGATAGATTATATTTTAATAAATATTGTATTGGTATACTATTTTCTTGATTAGAACAGTTTATGAACATCACCAATAATTATTGTATAGTATCAGTCTTCTGATTTATTTTTTTAGTAGTTATGTTAAATAAGTACCTACTTAAAATACGTTTTCTCGTTAATAAGTTTAATAGAGCGGAAATATAAAATTTGCCTAGGGACGGCAATTGTGTAAATCCACCTCTGTTAGTATTGTATAACAAATATAATTGACCAGATTATTATTATTTTATTATAAAGTTACACCGGTATTATTTCAGTTATAAGACACATCAGTTAGGAACTATTTATAATTTTTTATATTGTTTTAAAATGATTTAGGAACCCCTGAATTAGTTTGCTCCTAGTCCCCAAAATCTTTATTAAGACGACTCTGATTGTAGCTATACTTTTACTTAGGTATATGAAAATGTCGTAGTTCTGTTTGTAGACAAAATCATATATATTAAGTTAATAGCATTTCGTGAATACAATCATTTCTTATTTTTTAGTGATATTCTAAGCACGAATTTTCGATGAAGTTTCGGAATGTATATAATATATATGCGAAGAAAGTTTTTATGCCGATTTCGAAAAGCTAATGGCCTTGAAATTGCCCGCTTGCATTATACCGTTCTTTTATCGTCTTCACAACAAAATGACCGGAAACGAAATCCACAGTTTACCTAATGACTATACAATCTGGAAGTGCACTGGAATTACGACCGCCATTACGTACACCAATAATTCGTCACCACTCACGTATATATACATATTTGAAATGCGTTTCATTCCTGTGGAAGCCCATTTAAACGTATTACATTTGTTTCACTACCCAATAACTAATACAAATCGAATAGATTTCAAATTCACAGATTTAAATTACGTTTCTACAATAACATAGCATTAAATATATTTTGTCAGTCAAATAACTATTACCACATAATAATATTATACAATATATTATAATATCATGGTTCAGTGAAATTGTCTCAATAATTGAATGTTGTCCATAATTATTGTTCTTATACAATAATCATTATACATAATGTAGTATTTCAGATTTAATTCGAACTATACCTGTTTTAAAATAATTTAATTAATGAAATTATTCCACCATGAAATACACTTTAATACATTTTACATTGTAATTAAAAATGAATAATTTTTAATTCAAAGACAAAAACAAATCAACTATAACAAAAAGATTTATAATGTGTATTTATACTTTATAGTAAAGATACAAACAAAATAGATAACTGCATACTATTTGTTATTATATAAGACTTCGTTAAATTTTTAGTTTCACCAAATAATTGTATTTATTTATTTAATACTCATAAGTTATAAGCAAACAACAATTTGTAAAAATATCTTAGTATTAAACGTCGATTAATACGAAATATTATTTACTGATAAACCACTTGATAATCAACTAGAAACGAGCACATTTTGCCTGTACAATTAATTATGTATGCAAAAGATTAAAAAGGATAATAATTTAATCAACGCATTCGTGCGCTTATTCGTTCAGAGGTTTTTTTTTTAAACGATCATATGATTTAAGAGAAAAAGCTTGTTGGTTTACCAATATAAATATTACATACATTATGTATTTGAAGAATAGAATATTAGGCATTAAAAAAAAAATAATGTTTCAAGCTCAACATACGATAGTAATTAAATACAAATTTTATCAAACACTATTTTTTTCAATTGTAAATTTAAATACATACAGAGATATTTGGTACGTACTTCGATAGTTATAATGATATGTATATTCAAGATGTATTAGAAACAATTGAGAATAATTTAAGGACAACAATTAAAATGAATCTAAGATAATCACTCGTTCCACATTCTCCGGGTTTTTTTTTTTACATTATTAGCTCTCAATTTTTAATCACACCACAACCATTAGTAATAAAATCAAGAGGGTGTATGATACCCCAGGCCTCATGTTTATTGGTAAAGTTTTGGCAACAACCCTTTAGGATGTGCATCATGATGTTTCCTGGTATTAACCCTTTATGCTTTAGGGTAAAGATGAGGGATAGGGATCTAATATTCGTGGGTGGCCAAACTTTCCAAAACATCCATTCATCATTATACTTAAGACAACTGACGAGATAGAGAAGTATTATAAATAATTTCCTTCTTATTTGCATGTTAGAAATAATTTAAAAATATTATTAAGGGAGACAACTAATGTAGTTTAAATTCAATTTCACAAAAAAAAAAAAACTGAAATTTATCCCTCATTCTTTTCTATTATTGCAATCTTGTTTGTATTAAAGTTAGTAAATATTAGTGTTAAGTGTGAAATTGTAAAATATTAACATATAAAATTTTATTTTGTTACAGGAATATTTGCATTAAATATAATAAATATATAATATACAGTATACACACAAAAAGTAACAAAAAAATTAATTTTGAACAATAATGACTCATTTGTTATTTAAAAACCCTATTATCATTCGAAAATTATTTATAATCTGTATAATCTACCAACATAAATATATATATTTTATAACACAAATAAATAATAATAATATATCATACAAATAATTTTCTTATTTTGTATGATAATAAACAATATAATATGTAAATTTTAGAAACCAAACTATTTTCGGAGAGTTTAACATAGTATGGCCCACAAATATCTATAGGTCATTGGCCATTTGACGTACTTACAAATATTATAATATTATAGTATAAATGATCTTAAAATTGAACCTATCAAATTGATAAAAAAAAGTGTTCTTTAGAGAATGAATGTCAAAGTGCAAATCATAAGTAACAGTCCCGTCAAATATAATATGGGGAAAATTCCAAAGTACCATGTGTGTCACAATGGTTCTGAATTTTGTGAAAACGGTAACGATGAGTGCCATTATTACATTTTCACCCTTACCAAAAACCATGGAGATAAGAGAAATGTTGGTTGACGTTTGTCGGCTCGTTCGAAAAAAAAATGTCGTTCTAGTCCTTGTGACGAAAAAATAATAATAAAAAAAAAACTAATAAAGTATATCTTACATCAATATAATACATTGTACGCCAAGAGAGAAGAGATATGTGTCATTTTCTATCGCTGTTTCGAGGACAACTCGGTCCCCCAGGAAATTGAACAAATTCGACCCTTGGCCGAACATGCTTACAGCACGAACGTGTATTGTAGCTGTTAGCAAGACAAAAAAAGAACTCAATGAAATTGAAGAAAGAAAGTGAAAAAAAGGATTGGATTACAAAACCACGACACAACGGAAAGGGTGATTTATTGTATATCCCGCTCGATTACGTCAATCATTCACATTTCACATACAACCATACTGGTACAGTGGTACAGATAATAGCAATCTGGGCTGACATTATAAATTATAATATTTATTTTGGTCACAGCTAATTTCGACTTCAATGTTATTTTGAAAATTATTTGCACATTTGGGTTATTCAATTTTCTAATTATAATACAGAATAGTAAAGAATATTTACAGTTCACATTTTGATTTAAACGTTTTAAACATTAAATAACTAAGACAGAGGTGAGAGAGAGAGAGAGAAAGGTCAATGTTAAATAACTAAATAGATTTATTGTTTATTTTTTATCGTATTAAAAAAAAATTAATTCTTTATCTGTTATAGACGCTATAGTACCTATAAGTACTTATTATTTACATACTCAAAGTACTTATTTATATCGTTTATATATGTATTTTATATTTTTATTAATAAAACCACAAAAAAAATTCTATTTTAAAAATTGATATTATATTACATTATTTAATATAATTTTATTATAAATAATAAATAATTATTATAATCAATGATATTTTTATTATTGTGTTTTCGTAATATAAACATTCAAAACAACAGTAAAGTACAAAAAACATATACAAAAAATACATTATTTAAAACATGACTGTCACGAGTCACGACTCATACGTTTTAAATTGTTTAATTAGTAAAAATAAAAATGTGACCATTTAAAAATCATCAATCTTACCAAAAATAAAAAATGTTTGGACACATTCTAAAATTTAGTTAATAATAATACGTAAAATCTAAACTATTATACAAATAATAGATTATAATGTATATAGTTGTTTATAATACAACAAATAACCATAATATAATTTTACTTTAATTTCCTGAGAAAATGTTCTATTAAAAACGATTTATTTTATCATCAGTATATAATATTACCAAACAATTTCAAAAAGAAATTTAAACGATATTTTGCATGTATAGAACTTTATTAAAACTCAGTAAAATAATGTTCACACTACCGATAAAATATCAACCAACATCAATCCGAATTAAAAAAATATTAAATAAATACAAAAATAATGAAACTAAATATGGAATTATCTATAGTTTTTTTATAAATTTAGATCAACAAAAGTTTTTGGGATTAATGATTTTGAAAATTGATTCTTGTGTATATATTATAATTATATAGATTATTTGTTATACGTTTAATGGATTGTATTCAATTTTTTTTATTCCATATCTCTTTGGTCAATCAAAAAATTACATGATAGTAATAAACAAATAGTATCTGCCACTTTTAATTAAATATACGTCACACGGATTTATTATTCAATTTTAAAAATATATTTCACGCTAACGATGATTATCAATCGCAAAATACTGAATACCCCGTAAGTGTATACTGAAACTATAGAACAATTTGTATTCACGATATTTCATAAATATATTCAACAGTGTTTAGGTAGGGTTGTGTGCGCTCGGTTGGAAAACACTAATTCAATAACAATATAATTTACGTGCTAATAAATCACGACATAATCATCAAGTAATTACTAGGTACTAATATGTATGACTAATTTAGTATAAATATATAATTTTATAGCTATATTATTATTTCTTATTTCGTGACATTAAAATCACATTTCCACAAAAACACAAAATAACTATAGCCCATAAAAAAACTAAAACTTAATATTAGGTACGTCGAAAAAAATCGTAATATATAACGTTGCCACGATTCAACACAGTATTTTCGAAAACCTTTCGTCACTATATATTATCTACGGGCAAAGAGCAACACCGTGAATTATATATATATAAATAATACAATCTCTCTGACTCTCTCTATCTCTCTCTCTCTATTATAATTGCCTGTCGGGTGCAGATCATCGACATCTGCAGCATAGCAGTGCACTCACCGCGTTCCTTTTGCAATACGAACTATCAAATTCTGACAGTCCCCACAAATATTGATTTTCGACGATACGCGACTACTACTACACACCATCATCCGATATTATGTAATTATTATTATTATGAGCTTGAATTATAAAAGTAACGTTTTCGCACAAACGCCGGCCAAATTTCGGTATACTGTACAACACCGGAAACTTCATTGAAATTAGACATCCTTTGTTTCGCGCAGAACCGTATATAATAGTGTACACACCCGGTGGATCAATGCACGTTTTCCCCGTTTTTTCGTGTTGTCGCTAATATACTAGTATTACTATACATTATAGGAAAATACGGAGACCCACCCTATATACACTAGCATTAGCTAGTATACGAGTATGTACTAGTGTACTACTACTACAGGACTACAGTAGTATAATATAATAATAAACGTTTTAACAAATCGCCTAGGATGCGTGGCATGCCTATCCGCCAAAAACAAAAGCCATAATGCATCGCTGCCTAACCGTATTGATCGCCTCCCTGAAACAATTATCTCTATGTACGAGTTATTTACGGCCCTCTGCGGACTTTTTCTACCGTTTTTTTCGTCGTTTATTTTTCATTTTAGATACCAAAAATCCCACAACTACTTATAAACGTTGCGCCGACGACCAGACCGTTGTACGTGCGAGTACCGTCGTGTTTAGCATATTATATGCAAACAATAAGAGCTAAATTGTAGCCACCGCTGTTGCATTTTTATGCTCGTGCACTATGTATATATATATGCGCAGTACACAGCAGCGTCGAAGCCGGATTATTAGTGACAACTTACAATAGTCACGTATTTATTACAAATATAAAAACCACACTGGACGTGATGAACTAAAAATATTTGTATGATAATAATAACAATTACGACCCACGAAAAGTTTCAGCGTGATTTAGTTCGTTCATTTTACACATATATATCACACAATAATTTTAAATAATATTGGTACAAACATACAAACATGATAATACCACGTATAATAAGTATATTATTGCCTACATAGATGAAATAATTAATTACGACCAACTCGTCTAAATTCTCATTAATTTTCGTTCATTATTATTTTGAGTTATTACGCGTTACTTTCCAACTATAAAATAGGTAATAGTATTAAATTACTAGAGATTTTAATTATTAGTTTCACATAATATTTTTTATTCATAACTTATTAGTGTAAAACGACATACATAACACAAAAAATTAGATTCTGTCATCGATTCAATTTTTAAGATAAATATTACGAGTTGAGTATTTTTACGCGTTAAAATTAATTTTCAAATGTTAAAACTTTTTGTAAAAACAAGTGTTATAGATTTAGATAGAGACAGTTAGGTATTATAAATATGAAGACTAATTTTCTATCTTTGAACATTTATAAATTATCATGTTTGAATTATTAAAGGAATTTATTGGAATAATTTATGAGACTTTCATCGTTTAAAACAGTTTGAAACCTCAATGAATTTTCTTTGAATTTTTTACTTAGTTGAGTTTAATACAAGTGAAACGTGTTCCACATTAAATTAATCATGCGTTTTATAGCACAATTTCTTTTATGAAATCACGATTTAAATGGATAAAATTACTTAAAATAAAATAATATGTTATGTATATTTTATACTTATTTACTTCCAAATTTATACGAATAACAATTATTTATATTTGAATGATAAAATGTATCTTATTTAAGTGTTATTTATATAAATTTAATTTCTAATCAAAAACGCTATACTATAATACTACTATAATACATTTATGTTAATATAATTGTATGTATTATTTCATACTAAATAAATTACACATATAATGTACAGTATGTTCAGCTAAGAGATACTTAAATTCAACATTAAATACTTCATTATTTCAACTGAATAACTGTGAATGAATTTTTTTTTTAAATGTCTTAAGTAAAACACAAAGAATATTGTGTACGTTCAAAGTAAACAAATATACATATTACATATATTATACTTTCGCAAATATACAAGTGTTATTTTTCATATTTTATTTGTTTTTTTGGTCCACCAAAGCATACGATAAAATAGAACAACTATCTTGCAACTATTTATATAACAAAACACAAATGTCAAAATGCCTAGAAAATCTATAACATTTATCGTGATACAAACATCATGTGAAAAAGTGTAACGAAATATTATGGGGTGTACCCACATTGTTCAGTGTTTGCACGTCATGTGACTGACAGCATTGCTGCAACTAATCCAATTTCTCAACCCCTCTTATTTAATTTTTTTTACATACAAAACACATGAACCCAACAAACTGTCAAAACGGGTACTAATTGATAATACCATTAAAACACCTTTGTGATATACAAGTGTAAATACGCCAAGAAAAAATATCAAACTTAATCGTCAAAATTATATATATATATAACATTAATAACCAATGACTCACGAACAGTTATTTATTTTAATTTTATTATTTTTGCCAAGTAAATAATTGGTGAAAAATATATATGTGCCTATAATTTATAATACATGCACTACAAAAATGTTAAATCATTTCATATTTAAATCACCATTTAAAGTTATGATATAATTATTTCATTTGTTAACACGAATACTAAAATATTATTTCATGTCCTTTCAATAATTATGTTTGATATAAATACATGGAAATATTAAAAAGAAGGAAAACAATTTTAACAAACTTACCGCTATACTAATTTAGTTTCTTTTTGGCATTTAGCCACAATACTGATTTTTTTCTTCATATTTTGATTTTTCATTATTTCCCACGACATGCGGGCGAAAGTGTTTCCGAAATGAAGACAATATATAAAAATAAATTGAATCAAAATGAATTTCCACTGGTTCTGGGGTCGCTACTGCGTGTTGGAAACTTAGGCCACATTAGTCAGAAAAGCTGGAAGTAATGCGTACGATGACGAGGCTCTTTGTTGGTTTCAGAATGTTATTATTATTATACGTCCCTTTTTCGTGGCAACTCCCCTATTTTTTTGTAAGTCCGTTCAAAAGTCATTTTTTCCACTTGTCCCTTTACCGCAAAGTCAGAATAAAAAAAATAAATAAATAAAATCGCCGAAAAGATGGAAGATCTAACAGTCACTGTAGTTAGTATACATATATACTGTTATATTTTTATTTCAACCGCCTTCGGCGGCCATTACTCCTCTAAAGATCTCATATTCTGAACAAACATAATAGCTTTTTTCTATAGTTTTTTTTTATTATACACGTTTTAAGCATTCGGATTTCTTATCCTCCTTATGTACTTATATTTCTTCTTTAATCTCCAGTGTATGATTTAAGTTAAACGATAGACATGCATTTATTATATTTTTTTTATATCTATGATTTTTACCTACCGAATAATGTTAACCAAATCCGCATCACCACACTGTACGAAGTTATACGACCCGTATAATCATGTCGTAGGATGTCTTACGAAATTCAGGTAATACACTTGCTATTAATTTAATCATAGACATTAAATAAATAGATTAAAGTATATGTAATTTTGAATAGTAAATAATAAAGTATAGTAGTTACTGCTTCACAGATAACATTATATTATTAAAAGTTGATCAACGTTAAATAAAATAGATAGTCGACACACATACTGCAGCTACTATATTGTTGCAATTTAACTCTATAAAGACGGGTTTTAAAACTATAAGTACCTATCTACTGTTAATCAATAACCATTATACAGATTTTGTGGACTTTGTATTTAAAGTATTATTGTATAATAATACGAGTAGACTCTGAAATCAAGACTTTTACTATTTATACCAAGTGTATACCATATTTACATACAAACTTAATTTCTAGATAGCTTTTTAAATATCATTACTGGTTAAATATTGTTCTATAACTAAATAATTATTATAAATAATTAAATTTGACGAGAAAAATTGATTTATAAGACAAATCAAAAATTGATAAATAAATTAAAAGAATAACTATTATCCACGTTGTTTTAAAAAGTTCTTATAAAAACCGCAGATAATATATTTCGATGATAGATAAACTTATTATACTTGTATTCTAAATTACACACTATTACATAGTATTGCAACGTCGATGCAGACACCTAAAATCCTTATATATACTATAGTAACCTAATCCAGCAACGACCTCGCTCTTAAAAGGATTACGCTTCGACAATCTGAAGCAGTCTACTACTGACCCCCCAGCACATCCTTCGACCATCGTTAAATCCGTTATGTGCGATTTTGAATTACGACCAAAATGTTTATGTGTGTGTACATGTACCGCCTTTCCTAAAGGTCCCAAAGGACTCACTTTATCCTCTTACGGCATCCCCGTGACGTTGGGTCCCAAAGGAAAAGTCCCGAAGGGAGGAAAACATGGCTAATTGATTTTTTGTAACTAAAAAAATATAGTTAAGCACACATTATGCATAATTATAACTAAAAAATATTTAATCGTAAATATACTGTATGAATTACGTGATAAAATTTTTAAAATGTATATAACATAACTACTTTAAATCCTATTATACTACAATAACAGTATAATAGGATTTCCAAAATTCTTAAGACTTCGTAGATGATTATATATTTTATAAAAAGATAATAAAAATTACATTATCTGAATAAGAATAAACAGAGTAAAAAACATTAAAATACTACCTCATATGTATATAGATTTTCAATAAATATAAAAATCACTAGGCACATCACATAAAACAGATTCGTTTTTCTTATAAAAATAATTTATCTACTTAAACGTATTTATTTTGATCAATCGTATTGACTTTCACAATATACATTATAAGCAACTTAAAATTATATTAATTTTAAATGATTCACAAATTTTTAAATACTTTCCCATTATCTATACTAATATTATAAAGAGAAAAGATTTGATTGTTTTTATTGAAAAGGCTCCGAAACTACTGAACCGATTTAAATGAAATTTGGTACATAGATAGTTTAGACACTGGGAAAGGACATAGGCTACTTTGTAATACTAAAAAAGGGCTGTAAGGGGTTAAAATAGAGGATGGTATATACTATAACAGAATTAATTCAAATAAATAAAATAAAAAAATAAAATAATTAGACATATTTTTAGTATTCTAGCAACCGCTTAGAAGAAATAACAAACATTATTAAACAATTAAAAATAAATATACGTTTGCCGGGTCAGCTATTATTAATATAATGTAAAAAAAAATCTCGGTTTTCACCTGAGGTGATTTTTATCAGGGCAACGCTGGGTGGGACAGCTAGTACCTAATAAACAATTATTATTATTTATTTTTGTATAAAAAATCATATGAAAATAATGAGGTATATTAATAAAGTATATTCGCCAATAAATGTTAATTTTTTAATCATTAAAAATCTTCAAAATATTACGTTCAACATTAAAGTTTTTCTGCTCGACCTTAAAGTAATGCTATATAATATAATATAATATAATAATAATATTATATTATATAATGTATGTAAAATTAAATTTCAGTTTTTCAAGTAAATCTACAACCATATAATTGGTACCTATGCATTAAACATGTAAATAAATTAAATCATATAACATTTTACGTTGATATAAAATTGTATCAAATACTATCGTTATCTAAATAACAATATTCTGTTTAAGATGACTGCAATGGCAATTTAAATTTAATTCTATAATTAATTTGAAATTATGCACATAATTTTCTAGCTCAAGTATTAAACATACTATAGTGAAACATCCATATACGTACTTAATAGACGAGCTTAGTTTAAATTAACGAGAAAGCTTTGAAATATATTAAGGCATCAAATAATAGATTAAAAGATAATACTTAATAGACCGCGCCTTGATTAAAAGTACATGCACGTGTATGTACATTGAACATGTGATGTGAAAGCAATAATATTTAGTTTTAATATATAATATTATAATTTATTATCAGTGCTTTAAGGAGTTAAAACATTTATTCCTTATCAAATTCTTTGTATAATAAGACCATAGGATCAGCTAAATAATTTATTTTAAAAGTTAAATCTATTTATTTATAACTTTGAGGAAAATTTCTGTCAGTGAATTGAATCTAGATAGTACTTTTGGAAGGGAAAAATAAAAAAATTCTTATACTTTAATAATAATAATAATAATTCGGAAAAAACGGACATTTTTAAAAAATATAATAATATTATTATTAAAATAATTGCTTAAAAAATAGTTTACCAAAAATTAAGACTGTCTTCGGTCACATGATATTGTGATTATTTTCATGATTTATAAAATAATTTAAATATAATATATTCATTAGTTATTACTCATTAGTAATAACGATGATTAAAATTTAAAAAAATAATATAGTTTAATTTTTATAGCCAAAGTTGAAATAATTCAATGAATAAAATAAATTTCAGAATATAATATAAAGTTAAATATATTATTATATTATAGCAATAATAAAAAAAAATCAAAGAAATAATGTGATTATTATAAATCTTTAATTTTATTATTTAAATCCTCACATATTTAAGCTTTTTAATTTGTTTGCCTGTCTCTTTATGATATTTTTTTTCTTATTTTCATAAGAAATTAAAAATCTTTTATTAACATTTTTAGCTATATAATATGCTTTTAATATTTCACAAAAAGCACAAAATGATATTTTAGATACGAATATCTAACACGCTTATCTAGTGGTGGACCACGAAAAACTATCTTATTTTTAAACTTTTAGAGTTTATTTACACATTATATTGTTACTATAAATAGTATTTATATTTTAAAATATTGCAATGCATAACGCACAAACTTATATTATACAAACAAATATTTGGGAATTTTTCAATTTCTCTATGTTATTGAAACAATATTGTTTTCGTGTTATAACGTTGAATTTCTAAGAAGTTCATCATCAGAGTTTATTTCTTATTCAATATTTCCGAAGGTCTTTTCAATTTTATATTGACTGCTATAGAGCTATATTGTTCACAGCACGTTCCAATTTAATAAACAGTGTGTCGTGAGAATAATGGACACACACTTTTATATTTTCCTTTTTATTCAACAAAAAGGTTCACCTATAAGAAGAAAAAACTCAGACCTTCATTTTTGAAAGATTCGATATCATTCTTTCAAAATGTCTTAGAATAATACTGAAAAATAATAATATATATATAACTATCCAACTGGCATTTATAAATATTATTATATTGTATCACAAGCTATTAAAAGGCTATATATAATGAATAAATCCAAAGACCCTGATGTTTCCTTATTTCAATTCAATAAATATAAATACACATATAGGTTTTTACCGCTAAAAGCAAACAAAACGATACAAATATCTACTTATATATAAAATACTGTATTTATAGTTAATACAGTACTGTACATATCACAACCGATATAATAATGGTAATAAAATAATAAAGTTTACAAGAAGATGACGTCTATCGTACTGTATAACTAATAATTGACATAATATCCAAACACATACAAATAATATCATCTAAGCCTATAAAATCTGCAAATTTATGTACACAAGTTTTTAAATTGTAATCAAGAATAAACAATAATATTAATAATATTAATTTAAATACGAGGTTAAAGATTCTTAAGCACAAACGCATTGAAATTGCCTAGCTGTTACGCCGACATTTTGCCACAAGAAAGCAAAAGAGTAGATTTCTCTTGGGGTTATAATTTCCATTACTCCAAAATGTGTAATCCTTCACCTAAGCTCACGCAAAGCTTTCAACTAATAACCCATTACTGTTGATCTGGATTACAATATATAATCATAAGTCTCTTCAAAAACCAATACATACTTAATATATTAAATGTGCTGCAAGAGCCAAAAGCCAAAACTAAATTAATAACAATTAAAATGAAAAACAATTATTTCAACTTATTATTTTGTTCATTAAATCTCTTTGATATGTGTTTCAATAAAATAAAATCCATACGATGAAACCTCTATATTTTTAAAGGTACTAAACAAAAAATTATTTGTTATTTAGGATTTTTTATAAACTGGCGATTGGCTGTAGTATAAATAGTATAATATAAGTATATTAATGTATTATAGACATCGATAATACGTGTACGCATAATTTAGATTTGTTGACTTAGAATTATTATAATTCGGCGAAATATAGTTTATTATTTTAGTTTTACATATTTTGTAACAATATATTTTTTTTTCCATTTTTTATAACATTATTTAAGACTAACGAACGTCATAGTAATTACTAATTCAAACCATCGTATAAGCTACAAATAACAATATAGGTAATAATATAAGCGAATGTGTTTGTCTATTATAATTTATAATAATATATCTTTTATATTACGAGTTGTTGGTTATTATTATTATATTTGTAAACCATAATACGACTAAATATAACTTTTTATATTTTATTATTTTGAAATCGATAAATATAATTTAATCAATTATTACTCGTATCGTTAATACATCTATAAAAACTTATAGAATTTCTACAAACGAATAATATTCATACTTTATACTATATTATAATATTATTAATTATTAAAAATATCTGTTCATTTAAATAGTTTATATTTAAAAAATAATAATCACATTAGCGCTTTCTATCAATATTACCTTTAGGTAGTCTTGTTTTTCATCACCGCAATCTATTGGAGACTTTACAAATTCAATGCGGCCACCCTCGATACAAATATTAGGGGTAGTTGTATTTCCACCGTTGACAGTCGCCATTTTCTTCCCCGAAGCTCCACCAATAGGTGGCGGCACAGTTTCCAGTTTTCCATAGCCTACAGATGCTGTATCTGACGATACTAACACCGGCTTTAAAGTTTCGTATGTTACTGAATAATGTGAGTTGTTATCACAAACCGGAAACATTTGTCTAAAAATAAAATAATAATTATAAACTTTTAATTATATAAATATCAAATAAGTACAAAAAAATATTTTTTTAAAGACAATTTACTAGAAAATAATCACAACAAGCTACCAATTAAAATAGTAATTTCAAAGTGAAATCTATTTGTATAAATTATATTCTGACTCAATAATCAATCGCAGTTCAAATAAAATATTACAAAAAATGTATATAATTCAATTTATAAACACTAATCATAATTAATTTATTAAAAGAAATAAAAAAAAAAATACTAAAGCTGATAAATTAAAAATTTACAATATAGGTACGTAGTATTTTTATTGTCATTATAAAGAATGCATTGTAAACTAATAACCCAAATTGTTAAAGCTCTACCAAGAATAATTATGATAAAAAAAAAAATATAAAAATTAAAGCACGTTAGTTTTTTTAAAACAAGTAATAATATATTATTAAGTATTAGGTTTATGAAAAAAATAAATAGGTACTAAAAAGTCCTATTAAAAAAAATGTGTCGCATCGCATATCAAAACGATACATTAGTAAACATATAAGATTTGTGTAATCATGTTAAAGTTTATTTTTAAAAATACTTTAAATGTATGCTCTACTTTAAACAAACCAATTTAATTTAAAAAATCACTATCTGTAATTGTTGTACTGTAATAGTTATTAACTAAATTTTCTAAAAAAAAAAAAATTAAAAAATATATATTATACAATTTTAACTTCATTTTAAATTAGTTTATGAGTACCTAAATACTTTATTAATTGTTATAGATAGATATGTACTTGGTAAATTTTTTGCTATTTATTGAAATTAAGTATTAATTGGTTTTTATTATCAACATGCCTTTTGTGATATCCATTATTTAATTTAACTACTAATGTAAGAACTATTGTATAATCATAAATCTATAAACAAAAAAAAAAAATATTATACCTGATTTAATTATATAACTAATATTTGAATAATAATCTAATTATTTATAAAAATGTTGGTCTATTATTGGTTTCAAAAAGTTTTCCTTCGTCAATATATAAAACAGTTTTATAATCACACTCACATAAACATTACAGCTTCAGAATATAATATAAACTGATATCAAACATTAAATACATCATGTTGTAAGAACGCCAACTTAATATTATGCGTTAAATTTCAACAATTGATTGATTTAAGTACCTATATAAAAATGCATACTATGTATTGCGTAATATCTCATTCACATTCAGATAAAATTGCATATAGGTAATATATAGTACAATTTTATGTATAAATATATTATTAATTAATTTTATATTCATACATGAATCGATATTATTTTTAACGAAAATCGAATACGACTACCATTCATAACGTAAGTGCGCAGGATGAATTATTAGGCAATGCACACTCCATTTTTTTTTTTTATTTGATTATGATCATATTTATTCAAATTTTAATTACTTCTATTTATGAGTACTGAATAGATTAAGATTCTAAAATCAAAGATAGTTTAATTTGTATGATATTAAGAAGTGTACTGTAGTAGTGGAACAAACTTCTTTTTTCACATAGAACACCCTTCTTTAATGTACATTACAAAGTAGATGATTTTTTTTTTAATACATTTTATTTATTTAAATCAAAAATCGAACGATCGAGTAGTTTTTAATGACTAAGCTTAGCATATAATATAGTAATAGGATTGTAGGATTATGTTTTAAAGTATTACTAATTACTATTGATACATTAGAACCTATTTTATAATTTATGTTTAACCATTATTAAAGATAATTATCCTCAGTACAATAATTTACTGTAGCTCATACATTTTAACAACTATGAAACTAATCGTTTTTTATGTCAACATTATCAAAAAAAAAAAAAATCTGAATACTGAAAAAAATGGCGGTTCTCATTTGAAAAATAAAAAAGCTTGTATTGTTTTTGTGGCGATTCAGCAGTATTTTATACACTCCTTAAATTATATAATAAACCAATTATCTAAATAATATAGCTGTTAAATGTATTAAAATCTCCATACATTTATAATTTTAATATATTATTTAAGGACAAAATGGGTTGAGAATGCTTAGTGAATCATTCTATATAATATTATGTAAACAAGCATCAAATAAAAATATGTTTAAAATAAATAATTATTTTATTAATAGTATATATTTACATCATTTTTTCGCCAAATACACGATATGATTACAGCAATATCGTCTTACCAAACAAACAAGTTGTTGTCGATATCTATGTAGACAGAGTCGAATACATCAAATACCAGTATACTATTATATAATAATATAATATTATTGTCTATAAGGATCATAATATTAATATGTTATGTATTACTGTTATAATTCACCTACAATTACTATGATATTATCGCTACCTATTTTATAACACGTAATAATATTAATGAAACATTGAAACACACACTATCGTATCAATTCTCATATTTCACGTTTTAACCTTCAGTCATCACTTGACAGTAGGTCTACAATAGTATAATACCTATCCGAGAAAAATTAATTTATGCGATCGAGAAATTACAAAGTCGTTAAGTACGCGACTACGTGGGTACAGAAAAAAGAATTTTATAATATAATTTAAACATGGTAATTATATAAATATTATTTTTTAATGAAGGTAACAAGCATATTAATATTATTTTATATTATACAGGTTATCCCGTGAGGATTTACTCATTGCAATATCTCCTGAAATAATAGATATCATAATTCTGGTTTTTTAATAATATTCACAGAGACAAGAACTACAAATATTTCATGTTTTAATTTATTTTAATTATTCTAATAAAAAAAAAAAAATGAAGGTAACCATTTTTAAAATTTATTTTTCTGAAAATATTGACATTTCAATATTTTAATTTCATTAATCTCCTAATTTTTAATATTTTTTTTACTTTCAAAAAGAACACTGAAAGCGTTCGTCGGCCGTGCTAGCACGCGAATCATATGTTTGATATAATATCACTATCGTATTAAATAATTCACAGTTTTTTTTTAAAACTATAAAAAAATATTAAAAATCGGAAAATTAATGAAATTAACATGTTGAAACGTCAATATTTTAAGAAAAATGAAATACAAAATGGCTACATACAATTTTTTTGAAAAAAGTTATATTAAAAATATATTTTTTAACTGTTTTACCAAAACATTAAAATAAATTAAAACATGAAAATATATTTATAGTTCTTGGTCTTGTGGATACAATTCTGTTACCCTAGATTAACATTGAGATTGAAGTGGCCGATTGTAATGTGACAATTTTCTGCAACAATTTTTCTTATTTTCTATATTTTATTGGGCACAATCAAATTATACATAGCAAATCAATTTTCAATTGATATATGACTACAATATAATATGTTATCATCTAACAACCACAAAATAGTGAAAGGTATATATAGTACGGGATCGTGAATGTCAAGAAATAAGATCGTATTGTCCTCGTGCGAAAAAATGAATGACTTTCATCGCATAATTATTATACCTATAATACCTACCTATATTATATTGTGTATAAATGTATAATATACAACTGAGTGTCATTACAAAGTCGTCCGTAAATAATAATGTAATAACGCGAGTTTCATAAATGTAGCTTGTAGCCCAATCAGTTTAAAATTATATTAATATAATTATAATTTCCTAATAAGTGCACATACGTTTAAATACATTTGTGTGTGTACATTTTAATAATTATACCATTATAGTTATCTAGCATACATACTACTGTTACGCTTTGTATTTACTCAAGAACAATAATTGTATTTCAAATAAGAATGAAACAACATACAGTTTTAATATCCTGTTTGTTTTATCCCATCAAAATAATTAAGAGCAATAATGTTCAACTCCGGAATGGAACAATCCCATGAACATGAAATAAACAATATGTAAAACTTAAACACTACTACAGTATACAGCGTTATAGGTGTATAATAAGTAATGTAAACATAGACACTTTTCAATTAGCTGATCTATATAAACTACAAAGGAACTATATAAAATAAATTATTAATTAAAATAAAATAAATAATGCCATTCATTTATATATATTATTCTTAACACATCGACAATAACAATTTACGTGGATCTTTTACAATTATAATTTGTTTCCGTTAACTTAATTCGAATAAATAATCAAGCAAAATTTAAACGGTTTAAACATTCAGTATGAAACAATTACCATTTTTATTGACTAATTATAAATATTAGAATCTACCTACACGGACCGAAAATTTAAGGTTTATACTTTGGTTGGATCATATAAAAAAAAATCTTAAATTTAATATTTATATCTTAATAATTTCAGAACTATTGTTTAGAACATCGTGTATGGTGACTAATTTCTACGAGGAAAATATCATATTCAAATAATAAAACTCTTTTCACTTATTGATATGGTTATATAAAATATAATAATTATTATGATATGTTTTACAAGTAATCTTATACGTATTGTCAAATTGAATTTCTTTAAAGTATCTGACAACGCGCGCTTATTCTTAATAACTATATTATTACCTCATATTATATAGAGGTACATCGAAAATTATCAGCGGTAATTATATAAATTACAAAACTATATGAACATATACGGTATTTCCAACGTGAATCAAATCCAAGCGAATATTATTCGTATTAGAATAAAATTATCGTAAGAACCAAAAGCGTAACCCTACTTTTTATCATCCATTTTAAAAGTGAAACGTACACGTCGGGATGTCGAAAGGTTTATTATGTTCCACGTAGATATACACGTAGGCCTTCCACGTTTTTCAATACGACGTTGTAGTTAAAATTAAAATAAAACATGCGGACTGTGCGGAGTTTTGCGTAAATTATTATACGATAAGCCGTGCGGTAAGTACAAATACGTATAATTTAATTGTTATCAATCGTAAACCTACACCGAGTCATCTTCGTTTTATTTTTTCACTCCGTGTACATTAAATGTATACAGTGACGGCATAATAATAATGTATGACGATTATAATATATAATATAATTATGTTACATAAACGCGTATCTGTATGAAATAAATAAATAATAATAATAAAAAAACCACCGATGGCAGTGTATAATTATTATTATTATTATCAGAGGTAATGGCCGAAAACTCACACGCTGCCGCCACCGCCGCCGGGCCACTCGATCGATAAAAGTTATGTCCGCTTCACAGTATCCCCGCGCGCGCAGTATACGATCCATACTAAAGGTCAGCCCTGTTGTTTGCGAGGCGTAAACAAAATTTACGATTCAAGGTCGTCCAGTCGTGTATCCCTCCCGATTCTCCCCCAGGGCCTCGCCGCGCAGTCCTAATCCAACAGCTGCTGCACACTAAGCTCTATATACTCGTATAGTCACACAAATAATCCTATACATAAACGTAGGTACAACCTACTATATTTTAATATTATTGTCCTATATTATACAGGCGCACAACATGTAATTCTATAAATATACATATTTTGTACATCCGCGAGTCTGCGAAATCGTGACATATGCGTGCATCATGTCCGGTGTACGTGATAAAATAAAATATATACTTAATACACGCTGCCGTTTCTATGTGTATGATACAATATTATCATATAATTCCAATGGTTTGATTTGACAAATAGCATAACGTGGAAATATGGAAATTTATAGCGACCATGTCTAATAATAAAGTATATTATATATTTAACAGTTAATACGTCATAATGTAATACAACAAGGCAGTAATTGAAAAAAATGCCATGGGGGTCCAATATTTTTTTAATATAGATACTTGCATATTACCCTGCTATATTATACCTTATATTTACCACTAAAATGTTTCTACTTTTAAAAATTCCAAAGGGGGGTCTAGACGCCCAAACCATCCCCCCCCCCAAGTTACGGTCTTATAATATAATATATTATATGGATAATAAAATACAATTGTAATTTAAATAATTCATAAAACAGTTTTGAATAAACGATAATATATTTTAATAATTTTTTTTATGAAAAAAAAAATAATAATGGAAAAATATTATACATAATATAATACCGCAAGAGGCGCGAGATATAATTTTTTTACACTAGGCACAAGTGGCAATAATGAAAACCATTAACCATATTTGTATGTACACTTTACACCACTATATATTCTGTAATAGTATTAAGTGGAGATTCAACCCTAAAAAATGTCATTATTTAGCATTCCTAGATGTATATACTATATAGCTTATCCATCATATAAAGTACACATTATAATATTTACCGAATCCCTATATCATTAGTGATAAAATAAAATACGTTGTCTAGAACATACTATAGTGGTGCATTGTGAAAAACACATATGGTAATTGATCGAGAAAGTCATAAATACGTATAAGTTACATAAAGTTTTCAGCCCCATAATCTATTATACGTTGTATATAATTATACACACATTGTATGTATAAGTGATATTTACCATTTTCAAACAATCTAAATAACGAGTATCGTATAGGTATAATAGCTATAGAAATCACATAACATTAAAGTACATTATGTTAAAGTAGTTGAGCTTAATTTGAATGTCCATTGATTATATTAACAACAATAATATTACCAGTATTGATGAGTAAACAATATTTTATGAACAAAAATATTTACGAAGATAGAGGATATCTGGATATGAATATTTGTATCAAACATTACAATAACAACATTATTAATCATTACGTTAAAATAGTTAAACATCCATTGTTTTCTAACACTACACTAAAT
This sequence comes from Rhopalosiphum padi, assembly GCF_020882245.1. NCBI lineage: Eukaryota > Metazoa > Arthropoda > Insecta > Hemiptera > Aphididae > Rhopalosiphum > Rhopalosiphum padi. The sequence goes on from NC_083598.1 coordinate 39,337,873, forward strand.
TGTTAACAATACGTCTTTATATTTCCTAATTTGAAGATAACGACATTTTTAGATTTACAATGTAAGAAATATTTTTGCAAAACAATATAACGCTAAGGGGTTTTTATTACCAATTTACTCTACCTGGTAAATACAAATATTTTTATTCGTTTTCAAATACAATAGTAAAACACGCAAACTATTATTATACAAAATATAACGTATATAGGTACCATAAACGTAATAACTTAAAAAAAATATGTTAACAGTTAATTTAAATTCATATGTTACACTGAATTATAACGCAATGCGGTGGTTTTTTTCAATAAAATTTAAACATCTTAGTTTTTTTTTAAATCAAGTTCACTCAATATCTAATCGGTTACGGGCTAAAAAAAAAAGTAATAAGTTAACACTGATATTATTCACCTGGCTGAACATAATTTGGTAATATGAGAGTCCGGAAGAACGTAAGCATTAATTGGTTCAGAGTATTCATTGCTACAACTCAACATTAGATCATCGCCGTTTTCGCTTTTCGTAACCCTGGAACACACAATGACATTATATTTTAATACATTTTAATTTGGAGCAAAAATAATGTGGCCATGTAGGTACACAAATTGTATAATATAACAGAAAAAAGTATGGCTAGTATAAATGATAACTGCACAGACAGTAATATAATTTAATAAATTAAATTAAATATCTGATAGGTACCATAAACGGGTTCAAATGATAACTCGAGATTTCCATGCCAAGCCCTAAATGTGGGAGTCGAAAAATTCAAATTTCAGTTACGAATACTGAGTATATTCATGACGACTGCCCACGTCGATCATAATTACTACTACCAATACCTGCAGGTAGGTTTCCTAGGACTATTAAACCATTTAAGATCATTATATTTAAGAAGCCATTCATCATTGTACGGACGTCATAACACTAAATCCTTTCTTTTCTCCGTTATTATTATTTTTTTTTATATTTTTATCCATGTACATTTATATACTCAATATAAATGAGTAATTATTCATAGTTTACAACGTACTATATTATTATTTTTTTCAATAAAATATTATTATATTGCATGCGCCAAGTGGAACTAATACCAATATTATAATACCAAATACCATCACTGCAGCTGTGCAGTTAAAGGAAAACGCTATACTAATATTATACACTTGCTGGTCGTATATTACGTATAAGTACTTAAGTTAAATTCAGAAAACACCAAACGACGAAAAGCTTCAGCCGCTTCAGGCAAGTATGACAATTTATTCTTCTTATTATTTTTAATGCTCCACAATGTATTTCAAAAGTAAAAATGCAATAAAGAAAATTACAGGTAGGAATGATTTGAGAGTTAGTGGTTTATATTTAATTTGTCGGTAAATCGAGATACAAGAGATATACTCGTACAAGCGACGATGATTCCAGATATGATCTATGAATTTGACCTCAACAACAATATAATATTATAATGTAACTTGTGAAACCTACGTAAAGACTAACAAGTTTGTCTACTTTATAAAAGTATCAAAATTACATGAGCGATGTTATGTAGTTTGCATAAAAACATTTTTACGTCTCCATTATCTACGTTTATAAACATTAAACATCTGCTGATTTCTTATTTTTCGACAAAAAGCCATTGTTGTGTAATTATTATTGCAGTCTATAGCGTTTTATTGAATTTTCACGTTTAATATAACAAATTAACTTTATCAAAATATTATTTTAAATGAAACAAAGGAACAACATGTTATTAAAATCACAAAAGTATAAAAATTGTAGAGGAAAAAGCGTAGATGGATTTTTAAAATAAACAACAACATCCATTATATTTTGTAAGTAGTCAGTTGTTATAAATGTTTTTTTAAGTATAATGTTGTTTATTTGTTTACTACAATCATAGTTTGTTTTATAAAAAATCAATATAAATTGAATTGTTAACCTTAACTTAAAAGTAATAATGTTGCAATATTTTTTTAAAAAAAATTAAACTTTATATAATTCATATATTAATAAAAATATTAAATAATACAAATAGGTACATCTAAATATTACTTACATAAACATATTTTTATATTTAAAAGTTAACATTAAATTAATTTTAGTTATTAAAGATAAATTTATTCGGTTGAGCTTTAACACAAACGCAATTTTAAAACCTACAACTTACAAGGTATATATTATATCAACATGATATTATAGGTATGCAAAAACACGTGCTTAAAATAGGTTATGTATTTGAATTTAAATAAGTACCTACGTGTAATATAAAAATTATATTTCACGTTTTAATAATTATGTATGTACAAACCCACTCTAAGGTAGATAAAATCAAACAAAAATGAAAAGCTAAATTATCTCATATAAGTTAAAAATCATTCTTGCATAATCCCGAGTTCGTGCATCGTATAGTTGTCAACGCCCATCACTATCACAACTACCTTCTTATGTCAATTCCCATATCTCTTATTTAAAATTTATAATTAACAGCCCAAAATCATCTAGTATAATGGTATGTTATGATTTATATTAAATACTAATATACTAAATAGTATAACCAAATCTAAAGTATTTTAAAATACGATTCTACGTATTTGATTTAAAAAAATATAATTTAACTCAGAATTTTAATTGAAACATAGATCGATTTTACAGTATATTACTATATTATAATACCTACTATTTAATAATATAATATATGTATTAATATTATAAATTATATTATATTGTCTATTGATTGGCTTATAAATTATTTTATGGTAGGATTATGAGTAACGAAAACATCTGTACGACGTATATTATTTGTTGATCTATAAACATATCTAAAAAGCTAAACATGTATATATGTTTACATGTTAAACATATTATTTTAGAAAATTTCCCATGTTGATAAATAATTTACGATACTAAAAAACTATCTGAGAAAATCTTTAATCTATATAAATGGTAACTATACCAATATTATGATCCGTATAATCTTTAAATACGTTTGTTTTAAAAATTAAAATTAATATTTTGTAAACATTAGTAATCGATTTCCTAAATATTCTTAAAAATAAATACGAATTGTTTAAATCTATCTGTCATCACTTAAAAAATATTCCTAATATAATCATCAATAACTGAAAAAATGTAACTGTTAATAAATAATTACGAGTGTTATAATTATATAAATTACAATATAAGTATGTTTTTACTAATACGAGTGTATAATAGAATTTCATAGTAAAATGCAATTAATTTAATAGTTCAAACAGTCTACAACACAACAATTTTCAAATCCTCATTAATGATTGAATAATAAAACTATTTGGATATTTCAAATCGTTTTTCAATATAGTTACAATGTTACATTGTATCAAATAAATACAGTCGTTATAAAAGAAATTAGGACTACCTACATAAATAGTACAGCTGTGTCGGAATCACGGAGATCTAATCACGATAAACTATTTGCAGCTATATGTGTTTCGGCAGATGAATCGCTATTATTATATAAATTGATCGTATGGAAATAATAACACGTAGCGGTAACGGTTAATGATATTGTATATACGTATGTACACGAAATTCGACTATGATAGTGGTCTTTAAAATATACCAACGATAATAATAATAGTAATAATAATAATGAAACATGATAATAACATAGAAATATATAATATTTAAGTGTGATGTTTATATCAGAATAAGCGTAGGTACGTTATCCATATTTTTTATACCACGATTACTAACTAAATAACCGTGTATTAAAAAAAATATGATAAGATATATAATCAAAGAGTATTGCTATGTGCGTGAACATCACATAGGAAAGACTTATGAAAAGTGATTGAAGAAAGTATAAATCTACATTTATTTAGCATGCCTCTTACTATACACAGAAAAAAATAATATTTTGACACGTTATTAATATCTAAGGCAATACCGACAATCCTCTAAATATTATAATAAAGTGGCTATACCTAAGATAACTACTTTGCCCTGCTATAGCTCATTTTCTAAGAAAGGACAAAACTTTTGATTAAAATAGCAGCTGGACGTGTTAACTTTAAAATTATATTCGAATTTCACAAAAGTAATATCTCTTTAGAAAAATGTACGTAAATTGTGCATACAAAGTATTAATAATATTGCACTACCAATTAACAGTTAATATTGTGTTAATGCATGGTTATTTAACTATTGAATAAAAATATATAGTTTAATTTTTACAAAAGCGACTTAACTATAAAAGTAAATCAGTATTAATAATAATAGTTATAACAATACAACATTTTGGCGCCAGACACCAGAAACGTCTGGAGTCCAGTGAAAGCCAACGATTGTCTGTATCAATCAATAGAATCTTTTCATCACTACTTTTATTTGTATATTATTAGGTTACCCAATTATTATTCACCCATAAAAATAATAAACAAAATAGAAGATGCTTTCTGGTTCATAAAAGTCAGAACTTCTCACAAAATGTACACATTTATTATTATTATGATATTCTATATAAATATTATTTATGAAAAAAGTAATGTTTTATGAAATACCTTCTTTTCTTAAAATTGTCCATCTATAATATCCTAATTATGTTAATACTTAAATTATTTCCAAATATGTTTTACTTTGATATTTTATAATTTATAATAATATATAATTAATTTTATCAGATGTATTATTAGTATACATCATATTTATAAAATATCAGAAAAAACTTCAAAAAATCGTATTCATTAAAAATTAAAAATATCAATAGGTATTTTCCATTGGATTTAATTCATATTAAAAAAAAAAATTACTATACTAGTAAGTGTTGGCGGTATCTTGTCAATGAGTATATCACTGTAATGGATTTGTTATTTAAATTTATTAATAGATAAATTTATACCAAAAACGTATAAATCATTATGATCGAAGATGGTTTTTTAGCTTATATTATATAAGTAATTTATTTTTGTATCAGTAATACAGTAGATTGAACTAATATTTTCCAAAAACAAATAGTTTATATTATATAATAGCTACACTAATGTTATTTTATACAATATACCTAATTAGCTATTATTAATTAATATGCTATTATAAACCAATACCAACGTAGGTATCGAGTGAATAGTTTTAAGCTATAAACTATAAGTAAACAGCATAACATTAGTATAAATATTTAAAAAATTGTGTTAATTGACGTATTAGCAAGAAAAGTTCTCATTCAATTGTAACAAAATTATTAAAATCATTATTTTTCATACACATTATCATTTTTATCAACATTTTAACTTCAAACAATTACAAAATAATTGTAAACATGTATTTTAGATATTTTTAAACTGTTGTAAAACAACTTATGACAAATCTTGAATTAAATTTTCAACTGTTTATCCAAGCATAAAATTGTTTATCAACACGCATAATATTTAAATATATATATATGTTTAAGGAAAAATAAATAGAAAATTTAAAATGCCTAATATAATAGCATAAAAATGACTAAAATATTTTGATTCTTTAATTATGTCGTATTTAAAAAATGTTAGTAGGAATATTTGGTGAAAAATTGAAGTCTCTACATTCATTATTCAATAAATTATGTAGGCACAATAATAAATCGATTTTTTGAAAATATTTAAAACATAAATAGTTTTCCGTAAATTGTTGAGGTGGGTATTCCCTACGATTTTAGAAAAAAATAAGAATTTTACTGTTCCTACATGTGATGCGAGGCTCACATAAAATACACATAATTTCAATAAAGCCGGTACATTCATCGCTTAACTCAAAATCCTAAGTATTTTAAAAATATAAAGAATAAAAAAAAAATGAAAAGTTTATAATATTATATTAAAATGTTATAATTTTTTTTTTTATATTATATAATTATAAGATAAAATATAATAAATATATATATTTAAACATAAAATCAGTAAGTAATTTAATACATCTTAGTAAATTACAACGTAATTGAAAATTAATTTAAGCCACTACCTATTTTTAAATATTGGTAGGTTATTCTTATTTTCTAAAAAGTCTTATTAAAAAAAAAGAAAAAATAACTATCTACCAAATTATAATTGTTAACTTAAGCAACGCTATTTATTACATACATAAGAGTATAATACATTACAGGCTATTCATATTATTAGGTAAATGGCTAATAATTAATACATTTTCAAATTCACATTTATCAATTAAGTTTCAATTTTCACCGTTAGATCTCAACGAGTTCTGAGAAAATGGATTGTAATAAAAAAAAAAATCTTGTCACTGACGACACAAGACATTTTTTATGTACAGTAGTTGACAAGATTTGATTTATTTCTTATTGGATACCACAAATTTGATTGCAAGTCATTAAACATAGTATTTAATTTAAATCCATGAGCATAATTTACTGTTTTGAACAGTCACACAATCAAAATATTATAACTGACCGCATGTATATCAACAAAATCATTCAAAATTTAAATTTACCTCAATATTTTACAAATTCAACCAAAGGCTAAGTTAATATGTGTTTTGATTAACACATGTTTAATTTAAAATAATTATAAATACTTAATAAAAATATAATAGTTATTCAAGATTAAAATAAGTAAAAATATAGAAACTTAGAAACAAATTTGGTAATCCAATTCAACACAATTACAAGCATGAATATAAAATTCCGGTTTTAATTAATATAACACTACATAAAAATACGATAATAATCTATAAAATATTAAACCAAAAATAGATAATTAAAAACTGATATTTTTATTACATTTTATTCAATTACATTGATTCATTTGTTTTAAAAATATATATGCTATAAAGATAAGTCATTTAATCAATACATAGTTATATATATTAAATTTATTTTATAATAAATTATTGAATTATATTTTATACAATAAACGTCAATGCTACATCGTAAATATTAAATTATTAATCCACTAACATATAAACTAGTAACTTTAATAAAACATTACCAAAGTAAACTTCAAGTTTTTAACTAGTACGGAAAAGTACAAATCCATGTCAAAGATAAGGCACTAAATAATTCATAGAACAGACGCATAGAAAACGAGATACTCTGGGGCTCTTTCCACTAGATAAATATTAGATTATATTTTTAAATAATGTATAAATTTAATTTCAAACATTATTTAGCAAACTACGAATAGTATTATCAGTTCTGAAACTGAAAAATAAGATTAAACTTTTAATAATTAAAATTGTAATGTATAAACATAACTTATTTGAATAAAACGAATTTTAATTAAGACATTAAATATTTCTTTAAAAAATATCAAAAATATGATGTATTTTTTACGTTTTGAAAAATATTTCAGAACAACATTAACCAAATTTGATAATTACGAAATAAGGATAATAATATATAATATTAATTAGATTAGTAAATAAAATGGTGACTGCATTACTGCATCGTAATAATTGTTTATTGCTTAATACAATTTTTTAATATGAATTAGATCGATTATATATAATAATTCACTATGATAGTAGACACAAAATATATAACAACTACACTTCTTCATAACGTTTTATATACCTACTACATGTTCACGTTAGGAGCGGTACGCCGGTACCATCTGAAGTCAATTCCTGCATTCACTGATCAGTTACTCTTACTCTAATAGGAAACTGGTTCTGATAGTTAAAGAATAGAGATGACCATGCTTGACAAGTTTTTATCGTAAAATGAATACACTCTCAACTTGAACTGGGTTTACTATAGGTACTTATAGTTCAATAAAATATACTAAAAATGTAGGCGAAAATGTATTTTTTTCAACAAATTTTAAAAATAAATAGGTGTTTAGAACCAAATCTAATCTGATACATAGTGGCAATTAAATGTATTATTGAAATTTGAAATTGAATACGATGATACAATGTTTAAATTAATAATTAATTGGATCAAAATCATATTATAAGCACGCATCGATACATTTAGTAAGCTAATTTATATTTTTATTCTCTAAAAATTATATATTTATTACATAATTACGTACTCATACATACATATTATATAAGCATAGCTTAACATAACAAAAATTTAAACATTAAACACTTTTTTAATAGTTAAACAGACATATTATACTAATGATTTTTGTAATTTTACGACAACAATTTCAATTAGTACCAAATATAATCTCTTATTTAATATTACCAACATAACTCTTCCCTGTCATGTTGATTATTCATTTAAAAATGTATTGGTTTTGCATTATATAGAAATTTCAAAATAATTAGTGATACTATACTACAGAATAACAATATGTATATTTAAATAAAGATATAATTTTTATCATAGACTGACACAGAACAAACAATGAAAAGGATCGAACTTGGATAATTAGCATGTCATAAATTGGCTGGGAAAACAACTACTGAATTTCATATTTTTAACCTAATTTATTTCTAATTATTGATGTATTAACAAGTACTTATATTATGAATTAATAATTATTATAATATATAAGCATATAGTATAAATTGGATTAATAATAATATTTTGAAATATCTTATGTTTGCTTTTATTTATCTGTATACTGCAAAGAAAATAACGTATGATAGTTCTTATAGCTAGCTATAATTTCGACCACAATACCATCAAACTATACATTTCCCACAGAAATGCACAGAAAATATTCGAGATTGTTTTTTTTATTTATTTAAAATATTTCTTTCCCCGTTAAACAGTAAGTTATAGTGATAGCTGAATACTTGATTATAATATTTTCATGTTTACTAACTACAATAGAACATAAAAACCACAGATATTTTAATACGTAGACATGAACTGCTGAATGTACCTAATATATAACTATAAATGATAGTTTTTTGCGTATATGCAACGTATATATATATATATATGTTTTATTATTAAACAAATTTAATACTGGTATCACGGAGCGTAATAAAATTTGGAAATTTAACGTTTTAAATTACTTAAAATCATTGACCATTATTTTATACAGCTAATTACTGTCAATAACAAACTGAATAATAGGTAGAATATATATTGTGCACATCTTAAGTCCTGAATACAGATGTGTAGGTATATATAAGTGTAGAAAACTACGTTGCATGTGGTATTGCGGTTTAGTTATTAATTATTATATAACAAGATTGAGTAGAGTAGTATATAACACTACAGTTATCCAATGATAACCAACTTAGGACTTAAGAGCATTTAAAAAAGTGCTATTGAATAGAAACTCATTGAGTCAATAGAAAAAAACATTATAAAGATACAACAATAATGCAATAGAAATATACCTCTTGTGCTGCGCGTGTTAAAAATACCACGGAGAATGTCACCTGCAATGGTCGAGAAACTAGATGGACGTAGGTACATACATCAGCTGTATGCCTGTATGTTTAATATACATTTTATTCATGATATTATGTCCTGTATAAATATAATAAAAGAAAAAAATAACAAAACCTCAAAAAAAATATTATATTCAGTTTTATACGTTTTACGTGATTGTCACACTAAGTCGTGTCGTAGCAAGCTAGCAAATAATAGAGTAACACGCTTGTGTAACGGATTCTAAAGAATTTTCTCAATGACACATTATTCGTATAAACGATTTATATTTTATTTCCAAGCAATGAAAATAGGTAGAAATATAGAATAGTAAATATATTTTATTTCAAGAAACTCATATTATTATGGCTGGTAATATGATATACATACAACTATATGATCTAATAATTGATAAAACGCCATTTAGCATTGTACTTATTTGCTATTAAAGCACGTATCACATTAAAAAAATAAGTTATTTTATGATACAAAACAAATGCGTTTAGATGAAAAAAAACTTTAAAATTACAATCGTTTGATTTAACATTTTCAAATAATTTAATTTGCAAGTGTATTATATAATAATGTCCCCTTAGAGTGGAGTATATTCATATTCTTTGTATGACTAAAAAATTGCATTTAAATTTAAATGTCCAGCATATCAAGTGGTTATTTTAAATCAGTAACAAAGCTAAACAGCAATAGAAAATTCTTTAAACATAATAAATAAAGATATTTTTCAATCAAAGATATAAAATACAATAAATTTTCTAATCACAATATTCTGGTATGTAATTAAATCTTAAAACAGTTTTTATTAATTAATGATACTGGCAAAAATTTTATTGTTGCTCTATTGTGGTAAACATAATAACAATACATGATGCTGCTAAAGTTTAGTGTGGAAGAAAGGTAGATGTTTTTTTCTATAAAATTTTGGATGATGTCCCACATGTTTAAAACACCAAATCATGAGTCGAATCCAAAATAGACACACGTTATAGTATCGCCCTTTAAACGAGTCTATGCCGGACGCCATGTCGTCTCGGTTCACGTAATAAGCCACTCTACTCATCTTTCCGAAGCGTGAAAAGAATAATGGACAAATGAAAAAAAATAAGAACGTAATGCTTTGTTGGTCTCTCGTAGCTGTAAACGATGCGGTTAATAATTTTTTCTTTAGTTTTGTGGTTTTTTCAACATTTTTAAAATAAAGTTTTAACAATGCTAGGAGTATATCGATTGTTACATAATGTTGGTGGCATAAATCACTCACTATTAGGAATTGGTCGAATTCTGAAGTAAGACGAATGCACCATACCCTCGGAGACGGGATCAACACTAAATGGTCTTCAGACTGAACCTCGGGGAAGGTCGTTTACGGTCTGGTAGATATTATCATTAAAAGAATAAAATATACGACAATTTATAATATTGATAGATACGAAACTTAAGCATTCCATTACTACGATAAAACTAATGAAAATTAATTGCATTATTTTTATATCAATATTACACAATTATTTAAGACAGACGTGGCAATAATCTAAATTAATTATGAACACTCAACTTTTAAAAATTAAAATATTTTTAAAAAGATTAAAAGATTTTTAAAGTTATTGTCGTTATTGAACAATTTAAAAGATATAAATTTCAAATTTAAAGAGTTTCTACTATTTTATAACCCAAATAAAACCAAGGTTATAATGTTAAAACTTATATTATAAGTATCTTTCAAAATAAATAGCCTTATCAAATTGACATTTTAGTTAAAAATAATAATTTTAATAATAAAACATAAAACTCGAAATCAATTTATTTTATTTTATAAAAACTACATACTTCAATAATTCATATAAAAATTAATTGGTATTACAAACCTACACAAATACAGTTAGATATTCAGTCAAATTTGAATAACTTGAGACAAAATGAATAAAAAAAGTATATATATTTAAGCGTGTTTGAATTTTCCAAGTATAAAAACACAATAAACTGTACTAATAACAACTTGAAAATGCATGCAAAAGAATATATTTTTATTTTATCTATACAATATTAACTTACATTCACTACACATTCAGATTTACTTTATCGAAATATAGGTGCCTATTTAAAGGATACTAACAATGTTTAATTTAGAATAAAAAATATAAGTCGATGTAATACAATTCTCAAACAAAATTGAATAGGAAGCTAAATTACTGATATTTAGTAATTTTACACGTTAGCAGCGGAGGATAAATAAAAATACTTAACAAAATATACGTATGTATCACCAAATTAAACCAAGTATGACAGTCTTTGCTGCACCCAGGTAGGACGGACAACAATGGCATCCGCGTGGGCTTCACGACACACAAACAAAACTCGAGATTAGTAAACACACTACCAATAAACTATGTTAATATAATATACTATTATGGACGTAATAATGATAATAATATTTATTAATTTTATAAACAATCGTAATAGTGTTTATGGGTCTATATATGTCAATGTTTTCAATTACAGATCTATTATTGTATTTGTAATTTGTATACACTATATACAACGAGTAATTCATAAGCTATAATAATATAACTGTCACACATGTAATATTATATAACAATATTAGATCAAGACGAAATCTGACTTTATTATTTGAGTTGAGTGCTTAGTCCCTTTCGACACTACACACAGAAATAAAATTGTAATATCTGATTAAATAAAATACAAATTAGAAGTAGGTACCTTGAAATACCTAATAATAGAAAATTAACAATATTTTTGCATAAAAGACTGAGAAAATAATTTTTTAACTAAGAAAAAAACTAATCATACATTCAACTGTATTTGTTATTTACACAAAGTATGGTTAGCCTAAAGAGGTACACAAATAAATAAATATCGTATATTACAAAGGTGTTAAATCTGAACACCTGTAGCGTACAAACGATCTGTTTTTGGCCTATATGTATTTATGTATAATGTATATAATGTATACATTACAATATAATATGATCGACGCAAGATACTCTGGTTTCTTTCTCTTTTTATTCTGTGGCGTATGCCCGCCCATATGTTTCACGTCGTTTGTTAACGGCTAATGGAATATTTATCGAGTTGCTTGATGGATCAGGTGACGGTCGACAAATCATTTTCAAACTACAGTGTATACCTATTGCCTACTATACAATCTTTAACGGCAATACGACTACTACTGCATGTGTTATTATTAAATTGTCAAAATGTAAGTACCTACTATCTATTCTTACATAGGTTACGTACAAAACTTACGAAATTTTTAAACATTTTCCGATTAAATTCTTAGTCAAAGGCTTAAAAAACGGACATCACATATTATATAAAGCTCATTATCGCATGATTACAATATTACATCAAACCGATAGATATGAATTTATGCCTGTTCAACTCTTGGCAAACAGTCTACTTCAAACGTTTTCAACTAAAATAAAAAAAAGTTCAAATATTTATATCAAGTAATGTTCAAAAATGGGTTTCATAGTTTACCAAACCATAAAATTAGAAAATAAATAATATTATTAGTCAAAATTTTAAAATACCCATGTTTTTAGAAATATCATTTTATATCAAAGTATTTTATTCGTAGAAAATGTATTAAAAAATAACTACAACTTTATAAATATGAATCCCCTTTTAATTGTGTCCGATTTTCAATTACTATAACATAATTAATAGTTTTTAAAGTTTAAAATAAACTAAAATGTTATAATACAGTATTACGAAGCATTAGTGTATTACATAATCGAGAAAGTATTGTATATGAACAAAACAAAATATTTCCTTCGACCTATTGAAACGAATAACTAAAAATCCACCTGGCGTCCTGGTTGAAATTTTATACAAAAATTCACTATCAAATTCGTATTAACAAAAAAAAAAAAAAAAGAAAATAAAGACTTCTTATACAGTCACGCTTGTTCTTATTTTAACTTCCAATTGTTATTCACTAACTACAGCGCATCAAGAATAAGTGGTAGAGACGTCATAAAAAAATTAATGCAGTTGTATTTTTGGCAATTTTTTCTTAAGTAAAAAAAAAATTAAATACCCCGCAAAAATAAAAAAATATTTATATTTATAAAGGTATCTAAGTAAATACTTTAGATAGTTAATATATTACATGATATATTTTTCTTGGTAATTATATAAATCAAATAATAAATTATAAGATGTCCTATTTATAAATATTATTTTCAAAACTATAAGTTTTTTATAGGCTCATTTCTGTGATCTACCAGAACGAATTTATCATACTGTTTGAATTCGGTCAAGAGTATTTTTATTATCATACAACAATCCAAGGATAACAACATATCTCAAAAATATTCTACACTATTAAATTATTTGAAGTATCGTACATTAACAATATGTAAAACATAAGCGAGTTGTAATCATTTCCTTATTTATAATATATTCATTATTATGTGTAAAATAATATTGCATTACATTGGATATAAAATGAATGCGATATATTTGTGATTACTAACTATGATTAATCCAGAAAAAAAATGTTTGTGCTAAATATAGTTTATAATGTATTAATTATTATTGTTAACAATAAATTGTATGATCTTGTATAAAATGTAGCACATTATGTTCTATAATAAAGAGGGTTGAAACAAAGTATTTTAATAGTTTTTTCTTATTTGTAAATTTAATTTTAAAAAAATGTTTAATGTTAGCATACACCTAAATTACAATTAATTTTAAATTTGAATTTTATTTAATGACTTGTGTATAAAACAAACAAGTATAAGTAAATAAAAAAAATATAGAAACAAAAAATGAATCACTTAAATCCATTATAGTTATTTTAAAGTCTGGCATAACAGAAGTTCGAGATGAAAAAATAAATTGACAGTAAAATATATAAATCAATATTCTAAATTGGTAGTCAGTTAACTATAAAATTGTTAAAAAAAATAATGTATTTTAGGTATACAGGTATAGTGTATAATAAACCGAATAAACAAAAGAAAAAACTAAATATTTATAAGATCAATAAAAATTAATACAATCAGAATTGTATACACGAATTAAATCAATTTGAATTCTTGCACTAATCGTGAATGATCGAAGAAATCAACTTCTGACTTCACTACCAATAATAATATTATCGAAACAAGTGTGAATTATCATAATAAATAAAACACCATTAACAAGGCCGTATATAATTTTATGTAAATAATGAATAATGAGATGAAGAGGGAGAAATTTATATTCAAGCTCACCGCTCACGATTAATTTCCCAATAACCACACTGATTCAGAAGTTCGCACAACAATGCTTGACTAATCCCTGAGAACAGTGTTAAATACTATACTTACGTAATCGTCACAGATAGTTTCAAATCGAAAGCTAATGAAATTATTATTCCACAATACAAGCCTTTGTGTAAACAATAAGTAAGTCAGGATACGGAACTGTGGGAATTTTCATTTAATTTATAGGTTTTTTTAATTTTTTTTTTAATTTCGTTACGGTAATTTTATTTATATCTGAGACTCGTTTGAAAACAATGGACACTACTTGTATACCAAGGTTTATAAGGAAGTGTATAAAAGAAACAATGTTTATAGATGGTTAAAGATACACCGTGAAATTCGAGAACAAATTGATGTTCAATAATATAAAATAGTTTGTACTTTTGAGAAATAATAATATTGTGTTAATAGTGTTTAGGGAGCTAAATCAATACAACTAACCACACAGTGTTCCAAAATTCATAATATTAAAAAGTAATAAATGAATAGATACCGTTCATTTAACAAACAATACAGTTATTTAAACAGTAAATAGTAATACATACCTATTATATATACCTATAAATGTATAATAAACTTTATATTAGCATATATTATTACCTACTGCAGTACTGCCTATATACGTACTACATATACATATTATCCACATTACATATTATTATATTAATCAATGTTAACACATTTGCTCATAAAAAACTAGTTTTTACAAAAATATTAAATAGTTAGGCACATACATAATCACATACGCATTTTACATTAACTATTTGTACATAATAGTTGTGTTTAATAATTAATAATAATAAGTAATAACATATCCAATAACTGTTATATTCCATAGTACTTTATATAATAATTGTAAATGTCAATTTATTATAATCATGGATGAGTTACATGACAAATAGAGAAAAAAATAATTAATTTTAATATAAACAAGCTCATTTTTTTCCTGTAAATGCGTAGGTATGTCACTTCGTAGAAATGTGGAATAGTGTGATTATTTTTTAAATTACCTATACGTAATATCGAAATCATTCAATTTATATTTAGTAATATATTGCTATCGTTATATTATGTTTTATATATATATAATATACATATAATATTATTATACATAAAATATAAGTACGTCTAGCACAATCAGTAAATAATAAAATGACAACAAATCATAGATATATTATTATTATTTTAGCGGCGTGTGCATAATATTGATTACTTCACGACTTAAAACAAACAATTACACATCAAAATCATGATTATTATTTTTCCTGTTAACTCGTGCCAATTTACATCACTTTATGTGCCAAAATACAATAAATAAGAAATTAAGGTTGATCAGCAAAACATAATTAATCACTCGATAAGCATTAAAATATCGTAATCGTCCATACAATTTTATGCATTTCATGGCTATAATAAATCGTACAATAAAAAAATTGAAATCAAAAAGTGTCATTTATAATCCTTGTTTAATGTTTATCTACGTTTAAATAACAACACGAATGATTTCAAAAGAATTTCGTAGTGAATAATATACGTAAACAATTTCAGTTGCGATTACTTATTTTCTTTTTCAGTAGATGAAAAATGAATAAATTAATTAATTTTTCCAATAACTTGTTATTTTCAAGTTATAATTTACAGAACTCCTAATATTAGCTGTATTTTAAATATATAGGTATCTGATCAAATGTGTTTTTATGTCTACGAGTTCCATATTAGTTTAACATTAAATCACCATTAAATATGTATTTTCATAGTTCAGTTAGTAGTGCTTTATAGTATTTATATGATTAATTAATAAATTATATTTTCCTATTAAAAACTTGTGTTAACCAAATGTGTTTATAATGTATTATTTAATAATTTAATATACAAAACATACAATAGGTTACCTAGAATTGTTTATAAAATAAGTTAAATAGTTTCTATCGATTTTTTCAACTTTGTTTAGCTTATTTTATAAAAATAGACAACTTTATTTTTTACCTTAATTTCTTAGTCCTTGGTTAATAACTTAATGCGAGTTTATATAACGTGCTGTGTCCTTACTTAATGAATAATTTATTTTTTAGAATTTTGGTAATTTCAGAATAGGATTATTTTAAATATCATCATAAGACATACGTTTAAATAAAAATGTATTGTTATCATCCATTATAAGTAGGTAAAATATTGTTTACTTTTTTTGATGGCAAAAACGGAAATCCGAAAAACTTTTATAATTTTAAGTTAGATATTTATACTCATTTAATAATCCGAAAAAATTGTCTTTTTCTGCAAAAATAATTACTTTATTGCATAACACCTCATAAACGTCAGTTAAATGAAACCCTTTGTTTAATTTTTCGACGATTATTGTAAATTATAATATGTATACCATTGTTGCTTAAACATAATTTAATTTTCATAATAATCTATTTAAATTAAGGAAGAATAAATAATATATGTATTCCAAAAACAAATAATAATAAATATAGTTGGATAAATATTAAGTTAGACGTAAAGTGTAACCATTAAACTATATTTATGAAACAATAAATTATATGTTACAGTATAAAACAAACCCAAATGTAGTATTGATTTGGTATATGAATTATAAAACACAATCAATAAAATAAATTAAATCAAGTACTATATAGGTACTCCCTATGAGCGAAATTTAAATTTGTTTGTAATACACTTGGAGCATCAAATTATTATTTTATGATGAACAAATAATTATTTTAAGAAAATTTCTATACTCCCTAGTCCCTACGGTTAGGCCAACTGCAGTACTAAAGTCTTGAGATAAACAAGTAAGACGAGTGCAGTCGATACATGGCGAATATTATACTAATACGCGAATAAGTCTTCGGAAGGTCAAAACTCAATTCTAGTCCCTATAGCGAGTTGCCATTGTTCTATCATACCTCAAAAAAGAAAAAAAAAAGAAAATTGAAAATACTCTGTAAAACACATATATTATTAGAACTTCGAACGAACGCAGGACGCGAACACAGGAGATTTTATTCAAATTAGAGTTTTGTGAGCCACGACTTGTATAATATACCGAGCGGCCCGAACAGACAGGACAGCCAATAACATGTTCATCTGCGATAATGTCACGAGCCGCGGACACCCACGCATTTCTACAACAACCACAAGTCGCGTGTCTTGTGTACAATGAACCGGTTTTCGACCCAGCCATCTATATAAGTATAGCTCCTGCACTGCAGATGACCACCGGAGGGAATAAAATTCGGATCACCGCATAATAGGTAAATAAAACGTCGCTATACATCTGTCATTCGATGTTTGTATATACAGCTATTAATGATAAATTTATTATACACAATATATTACTATAACGTATAACCGTATAAGTAAGTGTATACCGTTTAAATTTCACTATGTAATCAAAAATCAATACAACACGTCATTATGTGTTGACACGGTCGATATAGTATGCTAAATAATATAAAATATACTGAATATTAAAACAATAATATAAAAATATAAAATATTATAGAATCTCTCAATGTTTTACAGTGTTATACGCATAAACGGTACAAATATATTTTACATTTTTGTTTATATCCTTTATGTGTTCGATGCAATTAATAATACAGCCTGATATAGTAATAATATGATATTATAAATCAGTGCCGTAGCCCTTCTGGCTTCCGGGCTCATCCCCCCCCCCCGAAATGTTAGACACAACAATAATTTTATTAATTTAATTACCGATTGTGGTTATAAAGCAACGCCGCTCTTATCATACTTACTTGATCTTAATTTGATAACATGTATAATTATATGAATTATATTGTCAGAAATACAGTGCAAACTTAATTTTTTGTCATAATTGAACATCAAAAATTAAGCTCCCCCTCCCGAAAATAAATCCTGACTACAGCACCGATATAAATAAGAATAACAAAATTATTATACCAGATATTTATTTGAATGTTGGAACACTTGTGTCGTTTCATTTATTTCGGCACAGGAACACAGGATATAAAGTATTATGTAGGTAATTATTTTTTAGTTGAAAGCTTTGATAAATAAATAATTATGTAATTACGTGTAAAACGATTTTGAGCCATATTCGCTTGAAACAACAAACATTAAATTAAAAAATAGTGTACCTAGCAGCTTTCAGTATTTTTTTTTTTTTTTTTTTTTTTTAGAAGACTAAAAGACATAGGGAGACACAAAATATAAAAAAATATACATTTAATAAGCAAATAACGATTTATAAAGAATTAAAATAAATTATGATGCACATAATTGTGAAATTAGCTCTCTCATTCCACTAAGAAATTAAAATCTTATGGTTTTATTTTATTTGTAATTAAAAAAAAAACATGAAGGCCGTCGAGTTTACCAAAAAAACTTAAAAGCTATTTAGACAATCAATAGCCTAATAAAAAAAAAAAAAAAAACGAAAAGTAAACTGATAAACTTATTGTCAAAAACCTGTTTGATTTTTCACCAGAAAATCTGTAAATCAGATTGCATAATAATATGGAAGTAAATTTTTCTAGGTTATTTAAAAGCATTAAACAATACATCGTGTTTTATAAATATTATAATACATATATGTATATATTAATATTATAAAAATATTTAATAAGGAAATAGCTAAATAGTCAATAAATATGTATAATTAATAAGTAAGCAATAACTTTAGTTTATACTTTAAATTATTACCTATATACTAATTAACCCTGATACAATTACATATTACATTTTTTTTAAATTTGTTAATTGAACACCTACTAAATTAAAAAAAAAATGCACTTTGTAATAAATTCTTAACATTCTTGTATTATTAAATAAAATAGGTGAAATATTTTATAGTTTGTGAAAAATAAATAATAATCGTAACTTATTTTTGTAATTTATAATTTTATATTAAAATGTAATAAATTAATGAAATGAAAATTGTATTTATTAAAGCATATGCATCGATTGTAGCTAAGGCCATTGACGTTAAATATATTTACATACTCGTAAGTAAACTGGTGACCTTAAAATATTATGCCTATTTCTAAATTATAATACAGCTGTGCTAAGTACTTACAAATAATTTATCTTTATCTAATCATTTTATTTTAATATAAGTTAAAAGTTTTTATCTATAAAAATATAATTTATTGTAAGTTTAATTTCATATAATATTATTTTAAATATAATGCTTTAGCATAGGAAAAATTACTAAAACCACTTTGAAAATCAGATACAAGATTTTTTTTTTCTCGCAGCATCAAAAACATTATATTATATCAGTTGGTGCAATATTCTATTTGTAATATCAAAATAACAAATACATTAGGTACTAAATTCCTAAAATAATTCATTATTTCAATACTGTATAACACGTTTGTCTAGTAAAGTAATATTCTTGTTCATTGCCTAACATATTTTAAGGTCCGTGTAACTATTAGAAATAATAATCAACTATAGAGTGCTACTTATGTTATCATGAACGAATTAAAATAATAGGTTATTTGAACAAATATATTATTTTTATAGTGTTTAATATTAGTATAATCCAAAGTTATAATCTTTATTTATTTGTATAATACATAAATTAAAATTACGTAGTTTAATATAATTTTAAATAAAGTCAAAAATAAATCCAATGCATGAAAAACATTAGATATATCACAATGAGAAAAATACAAAAATATGATAGTTTAGGCTTAGCAATTTACTTTTTATTAAGAAATGAATCTATTGAAAATTAATCATAAAACAAGTTCAATGCACTTGGGAATTTAGGTATTATTAAATTTTGAGTTTGCGGCAAAATATAATTATCATCCCTCGTGCTTTGTGATTTAATGTGTATATAACAACTTTACCGTAACAATATTATAACGGTGACAAAGAGCAAAACTTATAGATCTACTTAGTAGTACCAAAAAACCCGTCACCATACAGATTAGACAGTTTGATTATAGTCATCACTGTTTCTAATCACGCTTAATCTTAGAATTATCTTTGAACGTCACGAAGTAAAAATACAAACAAAATAAATTTAAACTGTAGTTTCAAGTCACGACAATAAAAAACAACTGATACATGTCAAAATTATATGAGAAATGTTTAAAATAATAATATTTTCCTTGGCGATTATCCTAAGCTAAGCTAGTAGCAATAATTAATTTTAAAATCTTTTATTTAAATTTCAAATTTCCTTAAAGGAAATACAAAAATGATTAGTCTTTTAGAAGAAGAATTAAATTTTTTAAATTCTAATATTTTAAGTTTAAATATAATAAGTAGGTATATCGTATATAATTAATACTTTTACATAAAAGAAACAATTTTATACATTTTCATTTTTACTCAGTCGGTATTTTCTCGCAGCCCTATTGTAGTGAAAACACTAAAATAAGATAGTGAAGTTTTAAGTATATACATTTGAGAAGTATATTTTTGGTAAAATATTAGTATTATTAGCAAGAAAAACTAATAAATAATATTGTATATTAACTTCAATAACCTACTATTTTGTATACAGGCTATATAATTATATTTTGTATATAGTTTATAAATAGTTTACGTAATACATACATAAGTTAAATAACCCTTACTCAAAATAAATATTCAAATTTACTTATTTACAATAGACTTACAAACAACACAGTAATATTTATTTATACAGTTATATATAATTACTTGAGCTTGAAATTTCCATGAAAAATATTTAAGTAATTTCAATTAACATTATATACTTCTTATTTTTTTTCTTAATTAAGCTAATGTAACAAAATAAAAAAATTCATTATTTAACTTATTAAACAATATTTTTAAATCATATCAATCAAAATATATCTATTCAATAAAATATTTGGCATTAAAGTTTTCTGTTTTAAAATGTACTTAACGTTTTAGTCTTAATAAACGATTGAGAAAAAATTACAAATTCTACATAATTAAGTTATCTACGTGTTCTAATAACAAAAGTATTCAACTGAAAACCTATACTATAAAGTTTATAATAAATACTAACAACGAATTGTACACAATATATACTATATTATATTATTACAATATTTTATAGACAAATCAATCAAGAATCAAGAACCTAGGTGCAAAATTCTTTGAGAACTTACTTTACATGAATTATTTATTTTGACATTTAAGTAAATTTTTAAGTTGAAAATGTATTTTAGCTTATAGTTTATTTTGTAAGATAATGCCTAAGAAATTTAACTGGGTTTATTAAAGTGGAAGTAAAAAACTTATATTTTTTAATTTAAAAATATTGAAACAACAAATTACAATTATTTTCTCAATCACGTCAATTTGCTTTATAAAATTACTTAAATGTATTTAATTATTGGTTATAAATAAATCTTAAATTAAAAATGTAATTAAATTATAATTTTCTTATATAACCAAAACTAAATAAAAGGTTGAATAAAACATACATAAAACTATATTAAGAATCTTTTGGTAATGTTATTAACGTCGTTAAATCTCTAAATATTTTAAGTTTTTATAGTATTGAACTAATGACATTATGATACTGTATACTCGATCCACGTATTGTAAGTATGATTTAATATTATCCACAATAATATATTCATTATTTATAGTTAGATATAGTAAATCAAACACTTGTAGAATATACTTAATTTTTACGACTTAAGACAAAATGTTTTACATTGAGGACGGAATACCACAAATGATTTCATATTGTCACTATTTAACAAGCATACAAGTATACAACTTTCTATACAAAACGTAACAAACTTGTGTGTTCAATAAAAGCAGTTGAATACTTTAATATATGAGTGAATAAACCAATTATCATGCTTAAAAATAAGCACATAAACCTAACCTAATCTGTGTCTGTGCATAATTTGTTTATTGAGAAATTTTACATACTCATTACTTATTTAAAAATTAAAATATTGTAAAAACTCGACCTACAAATATATGAGTTACTAGTAGAAATAGTTTTAAATGGATACATTTAAGTATCATAATAGATCAATTAATTATATGTATTAAAGATAACAACATAAATTTGGTTCTGCTGAACTCATATTTGTAAGATTAAAACAAGATAATTGCAGATGTTATTACTTAATGAACAAAAATCCGAAGAAAGTAAATATGATTTCACCAAAATATTTGGTACAATATAGGTATTCAATGTGTGCGGGCTAACACACGAACAATAAATATCCATAAGGCCCAGAAGGGAAAGATTAAATAAAACAAAACAAATCTTTTGAGACCTATAACAATAGACTACTGAAATGGCTCACTGGCCGCAAAGCGCAAACTCCTCGGGATCTGTTTAATGTCTAGCCATGTCCGATGTAAAGAAAATATTATAATTTAAATAAATGCGTATACAATTCATACATATAATCGCGCTTATAGCGTATATTATGTTTTTGTAGTCGGATCGAAGTCATTATTGCCACACGTGTAAACCGTAGACCACCAGCAGTGTCGGCCACCGAGACCCCTGTACCACCTGACTAATCACTTTAATTTAAAACATCGAACATCGATAAGAACAATAGCATAAAATCATATCAATATTACATATTACGGAAAATTGTATATTATTATGTATGGTATACATTTTGAATATATGTCACATTGTCACATCAATTTACAAACGATATATGAAGTATAGCTTTAAGACTATATTTTTAATGAGATTCCGTTTGATATGTATATTGTATATATATATATATATATATATATATATATATATATATGTATTGAGACTTCAAATAAATCACCAACAATATTTAGAAATTATATAATAAAATAAGTATTAAATTGAATACACTTACCAAAATACATTTATATTATATATTAACTACACTACATTAAATTGATAAATAATAATATAGAAATAAGTAAATAACTTGAAAAATAAAAAAAAAATAAAATTGTTTTGTTAAGTTATTTAGCATAGACAAATTACTCATAAATAATAATACAAAATTAGTGTAACACATACCTTTTTACGTGTTAGTATATAGTATATTTTATAAGAAAATGGGTACTTTATAATTTATAATATATATTTACGTTGGTGGGAGTGTATAACCTAAAAGTGAACTATTTTTCTTTTTGTGAACCCTTGATGTCAAAATGTCTAGAGGTTAATGAACTTTTATGTTTTTTTTATTACTATAATTATATTATGCTAATTTATAAATAAATTTAAACATGTATAAAGCCACCATAACATAATGTTTTTAAATGTACCTAAGTGTATTTAATAAAATTCGAAATACTACTGTTCTAACTATATTAATTAAAATATTAAACAATAAAAATTATAATTAGGGAAGCTACTCTGTTATATTTTAGGTATAAAGTATGTGAATGAACTTCGTCTTTAAGTGGGTCATACTGTCATAGTAATCAATGTATTTAATTTGAATTCAATGATAATACATTGCATACAAAAAAAGATTTTTTTAGCGAAACCAGTACTCCTATTTCTAAAGATTTTTTATAATTTATTTATATTACTATTAGTGCTATGATTTATAATAAATAGTAAATACAAATGTATATTATGCAATAAAGTATGTTAGTGTTAAACTAATTATTGTCATTGCATATATTATATTATTCTAATTGTTTTAAATAAGTCAATACCAAAATACCTTGAATAGGTTAAAGTTCATAAAATAAATAGCATAAAATTATAATAAAAATATTTTGAAAATGTTATTAGGTTTAGAAAATTGCATTTTAAGTAATATTGATGTAGTCCAAGTTTTTATGGTACATATATTTTTAAATCAATTTAACATTTTTTTTGAGAATAAATTCTATTTTATGTTTAAATATTCAATGTCGTAAAACTGTTTGAACTCAAATGCCCGTTTATAATATTGTTGATATTATTGATGCAGTAACATCACAAATTAAAAATAACTATGATGAAACATTCGTATTTTAAGATAATTCAATTTTAATAAGACGATTTATGAACACTATAGATGCACTCATCAGCGTCAGAATAGCCGAGAACAGATGAATGAATTTCCGGTTTTCATGAATATAACAACATAGAATACAAGTAATACTAGCTAGTCAATAATAAAGCTACAAAGTGACGTGACGGGATTTCTCGATACCCTACACGTATATGTTAGTTGTAGACACTGTCCACCAAATGCCCCGCAACGACCGCAAAGTGTAATGCAGCAGGTTCATCGATCTCATGGTCGAAGGACAAGTCGATGTCACACATTACCTATACCTGCAATATTGCACATGAATCCAACAGAATGATGTGAATACAAGATAACGGGTAAATCGTATAAATTTGAGCATTTGTTTCAAATACAGGAAATGTTACTAAATAGGCGTATATACTATGCAACTATTGTTGTAATATATTATAATAAAAAGTTTTCGGCATCAGAGACTACCATTGGTTAAAATTATACAAAATATGTTTATAAAGTTTAAATATAAGTTACATTCTACATACAATATAAATATTTAATAGTTTAATTTTATAAATGTATAAAGACATATTTCAATACCACTGATAGAAAATGAATTCAACATCGTGAGCGATATACGTTTGTGTAATTATGTAATTTTAATAATAATAATAATAATACGTAGTATACTATCTATTAAGAATTTACATCTAAAACAGCTAAGCTTTTATAATTTGAATGGTAACAAAAAAAATATATTACTATTTAAAAAAAAAACATTGTTTATACTTACCTAATGAACATAGAATATAATAACATTAAGTATTATAGGTACCTGAAACAAAAAATAAATTAGATTATATTATTTGTAGGTAATTTACACATATAATATTAAAGAAATACGATATATAATTAATACAATAATTAATAATAGATTATATTTAATCGATGTTTTATCTGAATTTTTTGTGATTTTAAAATAACACTGTGAAATTCTAAAAACTGTTTGCATTAGTGTATAATATCTGCATGCAATTTTTAATACTCAAAAATGTATGGTAATCGGAAGTTGTCTTATTATAAAATGCATAACTACTAGCTATTTTAAATTTAACCAATACATTGCTAGCCCTACATTATAATAAAAAAACAATGATTTTTTTAAAAGAAATTTTACCACTCAATTAGTAGACAGGTGTTTATAAATATATAAAAAAAATTATTGGTTATAAGCACCTGTGTCCTCATCATATTGCCTTTCACGGTCCACGGACTTCCTAGTAAACAATAGCGGAACATATTTTATGGTTATCACTGCTGATATTCTAATAAGTAGTGGTTTTTATAAATAAGGTCAACATGTAGATTGTAGGTAATTTAATAGATTAATTTTTATATAAATTTAAATTGTTTATGTTGTTTATATTTCAATGCTAATAAGTTTTTTTTATAGGTATGAACAACTGCACACAAAAACCCTAGTTTTAGATATTGTAGGGCATTTTTATTGTGATTGATGTTATTTTATTTTATGGTTAAAGTTTTAATAATCTTATTCAAATTATTATATGAATTTGTATTGCATTTTAATTGAATGACATAATACATCAATAACCACTATATTTTAATAGTCAGTATTATTTTTTTATGTAATATTTTAAAAATTAGTATTGTAAGACAATATCAAGTAGTGAATCTTTAGTACCTAAAACACTAAAATTATTCGAAATATTTCATTTATTGATAATTTAATATTATAATTATACTGGTTTAATAAGTTGTCATACAAATTATTTACCTGCATAGATGTTGTAAAACAAAAAAACGTGACGAGAATAAATTAGAAAATAAGTGAATATTAAAAAGGAAATTTCATGTACCTACAATATTTAATTTATTACTTACTTTTGAGTTTTAAGATATTAAAATGGTACTTTAATTTATGAAAAATAATATTAGCATGTATATATTATTATGTCTCAATATTTAGTAAATACAGAAATCATTTGGAGATCACAATTCACAACCATAACCAACGTTTTAGAAAAAATATATTATTTTAAGTGTTTAAATTATTAAATTATATTGTAAATATTCGTGTAATGATAAGTTATGCATACCAACATATCTAAACTGAAATATATTAAATAATATTATTAATAATAACATAACAAAATACATTTTCGTAATTTATAGGTATAGCGTTAAACAGTAAACACACTATATACACTATACCTAAGCAATTAATTTATTACACAATATAAGTTAGAAAAATTTTAAAAAATAATTGTAAACACCTATAGCGATAAATTCTGAGTTTAAGTGATTTGTTCTAAAACACCAAGCACGTAGTATAATACACTATATATAAATAATGTTTACAACTATTTACCTGAAAAACTAACTGAAAAGTTTACTTTCTGTCATTTTTTTAGTTCTAACAAACAAACCACACTCGCATACGCACCCTTAAGTAATATCGATCTATCCAACTCATATAATCTGTTCTTGACAGCGGACAAGACCATTTACAATATGATAATAATAGACAAAAACACTATATGATAACTCATCTATTTATTTCACCAGACAAGTTGTTCATACAATAAATTGTTTATATTATAATTATATAAGGTCACCAGAATACTCATATTACACTTTTATATTCTTATTTGATTTTTAAAAGAGTCGTAAAAACAACCAACAAAACTACAAGAGAATAGGTAATGGACAAAATAGATTTCAATAGAATATTTCATTTAAATTGAATCCAGAGATTTTTATGAGTTGGCAAACGGTCGATAATAGCATTAACACCCTTCACCGATAAACAAACGATCATCTAAATTGATTGATTAGAGTATACATATTGTTTCTATTTATTTATTTTTAACGATTGCAGTTTTAACCATATACTTACAACATTATCGCAAAAATTAATATTATTAAGTGAGAGATATTTCACTGCCAAAAATGACACACAATAATAATTGTATTATGTATGCTTAAAGTATTTTTTAAATTAAATTTGAGTACCAAATACCAAGTTATCCTACTTATTTCTGCATTTTTTTATTCAGCACCAGAATTGTATAGCTCAACTAAACGAAAAAGAAGCATAAGTTAGTTTTACCTAACTTACAATATACCATATAAACATTTTAAGTGAATTAATTACATTATTACAAATAATTTAAATTATATACATTGATTAAATGTAACTTATACTGTATATTTAATTAATGTTATAGATAATATATAATATTATATAACTACATAGTTATATAATTACATTGTAGTTATTGTATAAGTACAGAATTTCACCTAATTGTAAAAAAATATGCACCCCAAGACTTTTTTTTAAAATAATGACTTATTATTATTATAAAAAAACTGACTTTTATCGAAATACACAATAGATAAAAATAGATGGGAATCTACGTGGATTTTTATATAGTAGTATACGTATAGTACGCGTTTGTTAATACTGAATTGTTTTTAGAAAATAATTATTAATTAGTTAGTTATATCTTTCTTAAAACCATAAAAATATCAAAAACAATATTGTAAATTTTAAAAAAGTATACTTTAATACCAAAAATAAAATTGTATAACCAAAATTACAGTTTAATATAGTCTAATATAGTTGTTTATTTAAATATTTTAGATGTTAACAATTAAACATAAAACTAATATTGTATGAAGATAAAATAATATACTTAGCATATTAATCATTATCGATAATGTCGATAAAGAATAAAAGTAATACTACTTTCAACTCACCGAATATATTATATCATTAAAATATAGTCTAATGAATGGAGCAACAAAGAACATAATTAAATAGTCTTAATTAATCAAAATGAGTTTACAGTTAACAGACCTATTATATGCAAATTCGTTAATTAAAAAACAGGCATTTGATATTTTGATAACGAATACTTAAAAAACTACCTAACCTATCTTTTAATAAAATTAGTACAACTCATAAATACCTAGTTCTTATCCTAATTAAAAAATATCAAAAAAAAAAATTTTTTAATTGTAAGCCAATTTTTTTATTAAATCCGTTAACATTTTTAACAGTATAAAAATATCGAAAATCCATAGGTATAATTTTAGGTTTAAATGTAAACGAAATGAGATATTTATACAAAAAATAATGATTTTAGTAATGTTATTGTAATTTTATAATTATTATATATATTTAAATATATATGCTTGACAAAGTATATGGGATAAATTTGACTACCGATTAGATATCGTTCGTATAACTAATAAAGGAAATCATACAAAACATTTAGAAGTATCGTATTAAAAATTGCATAATATAGTATTATTTTATTTAGTATTGTAAGGTATCAATCATCACAATAAACATAAAAACTTAAAATATATAACCCTTTAAAACTGAATGAATTGTTTTGAACAGCCCTAGCTATAGATTAAGAATAAGTATTATAAATCCTTAGTGCTATAGAACTTAAATACTTGTAATTAATTGAAAATTAACCCTGAGTTTTTAATAATAATTATTGAAAATTTAAAAATGTATATTAGATATTATAGGTATTTCTAATGTTTATTTATTTAATTTTTTAGATTTGAGAGTTAATAACTCCTTTAAGATGCATCCTCATACTAATAACCTATAGGTAACTATAATTTAAAACAACATTTTTATAATTTCGAAATAAAAAAAATCCTATGTATAAACATACAAAAATATACATAAATAATGATTAGGTAATCTAAATACACAGAAATACAAAATTCTTTTTATAAATATAATAATGGCAAAACTTGTTTTGAAAAAATACAGGTATACTCAGTTATATATATTGTATACACTAAATTTTTAATTAATCAACAGAGTCAACATAAAAATATATATTATAATATTTTCGAACTGGTTAATATTATTAAATTTAAAAAAAAAAAAAGAGTTTTTCTGAAACATATTTTCGAAACCCCTGGGGAGACATAAACCTTATAAGTTTGGTTTGAATCATAAAAGGTTTTTATTTTTTTAGAATAAACGTCAATAATGATAAGCAAATTTGCATAATCATAATTATTATTTCTTACGATAAACAAATAACTATAATATACATATGTAATTATGTGAAAACTCGTCAACCATCAAAATATAGCCAATCCAAAGTAACGATGTTATTATTGATATTATTTTATACAATATAGGTACCTAATAGGTATACTCACATTTTTAAACACATTATATAATATAGATACCTATGTATATGGTATATACCATTTATAATGGAGATTAGTACACAAATTGTTGGTGTTTTGATGAAAAACTGGTTCGAAAAACTTCTCAATATTTATTACCACATTTATACAATTGCATTAGAGTAACTGTAAGGTCGGTTATAATACTATACGCGATATGAGTATAATATAAGTATACAATAACTTACTGAAGCCATTAATTCAAAAACAATCAGCAGCAATCCACGTTAGGTAATTTACCTGTATCGTGGTTGCCTTAATTCAATCAATTCAACCGGTTTTTAAATATGTATGTATTGAAAATATGTTTTCCGAATTTTTTTTAAATCTAATGCAATTAGTAAAATTGTTAAAATTGTGTTATTATACAGTTCAATGGCCAGCGTAAATATTAAGAAAGAAAAATAGGAAAATAACATAAGCAGTTTAGCATATTATTAATTTCAACCCATTAATTTAGATTCCCAAAATTTAGTAAACATTATCCATTGTTAGGTATGCAATTATGATTGAGTTTTACACTACGTAAGAAGAAATGGTATTAAAATGGAATATAAATGAAAAAAAAATACTGCCAGAGATAGTTTTCATTAGACTCAATATTTAGAGATTATAAATATCTTTAACCGTAATTGGCATATGCAGTCAATTATCACACCAATGACTTTTTCTAAACCACTTTTATGACCCCTATCGTATGTATATAATATAAATACCTACGCCGTACACTAGTATTTAAAATTTTAATATTGAATCCACGGCAGATACAGTACACTATGCTATGCTAGTAGTATTTTTATGCTTTAAAAACAGGGTCATAAAATATAAAAATAATATGACTTAGTCAAAGTATATAATAATTTCAACAAGTGCAATAAGCAAAAATGTCTTTAATTAATATTAAAAGTATACCTATTTCAGAGGGTAAAAATGTTGAAATAAAGGACATTTTATATACACATTACACACGTACCTACTTAAACAACGATATAAATTAAATTGTACTCAAAACACAGAATTAAGAATAAATCTATCTCTAACTTGAGAAGGAATGTAAAAAAAAATAAATTACACACTTCTGCAATGGACATGTGCCAAATGTGTTATTAATAACATGTGCATCATTTGGCACAAGTTAAACTATAGAAATCTAAAATAATAAACAGTAAAATGTAGCAATGACATTTTAATTAGTAACTTTTCTTTTAATATTTAAAATTCACCTCGCAATCCTACCATTTTTATACTAAACTATAACCATACCAAACTAAAATACCATAATTTTATTTTTGTTTTACTTTATTGTATTATTGAATATATTCATTTATAATTAATATAAACATATAAAATTTAAATTAATTTAGAACATCTATTTATTCAATTTAAATAATATACTGCTATGAGTGCGACGTAATAAGCAGATAATATATCCCATAACACGATTTTACCAAATAATGTTATAAAATAAGTGCATCAATTAATGTTTAAAGTAATAATTTTTTACCATTTTTTTTAGCTAAAAATCACATTCTTCTTTTAAAAACTGATTTAATCATAAAGTTGTCTTTGTAATGTATTTTAAAAGCCACTAATAATCGAATTTAACACTTAATATTCACAGATGATCAGTTTCATATCCATATAAGTGTAATATTTACAGTAGGTATCTACACAATATAGAAGTAAAGGGTTTACGAGAATTTCATACCCACGCAATACACTATCAATTGCTATTGTGTGCAAAAAATTTTGCCAACAATAAAATGCAAATTATTTGCAGGACCTGAATCTGGATAAATTTATAAAGAACAAGAGTTCATATATTGTATACATAACATAAAGAAAAAAGGGTGAATCCTATAGTAGGTACACCCACGCAGCGTTATTATATTTTAAATTATTGGTAAACCAATGAACCCGCATTGTTAAGATTTCTGTTATATGCTATCATATTAGATAACTGAATGAAAAAGATACAGTAAACTCCAAATGAGAGATTCATTGGTACCTATTGTATTAAATATTAATATTTTTGTAGTTATTTTACATCATTACTACATTAACAGAATGATGGGTGTAGTGTATATTTATTTTACAACGACGTGAGTGTTTTTTTTTTGGTGTTATTGACTTTTGAAGCAGTAAAAATGCTTCAATCTTAGTAGTTACTGGATAAAAGATTGGATATAGTCGGTACTTTGTTGATCGGAGGTAGAAAATATGCAGTACATACTATTATAATAGTATAACCACGTGATAAGCTTACATTTTCGAAATATTTAAATTAATTATAATAGATTTTTTTTTTTTAAAAAAAGTTTGTTTATGTTCAGTAAAATCATGGCTAAATATATTATTTTTAGCCATTGGTAAAATAGCTTAAAAATATGATACAATGTTCTATAAAACATTTTAAAACAATTTAAATAAAAACATATCAGACGATTTTTTTAATAAACATTAAAATTTAAATTTTTACAAAATTCTATAAAATTATAAATGTTTGCAAATTTTTCTTAAGTTAAAAATTTCACAGAGTTTTCAATGTAAATATAAAATGCTTGAATCTTAGATATAAGTTTTTAACATTTTATCTAATATAAAAATAACTGTTTTCAATACGTATTTAATTTTGTTCATTCACTGCAATCCAATTTTAAAAATATTTAGACTAATCTCACATAGTTTAATATTTTAAATCTGATATATTTTATTTATTATAATTCTATTTCCCACGAAAAAACATATAAACATACAACAAACTAAAAATTAAATAACGTCTTACTCCGTTTGAAAAAACAATAGTACCTAGGGTCTATTTAGAAAAAATTTCTACCGTTATAATATTATAATAAGACGTACAAATTTTAGGAGAGTTATACCTTTCTATTATATTGCAATGGTATCTCCCACCTTCAAACCAATTATCCAATTTTATTAGTGTTGGAATTTTCAAATTATCAGATCACAGAATTCGGTCAAAGAATTCTACTGTACGAGAATAATATAATGTTATGATTTAAATGGTACACTAAAAAAAAAGTTCCCGTTTACCTACATATAACTTTATTTAACAATGGCTTATTAAAAAATTTAAATTATTTGACTACTAATTTTTTTTTTTTTAAGACAGATTCTGCAAAAATCATAAATGATTTATAGTACTATAATAGATAAGAAAATGACAAAATCTATCAGCTCGCTAGTTGTGTTTTATGTTTTTGGTAGCATCCTAATCTATAACTATTTTAAAACTATCAACTATGTATTTCAATAATAACTGATAATTAGTATGTTATTTTCTTCGTCTTTTTATTGTTTTTTTTTTTTTATAAAATGTTTAATTAATTACGAGGTTAGGTTGTACTAATTTAATCGTATTTTACATATATAATTGATAAAAATTTGTAAGCAAGGCTACTGGTGTCATAAAAATAAAAATTTGATAAGAACGTAGCCCATACTAAATATGATAAATACTGAGTTTTATCATAGGACGAGTGCAATCAAAATGCATTAGTAAATTAACTCTGCATTTATGGTATGACGGTATAATTAGTAAAAAAAACAATTAATAAGTAACGTTTTTTGAGCTTCTGAAAAATGCAAATTGGTATAAGTAATGTCTAATAACACTATTTAAGTACCCATTATGTGCCATATCAAAACAAAAATATATACAACCTGACCTAGTTATTTTTGGAGGTCACGGGGAGATCAATAATTCGTTTCGCAGACCTACTCCATAATTCGCGAATACAATAAATCTTTAAAAGCAATACAAAGTCTTTAATTTATCAATATTTATCTGACAATATCCCTAAATATTTTTTGATTTATTAAAACACCTCATTCAAAATAAATACACATAGAGATATTCCAGGAATATCAGAAATATTATTTATAAAGATATTTTCATAAAACTTAGTATAAACTAGTTAAAGAACATCGAAAATTAGTAATATATAAAATTACTATTACACATTTATACATAATTATTTTTTATTATAAAATATAATATTAAATTTAATAAATATTTTTACTTATAATCTAAAGCATTAAAATAGAGTAGAAATGATTTTGCGTGATTTCCAACTAAATCAATTTTAAATCATGTAATCAAAGCACAATTATTATTTCTATTCAATTTTTATTTCTAGATAAATACGTATATGGTTTATACAATTTAATAATCCAACAAATCATTTTTTATCATTCTGTATCATATTTTAAAACTATAAAAAATATTTGGTATTTATTATAAATACACCCAATTTAAAAATATTTACTCAATACTTGACTTATTAGAACATTTAACCAATGTAAGTATTAATTAAATCCACTACACCATAATAATTATGTTTATTTAAATACAATTAAAAATAAAAATTTTAGGTACTAATAGTTAATATGTATGGCATAAAGATATATTCAAATATATCATTATTATACATAATATAATATTAATATATATATATATAAATATATATATGTATATATAAATAAGCTTCCAAAATAAAAAATACTATGACCCCGGTATTATAAATATGCAATAATTATTAACTTCGATGACGAAAATATATACCCACCCTAAATGTCACATTTTCACTACTATTATAAATCATATTACGAGTCGCTAATATTATTTGCATGTAAAACAATAACTTTATTGCTCTTATACTACATAATATATAATATATGTATCATGTATGTATATATTTATCCTAAAAAGATACACAATTAATAACTACTTATACAGTTATAGATTTCCATAAATTTCAAAATAAATAATTAGTTTATAGTTTAATTTATCGCAGTGACTGCACATAGTACACACTATATACAATACATTGTAATTTGTATTAACTTTCTATGCCTGCTTAGTGCTTACAAGTTATACAATTACGTATATTCTGTATTATTTACTTTTACAACTTAAAAAAAAGTCATGAGAGCGTAACGACGTCTTTATTTTTCAATATTTTGTTATAATGAAATCATTGATCATTACATTTAAGTATTTTACTTTAAATTCAAGTATATAACATACAATGTATAATCTGTACATTTACAATCCGTATATAATAATAAAACTACCAGACGTATTAATTTCCAATTTTTTTATTTTATATTATTATAGTTTGTAAATAAAATGGAACTATATTTTTTTAATGAAATAAATCTAATAATATTAGGTACTTAGAAGGTAATTTGACTAAAATAAATCTACAAAATATAATAATACAATTTGTATTCCTTCGTAGTTTCGTACATTCAGTTTAATATGGAGCCTATCTAAAATATATTAGTTACCTATTAAATCGGCGTTTTTTAAATAAACCAAATGTATTAAAATTAAATACCTATATAAAAGTAATTATGGAAATTTGATTATTATAAAATACCGCAATTTTAAACTTGTCAATATATCAATTCAATTCATATGTGTAGGATTATTGTGCAACAATGATTATTGCCCGAATTATTTTAATCTATACTAGTGACTTTATTTTATCATTGTTTTCTTATTTTTATATTTTATCCATTCTCCTTTAAACTAATATTATTTTATACATTAAATATTTTAATACTAATAATTTGATAACATACTTTAAGTCCAATTATTGTGTATAATATGTCCTATATTTATACCGAGATTATTATAGCATATTTTCGAAAAAGCCACTTCTCCGTCGTGCGTAAATACTGTGAAAACCCTACCAACGATGCCGAGCATCACTCTTCAAGTATGATGCATTAAATACCAAAAGAAGATGCGCAGAAACCGAGACAGCAGCTGTCCCAATGCCAGATAACTTTGTCAATATTAAAATGAGCTCTAAAAACAAATAGGAAACCTATATAGATAATAAGTAACCTCATAACCACAGTCATAAAAACAAAGAAGAAGAAAAAAGGACAGACAGCAAGCAAACCATGCGACTTACGTAGTATTGTCAAATTTATTATAAGCCTAAGACAAAACCGAAGATTAAAGAAACCTCAATATTATTATAATATTATTTGTAAAAAGGTTTTAATTGTTTTTAATTCCTAACTTGACAATAACTTGTGCGTTTATTTTCAAATAAATGATGGGGTTGGGGGGAAGGATGAAATGATTAACCTCAGTACCACTCCCTAACCTCGATTTATAAATGTAAAAAAAGGCTATTATATCTTAAGTTAACTTTAATGCTGTCCTTATAACCTATGCCATAATATTAAACATTATCATTTATTTTCTCATTCTAAATAGAAACTAAAAATCTTGTACAGTTTTAATTTTTCTTAAACTAATGTTTTTCATTTTCAATAAAAAGGATTTTTCCTAACTTAAAAGTAGCTTGACCATACAAAGTAGCAAAACCTTACTAACAAAATTAAATAAAAAATGTGAATGTAAAATTTACGAACTATATATTCCAACTACCAATAAATTTGCCTGTTCTATAAACGATATTTCATTAAGTCCAAAATACTCCAGATTTAAAACCTATATTATAAACTATATTTCGTCAACAAAATCACAAAAAAATTTCCAGTTTCTTTTTTTTTTTTTTAATTTCAAAAAATAAAGACTTCAAAATCTAAAGCTGTATTAGCCTATAGTGTATATACTATATTGTGTAAAAATTAAATTTTAAGGGTACAAATTACAATGTTTAACAACGTTTAATTATAAAATTAAAATTAAAAAATACCTACCTATTCAAAACTCCTGAAGTTGAAATTACCAGAATAACAACAGTTCGATAGTAAATAAGTTGTACCTACCTATAACCATCTAAATTATTGAACAATATGTCAATATATAAGTATAGGAGGTACAATTATTATTTAAAATCAACCATATACATTTATTAAAATCTTAAAATATAGTTAAATATTTAATATTATAATATATTATGAAAGTTTTATTATACATTTAAAAATATTAGTTTCAATCTATTGAGATTTATAAAGGTTGATTTTTCGATGAGTAAATTGTAGTATTACTTATTATAAATACTACTATAAAGTTATATAAATGTACATCTTTAGTAATAACTACAACTTGTTTAGTATTCTGCATTTCTGCAATAATAGATAAAATATTTACACGAATACACGGTAAATTCATAAATTTTAATACAATGATATGATATATTAGCTATACTTAACCCGTGTCCCATTTGGCGATTTATTGAAGAGCTTTAGCAATGCTCTGATGTATAAGTATAACAATTACAATAAAAACATTTATAATAAAATTACAACTTTTCATACTTCTTAAAGTAAAATCTATAATTCTACAGTCTACACTTGGATTCTACTAATATAGAATTTGCTAAAAGTTCAAGTATTTAAGTATTTAAATATTCAGTAGGGTTTACGGAGGACTGGATCGATCGTCACATTTTTAAAAACTATTCAAGATGTCGAGTTTTTGAAATTTTTTTTAAAACGTTTTTAGTGTTAATAAAAAATGGAAAACATCATTTTAAACACTAAAAAAAAAAAAAATGATTGTATAATACAAATGTTATTTAATTATAATATTTAAAGTTATGATTTCATAATTACGCTAAATAGCGTAAAAATTTCCTATAGATGATAGACATATATTACACAATAACATAAAAACAGAACCCGATGAAATACCGATGTTGGTTGTTTCAACGCTCAGCATCCTTCATCATTATTTTTCTATGGGCAAACCTTATTATCATAACAACTTCGAAAAGCCATTGAGAAAAGCAACCAAATTTTGTCTTGGTACTACGGGCTAAAAATTACATTCGCGTCTACCAATAACGATTTTAGTATTTTCTTAATTTTTGGTATGATGCATATTATATCCATGGGCACAGCACGACAGGTGGTAGTAATTTAAAAACGGCAGTGATAACATGCGATGACGATAACAAAAAACACACCTGTTTTTGGGCTTCCAGCGTTTTTTGAAAACTCCCAGCATTTTTCGGATCCGGCACGAAGACGGTTTCGACGGCGAGAGTAAAATAATACGCGGTTCACTTCATACCGCGACGTCTGAGGAAAACCGTACGATGCACTTTGCGAAATCGACGAAAACAGATAAAATGCGTAAACGCGACGACGGCAAAACGAGAAGACACACGTGCCGATCGACGGAAAGCGGTTGACTGAAGACGGAAAACGCGGCGCACACATGACGGTGGTCGCGATCCGTGATCGGCCACGACGGGTGGAGGGAGAACAGCTGTTCAATCGACCGCGCGCGCGCTCGCTCACTCGCTCGCTTGTTTATGTATTACGCGTTTGCGTATGTGTAAGCGCCGCGTGTCTCGGCGGAGGCGAACCGGCGTCGCGCGTGGAACAGGGAAAGGCGAAGGCGGCGATACACAGCTCTGTCTGCCCGTCCGCCGCGGGAGTGGGTTGATCGCCGTCCGAGACACACATATGCGAGCACACACACACACACACATACGATCATCGGGCCAAAGGGTCACGCGAAAAGATTGGTCTCTTTGGCGGGACGGGTGACAGGCGGCGGCGACGTTGGCCGGTCAAACGCGTTTTCGGCGGTCACGTCGTCGTTATATAGGTACCTACCATATAATATTATTATTTTAAATTATATTAAAAACTTTGTTGCACGTAACTCACTTTGCTTTAGTGCTACACTGCTACCCTCTCCCCCCCCCCCAACACCCAAAAATTATTACGGTTCGTCCCGCGCTCACCTATAGCCATCACGCGCAGCTAACTATATTATAATATTCTCAAAGGTTTCTCCTTCCCCTCATACCACCAACACTATATACCCTAACATTGTACACGGTAACCATTGTGCGTATGCGTATAATATACACTTACCACTCGGTATCGACGTGCCGACTACATATTTTATATATACGGTTATAACTATTATCGTTATAATTCGAATTGGAAACGCGCAATCAAAAGTATATATCACATTATCAATACATTTTAAATATTGATACTGGAACCTTCCAAACACATTTTGACATTTTGAAATCAGAAATGACCTTAGCTATTATAAAATTTTCTCAAGATACCATTAAATGACGCTCCTATATATAGTAGTAAAAATTGTTTTGTTTTTTTATAAAAACAAATTTTATTTATTCATTCATTATTAGTTCTTGAAAATTAATATATTAATTGTAAAATTACAATATTTCAGTATAAATTAAATAATAAAATCCATTATGACTTTACTATTAATTTACATTTTATATTATATTATTAGTTGTTACTCTTATTCGTATTTACACTTTAAGCACATTTTCTGTACAAAAATTAAAACTGAAACTGAAATCAAAACTCAAAATATTAAAATTCAATAACCTAACTAAAACCGGAACCGAAACATTCTAAAGATTCTAGCTCGACTTTCTGCTTTTTCACCCTTGGTGTTATTTATTTATCATATACTGTCAGAGTGAAGGTTAACAAATAATATTTATCTATTATACAAGCTAATGTTCATTGTTAGAAAGATAAATTTTAATGAGACGTAAAAACGAAGGTACCTACTAATTATCTGCGTTTCGAAAGACAGTCAGAAGCACCAAAACATTTTTATAGTTAGAAGATATGGTACTTTGTCCTATTGTCTAGATGCCACCCCCTTTCAACAAATACGAATATTAATTTAACATTTCTATTCATGAGAAGATGTTTGCCAAACGCTTATTTTATAAATGCATTTACATATTACTTTCATGCGACTGTCGCAAAATGAATAATGTTTTATTTTTATATAATATAAATACTAAACACCTACATCAAATTAAACATACATTCCCAAAACTGCAATTAACTAGATACGTTATTTTTGATTAATTATAGGTCCTATTTATGTCTATAACATCATGTTTAATAGCATCATAGTTATGGTTTCCGTCTAGGCTCAGGTTAGATCCAAATACTTAGTACATATTTTAATTGCATCAAAAGATATAAATTAGAAATTTACAATATGTATATATACATTATTCAGAGTGATTCAAAATGTATGTAATAGCCATTTTATTATACTATAAATACCTGATTATTCAAAATAGATATATTGTATAAGTTTTTTATAATAAGAAATAATTTTTATATTTTTACAATATTTCCGTAAGAAGAGAGTGTTTGGCTTAAACCGTTTTGGATATTAACTTTAAAAATTCAAATTAGAATTTCTACGGTTTTTTGTAAATATAATTTGAAGACATTTATATATTATATTTTAGTGATTGAACAAAATTAATTAATATAGTAAATTTGTAGTATGTAAGTTTTATGAAGTAACATTTCGAACACACGCCGTTAAGTAGCTAAATAAATTACAGTGTCGTCCATCACACGTGTATAATGGTTAAAATGCTATTTCTAAAAACTTAAAATCGCTCTCAAGCATAGTCTTACAAAAATTAATATTGTTCAATCACTAAAATAAATTTAAAAATATCTTCACATGATATTTGCAAAACACAATGAATATTGTTCCATTTGAATATCTAAAGTTTACCCTCACCACCAAACTCTCCCCCTTAGATATATTTAAAATTTACAAATTATTTAAGATGCCTCTATAAATAAAAACAAAACCTTCACTACTTATATTTTTTTGTCTATTTTGAATATCTATATGATAAAGTGTCTATAATATACATTTAAAATCCCCTTGTAATTTATTTTGTTTATATTATATATCATTTACGCAAAATACATAAAAAATTTGAATAAGTATTATTTTTGGATTTAGATCCTACTCCGAGTTTCCTAAGTATACTATTTATAATATATAATATAAGTGTTTTAAATGTTTTAATCCATCAAATCGAAATTTTGTACAAGTACAATTACTTTTCGAAAAAATGACAAGTCTATACGAAAATCCTTTACCAATTGCATCAGCTGTTAAAACGTAAAGTTCTTCTACACTATACTATTAGATTGTAATAATGTAATAAATATAACTTCATGATATCACCTTAACAAACGTATTGTAGTAATGAAGCTAGTTTTCGGGAGATCGGGGAAAGGGCAATACGTTTCTATAGCTTTTATATCAGGCGCCGTGCTCGGAATAAGTTACAAGAGACGTCCGAAAAAAAAAACCACCCGGCGCGATAGTTTATAACAGGAGCAGCGGAGGAAATAACGTAAAACGCTAATAATTACCCTTGCCACCATATATTTACAGAACGAACTGCCGTATTTTCCTGGACCGACTACACGAGAAACCGGAAAATTCGATGGTTCGCCCTGTATAACATTATATATATACATGTTTGAATCCGCAATTCAGTTCACCCGGCTGGCGCCACATTAATTTTCTACTCGGGTTTGAAAATACATTGTGTACCCGTCGGTTATCGTAGTAAACAAACCGCTCTTCTATGCTGATAATATATTATAGCACACAGCATATCACCTCAAATCAATATTCTGGTCGTTCTACACAATGTTCACATACACGACTATATACAATATACATACTGATTAAACCATTCTCCCACTCCCCCCTTATAGGGTCGGATTGGACAACTGTGCTACTTATACTATACTGACGTTTTCGTGTATAAATAGATAATAGCCTATAAAGTAAAGTCTGAACTATTAAATGGAAATTTTAATTTTATCTAGCATATTACCGCATTTACTTTGAGAGTAGTGAGTACCCAGCTGCTTAGTACTTTTTTCGCTTTTTAATATAAGACGACCGATCACACTCAGTATATAGGTTATTATGATAAAATTGTATCTGATTTTATTTTTTCATGACAAATCTGAAGTTTTTATATTCGGATATTCTTAAGTATTCAAATCTACATTGTTCAGAGTTTGAATGGTATGTCTCTCACCGGGTACCCCAAATCGCCGCCACTGACTGGCAGGAGATGACTACACCATCCACGCTCCAAATAATATATTTTCGTAGACCAAATGATTTATTTATTTATTTAAATTAT
The DNA here is from genome assembly GCF_020882245.1 of Rhopalosiphum padi. NCBI lineage: Eukaryota > Metazoa > Arthropoda > Insecta > Hemiptera > Aphididae > Rhopalosiphum > Rhopalosiphum padi. The sequence goes on from NC_083598.1 coordinate 39,379,604, forward strand.
TTACGGGCATTTCGCTCAAATACAGCATGTACTTTTCAAATTAAACATTAAAAAAAATAATATATTATATAATATTATAAAAACACTTACTACTTTTAGGGTAATATAAATTTACTTAATAATTTCGTAATTAATGGCGGTGGTGTAGGGTATCGCCTTGGTATCATTCGGTCCGTTACAAAATAATGACAAACACAGGTGAACACCAAAGGCGTGGACCTAGGACTTGAAATCTTTATAATTTTATTCGGTTACAGTTTCAATTCTTTTAAAAATGAATTCAGTTCCAAGTTCGGATTCAGTTCTTATAATTATAGAATAAAGATTCCGGAAAATACCGATACTTAACGGTATAAATTTTTTCCAAACGTAAAAAAAATCAAGTATAAACTTTATAATATCTAAAATTATTATAAGATCAAATAATAGTGTCTTGATGTATATTGGAAAAATTTAAGTAAATTTACTATTTCTATAAAAATAAACAAAACAATTTTTTTTTCAGTTTTACACAATCAAATAGTAGACAAAATTCTTTCTATCAAAAATTGATTTATTAATTATAAGTAAAAGTCATTATTTATGCACATATTTATCACACTCATTAAAAGTCTATGCAATTTCATGTAATTTGTTAAACTCGCTTTCGATGAATTAATTTTTTTGAGAATAAGTTCAAAAAAAAAATTGACAATGTTGTAAAATAATGCAATTCAAATTCAAACTCATAAAGAATAGTTGTAGTTCAAAAAACTGTTTTCAAAATTAAATACACATAATATTAAATTCTTTGTAAAAAATAACATAACCCATATAAAATTCAAAGTCCGGCCTGCAAAATATTTAGTATTACCTTAAATTACGATCATATTTTATAAATAACAGGTATACTTTAGAAAAAAAAACAATATATTTTTTTTATTTATGATGCTTAGTTAAAATAATAATTATTGAAATTAATTATAATATATTCTATATTCTGTTGTTATTGTATAGTTTCTCAATGGTAAATTTTATAATCAATTTTTCTATTCCTTACTATTAAAAGATTTTGAGAATACCACTACGTTGCCCGTTGTATTATTTTATAAGAATGGATATTCAATACCAGCTATAATAATATTATGTGTAGTGTTACTGTGACACAGTTACATCGACGCCATACAGTGCTGTAAATATTGCTACCCACAATAATAAAGTTTCTAAGATAAAGACGTCATGTAACAAAATACAACTGTAATTCGATATAAGCACAACGTTATTATTTTCAAAAATATTTTCAGTTTCAAAATAAATACAAAATATTATTTAGGTCACAGGGTTATTTACCAGGCATGCTCAGTTACTTACTCCCATTTTATTCTTAAATAATGAATTTGTTCAAATATATTGAAATAAAATGTTGAAATGTTGAATAGTTATTTTTAATTTTTCAACAATAATATATTTATAGTTGGATAAAATCGTCCGTAATAACAGTAATTTACATTAATCGGTTATATTGCGATAATAAAAACATTATAAAACTAAAAAAATTTGATATTATTTTAAGCTTGTAAAATTATTACCTAAAAAATTAAGTTTTGTATTAATCCTGCTGATACACCATAAAATCAGAACTTCATAATTATTTTTGCCTTTCGGGTTTATAATTTATATAATAATTCTTCGCCAAGTGTTTTTTTGAACAAACAAATAATGTTCGACACTTGTAAGTTACAATATTGTTCATTCAATGAAAACACTATTTGTTCATTATCGTTCAAAATAATATATAGGTACCTCTACATATTATCATGATATACTGATATTATAGTGATATGCATTAACATTTGGCCAACAAGTACAGGATTATAAAATAACTTATGTAGCCGCAATAAAATAGTTTGTATTCTGCGTAATAATATTAATATATGCTACATGTTTATTGATTTAATCTTATTCTACAACTAGAATACATCAAACAACATCAAAAATATTTAAATAGGTACCTATATATTTCATTTAAAATTATGTTTACTTTTTGTCATTTATAAAAGCCATGTATTATATATGCATATTTAAATTTAATGCATTTACCTAAAGACTGAATGTTAAATCTAATTAAAATAGTATTCCATTATTTATATATGTTCAAATTTCCATTATTTAGGCGTGGTTTTTATTTTATAAATAATTACGTAGTACTTTATGAAAACGAAATAGTATATGCATTCTGGTATTAATTTCATTAGCGTTTTTTACGTTATGTTTTCATACATTTCACTAAAAGATTCATCTATAATATTTCCAAGAGTAAAATATTGATTTAAAAGTCTAAAGAAAATAATAAATATAATTTTTAAATACTACCATTTTTAAACAGATTTTTAAGACATACTATAACGCAGTACCTTTCTACTACCTAGTACCTACTTACGCTACAGTTGGAGACCAAGGACCATGGTCCAGGATAAACTAAATCAATCTATGATTGAACTTTATGTCTTTATCTCTTGGTTTAGGTTAGATAATAATAATGTTATATTAAAATTAAACAGATCAATAAATGATCTGAGTATCTGACCATCAAATAGTTCCATCATTCTTTATTATTTATATCATGTGAAAACAAATTACTGACCAACACAAACCACAAACATTAATAATAATTAATACACTACAACAAACGATTTACGGTGGCAATCAAAAACCAGTATTGTGTCGACAAATGTCACTAAACCACATATTATTAAATTATTGATGAACTAATCAGATTGAAATGTATTCATGTTATCAAATGTGTAAAATGAGATGAAATATAACTAAGAGGAAATTTGTCAGGAGAATTTATTAAAACAACTACAATGTTTGCTAATTTTTTTTCTATTAGATATCAAATTATCATAATATATAGGCAATTTTTCACTAAATTACGAATACAAAATACTATTTATTATTATAGCGTATTCATTTTGTATTGAATATTATGAAACTAAAAATATAAAACTATGTCAATCGCATCATGTAGATGTTTTGTGTAAGTCTTTAGTTTCCATGGTGATGTTATTCATAATATTATTATTTATTATGGTTCATATTCGTATACATAACATTTGTTAACTCTTATTTTATTTCAATAAAGCATAGAATAAATAGAATAAATTATAAATAGATCATATCGTAATACTTGGCTATAAAGAGTGCACCGCCACTAACAACTAACCTAATTATATGTATTTTAATAATTGTATGTACTATTTGTCTATGTAGTATACACGTAATAGGTTTATTGTTTATGTAATTATGTATATTGTTCACCATATTGATTATTACTTATTACTACTCAGTTATTAGTTATAAGTAGTTATTGCAATCATTGATTATAAATACTAGTATTTAAATATTTTAAAATCAATGTTATTAGGTTCCTATTATAGATATTTGTAAATTATACGTTATACTATACCATTGGTGGTGCCAAAGAAGACGACATGTCATTTAAACTGTTTTAATTGTGTACTTCTCATTCTCATACCTGTATGACTACATACATGGACCATATTAATATTATATTATCACTCCCTCACCACCACATTTTAAGTGTCTGACACTGACCGGGCTATAAACATAATAAAGCGACCTAAGTATATGCATTATTATTATATCGTAGTACTGCACAGGACCTGAAGATTTATTCTGGCGCCACTGCAACAATTTACAACAATAACACCTATACTTGTACTGTATACATTTAACAATAGATAAGTGACAAAGGTACACATTTAACCCTTTCATCGTTGCGACTACAAAGAACGGCAAATTCAGAAAACGACAACACAAAACGTTAAGCAAGTGGGCATAGCTCTGCTATAAATTAGATAGTGTCGAGTAGGTTATTCTAATGGGTATGTTAAATTTGAATTCAATGATTTTTATTTACATATATATATATATATATATATATATATAAGAAAAACGATTCTGAGTAGAGATGATGTATAAATGTACAATAAAATTCTTTATAAAAAATTGCAATGAACAAAATCGACGAGTAAAAAACTCATTTTCAACTTACCATATCGTGTTGTTTCATATACTCAATATGTAGATGTATAAGCATAACTAAATATTTGTAATTCGTCATTTACAAATTTAATATATTCAATTCATAGGATAAGGTAAATTGTGAATACAGCGTAAAGGTTGACATAAAACGCGCGTCTAGAAAACAAATATAATCCTAACCTGTGTGACTGTGCCTTCATAATACATTATGGTATATCTTTTTGTGTTAATCTACTCAAATATACTCTGCAGCAATAATGAAATATAGCAATATATTATACTGAAAACTAAACGTCGTTGGTAAAATAGTAACTAACAGTTAACACATATTATAGGTATCTATTATTTGAAGATCGATGTTCTTTAGACTCGACTGGGTAAAGCCAAATTCCTACTCAATTCGAAACTCTTTTAAAATAATCTCTAACTCTAACTGTATAACTAACTATAATAAACGATAGCCAAATGTTGTAATCTCATTTCGATATGACAGTCAATTTTTCGGTGTGTAGTAAATACAAATACAAGAGTAAATATATTAGGTAATACGAATAATGAGTACCTATCAATTGTTTTTTTCGGTAGGTATCGATTTTTCATATTGAGATGTTATCTATAACTTTAAGTATCTAATCAATAATTAATTAAATTTCAATTAACTATAATTCCATCTCCAGACAAAAACTTAGCATTTCGCTTAGAACTACAAGAATTCGATCACTTTAGATTTATAAATTATAAAACATACAATGAAATGAATAAAAGTGTAGGGTGACATACAATACGCATCGACTTAGAATGTCATCGATTTCAAGCGACAGTGTGTAAAATGAGCCACGCAACTCTTCTTGCCTATATTTCTGAAACAGACGTGCACGAATAACGCTGGTTTTTATTGGGTATATACTTAGGTAGTACTGACAGTACTAGTGGTATTGGTTTCGTGAACGCCATTAGTTATATATTTTTCTGTACACGTAATAAACTAATAAAATATAGACAACTATATACGACTATACTTTTCTTATTTAAAGAGTTTGAAGGAACTAATAAGGAAGGTTTAAAAGAAAAATATTAATTGCCTAATAATATTATAATAAAAATATTAATATTTATTTTATTTTTTTACTATTGATAATAGCGAACATCTTTTATGATTATTTATGTCTTACAGTATTAATTACTTTTAATTATTACGTTCAATACGTTCTTATAGGACTAATAGTTATAATAATAAATAATAAAGCTATTGGGTGCACTATCAAATATAGAATTGTTTATTGTATAGGTACACTATACAATATAAATTCTACAACAAAAAAAAGCAATATTATAGTCGTATTTGACACTTGACATTTTTAATTCCAATTGTCTATTCTGACTGATTCAATTTTTTTTTTTTTTTATCAAATTAATTTCCAATTTAAAAACAACAAATTTCGCTAACATTGTCTATACCTATTATTATTAACTTATTTGTTGATACTTATTAATTTGAATATTTTATTATTGATTATTATTACTTTATTTATTAGTCATTAGATACTATATATCATACTCTGTTCTACGAGAGGACGCGTCGTCGCTTCGATAATTCTGATAAAAATAATGTAAATTTTCAACCGTAAAATTTTCGATCATTCTCCCCCCCCCCCTTCATCCTAATTGGTACCTATTATCTAAATGATCTTGCCTGGTTAGATTTCGGTGCAAAAATAGGAAATCTGAAAATTAAATTTTTTTAAATATATATAGTACCTACATATATGGTACCGCTATCTAGCGATGAAAGTCATTGACGGATTTTCACACGTACACAAATACTTTTCATCAAAAAATGTAAAGCAAATATATTTCAATCAAATAACGAAAAGAATTATATGCATTTTTAAATTGTATTATTGTATAACGACAACCTATAACTACGGTATTTATACCATGCTATAACTTACATCATCAGAGTTAAAATATCGATAAAAAAAAACTCCAACAAAACATAAGGTACTTAATAGGATATGATATTTGACCACAAAATGGTTTCTCTATTAAAAGCTGTACCATTATTTATAAATTTGTTATTTTATTTATAATCAATGGTTGTAATTAAAAAATCTGAAACAAATTTATTCTTTCGAGAAACTTTATAACCTCTACAATCTACATAACTTTAAAAATAGGTAATCATTTGTTGATTTTTTTCTAGTATAACATATTTTGTACACTGAATGTTACCACTACACAACTATAACAAATAAATAATTTTGATTGTCAAAATGCTCGTACTTACTTTTTAAGTTATATTTACACGATGCAATTATTTCATAGTTGTTCACAAGTTCAAAGTAACCATTGACGCGAATAGTAATTTTTCTTTACTTGCACTTAATACTCAATAAATATTATTATTTATTAGAACAATACAAAACTAATAAAAAATAAAATAAAGTAGGTAGTTAATTAAAACATTATTACTAAGCTAACAACTATTTCGAAAAACAACAAATTTTTCAATTTTTCAATTTTAAAAACTAAACGCAACTAAGAACGACAATTTTTTCACACGGGTTCAGATTCAGTGCCTTAAAATATAAAATGTCGTTATGAAAAAAAAATATATGTATTGATACATTAAGTACAAAACTGTATTTATTCCATGTAATTACACACCTACCTAGGTATATAGCTCCAAGTCTACAAATCCTAGTCAGAGAATGCTTTAAGAAGAGGTTCGTTCAAATATAATAAATGGTATAATAATATAGGTACATAATAGTAAAATCTTCTATTCCCTAGTCCCTATAAAATATAAATAATATTTATTAGTTTATTACCAAGAGGATAACTAGGTAGATACTTGACGACCAGTGGTATAACAGGGGGGGGGGTTAGGTATCGTATCGCCGTACTGGTATCCTCCGTGGTCCGTGACCTTTTTTTTTTTAAAAAAAAACTACATTTATTGCAGCTCTGGAAGGAGATGCGTATGATAAATATTAAATACAATTTTTTTTTGGTTGGGGGGGAGGTTAATGTAAAAACATTTCATCCCCCCCCAAACATGACCAAATTTCGTTACTATGTCTGCGACATATTTGTCAGTTTTTGGCATAGAAAACCATTGCCCATTGGAATAAACAATAATTAATGCTTAATGGAACTATCAACTAATCATGGTACTCATACTACTGGAACCACAGACATTATTAACAATTGTTAACCAGTAACCACGATTATTGAATGGCAATAAATATGTTTCATGGCTTAAGATTATCTTAAGCCATGGCCCGAAGTCACAACTAAAAAAGGAGATTATAAAATCGACGCCGACGTATATTCGATCTCCTCGAATCAACGACTATCAACTTGTTATCAATTTCCCGCGTCGTATGTTTGCGATATAACATTGTGTTTACAAATTTGTATTTCATACAACTGCTGGCTGTATGCGTTAGACGTTAGTGCATTATTTATTTTCTTTACATTCCCCACTTGGATAAACTTTTACATTTAAAACTGTCCATGTTTTGAGTATTGACTATTGAGAAGTTTTTCATTCAATATATACTTAAATATGGATTTGGAATTCCAAGATGTTCGTGCTGAGGTTAAGGGTATTATGGTAAGTAGTATTTTCCATTGTGTTATTGTGGTTAGATGAAATTGTCATACTATGTCATGTGGTTATCCGTTTAATGAAGAATATTTTAACAGTAGAAAATATATTTTAATTTTAATAAACTTATCATGGTTTCACAATGTAATTTAAGATATTATTTTCTTTAAAAATACCAGTCACTGTATTAGGTATGATCATTTTTATGAGATATAATTTTCTCATGACTAAAATGATTTATTAAATCAAATGTTTAGTTAACAATAAAAAAATAAAATTAATGAAAACCAATTTATCATGTAATAAACTTAACCAAAAAAATATGACAATAAAATTTGTATACAATATTTTTTTTGTATTAAATCAGTAATTTAAAATTTGATATTATTACATATATTATAGTTCCAAACTTCTAAGGTAACTCATGAATAAAATGTACATTAACTAACCCCTGATTAGTTCATATATATGAAATGTTATGATATCCTATAAAAGTAAATAACTTTCGTTGATTAAAATTTAATTGTATTGCTCAAGTCAACATATTTAAAAATAATTTGATGGATATTTATCTATTAATATGTTAAATGATATTATACCATTTATAATAATACATGGATATATAATATTATAAATGTAGTTTTTTGTGTTGAATACATTTTTAATGTCTTAAATATAAGTATTAGTATAAATATAAAAATTATCGTTTGATAATTTATTTCAAATTTTTAATCTAATATAGGTATTATTGATTTTGATTATGTATGTATTTATTTCAGTGCACTGGAAGACTAAAATTTACTGAGCAAAATATTGTATTTAAAAATGTAAAAACTGGTAAAGTGGAACAATTAACATCATCTGATATAGAATTTGTTAATTGGCAAAAATTAGTTGGTACTTGTGGTATCAGAATCTTTTTAAAAAATGGTAATCTTCATCGATACTGTGGCTTCAATGAGTCTGTAAGTATAATATTACTTTATTTATGTATATATATTATCTTAAAAAAATGATTTTCTTATTTTATAGGATCAAGATAAAATTGCCAAGTATTTCAAAAACACATATCGCTTAGATATGTTAGAAAAAGAACTAGCCATTAAGGGCTGGAATTGGGGTAGTACTAAATTTAATGGATCAATATTGAGTTTTGATATTGGTAATCTAACTGCTTTTGAAATACCTTTAAACAACGTATCACAGTGTACTACTGGCAAAAATGAAGTTACATTAGAATTTCATCAGGTAAAATAAAAGAATATTTTGAATCTTACAGTGACATAAACTTATTTGATTGATTAATGACTAATACTTAGAAATTTAAGGTATAAACTAAAACTTACAGCATAATTTTAATATTACTATGCAATTTAAACTGTCATTCTTTGGTTAATTTTAAGCTCAGTTTGAGTGTTCAGTTTTAATGACAATTAACTGAATTATTAAGTTGTGTACCTACTTGATATCATAATTTATATATGTGTTTATGGTTTTATAGAACGATGAAACACCAGTCAGTCTATGCGAAATGAGATTCCATATTCCATCTGCTGAGCTTGCAGGTGACCAAGATCCAGTAGATGCATTCCATGATCAAGTTATGAAACAAGCCAGTGTTATATCAATATCTGGTGATGCGATTGCTATATTCAGGGAAATGCAATGTCTTACTCCTCGGTGATTAATATTAAAAAAATTAATTTATAGTTATAAACTGAAAAATGTACATTACTTATATCATTTAAAATATTATTTTAGTGGTCGATATGATATAAAAGTTTTTCAAACATTTTTCCAACTTCACGGTAAAACGTTTGATTACAAAATTCCAATGACTACTGTTCTTCGTTTGTTTATATTACCACACAAAGATGGTCGTCAAATATTTTTTGTTGTCAGTTTGGATCCACCTATTAAACAAGGCCAAACAAGATACCATTATTTAGTATTATTATTTAATATGGAAGAAGAAACATCAATTGAACTCCCATTCACTGAGTAAGTTTAGTATACAAATTATTTATATTAGTCCTAATCAGTGGCGTATTTATATATATATATATATATTTTTTTTTTTTGAGGGGGGAAATTTACTAAAATTGTCGATGCAAAATATCTCAGCATTTATTACTTACTGATAAAGTTATAAATGAAAAATCACAATTATAACTATATAAATATAAGCTTTTAAAATTGGGAGGAGGAGATATTATGTCTCCCTGTAAATACGCCACTGAACTTAATAATTATTATTCAAGCTAACATCAGGTTTATCTTTTTTAACATGAATGTATTTAAATTCATTTTTAGTGAAGAAATAGAAACAAAATACGCAGGAAAGTTAACCAAAGAACTATCTGGTCCTACTTATGAAGTTCTTGCTCAAGTTATGAAAGCTATTGTGAATAGAAAAATAACAACACCGGCTAGTTTTAAAGGGTAATAATATATTATTATAAATTTATAAACAAATTATCAAATGCAGAATCTAAAAATCAGCATACATTAAAAGTATATTCAAGGTGATTCTCCATCAAAAAACACCCATTGTTTCAGCAACTAAGTTTTTGAAAACTAAAATATTTAAGTTGATTATTGATCTGTATGACACCATGTGTTTTAAAAATTTTGGCATATTAAAATTAAATTTCTGATTAGTAGTTAATTAGTTATAAATGTTATAACTTTTAAAGTTTAAACAAGTCAAGTGCCACTCCATTCTGTTCATCTAAATTTAAAATATTTAAAGCTACTAAATCTAATTGTCCAAAATTAAATTATTTTATCTATCTGAGTACTCCAAAAAGTAAAAAAAGAAATAATACATTTATGGAGTAATTCAAAAAAGTAAAAAACTTAAATAATATTGTTTTGTCTATGACATATATTTATGTAAAAAAATATTTTCAAAGACCTTAAGGGGCCGCTACACCAGCATTTGTTTTCTCTGTCTATCTCCCACATAATATAGGAACAAAAATACTCCGTATCTCCACGATTACGACCGTCTGGTTTAGTGCAAAAGCACCTATAATATATTTTATAAAGAAGAGTATTTCCTATGCATTGACCAGATAGATTTTTAATATTTGGAATTTTGAATAAATTATTTATGGTTAAAAATAATCAAAATAATTTTAAATTAAAGTATACTTATATTTATAAAAATGTAAATATAAAAAATCTATCCAATCAATGCATAGGAAAAACTCTACTTTATAAAATATAAAATAGGTGCTTTTGCCCTTAATTGAACCAGAGAGTCGTAATCATAGAAATACGGAGTATCTTTATTCTTATATTATGTGGAAGATAGACAGAGAAAACAAATGCTGGTGTAGCAGCCTCTTAATAGCTTATGAAATTATGAATTTTCTTTAATGAAAGAATCACTAAGTATCTATGAATTGGTATATTATCCATAGTAACTCATAGTTTTGTAGATGCATAATATTTATAAAAAATATGTTATAATACAATTAATAAGATCAAATAAAAATATACTGTATAATATGCTTGTATTTTCATATTTGATAATTTGAATGTTTTGTTTTGGGGTATTGTGCCTTCCACTATTTTTGAGTATTTGCTAATTTTTTTATCATAAAAATATTTTTATATTTCAGTTAACTTAACTTCTTTGTTTAAAAAAAAAAAAAAATTATAGGAAATAAATATAAGAAAAGAATAAAAATATTAACTTATGGATTTTAAATAGAATCTTGTATACCATTTTTAAGCATTATGTATTAAAATTAAAATTGTTTTAAATTTTAGCTACAAAATATTTTAAAAATTTTGGTTTTAACAAATTTCATCAACCAAGGGCTTTGATCACTTTTAAAATAAGAATTGTCAAAAAAATATTAACAAAATTGATTTTCAAAAGCTGTTGTGTAAAAATTGCCATTTTATCTTAATTTTTTTTCTGGTTATTTTCCTATTATATGCATTTTTACCAATTTAAACTAATAAAAATTATTGTTATGAACTTCATATTAGCATTCTTGATAGTCGCTGGACCACTGATAATTCTCTGAATCTCTTGGCCAATCCAGCTATTGATGTATGTTTGTTTAATATTAATTAAATATCTGAATTGTATAAATTCAACTAAACTTTTTTTTTTATTAAAACATATATTTACAATCTGTATCATTTATACAATAAGCAAATGTGATTAGTAGCAGAGGCTAACATAATTTAAATATGACATGATTTACATGAGGAGGAAGACTATCCATTGACAGAACCCTTGACAACTAAACTTAAATGACTGTTGTCCACAGTTTTATATTCCAAAATATTATTGTTATGGTAGGTTTTATAAGTCAGTGCTTCTCAAATTTTTTGTCTTGGCCCCCCTAAATTTAATGTAAAACTGTCAAGGCCCCCAAATCAAAATCATTAACTAATTTTTCAAAATTATATACTAAAATGCACAATATCGAGCAAAGAAACACGACTGTACTGCTACGGCTTTGCATCATTAAAATGATCATCATTGTCAATAGTCTAATCCAAATGACTCTAATATGAGGTAAACATTTCCGATGAAATTAACATTTTATTATTATTAAATAATAGTTATCTAACATTAGACTTTATCGACAATGATCATATGGTCAGTTATTTAATAACTAAATGACCAAAAATATTTTAACTAAAATAAATATTTCACGGCCCACAGCTTGAGAAGCACTGTTATAACTTATAAGTAATAGTTAAACACTAGTAAAATAATAAAGAGTAATTTATAAAATATGTACATATTATGATTAAATCACTAATGTTTATTTGTATTTGATAGTACAAAAATAAGTATTGTATAATTGTTTTTAAATATTAAATATAAGACGTTATTCTATATAAACTATGCATATAATATAAGTATATAACTTTGGTATGTGTAATTTATTTATTATTAAATATTAAAATGTCAGTCAAAATTATGTATTTAATATACTATTGTAATTAATTATATTAGTGTTGTAAACAAATTAATTTATTGAAAATTATATTTATTATTTTCTCAGTCATTCTGGAACGTCCGCAATTGGCTGTTCATATAAAGCTGCTGCTGGCTATGTTTATCCACTTGAAAGAGGCTTTATTTACATACATAAGCCCCCTATACACATCCGATTTGAAGAAATTTCTAGTGTTAATTTTGCTAGAGGTGGAGGTAGTACAAGGTCTTTTGACTTCGAAATTGAGCTGAAAAATGGAGTTATACATACATTTAGTAGCATAGAAAAAGAAGAATATGGAAGTCTTTATGATTTCATCAATGCCAAAAAACTGAGAGTGAAAAACACTGGAAAATCAGTAATAAAATTAATGTTGTTTTTTTTTTTTTAATTATCATTTACACAACTTTAAACATTATCATTAGGATAAACCTGCTTACACCGGAGATGACTATGGTGACTCTGACAATGAAGCAGAACCTGATGCTTATTTGGCCCGAGTTAAACGTGAAGGACAAGAACGTGATGAAGATGATGATGATGATTCAGATGAGAGTACAGATGAAGATTTCAACCCTGAAGGACAAGAGAGTGATGTTGCTGAAGAGTAAGTTTTATTTAATATATTTTGAAAATGTACACATATTGCTTTTGTTATAGGTTTGATAGTAATCCATCTACCACAGAATCAGAATCTGGTAATGAAGAAGGAGGTAGCAGTGAAAAAAAGGAAAAGAAAGAAAAGAAAAGAAAAGATAAAAAACCTAAATCAGCTAAAACTATTGTAAGTTTGGTTAAAAATAAGGGTTTTATAGGTATTAACATAGGATATAATAAATTAATACTACAAGTATTCATTAAACACTGGATTAGTAACAAATGTTTCTATTGTCTCGAATATATTATTAAATATATTTAAATATTTTTTTATCGATCAGTATAATAATAATGAGATATTATTGAATTTAAAGAAATCCATTACTACCTCCTTTTTTTTTTTTTAAGAAAAAACTACTTTTCATTATTATGTTATAAACAATATAAAAATAACTGATATACAGAATCTTAGTGTCAGGTTTGACTCAAAAATAAATTTAAATCACAAAATAATAAGAATAAAGTTATCAGAACAAGCTTTTTAAGTGTACATGTGTAAAGACATCTATGATGATCATGCACTAAAATTATTATAATTCACTTTAGTTTTTCCTTGCCTAAAACCTAAAATATGTAATTATAATATGGCACTCTAACCCCATAACTTAAGATCATAATATTTCAAAAATACAAAACAATTCCTTACTATTTTTATGTTTTCAATCTAATTTGTTTAGGAAACTACTTTTTGACCATAACAATTAGTGTAGTTTTTTTCAATGAATTTTCTACCTTATTGATCTAAAATATTAAATTTGAAATTTATTTACAAGATAATTTTTAGCTCATCAAGCAACTTTTTGATGAACTCCGTAAAAACATGTAAATGCATGAACTTCTAGGTCCTAGGTTATTACTATTATTTATTTTTTAAGTTATGTTTAATTATGCAAATGTTTAATGTATGTTTTTTAATTGAATTTCTATTACTAATGATTATTTTAACATAGTATTTGTATTATTTTTTATTTAGTCAGAAAAACCACGAAAGTCAAAAAAAGCTAAGAAACCTGACGATGGTAGACCAAAAAGAGCAGCAACAGCTTATATGATATGGTTTAATGAGGCACGTGATGAAATAAAATCTGATAATCCAGGAATTTCATTTGTTGAAATTGCGAAAAAAGGAGGTGAATTGTGGAAAAAAATGTCAACCAGTGAAAAATCGGTAAATAATTGCTCTTAATTAAAATTCATTACAAATTATTACATATTAACCCTTAGCTACACGCGCCATTTTTTTTTCAATAATTGCACGCGCGGTGTATTTTATACACCAATTTGTTTTACGCAGAAATCAATGTCGTATTGCATATATATTTGACTTTATTTACTAATAAAAGAACAAAATACTACTTAATATTGTTTAACATTTAATTATAAAAAAAAAAAATGAATAAAAAAAATTTTTGTTATTACTATATTATAATTGATAAAAGCAAAAATATCTTACTCGCGCGGTGTATTTCGTTCACCGATACAAAAATATTTTATACGAAGCTTGTTTGTGCGGCTACAAACATCAAATGACGACTGAAATGGATTAATAACTATTACATATTAGATAAGAAAAGGTTAGATTAGGAGAATAACTGAAAACAAATAAAAACTAAAATAGAACAAGATAAACAAAAATATTGGTGTACAAAATACACCAGCGCGTGTAGTTAAGGGTTAAAACATAGTGACATGCATTACATTATTAAAAAATTCTGGGTATTGATAAACAATAACAATAATGTATATCATTATTAGTAAAAAACCAAATTAAAAAACATAGTCATATTTTAATCAATGATGTTGATAAAATAACAAAAATGCAAGATTACACTCGATAGCAGTTATTTGATAGACATGGGTAAATTGAGAGCCTTAAAGACTTTAAAACTTATATTATTATGTAAATATTGTTTCAAAATATTGCTTTAATATTGCTATTAAATAGTTCAATTTTTTAATTTTTCAAATTGTTTTTGTGTATAACTATAAAACTATCACTGAATGAAAATTGTTTAAAAGTTTAATTAATAAATGTAATATAAAATATAAATATACCTATAATACCAATTATTTTTTACAATATTATATTGTCTACATAGAATTATTTAATTTAATGTTGTAGATTTTAAATATTAAAATGTTTTTAATGAAATTTGTTATTTATGCAGAAATATGAAGAAAAAGCAGCTAAATCTAAAGAAGAATATATGAAAGCTATGAAAGAATTTAAAGAATCTGGTGGAGGAACAGAATCATCTAAGGAATCTAAAAAATTGTCAAAGAAACCTTCTTCACAGAAAAAAGTTTCAACACCTGTGAAGAGTGGTTCATTCATTTCAAAAGAGTTTATTGAGTCTGACGATGATTCATCTTTGAGTGAAAGTGATGATAAAAGCAATAATAAAACAAAATCTAAAAAGGTTAGTTAATTATATTCTATTCAACATTGCAATATAGTGTTAGGATGTGTTAGTATAATATATTAATATGTAATTTTATTTAAATTAACTAACTCATAAATTCAAAAAATACCTATGATAAACAATTTAAATTAATGAAAAAAATGTTTTATTAATGTTGATTGACATCGTAATTAATTCTTAGGATTTATATTAGTCTTGTAAAAATCTTGATTACCAATTGTTAATTGTTTATTTTAATATTTTCAAACAAAAGTATATATAGATACAGTGAGTTCCGCTTAATGTGATCACATTGGTTCGGATCATTTTGATTCTATTAAACGGTTGATTCCATAAAACATTTTTTTTTAATATAATATATACATGATTTTTAATTATTTAAAAATAGATAAATAATAATGTATGTACATATTGAACCTATAACTTTTGGAACAACTGAAAAGTATCGTTTTTGACATGTTTTTGAATAGCTCCTTTTAACTTTTTCAAAACAATTCTTGTTTCTTTTTAGTGGAAGTTCAAAATACCATTAAACGATAAAAATGTTCTCAAAAATGATTCAATTATCCGGTACTTGATGATTCTTATAAAAATCTAATTTAACATTAATAACATAAGAACTGGTTTGGGATTTTCAATTTTGATTTCAATAAATGTTTGAGTTTATAAACCAATGATCACATTAAGCGGAACTCTATAATGTTATCCTTCATTATTATATACATCTTCACTTGATGTTTATAAAAAAGATTTATTGATTTTAAAGGGGATGGGTCAAAGTATTTCATAAAAATTATTCAACTTATTATAAGATAGTTAAGAGTATTCGTGAGTTCGTGATCCATTGTCGTTAAACCGATATTAATCCAATTAAACTACATATCTATAGTCAAAATTTTCAAACAAAAAAAATTAGCTATTAGATTCTTTTTATTTTAGGAATCCTATTGACTGTATCATAATGTTGTAATGTGACAGATATATACTGCTTTATTTGTAGTTGAGTACATTTAATACAATTTAAATTGAGAAAAATAGTGAATGTAATATATTATATTTTAACACAAATTTAATTTTTGAAATTACAAATGGTAATTTAACTGAATTGAATTGTATAAACTCTGTAAAATCATGTTTGAAACAGACAGGTTCTATTCTGTATAAAATGGATAGTAATTGGACTTGGCACAATATTGTATGTGTGCGATTTATATCACGTTAAGCCACTATCATAATAATCAACTCAAAATTTGTTTCGTTATAAAATTATATTTCTTAAGTAAAGTTTTTAATATATTATGATCTGAAAACTGATTTAAAAAAATGTGGGCAAGTGGGTATCGCTCTGCTGTATAGTAGAGATGGGAGAGAGTAGGTCACTATAGTCTATAATGGATGTGTTATTTGAATGTAATGACAGGTATCATTGTTTACGAAAAACGATTCTGAACGGAGATGATTTGTCAGTCTAGAATAATTAATAGGATATATTATATTATTACCTGTATTTAATCGTAATATATTGTAATTTTACGTGATTTCGTAAAAAAATAAATTTCATACGCTCATAAAATTATTTCTATATTGACGTTAGAATTTATTTTATAGTTACTTGAAGGAAAACTTTATGAATTTTCAACTTCAAAATTCCTTGCAAATTTTCGCGATTTTAACATATCTCGTAAATATTTGAACTTTGAATGCTTTTCAACATAAATTGAGACTATCGATTTTTGATTTTTTTTTCACTACGATAAGTATAATTTATAATAAACCTTGTATTAAATTAATAAATTTTAATGATTTTTTGGATTGCCAAATTTTTTTTATAGGCATTTCAAAAAAAAAAAAACTTAGAAAAATCGAAAATTTCAAAGGTCTATAAATAGCTTAAAAAAAGTAAAAATATTTTGAAAATTTAATCGTAAATAGATAACGATTATATAAACATTTGTTGAAAATTTCAAGTATTTACAATGATTCGTTTTCGAGTTACAGCAAAATAAAAAAATCGATTTTGTCGAAAACTGATTATGCGTAAAAATTCCCGTTTTTCCGTCACTTTTTTAGGGTTTTTCTTAACGCTTTTGAAAACTACTGGAAATTTTTTATTTTTACCCCCCCCCCCCCCAAATACCAACTAGATGAATTTTCCTTTTCAAAGAGGGGCTGAAGTCAAAAATCAAAGCCTTATTTCTACTCCAAATCATGATGACAGACACAAAAAAAACATACATCATTGTAAAATCAATACATTCCTCACTTCGTTCAGAATCTAAAAATTTATAATACAATAAATTTGTTAATAAAACTTAAGAAAATGTATTACGGTAATACAATGACGGATGCCAATATTCAATTAATATGCACTGATTATGGACAGACATGTGCGATAGAAAGACCTTCTTGTTAACAATTTGTCACTAATGTTGTCTTCAAGCCTGCTGTACATTTTTCATTTTGTTGATACAATATATATTTTATGCACTATTCTTGAATATTGATTGTTATGCACATCAAACTCTGGCCATAAATAAAAAATAACTATTTTCTATCTCTAGAAATCTTCGGATGACTCAAGTGATGATAAAAAATCCCCAGTCAAATCTAAAAAAACAAAGGATGAATCTTCTAAATCAAAAAGAAAAAAGGTAATTTATATTTTTAACTAACTCATATTAAATTTTCAAAATGTTTAATTGTAAATGTGTCTAGGAGTCATCCGATGGATCAAGTGAAGAAGAAAAGTCAAAATCTATGAAAAAAAGTAAAAGTGATTCAGAAGATGATGATATAGATGAAAGTAGTGGAAGTGCTTCAGATGCTAGTGATTCCGATTAAATATTATTTTTTAGACCTGTATTAGCATACAACAAATTATAAGTTATTTATTATTTTTTGTGATCAATTTTTTTTTATTACAAAATTAAACAAAACATATTATTAATCCACGTTTAAATTTCATAAATCTAGTTGATTATGAATTATAATTATACCTGAGAATTGGTTTTATGTTTATTACTATTGAATAAAGTATTAATGGAATTATGTACAGTACATTTATGAAAAAAAAATTACATGTTATTATATATTGTTTTTTTTTTTGCGAAATGTTTTGATCAAAAATGTAAAAATAAAATAAATTTAATGATAACTGAAAATGTAATTATTAGTCATTACTTACCATGCATTGAAACTTTTTGAGACCTATTGAAGATTTAAAATTTAAATGTTAGTTAATCGATGAAGCCAGAAAATGTATCAGATTTATTTAACTCTATTGTATTTAAATAATAAAATATTTTGATCTAACCTTAACAGTTAGACTGAAATCTTAGACAATACTTAACACACAATGGTTAAGGACTTGTTAATCATTTAACAAACAATCTATATGGATAGTCGACTCTTTAAGAAGGTTTGAAAGTGTAATAATAATATATTATATTACCTAATACCATTGGTTGTATAATATATTATAATATCTATACAAATTCATATCATTATATTTTAATTAATATATAATTGAGTATGGTTGCAGCATACACAACAATATTGTACAGTACTGTCAGTACTACACTACTACAGCAACAGTACCTATGTACCATATTATAATAAAGAATAACACCATAATGGATGGTAAATGCAGAATGGCAATAGTTTAAAAACGAAACACCTGTAGAATGCATGTTATATTGGTGGCTAATTGTAGTACTTAGAACTGGAATTTTTGTCTAAATAATTAATAAATATTAAATGCACGCAAACTCGATTGACACACATTTCGTTGTTTAAACAATCGTCAGCTGGTATAATTAGGAGTCATGGATACCCTTACCCAGTTACCAACTTGTATAAAATAAATGCGAATATTATAATTTATTACTGTATGTCTGTTTGTAATAATTTATAATATGACGTATAAAATACGTTTTATGTAGATACCTGTAGATATATGTACACTGTACAGATATATTTTATACGATACACGAACTGTGTTTGCCTATGTTTTGTAGAGTGGGTACGGTCATTTAATCTAATAACTTAACTTTAAAGTAGACAAGTAGGTAAAGTCGGAAATTATTATATTTTGTACCACCCAAATATTATTTTAGATAGAGCATTATTCTTATACAGTTAGATACACACATAAAATAGGTAATTAGGTTATTAGGTAAATGTAGGTACCTAGGCAACACTCAGCAAACCATAATGCAGTTTGCATTTGCATAATTATCAGTGTTTGTCTATTCTATTACCCGAATAGAAATAATTAAAAGCATTTATATATTATGTATCTATTTAGATGAAACAGTTATTTTCTTACTCTACTGTTATAGGGATAATTTTTTTTAAATATTTCTTATTTCCCATTGCCTATTTATTTAGTTTTAGTTTTTACGTCTTTAACAGTATCTACATAGGAAGTTATTTAAGAGTAGTTGGTGTAGTCTGCAGATTATAGGTAGTCTGTCAGTCTGTGCCCTGTGGTACCTATATACCTATTATTCATTTTTTGTAAATACAGATGAAATAGATGAATAATCGTTTTCAAAATCGTAACACTTAATTAGTATTTAAGTAAGTACAAATTTAAACTTGTATAAATGTCTATAAGTGATGTAGGTCGTTATATTATTATCGAAGAATAACGTTTTTAATCGCCTACAAAGTGCAAAATATGTAGGAATAATTGTTATTTTCTAGTGAATAACAGAATAACATTAATAACCATTTACCGTATGAAATGGGAAACATCGATAATAAGTTTAGTATAGGTAGGTGCTGGATTTATAAATAGCATTATGATTATACTGTTTGTTCGTCACTGAACGAGTCCGGTCTAGGTAAACCCATTAATTATAATATATTAATATATCTATATGTTCAACAGGCAATGATAATATGGTCGCTAAACTAATATTCAAAAATGTGTTGTGTCCCAAACTCACAACCACGGTCTTAGAAGATAAGGTCCGACGACTAGTATTTATCAGTTGTCCGCTTGTTGTAGCAGATTTAGTTCAATTGTTACTCACGAGCGCTGCAGGTTATACTTATTGAGGTTATGATTTTATGAACTTATAATTTATTCTTATTTAACATTTTGAATTTTGATAAAGTTCAAAATTCCGCCAAAAATCTAAAATCAGCTATTGAACTCCATAGAAAATAATTAAAATATTTATTTCTATTTACCGAGTAATTCACAATTGTATATGCTATTTTATTACAATCAGTTTTTTGTCGCTAAATAAATTATGCCGAACAATATTTGTTTATTTGGTTGTAATACCAACAAAAAATTATCCGTGTTTTCCATTCCAAAAGACGAACTTTTAAAAAACGAATGGTTAAAATCCCTCGATGTTTCTTATTTGTATAATAATAATGTTGTCTGTGAAGAACATTTTCGTACAGACCAAATACAAAAAAAAAAGGATATATTTGATAAAGTGGGGAAAATTGTATGCTCAGTAAGATATAGATGATATGTAGACTATAGTATTTAGAAAGTATGCCTCATGAGTTATGAAAAATGATTGTTTAGGTTCCTTTGTTACGTCCTCGATTATTACCTAATGCAGTTCCTTTTAGGTTTTCTGCAAGGAAAAAATTAAAATTTGATGATAATACTGAAAAAAAAGTAAAGTAATTCTAAGACCATGCTCACAACACTCACAATTTGAGTGTATTCGGGTGTAGAACTAATTAATTAGGCCAGAGGTTCTCAAACTTTTCAGTCCAGCCCCCCCCCCTTTTAGTTAACCCCAGACCTGAGCCCCCCCTCATAAAAATAATTTTAATAGTCATGTTTAGAGTAAAAAAATGTTAAAAACAAACAACAAATATTGATAAATATTTAAATAAATAAATATTGTATACAATGCAAAACGCGATTATTATTACGGACATTTCACAATTTTTTTTTATTTTTTCTACCAATGCAATGTTGATTTTTAAAATTGTCTTGCACCCCCCTGGAGGGTCGCGCCCCACACTTTGAGAACCTCTGAATTAAACTATTGGACACATGACAGATAGTTTTTTTTTTCTCAAAAAGGTACCATCAGAACATAATTTTCCAATGACACGTCAATAGGTCATACCAAGAAATAACTGCTTGCTAAGAAAAACTATTAGAAATGGATAATATGGTCGATATGGATGATGTGATCAAATTAGTAGACAGCTGACACTTGACACAAATTTTAGGGAACCACAAAACCAGGTAGCAGGCACCCGCGCCAGTTGGAAATAGTAAAAATAAGTTCTGTTGCGGTTTTGCGGACTCGAGGATCTCAGTGTTACCATTGCAAAATTGATTACAACAATTAACGGTTTTATCTGCACAATTTGGGGTCATTTTTGTGCCACACTGATAAAAACTACCTAATACTTCTTTTGAAACATATAGGTACCCTCCCATTTTTTATTTAATTAGATACAAGTAAAACTTATGCACTACAAAATATTTCAACATATTATATGCAACAGCTAATAATACGTAACATTATTGATGTTTTTTTATCTAAGTACCTTTATTAACCTGACGACAGCCGTGTTTAATCCTTAAAGGCTATTTACCAGCAGAATAATTGTAACTTGTAAGTGAAAACATGAGAGTAGTAAGTAAAAAATAAACGTTACCTAATTTCTATAAATTATTTGTACGAAGTACCTATGTAAGTTCCAACACGATAAAAAATGTACGTATGTGGAGATTACCTACACTAATTTATTATTTATATTATACTTGTTGATTTTTTTTTTTAAGACATAACACATAACATCTGCTTGACTATATATTATTTCTTTAAATACATTTATAATAGTATAATATAACTATTTATAGAAATGTATTATGGTATTTTTTTAACATTACCATAATTTTGACTATAGTTCATTATAAAAATAATAGTTTAAATAATTATTTAACATTTTTAAGTATAAAAATATAACTTGTTATAATATTTATAAGGATATAAATAATATAGGTAACAATATTAATAATATAATATTATTTATATTAATATAACATCTATTACTCGTACATATTATCGTATCATTTATTCATTTACCATATTATAATATTCACAGACAAACGATTAGTAGGTAGCGTATAGGAACATTAGGAACCTACATGTGTATTTTTTTGCATTATATAAGATATAGGTAAGAACTTATATACCTATATATATATATTTAGACATTGTAGAAACTATAACATAAATATGTTTACCTCTTATTTTTCGTGTAGGATCTTACAAACATTCAATCGTCTTTGCAGAATAAACGTGAACGAAAAAACAAATGTTTAAATAACAATAAGTAATATGTTATTTTTATGCGAAATTGTAAAAATAGTAAATAGGTATAGGTACAAGTACCTACCAAACATCAGCTCCCCTAATAGATATATTAATACATCATTTTGGCCATTTTATCAAAGTTAATTAAACTAGATATACACATTTTTATAACGCCCGGATTTGAATGCTAAATGCATTATTTTTTTGAAAAGGTTTCAGAAAATGATTTTGAAGCACAAAATCAGTTCAATCAGGATTATAAGCTTAAACTTCTATTTTCCATTTTTAATAATTTTAAAGCATTTTTTTTATGATTTTTAAGTAATTTTGAGTTTGTATTTATTGTGCGTTATATGAATTTTTAGATACAATTTAAATAATAATTCAAAATGTTAGCTCAAGAAGTTGTGTTCTGAACATTTATCATTTGTTGATCATTCTATTTATAATTTCGATACGTCTATAATATATTTTTCTATTTGCATCGCGATTCGCGATTAATAGCTATAGTGCCAGTGCGCTTAGGTAGCTATGGTACTAAAATAAAGGCAGAATTTAACAAAAACTTAATAAAAAAATGTTGGTAAATTTAGAATGAGTAATTATTAGCTTCAAAAGTGATGATTTTCACCGACCAATAAAGCTCAAAACCATCACTGATATCTATTAATTTTTTTCTGACTTTTGTAATAAAATTAATTTAATTTAATTATTTTCATTAATGGAGACAGCTGACATACAACCAAGTAATCTCCCCTAGGTTGACATCCAAGCTTGGCCATGTGAACTATACTTTTTTGATCTCTATGATATATCTGTCATTACAGATTTGTGAACTTATATAACTCAGGTTCACAAATCTGTAATGGCATTTTTTTATTATTGTCCAAAACATTACGGGCAACAATAGTTATTTAATAATTTAAATTTTTCAACTATTTTAAAATTGTTTTTTACGGTAATGGTCCCAAAGGCCATCACGTTATTTTATCCCGCTTTATAATAAACACAATATTTCTATACACATGGCTCCCGAATAAAAACATCAAATACGTAATGTGGCAACTGATATGTCAACAATTATTATATTATATGGCCTTTGTTATTTATAATTAAAGTAAGTGCCTACTTGTATAATAATTAAAAACTGTTTGCACTTATACATTGACATACAAAAATATTAACATGTAAAAAGTACAAAATACATAATATATTTCAAAAGCTTACTATCTATTTAAAAAATGTTTTAATCTTCTGTTTTATGATGTCATTTAAATTTATGAACGTTAAACCTTTCTTTTACAAATGAAGATATTTTTTCTAATTTTAGATTTTGCAGGATCAATAAATTAATTGATTTTACAATAATGTGTTTTTTTTTAAAATTTAAAAAAGGGTTCTTCAAAATTTGTTAATACTAAAATAATGATAAAAAAAGTTAGGAGTAAATCAACAGTATTTTTTTTATGAGCGTTAAAAGTTAGTATTTTGGTAAAATCGGGAAAATTTGCAAATTATATTATGATTAAAAATTTATAGTTAGAAAATGTTTAATACTTCTATCTATGGGTATCAACATTTAAAACAAAATACCTCATAAGTTTATTTTAATGGAAATAATAAAAAAAATTTAGCGTAAAACACATACATTTTTTATGAATGATTGAATTTCAAATAATTTTGAAGACATTATGTCATCACACAAAGTATTTTTTGTTTCTTGCTACATCAGTACTATAGAATACACATATTACACATATAATAGTGATTCCACTTATTTGTCATTATTTTAAACCACTAATTTTAAAATTTAATCTTGTAAAAAGCACTCAATAAACTAATTATGGAAGTATAAATTTTAGGTCGGTAGGTAGTAAATAACTATATTAAAAAATAGCAATTACTAAGTAGGTACTTACCTAATATGTGTATCGCACAATATCAGAGTGAAACAAGGGCGCCCACATCTGTCAAAACCTAGGGGGGTGACATTGATGACAATCATAATAATAAGTAAATTTTTTTAATATTATTATTAAAAAAATTAATTTATTATTCATAACTAAAAAATTAACAATCATTTATCTATTCTAGGGAGGTGACATGTCACCCCCTTGCATCCTCTAATGGGCGCACTTGTAGTGAAATTAAAAGGCACTATAACTATATGCTAGATCGGCTTGATCAAGCCAAAGATAATCCTTATAGTATAGTACCATATATTTATGTTTATAGCTATAATAAGATATAATAATATTATTATACGGTAGTGTAGCAAAGGCTGATCGTTGGTCGGAAGTAAAAATTATAGTAAAAATTAAAAAATACTTTTTTATTTTTCCATTAGATATCAATTTTTCTTCCTAAAGTCGAACAATAAATAATAAATGAAAGTTCTATTAAAGAGTTTGCAGTGACTTAATTTTCGGATTTAAAAACAGCAAATGTAACTACCAATCTTTAAGTAATTTGAATTAATTGTGAATTTTTATTTAAGTTATAAAATATCATATATCATATATAATTATTAATTAGGTACATATGTTTCAAATTTAAACCTTATTGTTATTCTCCAACTCCAATTATAAAAATATTTGTAGTTTATGGTTTATATACTACAATTTATTGTTCCTCTGTGGGCATATGATGAACATTTATTGTTCCATATAAGTTTGATCTAACATATATAAATAAAAATTAAAAATAACTAAACAAATAATTTTAATAATATTATATATTACTATATCAGTCAAAAATTTAAAATTTAAATAAAACAGTTTTAATAAATTCACATTGAGAAGTTTGTCTATTACAAATTACAATATTATAAAGGTACCTATAGGTATTATATATTATATTTTACACGAAAAATGAGTTCGTATAAAAAAAAGTAAAAATATTAACCTAACATAACAATAATCAATGTTG
Organism: Rhopalosiphum padi; assembly: GCF_020882245.1. Taxonomy (NCBI): domain Eukaryota; kingdom Metazoa; phylum Arthropoda; class Insecta; order Hemiptera; family Aphididae; genus Rhopalosiphum; species Rhopalosiphum padi. Next base: position 39,405,558 of record NC_083598.1, read on the forward strand.
TTTCGTCTAATTAATATAAATAAAATTAAAAATTACTACGTATATAATTTTAATAATATTGTATATTAGGTAAAAATTTAAATTATGCAGTTTTTATAAATTCAAATCGTGAAATTTGTCTTAAAAAATATGTGTGGGTATTTAATATTTTTACAACATTGAAATGGACAACTTTTTCGATTTGAATTTATAAAAAAAATTTTATTTCAACTAACGAAACAACATATTTTTTTTTGTGTAATATATCGATTTGAATTTATCAGCACACAACTTGTGTAAAACTTCATAAATCAGTTGGGACACAATTCGTGTACCCTACTTTTATTATTGGGACACAACTTGTGTACCCCATTTTTATCATTTTGATACAACTCGTGTACGAGAAATTTCGCCAGGACACAACTCGTTAACTGCGTTTTTTTCGTTACATTATTATAATGATACATTCTGAAACGTCAATATTGTGTTAAAATACCTAGAAACCTAGGACCTAGGTTGCCTCTAGTAACCGATCCATAATGAAATTATACGCGTTACCATCATGATTCATTATTTTTATTTATTATTTTAAAAACATCTATTATTTAATGTTTTTCCGTTCGGCGGAGAAACTATCAAGTAAAACGCTTTCGTCTTTTATTGAAATTCATCTACAGATTTCTCCATATTCAAATCATCCATGGTAAAAATAAAAAAACCACTGTAATTTTATCCCAGCTCTTATAACCAATTTCTATGATACCTAACAATTTTAACTTATGAATTATTATTATTAATAATAATTATTCGCAATCTCATCTCTAAATTTTATATTGTTATGCAAACTATCAATCTAATATCTAAATACCATATTGGAAGCAGGTGATTAACGGTACAATATTTTATATTACAATTATGTCACGCGTTATCTGCTTTCAAAGTCGACCGGGCAGGCGTGGGGCAACGAGGTGCTGCTATAGTTTCCCGTAACCGAACCGCGTGGCAAATGAACTTCGATAACAGACCACTTAGTATCGCTTCTATGTAATATTACGCTATAGTATTGTTATTATTACCGCAAGCAAACGTCAAAGCCGAAAGCGCATCAGTCCCGTCTTGACGCGCGACCGAGTGCTATCGTCGTCCGTCGCCACGTCTAACGACGTTGTCATATTTTTCTCGTTCGTCTTTGTATTCACATAAATATTACCACGATATAATTTATCGTTTTTCATATCGAGTGCCGTTTATATATACCTACACCATGCAGTCGAAAACGCATCTGCTCGAAGACGAATTTTCCGAACGTAAGCAATCTTATTCTTTTATTGTTTAATTGTTATAATCATACTTATGTCGGGTTATCGTGTTACAATGTAACTGCTGCAGGTACCTCTATATAAGTGTATATTATAAGTGAATGACATACATATTAGTTAATTATTCACGGGATTTGACCTGGGCGATTTACCTACTTATTTCTCCTATTTATTTGAATAATGTATTTAATAAATAGAATTGCTGTAACCGTATTATTATGAAGTCCATGCAGGTTACTTATTTTATTTCAGTTTGTATAAAATTAACAATACGCTTTTTGTAAATTATTTTACTCGACTACTCGAGATTAACTATTTTGTTTATTTAATAAACATATATCTGTTTAATAAAACTATGGAATGAATTTTCCAGCCTCGACATTTACCTCGAGTACAGAATAAAGTAGAACTTTTTGTTAAAAAATAAATAGCAAATATTTCACTGTTACGTACTGCAACCATAGGCGTAACTGCCGTAACTAGTCTTTTAATTTAGGAGGGGGGCTAAATTCCTAAAAATATTGTATAGCAAATTTTTTTTAATTTGATTATTATTTATTGTTTCTATTGGTGTTTACTACTGATTTCAATGATTATTCGTTTATATGAAACATTATATTATTTTGTTATATTGTAAGAAAAAATAAAGTTAATACTAATATGTTTATATGCACATATATTCATCCAAAAATTCTGAGGGGGCTGACGCCCACCCAAGCCCCCCTAGTTACGCTTATGAGTCTGCAACTATTAAGTTTTATTATACATTAATTAATTTTATTCTAATTTACCTCATTACATATTATTATTATTATTATTAACATATTGTAATACTAGTTATTATATAGTATATTTTAATCTTGTTGATATAACTACTATATTATCTACATTAATATTTAATATTGTTGTTCTGTTTGTCTGCGTGTGCGATTATTTTGTGCAAGAGTACTGGTCCTGTCCAAGGTCGATTCAAGCATTTAGCGTCCAGGGTCCACATAGGAGGAAATTTGATTACATTTTAAGGGGGGAGCAACTTATTAGGTTTTTTTCCTATCTTTACAGTATAAATTCTAATTTATTAAATAAGCATACATAACTAAATTTCCCATCATGAAATATACATCGGAGTATCGGACTAACAATGTATTGTACTTAATGATTTGCCTTTTTTCCCTAGTTTGCTATTAACTGATTCAACACCACACAACACCCCTGAGGAATTATGTCTATATCGCTAAAAAATATAATAATTACTAATAAGTCAGTGGCGTAGCCAGGATTTTAAAATGAGAGGGGGGTGGGTAACCCAAAATACTAAAAAAACATAACCAACAATTAACAATACCCGAGACAATAACAGTTCATTTTTATATTAAGTTGATACAATCTATGGGGACACGGCCCACTGCCCCTCCCCATGGCTACACCACTGTAATAAGTTATAAATAATATATTATATGTATAATAATTTGATGATATTTTATTGTAGGCAGAAACTAGGAAGAGTAAATAAAAAAATCACTGACTTTGTCTGTGTGTATTATTATTTTTGACAGCTAAACTAATATGCTTGCGTAATTAATAAACGCAGGTTTTTATATCGTGAATTTTACCTTACACAAGTGTTATAAATGTAGCAGCTGTTAGTTGTTTCTCGCTATGATTACGCATGTAAAAATAATACAAGAAACTTTTGAAAATCAATAATGTGGTAACTACGTAGATACCTAATTGATTCGATATTATCAAATTTATTTAATCGATTTCTAAAATATATAATTCGAAAAATGTTCTTACTGCTGAAACTAATATTTAGTAGATAAATTGAGATTTCTCAATCTTCTCTAAGTTAATCATAAATTGCATGTCTTATATTATATAATTTATTAATATAGTTGGTAATATATTAATAAATACTGAAATATTTTCAATTAACAGGCTTTGCTTCCTGCTCGGCGCTTGCTAAAATCGTTAACCCTTTATAGGATATTTGAATATTTTATTTAAAAACATATATATTTTTATTTGTTTTTTGATTGTCAATTATTTTATATAATAAAGAGATACATATATTATGAGAAATTAAATTTTATAATATACGACCACAAACTCATTATTATAGATTCTTAAAATTTAGTCCCATATTTAGGTAAGGGGTACGACTCGTTTGCGCACATTTGCCTTTTTTACGACACGTTTGCGCACAAAATCACAACTCGTTTGCGCACACATATTTTTTTATTGGTTATAAAATCATACTATTAATAAGTAGTAATAATAGCATATTATAGTTATAAAATTATACTAATTTTGTATGGTGGCATACAAGTCCGATTTTCTTTATATAAGTTAAGCGATCAATTATTTTATTTTTATATTCATTCCAAATATTTTCCAATTGTATCTGCTTATTGATTGTCTCTTTTTTCTTGTAGTTTATGATATTATTGTTTATCGAATTAATTTTTAAATCAGTTTCACTCTGAATATCAATAATTACGTCAATTACTTGATGTATGTGTGGATGAGCAGTGTAAAACTGACTGTTATAAATTTATAATGTTTGTGATAACTTTCTGCACCATTAGTAGTCTTAGGATTATTAATAGGTTCACAAGCCCATAATTTAGGGGGAAAATTACTGTCCGATGTTATGTAATTTTCTAAAATATAATCGGAAAATATAGAAGTAGTACTTGGCGCTAACGACATAAAATCACAAAATCCATCAGAAACTTCTTCAGGAGGTAAATAACTTAATCCAAAAAAATATTTCATCCATTTGCCAATTTCAGAGTCATTGTTTAAGTACTCTCTCGATAATATTTTGTGTTGTTGAATATGTCTAAACCAATTTTGTCCTAAATGAAAGTTACAACATGCAATTTTGCAGTTAGGAAAAATTTGCAATAATGCATTATGCGCAGCTTTTTCAAAGTCTACATGAAAATTGCTTAAATTTATTATTTTACCAGTAATTTGAATACATATATTTTGTAATGTATTCCACATATTGACGTAAGTATCAATATGTTTGTTACTTAAAAAACAAAACGCCACAGGAACATAAAAATTGTTTATATATACGTGAATAGTATAAAGTTGAACAAAATATTTCGGAGCGAATGTAAATGTCCTGTAAAACGTGTTCTGCACTTTGTAGCAATTCCAAATTATTTTTACATGTAAATATAAATATATTTTTATCATCACTAACAAAACAAAATGCATTACCTTTGTTAGTAAGATTATGTTGAAGATCAATTAATTGTTTTTTAGCATCTTCTACAGATTTCGGTATATTTGGAAAGGATTTCTTTCGTTTTTCATATATGGATCTTCGAATTAATTTCATATCGCTATATTGAAGATGTTCAGAGTTATCATTTATTTGCAGTTCCCGGCGTATTATTTTTTTTATAGTTTATTTGGTTTAATGTGTAAATCCTCTTCTGCTCTACGTTTTAAATTGCTTCTTGGCTCTTGCTACTTCTCGATGAATTGTTCGGTTATCGTACTTTTCATGGGTATGCGTGTTTGTCATTTTTAAAATTGTATATTTTATATTATTAACCAACCTAACTACAACACTCACGGAACATTTTTTATTTGTACACCTACAATGTATATCACCTGATTTCAACGTTCGAAATTCTCTAAATTTATAATTATCTATATTTATGCACTTTTTACTTCGACGCGTTTCAAAAACATCAGAAACTTCGATATCCATAGTCAGTATAATAGTTATAGTACTGGTTTCTGGCGAACGACTGTTTAAAAGTATATTATATTTAATACACGTTGATTATTTTTAATGATGATTATGACTAATGATATCGATTATTGATATGCTGATAATTTGTATCGATAATACTTTAGGTAAGTCCAAATTTAAAAATATAAAATATTATATTATATTATGTTACGCAGTAACATTTATGTTGTGCGCAAACGAGTCGTCCGTTTCAGATTAACGACGGTATTCGTTGTGCGCAAACGAGTCATCGATATTTAGGTGAAAAATTTGGATTGTGCGCAAACGAGTTGCACCGTTAAGTAAGGTACTTAGATACTTACATTTATATTCCACCAATTATCGGGTACAAGTTGATTTTAGGTTATGATTTTTAACATGTAAATTGTACCCTCTGGAAAATGTCTATATGACCACCAAAAATAAGTTTAAACTTCACTAATATTAAATTAATTTAAATTTCATAAATATCATAAAAAAAAGTAATAACTAAATTAAAACTTTTATGCAAAATGTATTATATATATCTACATAAATAATAAAAAAAAGTAGACAAATAAAATAGCGATTTTCTGTACAGTGAATGTCAAATATATTTTATTGTGTAAATTACTGTAATGAATATGTTAAATTTAAATTCAATAATAAATCATTGCCATTGCTTAGGAAAAACGATTCTGAACGAAGAGACTTTGTTGAACTATATTTAATGCATTGTATAATATATATATATATATCTGTTATCATAGACGCAATTTCAATAAAAAAAAAACTGAGGGTGCTTAAGCTCTTCATTTTCCGGGCATATAGCTGAATCACTGCTGAATGCAGAGGTGTAGCCAAGATTTTTTTTTTAGGGGGGGGATCTAATGGGCTAAACATTTTTAACTTGAGTTATTGAAAATCAAAAATACCAACAAAACAAAAATACTGATAACATATTAAAGTTGATTTGCCGTTAATGTATTTACTATTTTAAATAATTAAAATTTGTAAAACAATTCATATTTAAATTTAATATTTCAAAACAATATAAAAAATACAGCCAATGGGGGGGGGGCTATAGCCCCTTTATTCCCTCGTCCCTTAGCTACGCCAGTAGCTGAATGTATATTATAAGAAAGCATTTGTGGGTGCTAATTTTAAAATTGGGGAGCTAATACACTCTAAACGCTCCCCTAATTGCACCTATATGTGTAATAAATATCAACAATTATTATGATAAGTTGAATAAATTTTTGACAAAAAAAAATTACATTTATTATATTATTAATATTTATTTATTATAAACGTATATCTGTATATCATACATTATTGTAATTAAATTTCGAGTCAATACTGACTTACGAGTTACGAGTATAGTATAACGGTGTGAACAGTATCATGGTAAAAATAGGCAATAGCTTAAAATTAGTCTAAATATTTTGAAAATGTAATAATTATATTCCTACATAGAATATAATAAAATAACGTAAAAGTTTCACGTCTTTGTTCAGAATAGGTTTTTGTAATGATTTATCATTGAATTTAAATTTAACACGTCCATTATCGTGACCTACTGAATTACACCTGCTGTACAGCAGAGTGGTTAGCGGTTACCTACTTGCCCACCTTATTTTCAAACTATATCGTGAATATTGTGAATTACAAGCTAATATAATATTTTAGTACCTATTTTATTTTTTCTATTTTTGTATTGTATATTACTGTATAATATTGTTGTCAAAAATTGTTTTTGTTGAAACGTATAATGTTTATTAGACCACCACCACATGCTTTTAAAATAAAATCACACACAAGTAGTATTGAGTAAATATGATACGGGTAGCACCGTAGGGGATTTTATTATATTATTATGGTCTACTTAAACACTACTACGTAAAATAAAAATTGAATTTGAAAAAGAATATATTAAATATTATTATATATTATTATATATCAATATTATCATATTGATATATATATACATATATCATACAAAATTTTCATCGTCTATATGATACATGTATGTATTTATTATTTGTATTCTTTAAATAATATACCTAGCTCTTTATTTTTTTTCAATTCAATTAATATAATTTATAATAGAAGGTGAGATTAGGTACAAAGAAAAACAAATTGTATATTCTTATCAGAATGGAAGAATATTGATCTGCACCAATTCGATGCTTTTAACAACTATGTAGTTTATGATTATGATTTATCGTTGCAGATAAAATTATGGACAATTATTTATCGGATTATGTACGCATATCGTTCATTTTCATAATTTATTTACTCATTAATACCTAGCCACCTAGGTATATCCAATAATAAAATTAAGTTTTATATTATCAACAAAAATAGTGAATGTTGATTAAAATAATGTATACAAAATCGTCAAATATTGGTAGGTATTAAAATTACAAATAAATAGTTAATTAAAAAATATGTGAAATGCTAAATATCATTAATTATTCGATTATTCTAAAATGTAAACAAATATGTGCCTATTGCATATTTTATGTAAAATAAAATTATATACCTATTTACTATAAGCATTGTTCTATCTTGATGTAAATTTGAAATAATTCACTTAAAAAAAGCACATGATGATCTGCAACACGAATATGCAAAATAAAGAAGTTTGTCAATATATTTAAATTTTAAGTATATATAAAACGTAAATCATTAGTCATTACTTATTTCTTTTCTATAATGTACATTTTTCATAACATGCATATTACTTTATACTTGGCAGTATTTATTTATTTAATAATTTTCAAATAATTTTAAATAATTTATTGCTATAATATAATATAATGTATATGAAACAAATAATTAAGAATCTAAATATATTATTTAGTTATCATTGTATTGACTTATGTACCTATATAATATAATATAATCACTAAATGTCTAAACAACATCATACATGACCTTACAATAGTTATGAGTCATAACCAAATATTTTAGTTCTGCAATATTCATAAATACTTTATTGTCTTTACCATTTAAATGTATTCATATTTATATGTATGTAACTGATGAATATAACAAACATTCATAAGATGATCAAAAACGTGCGATAGCCAAATATTATAAGTCTAGGTTATAAGTGGCGTGTGTATATAAACTCCATGATTATCCATCTGAGTTTTATTTACTGGTTTACAAGGGACACTAGAGTATTCGCTTTTATGCTTTAATCCAATAAAAATGTAATTTTATAAAATAATACAATTTATTTTTACCTGGTTATTCATGTTTTGGGCAAATTATTTGATAGTAGTTGTTGATGGGTAGTTGAAAAATATTTTATTTTTCTATTTATTTCTGGTTGGAACTGTTTTTATTATTTATTAATTTTTCATTTAAGATAATCCTATTGATTTGTGTTTATTTTGATTTTAAATTACAATCATAATTATTAAAACTTCATATAAAATATAAGATTATTTAATATGCTTATATGATTTGGTGTTACTAAAGAATTTAAGTAGGGTATTGGGCATTTTGGCTTCCTACCTAACCTTATCATAAGTACTACATTTACTTAAAATGTGTTTGACTATAACTTGTAAGGTGAGTAAAAAATTGATGCAGTTGTGGTGTTATCCTTTTTATGAGATAATATTAATTAGAGATTGCCGTGTGTAAATTGATGTACATTTTAATTTTCATGGATATTACACGACGTAATAGGCATAATATATTAATGGTACTTGTAATTCATTTATTTAAAACTTAATTATCTAGGTATAACCGGTGTAGGTACTAGTTACAGAATTATAGAGTCTTTCTTAGGGATATATCATATATTAGGTAGGTATTAAAATAATAAAATATAATAATATGTGTTAAGATATGTTGCTACCAGTTATCGAATAAAACAATTAAAAATTCGTTAAGTAATGAATTTGATCGGCTATTAATACTCAAAGTTGAATTATTCTCTTATCAGAATATTTATTTACAATACAATCATATCGAATATATATAACTAGTATATTTTGAAATAGAATTTTACAATTGCATTATAATTTTTTAATGTAAATAATAAATTATAATATACCTAATATACTTTCCATGGTATTAATTGTCTTTGCCCTCGTAACGTTTATTATAAACTATCTAATAAACATGTTACAATTATACCCAAATGCATGGTATATTTATTAATTCAGATTTTAAAAACTCTAAAACACGTATATAATGTTTATGTCATATATATTATATATTATATGTATTATGTTATTTATTTATTCATATGGCAATGTATTATGTTTATATTTATTTTAAAAAAGTAATTTATTATATATATTATATAATTTATATATTTTTTTTATAGGTGGCAAAATACCTGGTGTTCGATACCTGCAAAGTTTTTTATTGTTTCTATGCCTTTTCGCAGCTTATCTGTTGCGGGTTAGCATATCTGTTGCAATAGTGGCTATGACGCCTGACAAGAATTCTACTGACTTCTTACTCGAAACGCATTACCACATTCCTGTTAGTAAGAATACATTTTCTTATTACAATATAACCTTATCTTATCAGTTTATCTTAAATGTTCCTTTACAGGGTTCATTTGTGTTCACTTTTCATAAATTTCCTTACATTTACGCAGCATTTAATTAAGTTTCATCATACCGTGATACCCTCCATAATTTGTTTAAATTCCAATATGGTTACTTATCCAAGATACTTGATAGTGTTTTATTATTTTAAATGTTCCGATAAAAAGATTGACCTATAAATTAAGGTTTTGTGTCTATTTTACATATGAGTATATGACATAACCAATCAATATTCTATATTTTATTAATTATTTTATCAGTATTAATGTTTTTATCACCTTTTTATTTTCTCATAAAAATACAGTGAAAACTCCCCAACGGACACTTCCAAATAGAGTACGTGTTTTTGAACAAACCTCACATTTTCTAAAAATTTAAACCTTTAAATAGCGGACACCTCTGAATAGCGGAAAACATTTCAGCAAACGAGAGTGTCCGGTATTTAGATGTTTCACTGTATTATAATATTATATTCTGCACATGTATGGATCAAAAGGTATTCAGTTGGACACAGCATACGAAGAGTTTGATCCTAAGCGCATTCTTTTGGGGCTACCTCATCATGAACTTGCCAGCAGCCATGATTGGTCGCCGGTACAACAATCAAATGCTATTGGCCGTGAGTATGACGTTGACCGTAGCTCTCAGCCTAGCCACACCAGCATTGGTGGTTGCTTTCAATTGGCCGGTGCTTGTACTTATTCGGTTCTTGCAGGGCCTTACTCAGGTAAAATTGCATTGTTATAGTAGTAATAGTTTTGACATTAAAAAAAAAAAATCAATAATTCACATAGATATAAAATTAACGGTACATCTGAATTGCATGCCACCTCATTAAGGGGTCTGTCCGAATTGCATGCCATAGATAATTTTACTAAATCAAATAAATTAATTTACTTTTCCACTAGTATTCAGCTGAAGGAACGCCAGGAACGAGCTTTTGTTACATTAAAATAAAATAAAATATTGAATAAGTTAACACGACGAATATTATTTTATTCATTTTGATGTCGTAACACCATATATGTCAACTTTTCTAAAAATAAAATTCTATTAATTTCATTATTTTGAAATCGCGTTATCGCTGAACTTAAACATAATTTTTTTTTCAAATATTTCTCGATGTCTATTATTTAAATTTGAAGTACGCATTTTTACATACATATCAAACGGTACTTGCTTTAGAACATCGACTAATTGAAATATACTAAGAATCAGAGAGTAAAGCATACTATTCAGTATTCAGTTTTGAATGGAATGATTAGCAAACATTAATTGTATATAGTGTAGAATTAGAAAATTCAGCCCAAATAGATGGTGGACATAAACTGTTAGCCATCATATAAGCTTTTAAGAAATAGTCACAAAATGCATGTATTGGTATGTATTGTTGGGTCGAATTGTCATGAATTGCCAAATTAGAAAGTTCAAAAAAAAAAAATTTAAGTTATGTACATAAGTTCATGATAAATATATTTGTGGGTACACGGCATGCAATTCGGATGCAGCCAAAATTAATCGAACATTAAATAATTGCAGAAATTCAGCATTAATATTACTGATATTATACGTACATTTAATAATAATGTTACTACATATTATATAAATTATATAACGTATTAATACCGGGTTTCTGTTTGTTTGATACGCGTGTACAAGTGTACATTATGTGAATAATTACAAATATAATTATTTTATTGTTATATATATATATATATTATATTATAAATTTAATATTTATATCTAGGCGTTCACCATGCCGATGATACATGGCATCAGCGCCAAGTGGGCGCCACCGAATGAACGTGGTCGTCTCGTTGGATTTGTATTGGGAGGTAAGTAAACCATTTTATAGAACTATCGTACGAAGCACTTTTAAGAAGTAAGATCAACTCGAAAAATATTCTTTGGTCGCAATAATCATCTTAAATTAATCTGACCCTTATACTTATACGTATTACCTATACAAACTATAGCTTAACTTATAATCGTATAAAGTGGTGACTATAAACTATGGCTATACACACTTCATAATCATTTAGTTTCACAAAACTTAAAGGTAATATATTTAAATACAGCAATTATTTAATATAATACATATGTACATACATTTATACATTTTTTACATGCATTGAAATTTAAAATAAATGCTTGATTGTACGAATTTGTTGCATATATTATATACATATGAAATTTAATAACGATTCAATTTAAAAATCTTAAAATTGAAAATTCATCTATACAACTGAAAAATAACTCACTATTTATTTTATGAAAATATAATCAATAAAATGTATATAATAATGACTAATGAGTATTATACGGATATTGAACATTTATAATTTAATATTAAAGAGTACAAATTTAATTTCAATGCACTTTGTATTAAATTCATTATTAATCCTCTTGTTGCTGTTTTAGTATACAAGTATATATATATATATATATATATATATACACATATGTACACAATGTATGTATTATTCATTTTTTATATGGATTACTTTTATAAATTATTATCAACGCATTAAAACTTAAAACTCAACCAACGCTATCATGGGTTTAGTATCTTGGAGAGATGTAATGTAATCCTATTAACCTCGTGGCATACATAATATTATATACTATGTCTTATAAAATTTTAGATACTTGAAGAAACCTACTTCACTTTATGTTTTTATCTATTTATGTTAAGTACCAAGGGCCAATTAAAGTTTCCTAATATTTAATGTAACATACTGTGATGTATACGTGGGTGGGAGGGGGATATATGGAGGATAGTTCACGCATTATTGTTATATTGTTATTGGATTTAAAATCAATGCCGCGTGCATTATAATGATGTTGATGAATAGATTCACAGTATATAAACAGCTCGAAATTATTCTAAATTACTATAAGAATTAGTAATGAGAAACCTCATAGTCAATTATTAAACTTTTTTACTTACAATCAAAAATGTTATCTTGCATAAAAAAAAAATATATTTTAAATTTTATAAAAAACAAGTCAAAAATATCCAAATTAATTTTTTAAATTATCTATGAAATGTGGTTTTAAATTTGATGAAAATTTCAAAAAAGTTTCTACCGTCATTAGTTTATGGATCATAACTAAAAAACAATATCGGTTTTGTCACAAATTGCTTTTGCCATAAATTCCCAGTTATCGCAATTTTTTTTTTGTTTTTTCCTATGATTCTGAATCGGGATTTTTTTACTTTTATCTCTCTCAAAGTCAGATCTAATTTGCTACCAGAAATCCTTAAATGTTTAAGATTAAAGCATTATTATTTCTTCAAAAGGCGATGAAAAACACAAAAAACTCGCTTCAATGTAAAACCAATACTTTATTATTGATATTGTATGTAAAAAATATAAAATGTATAAGTGTGTATAATATCAGAACTAATTAACATAAATAGTTTATTTTTTAGACAACTAATCTACATAAATATTTTGATTGTGATTTATGACCGTATATGTAGTTAACAATATTTGTAGGCGATGTTTTGGTTATTCTAAACTGGTTTGTTGCAAATAATGCATGGTAATTTTCATTTAGATTCTGCTTTCTAAAATAAAACTTAAGATCATTAAAATAATTAGTATGTAAAATATAAATATATTATAATATAGTCAATCTATACGTTGGTGATATTTTTTTAAACAGTTTTTAATTTATTTAGTTATATGAATTGACGACTAATTACAGTACCATATAAAGAAAAAAACTTGAAACTCAATTTGCTGAATATGTTGAGATTGAGTACTTACTCAATTACTGTGATGAATGTATTAAATTTAAATTAAACAGTAAATCATTATTATATTTAAAAAGAAAACTGAATGAAGGATGAATCGAAATCAATTTTTATTGAATTGATATTTTATGTTGTAATAAATTTTATAGTCACCTTTATAATAATACTTTATAAATATTAATTAATTTAATAGGTTAAATTTTTATCAAAAACATTGCATATAAGTTAATATCGCTGACCTATCGTTAAACTATATTAATTGATTAGTGGTATAAACATAAAAAAATGTATTATGCTTATAGGAAATACTATTATACAAGTTATTATTTGGTGAACATTTTAATTATTCATGGTTATTTATTTTTAATTTTTAATTACCTACAACATAAAACCTGATCGACTTTATAAAATCTGGTGTTACTTAAATTTTCCGATATTTATTTTAGTTATTCCTGAAAAGTTTGATAAACCGAGAAAATTTCTAACTGTTGACTACAAGTAACAACTAAATAAAATCGTCTACTAGAAACCACAAATGTCGAAGTTGGTAAAATATTCTGCTCTATAACGTAATGTGACAAACACAAAAAATAAATAAAAAAAACCATAAAATATGGACACATATTTTCACCAATACGTCGATTTCAAGAATAGGCTATAGATTTACAACATATATACGATATATTGATATACACTATGATAGATTTTATAACAGTGATAGTAGGTATTGATACATTTTTAAAATTGTTAAAATTATGTAGAATTCTAACAAATAGTATTGATTATAAGAAAAATATAGATATGTAAAATATTGTTTAAATGTATATGTGATGAATGGTTCTATTTAAAATTTAACTATGGTGTATTAGGTTTTTTAAATTTTAAAACAAATACATTTGAGTTCATTTAAAATCTTGTATGGTAATTTACTAATTTATAATGAATATGCAAAAGATAGATTTATAATTAGAACTTAAAATAACGTAAATAGTGTATGTAAATCTTGTTATTGATGAGCTTATAAACAGTGAAAATATTTACTTACTGAAATGTTTAAATTTATTAGTTGTATTTTAAAAACATACTTTATTTATTATACTTGTAAAACAATATAATTTAAAATTGTTATATATATTTTATTAATTAATATTAAAAAAGCATTTTAAATATAGATAAGTATACGAAATTTGAAATATTGATTTTAAGTCAATTCTTTGTCATTTCCACATATAAAATTAATTTTATATCAATATATTTACTATCTTTGATGTTATAGGATTTTGTTAGTTAATTTGATTAAAATAAATAAAATTGGAATATTTTACAGACAACGCTTCAAAAAACTTAAGATAGAAAATACAATTAGAAAATAAAATACAGTAAAAACCGTTGGTAATGATACCGACTATAACGCAAACCTGCATGTATAGGTACCGTGTATAATGTATATAGTTAGGTATATTGAAAGTCCCGTAAAAATGTCTATATTGAATGCACTAACTCATATTGATTATTATGATGTTTTTATAATGACTATACGGATTTTATTACTTATGACTGATATTTTTGGTTTATATTAGAAAAAAGTGTAGGAATCAGTGTGATTTTTGTACAAGCAAAATACAAAACATTAATAATGCATAATAATTTTCTTTTTAATACAATATAAATGTAGTTTTAAAATAATAATGCAACTTTTATTTTTTTGTATAATGTATTAGTTACGTTTTAGTGATAAATATATATAACTTATTAATCGTATTACAATATTATGTTCATATAAATATATAATTGAATTTTTTTTAAATTTATTTTATCGTTTTGATTTTAATGAAAATCGGTTATTATGATGATAATTTTGATTAGTGCCATCAATGACATTATAAACGATATATATTGCGTTCAGAACCTAATTCACATATAATTAAAGAAAAAATTAAATAAACCATTATTATTATAACTTATAGTGACTCTATAGCATATGCCATAATATTTATATGAAGTTTGTTAAAACAATGTTAAATTTTTTTTTAAGAAAACTGTGATGATAGTGATATTATTAATTTAAAAATACCATTTAGTTCATAGAGGTAATTTTTTTTTTATTAATGCTAATGTCCTTAAGTATAAATACTTTTTTATTCAAAATATATAAATTTACTTAACCATAAAAATTTTCGAGATGTATTGAAGAGCTTCGTGCGAAAGAATAATTGTTATACATTTTGATAATAATTTCCTATTTTTATTTTAGGTCTTCAATTTGGTACTGTCATAACTTTAGTTTGTTCTGGAATTCTGGCTAGTACTCGATCGGGATGGCCATCAATTTATTACTTTAGTGGCGCATTTGGAATTTTTTGGGTAATATTATGGTTATCACTTGGGTCAGAAAGCCCAGATACACATCGTCTAATTACACGATCTGAGAGAAACTACATAAAATCATCATTAACCCAAACGGTTTCGGAGAAAAAGGTATAAAAGTTGTAACGTAAAATGAGTATATATATTATATACTATATCAGGCACATAAACAGAAGACAATTTGTTTTAAAAGGGGGAGTCTTTCTACGAGCCTATAGTAATTATACTCCCTTAACTATTATTATTATAATTATAATTATATCATTCAATGTTTATTAATTTTAAGTATATTATCAATTATTGACTGTTTATTTTTTTTTACTTATCTTAGAACTTAATAACTCCTTGGAAAGAAATATTTACTTCAATGCCGGTATGGGCTGTTACGATATCACATGCTGGTCACAATTGTGGATTTTGGTTGCTACTTAGTGAAATGCCCACGTTTATAAGTTCTGTGCTAAAGTTCGACATTAAATCGGTAAGAATAATAAGATAGTATAATTAGATGATAGTATGTAACTGCGTTGCTTATTTACAAAAGCGTAAAAGCGTATGTGAAAAAACATGGATTATTCGATAAATATCCAATTTCTTCGTTTGAAGAAATTACTAATATTCATTAGATATTCAAAACGTATACAACTTCAAAATTTTAGATAATGAATTACTAATTAAGTAAATGTTTTAATATTGAAAAACAGTGGACATTTCATAATAATATATATATATATATATATATATATATATATATTATGTGTATTAAATATTAAATAGTACGAGTACTATACACGATACACGTATTTAATAAGTAAATAACATATTATATACATCATATTATTATATTACTAAATACACTTATATATTAAATTTATACACCATTTACTATGTAAAATAAAAAAGGACAATACGAAATGTATATTAGATACAATAATGAGTAAAAATTGTGGTAAACATTTTCAGGATGGATTTGTGTCTGCATTACCTTACTTGGCTATGTGGCTGTGTCAGTTTCCAGTTACATATTTTGCTGATTATATGAACAAAAAAAATGTGACTTCTCTCACTTTTTCGCGTAAATTTTGGAATACCTTAGGTAAAATAGAAATTGCATTTATTTATACTTACAACACATAGATATATTTAACTGTGTAATGTTTAACCTCGCTATGTTATAATTAGTGGTCAATGATAATAATTATTGTTTAAATGTATTTTGATAGAACTACTATAGACTCAATAATAAAATAAACTAAAACTATTTTTATTTTAATTCTAATTAATTTAAAATATCTTGCAGAAAAGAGAGCTTCAATCCATTCTATAAATATATATTAATAGATAAGATAATTTTATAAATATTTAAATTAATTTTGTTTTTATTTTTTAATTTGTTACTTGTTTAAGGAAATTATATATTTTTTACAAAAACTAAATAGTGAACAAGAATATTGTTTTTAATCGTCAAAATGTATATTTGAAATAATTAAATAACAATAATTATGTAAAATCGATTTTGTAAACATTTTGGGAATAGAAATAAATATTTTTTAATATTATTAATTTTTCGTTTAAAAGCATTAAAACAGTTTAAGCAGTTTTAATCCGAATAATGTAATGCTATACAAAATCTCAGTAAAAAATATAAAACTAGACGAGATAATAATATATTTTATTTCAAATTACAGTCGGGTCTCGATAATCCGAAGGAGATTGGGGAAAGGGGTCGTTCGGATTAGCGATTTGTTCGGATTACCTATGACTTAAAAAAAAAACATCAAATTTATTGTAATTTAAATTATGAAATTTTATTTTTATCTGTAAAAACTCGTTATTTCAAAAGACAATGAATATATAAAAATATTAATATAATTATGAGTATAATTATGAACCTTACTATTTAAGATATTGATTTTTTTTTTTTTTGTACACTGGTTTCTATTATGGATTGGTATGCCTTGTCCCGAAAACGTCTAAACAACATTAGTTCTTCGCAGCTTTCATCGTTCATACACGTGCGATTACAAACATAATCGAAAAATGTTATTACCGGAAAATATTATTTATAAATACATACATACGTACATATTACATATAGCGATAAGATAATTCTCAAGCCCGTTCGGATTACCGCGTCTTTCGGATTAGCCTGTGTTCGGATTATCGAGACCCGACTGTATGTACCTATATACATTATAATTATATTCATATACAAATTTACTTTTCTCATATCTTTTTTATTTTCTATTATTATCGTTATATTTTGATTAAAATTTTCTGTATAATAATAATAATAATAATAATAATAATTAATTTATTATTGAAACCTGATTGGACCCAGTACACGTAAAATAATAATAAAAATAATAAATAAAAGTTTACTCGAACATTTTTACACCGAGGACGATTTAAATGGAATCTCGTGTATATAATTGTGTAAAAAAAAGCGTAGAGTATTATAATTATTCACTGTCGTGTTATTTTTATTATTCGCATATTCAGGGATGAGCGGCGGTGCACTGGGTCTCGTAGTCCTAGGCTACATGGGCGAAAATGCAAACGCAGCCATATGTATGTACGTATTTGTGGTGGCCATTGGCTGCTGTACGAATGTCGGTTTCAACATTAACCATCTCGACTTGGCACCCAATTATGCTGGGATTTTGATGGGCTTCACGAACGCCGTAGCGGCCCTGGGCGGTGTGTTAGCACCCACTGTCTGCGGATTCATCGTACACGATCAAGTATAAATATAGCGCGTTAGATTTTTTATTTTTACTAATATACGACGATTCATCGAATCGAATCTCCATCTACAAAAAGCAATTGATCTTAGGTTTTTCATTATTTATACTTATATACGTTTATTTTAGACTTCGGTGGACGAATGGAGGATCGTGTTCACGCTGGGAGCCGTCATACTTTTCTTCTCCAGTATTTTTTACATTATTTTCGGATCTGCGGAGGTACAGCCGTGGAATGAACCTAAAAACGAAAACGGTAAATCGAAATAATTTATTCATTTTAGTCGCATTGTACCTACATAATATTTTAGTCACATGTTCTAGTTCTAGCGAACTCCGTGATATACTATATATCAAAGATGGCAAACCCATAGGCTATAACTCATGTAACTGTCCAAAAGAAAATCATTCGTAGAGAATTTTTAGGCTTAACATGAAAAGGAAGGTCGTTAAATTAAAATTTACACACAGGGAAAATAAAATCCAACCAAAATGTTTTATTTGACACGCGAGTACAGAAAGGTTTTCCATTCCTACTATGTATTAAAATTTAAAATGATTATACATTTAGACTTATTACGTGGTATATAATTTTACGCGTTATAGGACACATGTTAAACAAATATAAGGTAATATCGGTCACTATTCATTTGAAGTCATTTGAGAACACTAACACTACCAACTTTAGTCTGATTAATAGTGTCACACAATGTTCAACATTACACACTCTTGGTTATACCATAAAATATTTTTTTAAATATTTGTTTACATTTTTAACAAAAATGTCCTATGTATTAAAAGATCCTTTAAAGTGTTGGTTTGACCAGAAGTATAATACGTACCATAATAACTAAATTATAAATACTTATGTATAATTCTCACCCAATATAGTAAAAAAATAATGTTTTTTCGTTTACAAAAATATTTTCAATTTATCTTCGTTTCCGGAAATACTGAGTATGAAACTATAATCGGAATATAATATAATAATATATTATGATGTATAAATTAAAATATATAATATATAATGTTATATTTTTATAGTCGGTGTTCGGAGTTTCATGCAGATGAAAACAGATTACGGTTCTTCTGCAGGATATACGTCTCCATCATCGTCGTTTGGTAAATGAACATGAATTTAACGATTGACTCTGAAAAATCAAAAATCGTTTTATTTTTCTTCGCCCACAGTTAAAGTTACGCCAAAGTATACCATGTTTGTACGACAATAACCGAACACATTTTTATGGCAAATAACGTCGCGCTGCTAACTTTAAAAAAAAAACAATGATGGACATTATTTTTTATACATTCTGTTGTTGTTATATTTTGGTTTATTAAAGATTTATAATTTGTTATATTTTTAATAGCCTTTTACGTTTTTTAAACTTAATAACTATCGTGCAACAATTATTGATGATATCTATTTATAGGTGAAATATACTCATGCCTATTTGTTTTTGTACAATTGAAAAAAAAGTATTTTTAAATATCAATATTGTATTATTGTAAAATTGTACTATTATTTAGATTTAAATGTGAAATTATTTTTATTTGTATTTAGAAGTAATATACATATATGTATATGTACCGAGTTAAAAAAATAAGTATTAAAAACATAAATATTACAATGAACTTTAACTCATAAAATATTGGGTGAATTGTAATGAATATTGGTGAGATTTATTGTACATCATACACTTCAAAAATTATAATATACTAAAATGTACTTACATTTTATCATTAATTCCATAATAGGTATATAACCATAATTGACGATGGTTTACTAATGTATGATAGAAACATACGTATGCTTTATATATTATAATTTATACAAAAATTTGTTATTTTTATTTATACTCATTGGTATTTTCAAAGCTTTATAATGACTATAAATTATTATTATATATTATTATTTATACTTAATTATTATATTTGTTTTTGGCCTGTGTTGATGTTTTATTATAAAAGCATGCACTGAATGAATTAATTGTATTTATCTGATGATTGTAATGGTGGAAGGAAGCCTCGAATCCCTGCATATCTTTAAACCTATACATATATATATATCATATATGTATATATTCAAGATCTATGTAAATATCAAATTAATATTAAGACGAATATTTGTTAGATAAGTCTCCATGGGCACTCACCCGAGAGCATGCTTAGTGGAGCCCATATTATTCTGTTAAAATAAATAAAAAATATAAATATAAATAAAAACACACATATATATGTTTTAATACACTTTTCATATTTAAAGTATATACATAATTATTTTTATAGTTTATCTAATTACCTATTGCTTTAATATTATTGATTTTAAAAAACCCAATCACATGTTCTAATCATTGTTCTGATTATTTATTATATTTGAGGTCCGTCACACCAGCACCCCAAGTTGTGATTTTTTACACCAAAATTTCACAAGATTATGTAATCATTTTGTAACGAAATGTAACCACAAAAACTTTTTTTGTAACTTACTAGGAAGTTCAGAATTTCAAACTTTAATTCCGGGTGCTGGTGTGACGTCACACCAGCACCCCGGTACCCTTCAAAATGATTCGATCGATTCGAAATTTTCACATAATTTTGTAACCATTTTGTAACCAAATGTAATCGAAAATTCGAAATTCCTGACAACCCAAATCCCGTTAAAACCGTTTCAAGTCGGCCGGTCATCACAGTGACGTCACACGTGTAAACAGGAATCTTTCAAAATGATTCGATCGATTCGAAATTTTCACACAATTTTGTAACCATTTTGTAACCAAATGTAATTATAAAAAATAATTGTTTTATCGATATTTCAAGAAAAAAATTCCCGTTTTTCCGTTACTTTTTCAGGGTTTTTCCTGACGCTTTTGGAAACTACTGCACAGCATATTTTACTTTTGACCACAAAGTACCAACTAGATTCAATTTCCTTTTCAAAGAGGGGCTGAAGTCAAAAATCAAAGCACTATTACTACTCTAAAACGTGATGACAGACACAAAAATAAAAATAATAAAAACGTTCATATACGTACATAAACATAATAAAATAAAAATTTAATGAGAAAATAAGTGTTTACTTGCTTACCTACTTAGATTTATAACTGTAAATAAATAAAACGACAAACATAATCGTAATACGACATTTTATTTTGAATTTTTTGCATATTTTTCAATAATTTTATCGTTTAGTGTATATAAAAGGTAATCTATTTTTCAGCAATTACAACAAATTATTGTTACCAAATTTCGATAGGTAATGAAAAAATAAATATTTTTTTTTAAATAGGATTTGATATATTTTAAATACACACCAATTTCGTCTATTGGTATCTAATATTTGAGATAAATTTATGAATACATATAGTGCATTCATTTATATTATTTTATACATTTTTTATTCAACTATAATATGTTTAGTTTTTTTTTAAATGTACGAGGGTAAAAAGTATAAAATTGTCAAATGTTTATATTATTATATTACATTTTTAATAAACATAAATTGAAAGTATGATCGTATTATTTAAAAGGTATTTTTTTTTTTAATTCGGTTTTAATCGGCTAAAACTTCTCAAAGTATATCTTCGCTCAACTGCAACTGAAGACCGGCTATCAAATTTGGCAATATTGAGCATAAAAAGCAACATAACACAATAACAATCAATTTTAATAACGTAATAAGTACATTTGCAAAAATGTGAAAATCGCAGAAAATTATTGTAATATTCTTTACTATTACTTTTATTTTAATAAATAAAAATAAAAATATAACTTTATGTATGACTTAGTTTCTATTGGATTGGAATTTAGAAATGCCTTCTACCAGTGCCGTAGCAACTAAATATTGTACCCGGGGCGAAACTCCAAAATGCGCCCTTATATATATATATATTTTAATTTATTAAAAAACTCAAAACTGAATATTGTTTATAATTAATGCTATTTAAATAATGTTTTTCCTTATAATTATGTCAGCGTTTGTAAATTTTATTAAAACCAATAACTTTTTAAAATATAAATGCACTTAAAAATAATAAGCTTAACATAATAACACTTATAAGTTATGTAAGTAATTATATAAATACATAATATTGCTTTTACTTATAACTAACATTTAAATTGCAATTTTTCTAGCTTTTTTCCCAGCAAAGTCTTCAGTGAGTTCGTCTATATCCAAAGTATTTACCAATGTATGTTCAATGGATAAAATAGCCATATCAGATATTCGTTCTTGTCCCATTGTAGACCTTAAATAATTTTTTATGAGCTTTAACTTACTGAATGACCTTTCACACGTCGCCACAGTTATTGGTAAAGTCAAGAATATGCGTAAAGCTGTTTCCACATTTGAATATTCAGCACGTAAAGAATATGTTGTAATTAATTGAAGTAAGGCTAATGGTGTTGCAGCTCTTAAGTCAGGTAAAAGAGAAAATGCTTGACATTTAAAATCTTTTATTTCAGAGATAAAATCGGAAGAATATAAATCGGTTTCATATTTTAAAGATAAGTCAGCTGCACATTTTTGTATATAGTCCATAGAGTGGTCCATTAGGCTACTACCATACAAAATACCAAAATTTTCATTAATTTCAGACATATTTTCATATGTCGATGGTCGACGCACAGCGAAAACGTAAACATCATTGGTAATTCCACATTTCCACAAAACAACTTAATAAAAATAACTAATATAGATAATCTCTACAATAATATATTATTATTATATTATTATGTTTAATGTTTAAACATATAATATTGACTACGGACACATCATATAAAACTATAAAAGTCTAAAGACTTTCTGTACATTGATCGATTGTATTTATTAACTAGTATTGGTTTTATACTTTTATATAAAGATATTAATATATTATGATCATTAAATATTATTTTCAACAATTGCTCAAATAATATAGAATACGTTGAAGTTTTTGTAAGTAAAATATAAAAATTGACCGTTGTAATTTTTAACATAAAATGCAAATTTTTCATTTTTGCGCCCTCTGAGAACCTCTCGCCCCCGCTTGCTACGGCCCTGCCTTCTACTATGAAAATAAAAACAATTATTGAAACTAAAACTAAATAATACACTACAACTATGTATACAATTTATACATTGAACATTGAACTTAAATATATAATGTTAAATTAATATAAAGAAAATGTTATTACTAATTAAATTAAAATCTGTGGTTTTTTTAAATAAATAATTTTAAACTATTTATAATTTTCTATAATATCTAAATGTTACAATAAAATTATAAAATGTATATGTAGGGGTGCGGGGGCAAAGTCCCCCATCGCGGACCTGTTCCATGTTTATAATTTTAGCCCCCCTTCTAATATGCCAAATTTACGCCTATGATTACAATATACAAGAACAAAAACTAATACCGTTCTCAACAATTTAAAAATCGCATTAAAAAAATTTTGGGTAAACGTAGAAGATATACTTTATAATAGGTATGCGTATTATTATTATTATTTATTATACACATAAAATCGCACCACCGTTGAGCGTTTTTGAACGAGCACATTAATGCATTGACGCTTTTCATAAATCATAATGCCACTAAAATAACAACTCAAAAAAAAATGAAAATTTGTAATAATTTATTTTTATTTATATTCAAATTCACAAAAAAAAATAATCTACTTCACAGCCTAAAAAACACAAATTTCAATTAACTTTATCAAAATCATAATATAATATTAATATAATTCATATACATATACATATATTATAAACCCACGAATGTTCTGTCTTATGTGTTAATTCTATATTTTTGAATTTTATAATCATAAAATATGATATAGACACTCATATAAGTATATTGAAAAGTTCAATCTGTATAAATCAAGCTGTTCAAAAATGTTATTTTTTAAATTGTTGAATTCCACAAATACGATTTAAAAACTGTTTAGTCTACAACAATATAATATGAAAGGATAATTTTATAAAACACATACATTTGTTGAACTAACCCCTAAAAATATTTTAGATGTTCGTAAATCGTAGCTAAAACAAATAATCATGGTTAAATCTTTAACTATGAAATATTAAAAATGTTTAAATGTTGTATTATTATACTTTTTTGTGTTAAAGCAAAACTTCTTATCGCATTATAGGTGCTTAAAATATACCTAAATGTCCTAAATCAAAAGTATTACATTTAAGAATCACTTATTAGTTATTATTACTATTATTATGAATGGAATCAGACATTTCGGCACGAGGATAATTCGGCGTGGCAGTTTCGACTTTCGGCGTAGGGTATCTTGGCGCCGGCACGCCGCAGGTAATTAATAAACAATTTTTAGAATAATACAATTTTAAAAATACAAAATAAATAATATTATATTAATATCATATTATTATTAAAGTATACAACAATTAAGTTTTATAAATATGTTGTATAACACATGGTTACATGGTATATTATTTAAAAAAAATATTAGGTATATGCGATTCTCCTTAAATAATCAATGTAATATCTTATATTATATTCACTTACTATTTTATATAAACAACGATTTAGGTCAGTATATATTTTTTTATTTTTTAGGGGACTCTATTATGAATCAAAAATTTAATTTTTTAACTTTTTAATTAATTCTCAATCGCTTTAAAACTTAACCAAATGCCGTTTTTTGGCGCGATAATTCCACGTTCTGTTTTAAATTTAAGAGGAATTTCAGTTTTTTCACAAGGTAAAATTTCAAACTTGGATAACATTTTTGATATAATCAATTTCAATTCTAATTCAGCAAAACGTTTTCCTGTAACAATCCAGTTAAAATTAAATTAAATTATTTTATTAGTATAAACTATAAAGTATGAAAATGATCAATACAGACTATCCCAATTGTAGTTATTATTTGTACATATTGAATATAATATATATATATATATATATATATATGTAATAATAGTATGTTTATGTTTACCTATGCAATGGCGAGGTCCATCGCCAAATGGCAAAAAGGTACCATTAGGTCGTTTAGATTTTTCTTCAACAGTAAATCTTTCCGGATCAAAAATATCGGGATGTGGATAATACTTTGGATCATGATGTATATTATATATTGGTATTAAAATTTTTTGTCCCTTTTCAATTATTAATGATTCACTGGGTACGTTGTAATTCTGAGTAGCTATTCTTACTAAGGTCGTAACTATAGTGTATTTACGAAGAGTCTCTGAAAAGATATTACAATTTATTTATAATTTAATAATGTAAGTAAGCAATCTGATAATGTAAAATTAATATTAACTAGCTAGCAATAGTAAATACCTGTCATATAATGTTAATAGGCAACAACTTTTTTTTATCATACAAATAACATCATATATACATACAATAGTGAAAAAATAGATGTGTTATTGACTTATTGTAAAGCTATTGTAGCCACATTTAATAAGCTACATTTCATTCTATAAAAGAAGGCAGATAAAATACAAAAATAAAATTACACCAGTTGTATCGTCTGCTCAGTAAAATTTAATTAAAACAATTTTACCAAGCGAAGTAATGTAACACGAAATATAAAAAATGCAATAATAACCTAACCAATTACATAAATTAAATTATAAATTATATAAATGTATTTAAATAATAGTTATTTATAATTTATTATTTAAATTTATCAAAAGATAATATCCGTATTTATTTGTAGCAATTTGTAAACTCAAAATCGAAAATACGTACGAAACACCTACGACCTACCTATTTTTTTACTTAGTATAAAATATGAAGAAGTATAAACGCCGACAACTAAACTGTATCTGCGATAATAAATGCAATACCTACTAATCAATTAAAGTTTTAATTTTACAATTTAATAGTCGAATTTCACCATGAGACGATACTATTAATATTTATTATGCACACTTTGGTTAACATTGAGTTTATTGAAAACTACTCATAATACTGATTTAGAATACAAAATTAAATAGTTAAATGCCAAAAATGTTAATAATTATTGAAGTTTATATAAAAATAATAAATATAGATAACCAATAATATTATATCAGTGCAGTGCAATGGTGTCTTCTTCTTTTATATAAATTCGAAAAAATAGAATATTTTTAAATTTACATATAACTCGTTAAGATTTAAGAACTTGTACAAATGAGCCACTTAATTTTAAATAAACATTTTTCTTAATTAAAATACATTATTAATGTATCAAATAAATTATAATTTTAAATCATTTCTCGTTAAAAATTGTACAAGCAGTTTAATATTGAACATTAGTATATACCTATGATTATAATTTTAAAATAAAATTATTTGGTATATTAATCGATGTTGTTTACTCAGAACACTGCTAAATCATAAAATATTAATATTAACATTGTTTATCTGTGTAGGAACCATAGGATACTAACACTTTAAAATGCCTATCGCAGAATATCTCTGTAGGATAATCAATAAAATGTATATGTATATGCATTACCATTTATAACAATTTCGGCATAGTGAAGATCCTCCAAAAATTCATTGTTGAACTGTCCACCATATTTTATTTTCGACGAAATTATCTCGGCACGTAATCTGTCTTGGATATCTTTGTTCAATGCCAACTCGTAAAAACAAAAAGATGCTATGGCAGCTACAGTTTCTGTACCAGCAGCAAACAAAAACATTGCGTTCGAAATGATATCCAATTCACAATAGTTTACTATGATTAAAAATTAAGTTAATACCTAGTTTGAAAGTTAAATAATGCAAATCTATGTATAAAAATATAACGTAGATTATTGCCAGATTCTCAAACATTATGTCTTACCACCGCCTGTCGACTCGTTTTTTAATACAAAATCATTTCTAGCTTTCATTAAGGTTTGTGTGATGTCGTTTCTATCCACATTATGTTCAGTCCTGTAATCAATGACTTCTCTAAACACCGAATAAAAAAAATTAGTAGCATCAACGTCAACTGTTTGTATTTTTAACAACTTCATAATTTTCGGAAACAGCATTCCGAGTATATTTTGAAAGAAAATTATTTTACCATTGGGTTTTAGTATTCTATTTACATATTTTTTGAAGTTGAAATTATTTTCACTGTTAATGATGTCCAATTTCATACCAAAAGCACACGTTCCAATGACGTCAATGGTTAAATTTTTGACGATTTGGCTCACTTCTATGCCTTCAGTTTTCTGGTCAGATTTT
Source organism: Rhopalosiphum padi (assembly GCF_020882245.1). NCBI lineage: Eukaryota > Metazoa > Arthropoda > Insecta > Hemiptera > Aphididae > Rhopalosiphum > Rhopalosiphum padi. Next base: position 39,433,231 of record NC_083598.1, read on the forward strand.
TCGTTAATACAATTCAACAGTTGATCAGTACACTCTCGGATTTGTTGGTGTGTTCCTTTGAGGTTACCCGATGTGAATCCCTGACTTAGTTTTTGTCTCATTATTTTCCATTTTTGTCCGTTCGAAAAAAACAAGCTTCTCGCCATTATGTTAACTGACTCGTCATTGTCAAAACCGTGGTCAGTGAAATGCGAGAAATCTTTGATCATAATCGTATTGATCAATTCTGGATCGCGAATCATCAAAAACGGAGTTCTCATTTGATAAAACCCACAAATTTTCGCTCCAGGAAATCGATGATAAATTCGACCGAACGAACTTATTTGCCGTTCTAATCCAATTGTCATTTTGAATATATTCCCGAACAAAGGGACCGGTTCTATATGGAGAACATTTAATTTTTTCCATTTATCGTAAGTTGATGTTGAATAATAGTAAAGAAATGTACAAATAATAATAAGACATAAAATAATAGGATCGAAAAAACAATTTCTCAAATACGCAATCATTTGTATTAGTGATTATATTATAGTGACTTATTAGAATGAACTATATAAATATTGAATTTTTTACACACCTATGTAAGCTGCGTTAATTACCTATACCTATTTATTTGTTCTGTCTGTCAAATATATCGCGATAGACTTAATTTATCAGTGGACTTTGTATGGTTTTACAGATATCACTACAATAATAAATAATATTGCAATGAGATTAGACCGAAGGGCAATCTTATCAGAGAGCCTAGTCTGTATAAATAATTTATTATGTCCTTGTAATTGATTATATTTAATGAACGAAGGTGACAGTAGGGCCGAATCTAGAGGGGGCGAACCGGGGCACTTGGTCGGAGGATGCAAAATGACTAAACAACAGTGGCATAATAGAAGGGGACTGAATTATGAAAGGGCGCTAATTTATACTTTGCCCCGGGTAAAAAAAATATGCTAGATCCGGCCTTGGATGACAGGAAAGTTGAATGACTAACATCCACACCACCTCTAATTTTTTAGTTAAAAATGTAAAAAAGTTAGGTAAGGTCAGAGTACTAGGTATAGAGATATTTACATTTTTAATTAACAATATAATTTGATTTATATTTCTCAATAAAGTCAAACTAATATGGTTATTAACTATACTGGGATTACTACTTACGTGCAATCACTAACCTTGGACAGCATTTCGTTCATTTCACATTTTTTTTCCTGTTGAGTGGTATATTTATAATGATATGTTTAATTTAATTGATTTTATAAAAAAATTAAAAACAATCGATGTGTTTTGCATATTATCTTATGTTTTTCTTTTGTATTACATATTTGCTTATTGATAATACATTTTTTTACCTTAAGTACATACATTTTAAGTATCTTTATTCTTTTTATAAACAGGTCTATGAAATATCAGTCATTTACCCGAGACTTGATACCTATATTTATATTAATTCTGACTTGATATACTTGAAATAATTCTAGCGATTAGTTGACATAACACATATTGACATCTAAAACATATTCTATAATAATTGTGTATTAAAAATATATGTATATTAAATACCGTAGTGAATTTTAGCTTTTGAATAATTTTACATTTTTATTTAAACTTAAATGATAGTAAAGGGATAATGTTTAAAACAAAAATCGAGAATTATAAAATGCTAATCATAATTTGTGGGGTCAAATATTCAGTTAAAAAATAAATATGTAACCCAATAAAATGATACGGCTATTGACAATAAACACCCAAATAATTTTGTTTGAGTTTCAAAATAGTGCTTATAATATTTTCATTCATTTTTTCCAATGTGGCAGTACCATTCTTCCATATCCTACCATGTTTGTTGATCAACAAGAGAAAATTCTTCCAATACATATTAATGATTAAATTAACATAAACTATATTAACTAATAAGTTAAGCATTATACTTACGAATGAAATGAATTTAATATTAATATGCTTATAATTATTTATAAATCAGTTGTAACAATATTATATAATAGTACCTATCAGTGGATAAAGACATATTTTCGTGTCATGTTTGTGTGGTGAGAAGATAATGAAATGTTTCTACATTTTACCAATCATTCGCTAAAAAATGTTTGTATAAGCACTTTTATATACAACCAACTTTGTGATACTGTTATGCTGTATAATATATAGGACCTATATTATTATTTAATATAGGTGCACAGTGGCGTGGCGTATATTAGAGGGGAGGGGTCTCGGGTCTCATTCTCCCTCGAAGAAAAATAAAAGGTTCATAACACCTAAAAAAATTATTGATGAACTAGCAAAAAAAAAACTATTAATTTGTAGGTATATATAATAATAACGGAATAATATAATTATTATTAATTCATTACTCATATTATGTTGTATTTTTTATAATATTATAAATTTACTTATTTCTTAGACCTCCTGGAATCTAAAAATACATCACTGTATATTTATGTATAATTACATAGTATTTAAATATCCTTATACAATTTATTAATATAGTTATAACTTATAAGATATTACGATAGTACGACGCAACGTGTAGGTACTTTATGTGCGTTGTCGCTCCGCGATAGAATAATACCAACCGCTTAGTAAGCTTTTGTTTTACAATTTTATATAATGTATATTTTTGTATTAGTGTTTAATACGAAGTAATATTATCTTAATTATATATACAACTAGTATAAGGGATTAGTATAATATGTATCTACAATAATGAGCTTATAAATTTAATTGTTTTACAAATACGAATTACATGGTAATGTGGTATTATACATAGCATTTATTATAAATACCTACTATTTATTGTATTTTGTAGCCACATTATGTATGACGTAGGCTATTATAATATTATATGCACCAATTAAAATGTACTTTTATAATAAAGTCAGTAAAAATGATATACCATATAATACAGGGTGATTATTTTATCATTAAATTTTCGTCAAATATCGACTTTTTTATTTTTTCAAAATATTTGGTTTCATAATTTTCTCAAATTGAATGATATTTTTATTTTCTTCACCCTTTTATTTAATAGTGAAAACACTATCAACTTTTGATTTTCAAATGGCAACTTATATTTAAAATGTACTTAATTAATGGGGCTTTTTTTATTAATTTTAATGTTCAAATTATAATTTTTTGTTAATCTTTTTAAAGAGATAGCTTTTCAAACGGCAGTTACCAACGTCTCGTAGCCGTAATAACCTGTAGGACGAACACCTAAAAAACGTTAAACCCCCTAACTTTGAGCATCTATAACTCACTATAACGGTTAAATAAAAAATAATAATTTTAACGTTAAAAATTAATAAAAAAAAAGTAACTCTACTATTTTATGATATTTTAAATAAAGGCTACAATTTGAAAATCTAAAGTTTATAGTGATTTCACTGTTAAATATAAGGGTGAAAAAAATAAAAATGTTTAACAGTTTTAGAAAATCATAAAAATAATAATTTTGAAGAAAAAGAATTGAAAAAAGTCAACACTTTTTGAAATAATGATTATTTAATGATAAAAGAATCAACCTATATATAAATTCTAACCTTTGAGCATAATTTAAAAATAAGTACAGACTACAGTGGAACCATCAACGAAGTATTATTAATGGATGGTTTCCTCGTCATGTGAAGAGTAAAAGTTATATGATGCCACATAAAGGTACCATCAGTTTTACTAATTGTATAATCCGTATACATATATACATTACTATAAAATTTTACTATACTTGTCTTAGTTTATTTTATGATGTATATTATATACTATATATTATATTGTAGAATATAGTTTATGGTTGTATATTAAGTAACTGGACATTCATAATGCATGTATAGCCGTTTAGGTAATCCGGTAATATAATAATGTAAAAAAAATTTAATTTACAACTAATCGTAATTTAACAGATGCACCCTTGTAATAACAAATGACACTGCTAAGCCATGAACTGAAAATATCTTGAACATAAAGTGTGAATTCTAGACGGTCGCTTACCTTTGACTGTACGACATCATGTATTTATAACATCAAAATAATCACATAAAATCATACACCATATAACTACATAACATCATTAAAATATTAAGTCAAATGTCAATATTATATTTATGCAATTATTATATTACAAATTAATGTTATTTTTATTACGTTATAAACTCATTATATATTCGATCTTTACATAATATAACTAAAAATATGCAATTAAATCATTTAAATATTGAAAAAATAGTTAATTTAATACTTAGTTTAAGTAATAAAATATAATGTAGATATCATTATTGTATTAACTACAAAATATATTTTAATTACTTTTTAAGATTTAAGTCAATTGTTTTTTATATTTAAGTATACATTATAATATGTATATTAATCCACAATCGGCCTAAAACTTAACCAAATTCCATTTTTCGGTGAAGTTATCCCACGTTCTTTTTTCATTTGTAGCGGTATTTCCGTTTTTTCACAAGGTGAAATTTTAAATTTTGATAATATTTTTGATAGAATTATTTTCAACTCCAATTCAGCGAAACGTTTTCCTATAAAAATATATTATTAATGATATTTAGTTTTGCATAATGAATAATGATTAATGATTAACGGCCAATAAAGTTATGTATACATAGTATATATTCGTATTTGGAACATCAATATACCTATACAATGACGAGGTCCATCACCAAATGGTAAAAATGTTCCGTTCGGTCGTTTAGATTTTTCTTCTGCAGTAAATCTTTCCGGATCGAAAGTATCGGGATTTGGATAATACTTTGGATCATGATGTATACTATATATTGGTATTAAAATTTTTTGTCCTTTTTCAATTATTAATGACTCCCCAGGTACGTTATAATCTTGTGTAGCTCCTCTCAATAAGGCCGTAATTATGGTGTATTTACGATGAGTTTCTAAAATAACAAAATTCTTATAAAATGGATTTCTAATAAAAATAATTATTTAAATGTTCATTTTTCTACTGTGTCAAAACTACAAAAGATTTTTATTGATATATTAACATGTTTATTATTATTACCATCTAAAACCATATCAGCGTAATGAAGATCTTCCAAAAATTCATTGTTAAGTTGTCCACCATATTTTATTTTCGACGAAATTATCTCGGCACGTAATCTGTCTTGGATATCTTTGTTCAATGCCAACTCGTAAAAACAAAAAGATGCTGTGGCAGTTACAGTTTCAGAACCAGCCGTAAACAACAACATTGCATTTGCAATTATATCTAATTCACAATACTTTTCTATAAACATAAAATTTATAATTAATAATCTGAATATAACTATATAAGGTCATAATAATACGTATATGTTTAAGTATAAATTATTATAGACTTTTCAAAAAATATCTTACCTTCTCCTTTATAATCACTGCTTATTACTAAATCCTGTCTTGCTTTCATTAAAGTTTGTGTCAGATCGTTCCTAACAACATCATTTTTGGTCCTATAATCGATGACTTCACCAAACACGGAATGGAAAAAATTAATGGCATCTACGTCCACCGGAGAAGTTTGAAGTTTTAAGAACTTAACAATTTTTGGAAATAGCACTCCAAGTATTTGAAGGAAAATTACTTTACCACTGGGTTTGAACACTTTCTTTACATTTTGTCTAAAGCTTGAATTATCGTTATTAATTGTATCTAATTTCATACCAAATGCACACGTTCCAATTACATCAGTGGCTAAATTTCCAACGAGTTCATATACTTCAATTCCGTCGGTTTCTGTGGATTTCTCATTAATACAGTTTGTCAACTGGTCGCTACACTCTTGGATCTGTTCGTGCGTACCTTTGAGCTTACCAGACGTGAATCCCGGACTTAATTTTTGTCTCATTATTTTCCATTTTTGTCCGGTCGCAAAAAACAAGCTTCTCGCCATTACATTTACGGAAGGATTCATGTCAATACCGTGGTCGGTAAAGTACGAGAAGTCTTTGATAATCATCGAATTGATCAACTCTGGATCGCGAACCATCAAAAACGGTGTACTCATTTGATAAAACCCACAAAATTTATCATTGGGAAATTGTTGATAAATTCGTCCAAACGCGTCCACTTGATGCTCTAATCCTGTGAACATTTTGAATATATTCCCAAAAAAAGGCACCGGTTTTGCGTACGGCACATTTAATTTCTTCCATGTATCATACGTTGACGTCGTATAATAATAAAGAAACGTACAAACAATAATCAAACTCAAAATAATGTTGTCAAATAGCAAATTGGCCAGGTACGAAATCATGGTTATAAAATAATGTAACTTAATTTTAAATTATTGCAGGGGACACCTACAGAGTACGAGTGTGTAATGGATTACTAAATCCTGCTTTGAATTCATAACTGTGAAAACGTAATTGGTTTTCGTTTTTTTTATAATTTTTAAATTAGCTTTCAAGATGATATAATCTATTTGTGGAGGGAATACGAAACTTCTGAAATTATATGAATAATTATTGATTTTATATTACGCAAAGTGCAGATTGTAGTGCAGCATAATAAATTAGTGACCACTGATCTATATATAATATATATTGTTATCAACTGCCATATAGATTAGACGGGTGCAGCAGTGTTATATAGTCGTCAGTGAGTAGTGATCTTCTACATAATAGATCGTACATTTTATATCACGATGGGTACATTAAAATCATTTGACAAAATAGAGGTCAGACACGTGAATCTATGTGATTATGGTTTACGGCATAATTAACCTAAAAAAAAAAATTTTTTTTTTTCATGCAGTTTTACTATAATGTCGTATTGTGGCATTAAAAGTTTTAAATGTCGAGATCGATTTCCAATGATGTATGAAAATATGTAAGTTCTAATAATTGCAAACATGAAACGATTTTTCGAGTGAATTCGTCATACGTTATACTATAGTCCTCTCTATTAGTTACCTAGATACCTATACAACTTTAACGAATTTTTTACAAACGTATAATTCCTATTATTATCATGATCAAAATCAAAACTTTTTCGTAAGTAGGTACCTACTTAACAATAAACTTCAATCATTTTAATCATGGTTGTATAAAAACGGTATAATATTATTAATCCATACCTTCTGCGCAGTAGAGTTAGGTAAAATATTACTTAGATAATTATTTGAATAAAAAATTATTCAAATGATTTTTTTTTTATAATTATTGGAATAAAAATATAATTGAATAATTTCTAAACATAATGCTAATACAAAATACAAATATATTCAAATTCTTTACTCTCTAGTTTCTTCTTTAAATAGTTCTATACTGTTTGATTAATAGAATTTTTCGATTTATTTATAAAAGAAGATTTACAATCGTGAACTTAAAATACAATGACAAAATATCAACCATGTGTTAACCAAGATAAAATTACTGAAAATTATTCAAATAACTTGGTTTGGAAATTAGTCGAATAATTTTTTATTCGAATAAAATATTATCTAAATAATCATCTAAATAAAATTTTATTCGTATGATGCCCAACTATGTTGTAAATAAATAATTTGTACATAATATAAAACTTATGTTTATACAGACTTTTACCTACCTATATAGTTTATGCTGATTATAGAAAATGATGATAATATATAGGGTTTAAACACAAGAGTTTGCTATTAGGTATATTCATTAGTATAAATATATAGTTATAAATGTATGTCATCCCAGAATATGGCTTCTATTAGGTACCTACCATCTTTAGAGCCTAAAAAATCCAAAGTACTTATTAAACTATTATAAAGAACGGGAAATTCAAAATTGAAAATTTTAAATATTAAGAACATATATAGGTAATACACAAATAATTGCTCCCGATTGAGTATTAATTCGGTGATTAATGAGTATATAAAATAACAGACATCTCACATTTTTTTCTGATGTAAAACTACACACGTAATCATGTTTTTAAAAAAACTCGTACATAAATAGGTATATGTAATCCGGGCATGTGTGTAAAATGGGCCCCATCATTATATTATCAATTATCATTATAACTACACTAAACTATTATCAATATTTTGTATTTTATTATTTCTAATTTTTTTTAACATTTAAATCATTTAGCATATTTTTCGCTGAAATAATATTTTTAAGTTTCATGCAGTATTGTGATTACATTTTTTTTTAATGCATGCAAATAACCTGAGTTTTAGGATCGTAATTTTTTTAATCATATATTTTCCTTGTTTTATTATGCAGTTACTGAGATTATCGTAACTATATAAAACGATGAATAGCGATGTTAATTATTTTGTTTTAATTTAAAAATATTATTTGTGAGAATTTAAAACATTTACGAACATTATATAATTATGAATTTTATAATACGTAATGAGTAATGACATTTTAAATTTATTTTAAGAAATTATAAATTTATACTATGAAATTTTTACTGTTGTAAAGTATTTATAAAAAATGTTATTAAATTTTGAGTTTCATTTACATAAGTTGATATAGAATGGTATAAATACATATTATTATAATAATTAATTACTAATAATATAATAAATGCAACTTTTTCAGGAAAAAATTATATCAACCTACCATTATACTAAAAGTAAAATTAATTAATTTTATAGCTATATCATGAAATATACTTGGTGATTTAGGCTGACAGACCGTCTCCGATTAGAATTGTTTTTATTATATAATTATACATCTATCATTGAATTCAAATTTAACACGACCATAACTGTGACCCACTCGACACCTACTTTCATAGAAATTTGGAGTGGTTTTAACTATAACAATTGTCAATGCTGTACACATTTGAACGTCGATTTTGTGCTAAGGCTGTCTTATAGTTGAATTTACATCATCATTGCAGTTAAATTCATATGTAAAATATACCATGAATTTGAGAAATTAGGGTCAAAGTTATTTTAAAATTAAGACAAGTTACTACATTAACCTTGTAAAAGCTTAGTTAATTTGTAATCATTGAGTGTTCTTTTAGCTAAATTAATCGTCATAGTTTCCATCACTCACCACTCTAAATTCGTCTAATTAGTAAGTTAATTATTACTTGGTGATGGTTTAACCACCGAATTCTGTGATTTAATTACATTGGACATATTGTAATAATATTATTAGTATTATACTAATATGTACTTCATCAGAGCGGTACCCACATGCTTACCTTTTTTTTTATTACCATGATGGACTATGATATCATCATGTTACGTATCATTATTAATTACATATTTACATAAATAGGCACTGTATAATAATACAACATTACATCATTATACATATATAGGTACATATAATTACAAAATAACACACGTGTAATAATTAATTGTACACAACATTTCAAGCACATAATCTGTATATAATAAATAGCGTACACTTATCAAAATTTTTTTATAATAAATTCATATGTATAACACACTACGTAACATAATTTTCATGATCGTGCATCATCTATTCCTTAATAATATATCTAGTTAAATCAATTCCAGATTAGCGTAATGTGTACAATATACATCACGTATTTTATACCTATACATTCTGCATTAGTTATTCAATCGCGTATTTAGGAATAGGAGGGGGGGTCTCAGCGAGTCATTACCCATGGGACAGATTCCAAATTCTAAGTCCCATAAAGAGGTGTTGCCGTGTTGGTACTTACAATTCAAAGTAGGTACTTATAAATAGCAATGATGAACTTCAGTGCCGTGTTGCGTGGTATTTGAAGGTTAATAAGCACAAAAAAACCAATTATCAAATATTTGATATTAGAAAATCCGTTTCTAAAATATCTATATTCGCTCAGTGCAGTACTTTCATTTGGTCATCCATAGAGTTGTGTAAAAATTTCAGTTTTTTTTTGTTACCTATTCCCAATTATCAAAAAAAAAAAAAAAAATTGCCGTATATTTTATGTTGACCTCTTTAAACTTTTAAAGTACAAACTAGATCAGTAGGATCAACTCTCAAGATAATAGTTGAAGCGTTTTATTAACCACTTACTGTGTACACAAACGCAAAAAAGAAAATATAACACTGAAAAAGACATACAGCATTGTAAAATTATAACACTAATGACTTATCGCTCCGCTCGAAATCTAAAATCTTGAAAATTATAACAAAGGAGAAATCGGAGAAAACATTTTTGAATATAAGTAAAATAATTGTAGATTTGTAGGTATTACTTACTTCAATAAAATCTGATTTTAGGCAAAATTTTTAATTTTTGTGAATTGGCATTGCTGAAATTAAAAACAATCTTATTGTAGTTTTATATTTTTTTTTGAACATTAGCATTTGAAATCAAATTTTGATACAGTTGAATATATATTTTATACAAAAATTTTTATTCACACTTTTTGTTAATATTTTATTATTGAAAATATATTAACCGTAGCAATTTGAAACAGTTCACTGTTACTGAAATTATCAAGTTCTCTTAGCAATTATATTTTCAAAATATATAGATTTATTTTGAGCAATTCATAGACTTGAGTACTTGACATTTTTTAATTTCTTAATTTTTTTACTTAGGTCAAAAAGCTTGAAAATGTAATAATTAATAAGTATTTTATAAGTTGGTCTTATAACTGCAGGGTATTTAAAAACATTAAAACTTTAGAGGAACGTATTTTTTCATAAGTGTTTGTAGATAACATTTTTATAAAGTTTATAAAAATCACAAGCATTCATAAATTACTTTGTTTGATATTTTTTTTATTGACAATATATATTTTATTATACATTTTTTTTTTTTAAAAAAAAACTAATATTATAATATACATCATATTATCAATTAATGTTTTTCTCACCTCTGAAAATAAATACCTTATTTGATTTATCTTATTTGCTATGAATTTCGTCGTAACTCTATGCTACCAAATACAAATGCTAAAATACTAATGAAGGATAAAAGCATTGATTTAAATTATATTTAAGTTATATTTAATTATATTATAAAATCAATGATAAAATGTATCGTTAAAATAAGGCGGAAACGTGGCGTCTAGTGCAGTCATTTAGACAGACGTGAATTTCCCCGACCCGGTCGCACTGCATCCGTTACGCTTTTCCACGATCTGTGATAATGGCACTCGTTGCAGTGTTTTTGATAAGACATGTCCATTTGTTTTTGTTTATGCGCAAACAACGACTAACGAGTAACGAGTAAAAAAAATAATACGATCTGCATCCAATTCGTCCGGTTGCCGACAATAATATTATTATTATTTGTTTATCTTTCACGTATTTTCCTCGACTATTTTTTCGACGACTTACCGTACGGAAGTAATGAAGTTGTGTTTATAGTGCTAATCATGGCCAATCTTGAAGAAGATCTGTCGCGTATGTCCATAGGTGAGTGTGATGAAACTGGTACCGCGCTTTACCGTTCGAAAAATCGACATCCCGCTACCGGCGTGGAGGCCATATGCGTTTCAGGCTTTTTTGCAAACCACCTTAGACCGCAATGCCGCTTAATTGGCTGTGACTGTTTTTGTGCACTGTAGACATAACGTCCTCACCCTTTGAAGGCCGCATGAAGTTCGTTTTTCTCGGAAACGTTGTTGATATTGTATTATTATTATTATTTTTATAAATTCGCTAGAAATGCAATAACGTTTTCGACTTTCACCCCTTGATTGCATTTTAGTTGTTGTTTAATTCAAGATAACCATAATATAACTTTCCATAATGGCATTTTACTGTTGTTTTGGTCTGTCTATGTCTTTTATGCATTAATTACTGGCTGGTTGGACTTGATAATTGTTCAAGCATTACAATTTTAATGAGTCATGTTTATTTTTGTACCTAGGTTCTTGAGATCTCTATATTTAAATTTAACAAAATAAAAAAAGCAATAATTATATTATAATATATTATTAATAAGGTTTTTTAAGGTTTCTGACAATTTATTTTTGTATTTTAAATAATGAATTTTTTTCTGCTTTTGGTTACTTATTATTTATTAATGTTTATTATTTAAATTTTTTTATGAATATTTATTGTTATAATTTTTGACTAATACATATTATATTAAATAAACAAAAACAATTTTGCATTTTATTAACCATAATATTAAACAAATGTTTTAAAATTGGCTATAATCAATATTTATTTTAATTTTATTCAAATTTTTTTTCAATTAAGTCATTACAATAATATATATTAGGCATTAGTTAAAGTAAAGTTTAAAAAGCGTTCTATATGAATGTCTTGAATGAAAATAATTAACATATCTTATCATTAATAAATTATCAGTAATTTATTTTTTGTCTATTCGATAGTATATTTTATTATTTATTAACTAAAAAATCTAATTACAAATTATTGTCATTATTATGTACCTTCTGAATTTTTAAAAAGATGTATAATAAAAATATCCGATGATAAAGATACCCACTTCATTTTTTGATAATAACATAGTCAAATATTTACGTAACAACATGCTTAACAGAGTTTGATGAATTATAAATAATGTTTGAATATATATGAATTGAATAGTTTATAAAAAAATATCCTCATAGAAATTACTTTGCTGTATTGTAGGTTGGTGGGGTGATGGATGTGTTAAATTTGAATTAAACGATACCTAAATTGGTACCTACAAAAATGATTCTGAGTAGTCACGACAATGGAAGCACCAATTTTTTCTTGAAGGATATTTTATAATTTATTTATATTATTATAGTATTTAGGTAAAAAGTTCAACAGATTTTTTTTAAAAACATATTGCACATAAGTATATATTACTTAGTAACTAATAATTTTTATAATAATATATTAATTTTTTATATTATAACAAAAACAATTTGAATAGGTTAATAATTGTCTTAATAAATTAAATATTTTTAAAATCTCATTGTGTTCAAATTAACTGTGCATAGAAAATAATATTTTACAATTTTACATGGTGGCAAAATGTTTAACTTCTTATTACGATAAATATTTTTTAAATTAAAAAAAAAATTATTACGTAAAATACTAATTTTTTGTTTAAATATGATAGTAAAACATGATAATAAAAGTAAAATAAAAACACATTGCATATTATTGTAAAACCAATTCACTCACAATTTCTCTTATAATCTAAATCTAGTAAAAAAAAACTTCATTTCAAACTATTAACTTGCTATTTCTAAAATTTCTCCAACAATAAACAACAATCAAATGTGGTTAAATATTAAAAAATGTAAGCATTTAGTGCATTTTTTTTGGTTTTTATTTGCTAATTATTGAATATTTTAAATTCAATTTTTCGTAATTCTTAAGAAAATTATAACAATTTAAAACATAATTCTCATTTATTATAAAATAATGAAAAATAATAGGAATTACACTGACAAGTATACATATTATTCATAATACTTATATTGAGTTTTCTTCTTCGATATTTTTTGGAATTTAATTTTTTTTAATATTTATAAACTTAACATCACTTTGAAGTAATATGTGATTTATGCACTTCAACTCATGACCCACTATAAAAACTTCTGTGACCCTTATTTGGGAGCCAATCTGAGATTGGGAACCATTACTTTATGTGTTTAATTACGTATAATTTTAATTTTCCTTAAACAATTTTGTTAATGTAGGCGATGATTCGAGTAATAAATTTGCAAGAAAAGACAAGTTCCCGAGAGAAGTAGAAATCTACAGGCCTGGAAGTGGACCATTAAGAAGGAGCGGTAATTCTCGCCAAGATGCTGAAGATGATGATAAACGATCTGGATTTGATCGTGACCTTGAATCATCAAAAAAGAGTGACTTTATTCCTAATAAACATTTTGAAAATCCAAGTAGGAAAAAAGAAAATTTTCCAAGAGGTCAAAAAATGAATGGTGTTGCTGCTGATAATTACAGTACATTCAATTTAAAACGGAAACAGCAAAAGAAAACACAGCTATTCTATGAGCCACCAAATGAATGGAGTAGTGATAAACGATCAGATCGACCACGGGTAAACTTTGTAAATCCTAACGATTCTAAAGGTGATGATGAGAATTGGAGATCACATAAAACACCTAATGTAGTGATTGTTCCTAAAATAGTTAAAAAAATTGATGAAAAACCAGCCGTTTCAGAAAAAATCATAACTCCAGTTGATATTATACCTACCATGGTTATAAATGCACGTGGTAATACTGTACAAAATAACACAGATAAAACATCTGCGTTTGGTAATAAGAAACGAGAAGAAAAGAAAGTCCCTAGTAAACCAATTCCTAGTTCTCTTTTAATGAATTATGAAAAATTGCCTCCAAGATTGCGAAAAAAGTTTTGCGATGATTACCATATCTCTATGGAGGAAGTAGAAGCATTGTTAACAAATGGACTATCATCTCAAGATGAACATCATAAACAAAACAGTTCATATCAATCTAGAAGTCAAACATTACCTCCAAGAAGTGGCAAGGGTCGATTCAATGAATCACAAAGACATGAACAGGGATTTTATAGGACTAATTCTAATCAACCACAACCAAAGACTGAAATGAGGAGACAGCAATCTGCAGTCATCCATAGTTCAACTGAATCAAGTAGACGAGGTGTTGATTTTGATCTACCTACCAAAGTTTATAACAGTCATCATGAATTGAAATCGGTTGATCATAATAGCAGAGATGATACTGAAAAAAATTGTTCTGTTAGTGTAAAACAGTCTATTGAAAGTGCAGTTTTACTTCCTAGTGGCACAATTGTAAGTTTTACCATATAGTATTTATGGCATATACAATAGTATTTACTTAATAATTTTGTTATGTTCAACATTTATAGAATTGGGCTGAAGAAGTGGAACGAGCTGAAAACATGTCCAAAGTTGCAGAAGATTCAAAAAAGGAAGTTCAGAGATTAGAAACTGTAGAAAAAACATTAAATTCTCCTAGAGATAGAAAACAAAGGAAGTAAGTGAATAAATCAAATTTGATAGCTTGTGTGCAGTTTTTAACTTAATATTTACCATTTATTTTTATTAGGGGTATCAGTAAAGATAGAAATTGTACAAATACATTACTTCAACGTGATCAACCATCTAGCAGTACTCATTCCAACTGGCATTCTCAAAGCAATGATAACTCTGAAAGCTTAAACAGTAATGGTGGAAGTTGGAGAAAAGAAAAATCTAAATCTATTAGAAATTGTAGTAATGACCGATCAAGGAATCATTCACGGAATCGTAGAAACAGGTTAGCTCAACAATTGTTTTTACTTTATGTATATGTATAATATTTTTTGTTTTTGATCACAGAAATAACAGTGAAAAATCAGTACCACACAAATCTGAGAATGTTGGAGGTATTATAAAACTACCACCTAATGTGAATGTCAATGCCACTAATGCCTCTGATAATAAGTCGCTTAGTCTTAATGGTTATTTAAATAAGACCGTTACAACCACAACTTCACCATCGTCATATCCAGCTAAACAGTTATTTAATCCTAATAATCCTAATAAACCTATAGTGATATCTCCTAAACAACAAAATGCCAGAGCAGGTTATCCACCAGCTAATATCGAACCAATTCATGCTAAAGAACATTTTTCAATGAATATTAACCCTACAAATGCTCAACAATATTCAGGTGCACATTATGGTAGTGCTCCGCCTGCTTGGTATGATCCATACACAGAAAGGTACAGCGATATCAAATAAATACATTTAAACAAGACCGTACTTTTAACAAATTTTTTTATACTTAGGTGGAGGAGGGTTATAAAATATAAAATAATGTATATTACATAAAAAAGAAACTGATGTATAATTTATAGGTTTAAATAATTTTAAAAAGTTTTGAGGGAAAGGGATGGTTAAACACTTATAAATCTTTCCACATGTACGGCCTTTTAAATAATTTAAAATTAACTATCTATTATGTTAATAATGTGTTTAATTTTTTTCAATTTTAGTTACCGTGCTTCAATCTATCCAGTTTTGTTATTGGATATAAAGAAAGCTGATTCTATTATAGGAAATTTAGTTTTTGAACCAAATATGCTTCAAAATTGGCCAATAATTAATTCATGCAGGTTTGTATTAAATTTAAATTACCAATAAACATTTATGCTCAAGTTTTTTTAAATTGCTAAATACTATGTATTTATTTATAGGGAATTTTTAAAAGATTCATTAAAAGAGCTTTTAAAATCAGACATGAAATTTTGCCAAAGAGAAAATATTGAAACACACTTTTGGAAAATACTTTATCACAATATTATTGAACATATAAAAAAACTTATAAATGAAGATGCACCAGAATTAGTAAAAGATTATACCACATTACTAATGAATTTAATAGAAGAAGTATGATCTCTATAAATGTATAATTTTAATAGTTATTAAATACAATTATTGATACTTTAGGGTATGAAGTATATGAATGACCTATTAAAACTGTTGGAAAAACATTATAATTTTAATTTGGATGATTATGTATCTTTGACATGCCTGTCTACAAAAAAACTTGGAAACGTTGGTCTTGCTTTAATATCTTCACAAAAATTATACATATCGTTAGGAGACTTGGCGAGGTATAAAGATATCATGAATCATAGTACTAATTATGTTATTGCCAAACAGTAAGTGTTTATTGAACTAGTGTAAATTGTAATATCTGACTTACAAGCTTAATTTTGTAGATGGTATACCAAAGCCAACCAAATAAACCCTAAAAATGGTCGCCCCTACAATCAGTTGGCGCTACTAGCTGTATATGAAAAACGAAAACTTGATGCTGTTTATTATTACATGAGAAGTTTGATGGCTTCAAATCCTTTTCAGTCCGCAAAAGATAGCTTATTGTCTTTGTTTGAAGAATATAGAAGAAAGGTAAGATAATGTTTAATGAGATTATTTTTACTTTAGCTTATAATTCATTTGTTTCAGTATGAAATGACTGATAGAAAACGTTTAGAAGATAGGGAAAGACGTGAACGTGAAAAAGCTAAGGAAAAAGAGAGCTCCATGTCATCTAAAGAAAAATACAGTAAAAGAAGGAAAGAAATATGGATACACCCTGATGGCAGTAAACGCTCTCATAGAACGACATCATCCACAGAGCCAACTCAAGATATTGATGAGGAGGAATTGTCCAAACTGTCTCAGTCAGAGGTAAATATTCATTTTATTTTATAATTATCTTTTAGTAGGTACTTATTATGTTAATTGTATAAATATATAATTATTATTTGTATTACAGGTTAATAAAAGGTTTATTGTTAGTTTTCTACACGTTCATGGAAAACTATTTACTAAAGTTGGGTAAGTTCCATTTTGTTTATATATACTTCATAGTAGTATCAATGTGTTTGAATCATTTTTAACATAGCTTATGTGTATTTGGTACAAAACTTCAAAATTATTAAATATTTTAAAACTTACCATCTCATTTATATGTTAGTTTTAAAATACTTAAATAATTCTTATTATCAATAAGTTGGTATTCAATAACAACTTATTTAAGTAATAATTTCTTAATTAATAAAAAGAGAGACTTAAAATTATCAATACAGTCATTTGTACTAATTACATTCTATTCACTGAGATATTATGACTGTGTACAAACCAAAAGTAGTCGTTCCTTACCACAATGTCAGTTATAATAATTGATCGACAAATGAGGATTGAGAATAGAATGAAGCAGGTAAAAGATAAGAGAGCAACCCTTCGTTCTTTGCATATTCTTTCAGTAAATGAAGTTTAGTATTAGAGGATCCAATTCCATCTAAAAAAGTAAATGTTGATGATTTAACTTTATTTTACTATTAAGATATTTCTTCGATTTGATATTAACAATATAACTACATGTATACTAAATGTTATGTTAAGCAAATAAGGAAACTGTAAACTTAGATCAAAAATGTTTTCTATTTTTTGAGTTGCCACTAGATTGATTTTTTATAATATGATAAATAATTTTTTTATTTTAAATTATTATTAATAAAGCTATACTATTTTATTTTTAGTATGGAGACTTTTCAAGATACTGCATTACAAATGTTAAGAGAATTTCGTAAATTATTGTCAAATACACCAATACCAATCATAACAACAAGGTTTTTGCAGTATTTGGCTTTGAATATGTTTTCAATTGAATATAGTCGTCCAAAAGGTAAACAAAATCAGTTTAATTGAAAAAAAAAAGTTAATAAAAATAATCAAATATTTTTATATTTATTAATTTATTTACTTTAGAAACACATGTAGAACAAGGATATTGGTCTACAGTTCATGAGTGTGCATTAGCAATGTCATTGCAAATGTTTAGCTTGATTGTTGACAGATGCAATCAACTTTTGAAAGAGATCTTAAATAAAGATGATGGGTCTACAGCTAAACAATTGATTGGTAGTGACATAGATTTTCTGTTACCACCCATAAAGGTATGATAAAGATTCTCTAAAATTAAAATTAAGGAAATTAAAATTAAAAATATTTTTAATCTAGGTATGGTGTGATTGGCTTCTATGTAATTCTAAGGTATGGAATCCACCTCCATCGTGTTCAGATTATAAACTATCGTAAGTTTTTTTAGACTTGGAAATATATGTGTTACAATTAATGTTGGGTATTTGCAGGATTGAATTTAAAGTTTTGGTGCCTCTAAATTATTCAATATAAATCTTACTAAAAACTAATATTTTGGCATTATTTCTTAACTGTTGGTATAATGTTATATTGTGAATAATTTTTAGATATAATTGAACATTTTAGCGTTCTCATTTCAATATTGTTATAACTACGCCTTGATATAGCTTCTTTAGATAAAAGCGCCAATTTTTGTGGTCAGTTTGAAAATAAGACATCGAGACATTGTATAGTCACAAAATAAGTGTTGAGTAATGTAAACTACCAAAGAAATAATATATAATATAAGATAAATGTTTTATTAATAATTATAATACTTAATAAATAATTATATTAGGAACAACTTATAAAGAATCAAATTATCTTTACATTTCCATATTTTTGTTGAGTTGAATTACCTCTTTTTAAGAAATAATGTCTTGAAATATTTTTCATGAATACATCTACACATAAGATTAGGTATAACAAAATATAACAGTACACATTGACCAAGTGTTGTAGGTTGGTGTACAATACTTGACTACCCTTATTGATCTTAAAAAATACATCTTGTGTTTTTTTTTATGTTATGTATTCAATATATATATTTCAGCGGGACTGGAGACTGTTGGTGTCGATTGGCTTCTTTGGTTAACAATTTGGAAAAATTCCAAGAGCATTTTAAATTGGTTTTGAATGAACCTGACGAAAGTGATCCAAGTAAGAGGAATAAATCTAATTGTTTTGTTTGGATGTATTTTAAAAGATTATATAAATGATACATGGTTTATACATTATAGATTTGAAACAACAACTTAAACTGCCTGAAGATTCTATGTTTAGTGGGTTTACACCAATAATTGGTTATGAGCTAAAACCTATTTTTATTACAACTACTTCAGATAGAGTGAGTGTTGTATTATATTATATAACATTGTTTACATATCTAGAAATAAATAAATAATATATTTAGGACCTGTCTGAGCTCACCCATAGAGTGAATTGTATATTGTTCTTTGGCACAGAATTTTTGTGTGGTACTGAGCCACCTGTATTTAAATTACATAAAACCGACACTGGAGCAAGTGAATATATTTCAGTTGTTGAAACAGCTAGTCCCAAAGATGATGTAATTATTATTTATATATATTTATATACATATTTATATTATCCATTGTTTAATGATTATTGGTAATATTTTATAATAGAGTGAAGATGAGGAGATGTGTTTTGAAAGTTGGATTGACGAGGAAAATGATTTAAAATCAAGACCATCTGAAGATAAATCTGTTTCTGAGTTACATTCTAAACCAATCTCAAATGAAATACAAAAGCTTTTAAGTAGAAAAGAAGAATTGGAACAAAAACAACGAAATGAAGAACTGAGGCAAAAGCGTGTACAAGTATAAACATTTTTAAATTTTCTTTTTATTTAAAAGATATATATACATTTTTTTTAGCGGTTGTTAACTAATAGTAAATTTTTTTCTTTTAGGAAATATTGAAACAAGCATCGTATTGTATTGAAATTGAAATCAAACCACATTTTGTGGTTCCAGATACCAACTGTTTTATTGACTATTTGCCACAACTTGAGAAATTAATATATTCTTTATCACATGCACAAGAACATACTTGCACTCTAATGATTCCTACTGTTGGTAAGTTAAATATTTTTAATTAAAATGTATATTGTTCATAAATATACTTAAATACTGAAAAGTTACTTGAATCAGTATGAAACCTGACTTGTCCCTAAATTATCAGAAAAATTAAAACAATATGTTCTAAACTAATAAGATTTTATATTTTTTAACGGTGGACAAGTTGCAATTTTATTGAAATGTGTAGCTTTACATCTGAAGAATTTGAAACTTTCAATCAAATGTCATTCCATTTTTTTTTTTTTTTTGTACAAGTTAGGTTTCTCAAAGGACTGATTTATTTAAATTATAAATAATATTTAATTACCATTTTATTGTTTATTTTAGTACTAATTGAATTAGAAGGGTTGGCCAAAGGTGGATGGGTCAGAGATTCAGTGTGTGATGCTGCTAAACAAGCGTTAAAAATATTAAAAAACATAGATTCAGCTGCCGTTAAATTTGTGACAACCAAAGGGTCAAGTTTTAAATCTACAACATGTTTTGAAGAAGAAAACAATTTTGTATGCTTTGTTGGTGCAGTAATTAAAATTTTCAAATTCTCATTTTAATTACTGTTTATTATTTAGGTGGGAAATAATGATGATAAAATATTGGCAACCTGTTTAAGTCTATGTAAAAATAATTCTCAACTACCCATGGATAATCCACCTATAGAAGGTAAATTTTCTAATATATCAAATTACAGGAATTGTATTTTATTTATTTTTGACTCTTTGCAGGAGAACCTAAAAAAATATTTAGAGATGTTGTCCTGCTGACAGAGGATCGAAATTTAAGAGTTAAAGCTCTCTCGTCAGATATGCCTGTAAGGGCAGTAATGGATTTCATAAACTGGTTGAACTTCTTTAGTAGTTGATCCATTCAGTTGCAATGGTAGGAATACTATACTGTTCCTAATTACAAAGACTTCTAGTGACATTTTTAATACCACTGTTAATGGTATGTATTTTTTAAAGAATATTTTAAGTATTTTTTACATAAACCAATATAGATTCACCTTAGATTAATAGCTAATGGTTATTTAATATTACTAAGTATAGCTAAGTGTCTATCAAAAATGAGTAACTTATTTAGTGTTTATGATGAATTCTGTAGTTTTTAAATATAATTGTATTATTTGTTAAAGTATGACCAAGAAATTGTTTTAACTTTTAACCAGTATCAAAGTATGACGAGTTTATGATGTCTAATACTCAAATTATTGTTCTCTTTAACATTGAAACACAATCCGGGTGGTTACGCCCACAGGCTAACATAACTTTTTCATTTTATGAAGTTATGGGGTTTGGGGAGTGTAGAAAATACATTCTAAAAGTTAATTTAATATAACATATTTTTGAAACCTTGTAAGAATTTTACATAATTTTAATTTTAATGGTCGATTAATGTAATTGAATTTCTTGTTCTATATTAAAATTTAAAAATGAAACATTTTATGTATAATAATGAAAAGAATCAAGATTTTAAATTGAATACATATTATGTCATTGTTTACAAATTATTTTTATTAATGTTGGTTTTTATCAAAACATTTTTTTTTTACGATTTTTATGTTTATATAATATTATTGTGAGTTTGTGACATATCTTTCTTTATCTACTCTTTCCAACACAAATACACTTTTTATTACAACTGTCTAGGAATCGAAGTTTTTTCCATTTAAACTGGAACTTAACTCTATCGTTACGTAAAATCTTTCGCGCCCTTTTTTTAGCCATCCTTATAACCTATAGATAGTATATTAAATAATTATAGCTTAAAAATTATGATTATTATTGTATTATGAGATGTTTTAGATTACTTCGTATATTGTGATTTCCGTGATAATATTTTGTTGACGCTGCGTGTATACAGCACAGTAAAGTTATACATATTATAAGTTACTAGTTAAATTAGTAAATATAGTAGCTATTTCACTAACCCTTATGGTAACCTACTGGTTTGATACTAGAATTTTATAAATCAAATCCTTCAGAAAAATATTCTGAATATAAAATATAAAATTTATATCGTCATCCAAAAAAATGTTATCAAAAATATAGCTCGTAGCTCGTACCTTATTTCCACGTGATAGTAAAAATGAACAGAATCGAAAAAATGTATTCAGTACATAAATATCTTAAAAATATCTTAGTAAATATCTTATAAAATATGTGGGTATTTATGGACAAATTTCTCGATTTAAATTTACAAAAACTTTTTTATTTCAATTAACGAAACAATTTTTTTCTTGTGAAAAATATCGATTTGAGTTTATCAGCACACAATTTGTGTAAAACTTTATAAAACAGTTGGGATTCAATTCGTGTATCCCTCTTTTATCATCACTGGGACACAACTCGTGTACCCCACTTATTATTGGGACACAATTCGTGTACAAGAAATTTCGTCGGGACACAACTCGTTACTGCGTTAAAAGCTATAAAATCTTAAAATATTAATTAAAAATATTTATTTTGAAACATAAAAATAAAATACTTGGAAAATTAGTGTGGGCATTTAAATGGATTACCTCGTTTTTTAGTATTACCTAATATGTAAATTTTATATAACTATATAAAATACGAATAACGTAAAATGACCGTCTGCGAGGTCGTTAAAGTTTTCCCGGTGGCAACTAATAAAATAATATGCAGACATCGAATGGTTTTTTTCGCTTAAAATTATCAAATATACATTTTTTCAATGTTATTCCTACAGTTGCTCTTTTATATATTTCTTTCGAATTTCCAATTAACACGTTGCAGAGAATGCGTTTTTTCCAGATAGGTTACTTATTATTTTTTATTAATTTGACTCGAAATAATTATATTCACGAAGTTGCCACATTTATTTGAGTTGTTTTCGGAGTCTCGTCGGCGTGCTAATAGTCTTATCATAAATAATATACGTTTTATATTTATATTATATAATATTATGTAGGTATGCGTGCTATTAAAACATAGTTTTCAATATTTTTTTTTTATCGATTTTCAATAATCATAATATTGCAATTCAATTTAATTTATATATTTTAAGATTATAATATGATGCAGTTGAGGTATTTTTTTTTTTATTCTGTAAACACTAATTCTGGACCAAAACTTGTTGTTTGTTTCCAAGATTGTTAATATTCTGAAATATATTTTCTTAGATTATTTAATTGACGTATATTCCTATTTTTACACATAGTCATCTTATCATTAAATTACTATTATAGTTTATAATATATTCATATATACAGTGCTACATAAATAGATAAAGGTATGATTTATATTTATAGAATGTAAAAAATATGGATTAGAGATTTTTTTACGATTGTTGTAAGTAAGTTTTACTTACTTAGTACTTAGTAGTGCAAGATAAGTCAATTGCGGACAACGATCGAATTACGTAATCCGAATTCCGAAATGGGTAAATAAAAATTAGTTAGTTAGTGAGCTTATAGAATCTATAGTCCTGAACGTTGTCGGTTTCAATTAAATACAAAAAAAATTCTATACGCAGTGAACCGATTTGTGACCGGACAGTGATCGACGACGACAAACTGTAATAAAGCACTATAAAAATTATTATTAATAAGTAATAACATTATAATTTTTATTTGTATCTATAAAATAGTAATATTTAATGAAATATAAAATGTTGATGTAAATGCGATTTAACATTTCTATAATGCTACACAAGATATTATATTGTAATAACGACGTTTATGTTTTTCGTTTTTCAGGTACCTACTTAACTTTTGTGTCCTTCTATTTCGGCACTCATTTCAAACGTTAACCATTTATAAATACATAAAACAATACAGTCTGACCAACGTTTTTAATTTTTAATTTTTCGACTTAGCGGTGATCAATCTTATTATTTTTTATTGAATACATTTATCACTGTAAATCGTCGTCGTGTACATAACATAATATACAGAGTATAGAGGATTCAAAAGGAGGAGAAGGAGGAAGAAGATGAGGACCTCGGAAAAGGAGACTATTAGAATATCAAAAACACATTACGCAAGCGAATTCGAATTCGCGATATTGTCAAGACTCTTGACTCAAGAGGATAAATTATGCATAAAAAAATCAGACGGCACACCCCGAAACGCTGCTGCAGTCCAAACGTTTATTTTGGCATTAAATATAACATTCTTTTAATACATTATTAAAGGTGTGTGCAAGCTGTTCGATTTCGTAATCGTTGGCATCAATAGATTTCTTTTCTTTTCTTTTTTTTCTTTTTTTTTTATTATTATTATTATTATTTTTACTTCATTGTTATTTTTAGTACCTAACTTTACGTTATACTGCCTATTATTTAGATGCCGATAAATTCGTATTTCATTCGGATTACTTTTAATTAATTATATTATGAATGTATATATGGTGCTATACTCAATATAAAACATCATAATATTATATATAATTACTCCCGTCCGCCAAACAACTGTGTATAGATGTATCCCTCTACATTTCGCTAACTTGGTCGGGAAGAGTATAACATAACTATTATTATGTGTGTATATTGTATAGTGTACATTTGTAACTCTGTATTTGTCGTTATACTTTTTTTGCACCCAACAAGATGGTCGCCCAGCCCCCAGAGCCTCCTTGCGACTTATTGTTACAATATACGTGTGTATTGAAACCACGATGTCGTAAGGAGTTGAAAGATTTTTCCACCAAACCGCAATAGGACAATCCCTTTGCCCGTCGTCACCACCGCCACTCATAAATCTCGTTAGGTTAGGTATCTAAGAAAAATATCGAAAAACGCCAATTTATTTTTTGACGGTAGAGGTGGTTCCAGCTCGATTGTTAGACAACCGTGTACATATATTAATCGATGTATATCTATCTATTATTATCTGTAATAGTATTTATGCACGTTTATGTATTATATACTTAATTCATGTGTATAGTGTATACTGATCATCTTTATATTTTATATATAGACGTATCGCTCATTCTTCGCACCGCCGAAATGCTAACAATCGTCGCGTTATTATAACGTTTACAATGTCTGTCGATTGCTCGACGATACTGTATAATATTCATGCTGAGAGATGTTGGTCACTTGTCGTCCGAACGGATATTAGAGATCAACCGACAATATTCGCCGTATCATTTTTTTTATCTAGTTTCCTTTTATCGTGTACTATATTTCGTCATCGTCGCCACACTCCACTCTTCCCCTCCCTCACCGGCACGTGGTACGTTTCTAAGACACACGTCGTCGTGTATTTTATGCGAAGTAGAAGAAAGGAAAATCGTGTTTATATTTTATTTTTTACTTTTTTTTTAAAAGTAACGGTTTTACTATTTTCATTATTAAAATGTTTTTTTTTTTTTTTTACTTCCGTCTCCTCGTACATGATATTATAAATAAGTGTGTATCATATGTCCCTCTTTTGAAATGTACAATTTTAAACATGATATATTATTATATTTATTGTATTTTTATTTTTTTAGTTTTATTTAGTTGTTAATTTATTATTAATTGCCTAATATTGTTTTCCTATCGAAAATATTAATCTAGTGATATTTAGATATAGTTGTAAAAAAATGAAATAATATATTAAATTGAAAAAAGAACTGAATATTGTAATGATAACAATTCATATAACGTTATGTTATAGTTTATACGACGAGGAGCCCGCCAGTTGGTTATAACCACACCACACCACAGTAACTATAATTCTAATAAGTGATTCTGCTTAGTGATAATATCATTATTATTATATCAAATATCAAAAAAAAAGCAATAATGTATGTTGGTTTTAAACTTTATATTATTATGTATACTTATAAATATAATATATAATTCATATTATATTAAGTTGTATGTAATTGATAGATAAAAACTCTTAAATTCTATGTAGTATGTACATTATAATATATATGTATATTTATTATAAAAACAGGTTGCTATATTAATACTATTTATTTTTTTTTTTTACCTCAAACTATTTAATCTCGTCGTTCTACACAGTATATTACCTTTATACTTTATATGTAGCCATATCAGGTAAAAGTTGTATGAATACACCTACGGCGATGACAATAACAGGTCGAGAACATCTTCGTGGGCGTTCAAATTGAAATAAGAGGCACCTGGTGACGTTTTTTTTTTCGATGATTAGACTAACATGATTGGTTCTTTCTTTATAAAACGACACAATTTCAAAAATTGATAAATGCTCAAGTAAAAGCAAAGAATTAATATTCCAATTGGTACATACAATTCGTTTTACACTCCTGGAGGCTGCAATGAGGTTTAGCAAAATTGACTAAACTGTGACTGTGTGGATTGGACGCGCGTTGTATGGTAGATTTTAACGATCGCTCGTGTGTTCTACACTCAAATATTCTATACGAAAACGAAAGATGTTATTCCATTGAATATTTGTCTAGGTATATGGTATGTAATAATTTATTACCTATAATATGTATTTATGTGTTGTAGTCAGTAGTCACACTGATACTGAGGTGATTTTATAGTGCGCTGCCGAAATGTCGTTTACCAACGAATCGTTATATAGTATTATCTGTAAATCGTTGAATTACTGAATAGGTATTATTATCATTTATCTTTAGGTACCTATTACCTACGTAAATAATAATTGTCAATAAATAGGACGATACTTTTCGTAAATACATAGGTACCATAGGAAGTTGCTGTTTGTCCCTTAAAATTTGTAGGGGCAAATTATATCTTTTGAATATTTTTAAAATTCTTTAATTTATTGTATATTACAAAACATTCATTTATCTTTTTAAATCATCTGCTTGTCGCTTGAGCATCAATATTACCTATGTATCTGTGTGCGTATATATATTATTTAGTCATTAAAATATTTATATTGTATAGTTACCTACTTTATAATACAACATCCACGATAATGTTAAATAAATATCCTTTATTTGACAAACAAGCAGCAAAATATTAATATTATACGAGGAAACGATTATTTTTCTCCATACCCGTTACTGCATAATATATTGAAAAAAAATATCAAAACGCATAAGCCGACGCGTAATTATTGCATTTGTTCAATATCAATATTACCATAAATGCATATACATTATACATATTATTATAAATTCTTATTTGTTGTCATTAAAAACAACAACAAAAATATTTACATTATTATTAGGTATTATAGTTCATAATAATTAGAAAGAGTTTCATCGTCATCTTATGCAGCAGTCGCAGATGATAGTGCAGTATACATGTATTATATTATATAATATATATATATATATAGGTATAAATATATTTATTTATACATACTTATTAATACATATTAGTAAGATAGCGAATATATAGTAATATAGGCAATATAGCTACAGATTGATAAAAATAATTATTAAGTAACGATTTCCACCGAAAATGTAATATTTGAATACGGACAAAGAAGGTTAATACTTAACGATGAAGATATACAGTAGACATTGCTAAATGTACGGAATGATGATGGATAATATGTGGCCAAACAACGTAAGTACTTGTAGATATTATTTATAGATATATATAAATATAGCATAGTATTTAAATATTTCAAAAGTTCATGTTATCAATATGGTTCTTTTGACTTTTTGAGCTTTGAATTATGGGAGCGCCAACGTACTTATTATAACATTAGTACTTCATTTGTTTTGATAGTTGTATAATTGAATACCTATACATCCTATTAGATAATCGTTGTAATGTATTTGTTAAATACTTTCTATCATGGTTTAATAATAAATATAAAAAATAAAATACTTAGTAATAATGTACTGTAAAACGAAAATAAAACTAGAATATATCAGCACTGGAAGGCTGTCGAAATATTCTTTCGTTTGATAATCGGTCGATTTATGGTACCTACGTGTCGTGGCTGTAACAACGTGAATTCGGAAACTCGTAGGCGAGTTCATTATTTTAGTTGTTTTTATTTTTACAAGACGGCAAAAATGTAAAAAATCTTAGTTTACGTAAGTTTAAGTATAATTTTGAAATTCGAAAGACATACTATAAGTATTACTGCTGTAAACAATTTTTGTTAGTCAAAATAATTTTTTTGTAGTTTAAAAAAAATAAATGATTAAACGATTTTTAGTAATTACTTGATCTAATTCGGTTGAAAACCACTACAGACACTTTAAAATACCGTTCGGCGAAGCTCATTTGCTCATGTAATATGATTTTTGTGATGCACTCTCGTCGAATATCTTTTATTATTATATGTATATTGTGTAATGTGTATAAGTCTATATGATTTATAATCATATATGTCGCTGTTGTTACCACTTACCTGTATACACGTTGGCTGCTGGCGTGCTGCAACTGTAGATATATATATTACATAGTATGTACCTGTGCAATTTGTATCTTATGGGGATCGGAAGACCGTTAGAAAAATGTACGTTTTTCATTTCGACGGAAACGATTAAATGCGGTTTTGCGGTACAAGAGCGTGGCTTGTCATTACGAGTTAGATTTTGTGTTTTCCGCAATGAAACGTAATTTTTTTTTCAATAATACTATATAGACTATATAGTAGTATATATAGCGGAGTTTGGTCGATTAGATGTCTTCAAAAACGCCATCCACTGGCCAATTAAATGGTGGTATTAGGTACCTATATGTATATGTATCTAAAAATAACTATCTAATCATAATATAGTAAAGTCGATTGGCGTAGAGATGATCAATTTGTGTGGTACCTATAGCTAAGTATGTAATATGTATATACAATATATACGTGTGATATTATAAGTAATATATAAATTACCTAATAAGTACCTAATAGGTGTGGTCCAATTATTTAACAATAGGTATCAATGTTTTAATCTTCTATCTTTTCTTTTCTATTTATTATTTTTTTGAAAACAACATAATTTATAATCACAATATGAAAATAATTAAGCTCGACAAATTAATAGATAGTGTATACTATACATAATTTAAACATGACATGGACAATGTAGCTCATAAATTGATGTATACTCCTAGGCGGAATTATAAACAATTTTACTACATTCGGTATCAAAAAAAGGAGAAATTACTGGTAAAATATTGTTTGGGGCGTAACTGCGTAACTAGAGTGTGTCACCACTAAAATGTTGCGAAATAAATAAATCGCAATTAAAATGCATAAATGATAAAATTAAAATTAAGAGTTTCAATATGTCATTACACTGCTACCTGATGATTAAAATAATAATAATATGCCATTATATATATTATAAGGTCTCTTTTCTATCAATTATTAACACCAGAAAATCCGTAAGATTCATGGGATGAAATTTGATACAAATTATTTTTAAATGTCAAGTAAGATATTTATTTATTTTAAAGGTCTAATTAAGCGAAGGAAGATAACTAAATGTGATATCTCACTATTATTTATTAATATTGATTAAAATTCAACGGTATATGAATGAAGATTGTTTTACGTGGTCGCCATATTTTCCGTTGTACATATATAAATAAATAATATTACGTACTTAGTACCTACTATTATACCCAACCTAAATATTTAGGCTTTAGGGTGAAGTGTGCGTCTTTGTCGTGGACGGCCGTGTCATGATTGCGCTTACACGACACATTGCACGCGCGTCACACGAGTTATTTTCCGCAGTTTTTCGTGTGAATTTTGACGTCGACGTGCCGTATAATACATATATATGCATTATGTATATAATATACATATAATTTAACTCGTGCGTGGACGTAATTGGCGGCGGGTCGAGACTACGATGCGTCGTAGTTTACATTTCCTCAATTTTTCCCGGTTTATTTTCCTCTCTCAGACCACTTCATCGTATATGTGTGCGTGCTGAAGTCAGATTATCGACGGTTTAAAATAATTTTTAATGCGTACACGAATAATAATACATAACACACACGTGGCGGTTACAACAAAAGAACTACGCGAGAACAAGGGAAATATTATGAATTAACTGAATTTTGATTTTTTACGTTTATGGTTAAGAAAAGTTCAACGACACACGCCGCGAACTCGTGGAAACCGTAGAAAATCGCAACTCAACTGCAGCATCAGTGACCTCCTGCTGTAATATACTCGTGGATCTACAACGACGAGGGACGGCGGTGGCTGATCAATTTATTAAAATAAGTAAGGACCATGTTTTAATTTAAATCGCTATTTCTTATTAATATTTTTAATCTGATTAAAATAATACAATAAAAACAATTAGTATGAATCAAAAGTTGAATGTGCAATTTTTTTTTCAACATAGTTTTGCACTTCTATTATAATTTGATAGATAATATCGTCAATTTATCATTCAGTCAAATATTACAAGTCTTAAAAAAATATTTTAGTATTTTCATCCTTTTTCAAGATTAATCTTTTGTTTATTTAACTATTAGTTTTAGACTGTGCATATTTTTACCGCACAAATATAATATATTTATGGTCTATACCAAATAGTGTTTGATCCGATATTATAATGTTTTCTATAATATGAATAATAAATAATGAACCATATAATCAATGATATAATACCTATATTTTCTACTTATCTTATCAATATCAGGTAAATCTTTCGTCATTTTAAATTAAAAAGCAAAACTTTTGGCTTTATGCGATTTTTATACAATATTGATATTTTTAAACTGTTGTATAAAATAAAAAAATTTGGTCAAGTCATATTATACCTATATTAAAAATGTTATTGATATAAGTTCTCCTCAAATAAAAGCAAAAAAAAAAAAATATAAAACAGAATACAATAAAAAGATTATAGGAGTATAATATGATGTAAAAGAAATCTGAAATTTTCAACTGCATATTTTGCTAATGTATAAAATCACATTTAAAATGCGTAATGTGTATATGATATCAATACGATTTAAATAAGTTTAGCCTGAAAGTGATAATATTTTATAAAAGCGTTTTACACACAATACAGTATGAGTGAGTTATATATTATTACACAATATATCAAGCAATAATTTATCGACCGCTGAATGGAGTATGTGTTGCAGTACACGTCTAATATAGTATAGAAATAATAAAAATGTATGCACTATTATAATATTATTATAATGCCTATCGCGCGCATATTTTACGATTATTATAATATATTATAATATGTTCGTTAAACGCGAATAGAATAAACCGGACATAAATAATACAGTGTAATAAGTTTTGACACGTTAATATTACATAATATTCCGTCTGTTCTTTTCCCCGGTTTTTCGCGGCGTAGTTTCCGTTTTATTATCGTGAAAATATTATACTAGAACATGTGTATACCACTATTATACGCCTGCAGTATAGTGCAGTATACGTCCTACATAATATAATTAACGCGGACGCGAAAAGTTTCATCTGAACGCGCTGATTTATATACTCGTTTTACGAAATTGATATAAATTATATAAGCGCCTCAATAATTATACGTGTATTTATAAACATTGCGATTTGCAGCTTGTACGCATAATATGATATATGAATGTTATATACTAATAATGTACACCGAAGACATTAAACAATATGTTTTTCTTCAACAGAGTAACAAAAAAAACAATTCCCTCTTATTGAGAATATGCTTTATAAATTTGTATAATCTGCAGATTACAATTTAATATCAATATTTTCATTAGATACATTTTCTAATCTTACTGAATAATTTAGTTAAACACGTAAGTAATTATTATTGTTTTTTTTTTTTTGTAGCTCAATAAAATACATTTTTTTTTAATTAACATATTTTTAAGTTACACGTTTAATATGATATTCAGATGTGATAAATTATTTATTTTGTCAGTTGTTTAATATTTTATAATCATATATTTGTCATGTAATGAGTGTATATTATGTGTGTTTAATTCATCATGTTCGACCAAATCTCGGTTCTCGGTTTTTCGTGCTGGTATTATTTTATAATGATATTATCGTTGTTATTATTATTATTAAAGTGGCGTTGAAATAGCGGGAAATATGCTGGATGCGGTGTGGCTTGTATGAAAAAATAAAAAATATATATGTACATTGTTCCATGATTGCACCATATTACATTTCGTAGTCTTCGAGTAAAATACAAAATATTTATTTCAATTTTAAACAAAGAAATAATATATTTACGAGCTACGATATACCAGTATACATTATGAACACATAATTTGATGGGTATTGCGATGACACGATGACTGATGAGTGATAGGACGCATTGAAAAAAAAAGATATTACATCGAAAGCAAAGTCATTTATCGGCTATCCTTGTGACGTATCCTTACGCGTAACTAACTATTCATCAGTCTGTCCTTTATACAGATGGTGTAGGACCGAATTAAAATTCGGCGGTACTCTTTAGGCCAATAACTTTGGTAATTAACTGTTAATAAATGAAGACAAATTTACAAGTTAAAGTTGTTAAATAGAAATCTAATGATTAGGTCCAGACTTTAAAAAGAAGATTAGAGGTGATTCCAAGGCAGGTCCTAGAGGACGAGCTCCTCAACCCTGTATTTCTAAAAATGTGTATATTGTTAAAATACAAATTAAAAAGAAAACATATAATATTATACAATCGAGTATTATAATATATAGACACTTACAAGTGTGTAGTTATAGGGGTATGTATAAATTAACTAAAATAATATAAAATGTACTATGGTATAATGGAATTATTATGAATATTATGATTTAAACCCTTCCCCACACAAATAAGTCTCTGGAGACGCTCCTGACGGGAGTGCAGTTCGAAATTGTTTGTCTTGCTGCGCATGCAAAGGGGAAAAAGGTTACATACTTGAATTTGAATCTTTTTAAAATAGTGTGGTTCTTTATGGCAGTAAATAAATCTGAATCAAATCCAAAGTCATATACGTTCAAAATATAATAATATGTAATCGTTGTACAGTTACTGTATGTTTAAGTATCTACTGTTTACTACGGATAATATAGTTACACACTTACACAATGTAACTACGCGTACAATATGTTCACACAAAATATATATATATATATACGTTGATATAAATATATTATTTCATATAATATGCGTATACGATATATTTCTTATTATTTGTATTTTTTTTTTTGCTTATCAATTTATCGTACATCTGAAATCGATGAAAAAAAATAATTGTTTGTAATTTCCAATTTGCACTGTATTATTCCGGTCGAATGACAGCAGGACATTACTTTAGTGAAATATAAGAGTACGACGTATCGTTCGAACATACATAGGTACACCGTACACGTATAATGTACGTTTACACGACTATACAGGGTGATTTCAAATTTTTGCATTTGGAAGTTTGAATATACTTAAAAACCATATTCTTAAGTTTTTTGTACTACTTAATAAGAAGTGTCCTGGTGATAAAAAATTATGTTTTTAAAATGAGAATCCCTTTTTTTAATGTAATTAATTATTAAGTGGATAATTTGTTTGAAAATATTGATGTACCTAATTCAAAATTCAATCGAGTATTTTTTCAGTTAGAAATTTTATACTTAGGCTAATAATCCTAAAAAAAAAAGTACATTCATTATATCTTATTAATACTATAAAGTAATTAAAAAATAACTTGTTAAAATTTTAGTTTTGGTTTTAACGTCGAATAAAATATATTCGCTATATAACTTACAGTATTTCACAGATCACTATTTTAACTGTAGTTATAAAAAAATCTCAAAAATAATGTGTTTAAATATATTTAAAAATTCCAAAAAATCAAAATTTGAATAAGTTCGTTATTTAACAGGTGGAAAAAAGGGAGTGATCATGGCGCTATGGTAAACTACTTTGTATATATTAGATATCATATTATACTAGTTACGGTGGTTGTCTCGTGCAAAAATAATAATAATAGTTTATAATAACGAATTAAATACTTACATAAGTCTGAAATTCGCTATGAATTATACAAAAGCACCATCGCTCACATTCATGTTAAATTTGATCTTTTGAGCGGCCGCTGTACACATAATTTTTATATATGTGAGCAAAAAGTGTGGTAGGTACAGTTTTATTGGTGAGGGGAGGGGGGGCTAAATAATTTTGGAGTAGATACCGATAAGTAATGAATATTAATATACTATACATTTACGCACGCACAGTTGTATAATTATTTAAGGTATCTATCTTGTAAAGTTATTATTATTTGTCACTCAAACATCAGAATTTAAATAATAAAAAGGTCTAATAATTTAAATTTAGAAATTTTTTGAGTAAGCTTAACAAATCACCCTGTACATATTAAAGATATATTTAGCGGATGGAGACATTTTTTGCATATTTGCGTCCATAATTTTTTGTAATATTGTTGGGAATTATTTAAAAAACATTAATCTCATAATTATTATGTTACGCACCAACAAATGGAATAAGTGTTGTGAATTGTGATCATGTTGCTTGATAAGCTAGGTTAGGTCAAAATTATCGTATATTATGATCAAATATAATTTACATAATTCACAATTTTTACATTTATAAGACATATATGAATTGGAAGGGGTAAAGCAGTATAAAACTGAGGCTAAACAATTCTGAATTTGTCTTTGAAAACTAATAAATTTAATTTTTAGTAAAATACAATCAATAGTGTATACAGCACATTTTTTGAGTCAATATTTTAAAAAATAGAAAATTTTAATTAAATGTATGCAACGTATGTAATCCTTGTCTGTTGTCATGAATACATACAAGAATATGATTACTATATTATATTCAATTTATATGTTCATTTAAGCCTATCCTTGCATTATACGCATAACCAGTCACTTTGGCAGTTCGGCGTATAATAATAGGTACACCATTATACGCTTCTTGGTCTTTTCGACAATTATGGCGCAATAATATAAATTAAAAATACAAATGATTTTATTTTATTCACGATTGTCGTAAATTGTGTTATTTTTATTTTTTTAAATATATAAAAACCTAATGAAAAAAATATAAATGATAGTTTAGGATAGTCAATTATTGCAAACGTGATTAGTCGCGTATTGGTTTATATGACATTCATATTATTGGTATCAAACTTAAGTTTTATTTTTGCCTGTGAATGATTTTAGAAATATTTTTCAAATCATACTTAATTAATTATAATGACTTGATTACAAGGTATGTGTAGTCTTAAATAGTTAAATACACAGGCGTGTAAATATTTGTTTAACAGAACACAAAAAATATTATTTAAGTGCTGTTGTTTTGACCATAGCGCGACTAACGACGGGTTAATAATAATGTTACATCAGACATTTTCGAAAACGATACATTTTTAAATACCTACACAATTATTATTCTTCTAAATTCTAAAATATTATGATTAAATATTCTTAAGTTTTTATTATAATATAAATTATAAGGCAATTAAGGCCTCATTATATACATTTAAAATGTTAATCGGCTGACGATGCAATATTACGGGCGCTGTGGTACTGCTAACCACGGATGGATAGATAGTTGTCAAAATTGTTTAGAAATACTAAAACTCCGAACGAGATAATATTGTCCGAATACTTCAGCAGTAATATATCTTTACTTATTTATATATAAAATATCAGCTGATATTTACATACAGTATTAGATTTTTTTATGTTTTACAATTTAAATTATGATATTGGATATCATTAATATCAACCGCGAAGTCGTGTATTCGTCAGGTTGTATCGTGAAATAATGAAATTACTAACTTTGTTATTTATATTTATATAAACAAATATGATGTTCTGATTATTGACTGAGTATTAATTCAGATTACCAAGACGTTAATTTAAGTGAAAATTTTACGTAATGCGTGGTCAGTTTTTATTTAAATTTCTTTGATATGTCTTGGAGGATCTTAGTATAATGTCAAATTGACGATCGTTTAGTCTATATTATAACATGTCGTGTACTAGTTTATACAAAATAGCGATGTGGACTGGTATGTAGTTATTCTGCATGTCTGTGTTTGTACTTCATATATATGTATAGTTTTATAGTATTCTAATATGATAATATATTATGAGCTCTTCATCACAATATATATAGAACTTGGTTGTTCTATTATTCACACGTAATCACGCATTATGGTTGTAGTTATGCATAATATTTTTTTTAAAGGAGTCATAATGTTGAGAGCCGCTCTCGGATTAACGTGTATTATTTTATCGTCTAAGAACATAACACTTAGTCTAATTGCCTATATCCTATACATATATAAATGTATTATACGATACCATCACAGTCGCCATCCAATGAGTTATGTAAAAATGATAAGATATTTTAATTTTTCATATTTTCGAGTTGTTTGTATAGAAAGTACAAAATAATCAACGTTGATCAAAATAAAAGTTGGTTTACATATACATTTAATTATAAATATTCAATAACAGTGGTTATATGTTGGTAAATATTAAGGGACCAGTAGCAGTGACATCACAAAATATTCTGTGGTGGCATATACATAACTGTCGTATAGGTGATCGAGGAGCTGTTAAGATCTGTTTAAAAATCCCAATCTATTGTGTATGTGCAAAAAAGGTTTTTACTGTTTTTAAGTATTCATAACAGTAAAAAAAAAAAAGAAATACCATGGAAGAACACGTCCTCGTATACGTCCTCGCAGTGGAAACTCGACGTAGGTATAGATGGCACTTACAATTTAATTAACCCAATTTCAATATCATCTATACCCTTAGAATCTGTGGCCTTGATGCAGTGGCGGCTCAGTGCTAAGAGTGCTAAACACGAAACGTTTGGTTTGTGGTTGTGTCGAAAAAATGCGGCTTATTCTCCCCAGCTACAGTCAAATCAGTCGATAAAAATATCAGTTTCGCTAACCCAATATAACCAATCAATCGTCAGCAATAACTATTTATCGGTTGTGTGGCCTATACATTAATGAAATATTTCTCAATTCGGATAAAAATATTCCTATAAATTATTAATTACACTAGATATTATGTGAGAAAAACACGGTCCGGGACGGTTTTAAGATAAAAAGTGTTTTTCTCGTAATTATTACAGAAATAATACATAGTAATTATGACTGTATGTTGTTGCCGTCCTCGTGATGGGTGGGCTTTAAACGACTTATTCTTATCATACAATATTATAACATGCCAGATGCTCTTAAAAATATACAAAGGGGTAAAAATAATTTACGGACGGTGTAAAAATAACGATATTATAATGTATAATACACGTACAGTCGTCCGGTAATAGGATTAGGACGAAAAAAATATCTAAATATATGTAATAATATACACGCATAGCGCAGCTTACACGCAAAAGGTCGAGGGAAAATCGAGTTTTCGTTTTATCTAAAGAAGCGCGGTCTTTTTATAGAGCACTATAGTTGTATAATACACCATGCGCACTGTTTGCTGCTACTGCACTATCTATATATATATAATATTCATATAATAATAATAATATTATGACTTGATAGTTGGTACGGCCAATTACACACCGGGGCTTATTAATTGAACGTTGAAAAACGCGTCAAAAAACTTATCGTCGTGGCGGGTTGTTTCGTAAATTCTATAATATTATAGTTATTTCTGTGTCTTATTAAAACATCACAATGCAATGTGCATTTCATACATATAATACAGATGGTATGCGCGAGAAGATCTTTGGATTGCGGCAGTCGAGTCCGGAGATGTCGCGCAGATGATATATTAATAATTCTCTCATCACGTCAAATCCAGAGCGATCGTTGCATGTATAAGCGTAGTATTATTGTACTATAAATAATATTATAATATAATCGATTGGACCTGCTGGCATGACAGATAAACAGCTGTAATATTAAAAGTTTGACAAAATTATCTTTAAATTGTGAACCGTATGTCATTTTTTCGTATGTTCGATACTGATAATATAAATGTCCATTAACATGACTGTGTTTACTACTTCGCATGCTTATTATTGACATCAATGATAATAAATGATTTATTATTTAACATACCTACTGATAATTATTGGGTATTATGTACCTTGTTTAGGGTTTTATCGTAATGTTATGGAATATTTTATTAAGTACCTATATATATATATAATATAGTAATAATTTATATTATTTTAAAAGTAAGTATATAAATAAATATTAAATACTATCATTACATCGAACAATATTTAAAATTTTAGATTTATTTGATGTATTTCAAATTTGTATATAACATAATAACACAACGATATGCATAAAAAGCTAAATTCCTATATCATGGTTTCTTTACATTACATAATAAGTCATTAGTATTTTAATTTAAAACTGTGGGCATATTATTATTTTTCATCTATTATTTTACAATCAAGAAAATAAATTTCACATAATCACAAAACCCTAAGTAATAAGTAATAAGCATAGTAAGTATACTGTATACAATATACATGTATCATAGGCAATAACAAGCTTTGCTATGACTGAAATACTATAGTTTCTCTACTGTGGCAGGTTACGTGTCGCAAGAGCAGACTTCGGATGGATCGCGGATGTCATATTATTATTAATCATGATTGTAGTGTAGTGCTCACGTCCGATTTTAAATGCGTCAGTCACCGCCGGGCGTCAATCAAGATAACTGGCCTAACCCTGACTATCACTCGACGTCGACTCAAATATTAGTATATTTTAACGATTTTGCATATATCTGTACGTATTAGTTATGATAAAATATTTATACATATCTAATGATCTGACTAGTCTGAAGTCATAGGTCACTGGTCATGTTCTCAGGTTACTCATGTTTACCATAATATATATTAGTTGTTAAAAACGATTTAAAATTACTTAGTTTTATTATTGTACTATTAATGTTGTTGTTGTCACTTGTCACGGATACATTTTATCGTGTAACAGACTGTGCATCATGACGGTTTTTAGTCGAAAAAATTGCTTAGTCGTTCTTATGACGCACGTGGAAATTATTATGGAATAATAATACGTAATTTTTATATAGTGTGTAAACTGTAAAGGAGTAGGGCAAACAGTTTTTATATATTTTTATTAATCAGTTTTTGTTTTGAGAATTTAACACATCCATAACAGTGAAACTATTCGACACACACTGTACAGCAGATCGGTATACATCAATATTGTTCACCTTCTTTTCTTCTTGTTTTTAATTAAAAAGTTAGTTTTACTAAGGAAAAGTTATTTTTTAATTTCTTCAACTTGTATAAAGTATGGTATTATTTTTTTTCGAAATTCTCATAACATAAGTGCAGTACGAGAATAAAAGTTAATTGTTGTCAGAGAAACAAATCTACTACATACCAACATAGATTTAAATATATACTAATATATTTAATCTAGGATACCAGCTATTATGATTGCTGCAATTGCAGTTGCAGACTATTAGTTTTTTATATTTCCCTTTTGATTAGGTATTTAATTTATAATTTCTTTTATTTGAAGACTCCGTCGGCACTTGACAGCATTATTGCACAGTTACCATTCATTTGGTAGTGATAAAATACGAATATTATAGCGTGAAATATATAAACATCATTTTACCTACTAATAACAAATTATTTTTATCTGAAAAATAATACAATTGTGGTTCATCGAAAAACGACATTTATTTCTAATACTTAAAAAAAATGCATTTTCTGTATCATATATCTAGTCAATACTAAACACGACTATAGCCTATATACTTATTATACATTTATATTTATACTATACTTATATAGGTACACTTACATATTATTATGACTCTATGATCACTGCTACTATAATATAACAAACAGACAGTCAATTATACAGCAGTGATGCAGGTTACTAAATTTCGAATGACGCGCTTAATGAAATTAGTAAAAAAAAAATCGCGTGTTTCGCATTGCAAAAGTGTTATTTCATCATTGAAAACTATTGCCACTGCAATTTTTTTTATATACTATTGTGTAAATCTCGTCTGCATTAGCAGGTCCCAAATAATTACTGACATATAATTTCGTATTGACGTAATTATACGCTTTGTAGGTGTCTATTTATACTCAATAATGATATATAAATATTATAACTACACGTCCAGTCATATTATCAGTGTAAGCGCAACATTTTCACAACATTTGTTTTGTATATATTATATACTTGAACGTTTAAAAAAAGCATGTTTGGGCATGAGACAGTTGCTATGAAGTCCCAGCTGAATTAATACGTTTCACTGCGAATATACTAAGTTGAAATACTATACATATATAATATCAATACGCTTAATTAATATTATGAACAATTTTGAGGGCGCTAAGCACCTCCCCCCCAATTTTCACTCCTATGTAGCAATTTACGTGTGTACAACAGAACGTGATTTAATAATAATAGTAATAATAAAAATCATTCGGAATGCCCGCATCGTATGATTATTAGTCGGAGCTAAGGAATTCGCCCTCGAAACGGACGACGGAGGTGATAGTAAAAACAAAACGAAACATTTCCTGCCAGCGGGGCGGGATTTCTTTGTGGTGTAGTCTTAGGGCGATTTCGGTTTCAGGAGGACGTGCTGCATAGAGAGGGGGAGGGGGAATCGAAGATTACACACACGTCGGCAAGAGAGTTTGTCTGTGCGTGTGGACGGCGGTGATCGTGCGTTGACCTCGGAGCGCATTACAGGGATTCCGAGCTGTCGATGCTACTGCTGGACCGTTTTCTTGACCACGCGCGTAGTTCACTCTGTATATACGCGTGCGCGCAAATCGCCGTTTCCGCAGAAGCGTAGAACTAAACATCCTATTCGTACAAAAATACAAAAATATTATTATTAATGCAACGTAAACTGCATCTGTGTGGAGATGCAGTTGCAATGTCATCGCATCGTTATGCGTACCTACCTATGTATAGTTTTTTTTTTTTTTATATAAATGCATATGTATTGTGTACATATATATATATATATGCAGTGTCGAATAGAAAGAGTCACGAGAATATGTGTGTGTGTGTGTGCGTGAGAGAGTGATTGCGAGTGTTCTCGTGCGTGTTGTGGTGGTGGTGACGGTGGGCAGGAGGGTTGGTGGTTGGCTGCGCGAGAGGGAGAAAACAATACGTACCTTTATTGAATATAATATATAATATATAGACGCGTATTCGCCGGCACAGCGCGCGGTCGGTCAGCAGTTGAGAATACTCCGTGATAAAAAAACGCGTTTGACACACGTGATACGAAACGCACAATAATAATAAAATAAAAAAAACTCTAGTGAAATGGTGAGGCGGGATTCACACGCAGATATACTGTAGTGTATAGAGTCAGTGGAGATCGAGAGAGATGGCGGCGGACATCGAGATCAAGAGAGGGGAAGAGGCGCGCACGCACAGCGGTGCTCGTGCAGAATATTTTAAAGCTCTTATGGCCATAAGCGAGTATTATACTATTGTGGGTATACCTGCTATATAATTTAATACTTCTGCAATACGGCTATACAGTGCAGGGCTGCCGTGGCGATTTCTACGGAAAAACAACGATGACGAGTCTTCTCCGCAACAGTCATCAATACGCATCACTGAAATAATAATCATTATTATTATAGCACATATGCGTATAATATCTTACACTATAATGTCGTGGACAAGATAATAATTATAATACTTAATAGTATTATCTGTAGGCTATGCCTATCCATACCTATTAAATATAGTACTTAAATACATATAATATATATTATTTAGGTTATAAATTTATAATAATTTATAGTCGACGTTCCACGCGCGGTATTTATATAATATAAATATAATATTATTAGGGTACCTACACGGCTACACCTATCTTGTGAAGACTGAGAAGATCGATATTGATCGACCGCATCGTCATCATAATAATATTCATCATTAGTACCAATAGTTCAAGTTCTAACCTAAGGAGTAATAATATTTTTCTCAAAAACTTTTTTTTTTTTTTTGGAAAGAGGAAGATTTTTTACAGGACGCATTGGAATGCAATGTTTAAAATCGTATTTCCAAACCCTACGAAAAAAATATGAACGTGGCCAATTTTACTTTCCGGATTCATAAAAGTTTAAACTACTATTTACTACTATATCATCGTTGTCTAAATATTTTTTTGTGCGAACGCAACATTGGTACGTATAATACATTATTATAGTATGCATGAGTGTATATACGCACGACAACCCACTCACGCCAACCCACTCGACGTCATATGATGCAGCGGTTGCGTGTGAGAACGAATACATAGCGACGAAAGGGTGCAGGAAAGCTCCGGTGAATATTATAGAATGACACTCGAGTGGCGCGGAGGGTTCGGCGAGACGTCAACTTGTAAATGGAATTATTATCATCGCACACGAGTCAAAACTTGTCGTGGAACTGACGGTATATTTGCTTATATAGTATATATTATATTATATATATACATACAATATACACACATGTGGAACTCGCAGTGTATATATATTATATGTGATTGTACACAATAATATATTGGCAGTGTTTGCCCGTTCTTTGTATAGGTACGATATAATCATTTCATGTTTCGCGTACAGACGTACAATATAATGTGTTTTGTGACTCGAGCGCTGGAACTTAAACATATAGAAAATATATTAATATATATATATATAGTTACTGCGTATTGTCAATATTATTATAGGAGAGTGCATGATGGAATTGGATTTCATACCACTCGAGAAAAGATTTGTCAAACGGTACGATCTGAACGAAATACCAGTCAAACCGTCTTTTGTAAATAGAACTTTGAAAAATATTGTTTGTAGTAAAAATTGTATTGGCATACACCTCCTGCAATATAATACTATAATACTATATGAAACAATATAATAATGTAGTATTGTACGGTGTACATATACGCGTTTATTAAAAACGTATTGTGAGCAATATTATCATATTTGATTTTAATTTGATAATTCAATACTTATTTTCGTTTAAATATTAATATTATTTATCTAATTCTATGTATTTCTTTTGTTTCTTATATTTTAAATGTTCATTTTAATAATTACGTTCAAATATTAAAACCAATGTTTAATAATTAATAGATGTAATTAAAAAAAATCTAAAATTAATTTCGTTGTTTTTTTTACATTTTCAGCCATTTTATAGTAACCATATAGACCTCCAGTGTGTGTAGGTTTGACTTAGTCAATTAAAAAAAAAAGTTTGACAGTTATCATATTTGTTTCAGGAAATTATATTTAGTTGAGAATATTGTGTATTTACTGCAGTTAAAATGCAAGTAAAATTAATTAAACCAGTAAACAGATGATATGAATTTATAGCAATAAGTTCCCTTTTGATAACGTAACAACGGTATAGCAACTTTCTGTTTTTGAGTTATAACGTAAATTATTTTGATTAAAATTGAAATACTACAAACGGTTTGTATGGAAATCTGACAAATTTATGTAACTACCGTTTAACTGTAGCTGGATACTTGGATGTCAGAATACTTGGAAATTGAATTACAATTCAATTTGATTACAACCGTACAGTAATTATTTTCGTTTTTACGCCATACATGATGGCTTTTTTCTGTATTTTACATAATTTCTTAAACTTCGTTAAATACTTAAATGTGAACTAAAATTATATCCAATCACAATAACTGTTTTATTTTTTATGACCCGTGAAAACCGTATACATACAAAAAAAAAAACAAATATTCGTTTTCACG
The DNA here is from genome assembly GCF_020882245.1 of Rhopalosiphum padi. Lineage (NCBI taxonomy): Eukaryota > Metazoa > Arthropoda > Insecta > Hemiptera > Aphididae > Rhopalosiphum > Rhopalosiphum padi. The sequence goes on from NC_083598.1 coordinate 39,477,023, forward strand.
AGTTGCGGTTTCTTGAATCCACTTTCAGACTACTTAGAAATAAATTTGAAATATATTATGCAGCACGCGCAATACTGGTAACCGGTACCGCGACAAGTGCTTTGGGAGTCGGGATCAATAAGAAGTTGCCTGCTGGTGCAGTAAGCGATGCGCGACGTGGTAGTGTACAGTGTATTATCATTCAACAGTCTGGCTCCGTTTTCAATCGAAACTCAGTTTACCGAATCAGAGTCGTTCCATATTCTTATAAAATAATACAACATTTTTTAAACGCACTCTATATTATCAGTAAAGTTATTCTTGTATATATCTATACTATATATAATAATTTTATACTTACTTTCTTGTCCCGTGCAGTGACAATAGGGTGATTTTTGACAATCGTACACGCTCACCCTCGCCCTATTCTTGAACACGTTGAATGCATTTTTTTTCGCAAACTTTAGTACCTATGTACGGCGTATAATAATAATTTCTAATAAATCAATCGTGTCACTAAACATCATCCTTAAGAATGCCTGAAATTTGATGCAGTTAACGAGTTAAAGGGCGTCATCCTTATTATCGTAATTTTAGTCAAGAACTTCTCGTTTTATTTCTAATATTATAATACAACGTAATATCGATTTTGATTCTAAAATATTTTCAACTTATTCACAACAATTTCGAATGACCGCTATACATTTTATAAGCTAAATTTTTCATTTTTGTCCTCGGAAGTCAGAATTATAAAAATGTGGTTGAATTGAATTTTCAAAAATTCACCAAATGTTAATCTAAAATGTATAATTAAAATAAATTTTTTTTTAACATAGATAAGTTTTTGGTTTAGGTAGAACTTTTTTTTCTAGTGAATTGCGCGTTATATGACCCTTTATATATATATATATATATATATATATTGCCCCTAGTCATGATGCTTTATAATAAAACATAATTAGTAAAATCCGAATGACAAATCTATTATATATTGTTTTTCAATATATAGTGGAGATAATATCAAAGCCAAGGTTTATTTTTAATTTGCCTCGATCATTCCTTAGTATATATAAGGAGTAACAGATAGACTTGACCGAAAAAAAAAAAATTGTGCTACTTAAACATATTATGACAAAAGTTTTTAATGTTATATGATAGATAATAATTTAAGAAATATACTTATGCCTAAAAAATTATATTTTTAAAAAAGTTATTACGTTCCAAATTAATTGAATCAAAAAATATTGATATTTTAATCTAAAAAATAAACTAATTGACTTAAATAAATATTTTTACCATTAAAATTGTTCTTATAATCAGATTCACAAATTGGCTATTGGCTATGATGCAAGCTTACGTAATAAATAATAATATATACATATACATATTATTTTACATAATTACATAAGTGCCTTATCAAATAATATTGTTTATTATATTAGACGAGGGAAGATTGGATATTTGTTATGAATTTATATAAAAATCAGATTATATTCTTTAAACATAAGTTCATGAATTTCCCCTAATATTTAATAATAATAACTTATAAAAATAAATTTTGAATACTATTTATTTATTAATACGCTATCAGTTTATGTTATAAAATGCCATAATAAATATGATGTTTATATAAAATTCATTAAAAATAAAATAATGTAATCATATAGGTGATTTCTCGAGATGTATAAATTTGAAGCCTATAAAAATTAATAATTACCGTCATTGTGGGGTTGAGGACGTGTATACGTATCGGATGCTACTTGCATAATTGATTATTATGATGTAATTTTCTAGCTAATACTCGTATAATACATACAATAAGTCAATATAACTAAAGATTTATATACATTTAAACAATATTATTTAACTAGATAAATCAAAAACGATTTTGTTGTAAAATTATAGCTAACGGTATACTACTATCTACATCATTGTATGATATGTATATGGACATGAAACTGCAAATGCATCGTTTGAATTCCTTATATTTGGAATAGCATCGATTCACCCGACGACGATGGTGAGATAACGATCTGTTATAAATGTGTATAGATTAATTGTATTGAACTATAAATCACATTTGATATTGATAATACTAAGCAAGTATTCGATGATTTTAGTTAATATTTTAAAAAAATAATTAGGGTCAATATGTTTTCTTAGTAGGTAATATGATTTTAATATGAATAATTCAATACTATTTAAATTTTGATGCTATAAAAATAAATCGTTTGTAAACTCTGAGACCCCGTTGACTTGTATTAATCCGGATTATTATATTATTTTAAATAGCGTTGTATTCGATCTACCAAAAAACCGGTAAAAAAATATTCCACGCATTTCGGGGCGTTCTCTATTAGGTATATTAAACCATAATAATATTATACACGCATATGCATTTGCATGCACATTTTTTTTCAAGATAAATCAATGTAATTTTTTCGAATTCCACAATACACTGCACTTATAATATGCATATACGTCGTGAATATTCGTGATAAATCGTCAGGACGTATGTGTGTGATGCGTGTCTAACGTATGATTATCCAACGGGCGATTTATTATAATTTATAGACTGACCCAACCACAATATGTATAAATGTATATAATACATAATATTATCGTATGACAACTGCAATAACAATATAAAAATAATAATTATAATTATTTTAATGTGAAAAACGGCGTAAGCGCGCCGTCAAACCAACTTTGGAACAGTCCGACTTTAAATTAATACTGCGATATATTATATAGTACATGTGTAATATTTACACGGTAAAATTGTGAAATTTATGATGTACTCATATTATTATACAATATACATACACACACAGACCAGACTATGCATATAAAATATGTATTTATAGAATTTTCTGATAAAAATAATAAATACATTTTTTATAGTCATATGCACTCGTATTGTGGCCGGGGGAGAGTTCGATATAGTGGCTGAAGATTTATGTTGAAAAGGCGACGTGCGCTGCCGATTGCAATAGTAAATTGTGGTAGTTGTTGCATTTAAAGTCGTTGTCCGTTTATATAATAATTATTATTTATTAATAACTAATAATATTATAATAGTTTAGTGAAATGCGAACGAGTTTATTTTCTTATACGTAGGCCACCGGTATGCAGAATTATTTATCATCTATATTCATTATTACTGTGCCTTATTGTTGTTGGCTAGTGGCTACTATAGTATCTATATAGCATGGGCGTAGGTAGGAAATATTTTCGGAGGCGGTTTTTGTCTAAATTTATATTAATATTATAAAACTATGAATAATTTATTTGTATGTATTAAATAATACAATTGTTTTATATAATTTCGGGGGGTGTTTGAACATCCAAAACCCTCCCCTTACCTACGCCTATGCTATATAGCCGTGTTGTTGGCCAACAGATATGGTTTGTTTTGATGACCGATAATTGATAATGTACGTAACAATAATATCGTGTCTCGTACAATTTGAATAAATGGAAAATTAAAGAATTGAAAACACCCAAACTAATAATTGATTTACACTTTTTTCATAACATAATATACAAAACCTAGTGGTTTAGGATACCAAAATAAGTATCTTTAAAAAAATATTTCTACTGCGAATTACTCCAATGAGAAGCGAACTGTATATTTTATTACCTACTGTTGTTGTAGATTAACGTGATTGATATTATTGGTACAAGCTGTATATTTATTTTGTTTTACTCTACACATAAAGATAATAATAATATATTTTTTTTGAATGTTTATATTGTTCGTTCTTATCGGGAAGTGAAGAGAAAAACCTTTGCTTATGTATTATACATATTTATTGTATGCATATTATGTACATTGTAATTGTGATAGCGGCCGCAGGTATATAGTGAATAATTTGTCTTTTGATATATGTATGCAGCGTTAGATTATTCGTATGGTACACAATCATTTTGTTCTTTTATTTTTACGAACAACAGCTATTATAATGGTATGGGGAAACGGCATAGAAATATAAAAATATCTAATTTTCTATATTGTGTATGTATGCACACACGATGATGAATGATGATATATCCATAATATGTTTAAAATGGTTCTCAGTTATCAGTATCATAATAATAGTATAGTCTTACGTATATACCTATACTCGGGAGAAGATTTCTGCACACCTTCAGCTGCCACAACTACGTTACGATCTCGAACAATCGCAGCAAAAACCGCCATTTCGATTTGCGTCATGTTCTACAACCTAAAATCTAGTTTGTTTAACGATCTCGTTTATCTTTCTTTCTTCGGTCACCTCTAATTATTATCATTATTATTTTACGACGACATGGCAATAAAAAACCTTTGCTTGAGTATTTTCTTAGATATTCTTACACGCTAATTTTGCTTATTACATATTATATGATTATTATTATACGTATACGGACAAGGGGCATCCTCCCTTCGATTATAAACTACGGCGTGAGACAGGTGATGAGTGCTCGTTATTTTCAATATTCCCGTAGTAGTCACCTTGACCCGCAATCGTCTCGACGGACCACCACCGATGGTCTACCACCGAGGATTACGATAACTCTGCGACATTACGATTTGTAATTTGTTTTTTTTTTTGCACGCAAACAACTAACATTATAAAATCAACCGCAGTAGACGTACGTATAACTAGCATGGTCGTCTGCTGTAGCAAAACTGTCCGCACTCGACGTCTTGTAACACGTAATACAAATATAATAACATTATTAATAATAATGTTACAACTATTATAAAAATGGTTTATAGATTTCAGTTATAAAAGTGAAGAGGCAAATAAAATATGACGTGAAGACATTTTTCTCGAGTTACTACCTTATAAACCACGATTGACGCAACAAGTAAAGATCTGTCAGCCAATATAGTATTGCAGTAGGTATTTCAATAATGATTTATCTGTTATAAGCATAGAGAAAACAATATAGTATTGGGACAATGTTAAAACATCGTATTCTTTGCTCTTATTTTTGAGGAAGAAAATAATAAGACTTATAATTAGGGTTTTAAATTTAAAACATTTCAAAATAGAAAATTTCACTTTTTTTGAAATATTGAAAAATACTTTTTCTTCTTTTAAACGTATTCGGTTATAGTTGATTAGACATAATATGATTATACACAGAAAATATTGATAGTAAATATGCAAAAATATGCACTAGAAATTTTTAATATTTTTTTCGTAGTGTCTGGGAAAATATTTTTATCTCACTAATCAAATAGTCCAAAAAAAAAAAAAAACGTAAATACAACAACTTCCGAGCCCTAGAATTTATCACTTCACACTGGTTATTATTATTATTATACATATTTTCTCTATTTCACACAATAAACTGAATAAACCAACTTTTAAAAGTATTTACTTGCAAGTTGACGTGATTAAAACTTAAAGATACAAGCATAATAATTTTTATTTTATTTTTAATTGAAATGAAATATTTAAAGAAAATAAATTTCATGCAATTTTAAAACCCTACTTATAATCGATTTCCCATTTAAAAATATTTACTGAATACTGGTATACAGTGTTTGATAATCTATTATAATATAAAAAAGATAACTAAAAAATTATTGCTATTTTATTGATAATCGATTAAATAGTGATGTGATAGCATTTATATGTATAAAATGAATTGTTATTAATCTTCAATATTTTAGCACTGCCCTTGTCGGGGCATTAAAATTAAATTAGAAGGTGCGCTAAGCACGTTCAAGCGCACCCAAGTTTATACGCTTATAACCAATTGCGGTAATACTCCCCTAGGATTTTATACCATGCGACGATAACGTGTTATAAAATTATTGGATTATATAGTATGGTCGAGAGACGAAACATACGAAAACTTCGCGTAGGTACACTCGTAACGGTCGACGATAAACTACCTGTGACGTTGACGTAGTTTTCGTACGCTCTTCTATTGTCGGATCGCCTGAAAATAATAATACACATTAAAATATTCAATACACTACAATCGTACACTAAGATCTGTACTCGCATATAAATAATATTATATATAACATACGTATAATATACATATGGCGGGGAACAGTTTATTATTGATTATTACCTTTCGATCGGATTATTGTGGCCCGCCCATACGATACAAAATGTAAAATGATTTATCGGTTCGCGGCCAGCTATTAATTATTCTTCATTACTATACGGATATAATACGAGTGTGATGTGTATTATTATTATTATTATTATTATCATCACAACACGCCATAATATACGCCAGGGAATTGCGATTCGGTATACCTCCTCTGGCTTTGTGTGTTGATTTAATGCGCTCATAAACGTCGTTTTACACTCATAATACGCGCGCGTGTACGACTACACGTCACAACACTAAAGGTGGCTGCTGCAGCCTCGTTATATTATTACGCGCCGTGTAATTATTTAGAACGTCCGAATCATATTTTTTTCATCGCTGTCAATATTTAATATTATATTATAAAATACGCGCTTGATGGTTGCACGTGTGTGGTACATCGAAATATAATAATATAATACATATTCTACATATATACTATTCGGTTATAGCCACAGCAGCAATTATCTCGTTATACCTACGCCAAATAACAGACGAGCAATTGCATCGCCGAGGACGTTGCTGTTAGTCCTATAAATATATATATGAATATCGTGCGCGGAAAAATACGCGTGTGTGTTATGCGCACATGTGCAAAATTAATTATCGGGTTGCGAATATATAATATTATTATATTTTTTTACACCTTAAAGTCATCGCGTCCTGCCGCTGCTGCTGCACATGGACCCGCAACTACTGTTGTACACAGCGATTGATATATTATTAAAGTAATTTGATTGCGTACACATGCAATATAATACACGGGTATCGTGCCATTCATTGATCGTTAGGGATAAAATGTATACATATATACGCAGCCGGTATAGTTACACTAGTTATAGGTAGGTACCCGTTGATTTATGCGCTCTCGAAACGGCGATTATGAGACCGTCACGTTTTTATAATATGCATTTTATGCAAATGCTTATGCACAAGCTGCAGCCTCCTTGTTACAGTAAATGTAAGCTAAAAAAATATATCGATTTTAATCGTTCATTTTATAGACGCTGCATAGTTTCCTAACGAAGGATGGATGCATGGCGCGGAAATATAAAATTATGTATAATGAACCCAGTTTTAATACTTACCGTTTATAACAATTATCTTGTATTATCTTACAGTTATTAATTATTATATTGTCGCTGTTATAGTTTTTTCCACGTCCATTTCATCGCCAATTCGATATCAATCTTTCAATGAAAAAAAAAAGCACTATAGTTACTAATAAATAATAATTTATCTATTAAAATAAGAATTCACACGAACATTTTATATTGCAGGCTGCACAGTCTGTAAATATTTATTAATTATTGCCGACGAATATTACTTTGTGGAGTCTTATTACGAAGGTCACTAGTAGTTGTAAAACTTACTAGAAAAAGATTGGTCTGGCAATTTTCTATCTAAAAATGCCGTTAATAATATTCACCAGCCTTTGAATGTAATTTATATAATACGTATAATATACATCGTATATATAAAATATCCATTATAACTGCAGCTGTAGATAAAAATATAATATTAATATCTGTAATGCTTATACTAGAGATGGTTTTCAAAATTATATAACTCTCAAAAACCCCAAACTTTGATAAATTCGTAGAGTTCGAAGTTCATTGAAAATTAATGCTGAAAATAGAGTACTTCGAACTTGAACATTTTGAACCGGTCGAATAAAATCAAGTTAAATATTTATAAGTACCATTATAAATATAATTTATATTTTATAAGATATAAAGTCGTACCTTAAAATATACTATTTTTATTTCCCGTATTTCAAATTTCCAATTTAATTTTTGAAAAGTTTGAAAATAAATCTTGTAAAAAAAGAATTTGAGTTATATTTAATCACAATAAAAGTTTAAAAAAATAAAGAATAATTAAAGTTTGAATTCGAGTTTGCAAAAATTAAAATTTCATATTGAATCTAGCCTTATTTTTTATATTTATAAAAACACCTATTTTATGTTTGACTATATGATTGACAATAATAATTGAATAATATAATGTAATAGGTACCTAATATATATATTTTAGTATTTATTCTAACTTTCTTCATTATAGTCGTCAGTTTTGATTTGACTAATACTGTTGGTTTAAAAAATGATCTATTATTATGTGTATAACTATAAACTATATAGTAACAGCTAGTCCTATCTAACAGGAAATGTTTTTAGTAGGTACAACAAAAAACATATTATAATAATATGTTGAATTTTGTTTCATATATTATTCATTGTTATTATTTATTATGATCACCAAAATTGATAAGTGATAACAGAACTATTATTTATTAATGGTATTATCTATTATTTACTAATAAATATTTATAAGCATTTACACGATACACGAACTAGGTTTTTCCCCATTAATATTGCGTACTATACTAAATATATAAAATAGATTTTAACAATATAAAAATATAAAATATCATGTTATCTGTGTTTACGCTTAGTCACAATTTTTAATTTATTTTTATTTACATTCAGCGAGTGCAATTGTACATTCTGCATCTTGTCACTGGTGTATAGTGTCATCCATATATATATATAAATACGTCTATCTGCTTTAATCAAAAATCGTATATAGACATTACTATGACTAGACTATCAGACTATACACTGCGCTAGGAAAATTGGTTACGTATGTAGTAATATTTCAATGTTAAATCAATTAATTTTTTCATAACTTTATATTTATATGCAGTCGATATGGCGATTTGCCGATAACATTTTATCTTTGTAATAATTATAACTTAATATTGTGAAATATGTATTTTTATTAAAACGCCTGTGTAGAGATGAGGAACTTATAAACGATTTAAGTTATTTAATAAGCATAGATAAATGATCTAGAATGAGATAAAAGTTTTCGTATATTATACAGCAATTTACTTTTATTATGGTGCTTTGAAAGTCAATTCTCGAACTTAACTATTTTAAAACAGTAGAGGATGCGCTGTATGTTAGCAAAAAATATAATAGGTAGTTTATCATCATTAATAATTATATAGTATTAACACACATATATTTATTATTTATATACTGCAGGATGTATCTTATACATGCGATCGTTCAGATCGTTGTACGCGTAGTTATTATATACATTTATATCTATGGAATTTTAAAAAATAAAATAGACATGTTTCTTTACTTTTAATGTGTAATTTTAAAATATTTAAGCACTTAATTTTTTTTTTTTTTTTTTTTTTTTTCCCGTTTGAACCGACAGCAGAGGAGGATCTGTGTGAACACTACTACTCCTCTGCTGCCATCGTTTATTAATATTTAATAAAAACATTAATACATGCACATTCTTAACATATAACTAATTATGGTTGCTTCACCTTAAAAATAACATTAATACAATAGGTACAATACAATGTAATACAATGCGATACAATAATAAAGTCAGTCAGTTGGAGCGGCTGCCACTGGATTCGCTCTTCGTTCGGCCTCAGCTACCCTTTCATCACGCTCCTTGCAGCTTAAAATGTTGTCAACCATGTCATAAAAGGACTGAGTGGCACGTTGGGAGGCAGCCCGTAGCCGGTCGTTCTCGCTGAACGGGACATCAGAGGGGCCGCACAGCAAATCCTGAACGTCTCCCGGAGTTATATTTCGGTTACCAACAAACATCTTCACTGGCAGCCGAAGCGGATCCCAGTAAGCACAATCAAATATCGTGTGTTCCACAGTGTCCTCAGGGTGTTGGCAGTACAGACAAGCCGCATCAGGAGCGCGCTTCATCCTGTGTAGGTAATACCTGAAACACCCGTGTCCAGTAAGAGCCTGTGTTACATGAAACGTGAGGTCTTTGGGGCATCTTTTCGTCCATCTCATCAGGTCCGGAAGAATCGTGCGCGTCCAGGCGCCTCCAACGCCCCGACTCCATCTGTTCGACCAGGCAGCAAGCAAGATGTCTCGCTCTGCTCTCCGGATTTCATCCTTAGAATCAGCTCTGTCCGGGTCGTCAAGTTTACTTCGGACTCTTTTGCGTTCCAAAGCAAGAAGATCACCCGGAGGAGTTCCCGCCAGAAATAAGGCTGCCTCAGCCGAGACTGTGCGGTAGGCCCTCGTGACTCTGAGAGCCGCAATCCTCTGTGCCCGGATCATAAGGTTTCGACAGATAGCGTACTTGCATGCTCTTTCCGCCCACGTTGGACAGGCGTAAAGCAGCCTGCTGTTCACCACAGACATTAGCAGCGTTCTCTTAGCCTGTGAGGGTCCTCCAAGGTTGGGCATGAGCCGTCCTATAGCCAGCGCTGCCTGGGACGCCTTCCCCGAAACAGTAGTGAAGTGTCCACTGAAAGTAAGGTGCGAGTCCAGATGGAGTCCCAGGTATCGCAATTTCCTTAACAAAGGAACTGTGTGACCCCCTACAACGAAAACCGGATCCCGATACGCCCACTTCTTAGTCAGCATGATGGCCTCTGTCTTGTGCCGTGCTAGTTGAAGTCCGTGAGCGCCCATCCAGCCATCAATAGCGTCTAATGTGGGGTTGACCACCTCTTCCAAGGTGTCTGAAGTCTCTCCAACTGCGAGTAGGGCTAGATCATCTGCGAAGCCGACAAGCTGAACCCCCTCCGGAACGTCCATCCTGAGAATGTCATCATAGAATACATTCCACAATGTGGGGCCGAGGACCGACCCCTGCGGAACACCCCCTGTGACCGGCCTGTCAATGCTGTTCCCATCGGTTGTTCTAATGGTAATTGTACGATCCTCCATGTATGACCGTAAAATTTTTAGGAGGTATCGGGGGACTCCTCTGCGTCGAAGAGCCTCATCCACGTGCTTCCATGGCGCAGAGTTGAAGGCATTCTGAACGTCGAGTGCCACTAGGACGCATAGTTCCTGATTTCTTGAGGGTCCATGATTGGCCCACTTAGCCAGGTCAAGAACCTTTTTGATGGCGTCCTCGGTGGAGCAACCCCTTCGGAAGCCAAACTGGTTGATACTGAGTCCACCAGCCCTCTCTAAGTGATCGTTAAGCCTGAGTAGGAGGATCCTCTCAAATAATTTCCCAGTGGTGTCTAGCATGCAGAGAGGCCGAAAGCTAGATGGATTAGATACTGGCTTGTCCGGTCCTTTATGAAGAAGTAGGAGTCTGGCCCTTTTCCACCTAACAGGAAAAACTGACTCACTTAAACATCTATTGTACATTTTAACAAATATATCGGGGGACCTATTGGCAATCAGCGAAAGCATCTCATTAGGAATCCCATCCAGCCCGGTCGCTTTACCCCTTGACAGTCGTGAGACTGTTAGCCTGGACTCCTCTGTGGTTATAGGTGGGCACTCATTACCATGATTTAAGTTGTAACCTTCGGCAGTGGTGGTTGGAAAGCTAGGATCTACTTGGCTATCCATCGGCACACATTGCCAATTGATAATTGGCATAGTGGGAAATAGGTGATCAGCAATCTCGTTTTCGCGTCCTATTGCAGCTAAACCTGGTGGCTGTCTGCCCAGCCGCCCCGAAACAATTCTGTATGGCACACCCCAGGGATCGTTATCTACCGATGCGCAAAGAGCAGCCCAGCTAAGCTTCTGTGACTTACGGATGGAAACGCGTAAAGCCTTGCGTGCCTCTCTGAAGGCAATTCTTTCCGCTGTACTGCCATCAGGGCCTTGTCTCTTAACCACTCTGAGATATATGCGCCTATTCCTTATGCATTTGGCTCTAAGGTCGGCAATCTCATGGTTCCACCAATGAACTGCTTTCCGTTTGTGGGCTCCGTAGACTCTTCTGGGCATACAAGAATCGCAGGCATTAACCAGATAGTTGTTGAGAACCTCTGCTGCGTCATCCACCGAAGCAGGCTCCTCCAAAACCGGTGGTCCCTCATCCAACTTTCGAGAGAGCGCAGCATAATCGAGCTTACGTGTGGCCCATCCTAGATGTACACCCCGTCCCATGGGTACGTTATCGTTAAGTGTTCGCGAGTAGGGAATGAGGTTGAATGTGATGTAGTTGTGGTCGCTACCGGAATAGTCATCGAGGACCTCCCAGTCCACTACCTCGTAGGGGCCCGGGCCCGAGAAGGTTACATCAATGACCGAAGAAGACGCCCCTCTCTGGAAGGTAGGGTGGCTTCCAACGTTGTTGGCCCAGAGTCCAAGACTTGCGGCAAAGGATTCAAGAGCTTCTCCTTTACTATCATCTACACTAGAGCCCCAGTACGTGGACTTAGCATTAAAGTCACCAGCAACCAGGAGAGTTTCATTCTCTCTTTCCCCCTGTCTTATAGCTTGTTCAAGACCATCCAGGAATCCCTTAAAGGCATTCAGGCGGTCCTCTGCAGAGTCGCCGTTGGGGGTCCAGTAGCAGCTGAATGCTCTAACATTCCCAAATCGGAGCCATGCAAAGCCCGGGCCAGAACCAGTCTCCTCCGCCACAATGCCCGCAATGGTGGTCAGTGCTATTGAGCACCTCCCGTCTGAACTAGAAGCCCAGCTGGGGTGGTTACATGGGGATCTGTTGTGCTCACTGAGGATGAGGAGGCCAATGTCCATGTTCAGCACGGTTCGGGAAAGTAGCTGTTGGGCAGCCCAGTCGGTGTGGAGGTTGATTTGCAAGCAGTGAATCATTGCTTCGAGCGTGATCCATCTCCGCTGGCTTCCCGCCGAGACTGCGCTTGCGAATTGTGCCCAGCAAGTATCTTGAGCGCCTCCTTCCTGGCTTTGCACATACCTGAACCTGGCTTATGTTCAAAACGTTCAATGCCTGCTCTCTCACATGCAACACATCGGTCCTTTTCCGCCAAACAGTCTTTAAGTTCGTGTCCTGGTTCTCCACAGCGTCTGCAATTCAACGATAAGTCGGGCCCGGAACAATTATCACTCCGATGACCGAATCCGTGACATCTAAAGCACTTTTCGGGTTCAGGACGCCTAGGACGAACGCGGCACATTGTCCATCCAATAGGGACGCGAGTTACAATAGCGGCAGAAGCTCTAGTCATTCTGGCGGTAGCAATTTGCTGGCCGGACATGGTGGACCAAAGGCCAGTGATTTGAACTGCCTGTCGTTCGCAAATTGCAGCTTGGTCATCTTCGGATCCGGGTATTGCCGCCCGCAATGCCGAAAGAACCTCACCCTCGGTCGTCACTGCGTCGAGGTCAACAATCTCAACAACAGTAAACTGGCTAAGCTGTGACACTCCTCCAACCGCATCACCCAGCCTGGTGGCTATGGCCGACGACAATTTCTGGGCTGCTACTACAGATCCCGCACCTTTGGCTAACTCAACCAGCAAGTGCCCATCCCTGGTTTTGCGCATGCCAGTAACCTGAGCTCCCAGCTCAACCAAGTTCACCTCGCTGTTATTCCTTACTGCACGAACGGTGTCAGCGTACGACGAGCCGGCAGCCACCTTGACTAAAACCGCCGGAGGCTTAGCCCTGAACTTCGCCCCAGTCCTCATAGGTATAGGAAGGCCCATTGCTCTTCCACTGTGCGGAGCTGCAGTTGCTTTCCTGCCAACAACTTCCCTCCACCCTTCGCCATCCGTCTCCATCGCCGAATCAGCTCCAGTATCGGCATGATTTTCCACTGCTGATGGCCCCCGTGCACCTGCCTTGGCTGCGCGACGTCTTGACGACTCCTTCTTCCGGCGCTCCTGCTCACTCTCCCACCAATTAGGAGTCAGAACGGTGTCAGTTCCGACGTCCACCATCTCCGGCCTGCTGAGGCCCTTGTCCACTGAGCCGGTCACTAGTACATCTCTCAATTTCTTAGCTGGGGGGAGAAGTGGTGATCTCAATTTACCCTTTTTTGTTAGCATCGGAGCCACGGTGTCATAGATATCTTCAAGCAACTTCATGAGTCGGTTGGACGCCGATTTATCGCCCCCTGATCTCACTTCGTTCATTGCTGTTTTTAGCGAAGATTTTATGTACGCCAGTCCAGCCTCAATCTGGTTCTCACTGCCCCCCACAGTGGAGGAAGCACTTAATTTAACCATTAATAATAATAAAAAAGCGTAACTTATAATTTTTTTTTTTGAAAATTGTATGATTCATCAATTATATTGTTCACTACTTATTATTCTTTATTAACTACATGTTGTATAATATACTTTGCAGCACATATTATATACTTTTATATTTAGTAAATTTATTAATAATTTTCAATCTTTTTTTGATTTTATATCATAGCTATTCTTCATCAAAGGTTTTGCATATATGTATAGGTATTTAATACTTATTATTATTATTTTAACAAAATGTGTTGTGTAGGTTTAAACAAGTATATTAAACTAATTTAAGATAATTAAGTCAATTTTTAATTGAATTTCCAAGTAAAGTTAAATATAGCTCACTTTTTATAAAATGTTAAAAGTTATAATATAAAATTCAGGAACACTAGCTCTAGCGAATAAAATAAATTTAATTATTCGTATTTAAAATATTTAGTTTTAATAATATTCGCATACGTTGATACTTGATATACCTAAATGGAACACATAAATTATTCGGCAACCAAACCACTTCTAGTGTTATCAATATATGTACTAGCAGGTACCTACACATATTATTATTACATTAATTGTTTAAGTCAATATAAATAATTAAAACAAAACATTTTTCCTCAAACTATTATAACTGAATCATTTCAAGGACGCACACAGTTAAGTACTATCCATTTAGCTAACATCCAATTTATTTAAAATACGATGTGTATAATATTAACTCCATTAGTTAAATTTCATGAATACACACGTCCAGTTTCGCTGTAACCGATGCGAGTGATGCGACTATATTATACAAAAAATAAACGAATCCCGATGAATTACGCGTCGCACGTACGACATAAACGATTGAATCGTAATCATTTGATCATGATGATGTTTTCGGTACCGGACGAATGTTATACAATCAGCTGGCCGATGTATGAGTGCCGATGACAGACCGTCGGAAAACTGCGAGCGGGACACTGACGGACAGAGCTGGTGTCCTAACCCAACGGCTTGCGATATTCGCATATATTATATGTTATGTTATTAAAATAACTATGTCTCGGCGAGACGCCGCAGCTGTCCAACGAAAACCCTACGACAGCCCGGCCACGGATGCGGACGGAGATCAGCGCCATGAGGCTGTACCGCAATAACGAACCGTGTGCCGCGGACCGCCATTTCTGCTGACGGACGTACGCAAAAAAGCGTCGAGCCCGAGCACAGAATGAGCCACCGGGGCCGATTGTTTAACGCGTGCGGCGCCGGTTACTTATGCAGCCGTCTGCTGTGTCGGAGGCACCGTGCGACGGGCGACGTTCGTGCAAAGCCTTCGTCCGTGTGTCTCGTATACATTTTTTTTTTTGTTTTGGTGGCGGATATACCATCATATTATATAAATTATACCTACAGCGGTAGTTCTTCCGGTTCTTCGTTCAAAACTCAGACACTATATAATTATTATAAGTTTAAAATTAATAAGCGCTTAGTTTTTTTTTTTTTGTCACAGAATATATTACGTATATGTTTATGGAATGTGCTAATAATTATTTATATATATATTTTTTCGTGCTGCGCTATTGTAGTTTATTAAACACTGTAACTGGGGAGAGGTTGGTATGATGTGAATTTGTTTAAATATAATGTTTATTAAAAAAAAAAAAAAAAAAAAAATCGAGCGCCCCTTAAAATTCGTTTATCTCCCGCTCATTGCACTTATTTGTGGATAGGTAATGAGTTTCTAACATATTACTAACGAATTTCTACAGGACAGTAGTACATACAAATTATTATACGGAACGAATGTCGTTTTATATTTGTATGTTAAATTATTATCTATCAATGTTATTGTCGATGTAAACGCGAGCATATTATGATATGTCGATATCGTTTTTGTCACACCACTACGGTGCGCGAGGAATGTTTAAAACGTTCGTCGTCAATATTATATAGATCGTCGATCGCCAGATGTATATTTATATATATATATAATATGTATCGATCTGCAGATGTATACATATACGCACATACCTGTGTACATATCGTCCGATCTATAATGCGTATACGTGATGACAATAAACGTAGGAGTTCGTCGAATCGAATAGACGACTATGACAGTTGATCGGGGTAAAAAATAAATAAAATCGTCTTCACACGAGCATAACATAAACGTGAGTCACTTCGCGTTGAGAGGTGCTGATACGCGTCGCTGCAACTGTCGTCGCTGTTAATTATTATCTGCAATATTATACACGCCATACGCTGTACCCATAGCGTATATACACATAATACAGTGCAACGTGCTTAAATAATATGATCGACTGGACGGACTGGTGTATAGTCCAACTAAAGCTTATAAATTGTAAACAATATATGTCATAATATATCACAGAAATGCATTATATATATCACGCAATATCGTTTTAAAGAGTCGCGCGTAACTGCGTAAGTTTATTGACGAACACAATTTTGATCGCATTGCTGTGGGGTTTTTCTCAGTATTGTGAATTTTTTTCAGCCCGCAAATGTAATTCACGCAATATTTTATTTTCTCAATACCGTTTCTGGTCTGGATTCAATTTTCTACAATCGTAATTTTACTGATTTTGACCGCCGTACTAATATTATATCACGGAGGTAAACGTATATAGTATATACCTTAAGTGGCAATTTCATGATTTCGTACATGATTTTCAGAATAAATCAATATACGATCGTTCTATATACGTATATATATATATAGGTATATATAATAATATATGCCTTACAATATGGCATTTTAAAATTAATGGTTTGTTGTCACTCGTCAGTCTAGACAAGGGTTAAACGATACACATACACATATTATATATATACATAAACATATACACGACGTATCGGAATGAAAAACGTATAGGAATATATTTTTGTCGCGTGTATTTGTCAACAATTATTCTATACGTTAAAATGGACACAATACAAAAGAATATTATTATTAAACGAGACGTCCTTAACATTCTTCAAGAATTATGATGTACTAAATCAACAATCGGTTAGTTCGGATCAAAATTATCATTTTATTGCTCATATGAAAATGCACAGAAAAAAAAGAGAAAAAACTGAGAGCGGTGAACTATATACCTGTGCAGTTGTCGCTTTGTCAAACGGACGGATTACGGATCTAAATGTGCATGATAGGTGAAACAATGGAAAAAACTTTACTGGTGCCGTTTAAAAAACAAAACAGAAAAAATATACCATATATAGGTACTATAATATAAAAGTAATATTTTTATTGGTAGTACCTAATAGAATTACAATAGAGATGCGACCGCGACGAGCTTTATCGTAAACGAAAAAAAACAATCGAATACAAACAATGAATTTGCGATTAAAACGAAAGGGAGAATATTTTTGAAGTCATTATCAATAGTTTGTGTATATTTTGATCTTTATGTTGACGTATAAACACAATAATATGTATATTGCATTAATACAGTATACTTAGGTACGTATAATATTATGTTCACATAGTTTTAATTAATACATTTTCATCGAGAATGATAAAAACGACGATGTAATTCTGTTAACACTCTGTATATTGGTTACAGGTATACTTGTTTATAAATTATTTTCGTGTTGTCGAATTAAAATCCGTACAAACGTCTTAAATATGTAAGTATTAGTATGGGAAATTTGTCGAAAAACAGGAATAACGAAATTCGTATACTTAAAATATGCATATCGAATTATTATAATACCTATAAACGAATGACCATGATTATCGTTTATCGTGGAACAATTTATACGTTTATATTATTATATAGCCAAAACCCCAAATCTCTAAAACACTTAAATTATGCCGAAATAATAATATACACTATACAGTCGATACAGTAGGTACTATCTAGACATGGTTATATTATAAATTTTATTTGTAATTATAAATGGATTTTTAAACGTTCATAACGGTTGTTATTGGTCGTATAAATTTATAATAATGATTATCTAAATGTATACGTACTACATTTAGGTGTATACGAATAATATTCGACATTCGTTACCTGCCGCGCGCGGTTTATTACACTTTCAGATGCATGCGCAGCGGAGAATTCAAAAACGACCGATAGTGTGAAAAATAAATAACGCCACCACGGCGAGTAATATAATATTATACTAAGAAAATTACAGTTTTGAGCAATATAACGTTATGTTAATAAAAGGTCACGTAGATAATACGAGACACTTAATATCGTATAAATGTATAATGTCTGTATTTCATGTATAATAAGTTCGTCGGAACATCATGTTTTCGGTTGTCCGTAGTATATTATAAAAATGACTGTCGTTTACTAGACGAAAACGTGTTAAAATCTTACTTATAAAGTTTTCAAAATGCTTAAAACAATGTACAAACATCGTGCGTTAGATCATTACAACAAGAAATTATACAATACACGATTGTTCAAATACCTTACAAAATGTATTAACCATAAACGTAAAATAATGTAGGTACAACAGACATTATATGTATTTCATAATTTTCATTATAAAAAATTCTCTAGTAAAAATTAATATGCCTATAATTATCATAGTTATTTGTTTAATTTAAATGTTAAATCAGACTTTTATAGTTTATAACTGAATAAGTATAGTGTCTATAGTATCTGCCTATATGAAGAAGACTCACATTCTTACGTACTGAATACTAATTAATCTAATTACGCAAGATAGATTTTGAAAACAAGTTTGGATTTCTTGTTTTGTCTTATATAGATCTTACCAACATATTTTTACTTTTAATAGTTATAATAAGCTTGAAAACGTATTACAATATTATTCGTTGTATAAAGATATTGCTAGAAATCAGAAAATCCCAACTTCTCAGATATAGTTATTATAGCTTTAGATATATTCATATAATTTAAACGTAAGTAAGTTTCGTTCCAAGCGGGATCGGGTACTGAATGACTTAACTTTGTAGTTGGAATAGAAGAGTTCTTGATCATTATAACCTTTGTGTAATATGTCAATTGCTAAAATGTGTGATGAAGAATTTTTCACCTGGCTAGGAAATTGATTAAAGCATGGTTTTATTGTTGGTATAACTGCAAACTTAACAAATTCAAAATTGTCGAAAAATAAAGAAACATGATTTTTTTTTAGTTTCATTTTATTTTAATAATCCACAATCATTAAAAAAAACTCGAATACTACGATTTGGCCAGTAATACATTGATATATGAATAAATATTATGTATTATATTATTATTATTATAATTGGTTGTAACTTGACAATAACGATGATCCAAGTCTGTTTATACGTCACCGATTGCATTTTTTGATTTATCATTTTATAATTTATAGATAATGCTATATATATTATATTTCATCGATCGTTTACACAAATTCGAGCAGCTGAACATGCTCACCGCCGATTACCTATGTTAATACGCAGCAACATGATATTATACAATCAATATTTAAATCACTCTAATAAGTTTTATTTTGTGGGTTTTTTGGTTGATTATATTATGTCAGATAGCTTTTAAATTTTTTCAGTCTCTATTTAAATATTTACTGCAATAATCTTGAGCTGCGACGTTCACTTCCGGCCCGGGGATGAAGTTACAGCAATTATAATAATGTCCATCATTACCCATCATGTCTGATGGTAGACGGTAGTCGATGCGTCACTATTATTGGATTCTCGTTCGGTCGCCGAGAAAATCAAAACGCACGAATCCTCGATCGCGAATTGTGCGACGGTTACGCATGCGAGGAGGGGGCGTGATGTATAGCCACCGCCGCGTGACCTTGTCGAACGATGCCCCCGAACGCGGACGGACAAACGACCTTCAGACGGACAGACATCGGCGGCGGCAGTCGGTTATTTTCACATAATATACACATTACACGTATATACGCAGTACTATCGGCTTTCTCCGCCTACGCAGCAGCCGCCGCCGCCGCCACCTCGATTCGCGCCGATCGCGATCCATAATTTTTTTTTTATCCATTTAAATTACTCATCAAGATCCACGCTCTCAGCACCACTCGTTTTAAATTTCGAGTAAATATAAGCTCGGGGGGGGGGGGGGCTTTCATTCGTGCTACGTCTGTGCCAAACGAAAACTCCGAATTTTCACCCAAAGTTTTTAAGGGCGGTGCTGCGGACACGACACGGACCTGACAACAGATGATATACATAGGAAAATCCCAAGACTTTAACAATTGATTGATCGTATTATTACTAGCGTACAGCGATGTTAGGTGGACATAATCAATTTGTACATCGCGGACGAATAACTGCAGGCGTAATACTTAATAGTAGTGATAATAGTCGAACCGAACTTTAAATTATTTTTTCGAACTTGAAGCGAACAGAACCTTCATATTTTCTAACGAACCGAACTGAACTTAGAATCATTTTAAGTCGAATTCGAAGTCGAACTCAATACTTGTTATCATTATTATTATTATAAATGGTACATAAAGTGCCCGTTAAAGCTTATAACTTTCTATCGCCAATAGCCTAATTATTTCTAAATAATGACTATCGATTTTTATTTTTTTTAAATAACTTTTGAAGAATTGTACAAATATTGCTCTTTGAACTATCGTATCCAGTAACTCTGATTCGACAAATATTATCAAGTTCGATTTTCGAACAGTAAAAGATGTTTGATAGTTCGGTTTGAATTTTTTTCATGCCGAGTTCGACCCATCACTACTTAATAGATATACGGCGTGAGTACGGAGAATAATTTATACTAAATAATAACCACGGCGATCTGTACGACGCGCAATAAACATTCACGACGACGACGGCGGGGGCGGCGGCGCGCGCGTTGTAATTTTACGTACTATGATATTATATTGTACGGAGCGAAGTGTGGCGTGTGTGTGTAAATACGTTATAATCGTTAGCATTTGGCACACATTTTATGTAAATTTCAATCAAATATTTTGTATACAGCGCGCACACGGTATATAATAGTCTTTAAAAATGAAAATATATTTTATGAATAGCCGTACCCGTGGTATAATGCACGATACGTTACTATATAATATACTATCTTATACTGTTATACTTAGACTACAGCAGTTTAAAATATATTAACATGAACCTATTTTATGCGATTTTTTAATGCCGAATACGACCACAACATCGACACACGTAACTCGGAATTATATTTTTTTAAATGTATATATTTATGTTTAAAATATTCTATATGATAATAATATAACGTAGGTATATAATTACGTACACATGTCTTGCAGGGAATATTCGACAGTCAGTGGAATATGCATATTCGTGCGCAGATCACTATACATAGCTATAGCTGGCTGATATGTTTTATATACGTTTCGTTGCAGCGAAACACTGCAATGTTATGATGTTACAGCACGCCGTTCTTGCAGCTGCAACAGCCGCAGGTACACGCGACTTCGGAATGGTGTTGAATAGTATTATTTTCATTATAAATTCCTGGGCAGAACGACTTTCCAGTCGCGCGTGTCCGATCAAATTCACCGTGGAAGATCAAAGTTGATAAGTCGCACGTTATAAGGCTGATCGACCGGAAAAAACCGGCAATATATATAAATAAAATGTATTTTAATACTTAAAAAAGTCGTAGCGCTCGCTGTTCTGTTTTACTAAAATGCGTGTAAAACGGTTAGGTACTATATATTACTATAACGTTACACACTTACACCACGCGTTAGTGCCAAATGAAAATGTAAATTTAAAAATTGTTCGCATTTGACACGGTAAGACTGTATACATATTCATGCGGTAGCCCCGCGACTTATTTATGTACTTACATATTATTATATTATTATTATTTTAAGCGCCAGTCGACGATATTATCGTATACAATAATACCGTTAACTCTGTGTACACGCAGTATACGGTTATATTATATTGTATTAACGGTATAATTATCGAGTGTATAGCAGAGCTATGTTTGCAAGGATTTATATTATATATATGAATTACATTCCAATTTAAAATACTGACAAAAATTCGCAACACGCTTTTCACATCATTACTTAAAAATTACGTTCATCGCACATCATCTAAATATTATATTTTAATGTTATATAGGTACCTATATATATATAAGAATAATCATATGAATATAATATTATTTTATTTTTATTTCCTTGCACCAAATAGATCTTCTCGAAAATTAATTAAATATTATATTATATAGTAGGTATATGTCTTTACGACTCCTGTCACTCGATCTCGTCAAACGGTATCCGGTATCGGTTTATTTAACGGTAACCTACAATATAATAAAAAATAACATACCTGGGTAGGATATAATATATTATTATAATATGCGTTCTGTAGTTACTAAATCTGCAGTATATCATAATATATATATATATGCAGCGATATAGTGTATAATATGTACTCAACACCCGTGTCTAACATCATCATGGCCGCTGTAGACGTCTCTAATCGACTAAATGTAAGCCAGAGATTTAGTCGATTAGTGATTATACATACTCATAACCCCGTTTCTCTTATATCAATGGTCTAAATACTTTTGCTTCCTTATTCACATCGTAAAAATAAAATATACAGTGTAATCGACATTAATAAATTACACATACGCTACATATACGCGTATGTATGAATGTCAGTTAATAAAAATACAAAACGTATAACAGCAAAAAGTCATAAATGTTGCGATATCATTGATTTTTTTTTTCATTTCTTTGTGGAAATGAATCGAGATAAATATATAATAACAAATAATTACGTTTTATATTACGTAATACGCGTTATGATATAGAACAATAATATACACCGATTACACAGAATATATTTTTAGGGTCAATGGAGTTTGAGAATATTATCAAACAGCTCCTATGGTGCGCGTATGCACACAATATTGTAAATTATCATGTTCTGTAGGTATGGGTAGGAAAAAAAAATCGGAAATGCAGTGCCTACGCGGCTGGTGCTGCAGCTATACTGCAGGGACCCGGCGACGGTCGCCGCCGCAGTCGTCTTATTCGTACTACACCATCATTGCCATTGTATCTATATGGTATATTATGTATGTGTACACGGGTATAAAGCATATTATATGTTCTCACGTCGAAAATAATGATAATCGTGCAGCGTTTTCATCGGCGGTGCGCAGTCCGACGGTGTAGAAGTGATGACGAGAGAGAAGTCCGCCGCTGCATTAAAAGCGGACGAGAGAGACGGCGCGAGAAATATACGCGAACAGACGAGATCAAGATCTAGCGGCAATCGTATAGATATAATATATACACACACTCTGTATATAGGTACGTCGTATATCGCATATATGTTTATATATAAGTGTACGGTGTATAGGTAACCATCACTATGCGATGGTTATTATAACGGTTTATTATTACATACACACATAGTCGTTGCGTGCACTCTCAACTTGACCAATTTTTTTTTATTTCTTCGACCGAGTAATTTCGTACCCGTAATATATATATATATATAAACATAATATATGTAGTATGTACAACATCATGATTATATACGTACACTAATATAACATATACTACCCATATTGTTTATTATTAGATATATTATACAGGGTGATTTTTGTAACATTAAGCAAGCGTATATCTTAAAACTACCTATATACAGTGTGTGCACGTTAAGATAGATATCATTAAATATTTTAGTAGACGATTTTGAGTAAAAATAAAGTGTTCAGGAGGTGAAATTATAGGTAGGTACCTATATGTGCATGATGCATAATACAAGTCACAACTTACTTTTTTATTTAAACAGTAAAGCTAATGTTTTTATAACTTGGATAGACTATACTTGAAAAGAAAATGTTGTATTTCAAGTTTTTTTTCTAATTACAAAATTGACAAAGTTAGAGTAAATTTAAAATAACAAATAATTTATGTTTTTAACGACATAATACCTAACCATGTCCATTTAATTTTAAACTCAAAATATCTCTAATAATCTTAAATGACTATATTTTTTATACAAAGATGTTAATACAGAGACATAAATAAAGTAAATAAATAATAACATAACTGTTAGTTATAGTTACTAATAATAATTATTAAAGAATAAATACGTCATGTTTATTTTGTTATGTGTTAGCAGTGTCTGTAACTTAATTACCTTAGATTATTTTTTTATTTTTTATATTGCAACTAAAATTAGGGTAAATTATGAAAACAAAGATGTGTCAAAAACAATTAACTATATTGTAAATTTAATTTTATTGCATTTAATTTTATTCGGGAACATATAATATTCAATATTTTGTCGAATATGTATCGTGGGAATCGCGATGTCAAGTGATATAAGCGTATACTCTTAATATTGGCAGGCATCGAACAACACATACACGTGCGTTAAAGTCAGGGACGACATATACGGTTCACGCAGTAACATAATTAGATCAATTAGCAACTAGAAGTCTAACGGAACTTGCAATAAAGGGCTCTAATTTTAAATATGTATATAATGTTTTTTTTTAAATTTGTTAACGTACTTATGCTGAAAAAAAAATTTGCGACGGTAGAATAACAAGTTTGCAGTTCGTTATACATTGTATCTAAATGCATATATATGTATGATATCTAACCTAACCTAGCCTAACCATTCATTAAACAGGAGTAGCAATAAAAACATTTTAAATCAAATATATGCTTTGTATTTAAATTAACTGGTAGTAATTTTAAACGCCAGTACCTATCTTATTAACAACTACGTGCCAATTTGTTCGAGGACCGTGCGTAGGTATAAGATTATTTCAAGTATCTGAGGAAAGCATGAAGTATTTTGGTTAATGCTGTAGATTTATTTAAATTATTATATATATCTTGATAAATGAGTTCAACGTACAACAATTATCGCTGGTTAACTGTTATAATAAGTAAGATTTAGTATATAATATGTATGTATATATATATATATATATAATAAGAATATAATATAATATTTGCTTCAAAGAGGTACCTCTGTATATAATTTTTTTAATCCAGTTTTTTCCTACTGTATAAATACTTATTTGATCAAAAGACGAGCATGCTTCATGTTAGAAAATTAAAACGTGTACATCAAAACACTCCGGTTAATCGGTTAAAAATATAAAACAATTTATAATAACTTAATCGTGTACCTATCTATCTAAACATAGGTACACTTGTGTTATAATTAAGATTGATGGTTATAATGATTCAGTGTAAAAAACGAGTTGAAGAGTTTTTTTTTTAATATTAATTAACTAAAAAATAAACAACATTTTTATTAAATATCGACGCTGTCTCATATACATCCATAACTTACATTAGAATAAGATAAGACGTTACAAATGGTATATACGAATCATACGTTACGTATATACAAATATACATTATAATTTATTTTATGTGTTTAATATAATACAGATTATTATGTATACATATTATTTTACATTTTTATGCTCGTATTTTTTTGTATATAAATTAAAAAACGTAAACATCCATTATATTGAATAAATTAAAATGAAATATTTTGTTTACTTATAAACGGGAATACGACCCATTGTTATTAGTTACATTTTTATATATACATGCCTCCTTATAGGTACTACATACGTTCTTAGTGTTTTTATATTTCATATCTATGTGATTATGACATTAACTAAGCGCCACGGTGGCATTCAAATGTTGGCATGTTGTTAAGTAGCTTTCAATAATTAATTTATACCTATTAATGTATTTATGTTACATTGCAAGGTTAGTTATTTTTCTGTTTAACACCAATCTAATTATGTAGGCAGCAGGTATTTTTATTTGAAGCATGACATATAAATAAAGATTTAGTAGAAAATTGAACTGGAAAGTTCCGTTACGGCTATATATACTCGTCTCGTAGCTCATCGTCTATGTATAATATTATATATCATGAGTTATGACCAAGTTTTACCGGAAGACTTTATTATGTATAAAAATAAACCAATGGAAGATGTCAAATTTTTAATAAATACCTACATATTCCCGTAAACTAATAGTCTTAACCGATTAAAATAAGTGTATAGGTTCGTGGTATAATTAATTTAAAATTAGCTTAAATCTTTCAAAAGTACCAATGTGTAGTTAATAATAATATACGAACAGTGGCGTATAGTTTTAAGTCTCTTATGAATAATATTTTCTAAGTATAATTAAAGTATTAATAAAATAATAATAATAATTCACTTTGAATTAGAAAATAAAAAAAAAAACAATTTTTTTTCTCTTTTTCTTAATACTTTAAAATTCCGAGCGGGGCTATATGTATGTATTGATTTTGCAACGATATTACAAAATAAAAATAGGTAATAAAATATTTTCTATTAGGTACCTATTTTGTCTATTTTTATTATTGTTTTTCCCAATATTGCTATGGAAACTGAAGTTTTTTTCTTTTGATCATCTGAAGGTTTAACTGGATTCAATTTGCTAAAAAATAATTCTAAAAATTGCTTAAAAATAAACTGTTCTCAAAAGTCACAGTCACAGTCAAAATTCAAACATTCTTTTCTGTTCTTATAATTTGTCGCCAGACACAAAATAAAAAAAAAAACACTTATCATTGTAAATTAATATAGTATAGTATTATATATTATAATAACAATAATAGACGATTTAATTTAAAAACTTAAAAGACGAGTTCAAGATTGATATCTATCACGATGATGCCGCGAAACCTTTACTCACCTATATAGCGAGCTAATATAAAAACATTTTATATCGCGCGCTATAGCGGTGAATGGATTACGTCGCTCGATATAAATGCACAATATAATAATACGCGTGCAAGTCGATTTATGCGTGTATATGCGTACTACTGCGAGTGTGCATAAAACAAAAATCCCTTTTGTGATAATGCCCGTTTAAGTATATATATATATATATATACATATTATAGACACTCGCGTCTGAATCTCTCGCAGCACGGTCTTCGGCGTCGCGGTCGGGGCGATAAATCTCTCGTCGCGTTTCCAATGCAGATTAGCCGACATTCCGGGGATTACAATATTATACTGCAGCAGTATAGTAGCTCGCGGCGAGAGACGAATCGTTTGTACGCACACACACACACACACACGTGTACGCGTAAAATAATATATATTTTATTGGATTTTTTTTTTTTATGTCGTTGTTGCCTCTTCGTGTCTCTCATGCGCGTACTCACAGATTTCTCACAGTTTTCGCGCAGCAGCAACCATCCCATCCCGTCAACGGTAATATTATATACCTATAGGTACCTAACCTATGTACACATGGCGTATGTATGCATATATTTGTATAATAGGTATAATGCCTGCGCGAAAACACCGCCGCGGGTCCCGGTCGTTCCACCGATGGCGGCGTGCGCCGAAGAGAAGATTTTTTCCCCCGCACAATCGGTCGGCATACATCCGACTTAGGTATAGTGTATTATAGGCACCTGTGTTGTATATTATATACATGCGATCGGCAGACTGTGTGTATAGTCCGCACGACCCGCCACACGCTTTTGTTTGCGAGCTTTCGGGCCCTCTTTTTCCGCCCTCAGACCATTGGCGGGCTGACACACGCGCGTGCGTCGGTATATCATTCATAATATATAATACGGCCATTGTTGAAGTGCAACGTGGTCGTTAAACTGCCACTGTCCGTCCGGATAAACGTCCGCGATCGACGCCAACCGTCCACAATGTATACTATTGGATAATAATAAAACGCTATAATATATTATATAAAACCGTAGAATTACATAAAATATACGTTTTAATGCATATTTTGCATAATATGCATTCACGAGTACGCGCATAATATATAATGGGTGTACCGCAGTGATGTGTATAATAATGTAGTCCCCGTGTTGCAGAGACTGCAGTAGCAATAATATATACAGCGAGCGCAAGAGATATTATGGTAGCTGTGCCAACGGGTCATATATAATTTTTTTTTTTAAAAGGTTAATTTTTTTGGAAACCGTTTTTACGATTTTGATAATTATTTCTAATGGAAAATTATACTTTAATCAAAATATTTAACATGAAAAATTGAAGTGAAATTTGTTCTCTTTTTAACTTATAATAGGGTTTTATACATTTTCCATTCAAATTCTCTAAAACAGTTTATTTTCATTTGGATGTAATTTTAATTTTGTTAAGGATATTTTAAGCTAACTAAATTGACAAAATATTGTTATTTTATCTACGAGTATAAGTCCAACAAGTTTCAATTTAATAATATTTTGATTATTCGTCATATTATGTACTATTGTACAAAATAATAAATTACAATAAAATATGTGTTACATTTTTGATTAAAAAAAACAATATTATAAAGTATAATGAAAGTAAAAATAATAATATAATGGTGTTTATCAAAAATATTAAATACTAAATACCAATATTTACATTATATTTTTTTATAATTTAAAATATATAGCTATATTGTTTTAATAATATTGTTCTTTACAACGATTTTATTTTGATTTATGGGGATGTTGTTCTCAGTAGTTGCGATGTATAAGTTTACTAGTTTGAGTTATGGAGTTATGGTCTTTAAGTCCTTTTAGTGAAGGGTATTTCAAAATAATGTAATAATTTATGTATAGGTATGTAGATATTATATTGATATTAATATAGAACGCGTTAAATAATGTATCGTGATTATTATGGTATATTGGGTTTTTGGTTTGATGTTTAGGACACATACTTATTGCAATTACACGACTGCGTTATGTCATTGTGTCAGAATTTAACTAACAAATAGCAAAATATATAAATATATATATAGTGGGTATATAATGATTAATGGGTATATAATATTATTTACAAATATACATCTATTTGGGTATATAAAATGTAGATAATAGGTATCCATGATTAAATTGTATAAGTAAAATAATTAAAATTGTTGTTATTATACTTACTCTAATTTTAATGACTTGTTTTTTAGAATCATTAGATATCCGTGTTTGCCATAAATACTGCGCAGTTCTATACTTTGCACGTAACACGAAACGCATTGACGACAGTTTTAAATAATAATATAATATTACTAGGTATAATGTGTGTGGTGTTATAGTGCGTATTATATTATATTATATATAGGGCCAGTAGGCAAACACAATATTATTATTTATTATAATATAACGTCATTGTTGATGAGTAGCCTACTGAACTCAATATCATGTGTGCAGTGTGTCAAAAAATATAATCGATTAACCACGATTTGTAACGATAATACAATAATTTGTACGAAGTACGCGATCGAATTGTTATTAATACAAAAAGGATCGGCGTATAATATTGTAGCGAGTGTGTCGCCGCATTTGTACTCCATATGTTACATCTCAGCCTGTTCACTTTAATTCAAAAACTTACAAAACTTTATTATTATACTCGAACGAATGTTGGAAATCGTTAGTGATCAGACCTTAAACACAAAATAACTCTTCACAAATATAACATTATATTGACCATAGAACTGCAGTAACCACAAGAACAATGCCCCGCAGGTTAAAAACATCCTATATATAATGGCTAAAGGGTCTGCCAACATCCTCATATTCCCACAACGATTATAACAATAATCTTTAATTTGAAGTTAATTTTGTACTTAATGGCGAACATCATAAATTAATGTTTTATTTTCGATTTTATATAATTGACTTGAATGGAAAAATGTCAAATTTTGAATACCTACGTAAGAATTTAGAATACTGTATTTACGAGATCTTAAACTGATATATGAGACAAACCGGTATTTATTTGAATTAATTCGATGGAATGAAATATTTTGTTAAAAAAACACCATGAACGAGAAAACTTCTGGTGCTTATGCAATATTTGTAATTTTTATAGTTACTCCATCTTTATTTCACTATAGTTTTTGTAAATAATAATTGTGAACGCGTTTACTGAATTTGACAAAAACCAAGATGAAATGACAGATGGATTATATATAATTTAATATGACATTAGGGTGACACAAATATTTGTGAATCGGATAGCAGGTATTAGGTTTAGATATGCAATTAGAAACCAAAAGGTAAAAAAAAACACAGAACTGTATTATTTGGTACCTTTTTTTTTTTTACTTGTTTAAATATAATTTTTTTTTACGATGTTTCAAAATTTAATTTAAATTCCTCAGTCTGAGCGTAATGTGTTTAGATGTTTCGTTAATGTTTAGATGTTACCCAAGTATCATATACATTCAAAAGATTAGGAAAACCGTCATCTAAAGAAAGAGTCTTATCATCTATTTTATTTAATTATTATAATTTGTTTTTCTTGTCAGATATAAATATATGATATTAATTTTGAAATTTAATAATATCTAACACAATATATGTACACAGAAAGGGAGTATTTACAAACGTCATTGCAATAATTTTCGTCGAAGAATGAATGTGTATTGTATCGAGCCAATGTTCATTAAGGAAAAGGCTATTCAAATTAATTAGTTACACACGCACCCCAATTAGTAGAAATTTCAATTGAACTGTATGTGTAAAAACATTTAAAATAAAAAAGTAATCATCTGTTCGTGACGCTTGTGTTTCTATATCCAAATCGAAAAGTCCTAGTCAATGGTTCATTAAAAATTATTTACAAAGGCAAATACCATAAGGATTTTTTTTAAACGTTTATTGCGCTTTTATATTACATACATATTTAGTCAAAATATTCATTGGAAATGTTTCTTATTATGCAGGTAGATTTTTTATTTTATCTATTGTTTACACACATAAAAGTTCATTATTTATTAAAAATGTCGATAAATGTGTGAAGTAAATAAGATATTGTTTAGCTTCAGTGTGCGGCTAATATAGCGTAAATAAACTGTTGCCTATTCGACCGCGACGGAATGCAATTATTTGATAATATTATATTAATATTAAGTATTATCATAAATTATAATAAACAGACAGTCGTCGTGTATAATATTACATTATTATATACATGCAATGTTGTATTTGTGTGTGTATAAATAGCCCATGAAATTACTTAATGTGTACCTATATGTTTATTATAATATTACCGTCTACCGAGATATATTTAAGATAGTGAAAAATTATTAAAGTTATTTTTTAATCGTTTATTATTAAATTTATAATAATATATTAATATTCATGTACGATGTACTTATATATAAAAGACGTACCCATTTTATTATTGGTTTCGACAGGCGCGCGTTCAACTTTTTTTTTTTTTTAATTGCAGATATTCAGCTCGTTTTTAATACCTATCTTAAACAACAGTATAAAAATTATGCTACAATGGTTCTAGAGTATTAATGTACTAACTATTAGATGATTTTTTATACCTCGTTTGACTTCTGAAAATGGCCCTATCTAATAAAAATGTTTATAGTTTCACTTATGATTACGGTTTAATGAAGATAATATAATATGTTTATTGATTATTGATTATTATTATTATTTTTTTTTTTTTAATATTGACTTTTATACTTGCGGTTCCTAAACTTTTTTGGTTCACGTATTCCCTAAAATAAAAAAATAATCATTCTTCTCTTGAATAAATGAAACACCATTTTTATAAGTTTGTAGTACTATAATATATATACGATATTAATATGTATCACCAGATTTCCATGTTAAGAACTTGCTACTCTCGAAGGAAGTGCCCCTCATAGCTTGGGAACTGCTGATCTATACTCGTATAATACCTTACAATAAGTAAATTTTATGATACAATAATAATAAAAATGATTTGTTACGTAATTGGTAAAAATGTATGAATAAAATTCATTGATATTACTTAGTATGAAAAAAAGTGTATACATTATATATTTTAGTAATTCCTAATATAATATAGATGATAATAACTGAAAACATAAGGATCAGTTAATCACAATTATAGATAGGTTATTATTAGTTGTAAATCGCAGCTTAAAACTTAACAAAATGTATTGTAAATACATCACTGTGCGAATTTAAAACGTAATAGGTATTAGGTACTACGGATAATACGGTTATAGCGCAGGACTAGTTTGGAGGTGCGTACGGCTAATAAAAAATATGCATCGACGTGCAGTGTTCTATAAATAAAAAAAGAAAATTTAACAAATTCCTGGTCTTGTCGATCGAATTTAATGTAGAGTAACACGTAATAATAATAATATATTCTAATGCGTTGCAGCTATATAATATGATTGAGTGTTATGTATACATATACATCGGTGTTTTGGTATATGAGTCCATATATATAATATAGGTAACAACTGTAATTATGTTTATGCATTCGTAGAAACAAATTATATATTTCAGAGGTTATATTTATACTAATATATTTGATATGTACATACATTACACACACACACACACACACACACACACACACACACACACACACACACACACAGCGTTTTGCGTTTACGATGTGTAACTACTAGCAGATTGTTGATTAAAAAATATAAAAATTCTAGTGTATTCTGCATTTTAATACCGTTTTGAATACAGTCCTCCCAAGTTACACAGGACTGAGACGGCGCCTACGTGTCATTAATGTGTGTATACGTCATAAGCATTTAAACGGGTAGTATTAATCTGTTATAAAAAATAAAACTGAAGAAAAAAAACGAATTGCGCAGTAGCACCGCAATATAATTTGCTCCTGGCTATAGTAATATTATCAAACGCATACCTATATAATATGATACACCTGCAGTGCACGGGGTATCAATAGGTACGCCTTTTATATTTTATATTTTTCTGCGATTTCTGTTACGTACGTATAATATAACGTTGCGTGTTGTGTATATTTATTGGTGGCATATCTGAAATAGGAGGCTGGGCAATTAACATTTTTCAATATTTATTATTGAAATTAAATACAAGAGGTTTCCTCTCCATGTCCCAAATTGTTTGGCTTTTTAATTTTTTTTCTTAATAATTATATTCGTTTTTTTATTTTATTTTTGTTGATTTTACATTTATTCAATCTAAGATACAAATTATACAATTATGAATATTTATACATTTAAAATTAAATGCGATTAGATGATCCACGGATAACTCAGTGTATGAATCTGATAATATGCACTTATATATAGGTATTTCTCGCACTACGAGTCTCACATCGTTATAACAATAAATGCGTCTCCACATATGTATTAAAAAAAATGTATGTGGCTAATGTAGTCTACAACTACACCACGTATTGTACATACGTCATATTAATCATTGATCTCTGCAGTACACGCGTTTAAAGGCATAATCAAAACAACAGTAGGTATAGGTTAGATACAATGTATATTGTATGCTATTATATTGATAAAGTTAAAATTTAAAAAGTTTAGGCAGTAGAAAAAAATGTCATTTTTAAAAATATATGGGTTATTAATTATTATTATGAAAAGTGATAGGTGTGTATTTATTAATAGGATTATTTATTATTATTTATCATTTAAAACGAATGAGAACCGTCTTACATAAAAATGCGATTTAAAATTGTAATAAATGTCTCATAAAATGTTTATTGCATCATGTGCAGTATATTATCCATTAATATGATTTAAACTTTATTCGGAATACCTGCAGTCTGTACTTTTTATTTCATAGTTTCGGTAGTTATCAGTGAATTTGCATTATTCATCTAAAGATGAACAAAAAAATAAATAAACGAGCGAACTTCGATGATGTATGCATAAAATATAATGCAACACAAGATCTTGTTGTGGTATTTCTGTTCAGATATACTTCTTATTCGTCATCTCTGCATAAGATTTTATAATCGTTTTTTTTTTTTTTTTTAAAGATATACGAGGTAAATCTATCATAATATATAAATATTAAAAATATCAAAAAATATGTGCTGTTCACTGTCAAATATGAAAACACGATAATTCCCATACACCTAGGCGCATCGAACTTTTTTCATTTATTTATAGGTACCGTATAAATAACGGTATAAATTGTAGGTACATCGATGATGATTGATCGTATTATTAAATACTGAAAATATGAAATTTTTGACGGGTTTTGATCGGTCTCGGATAAACTATACACACATATATATATACTATGTCTAGGAGGTTGCGCGCATGATATACTATATATATATATATATATATATAAACATATTATATTATATAGCTACGAATAATAAGTTTTGATAATTGCGAGGGAATCTGCCGAAAGAGACGGTAAGCGATTGTGCGTTGTTGCTTCACCTATGCTGCTGTGTCGACCGAAAACACGAAACAACTCACATAACGACGACGACGATGACGACTATGATGATGATGATGATGATGATGACGACTACGATGATGATGATGGTGATGATGATAATAATAATAATAATAACGTTGACGATGATGATGATAATAATATAATCGTCCGCAGCCGGGGCCGCCGGGGCCGTCGTCGCAGTTCATATAGTCATCTCCCGTTATACCTATATATATATATATATACACATATATATGTGTGTATAAATATATTATGCGGTCATTTTTTTTTTCATTCTCGTCAGACGCACGCGCAAACCGCGTGTCCGTCCGACATCAATATCCGCCCCGTCACGTATACATAATATACGCGCTTACGGGTTGTGTTTGTATTTTACACACACACACACACACACATACGCGGACATATATACCTATGTGTGTATTTTTATTGTGTGTGTGTGTGTGTGCGCGTACAGCCGGCGACCGACGGATTATAGAAGACGAAGAAGACGATGATGACGATGATGACGATCATGATGGCAATTGGCCGCGATATCCGTACACGCACGTCCGTGACCTTCAACGTCAAGGTCATTCACCGCGGGTACTTACTGTACGCGGGGTCGAGCCGCCGCCACCACTGCCGCAGCATCCACCGTATAGTCCGATGTACCACATTATATTATTATTATTATTATTATACATTTATACACAATATATCATAATATTACGATCGTCGTTATCACAATAATATGTATAAATGCGTATAATGCGTATATAATATATCTCGTGCATTATACGCGCGGCCTAACCCTTTTTTACGACCCGTTTCTATATATATATATATATAGCCGGCATATTATCATCGACTTTTCCTCCACATCCTACTCATCCCGCCGCACATACATATATATATATACACAATATGTATACGCGAGATATATCTTACCCGCGCCGCGTCCTGTCGTAACGTTACGATATTATATAGGCTCGCTATGAGTGTATATAATATTCATTTTTATTTAACCCGACAAGAGGTTATTATTATAATAGTATATATATAGTATATACTATATAGGTACCTGCTATGATAATATACTCGTATGTGCCGTACGTACAAAAAATAAATCACCGAATTACGTCTCGGCATATGACTTTTATCCGGAGAGTGCTGAGTATAGCATTATTATTATTATTATTATTATTATTATAATTGCGATTTGTGTTTTCGGTAATTATTACTACATTATCTATGTACCGTAAATATGTACGATACATATAGAAGCGTTTTTGTTCTATATACCTACAAACAGCCGAATGGTACTCGCCTATACCATATGTCATTAATATCAAACGTGTTATTTTATCTCGTAATGTTTGTTTGCGTACATACAAATAATATATAGTACTGTTATTCGTGAAGTGTTTATTATACAACTCATCACTCGTGTAACTGTTGTACATATGGTTGGAAAATAATTATAAATACCAATCATTCTAGGTAAATTTAATTCCTATATTAGTTATTTCCGGAAATATCGGAAATATATTATCAGTCGTCTTTTACGTAATTATAATGTAGTACTTTTTTTTTTTATTATTTAAATTAAGCCTCGGCGTCTAAGGTCATAGGCAACAAAGAGTTTTACATATACAAGTGTTTAGATATTACATAGGTTACAGGTTATAAACTATGGATAAGGTTGGTCTTAATTATAAATGTGATCATCTGTGTCTTATATTGTCTGGGTGAAGGACTTCTGACAGAATGTTTGATGCTTCCCTTATGTATAGTATTATATGTATTTTAAACATCACTTCACATACCATCAGACAATCCTAATTATTGAATAATATAATAGGCGATTATCTAAATATAGCGTTTAAAAATTTGAGATTACAATAAAACTGTAATCACTTCAAAGCTAAAATTTTATATCCAAAAATTTGAACAACCCTACATAAAACGGTATAATATAAATTATAAAAAATACGTTAAATTATAGTGGGTAGATCATTTTTATGGTTAGCTTACTTATCAGTTTACGATTGCATTATTTCCCTTAAAAATATTTAATTGTAAAACCATTCAATACATTCTTCGATTTGCTCAGAATTCAGTATGTCAAATGATATGTGTGGGGGGTTGTACTTACTCGTATATTCCCTTCATCAATGCCCACCTATGGATATTTGATTTAAGATCCTTAAAGTATTATTGTAGTAGTTTAATGGTTATTATTTTATTAACTACTTACCTACTTATATATATATATCATTCAAAATTTATAATTTCATATAAATATATAATATTTATTACAGCCGTGCAGGCTAATGTAGTCATATTTCAATTAATACAAAGTAGCATAATAGTGACGGCAACTTATACGTTGTCGATGTTCACATACGCGTGTATATATATATATATATATATAAGTACATATTATAAGCGCATATAATTGGCACGTGAAATGCAAATTTAACTTGTCAGTCGGCGACCGGCATGTGTCAGCAGTGACTTGTAAGTGTAAGTACTTAGTATACATTTTAACGATGAACCCCCATTGACTTCCCGTTTGTGGGCGCATTATTATTACAATAATAATAATAATAATAATAAAATTACATATTTTTCACGACTCAGACTCGCAAGTCGCAATACACCGTTGTAACTTTAGTTAATCGACATTAATTTTTCTAAGATCGGCGCGCTATTCAATAATAAACGTTCCTATATACTGTAATATAATATAATGCACCTGTTATATGGCTATAACCTAGCTAAACGCACGATTTTTGCGAACTCATGTCATTTAGGAAATAAACCTGTAAGCATAATGCGCCTCTACGGACCGCGATTTGACGCGCGGAAAGTCGTGGTGTGTGTAACGCCGTATAAACATGATATTGTAATATAATATGCATAGGTATATCGTACAAACGAATAATACTTTTGCAAGTTGGAATGGTTGACGGGATGACCGCCTTTCGTGTGCCAGGTCGACATCGAACAATCGAACATCCGGGAGAACATTTTCGTGATATCCCGGTGTCGGCGGCTATGCATTATCATTGTATCCCGCGGTCGGTTTTTATATAGTAACTATATGATGTACACAGTACACAGATATACAAATTATTCTTATTGTTGTCGGCTATTGTATACACGATATAAAACAGTTTTTTTGTCCTTGAGAAACCAAAAATTCGCGATAAATATGATTAGGATGTATTAATATTGACTATTGTGGCAACAGAAATCATTATAATACGATACCGTTTAGAAACGTGAACATCATATTTATAGTGTAAAATAAATATTTTATTTCCATAAAAAATGTATATCTACGTTAAGTTATTGAAATACACGTAGGCAAGACCACATTTTTAAAAATAAATAGATAGTTTTATCCGTCTAATTTAAATTTACATACCTGCAGTAGAGTGCAGTAATTATTGAAAATCAAAATACATATTATACCGACCGAGTATTAATGCCATTTAAATGCGAAGGTGAGTGAAGTGTATAAGTATTAAGTGGTAGTGCATATAACATTTGAAGTCGGTCAAGAGGAATGTGATCTTGGTTGTCAAGTCTCGTGCGCGATTACCTATATAATGTAGTGATGACTGATGATAATAAAAAACGTATGAAGATAGAAAATAGTTCATACTATAATCGCGTATCTATATATCTTGTACAAGATATTGGACTTAATATTTTATATATTCAGTAAGTGTAATCAGATATTAGTATATTTTTGTAAATATATGTATTGTGTGAAGATGTGAACCGTTTTGATTATTTTAGATATAGTATTAAATCAGTATATTTTTTAGTATATCGTTGGACAATAATCATCGTCTAATCAATAATTATTATAAAATATAATATTTATAAAAGTTTAAATCTAAAATATATGTATTAGCAATACAATTGGAATATTTTATTAAAGTCGCTTATGTCTTTATCTATACATATCATACGGGTGTACAATTAACTGCACAGCTAGTTTATTAAATGGAAAATATTATACTTGCAAGAATCTGGATAGTCCAAAGACAAAATGTTATGTTTATACTGTAGGATTTAGATACTTTCTGTACCAGAATTTATCCGTCTAAACAAAGTTTGATTTGTTTTCGTTATTCGACTCAGATTGTTTTCCATTATAGCTTTTCAATACGTCATAAATATCGTGTGTATAGTTAAAGACAGTCACTGCAGGGGCTTTAATGTTTACCTATAGTCCTATAAGATATGATACATAGACTAGGTATGTGAGAGCTATCACACACAGATATATGCAATTACATATGTGAATGGTCGGTAGAACGTCTCCGTTGTGCGGAATTCATAAACAATTTTTTAAGGAGCATCATTTATACCGAATTATTATGAAAATAATATACATATTATTACATATCATAATAAATTATAGCCATGAGTAAAACTAAACGATAACATTTTATAAATACACTAAATACACAAGCTATGTATAATATTAAATAACAAAAATTAATAAAATTATTATTTTGAAATCAACGTGAATATAAATATCAAAATTGGTTCGGCAAACTCATTTTTCGCAAAACACAATATTCACTACGAAAAAGCTATTATTGGATCGTAAATTAACTGTTATACGCGGTAAAGTGATAAAATAAAATACCATTTAATTGCATGTACATACTTTGCAGACGAGACATGTAATCACACGAAGCTTTTAGGTGACAAGGCAAAATTTCCGATTGCCGTCCGTTATATATACCTCGCACCCAGTGAGTTCTAACAAATGTTGAAGTCTCTGTATCTGTGGTTAAAATCACGTTTCTTTCTCCATCGCCACTCGTCATTGTCGACAGAAGAAACCATTTATGTACCTACATTATTACATACGTCATATATGATCTATTATAATATCTTCAAAGTACGCCACTTCATATAATAAAGACACACAGTGCAAAAATGTGAACAGCTAACCCATAAAAAATCAAATCGTGTTTCATCTAAAAATATATAGTATATGTATAAATAAGAATATTTTTTTTAAACCAAACTGTTCCAACCGTACACCAACAATTTTTTCCATCGGTAGTAAGACACTAATACATTTATAAAATTCGTTAAGAATTATGGCGTAAAAATATTAAATAACTGTAACAGTGTAGCCCAAAAATGTTTATCGTAAAAATATTTCAAAAACTATAATTTATTGTTATCATTGTCTGGTCGTGTGGAGATTAACGATCGAAATTTTCAGTACTTTCTGTATTTGCTGAACGCTGAGATATCTAATCCACTTGTCAGCTCAGCTGTATAATATATTATGCATACATGTATATAAGTCCATCTGACGTTTTTCGAGTGCGCGATGATGTTGTTGATGATACGATGTCGACGGAGAGATGGTGATGTCGATTACGTAGATGATTACGTATAGGTACAATAGGTACACACTATATATATATATATACGGTAATTCTACGTGCCTATAGCACATAACCTTATATATAATATATATATATATATTGCATTTATACATAAAGAAGATTCACTGCCGGAAGAGGGGAAGTCTACACGCAAGGAAATGTTAATAATTCCAATAAATATATGTATTTATATTCTATTATATAGTATATAATAATATGTATGTATATTAACCATGAGTACATTAATGAGATTCTGCCGCTATCGGGATGAGAAAAACCAAATCGTGCAATATCGTGAATAATTGTAGTATTGTAAGACAATATGATATTATACCAATATCGACAAGCGACAGATATGAAGGTTGGTCGGCAGTGCATATAATAATATTGTTGTATTAGCTAGTGATTGGAATACGAAAATAATAATCATAATAATAATATATAACATTACGCGATGTGCAACGGCAACTCTATCTTGACTGATGAAAATGACGTTTATTTTGCGGTTTCTATTCACGTAATAATTTTCATTAGATTTTATCGCTCATCAGATATAGATGAGATAAGATAGATTATAGTAAATCATACACGTACAGACCGATGGCACATTGACACATGACAAGGTGGCGCTTA
The DNA here is from genome assembly GCF_020882245.1 of Rhopalosiphum padi. Taxonomy (NCBI): domain Eukaryota; kingdom Metazoa; phylum Arthropoda; class Insecta; order Hemiptera; family Aphididae; genus Rhopalosiphum; species Rhopalosiphum padi. The sequence continues at coordinate 39,517,320 of NC_083598.1, forward strand.
CAGTCACTGAGTCACTGCCAGTCAGGAGTTATCAAGCGTGTAATGACGTTGTAGTATTGTATAAAATATATTGTGTTTAAACTAAAATGTTTAAAAATATTAATAACTGATAAGTTACAGAATTAAATTGACAATACATCTTTGCTTTGGCGAATTGTAGGAAAATTAAGATTAATTAGAGTATGTTACTATGTTAGCCATACATAATGCAAAACTGAAAATACCTACATTTTACAGCATCAATTATATATTCCACATAAAATATTCAGTTAAATACCTTATCACAGCGTTTCTCAAACTGTGGCCTGTGGGTCATGAATTTTTTTTTTAATTACGAGTTTATAGATTCTAAGATATTTATGTTATTTTATACTGTATAAACATAAACTTTATAAATTATAAGGTGCTGTTATCAATCATAGCAGGAAAAACAAGCACACACTTCGCATACGTCTTATTATTAAAAATACATTTGTAAAATGATATACTTGATGCCGCACCAGGTAGAAGGATGCATTATCGGGTGAGGGTTGCGAGGTCAGATGAGGGATGAGTAATTGGATCAGGATATGGTTTCAGAACATATTAAATCATCCTACTAACAATGATGATAAAAAAAAAATGATAAAAATAAATGATTACAAGTATGCATGTATTATTATTATTTATTAGTTTTTAAGTGATCATTAAATCAATAAAAAGAAAGCACATTTTTTTTGAAGCGATTAACACGTTTTGAGTTTGAATACTTAAAAGGGGGAAGCACATAATTTAATCAACAGCATAACTACTTATAAGGATCCGGATAATCTATGCATGTACGATATACACTGAAAATAGGTAAATAAATCTTAAATAAGTCATCACGTATGGCGCACACCGTGGTAGAATAAAGTTCTGAAATCCACATTGAAGTACATTTTTCGTAGTTTAAGATCGTCTATAATTATTTATAATGAATAAGAATGTAACGATAATAAACAATAATTAATAATTGTGCGTCACAACCGCGGTTATCTAACGGTACCTATACTGTGTGCATTAAACTTATAAACGGCCACGACACGACACTTCCCGACGGCTGGCGGGGTGGAAATACTATTCAGTATTTCGTGTCATGTTCTCATGTCTGTCCGGCGGAAGGAAGAAATGTATTCTGTCATGTGATGTAAGTGATATAGCGACTCATATATATTAAATACTCGAATTTAGATCAACAATTATTTAACTATGGTAAATTAACGTACATTCGTTGAGTTTCGCATAAATTGCAAAAGCATCGGTATGGTGGCATGGTGCTATGTCGTAAAAATTGTGCCTAACAGTACGCCTTACGGATCATGTGTACAAATAAATAAATAATATTGTATTTAAATGCCTGATCAAAATATTGACTAGATCAATCATCAAGTCATACCTATCTAATATCTATAATATTTTAGTATACTTGAATAGTTGAAAGTCGGGCCATGGATGCGTGACATGAAATGTCGAAAGTGGCAATCAATTTCAATATCAGATCACCATTCGTCGAACAAAACAGGACCTCGCGAAGCTGCTTCGGTCAGTTTTGAATAATAATGTAATACGAGATGTTAATTCTGATAATATATAGATTTTGATTGAACAATCATAATATTTTTACGTTTGAAATTAAATATATTTTAGTGTCTCAAAGTTATTTGTATTTCTTTATATATTATATATTTTTGGAAGTGCTACGTTTTGAAGCGATTGTACGAAAAATATTTGGGTTTGTATTTATTTTTCTAACCATTCTGCATGCGGCATCTATAGTTATTTTGAACGAAAAATTACATAATATTCTTATAGGCATGAGCAAAATATAACTTAATTAAATAGTTAATAATAGTAACATTAATTTTAAGTAATATGTATTCAAGAATATATTAAATAACATAATATAGTACAGGTTTTTTTTTTAGTATCATGTTGATTTATATGTATAGAATTCTCTTAGTTAAAATGTATTTTTGATAGAAATAAAAAAATTATATAAGTGTTGTGAGCTAAGCTGTTGGACATTCTAAATTTTCTCCGTCCCTTGTCGTATATTTTGCATCATTCTACTAAGATGTAATTTGTTATATTACAATATGTACAAAAGTATAATATAATATACCTATCATAAAAAATTATCGCCACCGTCTTCTTCGGCTTATGTATCGGTTCGGTTAGGTGACTAAAAAATGAATAATTATCGAATTATTTTAAACTGCTCACCGATATGTAACGAAACCGTTTAACACGACCGGCCGTTATCCGTTACAGCGAGGTCCTTGAAGACGAAACACGTGTACGATATTATAACATTCATTTGTCGTTCAATTATCTCTATAAGTTCACGCTCGTCGTCATCGCGGTGCTATTTTCAGAACGAAATATATTAATCATTTGAATGTCTAAAACGGCTGCATTATGATCATAAAATATATATAGGTAATATTACGTTTAACTATTAATATAATATTATTATTGTTACATAATGCATTCCGGCAGCCAGCAGCATCGGGTTGTTTCCAAATCGCGTGGAATCAATTGTGAAAACTGATTGATAGCCAAAAATATGTTAATGTAATAGCTAGTAAATGCACATAATACGTATACACGCATCCCGGTTTCGTATATGCGGACAAATGCGCGATATATCACGGCCATCCGTTTAAATACATTGAAACTCGAACTCTATTATAACATTATTATTTTGATATACCTATATATATATATATATACACACTATACAGTACAATATTATGTGAACCCGCGGTGGAAGCGTTGCACTTACGTACACGCGGCAATATAATAATATATTTTAATGCACACGCTGCGTTATAACTCGACGGCCGGTGTCGTAGCGAACGCGTTTGCCGAGTGGCGATCGTTTAAACGGTTATTTTCGATTTCCATCACGTCCCCCGGACGTTTGGCCTGTTGCACCGGTGCACATTCGGAGACGCAGCGCAATCGTAATAATATACGTATTACAATATCGCGTAGGGACCAGTGCCAAGTAGTTACTCGTCATTTTTTTCCCTCCAAACTGGGTCAATTGATTTTCGATTGTTTTTGCGCTTGAGAACTTCACACACACACACACACACACACATTGTAGTACGCGCGTATGTTTAGAGATGTAATATTGCATTATAATAATGTGGTAGTTGTACGTACACGTAAATATAGAGAGCGTCGCTTGCATTACTAAACGCGCGAGTACTTATACCATACGGCATGTACACGCGCATCAAACATTTTATAGTATATGTAAACGGTATGAAAACACACGATTTTATCGCATTATTGTACTCACAAGTGTGTAATGGAACTTTTAGAATAATCGTCGACGCATTTTTAGGTCCAACCGCCGCTATCGGAAATCTTGCGTTGATGTGAGTAGTAGAAGAACCACTATGAGCGAACCGTTAGTCGGAGCAGCTATATTGCGTGTGTGATGAAGGTCCACACGGTGTTCCCGTATTCGCGAATTCTCGATTGTTAACACGGATACTTGATAATATTCCCAGTGTTATGTATTTACGTTTTATCTCAACTATTTTATACTGAATTGTACGTAGTTTTTTTTAACGAGTCAATTTGAGACAAATATAATAAATACCACTGAACGACTTGCGGCAGGAAACGATATCGTATTTTTTATAAATATATATTGAACACTGCGTGTATAGTGGCGTAGTGCAAATGCATGGATGTGCAGATACATCGCAGTAACATGAAATATATTCCAATCATCAGCATATACGAAGTGTTTCGTCATTAATTAGTGATGATTACGAATCTGAAAACCGTGTAGTGCATGTACAACAATATACACTATTGAGTATTGACTATAATAATATTAAATTATTATTACAATACTTATAAAAACTATACACGCATGGGGAGTTTGTTCGTTTTCTAGTAAAAGTTTATATAGTATAGTGACGTATAACGTATAATAACGTATATTATATTCTTTTTATGCATAATGCGTATTAATTTAATTTAATTATTGGTTATAATTAATCAATTACGAGTAATAAATTTTTACTTTTATAGCTAGTCGATTTTATATTTTATATGATTGGTTGGTGTGGATGATATTATAAAAATTTAAATACATTTTGAATGAACATAAATTCTTAAGTTATTACAGTATATCTATATGTTTATATATATACAATATACATGTGTGTGTGTGTGTATGTGTGTGTGTGTGTGTGTGTGTGTGTGTGTGTGTGTGTGTATAATATTATGTACTCATATTATATACGTTGCTATATATGATGAGTTTAAGTTAACATTACTATCGTGGTTAAAATGTATAAATTTATTTTTAATGAATCTATAATAGAATAAATTACTGTCTTATTAAAAAATATGACATCATTATTTGTTGTAATTAAATATTACCTAAATCACTTAAATATGCGTTTGTAAATATTAATTTATAATATTATCAATTCCATATAATATTTTTGTTCACAACTATTGCATTACTGTAAGTAGGTATCTGACAAATACTTACGGATTCTCTTTTATTTAATTTATTTTCCTTGACCCAATATTTCAAATTTCAATAAAGTTTTTATGTTATTGCATATATTATATTATTTATATTACACAGTACTCGTATTATATATATTGTAGTTATGCGTTCTGACTATAATTATCCGCTGAACAAAAATAAATAATAATGGCTGCATATTACCAGTACCCCCCCCCAAAAAAAAAGTGTACGTTTTGTGAAAATATGATAACCTGATATTAATCTATTTTTTAAATCATTATATTTATAGTTTGTGACGCAACTATGAAATAACTCACGATGGGACACAAATTACTTATGGAATTTTCTGAACTTTCTTCATTCGGACACAAATCATATGCACAGATGTGAATATCAAGTAGTATCATAATATGCCATCAACAATGATACTTAACTATACGTATATCACTTGTATATAATATTATATAAACCTCGATAAATAACGAGTATAATTTTGAACTGAATCCCAGTGATAATAGTTTGGTCAGCAAATAACTAACTAGTAATATTGTATATACAATATATGTTGACACATAACATATATATTAAACATATACGTTGATTGGACGTCTGTACCACTGAATAATAATGAATCACCCAAAAGAAATGTATTTCTTAGTTAATTACTAATTATAATTTTAAACCTATATTGACTTACTGAACTCGCTACTCTTTGATTGATCTTATTCGAATTTAAGTGTTTCGTCGACCTACGAAGCAAGTATGCCAACAATTCCATATGATATACAAAAAGAAAAATATGCGGAAAGCACTCGCGCTCTACGGTAAGTGTCGAGTGTAATTCGTTATTGAGTAAGTCACTGTGATTTATAGGTATGTTAAATTTGGATTCAACATATCGTGGAATCCATGTAAGCTATATCTGCTGGTTTTACACATAAGGCAAAACGGCATACGACAGAAAGATATACTAATATTTTAACCCGAAAAAATCCCTAGCAGATTTTGGTAAATTATTATAACTAGTAATAAGTACAGTACTAGTACCACAAATGCAGGGATGTGTCGATGAGTTTTGCCGAGACTCGGGAACTGAGAAGATCGGATTTATGCGAAATGATATTTATTTTATTTTTATTCAGAGTACCTATGTCACAATTATTTTTATAATTTATTCGGAATGCGTGTTGCCCCCGCCCGATGGAATGCAAATATCGTCCTATACACGGGTTCAGGTGGCTACAATCATACAACAATATATGAATATCGTATATTATGCGCACATGATAATAATAATATTATTATATATTACACGCATTAGGCGTATGCGATACTATTATTCGCACGGTCGACGCGACAACGGCGTCGATAATGTTATTATTATTATTATTATTAATACCTCCGACGCGTATTATATACGATCATTATTATTATTATTATGCGCTGTGTATATTATAATAATAATAATATGTACGTACATGAATACACGATGTGCGCACGTCACGTAGGTATTCGTCGATGCATTTTGCGCCCGCGAGGTGCTATCCATCGATCGTTTTATTCATAATATAATATTAAGTTTTTTCAATTTTTCAATTTTTTCGCTCTACCGCTTTCTTTCTCTCATTCGCGCGCGCGCTCGATGGCGCCAAACCGTAGTCGATCCGACCGCGCCGTCGCTTCGACCCAGTCACTGGTGCCGGCCGATTGTCTGCCGCCGCGGGGCGCCTGTCTATAAATATACAATAATAATAACGATGATAATAATATCACATATCCTCGCGCTTCCGGGTACTTACCTATATAATAATAATTATATAAATAGACACTGCGTGTACGAATTTTTAGCGGATTTTCGAAACGCGGTCACCGCGTCCGTCGCACTATATACAAATATATTATGTAAATCATTATATTTAAACTATATATATTTTTGTTTACCGTGTGCGATAGTAATTATTATTTCTATCATTATTATCATTAATAGCATAGTAGCGCTTTATAAAAGTATTTTTAGTTTTTTTAGTTTTTTTTGCATAGAAAAGTGTTTTGCTCTCAATTGTATGCATACGACTTGTACAAGTTTCAATTGAAAACGTCGTATCTATGTGTATGATAAAATAAATACGGACTTCAAAACTTCGAATTATAAAATGTTACTGGGTATGATTATTGATGATACTGTTTTATACGAATTAAATATAAAATCAGATTATCGATCTATTTAAGGTTTATTTTTAATTTACTATAATTAAGTTTACTAATTTGAAATACGCGTTATTGTTAGTTACTAAAAATTATATTAATCACCAAATAATATTTGCTATACATTAAAGCCTAAAATTATTAAATATGCATTTAACTTTTAAGAATCATATAAAGTCAAAAAACGTGTTCTTAAACTATTTGTTTCGAAAAATAAGAAAAAAAATGCGTTATAAAAACTTTTGATATTTCATCTGAAAAATTATAATTCATCGTGCACGAGCACAACGATCAAACAAAACGAGCATAATGGTTGTGATGATGTTCGTCGATAAGCGTTTTTCCTTCCGATGTTCCAGGAGTATGCCACTGCGTTATATATAATATATACAGTAGTCTTACATATTATAATAATACGTGCCACTGCGTCAGTTCAGACGAAACATTTATTATATTTTGCACCACAATAATATATAATAATCCTTCATCCGTTATCTGACATTTTAAATTTAACATAATTCATATTTTTCTCACTGTATAAACACATTATGTTTTATTAATATACAATAATTATACAACCACTTGTTTCTAATTATGAGAACTTCATAATATTTATGATGTATTAATTTGCATTTTGTATAATTTTTACACCTATACAACCGTGTAACTCATTTTTGTACTATAATATATTATGATAGAGTATAGAAATATAGTCTGTAATACATATATTATAGTAGATATTTATTATGTTTAATTTTATTTTCGATATTAAGTTGTTATGTACGCGATAAAATAAATTAACATTATTGATGGGATGTAGCTAATAATATTATTAATAAGTTATAATAATATGTCATAATATTATATTATGATTTAAAGTTTAAATTTATTTTTCTATAGTAATGCCTAAAATATTATAACAATAGTCATTACCTACGTCTCCTCTATTTTGGACTATAATAGGTAACATATGGATTGTTTTTAAAATTAAAATTTTGCTCTTTACGCAAGGACAGGGTGACTTCGATATTTTAAAAATTAGCTAAATCGATTAATTTACAAAATGATTCAACTAGGAAAAACAACTTTTATCTTATAGTATACTATAAGATGGTTCATGTAATTTGGCCCGATTTCGTCATTTGCAGACATTTATATAGGTAAGTCATAAGTACATATTATATTATATACTCACCTAAATTATACTATATTCGCGTACTCAGTCTGACATCATTATTATGCTGTGTTTATATATATTTTCGCATCATAAATAACAATAATATGTCGCGCTAGTAAAATTCATACGGAGGATTTTATATTATTATAATCGATAATTTTATACGTTGTCCATAATTCCAACTACTGGCAGTAAGCTGGCGCATGATCGAGTCGCAGTCTGTATAGGGAAAACGCCAATTATATTATAATATAAAACCCGTACCCATTATTCCTGCTGCCCATAATATAAACGCAAAATAAATTATTTATGTTATAATTTAAATGTTTCTGTCGGTTCAGTTGGATGCAGTTAGGTACATGTTATATGTCGTTGTATATATATATATATATATATATATATATAGTATATTATATTTTATGTAATACCTACACGAATTCCACGAGTAAGGTACAGCACTACAACAGTGAGTAGGTAATCAGTGTTTTACACGTATATTTAATGATATTTATATATAATATTGCTATCGCAGCGTATTTTATTGTATATAGCCAATTCCTGAACTCCTGTGATGCTACTATATTATATATATTATATCGTCGTAATATAACAATATCGCGTTCGTTATAAATGAAAACGTTTTCCTTAAAGGAAAGCAATACATAATATTTAACGTACATAGAGCGGTGTATATATATATATATAGTATATATAGTTATTTATAGGAATACTTATATATATATATATATAAGAGAAAAAAAAACATTAAGGGCCGGGTTAGTGTCCGCGACGACGAGTCGGATACCGATCGCCGGGCCGTTGCACAATGTATGCAACAAGTACAAGATCGAGTTTAATGATGTCTAAAATAAGAAAACCGATATTGTCGACCGACATATACCTATATATAAATAATATGCGCGTGTATCGTCCATACGCAACTGTAGTTATAATAACGCGTTCACTATATACGTTGCGCGCCGAGATTTTATTTTCCTAATAATTCGTTTATAGTTGGAAAATATTTTATATACACACACGTGCGTAGAACTCTATCGTTGAAATATATTATTGTCGTGGCGGCGCAGGTACATTATGATAGTTATATTGCGTCGGCGGCGTGTAGTATAGGTACTATACATGCGGCTGCATTATATACTATTATTATTATTATTATTAATAATAATATTATTCTATATATCACGTAGATAGGTATATAATGCGCGTATAATAGGTACACGCGCGCGTCCGCAAACGTTCGTTCGTCGAGATTTTTCGAATAGAATAATATTATAAGTATACTGCATTCTTTTTGCGCGCATAGCGGCAGAGAACTCGTTTTTCCCGACTATTTGTTCTGTCCAGCACAGTAGATATTTTCTATATTGAAACGCGCATTCTTCGCCGCGAATCTCCACAACCGACTGTTGCGGTAATACCGCGCACGTTTCGTCCGAGAGTCATATCATGGGTACGCATATATAATATTACAGGTATATATTTTTTTACGAGTACGGTTACGAAATAATAATATTATTAAATCGTCGTCGTCGATTCGATTCTGAGACTAGCGGAAAACCGTGATTAACACTGCGTGTATAGTATTAGGTATATCTCCCACGCGAACGGTGTCGTTTCTACCTATATATCTTTTTAGTCGCCGACACTGACGCAAAACCGCGGATTCCGACGAAATTATTCGGAGACAGCAGAAACACCTGTTATTAGTTGCTACATGTATATATGATGGGGGGGTTTTTACGACTGATTTCCAAAGTTAAATTATGAAATAAAAAACGAACGAAAATTAATTATTAATTTATTGCCATTTATTTTTTTAAAATTATTTCCTCAATATGACTGCCGTTCTTCGGGCGCGTTTTCCACTTCATGCGGTACTGTATCATTTCTAAAGGAGTATTGGTAGTTGCTTATTCTTGAATATTGTTTTTTAGTTCTTCAACATTTCGAGGTCTCTTGCAAAAAAAAAGAATCGAAGATTATTGATCGTCATAAGTAGTGTCATCACACTATTTTTGTCTTAATATTACGTTTATATCGCAGGTCGTTGACGGGCAGCGACGTCGCGAGCTTCCGGACATTTATTATACGAAGAATTTGCTCACATAAACATCAAATCCGCTTGGAATCGCATACTTCATTTACGATATCACCGCGTACTATCGTATATAAATTATTATAAATGCACGCGGATAATAGTGCTAATAATCAGACAACTAGTCTGCGGTGTCCGCTGTCTTTCTCTCTCTCGGAGACGCGCACGACGCTCGGTGGCGCCAACACGTGAGGTTGTTGGCTCCTCTGGGTGCGCGCGCGAACGGGCACACATAATATAATTTGCTTGTCCGGCAATACATAATATTATACGAGAACGCAGAAATAAATACACTACCGTGCTGGGCAGTGACGAGAGGAGAAAATACGGCGAGGAAAAAAGTCGAAATGAAAAAAAAAAACACGCGCGCATTTACAGTTATATTACGCGTACGTATCATATTATATTATATTATATAGGACGTCGGCTGTACCTATACTACATATCTGTGGTTTTAAGCGATATACGACGTAATTATACACCTCAGCGCGACGGAAGGCCGAAAACGGTAATAACAATAATCATAATAATAATAATAATAATAATAATAATAATACGGTGCGTGTGTGTGTGTGTGTGTGTGCAGCATCACGGCACGGTAGTCGTAAAAATATCTTAACGCGATCGGAATGGCGAGACGCGTTGCGCGGAAATCCGCTGTGATGGTAACATCCGCATGGTCGTTGAGTTTTCCACGACGTTATTAGCGTTCACCTATATGGTTCCTATATATACTGACAACTACTTTAATATGCACGACTGTTTTAAAGTGCTAAAAGTTAATTTGAGTGTTTTTTTTTACACCTATATATCTCGTAAATCTCTACCTTAGTTGCACCCACTACTCGTTGGTATTATATATAATATTAGATCATAAAACATCAAAATCTTGTTTGTTTCGATTTAAAGTAGGTACGTTCAGTTCTAAGAAATTAGAGATAGGTTTCACTGCTAAAATTTGACTCGATTAGATAATTTATATAGGTATATAGAAAGATAAATTATTTGCTATTCGTAGAAAAATAATAAGTGTTCACGTGGGTTTTTTAACGAAACAATTTATTTATATAATTTGTATACCTATTTATTATAAACACAATAAGTAATTTGTATACAAAGATACACGAACAGAATGCATCCAGACGTCTTGGCGGAGGGAGTACCCCGTGTCCATCAACACTACTTAAAAATATGTATCACGTTTTTGTTAAAAGTTTAAAATATATAATTTCATGGTATTATTGGTCAACGCTTTTTATTATGTTAAAAAAAAAATAACGTTAAGTACAATTAAAATATTGTTAAGTATCGAATAATGTTGGTATTTTTTATGACGTGATAAATTTATTGGCAATACAACAAGCGGCTAAAACAGTTTTAATTATCACAATAAATTATACTTTATCCTATACCTACTCGTTATATAATTTACGTTCTTAAAAGTTGAAAAATATACGAGTAAAATCTTAAATTGTGCAACGTCAGCAGTTGAACGAAATGCACCTATACATTACATTATTACCTGCAGTTTCAGTATGACAAATAAACGCGGTGTATAATAAATTATTATATGTATAATGGAGCGTTAATATTGCAGCTCCATATAATAATATATCACATGCGTGTTTTCGAAACTCTATAAATAGTGTATATAATATAATAACAGCGAAAAAAAGCTCAAAATCGAATGAAATTTTTTCAGCCGTATAGGTCACACACACTCAATTTACAATTCTGGCCACGTAATCCGCTGCAGATATTGCTAAACCGTCGCTGGTAATAAAAGTGGTGGGGGTGGCCGACATTTTATCTACAGGGTGGTATATGTATAATATGGTATTATGTACCTATACTGATACAATTTATACAACGTAGTGCAAACTTGCCTCAGCACGTACTTGGAATATTGCCGCGTAAGTTTTCCCACCAAAACGACTTTTGCATTTTTGTTTCACAAATATTCAGTACGCACTTGATGTTGCAGGTAACCAATGTATATGATTTTGACGTATGGAAATGTGTAGGTATTACATAGGTATAAGTACTTTGAATTCGTTAACGAAAAATTATTTTATAACATGAGAGCTATTATAAACAACAGCTAATAGTGTATTCGTATATTATAAGGTTTATTATGGTTGTTCAGATAAATTCCTATTATTAATAGTGATAATATTATTTTATTTATACCGTATTAAATATTTGGAAAAATACGTTTTTAGCTACGTTTCACTGAGAAATGTATCTATGTCATCTTATGATCACGCTGCACGGGAAGTGCACAATATCATTTATAATAATAAATAACAATATTTCGTATTGTAGGCGTCTATTGTACAACATAATAGCTAATAATAATATAGTACGGCAAATGCGCTGTAATACGTACAAGACAATACGAATGTATCGAGTCGATTCCGTTTCGAACTTAGTCGAACGCAATACATAAACAGTTCAGCGGTTAAAGCACCTATATATACTGCTGTAATATATATATAATATTGTATATACACACCTATACACGTTTTATATATTATTATTATTATTATTATTATTATAAGCACACTGTTGTTTTTTTAAACTGCGTATAAAAATAAAAAACAATTAATTCACGTTGAGAGGGTAGGTAGGGCGCGTATATTCGCCAATTGTTTGCGGAGAACAAAGCGAGCCAATAAAGCACCGCGCGTACAACATTATAATATAAACAAGTTTTTGTATGCAAATATAATGTCTAGTATACTGTATAAACGTTTGTAACTTGTAAGTATCGGCATAATAGGTAAGTATAGACAGTATCGCGGTACATATATAACATGTCGTTTATAGGTACCTATGTTATAATATACAACCTACTATCGGACGCTGTGGTAAACGTGCGAGTAAAACACGGTTCGACTATAATATTGTGTGTGTGTGTGTGTGTGTGTGTGTGTATGTGTTTGCATGAATTGATCTTTTGTTGATAAATAAACATTATGCTATTATGATAATGCGATCAGACGTACACACATAATATATGTGAGCTATATTTTTATGTAAATGCGTGTATGAAATTCTCGCCGACTGCAGCACATACGATATATAATACAGCGATATGCGCTCTCGATTAATCTATTATGTACGCGATTCGAAATTCGATTAAGAGTTGTGCACTCGGCCACTGACGGTTCTCGTAGGCTTAAAGACGAACACGCTTATTCGCGCGGACGCGTATCACGCGAAATATACGCTCGTCGATGAAAACGCGCATCACACGACGCGTACCAAAACGTTACTGTAGTTCCTACTTACATGTCGTGTACATTATATTCGATTGACATTTCGTAATATACAGACGGTATGGCATATATGCAAGTTACCAGCGGCCTGCTTGTGTAAGTATTGTAATTTTTCGTTTTGCGTCAGTATCGGAACTATAGACCTAATCAAAGAAAAAAGCTTCTTTATACTTCTTACCTGTAACATGGTACATATTATAAGTATATTGACATACTATAGGTATCCATATATATATTTACCCAAGCAATGTGTGATTTTGAGTCATTCGCCCTAACCCTCACGACTCTGACTGTAGTGGCTTGTAGTATCTACGCAGTCAACATTCATTCCTTGCGAGCTCTCTACCTTTTTTTAAGCTTAGTAGCATAAACAGTTCGTAACAGAGAGCATATAGGTACTCGTAATATTTAATATTACTCCAGCCCGTACATTTTGGAGATATCGACATGATTACGTGTTATATTTTCCTTGTTATGTAATATTTTCATATTAGTTTAATGATATTTATATTAATATTAATATTTTTATATTTATATTTAAATTTTTTTATATACTTGTTCCGTTTGTTCGTAATTTTAATTTTAATTTTATTTTTATAACTTTTCGTTTTTCTGTTAATACGTAATAACTATAATCGTTAATTTTTATATTTTCCCATGCAGCTTTTCTGTGTATTTTGGTTTATTAAGAGTTTTTATTTAAATATCAATTGATTATTATTATACTCATTGCATAGCATACATTTATCAATTTATGTTACTAATAATTACAAGATAAAATTGAAATTTTATTTTTACCGTTGTAGTTTTATACTTAGATATACCCGCCAAGTATATACCTAATTTATAAATAATTATCAACTATTGGTTAAATATAAAATGATCTATTGAAATGATTTTTTGTAATTTTATTTGTTAAACATATTATTTTGTTTGAAATCTATAAGCCAGAGTTGTATAATATTAATATACACGCCGTGCCGCACGATCGCCAACTATTTCGTACGTGTGCCAATATTCAATACGCACCATGTAACTGAATAATATCTGCGCGTGTATACGATATATACACGGAACTAAATAAATATTATTCACACTAATTAAAAAGTATTTAGTTCAGTGGGTGTAAGCAGTTCAATTAGTAGTAGTAGTCGTCGGGAATGCCGGACAATCACTGATGAGTTACGTACTTACGTGGGTGTGAACTGTGTGTGCATGTATATGTAGGACATGGGTTGTATGTTCTCATAATCTCATGTAATCTATAAACACGGGAACAACGGTATATTTGTATGCGCGTTGATGTATATTAATACGTCATACATTATGGGCTGAATATTATTTATTTACTTGCGTCCCAAAAATAACTGTGAGAAAAGGTCTGATCCGAAATGCAGCCAGCTTGGGGTTATGTATACGTTATAACCGAGTTGCGGATATTGCCGGGTAATACTTTAATATTAATCGATTTAAGATGTGCTTATCATACTTTAACTAAATTTAAACCGTTCATATCATTTGTATCAGTGCAGTATACCGATAACAACATCAAAACAGCTGTGTGTAAGTAACTTTATTGGAGTTAAGCTAATTATTACATATAAACAAATGGGTAAAAATAATTTACTCCTAATTAGAAAAAAATAATCAGTCTATTGTTTACGTATGAATATATATATTTAACAAGAACACGTTTATAATTGTAATATTTTGATGAAGGAATCTAAAATGTTACAAATTACAATAGATAATTATATTAAAGACATTTATGTATGACTATAACATTATTTATCTTCACACAGTCTGTAATGGAACCTAAAAAATTACGAATCATGGTGGCTAAAGTGAATTACATTGGTTAATTCGGTGTACAAGTCAAAAGGTTTAAACTATGCGCCACAATAAAACATGCGCTTAATAAACCTTTGTGTACGATCCCACATTGATCGTCGTTTCCGATTTTCTGTTACATCAGCTGACTTTTTTTTCCTTTGATTTTCAACAACAATTTCCGCCAATTGTTTTGCTTTCGTTGTTACCACAGTCTTCATCTCGGATTCATAAGGCATAAATACCATGTTTGGCGTTGAGCTACAACTTCTTTTCGGTCGACTTCCCAAACCATAACTTGTAGTCATGTCCAGATTGGGCAAGTATTTTGACTTGGTTTTATCTATCATCGAGGAGCACGGGATCTCGTCGATACCGGATTCACGAGTCATAAACATCGAGTTGTATCCTCTTTTCGAACCTACACAATTGTTTACTGTGAAGTTGGTCGGAACTATCCCGCAAGCAGATGATGACATCGACATGGTCTCAGCTCCAAAAGTTGATAAATCGGGCATCGATTTTGAACGTTTGGTAAGTAGACCCGAATGCGACATAATTTAATAATTATATTAATTCAGTGTAACGTCAAGAATAGTAATCTCGAAATATTTGTCAGACAGAGATGAATGAATATATTTTAAAATCATAAAATAATTTCCATGACTTACAACGTTACTATTGTTTTTATGACGATTAACATTTTATATTTAAATAATAAAACAAAAATTTGTCAAGGAATGCTAAGCCGATTGTATAATGCAAATATATTATGTAAAAATTATATCGAGTAATTTATTTTGGATTATAAAAATTATTTTAGAATTTATAATAATTTTATCTACCTATATATGAATGCCTCATATAATAATACAATGTATAGAAAAAAAGTGTCAAAAAAGGGAGAAAGTAGGTACCTAACTGCTTTATATTTGTATATATAAAATATAAATATATACGTTAAAAGTCTTATGTGCGGGGATTCAGATGTTCCGCGGATTTGCGGTTTCGCGTGCCAGCAGGTATAATATAATATAATGACAATCATCGTTTCAAGGATACGCTACCGTTGTTCGACGACGGAACGTCAACTTCCGGACGATATTATACGGTCGTATCAGCTAGCTACATATATATATATAGTGCATACGTATGGTTTCCTTGCCATAACATGCACGCGATGATGATGTGTATATAATGTTCTGTACGCAAACGTATATCTATAACTGCAGCAATACAGTACACACGAATTATATATAAAAAATAATAACGTTCGCCCGGACGAAATCCACAAAACGTAACAGTCGTTGAACCAAATGTGTGACCTGCCAAGGTTATTGGCTCTGCATTCATCTGCGTGTATATCCTTTCCTCATTCCTCGAGCCCGGTACCAAGGCCGCGGCCGGCCAGTGCTGCGACGACTGTGCATGTACAATATATAATATATACTATCGAACGATGAGTATTAGGTATATACCTATGCGACCACCTCGAACAGCCGTCTTTTATTTATCTATATATATCGTCAAAAGCGCGCACCTCAATTGCTCCTGCTATAGTATTTTTTTTCATTATTATTATTATTATTATTATTTAGCTTTCCGACCTCCGCCGCCCCGCCACACACCGTGAACGACATCGCCGACGGTCGACCGGCGACGACGACAAAAAAAAAAATGAAAAAAAATACACTCCGGCAGCGAACGATTAAATGACCATAAAAAAAAAAAAAAAGAAAGAAAAGAAAAAAAAGTCCTACCGGTTTAAGATTCTCGCGGGATTTTTTTTCCTTGCACTCGCGCGCTGCCGATTGTTTAATTTTTCCAGCGCCGCACCGACGCGGATAGTTAAATTCCGTGATTGTTTTTCACATGATATTATTATATAGCTATTCTTATATACGTTATATATACCCATTGTGTTAATAACCGACGCGAGCAAACGCGCGTTGCGAATAACTTCGCACAGATCCGCCGGCCAGATAAACAACACTCGTACGGATACCTCCTACGTATATCCTCTCCTATAATACGTCTATCTACGTATACGCACAAAAGCGCACTAATATATTTGTATGTTAATTGTACACACTCTGCACTGCTGTGGCGGCGGTGGTGGTGTTAAGGTAGGTATACATTTTATGGTATAAACTTATAGAATTGCACCGGTATAAGCTATGGTGTATATATTATATTATATGTATAAGATCGTTGTCGGTGATATGGCTAAAATAATATAACGATAATAATACAAAGGCCTGGACGAAAAGAGTTACTTAAATTCACTGCGGATGATAGTGCTGCAGCGGTGTGTGTATAATATTATAATATACATATACTAATATAGGTACATGATATTTATTTACAAAGTTACAACCTGATAACCAGTAAATCACATCATGACATGTATTATGATGCACATAAGACGTGACTACGTAAAATCCTAGTCGGATAGACATCTTTTCCTACGTATATAATAATATGTAGGTACATTATTTCTATTGCCGTCAACGAGTAGTGCGAGGTGGCGTGGAAGTGGACGGTGCGACAACAGAAATGATTAAGAATCTAATAATGCCAAATAGTAACGTTATTATAATACCCTAACACTTGTTTAATATTTAATATTGTATTATTATATCTCTGAAAAAGTAATTAAAAAGAGAGAGTTGTTAAATATAATTATATTTTTAAAATGTCATATTACTGATTCATATTAAGGCGTCGCTGCAGCCAGGTAATAAACAATTACAATTTGAATTTAAAATGTCGTATTTTCAGTAATTATCTCGGCTTTTAAAAAGTATATATATATAAACATACTTTTAAGACAAGTGTATGTATAATAGTATGAGAAAAAGACGAAATTGTAATCTTTTACACGCGATCAAACGATCATATTGTCTATAATAATTTATTGACCATTTAATATTATACGCGCATCATTCATAAATTGATATTATATATTATTAAGTTGGACACGATAACTGAATCGGCAAAGAGTGAATATATTTTACTAAAAGAACTCATGATAGAAATGTTGAAAAAAAATTGAAGCATGTCTATATTTTTGTGTACGACGTCAATGAGGAAAACAAATACACACTCTTTGATGATTTGCCGATATATGCATAAATTGTTTCAAACGTTTGAATATTTTACGATATTTGTAACTTTATACCTGTATATAAACCACACCAATTTATATTCTTATTATATTATATAGAATGTTAGACGTTTAGTTTTAAATTGATGTATTATAATAAATTATTTATAAGTAGATATATACTTATAATAAAATAATAAAATAAATTCTAGTCAGTTCTAACGTTATGTTTTGTTAACAGTCTAGTACAATGTCTTGTACAAGTCTCTACAATATTCTATAGTCATTTTGATACAATATACATTTTGTGAATTATGTGCTTGTCTATTTCCACAAAACGATATGATGATCTTATATTAATTTTATAAATTTGTTTGTGGTGTAAGAAACTCTGGGTCTACTTTTTTTGAGTACAAAATTATACTCAGAATCGAAACTGTTATCCGTAAAAAAATGATATTATAAAAACATCTTATATTACTTAGCACAAAATAACTTACCATAGACGGTCATTGATAAAATAATAACCATAAACCGAGATCTAAAAATCTGATAATCATATCTTAAAATAAATACCTCAGAGTATTATAACAGAATAACAGATATCTTATAATTGGATTAATATTATACAAAAATCTTCCTATTCAAATAAATAAATGTCAACAATTTGTATTTTTAAGTTGTTAATAGAGATAATATGGTTATTAAACAGTGAACTAATTTTGTAAAACAATTTTACCCATATAATAAAGTATAAATATTATAACACGTACATTTTTATTTAGAATTTATTTTATTATTATTTTTACATTCTTCTTCTAACTAATTTATAAGATAATTTTATCAATAGGTAGGTACTATGTATTTTAATTATTTAATATAATTCCATGTATAATTATTAATTTTATGATTACTATATTAGGTTTATTATTAAATTTTCATGATAATAATTTTTTAGAGATTTTCTTCTATCAAAACAGGGTTTTTATTCTTAGAGATGGACGACGTAGTAGATATCAATATATTATGTAATCTATTTTAGGTGAATACCGATTTTGCTAAATAAATAAATCAATTATTAGATAATCATTAATTATATTTTAAATATTGATGTATAACAGTAATTAATATAGGTAACCACAAACAATATTATTAAAAGGTTAATTAAACTCAGGTTAGGTATACAGTTAAATATAGCTGAAGAAGTCATCAGTGATAATATTTAATTACTCCATCAGACAATAGATCACTATAGTATATTAACATATTTGTTATATTATTATTATTATATAAGTAACTCATATATTTAACAATGTGTATAAGTATAACATTATATATTTATATAATAATATCGTTATAGCAACTCGTCAATATAGTATCAATATAACAGAATGTGTATATAAATAAAATCATAATAATAACCAAGAAAGTATAATAATACATAAAATATTGATATTATTATATAACAACGAGCGATCATTTGGATTTTCGGCGATGGATAAGTTGATGCCGGATTTCCAAGATGTTCAGCGTTCTAGTCTTTGGCTACAATTGGGTGGAAATGTAATAGTACCGATAGGTTAGTTCAACGTCTTGATACATTATTACTTACAGAGAATACGCGTCATACGTGCGTATAATTTTAGTGTACACCAATAAAAAATTGATATTCTGTACGAACCGGCACCGCTCGGTAGCACATTACTTAATGAACCGATTTTATCACAAAACATGATATTAACGACTTTTTTTGGATATGTTTTTTTTAAATGATACATTTATTTTTAAATCTTTGTGTCAAAATTCAATGAAAATTTCAATTTTTCTATAGTAAATATTTAAATTGAGTGGTATTGGTTCGCTTAAAATAGTTAAAATATAGTTCGTAATAGTAAATAATACAATTATTAAGCTATTATATTAACCAGGCTAAACTGCTTATATTCAACTGAAGCTGATAACAGTTGAACTTTATTCAATTTTTCAATTTAGTATAAAAATTTACTTAATACAGTGCAGTGTACTAAATGTTCAGTATTTTTTGTAAACACATTTATTTTTCGGCAAATACTCGTTAAATAAATACAAGTATATAAATTGATGGCACTATCAAACGATTCGAACGAAAGGTTTGAAGATACCACGGCGCATAGTACCAGTCCCATATATAAAGCCGCTGATTCTGTAGGTATCGTGATGACAGTGGGCTCTTACGCCGTCGGACTTAGCTCGTTGGTGACCAGTCAGCCTTGGTTGGGACAGAAGATGATGTATGCCCGCGTCGCCTTCCAAGGGATGACGATAGCCGCAATGTTTTACGATCAATGGTTGGATCGAAAGACGAAAGACCGAAATACATACAAACATCATCAACATTCCATTCAACGCGATTTATCTGTCTATCCTCCCACTGATTAATAGTTATTACTCTTATATATACGTGTTACGGTATATAATAAAGAAAATTATATTCTATGAATATTATGTATAGTAAAATTATACTACTATTATAAATATAAGCGTTATTAATTTTATAAATAACATAGATTACTTATAACATATTATATTACTATAATTAGTACATTATAATCCATTTCCACTTTTAGTCAACTGTTAAATGTTGTTATTTTTTTATCCAATTAAACGGTTTAAGTAAAAATTTTGGTTTTAACAAATTATAATACATTATATATATATATAGTTGATGGTTGGAACCTATACTTTTTTTTCGTTTACACAATATAAGTTTAAGTATCGAAAACAAAATTTTTAATTGTATAGCTTCTATCTAATTTATATATTTAATTATTATATGTATATTGTATGATACATAATAATATAATTAAAATTAATTTAATTTAACTGATCAACCACTATCAACTACTATGTTATATAATATTTAAAAAACAATAGAATTTTTTTTTAATAATTTGAAATATACTTGCATATATAAAGCATGATAGTAACTCTAATTTCTCATCATATAGTGCGAGTTTAAAATTTTTATAATTTTCGAAAATCTTAGAATATACGTTTAAATTTTTTTTCTAAGCACAAATGCTATTTTAAATACATTACATTTTTCACTAAAAAAATTATATATATAAATTATAATAACTTATAAATGATTCGGAAATAACTTATTAAACTTAAATTCGGATTCGTCAACATTTTGAAATAAAAAGGCGTTTGTTCTACAATTTATAAGACACTTTCAATGCCATAAGATATTGTTTTTTATATAATAAGTTGGTTTGACAGTAGCCATGCGTTTTCGATTTTTATTTTTTTTTATCTCGTCATCGCTATGTGGTCTTGAAATAACATTGCGGTGCTATTAATACAGTAACGAACGTGGGGATTGAAGAGACAAAAAAATAAAAAAAACGACATCAACAACAACAGTTCACTTGTTTTGATATACGACGTGTTAGCGGAGACTTCCAACCGAGATGGTATCTGAAATGGTTACGATGCCGTAAGTTTAGAAAAATTGGAAAATTTATGGTCACTCTTTTACGAAGGTCACCTACTGCGGTCATCGAGGTGTGTAATTTATGTTTTCTATAACACTATACATACATATACACACATACAATAAACAGTTGCCGATGTTATTTTAAAATAATGTATGTCCACGATTAAAGTTGTGTCTGAACGAAAAGACGACATTTATTTTTTTATTTCCATAGCTATATATTGATAAAAGTACACGGAAAATATATCTGGTGCGGGTGGTGAGTGGTGTTGGTTTGAGTGTGTGGGAGATGATGTACAACAAAAATAATTAAGAATCGAATAATTCCAAAGAGTTACACAAACCTAATACCAATTAAATTATAATATTATAATCTCAGGAAAAATAATTAACAAGAACGATTTATTATATTTTAAAACTATATACGTGTGTATAATATACTCTATGTTGAGTCGTTAACGCGTCGTATATGCAGAGTAATATATTGTAAAATATTTAAAGGAAAAATGTTATATGAAAATATAGTTCCACAGAAGTTAGTTGTATTCATTTTTAAATACATTGAGTCATAATATAATACACGAATAGTAGTTACGTTTAATTTTTAACAAATATCCATCGGGATTTTCAATGACGAACAGTATAGTATAATATATTATAATAAGTAGGATTTTAAAAAGAATTTTCCTCGTTTTTTTATCACATTTAAATTCACGTCTTATTCATTATATATAGGTATAAATATTATACATTACATTAACATATACACACAGTAATCGAATATGCAATGGTGACTAACACGTTCTACAAAAGGGACGTACGAGTATAGAGCAAATATTATAAATTATAATATTAAAGTAGTCCGTTTTTGTTTTGCACGGCGAGTCAGCGTATAAAACAAATACATATCCTTTGATCGCGTGCCGATATGCGCATAAATCGTTTCAAACGTTTTTGAAGTTTTTTACGAGATTTGTAACTTTACACCTGTACCACCTACATATGAATATATATTAGTGTTATGTCATAAATAATATCAAACGCATAATATTATAGGTACGTATTTCCAGAATAAAACGATATGAATAATAAAAATATATAATATAATATGTTTATAAATATAAAAAATATATTATGTGTAGACAAAACTCGCCGTCGGTGGGAAAACCGACGAAACGTATTTAATTCACGTTCGGAGATCTTAAAAATGCGATTTTGTATTCATTTTTATATTGCATGATGCGGCTTGTGAGCTGTAACAACACGCGCGGGTAAGTTATCGGACGCGCAGAGAGACTTCGCGGCGGGAAAGGGGAGGTGGCGGAGAAGGAAATGAAAAAAGTAATACAACGATATCGAATTGCATTGGGTTACTTTTATATTATTAGATTGTATACATCATCATTATATTATTATTATTATTATTGTTATTATACGTTTGTACCTACGTAGGTATATACGCGCGACTGCTGCAGTTGGCGGCGGCGACGGACGAGTTTTTATTTCCCGCCCGCGTGCACCTGTTGCTGCGTTCGCCCGTTGATTTATATACGGCGGCAAACGCGAGTATTCGTGTGCGTATATAAATATATAATATAATATAATACATATATACGATATATATATATTATATATGTGTAATATGTATATATATATATGTGTGTGTGTGTATATATGTAATATATGTATATATTATGTAGGTATACAGGCTCGGGTGTATATATGGTTATGGGTAGGTGTACTGCCGCAATTAACGACGCCGCACGCAATTTTTTCGTACTATAAAACGGGCCTCGGTCGAGTTAGTGTGTGCGACGTGCGTACATGATTATATACGCTGCTTACACTGCGTTTACGGTATAAAATATTATTATAATAGTAACGTGCGACGATAAAACAAAACGAAATCGTTTTTAATGTCGCATACCACAGCTATTACCGAACCTTTTATAGTCGAGTAATATAATAATAATTGTAACTCGCAACGAGCCGCTGTTAATTATCAACGGAGGCTGATGACCGTCGTTGACGAGTTCAAAAGTTTTGGTTAAGCTTTTTTTTCGATCGAAATCGCTCGTCGTCGTATTGTGCATTTGTACACATGCATGTTAATTAAAGTTGTGACGCGACGCTTTTAAAAATCAAGAGTCGTCATCACAGACAGACGGATTTGACCATTTATGGGTATCTTAAATGTCCCGAATACAAGTCGCTAAAAAAACAATATCAATAATTTTACTATTTTCAATCGTAAAAATACTTTTAGATTTATGTTTACTTTGAATTTTTCAATTACTAAACGCCGTGGTTCTAGAATATTAGATCGATATTATCGCCGATACACAGTATGTAATTTATTACTTAGTGCGCTTTCTAACTTTTAAAGTATAAGACCGATCCTATACAGCAAGGGTGTCCGAGTTCCCTTACTATGTTTATTCTTTTATATTTTAACTGCTTATAAACAATAAATTACTATAAAGTATATAGGGCCAATATTTGATGTTTATTTTTATATAAAAATAAAAACCAATATTTAATTTTTCTTTTTATAAAAATGTATACTTTATAGTATATATAAACTATATAGAAGAGTAAACGACTATATATTAAACGGTTCAAACAGTATATAATTATTATTGTAAATATTTATAACTAATAACATCAAATTACCCGTCCTCAAACCCACCCGCTTATTATGTATACTTTTTTTTAAATTGTATCTTCTTACTGCGTTAACTTTAAAACTACTATATCTGTATGAATGCTTAATAGAATTAACAGTTATTCAATTTTTTTAATATTAACATATTATATTAATTTATATTGTATTATGTTTTTCAGATTTAAAATTACTTTATACACCTGTAATATATTATAATATTTTCTTTTGATATATTTATGACCAAGTATAGAAGTCACAGTACTATTGTAGTATTCTTAAAATAAATGTATTGTATAGTTTGAGATACTTGAAATATTATTAAAAAAAAAAAGAAATTAATATAAATAATATTAAATCATAAAACAAATGCTCAAAACTACTGAAAATGCGCTGAAATGAATGTTGACCAAAATGAATTCCTTTTATACGAAGTAATATTAAAAAATGTATATCCTAATAGTACTTTATAGTGTTGACTGATTATACGTATATAGGTAATGCATTAATATTATACTTTTAAAATACAAATTCCGTGCACCAAACGACCAAAGTAATTTAATATACGCAGGATGTTCAGGATGTAAATGTGCAATACACCCACGGAAAACTTCGTTAGACGCCGCCGCCTCCGCAGTATATTGATAGGTACATTATTACATGGTTGTAAGAGGGGGGGAGGAATGAAAAATTACTGCAATTGCCAAAATCGTGCATACCTAAGTATACGCTGCACACGGTAGGCTATATAACAGTATTGGTTTACATATATAATATAATATACTGTGCACGTGTGCTTAAAATCAATAAAATACGCGCAGTAATATAATTTTGCGTCTAGACCGATTCATATACGCGGTACTATAGGTGCGATAAATTACGCTCGCATATAATATAGTACATATCTTTCTCATTCTAGCTACCTACCTACTTACTTTAATATTAATAGACACAACACGTGTCTCATTTATTTTTTACGAGCTAGGTATATGTAAACTTAACGAGATAGGTGTCGCATCGTGGTCGGACTTGACGTGAGAAACGTAGTAAAATGCGTCAATAATATTATGATCGATTCATAACTAGGTACACTAATTCAGATATACCTGTACACATATCATTATGTTAGTATCGCTTCTGTTTCTACTATTTTCTAAACTACTCCACGGTTATATTATAATATATTAGGTACTATAGTAGTGTTATGTAATAAATAATAATCATAACATATATCGTATAAATGTACCTATATGGGCAGTGGGTTCCTATATGGACTTGTATGAGCGTAACTAGGATTTAATAGTTTCCGGTCCAAGAAAATCAAAGTTAAAAATAGACCATTGGCGGCTTCACCCTCTTTACATCATCCTTTATGGACATCACTAATATTTAGTATGATCACAGGGGGTCAGAGGGTTAAGGACCACCATCTCGACATTAAAAATAAAATATTAATAATAAATTAAGTGTATATAATTTATTTTACAGTACATTAGCATAATGTTTTCTATTTGATGTGTGTTTATATGCCTATATTTACAAGTAAATACTTTTAAAAATGACATTATTATCAATTTTATTTAATAATAGTCTTTTCTATATTTAGACATTTAGTATAGTTAAATCACTGAATGTGTTTAATGGCGTAGTTGATCTGTGTATATTTTAATAAATATAATATTGTACCTATATTGTTTTGTGTCGCTAAACTCGCTACTATACCGTTTCTACGAAAACTAGATAGCCAATAACTTAACCACAATGTAGTAGTATATTATAATAAATATATAAATCATATAGTTAATAGCTATTATATTCATATAGAACACATGACAATGTATTTTTACAAGGACTTGCTTTAAACGCCAAGAAGAAAAGGGGTTTTAAACATCTTCACTATAGTTACTGTGATATATGTATTTTTTAAGTAGGCTTATATAATATAAACAGAATGTTTCACATTATTAATCATCGTCATACGCGTACCCTACCACTTCATCTAGCCATTAAAGACCTTTAAGAAACACGAATAAATATTTTAATTTAATGGGAATTATAATATTATTTAACTTCAAAAATATATTATTTAATACCCATGTCTTTTATAAAATTATATTATAAATGTATCATTTATTATTTTGAATTTTAAGTTTAGGTAAACTAAAACATGTTATTTCAACAGATTATCCGAAAATTATTTATTATTATTTTTTTTTTTTATTTAAAAATATTTAATATGTACATAGGTGTCTATACACATTTTGTTTCAGAACATTTTTAGACATCATCAAAGTATATTCATTATACCCACTTAACTATGAGCGTGTACCTATTATTATACAATACTATATATAGACTTACCATCATGTATCGGGAACTAGATATCATTTATATTTAATATATTTTATCGTAAAGTTAAAAATGTTAAATTATATTATACTTAACAAAATTATAAATGCACATAAATTTCACACGCATTCGTTTCAGCCAAGTTAATTTATAAATATTTATTATTCAATTATTCGACGTGATTTTGTATTGCCGTTAAAAGTATATAAGGAAACATAGGTTTTTGGAGTGTGTTTTAGATTCTGAACAAAACGCTAATTGTATTAATTTTACAATTATATGCTTTTTTTGTGTCTCTATTTTTTAACTAATAGAAAAAAATCTTAAGTTTTCAATTTTGAGGGTGGTTTTTGATAAAAAATTGGATTTTTCCAGTGAGAGAACACGTTGATTAGGTGGTCCTGCGAAACACCCTGTCATTAAGACCGGTTCCATTATGGCTAATAAGTAATAACCATTATTATAGTCATTTGAATATATTAAAGATATATGTTGACAAAAAGCTTCAAAATAGCGTACAATTGTAATTTATTGTGTAGCTAAAAATGTATACAATTTTCAATTTAGTTAGTATGTTCATAAACAGTTCATAACAAAATAAAAATCAAAAAAATATATTATCAATTTTTTTGTATAATATTATAAACATTTGAAATTTTTAGTTATTTTGTTAGAACTCAAAAATATTATTCATGAGAACTTGAAACTTATACGTATATTATTATATTTTATACGAAAATAACATTTTAAAATGCAATGATTTTACCAAAAATAATTCAACCAACACAAATAATTGTAAAACCACTATAACTATAGTTATACAAATATTTTATTAAATAAAATTTGTAATATATAGGCTGCTGTCATACGCATACCGTCTTCATCAGAAAAAGTACAAATATTCGATATATTATCACATGCTATTTAATGATATTGTATACTTTGTATTTTACAAATCGCATTTCACATTTAAGATTTTTTTTTGTACTTACCTTTTTTCTAAAATTTTTTTTACATTTTTTTTCTTAGTTTTTTGGTATTTAGTTTTTATAATATCGTATTTTTTTTAATCGTTTTTAGAATAATTGTAATGTGGACATTTAAAATTACATTTTTCCATATCACCATTCATAATAATATATTTAATTGTTTTCGTTTTATACTATATGCCAGCTATAGTATGTCATTATAAAACACAATATAATACAATAAACATCGTAACGTAAATCACGAAAATATAATTTGTTAGTTGTTCATGATAAATTACACGGTTTTTCAAACTCCATGAAATATTATAACGCACAGCTACTATAGAGACTGAAAATTAGAAATGCCATTTAATGCTTACTACTGCAGCAATTTAGTTGACACGCTGTTATATAACATAATGATCTTCTTTAAAAGCGGGGATTTAAAGTTATTATGTCCAGACGCGTGGGGAAACATTGTCGACTACACTCGATTCGAAATAACGATAATGAGCGGTAATGACATTTTACTCGAAACGATAATAATAATAATAATAACAATGCTAGTAATGGTATTACGATCGCATAGGTTTGCGGGCAGTCACTGTGTTACACAAAGTAATTAATGCCGTTGGTCCTCGTGGACTTGAAATGCTGTGCCTTCTTTGCTAGCTATGATATATACGTATTTTAACGCGTGTACGACTGTACGAGTACATAATACACGTCCTGTACATATTATTATATTATATTATTATGGACTTTATATGATATAGAATGCGATCCGCGAACCGTCCGTGCGTGAATTTCCGCGTGCGAAAAATAGGGAAGACCGCGCAAAACAGAGTATGCGTAATCGCGTTGCGCACTTTTCGCCCTACCAAATAACAACAATGCGAACAAAATTTTTAGAATTGGAGGGGATGAAAAAATATTATTGTATTTAGCGGCGTTGGGGGCGGTGGTGTATATATGTGTGTTGTAAGTAGTCACGTGTATATATTGGATATTTCCCCTTTCTCGGTATATACAGACGTATAAAAATAATCTATTATCGCGAACGGCCTGTTAATCGGATTACCGCGCGATGGACGGGACGTCCCGATGGTTTGTGAGACGGGTGAAGTGGCGGTGGCGGTAGTGGCGGTGGTGGTGATTGTTTGGTGGTGGTGATGGTGGCCGGGTAGGGTCGGTCGTTCGGGATAAGGTTATTAAGTCTTCAGAGGGTGAAACCAGTAAATATATATACGGCGGCGTGTTAAATCTCTCAGAAGAGTTGCAGGAAAAATCGATTTATACTATAGTTTCTCTCGCTAGCACTTTTCCTGTCCCTATACCGTAGTGTATATAGGTACGTATATACGTATATTCGCTTATTTTTCTACTGTATATAAATAAATACGGTGTGACGTGTGATTGTGTGTGTATGCGCAGTTTATCCAAACAAATTGCTATTGGCTGGAAGGATTTACCGGAAACGGCTTTAACCGTTTTTGGGTGAAATTGAAAAAAACAATGCGCTCTTGGATTAATGTACCGTTTGATAACATTTTACAAGGCGTGCTGTAATTCGAATAATTCTTAGATATTATATATATATAGAGGTACATTGTTATTTTTTCCTTATATCGATATAAGCGTTGTAGAAGACTTTAAGCTTATCACACGGAGAGCAATAAAGAAATATACCGTACGCGGTAGTCAATCACTATCCAATATATCCGATGCACGCATAACATATGTATATGTGATATGTATAATGTTCAATGTATATATTATATTATATTATATATAATTTTGAATCGATGTAAACCAAAACTTATCGTGTTGTTCATAAATTAATATTTAATATCATATAAATTCAGACCAATAACGGGCACCTATTGGAAAATCGTTTTAAATATATTTTACGAACGGTCTAGCGTGTTTAATAAAAACACTGCTTATATTACGAGTAAAAAGAATAAACTACACAATATACATTATGCATACTATGTCGATGTATCTATCATCTATATAATATCAAGATTCTAAGTTTATATTTATGTCAATTACTATTTGTTTTGCACTTTTGTATTTTGGTAAAACGAGAAGCAGCTAACATAAAGCATTATACAATATAAATAATTTAATAAATAATTATAATAATATGAACATCACAACAATAACAATGGTGCACGTATGTTCCGGTTCATTGCCGGTTCTTTCATCGAATTAGCTGCAATCGAAAATTTAATTGCGCACTATAAACACTAATCAAAGCTAAAATTCTATAGGACTTTCACGCTCGTGAGTGGACAAAAAGCGGAAACTGCAAGTTATTTGAACGATACGACTATAGATTTTCACACAGAGTGAAAGTCGAAGTTCATAAACAAATAAATAATAACAATTGAAATTATAATTGAAATTTACGAGTACCCACCTCTATTTATTACGACGCGTCGAGTGCAAAAATAAATTGATCGTCGTACGGCCCAATACGTATATTATTGTTATTATAGTGTGGATCAGAGTACGAAATATTATTGTAATAATGTCATTATAACAATATTGTCGTGATAGTGCAATATATTACGACGCGCACTAAATGTGATAAAACAATAATATATTTATCGTATACGCGCGTGTATGCCGCGATACTATATAGGAAACACAACCCAACCACACGAATTCCGGTGGTGTGTGATATATGTGTGCCGGAGACGTTAAAGAGCCACGGCAAATGGCAATATGTATACGTTTTCCGACGATCACAAATTATATAATAAGATCTATAGATCACACAAAACGTTTGTATATTCCTATAATAATAATATATAATATTGTAAATCGTACATTGAGCCTGCACGCTCAGTTTTTTTTCTCTTCCGTTTTAAAGTTCAACGTGTCGTTTTTACAAATTTATTATTTTATCGGCCGAGACACTATATTACATATTGCGTTATTGTACCCGTACGCGCGCGCCGCGATTTTCTGCACCATCACGTTGGGAGGTTTGCGACTTTGCTGCCACGTCTGGACCGAGAGGTAGGTATTGCGTACGTATATGTTTGCCGGCATATTACTGCGAAAAACTCGAGTATACGTTTTACCGAGAACGTTTTATTCGATAAACGTCGTATATTGTACGTTTATATTTTTTACTCGTTCGCACAATCGTCGCCGCGTACGCACTATCGCCGGCACTGCTGTCACTCGTATACAACCGTATAATATTATAATAACAATAATGTAATTACGACGATAATAATAATATTATTATAACATATGGGAGTAAAATCACTATAGGTATATCCTTTATTGCTATAAAATGCGTTTCTAGTCGTGAACTAAGAATAATAGCGTGCCGGAGAGTTCGAGTCGCGCGCGATTGTTTTCCGCAAGTCGCAGTGTACAATATAATTTATATATTATTATATTATATACATTATATACGCGTGTCGGTCACCTGTAATGCACGTCGCGTAAACGGCACGAAATCGTTTTCGATTATCCTCAGCGGAAGATCTTCCTCGTATTTTCGCGTCCAACATATTTATGGCTCGTTTAATACTCGATTGACGATAATAATAGTAATAATAAAACGGTTAAAAATCTGTACGATATATCGTTCGTACCATTCCGGTACACGCTATACTCATCGCTTAACATATTTAAAATACGAGTATAGTATACCTGGTATACAATATATAACAGGTATAACCATATATAGATACCACGATGCTGTATAAATAATTATTTAATTGTCTTGCGACATGGGCGATTTTGATTTACTTAACGGTTTTACGACCGACGTTATTACCTCTCATCTGAGATCGAATATAAATGTCATTATAACGCATGTATTTTCTCGTTCGTCTGCGGAGGCTAGAGATAGGTACACGCACTTAGATATGCACGCCGTGTGTATATCTATCATGTTATTAATATTACGACTATTACTGTGTCGTGCGATTGATCGTCTTAAGTGCCTTTGTCCATTTTCCCAGTAAAACGGCGGCTTTTTTTGTTTCGCATCACGATCACCTGTACCTGCTGCAGCGGAATGGTTCATACCGTATACAGCGACGCGCATTAATGGATAATAAACGGACATATTATAATAACAGCTCAATAATGTACACTCGTATATATTATGGTGTATGTGTGATGTATACCTATATATTATACTGGAAGAATACTCGTATACGCACACACACACACACACACACACACACACACACACACGTAGTACACAACTTTATATATGTATATAATGTATGCACATTCGGTATGCGCGAATAAGCGAGTTCCATTACCGTAACCTCGATTTGCATTAATTTACATTTTACTCGTACGTCAGCTACAAGACGGAAAAAAATCATTTTCCCTCCCGTCATTTAATAGACAACTCCGCGAGGTTGAAGATCAATGGCATAGTTATACGAACGGCGGCCTCGGGCTGCAGGTCATTTTCGCAGGCGGTATATGTATTGATTTGACGACAACAATAACAATGCGCAAATTAAACGCGAAAAATGTCGAATTTATTAAAAATTAGTTTCGCACCAATACCTATATTATAACGGATTACTATATTATTAATTACGTTGTTTATGACAAAAACGTGAAGTAGATACGCGGCGACCAAGCATCGTATATCCATCATCGCCAGTATTGTTATCGATATCATTTACTGGCAGTGAAACCAATGTTTGTATATTATTACTTATAGTATATTCCATAATATAATATGCAATTAACTATGAAAACTTATGAAATATATCGATCAATTCATGAGTCGATAAAAACTAGAAACTAATTGTCAGTTGTTCATATTATATTTATACTGTTGTAATTGTTTATAAAATAATATTATATACAAATAAAACGTTAAAAAACAAATCAATAATTCTTAAAATCACACAAGACGAGTTGATTTGAGTTGAATTATTGAATTCAGTGTGAATACGATATACCTATACATAAGTATCCTCCTCGGAAATTCTAACGTCGTGCTTGCAGATCGTATAAATTAAAAATCGATTTACTATTAGACTCTTTACATATTATATATTCATAGTTTGAACGAAAAAACAACACATATTTTATAATCAAAATTTAAAATTATAAAATAACGTGTGATTTCTGGAGCACGTGCACGTCGTGTGGGTATCTAAATAGTGACGATTGCCGACTGGTGACTCCAACTGTCGTCGATTTATCGTCTTTTTCTGAACGACGACGTTTTTGCTGTAAGCAAAGCGGAACGAAACTATTTCTATAAATAAACATGTATAAAATAAAACAGCCATATACAATGTCTTATATCATCGTACTATATATGCATCGAGATTAAAATCCTTTTTAATAATTGTTATAAACTTATAACGTTATAAAACAAACTAAGACGGGACCCTTCCTGCAGAGTTCTATACAGTCGTCACCGGGACACATCATTATTATCTCAAACGTACGTAATGATATGATTTATATCATACCATATCGTCATTATTATTATAATTATGATGACGATGACGATGATCATAACGATGATGATGAGCCGTCGACTCCGTCCGGCCATCATGTCGTATATTATTGTTGTTGTTGTTTCTAATTATACGCATGTGTATCGTGTAAATATTTTTTAGAAAAAAAAAATAAAAAATGAATAGTCGCTGCCATCAGACGATCGTCAAAACTCCGTATCACTATACGAAAACAAGAATATTAAAAACGAAGAGCTACTTCTGACGGGTGACTATAAACGCATCCGAATGCGTGAACGTGCATATTAGCATATTATTTACTGCAGCCGAGTACTTCCGCAGTATATTGAATACGAATACATATTATATTATTCAGAAATAGGCTGCGTGTGAGTCAACGAACTTTCGAGATTACTTTCGCGTAATACAGAAACGGGTGAAAAACCTTATTGAGATGAAAAAATTATATTCAATATATATAAACACGATACATAGCTAGGTACCTTTATGTATATATTTTAATAAAAAAAATAATGATAAAACCACATTGCTAATTGCCGACCTCCGTCGTACATGGTAGCGCAATTACAGATGAGGAGAGGATATGGGTGTCGTATATCTCCTGCCCAACCATCCAAACCCCATGTTAATAGTTCTCGTAAAATGTATACTTAATAATTACGAATTAGGTACCGCAACTATTATATACACGCAATGCAGAAGTTTTATTATACACATATTTGTTGTTTATATACCTATGAGAATATTATTATACGATTTGTATAAGTGCGTTTCGATAAATATGTCTTGAACGATGTGATAAAACATATTTTTCGATTATACTCATTTCGTCTGCTCTATAATATAGTATAATATTATACTCGCCCATGCCTACAAATAACCTCGTACTTATAAACTTTATTTGAATATTTCGTCAAAATATTATTGAGTAATTTTAAAAATATTTATATGATTTAACTCTATATAATATACATATTCAATATGGGTTACTCTAGGTTCTGAAAAATGTAAAACAAAATATTTTAATATTTTTATCGTTAATTAAAGTAAACAACAAAAAAAACATCTATAAACTATAATATTAATGTGGCTCTCTCCAATAGTTATTTATTTATTTTTTTATTGAGTTGAGTTCGGGTTTTCTATGAGATCTTAACTCGGGGTGTTACTTAACCAACACTACAATATATATTAACCAAATTTTTCATTAACTCATTGCCGGTTTGCATTTGGTATACTTCAGCTCATGTATGATCATATTGGCGTGTGGTAGTGATAAACAAACAATAATTTTGTAAATGCTCTACGAGAGGTTACAGTTTAAAAACCACACAGGATCATTTATAATTTTGCAACAATATAAGCTTGGAATAGATGTCGGTGGAAAGCACTTCAAGTCATATTCTCGACTAAAATGAAAGACTCTGAATTAAGTTAGATTAACCTATACATAACTTAGTCAAATTCTCATAATATTTATATCAGCGATTCTTCCGGAATAATTTCTTCGATGTTCCCATATATATGTATATATTATAATATACAATAAACACCTACATATTTTACATATATATATATATATATATATGTAATACCTATACAATATATTAAAAGCATACGTAATAGCTTTAGTGAGAAATAAAATAACTATTTTTATGTCGTGGAAAGGGAAGATTAAAATATAGGTAATATATTCGCGTGTATTAACGACCGTTCGCGAACGGGATGGAGTAAAAAAAAAAAACAAGAAAACTGATAAAAAAAAAACCAACTGCTGCACGAGCCCATTAAATTGCGAGCGCTTGTTAGTGTTGTAAAATAAAGGAAAAAGATCATAAACACTGTGGCTTTATATACGTATCGAACGATCCGCGAACGTGCGCGCGCGTTGCTGAAACTGCAGCGGGAGTGCAATATAAATTCAAGCCCGTGTTGCAGTTTAACTAGCCTGCCGTGACCGCCGCTTACCCTTTTAGTGTAGTGCTCGGACCAGTCCGGTCGATTCGTGCGTAAAAAAAATTCTTCGAATCGGAAGCTGAATGATCGTATACGATTATTTAAGTATAAAAATCACATGAGCTGAGCATATTATACTACAGATATAAATATATACTAATGCGGACGGCAAACATTATGTGCGAACGAATACACCTCAAGTGACGTTCCGAAGCAAATTTTCTCGAGGCTATTTTTTTTATATTATAATATTTAGATTTGCATCGGTTTATTATATTGAACCTATACTATAGTAGCTGCCGTTTAAATTTCAAATATTTATCAATTTATGCCATTGACTTATAATATGAGTTCAGTGATCTTCTTTCAGTCCTGTTCGAAATAATATTATATATAAAACATATCAATAAGTGTTTTTGAAATTATTTATTCATACGTTTTTATTTTCCACGCAATATGTCAATATGATGAACTGATTAGTTTTGTTTATTAAACATGATTTCGATGGCTGAACAAATATGGAAACAATACATTCTATACAGATGTGACACTATACAATTTTTAACAAATAGCAATTTTTTTCTTTATAAATCATGCCGTTGGCCATATTAAACGAGGTTCAGTTGAAAGTCAACACTATTATAGAGCATATATTATAATATATTATATTATTATAATATCAATCTATTCATGAATTATTTCAACATTTCTAAACTGCGACCTACACTAGATTTTAGGTCATTGTGAATTATTTAGATGCAATTAATACTGATGAGGTGGATACAATTGTCTGAAAAATGTGTAACTACCTACAGCATCCAGTCAGCTAAATAATCTACGTGTCATTCATAACACTAATATTATGTATTATTTATTATGCCAGTATAGATGATTAGGCGTATATATTAATAGGTATGAAACCTGAAGGTTTATTTTTACTTGGTTTGGTTTCTAATATAGTAATGTATCATAATATTATTATGAGATACTGCGAAAATGGACCTTCGAAAGTCATGTACCCGAATTGCCTATCTACGACGCCGTGTAATCCACAGTGCATATTATAGTGTATTAAAAAAATTATGAAGTAGCAAGTCTCCCTCTTTTTGAATAAAGGGCTATTTTATATTCATACTCAATTCTATTTGGTTAGGATTAGTTGGTTTGCTGATTCCTATTACACCGGTCTTGAGTATCGGATTGTCGTATAATTAAAGTTTTCTAAGTTATATTATTTTACAGTCACTAAAAACTCAAGACATACGTCCAAAGCTAACACAAAACAAACATCATAATATAGTATTATGAAATAGTTGTCTACTAATATAGTATATTTTCACCAGAGCGACACTGTTCTCGGGGATAGTATTTGAAGATCGCAGACGTAGCGAGTACGATTTGAACGACTAATTTGATATTATTTATTAGGTAATTACATGTTATGCTTTATTGTAAATTAACTAAGAAAATAAGATTTTAAACCGTATAATTTTCTGTTGACAGCTTCTATAGCACATTGGAAAACACGGCTGTCTTAGTGTATGCTCAAACTCTTTAATCCTGTGTTCTATAAATAGCTGAGTATAATATAAACAACTAGTCAGTAACCGGTAAACCACTGTAATTATTTAGACATGGGGTACTAAAAATAACCCAAAAAAGTCACCGTTAAAAAGTTTATTAAAAATGATATGTAAGTCAGTTTAATGATTTTCGCATAAGTACCTATTATAGTTAATATAGACATGTGTTTAAAAATTAAAAAAAAAAAAAATTTCATGAAAGCGAATTATGCAAAATATATTAGCTAAAATAGCTAAATAATAACAGTAAAATATATATTTAACTAGTTTCTGAAATAATTATCAAGATATAACTTGGACATATTTCACTGCTTACAATCGCTAAAAAAAAAATCAGACAAAATTATTATACAATTTACCATAATATTAATTAATTTATATATTATTCTATAAAATAGAGGATATATAAGCAAAAAAAAAATATATATATACCTAAAAATAACAATTTAAAATATAACACTGCCTATGTTGACCCTCAAATAGGTAATTCTAAAAATAAAATAATTTGTTTTAACGCTGCAACGCTGCATTTATCGTTTTTTTTTTTTTTTTTTTTAATATATAAGCTCCAAACCACGATTATATAATATTTTGGTCAATTGTGATTAAACACATATCGTATTAATGACGTTTCTTATTTATATCGTCAGAAAAGTATTTTTATATTATTTTTCACTGCACCTGCTACTGGCTTATCTATCACTTTAACGTATATATGTACTCTTCAGATACACGTCGTTTACGACTTTTACGACTGCCAAACCATCCACTATTATGTACATATTATGATATTTATATATAAATCATATACGTACAAGTAAACATTACATACTCGTAAAATACTAATGGACTTACGTGCCAAGATCCGAAAGGGTGATTTTATCTATGATATAAATATTATAGTTTATACAATACATATCCACTACGTTTCATTTCAATAGTGAACTAAAGTTTCATTTCATAATATGAGGTTTTATCCCCAGAGGGGGATAGGAGATTATATAGGTCCATTTCAGACGTATTTATATGACTAAAGTTACTTATACTAGTGTACTAGTTTAATAGCGTATATTGTACTATACAGTATTCGGTCAAAGGAAATGTATACTCGCTTAGTAAAATGCATATACCTATTATACCTAATTTATGCCGTACATAAGCAAAAATATTGTAGTCCATTGATACGCGCGCGAGAGAGAGAGATTCTTCTAAAATATTCCAAACATACTTTTAGTTCGTGAAAATTATATTCAAACTATTAAAAAATTTAAATAATATTTTAATAATATTTTATAGGTAATATATTGAAAGACCAACAATGAAAAAAAAAGTAAGCATATTTTATGGTTTTTTTTAAGTTTTATTTTTTCCATTGTTGAAATATTTGGAAACCCGTGATGACCTTCCAGATCAAATTACAAAAACATTTTAAGTAATATTTATATTTTATTTTTAAACATAATATACATAACGTTTTTTTTTATGCATTTTTACCGTCTTTGTTGTTTGTCTATATTCACCCAAGTTTATGCGCCCTAAATATAAACAGGTGAATCAACTATAGCCTATATATTATAGTATTATATTGTACAATACTGTTTGTGATTCGCGCTGTAGCAAAAACACATTTATTAATAAATATACCTTTATCGTGATGGTAGATATTTTGAATTCCGTCTCAATGTATAAAGGTTATAAGTGTTTGTTCTTAATTCGATCTAACCTAACCGTATTAATATCGCGTTTACTCATCAATTTGGCACATTTCGTTCTTATACAAAATGTTGAATATAATTATTATTATCATGTGATTTGCAGTAATGTAATGCACGTACAGGAACAGGAGGAACAGTCGTGACCGATGAATACGTTTAGAACTACATTTTTTTACCATTAATCCTTTTACGGGGAATTTGCGAAAAGCAGTTTTATGGAGCTATTCGAGCAAGTTTCCATGTTATTATTTTAAGTGTAATACTCATCGTTTGGGATGTCAAACCGTGATGAGAACTTGTCGGTAAATATGTTTTATTGAAATATTTTTAAACGATCGGAAGACTTGAACTTAAGCTTTCGTTGTGAATCTCATAAGTGTATATATTATATTATATTCCAGTGACATTACTGTGATAGCTTACATAATATATAACATACTATTTATTATTAATTTTATTTTAAAATTCAGGTACAGATGATTATAAATCCAATATAAATATGTAAATGCATATGGGTTAATATTGTTTTAGTTGCGGTTTTACGATTTAATTTCCTAATAATTATTCGATAAACCAAATAGGTATCTTTAGATCGATTCGCTATTATTGTGTGTAATCGAAACGTGCTTTCTATACTATTGCATTATTCCTCTATTGATAGAAGATTACGTGTATCGTGAATTTAATTCACAATAAATTCAATTAAATCCAGTCATTGATGCAGTAGGTATCATCCTTGATAAAATAGCATCACTAGTCACTACACAGTAACAACGTTAATTCAAGAATTACACGTTTTTCACGTTAAATATAAAACGTGATTCATGTTTAAAAAACTTTATAATGCGCAACTAGTAATTATTCATTTTATTGCAAAGTAGTCTCTTTATGATTTATAAATAATTATAATATTCCCTATTTAACATATATAAAAGAAGTATATATAAATAATATTGATGCTATTACTATTACACATTTAACTATCTAATGTAAACAGTATATTATTTATTTCTTCGTTTTGAGAATTTGTGAAATTGTATTTTGTTTTATACAATAATAATAATAAAAATACTCATAACATTAGTAATTGTATAAAAGTATTTCAGCAGTATTTAAGATTTTAATGTATACGTAATAAAACTATTTCGAAATCAACGGTATTTATTTTTATTCTAAAAAGGACTGAACTCAAGTTCCCCGAAAATATTAAACATTTTACTAAAACCATATGAGCTATATGTATATACATATAATTATAATAATAATAATAATAATAACATTATTATTGTTATTATTATTAATCTAGTATAATAACAATTTTACATAATATTATATCAAATGTATATTTCATTTCATATGAATCATTTGGTTTAGTACCTACCTACCTGCTACCGGCTGCTAGTGCTGGACAGACGTCGGAAGCTTGGTGAACCTGCAGTGTACTGGTTTATGTCCGATACGTCGTTTTCACTTCGGTACTCAGTCGGTCGCGTTTTTATTATAAAATAAAATATATAGTAGATCACAAATTAATCATAGTAAACACTTGTCATGTGGTAGTCGCACATTCTATGAATGCTTTATATTTTCTATGCAACTCAGCATTAGTATTTGAAAATTGTAATAAATGATTCTGAGTAATTAAGCTAAATTCTATAACTGTTAAAACTTCACTATGGAACAAATCATGATCTAGAGATAACCACGTGGGCAGTATTAATGAATTCGAAATTTGGAATTTAAAATGTTGTTTATGTACTCTAAAACAATCCTGTTATAAGAAAATAAAAATACCGAACTCTATAATTTCAGCTGGTCTATCCTGTTTTATCCCTGTATACAATTACTACAATTACTTAATCGTATGTTGATTTTAGTTGATTATATGTTCAGCTAATATTTTAACGAACATAACGAATAGTGGGATATCTGTATCAGTATTACTGCAACTGCGGTGGTGAATTCGAGATTTGTGCATTCTGGCCTGCAATCGATATGAATTAGTAAGATTTCTATATTAAACTGAACTGGCGTGTTTTTAATTTCAAAAAAAAAAGCATAATGTGCATAAAATCAATAGGTATAATAGCTATCCCAAAGTGACTCGGCAGAATTCGCGTTCGCAGAGCGTGAACAACGACTACTGCACAACAACGTCTCCACATTCTTGCATCGATGTGCATTCAACACGATATATGTTCGAACGAAAAACACAATTTTCTCGAATCCTCGTCAATGCGTGACGCTAGACTGGTGCACGCGCGTCTTTTCTTTTGCCGCCGAATCAAGTGATATACGTATAATATTATATGCGCTCGCGAGGATGACCAACCGCCGCGCCGCTCTGTCATTATCTCACGACCGACCTCAACGACCCGACGTCGCCGTGTTTTATTTTCCGAAACATGATATAATATTATATCCTACTATCGTCCACCGGCACGGACTCTATCGTACTTATATTATAATAATAATATTAAATAATAAAAAATTATCTGGTCGTCGACGAACAATCGTGTTTCTCGATGCATCGTGGACTCCAGCTTGTACTTAATAACGACGGCATTATAATTGTTATACAAGTGAGCAGTGGCGTAGCTAGTTGAAAGGGGGGGGGGCAAAATTTCAAAATTGTTCATGATAATCATGGATTATATAAAGTTAAATATACAAGTATATAGGTATTAAATAATAATTAATTTCAGTAAATTAAAATGATAAAATATAGAACTTAATACTATAGAACTTCTTACTTTTATTTAAAAAAAAAGTATTATTTTTATTTAAATACTAAAATTTACTGCGGTTAATTGTTTTACAAACTTACAAAATTACTCTTAACAATAATAATTATATATGTATATATTCATCAATTCAAAAACATAATCAATCAAAAAAATATTTTTTTCAATATACAGTTTTTTTAAATTACCAAATTTTGTTTAAAAGTTAATTTTCAGAGGAGGTTGGGGCAAAGCACCCACTTTTATCCCCCTCCCCCGTAACTACACCACTAATAGTGAGGATCGATTACTTTCGTATATCTTTTATACTTTTTATACTATAGGACGACAAGAAAACATCACTGAAATATTTAAAATTTTCGATAATAAGATGCACACGTAGTAGAAATGTAACCTGTAAAACCAATCATCGACATATTATAATGTTTTAATGATTTAGACTTTAGAGGCAAGAACACATCGTTAAAAGAAGTGATCATGATATTATGTAGATCTTTGGTAAGACACGATAAATTACGATTTGCGAAAATCTACAATAGTTATTTATGCTAAAATTATATAAATTAGTATAGAGGAAAAACACGTACAATAGGCCACCGCCGTTCGCTCGGGTTCGTGTATATTCAAACATTTATGACACTCTTCCAAAAATAAAATGCTAAATTATCTTATCCAGTAAATTATTTACTTATAAATAAAACGTTCCCAGGTGGTTTAACGCGATAAAAAAAATAATTATGTTTAATACATGTTGATAATTATGCTGAAAAAAAAAATTGAAAATCCTATAAACAATATCTCTTCGTCGATGGCGTCGTGCGCTGCACTAAGCAGTAATGACGTGTCTGTTAAATATGTGCACTCGGCATACACGACGATGATGAGTAAAACACCGGTTTGCCTTGGTAACTTTTCGGGCAAACGCGCTAGCAAACGAAAAATCGATCGTAAGCGCTGAATTTAGTTTCGCCAATTCAGATATTGATGTTACCCTGCCAAAATACTATTCAATTGTTTCTTGATGATACATATTATTGTTGTAGCTTATTTGTAATACACAAATGGTACTATAAACATATCGACTGCACAGTGAATATGCAGTATACACATGTCACATATTTTAACGCTTTATATTATGTTAAATTAGTTTGTTAAACCTTACGCTTTTTAATACCTCTAGTTAATATTAATATAACGTTAATATAATAATAAAACGATATATTATTGTCATAATTTATTCACGCGTATTTTAAACGGTACCCTGATAAGAAACTACTTACAATGATAACTAACCTAGTTAAACTAAGGAACACATTTTAATTTAAATAAATTATAGTGAATTTTACCTATTTTAATTATTTTTAAATTTAAATATTTTAATATTTTAAATAAATATTCATGAAAGAATAAACAAATATATATTAAAATATTTTTTATTTTGTACTAAATTAAAACCCGTTCCCTAGCGATAACAACAACTTAAAACTTACTAAATTTAAAAGAAAATTTTTACGTTTTAAATAATTATTTTTATTGAATTATGCTATTTTATACAACAGTCAGCAATATATCAGAACAAAATCTATGTTAAAATATACATATTTAAAATTACAACTTTTATATAGGTATAATATAAATTATAATAAAAAAACATATATCAATATGTATTTGTAGTTATTTTAGCAAGCTTTAAAAACAGCTATAAAACCCATAGGTTAGGTATAAATATATAAATCATCAGAATTCACAATATACGAAATGTAAATTATTTAAGATTATATAATTATATAATATTCCTATGTATTTTTGTATGAACTCAAAGACAATCTTATTCGTTTTTCAAGGTAAATATAATACAATATTTAATATACGTATAGTATATGTATATGTGTAGATATACACATAAATACATATAATCATATAATGTAAAGAAATCAATAAATACGTGAGTGTATGATATATTATGAGACGCAAGTATGTTTTTGTTCTGATAATATTATAAAATACGAGTATATAGTGTCGTTATGTTTGTCCAATATTGTTGATCGTTTTGTACGTAAAACAAGATATGTATATATCCATGGCTAGTAAAATAGAGTAGGCATACACTACTATGTTAGTATTTTATAGTACTGCACCCTATATAACGCCCATAAAATAGTGTACAATATAGTATGTATTATGTCGATATTATAATGGATTATTATTGACATTTATTTTGAGGTGTAATAATTGCACAATATTAAATTATCATGTTCACGTTTTATGTGTGAATTATTAGGGTTGGTATACCTATTTATCTTGTATACGTTTGATATATATATATATATATATATATTTACAAGGCGATCCATATTAAAAAATAAATAAAAAACGTAAACGTTTTTGACATTTTTTTCTAGTAAATAATTGTAAAATAGTCGTAATTAGCCATATTTTATCACATTAAAAAAAAACTGCACTAAAATGCTCACACTGCATTTAAATTAAGAATACATTATTTCTGGTAAATTAAAATCCTATACATTATTATGTATTCATATATTGTCCATCTATTACCCATAGTATATATATAACCTATAAAATTAATTAAATCAAAAGATCTATTTCAGATTCAGACATCGAACTCTAGGTACAGTAAAAATCTCTCCAATAAAAAAGAATCTGTAAATTATAACAGGCGCCTGCTCATTTGTGGAAGGTGTCAATCCTGTGCACGAGTCTGTATTATATAATCAACGTATTCAAAATAAGACACACAATACTGGCCAATCGATACCTTTTGTTGAGGGAGGAACCTATACCATAATCTACATCCGGGGTCATCAAATAACGGCCGAAAACAAATTTTATCCGGCCCTCAGACCTTGAATAAATAACATTATTGCAAGTCGACAACATTAAATATGTTATTGTTGTGAATTACTATTTTTGTATATCGGTTTTTAGTTTTTACTGACAACAGTTGATATATCGACTGCAAAACATACCTTATCGCTCATATTATTATTAATAAACTTTAATTGGGTGACTTATTTGATTTTACGTCTACGCCAGTCAGTCCGTCGGTTACCGCTTACCGGTGATATTATATTGTTTTCAAAAGTTACCTCAATATCTCAAACTTTGTAATTTCTTACCATACATTTTAGTATAATTTTAAGCTTGATAATGTACATAGTTATCTTCACAAATATTTTTAAATACTCTGTAATTTCATTATAAGCATTATAATATTATATACAATTATATAAAATAGTAAGTACCATACATAGCAAGTTAGCTAACTATTTATATGATTTAGCTATTGAGTATAACTAATATAACGTCATCATTTTGCGTTATGAAATACGTACACTGTATTTCACAAGGTTTAAAATATAAACATATATAAATATTTTTATTTACACACGTTACAATGTCTTCCGAAGGTTTTGACGAAAATCATTGTACGCAATTAATTTATTTAACTCCATGATTAAATGATCACGCAGGCATACCTTTACAATTGCAAACATATATAAACAATTAAATTGGACACGATACGATACTTTATTACAGTTATTCTTGTATAGTTATGGCCATAAGAATTGTGATATCTATGAATTTGATCTAAACGAGGAAAATTGATTGTCTTTTTAAAATACAAAACAAAATTTATACAGCAAAATGTAAATTTTTTTAGTATATTACTATTTTTAGAATACACTAATGTTTCATATTATATTATTTTAACTACATAAATTCCCTATGCGTAATCGGCCGTTAATCAAATATCGTGACAATAT
Source organism: Rhopalosiphum padi (assembly GCF_020882245.1). Classification (NCBI taxonomy): domain Eukaryota; kingdom Metazoa; phylum Arthropoda; class Insecta; order Hemiptera; family Aphididae; genus Rhopalosiphum; species Rhopalosiphum padi. The sequence continues at coordinate 39,562,298 of NC_083598.1, forward strand.
ACATAAATATTTTTATCATGTCATTAAACATCAATTATAGATACTCGATTCTTCGTTTAATTTCACAAAGAAATTGATGCAGCCAGTGTTCACATTTATTTTTACATTTTTCACAATAACAGTTCTATAAACTATATTTTTATCCATTTAGATAGACTTATAACTTAAAAGTTATAAAAAAGATTTATTATATAATATTCTACACGATTGTTTTACTTAGGTTTACTGCCTACTAAATAGGTTACATATTACAATAATAAATCTAAAATTCAGCACTATAAATTAATACTAATTGTGTTTGAGAAAAATATTATAATGAAAACCCATCGTTAAAAATGTTTTATTGTAAAATATTTGTTAGTTTATAAATCAATGTACTCCAAGTACATTGGCATATTATATTACTATAGGATATTACATAATATGATGTACGTTTGATAATGGCTGTACCACAATAATAAATACTAATTATTGTGATTGCTGTAATGATGTGTACCTACCGTATGAATCGTATATATACTGTATAAAATACCTGCAGTATGATTATTATCATTGTTTTCACAAATTCCACAATAATCCGTAACCTTCAACATTTGATTTTTTTTTAGTATCCTATAATATTAGAAGAATGTCAGATAGAGTAATTATTAATATATAAAAATATAAATTCGAAAATTCCACCATTGTTTATTGTTACTTTGTATCATCAATCATTGTAAATATTCCAGGTTCAACAATAACACCACAAAAAGTAAACTATATGTACTTACTACTTACAGTATACTATAATTATATTAACGGTATGTTATAGATTCTGTAAAGTAATAACAGCCCTTAGTTTAATTTTTTTTTTATTCCTATATACTTACATTGAGATAAAACAGATTACCAAATGTTCACCCTTTTTATATCATTTCATTATACCAAATCGTTATGATAAGAAAAACATGTCTTATCATTTTTTAAGTGATATACCTAATCTTTTGTTTTTCATCAAATTTATTGCAATTTGGAAGATACTTTATTTGTATATTGCTTGCTTGAAAAATATACCTACCCGTGAAATATAAATAAAAAAAAACGAATATACTTAATCTTATGTAGGATACTTGATTTAAAATGTATTTAATCCAAGTCTTGACTTTTTACTATTTTTCTAGCTGATCGGCATCGCTGTCAGAAAACCTTCAAATTATTGTTTTATGGCAAACGGATACACTTCAATACTTGATCATAACTAAAATTTACGCATACCTATTTACTAGTATACACTTCTTAAATCCTTACTGCACATTTTCAATTCCAGAATTCAGTACTACACGCTTTGTGCGAGAATTCGACAAAATAAAGGCTGAGAAATTGATAATATTTTCCTCAAAAATTATAATTCCTAATATTAGCAATAACATTGTAATATTTTTTTATGGTGATTATTAACCAATAGATATAATTATTATAACAATATAATTATAAAGGTGTTGTTATTAGTCAACGACGTGGTAACTGGCGATACCTATACGAGTATATTATGGTAGTAAATGGCGATATGAATATGATGATACTGATGACAGTATAATTCATGGGATTCGGCAATGTTGACACGTCAATATGGTTAAGTCACATGGTGTGAACTATATATTTAGTTGCGGCCATTTTACATAAACAATCAGAAGATTATGATAATTATCGTATTGTTTTGTAGATCATCGACTGACTGAATTATAAGACATTTTGCCATAATTCCGTATGATATTGATACACGATTTCTCCAAAATACCTATATAATAATAATATACCTATGGCGTTTGGCCACAGATTTGCAATATCGCACCTGTATAATTATACGTAGAATCATCATATTATCATATATTATAATGGTATGTATACCAATGTTTAACGTTTAGATTATTATGTTAATTGTTAATACAATGATCATTACGACGTGCTTGTAATAATAGTGTTATTGTTGTTTTTGCATACCACCACGTGGTTAACCATTATGGAAATATGTATAATATGTTTTATTATAATTATCACTCAATATATTAATTAATATCGTTAGTTGTTACCGTCTTAAGTTGGTGTCACGCGTAGACCGTCGTAAAATATTATTAAATAATACAGAAAATCGAAATTTATAAACAGGTGAGCGTATCAAATTATTATTTACCTGTAGCACGATCCGTTATTCAATATTCACCGCAGAATCGAATAAATTATATTATTATTACTATATTACTATATGTGTAGTGCCCTCCATTATTTTATTGTTGTTCACGTACTACGCAGATCGCATGAAAACAAAAAATACCATCGCAAAGACCTATCGATTTACGTAGACAAAATTTATTATTATATAACATAGTACAGACCGTGTCGTTCGTGTTCCGTGCTGGCACCTCGAAAAATTAAAAAAAAAAACATGTCATGTGCAGCATCTGAAAGCGTTCAAGTCAGCACACACAATATTATATCGCAATAAGTAATGAAACTAATAAATCGCTAAACGTTCAAGACGAGGCATGGTATACAATTTATTTTAGTCTAGTCAAATCTCTTCCGGAGCGTTTGTGCAGTGTAACATAACTCAGATTTAGGAAGTTTTTCTCTTTGTGCGTTTGTATATTATATTAGTATGTGTATATTATATGCAGACAAATACGCACCATACACGCAGCGTCCTAAACGTCTTCAGCATAATATATTATTTTATAATATATCTAATTGCAATCCATTAACTGACTGGAAAAATAAAAATTAATTGTTCAACCTTGGACAGACTGTGCGGTGTTGGTATATTTAATAATATATATATTCTGTAAACAATAATTCATTAACTAACATTTTGTCCGATCTTTTTAATAGTTAAACACATATTTTGTTTATCTTTATGATGATGACCTCATGCGCGCGAGGGATAAACATATAATAATATTATAGCCATACGTGGTGTATATATCGTACGTATTATACTGAATGTGTGTGCAAAAAACGAAAAAAATAATATATTGTCGTAAAACTAACGTTTTACGTTGGGCAATGGGCCGTAACTAATTACTGTAAGATTATTACTGAAGCTCCTACTGTATAATAATATTATAATGTGTATAATATTGAAGTGGTGAAAGTGTTATGGAAACATTAAAAACTGTCTATAAGTAAATATAATTGTATATTTGTATAATGTACATGTTATATCGACCTTCGTGATTAGATACATATAATTTTGGCAATTATCTTGTTTATGCCACAGTCGATATCTATATAATCATAACCGCTAATAAGGGTCTATATGACTATATAGACCGTGATGATAATACTGTTTAAATTTAAATTAATTAATATTGTTGGATAAGAAAAAATCGATATCGCCATGAGATTTTAACTCTAATCACAACTTGTAACTTAAATGTCCCATCGGCTGTATGGAAAATATACATTATTCTTTACATTATTATTTAAAACACTCGTATCAGTATGATGGTATAATATGTATTTACTATTTTAAATACACTATACTAATATCACTTTATAGTTGCACATTCTCATGTTTTGATGCAGGTGCCAGATATACACAACCTCGTATTTTATATTAATTTATTACACCATAATTTATTAGTATAAACGATATCGAATCATGTTCTGCAAAAATCACGTCCATCCACATGATTCTCTCGTTTTCAACTTTGATATCGACTGTTGGCGTACAAAACGTGATAGTATAATAATATATTTTATCAAATCATATTAATATGATTTCATCATCATTTCGTAAAAGAAGAATTCCTCGAAAAATCAATAGTCGATGGTCAAAATCTGTTGTCATGATTTATATGCACACACGCTATGCAGTACAGTTTCTACCTTTTATACGGAGCATATGGGTAAATTAAATACATGCGGTTTATTAAATTTACGGGAGACAGGAGGCGTATTATCTAGGCTTCCATCAAACGTCAAAATAATATGTTGAACAACGAGTTTTATTATTTTATTTTGTGAAATATATACCTTTAAATTATAATTAATATAAATTATATTAATTCATAGTACGATATATCGTAAAAAACACAGTAAATATATTTTTCATACATTTCAAAAAATGCCTTTGAAACAAAACACCACACGATCGCAAATCCGGAGAAAAATGTCGAATACCCACCACTGATGATGGTCTCTCGCCGTACACTGCTGGTACACTGCAGATATCGTAATGAATAACTAGTTTTTCGGACCGACTAACGCGTTCGACGGATTCAACCGGCAGATAAAATGCCGCCCGTTACGTTTCATTCAGTATTATAACAATAATAATATAATATATTTGATCACATATCACTATATATTATATTATACATTATACGGTATTAAAATCGTCATAATTTATATGCGTCGATTAAAATCCTGTGAGTCACGGCGGTCGCCCCGCAGTGCAGATATTGTGCGAAATAGTACGAAGGCGCATAGATGTTTATGCGGTGAGTAAACCTTGAACTCTGCGGCCGAATATCTGCGTGCGCTCTTCGCGGGATTAACCTTATTCCGCGCGCGTGCAGACACACGCGTTATTGATAGTACGTAATAATTATTATGCGCGCGCGTAAAACCCGCTGCCGCCCGTAATGACGGATATCTGTACTCGGAACACACGAAGGATATACAATAATAATATCGTGTTGTATACGAAATGTGTAATTAATATGATAATCATTTACGATTTCGGTCTGGTCAGTTCGTTCGAAATGACGCAACGGTCTGTACGTTTGTTTTTTTTTTCCTCTCTCGTTATTATATTTTTACAAATCGATTCGGTTTCGATGAAGAAACTGCCGCATTCCACCCGTAGACAATTCCAGACCTGACGGCCGAGCTTCGAGAACGTCATTAGAAATTCCTGTTCGCGCGCTTTTCCGCGGATTCGTGTTCGATTCACCAGAATTAGACCGATTACGATATTATAATGGTTTATGCGATATTATTGCTGTTAACCACGCGATATTTTCCACAACGAACGTCTCCGGCGATAAAATCGTTATAATATTACATCGATAACCTTTGATCGCGAAACACCCCGTCTATATAATATATCACAACATATTCACATATTTTAAGTTTTGCGAAATGCGCTTCGATGAAAACGTGTTAATCGCCTGCGCGTTCGCTTCATCATCGGCCCGGCCCGCGGCCTATAAAAATAACTTATTTGATTTAAATGTATAATCCTTATACTATTATAATAATACTATGCCTAGGCACTATGTTTTATAAAACATTTCTATATGGCTGTCTGTATATAGTACGCGTATATATTAAGACAGTAAGTACTCGATGAATACCCAAAAATATTTGATTATCCGCAGCACACTGTCGCTATATAAAATACGATGTAGCCTGACAGATCGTGTACACTGACGTTGTATATTATATAATAATACGGTCATAACGTTGGTTAGATTTTGGCTATATGACGCATTTAAAAACGTCTAAAGCAAACACATAAGACATATCAGTACAGAACCTCCTGCTGATAAGTGTTCATTTTCAGTGAACAACTACATTGCAGTTTTATAAGCGCGCGACACTGGTCACTGACGATAACGTCACGTTGTGTAAGAAATTAACTCTAATTAGTCTAATTACGTAAAATGTACGAAAATCTTCAAACCCGAAATTATTATAGGTTAGGTTATTATTATTGGTAACAATACGATGAACCCGTCGTGAAAAAAAAAACGGACGACGACAAGTTTTTACTAAAAAACGAGTCATTAATTTCGATGGTTTAAGCTCACGGATTACCTAACTAGTAACCACGTAAATACTCCACGGTATTGTGCGCGTATATTATGACTGTACGCGCCTAATTAGTCGAATACGGAGAGTTCACAATGTCATTCGCTTAGCGATTCACTCAAACGATATAAATGCAGTTACGTACAAAGTGTATGGAGTTTATAAAAAATAATACGCGCATGCGATGTGTCCAGTGCCGCAACTACACCAATTTGGGCCCGTGTGCAAATAAAATTAATGCCCCCCCTGTCTTGAAAATTAATTTTTCCAAATTTGAAAACATACTTTGGAATTTTGAATTTTTACTCATACAAATATAAACAAAAATAAGGTTAACATAAGGAAAACACATACAGGTATGTATTAACAAATAAATAAATGTTATAATTTGTAACCTTTTTTTATTAATTTTAAATATAAATAATTATCAAGTAACAATTTAATTGAACACACTATACATAAGCATTAACAGCCAATTAAAAAATTGAAAAAAAAAATACATTACTCACTTTAAAAAATTCTTTTTTCTTGCCTGTTTGTTGGCAAAATTGTCAATTATATTTTCTATGTTAATATCATTTGTTTGTTGTCTTTCAATATTAAGCAAAGCTATACTTGAAAGTCTCTCTTGACCGATGGAGTTTCGTAAGTAATTTTTGATAAGTTTAAGCTTTGAAAAGGATCTCTCAACTCATACTATATAGGCCGGTCAAAATACGCGTTCCTTCGCATGACGCGCTTTAATCAATTGCAACCAAACTATTTTTAATTTCGGTTATACGGGCCGCAAAAGAAACGTTAATATACGATAACGTTGTGTTGTACAAGACAAAATCGATCTATTGTTCAATAATTATTAATTATTATTATATTATTATAACAAAATCTTTTTATTTTTTTCTTTCTACATACTTTTCAATTTTTATCATTGGGCCCCCCATTATAGGTTGGGGCCCTGGGCCCGTGTGTTTGACACACGCAACACACCCGGTTATTGCGGCACTGGATGTGTCCAATAAACTTTCGATCAAAGGGTAATGAGGGAATCAGTATAATACTGATGAAATATATTATAAATTCATATCACAAATTATATTAGCGTGTTAACACGCACCGTATATTACTAATTTTTGCAGGTTTGATTTAATTATACATTTTAAGACTTAGAGGGAAGTTTTAATTAACATTTATTATGTAATTTCGTTTCAGCGAATAGTTTTTATTTTTGCATATGCGTACATTGTACGATGTATGCGTCTCTCGGCGTTTATAATATATGAAGCGAGTGACGTGTGAATATCTTATTATAAATACGTATCTAACAAAATAACTCAATTAGTTCAAAACTAATAATTGCATCGAATGAATATGCTGTAGATTATTATTGTATATTGTTACGTTATTTACGAGTAGGTATATTTAAAACATAAAACTTAGTTCTCAATTACCTATATTTAAAAAGCTCATTTCAATTGAATAATTACATTTTACATATTTACTAATTACGAAATATGTACTGAATAACTACAAATTTTATAAACTGGCGTATAGTTTAACTTTTGTTTATATTTGTTAATTAACTTATTAATTTAATTGATCGAGAAGACAATGATTATTTAAACAAAAAAACAAAATAACATGAATGTAGCGCCTGAGATATAATTCATTCAAATCAATGGTGATATAGATAATACTCGTGTGTGTGTGTGTGTGTGTGTGTGTATATATATATATATATATATATATATATTGTATATTATTTGATTTGGGACTCGAAATAGCCGAAATCACCTATAATAATAATTAATATGTATACAAATTCTGCACGACATTATTATACTATGTATTATAATTTATAACCGTAACGCATTTAGGTTAATACAGTAATACTTTATGTATTTTACTACACTGCTGGTTCATTAACCTTTCTCAGGCATTGCGAACAAAAAAATTAGCACGGTGAATCATTTTTTTCTGACAAAATTTCAAGAAAACCTATACAGATTATTCGTACATATTTTTATCATTTTAAACAGACGTGTAGGAATTTTTTAATGAATTTGTTATTCAAACTATTTCATTTGCTCTTGGAAATCACAGTCGATCATTTCCTCAAACATGCCCACGTGTAAATAAATAATGCATAGTAAAAAATAATATGAACCGTTTTATTTATATTATGTACGTATATGTATGTATGGAAAAATCATAATCGTCGAGCACGCACCCAGCATAAAGTCGTTTTAAAAATACAATTTGTTTGCTCGTCAAAGATATGTAGTTAAAAAAAAAATTAACAAAAAACAACGATAGTATTTTTTAATTATACATATTCAATATTATATAGCTTCAGTCTACATACTACTTTTTCCAATCCAATAATAAATAAACATCTTGATAAGAAAATATTAAATATTAATATAATAGGTATGTAGTAGGTACAAGGCGGCCTTATAAAGTTATGGGTTTATCTCAATTTTTAATATTTGTTACCAATTTAACTTAATTAATTAGGCCCATACATAAATATTCACTTATATAATACATTATAATATCTACTTGTTAAATTTCAATTAAATATCAGCCAAATTTTAAGTTACCGTAAATAAATAGTAGACTCATTCTCTAATAAATTTATAAGTAAACCATTTTGAAAATTATGTTATCTATAGCTATTGTAGATTTGTAAGACATGTAAGTTTACCGCTCTAGACTTGAGATTGAGAGTGATGGATTAAAAATTCATTTTTGGTAGAGCCTTCAATTTCTTTTTACTAATCCGTATCCCTCAACCTGTATAGTTACGTCGGTGATGATACGTGAATATATAGCTATGCCATAATTGTGTTTACATACACATTGCCGTGGTGCACATCGTGCAATTTAAATCGATTGCGGTAATCGCGAGTTCCGTACAATTTAAAATACACTAACGAAGGATTTAAAAACAAAAATAAATTAATGTTTAATGATAGTATTACATAGTTTCTTGCATATTATATAGTTATATGATATATTTATACTACGAGTGCGGGGCCATGCGAAACGGTGCACCGACCGTCGATGTTGTTTTCCTTGATCGGCATGCAGTGTTCTAAAAAAATAAAAATACTCAAGTAATAGGTTACGTGTTAAAACTGGCGGCGTATATATATACCTAAATTTGTGTTACGACTTGCATGCAGCAGCCGCCCATAGATACGATTAACACGATTATAATGTTATTTTTATTATTAGTTCCATGCACCGCGATCGATGTGGACGAAAATAGAAACACTGCATAATAATATACTCTGATGCTGTATTTTCACAGGCAACGATTTGCGTAATGATTTATTACACTATATTTGTGTTATATATTTACATGCTATGCGTACGCGTTCCCAATAATTTAGATTGCGTCCAATCGTATTGTCGCTTTTATTAGTCGATTATAAAATTGAAATACGATTTTGGAAAATTATCTAAGAGTTGTTTTACGCGCTTTTTTACCACACGTCATCATATAATATTCGTCTATCGTTGTATAAACAGTATATATATATTATAATCTATGTCGTATCTATCATATAGTATTAATTACACACAACTTTTAGCGATCGCTTTATACATTGATCACATATTATATCGTTACTCGCTTCTGCGGCACGACGCTTTTTACTCGTATTTTTTATTCTACTGAATCGAATTTCCTAATCACGAATTACCGTTGTTGGCAAAAATATTATAGCACTGCTGATGTAGATCTTAGTAAAATATACATTTTATAGGATTTATATATGAATGGTAAAAATTGAAGATTATTAGTAAAATATATCGAAGTAATCGTTGGATAGTATATAAATAAGTAACTATTATTTGACCAGGATACCTGTTATTGAAAATTGATATTTTTTATACAATATACCTACTTAATTAAATAGTATACAAATAATAAATATTAATAAATATATTTATTTTTTACTACTTTGGCGATTTCGCGTTATGAACAACGAAGTAACCGTCCGCGATCGGCGAGAGTAGTGAGCGCTTCCCAGTACTCTCGCCGACCGCGGACGGTTACCTCGTTACTCAAAACGCGAAATCGCCACTTTACGGATTTTTAGTGAATCGATATTAAAGTAATACTGTAGTGGTAATTTTGGCGTTTATAATATTAAGTAAGCACACTATATATTATCCCTCTTCAACGCACGCATACATTTCCGTTCAGCAGATTCTATTTTACGTGGTTAGCTTTATAAATATGAGAGTAAATTGACCTGAAATAAAATTTAAAGTAAAGAAAATTATAAATATATAGATCACATCGTAAACTTTAAGTGAATATGTAATTCACTTTAAAAGGTTTAAAAATCAAAATATTAGCGAAATATATGAGGTGCTCTAGATAATATTTTTACTTTTAAATTCAATGATCAATTCAATCTAATATTAATTCTATGTACACAAAATTGGATCTGTTGAATGCAAATTCGGTATGATGCGTGTGGGTCAGGAAGAGAATACAAATAGTGCGTCATTGAAATCCTCTTTAAAAATAATTTTAAATAACAGAATAGGAAAGTCGATATAATTATTTGTAAGTTTATAAATCTAATCATACTTCTCAACCAACGTCGATGAACATTTCACATTCAAACAGTGGTAATTAGGTATCAAACGGTATCGTGCATTGTAATATATTAAAATATTGTATTATAAAAATATTAATTTATAATATAGTTAAGTTATAATATGCTGGAATAATAAAACAGAAGTATTACATACAGTGACTTAGCTTAAAATGTAGCTCAAAACTTGTCGTTGGATCTAATAAAATTAATTTCACTTTTGCAGGTTAGAGTTGTATATATATATTTGTATAGGCACGAGTAAAATATTAATGCATTGGGTTATTTGTTTTTAAATCGAAGGGTGTTCTGCAGACATGGAGTACACTCCCCTCAAAAAAAAAAAAAATACGCCACTGATTACATAATACAAAATATGCGTGTACGTGTTACCTACCAATCATATATTCGAATTATGCGCTCAGACATGATATTATATTATGCTGCAGTACATGCAACGATGCACACTGCAATTTATACGCAGCCGATGATCAGCGACCCATTGTTCACGTAGGCGCTTATATGCCTAAAGATACGCGTACCGAGTGCGATATCATATTAAATACATATATGTGTGTCTACCATACACTATACACACATATATATATATAATTATATCGTTTTTATCATTTTTTTTTTCATCGTGCCAGCGGTTTCTGATGACTCTCGAGCCCGGAGATCTCTGTTTGATTCCCGCAATAATAATAATAATATGTGCACCTATGATGCGGCCGTTTCGCGCCCGCCGCGTGATAAAAAAAAAAAAAAAAAAATCAAAAAATCTAATATTACAATAATATTTTACGCGTAGGTACGCGTACGGCGAAACACGTTTACCGCGAGACTAACGACGTGTGCCGTGTATATTATAATATGAACGTGGTGTGTGTGTGTGCGCGAGCGTGTAAAATGAGAATTCGGTGTATATACGTCGGGGACGAGGGCAGATCAGAGGTATACGCACGGAATTCGGCAAGGTCGTTTGTAAAATATTATATATATATATAGACTTATTATCATGCGAACGCGCGCCCGTGTGTGTGTGTGTATGTAACTATTTTCTAACACCGAAGACCGTGTATCTATATATACGTACGTATGTTATTATTATATTATATACACTCGTGAATCAGTGCGCTGCAACGATCCAGAGTAGCCTGCAGGATTAATTTATATATATATGTTGTACGATGTACGCACGTATAATCTATAATACTGTATATGCGCGTTCGAGAATTTCATGAAAAAAAAATTCACGAAAATAATTAACTCCGTCTAAGCGCAGCGATCACGGACGGAACGCGTATAAATAAATAATACACATACTCTTCCAGTGACACCCCGAGAATGATGGTTTTGATTTTTGGAGGGGTTTTAATCGTTCGGCTCGGCGTTCCACGGTGTTCTGCAGATACAATTATTATTAAAATGCCCCGCGGAGATGTATTGTGTATATTCTGGTTTCATTCACCGTTGAACGAGCTTCTTTATATTATACGCAATAAGTCTTAAAAATACAGTGAAATCTACGGACAACGACTAAAAACTGACCAAGAGGGCTAATATTATATTCACACATTAAAACGTGTAGAGAGAGACTATATTTTGAAGGATGATATTTCCTGTATAGCATACATATTGTTATTATTATCTTATATAATTAAATAATTATTAATATTATCCTTTAGCATTTACCTACAGGTAATTCTCCTATAGTCAATGTCCGATGACATATCGATTCCGCGTTACATTTTACCGAAATACACTTAATAAACAGAAAAATTGCAGTAAACGAATTAAAAAGTATTGTAAAATAAACCATAAAGTATGTAAAGGACTATTTAGCGTAAAGATCGAGTACAAAAAATATTTTATATAATTGATGTAATATTATGTAAATATGGAAGTGCCTATATAGTAATTTAAATTTTGAATTGAGTGAGGTTTTTTATTATTGTCATGCGATGTTAGCGATAATATAAAAATTACGTAATGTTATTATTAATTTACGTACAAAACACAAATTACATCAATATCGATAAATTTCAACAAAAAAATCACCTTGAGTGTACATCTTGAGGTAATCAACGCGTCAGTTTTGAGGAAGCTATTAATTTATACTCACATTGTCAGTCCGCGTAAATTTCAAAAGCAACTGCAACGGGCACGATTGTAAATATATACACATACACACACACACACATACATAATATTATTGTGTAAAAAATCATAAGCATTTATAGTTTATTATAAAACGCGTATCTACATAATATTAATAACTACTCCTGTATGTATATATGATAATAATTATACTATTAATGACTAAATTATGATTTGCGCGATACAATACTCATCATTGCATATTATCATATAAATTTATGTGGGTATAATTGTTTGCTATTGTTTACGAAATGAAAGTGACTTTAAAATTCAAAGTCGAGTCCTTCAGTTAAACAATTTTACTAGTGAATATGAAAAAAGCCTGTATAATGTTCGTTGTGATTTTAGTACTGGCCATTATCTCAGTCATCATAACCATCCTGTCAATATACACGTGATGGTGTACATATATTTCAGATACAATGACTCACCAATCGTGCTCATTGCTCACCCTCTTTTTCTTTTACAGTAATGCGATTATTCAGTGATTTTTAAATTAACTTAAAGAAATAATTTCAAATTCTCGATATTTTTTGTACTAAATGTTCTATATGGAGTTACAAACTTATGTTTTTCAAATGAAAACCCCTCTTTTCTACATTCAATTATTTAGTGGATAATTTTTTTGAAAATGTTTACATAATATTATCAATATCAAAATTCAAACGATTAGTTGTTGTCTTGTTGAGTTATTTAACTTTGTGTACTAAGGCTAATTTGCTAATTTATAATTATAACGAATTGGATGATATAGCAGAGATTCTGGTAATTTAGAAATTTTAGCAATCTATACCAATCTTACTTATAATTTATAAAAATGGTACGACTGTAATAAATAATAACTCTAATTCAGTTTCTAATAACTGAAAAACTACTTGTTCGAATTTTGAATTAGGTACATCAGTATATTTTCAAACAAATTATTCACTTAATCATTTATATTGAAAAAGGTGATTATTGTTTTAAAAACATAATTATTAATGGCCAGAAAATGTCGAATTCTTATCATGTAGTACAAACAATTTTTAGAATATTTAAAAAAATTCCAAATACCAAAATTTGAATAAATTTATTATTAAATTTAAAAAATGAGGATGAGTAATGGACATGTTTAGCGAATCACGTTGTATAATTATTTACAATCAATAAATTATGATAAATAAATTATATTTTTAGCAACTATGTTTCGTGTATTTCTAGTGCCGAGTTAACACTTTTGCGTATTATGCATAAATAACAACTATAAGCAATCGCCTTCGATTTCGATTTAAATCATACAGTGATTGGTAAACGAATAGGTGAACTTTATGTAGTATAATATATCATTATATTATATTAGTATAGTTATACTATTTAATATGTCTACATAATATAAATGTGTGATTATATGCAGACGTGTTTTAAAATCTTTACCTAATTTAAAACTGGTAAAATTAAAAAAAGATTTATGGTAAACATGATAGTATCATACAATTTAGCATCAATTCTAGGACGTTTAGTTTTTGTCCCCGCCATTTTGTTTTCGAAAAATATCTACGTAACCAAGTCTGTACCATATATAGTATATATTTTGAACATGGATAAATATTATGTACTAAACCAGAGCTGTTTGTTTTTATTTTCTATAGCAGGAATTTATTTATTATTTTAAGGTTCCAAATTCAATATTTTGATGAATTTTTTAATAATATAAGAGTACTTACATTCAAATTGTAATAGCTAGATGGCATAATAACTTACTAAATCATACAAAATCGTATTATCGTCATTATTTTGCCAACAATAGTCTGTACGAAAGGATCTATCCCCCTTGCAGTGTACGGCGGCCTTGCGGCATATATTAATGCCAAATGATCTTTTTTCTTGGGCACAAGGCGCAACATGCAGTATTTAATCATACTGCAGACATAGACAATTCCAGTGTGGGTTAAATACTCTGCGGTGACAAGCGTAGGCGGAATCGAGATAGAAATATGTGGGACAAAAGTGTGTAGTGTAGTGGTAGGTCGAACACGAAAATACATGCAGTCACAATAGTGTCACTTGTCGTACTTGAGATAGGTATACTATAAATGTATTAATCGAACCCGTCGTAAAGTACCTAACGATATTTCAAAAATAAAATAAGAGATACATATTACACTACACCGCACTCCTCGTGTATACATGTATAGAAATTATAATATTATGTATTTGATAATCAATATAAATGTATAGCAGAACGTTCCTATACTTATTTGCTGATGTCAACACCTTTTCAATTATTTTGTTGAAAATTATTTATTGTTTTATTTATTGGTGGTTAAGTTGGTCGTCATTTTTGATCGATAATGGGGATAAAAATAATAATGATTACTGGCAATGTCTTGAAAGCTTAATAATTAATGGCAATTGTGTATGTTGTATAATGTGTATGTATGTATGGAGTAAAAAAAATTCTGAGTGTACACCTGGATTGAACATTTGTAAAACAATACCGATGTTAAATGTTGATCGCGATATTAATTTTATAGGTATCGATATCTTTGTCTATATCGGTCATCTCTCAATTTATTATAAAACGCAATAAAAAATATTATGTATTTAAATACATTATAATAGTTTCTCACAAGACGAACTTAGTTTATAGACATATAATTAATTAATGGTTTTACGCAATCGAAACTTAACTATAAAAGGCTTCAAAATTATTAAAAAGTTTTAATTTCTAAACACATATTATTTTTCTTATGTATAATGTAAGTATATGAATACATTTTATACGATATGAGTCACTTTCGATAATAGTATACACACTAATCTAGACGCTTAATTATTAATATAAATACGCCCAGGTCACTGTAGTTTTGCCAGTTCCCTGGGTCGCTTTTCAAGAATTTTCAAGGTTGGTTGTATAATATTTTAATATCGTGTACCATCTATGATATACGTCCGACAAACGTATATTATAAATACTTCAGATATTGTATAATAATATTGATATTCTTACTAACTTCGACGGTGGCATTACGACGTAATAGAAAATTATTCGTTATATTTGTCCCAAAAAAGCTAAAATGATTAGCCATTCATTTTTTTTTATTCCCTTTGATAAAGTATAATTAGTTCAACAAACAAAATAAATAATAATAATATACTTTGTAAGATTTTTTTTTAATTAGACATACAATATTTATTGTATATTACTTCAACATCACTCTCAATGGTAATATAGTAGACAATATAATTTATAGTGCCTTTTACATTATATTATTTTACAATGACGTTTTTTCTATTTAAATTTTCATAGCCTACTTGTATAGATACCGATTTTAATACTTCGACTGTTACAGACGTTACATTATATAACTTCAGTGCCTACGAATTCCTTGCTTTCGTAGTTTTACAACTTTTCGTGTTTCAAACGTAAAAAATGTATCAAAAATATCAAATTCATAATAATAATATCTATCTGCGTAGCACTATTAAAAGTATAATATTATGTATAAGTTCGATTTTTATTTCAAGGGGTTTTAAATAGGCAATTGTATTGTAAAACGATAATTCGACAGTAAGTATTTAAAATTGTATAATATGATATATGTGTTTAATGTGTTTTAAATGTCTTATGCTGTAGTCAATTAGCGAGAAAAAGTATGTAATATATATGTTGAATATATTATTATGGTATATTAAGAATTTAAATTCTTATATTATTAGTGTAGTAATAATTATGTGTTCGAGCCGCACGAGTACACGAAGTTTTGATTATTAAATTCAATCGGGATTAAATACGGGATTTTTTTTGTTTGTAAAGATAAAAATAGTATACGCCCGTTATCGCGCTTAATTATCTTAACATTAATAATTGTAATTTTAAGGGGAATTATTTAATTAAAATATGGAAACATTCGTGATTCATTGCACTTATGACGATCGACACACCGCATCGGGTACCACTGAAATGTTTTAAGTTACCACAGTTATCTGGAGTATACCGGGTTTTTATTGTTTCAATAACGACCGACTACTGTAGATTGACAGCACTGAACAGTAATTATATTAATCTGATAATAATTACATCCCGTTTGCTGTTTTTAGTGCTAACGTTCAACTTTATAATATTATTATATTACTGTTACATACGCCGTACACAATAATGAAAAATAAGTTGGTGTTGTATTATACAAAAAAATATATGTGTAATGTGCATAGGCCATAGGTAAAATAATTCAGGTTAGGTCTAAAACTGAATTTATTGTAAAATATTAATAAAACCGCCGTCATTACACGATAATACTATGTAAGCCACGCAATTGTAATAATAATAATCTATGCGTTAAGTGCGACATAAAGTAGATATTAAAAACTGATAATTGGATTTCGTCACCACGTGAATTAATGATAAATAACGATCTATTATTTTTCTAATATGTCTTTGGTATTTTTGTGATGTTGAGTAAACAGTATTAATTGATATTTGATATTATACCTACGTGTATAATATATTAATATGGTTTTGATAATTTGTAGAAAAAAAATCCAATAATAAGTTGGTATTATTTATTTCAAATGTTCAAACGTGAATAATAATATATTATTTTGGTATAGGAAAAGTACCTAATATAATAATATTATGTGTCTAAAAAGGTACTAAATCATAATATTTATTCTTGTGCTAATCACTATAGTGGATTAGTGCACATTATAAAGTTGATGTTTTGGAAAAACGCCACAAAAAAATTAGCATGTAAATACTAGTTAGGTATCATAATAAAATCTGTTGCTTAAAAAAATTAAAAAATTAAACTTTTTGATTTTTAAATATAATTACAAAACATATTGAAAAAGTAGTTCTGGTACTCCAGTCATAGTAATAATTTTGTTCACGTTGTGTATCGTGTATTATATTATAGTCACTTTGAGTTGGTAAAACCATATACATTATACACTACTAATTTGTGCAGTATACTTGCGAAATGTATATTTTTTTTATACAATATAAAATTACTTATATAAACAATATGTATACATTATACATTATATTATGTATATAAGACGGTAAAGTCAACATGCGAAAATAATATTATATTTTTATAAAGATATTATACGAAGCATCTCACTGTAGTTATCTCCTTCCAGTAGAATACGTCCGTCGTACATAATGCATGTGTATGTACATAAGGTGCTGTAGTAAAATCAACGATCACGACCTTCTCGGCTCTTGTTTATATACATAATATTTAATAATATATTATATACGGTCTGTGAAAGGTCGTCGAAAAAGAGGGAACAGAGTGCCTTAGACTATCTACCTATAAATATATGTATAATATAATATGTGCGTATACATCCCTCGAATGTTATTTTAAGTATAATATAACTTATGCCTTGCACACGGCCTTTTATCTCTACAGAGCTTATAATAAAATGATAGCATATACAGTATACGTATATACATATATATACGTTTGACGTTTTAACGATGTACGCGTGCTATACAAGTTACAACCATCGTATTATACTACACGCCGATGCAGTTTTGTGGTGTACAATATATATGTTACAGGCAGTAAAAGTAGAAAACTGGACACTTTATAAAATGGCCGGTCAATGTATAAAATGTCCAATGAAGAAATAATCACATGTATGACGTGGGCATATATATATATGGTCTAGCGGCAATGAATAATTTATAGTTAGGTATGTTTCGGTTTAGTAAAAATGATTTTATAAGTAGTGTCTATGATATTATTTTAAAAATAAATACATTTTAGAATTTATTGCGTCAATAACATTTCTGAATAAGCACCCGAAATAAAGTTGCGTCGCATTTCATTTTTGATTTTAACCAATTTTACTATGAACAAATAATATTGCATTATAGCGCCACCTACAGGCATAGATAAAGCCTAATAATATAATTGGAATAGGCCGTTGACTACTCTCTGAAATACTTTTTAGTTGTATAGGATTATGTGGGTAATACGTGTGTTGGTAACCAAAACGAATGTAATACAAACTAACAAATATAAACGAAAAGTGGCAAATAATTTAACTTAATATTACAATTTATATATTAATACATCTTTATTCCTCAGCTTCTACTAGCCACGACATTACGACATTACGACTTAACGATGCCATTATTACACCAATATAATGAATGAGCATCTCCTCCCTTTGGATTTGTCACTGGTTTTGGACTCTTGGGTATATTATTAATTATTGTATAAAATATTAAATACTGTCGAGTGTTTGAAAGGAAAAAATTAAAACGACTGTGTACGTGCGTTAAACAAGCGAAAAGCGTATCGTGACATAGCGAGTGTATTTATAATATAAATTATTTCCGAGTCGCTGCGGTGGACATATTACTGAAAAACAAAACGAACGCTATACATTATAACGTACATGTGTTATGATATCATAGTAGGCGTAAAGGGTTCGGGAGTCTGTGCATTTGCCTATATGCGTGTCTTTTTCACGGATGACTGGAAACTCGGGACTCGGCTGAAAGGGTCGACGATGGCGCACAGTGCGCTTCTGTGCATTACATTATTATTTATTATACGCCAGTGAAATACTATTTTTTAACGTCACATTCATGACGTGGAGATGCGAAGAAAATGTAATTATTATTTTCCGTGTGTGTGCAGATGTGATATTATTTTTCTTGCGACGAATTTGTATGACGTACATGATGGTGTATAATAATGTATTAATGTACTTATACATATTATAATTATATATATTTATATAATATAGTGAAACTCGTGTTGATCAGTTGTCAAGTATTACTTTAGTATTAATGAGATGAGTAGATGAGTATATAGACGACTGTTTTAGTCAGTTCTGCGTCCAATATATACTTAGGAGTTATTATAATATATATATTATTATAACAATATATTTAGGTTATTGTATAATCGAGTAAGTATTATATACGTATATCTATTTTATATTTTATATTTTATATTTTACATGATAATAATTATTTTATGCTAAGAGGAGGGGATTTACCAATAATTTTTTTTTGTTGTACACAAGTGTCTAATTTACATTATATTTTACAATGTATATATTACACCAATAAACACACACGACATAGTATTTTAAATATTATATTAGTGTATTACAATATATTGTACACAAGGTGCTGTCGAACATAATATAAATCATGAGTTTATTTGTATATTATATTATAATAGACACAATTTATTAATAATTTATCGAACATTTGAAACCTATAAGCCGGTGTGAAGTCTGATAATTATATACGGCGTACCAATAAATAATTTGCTTAGTTGAGTTATTATGCATTTGTTCCAATATTTCGTTTAACAATCCATCATGCATGGTAGTATGATATTTTATACAATTAAGGTATTTGTATCGACGATCGTTGTGTCTTGTTTTGTACATAAAATACATTTTGATTTTTAAAGTATAATATGTTTTATCTTTTATACAGTTTTGTAAAAAAAAATAATAATATTTGAGGCAAATTCTAATCGGATATAATATTTTTTAACAATTACTTTGAGCTCTTAGTTCTTTCGTTGCGAAATGCGTCCCACCCAGATGTGCACATGTCTTCATTTCAGGGAAAATATGGTATAGTCACTATAAAGGCTGTATCCGTGTTGTAGGTAATATTCCATTGAAATTGGTTGATGAGATTGGTTGCGACGTAGGCGGTGTACAGGCTAGCGTTGTGTCCTGATGCAAACGCAGCATTCTCCTCGTCAGCATGCCTCTCCTCTTGTTTAGGGTCACACGGCGAAATTTCCGCAGCATCTGACACTAGTGATCCGCATTGATTGTTGTACCGGCAGGCGAGAACTCACACAACAATAGCCCCTTTCTGTCCCAAAAGACGGTCCTCATAACTTGCCGGCAAACAGTGTTTGTTTTAACTTACGTGGGTTCGGCGACTCTGCAGGATGTCTCCACCGTCGGGATTGTTCTTTCGTTTCTAGTGTCGTATAATGTTGTATATATTATGAATGATTTAAAAACGAAATATTATTTCATGTGGAGCGGGGATCGACAAATGCCGATTCGACTAAAATTTAATAACGAAATTGGCGACGGCGACGACAAGAACGGAGCGATCGAGCAGTCACGGTGTGTTGCGGCTAACGACCGGTCATTTTTGTAATTTTCCTTTGCTGTTTTTTTTAGTTATTATATTTTGTTTGTTTCAATCAATAACCATTCGTTTTTCTTTCGTAAAGAATGTATGTTATTTTTGGAGTAATTAATCTCGAAGTACGTACTAAAGCATATTATTTTGTAGCGATAAAACACTTTAGTAAAAATAGCAAGACACTATATAGTACTTAATTTTTCTTCCGGTACTCGTCATCGTGGTCAGTTTTTCGAGAGTAAAGCAACCTTAGAGTTATAAAGTATAAACCTTGCAGAATCTTAATAGATTATTCTTTGTGCAGTACTCGTTATCGTGGTCACCAAAAGATGATTGAGTAAGCTCCTACCGCAGGTATGAATATCTACTTGTTTGAGAATCGTAAAAACCGAGGTATCTTTTATATTATATGTCAAACCTTTGCATGACGTATACGACAATAGTGGACCTAGATATCGTCCCCAGTAACAATAATGGAGTTCAAGAATTACTCACCAAGGAGAGGTTTTAAGCTATCTTCGCGACACGGTGGGAGAGCTCTACGACTCGGCCAAAAAAAAATACGGTAGGTACACCGCATGCAAAAATTTATGTAGAAAAATAGGTAATTTTCAAAGCTTTCTAAATGTAAATAAACATGTTTTTCATTGTGAAAAATCGTTGGGAATCTTATTTTTCGATCTATCCTCATAGTTAAGTATATCAATTTAGATATTTTTCTTATATTTTTAATAATTTTCAATACCATTAAAGCTATGTAAGGTGTTTTCGAAAACTAAAATTTATACTACACAAAATAAAAGTTAAAAATACGTTTTATATTACTTAATTCGTGTGTAAGAAAATGAGAACGCAATGCTTTTGTGTGATTTTGCATTTTTGCGGATGAGTTCCGACTTTTCGACTTCGATGTACGCACACGGGACAACTTTACTAACGAAATATTCACCACCATTAAGATTGTACTATAACAACGCATCTTGTAACTATTTAATGTTGTTAATGGAAAACTAACATTATTTACCAATAGCTTATTTGTTGATTAAATCAAAGACACTAATTATGATAAACAGTATTTAAAATACGTATTTAATACTTAAAACATAGACGAAATTAAAAAAATATTATAATATAATGGATATTATCAGGTTATACGCATGTTATTTAGCATATTATAAATGATAAGCATCGACAAAGTGGTAAAAACTGTTAAAACTCATATCGGTCTTTACTCATAATATATTATATTATATTGATGACCATAAATAATAATTATTATACGTCCAATATAATATATTATCGTGCCAATATAATATAAACAAAATGTGTTTATTAAATTAAAAAAACTATTTTTTCCTTTTTATTTTAAAATGCGTCTTGTCGTCGTCGTCGTCAGTATAATGACGCAACGTGCGACCGATTGTCGTAGGACGGCGAGTCGGTGTCATCGTATAGTCGTCGTCGTCTTAGTGTTTTATGACCAAACCTTACATGCATAATATTATATATACATAATACGTATAATATATGGGAGGTACTAAACATATTGTCGTCGCACTGCGGTTTTGGGCTCGTAATGCTCGTATACCGTTTTTTATTATTATTATTATTATTATTATTATTAATACACGAACACACATTACGCGCTCTAAAAAATGTCACCCACGCCAGTCATTTGCATATCATATTGTACATTTTGTACAGCGCCGGCACCACCGCCGCCGCGCCCGACGAAAACGATCGCATTATCGTTTTAAAAAGTGATATATTATATTATATATTATTATACAATAATATGTATAATAACATTATCATTGTGCTATATACATAATGTAATGTATACACGCGCGTCCGGCCTTGCAGTCCGAGTCAAAGTCGTTCGTTTTGTATTTTTTTTCGACTTTTCTTTTCGGATGACGTACCGTTTCACTTTTGCTCTCTCACACGCGCATCGCGTATTTATTATTACTATTATTCTACGCGTGTGTTATCTATTATGTCGTTATATAATAATAATATGCAGTGTATCGCCCGTGAAGTCTTCGCCTCCACTGTGGTCCGCCTGCGCCGCCGTCGCCGCTGCGTCGTCGGTGACGTATACCGTATATAGCGATCACACCATTAATAATCGTAATAGGAGGTAAAAAAATTATGATCGTCTGTAAATTAATAATGACAATCGTTATTGTAAACCTATCGCATCTCACGTAGGCATTTTTCAATTTTTGCATAGCCGTCGCCGCGAAGAATGATGATGTGTATAATATAATATATTAATATACTGCAGCACTACTCATGTGGCATGGCATCGATTCATATAATATACATAATATGGACACGCTGACCAGAAGAGTGATATACATCAGGAAATAAACGCATTTTTGATTTTTTTCAAAATTTCAAGACTTTGTCACGGTTGGAAGTCTCGAGTTCAAGTCTGTTAAATCGCAGATACAACACTGTAAAATGGAGGTTGTGTAGAAACTGGATGATAATATTATGTGGGATGCGTCGATAATATTAGAAGATAATGAGGTGGTATAATAATATAGGTAGTCACTTAGCTGAACATTTTCAGGAGAGCAAAAACTAAACTTTATATATTTTGCTCATTCTCTGTTTAAGTTTTTTTTTCATGTAACTTTTCATTCAATCAATATAAAATCATACAGTCATCATGAAACGTTTTAAAAATAATACTTTAAAATTTTAATGATGTTATTACGCGTAAGAACTTAATTTTGAATAAAAAAATTCCAAGTCTTTTAAATCTTAATTGTACGCCCACGGCATACTGTATAGGGTGTCCTCCAGCGATTGTCCTCGCGTATATACATACCCTAATGCCCACCTACTATATTTATATTATAATATTATACTCTACTCGTCTTCTCCAACCTATAATTTAAACGTACAAGATTATTTCAATACATACTCGTGTAAGGAAACTAATAATTCAATACGTTCAAAATGTTTGCGGCACATAAATTGGCTACATCTCAGATATTTTAAGTAAAACAAACGGTTTTTTATTTTTATACATTAGTTAAAGAAAATCTAAAACTTTATTTCTGTCAATGTATTTTTTTTAATGCAAATAATAATTTAAAAAATAATTTTTAATTTATAATATTGTACAATGCTGTATATTCGATTTTACAATAATATTTTATATTTTTACTTATTTATAATATATATATATATATATATATATATATGGTACCAATATATCTGAAAATGCCGTTTATTATAATAATAATAAAAATTTTACCGAATACCTCCAGTGATACTTCCAGAACATTATCATCGGGTTTGATACGTTTCGCCACTGCCAATTAAATATTTTTCGGCGGAAACTCGTTTTACGTTTTTATACGTATACAACGTCGTTAATATATAATAATATACAACGCGTATACACCCTCTCCAACTCGTTTACAAGAGACGTATGCCTTTCCTCATAAAAAAAAATAATTTTTAAATAGTCCGTTTAAAATCATTCTTATTAAATTATTATAAAAATGTATATCGTCTTCCGTGCTTAGTTATTACTCGTTTTATTTATTTATGTTTTTGATATTAATTTTAGTTATTCGCTGTTACCCCAATATAAAACCGAATAGATATTATATTATACCTTTATAAGGTCGAGTAACGGAATATTTGTTTCTATCTTTTTTTATAATGTTTCAGTCGCATTGCAGAATAGCTCTAACATACACGGTTTATTGCCTAATACGGTTTTTTTTATTCTCTAGGACAATTATTTAAAACTACAACCGGTTAAATCTCGTGCTCACAGACTGCAGGATATCAACCGTCGCTGGTTCATTTTGTCCCTCGATCATCAGAACTCGAAGCCACAGAACGACCAAATCGTTAAAATCAAATTAATAATTCAAACGATAATACTTGAGAGTAAAACTATGTTATATTTATTCCATTATTAAGCGATATTTAAATATATTACACACATAGTATTATACAATTCGTAGATTCGTGTCAAAACAACGTTTGCGTGTTTATAGTTTAAAATTATGTTTGTTTTCAGATAATCTTATTTTTTGATATGTATAAAAGTGGCGTTTGCGATAATTTCATTATAATATTATGATGGAAAAATATTGGTTTTCTATTCACGTACGTGGTCGATGATACTGGGATTTTTACCTAGTTATAAGTAATTCCGCGTTTTATTTTGTTATTTTTTAAATTCAACTCTATTGACAGAAAATGTGTTTCAGTATTTAGACAAAGATTGTATGGTTTTATTTTTAATAATATGTGGTATATATTTTGAATTATAGGTCATAGGATTACTTGAAAATTTATTTTTTAACCATCATCGAGTCAGTTTTTTTTGTACTTACAAAAAATATCAAAAATATTGTTTGTTTAGCACTGCAGTAGTGTTGACACTATGTTACGTATAGAATCATGTATTTGATAATAAACTCTGTATAGTATACTATAGTATACATTATCCATATACCTAGCTCAGAATGATCCAGTCAGATGGGCTATAGATTTTTGTTAGATTAATTTTATTAAATACAACATACCGGATATTTACCCATCTACATATCTATAATAAGATTCATCATAAAAATCAATATGTTTTGACAACCACACAATAGTATGTATTTCGATAGATATAACATATTATGTAATGAGTTGTTTTACCGTCGTAACGTATATTGTTTCGATAATACATACATATCATAGCTGCAGTAGTCTGCATAAAGTAACGGGTTACGCTGCAGTAATACTAATATTTAATGTATTTTAATTTTATCGGTAAACGATAATATTTATGGAGATTGCCAATGTAGTGAAATATTATACAATAATGATAATACATATTTTATATTTATATTATAACATCCGATCATATATTATAGGGCTATTATAACTACTTATAAGTCAATAAAAATAGGAAGTTTAAATCTGGCGAGGCATATAATTTAATATGTTTTATATAATACTTATATATATTTATATATCAATTTAATTGATTATTTTATCAACGTTAATCGAAATAATTATAGAGATCGAGTACTAAAAATAAGAAATTATTATCCAACCAACCGACGAAGGTGGTTTTCTTATCTCACATTATTATTATTATTATTAAACTCCATAAAAATGCATAGGTATACCATTTATTTTTATAATTTGCAGATTACACCGGCTACACCTATCCATTAGGTACTGTGTAACAGTCTGTGTTATAATATTATATAGAGTCAGTAACACAACTGTTTTTACAATAAA
The DNA here is from genome assembly GCF_020882245.1 of Rhopalosiphum padi. NCBI lineage: Eukaryota > Metazoa > Arthropoda > Insecta > Hemiptera > Aphididae > Rhopalosiphum > Rhopalosiphum padi. The sequence goes on from NC_083598.1 coordinate 39,588,269, forward strand.
TAAGTCGTCGGAAAACGTGTTTGTGAATAATTTTCGTCCGTTCAATGTTCACAACAGTTTACGGAAAATCAAGTGATTTCTGCGGCATGGAATCGCTGCGGATATTGTCCCAGACGCATTATTATACCATAAATTAATACTCAAGTGTATAGTTACAGATATCGTGAATATATTTTAATATTTACAAATCGTTGGGCGTGTGTGAGCACTGTGGAAATACGATGTGTTTTTTTGTTATATTATTATTATGTTTATGTTCAACGACGATAAGAATTCTTATGTTATGGAATGGTTCCCGTTTATACACGTACGAATAATCAATTAGGTCGGACTGTGTGTCTCACCGCATATGTAGGTACACAACCCCAAGCTGACCATATATTCATGAGACACTCTCCTCAATACTATTTCTAATATAATTTAAGATTTACTTTTGGACTTTTAAATTATTTTCATAACATAATTATTATGTAATATATTAATTAGCCCTAGATTCGGTCTTTCTATATTTTATACATAAGGTAACTACTACTACTATCACGACACGGGTAGACTTTTTTCAGGAAAAAAATACTGTGATTTAATGATCAGTAGTTCAATATGCTACCTATAGTACATTCGGAGGTATTTTACCATAAAAATATACTTACTACATTATTTTAAAGAGACTATAAAATATAATTGCGTCTTAAAAAATTATGTATTATAAAACGTTATACGTTTTCTTCGTGAAACACCTTGAAAATAAATCCAATTTACCAATATCACTTTTAGTTAAGTTATATTATAAATAATGATACTAAATTTTTAGAACTATGAAAATTGAACGCTACTTGACTTTTGAGAACACCCAACGTTGTATATTTTTTATCATCTGCAGAATGCTAATAAATTGTCTTTTACCACACTCACAATAAATAAATACTAATATATAACTTATTTGGTTTTTCGAGTTCATAATATTTATCACATTATATTATTAACGCCCACCATTGTAGTATAACTGAACAGTTGTCATTTTCGTCAGTAAAGTTTGATATTTTGTTAGCTCCTATCCTACATATCAACACGTGAAAAGTTTGATTTGTTCAACGTAGAAGATGAAAATCTTCAAAGCTAACGAAAAATGCTACACAATAGATGTTGGTGTTTATTCAAATAAACCTTTCAATATGTGTTGATGAAAATAAAAACAGTTAGGGCGTGTAGCATGAAAACCAATTATATGACTATAGGAATATTTTTACCAAAGATTTTTACGAAATCTAATAGGTAATTGTTTAATAAGATAGACTATTATGTTACAATTAATTAATTGTTCTAATGTTCGTATTCAAAGACTTTTTAAAGGATTTACAATACCGACTCTTATTTCTATGAGTTTTTTTCCTATTCCGTCACACTGCAATATTATTATGGTACATTTTGGACATTTCTGACCAATTTATACATCTATGAAATTTATAGATATTGTGAGTTATCAGGAAGTGACGTACATAAGGAAATTTTGCATCGTCATTATTTAATTTATGTTATATATTTATAGTATATTGTTACTATCATATAATTAATAATAATTTTAAACATTCCATAATATATATTATAATTTATAATATCATTATTATATATTCAATATTCATATTATATACTTATATTATATCGCGTATTGTATTGGAACATAGATCGTTATAACAACAATACAATCGAAATAATATTATAAAAGTATATATATATATATATATATATTTACGTAGGTACAGCACCTATAAGTTATAAGTTATAACCTATACATATTATACTATTCAAACGGGCGAACGGTTGTATATTTTATGAACTATAATATTATACATACTTATACAGAGTGATTCTTATGATGGTAATAGTATATCATAATAATTTTACATTGTTATGCTTTAGACACTCTATCAGCTATTTAACATTTACTTAACTATAAAATATACTTATTGTGTTAAATACAAAATAAAACTATTGGTTGATATTTGGTTTTTAAACGTTGACATTTTTATAAAAGTATTCTGTTTAAAATAAAATTACATAATTAATAGGTATACCTATATAAAACATATGTTTATAATAATATTTATTTATTTGATTTCTTTAATATTCATTCCGTTTAAAAATAAAAATGTTCATATTTCATAATATACACACTGTGTATATAACATTTTGAAAAAAGTACAAATACTTTACTTACAAATTAAAAATCATTCACTGTGTAAATAATCACTCTATATACATATTACCAGCGTTTGAGACCGTTAAACATATTCTGATATTATAATTTTTTATGGCTGTACCTATGTGTTATAAATAAAGGTATGTACCTAAATATATTATGTTAGTCGTTCACAAAGTTATATATATATATAGTACATTGAAACCGCATTTTAAATATTACAGGATATCCTTGTAAATGTGATTTAATATAACACGAATAATTATTATTATAATACTATTTACAATACAATACATAATAATATACAAAGACTAAGTATAAACATCTATAATATAGTATACTAGACAGCTGATTATTGTAACAATTAATATTCCTTATCTCGAAAAGTATTAGTTTTATATATATTTTTTTCACAAATTGAAGACATTTTTAGACAACATTTTTAATTGTATAGTTCAAAGCAGAATATTTATCAAACAATTTTGAAATATAAAAATATAAAATTATATTTAATCAAAAATAATTAGTTTAAATAGTGAAAACTACTTATTTTCAATTTAGACAAACGTAATATTAAATTGTAATTTTATGAGGTTACCAAATGAAACTCAACTATGCCCATTGCCCATACCCAAATCATTAAATAATTAGCTGTTTAGTAACTAAAGCTTTTATATATCAAAATATTGTAGTTATAGATATCAAATTAAAAAAAGGGGGAAATATGTTAAATATATTTTTTAATTACAATAAAATAACTAAAATTATATATCTCATATTGTTCAACTTTGAACTTCGAATGTAGAAAAACATTGTGCTTCTACATTTTTTATATTTTTTGTTTCAGTAAGAACAACTCGGGAAGAACGTTGTCTTAAATTTTCGTACATATTTGCGTACAAAATGTTTATCTTCAAAATAAATCTTTAATTCATAATTCTATTAAAAATTAAAAATTATTTACATATTGTTAGTCAAAAAAGTAAAACTCTAAAAATGATAACAATAAATGATCAAATATTTTTCAAAACTTGATTTATTATAAAAATTAAGCACAAAAAAATATATAAATTATAAAAAAAATAATTTTAAAATATTAGGTTTTGTTATTAAATGAATCAACCTGTATACTATTAGTTTCTATTTACAAAAATCCAATGAATTACAATTACATTGTTAGTGTAAGCGTTTAGTTTAATTCTTTTTAGTTATATACCTAACTTATAATATTCGGAGGTGCCATAGTACTTTTTTTAAATAGTTTTAATTATAATATATAAATTATTCAAATATTACTATCAATAGTATGTACTATGTAGTATCTTTATAGTTTCATTATTTTAATATGATGAACTATATTGACCATATTATACATTTATACCTATGTTGAGTATGTGCAATATGCGCATTACATTATGTATATATGTTTTAACAAAAATAATTCTACGTGAATAACTAAACATCTATTCGTTTACTTTAAATTACACATATAAATAAATAAATTTACATTTAAAATTACTTCATCAGCAATCTTTAAACAATTTGAACAATTTGAAATACGTAGTTTGCTTTTATATTCGCGATTTTTTTTCTCTTAAGGATTAAAGTAATTTTAATTATAAATGTTCAATTACTTTATTTATATAGGATAAGCATAAAGTATATCCATTTATATTATGGAATCGTTAAATTATTTGTAACGCACATAAAATAATGAATCTCGTTAATAAAAAATTAACTTGAATACAAATTCCTGCAATATCGTATATACCTATATATAATATACATATATATATATTATATATGTATAAAGATCGCACACGTTTGAATGGTGCATGAAACACGAGGGGGTTAATAATTAATATTATGTATATATTATGATTGATGATTGTATACTTACCCATATTATAACCACGCACCTCAATCTAAATATTATGATACCACAAAGAATATAATATTTAAATTACCGTACGTGATCTGATTTCGTTTAAAATGAAACGAGCGTATATTGAACGATTTGAGTCACAAGATATATTTCGCATTGTTAAGAATATATTAATGATTACGGTACGTCGATGATGAATTGCGGTTTTTCTCATTATAAAATATGATTGTACATTAATTTTACGTTTTTAATAATATATACAGTTATTATATATATATTTCTATATATGTATACCGTCATACCGACAATTTCTTATACCTACACACTGACAGTGGCCAATAAAGGTCATTAATTTATAAAACAATCTAACGAGAAATACTATTTTGGTTTTTACTATTACAATATACAATATTTCAATTATCTACTTAATTCTATTATTTTTATTCACACACACATTTATATATTAATTTGAGTATTTAATAATGTACTTGTATGTATATATTTTTCAATAACCGTTCGGCATTAATATATTAATAATAAAATTAATAGAAGGTACCATGAAGATGTGTTGTTAAATGTTAATACTTAATACTTAAGCCCTTGTTATAAGTTATAACTGATTTTTTATGCTTACGTATATACGAATTATGATTGTATAATAAATGATATGTTATTATTTTCCCGGTTTTTTTTAAGGCTCGAAAATATGGAAATTGAAAAAAGACGTTTATTTTTAATGGGAATTTTTCTTTTTTGTATAAACCATAATTATTAAAAATTAAATTAAAATAATACAATTTTTTGATGGCTTAAGTTTTTAGTTTCATACTGAAAATGTTGTTTGAATCATCAATTTTGGACTACAAGCATCACACAAATTCCAGTAAACTCATCAATAGTATTATTCTATTAAAATTATTGAAGCCCGAAATACACTAAATTTACCATATAGGACTAATATATTTATTATTATTTTTCAAATATTCTTTTAATTCAATAATTCTATTTACCTATAATGTCATTAGATGAACTGGGTAGGAAATTTAAAAAAAACTCAAAGAAAAAAATTCTCGGCTTAGCGATGGTGAAACGACACGTTGGATTGGACCATCGACGTTTGCCCGGGAACAGCACCCACACGATTCCACAGGTGTTATACCCAGATTTCTGCGGGCAACTCGATGTACGCTGCTCGATCTGCGCAGAAAGTCGGCCAGACGCTGTACACCCACCAGCAGCAAATAGTCATGACTCTTTTTTAGGGTGTTATAATATTAAATTAAAATATAAAACTCGCGGAGGGCTTTACACGGTCAGTTATAATTAATTATCAATATTCTTGTATTAATATAATAATATCTGCAACACCTGTCCGGCTAAATCGCTGACCTTAAATACGTCCCGTTGAAGGTGGGCGTCAGAAAAATGTATCGAGTCACGGCCGGTTAGTGGAACGCTTTGACCGTTCCGAACAGGCTGCTCCGGTGGCGGCCGGCGAGTAGATACTCGTCGGCGGCCACATGCAGCAGACAGGTAACCGTGGAGTGCTCGATACTCAGCTCCGGTTTTTGTCACTGGACAGTGCGACAACGCACGTTCCCGTGTACGCCCGTCCGAGGTGACCGGCCACAGTCCGCCGTCCACGGGTACTGCACCGACGCTGATCGCTTTCCACCCGTGGCCGGACAGTACTGCTTGTCGTCGCATTGGACAGCGGCGGAACTGTCTTCTAGGCATCTGCCTATGTCTGACATTATTGCTGCAAATTTTACGGCCCTATGACGACGATACGTTTGACACATATTATCTGGTCATCGGCTATGAACGTCGTCAGAAAGTCGCACATACGTATTATTCGACAGTCACTATCAAGCCACCCGAACACGCACCTCCATCATGACGAAATAATATTATGTATACAACTAAAACATCGCCCAACGGAAACTTCAAAAAGCGGATTTTTTTTTTGTGGGGGAGGGGTATTTTTGATAACTACCATCCACAGGGAAACATTTAAATAACGAATTCATTTATGGCTTGATTTTTATTATTTTAATAATTTTTATCGTTATCGACCAAACAACAATAATAATCTACCCAATTCATGATACTTATATGTTATTACAATGCGTAGTATACGTTATAGCACTAAGTTGTTAATACACTTCATTCCCCACAAAAAATTTACCACTTTTAAATCGAAGACACCTCTGACTAGCGGAAAAAAATGTCGGCAACCGATAGTGAAGCATTTAGAAATCGCACTGTATTATTATATTCGTGCAGTATTTAAACAGCGAAATTAAATTACAGTTGATCGATCATATTATGGAAGTTCAATGATTTATGTTGCAATATCATATTGTGTCATAATATATTGGTATGTTAGATCTGATCCACTCAGAGTGCAATGAAACTTTGATCGATTCGTTCAATGTCCGCTATATAAGCTATATTGGTTACAGTGAAACTGGACGCGAGCTATTATAATGAATGATACGCATCTACCTACCGCGGTTAATTATAAACATTTATTGAGAATAAATAGCTATGAGTAAATAAAATACAGAAGTTTTGCACTTCCGTTGTCCGTGAAATAACTTAGTTATAAGCGTTTAATGAAAAATATATTTTTCATTATTGATTAAAGAATTATGATGATTGACGTACGAGTTTATGTAAATATTTATAGCAGATTTGTTTCTGTATAATATACGAGTATGTACTTACGGCACACCAAACAGACACAACTGCATAGGTGTATAGATACTTATAGATAATATATATTTTTGAATCATTAAAAATAATTATTATTAACAGGTAAAAACTTTGATCTCGTTTTTACATGAAAGCAAGTTTTAATTTATCATTTTGCAAGTTATTAATTTCGGAATAATAAAATTCTTACATGGATTTCCGTGTACCTATAATACTCATATATATATATATATATAGATAGATAAGTCCTGTTTTTGAATTGGTGATTGAGTTATATTGAATTTCAAAATCTTATTCAATTTTATTTTTAGTTAATAAATCAGAAATGCCTAACGAAAAATCTAAATATCATTATTATCATGTTAAATTTCTGCAACGTGGCTATATGAATGCGCATGTGCAGAATGGTACGGTAAAGTACTACGTATATAATATGTTAATTATTATATATAAGTACGCTGTACGCACGTCGCAATCGTGATTCGTGACCGATCGTTTACGTGCGATCATTCTGTTGCCGATCACACCACAGTCCAAACAGATGCACTTATGTGCATTCTTCCGTTTTTATTATGTGCGAATACGATATAACCAGCTCACCGCGAGACGGGTTGTGTCGTTTTCAGCCTTCCACCGGGTCGCACGGGTAATTAGCCTAAAGCATTCCACAGAACCTGTTTTAATTCTCGTATAATATAATATATATATAACGAGGATTATATGGCGGGTGAAAAGTTATTAAAAAATACAAACGGCATGGCGGACGCCTTTTTTATGGAAGTATAAGACGTGTAATTTCGCGCTGTTTATTGCGACAGGAAAAAGCTGAGATTTTTTTTTTATTATATACTATTTCGGTTTTTGCACCGGCTTCGAGTGACGCATAATCATACTGCATTTGTATGCAGTAATAAACGGGTGCATCATACGACGTTCTTTTTGAGAATTGGACACTTTGTTTGATTAAAGTTTTCTGCGATCTGGGTTTAAAATATTAGATATACTTACATATATTGATTACATATCAGAGGTATATGTTTCCCCGTTTAATAGAAAATAGTATATATTATATGTACAATAAAATCACAAATATTTTATGCAAACGACTATTATTTGGTATTGGACAATATTCACCGTGGACATAGAACATGCCACTGAACCATGATAATGTTATTATATTCATTGCATTATAATATGTGTGCTTGCATTTTTATTATAATGTGTACTTACGTGTAAGAGGTGCAGTGTGTGTATTGGAGATAAATATGGGTGAAAAAAAAACAGCAGTGTTTGGCGCAATTTGCATTTGGATTCCGACATTTGTCTCCAAGAGACAAACCTCGAGCGCATACATTATTATAATTTGTGCGTACATATAATGTATTTATAGTTAAATATTCAAATGGTGCGTGGTTCTATAATATTATGTAAAACCGATATATAACATAAAACGTATTTTTCCCCCCTCGAGAACAATGCAATAAGCGTCCTGTGAATGAAATGGCTGTATATGTATATAAATAAGCGTATACACATACATATAATATTATGTTTATTTCATTCGCCGCAAATGTCGCGCCGCATAAAACGAAACTGATAAAATCGTCCAAAGAACACAATATTAAAATAGTAAATACATAAATATAACAGCAATGCGGTTTAGAAAAAAAACACTATAGTAGATATATAATACCTCCTACATCTTACCATTTGTTTCGAACTTTGCAATGAACTTAATTTACAATATATTATTTTATTTGACATAATATATATTAAAATATGGTTTCAGATTTCAACCCGATATGGTGCAATTCTTTCAGGTAGTTTTGTATTTATTATATACATTTTGTATGTACACAAACACCCTTGGTTTGGTTTCAGTGGCGTTATATAATATTATATGTTTTATAATATATCTAGTGCCTATGTAAAGGCTATATAGCACACATAAAACATACGTTTTAGGACTATTGCACTAATTTACATTCGGTAAAAAGTATTGCGGTATGCAGTATAACAATTATGAAAATATTAAAAACAAAACATATTTGAATAATTAATAGGAGATCGATATCAATTGATTATTTTTTTTAGTGAAATTGATTGATAATAATAAATTGTATGAACAGGAATGTCCACTTTTTGTTAAATATTATATCATTTATATTTTTTTACAGAAAATGATAGGTTTCATAGTGGACAAAATGTATTATTAGAATTGTCTACTATACGAAATATTATTTTAAACCTTTTAAAGATTTTTAAAACGGTATAGGTAATATAACTAAATTCCTCTCAATAATAAATAAATATAAAATGTATTTATCAACATTTAACAATCAAAATATGCAAAAAAAAAAGTTGCATCATCAACTAGAAAATATTAAAATTCGTAAAAATCACTGACAAAAATCCAAAATTATAAAAATAGGTAAAAAAAATACATTTCATAAAAATCGGCAATCTTATAAGTATGGTCTATGCCATATATATATATATGACTATCAGTGATTTTATGTATACCTACTAAATTATTTCAGAAGTAGTTTTTCAAAAATTGAAAATATTCATTACTCAAAAATTTAATACTATTTATTTTTACGTATGTATGTAGTGTGTACATGAATAATCATGGTTTATTATTCTTTTTCTATGATGATTTTATATGGACAAAATATGTTACCAATCAATAATTTATTTTGTTAGATATTCGTATATAATTATACTTTATAGGGGAAATACTCTGTGTATTTTGAGAGTACAAAATGCAAATGTGTTAAATTTATTCATTTTTGTAATATAATGTATAATTTTTTTTTATATTATAATATATCTTAAACGTCTATAATATATCTTATATCTATACGTCTTACACGTCATATCATATACTACGTGGTGTATAGATCACTTAGATCAGATCTTCATATTTTCATGTTTAGTACATGTTTGTACATTATTATTAGGAATCATACCTTTAAATATCCATCCTCGGTTCTAGAGTAAAGCTGATAAGTCGCCGAGTGCTGATTCTTTCCATTTTTTTTACAATTTAATAAAACACCGTTTACGTATTATACAACTACGTTTGGATTTATATTCAAAATTATTTCCACCAATAACGTTTAATTATGCATCATTGCACAGTGATGATAATGTATTATTATGCCTATTAAGATTACCGATTTACAGAAGGTAATATTATTTCGATTCGTCACACTAATTCGACTATGTATACTACGGGCGTATACGACAGCGAACACGTACGATATTCGAAAGAACTTTACGATGGTTGTCGACTTATACGTATTTACTATGTGTATACATATTATACATATTGTATATTAAGCTATAACTCTAAACGATTAAGCTAATATGAGTATTAATGTAACTTGCACGTCACAAGCGGATATACTACGCGAAACCCAATTAACTTGTCAAATTTAAATGACGACCAATTCATCAAAAACACGACACACATACTATCTTATATATATTATACATATAATCCTCGAACGGTTTATAAGTAGCTATATAAAAACGATAAAGGGTAAGGCATGGTATTGGAGGGCACATCATATACGCTTCTAATATATTATATTATCTAATTTTATTATTATGTCATATCATACTAATTTTTGTTGTAGTTTATTTTCTCATTAAATAATGATATCTTCCACCATTGAATTAGTATTTTGCATTTAATTTATCATAACACCAAAAATGGATGGGTATCAGAATTGATTAAGTTGAAGGTTAATAACCAATAGAAACACAAATATTATTGATTATTGACATTTTATAATAATATTTCATAAATTCCGTTGTTCGGCAAATTACAAAGTAGCAAATTTTTTCTTTAAGCGTACCTACGAATTATAATAATATGTAATAAACATATAATATTTTAATCGACATTTTTCAACACAATTACTTAAAAATATTGGTTTTAAATTCAATCATTACTATTATTGCCAATTTTTAAATTGTTTTTATAAAATTATGTGCTCGTGCATAATAATAATCGTTTTATATCCTGACTTGTTGGAAAATGTATATTAGTATGCGGAAAATTGATCAATTTTGTTAAAACAAGCTAAATACGTTTGGGGAAAATGAGTACAAGTGAGTTATGTACCCGGGTCAACTCAAAGAATGTGTAAATAATAGTTTAGTTATGGTATAATAATAACAATAATAATAATTTTTATTATTATTATTATTATATGACAATGTTTACCAAATAGCGACCGGTATAAACAGGAAACTATTTTGAAAGCTGCTACACATAAAATTTGAAGGTATTTAAAACTTTAATTTAACTATATTTTTTTTACGTATCATCATAGGTACTACAGCAATTACTTATCACTAATTATTCTACACGGTATATAATATAGTTATTATAATTATTTATCGTGATCAATTAACCGTGTCAAACGATCGCGCAATAAACGGCAATACGAGTAAAAAAATTATTCTGACATGCAGTATTTAAACGATTTTCAATATTATTTCTATTTGTTTTGCAGTCATTTATAGGTATGTATATACGTTTAGGATCTATTTACAACGACTTGATTTACCTATATATTATTTTCGAGAATAATTCATAAGACGAATGGCGTTATAACACTTTTACAAACTCATCACTACCGCGGTGATAAATTATTCACTTCCGTATTTGTATAATTATAGTATACGTTACAATTATACGATATTTATACTGGTACATGCAATATTATTATAATGCTAAACGTTTCGCATTCGCATATTATAATACGCCTGCAGTATAGTATAATATACACATTACACATCACAATCACGAAATACACACAGCACTTCAGCGTACTATATGTGTCTATATATGCTCCCTATTTTGTCGCACTGTTATCTATAGGTATACAAGGGACGACGAGACAACGCCGTTTTTCGCAAAACTTCCTAGAGCGGTATTTTCCTACGCGTATTCGTTTGCCCCCCGGGACATGGACGAGGGTTGTTATTGCCTGCAATTCGATCGATTTTGTTTTCATAGAGTTTCGTGAAAACGCGTATCCGTCGATGCACCGACAACGACATGTAATATAAGAGAGCAAACCAATACTACGTATATATGTATACACAACAATCGCGCTCGGTCCCCTTTTATTTTATATTATTATTATTATTATTTGAACGGCGAGTGAATATCCGGTCGTCAAAGGCCGCATACGGTGGCGAACGATGAGAGATGAGATTAGTTTCGAACAGAATACTGAATAATAATATTGCTGTTGTCAAAAATATCGGATATAGTCTGTGTGTGTCTCCGGATTCGACAGCCAAACCTGCAGTGTACAACATTATTTTAACCTAGGGCGATATAATATTATGGATTAAACATTTAAACGAAAAAAAAATGATGGACTGTTCTGTATTTAATGGAAAATATAAATATACATGCCCACAGGGTGATATACGCATCAAATTTGTACATTAAAATATATATTATTATAGTAATAATTCTCGAGAGCTTTCCCTGTTTTTTGGATATTTATTAAATACGCTGATTCATCGTGTTGTCGATATAAATTTTATCATTGTAACTCACGTGTAATTATATTGTTGTTATCATATGCGTATTCAATATTATAATTAGTACTTGGTTTATATTAGTAACGCGTCGGTAATTAATACATTATTACCGGAGATCAAATCGATAACATGACAACATCATGAGTAATAACGGTTCGAAATAAATAACAGTGACGTGTCTTAAAATACTAACACACAATATTGTGTTCAGCATATATACGATACATACAAGCTACAGGTAAATACATAAAAATGCACCAACCATCATAAGTATTAATAATAAGTATTAGGTAGCTATTTTAATGAAATACGACATTTTGAAATGTTTTGATGAGCTAGAGAGTAATAGTTATATTATATAGGTACAACACTATTTATAACATTTTTTTACATTTTATTTTTTTCATGTAGTCTTTACTTTCGGAAGTCATGATGGCCGAATGTCAATGGCACACCTCATTACATCTCACGATTTATCGGAAAAAATATATACTCATTTTCACCACCGAGCGTTTGATAGATTCCCTTTGACACTGAAGCGTTTATTTATTTCACCCCCAGCCGTTACCATAGGTATAATGATATGATGGGCTGTAATAGCATTTTGCTGAATGAAAATTCTTGTCCAGTGTGTAAAAATACGTATATTAGTTTCTTCCAATTTTTTAACAAAATTTAAAAAAATGTGAGTATAATGCTTTATATTTAAGATGAAAAACGATTAAGCTCACTGCACTTAGGGTTGCAACTGATTAATGGTTAATATGCAGGAGTTGGAATTCACGAAAAGCAGTGGCTGTGGGAGATTGGTTGGAACGACCGGGGATCAAAGCAGAACCCTAATCTGCCTAAACCAACTTACGGTTGAGCAAGCGAAAACTTGACGCGAGAACCCTCAAACCGCCAGACGTGAGCGGTGCAGATTTATTAACGACATTATAAATAATCTATCAGCCAAACGTGTCGGAAAGATAATAATATTATTATTCATAATACAATGTCCGGTGCGCCGTGTATGTGATGTGTGTATCTATCATGTGCGTACTATATGTTGTCGTGGGAACTTCCATGATATAATATTGTGATTATCAAACGATGTGTATACCGCGAAGAAAAAAGTCCGTTGCCGACAAACGCGTATCTGGTTACTATTATACATCTACAATGCTTTGACCATAATTTATTATTATTGTGATAAACACGACCACCGCGGCGTTAATTAAATACGCGGGTTTCGGTCCGAATGAATATATAATATTACCTGCGACTTACGAGTATAACACGCGGGACGGAGAAATAATAATTAATCACATTGTATGTATATGTATAGATTGGTTCTTCTTGTGGATGACGTTCAGCGGCCGTAAAACGCTAAAAGTTTTCGACTCTATTTCATATCATTCATTTATAATATATTACGATTAATAATAATAATACTGTCGTCACGTATTATAATTCTACAATAATTATTGTTGACTTAATCAAATATTTTTACTTTTCCGTATTATTTAAATTCTAAATTCAGTTATTTTTATACGTTATATGTAGCTGTATAGCGCGCGGACCGTACGACACGGAAGATCAGTAGGTACCTACTTACTATAAAAGAACTTTAACGAACATAAATAAAATTATAGTACGCACAGTGATTTAATTAATCTGGTTCGAAAAAACGCTGCATAAGCGCGTTAGTGTCTACGCGAGTTTATGACGATTTCTGCAAGTAATGTAAAAGTAATTAAATAGTATATTATATCAGATACCTATACCGCGTTATTAAATCACAGGCCGGTTTTTATTGATTTGTGGCCAGGGACAGTATATATACTACTATATAACGTTAATGTAGTGATATACATAAAATTAATCTATGAGTGATGCCCTTAACGCAATAATTACATTTTCCATGACTTATTATATTATGGTTGCCGTACATCTATCGATTTTTTCCAACAAACACGCTATATTACATCTTCTACGCAGGATTTTATAGTTCGGAATAAAATACGCCATCATTTCAGGCCGACGACGGCTGCGGTTTTCGACCACAGAAACGGATTTACGTGAAAAATTAAACGTCAAGACCGCCCGCGCGTAATGTGTATTACATATACTATAGTAATAGGCATCGTAACGACATATCTATAAACCATATAACTATTGCCTATATAATAGTATACAATATGAATAAGCGGATTTACGATATTTCTGCTTTTGTACGCCGCAGCTGCACGCACGCATAGAAAATATGATTATTGTCAATCGCAGAATATTATATACACGTACATGGACGCGGCGCGTCATCTGACAATCGGAGGAGGAGTAGGTACAAATTGCGTTTTCAAGGCCTAAACCCGTTCTTTTTGAAGTCATCGCTAAATAAATAACAATATATTATTATATATTATATTATAAATAATAAACACTGTAGCCGAGAGTCGGAAAAAAAAACATTATAGAATTGTTTGATGCGGAGTATGAATAATCGTATATTGAATACGTAGAAACTAATATATATATTATATGCAGTCGTAGCGTATTTTACGTTGTGATCCATTTGACTGGCCAAACTAATTTTCTAAGTAAATGTTTATATAAATTTAAGTGTTTTTAACACTACAAAGAAATATACATTTTTCTATACATAGTCGTTTTTAATATTTTTAAACAACACCTAAAGTTTTTATTTCAACATAAGAATTTTAAATATTATCGAATATTGGAGAATATATTTAGTTTTTTATTACCAGTGATGGAGTAGTGGATTAAAATACTCTTAGTGGAGTATATCTATTACCATTTAATTCCATCCATCTATCTAAATACTTATAAATGTATATGTATATATAATTATAATACTTAATAATACTTAAATATTTGGTATTTATACATCAACATTTTTAGAAAAATATGTAATTCTAGTTTTGAAATTAAATATGGGTTGTCATAAAAACCACTGATAAATAAATGTGCATTTTCGTTAACGTGTAAAATATACTAAATAGTTATTCAAACTGTAATTTACATAGATATAATTGACAACTAAAAATCAGTAAAAAGAGCACCATATACTCGTGTATGTTATTTGAATTAATCGTAATAATACACGTATAATATTCATATCCATTTATAATGCACAAAATACGAAATAGCTTTAACGTATTATATAGTATACTACTACTACTGCATGAGCCCCAAGCTAAACAGCGTATTCGCGCGTTAACTATTTACACCGGTGGAGAGCCTATAAAATAATAATTTTTACGGTAAACACAAAACGTTTAAACGTTAAACGGTAAGAAAAAAAAAACGTTTTGAAAAAAAAAAACGTTTTCCCACAATAATATTATATAATATTACGACGGTCATCACTGGTGTGGACGCAAATCCGTTATGGTGCGCGCGAGTTAATTTATTTAAGAGCCTGGGTGTGTAAATATATAATATAGGAAAAAGGTTTACACACTGTCCGGCGGCGAGTGAGTATATTATATTTAATAATGTTGTGTTTCACACGACGGTGGAAATGTAGAATACCGCGAACGGATCTTGTCTGTGTGTGCACGGCCGCATGCGTATATTTATATACAATATACATATTATTATTATATGTATATAATATAATATATACTACGGTCTGAGAGTGATAAATCGATGTTTGTGAAATAATAAAATTTATAAAAAAAAAAACGAAAAACGCATCGATAATAATACCGTGAAATATATTGTACGACGAAATATATTTCGTCGATGACTGCCGATTATATTTTTTTCCTGTGTAAGGTTAACAAATACCCAAATTATAAAAAAAGAATGATTCCGATTTATGAATAATTTATTGTTTGTTTTATGAATGATAATAAAATAGTAAATTTTTCAAATATCTTAATTATCAATACTATTGAACTGTATTAATATTGTTTTGGTGCGATAATTATAATTTTACATCGTGGCACTTTCATGCAAATGAGGAGAACAAAAGTGTCGAACTCGCATTGGCATCGAAACAAATGAGCTGTATATACCGTCGTATATTCTACTGCACGTATATAGCCTGTAGGCGAGCGAATCGTTTCGTTCATTCAATTTAAAATGTTACAGGTTCTCGACCCACCGAGACTGTCACGTCCTTCTCGTCGAACAGTAGATAATATCATATACATAGATATTCGATACTTTTTTTTTTTTTTCATATCGAACATAATACGTAATCCGTCCACAAGGGAACCTCCTCGAGTATACACAGTACATTATAGACTTTGGCACGCGCGCGCGATGGCGTAGCATGTACTATCATCATAACATATAATATAATATTACTATATACGACTATATGACTGCAGCATCGACGGAAATGCAACTAGCGCGCACTCATAACGACCGTCGTTGCAGTCGCCGCCGAATCAATACGATGCACCGTGGTGGTCGCGCGTAGTTTATAATAATATATGTATATAAGAATATAATATACGGTCGGTAATCAGGTGCACGCCGTGTGTATAACGCATATATATATATATGCACCGCAGATCACGGCTGCTGCACCGGCAGACGAGGGCGCGCGTGGCGGTGAGGGGTCGGGCCGGCGTATGGGGGGGGAGGAGCGTCGAAAAACGGCACCTCTCGTTCCGCGCCGCCGTACAATATTGCGCAAGCCCCGGCGGCCAGCCGTTCGCTATACCATCGCCGCCGCATCCGTCCACCACCGGCCCACCGCCGAAAGACGGACGTCGCGCGTCCACCGCCACCGCCACCACCGCCGCCGCCGCCGATCTTGAACTTGAGTACTTGACAGAAAACCGTCGGCGGCGGCGGAAAGTGTCTCTCTCGCGGGGCGCGCGACGTTACCCCCCACCGCGGGCGCGCCGGGCGGTGCGCGCGTACACGTCGGCGGCGGTAGGGGAAGAGGAGGCGACGCGCGAAGAACTGCTCCACGACGGCGGCGGTGCCCATCATCATCATCGTCGTCGTCGTCGTCGTCTTCGCCGTCGCCGTCGTCGTCGTAGTGGTCTCGTCGTCACCGTCAGTGGTCGTCGGTTCGTTGTCCCGTAACGCCGCCGCTTGCTGCCGGCTGATCACTGTGGTCCCAACACGCGCGCCGTACGCACACACGATCGTAACAATAATAATAATAATAATAATATTATATTACTATTGTCGTCGTCGCGGTGCTATTCTATAATATAATATTATATTATATTATTGTAATATATTGTTATTTTTCGCGACGAGATAATTATACATTGTTGTTATTATTATATATTGTTGTTGTCGTTTCGATAATAAAATATCGCAACAAACTGTACAATATTATTGCCGCCGTCCATTCGCGGCACTTACTCGCTGCACGGCTTGGGATGCGGCATAATTGACTGTCGCACACCATCGTCCTATATATTATCGTTATCATCGCAGTAGACTTGAGACGATAATATTGTCGTATACGTTGCAACCGCCGGAAATCGGAAACGGCTGCAAAAAATCGTTTTGTGGAAGGTCAGTAAACGAATTTTTTTTTTCTTATAATATTAATTTTCCGCTTGTTATACGCACAAAATCCTCTAAGTAGCATTAATTTACTACTATATAGGTACTGTGTTAATATATTTAAGCAGAACCCACCCCTTCGTGCGAAGGTGTTTTATTTTCTGTTTCCCCAAAATTTGATGCGTCAAACATATGCAAACTATTTTTACTCTAGTCGAAAAATTACTTATTCGTTATAAGACGAGACTTGTGCTTATTGAAAAAAATATATTTATTTGAAAATATATGATGATGAGATGTGCACAAGTATCTATAAACCGCTTAATTGATTATACACAAGCATTTTTAATTTTCTGTTGTAATTTATATAATTTGTATTGTATCAATTAATGTTTGGACATGTATTTTACGACAGAAGATTTTATTTAAAAAAAAAAAAAAATAATTTTTTTTTTTTAATATTAAAAATCGTAATATTATTTTATTGAGGATATATACAAATATGTAATATTCCATTCCTCTTAGTTTTTGAACAGATTCCAGTACGTATTCTATAAACATTAATTCATCAATTTTATTCAAAAAAATGTATCAGAGAATGTTAATAAAATACGTGTATGCATATCGAATCGTGTAAACAGACGTGAAAACGCTACGGGTAGCGCAGCATTAGAATACTTTTTGAACAATATACCGTTTGACAGATTTAATTTTCAAAAATTATAATAATAAATACTTTTATTCGTGATAAAAACTAAAAAATGTAGATACATAAAAAAACTTATAAAATGTGCCGTTTTGATAAAAAAAAAAAAAAATACATTTATTATTAGTGTATAATTATAAAATAATTAATAACAAAAAATCACTAGAAACTTCAATAAAAATTACTAAAATTTAACCAATAATTAATTTGTAATATTCCGGTTATATAGAACATACATAGTATACGTGTTTAGATTATTTTGTTTTACTAACTAAATATTTATATTATTAGGTATAGTGTATACTGGTGATGATTATACTAATTATTTACAAATTAAATATTTTTTATTTATTATTTGATAAAGAATTGAAAAAAATGTATAAATTTTAATTCGCTCTTACAAAACAAATTGATTAAAAATGTTGTACATTTAAAAAATACATTATATACGTTGTTGCATAATAATTTTTCCAATAGATAGTTAAGTTATACAAGTATCTTGATTATCTAAAACAATAAAAATATTAAATTTTCAAAAAAAAGAAACTCATAATTTTATTTAATATATTGTAGAATTTTCTAAAGCTTTTAAAACGTCATCGTAGGTAGATAAGAAAAATAAATTTTACTATATCATATATTATACGAGTATTTCCATTAAATATATTGTATTGGTTTCATATATAATAAATACATTATATACATTTCTTTAAATTGTTGATAATTATATAAAATGTGGGTTTATAATTATATAATAAGATCTTTCTATACTATTTCATAATTGCATTGACTCAGATTAAAGTATTTTAGGTCATTTAATAAATTAATAAAATATGACGTAGGTTCATTCTTAAACGGTTAATCGTATCTTAATCTATAACTAGCCTAACCAGACAATAATATGGTCAATATGTTAATTATTAATATATGACTGCTGTTATTATAACAATAAATATTGTTAAAAATACGTTAAAACAATAATTATACGTCATTAAATTATTTAGAAAAAGTTTTGTATTTTGTATCCGATATAAAATAATATTTCAATAATAACTAAGAATACGACAGAAATAGAAATTACTATACTTTTACTTTATTTATTATAGAAAAAGGGTTTAAATATAATTTTAAATCAATTTTAAATCTAAGCCCACATCATGTCCACTATACATAGTCAAAATAAGATAGTATCACATAAAATGCGCACACAACCAAATTTTTTATATAATATTATAAGTTTTTCTTATCATTGATGAAAACGATAATAATTATCTTAGAATTAAATAATACTGTGTTCACTGTCTATTATATTTTACCGACCACTATATATAGATACAGTAATTATTTCCATATACCTTGACACAAATGACGAATGTTTCATAAAAATAGTAAAATGAAAATTGAGGTTCAATATAAACAATTTTATGTACAGTAGTGGTACCGCTTGCACAAATATTTGATAAATTTAACGCTTCATTAAGACTTGTTGGACCAATCACGTGGATTGCATTATATTAGGACGTTTTAAGGATTGATAGATTTTAAAGAACAATCGCGAGTCTCTAACGAAGAACACCTATAGCTGTGCAACGTTCACGCGTGGTATACATGGAAACTTTTATAATTTATAAAATACCAATCGATTTATGAGTAAAAAAAAAAGCAATTAAAATTCATTCGGCATTGCAATTTGTAAATGACAATAAATTATACACACACACACACACACACACACACATATACACCAAAGATCGCACATGAGACGTAATAAAGTCAACAGCCCTAGGCCGTATAATAATACGCGCGGTGTACACAAGTCTCGAAAGCGTGAACACTTTTGGTCGAATGCAAATAATACGTCTGGGGGGAACAGTACATAATATTTTATAAATAGCGGCCAAGGTGAGACGAGTTTGTTAAGTATCCGGTGTTCAAAACCAGTTCTTGTATTTTCCGAAGCACTTAATAATCTTCCGTTATGTTTGGTCGACATTCCACTTGCAGCACTACAAACATGTTTTTTTCTTCTGTAATCAATTATATCGATCGCGTCCATCTCATTTTCCAGTAGCCCAAAAGTCTCGGGTGACGCATGGTCGGGGATCAGTCCAAACTCGGTTAATGAGTCGATGTCCCGCGATATATTCAGTAGGTCATTGTCGTTATAAAATTTTATTGGCTATCGATCTAAACTATAAATATTCAGAGATGACAGTTCAAAATCACGTCGACAGACTGCATGTGTTTGCATAGAGCGAAAAATCTTAAACGGGCCCGCAAAACGATGAGTTTTATATTACGCTGTTTACGACGTGTGTGTATATATTATAATATAATTACTGGCACCCGACGAGTTGATTTGACACAATATTATCGTTATCGTATCGTTTATAATTATTTAACTTTGAAGGGAACAATAAGAGTAGTCGTGAATAGGCGTATGTGTATACGTATTAAACAGGTACAAATGTTATTATGACATAAATTAAGTGACACGTCTGAAAGACTGGTTTCTATGGTGATGATAATTACAGGTCATGCTACTTATTTTATAACGGATGATTATCTCACGGTACAATCGTTGTTTTAAGAAGATTATTAAAATTACGAGGCGGTCATAAAACTTCGAGAAATTATTTACCTTTTAATTAACACTACCTATCGTAAAATTAATTTAGAAATATCCTTCAAATAATGCATTATGCAGCCGAATATTATCGTGAATCGCCTGGTGTGGTCGGTCAATTTTATTTGCAGTGCTGTATTTTCCCGGAGAAAAACTACACCAACACGTGTCGGAACTTAAATTTGTATTTCTTTATATAATAAAATATAATCTCCACTCTACGACAACGACAGTGGTTTTCTTAAAGTTTGTAACTATTTATGAGCCTAAAAATAACTATAGTGCTTGAGGTACTTATAGGTTTTTTTTTAAGAATTTCACGAATTTTAAACAGATAAATTGTCTTCAAATCGCTTTTAAGCGTAATGTCATACGGACGGATCTACCAACAGTCAATTATATTAAAATATTTTATTTATTTATTTACTACTGATGCCTTAAATTCAGTTTGAATTTTTATTCATCGCTTTCGATTATACCAACCGACAACAAGTGGCGTCGATCTCAGTTCTCGATATACCTACTGTTATGTAGTATTGTATTTATAATACCTATATAATCGTTTATTATAAATACTATATGGGTACGAAAAAATCACACTTTTTCCCATGATTTAAACGAAAATGTTGTTAATTTTCCGTTTCGTTCGATATTTCGCGCTGTTTGTATACGTATAATTCGTCAGTCTCACACCCCCGATGTATCGTTCGTCGTGCAATATATATTACACGGTATAGTGTCCCCTCGACTCGATGATTAATGGTGATCACCCTTTGCACTGTTCAGCAGAGTATATTCGCGAGCGGTCCCCCATCCATGACCTTTGGTGCGCTCGTGCGCGGTTAAAGGTCGTCTATATATCCCCGTTTTAGTAGAATGGGTTCAAAATTGATTTGTCCGCCGGGTGCTATTATTTTGTTGTTCTGAAATCTTGCTAATGACCGCGGAAGGGGGATTTCGATTTTTGAATCCCTACGCACGTTTGATATATATATATATATATATATTGCACGTGTACGGTTCAACGAAAACAGTGTGTTGTATACACTCGACCTTAACTTTGTAAATGACCGACGCAGCGTTGTGTGCGTGAGAATTAAACGCGCGTGTACAACAATCGTTTCGGAAGGTGGTACGTTATATACAGCCACCATCGTAGTCGTCGACCTGTCAGCTTTTCAAAATCCACTCGTCGTGTACGTATTATTATATTATCGTGAAAAGAAAAAAAAAAATCATAATTTCCGTGTGCCTTCTGCCGGTCATCATTTGAATCGGTACATTACGATGCAAATTGCTCGTCACTATACACACACACACACATACACATGCACTCACAAAAAAATATACATAAGAAAACCCGAGCAGCGCAAATAATTTAGCAAATATCCGGCTTCATGCATACATATATATAGACGTTAGACGTGATTCACATTTTGCATTCATTAAAGAATATTTAAATGCGTACCTCCTGTACGGCGTCTATGGAACGTGTATATGTAGATTGAGATAACAACGGTTACAGCTCGAAAATGCTCTTTTTGTCTTCTGAATTTTGCTGCATATTATTCGATCGAGCTTGTGAACAATCTCCTGCGTACGTTATTTTCGTGGCGGTCAAAACGCACCATCGCGTGTGATCTGTTGTGCGCGTGTGTATGTGTATGTGTATATATTTAGTTTTTGTCTTAAGTATTTAATCTATAACTTCCCGCTCTCTCACAAACAATAATTTATCAGTGCAAAAGTATAATTTCGACACCCTCCACGAAATGGATAAGCTTCTTTGCACAATTTTCTTGATGTATTGCATTATTAGGTCGGTCGTCAAGTATTTAAATAATATCATATACGTTAGTTACAAAAAAAATACGTTGTGTTAAATCTATGATATAATGCAAGACATATGATGTCACAATAAAATACATGTAAATATATATTTTTTTTAAATCATTTTCGAAAAAACGATAGCTATAGGCAGGTAATTGGTTTGAACGAAGTAGGTATACCTTTAAAATGAAAAAAAAAATAGTAAGGCTCCACGCGGGTTTGCGGTAAACTGTGGTAAATATCGTATGTCCACCTTGAATTTCTGCCAAGTGGCAACCTGTCGTTCGTTTTTATCGGTCTTCCCCGTGGTGTCCCGGAGTCGAACGGGAAAACATGAGATGATGACGACGATAATGATGACAAGTGTCGGTAAACGATAATCGACCGCCGCCGCCGCCGCGTTCCATTCGAGGGCGAGGGAAATGCAAACACGGTAGGAAAAAACGCACATTACCTGCAGCACACGGCGCAGTCGACGGGTGTTACAATATTATTATATGTGTGTACACGTATATATATCGACTATACGTATTATATATATTGTTCGGCGCGTTTGAAAGCGTATAATATAATATTTGTTTTTGACCGGGCAGGCAAGGAGAAGATAACGATGATACACACACGATATAGTACGCGCGAGACTATATTATTATAATATACGACACTCTCAACGCGTCGTCGGGTTCGTTGTCCATAAAACAAGCAATGATTTTACGATGACAATATTACATATGTACATGTTATATTATACACACGCGCGTATATATGTATTATTATATATTATGTGCGTTGTGTGTTTTTTCTTCCCGTTTTTATTTATTTTTTTTTTCCATTTTTTACGATCTCATCGTGATGCAGTTTTTTATTTCTGTTATTCATATATATCCTATCCGAAACATGAAAACGATATTATTATACCTACTCCGCAGCCGTAGGACAGCATGCCTATAGGCCAGGTACCTATATACCGTGAGTCGCCATCGTTTGTGCCGGTCGGTCGGTTCGCGGACTCGAGACACGTAAATTATAATATACGCGTATAACCGTATCATTATAGGCATAAGCCGTCTATTAAAGCCATGCAAGTGCAACACCTCTTCTAATGTTTTAAATTCACTAGGCTCGCCTGAGATTTATTTTTTTTTTAAATACACACAAAATGATCTTTTTAAAATTTGAATCTTATAATATAGTATACTTGTTTAAAAATACCGGCAAGTTTTTAACTGCGTTAGGTGTTCTATCAACTTATGACATTGTCTTAAATAAAAGTGACGGATTTTAAGCATGTTAAATTATTTTTAAGTATTTTTTGTTCGGTTAAAAAATAGTTATTGTTGAATAATATCGTTCAGAACATACACGACTGCTCCACTGTATCTATCTCCGATTGCGGTACCGTTGTCCGGACCTGCACGACCCGATAATATAATAAGCGACCATATTATTATAATACGTATACTATATAGTTTCGTCGCAGTACATACGATTATAATAGTAATGACGACTCGTCTTAACTGTTATAAAACATATTGTAATACGCGTATTACAAGTAATATTATATTATTTTTATTATTATGTTTTTCTCGACCGTCACCGGCGAGTTATTCGCCGTAACTCTCAGATAGATATTTCGTATTTGATATAACTGGCGAGCGAACACCGAACAGCGCGTCGGTGTGGGTATATAACTATATATATATATATATTATAATATAACACTATCGTCCGATATCTCTACACTACTATAGGAAGCGGATGATGAATAATATACGCGACGAGACACGATCAACCTCGCTCGTTTCGCGCGGTACGGTCACGACTTTAGTGCCTGTAAGACTCGCGCGTCTATAATACCATATGATATTATTATTATGGTAGTAGGTACCTGTAATAATATAATATATGCGCGTACATGCGCGTCTCCGAAAATATTAATAATTACACACTGCCATTATTAGTCATTAATGACATTACACCGGTGGCCGGACAGCAGGGCTGACGTAATCCCACGAAACTGAGTTTTCATCGGCGCGTTTTATCGTTATCGTCGTAGTCGTCATTATTATTATTATTATTATTTATTATTATTTTATCGCGTAGAGTGTAGTTTTGAATGCCGCGTACACAGCACCTATATAACCTCAGCGACCTTGTGCTGTACGTCACCCTAACATCGCCGAATTTTCCAAAAATGTCTAAACGGTCGGCACGTGATGTATATAGGTTCGGATTGTGAAGGCTTTAATGTGAGCTTTACCGAAGCAAATGTATCTTCGAGCTCGGCCGTCCCTTAATCGCCAACATAAATTATTATTTATACTATGCGACGGAGTGCATATATATTACGTCCCAATCCGAACGACCGACATAATATTATAACTGTAGCTATATATAGATGGTTCTTTGTTATCGCCATACGGTGGTTA
The DNA here is from genome assembly GCF_020882245.1 of Rhopalosiphum padi. Taxonomy (NCBI): domain Eukaryota; kingdom Metazoa; phylum Arthropoda; class Insecta; order Hemiptera; family Aphididae; genus Rhopalosiphum; species Rhopalosiphum padi. The sequence continues at coordinate 39,613,721 of NC_083598.1, forward strand.
AGATTTGAAAAATCATTACAATCAAGAAGTTTACGTAGATAATAATATGCTTTAAATAAGTTTTTAAAGTAGCCGCATGTATGTAAAAAATGACTTTTGTATAGGTACTTCCCACCTACGTAATACTTATAATATATTTATATTTCATACATATATTATTATAATTTATAAGTCTATATCGGCCGTCAGAGTGCAGGTATTATACGAGTTTTTCTTTACCCCGTGAAATCATTATTCAAGTCATGTCTTCGCGAAAACTATATGTATACATGCGGTCGAAAATGGCCGACCGAGCAAACGAGAAAAAACTGGTTGTCTCCGCGACGATCCGCGGGTAACCGGTCTGCACGGAATACGCGTACACCGTTATTGATCGATTACAGACCCTTCGTCGTCGGACAGGAGACCGCTCTACCACGCGTATTCCACGGATCCATTAAATCGTATATATATATTATATATGCGATTGCAGTAATCCATTTTGGGAAATGTAAAACGTTAAACACATAAACGGAAAATCGTCTGTCGATCCCGTTCTCAACAAATCGTTTAGAAAATATTATGGTTTCCTCCACTCGTCCCTCGTAAACCCAATGACGATTTCAATTTTCGTTTACGTCATAAAATCAGACTTTAATCCAGGGCTAGTTGATTTTTCTTCGTAATATATCGGTTGCGCATAAATATTGACTACATCGAAAAGTATGAAAACTCTATCGACCTCCGTGAGGTGTGTTGCTACAGTATAATCATTGCAATGCTAATGCTTATCAACGTCTCCGACAGACGCGCGGTACCTTACATACGGATATTGGTGAAACCGTCAAAATCGCGGACACGCTGTACGCGGCGATGCAGGCTTTGTTGTATAATACACACATTTTTGGAAACAATACGAAACGATAGTCGCATTATCATTATAGGACGAGATGTCTCAAATCCGTGGTGATGTGACACCCATACGTCTGTCTGGGTCGGCGAGGTCTGTAATCGGATATGATGACTATATCGCATCTGAAGCGTATACGCGGACACGACGTCTGCGTGAACCAGTTTTAACAATAATATTTGATCGGAATACACCGCGGTGCGATTGCGCGCTCAAGTGGTCGTTCCCGTTTCTCCGAAAAATTGAAGATTTGCTGACGAAAAAAAAAATGTCAGCGCATACATCCCGCCGGGAGACGACCGTACATATTATTATTATTATACCGACTGTAGAAGTCTTCCGTAGCGGTGGCATGTCGACCTTGACGATCCGATCGATGTTTCGGTTCGATCATCCCACGATTTATTCGCGACGAACAGGTATTATAAGAGTCCACTCATAAGACGAGTTTTGAAACTTGTATAAAAATAAACAATTAAGGTATGGTTCCCAATTTGGCGAATCAATTATTTTGACCCCCCCCCCCCATCCCACTTTAGTTTTTACTCAGTTACGCTACTGGTAACAGTCGTAGGACATCGTCGCCTTCTGCGCCAAATCGTAATTACGTATATATCTTAGATATAATTTAATATATTGTATGCGCGCGGTAATGTGCGCGCCACGCGTTGTTCGCGGATGTATATTATAAGAAATATAATATATAGTATCGTCGGCACCGATCGCGGCTCATAATATATTATTATATTAACATAATTGTAATAATTGTGTCGTGTCAGTGGGTCACCGCCGCCGCGATGATGTGGGAACATAATGGATATAATATATTATTCTTATTCATCTATATAGGTCTATCTATATCTATATAATAATCCGATCACACGGCTGCGGACGATGTGTATTATGTATATATATAGTTGTGGGAGCCCCCGTTGACGTCTACATCGAGGCCCGCCGACCAGACGTGCGGTGGATACGATATGTGATGATGTGCGTATAATGTTATATTATATAGAGGTGTATTGTATGTATATGACTGTGTGCAAAACGTCATTATAATAACATATATAATATGTATATATGTATACATATAATCTTCGTTGCAGCGTACGCTTGCAGAATATCGATTGACCCGTCGCGTGTATTATACTATACATATTATTATATAGGTATAATGTACTAGGAAAGTGATGGTAGCTGCTTTATATATTGTGCCTGTTTATAGTATTATTATAATGAATAATAGCGTCTTAGAAGCCGTGAATGGCGATATGCAATGACCCGGCGATGAGGTGACTATAATTAATATTATAAAAATCAAAAGTGTAGTATGCTCAATATTATTACTATGTATAGTAGGTACAATTTATGTATATTACACTAAAATATCAATGGTTTTTAAACTCATAGTAGGTATTTATAGAAAATCCTATAAACAAATTTAGAGTTTAATATATGCATAATATTATTATGAGTTACGATAGAGCTGTGAAAATATTGCTTTTAAAATTATACAATTCCATGCTCGCGCGACCGTAAACATCGATGTTATCAGTTATTGTTATATTCATAAAATTGAATGGTGGCGGGATTTTCAAAAACTACTTAGCCATTTGTATAGCTTTTTAAGTATGTTATAAATATTAAATTTTAAATTGTTAATACGTAAATAAAGTAACTATGAAATAGACCTTAATAATTTTACAGAAATATATTAAAAAATAATAATAATTAATAGTATATTTTAATATTTAATGCGATATTTAGTTCAAAATATAGTTTTCCTATTATTTTATTAACATTGTTAGAGGACAGCTTAAGCGCCTTTGAAATTTTAATTTAGACAATGATAGACACTGAAAAGTTTTCATTTTAAGTTTCAACCGGTTGAATGTTTTAAAATTTCACAAAAATGTTAAAACTCTTAAACTTTTCAAGATACACATTATCTTGTTATGACCGAAAGAAATCATTTGGTGACGTGATTTTTGCGATTGTGTAAGTTGTCATGCGAAGAAGTGCAATTTCGAGAATGCCGAAATTACCTCGGGAGACGACGGCGTGCAATAAGAATTTATATTATGCGCGTGTGCCTGCAAACCAGTAGTAACCCGAGATGGTGGGTCGACGAATCCCGTTAGTATACGACGCGTACTTACGTTCTCCGGTTTTGTCAGTCGTTATCATTAAACTACACGAAACCACCGTATTATAAATTAATTTAACATTATAATAATATGTACACTTTATTTTATTTTGGCTTTTTTTCCGTTTCTCTCCAACATTATGGCTCACGAGAATTTAAATTACACGTATCCGGCCACTAAAACTACATAATATTACAACCAGTTTCGCAGTATAATTTTTCAAGATCAACAATGAAAATTGTAAATATTCTTTATATTACAGTCTATTATTATTAGTTTAAGGATTTTCATCCATTTTTAGGCACGTGAACAGGTTGATGAATTTAATTCAAAGTTTATACAATTTATTACAATATTATAATAGTTATTTAATGGTTAATAGTAAAAATAATACGGCGCATGCGCCTGGTTTCACTCAATTATTATTAAAAATACTCTCAAATTATTGTAAATTCATTTTTGCAAATCAATGTGTTTTTAGTATGGTTTTTGAGAAATACTGAAAAAATGAATTTGTAATATTGTTTAATTTTTAATTAAAAACTATAATAGTTATTATTATTTTTCGTATCAATTTTTTCACTTTTTAACCCATAAATATAACTACGTTGCCAGCTACTGCATTTTATGTCTAAAAGTACCCTTTATTCGAGAATGAAAACAATGTACATACTTCATAAGGCATGCAATATGTATCGCGTTAAAACTAAAACAGGTCTGATAATTGAAATTCAGCCAACAAATCATTATATTTATTACAACCGGTTTAAACGCATATTTTCATCATGTATTTTTTGGACCGTATCAGCGCAAAAATAAACTGCTAACTTACACAACTATCTTATGTTTTATACATTTACAACTTTTGATTTTAAAAATCGTTTAATGATTTTCGCTGTTTGTCGTGCAAAAAAAAATTTTATTTTATTAATCAATTTCGATTTATTTGAATTTGAAATTAATCTCGATCAACACTAAAATTGATAACAATAATTAAGCTGTCTATGCATGTATACCCAAGTACACAAACAGACAAATGACCACGAAAATACATTAAAATTGTTTAGTATTTTTATCGTTGTTAATTTTCAATTGATTCTTTTTATTACATTTTAAAATAAGAACGCGAGTTTTTAATTTCATATTCCATAATAATTGTTTTGAGAGGATTTCGTTTTGATTTTCAAACCAGAATAATTAATTAACAACAACTTATAGGTAATGAGTAAAAATTTAAATGGCCGTAAAATTATAAAAGAACGACCCTGTACATATTATTGTGATACCACATGTTATTGATGCATATTTTATGTTTTAATCGTCGGGTTGAGCGCGTATTAATGGGTTTTTCGAAACATAATATTTGTCCTTATGAATATACGTGCAGCAGTATATTATGTATAATACCATTAAAACCTATCTATTATAATTTCGTACATCGCCTTAAGACAGTTGTATCCACTAATAGGACGGAATAGGTGTACATATATAGCGTTCGTTTGCGTTCGATTTACATACAAATAATAACAATAATAATGCAACTTAGGAGGACGTTATATTATTATTATAGAAGCCGCGTGTTGTTGGATTGTCATTATCATTAACCATTGCCAAAAGGAAACTATACACAGGAATATAAACAGGTTTCGTACACGCCGCGATCGTCTACACTTCTGCAGTACTTTTCGACGTTGCTGGTAGATATTTGATATTGTTATTACTTGTTGACTACATACATAATATAATACATTTTTTTAAATACATAATACATCTCAAAACATATGTACCCGGTCGTACCTATTACAATATTATCTTATTACGATTTAACGTACGTAATAACTTTTGAATTTTATGTTTACAAATATTGTACGAGTAACGCTTGTGTTTTTTGCACTTAGATTATTAGTGTGGTGGTATATATAATTTATACAAATATTTTGGTCTGCTTGCAATATATTGGCATACGGTTTTAAGTTCTCATTAGTGACGTTTAAATAATATTCAAGGTTAAATTAATTCAATAATATTATATTATTATTATAATATAATAAAAGTTTATTTATTATTAATAAATTTATAATGATTATAATTGTTATCGAGTAGATTGTCCAAAGTAATAATTATATTGTACGTTTTGATTTCATATTGAGTGTAGTGTTAGTGTAATACAATATTTTATATTATTCGCATTACCAATCATATTATATTATGATCGGAACAATAATTTGAACACAATCGATAACTTAGTACAACATTGCTCAATAATTTGAATTGGTACACAAAAGATATGAACAACTCAGGATATAGGTAGATTTATATGACCCGGTAGATATTATTATAATAATAAAGCAGGTAACGAACTAATGATAAATAAGTACGTTTGCGATCTCAGTGATGTGTTAAGGAGTTAATTTTAGTATTATAATTTATATTCCAATAAAATTGTTATTAGTTGAAATAAATGTAAATTCAGATGATTTTTGCATTTAATTATTAACACATTATGCTGATAAATACATAATATTATTATATGATACATAAATACTAGTATTAATCTAATCCAAAAGTTAATCATCATTTTTCTGTAGCTACAATATTATGTATATAATTTGGAACGCATCTTTTATTAAAAATATATTAAATAAACATATCTGTTTGAGGTCAAAATCAATGATCTCTCGCATAAAACAAATACGCACCTTCTTTCATCGCAAACCTGTGAGAGTTGTATACGAATTGATATTGCGGATTTTAACCAAGATAGTTCATCTAGCCGTCATTCTAGGGATCTTAGAATCCGCACAACGACCGCAAACACAATGTGCGGATGTGTGCATTTTACAGGGGAGAGAGAGAGAGAGAGAGAGAGAGAGAGAGAATGTGAATAAAATGAAAAAAACCACATATGAATGATAATGGTCGTGTGATATAATTTTAATGAAGAAGACAGCTCGCAATTATATTTGTTGTTATTTGGACCATTGTTGTTCGTGTCTGCGCGCGCGCACCCGTGCGTGTGTACGTATATCTGTATATGCGTTTGTGTGTGTGTGTGTGTGTTGTCGAAGACTAAGGTGATGGATAAAAGGAAACCGGCAGTAGTATAGTGTTTTTTTGTGTGTATCTCTTGTGAGTATTCGCTGCACGATGAGCGATTCAAGTATATATATATATTATACAATATAATATATATACCGAAAACCCAGGGGTCCCGGAGGCCCTCTCAGGCTCTCTATCTCTCTCTTACGGTTTTTGTACCTATCTATATATATATTACAATTACACGTCACACAAGGTCAGTGACCATACATTTTATTTGCCACGTCTAGAGACCAGGCGAATATAATAAAATTGTGTGCATCGCCATCGCGCAGGTCGGGAGACGAAACGATACAGTCGATATAGGTATAATGTATATAAATATAATATTCGTTGTAGTCAGTTGTCAAATACAATTGTTTTACCTTCTCGCTGAAGTATTCTCTCACCCAAAGCCATGCTTAGGGGGGTGCAGAGTAAGAAAGTGCTCTAGGGCGACAAATTGATAAATGGATTTTTAATTTGATGTGTCTTTAATATTTTAAGTTATTAATTTACATGTAATTTTATTAAAAAACATATATTTTATACATCTATATTCTATTTTAAAATTATTTCATGGCTATCAAAATAAGAATTTGGATAAAATCCCAATATGCTACAACATATAGTATATATAACCATATATGCTGTTTTTAATTTTTTGATGCCATATAAATATATTTATATAAAAAAAATTTCATCGCCGCGTTTTATTCATTTATTTTGATTTTAGTTTTTTTCTTTGCTGCAGTTGTCTATTCAATTTCGAACTCTACAATAGCTATTGTAGATTTTGAATGAAACATATATTGTATTATAGCGGTATATAAAGCATTCCATGATATCAATGATATCATATATAATATAATGTATTAATTCGATGTCCTAGTATTTATTTTGAGAATTTCAAGAGAAAAATAATTATTTATATATGATCGAAAAACATAAAAGAACGGCTAACCATATTATATACATAAATACTATGAATGCGTTAAACCTATGTAATAATATGTATAAACTATATAGTATACAAATCGAAATATATTTTATAGTGTTCGAGCATTTACAAAAAGCTAAATATTTCGTTAATATCTAATATAACAAGACGAGACCACACAAAATGTCCAATTAAGGGCTTATTTAGGACACCATTGGCAATTTCCTTCTAATCGAACTGAAAATCCTAATCATATTATCATAAAACTTAATACACGGGGGCGTATTTGACCATTGACGAAACCACTAGATATATCTAAAAGCGTATCGTGTGACGTAATAATTAAACAGAAATGGCATTATCGTCGAAAGCCGCAGAATATCACAAGCAACCGCCAACGTATTCGTTCTAGTTATTTGCATCGTTCATGGGCAAACAGCTACGTGATTTAATACATAATATACACAAATATAATATATATCAACACCATTCAACATACAACATGAGCTTTGCGCGCTTATCAATATCAATACAAATACAACTTATAACAACTATATTGATACGGTTAGCATTCATATCTCGAGAATAAAAAGAACTGAGAAAATCTTTAAATCATTGCGTCGTATTTATAATAATGGTTAGGTATGTTAGTACCATCATTTTCTGTATACCTATAGGTAATTATTTGCCACTTTTTTTTCGCAATGATTCTACGTCGCAGGGTCATCTCAGTGGCATGTACACAATACGCTTAATAGGTAACATTGTAAGCATGCCACTCGCGAACTGTTACCGTAATTATTGCCACCGCCACCGCCATCGACTGACGATAATGCAAGACGCGAATATAATAAAAAAGAGATGACCATATTATATACATGGTCCGAACACGATTTTACGAACGCCGAACGGTTAAGTGCAGGCACAAGTGCACAGCGCACCGTCCACACCGAACACCTAACCCATGATTATATTATTTTATGAACAACGAATATGTATGTGAATAATTCGAGATTTCGTGTACCACTCTACTGCCGAGGCAAAACCGATTATATTGAAGACATATTTAAACGATAAAAATAGAAACAACGCGCGAATCATATTATTGTTTACCCCGGAAGCGGTCTCGTGCAGCTAATTGTGGCGCGCATCACGCAACTTCCGAGCTTGTACACAAAGTGATGTTATTATATTATTTATTTAATATTTTAAAATATGTATGTTCAAGTCTCAAGATGATATCGGTTTCATTATATCAATCGATCTCGAAATTGCGTATATAGTATATAAGTACCTATATGACTATATATGCTTTGGTATTGTAACCGTGTAATGTTCTAAAATAATCGAACCATTTCATTAAGTCTTTGTTACAAAATATAAATTTTATTTTCCAAAATATATTTTCAATAAATCTTATGAAGTCATACACCTCTATGTCATGCGTATAGTAACCATATACTATATAATATACGTGAAATAATAAAATATGAAAACCAATTTTCACAGGGGAAAAAAACACTCGTAGCGGCTACTTTTGACACAAAGATCGTTAGTTTGCACAATCCCGTAACAACTCTCCTATAGTAGGTTTTTATAGAATATTATTTATACGAATCGCGTTTGTTGCACATCAATTCGGTTTTTTTTTCACCGCCCAAAAGTCAGTACGTAATTTTTTTCGTGTAAAATTGATCGTAACTAATCGTTAAACTGTACACAATAATAATAATAATATTAATGTAATGTAATATGATATATAAATATGGATCGACAGACGGTAGCGGTGTGAGGTCGAAGGCCTCGGCGAAGACAGTGTTTGCGAAAATCGTACGAGTTTTTTTTCGTCCCCGCGATGTAATTCGCAAACGTTTTTAAACCATATTATCGTTATTATCATATATATATATATATTATTGTGATGCTGCTGCATCAGAAAACCTTGAATTTGCCACCGGGCACCGGCCTTTGGCCGAATCGATTCGGTCAAACAGAAATCTCGCCATAACGATTATAATAATATGATACAATATATTGTTATTTATTATTATCATCGAGTAAATTATCACGAGTTGCACGTAGTATATATTATATACTATAATATATAGGTACGTTTTTATGAAAATGTCAGGTGTCCGTCGGTCAATAACCGGATCGCGATATAATTTGTATTACTAATGTGGCGTTTTAGGCCGCCAACCGTCAACGCATATCGTTCCGTGGGTGACGTAGTGCAGCCGATGGGAACGTATATGTATTAGGTACGTGTGTGATCGCGGTAGTGAAACGACGACGATGACCGACCCGGCCTAGACGGACGGCCGCGCTCAATGGGTCAAGGCGGATCGAGACATGAATTCGTAAACCGTCCTAGGAATCCGAACGGCGGCCTGGCGTGCGCTGGAGTCGTATCATACCTATCGGATTTCTCATATAATATATTATGATATCCGACGACACATCCGTTTATTGTAGGTGAAGAATGACAATTATTGTTATATTCGTTCGATTTCTATTTTCTCCGCGGTCGTGTCGGCCGACCTATACCGGCTTATGCGCCGCTGTACACAATATACCTATAATAATATAATACAATATCATCGAATTGGCTGGTGACTTTGACGAACGATCACTGTGCTTAAAACAATATAGTACACGTCATAATATACGAAACTATAACCGCCGGCCGCCGTCCCGTCGGGACACCTGCAGCAGCAGACGAGAGAATCCGGGAATTTAATCGGATATACCACCTGAATATATATATACTCGTATTATTCGAAAACAACGAAATTATATGGTACGATGCGACTGCTACAGTGTCCTATTGAAATCATTGAAACAATAGTCTATTCGCACAAACTTGTCAGATCGGGTCATCTCCGCGTCTGACGTCGCAAACAAAATACACTATTATTTTTATTATCGTTATACCGCAGCAGTATGATACGTGTACAAAATCATCGTTCGATAGTCTTAAAATTATTCCAATATGATCGATCATGCATACCTACTTACGTTTTATTTTTTAATTTCAACATATTATATTACATTAACGTCGTGTTATAGTTATGTATAAGTTCCTCGATACCATAATACATTTAAGCAGATATTAAACAACGATATTTTCACGATACGTATCGCGTCACATTTTTTATTTTTTATACTCATACTAATAAAATCACACTAGGCACTCATGTGCAACGGTATAATCAATTTAAATACCCTAATAATTATTATACTATTATATAAAGTTATACGAATTCAAAATACACGAACATACTTGTTTCCATTATTATATTTAAACATTTATACGTGTTCAGCAAACATTATATTTTATATGATATAATATTATTATGCAATTAGTACTTAGTATAATGTTTAATTTTTTTTTTTTTTTTTTGACATAAATTGTAATCGCGCGCTGCACTTAATGAGATAAACATTGCGCTTCTTCTTATTGTGAAACGCATTGTACAATGATTCGTCGCCACGTGACCTTAATGCAACTTCGCGTCAACGCTATATATACGTAGGTATAGTATTTATGAATAAAGTATACTGTTTGCTAAATAGCGTGCGTAAATATACTTGTGATGACAAGCGAATAAGTATATATTATTTAAGGTATTGAACACCATAATCACGGCTGTGACAATGGTAAAAAATGTTTTTGCCGTTCGATCCGAAATCACGTGTAATCAGCACGGACAGATCAGAAAAAAAAATCAAAACCCCGGCCGCGAGAGACGATCACGTTAGAGGTGAACTGACCGAGGGCAAAGAATAATTAATAAATTCGCGTACATACGACGTGTATGATATTATATTTTATTATACATATATCACCTACAGAGCTTATAACCCGAACCGGACACAATGACATTTGTCTGAAAGGCGGCCAAAAATTCCTGCGCGTTAACAATAATAATAATAATAATATGTGCGTACGACTCGAGCCAATTGCTGGAGAATCGCACGATGTATTGTAAAATATTTTGTGCCAAAAGTTTTGGCCTAAACCATTCGATGCTGCGTGAAAATATCCCGAAGACGCACGATACGCATTATATAGTTTTCTATCAACAAAGAAATGACTACCCGTTCATTTTTAACGATATTTGTCCTATACGGATTATGGTATTGCGTTTCTATAATATATAATATGTTTGTTTACTATGTACAGGTACTATATTTAGAGCTTTTTAAGTACATTTCTGCAACTTTAGCTGCATCACAATTCTAGAACTGCAGCTATTTGTCTTAACATCGCATTTTTATTATATACTGTAACATCGTAAGATGTACATATCTTACGTATAATCGATAAAATGTTAATTCTTACATCACAAACACTTGTTGCATTACATTGTTTTTGTATTGTTTGGTATATTATGTATATTGCCTGATAATTAAACTGTCGTAAAAATATTAAACTTGCAGTTCTCAAAGTTTAGTAACACTCAGAGAATACCAAACCTTCACTTTGAAAAATATAAAACGATCAATTCGCATAGGTAGGTAATAATATTTCGGTTGTTGTAATAGTCATACTCCATCTAATTAAGACTCAATAAGAATAGCGTAGTACGGTAGCCGCGAACTCGCGTGTAATGTAATAATTATAAATACATAATATATAATAATAAGTGTGTTCGCCCAATCATTGCGTAACGCACGTATACCTATATTTTACAACATGCCAATGTAGTTATTATTGAAACAGTTAAATATATTATATTATATTATATTATTATAAACGTTTCTCGGAAACTAAAATATGAACTGTTACCTGTTACACGCGCGTAATACGGGTGTCGCCACATGTAAAAATCTATGATATTATAATTTGAGTAGGTACATATAAACAAATGACGAAATACATTTTTACGATTATCATGCGCACAACTCGAGGTGGCCGACACGCAACCGCCGCGGCGAAGGTATGCGTAAAAACAATAATAATTCATTATGTTTAATAATATATATTATATTACAATGACGACTATTATAGTGTATTAGTGTATAACCACTCCGGTTTACGTTCGTCCGCTAAATAGCGACATAAATGAATTTCGTGAGCACAGTCTATAAACCGTAGTCGGGGCTCATTATTCGGCATAGAGGTCATACTGTGGAATATATATATATATATATATATAAATATGATATAGGTAATATATTATAAATTGCAAATTTTGATTTCAAAGCGTAATCTACCTGAATAAATCCGATTGTATCATCTTCGTTTTAATAATTTATTGTCTGCATGTACAGATACTTCCCGGAGACGCGTAAGAGGCAGGATGGGATCTGTTTTCGTGTGATAATAATAATATAGCGTCTGTGATTCGTGCAACATAATATTGTATTATGTATATTGCAGTGACGACGTTTTGAAGGGCGCTATATGCTGTGAGTGTGCAAATCGTAAAACGCTGTTCTCGCCGCGATTTCCATCGGGTGTGACCCCTATACCCGGCGACCTTAACCTCTGCGAACACCATAATCCCATTTCGACGATGGGTAATAATAATACGTTGGAAACATGATTTCTTCTTCTACCACTTCTTTTACGACTCGCGACGCACGAAAATAATAAGAATCGAAGCGGAATTGAAAAAAATCCGGGTTGAAGATGAGAAAAATAAAATGAATAAATAATAATGTCCACCCGAAGGTCTTCCGGTTTTAATCTTAAATTATCGAAATATAATAAATATTTCGCTAAACACGACCGACAAATATGTATATAGCTGGTAAATATATAACGACGTAGTGTGGCCAAACAAGTTTACATAATATTATATTATATACAGGGTACCTCTAAAAAAATTTTCGCGACTGTAAATTTAAAAACGATTTTTATTATTTTCAGCATAAAATTCAAAATTATTAATTTTCTTTCATCCTTTAAATACGAGTAGCAACGGAAATCTGAAAGGAAGGATGCCATTTTGTTCAGTTTCATTGATATGAGTGATCGAATATAAATATTGATATCGTAATAATGAATACCTTTAGCAAATCAATACCAATTACCTGTATATCCTTGTTATCTATATGTTTAAATATAATTATATTATAGTATTATTGTAAATTGATTTTAACATCGGTAAATTGAATTTATTTCGAGGGAAATATTAGAAACACTTTTCAAATTAGTTTATTATACACATCATATACAATTATTGAATTATATAAAATAATTATAAATTATTCTGAAATTTTATTATTTTAATTTATAATAATATGTTTAATATTATATACTTTATGATGTAACACAAAAAATGTAGTTAGACCAACCTTGGGTAGTCAGTTTTTCGTCTAGGTATCAAACTATAATCAAAAACCCACAAACAAAATATTATTAAATAAAAATATTTTCCTAGTTTCTTTGTCGTTTTAAAAAATAACTCGTTATCCTACAGTCAGAATATAATATCGTATTTTTCAACATGCAGTAGGTTTATTGCGCATCACAATTATATTGTAGTAGTAATCTATACATATACTGAATGTATCTTAAGCTGTAATATAATATTAGTCTTCAAATAATAATATATAATAATGGCAGATAAAAGAACTTTAACATTTTATGAAAATCGCTTAGTCTTGGTGCACACTGAACATACTACGTGTGGTATATAAAGTCGTCGCCGGTAGTTGTCCGTACTCGTTACGTATGCAAAACGGGTGATTATCATTAAACTATTCTTCGACAGGTACATACGTCAGAAGAAAATAGTAGTCGTCGATACGACAATAATGATGATGGTGATAATATTACAGCAAGTATACGCGCGATTTTATAATAAATGAACTCGCTGGCCGACAGCCAGTCCGTCTCGCTCGATATTATATTCATGTATATAGTATAATATATTAGAGTCGTGATTATAAGTATAACGAAATCACAATATATATCATCATTATTTTGCCGTTCGTTGTATAGTTTACGAGCCGTATTAAAATATTATCGTCGTTATTAATGCACGCAAGTACATCGCTTTATTATATTGTAGAGTATGTAATTACCATATATAAATATAATATTATATTAGTATAGGTCAAATCGACAGTCTCATAATATATTATAATATGCTATAATAATGATATGTTTATAAATTACAATATACATACATTGTATATTCGTAGAGTCGTATTGTAGGTATATATTATTAATTCGATTTTCAGTTAACCACAATATGTTATCTTTGAAATGTATACTATGGCGTTAATATTTCGACGCGATTTATCCACGAAAGAATAGTATTCTGATTCTGTTTTGTTTTCTGTTTTACACACGTATTTTTCTCCTGAAAACGATTTCGCTTTCCGTCCTGAGCCACGCCGGACGTGAACGCGACCCATCGTAAAATCGTAATAGGTATACATAAGTAGTGTATTACAATGTATATACCCATGGGCAGGTTAGTCGTAGCTGCACGTTTGCCAGTCGAATTTATCGGTAAAAACAATTGCTTGACAACGGTTAATGAAAAGCGAATTAATACATTGAACGCCGTTAATATTCATCCGCAGAAAATTTGAAACGTCATGATAATCTTATTAAGAACGTACAATCTTCGTCATTTCTGTAATCATATGTCACTGCGTCGCGTCGATTAACCGCCAGAGTGGTAGATGACATACGACGTTTTCACTAGAAATATTACAATAAATCTCACCACCACCGTTGCGCAACGCCTGGTGAATAATGAATAATAATTATAGTATTTAATAATATATTATTATGACATCCCGGCTCAGGAGTCGATGATTATTGTTAAATATCATGTTGAAACAGTTCGTATGGTTATATACATATTATGTACTGCTACAGCTATAGTAATAATCGTAATTCGTAAGGCAATATGTACACCGCGATTATTATTACATGGTTGAAAAGTGTAATCATTATTAAATCTTAAAACCGGAACGACAATATTATATCGTATGATATACATATCATGTGCGAGCTTCGAAAGTAAAAAAAGAAAATAAAATCATAAAATTCAAACTTGGGTATTAATTATCAATGTGTGTAGTATACAAGCAGTACCGATATATTAATTGTATCATTACCAATTTACACGCGTGACGTTTAACAATAATATATTATGTATATGATGGAATATTATTACGTCGTTTGCTTTAATATCGAAAATAAAAAATATTTTTTCTTGAAACCGATTCTACGATTGTTGTTTTAATGGTGTGCATTTTTTGTTTGTTTCAGAATACCGGAAGTGCGTCTATACAAAAGCTGTTTCGGTAAGTCTTGTATAGTTATATGTTGTGATAACAACATACCTAATATAATAATATTATAATAAGTCTAACATAACGAAATAATGAACCGTGATTCTGTCTGTACAAAGTATACATGTACACGGTGCGTACCTATAGAGGTGTATTATATTGTGCAGTGTACCACCCGTATGCGTTGTAACACGTATAATATATGACATTATAGTGTTTGATGTTGCGAAAACTGTGTCAAATGACTGGCTCGATAGGTATACATCATTACATTTAGGCCGATCAGATCGATTTTCCGTATTCCCTATACCTATATTGTATACTCATACGCGGGCCCACATGCTGCATCCGTCCGTCGAGTTCGATGGCGGCGGAAGCGGTATAGGTACACAATATAGGTACGTCGTACAGCCCCGACGCGTCTTTAATTCGATAAACATATTATAATAATGACACACGGGTATTATTAATATTATTATCGACGAGAGAGTGTGGGCCACATTAAACTTGTGAAATTATCGGCGCGATGGCGGGTTGTTGAACCTGACGCGAGCTAGTAGTCTTCTTCTCCCGCGACTCCGCAGCATCACACTCGCACACACATTGTATGCCGCCGCGGCCGATGTGCACAAAGCGTTTGTTCGCGATTATTACAATAGAATACCGTAATGGCAATATATTATATTATATATAGGCGATTATATCAAATACGCTTAAACTCGTTACTCGTGTTACTTATTATATTAACCCGTTGCCGCAGAGAATAAGCTTACCGTGCAGCGTTCGCACAGTTTCGTAGACGGTTATATCGAAAAACGGTCCTTCTCTTGGAGGGTGGTTGTCCAAGTCGTCGCTTCCACTACGTTTGGCCGAGAGAATGTACGAACATCTCACCGAAATGCATGTCGACAATAACACTCTATATCGACCTGCTGTCGTAGCGATTTGTGCCATAATTATTATTAGTTTTCCTCTAGACATTTTACCCAGAGTATTAAAATGTGTGCACGTTAGTTCTAGGAACTAAATTAAAAATAAATGTACATTTTATGGACAGTATCAATTTATTATTGATTTATTTAAGATATTACCTACCTACTGCGGCAATAACATTGCGCAGTATTGGTACACATACAATAATTCCACTAGGTAATATACAATCTAATTGATTATTACGTATAGCACCATATTTTTCGAATTCCATAAGAATTTAATCGGTAGACTATAATAGAATTTACGTAGGTATACGTATGTGTACCAATTTTTTGTTATCAATTTACTCTGTGGAGTTCACATTATATAGTTTATAATTATTGATCGGTGTAATCCGCACATATTGTACGCATTTCACATTTTTAACTACCTGGTCGACGAACAAATGTTTTCATTATTTTCGTTTTATGTCTGCAGAAGCTATATTAGTTTTTCTATACTACAGAATAGTATATTATATTTTATTAATATAGAAATAATGGAACGTATTATCTGTGTAAACGCGTCCTTCGGCTTCTGCAATATTATGCATTATCATAATAATATTATCTCGGTAAATATTTTTTCTCCTAAAAATCTATTCCTCTTCTTTTGTGCATCCTCCACCTCTCTTCATAACTACCGTCATAGCCACACACGCGTAAATCATAAGTCGCAAATGTATGGTTAATATTTATCATTACCTAAATAATATAATTTCCTTCTGCTGCCGATAAATATATACCATGTATCTATATAATTATATATATACACACATATATTATAATATATACAGATTACAGATACTATTTATATGTACTAAGCAATGCGTGTATATAACATAATAACATTATTATTATTTTACTCGAACTAACCCGACAATGGCGTGTACATTCGTGATTTTCATTTAGTTTTTTAATACAAATCTTCGACGCGTATTTCAATAGTATACCATATTTATGTGTGTGCGCATATTATATTTTATGCATACGTAAATAACGCTAGTAAATTCCAAATCGAACAATTAGAAATGACTGACGCTAGACATTTATTATTATTATTATTACTATTATGGAATTAATGAGTCCGCACTCGTGTTTGTATACGTATATATTATAATTCTTTCGAAAATAATATAATATACACGCGCTAAAGATACATTATGTTATTATTTTTAACTTTATAAGTATATACATAAATATATATGCGTACAAACATTTTTCTGACTACCGGTAATGCTATTGCATCGTTACTTTGACAAGGTTAAGCTGTGTATATACATTATACAATAGTAATAATATAAATGTATATTATATATCGTACACGTTTGTGCGGCGACAAACAACGTTAATTGATTTATCAAGACTCGGGGAATAGACAAGTAGTAACTGCCAACGGGAGAGTATATAGTTTAACATAAACAGTTCTGTCCGAGTAGCTTTTTAGACCAAAATGTTGAAAGTGCAAGCGATTTCCATAGACGTCCTATGAAAATATTACACGCGTTTTCCCTGATAAAATTCAGCCCGTCTTGTATGGAATTGTTTTCTCCCCTGGGCCCGTAGTACACTTATACACAACTACTATCGCCAACAGCAAAAGAGTTTTAATAAGGTCGTAAGTGATGTGTTTTCGTTTTGACATTGTGTAATATTTAGAAATGTTTAGACGAAAATAAACCCAAAGCCGACTATCGTTTCTCGTTTAATATTATTATTATAGGTATTTAATATTTATATTATGTACAACAAACATAGGTCGTTTTCTCTAATGAAAAGGCCAATACAATCGTTATAAACAATACACAAGTTTGCGTGTTATTATTAGATTAAAAAAAAAATAATTATAAATAATAAATTGAGGTTTTTAATATTGTAACTTTTTGTTTAAATTTTGCCGATTAAACAATGAGTCAGTTGAGCAGTGCGTTACACTTGCTGCCAATATATTATAATATTTGACATTGGGGAATATTCTCGTTACTAAACCGTACGTTAGACATTCGTGGAAAACAGACTTCTGAATTCAGAAACCCCAATCGCGAACGAGGTCGGTCCCGGTCGCCTGACGGGAAACGATACCGGTCCACATCAGTGTGGGAGCCTGTTGCAGCAGACCGCAGTTGACCGTGGTCGAGGTGTCGCTGCCTCGGGGTGACCGTATATCATGCACAAAAATTCACGATAACGGTATACACTGCAAAAAAAACCTACCTATATATTTTATATCATTATAGCTAGGTGATTTGAGCAATCCGGACCGCATGACGCCATTGTACGGTCACAGGATTCCCCCGATTTTTTCCGTCAACTTACAGACGCGTTAGAACCTTACGAAAATAATATAATTATAATATATACTCACAAGTGATTCATTTAACTGATCTATTTTTAAAAAATATTACCTATTTATTAATTTCGCAAAAATATCTATTTTAAAAACTATTTATAAAATATCGTGCATCCTACAGCAGTTCAACATAACATCAGCCTGTATATTAAATAATAATAATAATAATAATATATTATTATACCTATTTATGTAGTATATATTATACTTAGTATTTAATAATATCGTTTTTAGCACGATTGCCAATTCTAACGCGCAACTGCAATACACGCGCGTCGCATACTGTATATATATATATATATATTCACCACTGTTACTAAAAATTGCAATTGCATTTTTTCGGTCACCAGTAGCGTCAGACGCTTATTATATTATACAGCATATATACCTAACGGCTATCAATATGATACTTAATAATACATACAATGATCTAATGTAATATAATAATAATAACGACCGACACGCACGATGGACACATAAAAAGGTATCGTTCCGAAAAGGGAGAGAGAGAAAAATCGTGTCACAGATTTACCGAACCGACGATATAAAGAACGAATATTGATTTTTGTACTGTATATACGTACGGGACCGCCGCGGTCAAATTATGATTTCACGTAACGTCGCGCCCATTAGCCGATGCCTTATACGGAAATACGCGAAATCAACGATTCCATTATTTTTCGAATTTAGAAACTTTCGTTGTTTGTCACACATACCGGAGCTCGGTGGTGATGTGATATAGGTACGCAAACGCCAAATCCGAAGAGTGGAAAACACTTCTTCAAGGTAACTGAGTAATTTTGTAAAAATTTTCTCGCGTATCCACGACATGCGAACAATCAGTGCAAGGTAAATATTTACTCAGGAAGGCCACTTATTCCATCGCGATGGCAAGCGAGATAAACCTTCTGTATAGAGGACGTATGCGCTTATAGGTAGGTTATACGATTCTGAATGTCGGACTACGCGGATCGTGTTTGAAAGAATATATAGGTGACTCGGTATACGCGTTATTAGGATCTTTATTGTATAACTAGGCAGCTCGTTATTGTTTCTGCTGTAATACCGCGTGAAGTCATGTCCGGTGGATTTCCTTGACGCGATAAACAATTTAATAATCGCGCTTATATAAGCGAATATTATGATAAGTGCATTTTATATATTATTGTTAGAGGTCGTCCGAACTAATTAATTTGGCCTAGTAAAGCATATACATATTTTTATATAAGTACACTGCATAGCAATCCATCCCGCAATGCGATGACTGTCCAGGCAAATCGATAGTAGTTCTTTAGCGAAATTAATTGTCCATAAGCTTACATAATACATAATATAATAATTATATCCAGTTTTCTATTTAACTTAGTGCGTGGCGCAATGTTAATATTATTTTACATAAATAAAACGTAAAATAATAATTACTATCGTTTATTCATTATTATTTAATTTACGGTCGTAGGACATTATAGTGTATAGTGTACACTAGTATAAATACGTTTTCACTCGATTGTCAGGTATTAGAACATCAATCACCACAGCTATAGTTCTTCATATACGCATACTATATTATAATACACGGTTTCCGCGTTAAAATTTCGGTGGAGTTCCTTATTCTCAAGACTGGTATGATAAAATATTATTATTAAAATTTGACTTAACACCGTCGGGATAAATTATTATTACCGGTTTTCGCTATACGATTTTGGTCGGTATAAACCATTCTGTATGATAAAATCAATGGCATGGGACATAGCATAGTTACATGTGTAAACATTTATTATATCGACATATAAATATAATATATTGATTAAATAATTTTTATAATTCAGACATGTAATAAATTGCCTAACCACTAAAATGTGCTTCAAGTTCTGACAATTAAAATTAACTTAGTTAAACAAAATGATAAATTATTATTTTATAACTTTTAAATTGCACCATTACATGTGTAACCAAGGTGTTAATTAAAAAAAATAACTATCTTTTTTTTTGTTTAGTAAATATTCTTTTTCATTTAACATTAAACATAAATTAAAGTTAAATGTACCTATTATTTGTCAAGTATTAACTTCATTAGATCAATCATCCCACAAACCTTTATAATAAAATAATATGTTTATTATGCAATTATTTTATATAAATTGGGTATATCTAAAAAAATATATTAATTTAAAACTTAATGTTCTTAACACTAATGTACCTAATAAGCTCTGTATGTATTTATTTTTTCATTACATTTGCCACACACCTTTGCATATATAATACTCACATTAGGAATTATAAATACTTTAAAATATTCATCACTTCATACGATTACGTGGATGCATCATCTATCGCTTAGATTTGAACTATATTATTCGATTACCAGTTTAGACAGTTCGGAGGTTTCTTTATATTATTTTTTCCAAGTCACAGGGAAACGTTATATGGTCAGTGGTCACGAAATGTATAATATTTCATTACTCGAGCCGTGCGCATGTGTAAATACGTACATCTAATGTACATACTGCCATACTGGTATATAAGACGCGTTAACGGTTGTCAGTTTGTTTGAAATTATGATTATATTACAGCGATAAGTGACAAAAGCCGGTTTTCCTCGTTGGCTGCACGTGGAGCCATAACTTCTACACCATCGCTGACAGCACTAAAATATTTAGGTGTATTAATCAATATCTCCGGTGAAAAAAAATGATATAAAAATTACGTATATGCGCAGATGTCCAATATGATTACCAATTCTAAATGATATAGTATTATAGAAAATCTTCTTCACGTTGCCGTGCCACAGACCCCGTTCGACATGATTGTTGTGCGTTATCGTCCACGTCGTTTTATCGGACACCTGTATCTGATTCTTCGATATATATTCTCACGGACGGCAAAAAGCACGCAGTGTCCGATACGTGCCACGCATACGTGTGAAATCGTATGCATATACATAGGTATACGCTGCAGGAGGAGAGCATACCTAAACAGAAAAATTGGTATGATATTATATTATATTTCTTATTAAATACGCCGTCGAATGGCGATATATAGAAACGATTTTAAAATTCAGACCAGCGCGCACGCGGACGTTCATTCATCGCGTATTATATACTTTTGCATTACACATTTACACATTATAATATCTATATAGCGCATAAATATATATAATATAATGTATACGCACGTAAATGTCCCTCTCCTGTTATCCAGCCACCACCACGTCAATCGTATTGACTGGACGAGAAAAAAGAACTAACCACTATATCTCCCGACTTCTGATGACCGACCTAACCCTCTGATCCTACCATTAAGCTTACTATATATTCGTATTCGTTTGTTGCCGAGAGTCCATTTCCTTTGACAACATACTAAAATTGTAAGATCGATTTGAATTACCTCATGTTTTCAAATATTATCAATAATATTATAAGCATATTATCATAAAAATGTTTAGACGGGTTAATAGTTAATACCTAGTTAGTAATTATTATAATAAGGTTATTTATTCTCAACTTTGGTTTAATATTTAGTTCTCAAAATGTTTTTTGATAATCACCTAAAATATACAATAGATATAAATGCCATACAGCCATAAACCCACATATCTTCGTAAATTTAGTGACAACCTAGCTAAAAAAAATTCTAAAAAAGTGAATACTTGCTATCCCACCTAAATACACTACTTCTAATAATGAATAGTTATAACGTCGCGGAATACGTGCGTATCATGGCATAATATTTTACCAATATTTGTTATCGATCTCTCACTGCAGTTGGCAACAATATCATAATCAATAGATAATCATCAATAAAACATCCGGACCCATATGTCAAAAATGTGAAGCATTAATTTTTAGATCCGAAAAAATAGTGGTTTAATAATTATATGTTCCGATGTCGACTAGTTATATGCTTCTGCTGATCCTTCTGACTGTCATGAGCTTGTCACTAAAAAAAATCATTAAATTTTTTTTCTATTGGCGGGTGGCAATAAAATTTAATATATTTGCACGTTTCTGTGTGTTCCAACAATCATATACTCATAATATCATCAAAACAACAATCGTGATCCGAACGTCCTACAATTCATTAGCAGTCGAAGTCGTCGTTAATGTGTATATTTATAAATAAATGACTTGATCGATGAATGTAAACAATTATTCACGACTGTATTTACCTTTTTCGTCTGAAAATTGTTGTTAATATAAGCAATTTAATTGTGTGTCGCTGCAGCAGCGTGTCTCTCGTCGTTATTTAATAGTCGCGGATAACGTCATTCACGCGCACGATTTCAGTATTTCTTTGGCTGCACATATATATCGTATAATGCTGTCACAGCTCACAGCAACAAACGTGTAGTTCGATTTTTTTCGATTTGATTGGAAAAATGATTGTCTATTGTTATGATATAATATACTCACATATTATTTTAAACAATTAATTTTTTTATCCTTTAATTTGTCATCGTGTTTTTAGAATTTTTATTTTAACCATGAAAGTATAATATAAAAAATTATACTTATAGATAAATTATTATCTGAAACGTAGTTTAGATGAGGAACAATTTTTGTTGCTCGGTGGCTAGGTAAAGTTTTTTTTAAATTTTTCAAAAATCAGAATTTAAATAAATATGTTTTATCAGTGGCCACGATTTTCCATTACCCTTTACTCGTGAATCAACTCTATCATCAGTCTTTCTTTTGATCGTATATCATTATAATATTGTAAAATGATTATTATTGTTATACTATAATCAGAAACGGTGAATTTTATTACTACTTATGTGTTTAATGTCACCGTAGTTTATGTACCTATATAAATATTGTTGAGCGTAAATCCCACCGGTAATTATATTATTTATTATTTAAACGAGCAACTTTGCAGCGTATATAAACACATCAATTACCGTTGTAAGCATTCATTTTTTGTATTGTACGTAAATCAGTCGTATAATATGTGTGTGTGTGTGTGTTTTTTTTTATGAACGCATGACTCCACAAAAACGCGTACCTATATATGTACAAAATACATACTAGGTATAAAACGTATACACACTCAAGCATAATATATTAATATATAATATTATGTCGGAACATCAATTATAAACCGAATATAAAAAAATTGTAATAATAAACATGAAAGTACCGTTTTTTTCTCGTATATTATAGTTAAACGAAAGACTATATATATATGTACTCGTATATACCCTGTAATGTTATAAATATATTAAAATAAATTATACAGTTTTATTTATAAATAAAAAAATCGTGCAACCGTTCGATACCCATTTATGCCTGCGGCACTACCAAATACCTATTACCTAGATTACATAATATTATGATTTGTCGCTACCGAACTATTTTCTCGTCTATATATTTTTATTTTTTATATTGTTTATACCCTCTGAAATTTTTGTGACCATGTATAGTAACTTGCAATATGAAAAATGGTGACTAAACTGCAGTACAATAAAGGAATAATTCGGAATGAGATATTTGATAAAACTACGCGAAATAATGTTGGTTTTAGTTTTTAGTTGTTGTTAGTTGTTGTTTACCATGTTGAAGAGACTGAGACGAAACGAATAGCACACACAATTATTGATACGTTGGGCTACTGCAGCGTTAGAGACTTTAACGGCCGGCGATATCGCGGTCGAATCACCGCATTGCAACGTTCAAAATGTATACGTCTTAAATGCAGTATGCTAGTATAATAGCAATACGATCATACTATTATTATTGCTCTATCCGTCTATCGCGATCGGCGTGTTTCTCGCGCGGTGACAGTTCGTATATATACGAGTAGATACATTTTTTTTATTATATATTATATACATATTACATGGGTAGGTACAGCAATATACTGAAAACATATATATTATACACACGTGTAAAGGCGATCGCGTGGCCGACCGGGATAACCAGTTCTTCTGGGAAACTGGTCGCAGCACTCGGGTATTTTTGCGCATTGTCCTGCGAGTAAATATAATAATATGTTTAGCTAGGAGACGGAACGGAAAAAAAGATTTTTTAAAAACGACCGGTTTATTCATGGGACTTACACACACACGCGGTGGTGAGTTATCGTCATTATTATTATTACTATTATTACTTTTATTACAATTACTGTTTTACTTGTGCGTAACTTAAATTTTAAATTAAACATAATAGACGTATATAATATATATAATATATTATATGAATTTCTCACGTATTTTTTCGAACCTTATGTAGCATCTTTGGAATGAGAGATTCATTCAATGGATCTGTACATGTATTAACGACAAAAAATATTTTATAGAAACACGATTTAAATTCAATTTAAATTAACGAATAAATTAAACATGGAAAATTCTCTTAACCTTAGGGCGGGTTAAAAAAACAACACTAAATCGATAAATTTATTTTTTTAAACCCAAATAGAGTTAATTAAAATCTAAGTGATACAGTAATAGCTTACAGTAGGTACTAAATATATTAATGATAAATACATATTAATAGGAATAAAATGTAGTATTGGTAAAATTATAAATATTGATGACTGATGAGTGATTAATTAAGCCTATTATGTGATATTTTGGATGGAAGAGGTACTAAATAGGCCCTCATGACTGTTATGAACATTTCTTGTAACTTCATAAGTTGAAGCTATAATCTTAATATTATGTATTATTTTATGTTTAATTACGTCATAGTATCAATACGCACGATCTATTATATGTTTTATGTACGCTGCAGCTGCAACATGATGTAGAAGTCAATATTACAATAAATTTTAAGCGATGAGTAATGCCTATATTTAATTAACGAACGCGTAACAAAACAATGAACAAATCGTAATTACCATTTATTTATCACGACTGATCGCGGTAATAAATATTAAACTTTGGGGAATAAGTATCAGCTATATTATATACCATACCTACAGCGATGGCGATGGGCTTATCTCGGAAATCGCCTAACATCACGTAGGTACCTACTATATAAGGTACCCCATTATATGCGTACCAATGGCCACAATATACCACATAAAATAATATTACTATTTAATTTAAAAACAAAACGGTCGGAACTATATATATACATTTTTATATACAGAAATCGGTTTTAAATTTTAATCAAATTTACCCGAGGGCATGATATAATGCAGCCGGTGTTCTGGGATTTACGAAAACTGTTTAATGATAATAATAATAATAATAATAATATTATGATGATTTTCTTGTGTAATAAACGCAACGCGTCTGCACTCTACGTATATATTTATATATTATAAACGTCATATTATTTTAATATGTGTATCGTCGAAAGAGGTGTGAGTCCAGCGGCAGCATGTGTGGAACAGTGATTGAGGGGGGGAGGGGTGAGAATTTCAAGAAACAATCCGACTGTAATTAATTAATATTTAATAACATGCATTTTAAGCAGCGGCGGTCGATCGATCATCTGGAGGACCCGACGGCGTTTGGCACACAAGGGAATATTATTTTATTTCGTCTTTTATATTTATTAGTTTGTTAATACACGGACACGTGTGGCATGCAAACTCGAATTTCGTGTTAATTTAACATCATATACTCGTATATATATATATAATGTAAGAGTACGATTTGCTCTAGGCCCAACGATGCACAACGCTTACACTTTTACACGATGTCAGGTATATCTGAGATACACATAATGTATAAACATAATATTATCGCGGGTACTAAACATGACATGCAACGACCGAAGAAAAGAGCAATATTCTATATCATTTAGTGTTAAATTAATTTTCTGACTCCTCCGTCGTCGGCCAACTATTATATTGTTTTTTATATTATTTATATATATAATATGTTTTATTATAGAATAATATGCTCGTACGAATCTCCGAAGATATTACGCTGCTAGAAAACTCCGAATTCTGTTCGATACTTTTGTAGTAAAATAACATTAAACGATATAACATAATATTATGTTTTTTACATTTATATAATATATATTATGTACGATCATAACCGATGGTTACTCGTACTATGTACTATAAACATATATATCTAATATTATATAGTATGTATAAATCATAGCTCGGGGGTTCCAGCAATACCACCAGCTGCATGCACGTTATAGGACCACAAAGATCTATAATACGCCGTCAAGTCTAGGGTCTGGGCCAACTTCACATACATTGGGGTCACTGACCGTCGCGCACCCTCCGCGATTTTTATATTAATACATTTTTTCATCGACACTCTTCTGCGCCAGCATAAGAGAACGAAAAATAACTTTGTCGCTCACAACTACCCTAACACTATATAATATACGAGTTCAATTATTAAATTCGTATTATAATTTATAGGTTAGGTGAGGTATAAAAGTAGTTTTTTTTGTCGTTTATTTACAAAATTATTTTTTTTTAGTTTTTCTCTTCTTTTATTTATAGAAAGAAATTATACGCAAACGACTCACTCGCTCGACCGGAATCGACGAGGACAGGTTTTTCGTCACTCCCGAGAATTCGTATGGGGTTAAAAAAAAAAAATTCCGAATTCCCATACACTGACCCATGATACACCGAGCTGCATGCTGCCGAGGAGTATCCGCCGTATAGTTCAATACACGTATACGTTTAGAGAATTAGCGATGCTTGTGCTGCGGATTTTTAAATCGTTTGCCGTTCGCATAATATAATCCAATAATATAGTACATACTACATAAATATATATATACCTATAATAATAATATGATCATCACTCCGAGCCACACGCGAGTGGAATTTTTTTTCCCTCTTCTCGTTTTGCCGGTAAACGATGATGCATCGGGAAAACAATGAGGTGTTTTTTTTTTCGTCGATCGTCTCCGCAATTATAAGCATAATAGTGTATATTGTATATTATCCATAGTAAACTCCATGTTCGTATACATTTATAACATTTATACGTATAATGATATATATCGATGACGCGTGCGTCACGTCGACCGGAGCGCGCGACAGCCACAAATCAATAATGCGACTACACCGCAATATATAGTGACGGATTGTCGAATCTATAATATAATATATTATATCACGAGTGTATGTAACTTGTGCGTATATACGTTATATGTATAGGAGGTACGCGCAATGCCGACGATGTCGTCGTAACAAATGACTTCGGGACGTCAATTGTCCCGGCGGCAGATAATCGTTCGCATAATAATAATAATATTATGTATTGCAATATATTATTATGTGTGCCTATACACATCATGCACAGCGCACTGGCCGTAATGAAAAAATAATATATGATTGTCTATAGCGAGTACGTACCGATTTTTATAACTATTTTTTTTTTCCGTTTCGTCGACGCGCGAATCCGTGTACATATATATAATATACATATTATAAGAGGACCTATACGTATATTCGCCGAGTAATGTGAGTTAAACGTTTTGTACTTGAATCTCTCGCGATCGTCAAATTGACGTTTAGGTATAGGTACTGCATAATACACCTGTATATAACATAATATTCAAGTCCTTGGAAATTAAAAATTAATTTTTATTTTTTTTATCTTTGAGAGGAAAAGGAGGAGTCGTTATGTCTGCGATATATTATTTATGTAAAAATAATAATACGTATACAATACGCTTCCCGTCCGATTCCCAAAATACTAGAAGTTTGAGTACTCCGCTGCGGTATAAATTGTATAATATTATATTACTATAGGAACATTATGATTTATAAACATATATATATATAATATACAGGAAGCTATACTTTGAAATAATGTACAATTAATTGACGTTGTTTCACGTGTCAGTAAACATGGCCGATTTCCGTCGATAATTTTACTAATATACCTATCATATTGTATTATATAGGTATAGCTTGATCTTCGTTTATCGTATTGGAATATGATTTTCCGAACTCCAATTGCTACACATATACGTATTTTCACGATTTATATATTATAGATAACTAATTTATAGGCACGCGATGATATTGATAGACAAAAAATAAATCTTAATACATATAGTGTATATAACTTAACAGTTATGTAATGAATCCGATAATGACAGAGGGTATTGTCACAGTTCGATAGTTTACCAGCTCAGCTGTATATATCTGAATACGATTGAATACCTGCGGGGTTGTGGTCATCTAATGTGTAACGACGAACATTAAGTTTGCGGTGAGACAGTTGGTGCGGACGATAGATAATTGTTTTCGCGTAAAATAGATATACAATATATATGTATTTATATAATATATATAAGTATTATAAAACTTGTGCCCATATCCAGACAGGAGTTGATAAAACCATCATATAGCAATCATTGCATCATTGCAATACCATCCGAAAATAATCGCCCCAAAACCATTTAAATAATATTATAATATTATATTACCTAGTTGTGACGGAACCCTGCAGGTGACACGTAAAATCGATTGAGGCGCTTCACTGGGTTTAAATGATTTTATCTAACCATCACGACGACTCCGCTGCAGCTGTACATATAATAATATGATAAATAATAAAAAGAACGAGAATGACGCTGAAGATTTAGATTTAGATTTAGACTAGATGATGTGACGGTGAATAAAGATACAACAAAAAAAAAAATTCTAAGAGAAAGATATAGTAGGATCGCGTCTTCGCATTTCCTTCTGGCTCGTCCAAGGACGTTTACAGCGGTAGTCGCACGCGCGACCACAGAATTTCGTTTTCTTCTTCGCGGTCTTCGCTTCTGCACGTGCTCTCTCGCACGTATCATCTCGCGTATATATTGGTATAAAATGCATATTAAAATATAGATATAGGTACACGTGTTTTTTTTACATAATATATATACCGATCGATTACGCAACCCGAACCCGCGACCACCGCGGTACGTCAGACGATAAGTAAAATATGATGAATCGTTATAATATACCCATATTTTACTCAGTCTCGTCCCGAAATTAACGCGTCCGCCCACACACAGGTGGTGGAGTTGTTTTATAATATAATACTATAAAATATATATCGTGTTAGATATCCGGTATATATGGTGTTCTGTCATTTATCAGGATATAAATTACTAGTTTATCAGTGCGAGTATGTATATAATGTATTAGCGATACTATATATTAACTTTACAATGCAACGGTAATAATATATTCGACATTATATAACTAGTAATAATTTTATATGTTACAAATCCCGTGTAAATTGGTCAAACATCCAGTGATACTCACTACTTAAGTTACATTTGTACTGTACTATACCAAACATGTATATGTATATAGACCAACAATTGAACTATACGTTTTTACGGTGAAAAGTTGTAAAAATCATATCCATATTATTAATATACAAAATTTTATTTATTATATTGATTATAGGTATGTGACACATACTAAACAATTTAATACGACATAAAAATACATTTTAAAAAGAAGAATAAGAATTTTTAACCTCGAGAAAATAATGCTATAGATATTTATGAAGAAAAATTGTTTGATCGTTTCTCAACAGTTATATTTTAACGATATAATTATCCATTGCTTAGTGGTTGATACGAGTATGTGCGTGTATACACTTTATAATATGGTGTATATACCGCATGCAGTATATGGCCGTTGACTTGCAGGAATATCATTAAAAATCAGTTCGGTTTGTCGGTCTCGACACTATTTGAACTCTCGCGTGTAATAATAATAGTTATAATATTATCGCATGCAAAAACAAACAAAAAAATGAAAAATGAAAATGAAGAAAAAATAAGTTAAGCAATGCGGAACGAACACTGACGATTGGTGCTCGTGTCCATGGGAAAAAAACAACAATACCGCTTATAAACGTACACGCGGCAGACCACTGTTTCTATACACACATACACACACACATATATATATATATAAATATAGCATTATTATATATGTTTTAATATACCGTGCGGATTGGGTCACTGCACTTGTGTGGCGACGGGACAACGGAAGATATCTGCACATCCTCATATAAGGAAACCCGACACCGTCGTTATAGTGTTTTTTATTCTTGAACCACCCCGAGGAATTTTCTTCCCCACCACGCACTCACGTTAAGTCGTACCGTACTAGTATATTACGTATAATAATATATGCTGTATTAGATATTCGTCGTGCACATTTTTATCGTTTTTTAATCGATAGGTTATTTTCGGTTACGGCTATCGACGATATAGCCAACGCCAAGTAAGTATACATATATTTGCGTACTCGCAAAAATGCTCATTGAATGCCTCTAACCCTGATCTTTCCAGTGTATATAATATAAATAATTGTCATCGACAATTTTTAGTTTAAGTAGTTTTCGTTTCCTCGAAACCGTACATTATTTATATTATTATCGTATAATTATATCTTCTAGACCTTGAAAAGTTCATTTACTTTATTTATAATTTAATATAAAATAGTTACATAAGCATAGAAATAATGTTTGAACTAAGTTCATAAATTCATTCATTTTCCCAGAAAATAGTTTCATGGACAAATAAGTCATTTTTAAGCAACCTGAACATTTTAATGATGGAACCTAACCTAACCGAAAAAGGATTTTGCTTCGTCACAAATTATTAACTATTTAAATGTTATACCTACTGACAATATAATGTAAAAACAAACAAATTTTATAAAATCAATAATTTATTCACTATTTTAAAATAATAACATAATTATAACCGAAGTCGATTAACGATTGTTGTCTGTTGACATATAACCCCACTATGTTATAGATGTATGACATTTATAAAGTATACATAGATAAATATTTAAATATTTAAAATATAGTGTACAAGTACAATAACAACAAATAATACACATCACCCCTTGCGGCCGTGCCCACGGGCCACCATCGCTTTTGATGTAGTGGCGAGTCGTCGGTGGTTGACCGATGAAAAATTTATTTTGTTCAGAATATTATAATCTATTTTGTATTATAATAATAAAATTATGTTTGTAGACAGCATAGCTCATATTTTATAATACATAATATTCATCCGTGATCAGTCAAACTACGAAAAAGGGGCACCAAAATACGGAACTCTCCTTGGAAAAATTCATGAAATAATCAATTCCAAGTATAGACTTATTAAACTTTTTCGGTTAAAGTTAAATTTAATTATCCTATTTACAATAAATTTGTTGTTGGTATTACATTGTCACTTATTTGAAAATCTGAAATTATTTGCATGGTTTCCCGTAAAAAATATCGTAGCGTTTAATTCATTTTTATCGAACGAAAACCACTTAGGTCTTGGGTACCACGCGTGCACACACACACACACACACACACACACCAAAACACATTAAATAATAAATATTACCATTTAACGTATTATTATCTCATACAATCATCACATGGTTTCAGCGTTTTTGGTGTATGCGTAATGGTAATATGTATAATATATACGTGAAACGAGTTTTTCTATATATATATAGCTGGTACTATATACGGTTTATGTGAGTAACATTTAACTATCGAGTCGAACGCGCTTTAACAAAAAAAAAAAAATAAGCGTTTCGGCCAAAACTAAAATCGTTAATTTATTTAGTCATTTTTATTTTGCGCTGAACGAATTTACGACGACAGCACAATGATTCGTATGTATTATAATTTATAATATTTATTATATTATGAAAATCGTATGATCTAGGATAATATAATATAATGTTTAAGATATATTATAATGCATTATGTAAATATGGAAATTAAATTTAGCACACGTACTATTAACCACATGTTGTACATTTTATATATATTATATGCACTGTACACAAGTAATATAGGTACCGCACACGTAGGAGGAGTTTCCCAGTATCTCTACGTCACTCACTCCGATAGTGTCTCCCGCCGCAAAAAATAATACATGATAATATATTAATACGTGCAACACTCTCGGACCTAATAATATTACTAATGTATTAAGCATCGTTATTATTTATGGTACGTGTAATATATGTGTAAACATAATATGCCGCATCCTGACCTTTTAGTGCACAATTTTATTATTTGATATTTACGTCGATCACTATCGGTTCTCGGTTATAAAGAGAAATAAATAAAAATTCACCTCAGACGACGTGACGCAGACATCTGTGCTATAAGTATATACGGTAAACCTGTACAATACCCATTACCCAGTACTCAACGTATAATATTATACATATCATCGTGTGGTCCATAATTCAAAACGTTGTTTATCGTCGTTGCCGAGAGATGGCCTAAGCACGAGACCACCGAGATGAACCGTTGGAATAACGGGACGAATATATCGAGAGGAAAAAAAAATTAAAGCCCGCACGACGTCCACCGTTTCTTTCGAGTTTCGATCGAAAATTTGTCGAATAATCGCCAAAGGCAATAAATAACATTATATTATAATATATTATCACGTTTTCGTGAGTTATGAGACTGTTTCAGTGTAACGGCGACGTAGCGATTGTTCACTTCTTCTAGGCTTACCTTTTTTTCAAGATACATTTGTAAATACGTCGAAAAATTAACACATAATGCATTATAACACATTTATTAAATTCTGTTACGAGAATATATTTATTTGAAAAAACAGCAAAGTAAAAACACTGACATTGATAATATTTATTGGAGACTTTAACAAAGAATTGACCGATTTTGATTTAAGAACACGTCGATCTCGTATTGACAGATTGTCCGTTTTTTGACAACATTTCGATCTCATACACCCCCCCCCCCCCCTGTTAAATAATCGTGAATTTAGATGATATCTGCAGCTGTTAAAGCGTTGTTAAAGAAGAGCAATCAAAAAAAATACGCGTTAAAACAAATTTAACTTCTGTTTTTCGTGAACGAATTACGTTATTCGGGCGGTCACTGCTGTAGTCGAGATGGCGACCTTGCCGGTCGGCCTACGGACGGCGCCTATTGAAGGAGGTGTATGTATATATATATATATATAGTGCACCGGTGGATAAGAAAACGAAAGCAGAATCAATTGTCCTCCCGTAAACGGACGTTCGTCGTAACTCAGACGTAGAAAAAAATGTATTATAAAATAAAAAAAACCATCGTGTACCGCCGACGAGTGGGCCGAGCACCGAAAACAAGTGTTCTCGATATATATTACGACGGCGGCGACTAAATAGGTGGTTTTTTTTTTACGTATTTTGTTATACGTATATATACGCAACATAATATATGCTTAGGTACCCACGCACGCGTGCCCATCTTTACGTGCGAGTACGCGTGTTTAGATAATACATATAAAATACACTATTTACGACACATCTCACCCAATAAGAATTATTAAAAAAAAATGTATCTATTTATTGTACCGAAATCTCTACCATGTGATGGTCATCTGAATTTATGACTTATCGTAATTGTGTGCCTCTTGGGAATCGCAATATCTAGTCTTAACGTCTCTTGCAATGTGGATACGTTTTGGGGATAAACACGAAAATAGGTGCGCGCCACACAAACGCGATTTCGAAATATATTATGCATTATACACCTACATAAAATTATTTGCATAATATTATTTTTTTATTCGAGTCATAATCGACTTATAGCTAAATTATATAGTTAATTAATCTACCACTTGTATAGTTTTCCGTGTATCTACGTTGCCCTGGTTACAGATAATCTTGAATAATCCTTTTTCTAAAACCTTCTTTAATCATATAAATTGCTAAACAATGCTAAAATTCGGATTAATAGTAGGAAAAAGAGGTTTTAAAGTCTTAAAATATTTATCAAAACGATAAAATCGATATAAATTTTTATTTACCCAGTGAGCTTTAATCATAAATCATAAATTCATGACTGTAGTACGGTTTTGACTTAACATTTTTGAGAAATATTGGTCGTACAATTTTTGGCTTCGTAGCCATCGGGTACGCGCATATTATATACTGTGAGTCGAAATAAAAATAAAAAATAATATTATTTCGTTCGAAATTGTTTTAAACTGTAATTTAGTAATATTAAGTTTTTATAAATGTTGTAAAGACGTTATATTACACGTAGCATATTTAGTATCATATATATATATGTAGGTATATAAATATAATTTAACATCGGATTGTGAATGGTACATTATATAGAATATAATATACGACAGCCACGACGAGGTTCCATTTCGGTTCCGGTGAGACAAATATTATAGCAAAAGCATTACGTCTTCGGGATATAATAATATAATCATCGTTCATCTCGTGCGGTTGTGCACTTATATATAACGTACCTATACCTATAAAATATCACAAAAAACGCACAAACCAAGACACGCGCAATTACGTGTAAATTGAAAATATTAAGACTCATTTCCTCGCACACACGAATATCCAATTTTCTTCTTTTACTCGTCAATATATTGTTATTATTTTTCGTTATTATATAGTGTCATCGCCGTCGTCGTTATCTCCTTCGTGTGTATGTGGGCATGCAGCAATATAATATGCAACAACAATTATAAACAACACATGTGGTGAGTTTAAAGACCCCGGTTTTTCTCGAATCATTAAAAGTAGAAAAAATAATAATAATAATAAACGGACGCCGTACTACACGTTACGTATAATGAATAATATGGGTACGTCATTTTTCTCTCTTAAAAAAATATAACGATGATATAAATAATACGATCGTATACACGGGCGAGCGCGGTACCAATATTATATTATTTATTTTTTTTTTTATGTTTCGCCTCCGGACGGCGATGTATTCACGGTTCACTACCGTGGATTACGCATATACCATGTTATAACAAGAATAATATCGTATCGCATAATATTATTACTATTATTATTGTAACAGACCGTTGCCGATTGAATCGTCATCGTTATACACGTATTATTATACCGTCGTGCCCGACGGCGGCTGACCTATAGTCTGGCAGGTCTTTTCGCGAATTCAAATTATTTATTACGTTCGCCGACGGTAATACTATGTGTGCATAATTTTTACTTCAAAATTTAACGTACTAATCAACTTAGCTATCGTTCAACATACTATAACGACCTAAACCTTAGAGAACCAAATTAAAAAAATAAAATCAAGACGAAACTGCGACTGCGACGTTGATGGTTTGGATTTGCAATAGTCCCGGGACACAGTCTCGTATACACGCACACGATTGCATTATCCACGTGTATAAACACTTTAGTACTTTACTCGTATTATACCTAGAAATGCATTAACTGTTATTTATTTTAACTCACACACGGTATAAACAGCCCGATGAAATGAATCAAAATAACAGAAGTATTTTTATTATTACTTTTTTTTTTACACATACGGACGAATTTTAGTTTTATTTTATAACAAAATTTCGTAAAAATATTTACACGAAAACTATATAACACGCGTATCGTTATCTATTTTCAATAATTAAAAAGGAGAGATAAAAATTGTTAACTTGATAAACTATAATATTATAAAAACTCAAGTCAACAAAATATGCGTCTTAATATGGCAGGCTTTTCAATGGATTGCATTACACACTGTTCATACAATAGTGTAATCTATAAATCCAGCTACTTACAGGAGACAATAATATTATATCGAGAACGTTGGGATAGACGTGGAAATTCGTCGGCATTTTACTGCATTTGTAACGGCAGGAGTGGCGCGTCTTATTACCGGCTCCGATCAAACGTAATCAGTATTCACTCCATAGCATATATTATAATAAATAATAATTATGAAAAGGCGCGCGTCCCAATCATGTTTAATTCACTATTATTTTCGTGCGTACATTGTCATCGTCGCAGCCACCGTATATTATGTCAGAGTCAAATACTGCAATATATTATATTAAAATATATGTATACAACATGTGTATACGTATTTATATTTATATACATATAAATAGATATAAACTGCCGTTAAACCTGCAGTGACTGGTTAGTCCGGTGTGTCCACTAGACATAGTGCACATAATTTAATACCTATATATAGATGCACTTACCTCTGCGTATAGTTGCCCGCCACACTTGCTACCCGGCTTATAAGATTCACACACACACACACACCGAGTGTGCCGCAGAGTTCCATACGGTCATATAGCAGCTCGATGCTGCAGTCTCAACAGCATAATAATAATATAATAACAACAATATAATACATAACGGTATATAAGTAACCCGCGCCGTCCGCCAGCAGAAAAGCGCACCGTGTATATAGGTAACTATAGGTAAGGTATATCATTAATGATTATACATAAATCACGACGACGAAAATCGTTGTAAAATCTACATAATATTATTATTATGCGTTATAATAATATAGCTCGAGAGATGTCTACGCGCGTACGCATTCCGGTCCACCCCGAGGGACGTGCACGATGTTATATAGGTATATTATCGTCGTCGCGAGCTTGAGCGCATAAATTGATATTATAACGCGAATGTGATCGAAAATAGCACACACATTAATACCATATTGTCGATCATGATATTATAGCCCCGGCCCCGACATCGATACTGCACTGCAGTACATCATATAGTTATTATTTTTTTTTTTTCTATTTAACCGTTAATTTTGTTTTTTTTTTCCAGGCCGATGAAACTGGACATGGCTCTGGGGAGTGCAGCTCCCACGAGCTTCCAACACCGCTGCGGTGTGACCACGGCTCTCATATTGATCGTCTGTGTGGCACTAACAAAGTCTGGTGAGTACCTGTACAATCATTTTAATTGTGTAATTTATACATATTATGCACAGCTTTGAAAACAGCTAATGTAATGTGCGTTTAAAAATAATTTAATAGTTGGATTTCCAAAATTGTATAATACAGATTTCAATTTTTCACCATCACAATAATAATAAAATGTTGTTATATATCTACGATACCCTGCATTGATTTTTTGGTTTTATTTTTTATTTTTCCAGACAAAGTCATATTACTGATTTTGAGCAATAAGTCTTAGTGAGGTTTACTTCGAATAACAACTGCATTTTTCTTGCTAAAATAACAAAGGATAATAAACCATTGAAAGTAGCTTCTTTTTTTCACGATCTAGTGAATACTCGGTTAGCTCCTATAATTCAGGAAATAGTGTTTGCTTGTACAAATCTGCTCAAAAACCCGATCGCACACAAATATCCCAGAAATCCGATTTAAAAATGTATTACTATCTCTGCTGCTTATAGTATATTATTAAAATAAATAATAAAATACCAACTAATCTTCTGGAATTCGTTCAAACTATAATTTATATATCTACTGTAATCTGCAAAATCATATTTTATTTTATTTTTTTATTGCATATTCTCTTCAAATATAATCTAATAGTATA
Organism: Rhopalosiphum padi; assembly: GCF_020882245.1. Taxonomy (NCBI): domain Eukaryota; kingdom Metazoa; phylum Arthropoda; class Insecta; order Hemiptera; family Aphididae; genus Rhopalosiphum; species Rhopalosiphum padi. Next base: position 39,651,618 of record NC_083598.1, read on the forward strand.
TGCATAAAATGTATTCATATTGTTAATATTTTAATAACTTATTGTATAGTTTTTTAAAAGTCAGCCAATTATTAATGTGATAAGACTCAGATTTATTGTTTTAAAAAAATCTATTTCACTATTATATAAATATGACAAAATATCATGTATACTTACTTCGTTGATCTTTCGCACCCAAAAGTACAATGATTAGTTGAAATTACTAGCTGCGCGTAAACTACCTTATATGCACATTAGCAGGTACAACATATTTAAAAATCGTATTTTCTCGTACATCGAAGTCTAGTCGACTATAGGCGGCTCTACCTCATATACTTTGAGTTGTCGGCTTGTGTAATGCCGGACATAAATTATATTTACGACTCGTTTATCGACAAGCGAGCGCGCCTGCCGCAGCCAAAGGAATTGTCGTCCATTCGCACGGTCGTTTCGAAAAACAAACTCATCGGATGTCACGTCAAATCAAAATTTCTCCTGTCGGTTCCCCACTCGCGCGACCGTGCAATGAATTATTCAGCACTTCGACCACTTTGCCATTTATATAATAATATATATAATATCGACGGTGGTGAATCACTGCAGCCGCAGCAGCCATGGCTGTGGCGAATGAGATTTAGCATTCAATCGCTTTGGCGGCGAAATGTGCGCTATAAGTTCGCCGCAAAGACGGACGCATAATATTAAAACGACTGTCGTGAGACACAAACCAGAGGAGAGTAAAGGTCACATGAGTTTTGCATTTTATACGGTCATTGTGCGCAGTGCAACGCGCGCTTTATAATATTAAAAATATATATATAGTATGCGTGTGTTAACCGTCGATGCCGCCCCGTTGCGGTGATGCGATTAAGAGGGTGCGGGGGTGTCAGAGTAGGGGATACAGTGTAGACGACACAAAGTTTCATTTCTCGTAGTATTATTTTCTTTTATGGTCCGACTTAGTTGCCGCCAACGCCCGCTACCCATTGTTTCGCGTCTGTCGTAGGAATATACTATATAGATATATTATTAGGTATATACGTATTATTATTATTATAAACCCTTTTCGTATAAAGTGATAAAACAAGTTTATGAAAAAAAAAAAAATGTTTTGCTTTTGCTGTTCCTGGAGATGAGTGCTTATACGCGAGGCAAATCCTAAAGGACAATAGCACTCGGCCGGGAGTGACTAAAGTGGACTTAAATGACAATCGATTTATCCGATACATTCATGTATATAATTGTACAGCAGCAACGCATACCCAGCGTGAAAAATGTATACTAATAATAATTACCAGCCATACAACTATACAAGAATACCACTTTATGTTCTTTACTCTGTCGTGTTACAACTATTTATAATATAATATGACTGCGTTGAGCCTATATTTCAACTTCTGAAGCTTCTGAATTTAATCTCTACAGTACTCGAGTATTGAGTTAAAATATTTAATCGACTTAGTGTTGTACCGTCATTATTCATTCACCGACTTACACATCCATGTTACGTCATGCCGTCATATACGAGTTATAGACGAAAATACACGACGCATAAAACACTTCCGTCGTTCAGAAAAGCGATGTGCGTTTTATACATAATAATAACGTATTTTATGAGACGATGACGGTGTGAAGGACAGGCGATTATGTTAGGCGTGTTGCCGCTGCAACTGCAGCACACAATGCGGCCGTCCATTAGTCGCAGCGAAAACCCGTGGGGCACAATAATCGGACATCCATGAACTTGGCCGTAAAACGACGTTTCACGCAGAGTTCACGATTCTCGCGTAATCGGTGCTCTCTGCCGACTCTCGATCACCACACTACCAGGCACACCACGTTCGTGCACGTTTCCCACGTAATACGTAGGTAATTATAATAATTTACGACGCAGCACAATGGGTATTTAATGTAACAAAAATCACAAAATAATTATCAAATCCCGATCACGAGTGGTTTTTGTACGATCCCGTTTAAAACGAAAATAAACATGAATTTGCTCGATCTCGCTATTTAAATAGTCCAACGACAGAATTTCACTTATTTGCACCGCGGGAAGACGACTGTCTGGAAAAACTAGCCACTTACAGTCATATTTATAGATGGTGGTTCCTAATAACGAGCACACATCAATTACATTATTATTATTATCGTTATTGTTAATAATATCACTGCGCGCCGCGCAGACGAATAAAATCAAACTGATATTTGAAAAACTACAAAAATATTACACAAAACCGGCAACAACCAGACAACCGCGAACGAACATATTTCGTGAAAACCGTATGTATAAATACACACGCACATACAATAGCCTTGATGGCTAAACTATACATAATATACGATATATTATAAGGCATAACACAGCAAAATATGTGTCCGGAATTGGCGTATCGTAATAATACGTAATATCATTTAGAATCGGTTGTTTCTGTCGATGTTCGAGTGGGTATACGCGCACGGTATTATTATAATATTCGGTGTTACGAAATCACACCGGTCTCGTTTCCGCGGGGCGTTTCGCGTGTCTACATAACTGTTAAGACGCGGCCCGTCCGCAATGATTACACTAATAAGTAATAATGAGTGCGTGCGACGGAGTTAAAATAATATGACCCGAATTATTATTATTATTACATTTCGGAGGAAAAAATGGGTGGACGATAATACCGAAAAGTATATAGCTTGCGTATAATACCGTGAGAAAATCGACGGAAGTCGAGCCCGAGTGGACCGTTATCATCGCACACATTATTACGAACGCGTTTCCAGAATAATTTCGCTAATGAAAACGCACTTGCGACGATGGTGTTCGGCGATGGGCGTCGAAAAGCATGCCTATAGATGCCTATCGTTTCGGGATCGCCGCAATAACGGGTCGCGGGCCGCCGTGTGAGTTGTCCGCGGCACAGGATATACGTCTTATAGGCACATATAACACACAAGTACCTGTTGAGCGGCGAAGATATTTTATATTATAATTTTAATAACACGTTATTGACCGACTAGAGTTGTGGACACAACACAGTAATGCGTACATAATACGCGACGAACAACGTTATAACACAACGCAAAAAAACAATACAAACAATATTGTTGTCAAAACGACCGCTCGTCAAACGGGATATTGACGCACATGGCTCAGTTGATATATTAGGTATAATGTTATATTATATGCTCAGTAAATAATAACCAAAAATGAATTTAATGCACTGCACTGTGCACATAACTGTAAATATGCGCATATACACTTATACATTAACGGTTAGAAAACCACCACAAAAACTTAAAGATTTTTAAAAATGTTGCATCCAAAATTATTAATTATTAAAAAAATAATATTTTAAAATATGCTGCTTTGTTGAAATATAAATCAAATTATTATTGAAGTTGTCGTTCATGAGAAAAAATAACCAGAAGCGATAATCGCGATATCATCAGGTTACATCCGAAAAGAAACATTCTTTATACTATTAAAATATGAAAAATAAACAAAACACTTTTTTAGATAAAATAAAATAATATCTAATTTATTGTTTGTTATTCGAATGCACAACAAAAAGCAATAATTTCTTTTTGCGTGTACCTTATAGACTTAAAAACTAAAAATATTCAGATATTGTACTTCAATATATTAGGAAAGCTTAGAGAGTTATAGTTCAAACTACGTTAAAAAATATATCAAATCATCTAATCCATAAAAATTCAGTTTGATGAACTGAATTTCGTTAAAACTTATAAACCACTTAAATTTATGTTTGTTAAATTTTTTTCCGGATGAAATCGGATTATACAGCTAGTATAGTACTCGTAATATTTTATAAATATTTTATTATTATATACAAGAGGTCAGAGGATATGATGTACCTATATTGTAGATAGTATATACTGAGAATGATTCAATATTTCGTTTTAATCCCTACTACTTTCCTTGATTACGTTAGATTTTTACAATTTTAAAATTCTTACATAACATATAAACCCACTTATTTTATTTAGGCGCGGCAAATTCCTAGCGCCTATAACTATAAAACAGAAACAAATAAATTCGCCTTAGTTAATAATACACCGTAAACCTAAAATATATTTTCGGTGTACCTACATTTACGTGTATATTACGTACTTTAATAATGTATAATAACGTCTGTTCGTTTCAGCCGAGTCGTTTATAAATGACGTACTAAGTTCATTAACGCTTTTTGAAAGCTTATAACGTTTAGGGCGGAACAAGAAAAAACACACGCATCATTCGTGCGCGTCAGTGTCTTGAGGAATTTGTGTTCTGTCCGCTATTTATAGTGCCTCAGAACCATCAATTACCGCGGTCGTCGTATCCCATCTGTAGCACTGCCTATATGATTAGGTATACCTATATAGGCGGAGGTCTACGCAGTTATCGCGTGTGCATGCGTATCAGAAAATGCAAAATTCTATAATATTATTATAGACTACGTTTTACAATCCGATTTTTTTCAATTTCTATCGTTATTATCATATTATTCGTCTCTATTTCGAAACAACTAGTACTGCGCTATTGTGGCTCATGATAGCAATAAAAGTGATATTTTAAAAATATTGTTATCGCTGGTAAACTTCTAAGTATATAGATGATTTTATATTGTATTTTACATCACAGGACGACCTCAAGGAAACGACGACACGAGTGATGCCGTTAAATCTCGTTCGATCGTCGAAATGATATTATATAATTTATTATACCCATATGGTCATATGTAGGACGTGGGTACGTGATAACCACGTGCTTGTCCCACATTTGGACGCGATCGATCATTTCAAAAAATAAACACGACACAGGTACAGTTAGAGAGACCCTTAAACGCGTGTAAGCCATCGATCGCGTGGTTCAAAGATTACGCTCTGCGGCGGTTTTGCCGATTATAGGAGGGAACCGTATGCGATTAAACCTGCTATGGTTATATACCTATCGTCGTACCGTCCGTGCCAAGATCGGTCGGATCGATCGAACTCCGTTTACCATACATCATAGATATTATAGTTGCAGCGATTATCGTAACTCGAACTCGTAGTTGTATACAATATATTATTGTATACCCATAATAGCATAATTGGTTGAGTATAATATAGCATACTTATGCAGAGATGTGATTTTGACTGATACGGTGCTGTAAGATTGCATTATATAATATTATTATTTCCTACTAGTGGAAGAAATAAGAAATTATTTTTGTACATATTATTCTGTTTTATTTTATTTTTAAATTTCGTTATGGGGTTAAACTTTTGTATTTAGAATATATTTTTACTTATTATATTAAAAGACACGAAAATATTTTAAAGTGAGATACGCTAAAATTATAACTTATAAAAATATTTTTCTACTAATCATTATTATTTAAAATCATTGTTATATTTTAGGTCCCTTATTATTATATATTACACAATTAACTAAATAAAATATACAATTTACTACTAAATATATTCATACCAATTGCCTATAGTATAAATTTGCTTTGTTTATTTGTTATTACGTTATATATATGATATTTTAAAAACAATATTATTTTTTTCTGTGTCATATAAAATAATAAAAAAAACATATATTATTAAACATACTATAAAATATTAAAATGTGTTTAATTAACTAAATAAACTAATCTGTTAAATTAATTAATTGCATTTATTAGTTAAGTATATTAAAATGTATGTAATTTTAATTTATTAGTATATTTAAATTTTATTTAATAATTATTGATGATATGAAGTTCAATTAGAAGAAAATTGGTATTGACTAGATTCAAAAACTTCAAAGTAAAATTCACTAAAAAAAAAAGTTTATTATATAAGCATTTGTATTCTTACAAAATTTGTTGAGATGAATAAATTTCAAATTATTATTTATTTCCAATAGTTGTAGGTACCTACTATACTACTGGATCATAACAAATAAGCTATAGTACAAAATAGGTATATATATGTTGAATTCAAAACTTAAAATTAAAAAAACAATTCAAATTAGCTACTATACTGTAAAATCCTCGAGGTACACAAATACCCTATCTACATGCGTATATGCATCATCACGTTTACGGTTTACTGCCACGATGTACGACCTACGCCTCCACACATACTCTCGTTAATTCTATATTCCACAACTTAAAAACAGAAGAGAAAAAAATCATTCGCACAGAAAGTTGTTATTATAACATGCCCGAAGAACCATTGTTGTGTATGGGGCGTGCGAAAACGAGATCGTTTAACGGTACAAACGATTATTATTATTGTTGTTGTTGTTGTTTTTGTTGTATCGCTGTAAGTCATCATCGTTTTTCCGTGAAGGTATATATACACATACGAGCATACGAGTACGCGCTGTTGCGTTGTTATAATATTATTGCTTGCGAATAGACGTTATCGTCATCAAATATATTTTTTTCCTATATGGGTACTTTATTACGACAGCATTATTAGGCATGACCCTCGTTTAATGGTATTTTTTCCCACACATAATCCAAACCGATATAATAAAATACGTTTTTCTTATGTTTTAGCTCCGACGACTTACGATGAAATCGAAGCAAAACGGACAGACTTGGCGGACTATTTTAATGGTAAGTACCATATTATTATCTATTATCATACGACTTTAAGCATACAGATTAATTTTTTTCAAAACCAAAACGAATCGCCAATAATAATACATGTTTAAAAAAATAAATAAATCAAGTATGTATTTTTTCTTTGACGTTTTTAATATTAAAAACCACTTACAAAAAAAAATATTATACTATAGTGCATTAAATCATAGTTTTTTTATCTTCTATATTTCTTAGAATAGTATAATAAATTATTATTTTTGTTATTAAAAAAACTATAAATAAATAAAAGAAGGTACACCGATATTTGACATAAATAACTGAAGAAATACCCTAACAATTAATTCAGGGATGGGAAACTGAAAGTTATCAGAGGGCCAATTTTTAGAAAATTAAAATTTAGCGGGCCAGAGTATAGAGAGCAAAAAAAATGTCATTCAAAATATGCATTTAATTTAACATAGACGTAGTATAGAGTATAAACGATTGACTTTGAAATTGTATGACGTAATTTGAAAATGTATCGCGGGCCTGACAAAAAAGGTTCATGGGCCACCAGTTTCCAACCCCTGTTGTACATCAAAGTTTAAAGACCTGACGTAATAAAGTAAATACAAAATACTATGTTAAAATATTAAAATTGAAAAATATACGAGTATATTCAGAAGCAGGCTGATCGGTTATGCAAAACACCTACACCGGTGTCAACAATGATACAGTACTGCATTTTTTCATATATTTGCTCAAATTAAAATTTAAAGTTTATTAAATTTATATACAATAAAATTAATAAATAATGTGAATTAACAGTTTAATAGTATAGTATTAATGTACTTAAACCCCAAGTGAAATTTTTTCAATACATTTACCAATAAAAAATATAGTTTTAAAAATTCTTTTATATTTTTCGTTTATTTTGATACATACAAAATAATGGGATACAAATAATAATTAATGTATAAAAATGACATTTTATGATCACTGTTTATAAAGTTAAATTATAATATTTATTTTTATAACATAAGAACTATTAAACTAATAATTGTTTATATATTTTTTTTTAATTTGTTATTTTTTATTGTATATTTTAATATTATGTTTTTATTATATTTCACTAAATAAAAAAATTCAACAGAATAGACTATTTTTTCGAATTTTTGTAACATGTTTCTTTTGTCTAGACCCAAATGGCTGTTACTATAATTATCAACATTACGAAGAAGGTGATCGCATAGTGACTAACGAACCGTGTTTGAACTGTACTTGCCACAATAGAATGCTGATGTGTTACTTGAGAGTGTGTCCGTTTTCAAAAGCCATTGGACAAGACTGTACGGTACAGAAATCACCGGATCAATGTTGTCCCGTAATATCTTGCCCGGAAGGTATGTTATTAAATATAAAAACACAACTTTATCCATTCGTACATCAATAAGCCACCCAGTTGGTTCGGATGTTACAGTGCCAGTACACCTGTTGACCAGTTCGACCACGCCGACGCCGACGACAACAACTGAAATTGGATGGCATGACAATTATGGGTGCATGATGGACGAAAACGAATTCTTTCCTGATGGCGCTCAGGTGAGTCTGGAAACGGTTATTTGTTTCCTTGTCACGTAATATCAATAATATTTATTTATAATATATTTATTTTTATCAACGCATATGCTCAGGTTCCGCCCAATCCGAAAAAACCTTGTGAACTCTGTTATTGTATCAGAAACCGAACAGCTTGTATTATGCAAGAGTGTACGTTGCACGTGGAAGGTTGTCGACCGGTATATCATGAAGGTGTTTGCTGCCCTGTTCGATACGATTGTGGTAAGTTAGTAATAGTACTTGAAAACCTCGTGATATACATCTCACGATATAAGTATATGTATAACAACTCAACAATAGTGTTAATCATATCTGAATCGTTTTCATAGATTATGAGAGTGAAAAATCTACTACTTCGGCCCCACAAATTACTGGTGGATTAGTTTTTTCCACTACTTCCGCACCATTCGATTGCCGAGTTAACGACGACGTTTACCGAGATGGGGAGTCTATTGCTATGGTATCGGAAAAACCTTGTGAACATTGCTATTGTATGAGAGGTGATATTGTGTGTGCAGTTCAAGACTGCGGTGAACCACTCAGAGGAAAAGACTGCACACCGGAAACACCACCGGCTGGTCAATGTTGTCCCACTTCGTACCAATGTGGTATGTGTTACATAAATATATATATGAAAAAAATTATTTATTAACAATAACTGCACGTTAAAAAAAAATATAATTTACATCAGTATTATGTCTTTATATTAAATTTGAAGCTTTTTATTATTATTTTACAGCGAACGAAACGAACAATTCGTATGATATAACTACGCTACAACCAGTATTGCTAAGTGATTCGGACGAAAACGAAGCAGAAAAATTCCCGATAAATGAAGATATATACAATAAACTAGGAGAAACCCAACCTACGAGCGAACATGACGAAGGAAATGAAGTTGAGTCTGATCATGCCATGACAATTCCTCCAAACAATCATAATACAGCAGGAGAAACAAATATTTTACCAGAAAACGATAGTACAAACAACTACAACGAAGCAAATAAGGAGGGAATTTCAAGTACCCTACCGAACTTAACAGACCAGGAAAACATTGGTACAGAATCTGGACAAGCTAATTATGACAGTACAAACAAACCTAATGAAGCAACATTAGTCGACGAAGTGCAACCAACGCAATTACCGGCATCTGATCCTTCAACAAATGAAAATGCTATTAGTTCTTCTACTCAAACGATTCCTAATGAAGGCGATAACGTAAAAGTGGACGAAGAAAACAATAGTAACGAAATTCCAGATAAAGATCCAATTAACGGCGATCTAACGTCAAATTCACCAGTGTCATCGACAGACAATATTGTAGAAGGTAGCACACAGGCTTCTAATTTCCAAGATAATCCACAAGACGATATTACTACTGAAAATCAACCAATAACTGATATTCCTAAAGTAGAAAATGAACCAACTGAACAAAATAAACCAGTAGTTGACAGCACTTCGGAAACTGAAAACCAGCCTGAATCTATTCAGACACCAGTAGAACAAAATAATCAAGATAGTCCTCAGCCAGAAAATGTATCCGCAACTGAAATTCCCAATGTACAAAATGAACCAATAGTAGACGGCACTTCGGAAACTGAAAACCAACCGGAATCTGACACGCCACAAGTTGAACAAAATAATCAGGATAATCCTCAATCAGAAAATGCGCCAGTAACTACAATTCCCAATGTACTAAATGAACCTACTGAACAAAATAAACCAATAGTTGACAACGCATCGGGAACTGGAAACCAACCTGAATCTGACAAAACACCAGTTGAACAAAATAACCAGGATAGTCCTCCATCAGAAAATGTGTCGGTAACTGAAATTCCCAATGAACAAAACGAACCCACGGAACAAAATAAACCAATAGTTGACAACGCATCGGGAACTGGAAACCAACCGGAATCTGACAAAACACCAGTTGAACAAAATAATCAGGATAATCCTCAGTCAGAAAATGTATTGGTAACTGAAATACCCAATGTACAAAACGAACCTACTGAACAAAATAAACCAATAGTTGATAACGCATCGGGAACTGGAAACCAACCTGAATCTGACAAAACACCAGTTGAACAAAATAACCAGGATAGTCCTCAGTCAGAAAATGTGTCTGTAACTGAAATACCCAATGTACAAAACGAACCAGTAGTAGACGGCACTTCGGAAACTGAAAACCAACCGGAATCTGACACGACACAAGTTGAACAAAGCAATCAGGATAATCCTCAGTCAGAAAATGTGCCAGTAACTACAATTCCCAATGTACTAAATGAACCTACTGAACAAAATAAACCAATAGTGGACAACGCATCAGGAACTGGAAACCAACCTGAATCTGACAAAACACCAGTTGAACAAAATAATCAGGATAGTCCTCAATCAGAAAATGTGTCAGTAACTGAGATTCCCAATGAACAAAACGAACCCACGGAACAAAATAAACCAATAGTTGACAACGCATCAGGAACTGGAAACCAACCTGAATCTGACAAAACACCAGTTGAACAAAATAATCAGGATAATCCTCAATCAGAAAATGTGCCTGTGACTGAAATTCCTAATTCACAAAACGAACCCACTGAACAAAGTAATCAGGATAGTCCTCAATCAGAAAATGTAGCCACAACTGAAATTCCCAATGTACAAAATGAACCAATAGTTGACAACGCATCGGAAACTGGTAACCAACCTGAATCTGACAATACACCAGTGAAACAAAATAATCAAGATAGTCCTCAGCCAGAAAATGTAGCCACAACTGAAATTCCCAATGTACAAAATGAACCAATAGTTGACAACGCATCGGAAACTGGTAACCAACCTGAATCTGACAATACACCGGTGAAACAAAATAATCAAGATAGTCCTCAATCAGAAAATGTGCCAGTAACTGAAATACCCAATGTACAAAACGAACCTACTGAACAAAATAATCCAATAGTTAGTGGAATCTCCGTAACTGATAATCGACCAGAATCTGATAAGACACCAGCAGAACAAAGTAATCAGGTTAGTCCTCAATCAGAAAATGTTTCTGTAACTGAAATACCCAATGTACAAAACGAACCCACGGAACAAAATAAACCAGTAGTTGACAACGCATCAGGAACTGGAAACCAACCTGAATCTGACAAAACACCAGTTGAACAAAATAATCAGGATAATCCTCAATCAGAAAATTTGCCAGTAACTGAAATTCCTAATGTACAAAATGAACCCACTGAACAAAATAAACCAGTAGTTCACAGTAGTTTGGAAACTGGAAACCAGCCAGAATCTGACAATACACCAGTTGAACAAAATAATCAGGATAATCCTCAATCAGAAAATGTGCCAGTAACTGAAATACCCAATGTACAAAACGAACCTACTGAACAAAATAATCCAATAGTTAGTGGAATCTCCGTAACTGATAATCGACCAGAATCTGATAAGACACCAGCAGAACAAAGTAATCAGGTTAGTCCTCAATCAGAAAATGTTTTTGTAACTGAAATTCCCAATGTACAAAACGAACCTACAGAACAAAATAAACCAATAGTTGATAACGCATCGGGAACTGGAAACCAACCTGAATCTGACAAAACACCAGTTGAACAAAATAACCAGGATAGTCCTCAGTCAGAAAATGTGTCTGTAACTGAAATACCCAATGTACAAAACGAACCAGTAGTAGACGGCACTTCGGAAACTGAAAACCAACCGGAATCTGACACGACACAAGTTGAACAAAATAATCAGGATAATCCTCAGTCAGAAAATGTGCCAGTAACTACAATTCCCAATGTACTAAATGAACCTACTGAACAAAATAAACCAATAGTGGACAACGCATCAGGAACTGGAAACCAACCTGAATCTAACAAAACACCAGTTGAACAAAATAATCAGGATAGTCCTCAATCAGAAAATGTGTCAGTAACTGAGATTCCCAATGAACAAAACGAACCCACGGAACAAAATAAACCAATAGTTGACAACGCATCGGGAACTGGAAACCAACCTGAATCTGACAAAACACCAGTTGAACAAAATAATCAGGATAATCCTCAGTCAGAAAATGTGTCGGTAACTGAAATACCCAATGTACAAAACGAACCTACTGAACAAAATAAACCATTAGTGGACAACGCATCAGGAACTGTAAACCAACCTGAATCTGACAAAACACCAGTTGAACAAAATAACCAGGATAGTCCTCAATCAGAAAATGTGTCTGTAACTGAAATTCCCAATGTGCAAAATGAACCCACTGAACAAAATAAACCAGTAGTGGTGAGTACTTATGGAACTGGAAACCAACCAGATTCTGATAAAACACCGGCAATACAAAATAATCAAGATAGTCCACAATCTGAAAATAAAGTAACTGAAAATAATCCTATACAACCAGTAGTTTCAGAAAACGATGCATCAACAGAACAACCAAACGAAGAAAATAATATATTTGTTGTGTCACCAACTTCACCACCACTGTTCTCAGATAACCAAGTTAAAGGTGATGAATCGGTTTCAATAATTAATGAAAACAATACCAGTGATATGACTGTAAATTCTAAACCATCAAATGATGACAAAGGTTCTTTACTTGAAAACACTGATGCGCCCAATATATTATCAGAAAATCACACAGATGTAGTTACAGAAAGTCTAAATGTGGTACCACAACCAAATGCTGGTAATATTGAAAGTTCATTAAACATAAAGCCTATTAATAACAAAGATAATAGTGCTGATGTGACGGATAGTCCAGTTACTTCTCAAGAACAATTACCTGCCATTGCTGAACATAACGACAACAGGTTAGGATCAAATAATCCGGTGAATTTGGAACCAGTGCTTACACCAACGACTGAAATAAACCATGATGTTAACACAGAAGTAATAAATCATGGTGTATTAATAGACGACTCTCCATCTCAAGCAAATCAACCAATTGACGTGCATTCGGGCGAAGAGGACGAAAGCGCTCCTAATGCTGATTCGGTAGACCAACAAATCACTCATCAAACTGAAACTCCTGAAGAATTGACAAATAAATATCCGTTGTCTGTTGACGAACACACAAATGATGTTACTACTTCTTTACCACAACAGCAAATAGTTGAAAACAATATTCCTGCGGTACATCCTCAAGTTATTAATCCTAGTGAAATAACTACACAAGACGAAACAAAAACACAAAACGACGTGTCCGCAAACGGTTCACTTGAACAATCTTCTGGAAATGATGTACCAACTGCAACAGTTGAAGTACAAAATTCTGAGGACGTTTCGAAACCAACAGAATCACCTGTATTGCATAGTAATAATGGTGAAGCACCGGAACAAAACAATGAATATGAAAGCATCACTCCTCAAGAACAATCGCAAGACGAGAATGTTAACGAGATTGTGGATCAGACGTCAGTTTACCCAGATACTTCATCAGATGAAAAAAACAATTTGGTTACAAGCACTGGATTATCTCTTAATAACGTTGACAATGTAACACCTTCATCAGATAAAATAGAAACTGACTTCAATTCACAAGTATCCGATGAAAAACCAAACCAAGACGTTTCAGTTGAAAGTGCAACTATTCAAGCGATTTCAGGAAATATAGATAATAATGCTGACAATGTAGTGACAACAAATAGCTATGCTGATTTACCATCTACAAATGCACCTGGAAATCAAATGGTTAAAAACGAAGTAAATTCACCTGTAAATCCAACTAATACTGTTGAAACGAACGTAAACAATGATCGACCTGAAAATGTTGTACCACAACTAAGCTCTAATGAAGCATCAACTCAGTACAGCGAGGATGATAGCTCAACAAATAGCCCTATCCAAGAATCTCCGAATGTGAATATTATCAATGATGTGGAGGCGAGTACCAATACACCAAACGAACCAGAAAGCCCTAATGACATAAATCAAGATTCTAATGCTGAATCTGAATTATATACAACTCAGTCACCAAATGCTATGCAAATATTAAACGCTTTTCCCATTGTTGATGGAAAACCGTCCGAAAGTCCACAAAATGCTGACAAACCACTGGTATCGAAAACGCCCGATTACGTTATAGATATAACAACATCAGTTTATAGTGAATCATCGAATGCTCCGGAATTGAATGAACCAGTAGATTCTGTTAGTGAAGTAGCCACATTAAATGAGAACAAAAATACTGACGTTGTAACAGAAATGTATGAAAACGCACAACCAGGAGTACCCGGGGAAGGAAGCTGTTTGATTGATTTTGTGACTTATGCACACAAAGCGGAAGTACCAAAATCTAACCCGTGTCATGAAAAATGCGAGTGTTTAAACAGCATAGTAACGTGTACTTCTGTAAACTGCCCACCTGCACCACCTCAACATAGAAATTGTATACCTTTACACCCAGGAAATGAATCGTGGTGTTGTCCAACATATATGTGTGGTAAGTTATTATATAAAATTAATTGAATTTGAATATAAATATTTTTTTATAAGAATGTTTTTATGTATTAGAACATTTCGAGTGCAAATTTAAGTTATACAATGTAAATTATATGTAATATATATCTTATAATATTTATTTTACAGAAGGAGGCATAGAAGGAATGTTATTTGATAGTCATAATCAACTTGGTTCTCCTCAGTTAATATCCACAGTGGTATTAGAAGATAAGCCTAGTGAAGTAAATGACGAAAAACCTCAAACAGATGAAGAAATTTCAAGCACCAACAGCCCTCAAATTTCTCAAGAATACAACACTGTAACACCATCTCAATTTGATTTGAGCTCAAATATAAATTCTGAAGATAGTATCGGTGTGACTGAAGTTCCAGCACATACTGAAACTCCTAACAGACCAATAGAAGATCATGTAACTACAGATGATGAATCCCAACCAATTGAAAATGATCAACATACGGAAAATAATAAACCAACTAAAATTGATCAACCATTTGAAAATCCAAAACCAATCGAAAACACTGAAGCTGATTCTACAACAACTTCTTACGTAACTGATGATCAATCAATAACAAATAAACCAGAAACGCTAAATAATAACGAAGAACAAAATGTATTATACAACACGGTCAACGAATCTCAAGATTATCTAGCTCCATCAACTCAAGTGCCAGAAAGCTATGAACCTGCAGTAACAAGTGTACTTCCCACTAGTGATCAAAACCGACCAGAACAAAACTCCGAACCAGACGTCTCAATATCCATCACTACATACAAGCCCAACGACGATTCTATTGTAAATCAACAACAAGTTGATAGTGATAACAAAGCAAGCGAAGAGACCAATAATCCACCCGTCAATGAAGATTCCAACACAAATCCCATTGATATAGTAACGGATTTACCTGCGAGTGAAATTAATCCATTAGAAGTAGGAACTCAAACGCCCACGGTTATAGCCGACGAAAAACCTATGGTTTCCGGAAATAATGTCGATGGCTTGAGACCATCAAGTATCGACGACATTATTTCATCAATATACTTGGTCAAGGACTCAGTTAAGAACTCATTAGAAACTTCATCAAAACCTACTGAAACCTCAAATGAAGAAATTGGATTATTCGAAAACGATTATCAAACAACCCCGCCCGAAGATTTTCCATCAGAACAATACAACAATAACGAATCTCAGACCACAGTGAGCAGTATAAACAGTACTCCAGAATCACAAAAAACAGATGTGATAAATGAAATCTCATCAGAAAGTCCTTCGGCCACGACGGAAGCAAACATTTCCCAACCGTCCGAAAACGCCGCTGACGGATTGGCGGGAGTAACCCAAATTCCAAATATTTCACCACAATTTGAAGTAAATTCCGTAGAACAAGGAGTATCTACCGATTTACCATCAAACAGTCCTGAAGTTGAAGCGACAGTCGACGATAGTAAAAGTCCAGTGGAATCTCCAACAACGCAAAGCATGCCTAATTCCGGTGAACAGGACTTAGCGAACAACAATGGACCAGAAACCCCTAGCAATCCGATCCTGACTCAAGTGCAGAACGCCGGCGAACCAAACGCCGAATCACCAGCATCAGAAGTAACTGTAGTAGTCGACGACAACAAAACGCCTGAGATCAGCGCACCGTTATCCGAACAACATGAGGTGCCTGTAGATGATACAGCGGTAGTAGTCAATCCGGCCGCGGAAGAGAAACCAGATAACGTGAATAGCCCAATCATAACGAATTCGGATGTACCAGCGGAAGTAGTCACACAAACGGTGGTAACTGGCCGACCAGTGGTCAGTACTCCAGACGACAGTGACAAGAGGTTTGGTGAACAGAACAGTTCGTCGTTCCGTCCGCCTTTCCAAGGAGGAGACGACAACAACCACGAAAATGAACATCCCCGACCGGAAACCGCTGATGCTGTGCACATACCACTTGACACAGAGACGCCTGCGTTCAACCCTTCTACAAACGCTCCACTCGCCACTTACTCCCACAAACCTTCGTACACACCAATCCCACAATCGACGTGGACACAAAAACCATTCCACCAAGACTCCACCTCTGAAGCGCCTTTACAACCAGATCAAGGTTTCCCAGACGAGTACGACGATGAAAATGAAGCAGTTTACGGGCCAGGCACATGCAGGTGAGTGATGACAATGTTGTTTAATAATTCAATATGGGGTATGGTGATAATCACGAATCGCCTTTCCAAGAATAATATAATAATTATTCTTATTGTTTTACGATTTGAACGTTTTACCGCGCGTGAAATTCATAATTTTCTTTAAGTTGTGACTTATGTTATATTTAATATATTTAAAGACTCATGGTGTTTTTTTAAATAATTAAAACAGATACGGTGGAAAAGTATATGTTTCTGCTCAGCAAGTGCCCAGAGATGACCCATGCGATTTCTGTTTCTGTTTCCGAGGCGATATAATTTGTCTACAACAGAGCTGCCCACCGCCCATATTCGGGTGCTACCAGGAGAACATACAAGGTTTCTGTTGTCCGCGTTACGAGTGTCCGGTGGCCCAGGCCACGTCTGTCAACGTTACCACGACCACCACTTCAACCACAACCATGGTACCACCACATTTTTTCGCCAACGCCTACCGAGGCGCGGCCAGACGTACCGGATGTCTTATCCACGGACACGCTTACCGCGTGGGCGAAGACGTAGGAATTGCTTCTGGTCCTTGTCTCGAGTGCATGTGAGTATATCTACCTAACACAAACGCGTCAGCCTTTTTATTTTTTTCGGTCTCGGCGTGTGCTACAGACTATTAGATTTTTTTTCTAAATCATATTATAACACGACTATGCGCTGATTTACCCTTTATGGTTGACACTTGTTTTCTAATTGGCCTAAATAAAAGTACATATTCAAAAATATTAAACATGATATGCTATTTCTACTAGTTCTGAAAAAATAATTATCAACCATCAATCTTTCTTTGACTTTGTAAGTTTTTACAAACAAGTATTAAAAAAAAAGTATATATTTGGATCTATGTATTATGCAATATTAAATCATAAAATAATTAAGAATGGTTATTATCTATAAATTATAATTTTATAATTAATATTTATGTAGTTGTCAAAAAAACTTAAAATTAAAACAAAAGTAGACTATTTCTTTGAGGTTTAAATGAATATACTAACTATTGTTTCAATTTTTTAGATGCGGTGCCGACGGCAAAATGAAATGCGATCCTAAGCCTTGCAGTCCAGAGCCTTTGCTCAGAAAAATGATGGCCGAAGCAGTCGAACAAAAGAGAAGGTGAATAATAAGAAAAAAAACGTTCAACGACTAAGTGCCAAATACCACAGTTAACGACAACACGAGCAACGAGAACCAAAAGTAGACGACCGTCAATTTTTTTTTATATTTTACCTTTTTTACTTTTTTTCTCATTATCAACCACACCGCACGAAATGTCCACTTTCGCGGCATTGCGTTGCTCAATACATAAATACCATCACTATTACGACGAAAAAACAAAAGACAAACATGGTATGCCATCGTGAAAACATTGGAGACTGGTTCTAATGAGTATTTTATATTTATTACTTTTAGTTTATTAAAAAAAATAGGTTAGTTATTTATTGTAGTAAGACACTTTTAGAAAGAACGTTGATTGTTTACATCAATTTTTTTCCAAGCGATTTTATACAACTGAATGAAATTAAATTTAACTATACGATTAGAAATTTAGAAAACATAATTAAGTATAATATGTAATATAAATAGTATAGTTGTAGGCTTAATGCCATAACAGTAAGCAATACACGCCACATTGCTACAAAAAAATTACGATTTTATAAAACTTTTATACTCTTTTTTGTATTGAAAAATCTAACCGTCCAAATACAATTAATTCCGAATTTTTTCTAAAAGTAATTGTATATCGTATATACGCATCACATCGCTGCCATTCACTTGTAATTTTTTAAGAATTAGGTACGAAATTATCCACCCAATTATATTATATTTCGTTTTAACCAAGCCCGATCCAGTGCTCATGGTTTCCAAGATGAAATGCAAAAAAAAATGTTTTATTATTATTATTATTATAACGTCAGATTTTTATCTGAGTAGTTTAACAGGCAGAAGTCAATTTATCTACTTAGCTATATTGTGTACATGCATTGCAAAACTATTAGAAAAATCGATAAATAATTTTGAAAAACTTTAAGTCCAAGAACGCGTGTTTGTGTACTGAATACGAAGGAATTTTATTTTCGAAACGTCTTCTGCCTCTCGAACACACAGATAAACATGCTGCACGGATAACATGTAAATATTATATATTGTTCATAAGTTTAGATATACATTATTACTTATAAGATAAGTTTATGATTAACAATTAATATTATAATTAGGCCAAAAAAATTGTCTACTTAATATAAACGAATGCATTTCAAATAATGTTTTGCCAATAAACTATAAGTACCTATGTATTATGACGTGAACAAATATATGTTTAGATCATATTATGGAATTTTTTTTTTAAATTATTATTAACTACTGTTTAAATTTAATATTGTACTTTTATACATAGCATATTTGTGTGTTTTATTGTGAATAATTTTTTTACTGACGTTTTTGTGATACAAGTTAATAATATTAATATTACCTACAAAATGTATTATTTTCTTTTTTACAAAAATATATTTTTAATGCCTTGTACTTTGTTTAAATAATACTGTACAACTGAACGTTGCATCTGATATTTCTGTGAAAATCTTAATATAATTTTTACTTACAAACATCATTCTTATATTATTGTGTCTCAATTATGCTTGGCTGAGAGTATTTATCTATAGATTTCTGATTTCATTTAAATAGGTATCTAAATACGGTTTTAAATTACTCTCAAATTATATTTTTGATTTTAGTATTTACTGTTACTGTGTTACCTATTCAATGAACATATTGACTTTTGAAGGTTATTTAAAAATAAATAGTGGGCATTTTTTAATGAGTACTCAAACTATTTAGATATATGGACTTAAACCCAGAATTGTATAATGCACTTAAACCCAATTTAAATTAATCATGCCTTGGACAAACAACATAATATTTACGTCAAATAATTTTCGAATATTTTACTATTGTCTATTATATGTGCAGAAATTAAATTTACTCACCGCGTATAAAAAAGTATTCATTTTAAACCATCCAAGTATTTCATGACAATGTTAAAAAATATTTTTTAATTGTTACATTAAAAGTTACTATGTAATTTGTACATAGAATAGATCATCTATTCCATGGTTTGTATACATAATTGCAAAAGGGAGTGATTAACCTTATCAGATAAGGTTAATTCAGTAATTAGAATACAACATAAAATTGACTAAAATACTTGTCCAGTAGTACTAAAAGACTAATTTTATTTCTTATATAATTTGAAAAACAACCTATAAGTATCGTAACGATGCAGTTATATGGTTAATATTGCTATATTTTTACTAAAATAATATTTTGTATCATTCTCAACAAATAATCATTAATCATGCTAAGTAATAAATTAGTAAGACATATACTTAATTAAAAATTATATTTACGCACAGAATACAATTCTGAATCATTACTTAATAAAAAAAAAAAGCTATTAATGAGTAGGTAGGTTGGATGAGGACATGAGGTACCATAATTCTAAACACAAAACAAAACAAAGATATTAATATAATATTATAATCATTCTATTTAAAAACAATCAAAATCTAATTGATAAAACATTTAAGCATGTAAAAGGTAATCATAATTATAGGTTAACATTACTACACATGGAAATGTAAACTTTTACATATTTATATTGTCAAAACATTGATACCTGATAATACCCAAATTTATAATATATAAATATTAATTGGTACTTGATTTTAATGATAAATACAACTAATATAAATATAACACTATGAATTATGTAATAGTAAATCGATAATTTAAAAAAAAATAGAAGAAAATTTAAAATATTGATGTTTGAAATAAAATAAATCTAAAAACAACAATATTATTGTACTATTTTACGGGCTTTAACTCAGCAGATCTTTTTTTGATTTCACTAGACATTTACCAACCAAAACGCCACACAAAGCTATCATGGCTACACCAATGCCCGTTTTCCAAATGAATAAAATCGATTCTCGTAAACTTGGTATAAGACTAGACTGATTTGGACTGTATTTATGTCTAAAAATAATAAAAAATAAGACTTCTTTATTTATTGGCCTTCCAAATCTATTTAAAAATTTTAATTCAAATGTTTAGTTATAAGAATACGTACGGAAGGGAAGCCATCGTGGCTAAATTTGAGTATAATTTTTTTCCTTCATTTGAATTTATGAACATGTACGGTGCTGATAATCTATTCTGTTTGCAAAATTGATCTGGTTGTAATATGTAGTCTTGTTTCATTAAGGGTCTACCTTTATCATTTGCAACAATCAAAACTGGGATGTTTCTGCTTTGATAATATTTCTGAAAATAAAAAATTATAATTTAATTATGCAAGCAAATTTATTATTTAAGCTAAGATTATACTTACTAAATAAACATGTGCACTGTATT
Organism: Rhopalosiphum padi; assembly: GCF_020882245.1. Taxonomy (NCBI): domain Eukaryota; kingdom Metazoa; phylum Arthropoda; class Insecta; order Hemiptera; family Aphididae; genus Rhopalosiphum; species Rhopalosiphum padi. Next base: position 39,672,834 of record NC_083598.1, read on the forward strand.
CAAATGAACAACTTTGAGAAGAATCAAATACTAAACATACTACATCACATTTAATGTCTTTTTTAGTTAAATGATTTTCACTAATTGGCTTGATTTCTTTCAGAACCAAATATTTGTCTTGGCCATACACTTGAACACGATTAACTGATGTTATACTTGACTCCTCAGCATCATCCAAGTGATTCTAAAATATTTTTAAAAAAAATCTTATATGTCTACATCAAACATAATATTTCTATTTACATCAATTTTTGCAGTTTTGACGTGTCGTTTACATATTGTTGACTTTCCACTCCCCTTGCTCCCGATCACGTGACAAATATATACTGATCTCTGAGACTGTTTCTTCTGTAAATCAATTTTCTTACTCCTAGTAACTGTAAATAAAAGAATTTATTAATTTTGCTTCTTCTTTTTTTTTTTTTTTTTTTTTTTTTATCTCACCTTGAATTCCTGAAAGTTGGTTTTCTGGTTTCATGTTATACCCTAGCATTGCTAGATATGCTAATGTAGTATCGGCTTCAATTAGAGTACAGTAAGACCAAAAAGACAGCCATCCTTGCGATGTTATCCATCCCTAATGGTATTATATATAAATTAATTCAATAAAAATTGTAATAAATAAATTTAAAAAAAATGTATTACCTTATGATTTGTATTGTATATGCATTTCCTTAAAAGTTGTGGGTCTTCTGTGCACATGGAAAATAGTGATTTCAACTCAACTGGGCTTAAGCAGTCATCTTTATCTTTGTCATGTGTCTCAAATAAACGTGACAAAAAGTGTTCACCTTTGTGAGATAACTCGATGGTACAATATTTATCTACTTTTAAACTACAAAATAAAAATGGTATTAACATAATTATATAATAGGCTTTAAAATGTGTGACATACTTAGGATGAAGATAGCTGTATGAAAAATTTAAATTGTCATTGTATCCAAATTTTCTAATTACAGTCCATGTTGTTTGTGCTTTTCCTTTTAGTATAAATAACATGTGCAGGAACAGAAACCCTATATTATTTTAATAACATTGTTTATTAGAATACTTTAGAGTATTAATATTATTCATTTAGATAATAACCTAACGAGATCTCATTATATATTTTAATTTTTTAATTTAGTTTATACTCAAATAAAATACTTCAACTAATATATTATTATACTTTTATCTAATTCTAATAACCCGGGCTCAAAATTTAATGCACTAAAAAATAATGGAATATGTGCATACATACGCACTAAAAAAAGCCTAAGTATGCAATATTATGCAATACAATATGTCAATATGTAGTTATTTTTTTAAAAAAACATGTATTTATATAGGAATAAACTAAAAAATGTCTTATTATTTTTTAAAAAAAATTAAACAAATTTAGGTATAATTTTTTATTTTTGGTTTGTAGATCTTAACATTTTTCAATTATTCACAATCCTTCAATCAATTGTCGTACACACAGTTTTAAAATAAAGAGTCGCCCGTTTATATTTTGAATTATATTATACCGATAATTGAATGCAATTTATCGGCTCGGTAAAAGGTTTATTTTTATCAAAAACTGTGTATACAACAAACACATTTTTATTATATAGAAATAAACCTTTTTACTAGGTTGATAAATTATAATCAATTATTAGTATAATATAATTTTAAATATAGATGATGCGACGATGTGTGGTTGCTCTTTATTTTAAAATTCTTTAAGTTAATGGTTTACTAATATAATATGCATTAATAGGTATGCTAAAAATCTTTAAATATGCAAAATCTGGACAAATTTGCAAAAATATACAACATAAATTTTAGTATTTAAATTGTATGTACTATGAAACAAATTTGCATCGAATCAGATTTTTAATATGCAACTTAAGGAAATGCATAAAGCCCAAACCCTGCTTATTAAATTTAACAAATACCTTCAAGAGTAACACAGTTTGATGGTGAAATTCCACGTTCACAGTTCATATTGATAATAGTTTTGATGCCATTTAATTGTTGTAAAGGCAAATGGGAATCAAAACAATGACGCTGGAAATTGTTTAATTCTTCATCATTAAGCAGTCCATCATTATCTGTGTCACAAATCTATAACACATTACTTTAAATAACAAATATTCAAAAAATATATAATAATATTTCTGATTTACTTTAAATATACGACATAGAGCTCTTTTACATTTTTCAGTAAGCTGAAACATTAATTATATATATTAATAAATTTTTACTTAATTAACAAATTAATTGTGTATAACATACAATTTTATCCTCGACAGAATATAATGGAGCTGTGGGATGTAGAATTGCTGTTTGGGCGTAACAGAACATTTCACTAATATTCATCAACATTTTTGCTGAACACTAAAATTCACATAAAGAATTAATTTAAATCAATTAAAAATATTTTATTAAAGATATTTACTTGAACATAGGTTTCAATTTCAGGATATTCATATAAAACATCTTCAACGAGCTTTAAAAAAAAATTATTAATTAATAAATTATCATTCTATAATAGTTAATATAAATAATAAAGTAATACAAACTTACATGCATTGAAATACTATTGATGAGATCGCTTTTATTTCCAACCAATATAACAGGGTGAAATATATCACTGTTTAGTTGGCAGTCCCTCAATAATGGCATCCATTTATCTTTAATGTTTTGTCGGCTAGAATCATCAACCACTGAAAATACCAAGCAAATCACATCTGCATGGCGTATCTGTTCACATAATTCTTCATTATCCTGTTCGTTCTCTAAGATTATATGCCCAATATGTTATTTATAGTGAAACTTGTAAGTGAAATGAACACCTACCATGGTAATCAATAATATCTGTAGGCACCAATTCAGGGGTAACTTCAGCAGGAATCGTTATTGTTTCTGCCCTTCCAGGCACTTCGTCCAAAAATTCTTCATTTACCAGAGACAATATGATAGATGTCTTACCAACGTCTCTGTCACCAACTAATAAAATACGTACCGATCGCCCGGCTTGTTTTGGTCCCATTTCGGAAGACATGTTTTATTGAACATGGACTGCCAAAACGTTATGTATTTACAAAGATTAAATAATGAGTTAATTCATTCAATTGTTAATCAGTGGTATTAACAATCATAAGTTATTTTTAATAATTAGCTTACTCGAATATTTAGAACATTTTATTCTCGTACGATGAAGGTGTTCTTTCAATAATTAAACATACAAGACAATAATAAACAGCTTGAACCATAAAAAAGATATTTTGAACCCTTGTTTCTAATTTTTCTATACTATTTACCAGTTTCGGTCATTCAATGATCGAAAACAGTTATCACTAATCAGTATAACGTACTGATAACGGAAAACTGATTAAACTTTTCAGAAAGACAGTATGACCAATAAAAATGCTACTAATTCGTCTTTTGGGTGACCGCTTTATCTAAAAACACTGTAGCGCGGGGGGCATCGAGCTAAAATTGAATAGGTAAATTTAAAATTATCTATAATATTTTATATTATTATATTTTTTGCTCATTACTCAAGTAAAATTATAAAAATATTCGTTGTTTAATAAAGGTTAAGTAATTTTTAGTTTTTATACCACGAAATTATACCACTGTGGCACTGTTCTTCCAAGTCTTGGACTCGAGACTTATTATGGGACTAAAGAATTACCTATTAAACATGCACTATAGTTTCATCAAATTAGGTTATATCTGAGAAAAAACTAAGAAAAACCATGATAAAAAAAATCCAAGAAAAAAATAACTTAATGTTGCACATTTTTAATTAGCAAATTTTATTTTATTTTATTTTTTTTTGACTTGTTATTGGACTTGTATTAATTATGGCCTATATTATATATTCGTAGAAAACACTATAACAAAGTTTTCTGAATTAATATCAACGTTAATTTATGGTCTATAATTTGTTCCTATATTATATTATACAAATATAACTATAAGCTAGGATACCTATTTCGCTATTTGGTACAACCTACAATCACAATAATGGCTACAACATTGAGTTGAGACATACAATAGGTAGCTACAGGCACGAATACAGGGGGGAGGGTTCACAAAAAACCACACATCATTGTAAAATCAATACATTCATCACTCCGTTCAAAATCTAATAACGATACCGACAATCAATTCAACAGATGATAATACTGCGGCGGTAGCGGCGAACCTCGAACATAATTATATAACCCGTCCAGTACTCCAGTTTATCTTGGCCATTTTCTGACGCCATGTCTGAAGTCTATGGAGCTTTGACTCCTTATAGCTACCTAAAGTGGTATTAAATCAGATGCTTCGAGTGTTACGGGGTTATTTTGATTTGATTTAAGAATACAAGTGTGTTAATCTTTTTGAAAACAGCGATTTACAATCAAAAAATTTAGTAGGTAAGCTTTTTACTAAAAGTGGCTGATTTGTTTCCAGTTGTAAAATTAACTTTGAAGGTTTCATACTTTCTTAAGATAGAACTCAAAAGCAAACAACATATTGCGGCTTATTATCCAGCGAAATAATTAAATAAACCCATATTTAATATATTTTGTTGTTGCATGCCCTGGTCTTTTTTTCACTGATTCGCGGATTCGCCAGAAATAGACGATGCATTTCATTATGTTATATTTGTTATATATTTATTATTTATCCGTAATTATTAATTTCAATTACACAAAACCAATAAAACTTACAACAAACTAATTTAATATCTTTCTATTTCTTTTCGAAAATACAAATAACTTTAAAAGTTTAAAACTAATTATGATTGACTATCAACTGAACGGAATATCACAACAAGAGCGATGTGCAAATAAATTGCTAATAACTATAAGAGAAAGAAAAATTGATTTACAATTTTAATACAGGATGATTCTTTTATCATAAAACACTTATTATTTCAAAAAGTATTCATGTTTTTGAAAACATTTTTTTACATAGTTTCATGTTGTTAAAAATACTACGTTTTTATTAAAAAATTATATTTTTAAATATTTTTTATCCTTATATTTATTTAAATTTTTGGTTTTTTGAATGACAACATAGTTTTAATTTCATATTCCAAAGCAGAATAATTTTCTGAATATTTTGATACATAAAAATCGAATTTAGGGCGAGTAGTTTATGAGTTATAAATAGGTACCTATTTAAAGTTTAGATGCGCAGAGTGGAGTGGTACACTGGTACGGGAAACTCACCTAAAAATTAAAATATTGTAAAAAGCCAACGAGACAACACAGATAATTTTCTTACCTAAAAGTTTGATAATAGGTCAATTCACTCTAATATTAACACTAAAAGAACACTATTGAAACTGGTGAACGAAAATTTACTATGTCGTACGTGTGTAAGACGGACACAACACATGCGGGTGAGACGTCCTCTCAATCAATGGTATTATTATACATAAACCATAATATTAATAATATTATAAAGTGTACCAAACATAGACCTTTTATTTTTTAAAGGTCTACGATTCGAAAAAATAGTTAAATATTTATACGTCAATAACTGCAGGGCCTGATTTAATAAAATTAGGGCCAAGTGCACAATTTTTTTGATACACAATTTATGTACCTTGTAACCAGTGATGAAACAAATGTGATCTTTTTATCTGTTTCCTACTCATTAATCATTATATCTAATCAAACATTCTTTCTCGGTAAATAAAGCCATTAGGATTGTTTTTTTTCTTTTTAAGGAAAGATTAAGGAAGAATAACAAAAAAAACACATTAATGTAATAAAACAATATAAGTATATTAACAATATACATTACATTTTTTTAAATATTTTATTTTGTAAAAACATAATTTTTTTTTTTAATTTAAAAAATATATACATGCATGTTTTTAATAATAGATAAGGACTTAATAATATTTGTTTTTTTACAATGAATAATATTCATTAAATATGGTAAACTCTTGAATTATTTGTATACCTAATTACATGTAATGTATTATACATAATTGTTTATTATTCAAATGGTTTAATTTTTATTGTAGAATATAAAAACAAACATTCAGTTAAGACCGTTATACTACAACTAAAATTTATCACTCTATAATTTGTATGTTTTATATGCCATAAAATGAATTAACCTATGAGGAAACAAAAAAGTATCAACTCCAAAAAAAATTATCTCTAACAATATTCAAAATATATTGTTCACCAATTCAATTAGTCACATTCATGAATGTACAATTGTACATGATAGACTTTATTTTCAAATTATACTTCAATATAAATTATAATGCACTCATATGTGTATTTCTTAAATTAAATTATTATTTAAAGTTTACAAACTGTATCTATGGGTATTTCATGTATATATTTAATTAAGTTCATTTTGAACATTTAATGTTTAATAGTTAACATAATGTTGAGTATTAACTGAATAAGTAACATTTTTAATTTTAGTATAGATATAAATAAATAAAAATTCTAAAAACTTGCTTAATATTAACTCACACTAAAAACACATTAAATATTTTACCATAATACTGTATAAATAGTTCAGTGTGTTATGTTAAACTTTACAGAATAATAATACCATGGTCTCTTTGAAGTCTTCGTTTTGCAGTTGTAGATACAACACCCATTATATCTGATGGTGTTGGTAGACCACTAACAATATTGCCGCTTTGTTGATAAAATAATTCTCGGCTGCCACATTTGTTTCCATATACAATATTATCGTCATTCCTGTAACATTTCATTTATTTAGTGTCGACGAAAAATGTTATGTATGTTTAATGGTTTACCTGATGATTATATCGAGAAATGATGGTTTTTTTTGGAAAGTATCGTGTATAGAAGTGGCTAAAATTGTTTGTGAACCTAACCAATTACCATGCTTGTCAATCATACCAGCATTAGTCGTGTCCATTACCATGTAGCCATAAGTTTCATCAGTACCTTGTAAATTATATGCATCTGGGACATTTGTGATTGTGTTGTTTATAGAGTGTTCTAAGTCTCCAAGATTATTGAAACTTAAATTCCACTAAGAAAAAAATAGATTACTTCTAATTGCAACCATTATAAATATTAATACTTACTAATAGATGAATAAGTTCAGCATCATTTTCTGCTTCTTTTTCTAATAATACCATTATTGAAGTATTTTGAAAACCAGCAACAAATAACAATAGTTTTTGATGGCTGGCATAATTAGTTTGCAGTTGAAAACTTGTAGGAGTTCTACAAATACTCTCTGTAGGTGTGGTAAAGTTATATGATTCTGCCATGCTAAGTTTGGCCATCAAAGGTGTCATTATGTCTTCTTTAAGAGCAGGTTTTCTATCTAAATTATATAATTATGTGTATTTAGGTTATAAATGATAAAATTTAAAATTTACCAAGAGCTTGTAAATTTAATGGAATGGAAGTTGGTCGAACTGGTTTATTTGATTTTAATATTTTTTCTAAAACAATGAATAATAATATATTTAATATTTTGTACATAATATATACAGAAAACAAAAAAAAAATTAAACCTTTTTCAGTCTGTGCTTTAATATCAAGATCAGTATAATGTTGAGATAGTTGTTTGTCATACAGTGCTTTTGAAACAGCATAGTCATCATCACGCAATAATGGGAAATATGGGTCACATAATGTTCTATATTTATCATTATTTTTCAAATTGTCATCATTTGTTGTTTTAGGCAATATCCTAAGACTCTGATACCTCGTTGTGTCTTTCCTGGAACAAAAAATTTTGATTTCATAAACAGCATAACAAAATGAAAACTAAATGTTATACCTTAAAGTAACAAGTTTTGAGAAATTTGGCATTTCGTTCAGAGATGATTCTAGAGAAGAACAACATTTTTCAGCACCAGATTTTTCTAATCTTTTTTCTGCTTTGATAATAGATTCCTTCACAATATCTGGCATGCTACAGATTGATCCACTATTACTATCTGGGGTATCTTCTTCTTCAACTGTGAATATATTTTTATTTTCTGGATTTTTGTTATTTTTTGGACAGTCTTGCAATTTATCAGCCATCTGAATCAGCCAGTAAGAGATTTTTTAAATTGCAATCATTAATATGCAAAATTATATGATATAACTACCAACCTTATTTTTTTGCCGCCATTTTGATGCTTTTTTCACAGATTGTTTCAGTGAGGTAGCCGTTTTTCTTATTTGTAATACTTGTTCTCTATCCATAAAAATGTACAAGAGTTGAGTGCCTAATGGTAAATGAAAACTTCCTTTTACATTTTCAGCTGGTATCTATAATAAATCAATCAATTTGAGATAATTTTTAAGTAATGACTTATAGTAAAAATGACTAATAAAAATGTATTAAAAATAATTTTATGACAAAATAAAAGTTAAATATTTTAGATTTAAGTGCCTTGCCTTATTAATGAAAGGATTTGTCAATTGGATTAATTTAGTTAGTTCAAATCCAAATTGAGTAACAACAATTCTAGAAAACAAAATAGAATTAGATAAATTAAAATTTTAAATGATAAATCAAATACTTGTTTTGATGTAATAACATTCCACCTAAAACTTTGTTTTTTTCTTGCATACTTTCAAGTATTTGCATTGCTTCCAAAAGAATATTTCCACCACTCTAAAAAACATAATATAGTTAATATAGACATTAAAACCAAAATATTACTATTATAGATTTTACCTTCGGAAATTTAAGTACTGCAGTGGTACTAAACACGTTTGAAGAAACTAGCAGAAGTGAAAGATATGATGAAATTACAGTATTTAACTGTTCACAGAGAATTTTATGGTCTGAGATTTCAATGATATTATAGTGATATGTGACTAAAATATTATATAAAGTGTCAGCTCGATTTTGCAAAATACTATCTGGAATATTTCTATCTGTTCCAACACACTGCAATAGATATAAATAATATAGTAAATGACTTTATAAATAATTATAAACATTTTCATAAGTAATTATACTTAAATATCTATTGTAAAAATAATATATGTAAACATCAAATATTTATAGTTTAATAAATATTCATTAATTACCAATGTTGACGAACCAAAGTGTCGAATAGCAAATTTCCCAGAACGTAATGCTAATACTGAAGGAGTTGAAAAAACTGAAGAAGAAAACTTAACAATCCCCATTAGTTGGCCACTTAAAGCAAGCTTTTGTGAAGAGCTTACCCATGGAGGATGAAAGTATAATATAGAATTTTGTGGATCATCAGCTTCAGTAGTACAGAATCGTGGGTCGTAAACAAATACAATTAAAAGTTCTCTAAAATACATAATCAAACAAAAACAATTACAACCAAAAATTAAAAACTCATGGGTAAAGTACTATTTGAAATTTTTCCTATGCATAACATTAAATTTCAAATTTAACAAAATCTATATGCTATGTGCAGTAAGGGTTAGGACCTAAGGTATTTTATTTGAAAATTAATAGTATATACAACCTATAATAACAACACAATATTAAGAAAATTATACAGTAATCAAATTTTTAAAATTCTACTATTATTCATGTATACATTTTAACAACATATTTTATTCTATGATTTGCTCCTGAGCCTTTATTTATCAATTATGGAATAAAATACGATTATAAGTATTTCATCAAAATCTGAGCTTGATAGGTAATATATTTATAGATTAAACATTTTTGCCGTTTATGGACAATTGGTAAGTAGATTAACTGGACTTGGTGATTGCTTTACAGGTGGTTCCATGCTTCTATATTATAAACGATATTTTTATCATGAGGGGTTCAATATTAGCTTACCTCGACATGGTACCAGGTTCTAAACAATTATTGCAGGTAAATAAATTGGTAAGACACTACACCACGAAAGTAAACGGAGGGATGTAGTCCACAAGCCCAACATCAGTGGTACTCAGGTCGCCGGACACCATGATCACGAGTGCCTGCTGTAGCAACAGCATCAACCAAATTTTACGGATTTGTTAAAATATATTAATCAACGTTACGTAACCTGTGACGCCACAGACGTCGAAAGAAGCTGAGAGCCATTCCCACGTTAATCACCTAAAAACAAAGATGAATCAGGAACAGTGGTAGAGGGGGAAGTAATGATTTAATGAATACTGATTAGTTGGATAGCTGCATTTGCGTAGGAAAACAACATTATTATATTATATATACAATATTATCCTCTATAATAATAAAATTTAAAAATGACAATATCAGATATTGGAAATATCACAGACCAGTGACCACTGTTTTGAGATAAGAACAAAAATAAGATTAAACTTGATAATAATACTATAATACCACCACCTTAGATCATATATATATATACCACCACGATCTAAGACATAAATCGGCCTACAATATAAGGGCTGATTTTACTTAATGTCGTATGACTGAATTAGAATATATATGATATGTATTCTTTAATCGTGGAATGAAGATGAACATTATAGCATTATAAATTTAATAATATTATAGCCTATAGGGTCTTTAGAGTGCCACTCTATGATGGATTGAATGGATGAGTTCCACAGTGGTGCCAACGCGAAAATATTTCTGTTAGATGGTGGGCAGCATGCTCCCTTCCGTAAATTTTTCGATCATCACTTATCTTGTTAGTTGTTTTGTTTTTCTGGTAAACTGGTAACCATCAAGTAAGTTACTCTGTGTCTATGAAGTTACCCAGGGCGGTAACCACCGTTATAGATTCTATTATAGAGCCTATAAGATGCAGTATAAGCTAGTATAGCGTATAGCCCAAGGGGCAAAGACTAAGATATTATCCTTTAAATAGTTTAAATTATAATATAAAGTAAATATATTATTTAATTTTCAACTTTAAGAGTAGTTTCTGATAGAAAATGGGATCTCGATTTGTCTCCCACAAATCAAGAAAAAAGTATAAAAAATTACTGAAATGGGAGTATGCAAGACCAGTTTTTGACAAAAACAAATATACTTTGTAGTTGTAATTCAAAAATGAATAACTAAGATAAAGATATTACCAAATATTTAAACTTAAATTTTGTTGACATGATTATATTACTTAAATTATTTTTGTATTTTTTATGATGCTGTTTAAACTTTTTTAATATACAATCAATGGTCAATGTATATTACACTTATCTGTTATAGTATCTCATATTTATTATAATACGACTATACTCCAGTATTGCGCGCACTTAGCCTTACATCTTTAGCAGATAGGCGCGTTAAAGCTAATCTGGCCTTTTTAAAAAAGTTAATCGATGGTTCCTTAAATGCCCCTTCACTGCTCGTCCAAGTAAACTTTAAAGTTCCACATCGGGCCACAAAGTCTCGAGTTCCTTTTACTGTACCTCTCCACTGTACCAATTACGGTAAAAACAAACCAATTGACCGCATGATGCGGTTGGCTAACGAGGACCCCTCCTTTCTCAGTTTACCTTAATATTGTGCCATTTTTGTACATTTATTGTATGTAATTTTACTTGTGTCCTAATTATTTTAGTTTATATTTACTGTGCCTGTAATTCTGCTGTATTTTTAGGCTATCGGCCCTTGTATATGTTAGCTATCTTATTTTACTGAATTATTGTTGTGTACTGTACTAAATAAGGATTTTTTTATTCCGTGAATTAATTAATAAATAAATAAATAAATAAATAATACATATATACTATCATAAAAAAAAATAGTGTTTTTAATATAATAATTATTGAAAAAGTTACGCATAATATATCAAAAAATATATAAAAATAATAATTGTCTGAAAATATCAATCATACAAATTATAATGTGTATTACGTCAAATAATCATATTAAATAATCGTATACAACTTAATGTTTATTACTAGGTAAAACTTCGAAATGCTATACAATGCTACGAATTAATATGGAAATACATACAAAAATTGTGTAAAAATATAATTTTGAATTTTCTATATAAACATTCATAGTTGATTTTGAAAAAACAACATACATGATGATTCTAGTATATTTTCTCCTAAAATTTGAGCTGTAATTTTGGATAATATTTGAAATTTTGATACAATATAAATTAAGAAATTATACAGACTATACAAACGCAGCTACACGATCACTAATCTCACTAAGACATAATTGTATAATGGCAGAAATACCAGGATGGTGAAATAGTCGATTAGAATATTATATGAGAAAAAAATTGGATAACAAATCAACCGCAATTTAATAAAATTATATTTATGGCGTGCAGTATTGTGGTCAATGCCAATTACTGCTCTCAAAAATACTATTGTCTTATTTCGTTTCTAAGACGATGTCAGCGTAATATTTGTTTTCTCTCTCAGACACACGTGTAACATAAATAAAATGCTTTCAGCTAGGTTCGTTTTTCATGACTTTTGAGTAATCTTAAAGTAAAATTATCTATTACAAAAATTATAGAGGATAATATTTTTAAGGGAAGAATACATATCGGTGTTATATTTTATTGTAATTTGATTTTGCATTCGACTTACTTAAAAAAATGCTGTACATTTAAATTATGTTTAAATTATTTTGAGCTAATATATTTAGACAAATCGATATGTCATAACCTCAAACAATTATTTATCTATTGTTTTTGTAATGGGTTATTTTACTCTAAGATTACTCAAAACATAAAATAATGATTTTGCGTAAAAATGTTTTTTTTTATGTTCTGCATAGGCCAGAGACAGAAAACTAACAGTGTGCTGACAACCTCTTAATTTCATTTCTGAAAATGTATTAATTTATTATTGCTGCTTGTTAAGTACTTTTTTTTGGAGTGTAAGCCACTAAATAATACTTTATGCAGTATAAAGTATTATTTCCAATAAATGATTTATGAAATGGCTTTTTAATAATAATTTTTGTATTTTTGTCGTATTTGGTCTATCACATGCGTATTTGTCGTCAACTAATGTGTATATTTTTAAATATATTATAATTATAATTTTACATTAATATTCATATTATTTTATATTAGTATTCATATTTTAGATGAGTATAAAAATTATGTTGTAGACCACACATTATAACATATAGAAACACGTGCAGTGACGTAGTATATATGATAAGAATATCCATTAATATATTCTTATTAATTTACAATTATGTGTTTTTTATGGAAATTACATGTTAAGAAGGTCTGTTATTTATTCTACAATAGATATATGAATAATTTAATATGAGGATATTATATAACCTAGATTAAACCCAAGTTTCGAAGTATAAAATAGAATTTTTGTGATTGAATATTTAGTTTGTTAAAATGATTATCCCAGAGCAGTATATTAAAAATAGTGGTTTGCAACGGAAAAATGCCGAGGATACCTGTAATACATATATACAAAGAATGGTTTGGAAATCTAATGAAATAATTTTAGACATAGGATGTGGACCAGGCGATGTAACCTCAGATATTCTTTATCCTTTATTAATGAATAATATCAATTATTTGGTTAGTTGATTTTAATATTTTTTATAAGTAAATTGTATTTATATAATATTGTTTTTTTAGATTGGTTTTGATAAATCAATAAAAATGGTAGAATATGCTAAAAAACCATATGAATGCTCTAAGATGGGTTTTGAAGTTCTGGATATTTAAAATTCCAATGACTGCTATTTTTATTCGAACAGATTTAACAAAATATTTTCATTTTTATGCTTACAGTGGGTTCATAATCAATCGAATGCCTTGTGTAATATGCATTTAATGTTGAAAAATGGTGGAGAAATTTTAGTTAACTTCTTGGCAATCAATCCGTTTGCTGAATTGTATACATCTTAGAATGCAGAATGGCAAAAATATGTTAAAGTGAGCAACTATGTTATTGTTTTTTCTTTCATTTTAAGTAATAATATAATAACTTATAATTTAATATATTTTTAAAATTTTTTAAACAGTAATTTAGATAGATACGTATAATTAAAAAAAACTAAAGTAACCTAGCTGGTTATATTAAAATAATAAGTTAAAACAAATTGTTATAGTTATATATTTTTCTTATTAAATGTATGATCAGTACCAGATAGAACTTGTGAGTTGCCGAGTATAAATTGATAGAATGGTAGGATGCCATTATGATGAACTAAGTACCTAAAAAACTTAATTGTTTTTACCCATTTATTAGATTTTCTTATTAAAATTTTTATAACTAAGCGGTTCGGTACTTACCATAACTATAGCGCTGCGTATAATGATTAAAATACCAATAAAAATTCAATATTATAATTTTATTAAAATAAATTTATAATCAGTTGTTATATTAACAGGATATAAAACAAATATGCAATAATTTGTATTCAGATGAAATGAGAAAAATGTTTATTAAGGCTGGATTTCGAATTATTAATTTATAATCAAGTGTCAAAAAATATAAATTTTCAGACCTTTCATTAATTTTAAGTAATTATAATTAATTTAATTTTTGTTTATCTTAAACTTTAAAAACAATGATTTTTTAACAATTTACAATTATTTATATCTCATACTTTATTATTGAGGCATTAAATCAAATCTAAAACCTAATTGCATGCACTAAACATAATTTAAATATATCTATGTAACTTAGGTTAGGTTAAATTGTTTTAAATTAAAACTTATAATTATGAACAAAAAAATCATGCCAATTAATTTTTTTAATTTATCACGAAAATCTAATCTTATCATATAACCTAACATTTGCTTATGGCTCTATAATATATTATTTACCACTTCAATATATTTGTAACCTTTTCATACTTATCAGTTAAATTAATTTTTTGTAACAAATTCACCTGTTAAGTGTAATGGTGTGTTCTATTCTCTATTAAAATCTTATAATTGAAAGAATATAAAAATAGATACTTTTCTATTAGCATAATAGTATTAAGCTATTGAATAACCCGAACACAAACAATTTCAAACAGTTTTGTTCCAACTAACAGGTTTTTTTTATCATTTCTTGATTATTAACCTTGTTTATTATTTGTTCTATAAAAGAATCACCCAGTTTAATGACAAATTAAACAAGATTTGTCATAGCTGTGGAAAAATTGATAAATAAAAAATAAATGTTTGTTATATGTAAGGCCTTGCATACGAAAAATTATTTTGATTAGAAACGATCTGTCCACTTATATTACTTATTATACATATTTTATTATATATTTATGACATAATAATTTCTATATTATGATAACATAAATGTTCATTTTCTACGAATATTTTTAATTATAACGAGGTAATTAAAATCTTTATTCTTTGGTTAAGTATTCAATTTTGTCAAAATTTGAACTTTAAATGTTCAAAAATTGTGGTTATATATTTTATATTAATGGGTTTTAACAAGAACTACTTATGAGGAACCCTGAATTGAATTTTCAAACCTTAACTTTAATTTTTAACTACAAAAAAATTTGAAATTTTTGATTGACCGAACGATTTATTTAAATTGTTATATTTTCCTTTTCTTGTTTTTATAAACAGTTCTTTATGCTATGATTTATAATTAAAATTAAATATGATATTTTCATTAAAACAGCGGCTTATACTTAATGACGACATACATTTAAAATATGCAAAACGAATTAACCGGTTTTAAAAAAACTTAATTTGTTGTGACAATGACAAACTTACGCATTATGTGTATTGCGCGGAGTAACAAATAGGCAATATAGATACATTACTGTGATGAAAACAATATTGTGATTTTCCTTCTCTGCGGCGTCCAGCTGTGGTGTCAAATGCCAAATTCTTAAAAGTATAGATTATGTAATTTGTGTTTGACAGATTTCCCTACTTGTGTTTGACACGGTGTCCAGCGTTATTATCGGCTAGAACCAGTTTCGCGTCAAGACATCTTGCATCAATATGTCAAATAATAGCAAATGTTCGATTTCCTCAACAGAGAATGAAGATGTTATTTTCTCGCGGAAAGTAACATAGTTATTTTCGATAGTGCACATAAAAAACACATGGATAAATTTTAATTAATAATTGGAGAAATATTTTCGAAGAAGTAGGAAGATCAAGTATGTATTATTTTATCACTTATTCTTTATTCTCACTTTACATTTATATATAGGTGATGACTGTAAGAAAAGCTTGTAGAATAATAGAGATATCATCTATATGAAAAAGAAAAAGAAACTTCCGACAAGATCAACCGCTCCATTTAAAAAATATAAAATACAATGAAGCTATTATTTTTGGACACTATTAAATACGAAAGAAGGTACGGTCATACTTGTAATTCATAATAGTTTATGTATATCATACAATTATTATTATACTTGATATTTTTTTACTTTAGTACTATAAAAAAATAAATATGGACAAAACTAGTGCTAGCTTGCAAAAGCATCTAATACAGACAAAATCGGACCAGAAGATAAAGGAAACATTCAAAATGATAAAGAATATAGCTATAGCAATGAATTGCGTAATAATATTCTCAAGATTTTTCGATGAGAAATTTATTTTCCATAATCACGAAAAATTGATGGCTAATATAAGGTTTTTACTTTGAGTAAATATGTGTTATGATATATTAATAAATCATCTCCCTAGATCATAATGTAAAAAAGGTACAAGATGTATTTAATGTAAATTAACACAATATACAACTAGTTCTAAAGTTATTAAAATGTAAAAAAACAATTACCATTCCAATTTTCATTTTGGAAACTTATTTGAATTCTTTATTATTATTGGGTAATATACCTAGGTTTGATAAGTAATGGGTTTTAAATTGTATTCTAATCCTAATATAATAAAATCAATGATTTTACTTTTTTTTTTCAAAATAAAGATTTATTTTACAATAAAGAAACATAAAATGAGAAAAATAAAAATGTATTTCTTTCAGAAACCAAAAAAAACATGCTAGTAATTCAAATAAATTTAAATATTTTAAATCGATATACATATGTTTCATTTTGATTTGTTTATTGAACAAAACTCTAAATCGACAAAATTAACAGTTGCATATTTACCACCCATTCGTTTTGTTACTACGGTATAATTTAGTGAAGGGGTGTGTATAAATAACTCATCGTACAGAAGGACATAATGATTGTATTACAGACTAAGATAGAAATGACAGGTTACAACTATCGCTTATACGGTTTATGTATCATATATTATTATTATTATACACCTATGGTTTATGCCGTTGAGTATTTTGTATTATGATTTAAGAATTCGTTTACTATAAGCTGAATTCCAAATACTTACATGAATAATGTGTATACTTTATTAAAAGTTTATTGTCTTATTGAATTATAAAAAAAAATTTAAAACGATATTAAAATTATTTACTAAAAATTTGTTACAGTGCAAATGAGTAATGAATCAATGTCTATAGCATGACTGCCTTCTACTTATCAAACAAATGCCAGTCACGTTGACGCAAGTAGCTTGAAAAATATATTTATATTTGTACATTGATTACACCAACGAATACTTTACAATAAACTTTATAGGTATATATATATATATATATAAAGAGAGAATGTATTTAAATAATATACGCTGTCCGCGTGGTTTTCTTTAATCTAGAACGAAAGGAAAAATAATATTGAATTTAATAAAAACGAAAAAATAATTGTTTTTTTTTTTAATTTTCAACAGTCAATATTTTTTATGACAATTTCAAAATATTTAAGCACTTAGTTGTAAATATGGCAAAATAAAATTTATTTTCTTACATTTAACAAGTAACAACTAAATTTCATTAATTATTTTTACTTAAGAGGCCATAGTTAATAAAGTTGATAAAACAGTAAACATAAATTACAAAATTTTATCGAAAAATGCTCAAAAAAATCAATATTAGAAAATATAGTTGTTACCATTTAAAAATTAAGCCGGTTTTGCTGTTGGTAGGTACAACTGTGTACTTAAAAATTGTATTTAATAATAAAAAAATTTGTCTTTTATATTTTTTTTATTACAATCGTTAAATTACCATGCGTATAACATAAATAAACAACATTAATCGCATGCAAAGATTGTATAGATTTCAATCTAATGTTCTACGCACAATTTTTAAAGCGTATTTTTCTACGTCTCAAACTACACTCTTCACTCCGATATTAAAATACCACATGTCTCTGAACTTACCAAAACTCACTACAAACGCGTTAACAGTCGCTTAGCTTTCCATAAAAATCCTATTATCTCTGATCTACCCAGCAGTTAAAGGGTTATTTTAAGTTTTTATCCTCAAACATTTTTTAAATTATGTAAGTAAAATTGACAAATGACAACAGTTATCAACAATGTTAAATTCAGATTGCAGCTGTACTTAAAAATATGTTAACGAAGTGTTAAATAGATAAATGTAATGATTATATTTAATTATGTAAATCATAAAAAAATAACGAATAATGTATTTAGTTGGTACAGGACTTTTTTCCAATGAATGTTGTTAGGATCTTTTTTTACTAGATTCTATTCTTTTTACCTAGGTACCTGCCATAATAGTTGTGACTGAGTTGCGTCTATAAATACTCTTATTATTATGTTTATGTTAAAAGTCATTAAATTTCTTAACTATGCAAAAATTGTTTTAATATATATTTTACATAATATTTAAATAATTTGTAAAATTTTATTTATTTAAATGTGATGTGGTATTGTAACATATAATATAATCAAATGAATAGGAAACATATACATAATTAATCTATTCTATTAAATAATAGCTTGTACATATAGTTTCATAATTAACTAAGTTACTTAGTAAATAATAGTATAATTATAAAACATTCCGAATTTCGAAATATTGAAATGCAACCACGCAATTATCAATATTATATTACAATATATTATTATTGTTACAACACTTCCTATTTGGTAGGGTATTTTTGTATGTATATTTTGTTTTTACCAATGAATGGCTGCTGATATTAGTATATTGTCAATTTTTAAATGTCACTTAAAATATGTTGGTAAAATATATAAATATAATAAGTATAACTACAATATATCTCACAAAAATGAAACACTACAAGGACTTAGTAATTATTTTTTTAAGTGGAATAAAATATCCATATTATTGATATATAATCAAATGTATTTATTTGTAACAAAAACATTGTTAAAATTATTTTCGTCATTTTAGGTCGTGGATTTGAAATTTTATTTTAGTCAATTGTAAATTATAGTTAGTTTATTTAATAAGCACAAGTTAGTTTAATAAAGTATACAAGTTTGAGATATAAACAAAAAACGTTAGTATATCTGTTTTCCTTGGTTTAAGATGCATAGATAAGCTACAATATATCTATTGCAACCTTCGAACAGTTTATTGGCAACAGTTTATTGATCGAAGCCGGTTTATCTACTACTTGTATTTTATATTATTGATGATACAATATTTAAAAATCCATAGGTGTTTATGTATCATAAAATATTTATTTTACGATCTACGAAAATCACGAACTTGTTACATAGCTAAGTAAATATTAAAAATAGTACCTATTACAACAATTTGAAAAATTTAAAGAGAAAATATAAATACATTTCTTAAAAAATTTAAGTTAATTTCCTGAAAGATTATTGACATTTTCTTACATACAAGTCTAAGATGTTTTATAATTATGTCCATAACCCATAGGCATGACTAAACCTATTTGCAGAGGAAGTCAATCAAAATCGTTTTTTAAAATTAATTATTTTACTTAATTTTAACACTACTTTGTTATAATTCATGACAATAATATACCCATCTATATAAGCACCTATAAGGGTGTTATAATTGTTATAGCAATACAAATTAGTATAGTCATATACATGTATATGTAGTCATATACAGAGTATGGTCGTATGGATGAAGTTTCTACGTATAAAGTATAAACCTGATAGTGCTGGTAGGTAGTACATTGTACACCACACGCCTGCACATCAAGTCAAATAGTATAAGGTCTATGGGCTATGGCTAATACTATATTTTATGTTTTTAATGACCACTATCCAGGATTATAATTTATAAACACAAAGATTTTTTTTTCATATTTAATATTTAAAAACAAAATAAAAATACTAAAAAATGATATTTAGAATACGTATTCGAATATATTTTTTTTAATGTATTTAGAAAACTATTCAAATACTTTTATTCGAATACTTTACAAGACTGCTGTCTGCTACTCTCGTGTAGGAATTTACATTCACCCATTCATTTAACTAAGGTCTTAAATAATTTTTATGTGGAAATTGAAAAAAATAGTGCACAATATCCAACAATAAAAATCACATTAAGTAATCAATATAATTAAGTAATCACTATTCATCAAGTAATCAAATAGTTGTAATTTTATAATTCTCCAACTATTAAATTTTAACATTTTTACAGAATAATTAAAACAAGGCGTAACGTTTTTAACTTTTGACTGCACGGCCCGCGATACTTTTAAAATTGTCTAATGTAGCCCATAGTTCAAAAATGTAAAAGTTGTCACCAGCAGCAGAGTAGCTGGAAATGGGAATTTTCCAGATGGCCTGAACGAAATTGTGGTCAAGTAGCCTGGTCATTTAATCATTTTATGTTTAATTTGATTTACACAACTGATAAATTTGTCAATAATTACTTTGTGTCGAAACTTAAAAACTATAAAATAAATTATTGTATTATATTATTAATGCAATAATTTTACATTTGCATAGTATCGTATAGTCGTATGAGTATGAAAAAGCATCGGAAATAAAATTACAAAATATTATATTAATATAGATATTAAAGAAAGTCAAAACATTATCTCGATGTCGACTGAATATTTTTATAATAGAACACTTAAACACCAAGATGGCGTATTGTACTGTGACCAATGCCAACCACTGCTTCTAAACAGTATATGTCTTACTTCCTTTATTAATTTAATTTATGAAAATTTACTAATTTACTTATTGCTACTTGTCATATACTTTTTTTGGATTTTAAACCTATGCATTACCTCCAATTATCAGACATGTGATTTATGAAATGGCTTTATAATAGTTTTGTATTTTTGTCGTATTCGGTCTATTACACTACATTTATCGTCAACTAATATGTATAATTAAATATATTTTAATACTACATTTATATTCATATTATTTTATATTCATATTCATGTTTTAGTTGAGTAAAATAAAGATGCTGTGGTCCACATTTTATGATGTATAGAAACAAGTGTAGTGAGTAGTGACGTAGTAGTGTTTACGACAAGAGCTCATTAATAAATTCATATTAATTTACAATAATGTATTTTTCTATGGAAATCGCATGTTGAGAAGGTCTGTATTTATCTTACAAGATACATGAATAATTAAATATGAGGATATTATATAACTTAAATTAAACCTAGTATAAAATAAAACGTTTTATGAGAAAAATATTTAGTTTGCTAAAATGCGTTTCCCAGAGCAGTATATTAAAAATAATGGTCTTCAACGGAAAAATGCCGAGGATACTTCTAATACATATATACAAAGAATGGTTTGGAAATCTAATGAAATAATTTTAGACATAGGATGTGGACCAGGCGATGTAACCTCAGATATTCTTTATCCTTTATTAATGAATAATATCAATTATTTGGTTAGTTGCTTTTAAAATTTTTTTTATAAAAGAAATTGTATTTATATTAATATTATTTTTTTAGATTGGAGTTGATAAATCATTAGAAATGGTAGAATATGCTAAAAAAACATATGAATGCTCTAAGATAGGTTTCGGAGTTCTAGATATTGAAAACGCCAATGACTGTTCTTTTTATTCGAACAAATTTAACAAAATATTTTCATTTTTCTGCTTTCATTGGATTCATAATAAACCTGATACCTTGTGTAATCTACATTCAATGTTGAAAAATGGTGGAGAAATGTTGATTAACTTCTTGTTAATCAATCCGTTTGCTGAATTGTATACATCTTTGGATGCAGAATGGCAAAAATATGTTAAAGTGAGCATTTACTTCATTGCTTATTTCTTTTCAGATTTATTTTAATTAATAGAATAATTTATAATTTAATATATTTATTAAGCTATTTATACAGTGATTTTTATACGTAATCAAGCAAAACCAAAGTACTCTTTTGGTTGTATTAAAATAATCAGTCAAAATAAATATTGCTATTAGTTTGTATTTTTCTTATTAAATGTATAATCAGAACCGGATAGAACTTGTGAGTTACCGAGTATAACTTGGTAGGCTGGCCTACGCCCTATATATTGATAGATTAAGTAATAAATTTCATTGTTTTTATCTTTTAAAATATGTTATGTGTTTGTAAAATTTTTATAACTTAGCAGATCATTTTATTAAATTATATTTATTAAAATAAACTTATAATCAATTTTTATAACAGGGTATAGAAAAAATGTTCCATAATTTGTATTCACAAGATGAAATAAGAGATATTTTTATCAAATCTGGATTTCGAGTTATTAATTTAGAATCAAGTATTAAAAAATATTCATTTTCAGACCTTTCAACATTTTTAAGTAATTATTATAATTAATTAAATTTTTTTTATTTTAAGCTTTAACAACACATTTTTAACTATTTAAAAAATTTTACTACCTACTCATACTATATATTAAGGCTTTTAATCAAATGTAAAACCTAATTGCATGCACTAAACATAATTTAAATATATCTATGCAACTTAAGTTAGGTTAAATGGTTTTAAATTTAAACTTATAAAGATTAACAAAAAAATCATGCCAATTAATTTTTTAATTTATCACGAAAATTTAATCTTATCATATAACATAACATTTGCTTTTGACTCTATAATATATCACTTACTACTTCATTATACTTGTAACCTTTTCATACCTACCTTTTCCATTAATTTTGTGTAACCAATTCATCTGTTCAGTCAAATGTTCTCTTCCATTTTCTATTAAACTCTTATAATTGTAACAATATAAAAATGAATGATTTTATTTTAGTGTAGTATCAAACTATTGAATAACCCAGACATAAATAAATGTCAAATATTTTTGTTCAAACTAAGAGTTTGTTTTTTATAGTTTCTTGATTATTAACTTTGTTTATTATTTGTGCTTAATAGATTTACTTAAAGCTGTAGACGATATGTACACTTTATTGCCAAAGCAGTTACATAACAAATACTTCGAACATATTAAAGAAAAACTATGTAAGACACAAGCAGTTGAAATATGTCCAATTACTGGAATAGTAACTTTTTCATATACACCTATTACTGTGCATGCGATCAAAGATTAAAATATAAAGTAGAATGTTTAATATTGTAATACTTGTGGTTATTTGGTGATTGGGTTTTATTAAATAATTAAAATAATAAAGCAAAATACCTTTATTTACCTATGTTAAGAGTATTTCTTAAGTACACTTTTTTATAAAAATTTTTATAATAATAAAAAAAAGTTGTAAGATATTTTGTAATTTTAAAAGCTAAAATAAAAAATTTTTAAAAAATATATTATTTTTTTTATTTATACCTATGAAACAATTGGTTCCATTACTGTAAAATTATAGATGATAACTGATAAGATAAGCTCAATCTTATAATTACCCAATCTTAAAAAATGTCTACATGAAATTCAGTCTAATAAACAAATGATATAATTAATAAAAATCATAAAAAAAAAATTAAAAACAAATAGTAAATTCCCTTTATAAGAATATGTATATTAATAAATTATAAGAAGTGTGTGTGGCGATATGTGTAAGTGAAGATGACGGATTATTTGGTTTAGTACGTCTATTTTATAATATGTTTGTATATATGTACATTTCTTTACCTTAATTTTGTTATTATAGTACATTTGTTGTAAAATATACACGTTTATTGAAAATGTCTGTTAACCGTCTATTTAGTAATGCGTTATATAGTCCGGTCTCGATTTTGACGGTTAATTGAATTTCTACTGTATATATCTTTATATATAAAAATTTCGTGTACGACGGGTATGTCCGCGATTAATTCTAAAACTACTCAACCGATTTTGATGACATTATGATCAATATATGTTATTTGATCTCCTTTATAAGATATAATATTATGTTTATCTCGATTAAAGACTTAATTTTTTTTTATTAATATAAATATAATGTTTATTATACTTAAGGCTATGCGATTATTTTAACGAATGTTACATAGTCGGTTAATCGACTAATCGAATTACTGAGTTTGTTTTTAATCTATTAATAATTATTATAGATTATTATTATTATTATATATAAATAGATAATAAACAAATAATTGTTTGTTTGTTTCGTCATATGAAAACGCTGAAAAGCTGATGTTAAATGGTCGCATACAAATTTTAACGTTGTGCGAGACATTCATGCAAAGTTGATATGTTGGAATAAATATCATCTATACACCAAATCAGAAAATCAAAAATATTATTTATTCTCACACTAAATGTAATCCTTGCAACGATTTATTAAATAGTTATATTTTTCTTAACTTGTAATTATTGCTTGTTTTGAAAAAAGAAGTTTATGTTCTATGATTTATAATTAAAATTAAATATGAGATGTTCATTACAACAGCGGCATATACTCAATGATGGCATATATTTAAAATATGCCATGCAGCAAAACGATTTTACCGGTTTTAAAAAACTTAATTTGTTGTGACAAACTTAGGCATTATAAGTATTTAAAGTATTGCACGGCGTAAAAAATAGGCAATATAGGTACATTACTGTGATGAAAAAATTATTATGATTTTATTTCTCTGCTGCGTCCAGCTGTGGCGTCAGATGCCAAATTCCTAAAAAGTATAGATTATATATTTTGTGTTTGACAGGTTTCCTACTTGTGTTTGACACGGCGTCCAGCATTACTATCTGCTAGAACCAGTGTCCCATCAAGACATCCTGCGTCAATATGTCAAATAATAGCAAATGTTCGATTTCCTCAACAGAGAACGAAGATTTTATTGTCTCGTGGAAAATAACAAAGTTGTTTACGATATTGCCCAAAAAAAAGACCCATGGATAATTTTTAATTATAATAATTGGAGAAATAAATTCGATGAAGTTGGAAGATCAAGTATGTATTATTTTATAATTTATTCTTTGTCCTCACTGAACTCACTTTACATTTGTTTAGGCAATGACTGTAAGAAAAGCTTGTAGAATATTCGAGATATCTATATGAAATAGAAAAAGAAACTTTCCACAAGATCAGCCGCTCCGTATAAAAAAATCGAAATTCAATGAAACTATTATTTTTGGACACTATTTAATACAAAAGAAGATATGGTCATACTTGTAACTCGATTCATAATAGTTTATGTATATATATTATATTTGATTTATTTTTACTTTAGTACTGTAACAAAATAAATATTAAATATGGACAAAACTAGTGCCAGTATGCAAAAGCTTCTACTACAGACAAAATCGGACCAGAAGATAGAGGAAACATTCAAAACGATAAAGAATATAACTACAGCAATGAATTGTGTTATAATATTCACAAGATTTTTCGATGTGAAATTTATTTTCGATAAACATGAACAATTGATGGCTAAAATCAGGGATTGGCAACCTTTTTACCTACAATTTTTTTCAGTTTTTCATCGAGGGCCGTATACAAAATTAAAATATTAAAAAATATAATTTATTTTATATATATTACGATATATACATTATATACGATTAGATTACGTTCTCGCCCATAGCTAATAGTCATGATTAAATTGTATTTATATCAATTTAAGATATCATATTGAAATTTTAAATACCATGAAATATGTTTTGAGGGCCGCAGCAAAAAATTCCTTGGGCCGCGGGTTGCCGGTGCCTGCCCTAGATCATAATGTAATTTTGCAAGTGTAAAATATATATACACAACTATAAAAATAATTTCCCTACCCTCAGGCAATTTTACTAATATTTACTCCCCTCCCCTACCACAGTCACAACTTATAGGTAAAATATTATTTTTAAGGATCAAAATGTATTAAGCTATACTAAATTACCTTACTGGTAAAAATATAATAGGATATATAGGTACGTATATTTACTGAGGAAAAAACCTACTCCTATTACTATGTATGCGATCAAAGATTAAAATATAAACTAGAGTATTAAGAATCGTATAACTCGTGAGTCGTGGGTACTTAAACGGGTTTTTATTGATGAATTAGAATAATAAAGTAAATTTCCTTTATTTACCCTAGGTTAAGAGTAGAAACTTTTTTTTAGTAGAGACCTTTTTTCAGAAGTTAGTGGCAGTGTGTGATCTATACTCTATAATGATTGTCCATAAAAAATCGTGTTTGACCATTGGTTGGAAAATAGTCTTACACTGAACAAAAAGAAAATTAGTCTTTGACAAGAGATATTCTTAACGTACCTTGTCTATATTATATTATATAACTAAATATGAGAAATATAAAAATTTAATATCATCACTTTTCTAATTTTATTAAAACATTTATTAAACTAAGCTAATAACTCTATAAGCCTATAATATAGTCGCACAATATAAATGCACAATCATAATTGGGTAATTCGGTTATCATAAATTCACAATATTATAAAAATTAATTTTACATTTAAATATCATTGGTATAAACTAGGCGTGTCCAACCTTTTCCAACTTGTGGTACATATTCTAAATTTATATTTATACTGCGAACCGTATATATACTTCACGGTTTTTTTTTTTTTGTTCATTTTGATAAAATATATAATAAATATAAGATTTAATATAATATTATTATCTTTATCCAATGATAATAAAATGAATATTAAAATATTTTGGAATTTTAAAAGCTTTTTTGTATTTATACCTAAAATAATTGACTAAACAATTAGCTCCACCGCCGTAAGTTTAATAGATGATAGGAATAAACTCAAACTTTATAGACCCAGTCCAATAAAATGTCTACATGGAATTCAGTCTAATAAAACGATAATGATATAATTAATAAAAATTAATATAAACAATAAAATTAAATAGTTAATAACCTTGATGTGAATGTGCGATATGTATAAATATAAATATTTAAGGGAATTTTGGTGTTCAATAAGTTCTGTTATATACTTAGGAAATTAAGTAAACTTTTCAACTGTAGAAGAAAATGTATACATTGTTATATTATATTAATCTACGAATTCTGTATACCAGATACGAGCTTAACTCGGATGGTATATGTATCAGTTCTTATTATTTTATAAAAATAGATTTTTGCAGAAATTAAAATATCATATTTAAATATATCACATAGTAACTACGGAAAAATTAAATTTATTTTCTTAGATGGTAAGAACTATATTTCATAGTTTTCTAACCTTTAGAAGCCATAGTTAATAAAACGCAGTGAATTTAAATTAATAATTTGATCGTAAAAATGTTTAAAAAAAAAGTTCTACCAGAATCCATTAAAACATATAGTTGTTAGTGTTGTTACCAAATAAAAATTAAGTCGGTTTTGCTGTTGGTATGTACAATTGTGTAGGTACTTGAAAATTTTAAATTGCGATAAAAGAATGTTTAATGAAAAATAAAGAAATAAAAAAATATTTGTCTTCTATGTTTTTTGTTCGAAATTCCATATTATTGATCCATATAAACATTAAATAACTGCGTACAACATGAGATACATGCTTCTTATTAAATTCATATCCTATTCTAAAGAGCATCACGAACGTGTAGGAAAAAGAACAAATTTGTAAAGAATTCTACCTGTATTCGTCAATTTCGTCATCTTGTTTATATATATGTACTGCCTATTATAATAGAGCCTTCAACTCGGTGAAAAGGCTGTAGTCATTTTAGATTATTCAATCATTTTCCACTTTTCCATTCCATTCTATCTTAGTCCGTGTATTATATCTCTAGAAATATGTTGGTCCTAACTGGTGTAATATATATTAGTGAAATCGAAAAAATTAATGAAAAACTTGTTAGTTGTTTCCAACAACAAACTACAAAAGGATGGGCCGTGGTATTTCGAATAAAAACGCGGAATCAGAATCAGAATCGTTGTACAACTTTTATCAATAGGAATAAGAATATAATTAATTATTATTAATTCATAGGTATAATATTATTATTATTATTATACTGATATAAACATTTATATGGTAATTTCAATAACAACTGTTGGTAGTTTGATTTATCATTATCAGTTTCTTATCATTTTTCAGATTATCGGGCACAGAATAAGATAAAAAAAAAAACAAATTTTATTATTAAAAATAATATTTAGTATACGACACTACTAAAATACTTATAGACTACTAGACTACTAGAGTATCTTAATCCGTGGTTCATGAAAATATACAGGTTAAAAATCGTCCTATGAAATAATGTTTTTTTCAAGACCATCAACTGAGTCTCCAAAACAGTTGTGGAACTATAATAGACTAGTGCTATTTGTCGGTATTTTAGTGGAAAGTCAAAAGTCCAAAACGTTTATCTAGTAATGGTTGTATCTTGTATCAGTGTATCAGTGTATGTCGTATGACAATGAATAATGTATACAACTATATTATAAAACTGTGGTACCGTGCTTCCAGATTCTATCCGATGTTAGGTTTAAATGATTATAAACTAATTTAAATTAACCGAATCTTTATTATTTACTGAATAATATTCTAGTTATGAAAAAGTATAATATATCTTGTCATAATTTTTATCGTTGTGGTTTCAAAAAAAATGTCACAACTAGGGCCTGGCCTTGTATACATTTGCATATTTTTATTAATTGTTTAAAAACATAGCTTAAACAGTGAATATCGCAAACACTTTGTTCATATTATATGTACAATGTATGTAGAAGATGAATACCCGTAAATTGTAACTACATTCATCTTATGTCTTATAAGTTATAAGACATAAGTTGTATTTTATAGTCTTAAATAAGTCATAAGCATACAATTTATATTTTATAGTTTAATTTATGGTTTATTCCATAAATGATAATAATATTATCATAATTCTTGTTCAATCTGGTATCCAAGGTTTATTATTATTTGATATCTTGTCGGTGGTTCATACCACCTTTCAATGATTGTAGTACAGCATGTAGACGCTAGAGTAGGTATCTGACCCCATCGTGGTCGAGTCGTGCCGCGGCTGAACCGTTGTTTCAAGTTTCGCGTTTATGCGCCTGCGCACGCACGTTCGAGTGCAGTCGCTCGTGTGCGTGTGTAATACACAAACACGGTACACTGGAGGACCGCATTCTTTAGTCGACCGCTGGAACGTTATATATGTTATATATTATTTTATTACGTCCGCTGCGCTACCCGTGTCGTCACCGCTCGTCATCTGTTATTGTTATTCTACAGATATTTTTATCGGCCCATTATTGTTGTTGACTGTTGTTGTTTATTATTAATATTTTTGTTTTTATTTATTACATGCGTATCGGCGTAACTGATAAACGCACCCGCTCGTTCCGACATCATCGATCGCCCAAAAACCGTTAGATCGCGCAAACGGCCGTTGCGCGCGCTATGGCTTTTGAAACGCAGCAACAGGTGTCCGCTGCCTCTGGCCTTTGTGGCGTGACATACCGAAACGTTCGTCTCGGATGCTGCAATTCCGACAGTGGGTAGGACGTGGATAGGTGTTCTTACGTGTGTGTGTGATCGTCGAATTTTTCAGAATCGCCGTTTCGTCCGTTTTTCGTCACGGTTGATATTATTATAAGTTCGGTTTGTTTCGTCGTGTGATAAACGTGATTTTCTCGTCCGCCCGACCCGAAATGGAAGAAGAAGAAAGAAATGACCGTTTATCTTGCAAGCAAAGGAACTACATGCTCGCCGTCACTGTCGTATTACTGCTGTCCACCATCACTCATTGTGAATGCCGTAAGTTACTATAACAATTACAGCCCCAAAACAGATAGTCAATTATTATGTCGTTTTATGTTTATAGAGTCCTATCAGGCTCCTCGGTTCATCACGCAGCCTACGTCTACTAAAAATGTGATCGGCGAAGGACAGACAAAAATTATTCAATGCCAAGCTCTTGGTTAGTCATCATAAAGTTTATTTAGAAATACCTAAGTTATTATAAAATACAAATCAACAATTATAATTTGGTCTATAATGTTTTCTCTGATTTGTAGGTACCTATAGGTATAGGCTACTGAAGGTATTTTCATAAAATAAATTAACTCCTCTTTTTATCTATGTGAACTCGCTGTTAACTTATGTACAATTTAACATAATATTTTCAAGAAAGATCACTTAGGGGGTTTTAATAATACCTAATTACATGAGTAGTAGGTACCAATAAATCTACTTATTTAAAACTGTTAACATTTATTTTAGGTACCTACTAATTTTTTTTTCTACTATGTTATTCCTAAATAGTTTAAATGTTCAAAATTTGTATAAGAAAATTTAATTTAATTCCAAATTACTGATTTTATTAAATATAATTACCAAAAGTAATATTTTATATCTGAAATTTAATGAATTTTTCTCGTAATGTTCACGTGGATTAAATTGTTAAATATTACAGTTGCAAATCTAGCCGAATAATTACACTTGAACATTGATTATGTTGACCGATAATTACACTTATAATATGTGTACCTACCTATACATTTTTAAATTTCATATCCATGTAATATTATTTTATATATTAATATATGATTTATTTTATTATATTAATTTTTTATAGAAAAAACACTGTCAATTAAGGTATAAAAATCATTAAGATGACAATTTTTTTAAATTTATATACTTCCTGCTTATCAGAAATTAATAAAATTACCCAAAGTATTACCTATGTGTTTAGGTAACTATCTACCTATATGATAGTTACTATATGTTAAAATTTTATTTTATTTTAGTTATTAATTAAGTTATTTCATTGGTTTTATTTATGATAAAAATTTAAAATATTAAAATGGGTGGGTACTAGGTACCACATTATTTATAATTATGCTCTTAAAGCATAAATAATAGTAGTATACAATTATAATCGGAGGAATAATTATTAGTGCTGTGAAGTTACTGCACTACAGTCTACAATACCTAAAAAATGCATTTAACATTTAAAAAAAAAAATATCAAAAGTATCAAACCTTATTGTAAACAGAATAATTAGGAACTTTCTGATACTTAATCAAGTATTAAGTATCACTGATAAAGTACTTACTACTTAGATATTTCTGTACTTACCTTGTTGTTGAGTTTGTCACTATATAATCTAATAGATGCGATAATAGATGTGTTAAATTTAAATTCAATAATACATCATTGTGTGTGATGCAAAATGATTTTGAGCGGAGACGGTATATGAATATAATATTATTATGTTTAAAAAGTAATAAATTTGTAATTTAGATGAACCTCATGAAAATTAAAAATTCATATTTTAATAATTAATTAATGAGGCTACATTAAAATTTTTTTTTTTAATTCTTGATAAGGATGACTTATGAGAAACCTTGTATTCAATTTCCAAACCTAAGGTATAATATTAAAAATGTAATAGATTTTTAACTATAAAATAGTTTGAGCATTTTCGTGATTTTGATGATTTTCATCTAAATTTGAAACTCACACTTACAACATTGTGGCTATGTATTTTCAATATTTT
Organism: Rhopalosiphum padi; assembly: GCF_020882245.1. Classification (NCBI taxonomy): domain Eukaryota; kingdom Metazoa; phylum Arthropoda; class Insecta; order Hemiptera; family Aphididae; genus Rhopalosiphum; species Rhopalosiphum padi. The sequence goes on from NC_083598.1 coordinate 39,704,340, forward strand.
TTTAATTGTTACAAGAAAAACCAAAAGAAAAACTTGCAAGGAACCTATTGTATTAATTTTTCAAGATTTTTTATTCAAATAAAAATGTTATATATAACTGACACACCTAAAAAAAAATGCTCACAGGTCAACATTTTTTTAAAAATATTTTTTAGGAAAAATCTACCCATATTTGACCTTAATTATAATAAAAAAACAATATAGATTTTGTCAAATTTCTTTGCGTAAATAATTTTATATTTTTCTTTGTAATTTTCAAAAGTACTGCGTTTTATGTCCAATATATACTTAAATAATATACAATTGGTTTATAAAATCACATAAAAATAATAACGTATAAAATTAAAAATATGCGGATTTAGACAAAATCAAATAAGAAGTCCTTATTAACAAGTTTAATGATACGGATTAATGGCTTCTTTTTTAAATAATTAGTGGAATGAAGAGGTATAAAAAGTAAGATAGTACGACGAGTGTTTCTAGTTGGTATTGATGAGATAAATTTTTATCTTTTTTTATTTTTATTGCTTTTGAATAGATGAGAGCAATGGCGTAGCCAGGATTTTTTTTAGGGTGAGTTTTTTTGTAATAAATAAAATAAACCTACAACCATTGTAAAATAATTAAATAATTGAATGATAATGATTATTATCATTGGTGTAGTCGATAACGTAAATACGGCATAACAATGCATTTTACCACGACCAAATGATTGTATTCCTATATTATAAACATTATATTTTTGATATAATTACAGCCGAAGGGGGGGGGGGGGTCAACACCCAAAACCCCACTGGATAAGAGATGAGTTTTTGGAGAAATGATTAATAAAATGTTTAGAGCATGTCGGCGATTATCTAAGGATGTTTGTTAAATTAAACTTTGAGACGCCTGGTGATCCTCAAATTACGAATCTTAACAAAACAATAATTTGCACATCCTTCTTTTGAATATTCGATTTTATACCTATAGATAATCCCATATATAGGTACTTAACTTTCAACGTTTTAAACTTATTAACATTATGTATAACTGTACAATTTGAATTTTTAATAATATGAGTAATAAGTATAAATATCTATTTAAATGTTTTGAGAATAATTGTAATATATACCTAATTAATTGTTTAAAACAATATAAGCTGCTACTTGCTATAGTTATAAACTCAAATAATAATTATACACCTATTACAATATTACAAATTTATACAATACGTAATTCAACCTGTATTATATCATTCTATTGAATATCAATTAATAAGGTTTCTAGAAAAAGTATTTAGGGGAACTTTTCACAGCTCAATATTCTCCATCACTTGAATGGTTTGAAAAAAACAAGCTGCATAATATGTTAGATCAATATTATTAGTTTTAAAAATATTTCTTTTTACTCTTATTTATAAAATTGTAAAATCGTGATTGTAATTTATAAAAACTTAAAACGTTATAAATAATATCAATATATTGACAAAAATGTTTATTAGAAATGCAATATAAATGTACTTATTATATTTTATTTAAAATGAAAAAATGTTTCAAATTTATTCGTAGTTTTTGAGAAAATAAAATATTATATTTTATAAACAAGATTCCATTTGCTCTAAAACTTTGAATATTTTAACGACTGTTTATTATAGGTATTATCACTTATGAGAATATTAATTTTTCCAATTTGATTCAAAATAAACTAAATCTGCCTACAGAATGTATGCTGAGTTCCAAAATTAAGACTTAGAGAAGTGAGAAGTGAAAACAATAAGTTTCGTCAATAGTTCGTTCAAAATATTAATGTATGTGTACAGTAATATTATAATGATTGTAGTAGCGGCTATCTTCAAAATAATTTGTATTTCTGAGAATCTATCTATCTACAAAAGATAGATAAATTAGAAGAAAATATAAAATATTGAATAAAAATCATACCTATGTTATCCGCTAGATACCACAAAATATATCAAAACATTTCCAATATTTAATCAAAGGGTTATTTCCAATTTTTGGGTGATGTCAAATTATAATTTGTCGAATAATTTTAAAAAATTGAAAAAAACGTTGTTTGGCTTAAAAGTAGAAATACTTATACTCGTATTAACGATTTCCTGTCATAATATATCTGCAAAAATATATATCCGGAAAAAAATTCTCCTCTACAAAATATCTTTTAAAGATAATAAAAATAAAAATATAAAAATTCTTTTATTTCTTACGCCATGTAGTGTATAAAGTTGAGAGAATAATATTCAATAGTTAATAAATTGAAATTCCAAGTTAATAAATAAATACATGTTGAAGCCGGTAAAATATTGAATACAATCGTTTAAGTTGCGACTGACCTGTCTTCACATTATATGTATGAAAAAAATATCCAATAGTTTAAAATTTTAGATTGTGTGCAATTGATCTTAAATACTTCAAGACGTTTTATTATCATACTGATTAATTATTTTTAGTAATAATGATCGCATTAACTAATTTAGCATTTGAAAATTCATAATATTTTTAAAATTATTGTCTAATGACGACTGTGGTATAATATAATATTATTACTATTATAATTAAATAGATATTTTTTATAGGAGATGTATTTTGTCGGAGATATTTTGATAGGTCACCATATTAAAAATTACTAAACTTGAAAAAATTGTCAACATATTTCGACTCTTTTTGTGCTATTTATTGGTACATATTTTAAAATTTTTATTAAATTAATAAAAAGTATTGATTGTGTATGTAACTAAGCAATCTACAGCTAAGTATTTTACACTCATGGTTCTTTGAATATGGTACGTAGGTAATCTTACACTCCAGGATGTGCAACTTGAAGCCAATTTTTTACATTTCGCATTTTAATAGGCTCGCGCAAAGATTGGTCAACTCACGACAAAGGAATGTTTTTTTGTTCGTATGGCAGAAAATAAGATAGTTGTTTTAATTGAATATAATATTGTTGACCTGTATTTAAAAAGAATTGATCAAAATTATCCAAATGAGTGTATTAAAAGTATGTGTATTTTACATTTAATGGAAGGGATAAATTCGCGGGAATTTCGTTTGTCACTGACAACTATTTTAAAATGACTCATTTAGTCATTCCAATTTAGTTATATAAACTTTTTTTAAATTCAAATTATTAATTTTTAAGATGAATAATACTGTATTAGTATATTATATTATTATTATATTCAACGATTGATGATTGTACAGTTATTATATTTTGTTTTAACTATGAGTCACATATGCCACATCAATCTTGATATATGGAATGAGTAGAATAACCATGAAAGTACGAGAAATTTAAATAGCGGTGGCATATATAGAAATTAATTTCAGGGTGGGTTAAAAAAAAAAAATTCCATTCTTAAATTTCAATTAATTATACAATCAAAATCAATGCCTGTATCAGCCATACATTTCAAGGGGGGTTTGAACCCCTACCCCCTCTATATATACGTCACTGTTAAATAGTATGATACTACATACAGCCGTGGATATATTTATTATTTAAAAAACTCATTTCATTATAATTTATAATTTTTACTCTCTAAACACTAACAATCAGATAGTGAATTCCATAATTAAGTATTCCTCGAGATATTCTATGTACTTTATATAAGTATATCCCCTCTCTTAAGATATATCGTATAATAGTTGCGCTACTGAATGTGTTATTAATTTATGATTCTATTAGGTATAGATGATATGTTGTACCTATATTATGTATTTTCATGGATAGTTCGTTATAATGTAGTAACTCGTGTTGTACGTTTGTTCCATAATTCGTGAAGCGTATCGTAAATGTACGTGCAGTATTTTATCGGTTTATTTTATAACCTATATGATTAGGTTATTATATATTTTAAGACGGATAAGCATGGGAAACAATGAACATATAGGATAATCTATATTCTATAGCATTAAAGTATTAAATCCTTTCTTTTTTTTTGTCATTAGTACCTACTGATATGTTATATCCAACCGGCTATTATTTTGTTGGATGTATACATATAAACACGGTAATGTGCCACATAAACAATGGTATTACAACATCTATTTAACTAAAGATTTAAACTTTCTGTTTTATGAATAATTTCAGCAATTATAATTCAGGCACAATTTATAATTACAATATTTTAATAAGAATTATTTAAAGACTTTTAGACTTTTGTTTAAATATTAAATCTTTTTATCTTATTACATTTTGTATTGTAGACATTTTTCATTTTTCATTTTAAATTTTATTTGGATGCTATAAAAACGCGTTAAAATAACTGATATTATTATTCAAATATTTTAAACATTATATGGGTAATTAATACTAAGTTTAGCTGGAAAGGAAATCTGAACTCATAATATAAAATACCTATTCATTAACAAATATTGTTATTTTATTTTTGTTTTTTATATTCTGGTCTCAATAACAGTTACTACAATATTTTAGTGGTTTTATCAGGTATTCATTAATTTTGTGCGTGTGATATTTTAGGTTTAAAAAGTAGTATATATATAAGTCATCTGACGACAATTGGGCTCTTGATCACGATCGTTGACGATACAAACCGCGGGTAGAGGATTTTGCTTTTCTAAAACAATGGCGTCATATTGTAACTTAATATCCACAGGCCACTCCACTTATTTACTTAACAGGAAGAACCAAAGCCCCTCTTCAAAAATTTGTCAGCACGTCTTTTTTTTCCCACCCGACCCTCGGTCGGTATTTCCTGCCCGTCTGTTATGCCGGTTATAGTTCAGTCTAACGTATAGTTTATTTTTCTTGTGTTACTTATAAAAACACATTGCCACCGTCGATCGCGTTTCTTGGATATATTATTATGGAATAGTATTTTTTCCTTTAATAATTATTACGTTACTCACGTAATCCTGCTTCTATTCTGTATTAAGGTATTTTTATACTTCTTGTCTGCAGTATAATAATTGTTATACATTACACGTTACACGCTTACCATGCTAACTAACAGACGCGTACTATAGTTTTACACTAATTTTATTGTATAAATAATTATTTGATTGCTGTTATGGATGAAATAAGTAAAAAAATGTTTAAAGATTATCGAAAAAATATTTATTAAATTATGTTGATTTAATTTGTATTAGTAATTTACATAAGTAAAAAAATAAAATATTACAGATAATTATCCACTTGTAATGGGGATAGTGGTACTATAATATAATGTTATTCATTCATTTACGAAAGTTAACAATCTGTACATAAAGTTTTTTCATAATATATATTAAATATAACTTAAATAACATTATTTTTTTTAAAAAAGTTTAAACTACATGTCAGGTACCTTATGTATTAAATCAATAATCTTTAAATGTAGCATATTTTTAATAACCACATTAAATTAATTAAATATCTGCATTTCGTATTAAGAATACCGTACGTTGTACTTATTTTGAATTTTATAAATTGAAAAATTGTTCAGATTTAAATTTGAAATTTTTGAATTTACTTATTACAGAACAAGTATTTAATTAAAACTCAGAACCCTTAGGCACAAATTTATGTATCGTATAAAACAACTTTTATCTTGTGAAATGATTTATTAAATTAATTAATGAATACCTACGTAGCATGTCTGTACCACCGATCATTCGCATGTCCTGTTGTGTAAAAAATAGTCTTTAACTAAATAATTTTACATATTATTACTTGAATGTTTTTATGTGTTATTATACATGATTATCGGGCTGGTTAATTGCGATGTTTTATTCTTAGCGTGGGATATACGTGTATCCTTGACAATCAAATTGAACTGTTAGCATGTGAAATTTTATTATTCAAGCCCTAACACGTTAGAAAAAAATACATCAGCTGGTACAGACAATGAACACTTTTAAAAAATAATAATAATTATTATTATTATACGAATGTAGTAATTTACAAATATTAATAATTTTATAATTTTATTTTGACTATAATATTTATAAAAACTGCAATGTTCTTCAATAAATTACTATTTAGATGTATTATATTAATATATAATAATTTTATGGGGGAATATCTGAAAATTACATTTTACTTTTATTTATAATAACTGACATCAGCTACTAGTGCATACCTTATAGGTATCATACCTATGGTAGTATATAGGTACTACTTTGCAAGTGGAAATAAGAACATTTAAATGGGATTGGTAAATTGGGTCCTGAATAACCTTTTCTCAACTATTACTTACTATTTTTATTCTACAGGACTCAATTTACCACTTTCAAAATGTATACAAATTATCACGGACCTATTTACCTAGCCAACATTTTAATACAGCATTACTAATGGATGATGTTATTGGAATATTGTCTATACTTTTAACTGATTCTATAATTTTTGAATATAAATTTTAAGTAATAACGTTTATTAAATAAAACGTATTATTTTATCAACACTGTATTATGGTATTATAAAGGTAATAAATGTACTATTTTAAGTATTGAATCCTATTGGCAGAACGACAAATTTGTATACATTTTTTAATAATATATTGGTGTGGTTATTTTTGTTATTGATCACTTTTTGAGGTAAAATGATTTTAATATTTTTTTTCTATAGTTACCAATTTATTTCCAAATTAGACGCAGGGGTGCATTTAAGAGATTGAGTTCTCAAAACATGAGTTTTAAATAACGGTTCAGTTGCTAAATTATGGATAAGAAATCTATAAATATAAATGTAGTATACTAACATACATAATTACATAATATATATATATTTATACTTTACTAATATTTATAGATAAATTCATTCAAATTTAATTATATACAAATTAATATTAACGTTTAATATAATATAGAATAAAGATGGTACAAAATCATTTCACGTTCTTGAATCGTTGTTACATACATTTTCTCCTATAAAAATCTGATATTTTTTTCATATAAGTAGCGGTTTTATTCTCATTTTTTTAAAGCAATAATTTATTATTCTTTTCTTCAAAAAATATCAATACTACATATTATTAAGTTGTTGAAATTTGTATTGAATATTTAAGTATATAATATTAATGATGTTTTAAAGAAATGCATTTTTAATTTCATTTCATTGCAAATATGTACAATAATAATTGTATGTTTGTAGTATATTCCTATACGTAACATCGATGACGAAGGCATAAAAAGTGGCATCACTTGCAATGAAACTCGTCTCGTTGCATTCTAAGAAAGAAAAGGATGCCCACGTTATCCATCTCGTTTTACAGTGAACAACCCAGTTTATACATATTATGATGATGAAAAGTACTTTAACCTTGAACAATATTAGATTCACTTCAGGTTATTACTCTTCTTGAAAACTAGCATTTTCAATACCACGTAATACACCTTACTACCTTTATTACTGGATGTTATGAATTAACGTAATATAAATACAATATTTAAATTTGCAATTACCTCCGTGACTATACTTCGTTTTTAGTACGGTTTAAATTAGAATTAGGTACTTCCGTTTCAAAATATTAGGTAATCTGGCTGTTATCCATTGATAAAAAAAAAAATTAAAGCCTGCAAAATAACTGTTTTCGTGTTTTAATCACAATATTTTTAAGTGATCCATTTATTTGGTTGCACAATTGCAAATAGTAAGATTTACATATTTCTTTTATTGTAGCTTACAGTTGAATTTAAGAAATAAGTTATATTCCTATATTCCTATTTATATAAGTATGCTATTATAACCACAATACCACATGATAGATAATAAATACAAATTTCTCTAAAAATAAAGTTTCACAAACAAAATAATCAAACTTCATTTCTTCCACAAGTTTTTGAAATTCATAAATCATAAAAAGCAATATTTACTAATTGCTATAAAATATAAATGAAGTACTTGATATAATTATCATGATTTAATTTTTGAAATAAATAATGTTTATTTTGTGATAGCTTACAAATTTTATAAATATAAATATCCCATCATACAATCAAATATACAATATACATTGTATAATTATGTATACCTATAAAATATTTTTAAAAAAAACCGTGGTATAGTTGATTATTTTTGATATTTATGTGTCATATGTCTTGTGCGTCGGCAATCGGCATAACTGAGAGAAAGAGCTAAGGGTGCCAATATAAACCACTTAACAATACCATCCACCCATTATAGCACCCCTGAAGAGAAACTGACAAACCATGAATTTTTTTCTTATATAATGGCTTATAATTTAATCCAAATTTAATACATTCGTTACGATGAATAGTAACCTACTCAATTTTGAAACCTTCTATACAGCAGAGCAGGTTATTCGTTGTTTTCTTTTTTTTAACGATGTATTTTTTTTATGCAATAAATTATTTTTACTGTGAAAATGTATGAATAGAAGAAACGCACTGTCGTTTGTTTATCTTGAAATGTATGATTATATTAGGTTTGGGCGTTTGGCCACGAAATAACTGAGATATACACAAATTTATTTTAACCATTAAGCAGTTTGTTTACTTAAATTAATTAAATTATTGAATATTGAATAGTCATATCATTATTTACTTTATAGGCTTTCCGGCTCCAGTTTACAAATGGTACAAAGATGGAAAAGAAGTGGGAGATTTTTCATCAGAATATCAATCTTTCCGTCTTTTAAATCTAAAACATGACGATGGAGGAACTTATCAATGTATAGCAAAAAATGAAGTTGGATCGATACTATCTCAAAAAATTGAAATAAACATTGCGTGTAAGTTAAATTTACTAAATTTAGCATAATCACGATATATACTATTATTTTATTATACCTTAGTGGTTTTATTTTGAATGATCAATAACTGTATGTTTATATAGTGGAAAGTGTTTCAAGTGCATATGAATATTGTTGAGAAAGTGTTACTCTTAATTCGTATTGTTTACTAATTTAAATAACTTTGGCCCTTACTCGTTGTAATAATTTATATATTATGTTTTCTTTCTTCATTTTTAAACGCAATTATTTAGAAATTTTTTTTAATTCACACTAAATTTACAATGATAGTTGAAACAATACTTGTCTTGTGATTTTGTGCGAATTTATTTTGAATTTCTCTTTTTGTTTGTGAGAAACAAATTAAAAATTAAAGATAATTAATTTGTTTTATATTTAATTCAGTATATACTATTTATACTTCTCAAATTTATAAATTAATAACAGCTATCGCATATCAATATTATAGGCTAATTTTTAAGTTATTTTTAAATTAACTCTACATTCATATGTAATTTTTACGAAACTATTATTGATTTAATATATTTTGTATGTTGTTATGTCTATATATGACACGGCATTGTTAATACTACAATACATCGCGACTTTTATTATTGCTAGCTTCTGTAATGACTAGTGTGTTCGTATAAGTTTAAGTGAACAATAAATTAGTATTATTGATTTTATTATTTATTATAAGATCAATGGTAATCCGATATTAGTTTTATTTTTATGATTTGTTAGAAAATAACCCTTAAACATATTTTAAAACTATAATAAAATCCTTTTTAATTTTTTCAATAAAGTACTTATCACGAACTAAAAATGTTCTGAATATCTAAATAGTAAATACAGTACTAAAAATAATTTATTGACCTATTAAAAGTTTTAAATATATAAGTAAAGCATAAATATTCTTTTCAGAATAAAAATATAATTAAAGTATATCTAAAATTGTATAGTATATTATTAAAATAGTTACAAGTGTTTTACTATGTACATTTATATTTATTTTTTATTTTTGTTATAATATGCTATTAGTACTTTTTTAAGGTGGATGTGTTAAATTAATTTTAATACATTTTAGATATGGACAATTTTATGGAAGTCACCGATCCAATAGTTAGAGTTGAAAGAGGTCAAGCAGCAATTTTGGATTGCCCGCCAATTAAAAGCTACCCACCACCTATGGTACAGTGGTTAACTGATGACGGCACTCAGCTATACGACATCAAATATGCCTCAGTTGCAGAGACTCATCAATTAGTGGTATTATCAGCCTCTGACAGCGACCAAAAAGCATACAGGTCAATTGAAAATATCATAAAATTATTTTTACATTAATATCAAGAGAAATTATATTCCCTTCTTTTATTATTGTTTTAAATTTGTATAACAGTGGAGTTATACGAGAGTAAATTAAGTTTTTATTGGTCCGTACACTTTTATAGTACAATATGCATGTTCATAATATTCACTTTAATTTATTTAACCAAATACGTATACTAATAACTATGTGTACCTAGCTATACCTACCATAACAACGAAAACTATTTTAAAACATGTTATAGGGTGAGAGCAACGAACCCTTTGTTAGGAAAAGACGAATTTAGTCAGTATTTAAGAATCAACACCATAGGAGGCTCTCAGTCTGGAGAAATTGCCCCTTATTTTGTTGTTAAACCTAAAGGAAAGCACATCATCAAAGGTCATAAAACTACCGAGCTCCAGTGCATAGCCAATGCAAGGCCCTTACATGAATTAGGAACCATGTGGTTCAAAGACGACATACCGATAGAAAATACAAATGGTGTTGATTATATTTACAACGATCCGTGGAACAGAACTTTATCACTTATCAATGCCAAATTGACTTATACCGGTCGGTATACTTGTCAGGTTCGATTTGTATCAGGTGGATATGCACCTATTTCTGCAGACGCTGATATTTTCGTCTTAGGTTAGTTAAACATTTAATAAATTCGCTTAACAAAATTACCTTAGTAGAGTATTATAAAAACATGTTATTTGCAGAACCTCCAACATTTGTTGGTAATTTGAGGATGGAAACCCTTGGCGAATACGGGTCTACTGTTAGAATAAGTTGTGACACCATTGGGGTGCCACAGCCAAAAATAACTTGGTATCGTAACGCAGAGACAATAAGTCAAAACAATAGGTAATAATATATTCAAGTGAAAAATCTATCCTATACAGTTTTTGTAATTTTTATGAATAAATATCACGATTTTTTCTTTTAGGTACACGGTTGAAGAAGATGGTACTTTGGTAATAAAGAAATTGAACATCGAAGATTCTGGCATGTTTCAATGTGAAGCAGAAAACGAAGCCGGGTCAGATTCTATTAGTACGTGGTTGAAAGTCAAAAGTAAGTACTTACTAGGAAAAATTCCGTCTTCGTATTTGTATATTTTTTATTGTAATTAGGTTAGTTAAATATATTGTTTTTTTTTTTACTGAGCGAGTTGTATAGAATTATAACAATATCTATAGACATTAATTAAAATTTAATTAACATAAAGGTTACTCATATATTTATGGTACATAAATCAATTTAATTTAGGTTACAATAATAGTATTTATATACTAGTTAAAATAATGGATATATTTCGATAATCCGTTCTAATTAATTAAAAAAATTGATCTCCTCAGATACACTTAACGACTACTCCTAAATGGATCGATTCGTCTCAGTTTTGTGGTAAAATGTTTTGTTCGTTAACGTATTTAGACTGTAAAAATATATATAAAAAAAAATACTATAATCATCAAAATTCTGTTAATAAATCCAATAAAACTATCGTCGCCGGAGGAGCATGAAATCATGATTTGATTACCCAAGTCAAAAATAAAAATATATCTATAATAATGGTTTTTACGTTGACTAATCTTAAAAAGTTCTAGGTATTATTGTATTGAAATAAAAAGAATTGTGTCTGTTTTAAGTGACATGAAAATAAAAATCCAAGAAAAATAATGACTAATCTGAACATTAAAATTGCTGTAGATTTCTGATTTTTATAGTTGTGTACACAAGTCACTCTTTTGTACATATTTGGCGCGTATTATTCATAATATCATTTGTTGAACAGTGTACAAAATGTAAATACTTTTATGGTTAATGTAGGACGTTCTAAACGCTGGACGAGAGCCTCTGTGTACCGAATGATGCCATGGCAACACCCGAGTGCCCGAAAAAATTTACCTCGTAAGGTTTTATTTAAAAACACGTGGTTATATGTTTGATGTAGGCACGATAGAAATATTATGTTTTAGCACAGCACTTTGCACTATTATAGATACGCATATAGACATAGAGTTTACAAACCATGTACGTTTGAAATGTAAATTTTGGGAATGGTGAAGTGTTTAGGTATACAAACCATTCCAATGCCGTATTTTTTTTTTTTTTTTTAGTGAAGCTGTATTCTATAGTTTTGTTTGCACATTGTTACTGTGGCATAGCCAAGGTTTACTTTGGAAGAGGTGATGATTTATTATATTGGGGAGGCTTAACTATAGAATCCCATTTCTTTTAAGTTTGTTATGCTTAAAGCAGTAGACGTATACAATTTTAGACTTGCAGTAGCCTTCATAAAAATTATAATTTAATACATAGCTATTTGTTGAATACTGAAAGTATTATTAATTTTGACCAACATTTTGGGGAGGAATGTTGCTCCTTTAGCCCTTGGCTATGCCACTGCATTCAGTTAACCTTGTCCTCTTTAATTTTTTGTTTTTAGACATTTTACTAGGACTGTATTTACAATATATACACAAATGCTACAAAATCCAAACCCTGGTGTTTGTATTTCAAGTATATTATGCATTTTAAAATCAAAATTGTAGTCATCACATAGAATAATAAAAATAAAATAATATTTTTATGTGTAAAATCACAAATAATAAAACATTTTGAGCAAATGTCTTAATTTTTATTGTAAACTCTACCTGCTGTGTAATATATTTATTATATGCTTCATTTTATAGCTACTGGTCCAATTATTGAGAATGAACCTCAAAATTCTACAGTTCTAGAAGGAAATGAAGTTATATTGTCTTGTAGAGTTATTGGTGCACCTAAACCAAATACTACTTGGATTTTTGGTGGTATGGTTTAATAATTTAATGTTCGTAACATTTTAAATTAATAAAAATATAATTAATTTTCTTCTGTTTTAGATTTATTTTTATCATTGAATGAAAGAATTCGCATTCTAGATACAGGAGATTTATTTATATCATCCACAAAAGTTCAAGACACTGGAAAATATTCTTGCATAAGATCAAATGAAGCCGGCACTGTGGAAATGCATGCATATATTAAAGTTCTAGGTATTAAATTCTTTTTTTTTTTAGAAATCTGATATTAAAACAGTAATATAAAATTAGAAAACTAAAGAAACAAACATGGGTATTTTAATTTAATAACAACTGAAATTTTAATCAATAAAAATCATAATTTCTTCAACTATTATTATACTTATTATTATTATTAACTTAATTATTTTTTTGTAGGTAAAACAACCATTGTTGAACCTCCTATGGATACTAGAGTTTTATTAGGACAAAATTCTATTATGAAATGTAAAGTGTCTAGTGATCCTTCTGTGCTTTATCAAATTGATTGGTTTCATAATAACAAGTATGTGTATAATTCTTAATGTGTAGAGCCTTTTTTATTTTGATTATGTTGTATATAATTTACTAGGAGTCTTGGGGCGGGAAATTCAAGAATAAAAGTTTCTGCTGATGGTACATTAGAAATTGGAGTCGTGCGTGCTGGTGATGCTGGTGTCTATACTTGTTCAGTTTCATCTCCTGGAGGCAATGAGAAAAGACATGCACATTTAAGTATACTTGAATTGCCTTATCCTCCAAATGTTGCTCAGGCTGAACGTGTTGGACCCAGATCTGTGAATGTTTCTTGGACTGTAGGTTTTGATGGAAATAGTCCTATATTAAAATATATTGTTCAAAAACGACAAATTGGTAGGCATTGATAAATAAATAAGTTGTATGTTTACTATTTATTTTACTATAAATTAAATATTTAAAAAAAAAAATTCTAGAAACTCAATCATTGTTGGATCCACTTGTTGATTGGGTTACTGAACTTACCAATATATCTGCAAATTCTCGTTATGTGGTCTTGGAAAATTTAAAAGCAGCTAATACTTATCAATTTAGAATCAGTGCTATGAATGCAATTGGTGAAGGAACACCTTCACAACCAAGCAATTTTGTTACATTGCCACAACAAGGTTTGATCAATTAAACAATGTAATATAACTAAATATTTTAATATTTATTGTCTTTTAGCTCCATCTGGACCACCTTTAGGGTTTGTTGGATCAGCTAGATCAAATTCAGAAATTATTACTCAATGGCAACCTCCCTTAGAAGAGCATCATAATGGCCAAATTCTTGGATATATTATAAGATATAGGTTACATGGTTATATTAATAGTCCATGGACTGATCATAATATTACTAGTGGGGTGAGTCTTGAGTTTTATTATTTAGCTCAATTTATATTTAAAAATGTCCCATAATTTTGTAGTACATATTAAAAAGATGTCAACTAATATTTTCCATTGGCTTAAAACTTTTTCAGGCTCAGCATTATTATTTAATTCAAGATCTTATTACATGGAAAGACTATGTGCTTCAAGTAGCTTCCTACAATAATAAAGGAGTTGGAGTTTATAGTGATAGTATAAGAATAAAGACTAAAGAAGGAGGTTAGTTTTTTTATTTTATTCTATTTATAATTCATTTTTCCTATTATTTTATTAGCTATTTCTGTATTATAAATTTTTATGATCTATTAAAAATAGTTTACAATTAATTTAAACAGTCATGATTTTTTTTTTTTTTTTTTGATCTGGCAATTGTTTATTTTTTTTACAGTTCCAGAAGCAGCTCCAATTGATGTAATAGCTAGACCAATAAATAGTACTTCGGTTCAAGTTTGGTGGAAACCTCCAGATCCACAAAAAATAAATGGCATTAATCAAGGCTACAAACTTCAAGCATGGATTGGTAAGTTGTAGTCAAAAATAATTTTTGATTATTAAATTAAATTACAAGTTTTTTCCTTTTACATTGCATTTTTCTATTGTTGATAAAAAAAATATTTTATCATATTATTATTTCAATGTTTATAGGAGAACGAGTAGAACATGAAATGACAGTTGCTCCTAGTTTATTTGATCCACTTGCTCAGCAGACCACAACATTTGTGAACCTTAAGAAATTTACAGCCTATAATGTTACGGTGTTATGTTTCACTGATCCTGGTGATGGTCCAATCAGTAGTCCATCATTAGTTGTCACACACGAAGATGGTAGTTATTAAATATTATCTTAAGTTAACTATGTTTAAATATTTCTTAATAAAAGTGTATGTCTAAAATTCAAGTATATATTTTAAATAATTAAATAAGTAAAATCAACTTCATCTTAAATAAAAAAAATACGATACTCATAATTCTTTCTAATTATTTTTTTATTTTAAATTTCTGTAGAATTAGGTATTTAAGATTTAAAAATTATTTAGATCATTATTTATTTATTTTTATATCTATAAACTACATAGTCAAAACAATTTTAATTTTTTTTTTTTTAGTTCCTGATTTAGTTGGTAGTCTCCACTTTGAAGATGTATCAGATCGTTCTGTGAATGTTGTTTGGTCTTCACCATTGCATACTAATGGTCATTTGATTGGCTATACTGTGTCTTATTCCATACGTGATCGACCAGAAACCACACACTTAGTAAACGTCACCTCAGACATCACTAGTATTGTAATTGATCAATTACAAGCCACTACTCATTATAAATTTGAAGTATTCGCTTGGACAAAAGTTGGTTCCGGTCCTAGTAGAATAGCCACAATACAGTCTGGTATTGAACCGGTTTTGCCCAATCCACCTACTAAGTTAGCCATCACAAATATTGAGCCTTTTTCAGTTGTGCTCCAATTTACACCAGGGTTTGATGGAAATTCTTCTATCACTAAATGGGTTGTAGAAGTACGTTAATTAATAATGACATTTTATCCTCCACGAAAGGGTTCTTTTATTTTGAAATGTTTTATTTCATATTAATTTTAGGCACAAACTGCAAGGAATACAACTTGGTTTACTGTGCATGAAGAAAGTAGTCCTGAAGCAACTACACTGAAAGTTCTTCAATTAGTTCCTTACACGTTATACCGTTTAAGAATCACCGCATGGAATGTAGTTGGTGCATCAGAGCCTTCAGACCCCACTAAAGATTTTCAAACTATTCAAGCACCTCCAGCTCATCCTCCTTATAATGTCACTGTACGTGCAATGTCTTCTACTGAACTTCGTGTCCGTTGGATTGTAAGTACCTATTAGAAAGAATCTTGATTATTAATTTATGAATAATTTTTAACAGTATCTTATTTATCATTTAGCCTTTGCAACAAAGTGAATGGTTTGGAAATGGGAAAGGTTACAATATAACTTATAGATTATTTAATACTAGTGTTGTATATACTGTCACAATTGAAGATATTACTTCAAATTCATTCGTTTTGGACTCTTTACAAAAATTTACTCAATATGATGTAACTATGAATGCGTTTAATGATGTTGGATCATCTGGCCCTAGTCCATCAGCTTTTGAACGTACAAGAGAATCAGGTACCATCATTAGAAAAAGAAAATGATAAATGTAAACATATAAATTAATAATTGCATTATTTTTGATTTATAGTGCCATCAATGGGGCCTATAAATGTTGTTGCAAATGCAACATCTTCTACAACTATTGTGGTTAGTTGGGGTGATGTACCTTCTGATCATCGAAATGGAATCATTGAAGGATTTAAAGTAAATTGAAATATTTTTCACTAATTATTTTTTTTATAGTTATTAAAAAAAAAATTATTTTAAACAGGTTTACTATAAGCCAGGTGGCCGTGCTGTGTATCCTGTACAAATTAAAGATATTCCAAAAAATTCAACTTTCACAACTACATTGACAGAGTTAAAGAAATTTGTTCAGTACAGCATTCAAGTTCTAGCTTATAGTCGGTTAGGGGATGGTGTGTTATCTACTCCAATTACTAGAGTTCAAACTTTTGAAGATGGTAAGTATAATTTATATATTTTACAAAAAAACTTATACATATATTTATAATTTATAAAAATGTACTATGTGTATTATTTTGTAATTCTACAGTTCCTGGTGCTCCATCTAATGTATCTTTTCCTGATGTTACTTCAACTACTGCCAGAGTTATTTGGGATGTCCCTGCTGATCCTAACGGTGAAATTCTTGCTTATCGCATAAATTATCAATTACATAGTTCTGAAGGCTATAATTTTTCCAAAGAATTTCCTGCTTCAGACAGAACATTCAGGTAATATAAAATGTATTATTTAAGATAACAATTTAAAATATTAATTGTATTCACCATAATTTAAGTATACATATCTATATTATGTGTATGTTAATGTTTTTACAGAGCCATTGATCTTATACCTGATCAGTACTACATGTTTTGGGTCACAGCCCAAACACGGTTAGGCTGGGGTAAAAGTCAGTCTGCACTTGTTTTTTCATCAAACAATCGTGAAATACCACAAGCTCCTTCTTCGCCACAAATAAGTCGTAGTCAGATTCAAGCCACACAAATTACATTCAGTTGGACCCCAGGACGAGATGGCTATGCTCCATTAAGATATTATACAGTACAGAAGTCAGAAGAAATTGGTCCTTGGACCACTATACCTGAACGAATAGATCCGTCTATTACTTCATACACTATCCAAGACCTCTTACCTTTCACTTTATATCGGTTTCGTATTCAAGCAACGAATGACATTGGTCCAAGTAGCTATAGTCATGAATCTCCTCAAGTCAGGACTTTACCTACCTGTGAGTCACTATACAATTAAAAATATCCAGACAATTCTTTGCTTAAAATTAATTATGAGTTTATTTTAAATTTTTTTAGCTCCAAGTCGTGTAGTTGGTAAGGTTCAAGTTGTACCCATTACAACAACAAGTGTACGTGTCACCTGGGAACCTATACCTCCTCAGTATTGGAATGGTGATACCCAAACTGGAGGTTATAAAGTTTTGTACCAACCTGTTTCTGACATTCCTATGGCATTGCAAACAATACCTAGTCAATTAATTATGGGCACAACAGAAAAAACTCTTGTCATTGGAGATTTAGTTCGTGACCGAAATTATGATATCATTGTAGTTCCGTTCAATTCTCAAGGTAATGGTCCACCTTCTATGCCTATTCCTGTCTACGTTGGAGAAGCTGTCCCTACAGGTGAACCTCGTAGTGTATCCGCATTTGCCATATCATCGACAGAAGTTCGGTTGTCTTGGGAACATCCACAACAAAATCAACAAAATGGAGATTTATTGGGATACAAAGTACTTTTTTTATTAACAAATAAAAATTTGTAAAATTATTTTGACTGATTATTTCTTTTCAATAGATATTTTACATTGTGACTGATTCACCAAATGAACATCGTGTGGAAGAAGAAACAGAAGTTGTTCCTGCCACTTATGTTAGTCATAGCTTGGTGTTTTTGGACAAATACACTGAATATAAAATTCAAATACTTGCATTTAATCCAGCCGGTGATGGGCCAAGGTCTGCACCTATTATTGTTAGAACTCATCAGGTACAATCAAAAATAATATTACTATTGTAAGTTACCTATTTTCTATACTATATTTGTTATAAAAGGGAGTACCGGGTCCACCAACTGATCTTCAATTTTCTGAAATAACAATGAATAGTCTTAAAGTTTCATGGACACCTCCAAAACGGAAAAATGGCCAACTTCTAGGTTACATAATTACGTATGAAACAGCTGAACAAAACGAACGTAAGTAACATACTTGGCTATTGTTTTTTTTAATGGTGAACATTTAATTTATTAATGTAAACATTATATAGGTTTTAGCAAACAAGTAAAACAAAGAGTAAATCAAACGTGGCTTCTTGTTCAGCCTTTAGAAGAAGAAGTGACTTATACTTTCTCAGTCAGGGCTCAAACTATAGATTTGGGAGTTGCCATTAAAGGAAATGTAACTACTGGACCACAACCAGGTTCACCAAAGAGTCCATTTGACCTATCATTAGTCAAAACTGTATCTAGTGTTGCACTTAAATGGACAAATGGAGCATCTGGAAAAGGACCAATTCTTGGATACTACATACAGAGCAGACGCAAAGGTAATATTTAGAACACTTCTATATAATGACCTAAATTGTTTGGTAGTTTGATAAAATAAAAGCTTAAGTAAAGCAATATTCTTAAACTGTTTTTTGTTTTTTGATATTTTATTTACTATTCAGCCACACAAGACTGGGAACATTGTAAGTTTGTTTAAAAAGTTTTTGATGTGAATGTTGTTATATACTATGTTGCTTTTGTGTTTGATTTGGGGAGCAATCTCATTGTCAATACATTTTTTATTAACTCGATTTTGGTTAGCAACAAAGTAAAAAAACATTTCAAATTAAAATTAAATATTTATCATACAATACATTAAAATATTATATGTTTAATTTTCATTGACAGTATTTCATTTTTAAATAATTTTGTTAAATCCTTAATAAAATGTCATTCCAAAAACTTCATATATTATATAATTTATTGATGAAATTGTTGATCATTTCGAAAGAGATGCGAGACAATTACAATTTATTTTTGAGAATTAATAAAGTTAACTGTATCTATACCCTTTGTATAAAATATATTGTGTAACGAGTATAATAAAAAAGATTGTTGTTTTAAAATACCTAGTAAAATTATAATATTTATCCTCAAATCCTAACATTGCCCCCCCCCCCCTAGAAAAATGTTTGCGGGCGCCTATGTATATAAATTATATTGATTGATCATAATGTTTTGTAATCATGAATATTAATAGATGCACTGATCACCATAAAAAAAATTGCATAATAATTAATTTTAGTTAACTAAAGCCTTTGTTTTTTATATGTATTTGTAAGTATTAACAATACTTTATCAAGTAATTAATCAATAATGCATTTATAATATATTTTTATACATCAAAATATATAAAGAAATATCATGTTAATTGCATAATATAATAATAATTATGTTCCTATAATCCTACGCATTTCATACTTTCTTTCATGTAAATTTTGAGTTCATAACATAATATTATAACATTATATGTAATACATGGACACTACTACTACTATTAAACAGTGTTTGATAAATGCTTATGTTTTTAACATAGATCTTAAATATTTTATTAACCATAAATGTGTTAAAAATGTTTTTAAGATATCTAGTTTTCACGTGTGTCTTATGCACTATGCTTAGCTAATATGTTAGATTGTTTAGTTGCTTATTTTTGGTATGTATTATTTTCAGATGACACACGTTGGACAACAGTTACAAAAAGTAATAGTGGACCATTGGATGAATTCTCAGTGTCCTATCAGAGTTTGCTGCCATCAACTTCATATTTGTTTAGAATTGTAGCTCATAACGAGTTTGGTATTAGTTATCCAGCCTATTCAGATGATGTGGTATGTATATAAATTATTAAAAACTGTTATCTAAGATTTGTATGTGCTTAATATGTATTATATTCCAATCATTATAAAATGTAGGTTTTAACTCCATCAAAATTGTACTTGGAGTATGGTTACTTACAAATGAAGCCATTCTATAGACAGACATGGTTTATGGTTGCTTTAGCTGCTGCATCACTAGTTATACTTATTATGGTTATTGCTATACTATGTGTTAAAAGCAAAAGTTACAAATATAAACGTAAGTTAATTTTGATTTACTAATTTTGTTGTATTTATGAACCTTCTTAATTTTTGCTTAAAATTTTTATATTATATCTAGAAGAAGCACAAAAAACCTTAGAAGAATCTATGGTTATGGATATTGATGATCGACAGCAATTGGCCATGGAACTTCATAGAACCAGAATGTCAAACAACAATTCTCTTGGACGGATGTCTATTCATAATACTTTACACCATTCACTACACAGACGGAAACCACCAATCGGAACTTTAGGAAAATCTCCACCAAGGCCATCTCCAGCGAGTGTTCCTTATCATAGTGATGATGATAGTGTTAAAGGTTATGATGAAAATCCAGACGATAGTTCAGTTACTGAAAAACCTTCAGAAATCAGTTCAACAGACTCTCAGGTATGATATTTAATTTATATAAATGTTAATGGTAAGTGTTATTAATAGTTACTATGTATTAAACTTTTAGGGATCAGAAAGTGAGAATGAAAGTGTGCGATCAGATCCACATTCGTTTGTTAACCACTATGCCAATGTCAATGATTCTTTAAGACAGTCGTGGAAACGGCAAAAACCTGTTAGAAACTATTCTAGTTATACAGATTCAGAACCTGAAGGAAGTGCTGTGATGAGCCTTAATGGTGGCCAAATTATAATGAATAACATGGCCAGATCACGAGCTCCACTACCAGGATTCTCATCGTTTGTTTAATCTCTTCTAGTGAGTGCCATCTTTACCAATCCGTCCGTGATTTTGTTTAATTTAAATTAATTATGTATTATTTTGTAAATATGTGTACCATGACTTAACTTATGAACTGGTCAGAGTATGACTTCTTTACTCTAAAATTGAAAATGTTTAATTGTCTTTTACAGACTGATGAATTGTATGTATAATTTAGCTCTATAACAAGTTGATCTCAATTTTATATTTCTCTAGAAAAGTTTTTTACTTAAACTAAAAACTCATCAATATTTTTTAACCACATTTACGTATATAAAAATTAAAGACTGAACTAAACATAATAAATTACATTTCAGTATTATATTTTATTTAAATTCCAATCAGTATTTGAATTATTGTTGATTTGAAATTGATCTTTTACACATTAATATTAATGATATGCTGTTATGAAAAATAGTATTAAAATATTTCAAATAATAATTATTTTATATGTTTCTAATTTTAAATGCCATAACATATTGATAAATTATGTCCTATTGTTGTATTCTTTAAATTAGTCTAATAGATGGTCTTAATGCCTTTTATTTTAATGAGTATCTTGACTGTATTACTTTTAAAAATATTTTTAAAAACACATTAAATTCCGTTCTTTTCTTTTTCATTTTATGTTGATCAAGATTTTTTTATATATCTTTATTTTAATGTAAATGTGGTCCAACAAATTTAATGAATAGTTGTATTATTTTTAAAAGTTGATGAAAGTTTTGTTAATGCAAACTTATGTGGAAATATTAAGCTTAATTGAATATCAAATATTTAAATGCTTTTACTATTTGTTTTTTTTATGTTGACATTATTGTAACTAATATTAAGTACCCGAACAATTATTGAATCATTAATAAATTAATTTAAATTTTAGTGTGATACAAAAACTGGGGGATCAAGCAATACATGTTTATATATATATAAATATTACTTTAGTTAATTCGTTAAGTATTATTAGTAATTAAAAAAAAGAAAGAAAAAAATGTTTTAGTCAATTGTAAAAGAATTATTTTACTTATTAGTGATAAATTTTAATTAATTTATTTCTTTTTTTTTTTAGTATAATTTCATTAACATAAAATCTTAAATAAATAATCTAAAGTCAGTATTATACTGACTTCACATGACATGTTGATAAACAAAAAGTCAATGAACAGATAAGAACTAGTTTAATACTGAATTTACATTTAAATTTATTTAAAACTTAAGAAATGACTAATTATTTTATATTTTTTCTTGTAAAGTGCTTATCTCATATTTTTTACTATTGTTTTTGTATTTATAGTGCTTACAATTTATAAAATAATACTACAGTGTAATGACTACATATTACAGTCAGCTTATAAACTTAATACTTAATAATTGATTACCATCATTATTACTATTATTATTACAAATTATAACAATTGCCACTTGTTACACTAAAAATATGATTGCATTGACTGGTGATTACTTAATACTAAACAACTAATGGTAATTACTAATTAAATATTTAATGTCCTTAAGATATAATATCGCCTTTCTTAAACACTGATATCATTATTATTATCATTAATAATTATTAAAATCAAAATACTATAAACTTCTTGAATTTCAAAATTTAATTGTATGATTTCTTCATATTTATTCTCCTACTTATGATTTCGCTAAATAATGTTAGATAAATTGTTATAAAATCTATTAGGTGATATTTTTAACTTGGATCATCAATATTTTACAATCGGCTGTAAATAATAAACAAATAGAGAAAAATGAACTTCATAGTTAAATCGATATAATCTATTCCACATTTCACTTTAAGTTCGAAACTTAAATTATTTAAATTCTATACTAAAAAATGTAATTAATTTTTGCGCAATAAAAGAATTGCAAAGGTTGTATCTTGAAGATTTTGCATTTTGTTATTAAAATATGTCAAATCTTTGCAATATAATGTATATTCAATTTATAATACAAAGTTGTCTATAAATTCAATAATCCATATTAAAGCTTAAAAATAAGCACACCAGTTGCAACAATAATAGATCATAACAAATGTTTCATATTTGTTTTTCTTGACTGCACGCTAATGACATGTAATTTATGAGCAATTTTCACTGATATTTTGTAAAAGTATGAAATCATGTTTCTTATTTTCATAAAATTTACAGTATTTTAAGAAAATATTTCAACTATGTACATTTTATACTTACTGAAACTTATTGTATTAAAAAAAATTGTATTGTCTGATGTATTTGTTAGAGAATGGTTTAAGCCAGTATGCTTGAAACTCAACAGTTTTCTAATTTGTGATTTTGATTTAAAACTACTCTTTTGGTAGAATAATTTTGGAATCTGTCGAGTTTTGACCATGTAACTTACTAATTGTGAAAACTTTGTTTACCCTAATCTAGAAAAAACTAAAAGTGTTCTTACTACTTGGTATTTATTTATATTTATATTTATATAATTTTTTTTTAGTTTGAATTCACTGTTATTGTTTTAAAATAGATTTTTTGTGTTTAGTTTTTTCATAAAGATAGAAAATTTCTCATATTATCAAATATTAGAGTATTTTTTATTGTAATTATTTTAAAAAATGTTCACTGATTACTATTTAGACTTTAACTCAACTATTGTCCTATTTCTTTTTTTTTTTGTGATTTATGTAGTATAGTTATTTTTAATATTAGTCGAGTCTCATGTGTATATTTGCTTACAACTAGTAGATTAGATATGTTAAAAACATAAAATAATATGTTTAAATTTCAATGTTTCTAACATAAATAAATTAATGGTCAACTATTAATTTATTATCGTGTTTAATGTGTTCATTACGTTTTTCATTTATTCGACAAGTAAGTGAAAATAATTTATACTTGTCAGTAGGTACAAAAAATCTATTTTTTACAATATTGTTTTTAAATTTTTATATACATGTATTATTTTTTTTTTTTTGACTTGAACATTAGTTTTTGTACAATAATGTTGTTTATAATTTTCTATACTATTTTTATTATTACTATTATGATTAAAAATGTATATTTCCATATTTGAATATATTTGTCTAAAAACTAAATATATTTTCATTTTAAATTTTAAAAAATGTGTTAATTTATCAACATATTTGATTTTTTTATTTGATGATCTTTTGGAGTTTCCTTCATCAAGCCGCACCTCTAAGAAAGTGAAGTACTTATATTAATTATTTATTTTTTAGATATGATTAATAGGTTTTTAGTATTAACATTAAAATAAATATTTATGAGACAGGTTAGTATGTTAATAAGTTAATTAATATTCTTAACTCACAACAATAACTTAAAAATCACTTAATTTTATTTTTAATTGAATAATTACAATCTATGCCAAAGCACAATAAGCTCATTTTACATAAGTATTTAAACAAAAATAAAATTTAGTTTTTTGAAAAATTTGTTTTGTAGGATTTGGATTTTGTTAATTTTAGTTGAAGAGGCTGCTGCTCTATTGGGCAAAAATAAGTGATTAGTGGTTGAATTATTGAGATATATAGAAAGATGGATGGTTTTATTTGGACTTTGGAAGGAAATTCATAGTTAACTAAAGATAAAGTACTTTTCATTCATTCTTGTATATCCTTGGGTGAGTTTTTTAATTAAATTAATTTTTCGTTTAAGAATAAACCAAGGTACTTGACAAAGTCATCTTTATTATTCCATTTAATTGCTTAGTTATCCATGGTAATGAGTCAAGGATTATCATTTTAGAGCATATTGAAGAGGGTTGACCTCAGGGACGTACATGGGGGGGGGGGGGTGTTTTGGGTGTTCAAACATCCCCCGAAATACTTGGGTTTTTGCATGGTTATTTACTTATTCAATTTTAGTATTAATTTTGTTATATTAATGTTTGTATTTAAAGTATATCTAATTTTTTTGTATATTTATTTAAAAAAAATTCTACTTTTCAAAAACACCCCATAAAACTTTTTTTCTGCGTACGTCCCTGGTTGACTTGTAAAGTTGGGAGACTTGAGTTTTAAGAGGTTACTTTTACTCTATCATGTTAGGGTGATACTATCATTTTTTATAGAAATCTAAATTTAGTTGTAATGATAGATTATTTTGATAATTAAAATCTAAAATAGTGCAATTTAATACTTGAACTATCAAAATTTAATATTAATAAATAATAATACATGATGTTTAAGATACCAATTTTTCTGTTTTATTTGAAATAATAATTTGTAAAAATAAAATGAATTTTAGATCTACGCACTAGTAATAAAAAAATTCATTCAAGAAAAAATTTAATATGAATATGTGAGTATAAAATTAATTAACTGATTAGTAACTAAAGTACAAACCGTAGAATAAATGCCGACTAGTTTAGTTGAGTTACTATTTAAAAAATATAGCTAATCAATGCCCATAATTAGATAAGAAACAAACTTATTTCCAATAAATAATAATTTTAAAAATCATGATTGTCACATAGACATAATTTTACAGATGATATTTCAACATTCATCAAAAATATTAAAAGACAATTGGTGAGAAGTTACAACTGACAACTGTTTTTAGTATTAGAATCGATTAACTTAATATTTAAGAAAATTAATATTATACTACAATATTACATAGATTAATACACTTTACTCTAGAATTATTAATATATTTTTAATTAAAATTTCTCTTATTATTTTAGTATCTCACAAAGATCATCATTCCTAATATCTGATAAGAAACACTTTTTAAAGAATGACATTAGATTCTTTTTTATCTTATTTTATTTCTGAGACTTCAAATTAATAATAATTATAAATTGTTTACATGACATGTGCATATGTAGTTTATAAAAAGTGATCACTGATTCTAAAGTATTCATTAGCATTTCGCAAATTTAAGGATGAAAAGATATTAAGTAGATTGCAGGATAGTACATCAGGATAAGAAATGATAATAAAAACCATTTTGAAAAGTAAATTATGAGATTTTGTCCACAGTAATTTCAGTAATAGTCACGATTAAAGATATATCATTGCATATATTTCATCTGGGTACTTTAGTATTATTAAAAGTAATTTATTACTTATAATAAGTAGGAGTAGGTATGATTCATATGTTCAAGCTCAATAAAAATAAAGTTTAAATTATATCAACAAAAATGTTTAAGTACATAAATATTTTATTTTTATTAACAATTTCTTATACAATTATAATTTTTGTAAAGTGTGATAACCATTTTTCTATCATTGGTGGGTGTTTACTTTTTTTGTACAACAAAGACCATACAACAATATTTATAATGTCCAATTTTGTATTCGAATCTATGATCAGGTTGTATAGTTCTGAACTTCGTTCATTTGCCGAATACTCAATTTCATTTATTAAATCTAAAGTCTGGTCAGATTTTATTTGATCAGCAGCAGTCAGTGGTAGAATGGCCAGATATTGATTGAACATCCTTAACAATGATACTTCACCGATAGACGAATTTGTGGGAGATCTGACCACTTTAGGGCTAGGCTTAACTAAAGAAAAAAATTATTAAACTATATATAAATGTTTAGCTAATTTAATTGTTGACTTACTGTGTTGCCATATTACAAAGACTTTGACAATGCTCTTTGAATTTTTACAAGTCACATTCTTGAATGCTTTAATTGTTTCTAATACCTTCAAATTTTTTGATACAGATGAATGGAAATGATAAGTAATATCCCATGCAACTGTTGGCCACAAGATTGGTAAAGCCAATAGAGAATAAGGTGGGTCTTCTGGATCAGCAAACACTACAGTATCATTCTATGAAAATGCACAATTACATACGTATAGTATAATACTATGATTCAAACCATAACATTATTTTAATAACAATTAAAATATTACTTTTATCAGATTTTCAATACTATTATTGATTACAGACTTTGAATTGCTTTCATGTTTTATATGTAGATTACACTGAGTTGGTTGTTGTTTTTTTGGAAGGGGTGAACTTTCTTTTAAATCAGGGAATTTAACATCTAATTTATTTAATCTAAGTTCAAGTTGTTCTAATGTTTTGAGAATTTCATTCTGTTTCTCTAAGAGTACTTGAATTTCTTGGTCAGATAATTCAATTTCGTCTAAATTGTCCTGCAACTAAATCAAAAAATAATAATTAAAACAAAAATGACAACAATTTTCATTCAATCAAACATCAAAATAGATTACTGTGATGAAAATTGAATTGTAAATTTGTAAATGTTATAAAATAAGCAAAATTTATAACTAGGTAGGTACTGTGTGCAACATTGTTGATAAGAATTGGTTTTTCACTACACGACGTTTAATATTTCAAACTTTTTTTTTCATTTGAAGAATCCTTTGATTCCACCATTGGGCTTCCGTTTGTCCTTAAAAAAAAATTTTAAGTTTTCAAAATCTACAAAAAGGTACGAAATAGTTGGAAAGCCCATTGTCGAACGATCGCTAAAGCAAATAATCGAAATAAAATGTGAATTATAGAATGGCAGTTATTATAATTTGAAATACGTAAGTAAACATTGACTTGAATGGTAAATTCTAAATGACGATCAACCAGAAGTGACGCCGGTCGCCGACTCATTATCATGCACATGCGTTTAGGCAGTCAAGCAATTTTTTTTTTTTATTCTGTGGATCAAGTAATGTTGGTGGTATCTTTTAAGTATGATAAGAAATAATTTTGTTATAGAACAATTGATCTACGATCACCATTAACTGTTAAGTTAACATTGTAATAACTGGAGTCTATTACTCGATTTGTTGCGCGACACAGTCATGGCGTGGTTTTCGATTCCCGCGAGCATTTTCATTCCGAAACCGTATGATTATCAACAAAATGGTAAGTTAGTGATTTTTTTTATACATGAACCAGGCGTCGACTACGCAGAGGGGAGTTGATCGTTTCGATCCAAATTTCGAAAGATGAGCGAGTAGTTAATTGATTATCAAAACAAATAAATGGAAAGCGGTTACGACATTTACCTTGTCAGACTTTTCGCTCTTCGGCACCTCGTCGAACGACATCTGTTGTAAGTCTTTGAGCTTGTACATGCGGGATGTATTCTCAATCAACAGAGGAACACGGACTACCGGTTTCAGCTTGTACATGATGGTAAAAATCAAAGGACGGACTGAAAATATTTGGACAGATAACGAGCCAAAATAGACGTCGAGCAGCAAAATAACTATAAAAATCGAATATGGCAAATCTGGTCTCGTTGTAAATTATAATTCGGTCAATTCGGAATTCCGTATTTCCGTCGTAAAACGGGTTGCAACACGAGCAGCTGATGGCTGACGCAGCGTATTATCTCCAACCGTCGTCGGTGATAAGCGGAGACAGTGTGACCAACCGACAACGGCCAACCTTTTAAAAATAACTGTGTGGCCGGACGTTTTGATGGCCCTAGGTGACTGAATTTTCTGGAGAAGACGGGACTGTCTTACTCCGGTAAATTCATGGCCACATTATGTGGCCGGACAATCGGGACGGTGGCCGCCCGATGACCATCATCTATTGCAATGGAAAGCGCGGGGCGGCGGCCGGCCAATGGGAACGGGAGACAGCAGCTGCAGCTGCCGCGGCGGCAAGAGTTCATGGCAAAATGTGTTGTTAGGGGGAGTTCGCGGGACGCGTCGCATTTCACCCGCACCGCCGAGTCCGTCTCGCACAGCAACAACCGTCACCAGGCAACTAGAGCGAGCGAGACAACACCAACGAAGACTGTGTACAACACAACACTAAAACTACGTTATTATTGCTATATGACTATTACTATTATTGTTATTTAATATTCCGTACCCGTTTTTTCTTTTATTTTTGTTTCGTTTTTTCTTCCCGTCGTGTCGTTTTGTTTTGTTTACGAACGGTTGCTTGTCAGCGCGTGCCCGCCAGGCGATTGCCGACCACGACGACTACTTGCAAGCGAAGCGAACCGCCGCGGCCGACCACACGACTGCAGTGTGTGATAATAGTGTTTTTGTTACGACGGTACGTAACACGGTAATTTGCGATGAGAACGAGTGCGTCGAGTTCTGAGGCCCACGAAGGTCACATGACCGCGTCTCGGCACCCACCGTTGGCCCGTTAACGTCCGTTTTTTTTTCGCGCGCTCACCGACGTCGCACACGCACTGTAGGCCTACCCGCGACTACGACACAGCTGTGCGTGTGCGCGCGATTTTTGTGTCCACGGATCGCGGGCATAACAATATCACAACTCCAGCCACCTATCATTACCATCGTTTGTTTTGTTGCCTGTTGGTATTCGGTAATCCGGATTATCTCGCCTCAAGAAGACCGTGGTGATCATCACTCTAAGATTTGTCCTCGGGGTGCTGTGCTTCCCGGCGGACAACCCCAGACTATATTATTTTGTTTATTCAGTTGTTCGGTTATCGTCCGAATAACGGTCGCCAGTAGTGGTTGTTGTTGTAGTGATAACGACGCGAACCATGTCTGGCAGACCAAAGCGCAGGGGCCGTCCTCCGAAAACCCCGGGTTCGGACAAGCCCAAGTTTCAAATGCACTTGCTGAAAAAACCCAAGTACCTGCAGAACCTCGAAACCGTGGACGTTGTCCAATCTCCAGCACCTGCACGGTCTGCAGCTTCAAGACGCAGCGCCCCAGCGTCTGTTGGTAGTCGTACTGCAGCTGTTGTCGAAACGCCATCGCGCAATACACGGCGATCTAATCAGAAGCCCAAAACTCCCAAAACGCCAGCCGTACCAAAACCTAGGGCACTACGTCCATCAACTAGTAAGAAGAAGAATAAGAAAAAGACTACTGTTGACAAAAGTCATGATTACCATTACGGTTCTGACTTTGATGAGTCTGAAAAGAGCGAAGAGCCTTCTGAGAGTGAACAGTCTGACACTAATGTTGAAGACGCTGTTGATGATGTTAGTGATAGTGATTTCTCCGTGTCTGGCTTTTCCGTTGCCAGCCGTGCACGTAAAAGCAACGTCTCTTACATCAGGAACCCTAGTCCTGAGCCGTTATGGCTTAGGGGTGAAGAAATACCTAAATTGGAGTTACCCAAATCCTCAGAAGATCTCTTAGTGCCTACTG
This sequence comes from Rhopalosiphum padi, assembly GCF_020882245.1. Taxonomy (NCBI): domain Eukaryota; kingdom Metazoa; phylum Arthropoda; class Insecta; order Hemiptera; family Aphididae; genus Rhopalosiphum; species Rhopalosiphum padi. The sequence goes on from NC_083598.1 coordinate 39,734,670, forward strand.
AACATGTCATGCAAGCATTGAGTGTCTACGAAGTGTTGAGAAGGTTCAAAAGCCAGGTATATTTAATAAAAAATAGGTAGTATTTTCTCCATTCCATGTTATTTTTTAAATGTATTTTTTTGTAGGTGCGATTGTCACCATTTCGTTTTGAAGATTTTTGTGCAGCTCTTGTTTATGAAGAGCAAAGCTACCTGTTGGCAGAGATTCATATAATGCTGCTGAAAGCAATATTACGGGAAGAAGATTTACAACAGACTCATTATGGCGCTGTTGATCAAAAAGACAGTATCAATAGCATATTGTATTTTATGGATACTATTACATGGCCTGAAGTATTAAGAGAATATATTGAGTCTGATAAATCATTTGATCCACAAGTTCTAAAAGTATTTAATAATGGAGATGAATATCCATTTACAAACATCAAAAATAGATTATCTGTACTGCAGTTTTTAACTGATCAATTTTTGACTTCTACTCTTATTCGAGAAGATTTTATCCATGAAGGTACATAAATATTAATATAAAATTATTTATTATTCTTTTGTTTATAAAATATATAAATAAATTGTCAAATGCCTTAAAATATTAATCAAACATCCATTTTATAGGTCACAGTTTTCAATATGACGATCATTGCCGAGTGTGCCATAAAGTAGGAGATCTTTTATGTTGTGAGACCTGCCCAGCTGTATTTCATTTAGAATGTGCTGAGCCTCCTTTACATGATGTTCCTACAGAAGATTGGCAATGTAATTTGTGTAAAGAGCACAAAGTAATTGGAGTATCTGATTGCATACCTGATGATGAGAAATCTGGTCTATCATCCCGTCAGGACCATTTAGCTTATGACCGACATGGTCGTAAGTATTGGTTCCTAGTTAGACGAATTTTCATGTAAGTGTACTTATAATAATAATATTATATCTGCTAACATAATATGTCTTGTGGCATAGTGAAAATGAAGAAACTGGAGAATGTTGGTATTATACAACAGAAGAGCAGCTGGGCTTATTAATAGACTCTTTGGATCGTGAAATGGAATCTGCTCTTTTTAACGAAATAGAAAAAGTCAAAGAAGAAATTAATCGACAAATGAAAATAACTATGGACTTAACTTTACAGTATCGACCATCAAACAGAAAAACATTTTTGGATATAGAAAACAGTAAGTAATTAGAACCTTATTAATAGTAATAAATTATTTAAATCAAGGAAATATTAAAAAAAATTAAAAACCTTAGTTTTAAATATAAATAGGTACTTTTGAAAATCTTTATCAAAATTGTAATTCAGTATATTATTATATAATAGTTAATATTATAATATATAGTTACTGAGTAAGTAATAAAAAAAAAATATACCTAATGTCACCATAAGTGTATGTGCGGAAGGCAATTGCTTATCCTGCAAGGTTGTGTCAAAATATTTAATATTTTTTAAAAAATCTTCTCAATGTGAATCATGCAAACAAAATATTAAAATAATATTGTTACTCTATTTTATGTTTTCTAATCATAAAAACAACTTTAGCAATAATTACTATTTCGTGAAAATAATGGCTTCACAGCAGTACCATATATATCTCAAACCTGATAATGTGATTTAAACATTAAAAAATGTTTATTATTATATTTAATTAATTAAAAAATGGTTACATTGAAAATTGTTGCGATATTTTTATGTTTAACCCTATAACCACATAAATCAATATGAGTACAGTGAATCCTGTATAATATAACGTACAGTCACGAGACCAAAATAATTGTCCGTTTTAGACAGGTTTCAGTGTTTTATAAGTCATTATTATTATATTATTATATTTTACATATACGTTATAAATTTAATTTTAATATTTATCACCATGTTTACGAATAGACAAACTGCTAGACTCTTTACAACGAATAATGTTCACATTTTGTTTTAACTTAAAAGATTTACGCAGTACGGTAAGTGCCATTGCTAAGAAAAATATGTAAAATTTGACTCCGAACTGATAGAAACTGAATAAAAACATTATAATTACTTATGGTTTTCTTTTAAACATATTATTACAATTTATTTTTGATTTTTTATTTAAATGTATCTCAACTTCATAAATTCAATAGGTACTCGTAATTAACATTATCGAAATCGAGGATAATGCAATCAGTCGTAATTTGTGTTTTCACGTGTACTTAATTGCGCTCTGTATTGAAGCAGTTTCGCAGTTTGTATATACATAATTTGATATTACATTTAGATTTGAACTAGGATTTTTGTCCGTTATAAAATCACCAGGGTAAAATTTTAGTGTCCGTATCTGTAATACAAAGAGTCTGTTATAGACAGATCGAAATACATTGGAATGCCTATCTTTTAGCCGGGACCGGGTCATTTTGTCCGTTAAGTCAGGTTTCACTGTACATTTATTATACTTATTTGCTATATTATAACCATATACATGATTTTGTGTGAAAATTAATTTCAAAGATTGTTGTTTCACCTTAAGGCCATAATTAAAAAAAATAATCATGGGGGGCCCTAAACCCTAAGTTACCCCTATTAATATGACCTGCGCATATTTGTGAATGTAACTATTATATTAATAAGCAATAAGCTTAGTAAGTAATAAACTTACTTTAAGAATATTTGTTTTTAATGTATAACCATATGAACTTACCAGTACCTATTTTGCTTATTTTAATGAATGCTTTTTGTAGTGATTTCTGCTATATGTATATTACGTTTCTGCTAGAAATATTTGTTTTTTAATTTAATTTTAAATGTTGAACCTTATATACAGTATTTTTATAATCTCATTAAAAATCAGTAAACATTAAGAAATTAATAGTGAGGATAGTTTTTATATCTAGACAAAATTTAGTCCTAGGTTAGGAAATATCTTTTATTTTCTTATTTTTCCTGCCTTCGATTTATATTTGTATAAACAAATAAAAACATTTTAAATATGTATATTTTGTTATTCATGCCTAAGTTTAAAATTCATATTTTAAAAATACCTCAATTAAGTTTAAAAAAATATGTCTAAAAGTTTTTAACTAAATGAAAATCTCAGTCAAAAGTCAGCCAGTCTCATAATTTTGTCACAGTGAAAGGTCTAAAACCAATTGGACTAGAAATAGGCTAGAATCTTAATCATTCATTGTTATCAATATTTTTATTTTCATCATTATTAGATTAAATACTAAAATATTACTTAAATAAAAAAGAGAACCAATTAATAATGATTTACATTAACATATTATAGGTTATATAATAGGAATGAGAGAAGAGATGCAAAAGAAAAAAGAAACCGAATTGGTAAAAAATGAAAGTAACAACACTGAGGACGATACTGACAATGTAAAAGATGATAATGAGTCTAAAAAAGATGATAAACAAGAAAGTTCAGATGATGTGATAGTAGACAAAAATGGTATGTACTACTATTTTTCATATATTGGTTTATTCAGTTTATTCATATAAGATATATGTTTAGAAAATGAAGATGGTAGTGGTGATTTAAAAAATGATGACAATTCAATGGATGTAGATGATAGTGAACATAATCATAGTTTAAGTAAGTTGAAATAAGTTTTTTAAATTCAACTTAAATAATTTAATTTATAAATATTATTTTTTTTGCTTTAGGGAGCACTCGTAACAGATCCTTACGTTTAAAACCTGCACAAATTTCACAACGACAAACGCCAGAACAACCAAAAAAAATACCTGTGGTTGAAAAACCTTCTCCAGTCCATTCATATTTAGATAACTTGGGTACAAGGGTCACTCGATTCAAAGCTCAACATATAGCAGCTGGCACCTATTTATACAAACTTGGTATGGATAATAGCTTTAAGACATATGTAAATCAATACAGTACAAACCCAACTGCGTTAAATAAAATTCAAAAAAATGAAGAACGTGATAAAAAGCGATATATGTCCCACAAGTTTTCACTTACGGGACCTGGTGAATACAAGTGGTGTGGACAAATATTTGGTATGTAATAGTATTTAATCAACAAAACATATTTTCTTATTTCTATTTAATTTTTTCCTTGTTTATTTTTAGGTGCTCGGTCAACACTGATAAGTACTGTCAAACAAACTATTATTTCATTAGACAACTTGTTACCATCATCATTGATGCATATCAATTGGTCAGTGTTACGTAAACCTTGGCTAAATCAAGTTAACTCTTGTTCTACTCCCAAGGATTTTGCAAGAGTTATGGTTGTTTTGATGTCTTGCATTAAACCAGTTGTTTATGCACCAGTTTGGCACGAACAACTCGGTAAAAATTATACTTTTATGTAAAGAAGGTTTTTTTTGGCTTTATACTCATTCATTTTATGTGAATTTCAGGGCATGTTAAAATTTATCGTATCACCCATGCGGAACGCGAAGAAAAGAAAAAAACAGACAAAAAAGATAAAAAAGATAAGGACGCAGAAGAAGATGAGCGTAATAGATTGACCATACATTTTGTCAAGTATACTCTAGGTTTGAAACATCAAGTGAGTTATAATGTGGATTATTCAATTTTGGAAGTTTTGCTAAATACTTTGTATGTTAGGTTCACAAACAAAAAGGAGAAGAATATAGAATTCATGGTCAATGGGGATGGCAGTGGCTATCAAAAACAAGAGATTATAAATTAGCTGATTCTTCAAAACAGGGCTTAGCAGCTGGACCTGCCAAAAGAATTTTTCAAGGCAAAGGTAAATAATTAAAATGAGTGGATGGATTAAAAATATTTATATTACTGTGAATTTAAAATTAAAAATATATTACAAGATCCTACGTTAGATTGAGGGTTTATATATAGGGTTTATATTGAATCAATAGATCATCTTGGTTAATTTATAATTAAAATGTTGTTTTATTTTTGATTAGATGATAAAGGAGTTCGAACATTTTCTATCGCTGAAACACTTTACGACTCTATAATATTGAAAGAGTGTACATTTGACTCAGAAGTATCAAGTGGAATTCTTGATGACCAAAGTGTCATACATTTAGATAGCGTTTCAGGTAAACAACTTTTTTTTTTTACATTAGTGTAGACATCATTTTATAATTAAATCTCTTATTTCAGATATTGATTTTATAAATATGAAAATCCTTTCACCCATTGATAAACTAGATGAAAACATCAATATTAGCAATACATTATGTTCTACTAGTCGTATAATGTATCCTAAACTTGCCAAAAAATGTAAAACAGACATGTTGTTGCCAAGAAGAATGCAATTAAAATTAGCTGAAGAAAGATCAATATTGACAAAAAATACCAACACTCCAAAATCAGTTCCAGAAGTAAATATCTTGACAATTTGTTATAATTTAAATTTAAAATGAAAAAATAGTGGAAGTAATCAAGTTATTTTTAATTCTATTATTTTTTCACACGTTAAAAAACACTTCATCATATAAATAATTATGTAAATCTTTAAATGAACATAATTTTTGGTATTCCCAATTTATTAATTACCAATTAGTTCTATTATATCATGTTATCTTTAAGAGAGTTTATTTTAACAAATAACATTCCAGTTCAAAATTTTTCTTATGCTTTTTATCAATAACTGAGAAATATATTTTAATTAAACTTTACTATATTTATTTCTAGGCTGTAAATACTAAGCCTTCAAATGCTTCTTCCCAAATGCCAGCTGAAATCATTACCAAAATGAGAGAAAAGTCGTATATGTTGAGCAATTTACAAAAACGTGTGATTCAACTCAAACAGCATTATTTATCATTTAATACTATGTCTGAACATATGATATGTTATAATAGTAGCTGCCGAGCAGCTAACAAATCTAGTGTGACTTCCTCATGTTATAGTCCACTTTGCATTAGACACGTGAGTGTACGAAACGAACTTCTATCATTACTACGAAAAATGAATATATTAAAATCAGAACTAACCGGTGAGTGTTTAATATATATTGTTAATAAATATTTACTTACTTAATATATTTAAATTTACAGAATTAAAATCATCAATGCCTAATGACCAGGGTGTATCAAATTTGAAAACCGAAAAGACTGATAATACTCCAGATGAACCAGTTAAAATTAAAACTGAAGTTAAGAAAGAAGAAAATATAGTTAAAACTGAAGTTCAGAAAGAAGAAAATATAGTTAAAACTGAACAGGTAACTCAAGAGAATGATGAAGTTAAAACCGAGAGTATCACTAAGCAAAAAGATATAAAAACAGAAAGTGAAGATGAACAAAATGTGAAAGTTGATGTCACCAGCAGTCCTACTGGGTATGTTAACATTAAAATATAATATTTATAACCATTTAGTAATAAAATTGTTTTTAGTCTAAGTGTTTTGAAGCCAGCAAGAAAAAGAGGTGGTGCTAAGCGGGAAGGTGTTTTAGTAGATTGTATAGATGACGGTCGTATTTATTCCACTGAAGATACACGAAAAAAGGTTAATATCATTCATTAAAAAATATTTCTAAAATATTTCTTGGTTTAATTAATAACCTAGTCATTATTATTTTTTTCATTTTAGATTTATTTAAAAAAGCTTTTAAGTAATAATGTTCCTGTTAAAAAGAAAGCAGAGAAAATTAAATACCCTCCTACTTCACGATTTTATACACGGAGTAAACGTTGTAGTTTATTAGTATTGCCAAAACACGAGCTTCGAAAATTAGCTAGACATGGTGGACATGATATTGTTAATGGTTTCAATCCAAATAGCAAGGTATATGAAGATAACTTTTTTTTTTATAATTTTTAGTCAACTATTTTCAACACTATTTTGTACGCTCTTTCAGACCAATAACGCTGTATGGCCATATCCTTGCCCAAGACCATATTTTAAGACATGTTGGCTTTATAGAACAATAATGTTTAACACCATATCAGCTGCTGCTTTACAATTAAGAATCTTATGGGCGTGTTTAAAATGGGATGAATTAACCGCTAAGACTGCTCATTTGGCTAGCAAACGAGAGGTAACAACTGAAACTGAATTAGTTACTACAGAAACTTTAGAGTGCCGTACTTCGGGCCAATTCAATGAACACACTGAATATTTAATACGCAAAGTTGTAATACCATTAGATATACCAAAACAAGTCAGGGGTAAGTGAAACTATCATTCAAATTATGTAAATTGACTTCATTATTCAAACATCTATTTTTTTATAACTTCAGAAGTTACACCCATACGAAGTGGCTTAAGAAAACGTAAAAGGGAGGAAGCGCCAAGAAACACCGCACCACAGGTATCTGAAGTGTGGGTAGATGAAAGTAAATTAGAGTTGGTAGAAATCAAGCAGTTTCATGAAAGGTATATTTTATTATAATTCATTATATTCATTATAATTTTTACTAAGTAATTAATTTCATTTTTTACAGAGTGGAACGTGAAATGCAGATGCAACAAGCCATGAAAACACGTGCGTCTACAGCCTTTGCTAATAAATTATTGCATAATGATTCTTCTCATAATCGAAATATAAATGATAAACTCCGCATACAAAACTCAGATACAACAGAAAACATAAAAGAGCAACTAGAACAGTCTCTTAGAGCCCAAAGAATAGCTTATAAAAGATCGTCAGTAAACAATGATAATAACTCTTCAAATAAGAAATTGTGCATGGACGTATCCAACTCACAGAGTCCAGTGACTAACAGTTCAACACAACGTATGAAACTTGTACCTGGTAAGATTATTTAAAATTATGCTGGCAAAAATTCTTTTAGAGCCATGAAATTTAATTTTATTAGTTATAAAAACGGTATTATACATTTACATATTAACATTTATATAAATACTTATTTTGTTTTATTACCATAAATACTATACTTGACAATTTATATTATAGAACATTTACTGTTTTCATATACTGATTGCTGGCAAATTAGTCTTACACAACTTATCCGTTATAAATTGATGAAAATAGATGTAAATTTTCATTATTTGTACAGGTGAAGGTGGAAGATTGAGGCTGATGCCTAATAATAAACCTTTAGCTCAAAGTCCTTTACTTCAATCTTCCCCGCGAGTTGCCAATAAACCAGCTACTAATACCACTCCATCTACTCGACGTATATACATGACTAAGTGTATGTACTATTTATTATATGTATAATATATGATTTCTAAATTAATATATGAGTACCTACACAATTTTACTTTTATATAATTCTGTCTTGATAATATAGGTCCTGATGGTAAAACCAGACTTGTAACTACACCAAAAACCATTATCACTGACACTAATGTGATGAATCAAAACTCAATGAAGATACAATCGACTAACTCTCAAATAGTTACTAGTAAGTTTTGAGTTAACTTGCATTTAAATTTGATAAGTAATATTTATTTATTTATTTTTATTTTTTATTATTAGCAAATAATGTCACCCAACAAAAATTGCAATGTATTAAAGGCGAAGATGGAAAATTACAATTTAAAGGTCTTTTGCCAGGTAATATTAATGTTAATTACCTAATCAGAATTATTCATTTAAATATTAAAACTTTATTATTTGACAAATATAGGACAGCAACTTATTCAACTACCAGATGGCAAATTACATGTGACCAGCTATATAAATCCTAGCCCATCTCGTACTGTGCAAATAGCTAAGAATACAATATTGACAAATAACAATAATTTTCAAAAATCTGGAACTCAGGTAAGGTTTTAATGTGTAATATATGTGTGTTTGCATGTTTATTTTATTGTTTATGTAAAGTTATTAAGTGTTTAATATTATTACTCTATTATGTATATTCACAGACAATCATTTTGAACCGAGGATCACAGCCTATTCAACAAGTTTTAAAACCTCAAACTTCTCAAGTAATACTAATATAATAAATTAATAAAATGCATTATATATATATATATTTACTTAAATTATTATTGAAATATATTTGTTTTCATTGATGATTATATATAATAATATATTATTATAATTATATGTGATGAAAAGTAATGATTTGTATGTTTTACAGGTGGTAGTTTCTGGTGGACAGTTAGTAAATGTTTCACAAGGTCAACAAATGATTGTACAGCATATTAATCCAAATAAAGCCACTATAGCCACTATTAATGGACAACAAGTATTAATACGGCCCAATACTAGTAAGTTTAAAAATTAATAGAATCCTACACTTGTAAGTGTAGTCTGTCTTAAAAATATACAACATAACAAATTTTGTATTAAATTTTCTTATTTCAATTTTGTGTTAGTTTTAATATTAGAGTAACTTATAGGTTTATAACCTATTATCATACTTAATGGTAAAAATAATATCTGTATTTTTTTTATTTTAAAACTATTATTAGTATTTAAAAAATAATATGATTATTTATAATAAATAAGTATTAATATTAATATTTTTTTTTACATTTTTAATATTTACCATTATCATGCGTACTTGCATATTAAAATAGCAAAATAATCTATGTATAAATCAGACAATTTGAATTTGATAATAGATCAATTCACCCTTATATGAAAACCCACACATGGTTGAAACTTATGTACTCCAATTCCCATATTAAACATTTAAATTACAAAGACAAACTCATGCAAGTCATCTTAATACTAATGACTCAAAACACGAATACATCATTATTTTTAATTGATTAGGTACTTCTGCCAACATCATAAGTAGTGGTGGCCAGACAATTAAGTTTGTACGACCTCAGCAAACAGTTCAAAAAATTCATCAATCTGTACCACCACTATCACCTAGAGTTACTCAAACAACAACTGGAATTGTTCAAGTAAGGTTTTAAATATAGTTTTCATTTTTCCTACAATATTAATTGACCACTGATTTTAGGATCAACATAGACCAGTACATCCTCAAATTGTACCTGCACCAATAGTTGATGAACAAGAAAAATTATTATTAGCCAATCAGCCACCTGGTACAGTAATAAAATGTATCACAGCTCAAGTTATTCAAAGTCCAACACATGGTAATAAAATAGTTTTGCAAGGATTGCAAGGTAACGATTTCACACCTCAACAATTGCAACTTGTACAACAACAAGTCAAACAACAACTCTTAAAAGGTGAGCAATTTTAAATATATCAGCAAACAATTTGAATTATAGTTTAATGTGCTTATTTAAATATTTTAGCCCAAGAATCCAGTGGTACTCAAGGAGTGTTAGGCCCTACAAAAATTTACCTAGCTGTTCAACCACCAGATTCTCAACTTCCTCCTGTACAAAAAACTGGAATCGTAGCACCCATCACAGCCCAACCTACAATTAAAATTGAACCATCCTCTAAGCCATCAGTTCCTGTTCCAAACAATATATCTGAAAGCATAACTCAAATTAAAACCGAACCAGTAAAATTTAATAATTAAAGTATAATTTGTTATTGAAATTTAATAATAATTTTTTTTTTTTAGCCATTGAAGTCTCCTGTGAATAAAATCCCCGTTATTAAGGAAGAACCAATTGATTCCTCCAATTCGTTTGTAGTGACTCCAAACTATATTAGTCAATGTAAGTTGTATTTAGTTGTAACTTAAGTGTTTTTTTTTTTTAACTCATAACTGTTATAGCAATTAAAAATGTCTTAAAAAATGAAGATTTGAACCCAGAAACACAAGAAAAATTATTACAGTTGCAAAAATATCAAGAACAACAATTGCGCGATCCAGTATCACAACCAACCGTACCTGCATCTCCTGTCCGAAAACGACCTTATGATGCGGATACTTTGTCAGAATTTGAACCACCCAAAAAATCAACCGAACATGAAAATTCTGGGTATTTTTATATTTTATTAATAAAAATTGAACAATTTTTTAATTCAATTAATAACCCTACCAACTTTTAAATTATTTTTTTATGCATACAACTCTTTATTCTAGTTTAATTTGTGTTATTAATCCTTTTTATTGTACATGTATTTATAGGTCGTTGGTGTCTCCCGAACAATCAAAACTATATCAGACATTAAAACAGGGCGATGATCTTCGTAAAATGCAACAACTTCAATCAAAACTCCAGGTTAGCTTGTTCAAACAAAAAGAATTATTGAAAAAAGATATACTAAAAAAGAGGGCGCTTCTGGAAAAAGAATTGCAAATCGATATTCAGGTATGTATTTTAGTCATGTTTTTCTCGAAATTCGGTTTTATCGAACTTCCTGACAAACATAATTTCCTGAGTTTCGATCCTCAGTTCCGATTCCAGAAATGTCGTTGCTCGATTTGATTACAGTGTACAATGTACCTAGTAGTAAAAAGGATTTTACTTGGTGGCGTAATATGTTTGCCTAGACAACTCTTTCATTTTTAAATTATTTTTATGTGTGATGTGTTTTCAGAATGAAATAGCTGCTAATGTGACTGTTTCATCAGCTGACTCTACGACCACATCCACTAATGTGACTGAAAAGACTATCCCAGTAACACCAGTTGCTGCACAAGTGACTCCTCCTCCTCAAGGTAGTAGTAAACGTAAACACGCTTCAGGACCGCCAACCACTATACAAACTACACCTCACGCCAATAGTAATTCAAAAACTAGTAATTTGGGACCTGGTCGACGACGACCAATGAAGATTTCCCCTCCAGCGCCAAATCGAAACCATTCTCGACCATCATCATTAACACCAGCTAAAAAATCTAGCCCAAAGAAAAGTAAAAAGGAAAAAATTATGTGTCTATGTCGCACACCTTATGACAGTTCAAAGTAAATAACTATTATGACTCATGCCCTATGACCAAGTATGTTGTAATTGTGTTTGGTCTTAGGTTTTATGTTGGCTGTGATATGTGCCATAACTGGTTCCATGGTTCTTGTGTCGGCATCACTGTACAAATGTCTAAAAGAATTTCCGAATGGTATTGTCCAGAATGCAAACGATCCAGAGATCCTGAAGTTCTCTATTGTATATGTAAAAAACCATATGATGATCAACAGTAAGTTGTATCTGTTAATATAAATTTAATAAATTGTGTTTCAAAAACTTTATTATTGTACTTTTAGATTCTGAACGTATTGATTTTACAAAGATGTGGTTTTTTTTTTGTGTCTGTCATTGCGGTTTTTTTTTTTTTTAATAATAGTGCTTTGATTTTTGACTCAGCCCCTCTTTGAAAAGGAAAGTGAATCTAGTTGGTACTTTGGGTGGTCAAAAGTGTTGTCAAATGTTTTGACTATTTTTAAGTTGTTTATAGACAATTGAAGTTTTTGATTTTTCTAAGTTTTCTTTTTTGAAATACCTATAAAAAAAATTTGGCACTCCAAAAAATCTTTAAAATTTAATACAAGGTTTATTATAAGTTGTACATATCATAGTACCAAAAAAAATCAAAAATTGTTAGTCACAATTTTTGTTTATAAGCATTTAAAGTTCAAATGTTTATGAAATATATCAAAATCGCGAAAATTTGCAAGGAATTTTGAAGTTGAAAATTCATAATAGTTTTGTGATTTATACATTATACCTAAGGTTAAAATACCTAATACAAGGTTCTCCATAAGTTTTCCTTCAAATAACTGTAAAAAAAACTCGAGCGTCAATATAGAAAACATTTTATGAGTGTAAAAAATTTAAATTTTTACAAAATCACATAAAATAACGATATATCCTTAAACGATTTTTAATATTTGTAGTTATTTATAAAGTATAAGTCTTAGAAACATTGTGGAAGTAATGTGGAAGCTGTCCCCACGATGTCGTCGATTCAAACAGAAAAAAAATGTCTTAGAAACTTGAAACTTTTCACCAATAGTTGATTAAAATAAATTAGGTATATCAAAAAAATATATATATTACAATTTAAATATAGGTAATAAATAATAATATAATATATCCTAAACTGACAAATCATCTCCATTCAGAATTGTTTTTTGTATACAATGATACCTGTTATTGCATTCAAATTGAACACATCCATTATAATAGTGACTTACTCTCCACCTCTATTATACAGCAGAGCAATACCCACTTGCCCACACTTTTATTCATTCTTTCAAATTATTTTTATACAAAATTTTCATGCGCATGTAGCTCTGGGACACTTAAATTGTATTTAAAAAACAAGCTTTTTACAGTCACGGAAACTTGAAGCTTAATTGGCACAGAACATGAAACAAATTGTTGATGAGATGAAATAACATCTACTAAATACTATTTATTAAAAGTATTTTATATAATTTATTTTAAATATTCTTGTATATGTATAATTTAGTAAAACAATATATATAATAATATTATGATTCATATTTCCATCAGAATCGATTGTACAAAGGTGAAGGTTAAAAGGTACTTTGCTATTTTACTATCGAATTAAATGGAACAATAAGAAAGTATAAAGTTTGAACAATAAATACAATTTTAAATTTTAGTTATACATCTGCAGTTTATAACTTTTACTACCTAGTCCTCTTTTTTTTTAGATTTTATATTTGCTGTGATAAATGCCAAGACTGGTTCCACGGCAGCTGTGTTGGTGTATTGCAGTGTGAAGGCGATAAAATGGATGACTACAATTGTCCTAGGTGTATGTCCAACTCTGAAATAAATTTTGCCAATTTGAAACCATTGAACCAACAAGACAATGATGACTTATTGAAACTTATCAAACAAATACATGTAATTATTTACTGTGAATCACAGTAAAAACACTGAACCTAATTTTTTACACAAAATTCTTTTATTTTTAGTCGCATAAAAGTGCATGGCCTTTCATGGAGCCAGTCGATCCTCATGAAGCTCCTGATTATTACAATGTTGTCAAGGAGCCTATGGGTAAGGAGATTTCTCTACTTTAATTTGATTATTTTGAAAATTTTGTGTAACCACTTGCTTATTTTTATCAGACTTGAATTGCATTGGTAAAAATGTGACCGATAAGAAGTACAAGAATCTCACAGAATTCATTCGTGACATGATCAAGGTTTTTGACAATTGTAGATATTATAATCCACGTGAATCACAATTCTACAAGTGTGCTGAAATTCTAGAACAGTTTTTTGTGTCAAAATTGAAAAATATAAGGGACAAATTTTGTGAACAATACATGGAAGTCTAAAAAACGGTTTTCAATTGTGATAATTTTTAGATATCATACATTTTTGATGTTTTTTTATTATTTATTTTAATAAACATTTTTTGTTCTTTTATATTATCTTACAGAAAAAAAACTTACATTTACTCAATAGATTATTTTATTTATTAATAAAATATATTATCATAACACAAATTATTGATATATTAGAGAAAATCTATATTTTTAGCTAACTTATTGTTTATTTTATTGACATATTTTTACGGACAGTTCACTGCCTATTCAGTAACAACATTGATATTTTGTTATTGACATAAACTGATTTGCTGGTGAATCTATCTTTTTTTATCAATTTTGTTTGAATAACTTTACTATTGTACAAAATAATAAGTTTATTTTAAAGTTACTGTTAAACGATTGATGTTTGTTTAACCGCTCAGAAGCCCAAACACTCATTCCAAAAATCTAAATCAAAGTATATATTTTTTATCTGTTTAACCGTTTTTTTGTAAAAAATAATATAATATATATAATTATAAATAAAACGTTTTACAGTGATGTATATTTTATATTTGTCTCTCAAAACATGTTTTATACAATATGTTAATGTTTTAATATGTTTTTTCTTTAAATATGTCAACTCAAAACCAAAAATCTGTACGATTTGTTTATTGAATGCATGTAAATAGTTATACTGTGTAGGAGTAGAGCTTACTCCTATTTTATTATATAATATAAATTATATATGTTAAAATTAACTATGATTTAATAATGATTATTACATAAACGGTGATGATGTTTTTCTTACATGCCTTTTAGTTTTATTTTTTATTTTGTTTGATTTAATTTTTTTCCATTTATGATTATTTATTTTATTATTATTATTATTATTATTATTATTACTATTATTTATGTTGTATCTAGTTTTGATGAACTTGTTTGATACTTACTATTGTAATTATTACTATTAAAAAATTTGGAAAAAAAACCAAGAATCGAAAAGTAAAATAAATATTATATTATTAGTATGGTACTATGGTTAGTGTGAAGTGTGAACCTGCGGTTTTATTAGCTAGTCGACCTCGTTGATTATTCCCCGACACCAAATTGACGTGTTCCTGTATGTTGTTTCCTATGATAACGTTTGTGTTTCACACGCCTTCGAGGGGAGAGCTCCCTTCACGAAAACTGTCATACTAATACGGTATTAATAATGATTGCTGTGATTACGTTTGATTACGTGTCGCGTTATAAGTAATTGAGATCTTTATTATTATTTATTTTTATTACCATAAAAAATAATGCATGTGCCTTTACAACTAACGACGATCAACTTTAGGTATACGTGTGCGCAGTGAGATATTTATTCACGATACCTTTTATGTATCAGGTATGTAGGTACGAGTTGATTTCCTATTTAACAATAGATTACACCACTGTTTCTCAAATGGTGTTCCGCAGAACGTAAGGGTTCCGTGAGAAATTTGGGAAAATATAAATTAATTAATAATATTTTTGATTTAAACATAGAAAAGCTTCAAAAATTATATAGGAGTTCCACAAAACGTTCAAACTCTTGCAAAGGTTCCGCGAGTAAAATAAGTTGGGAAACACTGCAGGATTACACGACCGCCACGGCGCCACATAGGTACAATAACGTACAACAACGGGACTAGAAAAACAGAGAAAACAAATTTTTTTTGTGAGAAGTGATGTCACGGTAACTGGAAATCTTATAACCGGATACAAGTTTTTAAAAAACATATATGTTTTAAATTTTTATCTAACTTCTACATTTTTTACTAATAATTTTTTTAATAAATAATAAATTATAATAGGATACAATAAATATAAAAATTGAATGATTTTCAAAATATTGTTGCGATAACTGCAACGTGTGCGATCGCACACATGGATTTGTATTACACGTCGAGTACGTGAGGCAGTACCCTAATCGCTAATTAATAATTATTACAAGGAAAAGTCGATTTTTAAAATATTAAAGTATTAGGATGAATACCTAAAAGAGACGACCTTGTGATACACAATAAGATCCGGCTGGTATCTAATATATAAGGGTGCTCTACGAGCGACCGAGACACACTATTTCTGTATGACGACTAGTTGACGGTATAGGTACTCGTGCTGAAATAATTGTCTTGAGTTGTGAACGTTACCCTGAGTATTTAAAAGTGTTAAATACTAACCAAGTTAAATAAATTACAATTAATAGTTAAATTAAACCTTGAGTTGTTCATTTAATTTGCCTACTTGTCAACCGTGTTCCACAACTGGATCACAACAATATGAAAAAACTAAAAAGAACATTTGTGAGAAACTTCAAACTTGTCAGCCAACCTCCTCGTAGTGTCTCTCGGGTTACGCTAATAGGCTGAATATTAGATATAATAATAATATTTAATATTGAAAAATATCGAGAATCAACTCAACGGTATCAGTATAGGTAAACTGTTACCTGGGATTCGAGAATCAACTCGTACCTACGCAACCACGTGTGAAATAATCTAATAAATATAATGATAATTATTATTTCGTTTGATAAGTAATACACATATAGCTGTTATACCTGACTGTGCTATTAAAGTTTTTACGTAAGTGCCGTGAAATAAGAAGAATTTTAACGATTTTCACTAAACTTCATGTCAACTATAAGCTTCTGCTAAAAATGTATTAATCTTGATGGAATTAATTTTTAAGGCTTATAAATTAATTGCTAATAATATGTCTTATCTGGTTATAAAATTTTTCAAATTTACCTGTATCAAACTTTTTTATTATAAAATTGTTGTATTAATGTGACAATCATGGGCGCTCATAGGTAAAATTTCAAGGGGTAAGTTAAGTACAAAATTCCATAGTGTTAGGCGTTAGCCAAATAAAGTCTTATTATTATATGCCAATGCTTAAATAATTTACGTTTTTATAATATATATTCGTCATATATATTTAATTAAAATAAAATTTCAATAAATTCCTAAAAATAATATAGAATATCAAGTATGAACAAATTTATTAGTCAGTTTCGTTAAATAAAAACAATTTGTCTTATGCTATTTTGTTAATATAGGATTTTATGATAGGTATAGTGTTTATAAATTATATTTCCTCAACCAACAATGGCCACCCGTGCTTGCAATATGAAACGAAAAACTAATGCATTAAAAAGTGCTTATTTACTTCATATATGAAGAAAAAGTTAATTTAAACCTTAATAATATAAAAAATAAAAAATAAAACTATAGGTACCTTAAATGGCAAAGTAATACAAATATCATTTTTGCCACATTTCACTTATATTTAAAAAAGAAACATATTATTTTAAAGTTTTTTAATTTTAAGCCCTGAATTTGAATTGTAATTTTTTGGCTTCAAATTGTTATATAATTAATAATTAGATATTATTTAGGTATATTAACTAGCTATGCAACAGAACAATTGTCTATAGGTAAGTATACCAACATCTATTTACATAGGCGTGCGCAGAGTTTCAAATCGAGGGCAGAGGGTAGGTATTAATAGTTCACATTTTTAAACTCAAAAGCATAATGTAACATTTGACCTTTGTTGATATCTTGCATACAATTTTACATCTTTCCCTCAAATGTAATAATACATATCTTAAATAACATAATTATATACCTAGATGGCTAGATATCTATATTACTTTATATTTTGTACACAATACATTATGATATATGCATGGTTCTACATAAATAAATTATTAACATATAATTACGATAGATATATTAGTATATTACAGAATATTTATACTATACGAAAAATGAATCTGAACGGAGATGATTTGTAAGTCTTGGATAATTAGTAGTATATATTATATTATCACCTATATTTAAATTGTAATTATAAAGTAGTTAATATATCAATATCGTTATTTTATTCGATTTCGTAAAAAAAATAAATTTCATACGTTCATAAATTTTTTTCTATATTGACGCTGGAGTTTTTTTTACTGTTATTTGAAGAAAAAGTTATGGATAACCCTGTCTTGGGTTTTTTAACCTTAGATATAAATCACAAAAATTTTATGAATTTTCAACTTCAAAATTCCTTGCATATTTTCGCGATTTTGGCATATTTTGTAAACATTTTAACTTTTAACTTTTAACTTTTAAAAGATTGTGACTTTTTGAAACGATTTTTGATTTTTTTTTACTACAACAAGAACAACAACTTATAATAAACCTTGAATTAAATTTTAAAGATTTTTTGGAAAGCCAAATTTTTTTTATCGACATTTCAAGAAAAAAAATTTAGAAAAATCGAAAATTTCAATGGCTTATAAATAGTTTAAATTCTAAATATTTTGAAAATTTAATTGTAAATAGATAACGCTAATATAAACATTTAATGAAAATTTCAAATATTTACAATGATTTGTTTTTGAGTTACAGCAAAAACAAAAAATCGATTTTGTCGAAAAGTGGTTATGCGTAAAAATTACCGTTTTTTCGTTACTTTTTCAGAGTTTTACCTGACGCTTTTGAAAACTAAACGTGATGACACAAAAAAAAAACTCACATCATTATAGAATCAATACATTCATTCATCACTCCGTTCAGAATCTAAAATTTTAAATTTTAAAGTGTATACTAATCAGTAATCACTAATCAGTATTAGGAAAAAAAATTGTATGATTAATTAACCGATGGTTGCAATTTACGCATACCTATATGAGTTTTATCTATAATTCTAAAGTTATGAATTGCATTAAGCATACACTTTGTTAATACTTAGGAATTAGGATTAAGATAATATAATATTAATGACTTATGTTAAAATATATAACATTGGATTATAAAAAAAATATATATTTTAACATAAATATTACATTATCTTAATAATTAAGTATCGACAAAACGATGAATTTATGTCGAATGCAACTCACAACTTTTGAATTATAGATAAAACCCTTTTGAACGGTAATCATATTGGTTAATCATAGATTTATTTTGTTCAACACTGGTATATAGGTACCAAATCAAAATTAATAATACAAGCTTTTAAGCCTTTTTTAATACAAGCCGACTACGTTTAATTGGGAATGAGTATTTATATTACGTACATGATACATATGCAGTACCGGATCTAAGGGGGGGGGGGGCGATCCGAGACCCATGCCCCGGGCGCTAATCATAGAGGGGCGCAAATTAGAGCATTGGTTAGAAATTATTTATAATTATTAGATCTGTATAGTATTATTATAATTAATGACGTGATTAAATATTATTATTATTTATTACTATCGATATTATAATACGTACTATTTTAGAATTTAATACCTAACCGCGAATTTGAAACAGATATAACTTCTAAAAAAATAGTTTTCGGAACATTTTATGAATTAATTAAGTAATTTAGTAAATTAATTAATTTATTAAAAAGAGAATGGAACAGATGTTGAAGAGGACGAGAATACTGAGAAATGTATTTCTGGGGTAATTGTCGAGGAGATTAATTCTGATCATAACAAAGACAAAAATCTAAATGTGTCCGAATTTATGTCATTGAAATTAAGCGAAAATGAAACTTTGGATTTCAAAAATTGTGATACATGGCCTGAAATAATAATAGATTCCCAAAGAACTCATATTGTTAGAATGAGAATGAACTATATTGAAAAATTGGATCTTACTAGATCTGAAAGAGAATGTTTCTTGGTTTTTCAAAAATCTTGTTAATGGAAATCAATGTCGTCGAACTTGGCTTAGCTACTCCAAATCAAAAAATGCATATTTTTGTGTACCATGCAATTTGTTTTTAAATTCAAATGACAAAAATATGTCAAAATTAGCATTAGATGAGTTTATTAATTGGAAAAATGTGTCAGAAAGAATACCAGAACACGAAAATTCTAATATTCATAAAAAGTATTTTTGTTTATGGAAAATGCTTGAAATGTTAATTTGTAAAGGTAAAAGAATTAATATAGAGTTACAAAATGAAATAAAATTAGAAGAAAATCATTGGAGATTAATTAAATCGCATATAATAATCCGTATTTTGACACACTTTAGGACACATTCATTTTTTATTGTTGACTTTTAGGGGCGCTAATATTATGTTGTGCCCCGGGTTATATAATTTGTAGATCCGGTACTGTACATATGTAATGAATCATTATACTAATGATGTTAATAATAGACATGGAATACTGTAGAAGTCTGTTGTCACTGTGCTTTTTGTAACCCATAACCTATTTAAAGTTTAAACACAGAGAAGATTAGCTTGGTTGCTTAATGCTTAGCAATTCAATACACTTTTTGGATGACCAACTTATTTTTTATTGAGCATTATACCGAAGGGCCAGTTGGAGCAGTTCGGCCCTTACAAATCTATTCAAACCGTTCAGGGGCAGCAAGAGCACACCCCGCTGGCTGCTGCCTCTGTGCGCAATCTCGCGAGTGTTCCGCCAGATGTATGTGATTATTGAGACAATTATTTTATATTATATTTTAATCATTTATATTAGGTGTAAAAAATTATCATTTAATATTATAAAAAAAAGGGGGTTCCACCAAACACAAACTATTTCTCTAGTGTGCCGTAGTCGTAGAAGTTTGGGAACCGCTGGTCTAGCTAATGTACCTGAGTATTTACCTCACATTTTTAAAACTTATAATTGAAAAAATTACATGTATAGTTTATATAATCGTAGACATTTATAGGAACCTATTGCGGTGCCTATGATGAAATAGCCTGCATATATATATATAAGATACCTATGTATATTATGCTGTACATCGTACATATTATAAATACACAATAATATAATATATAGCTAATACTTATACACCGACGAAATAGATTATCGCGATCAAGAAAATCTTTTGAAAAAATAACTCTCTATCGATGTGACGGTATTACAAACGATAAATGTTTTACGATTCATCATTCATGCGATGATTGAATAGTATATAATATATTATTATTATATGTTCTATATTGATCGGGCGACTTCGCGGTCGTTGCCGTCGCCGCCCCGCTAGCACCAGTCGGTAGCGCGCACGCGGTAAAACTTTTCGCCCGGACAGCGCACAGTCACACTCACGACGACGGCCCATCAACACCACCACCGCGGTGTAGACCGGACAATACATACTTACATATATTACTAGCTTTGTATACCGCGACTCCGGTAAGGCTTATTCCGTATACCTACAAACGCGAAGCGTGACGATCTGAGCAGTAAAAAAAAAACCGCATCGCGATTCGACGACAATACATATAATATATTATCAATAAAAGTAATAATATTTCAAACAAGTCGAAATCGAACTGCTCATACATCTCACACACACACACACCGTCGCATCGAAAAGCAAAATCCGCTGGTGGCATACGAACGCGCCGTTATAATAATAATATTATATCAAAAACCTCACTCAGCTATGTATAGATTCCAAGACGTGGCCCGTCCAGCGGCGACAGCGGCCAAACATTTTGTCAACACACCATGTAAGTTGCACGACTTAACTTCACTATAATATACGCGTTGGAAATTCGCTTTAATGATTGGGTGTAATTATTTTCACGTTAGTATACGTGTGTTTGAAAATGCGTTTTACACAATAATTAGCGAGGTTATAATCTACAGACTTGTAGTATAAAACTATAATTGAACAATGCAATAATTGATACTCTTATATATAGGTACCTATTATAGTTATTCAATAATGACCGTAATAAATATCCGATTTACGAGTAGTTGTTTTTATTGTCATATGCATGTTTCCGATACTAATAGAAATAATATTAAACATGAGGACGTCTCATATTATGTGCATTGGTGCAGATATAGCAGGAGGCTATAAGCAGAGGGGATGATTGTTGCATAATAAAAAAAATGAAGATTTGGATACATTCACAACAGTTGTTTAGGGGGTTTATGTTCATAAAACTACTGAAATGAGTCCGGTAAAGACTTAAGTTTTAGCCCCCCCCCCCACCAAAAAAAATATATCAATCTATTTTCGTCTATGCATAATATGTGTATGTTGTCTACGTCTTATAGGTACTAATAACGTAGGTTCAAGTATGGAACAAATGCTATGTGGTTAACTAGGTATAGTGTTACAGCGAGTTGACCTATTACTAAAATTAATTGTAAAAGTATAAGAACATTATTTGTGTTTTTACGTCGTTTTTTTATAGAATTTAAATTTTAAAGTACTTATATTATGTATTTATAAAATATTCAATATTACAATTAAAATTACCTATTAATACATTAGGTGCTTATTCTACTGTAGTTATATAGTGCAAGTGCATAAGCCATAAATTGGTAGGTATACTTATAAATTATAATATAGACTTTCATATCTTTCAATGGTAAACAGAAACTGTAATACCTGTACGTCTGGCATTTATAACAGAAAAATATCTTCATGTCGGTCAAAAGTTGATGCACGTGTGTAGGTATATAACATATTATGTTCTAGAAAAATAAATTTATTAAATTTCCTATCAAAATAAAACAACATTTTTTTTTTAATTATATTTTTAATATATTTTTAAGTTTTTACTTTTTTGAATGACAACATGGTTTTTAATTTTATATTCTGAAGCAAAATATTTTTTGCAGCAGATATCGGTACATAAAAATTGAAATTCGGTAGTTCATGCGTTATTAATATTTAAAATTATGATAAACGGAGTAGTAAAGGAATATTTTGTGGAGTAGGTACCTTTCCACTCCGGCTAAACTAAACTTTAAATATACTTATAGCTTATTAAATATTCGTCCTAATTTCGATTTTTATGTACCAAAATACTACGAAAAATATTCTGCATCAGGATATGGAATTAAAAATGAATATTTTTATTCAAAAAAATAATAAACTTAAAAAATAATAACGATAAAAAATATTTTTAAAAACATTAATAGATTTTGAAATAATAAGTGTTGTTCGATAAAAGGATCACCCTATATATAAATAATTAGAAAAATAATTATGTACTCTTAATTTTGCTTCTATACTATATACACACGGTGTTATCATGGATCTAATTTGTATAATATTTCCATTACCTATACATATTTATTTATACGCACTGCAGTCAGTTTTGAATATCGATACGTCTTGTTGATGTATTTAATAATGTACTTAATTTATGTTAGATTTTAGTTACTTAACATTATACTCATTGTACTAAAATCCGTACCTTATTAATGTGGGACATTTACCATTGAGTTTTAGAATTTAAACTTTAGACATCAAAATGCAATAATTAGTGACATCGTGTTGTAGCTATTACCTAACCTGTAATTTTGTATGTAATGTTATAATACAGTGAAATGTCTAGCTAAAATATAATATCGGATATCCACACATGACTTCATAATTTCTTACACTCATTAACATTTATTATAATTTGTCGGATTTTATGGTTATCAATTAACAAATAATAAGGTATATTATCTATATGGATAAATAATAATTTACGCATACTATTGATATTGATACAAGTTATGAGATTTTTATAGTGTATTATATCTAAAGATACATAAAAATATGTCCAATTGGAGCATCAGATCAACTGATTAATTTTGAAATGTACGGTAGGTAATAATATATAATTTTCTTTCGTTTATTGTACCTAGTCGTTATATGAAAAACATTTTAATGATTGAGTTATTTTTAAATTATTGTTACAAAATCAAGTTTAAATAACATCTATGGTGGATAATCGGACAAAATGATACAATAATATGAATATATTATAATAATTTCGTATTTTCTATACAACTTTATTTTGATATAGTACCTAGTATAGTGTCTATCTATTATTCTATAATATTATATACCTATGTAGATTAGGTACTATCGAACATTTTTTTTTGGATTGTCTAAGCTATTTTTCACAACAATTGATCCCTGCAGTATACAAATATTATATTATATAATACGTAATAGTCCATAACAGTTTATCAATAATTATTTAATCAAATTTATATTTGTTTGTCTAGTTGGATGGTATAGGTAGACACAATCACTGATCGGCATATTGTAGTTTTATAACTATACCAACTGAACACTAGTTATACTGTATATACATATTGTACGTAGACACTTGTTACAATCGTTTGAAGCGATATGAATGTATTATTTTTACTAAATAAAAATTAATCTATTGGTAGGTAGATTTCAGTATCTAGTTCAGTATTAGTATATTATTATTAAAGATTAATGTCGGCAAACAAAGGTCAAAAACAATATTTACATAAGTTGATGGCCGAGTTCCGGGGTTTGATGTCTAACTCCGTTATTATAATGTATGCATATAGGTACCTACTTGAAGCTAATATTACTTTTTTTTAACACCTAATTGATTAACTAATAATCTGTAATTATGTATGAAGATGTATGATGTTTTCAAAATACTTGTTTCACATAAGTATCAGATTATTTACTGAAATCAAACAATATAATATAGGTTTAATATGGAGAAGTGTATTATTTATTGACAAATAATTAGTTTATACAAAAACATGATTCTATAATTTTCAATATTAATAATCATGAACTACTATAATCACTACAAAAATTAAAATCTAGATTATCCATAATAATTAGCTAATATAACCATAAACCAGTTCTAATTTATTATTTATTATTATCCGATTGCGTTAATCAAATTAACACTTTATATTATAATGTTAAATTTTATACCTATTTAATATTGTAGCTTTTCATCGACAATGTCTACAACATGTCTGATGAAAATGTGATAAAAAAAATAAAAAGTTACATTTAATACATATATTATACCTATACCTTTAATACATATTCAAACTGTTAATGTAAGGTATACACTGTGTATTTTAGCTTATTATTTATAAATATATCCTGCTTATTATATAGTTGAAACAAGTCTCAGTTTTTTTTAAGTTATAAATTTTAAGTTACAAAAATTACTAGATATTGAAATAAGGCATAATATACAAATTATACAAACCTTTCTGAAACCGTGTCAAGTGTTTTTAAGTTATTAAAAATATTGTTTATTTTATGCTGTTAAAACTCGAGATTTATTTCTTAATTTATATGTACCTACTATACTTTTATTATACTATAAGTACATATATTAATCTACTGTTGTATACAGAATATTTTTGTAACCTTAATCAAATTATAATACCACGTTAAAAAACAACGTTTTTATTAAAAAATTATATTTTAAATATTTTTTATCCAACAGTTTTAATTTCATATTCCGAAGCAGAATAATTTTCTATCTATTTTGAAAGGTATATAAAAATACTCAGAAAATTATTCTGCTTTGGAACTATGTTGTTATTCAAAAAAGTATAAAACTTATAAAAATATAATATTTTAATAAAAACGTTGTTTTTTAACAACTTGAAACTATGTAAAAAAATATTTTCAAAAACATGAATACTTTTTGAAATAATGAGTGTTTTATGATAAAAGAATCACCCTGTATATAGATGATATCCGTAGATCAAAAGATGTGGTGAAAAGAATCTTACAATAGTTACAATACTTAATTAAAACATAACATTATAATTATTAAAATCTTCTAGTGTCTATATTTTAGACTCTTAAAAATACTAAAAATATTATTTTAAATGCATTCTAGAATATTATGTACACATAATTGAAAAGAAAATTGTTTGTTTTGAATAGTAATAATTTAAATTTATAATGTTTTATAGAACATAGGCATAGCGCATAATAATTTTGTTTTCTTTAAAATAATACATTATATTTTCTGTTTCAGCGAGGATGGCATCTTCGTTGTGTCCCGGAGAATATGCTGCACCGTCGGTCGAAACGTCGGTACCTGGACCGAAGTCAAAAAAACTTCTCGCTGAGCTTTCACAATTTCAGGTGAGACAATAACTGAATCGACAATATTTTGGCTATATGGCATCTTCTGATATTATTTAATGCGGAGATCACGTTTTATTTATTAATTTTAATTTTATGACAGGAAGTAGTGTTGTTTAATTTAATAAATAAAGTGCATTAATTAAACACCCAACTACAAGGGTCTATAAAATATGTAGGTGATATTGTTTAAAATGATGCTAGTTATACTTGTTAGTCTGAACTTCCATAGTTTTTTTATTTTTCAAATACAAAATAAATAAATTAAACATTAAACTAATATAGTAGATTCTATAGATATATCAAAATATTGGTTTGATACAACTTTAATTATTGACTACTAAATAGATTAAAATTAAAATATTTATATTTATAACAGTAAATACTAAACAGTGATTGACAGTTATGAAACCATAACATTTATTTTTTAGTTACATTAAATATTTTAAGAAAATTGAAAATATGATAAATTATTTCATAAATTAAACAGATCTCTTGGACGTGAATTTACATCTTGTTCCTATATAGTTTATAAATATTTATAAATGTATACTTACATATTATATATTACTTTCAGAAATAATACAAGTACAACATGTGAATAATATCACACTTAATGACATATAATTTAACAGTATTGTGTTTAACTACTGTTTAGATTGTTTAAAAGATTACTTCTGCGATTGAAGTCATCATTTTATTATGTGTTTTCAGCAATCCGGTTCGGTTCAGCTATTCGCCGACTATAACAAATCTCTGGGCAACTATTTGGTTGACGTCGATGGTAATGTTCTGTTGGATGTCTACACGCAAATATCGTCAATGCCATTGGGTTACAACCATCCGGACATGTTGAAAGTGTTGGATAGCGACGAGAACAAAGTATGAACATTACCTAATTGAGACTGTCCTCAGATTTGCGATTTGTCCAAAATTTAGAGTACTCAATGGAAATAAAATAACTAAAATATTTTATTCCATCGCCTTAATTTATTAGTTCTGAAACAAAATTAAAACAACAAAAATAATTTTAAAAAGGGAGAATATATAAGTAGCGAGTTTACCTCGTTATTTTGAAATATGTCATTGTAATGTATATTATATTAAATTTGAATTCAATGATAAACATTACATACGAAAAATGATTCTGAGAAAAGACGGGTTGTCGACAGGCAGTATCACTATGTATATTTTATATTGCTATAACGTAATTTATTTAACTGTATATAATAATTATATAATAATACA
Source organism: Rhopalosiphum padi (assembly GCF_020882245.1). Classification (NCBI taxonomy): domain Eukaryota; kingdom Metazoa; phylum Arthropoda; class Insecta; order Hemiptera; family Aphididae; genus Rhopalosiphum; species Rhopalosiphum padi. Next base: position 39,761,834 of record NC_083598.1, read on the forward strand.
GTAGGTGTTCAAACTATATAAGTAGGTACAAGTAAATTTACTTCAAGTAGTAGTGTAAACTATTAAAATCATGATATTAAATAATTGATCACTATTATTATATACCAAACAACGATATTCATCGACTTCGCGTGATCTATTATCACGTTTTAATAATGTCGTATTAATATTTTTTTGTCGTATTAGAGAGTCGTTGTCAATCGTCCGGCGTTGGGTGTGTTCCCAGCTGCTGACTGGCCAGCAAAATTACGAAGCACGCTGATGAGTGTAAGTTTTTTTATATACTTATAGGTATACTCTGTACAAGTTAAGAAACATAGTCAGCGGTGACCAGTTTTCATTAGGCGAAGGTCAGGCTGTTTACCGTTTGTAAGGCCGTACCTATGCAGGTTCATCTCCGCATCCCGAATTTTTTTCCTGGGTACGGCTCTGATCCCCACCAAGTCATTATTTATATGCCTGCCGTGTAATTTAGCCACGCTCATGCAGCCATCATGCGGATTAATCGACCGCCGAATATGTTTCTTTGCTTGAACAGAGTATGTAGTAGTGCGCTATAGCCTTTAACATAGCCGTGCCAAAACACGCATAGTATAGCAACACATGATGAACGATAAGAAAAAAAAATGTATTATTCTTTATTTGTACAAGATGTACAATATAGTGGTACCAGACTATATAACATAGCGCATTTGATTGAAAAATTTTGTATTTTTCGATTGAATATTGTTTCTAGCAAACGCTACCCATTTATAAATACGTGGACAATTTGCCTTCACATAAAGTAAATTAGTTTGTCAGTAATATAACTACGTATATACTCGTAATGTATCAGATAGGTGCCAAAACGGTATATACAACACACCGTTCCAAATAAATAATAATTAGTTTTATTAAAATGTTTTTGAATATTTTATTAATCCAAATGCCGTTTTGTTTTGGCCAAAATATCGTATAGGAATAGTATGATATTTTATTGATTTATTCGATGATTGATACTAATTATAATTTATGATTATGATTATATGACTATAAGTGTTCATTAAATTATATTATATATTTATGTATATAGGTCGCACCTAAAGGCATGGACTCTCTTACGACCATGATGTGTGGGTCTTGTTCCAACGAAAACGCATATAAAAATATGTTCATGAAGTACCAGCGAGACAAGAGAGGAGGTACTTCGGACTTCACAGACTTGGAAAAGGAGTCATGCATGATTAACATGCCACCTGGCGCGCCAAAATTGTCTATACTGTCGTTCAAGGGCTCGTTCCACGGCCGCACACTGGGCGTCTTATCCACCACGCATTCCAAATACGTGCACAAATTAGACGTACCAGCTTTCGACTGGCCGATAGCCAGATTCCCCGAGTACAAGTATCCATTGCACGAGAACCTCAGAGAAAATGAACAAGAAGACGAACGTTGCTTAGCTGAAGTGAGTACAATGTTTTATATAATACCTATTATACATTATAATTATAAATATTATAATGTATATACTATCTATGTAAGATTATTCAATAAGCGTATTCGCCCATTTTATTCTTCAACAATGCAGTTATTCAAAATCAGATTTTGACAATTTTAAATATGGGTACCTACTTAAAGACCAAATTCTTGAGATTTTTTTATCTACTTAAGAAATATCCCGTGCGGAATTACAAACTTCTTTTTTTTAAACGAAAACTTGCCTTTCTACTGTCAATTATTTAGCGAATAGTTTTTCTAATCATTTTAACTTATCAGATTATTCAAAATATGAATAACCAGTAATTTTTAAGTTATTTAACTTTGTGTAGGTAGTATGAATAATAAACCCAAATAATTATGGATTTGTAAAATTAGTACAAGTTTATAGTATAAGAAAAACAAAATACAATATTATATCTATTTTATATTTTTATAAAATAATTTTTAAGGACTTTTCTCTATAATCAAACATTTTAATAACTGAGAAACTTTATTCGTTCAAATTTTGAATTGAATATATAAAATATAAATGTTGAAACGCTTTACGTGTTAAAAACAAAAACAATTAGTTATTATAATTAGCACATCTTTTTTGTTAACTAAGTTTAGGTCTATTTTAAGATTCGGTCGGTTTGACTTTGTTCTTATAGGTGGAGGAACTGATAGAGAAGTGGGATAAGAAGGGCAACCCCGTTGCCGGAATTGTGGTGGAACCCATCCAGTCGGAAGGTGGAGACAACCACGCGTCTCCATATTTTTTCCAGAAACTTCAGAAGATTGCCAAAAAGGTCGGTTGATTGTACTAGCAGCTATTAAAAGATCTGAATAAAAAAATACGCATAAGTAAATCGTATTCGGTATTAAATTTGTAACCATGTGCTAACTGTAGTATAATGCGGGCTATCTAATCGACGAGGTGCAAACTGGCGGCGGTCCCACTGGTAAGATGTGGTGTCACGAACATTTCGACCTGGAAACTTCTCCGGACGTTGTTACTTTTAGCAAAAAAATGCAGACCGGTGGATACTATTTGAAGAACGAATTCTTGTAATAATATAAAATAAAAATCGCTATCGCTGTAGAAAAGTTACTCAATTTGTTTTTGTTAAATATCTATCTACTTTTTGCAGACCCGACATGCCGTACCGTGTGTTCAATACTTGGATGGGAGATCCTACCAAAATCGTATTGCTCGATGCTGTATTGAAGGTGATTAAGAGGGAAAATCTATTGTCATTGGTCGAAAAGTCCGGCGATGTACTTATGTCTGGGCTCAGAGACTTGGAAGCCGAATTTCCGGCTTTGATAAATTCTACCAGAGGTCGTGGTACATTCATAACGTTCGACGCTGCTGATGCCAAACTCCGAAACGACATCGTCGATAGACTTTTAACTAAAGGTAAATATTAAAATAATATTGAACACGAATTAATAGTGTATATTTTGTGTTTATTGTTATGACACCTTTAATGCGTGTTTTATTTTTCGTATAATAATCTTTTAAATTTTTAATATTAAAAAATTATTACTTTATGGCTGATAAAAATATCAAAATATATTTTGCTATAAATAGAATCCGTTTTCTACGTCCTTTTGCAATGATTTATATGTAGTGATGTAGTGTTGTACCACTCGTTTTGAGTAACACATACTAAAACCTACTTATAGAATATTTATGTTGAAAATTTTATAGACATTGTTGAAAAATAAAAGATTTATTAGAGAAAAAAATTATAAAAAATGTAGGTACATTTTTTTTAAATTTAATATTTTATTCTGCTTTTATAAGGTGTAAAATATGAGTTCTGTTTATTAATAACTAATCTGAGGGCAAAATGTTCTAAAAAACTTAAAAACAAGAATGTATTTTAGTATTTATACCCTCTCATGAATAAAATCACTTAATATAAGTAAACAAATTTGGAAACCGGTAAAACAGTATTCCCGCGCCGATTTTTTTCACAGTCTGCCATTGTCTGGTCTATTATGATAGTGACTTACATTCTAAATTCTAAAATATACAATAACATTTATATTATAATATTTTGCCTATGTTACCGTGTTTTGAATATTTTAATGTTTATGGCTGTCTATAGTATTCAACAGTATCCTCGTCCTCGTGTAATATGTTGCTTAAATTATCTAAAGCTATTTTAAACATATCTTACGATAATAAACACTTAACGGTAAGAACATAAATATAATACTTCACTATTGTCTCTACCATATATATGTCTACTATTATGTTTTTTATGTTTTTATATGTATTTATTTGATAATACTTTAATCATTTAAGCTTTACATTAAATTGTAAATGTATGCAACTTTAAGTACCTATTATTCAAAAACCAACAAATGTATATTATTTTATACAAAAAACTATTTAAACGTACCAAATTTTAAAATAATGGGTAGGTAAGTAATAGGTATACAATTTAATATTATTAAAGATTTATTATTTACGAATTATATTATATTTCCCTTTTTAATTGTCACGCATTATCTATAGTTTTTTGTTCATTTGTTGTTAATATTATTAACATAATATTATACATGTATTCAAACAAATAAATTTAAATAATTTTAATTGCCACTTAATAATCAGACAATAACGTGAACATTAAAGTTGTATTCAAATGAACATTACGTCTTATCAACCGTTGTTTTATATTCTGAAATTGACATACCTGGCTAGTGTACCTATTATATTATAGTGTATACCTATTATTCAAGTTGATTATTTTTATTTTATTGAATGTTAATTTGGTTAGTAGTTAGTTATTAAATTGTATTACATTGTAAAACACAATATAACAGTAGGTAATTTAAATCTAACATTAAAATTTTTAGCCATGTTTAGTATACAATTAATTTAAATAAAATAATAATTACCTAATAAAATAAATAATAAAACTTTATTGAATAGTGTACCTATATAATCACTGTATATATTTTGTATATATTTAATCTAAATCTCTTAATGGAGATTTTCGTTGAATAAAAATAAACATTTCAGAAACTGAGTATTTAGTAATAAATAAAAATAATGTATAAGTAGTATAGGGTGTACAAATTTATGCAACGCATAAAATATAAAAGTTGGAATAATCCGTGCTTTTCGTATGAAATTGTTAAGTAATTTTTTTAACTTATAGATTTGTCTTTATAAACATATTATATAAGTCACTAAATAATATTAATAAATTATATAACTATATGAGTACAATATACACATAACATACATTTTATGATACTGACTGTAATAATTATTATTTTGTTTTCATTTTTAAATCAGGAGTCCAATCTGGAGGATGTGGAGTTGTGGGTATCAGAATGCGACCGGCGTTGATCTTTCAGCCACATCATGCTCACATGTTCCTCGACAGACTTCGCCAAGTGTTGGCTGAAACAAAATAGGTTCTACGTTATATTGCACAACTATTATACGTGTGTAGAAAGATTGAGCATTTGTTTATAATTTTGTGATATTATTGAAAAATATGTCTTCCAATGTTAACATAAAGCTTTTTGAACGCAAACGAGTCTTCCAAAATATTTTACACAATTATTACAAATATTGAATCGTATGTATAATTTATTTTAAAGTAGATATTATATTGTATTATTACAGTTATGTTACAACTATACTATTATTTAATGTTTTATAATATTATAATAATATTAATTATGATATACCTATTAAGATAAAATTACCGCTTCCATATGTCTTAAATTTATATTTATTATAATCTACTCTGAAATGGAACACATGTTATTGTGTTCCACTTACCCGATTTCGAGCATTTAGTGATTTATGATTAAAAAAAATATAAATGAATAAATATATAATAACTGTGCATTGTGTTTTGTATTAATTATATTACCTATATAATCTGCTATAATAAAGTGAACAATAGTGAGTACCGCTCTACTGTACAGAAGATGTTAAATAAGACATAAAACAAAACACTGTAATAGATATTATGTTAAATTTGAATTCAATGATTTATCATTGTATACAAAAATCCTGATCCTGAGTGGAGACGGTCTGTCAGCTTACACCACTATAAGTATACTTCAAAATATATTGATATGTTTATTAATAACACTATACTAGGTTAGGCTTTTCCTAGATCATTTTTAATACGTGATTATATAATATAGTAAAAGAGAAAACTATACTTAATGTTAATATATATATTTAGAACATTAAAAATACAACATTAAAAAAACATTATATTTATATTGCACTTAAGAATTCTTATTATTCCTGTCATTTATAATTTATGATAAATTTTGTTATTGGAAGTTTTATGTAGGTAAAGCCCGCAAAACATCTATAGTCCTGTACTATACCCCTGTGGTCCACAAACATATAGGCCTGCGAATCTGTTAAAATAATATTAGAAATGATTAATTATACAAAAATAAACGAAAACTATAGTCCATAATGAATTCAATATTTTATTATTAACAACAGGTTTGTACAACTAATAAAGATTAAGTATAGGTAAATATAAGCAAATATAAATGAAAAAAAAATATTTATCTGAAACCGTATTTTTTCATGATTTTATTTTTCTTGTTTTTCTTCAACGTTTTGAGCTTGCCTGTGAAAATATTTATGGTTTTAATACTTTTAAACATGTATGTGTTCAACAAAATATAATTAAGTCTAGCTTATCACATATTTGCTTTAATACATTTTTGAGATATATATCGTTCAATTAACAGAGCCTTATATTGTATAGCCTATGCAGATAACAATAACACTATAATACAAGTACGTGTAACGTGAATGTTATTAATACAGGGATCAAGGCTTGTATCATAGCGCTTAAAATATTTCCCAAAGATTTGTTAGTTTATCACTATATAGTATTTACCTTAGACATGTTTTTACGTTATAAAATTAGCTAATGAAAGGGTAAAAAAATATAACAATATATCAATATATGTTACAGCATACTTTTAACGTTTTAAAGAAGTATCGACGTGCAGTCATGAACAAAATTAGGTAAAAAATTTCAATACCTAATTTGTTTTTATAAATTTATAATTAATTATTAACATTGCAAGATATTCTCTTTACTTCTTTAGTATATCAGTTACCTATTTGTTATTGGAAATATAGATACGGTTTACTATAGGCTGCAGAAGTCGCTGTCCGATTCAAAACTTTAAATGCAAACACTTCCTAAATTACTAATTAGCTAAGGCCAAAGCCCTATAAAAGGTTAGTTTGGATTTGTGAAATTTACAGTAGTTAGTTATAATATGACTCTGTAGTGAGTATAATTTTCGTCTTCGCACAAACAGAAGAGAGGGGGCTTTGTTTAGCTGAAAAACGCGCGCAAAAATATTATCACAAATAATTTCGTTATGTTATAATGTAGTTGTGTTATGTCACCATATATAGTAAGTACCTATAGTTACAATAGTGTTATAATATAATAATATTGTTATTTACGTTTTCTGTACGCTTCTTCCAAATGTTTAATACAGCACGGTTTTTTACACTTATTTTTCTTGCAACCGGGCTTAGGAGTTGAACACGGACTCGTTGTATGGCACGGGTCATCTGTACATGCGTATTTGAATGTCACAACCAGATCGGAACAAATTTTATTTGGTGGTTGTGCGGTCTGCGTCGTGCATTCAAAACACGGTGGTGTGACGGGCTTAAGACTTGTCACGGTAATCATATCAAACTTGAAATAGAAAATAAAAATGTTTTTGTTAAATACATTTTTTTTGATTCGTCGTACAGCCTCATACGAATCAGTATTTATCACTTAAATATAATTACTCTAAAAAAGAGGTACCAAATATATACTATTGCTTTTTATCACTCCCCCCCCCATACCACATCATTTCTTTAGGAAAACATAATAATATAATAAATTATAATTATAAGCAATATTATATTATTTTTAATAAATGTTATTTGAAAGAATAGATATGCACGCAACTTATTAATGTACAACGAACAGCTGATAGTTAGCCAATAGTGATACATTTTTTTGCATACCTAACAGATCGGTTGTACGGCCGAGAAGAAATTAAACCATACAGAGTAGCGAGCCAATAACAAAAAATATTTAAATAAGATAACTATCTCCTTAATTAAAAACTATTGTACTCGGCTTATTTAATTCGATTCGTTTTAATATTTATTAATATTTTAATATATATATTTTTTTATTTTTCACAATTAAAATATAATACAGTCATAAAATAAGGCAAATAAATATAGCCATGTAAGTAGGTACTTGCATTTTGACATTGTCCAGGGATAGTATCCAAACTAAACGTTCTTCCCACTGTTCCGCAGATAAAGCATGTCACGAAAACGATAAAGGCAAATCGAAGTTTCATAATTATGTTATACATATTTTACAAATCTCTTAGAACACAAAATATGTATAATTTGTACGAATCTTGACTGAAAACTGAATAACGATAAAATCAACTCTCAAATAATAATATAGCAAACATAAAGTTTTAAATATATTTTCGTTTCCTTGCAACTAACTAATACACATTGTTCTTATCAACAACAATTTATATTTAATCATATTCCAATAGTAATATTATGTACATAATTAAAGTTATTTTATTAAAAATTAAATATTGTTCGAATAGAGATGCAGCAAAGAGTCAAGAGAGTCCATGTCGAGTACCTACCTATATTTATTTCAAATAAGATTTAAAAATAATAATTTGAAAAAGATTAAATTTAATTGAATTTATGAACTTTTAACAATTGATATAGGTAATGCTTATGAAAGTTCCTACGAAATCCATTACTATTTCAGAATACATTTCTAATCATATGGAAATAGACCACACGTCTAACTCATCTAACACCTAAGCCATATTATCAAATAGTAAATACGATATTTCTAATTGGTCCAACTGTACCAACGTGTCAACAATGTATAAACTGAAAGAGTAAAATAAATTCACATTTTTCGAAAAACTATAGTTTTCAAAACAGCTAAATTGTCTAGTGCAAAAAAAATGTATTGTTTGTAAATGTTTTCCGTATGATAATCGTGGACTCGACAGATCGTTTACCCAATGGGAGCTCTGAGATAGAGGGACTCAAAGAATGCAAAAGGAAAAAAAATTAATGATGAAGTGATGACTATAAAAACACGGAAATTGGAATACCCGGGTCACGCGATGAGAAAAAATCTAAGATATGGATCGATCGCTGAAACTTGTATACTTCAAGGAAAAATAGAAGGTATAAATAGAAGTATTGGCAGATAAAAGACATCGTGGTGGAAAAATCTCGGTGACTTCTGGTTTGGCGCAACAACTTCCTAACGAATTATTTCGTTCATCGTTGGAAATAAAAACAATATTCAATTTGATTTCTAACATCCGAAACGGATGGAAACTTGTTTCAACCCAATGAAATCAACAAAATGTTTGACTGGCGATTTTATTTTGTTTAAAAATAACTTTAGAAACATAAGTAAAGAGATCTCTGAAACTGATACTATACAATATTATTTAACAGCCCTATAGTTAGGTTACTAAATCAGTTTTCATGAATGTAAATATAATAAAGAAAACATCAATAATTTATTAAGCTTAAAATGGAATAAAAGTTAAAACACGTAATATGTCTAATAGTAGTAGTTTGAGCAGTATAAAAATATAAACTTAGTGGTCAAATTATAAGAAGAAAAATATTATTTGGAAGCAGATTAAATTTGATACAATAGACAAATTATTAGAGGAAATTTATACTTTGTTCGCTAACTTTGATCTTCTTGATAATGTAATTTACGTAATGCAGATAATATCATTCTTTCTTTTTCTAATGATGATTCTAACTCTAACACACGAAATTGGCACTCGATTTCTAAACGTTTGGTTTGGTGTTCATTCAGGACACCTAAGTCTAGGTCTTCTGAAAAATTAAAAAAAAAAAATTATATACAATGAGAAGCTACTATTAATCTTTCAAGTTTTCCTTCGCCACTTACAGCCTCATTTGCTGCATCTCTATTCGAACAATATTTAATTTTTAATAAAATAACTTTAATTATGTACATAATATTACTATTGGAATATGATTAAATATAAATTGTTGTTGATAAGAACAATGTGTATTAGTTAGTTGCAAGGAAACGAAAATATATTTAAAACTTTATGTTTGCTATATTATTATTTGAGAGTTGATTTTATCGTTATTCAGTTTTCAGTCAAGATTCGTACAAATTATACATATTTTGTGTTCTAAGAGATTTGTAAAATATGTATAACATAATTATGAAACTTCGATTTGCCTTTATCGTTTTCGTGACATGCTTTATCTGCGGAACAGTGGGAAGAACGTTTAGTTTGGATACTATCCCTGGACAATGTCAAAATGCAAGTACCTACTTACATGGCTATATTTATTTGCCTTATTTTATGACTGTATTATATTTTAATTGTGAAAAATAAAAAAATATATATATTAAAATATTAATAAATATTAAAACGAATCGAATTAAATAAGCCGAGTACAATAGTTTTTAATTAAGGAGATAGTTATCTTATTTAAATATTTTTTGTTATTGGCTCGCTACTCTGTATGGTTTAATTTCTTCTCGGCCGTACAACCGATCTGTTAGGTATGCAAAAAAATGTATCACTATTGGCTAACTATCAGCTGTTCGTTGTACATTAATAAGTTGCGTGCATATCTATTCTTTCAAATAACATTTATTAAAAATAATATAATATTGCTTATAATTATAATTTATTATATTATTATGTTTTCCTAAAGAAATGATGTGGTATGGGGGGGGGAGTGATAAAAAGCAATAGTATATATTTGGTACCTCTTTTTTAGAGTAATTATATTTAAGTGATAAATACTGATTCGTATGAGGCTGTACGACGAATCAAAAAAAATGTATTTAACAAAAACATTTTTATTTTCTATTTCAAGTTTGATATGATTACCGTGACAAGTCTTAAGCCCGTCACACCACCGTGTTTTGAATGCACGACGCAGACCGCACAACCACCAAATAAAATTTGTTCCGATCTGGTTGTGACATTCAAATACGCATGTACAGATGACCCGTGCCATACAACGAGTCCGTGTTCAACTCCTAAGCCCGGTTGCAAGAAAAATAAGTGTAAAAAACCGTGCTGTATTAAACATTTGGAAGAAGCGTACAGAAAACGTAAATAACAATATTATTATATTATAACACTATTGTAACTATAGGTACTTACTATATATGGTGACATAACACAACTACATTATAACATAACGAAATTATTTGTGATAATATTTTTGCGCGCGTTTTTCAGCTAAACAAAGCCCCCTCTCTTCTGTTTGTGCGAAGACGAAAATTATACTCACTACAGAGTCATATTATAACTAACTACTGTAAATTTCACAAATCCAAACTAACCTTTTATAGGGCTTTGGCCTTAGCTAATTAGTAATTTAGGAAGTGTTTGCATTTAAAGTTTTGAATCGGACAGCGACTTCTGCAGCCTATAGTAAACCGTATCTATATTTCCAATAACAAATAGGTAACTGATATACTAAAGAAGTAAAGAGAATATCTTGCAATGTTAATAATTAATTATAAATTTATAAAAACAAATTAGGTATTGAAATTTTTTACCTAATTTTGTTCATGACTGCACGTCGATACTTCTTTAAAACGTTAAAAGTATGCTGTAACATATATTGATATATTGTTATATTTTTTTACCCTTTCATTAGCTAATTTTATAACGTAAAAACATGTCTAAGGTAAATACTATATAGTGATAAACTAACAAATCTTTGGGAAATATTTTAAGCGCTATGATACAAGCCTTGATCCCTGTATTAATAACATTCACGTTACACGTACTTGTATTATAGTGTTATTGTTATCTGCATAGGCTATACAATATAAGGCTCTGTTAATTGAACGATATATATCTCAAAAATGTATTAAAGCAAATATGTGATAAGCTAGACTTAATTATATTTTGTTGAACACATACATGTTTAAAAGTATTAAAACCATAAATATTTTCACAGGCAAGCTCAAAACGTTGAAGAAAAACAAGAAAAATAAAATCATGAAAAAATACGGTTTCAGATAAATATTTTTTTTTCATTTATATTTGCTTATATTTACCTATACTTAATCTTTATTAGTTGTACAAACCTGTTGTTAATAATAAAATATTGAATTCATTATGGACTATAGTTTTCGTTTATTTTTGTATAATTAATCATTTCTAATATTATTTTAACAGATTCGCAGGCCTATATGTTTGTGGACCACAGGGGTATAGTACAGGACTATAGATGTTTTGCGGGCTTTACCTACATAAAACTTCCAAAAAAAAAATTTATCATAAATTATAAAAGACAGGAATAATAAGAATTCTTAAGTGCAATATAAATATAATGTTTTTTTAATGTTGTATTTTTAATGTTCTAAATATATATATTAACATTAAGTATAGTTTTCTCTTTTACTATATTATATAATCACGTATTAAAAATAATCTAGGAAAAGCCTAACCTAGTATAGTGTTAGTAGGTATACGTCATACTACATTTACATATACTTTAAGTAATAAACCTATCATTGTTTTTCATTAATTATTAAATTATTATATTATATTACATTATTATTATGAACCTAATTTAATATGCAAATTATAGATACTACATTAATTGTATTAATCAGGTAACTATGAAAAATGGCATCTAGTTCTGTACCTATGTATAATCACTGTACATATTTTGTACATATATAATCTATATCTCTTATTAGAGATTTTCGTTGAATAAAAATAAACATTTCAGAAACTCTGAGTATTTAATAATAAATTAAAGTATAGTATTTTTAAGACTATGTCTGTATTTATGTTTAACACAACATGATACTCGTGATAATGTCTAAATAAAAATACCCTCCATCACACGGGGTGTTCGAGTTGAAAGCAAACCTGCAGTTACCGAGGTCGATGTAGGTACACCCCAAACGGTCGAAACCGATGTCATTAATGAAGTTCAAACAGACATACACGAAAAAAATAAAAGTATCAACATTTTAAATACACTTGGTGATATTTTACGGGCGAATACTGAATTTGCAATGTCGTAAATTAATGTCTCTCCGGTAAAACATTTTTTTTATTATAGGTTGATAACTTACGAGAAATCTTGTATAAATTTTATGAATTCGTAATCCAAAATCATTTATAAATTTATAGAATTAATGATTATATTTGGTGGGTATAATAAAATTACCAACTTTATGTCATAGAAATTAATACTAATTATTATCTGAATTCCCTATTAACTTAGGAATATTATAATCCAAGCACTTATATTTTATTATACTATATTATAATAATATGTTAACAATTTCATATTGTAACTAATGAGTTATAATATTACAAATTAATTTAAGTTAACAGAGTAATTGTGTATTTGTGTAAAGCCAATGTTGAAATAGTAAGTTATACTATACCTACAACCTTCATTTTCAAAAAGGTTATTACATACTACATATAGTACTTATATTACTACTATGATTGCGGTGTCTGAGAGATAATTTGCAACACATGATGACACTGGAGAACATTTAAGGATATGACAAAATTGTGGTCGTTCAAATAATAAAAGTAATAGTTCACATTTTATTATATAAGATGTATAATAATAATAATTATATAATATAAAAAAAAGGAAACATAATTTAATATTTGGTTAGGTTACAATGATTAACAATAATATTTGTGAATTGGCGCAGATCAATGGCCCAATAAGTAAGCTAAGTAGAAAAATTATAAAATATGCCACAAAATAAAGTAATAGAAAAAGTTTTAACTTACATTTGCTATGTTAAGGTTTTAAAAAAATGTATAAAAACATAATAACTTATATCTAATTGTTCGCATGCGCAACAACTACAATATAATTTATAATAAACATAATATCCATTATTTTAACAATAAATATTAGATTATTTTGTTCAATACATCATTATTATACAACATTAAGATACAAACTACATAACTTTTTTAATATAAACGTCAACAAGTGAAATAACATTAAAAAAAAATATGAAAGTAATTTTTTTTCAAGCATGCTCAATAAAAAGTAAAATAAAAATGGAATATAAATTATTTTAAATAAATAATTTTATAGTTATTGTACCCAAAGTCCTAAAAATTCAATGTTTGACTGGCGATTTTATTTTGTTTAAAAATAACTTTAGAAACATGAGTAAAGAGATCTCTGAAACTGATACTATATATTATTATTTAACAGCCATATAGTTAGGTTACTAAATCAGTTTTCATGAATGTAAATATAATAAAGAAAACATCAATAATTTATTAAGCTTAAAATGGAATAAAAGTTAAAACACGTAATATGTCTAATAGTAGTAGTTTGAGCAGTATAAAAATATAAACTTAGTGGTCAAATTATAAGAAGAAAAATATTATTTGGAAGCAGATTAAATTTGATACAATAGACAAATTATTAGAGGAAATTTATACTTTGTTCGCTAACTTTGATCTTCTTGGTAATGTAATTTACGCAATGCAGATAATTTCATTCTTTCTTTTTCTAATGATGACTCTAACTCTAACACACGAACTTGGCACTCGATTTCTAAACGTTTGGTTTGGTGTTCATTCAGGACACCTAAGTCTAGGTCTTCTGAAAAATTAAAAAAAAAAAATTATATAAGTAAATTATGAATAAAAAGATTATTTACTTTATATTAAATATAATAATCACAGTTTTTTTTTTTACCTGTTTGTTGAACTAATTGGGCACAAGATTTGGCAGTGGCTACCACTGTAGCAGTAGCATTAGTAACATTACGTGACGCTTGTGATAATTCAGCCAAATTATCGCTGTTTTGTGAAGCTTTTACACGGCTGGCAACCACAAGTTGTGCTGTCCCGGCAGCCACACAATGAGAAGCTACTATTAATCTTTCAAGTTTTCCTTCGCCACTTACAGCCTCATTTGCTGCATCTCTATTCGAACAATATTTAATTTTTAATAAAATAACTTTAATTATGAACATAATATTACTATTGGAATATGATTAAATATAAATTGTTATTGATAAGAACTTTAACTGTAGACAAGTCTTTATAAATTTGAATTTAAAATGTATCTAATATTTTACCTGTCTATTAACAATATAAAATAATTTTTTTTAATTTAAAAGGAAATAAACCTAAAATAATTCTAAAAATAAATAATATCTAGATCCTAGATACAATTAATTATTAAATAAAAAACTAATAATTAGTCATAAGAAATAAAAACATTTGCACTTACATAAAAAAATTTATATAACATACATATAACAACATGAAGAAATCTTTAGTATAGCATATTGTAATATTATGATGATGGTTGATTATAAATTATGATGAAAAAATAAGTAAATTAGCACTTATGCCGTTAATAAAAGTTTCTAATTAAATATAAATATTTTTTCAATATTGACTAAAGAATCAGTGATACTTCTAATCTGAATTTAAATATAAATATATTAATCTAATATTAATTCTTTTATAAATTTAAAAAAGTCAAAATTCTCTTGACTTTAGAATATGATTTAAAAATAATACAATCATTACTATAGGTTATGATTATACTATTTTACGAGCAAAAATTAAGTCCATTAAAAATAATTATCTCTTTCTGTTATGTCTATATACTTTGATAATAATGAACAAATATTTTTTATATTTATTCAAAAACCTGAATTTTTATTTATACTCATTTTAAAATCACCTTATACTATAATTTTATTTATTTCTATACTATATTATTTTATATTTCTATATTTATCAAGTTAACTTAACTTGCCATTTTTAAAAACGTATTAAATGTATATCCTATTATTTTTTAAATAAAATAATGTGGACAAAATATTGCAATCTTCTAGAAACCAATTTATTTAATATTATAAGTGTTATTTTTATAATTATACTATTTTAATATTCAATAAAATTGTTACTTACAACAACCCTTTAGCACCTAGCCCAATAGATTTGGCTGCAGATATTAGTCCTTCAGTCCACTGATGGTTACGCTTATAGAATTCTTTAGCTGACCCATTAGAACCTTGATTAGCTACAATTTCAGCTTGTAGTTTACGTGATTTGTGCACCAACACTCTAATAGCAGCCATGAGGGAAGTACATGAATCCAAAATTTGTTCATTCACTTCAAGTTTAATTCCAGAATGTGCAGCTCTCGACTCAGTGATCATTTCCTATCATTTTAAATTTATGAAATTATTATTTGAAAGAATATTTTGTATTTTAACTTTCAATGTGTACTTGAATGCGTTTAGCCGCTTCCTCAATTGCTCTATCCATTATACTAAGCTCATCTTCAACCAAATCTCCCAATGACTCATTCGCTTGCGTAGAAAATGCCATGGATTCTACATCATTCAATGTACTGATAAGACTGTTGCAACATTCATCAATTTTGACACCAGTTTGCCAAGCAGTTAAGAGTTTTACACTGTCTTTTCCTACTTGTTTACATTTATCCAACAACTCTATATGTCATACAAAAAACAAAAAATATGCAAAATCTACTTTAAATTATATAGAGTAGTATGAAAAAATTTACTTTGAGCATCATTCAGATCAGATTTTGTGTTTGATACAGCTTTTCCAAAAACAATATACATGGCAACATAATGGGCAAACCCTGCAACTTCATCTTTTCCTTTTCCAATGGAACTGATAAGTTTTTCTTTGATTAAAGATACACATTCTAAATTTAACAAAAGAAAATAAGTATTATAAAGTATAAAAATTATAATACAATTTCATAACATACCAGGAGAACAAGTAGCTGAAGACATAGAAGGATAATCTAACATTTCACTTGTATGTTCAATTATTTTACGACAGCATTCTAATAAAAATTACATACTGAATTAACATCAAATAAGTTCAATAAATAAGAATATTATAAATAATGTTATACACTAACCAAACCAAAGAGCATTAATAGAAAACCGTAATTCCTCAGATTCAGAAAGTTTTAATTCTAAATCAGATTTTATTTGTACGGCATCAGTCAATTTTTGCTTTACTTCACTAACTTCAGTCTTTAGTAGCTCAGTTACTCTCAAAAGTTCCTAATAAAAAAATTACATATTAATATAAATATATGATTTATACATTATTATTTATACATCATTGTGACGAGTAGTCGAATCCACGGTAGTTTGGAGTGCTATTAATTCTTCTTCAAACTTTATTCTTTGAGGTGCCATATTAAATTCAACAGTACGCATGTTTGACAACTGCTTGTCCACGTCAGATTTCTAAAATAACCATATTATTTTAAAATATAATATTATTTAAAATAAAAATATATACAAATTTACATCAATATTGTACATTTATCTACTATATAAATACTAATCAATATCTTAATAAAATATTTTACAGCACATTTAAATTATATTTATAGCATATGGTATTCTGCAAAAAAAAGTAAAAATGTCATATTTTGGACATCAAAACTTTGTAACCAGTCATCCTTTTTAATTTATCAATATTATATAATGCTTGTAAAAGTTTACAAAAACCGCATTAAGTAGTATATATTATTTTTTTAATGGTAAAAGAAGTTTAGAATTTTTTTGTAATTAAAAGTTATTAAGAAATAATTTAAAAAATGCTAATAATTGGAAATAAAAACTGAGAAAATAAAATACATTCTTATTTTAAATACTATAATAAAAGGTCAACAAAATATTAAAAGCAATAAAATTAATTTTATAATTGAAAAAATTTAATCTTTTATATATTAATGTTGATACTGTAATGTTTATTAGATGTTTTAACACATTTTCAAAAAAAAAAAAACTACCCATTATATTAAATTTCATATAAATGTTTAAAATTTTAAAATTACTCTAGTTTCTTTATCTGGATAAGTCTTATATGTGTTTTATCAATTAATTTACATTTGTAACACTAAATAGTAAATTTCAGTTTACTATTTTTCATGTCATTCAGAATATTTATTATTTATTAGGTGGTATTGGTTATGTCATACATTCATATGTATGTAAGAGATTATACAGAAAGAAGTATTATATTATATCTATTACAAATTAAATAGCATAAAATTATCTCCGACATTGTACTATACAAAGGCAAATTTTGACAGTGCCCATAATAGACATAATTTATATATTAGGTACATTATTAATTTTTATCAGAAACCAAAATATTTGTCCATTAACCTTACTTACTTAATAAAAACATTTAAGTTTTTACTTAAATTTAATATCCTCAGTATAGCTGTTACAAAATAAGGAATTTAAGCTAATGAACTCAATTTTTGTATAATATTTGGTGAGATAACATTTTTTAATTATCCAACAAAAATGTATTATCTAAACTCTAATTGACCTCAGAATAAATAAAAATATACATAATATATGATATACAGTACCTATTAAAAATTTTGTAATTTAGTATTTATATATAACATACAATGTAAATTATAAATTGTATATAGTATGTATATTTTTAATTTATATTATGATCTTTTAACTCTTTGTTTTTTTAAATACTGCTAATATTTTTCCAAATATTTACAAAATAATATAATTATTTTGAAGTATGTTATCATTATTTAAGTTTTATTTCACTTTTTTTAAATACAAAATATATATTTAATTTCATAGTCCGAATCAGAATATTTTTTTAAGTACCTAATTTGAATTACTTATATGTTATTAATTAGTATATTAAGTTGAATGAGTTGAGTAATATCAAAGGCCCTGAAAATCATAAGGCCACTATTTTACCTATCTAAACTTCAAATACTTAATTCATTATTCATTTAAATTCCATTTTTTCTTAGAGATTCTCCAAAAAATATTCTGGTTAAGAATATGAAATAAGAAACTGTTCATTCAAAATAGCAAAAAATTAAAAACAACTATTACCATGACAATTTTTATATTGTTATGATTATAAGTTATGGAAAAATAAAACATTTTAGAAATAACGAGTTTCTTATATTAAAAATTCCGTCATATAATATATTGAAATAAATAAATTTAATCAAGCACTACACCCTTGACCAACTAACCACTATCATAATATTCAGTTATAAACTAAAAATTGTATTTGTATAACTCAATTAATTTATAAAGAGAACCATAATTTATACAACTAATCATTCAATAATTGACCTACACCTTCCCAATACCTTGCCCATCACGTAAAACACAACTATAGCTTACAATGGACAGTAACAAGGAATTGGCAGTCTGAGCAAATCTAGTCATTTTTTCTGATCCTTTCAGTGACTTATCGACGGCAGCTTTCTAAAAATTAGTTATTTAGGGCACCAAACTAAAAACATAATGTTAAAATGTAAATAATAATTGTATAAAAATGATTACCTGTCTTAACAATGTAATGTGTTCTTCTCTTAATTTAGTATACACTTCTTTCAACTTGTTAAACTTTTCTTCAAGTAATTTATATTTTTCTAAAAATGAAAATTATAATTTTAAAAAGATTATTAAACAAACAGTTACTACAGTTATAATTATCAAATCATTCCTTAAATCATAATAATTCTCAAAGTAGAATATTTTTAGTGAGCTCCTAGTAATGAAGATCTGGATGTCTATTCCATAAAAACTTAGACAACAAAATATTAGAAAATAGTGAAATACCTTTTTTATGAAACTTATAACTCTACTCTATAGTATGGACCAGGACATTTTTGTCTAAAGGTATATTATATGATAACTTACTATCTAATTCATCAAAATTGTCCATAGAATTTACTTGATGCAATAAATCATCTCTGATAAGTCTTTCTTGAGTTAATTCACTGTCCTATGAAATTTAATAATAAATAAACAAAATGAGTTATTAATTCAGTACAATGACTATAAAATAAAAATTATCGATACTTTTTTAATGTGTAAAAACATAGATTCAAAAAAAGAATAATTTTGATGTTCTTAAAATTATTGTTGTGTGTAATTACATCCATGTTTAAGTATAAGTCACTTTTTACATTATAATACCACTCAATTGGCTGTATTTAAAATACATGCATGGTATTTACTTTGTATGATAAAAATAATTATAGAAAAATATCTATACAATGTGTAAATTTTAAAAGTACAATGTACTCTTCAGATGTTTGTATTATTTCTATAGTGTTTAAAATTGTTTCAGATTCAATTACTGGCTGCTTAAGTAATTCGTTTTTTGGAAAACATCCAAAACACAATACAAAAATTATACAATTCCTGTCAATAGCCTTCAGAATAAAAACCAATGCTTTGTGGTACATTAATAAAACTCATAATGACTATCTCTGATAAATTAAAATAATTAGGTTGTGAACCTACAATGAAGCTATACTTACTACGTAAAACTATATATTTTTTATATAACATTACTATAAATTATAATAATAAAAAAATCATGTAGAAAACTTTGAAATCACTTTTACAATTCTTGACATTTTCTGAGGGAAAAAATAACCTAAATCAATTTTAAGAACAACAGATTTTTAAAACGAATATTTTATAATCAATCCTATTCAACCTATACAATTTTATTTATATATTTTATTGTGAAATGTGAAGATTTGTATGTACATTTATTTTAGTTATTACATTATAAATAATAACAATGTATTAATTTAAACTTTAAATTATAGTGTATATTATTTATCTTGATATTTAAAATATTATATTTTTTAATAATTTCTATAAACTATCCTGAATCAATATTAATGTTATGAAAATAATACTAACATCTGAAGAAACATTTAGAAATATACTTTTATAACATATATGTCAAATCATTGTTTTAATTGTATAAAAAAAATACCACATATGAATTTTAAATACATGTAAAATGACTTATATTTTTTTGGAAGTAATTAACAGACAATAATTTAAAGATTTTTTTTTTGAAGCACTATATTTTCAAATAATAAAAAAATTAGATTTTATTGATTTATATAATTTTTTAATAAAATCCTTACTTTTTTTGCCAATTCCATTTCTAATGTAGAAACTTGTTGTTTTAATTGAATTATTAATGATTGATGAGCGTTTAATTCCCCATGTAAATGCTGAATCATGTTATCTCTGTAATGTATATTCATAATTATGTAATAAAAATTTAAAAAACCATAAATTTTTGCATATTATACACCAATAAATATATAAATAATACTATTAATAGTATTATTAAAAGAGAAGTAATTCAATTAAATTTTTGTTGTCACTGTTGAATTTTAAGTATTAAAAAAATGAAATATACCTTTGGGTTAAAAGATCAGGCGACAAAGATCTTTGACTTGTTTCACTGCTGGTGACGCTATTCCCAATTCCTAGATCAACAAGTTCACCAATCATACTATTATTCTCTGATGGATCTTCATCTGGTAATACTATGGCAGCTTGAGTAACATAGGTTGATAATTCAGCTTGTACCAAAAAATTTGGAGGATTCTGTTATAATAATAATATAAATATTAATAATAATAATAATCAGTCATTCCTTATCTTAGTTATTTTACCTCAGGTAAAAGAGGTATCTGTATAAGTGTTTTAAAATACTGGAGATTAGATGACCCCAAATAAAATTGACGTAATATAGTAAATTGTCTTAGGAAACGTTTTCTATGGCCAGATAATAGATCAGGTGGTAGAGTAGCATGCATTTTAAAGAGAATTTTCACACATAAATCATATAACTGTGCAGAATCTAATATGCAAGGCAACAAAGGAGCCAATCGACACTGACCGTGGCTAGTCATTGAATTTGAGCGAGACATATCCAATGAACCAAAGACTATATGAAAAATTAAATAAATACACATAATCAAAAAAATATAAATTATAAGTTGCCCTAATGATGCTCACTTGCAGACTGAAGTCCCAGAATTTCATCAATATAATCAAACATTTCAACACACATTTGAAAATAATTATTAACATCGTTGTCTCCAATTCTACAAAGATCTTCTTCAGATAAAACTAAATTTCCAGGAAATCCAGGATTACGTCTATGAAAATCTAATTTTGTAAGTAGTAATTGACAATATTGTTGGATGAGTTTCCCATAACCATCTTTCAAATGTACCTTCAAAAATTCATATATAACACAATTATAATTAATAAATTGAAAACTACTATTTTAATGAAATATAAAAAAAAAAATTTTTAAGTTGATAAAAAAAAATTTAACTATACCCATAATTTTCCTAAGTCCTGTAAAAGTGTTTTATGTCGTTGTGATGATGCCAAAACATTTGGATGACCTTCCCGCAAAACTTTGTGTAACACGTGGCAAAATTTCCAGGCCACAATACGGTGTTCTTGTAATGGTAATTTAGTGACACAACGCCAAAAAGTCTCAGCACTTTTTTCTTGAAATGTTCCTATAATAGCATCTAAAATAATTTATTATAAGGAAATGATTTTATGGATTAAAATTATGAAATACAGTAATAAAGGTATTTTATATAATTTATTAACTATTAAGAAAAGGATACTTCTAGCATGTTTTTCTTTTACTGGATTTTCTAATGTATTAATTGCTTTACTAATACTTGCAGCCTAAAACAATAAATAAAATACAAAATAAAATTATAGTAAAAAAATTTGTTTTTCCAGTTATTGGTAGTTTATGTTTTACATTTATTTATTTTTTAATAAAAGGTAAACACAATATACGTAAATTTCATTATTATAATGATTAGGTAGCATAATAGCAGGGATAGTTTTTATAAAATTAAGTACCTACATTTAAAATAAAGTATCTGCGAGTACTTATTAGTCAAACTATGAAAATAATGAAGTTATTAATTAGTACAGATACCAAAAATTAAAAAATAACAAAATAAGTATAGGTAATCCAATAAATGTAAAATATGTAAGTATGTATATAATTCAAATTCTTACATGAAATTCTTCCATTATTACAATGAAAAATTGGCTATAGTTTTTTGTCACACCTCTAAAGAATATCACTAAATATACAAATTGTACCTACTCGATTCATCTACTACAATTTTATCATGAGATACTTATTATTTAGTTCAATAAAAAAATAAAACAAAAACTATTGTAAAATTGACGACAATAATACTAGTTATAATCAATACTAATTATTTAATCGCCAAGTGAAATAATAATGATATATTTCAAGTGTAACAGAATGAAATCCTTATCTCTAATTATTTGAAAATATCAACATATTTAATTGAAACAAGTGGTCATAATATTGGGCGGCCAAGACATAGATTTGAAGTGTTTATTATCTATTAAAAGTGTAAGGGTTTATAAATATACATATATATATATTATATGTGTACACTAATTTGCAATAGCGAAGGCAGTACTACTGCGGCAGAGAGGTAGGTTAACCGAGATAATCCAACATAACTTATTGACATCTTACTTGTATCTTTTCAAAGTGTTCACGTTCCTGATCCAGACTGGTCTTCCGGTTTTGCAGTACCCTCGGTAACGACAAGGACGACATGACGTGACAGTTGATTGAATGATCTACCGCCGTCGCCGCCGCTACTTTTGCTGCAACACACGAACAATCGGATTGAAGATGACGTACCGGTATTAATAAGACGACTGCCGCGTCGGGCGTTCCGTTCGTGTGGTGTCGCTGTCGATCCGGTCCCGAGTTGACCACCGGAAACACGGTAACATATTGAACGGACGGCGACGATATAATATAACAGCGATATTATACTTGAGATACACACAAAACGGAACGACGACGACCGGAAGTATCGGAACTCGGGAGACAGCGAATTCGAATCACTTGAAGACGTTCATGTAGATTATTAATAATAATATTACGATACTTACCCAGTTACACGTCGTTGATTGGGCGGGAAAGGGTAAACGGAGTATAAAAAAAAACAACACTCGACCGACGTACACAGAGCCACGGACACGGTGCCCCCGCAACAAACTCAATTTACTACGTTTCACTTGGATTCATTCATAATGATATTAATGTACGCACTACTATCACTGACGACGACTGTCCGCCCTCCGCACCCCCCTTGCCCGTACTCCAACACAATTTCATTGATACGCCTCCTGTGCCACCACCACCACCGGATGTAGTAATAATAATAATAAATAGAGCTATTTATGTTTTGTGTCTGTGATTGTGCGGGGAATATTATAGCGAGCGAGAGAACTACGGGCGCCTTAGTGCAGCCAACTGATCCTATCCCCCCGCGGTTCGCACGAGAGGGGCGACACTGCGGACATTACCGTCGGGCACGTTGGAGGAGTGATGATTGTGCATTTGCGCGGCGACGGACTGTTGAATGTTGTTCGTCGTCGTCGTTGTTATTGTTTATGTTTATATTAATAATAACATATTATTATTATTTGTTGTTATGTTATTCGAAACAACGCGCGTTGTAGACGGTTAGTTGGTTGGTTACGTCAGATTTCGAAAGAACGAGTTACGTTATTTTAAGACGGACAAACGTCGTCGGCGAGTGATGAAGTGATGACTAGATCGGCCCGGCGCCAGGTGGCACAGCAGCAGCTGTAGGCGTGTAGATATATACCTAGAACTGCGCTGCAATGTAAACAATCCCACGCCGACAAATAATATTATACACCGTGATCCACTGAGCATCCTAATTCCTTTTTTTCTTTAATAATTCAGTTATTCAAAATATGATTTTTGAAATTTTGAAATATATTTAAAAATAGTATTTTCATACAATTGTCATAAACTTTTTGCACCGGGTACATAAGGTGTGTCCCGAAGAGATACAAACGTTTACTTTTCAAATACACACCTCCCTTTCTACTGCAAATTATTTAGCAGATAATTTTTCTGAAAATGTATCAAAATCAAAATTTGAACTGATAGTTTTTGAGTTGTTTTAACTGTGTACTAAAAGAAATTAAAAATAATAGTATAAAATAAAATAACAGTTCCATTATAATAGGTTTAAAAAATATGGGTGCTATATAGACAGTGGGGGTGATTAGTACATTAGTGTAACACATTTGTACTCAATATAATATCTACTCGTATCAAGGGAGTACCTAATTAAGGGGTAAGGGGTCAGACCTCTCAGAGCCTTATTTTAATAATATTTTTCAATATTTATAATTTAATAGTAATTCAACTATTTTTTTTTTTAAAGTGACACAATTTACAGTTTTCTACTCAAAAAAAATATAATCTAAGGCAAATTCCAAATTACTGACTCATATAGTTGTAAATTAGTAATGTTTAATTATAACATAATACAACAGTTGTATATACAACAATAATACATATATTCAATAATTGAATAATTTTTAATATACAAACGAAATTTACATATTACATAGCTAGGTATGCATTCTTTTGCGATGACAAATTTATTATTACCTAATTTAGAAAAAAATGAATAACTCCACAGTTTCGTCAATATATTAGGGCTAAAGATAAAATCGATAAAAAAATTTTTCGTATAGATGTTTAACAAATTCTTTCAACTTGTAAATAGTAAATGTATATTTTATCAATATTATTCTATAGTAATAGGTACATAATACAATACACAATAATGTACAGTTTATTTGTTGAGAATGTTGAGACACTGAGAGGTATGTATATAGTATAAACGTTATATAATATATAATTATATTTTAAACTTTTACAAAGTAAACAATAAGACGAATGTATTGTATTAGCTGATGTAAATAGTAAATGTAAGTAGATATGCATCCTCTACCTAAACAAAAATGTTTTACAAAGTAATGTTGAAATTTAAATTCCTATAGTATCTGTCATAGACAAATTATTAACGTATATTAATGTTAGATTTAATAACTCAGAAGAATATTTTAAAATATCTATATTTATACCATTTATCTATAATTTAATACCCATTAAAGATTAAGTTACATTTTAGATTTAATGAAAGGTTAAAATAAGTATTGCCGCTTCAAGGCTTAATTTCAAGTAATTTTCATCTATATAATGATGATTCAATTTTATCAACTGCATCGACATACGAAAATGATCTTCCTTATAAAATATCTAGCTGAAGTGCTACATATAAGTGCAAGAATCAATGGAATGGCACGAAAAAATGTCCTACAAACTGAAATGGAAACAATGCAACACTATATATATAAATGTTTAACCAAACAGTAATAATAAACTAATAACCTTAGATTCTTGAAAGTTTCACTAAAGATTTATGCAAAAATTTTCTATAGTTGATTAAATTTTCAAAATATTTTAAAAATTTTTGAAGTATAGATTATAAATATATAAAGATATTTGACATTAGAAACTTTTTTCTAAAAAAAATTTCACCGTGTTAGAAATCTTGAAAATGTATACAATAAGGATCCTCATAAGTTATCTATATACCGATTAAAAATATCGAACATTTTGAAAATATTAATATAAGCATGCAATATTCATTTTTATAAAGATTCAAGTTAAAATTATAATAAAATTCTTATAGTTATTATTTTGTTATATAATTTAAAAATATTATTCGTAGATATTTAAAACTTATAAGTTATAACGTATATTATTATATACATTCTAATTTTCTATACATACCTACTGACAATTTCAATAATTTGCAAATTTGCAATAATTCATTCAATCTAATCTATACATATTATTGTACTACTAAAACTAAAATAAATTACTTTATAGTAGCAGTATATATATCATACGATAGGTATATTTAGTGACTTAGTAATATAGGCAGACAGATATTGTTTTTGCTTACCATCGTTTTTCGTATACACGTATATATTAATTATAAATTATCATAGCATTAGCATAATTCTGCATGCAAGAATATATACACTAAAAATAACAAATTATAAACCTATTATCTCAAAACCCACTATAATAGGTTGCCATTTTTTGTATTTTACTTAGACCGGAAAAAATATTTGTTGTGTAAATTGTAAGGAGAAAAGTTGTGTATATAATTACTCCACGGTCAATTATCAGTCTTAAGCTTAACATTCTATATTTCTATTCTATCGCAATTAGTGCACTACTCTATAAGGCGAAAACTTATACTCAATTATGTTACAAACTGAAACGAGTAATCGATAAAATTGTCAATTACGTATACGTAATATAATAGCGATAATAATTTTAAATTAATTTCATCAGTCAATCAAGTAATTAATAATTTATCAATATAACATTGTTTTATTACTATGAAATGTTTAGTAAAAACAAAATGTCAATATAAAATATTAAAGTTTGATTCTAAATTGATTTTAAACTTAATTTTATCTTAATACAATATTTTTAAAACAATTCTTCGTGTTTCCTGAAAAGTTTTGAAAAATGGAGTTATCTCGTTCTTACACAGACCCCTTTAATTGTCCGTCCCAGAATATTTTATCAAGACGAGTTGTATAAATGGTAATAACTTTATAAACAGTATAAACACTTAACTGATATCATTATACCAATAAAACTCTCAACATTTCTGATGTGTTTAATAAAAATACTCAAATTAAAAGTTTTGTAGAATAACATTTATAACGGTATTTCTTAAAATGAATAATTTAAATACCAACTTTTGAAATGAACATCTCAAACCATCAAACCGACATGCACTAATTTTATAAATTGAACAACTTTTCAGGGAAAATCGATTTCACAAATACATATAATGTACACATACTTTAATTTAAAAAAAATTAATAACGTATTCTTAATACTTATTATTTGGTTTAAGTTTATTACTCAAAATAAGATTTAAACATAATATTATTGGTAGGTATTTTTTCTACATTTTATGCTTCATCTGTGTATGTGTATGTGTGCTGTAGTATAGTGTAGTACAAATATTAAACATTGAAATTCGGAATACTTTAAATGTCTTTAGGGTATAACATAAAATTACACTTCTTATTTTAATTTTCCATAGGAAGTGAGCAACGAAAATTAAAAGAAGAAAACAGTTTTTAACAGAGGCAATTTTTAGCTGACGCAAAACCTTGACGACTGCAATAATAATATTATTATGTTCAAATATCTACATATACCACATACTGGCCTTTCTTTCTGCTCTACTGGACTACGACAACAACGGCAAAAGTGATGCTGCGGTATGCTCTAGTTTTCTTTTGTTAACTGGTCAACAAGGTTTTTTATACAGAACTAAAAGACTATTAAAATATAGGTAAATATAGTATACACATTACACACATACAAATTATAAACTGTACTACTGCGGTAGGGCTGTAATTAAACAATATTAATCCAAACGAGGATAAAATGTGTATATTTTAATTTTTAATATTATACTATATTAAAATATGTATGTAAATATGTTAATAGGTACCTAATTTTATTTTTATTTATTAACCGTATAATAACACACTCACGTAATTATTGTCGCCTGTATAATGTATAGTACCTATACAAACTGCAATAGAACAGTGTTTAATGTTATTACAGCCTTTCGTATACAACCGCACAGACAAGAATAGTATTATTATTGCACCTACTGGGTTATACATTGCATGTACTTAGGTACTCGTATGTATGATGTATCTCATACATGATGTATGATATGTATCTCTATGTAGGATATTTACATATTATTAGGTATAGTGCTATAAAACTATATCAGCAGTAATGTAGTAAATATTATTATAGTAATATATAAGTACAATGAAAATGCAATATTGTTTGTTATTAACAATTATCATAGGAAAAGTAGCTTATTCGTTCATTTAGCGGTGAACTAATTATTTTGTCATTATTAGGATATTATGTAGGTATGTTTCACAATTCATCGTTATTCGTTAGGAACCATTAAGCGGTCACTAATTTTATTTTTCAATGAAGAAATTTGAAAAAAAGTTTATTTTAATTTTATATACCACCTATTGTGTTTGAAAAATGTTCAATTTTGCTGACCTAATTTTTTAAAAAAATCTTCATAAATAACATTTTTATAATTATTTTATTATATTATGATTTATGGGTTAGTTAAGTAACAAAAAATGCGTACACCCATATCTATATCTGCTATGTATAACAATAACACTTATATATAGTTAAACGATATCTGATTTCTGAGCAAATTGAGCGATCGATGAAAATATATTTAAAACATATTATAAAACGTTTGACGATGTATGTACATTTTTCATAACACCAATCGTGTTGAAAAATTGTTGAACTAAATGTTAAAATATATATAGGTACCTATGCGCATGTGAAGAGAAAGTGTGTGAACTATAATGTAATAAAACGTTCTTTTGACGTATGGTAAAGTCACGAATAATACCACGAAAAAAAAGCATAATACTTAATAATAAATTATTAGCTTAATATTAAAATGAACGCATACTATACAAAATGTATCAGCAACGTGCTTAAATATCATAGATCCAACAAATCGATATAGTATAATAACATAACTCCTATGGACGATGGTACATTAAATTATTATTTATTTTGAATAATAACTTATGATATTTCGTGTCCATTGTTATCAGTTAATCGTATATAATATAAAATACCTACGCTCAGTTATGTATAAGTGGAGCGCATTGCGCATAATAGGGAAATCGTCTTCAAAATTATCCGAGACCCGAGCGCAATGATCTATACAATCTACATAATATTATTATAATAATATACGTGAATTACGTTTAAGTGCTGGCGTAGATGTACGCGTATATAGCAATTCGTATTTCATATATTCGACGTTCTATGCCAACTACTGAACTACCTATTTTATAGAAGATTTTTT
The DNA here is from genome assembly GCF_020882245.1 of Rhopalosiphum padi. NCBI lineage: Eukaryota > Metazoa > Arthropoda > Insecta > Hemiptera > Aphididae > Rhopalosiphum > Rhopalosiphum padi. The sequence goes on from NC_083598.1 coordinate 39,791,160, forward strand.
ATATTATTTATTTCACTTCTTACATTATAAATTACAGTAATACTAGTACATTAGCTTAAACTTTAAATTACAAAGTTATAATATTATTTATTTTTAGTATTTAGTATATTTTTAATTTTAAATAAATCTATAAACTACACTGGAGAATATCTGAAAATTAGATAAACTTTTTAAAAATGTACTTTTTCAACTTATAAGATAAATAGTTTATTTTATAATTATTTTAATCGTACGAACTAAGAAGTAAATGGCACTCATGTATTTTAGATATATGGGCATATGGCCCGCGGACAGTGTGATTTTATGACATCATTCGTAAAACGCGATTTATATTTAAACAAGGTAATTATCGGTAACAAGTAATTTATTATCCGAGATACAAAAGAAATATTTGTCGAAGTTCTATGTTTTCATACAATAAAAAGAAATTGATTATTTCCAGTAGTATAGACTTTTAATAATTAATGAACACGACTATATATTATCACCTAACTAAAATACTGATCACACCCAGCATACTATATAGAATATAGATAATTTTACATTATAATGAAAACAATTTGGATGTATCGCTTCTTCAAATTATATTATGGTGACTAACTTAAAAATGATTAAAATTTTACACTACACAAAATTGTATAAAATAGATTGATTTTATACTAGGTGATTTTTTTTAAAAGTACACGCTGATTTTTTTTAAAGTTTTAACGTTGTTGGGTACTAACTCACTTAATCTGCTATCTATCATAAGTATTTTATCTACCGTAATTTTATGTTAGTTTAATATATGCATTATATGCAATCTACAAATGAAAATTGTTTTACCTTTATAATGCAGTATTTTTTTTTTTTATTAATAATACATAGGTTATAGGTATTTCTTACTGTTCCAAGGAATGATTCGAATGTAATAATTTTTTTTAATGCATTATTTTATGACGTAATTTATTACCAGACAATTTTTTTGAAAAAAAAAATTCTTTTAATTAAATTTACATTTTACCTATACCGGCTGTACTTAAATTTTCTTATTAATATTTCAGTATATTAAGTATTTAGGTTTTAATATGAGTTCTATTCAGGAATATGAAATAACAATGTATGTTATGCTGTAATCCAAGCATTCAAAAAAGTAAAACTTATTTTAATTAATTTTTTCTTTAAAAATATTATAATAAATTAAAATAATTTAAAAATATATCTTATTTAGCAAAACGCCTTGAATATTATAGAAGGCTATAATAGCCTTGTAACTTGTGAGATCACCAAATATATATGTATATAGCAAGAATTTTCAACCAGGATTTGTCAACTAATCATTAAGTTTTGCACATAATTTAAATCACTTAATTTTAAAAGTAACTTATAAATACATGTAGTATTAACTAAAAATTTTTTTTTTTGAAAAATTCAGTATTTAATTATTCCAAGGCCATCACTTTATAAAATTGTTTATAATTTTTGCAGTGATACCTATATACATATGAATTGTAGGCTCATAGTTTATGCATAATATTAGTTTTATTTTTGTATTGCTATATTAAATACAATTTCATAAAATTTGATAAAATGGTTTAAATACTAAATAGTAATAAAAATGTAATAATCATAAAAAGTTATAGTATTTACTTAACAAAAATAAAATATATACACTTATTTTTAAACATGCTTGTTATAATAACATTGTTTTTAAATAAATAGCCATATATATAAACCAGTTGAAGTGAGAAGGGAAATGTGCTAAAACGAAAACAACCATTTTTCATTATTCTTATTTCAATTATTCTTTAAATTTAAGTCCATATTACTTAAGTAATATTAATTTCTGAACTAGGAAAATTTTCAATTTTGGCTCGTCAGAGCTTTAAAATTTAAATTATAATATTGCATTTCCAATATATATGTATGTAATATGTCTTAATTTTTACTTATATACTTAAGTTGTTGATAGAAGGTTGTTCTATTAATAAATGTAATATGTATAAACATACAAAATATAATTAAAAATAGTTCATTTTGAAGTATTTCAAAGAAAGAAAATAAACTACATAATTCAAGTATATGCAGTATAAAATGTTTTATTACAAAATAGTCAGGTATCGTATTTAATTTAATTTAATTTAAATGTAGGTATTCTATCTTCGTCGGTTACCTATAGGCTATAACTCATCAGTCTGGTATTTATTATTTATTATTCATCGTATTCATTTAAGAGTGTAAGACAAATCAATCTAGTATAATCTGTTTTATTCTACAGTTTCAAAAATGTGGGTAAATTGCTTTGATATAATAACCTTTAATATATTTATAAAAAAAATAACTATAGCCTATAGGCCACATAATAAGGTGACACTATAAGAGAATAACTGTTATGTCATAACAAAATTAAATCTTAAATTTTTTTAGGATCCAATTGGTACATAAAACTATGTCTTTTATATAATGTGAAAGTGTTTACTTAGCTTAACAGAGAAATCTAATACACAATTATATATTATGTCCTATATTAATTAAATTTAGTATATTCTACGTAATTAGTACCTACTATCTTCATATTGTTAATTATATTAATTTTAAATCTGATGTGGATCACATACAATAATGTATTGAGTACCATAATGCTGTAGGTATTTAAAAAGGCAAAACTATATAATTAAAATACAAATTATTAATTAAATATAAGTTACTAGAATATAAAATGAAATGTTCGATGCAATTTATAGAATTTATTTACTGCCTAATGTAAATATAAACATAATATTAAAGGTATACCTGTATGACTGTACCTATATAATATAATAATATATCTAGTATGTATTATTTAAATATATATATTAATACAAATATATATACGGCCTATATATGCTAAAACGGTTTAGATTTTATAAAATAATAAATTATTAACTACAGTCGAGTCGCGATAACTCGAAAAACTTGACAACTCAAATTTTTTTTTATTCCCCTAGAAATATAAATTATATATAAATTAATATAAATTCAAGTTAGATCTCTCGAATAATACATATTATCTCGAAGCGAATTTTTATCTCCCTTCAATTTCGAGTTATCTCGACTCGACTGTAATATATGTATTTATATATTAATAAAATTTTAGTTATCTGTAGAATATAGTAAACACTCGACCCGTACTACACATTACACAAATAGGTACAGATGACGTTTTAATAACGCATACATTTTCAATCGTAATATTGGTGTAATAAATAATAAACAATAAATCATCATTCTGTTTTGCAGAAGATAGTTACTGGCTTACTGGGGTATTTCAATATACTATAGTTCAAAAAACATACGATGTGAATTATACGAATTAATGATAAAATCTTTAAGTATAGGTGCTAATAATGTATAGTAATGTCTAATGACCTCAAGTTTCATGACGGCGACCACCACGAGTTCGGGTGACGATTGTGTGGGGTAAATTAATAAGTAATACAATAATTTATTTAATATTAATATAATAAATAACAATATTCATATAACTGTATTGGTTATAAATTATAATACTCGTAATATTATACATCGACGAATGACGAGACTTACCTCACTGCTGTGATTAGGTGTATGAGATCGACAGAGATGCTGCTGTATGCAGGAATACGCGGGCAATATACCCGGGTGCGATTATATCACGTACTGAAGTGGTTCGTGGACTTGCGCGATGATCCATATATTATAAATAATAATCATATACCATATGCTGTTTAAATTACCACGACTGCGGGCTAATCTACATGCGACTGTTTTATCAACAAAGTAAAAACCTAACAAATCTCTTTTCAATTAAAAATCGTGCGATTACGACTATGGGTCAGGAATATGTTATATTATGTACCTATATGTATTTATAATATAGTATAATTAAAATTTAAAGGTTTTTTTTAAACCGAGATAAATATAAGGTTTAAATTACAAATTAATATTATATTATATATATAATTATAGTTATCTACTTATTCATCGAATGATTTTGTAAATATTAGAAAAATATTAATACTTACCAGAAAACGAACTGTAAATCGTGTTATGCGATAAATTATGATACCTTACGACTTATAAGTTATAATTAGTAATTAAATTCAGCAAATGTTAATATGAAAAATTATTTTGAGCTATGTAATTTTTGAGATCAGTCGATTCATTTGAAGAGTATTGGTATATATTAATCATTATTAAATATTAATATAAGTTAATTTTCATTTATAAGCGCCTTGGTAGTTTTAGTTGCAAAACTGCAAATGTGTCCGAAATATTTTAACGCATGAATTATGAATTATAATAAAATTATCATAAGCCACAAAATCTGCGAATTGAATGATGTTTCGTAATTTTATTCTGAAATCTGAATTGAAAATAAACGAGGTACAAATTTGATTCAGAAAAATTATTATCATTCAAAGATATAACAGTGTTTATTTTGAATGTTTTTAGATGATATTATATAAATATTTTATAGTGCAAGTCATAACAATATTTTTTATGTTTTTATTATAAATATTTGAGGAAATAAATTCATATCTTAAATTCATCTAAATTTGATATTTATCACATATAATAATTAATAATTTATATATAGTGAATTTGTTATTGGTTTATTCTATGAGTATTGTTTATTGATCCTTTCAAAAAACCTGACTAGCATTGTTTATGTATAGGAGATAAGTATAATTATAATATTTGATGTATATTATTAACTATATTTTTGTAGTACCATTTATTCTATAATATATATAAAATTGTAAATTTATTTAACAAAATACATTTTTCTATTTTTCTATTTTTGAGTAGGTACCTACATAGTCTATATGAATGCCTTATTCATATTTATAATAGGTTTTTAGTGCATTGAATTAACAGCCTTGATTTCGTCGTCAACTGCTATTGGTTGATTTTCTCGAGTTGGTTCTCCGAAAATTGTGTTTATTGTACATAATAGGTGAGTTTACTTATTTCGAATTATGTGAACCATTTCGTTCACTTCAGAACTTTCTAGACAGACGCCACAATTTTGTACTATTTATTTTCTCTTCCTCGAATTCATGCACGTTGTCAAACGTTTATTATAGGTAACAATATAATGCTGCCAATTAATAAACTAAACGGAAAGTCGGTCACGAATTACTATATAACTTAACCCCTGCCACAGACTAAAGTTTTTACTTTTTAGTTTTTTACATATAGGTACAAATATTATTATAAGCATTAAGTTTAATAAGTACCTAGTACTATTTTATTCGTAGTCTGAACTCAGAAAATTATCCAAGGATGAACATAAATTATTAGTTTATATGTTCAGATTATAATATATACGAGGTATTTTCAGGTAACGTAGATACCTGATATTTTCTTGTTCGCGATGAGTAGATTTTATTAAAGTAATTAACTTTTGCTGGTTTTCATTTTACTAAAATATTTTTTCGACACCGATCAATGTACCTGTATATAATAAGTTTTCGTGTGATAAGTGTATGCCTACAGTGCATATAATATAGATACCTACCTACGAACCTACGTATTAGATATGAATATTGTCATATTAAATAACTACATGACGGTGTTTATTTTATTACTAGATCTGAATCCGTTTATTGTATTTGTATACCTTAATAAATAATAGTTAATTCATTAATTCATTAATTGTATTCACGCGTATCGCCGGAAACAAGTGATAAAACCGACCCACGAGAGTACGAGACACTCGAAATCACTTCTCCCGACACTGCTATATAGTAGGTATATTAATAGTATTATACAGCTACCGTAACAGAGTTAATAATTATAATATCATTGTACTGGGGTCGTACAGAGAAACCTTTTAACCTTTATCATAAAATATTTATTTTCTCGGTAAATTTGGGGCTAAATAAATTGGGTCCGCTCTCCGCGATAATTTGAGTGGGTACATTTTGAAAGGGCTGCATCTGAGTTGGGTTCTAAATGTTTTGAGCGTCTCCGTTTTCGGCCACTGTCACTTTTCAGCCAAAACTTACTGTTCACTTTTTGGCCAGCACAGTTTTCTTTAAAATTTACAATTTAACAACTGCACATATTATTGCATTTGTTAAATTAAAAATTAATTTTTGTTTGACAAATATTACTATTTTTGTAGTCCTCACTCTTCAGTCTTCAATGTAAATTTCATTTTGTTCATATTAGTTGGTTTTTTTGGAAGTAAAGATAAACTAGTGTTTTTTCTTGTTTGATATAATACAATGTAAAACGGTTATATTTTCTTGTAACACAAATTTAAAGTTATTAGGTATCTGAAATAGATACAATATAATATAGTGATGGTACGTTTACATTTTGTCCTCGGTATTTTACACAAATGTTTACGATTCATATACTTAAAAATGGTCATTATATTCCTATAATTTTTTGTTTATTCTTAAACAAAAGTTATGAAATGTATGTACCTATATACTTTTAATAAAATAAATAGTCTGTTATATCAATTTAATATACAATTTTCTTCAAAACGGGTCACAATAGACTTTAAAATTGCAATTTACAAAGCTGTAGTAGTTGTTTGGCCTAACGTTTAAATAGTGGGTTGTAGATTTCATTTGACTCAAGCTTGGTGGTGAAGTATACGAAAATTTGGATTACCCGTAGATTATAAAAATATGTTATCTAAAATAGGACAATGGATTAGACACACTTTTGGGTTATTGTTTTTAGACCCATATGAAGTATCAGAATGTTTTGTAAATAACTTTATGTCAGACTGTCCTGATGATGAAATATTAAAAAAATACTGTGATTACTTAACTGACAATTTCATAAATGAAGAAAGCTTATGTCCACCTCAATATTCGGAAAGTTTGGCTAGATCAACTAATGCTTGTGAGTCGTTCCACTCTTTTTTTAATTAATGCTTAAAAATATCAACATTTTAAAAACACCTCGTGATACAAAAAATGTGGAACGGCAATGACGAAATTAAGTTATTTCGTAAACATTCAAATTTTAAATGCCTATTAACAACAATTGTGACCAACGATTTTTGATTTTTTTTGTTACTACGATATGTACAACTTAAAATAAACCTTGTATTCAATTTTAGAGATTTTTTGGAGTGCAAATTTTTTTTATAGGCATTTCAAAAAAATCAAGAATTTCAATTGTCTATAAATAACTTAAAAAAATTCAAAATATTTTGAAAATTTAATCGTAAGTAGATAACGCTAATATAAACATTTTGTGATAATTTCAAGTATTTACAATGATTAGTTTTTGAGTTACAGCAAAATAAAAAAAAATTGATTTTGTAGAAAACTGATTATGCGTAAAAATTTAAATTTTCCGTTACTTTATTAGGAGTTTTCGTATCACTTTTGAAATACTGGAAATTTTTACTTTTGACCTCCCAGTGACCTTAAAAGTTACAGTCTACAGACATAAAAATTAAAAAAAAAAAACACATCATAGTAAAATTAATACATTCATCACTTCGTTCATAAAATAAAATTACAATAATATTAAGGTTTAATTATAAATTATATATATTATAGTATTTACTTAAAAATTTTTTTAGCACTGGAAACAAACTTCAACGTATAAACAGAATATATTATGTTGGTTTTATGTTCATTCATAGGCGCAATTTGAGTTTTAAATTTGGGGGGGGGCTATTATTAATTTGCATGTATTTATTGTATGTATGCTCCCTAAGATATATAAAGGTGGAACTGTGGAAGGGGATATATCATATATACAAACCATTTTGAGGGGGCTTAGCCCTTCCAAGCCCCCCTCAAATTGCGCTTATGTGTTCATTAACATTTACCAATTATTCTTTTTATCTGACATATTGTATCATATATTAATATTTGTTTCATTCATTAAAATCATTTAAATAATATTTTAAATGCTAGATTTGTTATATCCAGATGTGATTAGCAATTAGCATTTTGCCAAAATGCAAAACACAATTTATGCGCATTACTGAATCTATCAATAAAAATTGGTTAAACCTATGGGTTTGTATTTTGAATAAGTTTTAGATTTTAAGTAATTTTAATAATTTTATAAACCCAATATTATATTATATGTATGTATTAATTAAATTTGATTCTGCATTGCCTCATGGTGTTGAACAAGAATCAAGATCAATGCCAGTAATTTTACCTTGTCTTAATTTTCTTAAAATAAAAATTAAACATATTTTTGACATATTCATTTGGATGGTTTTGACCAAATTTAATATAAAATACAGGTCTAAAATGATATCCAATTATAACTACACGGCAACACTATACAAATAACAGAAATACTAGTTTTTCATGAGTCAACAAATTCATACGAGTTTTTTTTTAAATTGGCTCGAGGTGTACGAGTACCTCTTGGGTACAGTATTACATATAAGTTTATAAAACATTTTAGAATCACAAGTGCAATAGACTGGGTTAAGGATCTCTTAGTTACACACATAATTTCCTTTTATCAATATAGGTTAGTAATTAAAAGTAGGTATACTGTATTCATAAACACACATTTTATTTAAACTATTACACATGGTGACTGTCAATAATTATTGTATTATGTATAATTTTGAATTATATAATATCTAAAAATTAAAATAAATTGTAAATATAGTATATAGTATAAATTATAGATACATATAACGATTTACATTAAATTTATATTTAAAATTATTTCTCCAAGTTATTTGAAAGAAATTTGTTACATTAGTATGTTACTGCAGTATTGTGTTTACATAGTAGGTATATATTATAGTAAAGTATAATATAAATACATTAAATTGTTATCTTATATTCTTATGACAATATACGGATATTTTCTTAAATATATTTAGAACAAATTACAAAAAATATATAATACTATACTAATACTATGATTGTATCTATTTGTTAATATTAAACATCATTCAAAAAATAAGAGTACATTTTTGTTAGGACATGTATAAATGGGAATATATACTTAAAAAAATATATATTTATTAGCTAAATTTGATAAAATATTTTATAAAGCTATCAGAATATCAGATTAAGTTAAAACAAAATAATGTCTATGTCGTTTATGGAATAAGCTAAAAATTTATTATAATTTATATGTATAGTAGTATACAAATAGATTTTTATTTAAGTTTACTTTTAAGGTAGAAAAGAATCAAAATATTCTTTATTCTAAAATAGTAACTTAAATAAGTTGACAATTATATAATTGGTATATATGTATTTACATGATAGAATTAGTCAAACAAATAATTTAAGGCTAATATATAATTATTCAATATCATTAATCTTAAATATTCAAAATCTAAGTAAATTTTATTTCATGCATTTGTGACTTATTATCAATCGTAATTGAGTAAAATAATACACCAATTGATTATTTGATTTTTTTTCACTAAATTATAATGCACTTTCAATGTAATTTAGAACATACCTCATTAAAGGTAACATTAAATCAAACTAAATTGGAACAATCATTGTTAATAATAAATTTATCACAAAACATGAAATTTATTACTACATCTGAACCAAGTTCATCATGTTATTTTTTAATTAGTTAATAGTTGTTAATAAATCACAAATTAGCATAGAATAATACACTACTTATTTATATCTAAATGAGAACATTTCTTAAATACTAAATTTTCTATGTAATAAATAACATTAATAACAATCTTAAAAATAAAATCACAAAACCTTAAGTTAAGTTATGATGAAAAGGATTTAGGAATCCACCAAGAGTCCATTACCATTTTCAAAATACCAAATGGTATTAATGGATTCTTACTAGAGTCAAAAGCTTGCAAACAATAAAGTTGCAGATTTACTGGCAATGAACGACAGTATTTTATTGTGAAATAAGTTCGGCATGCAGTGGAGCACACCATGGGGTAAAGAAGATGTTTATTATCCAATTTTTCAAACGCCACACCTAAAAATTATTAAGTATAAGTTATTTGATTAGCAGTGTAATTTAGTAGTATCATTCACCTAATGGAATTCTATTAAGGAAAAATTCCAATGTCCCTCTGCACATGTCCAATCGAACTCCAATCAATGCATCACCCTGATCGTATCTTTGACCATAGATTAAACTTTCTCCATCGTGGTGTTTAACACCTATGAAAAAAATAATACATAATATTATGAGAGAGAAAAAAAACAAAATTATAAAATTACAGAATTTATGTATTTGATTTACCTTTATATGAATATCCCCATGATTTTTTATCTGATCCTATTAGACTGGTATATTCGTTTTTAGAGCTTTCCAAGTCGAAATCTTTTGTGCCAACCCCAACTATCTATGAGTACAGAAATTATTTATTAACATTATGAAATTTTAAATATAAATATTTTTAGATGTCCCTGATAAAAATGATTTAATGATTGTTTAAGTGTTACCATGTCGGTGGCCATAGGCGAGCCATCCACTTTGATCTCCCAATAGTAGATATGACCGGGCACAAACGGCATATCACCACGAACAGCTCCAGTACCCCGGCTAGAGTTTGGATGAATTACTACCTCTAAGTTGTCGTCTGATATATTCACATCAGTAGTTGATTCCAAGGTATCCCATCCCCATTCCATGTCTGGCCAATACAATATTAATTATACCGTAACAGGTTATATCGCTATACTATATGGTCCGATTTAAGCAGCTTGATATATGCGATGGTGTTATACTTACCGTTACCGGTAGTTAGACACTGGTAGTTTGTTGAATTTTTGAGGTCTTGCAACAGTTTATAACTTGATAGGGCCATATTTGACAGCTATTTAGTTTTTAATTTGAAATATTTGTCGCACAATCAAACAAAAATTACAAACTCGAAAAATTGTATTTCTTCAATGTGTTGTAATTCGTATACGATGCACAGTGTTCCGCAGCATTCAGAAATAATAAAAAAATAATATTTATCTTAACTACTCTTAATTTCGAGTTCAGTTACACTTAGTAGTTAGGTACTACTTACTTCATAGACCAGAGTTTAGAATGATCGAAATATCGAATACTAACATCAGATCACAGAATAAATTAATCAGATGTTGATGTAATGCTATCTATACCGTTGTTTAGTGTTTATGTTTAATATTTACCACAGATAAACACAGTCATACGGCGCAACCTGTTGTTTCTAGAATATTCTATAATTTGCACGAATACTCCACATGCGTGTCTGTTAGATGGCGCCGGCGCCGCACGCGCGTGCATTTAAGCTTTCGATAATGTCTGAGATCACCCAATTCATATTAAGTATATAATAAATTACTATAATTTATTATAAGAAATTAATCGTTATAACTTTATAAAAACACCTATGAAATGTATTCATTGAACATATTACTCGCCGCTCAAATACGAATCGAATAAAAATAGCAAAAAAAAAAATGTCATGATTAATAAAATAAATACTGCAGGTATATCGATAATGCTCCATAAACATTGTATAACTATTTTTCCGTATTGTTATTTTAATTACGGTTTTTTTTGTACTGTTTACAATATTAATATTTAATCGATGGTAATAAATTGTATCAATAATAGAGCGCATATAGGTAACGGTAAATAACACTTTATACGCATTATTATACATAAAAATGGTCCTTTGTAACGGCATGTTTCAGTAATCTTGATTGCATGTACAGGATAATTCATTTAAGTATATCTACACTAATTATTTCTAAAAGTTTTAAATTTTAAAAAAATGTTAAAAATATTTACTTAACATTATTTGATAACATTTCAAATAAATAAATAAAATAACGTTTTAAAAAATAAATTAAATTTTTAAATTTTATCATTATTATTTTTTAAGTCTTTCAATTTTTTGAATGATAACATACATACATTTTATAATTTTATATTCTGAGTACAACGGTGTACAATATCCCAGAAAATGTTGGTCTACTACTACGTTCATCTATACTTTAATTAACTAATAAACTACCTACTTAACTAAAATTTGATTTTTATAAATAAAAATATTTTAAATAATATTTTGTTTTGGAATTTGAAATTAAAAATAAATAGTGTCATTCAAAAAAATAAAAACTTAAATAATAATGTTTTGATAGCTGACATAAATTTATAAAAGAAAAATATTTTGAAATATTAAACATAGACACTTAAATAAATATGAATCACCTTGTATTTGCAATTATATTGCTATGATTTTTAATACAATAAGTACCAAACCTTAATTAATTTTTGATAATGATCATATTAATCATTATTATATCAATATATACCTTTACTTTTTATTATATTTAGTTAAAACAATGTTTAAAAAAAATTGATATTTTAGAGCAGGGGTCGGCAACCATTTTACCTACATGGGCCATAATTTTTTTCAGTTTTTCATCAAAGGCCGTATACAAAAATAAAATATTAAAAAATATAATTTATTATGTATATTACGATATATACATTATATACGATTATATTACGTTCTTGTTCATAGCTTATGTCATGACATGTGCACATTGTTATATTAAAGTCATGATTAAATTAAATTTATATCAATTTAAGATAAAAAATTGAAATTTTAAACACTATGAAATAATATACTTGGTGGGCTGCAGAAAAATGTTCCGAGGGCCGCGGGTTGCCGGTGCCTGTTTTAGAGCATTAATCTGTAATTTAAATTACATACTCAAATAAAAATGTTGATCATTTTCACTTTTTAGTGCATAAATTCTGAATCCAGCTGTTTATAACAAAAATATATCGGTGTTGTTTATTATGCGAACGTTGTATATTCGCATACTGCTGAGTGCTGTGGTATTAACATATATTTTATAGTGCAAGTAGCAGAATACCACAACCGCAGATTTCGTATACTCGTCAAAGCTGTAGTTTGGGATAAATGTAAAATTGTACAGTCATTGTTTATCAATACATAATTATATAATAATATTAGTCTATATTGTACATAAATAGCCTATCCATAACGCCGTGAGATAATGATACATCACTGGAATAATGAAGAAAATAATAAAACGTGTGTCTTTAGTCTTTTGAGATAGAAGAATGAACTGAATAATGATGGTGATACAAATACGCTGGGATGAAAAAAGGGAAAAAAAATTGGTTTAAAACGTGTATTAGAAAATTGTAATAACTATAATAATGTATACAAGAATTTAAATGATTTTTTTTTCATAATATATCATGAAAATTAATGGTACTAATTAATAAAATGAAATGTTTGATTAAATTTATTCTCAGCATCTTCTAAAATTTAAATGGATTTTCGATCCTTGTATTTTTAAGAAACGATCATAAATATATCTATAAAGCGGATTGGGAAATATAGTAATATTTGACATATTATCATCCGTACCTATTGAAATAATACACTAGCCTTCTGGATTTTGGCATAGAAAATAATAATTGAAAAAAAAATGGTTGATCATCTAGATTTTTCATGATTTTACATTAAACTAGTATGAAAATTAGTTTTTACCGAACTAGATATAACCTTGAAACGGTATTTATAGTTATATACAACTAATAGAAAACAGCTAGTATATGAGTATTTTCTTATTTGTATTATGAATATAGTTTTAACTATTTAGTGTATTAACAGGTTTTGTTTAAATATATTATATGAGTGTAACTCAATAATAAAATGTAAACCATGATTAGTATGTTTTTATTTCAAACTTTCAAAAAGAAGAAAATGTTAAGATTCCACGCTTCATTATTTTTATCCGTCCTGAATTTAACTTAATCTTTTAATAGGTATCTATAAAAATTATTAGGTAGATATCTATATATCTTAATGAAATTATTCCCATAAGAACGTGGTTTCATTGATTTGATTTTTTTCCATAATCTTCGAAAACTTAGGTTAGCTCGGAAGATGGAATTTATTTCCACATTAGGTTAACCGGACGATTGCTACCTGTCGAGATTGTATAGCTCATTTGTCTAATACATTGATCTATAAGTATAAATTAAACTTTTTACGATTTTTGGAAATAGTTAATAGATTTTATATGGTTTTAGTAACCATGGATTATAATATTAAACCGATATTGTAATAACACGCATTAAGCTTACAAAATGAGTGTAACAAAATAATTAAAACAAAAAACTCTAATGATGGCTTATATATTATATTTAATAGTGAGAGCTTTCACTGTTATTATCGTAAACGGTACGTCAGTACACACGCGTAACTTATGTCACCCGTTTCGGGTTGAAGGTGTTCCGAGAGCTCTTATAATTGCACTCTCCATAATCGTTGGATTTAATTATAGGATAGAAATAAATGATAGATCGTAATTGCGACGATGAAATCAAAGAAGACTATACTTTACTACCGTTACTGCAATATTTCATGAATTCATGATAAACATTCAATAAATTTGTTACTATTGTACATATTAGGATTTAGGAAAAGTGAATTGCATTTTTTCAGCCATATCACGACGACGACTGCAGTCCTCATAATATACAATATTTGTTCATTTATTTCACGCATATTTTATTATACCTAATATTTTTATTTTATTACTTATTTTAAAAAATATGACATATTCAGAGTTTTATATATATATAATTTGAGTGAAAATATATAACAGCTGGTTTATAAAGGTACGCTTAGCTGATACATACAAAAAATAGTATTATAATGTACTTAAATGATTACGTATCATTGTGTTAAATTTATTGTACACAGCCGGGAGTTGCGACAGCAAACGACTCGGGTGATTGAATGGCAAAGTCAATTTGTCACGACTATGATTGCTCCGTATTTATAATGATTTCTGTGTGTTAAATACATTAAGTTATAGTTGCTTACTTTTTTAGTCACTGAATTAATATAAATATATTACGGTCATTATTTATTTAATGCTTTCGGATTTCGTAAAAAATTAATAAACTAGTAAATCACAAAGTGAAAGACGATGAATGGTAGATAATTTCATGAATAGAAAATGGCCGGACAATAATATTTATAGCCCATGACCGGTGTAGCATTGTAATATTCATTTAGCACAGAAAATAAAATCCTATATGAAGTCCGGTTTTTTGATTGACCGAATAGATTTTGTGAAGATAACAATAAAGAGAAAAAAAATAATCACACCGATCATAATTTTAAATTGCAATAGTAAATATTTTCAATTTTGGTTTTAAAATAAATAATATTCATTTATTTGAATAATACATATGTTTTTGCATTAGACACACGTCGCGTTATTCTGATGTATCAAAATAAATTTTTTCAGTTTATTGTGTGTTTTTACATCGAGTCCATAAAAATCAAAAGTTAATTAAGAGATAAAAACTTAAAAAATAAAACTAATTGGTTAGTGTTCTAGGTGGAAAGAAGGCTTTGGGAGAAACTGATATTATACATCATAATATTTTTAAATTACTATAATAATAAAAACTTATGAGGAATAACCTCGTGTTGAATTTTTTTACTGACTGACAATTTATTTTATTGATATTTGGAGAATAAAAAACTAAAAAAAGAGTCAAAATATTTTGAAAATTTTACCGTTTGAAGAAAATGATAATGTGTGTATTGTGTATATATAACGGATATTCAACGGGAAATCCGGTTAAAATATACACGACTTGTATGATGCGCAATAATTGCGTTTTCGAAAGAAAAAAATATGACAATACTGCACTATATATAGATGACGTTTACTAGTTTAAAGAAATTTTGATGAATTTTATGGGGGAAAAACGCACGCGTAATTAAAGGGTTTTTCCATTTTTAAACGCGGCATGCGCGAGAAAGTCTTTAATAATATAATCATGATTTTTTCCTCAAAATTATAAACACATAGGTAGATAATAAATAATATATTATATTATATTTACCTGTATATTAAATATAGCACCACGAAGTGACGGTGTGTAGTGCATATACACGTAGAACTGGCAGTAGACGGCAGTGATAAAGAATACCGACAAACGTTTAACAAAGTGTTTTTCTAAAACTTTTAAACAAATATATTATATATATTTTTGGCAAAACATTGCAATTATACGTACATCGTTAATGAATATTTGGCGTACGCAGTCGGTTGCGCGCACAGTATAGGTATGGTAGCAGTTGTACATGTATACAATAGCCGCGTTGGTTACGTCTTTTACAAAGACGTAATTTTTCGTAGATCGTAAGATCTATAATAAGATAAATTGATAAATGATAATATTCTTTCGTTCAATGTTCGTGTTTTTAAAATAAACGAGACTAATATGAATTTTTTTAGCATAAATGTTATACAAAGAATTTTAAGAATTATGTGGTGCCTACAGTTAGGTACTTACGAGTTTTTCAGTATGGATAGACGGAGAAAAAGCAAACCATTCTTGGCGTTCTTCATATTTAGCTACACTTTATATATAGTACATACGATTATAAATAAAAATAACAGTTAAAAACTAAACGATAAACAACTATAACGATAAAATATAGCAAGCAATTCATTAGTTCAACCTAACCTTAATTTATGTAAAAACATTATAGACCATAATATATATATATATTATTTATTTTAATCGCGCTCACCAAATTACATCTTCACAAACAGTTTTTTATTTAAAACAAAAATTGACAGAGATAACAAACTTCTAGGTTAAAAAAAATCATCCTAATCATCCTATGTAGCTAAATAGTTCAGTCACGTTTACGTGGGTTATTTAATCATGAACGTTACTATTATACATTTATACTATACTCTAGTACTCGGTGTTTACTACGACTTTAATAATGTATACAATTTAAATAATAACAATAATGGAAAATATTACTCATCCAGCTCAAGAAATTAAAAATTGCATACTCATTAGCAAGAACATAAATCAAAACACTCTTAAGACAACTTTTGTCTTAGATTTATTATTTATACTTATATAATATAAATTATAAACATTATAAACACGATGTATACATATACCTAGGTACGTACCTTTCTATAATTTAAGTTAAGACGCTTTTCTCCGTATACTATGTATATATATACACATATATATATATATATACGTGTGTATACAAACAAGCACAATTTGTAACTTTTACATAATAATATGTCAAAAGATCTATTAAAATAATAAAATAAATCATAATAAACAACGAAATCTAATATTTTATTTTTGATTTAGCAATGCGGTACTTAAACATTATCGATGTTAATTTGTACTTATATAGAGTACGTCCAGACTTAATTATTCAGAAGTTTCAAATCAGTTAAAAGTGTTTGCTCCATAAGTTTCATATGACTTTTAATCAAGTCTTAAATATAATAAGTGTGGAAAATAAGTAAAAACGAACAAGTGTATAATAATTGATAGTATATCCAAGAAAATATATGTTTTGTATATTATAATAATAATTAATAAATATACTACTAAGATATTATATTACATTGAAGACCATTGTTTCAAAATAAAAAGGGAAACCCAAAAAACAATAAAAACATAAAAACGTGAATTTTTACGCAAAATCAGCTTATATAAAATCATTATTGGTTTTTTTTTTGTACTTAACTGAAATTGTAGATACGAGTATACTTGAAATTTTAAGCAAATATTTATAATAATGTAACTCTATGCATGCACGGTATATTTTTCAAAATATTTTGAGCTATATATAGACATTTGATATTTTCGTTTTTTTCTCTATAAATGTTTATAAAAAACCTTTTCAGTTTGTCAAAAAGATTGAAAAATACAAAACCTTAATACTAGGTTGCTTAAAAGCTTATTATTATAACTACAAATCTTAAATAGGTAATAAATAAACACAATTTTATTATAAATATTTTAAGTTGAAATTTGGAGAAATTTGGATTTTAAACGATAAATAACGATTTTAGTTATTTTGTTGAGATTTAAAAATATTATTCATAGGTACTTAAACAAGGTATACTCGTATACTCAATACTTTATACCGTATAGCAAAGCGGCTAAAACTACTTGTTCCTATATTTAACAACAAAGAAAAAAAAATAATTAGATTTATTTTATTTTAGGTCAAATCGGATAATAGCATGTACTACCGATAAATATATTTGTTGTGTTTAAAAAAATTCACATTTCGTCTGCCGAAGTAGTTTATATGACCGATATGTTACAAGTTAGGTAAATATATTATACATTATTTAAGCATTACATTTTTATTTTATTTATTTTTTGATAATTTATATTGTTTCCAATATTTGTTTATGCACAAGTGCAAAACTAAAATATCTATATAGATAATTGTTATCCAACAGTTTTTATTATATATTTTAAATATTATTGTGTATTATGTATATGCCGTTGAAGCAGTAAAATTATTATTATATAAAGATTACTTTGTTTTGTATCGAGGGTGTGCACACTTTATGTTCATACTTACATTTTCGTTATTATCACTATTCGAGAGTTATGATTGATTTATACGACATACGTATAATCTTTGCACTTCTTCTATTGGGAATAATAGAACTGAGTTTTCACATATTGTGATGGTACGGTATCGTTTAACTCATAAGTCGGTCCTAACACAATGTTTCGGTTTCGGTATACTTCTGGGTTTACCGTAAACGTTTTTGGTACCAATAACTAATAATATTCATTAACTATACTTAAAACTGTATTATATGATAGAGTAAGCAATGCATGCTGCAGCGTTTATGAGCTATAGACATTATCAAGTTCGTCACTACACTGGTAATACACATTACCGAGTATTATACATAATTTGAGTCAAATGCATATCTATTGTTCATGTGTAAGTCATATATCATATATTATATTATATTATACACAACAGACGTATGTTGCATTGCTGCAGCTGGATAAACACGTGATGTATCTACTTGACGTATTTAAGTAACCGTTTTTTGTTTTGTTATTTTTTTTAAGGAAAAAAGTACAAATAAATTGTGTTTAAACTGGTTTAAGTCGTTAAGACAATCACAGGTGTTTAACAGGAATATTATATTACGCTCAACCAGAAAAAATAATAGTAGGTTAGTAGGTATGTAGTAACTTTTTACACGGCATTTGACCGCCAAAAATAATAATATTATTTTAATAAAAATACCTAAATAAAAAAATCAAGGAAGTCTTTCTGATGTATAAAGTAAAAATGTATTACATTTTAAAGACACAGTTATTAAAATTGGATTTTTTTTAAATGATTATTTAGTTAAGTAAATAAATAAATAAAATAAGTATAAATTGTGGTTTTGAATAATTTTGTCAACATTTTTTTGATATATTTTAGTTGTTGAAAGAACATTTATAAAGATTTTAATCATACATAATCGTACCCACATTGAAAATAAATGAATAAATTGATAATTATAAATATCCATTTATAGCACAAAAAGATACGAACAATTTATTTTGACAATTACGTCATATCTATTCTAGTAAATGTGAATATTATTATTACATTTTGGTGAAAATTTAAAATCTTAACAGTCATTCATTTTTGAATTAGAATAAAAAAACACAATACTGATTTCGTCAAAAACTGATATTGCGGAAAAACTTCCGGTTTTTTCAATTATTTTGATTACATTTTATACCAGAAATCACCCTCAAAGAAGAAAGTCTAATGATTTTTACTATTCCTAATGCTGACAGCGAAGTATAAAAACCACACATCATCGTTATTGTAAAACTATTATATACATTCACGTTCTGCCAGAATTTAATATGCATAACAAGATTTAACCCACCACCGAGTATTTGTTTGGATAATATAATGGATATACTAATATTATATAATATTATGTGAAGTTCAATAGTATCATAGTTGAAATCATTGTCTTAACAAATTTCGAAATAACATATTTAGCGCATTATTAATGTTTTCTGTGTGCAGTTAGTGGTTGTATGCGTATTACAAATGTATTTTATTGGTATCTAAATATTATACTTATTACATGTATTTACCTATATTAATTATACGTTGTACGAATTGAGTTGATCAAGAACAATGTGTATGTACGTAGAACGCGCCTGACGTCTGTATAGTTATATATATATATATTTATATATTTCTAATACTTATATAATATATCAAACAAACATATGTACTGACAGAGTAGTTCATGATATTGACCACACGTTTATATAGGTAATCGCGTTGCAGTTTTTTTTTGGCTATATAAAAAAATGGAAAAATACGGCGACCTATCTTGTACTCTCTTATAATATTTTGTTTAATGTTCTCGTTACACATATATCGTGCAGTTTAGCATAGTTGAATAATGTTAGTCCTACATATTTTATTATGTTTTTATAGTTTTTGTTTAACGCTGGTTTTTATATAGCATATATATAGCACATCATTTTTAAAAAGTAATTATTTTACAAATTAGTAATTACTTTATTCATTCAAAAACATAACGCTACATAACTTAAAAAGTAATGTATCCGCAATATGTCTACATGTTGTAGATTTTGTGCGTTCTTGTGAGAGAGATATTATATTTAAATAGAAGATTTAAAAAATATTATTAAAATTCATTGTATCCGATTATAAGATACAGCAGATGATAAAAATTCTTCAACATATTATTTTGATGATCATTAGAGATTAGGCTAAGCAAGAGGTACTGAAAAATTTCTATGTTTTAAAATTTTAAAGCAACAGTAAGTCAATAATCATCACAACGTCGTATTTCCGGGGCCACCTGAAACAGTATTTTTACTATCAAAAGAGAAGAGGAAAAAAAAACTATCGTTGTAAAACAAATACCAATTCCTCTTGGTTCTCTTCTATCGGCAATCGGCATCTGGTACAAATTGTGTATTGAAAAAAATCTGTATTCGTGCAGGGGCTCACCTGCATCAGTATGAGTGCACGGCCAACAGTGCATCAACTAAGTATGTTTATAACGTTATTGACCTTGAAGTCCTTATCTCGACCTCCAACAAAACGTTGTCGTTGATGTAGGTACTTGACTGTAATACTACTGTCGTACTTATGACTTCCATATAAAAGTATAATAATGTATGTATTATTTATATATAGTATTGTAGCGATTCTTTTCCAAGTTCCGGTCGTTGGCACAAAGTCGAACTAAAACAAGCTTGTTTTGGTCCGGGTTTGACAACTTCGACCTTCGCCAGATTTATTTCAACTAAAGTTCCCATAGTAATAATTATAATATTATAATATATTTTTACAATATTGTACACATCGTGGCATTCACTTTGCCTACAAAAACGCTAAATACCATTAAAGGAAACAAACTTTGTCGTTATAATTTATAATGTACTTACATATTATAAACTATGATTACCATAATGCAATAATTATACAATGTGTTATTAATTGTACATCGTATAGGTACATTCATATAACATGTTTTTCTCAAGTAATTTGCTTATACTTACAATTAAGCTCATCGTAGAATATTTATTTAATTTATTTATGTTTGTGCTACCACTGCCACCTAATATAGGTATATACATTTTGATGGGAAAACATTATAATTTATAATTTAAAACAAAATATGCAGATATTATAAATCGTCGTGTGTTGTATTTATTGTTCAAGATTATATTTATCTAATTAGTATGTTGATAATATGTTTCACTTAATGTACTATTAAATCGGGAGTTTCACAATCACGTCCTAAAATGACCCATGCTATTGAATATCCCAAATCTAGATTAAGATATCACCCAAAGTGATCCAACATAAAAAATATCGTTTTTTGGCGTAGCTTGAATTCGTCTCAGACTAGTCCCAGTTAATTTAGAATTTTAGAGTGATTGGCTTACACCAAACATTTTGAATTATTCTAAATAATTTTATGTTTGGGCGTGTGTACCAATTAATTTTTTTAGATATACATTCTACTTACATTTAAATAGACTTGTGTTAAACATTTTTTTTACAAAATCCAATTTTGATATTTAAGAATATAAATTAAATATTAATAAATACCCGTAATTTTGTAAGAATTAAGTATATAATCGTATTATCATCTATCATATAGTTGATCGTTGGTTATGTCTCTTAGAATTTGTACACGGTTGGTGATTGATACATTCTATTAAAAATCTACGCAGCTACGGAGTGTGGACCAAAGTAGGACGCACTCAGATTATGAAAAATGTAAGAATTTAAGAGATACATCCAAGATATCTCCATTTTATCTCTTGGTTAAAAAACTATTTATATTATGAATAAATGGTTACTTAATTAGCTTAATTTTCTAAATATAATAAGCACATTATGAACATATAATGTACAAGTTGGTAATAAAATAAATCATGATAAAACAAAAATTAATTAATTCATTCATTAGAACATGTATTATTTAATAGTCAAAAATAATTAAATATACAATTAAAAGCACAATTTTAATAACAAGCTTTTATATTATACTAATGGTTAATTAATGAATTATTTTATAGACAGAAGTACACAATTTAGTATTTATAAGTAGATATAGGTACATTAAACAATTAATGATTAATATTTTATCTAAAAATAATATGTATTTTATTATTATTATTATTATCAAATAAAACATGACGACTATACATGCAATGATTAGGTATTGAAGTTTATTTCTTAATATATTAAAAAAATACATACATTTTCATACATGAATATTATGTCATATTATAAAGAATATATTTTAAAGGCGATAATTCTAAACAAAAATATTTAACGGTATTATAGAATTCTGAAAAGCAGTGTTAAAGTGGAAAAAAGTTCCATGGGGATTTTAGCCACCAAATAATTTTAACTATTATAATATACATTTTTTATTTATAGATAATAGTATTACAAGTTATAACTATGATAGCTCAAAGCTCAACTATTTCATACTTATATCACATTACACACATATAGTATAATGTATAAATAAAATATATAAAAAGCAGATCAATAAAAAAGGAATTTTTGGAAAATCATAACGAGGAGTTCACTATTTACCGATTATATTGTTGATTTTTTTTAAATTTGGTAAAGCTGCCGTGGTGATGAAAGAAACCGAAATATCACTGTTTTTAATAAAGTAAAATTACTTTATACTTTACTAAATATTTTCCATGATATCATAAACCTAATAAATTAATTGAGATAAAGTCATTTGAAGTTAGATTTGGGAGTTTCGACATACTAGAATGTCAATGATTTCTGATTGGTTTTAGCAGTAAGGGAACTAATTCCAAAAGTATCCTCTCATTTTAAGCCATACTTAAAAGTATTTGTGCCGTCTGTGGGTAGTTAATAGTTATACAAAATATTTAATAGATACTTACAAGAAACTATGTAGACTGTAAGTATATAAATCAATTCCGATAATTTATTATGACAAATCAAATGTAGTTAAGTTTACTAAAGAAAAAATATTAGTCTGTGGTAAAATTTTAATTTTTAATCTGTACGGACGTTAGATATCTAACTCATACGAATCCACACCCGTGCATACACGATATACAAGTGTTAGTAATTTATATTAAAGTCCAACTACGTATCCTACGTAGTAATAACAGTATTTATGAAGGTATAGAGTAGTTAAACAGATGTGCGATCAAAGTTTACTTAATTACCTATAAACATTAAACATAATTCTATTTTTTTATCTGCCCCTCTCTCACAAATTGTCTGACATCTGCCCTTAACCCCCCTTCATATCACTCTTTCTCGCTGTATATTAAGGTATACGTATATGTTAATATTACTAATAAATTAAGAGCACGTTAAGGTCGAATAATAAAATATTAATATGATATATAGTACACTCGAAATTCACACAAGCCATTATATTATAGATAATTTTCATATTATCGTATTTAAACAGTATTATGTATTATATTTAACTTTAAAACTATATGGTTTGTCACATCATTATAATATAAATTTATACTTCTCTAGTATATAGTGCAGTATTGGAACACAATAGTATACATTTTATATAATAATATGCAATTATATTATAGTTCAGTATGAACGCGTTTATTGTATAATAAATGAAATAATATGTAAATACAATAAAAAATAAAAATAAGACATGGAATACATATTTTTAACACAATTTTAAGTTGATCAGTTTCTCAAATCTAATTTGGATTTTTTTTTTTTTTTTTGGGGGGGGGGGAGGATATTGACTTCAAAATAGACAAAAGAAAAGAAAAACTTACAGAAAAAGTTTGCCAAAAACTCATAGAGGTCACTATACTATTGGTCAGTGGGCAGTTAATTAAAGTAAAATTAAAGATATTACTTGTATTTTGGACGCCAACTAAAATCTATATTTTATGAATTCGTTTTTTTGACATACATCTATACGTTTTAATCGGGCCGTACATACTACACAAAATGTGTTTATTATAATATAATAATTAATAACCTTAAGTACTGTTTTAGTTTTTCTAATCCGTTTGATTAGTATTATATTATTAATGAAAGATACGTTTCCCATGCTAGGTTAGGTATATATAGTATAGCTGTTCTTGTTGTTTATATAAAATAAACAGAGACACACATTGTGGGTATGGATAACATCAAAATGAAAATTAAAGTATATAGGTATATTTATTACGTACTTACGTTCATATAATCTACCGGATGAGGTGATGCACCATAATTCGGATTAATCCTGTAGAAACTAACTATACTTAATTTTTGAGTCAGTCTTTACATGGTGCAGCAGACTATAAATGGTGGGTAATGTAGTTTACATTACACTCATACTGTATAGTATGTACCTATATGCATTATAATTTATAATGCCATTATTTAATATAATAGTAATCAGTAATCACCCTGTACATAGGCAAGACTTTTCGTTGGCGCAATACCAATACAAGCTGATACTATTATTTATCAGCGACATGCCGACATGGTGTAAACGTGTTAGAAGCATATTTATTGAGTGTATTTATGTTATATAGACGCGTTTCATCTTCAAAACCGATAATAATTATATATTATTTATTCGATCGTATAATATACAATCGTAAAATATAGTATTACAATATATAGATCGTGTGGTGGTGTAAAATGGATACAATTTTACGAGGTAAAAAAATTAAGAGTTGCGAACCGACCAAATACTGATACCGAAAAAGCAAATAAAATTATGCTAAAAATTATTCTTATCAAAAATAAAAATTGCTAAAAGTGTTTAAAACAAAAATAGGGGTGCAAATACTGTAACTGGTAAGAAATTAAAAGATTGTTTATTAAGTGGATGTAGATATGATGGGGAAACCAGACAAATAAAATGATGGGGTGAAAAGTTTTAAGGTTTGATTGTATTCAACCGTAAAATCTTAGGTTCCTCCTTGATAAAAATTAAAAAGTTATAGATATTGTTTTTTTAATATTTAAACGCATAACATACGATTCAGCTATTAAACGTGTACGAATGTTTTCCATCAAATAAGAGCAAACAAATGTTCGTCAACAACAACAAAAACCGTCTTGACAATTACTGTTTCAAACCTTATTTGAATAAATTGAACAATTGCATAATAATGTTGGCTGCAGCATACTTGCATATGCTCAACTTTTGCTATATATTTTTTGTTACCACATTGTCATTGGAACGAAAGTATAATACTATATTACTATACTATATTGTTACAATGATAGTTTGTATTTGAATAAATATTATTATTATTTGTCATCTTATATTATGGCTTGACTTCTATAGCCGACATGCATGTAAGATAAAATCTTCATTATTATCTTGAACACCACACTTGAAAATTGTATAAAACGACAAAAATTCATTTATTACATTATTTTTATACTAATATAGTAATGTATAGGCATTCAAACGATATAATATGTATATTATTTTTTTTTAGTTATCACAGTTTGCGGTCGTTATTTTGTTATGTGTTATTTATTGTGGCCTGTGGGTATCATATCTACAGTATATGCGATATCTTATAGCTAATAATGTTTTGAGCACACTAAACATGAAACATTCGATTACAAAACTATACTTAGTTAGGTACATAATATAATAATAATTTTAAATTAATTATTTTCTTAATGGATAAAATATAATTTTTAAATTTACATAAATAATTTATAAAAATAAATATATTGTGCAGTTATATAAATGATACGTATATTTATTGATTATTAATAAACCTATTTTTATTTGAATACACACTATAAAACCATTTTTAAGTAATCAATTATAATTATAATCACTGTAAAATTATGTATAAACAGTATAGGTTCCTACTACGCGTATAATGTACTACAATATACTGTATAACTGTGTGACTGTATAATGTATCTACTTATTTTAAGAAAATATATTTTTTAAAGGTATTGTTACAATAGCAACTTTCATTACGAGGGTGGACGGAAAATGCTGCAATGACTCTTAGCCCAGGGCCTTATGCAGCAAAGGACCTAGGAAGATATCATCAGACTAGATTTACGGTTTTTCTTATACGCACGTCTATTACAATAAACGTACCTACTTTATGTATACTGTGTAACCTCGCCCCGGGCTTCTCATATGTATTAGGGACGGCCCTGACAAAAATGTTTATGTTAAAATATTAAAGGTTTATATCGAAATAAAAAAAGATTTTTTTTCTAACACTCTGAAGTTTCCCTAAACGGATTATGACGTATACTTATCTCCACTACAATTTGCTTTGCGGCAACGGCAGTGCTATAAAATTCCCACGAAAACATTACTATTATAATATGATTATATTGAAATTGTATATATTAAAAATATTTCACAAATTCTTCAATATTTTAATAATTGATGCAAGCAGTCACGCGTTACATTACTTTTATAGTTTTAATTATAATAACTATTGATTTTTATCGCAAAAATATAGCCAGCGTATAGTTGTTCAATAGTGCAGGTCGTTTAACAATAAAGTATAGTCACCTAACATTTAAAACAAATCGTGTAAAAACCCGATGTTATAATATGTTGAAATATGATTTTTTTTTTTTTTAGTTATTTAATTATATTAAAAGTTTCTTGCATACAATACGCATAAACTCTAAATTATTTTTATTTCAGGCACATAACTGAAAATTTTATTATTTTTGTAAACGCGAAGTCACGAAATCCATTAAAGAAATAATAATTTACCAGTAGGTACATAGTTTTGAAGAACCATTTGTTAACTGTCTTGATAACCAATCAGTTGAAATAATATTTGATTTTATTACTGTTGAATTTTTTATTAAAATGCCTTCGAAACGTCAAAGAACATTAGAGTAGATCCACAATATTATATTATTATCACTATATGTCTTTGTACGTACACGGTACTTACATTTATAATAATTATATTATTTATATAATTTATCAAAAGTAAAATACGATGGAAGATTAGTGCACTAAAAGTTTTTTTTATTTAGATATCAAATTATATACACTAAAAAAGTTATTATGTTTAAAACATAAATACACTGTTAGAAATAAAACAACACTAAAATATTAACGTTAAGTTGTTAGAAAAAAAAAATATTTAGCGCGAATACTTTATTAGTGCGTTACAGTAACCTAATTATTTTTGTATATACAACGTGAACTAATATAATTATAATATATATATAAATATATATATTGCCCATTTAAATGTTATTAAAGTATTATACGCGGTGTTTATGACTCGTAAATTTAGTTAGTATAATGAAATATAATGAAAAATATTATAAAGAATTATTTACAAATCATTCTAAATTTTGAAGTCGTTAAGGGGAGATTAATTTAATGGATATTCACGGAATGAAATTATACTCGATGACAGAATAGATTATAATTTTGTAGAAAACATTATAATTTATAATGTTAGTGTAGGTATACAATATACATATAACCACGATAATATATTACTGTCCTTTGCGATTTTAGTGATTTTACTTATATTAAAGTTTCAGTGTTTCTTTATAATATTTTATTGTTTGCTAGATTGAAGACAATTGAGACAAATATATTTCATTAAAATAAGCATTCGAGTATATAATTAGAGAAATCATTATGAAATTATAATATGCAGTATCTATTTGTGTAATTTAAAACACAATAATTATTATTATATATTTTTTTGTGAATATTTTGAGCCAGAAGGATTAAAGACTTCCTATATCTTTTAGTTTACTTACACATGTATTTACTAACTTACTTTGAGCCAAAAACATGTCAAATATTAAATTAAAAGATTATCTGATATGATATGATGCGTCTGTTCAATAGTTGTAAATCTCTTTGTCTCATTGATAAGAGTAAATTTAAAAAAAGGAGGAAAGTGAGTAACCGCTCAGCTGAACAGTAGCCAGTAAATGTCAAATGTACGATTTGAAATTTAAAATGTTTTTATTTCATCTCTCGTTGTTATAAATTTTAATTATATTATATAATTGTATTCAATATAAAGTGCATCAGAAATGGGTAATTAGTATGATTTTATTAGGTTAAATGCCGTAAGTTTATTTTGTTTATAAGTATTGAATAAATGTGAATTCTTCTCTAAAAAATTATTATTAAATCTGGAATCTGGGTAAAACAGTTTAAACAGTTTAAATGTTTATACATTATATAATATGTTATTGTTACAAGCTAAACGATAAACATTTCCATTTACCCTCCATCAACCCATAGAATAAATATTAATATAATACAATAACTTAACTATTCTTCATGCGAGATCAATAAAGTACCTTGGACTACTTTTTGACAAAAACTCGCCTGAATTCCCACCTCAAAAATAAACACAAACAACTTAATAGTCTTCTATACGTACACTAAGACCTTTTTTGAAATCCAGTACATGATCATGTTTAATCGTCTTCTCTTGTATTAAGCCTTCTAAGCTATAATATGTCTTCGTGTGATTGACAATGTCTCTTGGTATGTCACCAATAACCTATTATATAATGACCTAAGGATCATACCATAAGACAAACAGCTTCGATGTACTACTTACGTCTTTACTCAAAAATGTAACATAACTCCAACAGTCTCATTGCTCAGCTCCATTCTAATAAACTTCCGGCTAAATCAATCAGACGCTTAAACCGTGAATGGTCCAGAGATATTTTCAATATGTTATATGTATATTGTAATTGTATATATAATATATATCTTACCACACATGTTCAGCCGTTCAGGTTACTAAAATGTGAGTCGCCATTCACGTCTTATTATTACTGTTATTATTCAGTCTTCACAGTTCACGTATAAAATATAATTATTTTAAATAGGTAAGTACCAGTATAATAGATAATAAATGTATGAAAACTAACCCATAAAATGTCAAATTTTACGTTCTGAGGAATCCATTTTATTTTCATTATAGAGTGATATACAATTTAAAGGTATATGACGTAAATATATTTATTAATATTACCTATTATAAACAATTAAACGTAAAAATAAGAAATATAAACAAATAAATATATATAAATATTAATAGTTAGGTATTCATTTTTTCTTTTTTTTTTTTTGACATCACTTCATTAGGATTAATTATTTTCTAGATAATAGTATAACGCTATACGGTATAAACTAATGCATTATCTCTAAAACTATAAGTTAAATATCTTATCGAGGCCATACATAGAACAGATTTTTGAGAAAGGAGGATAAGGGTTAACCCCAAGTACGACATTTAATGTTATTATTATGTTTAACATAGTAAAATATAATTTGTTTACTATAATTATACTGAAATGTAATTATTTATCTATATACATAATATATGTATAAATTAATGTACTTTTGTATGGAGCTTATAGACTTGGAAACTACAAAACTAATTATCATCAAATTTTAGATACGTCATAATTTCTATATTCCATATTTCCATATTTTATATTTTACTTGGGGAATATTCTTTGCCTTTTTTTCAACTTATATCGATTGAAATAAGGTTGCTCACATATGGATTTTATTTTGGATCACGAAAATCGAATAATTTTTTTGTTTATATATAGGTTGTCATTAGTTATAGAAAAATCAATTAAAAACAGAATTGGTATTGACTAGCAGACCGCCATACGTTGTTATGGTATTTTTTTTTAAATACTAAAAAATAAAATGTATATAATTGTTTATTTGTTTGTTATTCAAATGGACATCTAAAAGCAATGACAATGTCCGTATGTTTGTAGCTTATAAATGCAATAATTAGGTAATTGTCTAATACTTGACGAAAGTTTCAAAAATTATTCTTAAAGATATCGAAGAAGTTTAAAGAGTAGTCTGAACAATTTTTGAAAATATACCAAGTGCAATACGAGTATTTGTCTACCATAGCCGGATTGCTCATCTCGGTCAAATTAGTTCATAAATCACAAAGCCAAGTATACCTTCTATTGCAAATTTGTCTGTAAACTAAGAAACACCAAAGCCAAGACACAACAGTAAAGTGTCGTATTTTATGTTTATTCATTTGTTTTTCAAGCAAAATCGGGTTGTACAGTTATATTTTATATTAAATATTACAATTAATTTTGCACACATATTTTATTATCACATTCTTAAATTACCATTCTAAAATAGTTTAATGACAGTCAAAACGTCTATAGGTTTCCATAGATCTATTTTTTTTTTTTTTGAACAATTTCTTTTGTAACTAGCTGTTATTAACATACCTACTTACTTAATTTTGTAACTTATGTGAAATTAAAAGTTAATGATAAACGATAACCTTGAAAAAGGCTGTAAATTTAAACTTTATTAAGTTTGAACAATACGTTAAATGAGATCGATAATGTTACAACATTTATATAATTCATGTTTATTTATAATTTATTAACATATTTATTTATTTACTGTACACGCTTATAAACTACGTTTATCAGAAGCTAGATCCCAAATCAAAGTACTTAATTTAAGTTTGCTCTTGATACCTGTTTATATTTAGTATTACGGAGTCCACCTAATAAATTACTTGAATCAGTAGTCTTAAACTATCAATCAAACCAATTAGACATTGAAAATGACCAAAATTCACAGAAACTATACTAAAACTTTGTTAACAACTATAATTATTCTGAATACGTTACAGTTATATAGTAGAAAATTAATATAGGTGCCTTCAGCAAAAGCCATTTCACGAATGAAAGGTAAATGTATTAAATACGTATATGTATAGTAAATTTACATATATTATCAATGTACAATGTATAATATTACGTAATACACTTAGAAACTATGTATTTTAAATTACAATGAACATTTTAGGCGAAGGAGTTATAAAAAATGTTATAATAATTGTTACTTATTCGATACATTTTTATCGTGGTAAACAATTTGATGCAGATAATATGTATAGCGTATGGAAATATAGATAAGGTTATTTTGGCATAAGCAATGGAGATACAGCCAATCCTTGAAAACAGAATACTCGATATGTTCACCTCAAAACAATATTTAAACATGTAATGTTTATAATTTGGAGTTTTGATGTTTAATTATTAGTACGGTATTTGTGGAATATATGCATTAAGTAAACAAAAGTTCAAAAATATAAGACATTTGCATGTTAAATAATTAATCACTATCAGATATCCGCGTGAAAGAAGTCTGGTGAGAAGAAGCTATAAATATTTGAAACATTAATAAAATGTACTGCATAGATAATAATATTAACCATCTGGTTGATAAAGTATGTAAGAGCACTAAGAGCAAACACAATAATATGTTGTTTATGTTGGTTGAAGTTACTAAGTTAGCACCATAATGATATCGCTCTGCAAGTGTGTAGCTTTTAGGTGAATTGCAATACAAGTATATAGACAATATGTATGTTATTATAGACTAAATAGTGTAAATGAAAATATAAAATAAATACAATGTATTTCGCAGTATATCTGCGCATAATATTATATTATATAATAAAAAGTCATAAAATATATAGGTTTCGTAATATTGAAATAAGCTTGTCTTATGTGTTATTGAGTTATGATTTATGGGTGATTAATACGGTTATGATATTATGATTAATGACACGTGAGTATTAATTTTTAATGTTTTGCTTAAATTGGATTAATTTTATAAATGTATACAAACATAATATAATAGTGACGTATCTAGAATCTAGATTAAAACTATTTAGGTCTCTGGGATTAAATTAAAAAGCAGTACATATTTCAACAAAATATTTAAGCCCAATCCCTCAAATATTGAGCAATAATTATAATCAACTTTGGGCGTATATATGACACGTATTCTGATTTCTGGAAACCCTACAAACGTGGCTTATCTATTTCCTACTTAAACTTTAAAATCGGTACTTATAATATGTCCACGCAGTTCTATAGAGTGGCTGTAAAGTGATGATGACAAAATTCGTGACCGTTTCTATCGTTTATTATTCGTTGCGCTTCGCATCATACAAATAAAGAACGGTTCTTGGAACTTTGCTTTTTATAACTTAAGACTTGAGATTTACCGACCTCTGAGGATTAGTATGACCTTTATCAAAGCAACATCTAAGTTTACGTCTACCAAATCGTCAGTCATCACGCCATATGTTTATAAAAGGCATTTTAGTTTATAGAATACACGATATAATTCTGACCCACATTATGTATACGGATATGATAAAAATATATTTTGCTTTTTAATTATATTAAGTTAAAATAAGATTTATAGCTAAAATACATGATACGTATTCAATTATTAATTCAATTTAATATTCAATATTAATATACTTACCCTGTGTGGCTGTGCATAAATACGATGGCATTGACGAGTTTCATTTGAGTTTCGTGTTTTAGAATATATTTTGCAAACAACTATATATCCAACATTGGTGATATTGCAAAAAGTATGTTTTTATTTATTTTTTTTTAATTGATTAGTTCGTTTCTATATTTATTTAAACTAACTATGATAATAACATGTCAGTTCTTAGTTCATACATATGTATTTATTAATAATAATTAATAATAATATAATAATATTTAGACTACTTCCAGTAATCAAAAAGATAAGTACTATAAATTACTATACACATAAATAAATGTTTAAAGAAAACAAGTTTGGCAAGTGAGTACCGGTCTACTGCAGTCTTGTTAAGTATTCGAATTTATATTTGTATTTAAATATTTTTTTTGTATTTTAAATACTTTTTGATCAATGTATTTTTGAAATACTTAAATTTACTTTTTATTCGTAAATTATTCTAAAATACTAAATACTTTTTTTCATTCTAATGTTTTAACTCCAAATTTCAATTACCAATATTTATAAAATGTTGGACCCATCGTTTTTTGTCACCTTAGAGTGTTGCTCGCAAAGTTTCTAAAATAATAAAAACCAACAATTTAAACGATGAATCGATGTTACCTCGCGTATTATACACAAAAGATGTGCATACAAAACCTGACTTGGTATTGAACATCGATTTTAAATGATGCCGTGGTGGTCAGATGGTATAATAAGCCAA
This sequence comes from Rhopalosiphum padi, assembly GCF_020882245.1. Classification (NCBI taxonomy): domain Eukaryota; kingdom Metazoa; phylum Arthropoda; class Insecta; order Hemiptera; family Aphididae; genus Rhopalosiphum; species Rhopalosiphum padi. The sequence continues at coordinate 39,824,556 of NC_083598.1, forward strand.
GTATTCGTCACTGTCGTAGGACGCGAACATCGATTGTTTCATATATAAGTAGCATCCATCTCCGTATTTTGTTTCATATTTTACATTGATTTTGATTTGGCTTCCGCTTCATCAACGGTATTATAGTGAATTATAAATAAAAAATTGAACAAGTTATATAGTAAACACTGACTCAAATTATTATGACACGTTTTGCAATAACATTATAAATATTATTTGTTACAAAAAATAATAAACGCGGGCTTAAATAAAACAATTCTACCTTAAGGCATACCCCTTATGTATACCCTGAATATGTCTCTCGTTCTTATGTAAATTACGTATACAGGGCGATTTTAAAATACACTTAATGTGTTAAAATTAATGAAAAAAGTTATGTGTTTATCCAAACTAAGATTTTTGCGATTTTTAAGTATAAAAAGTAAAGAGTTATAGAAGAATAGAATATAACGATGTCTATTAGGTATTTAAAAATATTTGTTTATATCATTTGAGAACTTACCATCCATCGCACTGCTACTTTATTACAATTTTATTTTATTAAGATTTTAATGATGTTATGAACATATATATTGTATATGTATATGGTAAGGTCCAAAAATGGTGAAGTGTACATTTTAGTAGGTTAGTCCGATACATTATTCCTACGGGTATAATATAAACCTTATCCATATAAACAATGTAATGTATACAATATGCACCTTAAGTATGTATAATGTATACATTATCCAGTTATATACATATTCCAGTTAATTTATACTGTGGATAAAGTATTAAGTCTTATTAATTCAGCACTTGGATACTCTGTCAAACGTAAAGATACCAAGGCACCTAAATAATGTATTCGTAAATTGATTACGTTGGTACAATGGTCAACACGACAAATATTTCAAATAGACAATAATTCAATTAATATAGTAGTCATTCGCAAAATTTCTGTACATTGGGATTTTTATGATATTTCAATTTACAAATTATTACAATTTAAAATTATCATATCTCATTTTGATAATAAATTATGACGTAGAAAGCTTGTATAGACATAGATAATTTTCTGAACTTTAAGTTTGATTATAGGTCACTCTAATAATAAACCTAATTGTACAAGGTTGATTCTGATAAACGCAAATTTGCTATGTTACTCTTATTCTATTCCTTTTTTTTTTTTTTTTTTTTTTTTTATTAGCTATTAGTTGAAACTATGATAGCTCGACAATTACGATTGTACAGATACAAAATTAAAAATTACAATTATATGATATAGACTAAAATGTTACAGTAATAATATGAATTGAAGACATATAGGTACATTAATTACATTTACATACTGGCAATTATTCTATTCCTTTAATGTAACATATTAAACTATTCAACAGAGAGGTCTTTTTAAGTTCTAAAATAAATAAAATCATTGTAAAATAAAAAATATTTAAAGAACGTTTCATTATTCTATTAGCAAAAGATATTTAATGCCTTTTTGTTTTATTAGTCTTAAAATTGTTATAATTTCGGTTTCGACAAGTACATGGCCATTAGCATTACATTAGTATGTATATTATATATCTACATTTTAATGTTCACTTATTAATTATTTAATATTGATTGTAAATAAAAATAAAAAAAGAACATAATTAGATGGTTTAATATAGTTTTGAAGAAGTGTTTAGATGTGTACTACTACTTATTAATATAAGTAATAAACTATTGATATAAAATATAAAAAACATAGGCCGACGGTCCCTTTTGCACGCTGATACATTTGCGAAAGCTTCCTGTACGATCTACACACTTAAAAAGACGTAAAACTAGTTTTCTACAGCAAAATCGTTAAAAAGTGTAAATCACTAATAATATAAAAAAAAAATATCGAAAATTCCACGTTTTTTCGTCAGTAAACTGTTTCGGCAACACACTTGACAATATGCCTGTAATTTCGGAGTCCAAAAATAAATCCTTTACACCGAAAACTTGCATACGAGTTTTTTCAAAAAATGGTCTTAGGTGTTAAATATTTGGACTTTTGTGATTTTATTGATGTAAAAACATAATAGGCCGACGCGCTACGGTCCTTTTTGCACGATGGCTTATTTGCGCGATTATTAAATGTAACTTTTATTAGTATTGAACTATTATTTTATTATTAAATTATTAATTGTTATTTTATCGTCCACCTTATCTTAATACAAAATTTACCCACTTAGCTGTAGATAATATACAAATATACAAATCATAAATATTTTTACTTTGTCGAACAGGTGTGGGTATAGTGTTAAGGACATAGACTAATTATTGTGCCTAACACAAAATTTTCATTTAGGGTCCAATTGCGCTCCTTATATTTTAAGGTCAGTGTACCAATTGAGCCTCTTATATTTTAGGATAAGTACTCATGTCAATTGTGCTCATATAACACACATACTAAAATACTTGAAACCTAAAAGTATTTATTGATTACTGGTTAAAGTGACTGGATATTATAATATATTTTATAACAGTATCGGGAATTTTATGAAACGAATTATAATGTTATGTACCTAACTGTATTTAATTTTGACGATCAAAAAATAACTTGTAAAATGTGAAAAAAAATGATTTACTTATTTATATTATATTATGTATAGGTATTAATACTCACACAAAAATTGGTCAGTATTTTCATTTATTACATAATAATTTTAACTAACTAATAATACATTAATTTTCTTAGGTATTGAAAAATGTTTTGAGCGTATAATTGGTATATAAAAAAGTAATTTTAGGCGCAACCGGTAAACTGCCGGTGTTAACATTAACCGGATAACGTATATATTATCTGTCTTTCGTAATTTACCCATAATATATATAATATGTACAAACACACACTATTATATGCACAACTATAATAATTAATTAATAATATTATCGTATAGAGACGTCCTGTAGTAGTAGTAATAAGTGAAACTAAGAACATGTGATTAATACCAATATAGATGACTAGATGAGTAATATTGATGTACTGATGTGTGTCGTATACCTCGTTTCAATGGCACCTTTAACTAATCCAAGGGAAATGAGCAATACGTCAATGTGCATATCGGAAGTGACGAGGCTCGCAAATAAAAGTACAGAATATTCCGTGTGCTCGTTTTACCGAGACGTCGCATCACAACACAACGCTTTAAGCACTCGCCAACAGCAACTACATGAACACCGCGGTTTGATCTAACGGCAGAACGGAAGCTGAACGAGAGCCCAAAGACAAACGACCATTCGTGTTCTCAGACTGACTAATCGACGACGTTGAATTATTATCTTGGATACTCACAGATGCATGCAAAGTAATATAATATTAGATTGGGTCAGTCTGTAGAATCGGGCCAATAGAAATAATAAACCGTAAACGGGACAAATGGGACGTGGTGGAAAACGTGTCGGCGGATATAGCCATTTCCTTTTTGACCGGCCAACGGAAAATATAACTTTTTAGTCTGTCGTGTCGGGCCCAAAAGTTGAGCTCGACCCAATTTCAGAAGTTTTTCGGTAGATCGTGGTTATATAGAACAATACAATCGTGATCCCCATCACGGAAAACCGTAATACGATAAAGACCGCCACACGACGCGATGGTATAGACCAGTAGTTTTCAACCTTTTTAACCATGTGGCACACTTCATCTCCTACAAAATTTTCGCGGCACACCCAATCCATATAATATGTGAAGAATATTTTATATATATACCTATATATACATATATAAATACATACTAAAAACTATTAATATATTTGTCGAGGCACACTTCAAGAGTACTCATGGCACACCAATGTGCCGTGTCACACCGGTTGAAAACCACTGGTATAGACGGTGGTACACAACCCAACTTTACACATAGAATTATCGATGTGGTACAAATTGTATAAACGAATTTTATATGTTTATATAATATATTATATATATGTTACGGTGGATGTCACGAAATTGGTAAATGACGCCATTTGCCAAAATGACTTAATTATATTGGTAAATGTGTTGTTATAAACAAGTTTTAAACTCAATAAATGTACATCTTTCACCGGTTATTGACGTCGTTTATCAATATTGGTGGTCAATGATGATAAATCTCAAATAAAACACTGATTGTTTTAATACTTAATTAATTGATTGTTTTACTACTTAATTTAATGAAAACTATTAGGTCAATTGAAATTAATAAAATAGGTGTTATTATAAATCATTCATTGATTACTGTGATATTTCAAACTGCCCAAAATGTTCGCTTCATTGCAAGCACATTTTTCAGTACCACAACCCGTTTTACAGTTACATCAATTGAATAATACTTGATGACCAGAAATTAATTTTACTGCGACTTCACGTAGAGTTATTTTCTTGTCTTTAATTTTTTTTCACGCCTTTATACAGTTCTATACATTTTTCGTTACACGAGGAAATTTGTGCACTTATATATTTGTGTAAGCGGATAGATCCTGACTAATAAACTATTTTATATTAAATTAACTCGAGTTATCACTAGTTGGGTTTATGTTCATCGTGATATTAACAGACGAGGCTTTATGTAGCGTATACAATAAATTATCACTGGACGTTCTTGAACGTCATTTACACCGACACAAATGAATTGAACACAATTCTCCGTCAAACTGGTAATCGATGTCAATAACCCGGGAATGTCTATATTTACAACATTTACCACACGTTTACATCATTCACCATAAGATATATAAAAAGATTTCTGTTATGAGTGCATTAAATCGTATTTTTTTAAGGCATTTTTCTTGTTTTTTTTTGAGCATTTAAATCCGTTCCCTATATATTATATCGAACCATTCGTTATGGGATGACCGCGATAATTCTCGTCGTTTGTCGTCTGCTCCAGTCTTAGGAAAACTCAATCGTCGTCGACCTGTTCATCCGCGTCCATCACCATCGTCGATATCGGCGACTGATGCGTCGTCGCACTCTATATCGTGATCCGAACGCGCTGAACGACGTCGTGATATTATACACAATAATTGCTCGACAGTGCTATTCAATATGCCGACGATTTCAAACGATGCCGTTGAGCACTATACGTATACTGTGAAAATGCGGGACACGTCACGTGATTCGTGTGAACGTCGATTTCAAACGATGCTGTGTCACCACCGAAATCTTGTTGTCCACTCGTCATGTCGGCTCCCGCATTTCATGCCGCGCCGTACGCACATTTATTTTGTTGTATATCGTTTGAAATCGATTTCACTATACGACATCAGCAACTCGCGATCCATCAGTTACGCATATCGCAGTGCCGGTCTGAACATATTATATTGATATGATGAGCTTTAAACTAAAAACTATGGTCGCTTACAACCTGTGCACTTATTATTATACGGTGTGATATTAATAATTATCATCGAATGTAATATGCAAATATGTAATGGAAATGAAAATTTACGTCGAACAATTTTATTTGGAAGTCTTATTATTTTACAAGAGGGCTTGAACAACACGCTCTGATCGCGCCTACGTGCCCGCGGAGTAAACGCCTAATTAATTAATCAATAATAACAATATAATAATTACTATTATTATTACTATGCACCATGGCCTCAAAACCTATGATTGCTGCAATTGATAATGTATAATTATAATATTACGATGATAATACACGGTTGCTGTAATGTGTACGTGTATTGTTTGGCGATTATTATTATTATTATTGTTATTATTACAATATATACATATAAGTATTTTATAATTAGTTCGTCCGACGCATATTATAGTGATGACATCTTCGTCGCGTATCCTAACACCAAAATTAATAACGACACTAATAATTCGAAAGAGTCATTTTTTATTTTTTTTTTTTAATGATATTAATGTGTGTATGTGATAATACGACATTATATCGATATCGAAAACAGTCGTATAGCGGCCATTTTTGTTCATGAATTCGTGAATATTATAATACAATACAACACAATATGTTTGTTAGTTTACTGGGTTTCGGCGAAAAAAAAAACTGTTGGTGGCTTTGTGTATTTGAGTATGTACCTAAGGGTATAAACTGTATTCGATTTGTTATTATGAATTAGATGGTAAATTATTTAGCACAAAAAAATAAGTCGGCCTTTATATTTCTAGGGATGTTTTGATATTTTATATTATGATTGTAATAGAAGAGTATTAATAATTCATTTTTTTGTTAGTATAAGATAGTGGATCGAATTTTTTTTTTGTTGCTAAAAACAGTAAAATACACAATAAACATAATATTTATTATTTAATAACATGTATGCATAATAGTATACACATAATAAACTCATACTATTAATATAATAATATGTGATATATATTATGATAATTATTACAATATTAGTTTATGTAATATGACCAACTATTATCTATTATAATTTATATGTCAATATCAACGAAGTCGTAGAATGATGTAAATTAATAGATTCATAGTATAAAATATCTTATGATGACTAATCTAAATATTTTGAAAATTTTACCGCGTAAGTGTATAGTAAATAATAATACACATATAGTTGTAAACATTTCAAGTCCCTTCAAATAATATTGTTTTTGCAATCAAATTTTGTAAAAATATTAACTTGAAATGACTAAAAACGATCATATAAATATATTTTAAGAGTTTTTGATTAATTTAAGAACGACTTAATGAAACATGTTATATGTATATTTTTAAACCTAATAAGGGGCTATTAAATTATTAAGATTTTTTAATTTTTATAATATTTTATCATACATAGGTCATAATAGGTATATAAACAAAATTTAAAATTTAAAACGTTAAAAAAAAAATCTAAAATATTTTAATAATTGTAGAATTTAGCTAGAAAATGCAAATGTAAATATTTGCAGGAAAATTAAAGTTTATTTAGATTATAGTTATTGCCTATTTATTATTGAATTATTAAACAACAAAATTGATTTTGTTGAAACCGAAGTTTATTATAAATAAAAATTCTGGCTTTTACCCGATTGTTTTAGTTTTTCGTGATTATTTATAAAAGTACTGAGAATGTTTTACTTTTGACCCTTAAAAATATAAAACAAATCCAAACTATTACCAGAAACCAATTTCAAAGTTAAAAATTGAAATGGATAAAAGGTGATGACGATGAGATATATAAAAAAAACAAACACATACCATTGTAAAATAACACATTCATCGCTCAATATAAAATATAAAAACTATGTCTACGAAATAATAAATGTATGTGTAGTAATATAGGTATACCCACCTTAATCTGAGACAATAAAAAATAGTTTTCGAAGGTCGTGATCCTGGACCTAACCCATTGCCACTCTACTTTATATCTCGATAACGACAAAATTACGATATATACACGGACTGGCATTGTTTGATGGTGATATTTTAATAATATACATTAATATTATACAAATATCTGTCGTTATTTGTTACTATATATTGTGGGCGAGGTATACTTCGCCATTTTTGATTGTTCGCTTTTCGACGATTCACAGACGCGCATACACGTGCAATTCGTGTTCAAAAATTTACAAGCCAAGTACATATTGTGAATTTTACATTATATTATACACAGTGATATTCTTCTTTATCTGTAATTCTTGTATTCGAAAAATTATTTACATAATTTTAAATGTATTAAAATAATTTAAAAAATATATACTTTTTATTATTTTGCAACACCGCGATCAATTTAAAAAAAATAAACCACTTAAAGAATAATCATGGTATGATACAAACGATATATAAAAATAATTTTTTTTCCAAAAATATACATTTAATGAGGAAATTACTGTTGAGGGATAAGAGAATCACCTTGTAGGTTAGGTTATAGGTTATATATACTTTAAGTTATTATATCTGTTCGTATAACCCAAGGATATATTATATAGGTATACTAATACACGTGTATAAATGTGTTATATAATATGAATAAGACATATTTATTTTATAATCATTTTAATAATATTTGTCATATATTATATAATGTATAACACGAGTGTCTGAAAATACGAAAAGATTCACGAAAACACCAAAAGCGTATAATATATATATGGCTCACTGCTGCATTTGTGCATTATGATGTACATGGAGATAACGAAGAATCGACGTGATTAACAACATGATGGGTATTAACGACTGCAGGTCAATTTATTTCGATAGTCTAAACAAAAAACAAAAAACGAGAAAAATAACGATATTATATAATAGTATATAGGTATTTTATTATAATGTAATATAAGAGAATTATTAATATATCTATTATGTTAATAAGCATAATATGAGTTTATATGCGCTTAATTAATTTCTGATTTTTGTTATTTAAAATTTTTTTATTCATTAGAAGCAAGTCCTATTTATAATATAATTAATTAATAATCATTTTAAGTATAGATAAGAGGTTTTGGGTTCCACAAAAAATTGTCTTGTGACACGCCACTCATTTCAACATTAAATTAACTAGTATTTCATGTATTGCATCTACTCCCTTTGGACTTTTTATTGAAAAATGTAGAATACAAACATTATATATGTATTTACATTTAAAATAGGTGTAGTAATATAAGCAATATAACAATAAAAAATGTGTTCGTTTAATATTAACGTTTTTAAAAAAGCATTCTGCTTCTGATTATTGTGATAGGTATCAAAATGTTGTAAAAGTATATGCTATTTATAGGTTTCTGCTTAAGAATCAAAGTATTTTATAATATTTTTTCCACTAATAATAGCATGTGGATGTTTGGTATAATATAATAACGTCGAATTCGAATGTGCTAAATTAAGTATGCAAGGAAAATTGTATAAATAAAGTTAGGTTACTTTTTGAAATAATGAGAAAACGGTATAATTAAAAATCATCCAACCGTTATCATGGGTAATTAAACCCTTAATTACCTTGAATGCGTTTCGTCTGATCAGGGTGAGTTTTGAGAGCGGTCTCTATCAATTCCTCGGCAGCTCGAATATCGCCTAATCCCCATAACGCTTCAGCCTTGTAAAGGACGGCGTTCAGCGACCGTTCGTTGAGACGCAACGCACGATCGCAATCTTCGCCGACTTCGTCCATCAGACCCAAATTGATCTTGGCCAGCGCTCGGTTGGTGAATAGCACGCAGCTGTCTTTGCGCACGTCGATGGCCTATGCAAACACAACAATAACGCCGTGATATAATAATAATAATATATTGGTAATTATAATAGTAGGTACATTCAAATTTTGGTATGAGCTCGACGAGTGTATATGATAAAATATTTGAAGGATCTCGTTAAATTTTAATACGATTTTAACAGATCTGCAATTGACTGTGGAAAAAACAATCTATAATAGGAATGCTATACACAACTTGAGTTTTGAGTAGTATATGTGTATCGTTGTAATTATATGTTATCGTCATTAATCATATTTTATTTTTTTTTTTTTAATATTTCAATCGCATAAAGTACTTATAATAATAATATATAGATATGTATAACCAGTTAATCTGGAACTCGGTAACCGTTAAGATTTTAAAAAACAGTGACGCGAAAACTTATAGATTTAAGTTTATGAAAAAATTGCATATGTAAGCGTATATGTAGTAGTAAGACAACAACAACAATATAGATAAGTAATTGATAATGTATACAAACATTTTAAACGTTAAGTTTACTACGTTATACTGTAAATTTAACTATCGTTATACTTCATTCGCCGAGAGAATGTGATTAATTCGCGCATACAACTGCGAGCGAGGTTTTGCCATATTTTCTCAGGTAGGTAACTGAGTTTGAGTAATATTAAATAACCAATATCAGAAACTAAGAGTGCCAAAATTAAAGAAATAACTGAAATTTCAAACAAATAAATAACATTGGTAAAATGTATTAATAATAACTATTATAATAAAATACAATAATAGATATAATGTCTGCTATAAATTTCAATATATTTTTAATTTAATGGATGTTTAAGTAAGAATAATTATAAAACATCAATAACCAAGTAAGGGTTCAAGGTAAATTATATTTCTTTCAGTAAATTAAATGATTATAATTATAATACCAAACGATACTATCTCAAAACAATATAAAATCTTATTAAAATAATATTTTAATTATATTTTAAAAATATTAAACGTTAAACGTAATAAAATGCGTAACGCATGTTCTTTTAATTATAATATCTACTCGTTACTTGTAAGTATACTACTTAGGCCTTAGGGTACCTTGTACCTATTGTATGTCGTGAGTTTGTGACTTTATATTGCGTGACTTTTTTTTATTATTCTGTATAGAATCTATTCGATATTATTAATATTATATGCTAAACAGATTACAGGTTGGTTATGTTAACAGTGAACACGCATTCTATCACAAACTATATATATGTTTGAAAATATAAATTTTTTAAATTTTAAAGTCACTAAAAAACAAAACATATTTTTTACCATTTTTATCGTTAGTATTCAATAAATAATATTAATCATAGAAACATGAAATAATCACAACATACTAATTTAATAAATCCATTATAACGAGTAGGTACTCAATGACTAGAAACACTCAACATCTAGTCGTCAACTTACTAAACAGCAAAATAACTTCCTCATTTTTTAAGTTTTATTTTGCAAATGACAATAATATATATTTTATTTTCATATTCCCAGGTAAAATATTTTAATGAAAATGTCGACTAATGAAATTAGTCTTTTAATATTCGCATATTATTATGCCAGTGCTATTCACTGCAAAATTCTAGTCCACTTTACTTCATCTATTCAAACGTTAAATATCTATTTATAATTCATTCACTTGTTCAAATTCTGTGCTCTATACATCAAAATATTTGGAAAAATATTCTATTATGGATTACAAAATTAAAAATGTATAATGTTATTCAAAAAATTACAAACATAAAAATGAAATGATAAAATTAGTACACAATTTATTTTGTTTTTTCAAAAGTTTAATTTTAAGTTTAATTTTGTTTTACATCATCATAACAAATTATGTAAAAAATCTAAAAACGTAAGTAATTTTCAAGATTATAGAGATTGATTATTGTTAAAGTTAATAACTTGCTTGTAATTTGTATATAGGTAGGTACGTAGTGATGTACACAGTGAAATTAACGAAAATAATTTTTTTTAATATTATTATATCCCAGGAAGAATTTCTGCAACTAGATTTATTTTATTAATGTTAATGTTTTCTGTGGAAATAATTGTTTTTTATTGCGCACTTTATGCATTATGCATTATAATATACGCATTATACATATTAAAGGTACCTACCTACCTACCTATATTGTACATTGTTATCTATAGCTCAAAGCCGCAAACCATTTAAACTCAAAGTTATGTTGTTATCATTAGAGATTATGTAAATTATATAATACGTATTAAAAATTAAAATCCATCATTATAAAGACATATAGGCACACGTAAAATATATGTCGTATAAATTGCGATGAATCAATAATATTGTAATAGTTGTTAGTCAACAGTTTATCACTGTTTTTTAGTTTATTTACAACTATGTAGAGGATTACTTCCACATCAAACTACCACACCTATTACAATTTACAATACCAAACACTATTGTAATCAAATCTTGGCCACGATCCTAATAGTTTAGAGTTAATGATTTCCTCAATGAATTTATCAAGACGTAAATGTATAATTATAAAAATATGAAATGGTAAACATTTTATTTCGTCGAGGTTTAATGATTGCTCTAATAAATTACATATTCAAACAATAATAATAATATATAGCTAGTATTTATTGCGTGACTATACTCTAATTATTTTATAACGAACGAATATACACTACACAAATACCTTACTTTTTTAAACAAAAATATTAATTTACAGTTTAAAGCCAGTATAAAAAAGTTGGAGTGTGATGTACAATTGTACAAGAAGCGAAGAGGTAGGTTTCAGGTGAATAATAGTTATTGATATACTGGTAAATTGAAAAGCGTAATGATGAATCATAATATTTGAAGACGATTTTCAAAACTTTTCCGAATACGTCATGATTTCATAATATAGTTATAATTATATTTAATGTTTAAAGAAAAACAACATTATTTGAAAACCAATACATTTCTTGATTCTCAAAGGCTAAACAATTTCTGAAAAAAATTAAATTTACGTATTTGGCGTATAATTCTATGTTTGAAATCATCAAGTAAATTTAGACAAGATACCAAATCATATAATCATATTATTTAAAAAGTAATTAAAATCTATAAATTAATATCATTACATTTTTATTTTATTATTTTGTATTTAATATTTTATTTTTAGTAAATTTTTTCAAAATATAAGTTGATTAAAATATGGTTTGATAAAATACGTGATATATTATTAATGAAAATAGGATTTTAACAAAATTAAGGTTTTCGTAAAAACGGTATAGGCCAATAAAAATTGTATTTATGATGCAATAATTTATCAATAATTTTAAAGTCCTATCACGATTTTTCCAAACTTATTTTTATCATTGCTGTCCGAGGGATAGGTGATACAGTGGATATGCGATAATAAAAGCTATGTCGACGGTCCCGTGGATATCTGTAGCAGTAATTTTTTCCTTGTAACAGTAGTAAACTTGTAACAAGCTATTATAAAAATACTTATTGTTAGATAACGAGAATATTCCTATAGACGGATCTTTGTCCTGTGCGGTTAGGTCAGAGAGAAAAGTAAACGCAAAGTAAATAAGAATAAAACTTGTCAGTTGTCAATAGGTATAGAATAATATACACCAGCCGTTTGTAAATGTTTTCTTTGTGCGTACGGTTCAGGTGATGCGTATATAATCATCGGCGAAGGAGCTGCGGGCTATATAAAACGATGAAGGTTTCCCATTGAAATGCGCACAAAGCATGCGAAACCTTTGATTGACCCTCGATATACATTTTGACATATTTTTGTGACGACGACACACAGCGCACCTATTATATTAAAATATTAAATTATACAGGGTAATCCATCAAATTGTTCAGTATTTTTTTTTTTCAGGAAATACAGAGATTTTCGAAATGTTATTCTCATAAAAACATTTAAGAACATTCGATATTTTACATTTTACGGTAGTTTTTTCAGTGACAAGGTGAAAAAATATAAAATTATTTAAAACTTCCTTATACACTTTAAGAGATTGCCCGGTTCACGATAAAATAACTACACTATATTATGTATGTATTACATTAAAATATTGTATAACATTTTATTCTTTCGTCGTCGCTTTGTACATTATTATATTATTTTGTACTCAGTTTTTTCGTTTAATGGTTTCCCGCGCGTACCTACAGAATATAATAGAATATTTATTTTGTGTGCATTCGAATTTAACGCGTACAATGTTATTTATAATTATTATGAAACACGTATTATATTAATGATACAGTAGTATAAGTCTTACGAGATGTAATAACGTGTATTTATTTGTTATTATTAACAACGTTTTTCGTTTTGAACACGCGTTTGTAAAATACGATATTTGGTGTTGTGCTATTATTACAAAAACGTTTTCATAAAAATATGGCAAGTTTATTATTTTTTTTTTTTTTTTAACTCGTTAATCGATCTCTATTTTGTACGGCAAATTGTATAACCATGATAGACGGTGTTCACGTTATATGTTAACTTATAGCAAGCTTTTCGATGTTTAACCGTGGTAGACGGATGATTATTTTCAGGAGGTCACTACGTCTCCTCTAATTCTCACTTGAACATTTAAATCGTAATAACAACAGTTTAATCAGTTTAATGACTGTCGAAATGTACATAATATAACATAACGTGTGCATCTATACATATTTATTTGCTTAATTAGCACATTTATCTCAATGCAATATTAAAATTAATATTAAAATCGAACTTCGTAGTACTATATAATATATTATATTATGATTAATGTGCTTTACAAATTAAATTATCTTCTGATTTTTTTTTAAAAAATATTCTTTTATTTTTTGAAAAAATTTTTAAATAAAATCAGCGTTTTGAAATAAGTCTAGAACAGAAAATTCCAGGGCCTAGGGTACATAGTATGAATGTTTATAGTTAATACTATTATACAAACATTTTGTATATCATATGTCTATATTTATATATTTTTGTTATATTTATAAATAATTTATTTTCAATATCATTTGTACTAGCTATATTTTTTATTGAAAATCCTTGTATTTTTATAAATAGATTGTTCTGTAAATGGAGTTTTTCGGTGAATAATAAAGAATATTAATGATATAAACTATAAAGAGGACGAGTAGTAGTAACTTTGAAATATACTATTGTAAGTAGTATATTATATATATATATATACACAATGTGCCTTAATGTGCTTTCTGTTATTTTTATAAATATTATTATTGTTTTATTGAATTTTTTTCTTCAAAATACAAAATTTGGGTTCTACGTCCTAATGAAAAATGTATAAATGGTACTTGGACACGAGCTAATATAATAATATATTATCTTAAAACAGTCAGTTTTCCAAATAACCTGATCCTGGCATTTCATGACGTATTGGTTAATTTCGTTTTTATTTTAATCAGCGAAACTTTTAACGCAATTACGAAACTGTGACAGTTTCTCGGAGAACTCAAAAACTAAACAAATTATGTGTAGGTATATACTATATAGGTATATATTTATCATTGCAAACTGTAGGACCTATTCGGCTATTCCTGCTGTGACTATTGCAAACACATTGTCACGAAACGCCTTATTCCGTAACAAAGTTTATACACTTAAATTTACACACTTTCCTTATAAAAGTAGGTTTCCTTTTTTATACATTAGGTAAAATATATATACATATATTATATGTACAGTAAGACGCCTGATATATCAGCTTTTTAGCTTTTAGGTTATTTATTTATACGATGTTGTAGCTGTCTAAATGTCGGAACTAGTATTTAAATAATTATAAATGCCAACAAGCTAATAAATAATATAATATATTTGAATTGTTATGTAGAATGTATACCTATCCTAATATAACCTAGTTAATGTGCACGGGCGTGGAGAGAAGGAATTATACGCAAAATTCGATTGTAGGTAATAATAAAGTACGAAAAATTGAAAATGCGCTAAACCCTTTGGCCTTTGTGAAATATGATTTCTTACTTGATTGTAGTAGATGAGAGCTTTTTCATAGTTTCCCTTACGGTACTCACAATTGCCCATCGTCTTCAAATAGTCTGAACGTTTTATTTCTTTTTTCTTAGCTTCAGACCTCTGTTTTGCATCTCTTTCCACGTGTGCCATGAATCCAGCTTAAAACAAACGCAAATATTATAAATAACATGCAGATCATATAAAATTTCATATTATAAAATACGAGTATATTATAATAAAGACGACGAAATAAAATAAAATGATAATTATTTTTTTATAAATCAGCGATTAGTTAATAGTGTTAATACATCAAATTTTCACTGCTTGAAAAAATTGCTTGTCCATATTTACACAATGTTAACATCTCTTATTTCAATTGTATATAGTAAATAATATTATAAAAAGTACATTTTCTGCACCAATGTCGACGCAAATATTATTGAGTCTATTTCCATTTTTAAAAAAAAAAATATTATTACTTTTGTAGACTGATTATAATTATTTATTTTTACACATGACTCATATAATAAGAATAATATACTGTAGAGGTGGGTAGCTGATCATTTCTTCCCATCACTGTATAGGAACCTACGCAATGTTTATACAACAAGTAAGATATTATTATAGTGTGTAAAATACGTCTCGAATACCACAGATAAGTATAATTGGTAGCCAGGTAGATGCTTAGAAAAAAGATCATCGTAAACCAGCAATTCGTTATCCAGATAAAATATATATTTTAAAAAAATCGAAAAATATTATGTGATAAATTATACTATACCTAATTAAAGCCTGTATTTTAAGGAATATCATAAATCTATAAATTCTAAGTAGATATTATATTATGAGTTGGTAGTACATTGTTCTACTATTATAAATATTATAATATTATAATGCAATTTCTACAATTTCTAATAATATATACATAATAATATAGTATAGTATATTAAAGTAACTAGTAGACCCATCCGTATTGACTATAAATCGCGTTCAATCGTATTTTTATCGTTAGAAGTTAGAATAATCCTACGGGTATGGGTTGTGGGTACTTATTGGTATAAGATTTACGATAACACTATCGCGTTGCAGTGCAGTGTGTATATTTAATACAGAGAACGACACCGGTTCTTACCTTATTCGATCTACGATGAAACCCCGGAAGTTCGTGATGTTGCATTTTCCATTCAACCAACCACGACGACCGTATATCTATATATAGCGTATACACACAAATACACAATGTATAGGAGGTACCTCTATACATATATCTATATATAATATATACTATTTTGTAAGGCACGCGAAAACGTCAGCGTATTTGTTGTGCGTATGAAATCATTTTGAGATTTGCATGATATATATATATATATAATAAACACTGTACAGTATACGTAAAAACGTTTTTTTCCTATATATTTTATTGCCCATTTATACGTATTTTTATCAATTCGTTTTATATACACGCTGTACGATGCTGTTTCCTGGTTTCACGACTGTGTTATATTTATATTATAGTATATATAGTTATATACTATATATATATATATAATATATTACGCTTTATATCTCCGCACTGCACGTTCTTTGAAATCTAATCGATTATTAACGATTGAAAAAATCAAATTTTATGCGAATCGTTTTACAATACTTTTTTAGTTTAATGATCATTACTTTTTTCAGAATAATTTCGATTGTGGGATGTATAACTATTTACTTGTGTATATTCTTATAATGTAACAAGGTATCTCGTTCCTATCTATATCAGTACTTACCTAAAAATATTGTGTGCACTATATGACACATACGTATAGTATTATAGACTATAGCAGTGGTGCGCAACCTTCTTTGATCCACGACCCCCAAAACTATTTATTTTGATAATACGACCCCCTTCCCTCTTCCCAAAATTATGTAACTGTATAATATATTTTTACCTATATTTATTTGCACCTATATGGTTAATAAATTTTAGCATTAACTTCCCAATAGCGGATTATTTCTCGGAGGCAGGGAAATTGTCATTACTTTTCAATGTAAAAACTTCTGAATAGCGGATGCCTAATTAAAAAAAAAAAATCAAAAACAAATAACTTTCAAAACCAGTATTTGACAAGATTGATTTTCTTTTTTTAGTTTAACTCAAAAACAAATAACAGTATATACTTGAAATTTTTACAAAATATTTATGTTATTTATGTTAGCATTTCCAACATATGAAATAATTTTCTAAAAAATTTTTTTTTTGTTATTTATAGACATTTGGGATTTTCAATCTTTTTTTTTTTAAATGTTGATAACATTTATTTGACCCAAAATGTTTGAAAATTTAATACGAGATTCCTTATAAGTTGTTCATTTATCAACATTTTATATAAAATGATATAACAATAAATTTAAATAAAACACATCTGTTACAATGGTCTACTCGGCACTTGCCAAACTTTTTTATCTTTTAATTTTTTTTTAAAGGAAACTAGGTGTTTTATTGATATTATATTATATTTTCAATATTCGCTTACCTATATATTTTATTTGACTAATTGTTAAAACACTATAATCAAATTTAACATAGTATATATACATATTTTTTATTTAAAAATATTTATTATTTAATATTAATTACAAAAATTTACTCCCTCTAAATAGCAGACAAAATTTCTGTGAATAAAAATGTCTGCTATTCAAAGATTTTACTGAATTTCCTATTAATATAGGTACGTATGGAATTTAATTACAGAATTAAAAATTCTTGTTTATTCTATAATAGGTCACACTATGAAAATAACGAAATTTCATAATTTTAGATCCGAATAAAAACGATAGTTACAGGGATGATTAAGTGTGACACTGCAGACCATTAACAAGTCATTATATGACATTTTATGTCTTTAAAACCAATCTTTGTTATTTTATTTTTTAAATAATTTGGAAATATAACGCGATACTGCGATAGTGTAATTTTTTAAGAATACAGCGTGAATAAATTGAACAATGATTTTCTTGTTTGATTTGTTAAGTATGGAAATGTATGCTTTTAGTTTTGAATTGTTGAATAATTTTTTTGAAGACATATAGTGCATTAAGTTAAAAACTTAAGTCTCTAGAAATTATTACATTGATACAATGTGTTGGACTTTATAATTATTGATTTTATATATTTACTATATTTTTGATATATGGTTTTATGGTTTAATTATGGTTTTTTTGATTTGTTTCCATAATATTATGTTTATTGTAATTCAATTTGTACCTAAGTTTCATCATTTTAGTGATACATGTATAAAAATATTTTGAATTCTTAATTTCACAGGTGTTTTTCTTTACGTTGGAGTCTTACATTTTTTATAGCTGGCCCAATCATAAATTTATTCTTTCCAAACGACAGAACAACACTAATTTTGTTGAAATTAGTTTAGATATAAACAAATAATAAATATACATAGACGTATATAATGCTTGTGTACTCAGTAGATTTGTATTCGAGTAAACGAAAAAAATATGTATAAATAAAAACTAATATACTCGTATAAAAGAAAAATGATTATTAAAGTTTGTATAGATTTTCTTTTTGAGAATCATTTTAAATATTCTCACTTTCAATAACATCATGTTAGCATCAGTTAAATCAATTTAACCTTTAGCAACCTTTGCAAAAGCAATTTAAAATCAACTTATTTCATGCTCTGATAAGAGCGAAACAATTTGTTCGTAAGTAAAAAAGCTTAAAAATGTAATACGAAAGAAGTTACTCCTCTCACCATTATAAATTTATAAAACATAAAAAACAAAATTTGTTTTGGGAATACTCAATAACGGTGTACATTCGACAACCTACTATATACAATTTAGGATCCTATAGGGACCTCGGTTTTATTTTTATTAATTCTGTATTACGTAATTATTTATTTTAGGCGGATTTGCGATTTACTGCTTATTATTTGAATCTATATCCATTGAAGCTTTACCGTGAAGTTAACTACAAATAAATATCGACCTTTCCGTAACATATAAAATCTTACTCTGTACTCTGTACAGTGAAGTATGATTGTAAATTGAGAAATTTCAAATATTTATTTAATTTAAATAGCGGAGCAGATAAACGTAAAAAATAAACCACGATAACGGTGACATAACTAGTATACTATGAACATGCATTGTTCATTTTATTCCTCGAGTATTTACACGAAATGTTCATTTGAACATACATATTGGTTGTATTGTTTAATTGTAAATGAATATGATCTTACAAACAGATATTTAAACATTAGATCTACAAATAAATTAAACACCTATTTACAACATGTCAACATGATATCGAACGATTGGATATGAAATTATAATAATAATCATAATTATAAAACGACGATTAAAAACAATTGGAAATTTGTAAAAGTTTGTGTCGTTGCCATGGTATAGGGGTTGCCAAGTTTAAGAGTTAAAGGGGTGAGAAGGGGAACAAAATCATTGTAACAAAAAATAAAAATGACCACGAAAACCGTTCATATTGGCAGTACAGCTAAACTACTATAATATACGAATATCTTAAATATAATATTATTATAATTTTCCGTATTTCAAATAATATTTTAATGTTATAGATAAATAAAAATGAATTTTCATACCAGCATCTGCGGGTATTTCATCTTTGGGTTTGCCTAGGTCTTCGAAAGCCTTATGGTTTATCTTAGTACCATTTTGCACCGTTTTCAGTGAACTCTCGTCCCACACTTTTTCACCGTTACCCAACAACTCTTCAGCTCGGAGCATGCCTACTTTGGATTTGGCTTCATTCTTCGAACTCAAATCCTTAATAATTCCACCTGCAGAATAAATAATTATATTTATTTATTTTATTATTGTATCCACTTATTCAATCGGTGATAAAAACACTTACAGATAAAATAAAAACTGTTGTTAACTATCTATTATCTGTGTGGCTTAGATAACGTATTCGACTACAAAAAAAAACTCTATTCTCTTAAAAGCTAATTATGACGCAAGCAATATTTACGTTGGTATTTGTGACTAAAGTAAAACATTTATTGTTTTAATTTTTTTCAAACTTTAATGTATTTTTAAAAAAAAAAATTTAGATTTTCTTATATTTTGGAGAAAACATAAAATAAACAGGTTAAAAAAAAAAAATAAAAATCGTGCATGTCTTAGTTTGTTTATTGCAGATAATATTAATTTGCAAAAAATGTATTAAATTTTGTTTTGCACTAATGATTAATCTATTATTACTAAAAAAAGAAACTATTCATGACGTAGGAGTACTCTGAGTATTAAAATACCTATTTATGAAAATAAAATTATTCATTTAAATAGTTTAACGTCCTAAATTTATACATATGGATATGATTTTAAAAACCTTTCCCTTTCTATTTAAATTCCATATAATAGTAGTTGCATCTTATGGTCAGGGCTATAATTTAAATACATTTGATATGTTTTTTTCGCTATTCTGCAAAAGAAATTAAGTTCAAACAACATTTAACATTATTGCAGATAGAAAATTATCTGACAAAAACTGTATATTATAATTATTTGTAAAAGTTATTATTTCTATAGGTATTATCTTAAAACGTATTGAAATTATTATTTTTCTGTAAATTCCTACCTATTTTCGCATGGAAATTTAATTACAAATTATACAAATGACAGTAATAAGTTAAAACTGTGGCTTAGTGAGCAAAAGCCCTTTAGTTTTCAATATTAAGTCAGATGTTATACGGAGTATTTTGCATTAATTTTTAGTGGAAAAAACGGAAAGTGCATACTCACTATTAATAACAGTTTATGTAGTATTGTAATAAGTATATCAAACTCACAGCACCGGTTCCCCACTATATAGTACTATTGTAGTATAATACAGTCACAGCTTTGCTATAATTGCCTATATAATATTATATCTATAGTGATATTATATCTTTTCGGCTACAACTGCTGTATATTGTGGTGTGTTGTGTATACGGCGTGCACCTACCTATGAGATTGACTTTGCGCATAGATTCTTCAAATTCTTCGTCGTCCATGGTCGGGTGGTTTATAGGCTTCACGAGACCAACATAAAAAACGTACTCGGGTAGTTCCGTATCTATCTATCTATCTATCTATCATCTATACATACATACAACTATGTTATAATGCACAACGACAATGTGCTCGCTACAGCTGCGTTGGCGTACACGCGATTTTCCTTTAGATGGCCAAGTGCCAAATGACGAGTGAAAACAGCACACAGCGATATTCGATTATAATATAAGCCACTGCGTATACGCGTAGTGTTGTTACAATAATATGTGCATAGTTTCACCGCGCACTGCTACAGTTGCCATAGCAAAATCAGCTATTGATAACGCTCTGCGGCCAGGAACGTGCCACTGTCGTTGCAGCAGACCTCGCGTGATACTACGATAGGTAAGTATATATTATAATATTATGCGTGTCTTACCATAATGTGGCAGTGAAAAGCGGACATTTTGTGCGTAATATAATATATTTAATTGAGTCTACAGACTCTACCATAGAGGTTTTAGTGGGCTACACAAGAGACCGGGGGGGGGGGGGGGTATAGAAATAAAATCTGCAACTTGCGAGTGCTATACAACATTTTAGTAAAAACTAAAACTCATTTTAAAGTATGTCATCTATTAATAGAATTTAAAAACAACAATTTTTTTTTTCGTAAAATGTAAAAAAAAGTTCCAGCAGATTACAATTTATTATTCCAAGATTGTAGTGCTTTAAATCAACACGTTTTACATAATTGATTATATTTGTACAAGAAAAAATGTTTGTTCAAGTAATACGTTATTATAAATATTTATAAAATCTGTGTATGAGTCGTGTAGGAGTAATCGCTATACTCGTAACTCGTAAGCAACAATTGTTTTAAGTTCTTGTTTATAAAAAAATATAATTTTATTAATGGATATGGAAATGTAATACAACCCTGTGTGCAATACATTGAAACATAGACATTTTATGGATGTCACACTGCGATATGCGATGTTTTGTTCTAAAGCGTATACACCAATATGCGATGTTCTAGAGATGCCAAACGCCACGTTGAGGGATATCACTTATGGGAAGTTGAAACGAAACATCCATAGAATATCACATTACGATGTCTCTTAATCGTTGGCCGATATACATAGATTATCGCATAGATATCACATACATCATCTATAGAACGTTTGATTTTACCTTTTTTGTGATGGCACAATAGTGACATTTATGTAACATTCAAGTGCTATCACAATGTATTATTATATTATTGTTACTTATATATATATATATATATATATATATGTATACAATAATAATATATTATTATTATACTTGTAGGACTCTATAGGTGCATTTAAGTCATAGGTAAATAAATAAGACAGATATTATTGATATTTTGAAAATCTTATAATATTGTTAATAAAAATAAATAAGTGTATAAAATATAATATATCGTAATATTACAATTTACAATAGATTAGGTAGATACATAATTACACTTAACATAAATTCTTGATAATATAAACTTGAATTTAATATTATATTTGATTATATTATAATGTATCCTAAACATATAGGCTTATGCATAACTTTTAAATATATTTATTCAGTGTGTAATAAATTAATAGCTACTGCTTGATTTTTTGCTGTATGAAAAAATAAGCATTTATATTTCAATTCTGATAAATCAATTAAGCAATTTAATTTTTTTACATCCGTATTCACAAAATAATTTCCAATGACATCTGATGACAAAGGACTAGTGAAAATAGGAGAAATATTTTCATATTGATTGACTTCAAGAAGAATTTTTCCATTACTATTTTGCATAATTTTTTCAACAGATACAATAACATTCTTGTTAGACAAAAAAAAGTATTTATCACGCAGTTTAGTGGAGCTAACTTTAAATTTTTTAAGTATAACATTCTCATATAATGTTATAGTAATATCTTTATGTGTATAAAAATCATACGGTATTTCTTTTTTAAGTATAGGATATTTTATATTATGTACATCTGAATAAAATGTTTGCTCAATGACTCTATTATATACATCTTGCAGGGGAAATTTTGCACTGTGGATGGTTTTTTTAATTATTTGCAAATAATTTTCAAATTTAAATGCACTAAATTGGTCTAGCGGACCGTGTATTTTTACAAAATTAGATATATGTATTAATCCATGAACGTTATATGTTACATATTCCTCTCCATATAAATTAGGATAATCTTGAACAAATTGTTTTAATAAATTATTGGCCTGGTCATTTAAGGAAAAACAAGTTTCATTAGAGATTAATATTTTAATTGCACTATGTAAAAGTAAAAAATGTTGATAGAGAGAAGATTTTATCCGACCTTTTAATAGAATATGACCAGTATATAATAAAAACGTGCGATACTCAGTTGCCTTCCAATATTCAAGTTCATCTATCGATCGAGTCAAACGATTAAATTCAGAGGGTAAATGTGGGTGTAAATTTACTAGTTCATTTGAAATTTGTTGTTCACAATCTTTATTTAAAAATCGAACAGGCTTTTGACCATTTTTCCAGAATTGTAAAAGCCTTTTCATAATCCCTAAACAAACATTATGCATATATTCTAAAACTACCACTGAAGTAATGTTAATGGGTAATTCTTCAAATGGGCAAAGACCTTTATGATAATGTTCATCACTCTTAAGACGAAAAGACTCATTGGTTCTTAATGGTGCATTTATACCCAAAAAACATATTCTCCTATTAATATAAGTTCCCTCTTCAATGCAAGAATTACAACTATGATAAGCGTTGAATTGCTTTACATTTAATAAAAATGCTTTGGCAGGGGCATCACATATTATTTGGCCAATAGAAAACAAAAACTTTTTCCCATTGATATGGATCCCATTTGAAAAGAGTGATTTCATTTCTGATATAAAAGGATTAAAAAAAGAAAATACTGAGCCAGGTTTTGAACTTTTGCCATGAAAAATTCCTACTGGTAAGACTATTTTAGCTAATATAGG
The DNA here is from genome assembly GCF_020882245.1 of Rhopalosiphum padi. Taxonomy (NCBI): domain Eukaryota; kingdom Metazoa; phylum Arthropoda; class Insecta; order Hemiptera; family Aphididae; genus Rhopalosiphum; species Rhopalosiphum padi. The sequence goes on from NC_083598.1 coordinate 39,848,700, forward strand.
TATGTTTATAAAAGAAATCAAAATTGGCCAAAAACTAGACTTGGAACTATTAGTAATTGATAAACCATCAACATTTACACTCAACAAAAGTGTATCCAAATGTATTAGACTATCAAAATATAATTGTAAAACTGGTTTAATCATAAACTCTACTCCAATATGTATATATGACCCATTTGCAATTTGATTAATTTCATGAGATTTGGACTTAGGGGTTTTTAATAATGTTCTGACATCTTTTGGAACATCTAACCCTTCAGATCTTAATATTTCAAGTAATTCATTGACACAGTTATGAGAAATTTTATACTTAATAATCAATTGACATAATTTTTTATTGAAACTAGAACAATTCTCAAATGGTGTACTACTAATTTTAAATAATTGATTTACAATATTATCAACACCACAAGGAATATTCACATCGTTAAAATTATTACCAAAATTGATTTCGGTTGATACCAAACCCAAGCCTTCAATAGTATTTACATGTTCATCTGACGGTAGTACATTTTCACTGTCTACAGATTCTTTTGTAGGTACTAAACATTCAGATGCAAATATTGTAGACTGATTATCAACAACTTTTTCTTTATTAATACTGGTAGTGGTAGTGTAACGATTGAAATGTCTTCTTGACATCAAATGTAATGGTTTTGCTTTTTTAAACTGAAATTAATAAAAATATACACAGATAAAGTTTTAAGGTTCTCTTGTTTCATTAATATAATAATATACTACATTTAAAAAACATTAACTTCAGCTATTTATATAATAATATAATCTAACCATTAAAATGTGCTTGTCTATCAGCTAAGTAAAAGTATTTAGCATTATTATTTCATACTATTATCTAGTTGTAGATGCATTCTAATTTCTAAAAGATGATATATATATTTTTTTAATATGCTACACCAATTATTTTCCCTACAAGTCATGCGACTGCATCAAGGTTTATAAACCACACATAAATAAGCCTAAATTCTTAACAGACAAGAAGGTGATCTTGCTACCACTCCTGTCCATTTCTAAAGTCTACATTTTATGAAATAATAATGAAATAGTATATTTTGTATACATACAAGGATAATACTATGGTATTTTATAATCTTTTGTCTTCACGGGCTAAACGTTGACTCCCGTGTCTAAACCAATCTTTGATGATATTTTCAAAACTGCTATCATCCATTTTAAAATGTTCATAAGCTATTTCTAAAAAATAGTATGTGTTATTACAATTATGTATACCAAAAGGTCCTACTAAGCAAAATTAAATTAAAAATCATATAAGAAAAAATTACCTTTAACAAGCATTATAAGTGCCAGATTATCAAGTCTGAAATTATTTTTAAATCCAGACCAAGAACATTCCGATGCTAACTGGTTACTGAATAATCGACCAAGTACTCTCTTTATAAAATTTTTAATACTTGTACCGCCAATTGAAGATATCAAATTTTTCTTAAACAAAATAAATTACATAGGTATTAGCAGTTTCTTACAAAGAGATAGGAGGTACTATTCAATATAAAATGTATATTATCTTACCATTTTAGTTTTATAATCTTCACTCTTAATGTTTTCTTCTATTTCTTTTAAACTATTAATATCTTTCATTGGAAAATTATTCAAAAAATCAGAGTCTATTGGAATACGTGCACTGTTTGAACTATAGTTCAAACGTTCTAAAATAAGATCCAACTTTTTGTCTAATCTATTTAGGTATATATTTGTAGCATTACAAAATTCACTACAAGTGGGTAAGTGGGGTGTAGTAGGTATTAATACATCTATGTATAAAAAAAAATAATAATAATAACAATTAATCAGGTAAAATAAATTTAAAGCAATTTTATGAAATATGCATAATATTACTTTGACTCGCAGCAGTGTCATTATCAAAATTATCGCCGATCAGCTGCAGTGTAGATGTACTTATATCTATCAAAATAAATAAATAATAATAACAATTAATCAGGTAAAACAAATTTAAAGCAATTTTATGAAATATGCATAATATTACTTTGACTCGCAGCAATGTCATTTTCAAAATTATCGCCAATCAGCTGCAGTGTAGATATACTTATATCTATCAAAATAAATAAATAATAATAACAATTAATCAGGTAAAACAAATTTAAAGCAATTTTATGAAATATGCATAATATTACTTTGACTCGCAGCAGTGTCATTTTCAAAATTATCACCAATCAACTGCATTGTAGATGGTGTTATATCTATCAAAAAAAAAAAAAATGATTTATCGATTAAATGAATTTTAGGTATACATTTTAAAAAATATGCATGAAATAACCTTGAATGGTAGCAGTGGTATTGTCAAAATGATTTTCACTTAGCAACGAAGTACCTGGTTGTACAGTTACACAAAATAATAATAATAATTGATTAAAACAGTTAAATTATAATACTACTTGCACACAAATAAATTATAAATAAACATATGTCTTATATTTTTATTTTCTTACAATTTAATGAAGATTCAACAGCACCACATAATGCTTTATAATCAGCTAAAATAAAAATAAACAAAAATTTATGCTATCCTGATTTTAGTTACTTTTAGGTGAAAAATCATATAATTATGTTGTATTTATACCGTTAATACTAATTACTATTTACCAAATCTATAAATATTATCTTACTCGATATAATGTTATTATAATTACTACAAGACATAATAGAATTTGATGTTTCACCATTAACAGAAACTGAATTTTTATAAACACCCATAGGAACAAATTCTTCTTGGCTTGAGTTGCTACCTAAAAACACATGATAAAACTATATGAAACGAAATGTCAAGTTTAAAATAAGTATATAAGTTTTAACTTTATATTTATATTGTCACTACAAAATAAATATGTGTTTTTATGATTCTCACATAGAAAAGTAATATTTAAATATTTAAAGAATTGATTTAATACTTGAAAAAAATATTCTTAAAAAATTAGAATTTCCATAAAAAAAATGATATTTGTATACATAATAGGTTTATGGTATTAAATATAATATGTAGAAAAAATTTTTTTCTTATTTTAGTTGAATTGATATATTTTTATTAGATAGTTTAACTAGTTATAAAATTATTACACTCACTGTCATTATTAAAATCCAACGATTGAGTATTTTTTTTATTATCAACCTTTAACCTTTTCCCTCGCCTCAAAATGTCTTCATCGTTTTCTGATTCAGACATATATATTTGGATTTCTTTTGCTGCGGCAGTTTCATAGGAATCTATAGAGGATACAACAATATAGATATAATAAAATATATGTACCAATCAGCCCCATAATATACTACAAATTTTACTTTTATAAAATAATTTAAGACTTACCAAATGTTCCTATTATTCTAACTGGGTATTTTTTCCATTTTTCGGATGTTTTACCACCCTTCATTAGCATCATTGTCGTTACTCTGTGTGGGGGCCATTTACAAAAATAACTAGTGACACCGTTTAATACTGTATTAACTAGCCATTCATTTGGAATTACAGAATATTTATGCTCTTCTTTAAAATATCCAATGACCCACTAAACAATAATAAAGCTATATATTATATATTTATTATTTTTATTGATATTTTTAGCTGACAGACATTTCACATTTAACCAAAGAGTAAACATCAAAGATCATTTTATCATAATAACAACATAATATAATATACAACTTTGTGAAAACAACGGTTTCAGTATTTCACCTAAGTGAACGCGATTTAAAGAATGCAAAGTATATATTATTTGTAACCAACATAATTTAATTATTATTTACCTGTTTTTTTGTTCCGTCCATATTTTTTGTTCTTCTTAAAATTGTTTATATACTAAAATAGTAAAATAGTGTAAAATTAAGCAATAAAACAACACGAACGCGCATACATTTACAACCGTCAACTGACAGAAAATTATGGACAAGGATAACCAACAAATTTGGTTTATCACATAATCGTTATTATTACAGTTTTTATCAACTATATTTGGGTTATTTTTCTATTTTTAGAAATAATATATTATTATTGATATTATTACTATTATTATATTAATAAATTTGTTGTCAACATTGAGATGACCATGCGAGCTATATGTGTCGTCCCAAAAGACACTCGATGCTTATTGGGTGAATAAATATTCTATTGTGTATGGTTAATTCGATAAGCTTTTCAAAACATCGCATAGTAGTTAATATTACAACCTCACATAGTCAATTAAAATGGGCCTACTTATGGAAGTTCGTACGGTAACCTAATATTAGTTTAATCTATGTGATGAAAAATGGATGTCAGAATGTGATGTCTAATTTGAGATCTAAATTGAACATCTCAGAGATGTTGATGTCACGCAATTGCACACAGGGAATACATAAGTTGATTTATTTATTTGTTCTGTTTAATAAAACACAGTAGAAATAATATCATAACCAATGAACAGTAAAGGAAATATTAATTTTATTAGTATCATATATGTATTTTATGAATTGTATGAATATTTTTTGTTTATTTATTGTTATCGCCACTATAATATTACTAGTCTACTATCGTACCGAAAAGAAAACAAATTATTGGAATCTTAGCTTACGGTGTTATTTTTTTATTTTAATTTTATTGGTATTAAAAGTAAGTTGTTCTTAGCCGCGACTTTCTACAAATACGGATATTTACAATTATGCATTTTTAACTATTCAAACATGATAATAATTAATAAGTTGTTATTAAAATAAGTCTATTTTAAAATTTAAAATAACAGGGGTGAACTAGTGGTGAAGCGATTTTGAATAAAATCCCATTTTTCTGAAGAAAACTCAACGAATTAAGAGAAATAGTATTTCCTAAAAAAAAACTTTTTACGAGAATTAAAAAGCAAAACGTGTGACCAATTTTACTTTTCTTTGAAAAATGGCGAAACGCCATGGAAACAATTTACGTCACTGATAGATGGTAAAAAAATGTAATACTTATTACACGTATAATAGACATATAAGTACGTCGCATTTTACGTACTTGTGGGTGGAACTATTATTCCTATAATGAGCCAAACAGCATAATAATTACTAAGAATTACCGATGCTAACATAATTTTCTGTTTAATATGTTTCAAATATTATAAATGCATTCATGTACTGTATATTACTATACTAAGTATAACTGTAGCCCGTAGGTACAAGTTTAAAAAAATCATAATCATGTAGGTAAACCTGTAACATTGTTCGTGGCGTAATTGTGTATAGTTAACATTGTACTTAACGAATACCATACGTTTTTTTTTTTGTTTTTGAGATATTGACATTTCATATAGTAAAACTGTAAACGTCGTTATCGCTTATCGTAGTTTTTATTACGTTATGAACCATTGAACTCATTGAAGTAAACGCATTTCTTAATTTCAACGTCACTATTTCAAATTCTGGACGAATAGTGAATGTATTGGTTTTAAAATTATGTGTTTTTTACAATTTTTATTTTTTGTACCTTTAAGACTAATTATTGTAGGATAAATGTATCGATCATCTTCAAATTCTAATAGAAAAACTTGAAAGAGTAATACAAAGTTCTTTAAAACATTTATTTTTATAAATTTTAAAAAATATAGTCGAGCGAGAAACTATATTAATTCTTATAAGAACATGTGCTAACTTATCTATAAGTTTATAACAGTAATGACTAAACCTAACTAGTAATGTTAAATTAAATAATTAGAATAAAATGTATTTGATTTGTTGTTTTTTTTTTTAAACAAAAAATTGAAAATTAAACCAATAAACTTACCAAATTAGTAATATAGAAAAATAAATTACTTATAGCGAAATAAATATAAATATAATAAATTAAAAATACTTAGAAATATTATTATAGGCTGACTGTAAGATTGCCTCCGCTTTTTTTCTTCATCCTATTTTGACCTTAACAACAAAAATGTTCCATCGAGTTTCGACTTTTGGAACAAAAATGTAGATGAACATAATTTATTTATTATTTTTTTATTATTTACATAATAATTTTTTAATATACATGCTGTAGCGTTTCGATTTATGCTCAATATATTATAATATAATAACTACTTGAATTAATGAGAACATTACACTTTTTGAAGTGAGCGTGAGTCGTTATACTAACCTACGTTATGCCTTTTAAGAACGTCGAGTGAAAGGCACGCAGTACACGTATCGTGTTGTTTTAACGGCGGTGGTGCATATTATACAGCACTTACACAAAATAGGAGTACATTAAAATAATAATTGTTGTTATAGAGTTATAACGACTACGATATTAAAAATCCCGTGTTAACCGATAAATCAAATACTATATGTGGTTTTCCGTAATTGTGAATTATAATATAGAGAGTGATGAACGCAACACAAATGAAATATATAACACAAACCAGAATATTTATCTATAAAAAAATAATTATCTGAAATACTAGATCCGATATAACTTATCAGAGAAAACTCAGCAGAAAATCTAATATTATTTATACTCGTGCTCAAGTCCCGCGCGTTTATGGTCCGGCATAACATCATTTTCATTATACCTGTCACGTCGATAATCGTATTTATAATATTTTTGAAACCTTTTGGTTGCTCTAGATAGTGATTTAAAATAAAATAAAATATTCAATTAAGATACTATAAATCATTATAATAAACCATATATATATCTGCTTTTGACAGCTAACAATTTATTATAATAGTACCTCGTATTTCCTATCTTTTTAATTAAGTAGCAATTTATTCAACGGGTTTAAGAGGTTAATGCGATGACCTTGCATTTGAACTGATTTTTGTATTACGAGTTAAGAATAAAAATAATATAATATAATATTTTGTTTGATTACACAAACATGATTTCAAACTAAATATCTATAAAAGTTATACCTATATACCAGTACTTATACATTATAACTATCAAATATCAAACTTAAATATAAACGCAATGTACTTATATGTTGTTGTACGCATGGCATATTATTTAATGATTATTTTGGGTTGAATGGTTTGATAATATACAATTTTCATTAAAACAAAAAGATTTTTTGTTTTTTAATGGACAATTAATTATAATAATTTAAATATTTTACCATAGACAATCGTAACAACAGCAAAATCAACTTTATTTGTTTTAATAATAACATGTTTTAATATATTTGATGAATTATTGTTGGTAAAATGTAAATGGATGAATTATCAATTATATTTAACTACTTTGTGAATTATACTCTTTTGAGAAGTAAATTTATTAAAGTTTTTAATTAAAATAATTAAAATTTTTATTTATTTAAATTCTCTATATTTTTAATGTCGTTTTTTAAAGTTACTTTAATAGTTTCTTCATTTTTTTTATGAATAATATACAGTACACATATACCTACATCATACTGCCATACATAGTATAATAGTATACATAGTATAACTACAAAACTAATACATAACGAGTCAATTTTTAATTTAGTATCCTATTGTAATTTTAATATAGTTCACTTTTCGTAAACATTTTAAAGTAAAATAATATTGTAAGTTCATAAACACTTCGCTATTTCATTAAAATTTCAATTAAATCATTTGTATTATTTAAATATTTAATTCTGCTTACGTAATCTGCAAGTTGACATAATGCAGGAGATAATACATTTATATTATTCGGCAGCCAAATCGTCGTTAAGCTTTATAGTATAGTATCCACTATCCACTATATACACTATAATATCTACAAGTATAATATATACGTGCTTAAATCATTAAAGGTAATTGAAAAATAGACTTTTCACCAAACATATGCTTGTCTTATAAACTAGTTATTCTATGACGGATGTAAACAACCATCCACAATGATTTATTATTCTTAATAAATATTCAATCAGCTACAGCGTATTAATATAAGTAATTATTATTAACTTGTGCGTGCACTGTATCATTATAATTATTAAATGACTTTAAAACTGTAAACAAATTCGATGATTAGGGCGATCACATTTTTAACCGCAGTCTTTTTTTTATAATTTTTATATATTTTAGGCCATTGAGTCATAAACTATACCCTAATTACCTACCATCAGAGTTATATTGGTCATTGTTGGTGGTTAAAAATGTAACTAAAAAAAACTACCTAATGTAAACTGCATGTTTGGTGAACATCAGATGTGGACGTATAGACCACTTTGCCAATCAAAAGTCAAATTTGGCAAATTATTATTGATTAAATTTTATACCTATTAATCTTTATATTCTTCAAATATACCATGTTTATCAAGAAAATAGAGTTAAGGTTATTACATATAGGTAATACAAAATATTTTAAAATTACATTTAAATAAAAATACAAGATAACTGTTTACGAACTGATCATATTATGGAGTGTGAGGTAACGTAATATACAAATGCATATGTATACATACATGTGTAAATATATTCTACTGATCATACCTATGGTAAACTGTAATATATACATTTACGAGCGCATCATGATCCCCTGACGTTTCGTTCAACCGATACTTATTGATAGTAATAGAGAAGGGATGACACTAAAGTTATCCTTTATAAGGACCAGACGAAATCTACATAACAGCTAGTTTTTTAGTAAAAATTTCAAGATACATATCATCAACACCAGTATAAAATGTATAATACACTATATGTCTATATCCGCTATATTTCTACCGTACAGACAAGTAGTTGCTTTCATACTTATATCTGTGTAGTATGTATATGTCAGTGCCATAGTCAGGATTTTTTTCGGGCTGAGAGGAGCTTAATTTTTGATGGCCAATTATGACAAAAAATTAAGTTTACACTGTATTTCTGACAATATAATTCATATAATTATACATATTATCAAATCAAGATCAAGTAAGTGTGATAAGAGCGGCGTTGCTTTATCACCATAAACGGTAATTAAATTAATAAAATTATTTTCGTCTGACATTTCGAGGGGGGAGGGTTGAGCCCGGAAGCTCCCCCCCTGGCTACAGTACTGGTATGTGTTATTATATGTGAGTTATTCAAGCATCTGGATATAATCGCAGGATTAGCTATATTGTTCTATTAATTAAATTAACTTTTTATTTTATTTCCCTATCTAAACTATTACTATCCATATCACTTACTAGCTTTAAACGTTAATGACATAATAAAAGTATAATAACCATCAGCATTAATAATTTAACTGTTATATATACGTGTATTAATTATTACATATAGTATTATATAGTTGCGTGTCCAGTTGGGTAGAGACGGTAGAGGTAATATTAGAATATTCTAATGTTTTATTTACCATATCGTCATTATACTATTAATAGAATTGTGATTACGTAGTAGTTAATAATATAAAATTTTAACACAAAATCAAAATCTTACGGAGTGGCGAAAATGAGTATTTCCGGCCTTATCCTAGAAAAATTAAGATTTTCGAAAATTGTTTGCAAATTTAATGTACATCATGCTTATGAATATGCAAACCTAGTTTTAAAATTCTATTCCTCGTAAATTTCTGTACAATTAAAATGTATCAAAACAGCCAGCAACAGACATTACTATTTAGATTATAAGCAAATACTTAAGAGTATTAATATAACAATATTATAATTTACAACTTATGTTCATATGCGATTCGATCCTTTTATTAAGTGTGTTATCATTTAAATTACATTTGTTTAGCAATTAATTTCTGTAAATTACATATGGTATACCCACGAATGAAGACATTTTTAAAAGCCAATATTAATTTACGTTTTATTCATCTCATAATATTACTTATATTAGTATCGAATAACTTAAATTACATTCGGTTGGTAAATAACGAATGATAGCCTTGAATGTATAGATTTTATTTAGAATCTAAGATAATTTTTAGTTAAATTCTTAAGTAATATAAGTAAGCTCACTTATATAAGAAATATATTATTTTCGTCATACTATATACATATTAGTTACGGCATAAAAATCGTAAAAATTAACGTAAGTGTATAAACTGTATTCGAATTACTTCATTTCTACAAAGTAGTGTAGAAAAGAAATACATTTCAATATCTTATTAGATAGTTAAATAAGTGAATACATAAATTAATATAAATCGAATTACGTCGTATATATACAGAATACATGCCAGTGGAGACGAAATCCATGAAGATATCAGCTTTTTATTAAACCATACCCATTATGAATAAGGTGAGCGCAGTGATATGTATTCACATATAATTTATACTTATACGCATTAGATGCAAAATAAAAAAAAGTATTAGAATAATTGTACTTACATTCTTTAGACTCGGTAATAAAATAAAGCCGTTAAACAACTTTAAATGACACCAAGACGTATAAAAAATAAAAATACAAGAAAATTATACATCCATAGTCCATCCAATTATATTACGGTATACATATATGTATATATGTTATATGTTTTTCTTCTTTCTTCTTATATACTGTATTTATTTTACTATACATAATAATTACCTTCATTTTACATTGAGTTGTTCAAAAATATTTTGTAGACCATCTATAATAGCCAAAAAGCCAAAATATTATGTGAATAAATTATAAACATCAAGTATTCATATATTATTTGTATTTTTTGAAGATATGTATTGAAATTTAATTGATTTTTCATTAGATTATAATTTATACAAGCATCGAAAGATCGTTGCAATCTTTTTAGTACTCCAACGCTTTTTATCAACAAAAGTATAAACAATAAACAACGATAAAAGAAAAATATGATAGATATTTTATACTTGTGTCTTTTAACTATACGTATTAGAAATTAAAACTACCTCAACTTTTTTTAAGAGTATTTTAGATAAAACCATACAAACATCGAATATTTTTTTTAGTGAATTTGATATTTGCAGTCAGAAATTGTATACTTAGCTCTATAAACATATTAAAAAAAATCTTTCTTAATTCTTAAACAAAATATTAGTATTTAGTACATACAAATGTGTACTTCTATCGTTGGGTTTTTTTTACAAAATTGTAATTTTCAATAAACTTCGAATTCGTAATCAAATATTATAAAATAAAAATTTTGAAAAAAAAAACGGGACAATGTGTTTTTTTTTGTGGAGACTGGAAACTTAGATTGAAGTTCAATTTAATAGACATGCTTGTCTGCAGTGGGTAACAACGGTGTAGTCTTAATAAATGTATGGTTACACGTCTAAGTCATTGATTGAAAATAATGTTGGGAGGCTCTGTCCTCTATATCGCGTCTACTAACGACACATTTCCATTTTTTTTCTACGTATACAATATTACTTAATAAATAATGATTGATATTAATACAACTCGTAATCTATAAATAACGTTAAAAATCTATGCTAAAAAAAACTAAAAAAAACTTTATAATTGAACACAAATTATATACAAACATTTTTATTTTTAACAAATTGTATATAATTTGTAAACTAAAATACTTTCCATTATTTTTATTTTGGGTCTTTATAGTCATCGTACTAGTATTTACTTTTATTGACTTGTCATCAGCATCACAATGATAGGTTAACACTTTCAACATAGTCTTTAGAAAAGAGATAACGTTAATAAGTCATGTCCATAGTCTGCGTACCTGAGTATCGTGATTTTCGTTATAATTATACGCATAAATAAAATATTACGAAGTGGGTACATGCAGTGTATCCACACGTGTGCTCTCTCCACTACATCATTAATGGGTACTATTCTTTTATCGTAATTCGTAAATCTACTTCGAGAGTGAACAATATGAACTGTTAGTTGCGGCCGCGATTAGTAATCATTAATCACTTAGTTAGTTATATATCTATACCTTAGTATTCAAGGACTACGGCAGCTTATCTAGGGATATTTTCAATTCGCAGAGCAAACAGAAATGTAGGGTCGAGCGAGCAAGTTTTACCATCGGATTTGCACAAAAATAAAACGTATTTGAAACCATTATTATGATAGTAGATTTTGAAAACCTACTCTCATTATATATAGACAGATACTTAAAATGTTTTCACGAGAGTACGATTATAATGGTAAAGTAGTGTGGGTAGTATATGCTACCGCCTATCATATTATTCTATAATATCGGTAGGTCAAATACCTCGAGTACGAGTGGAGGTATTACGAAATGGGACTATCTACATACCATACGCATACATTTAAATACCAAATAATAAAACATTTCACTGAAAAGCAATGAAAGTTTTCAACTTTAAATCATTAAAAATAAACTATAATTTTCGATCATAAAAAAATAAAAATAAATTGTAACCAATTTTACTTATGCAATATATAAAGCTAAGTGTGCGTACAATTATATGGTTGAGTTAAATTCACATGGAACATATTAAGATAATGAACAACTGGGTAGTAGGAACTACAAATATAGGCAATTAAATTTTTCAAGATATAAAATTTAAGGGTTACACTAAGCGTATTGAAAATGAACTCATGTATTTTAAAATAAAACACTAACAAACAAAAATTACTAAACATTCTTTATAAGTTATGATATTTTTTTTAGAACCAATTTTATTATTTGGTCTTTATTATGACTAACGGACGAAGTTAAATGCTGCAGATTCCACGTCGTAATGGTTGGTAAATTAAATTTCGGACATCAAAATTAATGTTTATATCACTGAAAGCGATTAAAATCTACCTAATAAATAACCTAATATAACATCGACAATAATGAAATTATAAATTAATTTTTGCCCATATAGTCACATATGTAAACAGTTTCACACACGTGATGCAATATTGTTGCTTATACACGGTTCACGAGAAACATATTATACCAAATTGTATACAGTGCATCTTACAGACGATGGCGATTAACGTATCATAAAATGCAATTATTGTTGGTCGAATTAAATGTTAATCAACGTGTCTCCATCGAGGAATGGAGTGAATACGAAAATCACACAAGTGCACAATTAGGTTTATAATATATATATTATAAATTTGTACGGATGTATAATAATGATCATACTTATATCTACTTCAGATAGCCATGTTGATTATATACATAATATCATCAACGGTGTTTGCGGTGTTGACACTTGACTTTGAAGAGTACAAACAACTAATAAGTACAATAGTATACCTACGATTTTTTGACAACCATATATAAATATTATTAAATAATACACATGATTGATTATCGATAGTAATAAACTAATAATCTAACAGTTATAGAGATAAATCGTCGTTATAATGACTATATTACTCGTATATCGTCCGATATATTCCGATCGTCCGATCAATTCGATTAGATTTTACAGTTCATATAGGTACTCTGCAACAAAATAATATACCTATATATTATTTATTACATATATATAGATTAAAAGTACTAGATTTGATATAAATTATGTATTTACAGTGACGTTGTAAAAAGTGATTTCAAAAACAATTATTACCTTTGAAATTTTTCAAATTTTTGAAAAGAAATCGGTTTTTTTTTAAAGTGTTTATAAAAATAATAAATGTAGAGAGAATAATGAATATTCAATAAAATAGTTAATGAACATTAGTTTACGTTTATTACAAATTGTTACTTTTTGTAAAGTTTAAACTGTTAGATGCAGATATGTCAGTAAAATGATAAAAAGTTGGGTGTAATGTGAAATAAAAAATGATTAGTAATTTTTAACATCTTAGATCACTAATGAGCTAAGTGTAGTGGTGGTAAGGTTTTGGTGATCACTCGAGTGGTAGATGAATATACCTTTTAATAATTTTGAGTTTGTTTTACAACTGTATATTTATATCAATCAGGTAGTCTTATAAACCTCGAAAGGTTATGTACTTATATAACTTTGAAGCCATTAATAGTTTTATTATTATATTCGATGGAAGTATTTATTACAACTGAAAGACGCAGAGGTTATATCAAATAACTCAATATTAATTGTTTGAGGATATTAACATTTTTATTTTTTGATCATATTAAAACACTTTAAAAGATTATATATCTTTATTACCATCAAAATCTAAAAAAAATACTTTTAAATCTATTTTACAGCAGTAACTGAAAAAAAAGAAAAAGTAAGTAAGCACTGTGCTATACAGTAGTGTCGAGTGTGTCTATTCATTAAGGAGTAAGTCACTGTGTATTGATTTTGAATTCAATAATGAATAATTACATACAAAAATCGATTTAAAGGAAGTCTATCAACCTACATTATTAAATAAGTATAGGTAATAGGTATTTTACGGTACAAATATTTATGTTTATAGTCATTTATTTTACTATTAATAAAACGGTAGATTGAATTAGTTTTTGGTTGTGTGTAAAATAATAAAATGATATACGTTAAGTTTCAAATAATAATATTTTTGAATTAAAAAAAGTAACTATAAAATCGTTATTCTTTGTTAAAATATTTAATTTTGCCAAAATTTAAAACGTCTATACTCATATTCTTTTAGATTTTTTTGTCATAGTATATTATAACATTGGGGAATATTATTTTAAATTTTAAGGTTTTTTACCTGGCTTAAAATTTATAGAAACAAATTTAAAATGTCTATAATTAGAGCATGACGAGAAAAATATTAATGAACATACCACGTGTAGGAAATAAAAATATAAATATTTTCTGAAAATAACAAGTATCTCATAGTATGATTTTGTTTAATACAGATTTTGAGTAGAAATGTCAGTTTTTTCTGGTGTTTTGATAGTACTAGAATTATTTTACTCTTGATTCCTCTCTCCTTCCCCAAATTATAAACTAGATCCAATTTTCTACTATAAACCATCCTCAAAATATTTTTACTTCCTCAATCAAAGGTATTGAATTGATGACAGATAGCAAAAAAAAATCACATATCTCCTTGAATAATCAATACTTTTTTCATTTCTGCTCAGAATCTAAAGTAAATAATAATTAAACAAAATAGGTACTTATATTATTTTTCGACGAAGTGAAAACGTACTTTTAAAATTCTCAATTATACTGTTTAACCAATTATTTACAAATTACAAATGCATATTATTATAAATAATAGTGCTGATTGGAAATACAATAGGAAAAACTTATTTTCACACTAAATACGTAATAATTCTATATAACTATATAAGACATTAAGACATCTATAAGAACCTAAATATAATAATAATAAACCTATCGAATTGTTACATTCGAGTAGAACAATAAAAAAGAACAATTATTTCCTTTCTATCGCCGACACGCTAAATTTAATGCTTTTTCACCTAAGAAGGTATATTATATTATTTATTTTATTTAATTTCCTTTCAACGAAATATTATGGCGTGAGAAAAATTCGCATAGAGACGGAATATTATTATATTATAATATTTCAGTGCAATATCATGTAATCCACTAAAATGATATTATATTTTTATATATGACATATTATGTAGAATATTATAATATATCACTATATAAGTATAATTACATTAAAGTGTATTTAAATTTAATTTAAATTTAAAATAATAAATAAGATTAGGGCACAAATAGTATTTAAAGTAAAATTATTAATTATATTTGTATATTATAAAATTTCTTCAAGCTTCAAAACTCAATTATTTTTTATTAATGCTAATTTCGTCCATTTTTTATACACATTTTTTTTTGTATTATATATTTTATTTACTTTAGTCATACTTACAATAAATTATGTTTATATTGCACATTAAATATGTTTATTCTTTTAATTTAATGGGTGCATAAACTTTTGAACACGTGATCTGTATATTAAAAATAATTATGTTTATACTGTTTATAGATACATCATAATTTCTATTAAAAAATTCTGGTTACAAACATTATATCATGTTAATCTTTAATATCTATATCGTTGTAAGTGGTAAATATTCAAAAAACATTCAAACAACGGACCACTGTAGACAGTGTAGACTAATTATAATCGTAATGATTTTTAAATGTAACAATAAGAGCTAGTGTTTAGAATTTTCTTTGTGTTATTTGTCTCTTTATTCGACAACAATCATATACATATTTGATTTTATAATTATATGATATTAACTCGAACTTAATTCAACAACAATATAAGTGAATACGTAAGCAATCGCATAATATTAACTGTTATAATAATATGTATGAGGTATACAAATGATTAACGAAAGAAAAAAAATACAGTAATGCAATATTACTTTATTAGCAAATAATGTGAACACATGGTGTATCCTGCGTTTGCATTAAGAGATAGTAATAGTATGTCCTAAATAATATAAATATAAATAAATATAATTTTAAAATATATAATTTTCACGTCAGTTACAATAAGACAGAAAAATATTTTTACTATTAATTATATTGTAACTTGGTCTCTATTGTTATTCGGTTAATCTATACAATGTATATACTCGTATATTATATAGGTGTTAAATTGAAAAAAAAATAATACGAACACAACAACAACCTGAATAAAAGTGTAAATATTTTTCATCAAAATTTTTCTCATAGTAACCACCCAAACTCAAACTATTCATTAAACATTTATTCTCATGAAATAACAATTGGACAAAAGACAAAAAATATCAAACTTGACAATCATCACCACTGTTGTAGTAATGACTAGTGTCAAGTGTAAATTATTAATATGGTACAATAGGTGTGAATAGATATACGAAAACAAGTTAGCTAATCGGTTAGTCATGTTTTATATGTATTTACTACCTAGCTGATCCTGCTCACTGTTGCCTATGCCAGATTAA
Source organism: Rhopalosiphum padi (assembly GCF_020882245.1). NCBI lineage: Eukaryota > Metazoa > Arthropoda > Insecta > Hemiptera > Aphididae > Rhopalosiphum > Rhopalosiphum padi. The sequence continues at coordinate 39,865,387 of NC_083598.1, forward strand.
ATGCCCTTTGATTTATTTATTTTTAAACTCCGTTAAATCTAAACTCCACAGATTTTTTACACAGTAGTTTGAGTTGTACTGACTAAATATAAAATAAAGGCCTGCAATTAAATCTAATAATTATTATTATTTTATTGTCTGTAACCAATAGTAACAGCATTATATAAATAAAATATTATTGCTTTCCATATGTCAATTATATTTAACAACATTTACAATATGTTGAAAAATAAAAAGTAAGTAATAAAATGTATCCTATAATATTACGGATCATACTAAGTCTAATGATGAACATACATTTTATAAAAAAATGTAATTTAAAAAATTTGTAAAATAAAATTTTATAAAAAAAAAGTGAATTTTCATAAGGATCATTTGTTTTAGGCCTTTAATTGTATAATAATATAGTAGATATATTTATTAATTATATTTTATAACTTATCATGCAAGGCGATGCCCGTAACAAATTAAATAATTCCAAAGGATTTACTTTGTCTTAAACTTCGCTAAATATAAATTACTCATATTTTTAACCCATTAATTTGGATAGTTTTTACTAAATGAAAAATACAGGTCTAAAAACCAATAAAACCCTATTTATTTATCGCTAACCAATTAATTTCTATGCTAGTCTTTCTATAAAATACAAAATTTAACTAATTATTGGCTTCATGGTTCATATTCTAAAGAATATGATTTATGTACCAAATTTCAGAATCACGAGAGAATTGGCTGTAGATCACTTATACATAAATACATTGATTTCTATTTATATAAATAGATTTATCGGATTTATGGTCGTTTCTTTAGGATAGAAAATTGTATGAACACAATTTATAAATATATAATCTAATTTTATTAATAAAGATTAAAGAACAGTCTATAAAACTTATAGATATTATATTGATCCGCGCCTGACAAGGCATTACCGGTTTTCAAACTTTAAAATTAAAATAATTTTACCTTTAATAAATTAACTTGTTGATCTTCTTAAAATATTTTAAATTTATTCTAAGTAGTCTAATCAAAAAACTGTTATTACTTTAATAGTCTATTCTGTAAAATAGTAATTTTATTTAGTTAAATAAAAATATTTTAGACATTTCTCAAAAATCAATTAATTTGTTAACATGGAAACAAAATATGAGCATTTGAAAAAAGTAATAAACGACCTATTATTTGATATAACCCAATGTTTTATATTTAAAATCTTACTCGTTCCTCGACTTCAGGGGATTGGCGATTGCTCCTGCAAATGGCTTAGTCTTAGTTGACTGTTAACAGACAACATATGTTTAGTGATCACTTTTCCATAGTATGATGAAAATGGATTCAGATTTCGAATTATCATTAGTGAGACTGGATATGGGAAACTGAAGTCGGTCATTGGATACATGACCTATTGAGGTTCGACAAGAGCATTATTTTTACTAAAATTAGGAGGTACAGTAGGTGCATTTTTAATCAAATAAAATAATTGATACCTTCGTGGACCTGCGTACTTGCGCTCTGGTATTCGCCAGGTTAAGTTAATCTTGTATAATATAATATGCTGTATAAATATAACAATAACAGTTTAATATGTTGAATCAAAAATCATATAATTTATCTGCTCGTTTCTGGTTGTATCAATAATATTTTTGATTTTTGTTTTGAACGTCTTATAATAATGTTATGTTATAAAATGTCTGTAATTATTATTTTTCCCAATTAGTTTTAATTATATTTTTTGTATGCTTGTAATAAAACTATTGCCAATGTTTAATAGCGTTGTTATAACAGACTATAACAGCAATTTTAAAAGTTATTTTATTGTCTGTTTTAACTTTCTCAATTTATTTGTCGACACCCTTAGCGAATGAATTACCACTTGACAAAATTATATACCAAAAAAATAAAATAATAATTATAATAATGATTTGACATAAATCATGATATTTATATAGCTTAATTTCGATTTTAGCCTTTAAAGCTTAAAATTAAATGAATTATTTCAAATCATAATTTGCAAACTATAAAGTTTTCTTTTCGCCTAACCTTATAATAACTACAATTAAAATTATTCATTAACTTCCCTCGCAACGGCCTCGGCGGGATCGATAATCATATTATGTTGTACTTACTAATTTATTATTTTACTCTGCCGAAGAGATACGAAATCAGATTTTACACTTTAATCTAACTAAATTATTTCACTATACCTACTCGTAGTATATATACTTGTCTCTAATTTCTCTCTTTTTAAACATGTATTATTTATATCTATGTATACCTACTATTTTGTAAGCATAATAACTATACTCGCCACCCTTTTGGTGTGTTATAACTTTAAATAAATAAATATAACTGGAGTATGAATTAGTTAGTATACAAAAACTGAAAGACACATAATACCGTAAAACTAATTATCTATTTATATGTTTGAGCCAATATTGTGGATTATCAATGACGATATTGATATTGTTTTATTTCCTACTTAAACAGTTAATACACATTATTATACATTATAATGATTTTTGACTAAAAACGATAAGAACAAATCAGCAGGCCAACAGTTCTCGCAAACATTATACACACACTGCTATAACACATAGCCAAATAAGTAGGTTGGTAGGTATATATATATATTATATGTTATCCATAACGTCCTTAAAAGACATAATATGGATACTTTTTATAACAACGCAAGTTTTTTTTTAATTTGATAGAACTGATGACAGTAACGACGCGTATGTGTAGATTTTACCCATCAAACTTGAGTTGTTCAAAACACCATTTAAGTCCACGTGATTAAATATATATATAATATATATTCGTCTGCATTTGCTGCGGCAACACGTATAATTGCTATATTTCTCCCACCATGGGTTTAGCCTATATATATATATATATATTGATTTTAATTATTTATATTGTGTTTTAAGTCACTTAGTACACAACATTTCATGAAATATATATAGTTCGTCAAAAAACTGTAAAATAATTTAACGCGTACCTATCTACAATTAATAATATAAAAAAAATAATAAAACACCAAAATCACCACGCCCTATACGCAGGCCATATTTTTCTTGCAACTGCGTGACTTATTCGTTTTTATGTAACGTAGATAATTATTCGTGCTAAATAAATCGTATAAAAGTTTCTTAGAAGTATAAATAATAATTTATACAATTATGGCTTGTTGTATGATGTTTTATGTCATTTCAAGATTTCCCAAAATTTTATTTTTAATAAAAAAAATAATAAATTGGCGTTTACAAAATACATAATATTTTATAACGTATATACCTACCTATCGGACCCGCAAAATTAAAATTAATTCACCGTTTAAGAATACATACATTAAGTTATTGTAAATATTTTTTTTATCGTGGAACATTTATAATTTACTTAAAGTAAAATACAAATTTTTTAAATTCTTTACCTTTTATACATAATTATTATTCAATTTTTCGATCGCATAAAAGGTAAAAAAAAAATCGCATAAAAAAATAAATAGGATATTTACAATGTTGTAAATTATTATTATTATTAATTATTATTCATTAATCGGATGTATCCAAAAATTTTGCATTACTGACATCCAGGGATTATAAATGACTCATACAATTTTGTTATTTTTTATTACAAGTTTTTAGATGAATATATTACAGTAAAAAAAAACTAGTATAAATCAATATGAACTCAATTTCCATGTTATAAATTTTAAATCTGATTTAAAAGCCATCGCTTTAAATATTCATAAAACATTGTATTATCGTTTGTTATCATCACCAGGTGACCGTACGTTGGCAGTTTTAAATCTAAATATTCGAAATTTATGATCGATATTAACTATACCTCGGTATCTTAGAGCTAAATGCTTAAATATTAATCTACTATGTGATATTATTAATTCTTATAGAAAAAAGGAAAATACTTTTTACTCATAGAAAAAATGTTGAATTGCATTTTATTATTCATATATTAATATGTTAGTTGTTAGTATGTTGTTGGCCCGTGATTATTGTTAATATAGTGACAATAGTGCTTCAATATAAGATTGGTGAAGGTACTATCTTACAAAGGTAAATATATATAAGGAAAGTATTTTTAAATATCTTAAAAAATTAATTTTTATGATTATTCATTATTATTAAAATACTGGCATTAAATATTTTGAAACATAAACAATAAACAAATGTATTTATTTATAAATCACTGAAAGCATTTCAAAATAATATTAAATAAACAATAAAACTCACAGAAAAGGAAAAAAGTAAAAATAAAAACAACCTATTATCAAATTTTGTTTTAAACATAATATGGAATGTTGTGTGGCTATATGTTCAAAACAATGACGATCAAAGAATCTTTTTTATTGTATTTACTAATGTGTAGAATGTATATAATTATACAATTTCAACTGCATTTCAATTAATTATAATCAATATATTATTATTATGTACTTATATTTGAAAGTTTTGTCACGGTACATAAAAAATGTCGGTGTACAATCGTTGGACGGTCGCCTAGTGGCAGGATGATATATTGTGTATACGGCTCAATGCGATGGCGAGGCGTTAACAAAGAGTCACACAAATAAATACATTTTATCATAAATATAGGTGTATTATAACAGAATACTTACACGACGGGATAATTATATGCAATATAATAATGCAAAAGTAACCATCATAATTTTGCCACTTAAAACGTTCGGTCTATTTGCTGAAACGAACAAAAACATACTATAAATACACTATACAGAATGTACCACAGATATCTGACAAATTTTTCATTTAAATTACATTTAAATATTATCTTAAATCGTGGCGATACAATATTATAATATTATTTTGCTGTGTTATATAATATTAACTAAACCAAAATACACACGCCAAACACACCTTAATAATATATTTTATGGTATACGGTCGTCGAACCGCTTATTAATTGTAATACTTATTACCTATACTAATGTAGTAACGAATAATATGTGAATGTACCATCGTACCGAGGAAAGTTCAGAATTATTTCGGAGAAATCGCTCATAAAAAAAATATGTATTATTATACTATATCTCTATAGTCTCTGTACAGTCTATAGTCTATACGCTGGTCACATACAGCGGTAAATTATTACCATCATTCGTTTTTGCAACAATCATAGTGACATATTATAAAAATGTTTAAAGATTTAAGGGTGAAATTTTTTTTGTTGAAAATTGCGATGTGACAATTTAGATAGAAACGTGTAGCGATAAACGATTTTTATAATTATCGATTTGACCGTGAAGAACTGTTAACCGTTTTTTTCAGGAAGTATAAATATGATGGCCATATGTTACGAATTCTAAGCGAGTAAAGGTGATTATTTTTAACACTCGGGCCTTTGTGATGCCACAGCGAAAACAGCGATTATGTTATTAGAACAAATATATGCACTCTGGTTTTAAAAATAACTAAATCTCAACGTAAAATTCTTCCTATATAGTTTTTAACTCAAAATTGCGTATGGTTTATTCGAACGAGTACAACAAATTCAATGAATCAATAAATAATATCAAAAATATATTGAATCATATTATATACAACGCATTGAGTGAAGACGTAAAGATTATATATTTTTCTTTTTATCAAACAAACTAGAATATGAAAATACAAAATATTATAATGAATTATGAGATTTAGAGCAAATATAATAAATACTTACTATAATTTAGCACTGCGATGATAAATTCGCATGTACAGTACTCATTTTGAGCGAACGAAACACATAAAACCTATTTATACCATTTATGTATACTAAAAACTATAAACGTCTTATACATGTATAATAAATATTATTCTCTACTTAAAAATAAAAACTATTCCGTTTCACTGTTACACTGTCACAGGAGTACAGGACATTATTAAAACGAAAATTTAAAAAAACGTTAACCGGGGTAGTGGTAGGTATAGTATTCTTAGTATTTTACGTGACACCCGTTATGAAACATTGACCCGTGGTTTGCCGATTTTGCTACCTATTGTAAACCTACAAAAATTAATAACTGCATGCACCTTCACATAGATATTTTATTTTTCTATAATAATACGTAGAACACGATAAAAATTTATTTTAGCAAATTAGTTTTACTTTCATAATATCTTATAATAATATAAATTATTATTTTACCGGTCATATAAAGCCCGTTATTTATGTATTCTGATTCGCTTCATTCTGTTCCGAACAGTATCGCATACGTATTATGGAACTAAAATAATTAACACCTATCAATAGGTGAGACCAAAGAGAAATCCAAAGGCGGTAGAATGTTTTATTTGATGCCTTGATGGTTATAGATTTATAATTATAGTATTTTATTATATTATTTTATAGCCATCAACTATGGTACTTCAAAATGTATTAACATTTCCTATGCATTTTGAATGGACTAAAAGAAAAATAATATACTTGGCAATAGTTTAATAATGTAAAATTAAAACAAGGACGTTTAAGATTTGATGTAAATATTATTAAATGCTTACTATGTCGCTTATACTGTATTTAATATACCCTTCGTTGATTTAAACAGTATGTTGTAACAAAAAATATGATTACAATTTTATCATATTATTTATGTACAGAACCTAATATAATTTATACGAATCATTTTATCTATAATTTATACAAGTATAAATATTTGATTAAATATATTGATAGTTGATTGAGTCAATGTTAGTTGTTGTATAATATAATAAAAATAATAATAATAATAATAATAATAATTGCATGTGGGTAATATTTTTTATTTTTATTTTTTATTCGAAAAATTTACAATCCATATTTATTAATACAATAAATAAAAGCGATAGCTATACATAAACATATACATAATAATAATAATAATAATAATAAAACACATAAAGCACGTGATGAGGGAAGTCATCCAGCGATGGAACCCTTCAGTGGGTAATATTACAATGTTTATTTAATATTATTGTGTTAAAACTTTAAATACGCATTAAAATATATACCTACTGGTAAATATTGCACGCCATACAGCCATTGTCGAAACCCATAGGCGCCAAATCCTTTATAGTGACCTGCTAGTCGATGTTACCTAGATTATTATTATTATTATTATTATTTTTTTTTTTTTTGAATGAGTTATGAATTTATGACTAGTGAACTTTTTTTTTTTGAGCTATTAAATAAAGTTAATATTAAAATACGTATTGATCCTGCTTCTTTCAGTTAAAATACTAAATATTATGTTTTTATGGATATTTTAAAAACTATAATGTTCTTGATACGTCAAACTAGATGTTGAAATTGTAAAAATAATTATTTTTAAATAATTTGATATTGAAGTAATTAATTACATACATAAAGTGCCTTAAGATGACATAAATACGATATATATGATAATAATAAGTAGTTATTTATAAGAATGTAAAATACATTAGAAGTTCATTAGAACTAGTGTATGTATTTTACAACTATGTGTTATTTTTTCCAATATCACCTTTAAATTCAGTAAAAATGCTTCAATTTTAAACCTTTAACCATAAGAGCGGTTGTTAGAGCGGAAAATTAGATATATTTGGTACTTTAGAGATACAAAATTAAAATTTTCAGTATTTAATAAAATCGTTTTTACACAAAATTAGTTTTTGACCAAATTTTTTTAATTATTTTGTTGTAGATAATTCAAAAACTAATATCTGTAAATATTTTAAATAAAAGTACTTTAAAACGTAATACAAGTTTTTTCCTTGTAAGTAGAAATTAGAATTGTATGCATTTGTTAATTCATATACTGAGTATATTTCATATATGTACGACTATGATGGGTTGAAATGTGGACGTTTTAAATTAAACTGATTGTACTGTCCACATTTTATTTTGCATATTGATGGATGCATATTTGAAGGGTTATGGCATATTTTGTTATTAAAGCATATAATTTGCATGTTTTATAAACTTTTAATAAATAAATTAACTTTTTTTTATCTTTTTTCTGTTTTTTTTTTTTTACAATAGAAATGACAATAGTTGAGCAAGAATTAATTTTAAGCAAATTACAACATACAGGATAAATTTGATAATCAAAAAATATTTATTATTTTTTATCATCGTATACGTAGTTTTATGTTTGAAATATCACGGCATTCTGTAATACACTACTGCAGTCTGTAGTATAGAAATTTGTTTGTATTGTGTAACACTTGAAAAAATAAATATGCAGCTATTAATAAAAATAAACTATTATATGGCTAATAACACGGTTATCGAAGGATTTCTGATTAAATCTGGTTTCCACGATTTACCGTTTTTAATATATTTGAGAATTTATATTATATATTAAGATTAGTATATTTTGAATTTTGTTTACGATTCAAAAATTATTAATAGCATTATTTATAGCTTATTACTATTTTAATATTTTTAACTAATTTAAATTTAATGTATTTTAAATTTTTTTTATTAAAATTCTAAACGTTTTTTTAATAAATATAAACATGATTTTTTTAAAATTTATCACAAACATTTTATAAAAATATAAACCTAATTAAAAAAAAAAAATACAGGAATTTAGATTTTTTTTTTTTTAAATGTAATACTTATTATTATTATTATTATTATTATTATTTTAATTTGGTATACATTATCACATTATCAGCTATTGTAGTGCATATTTTGAAAGTTGTTATGTATAGAGTATATTTTACATTTTACATTATGGCATGTATGTTTTCATCATATTTACAAATGGAGATTCTGCCCATAAGTAGCTTATTTACCAATTAAAAACTATTAAAAATAAATTTTCATTTTATGAAATCTATCAAAATTTGCAAATTTTTTTATAATTCAAATTTCAGACAATTATTCATTTTAACACCTATAATATTTAAAAATTTAACACAATATTCTTTGTAAATTCTTTTTCTGGAATTTAAAAATAATTTTATTGACTATGAGTTAAATATAAAATATTCTTATATTTGTAATTATATCCGTGACAAATTCCCAATGATTTGTTTTATTCCAAAAATATTAAGGAAATTGTAATTTGAAATAAAATTAATATTTTTAATTAATATAGTTTTGTTGATAATTAAAAAAAAAAAAATGTTGGATTATATTGGCTAGTTTATGTATTTGAAAGAAGTCTGTATTTAATTACTATTTATAATATATTTAAATAAAAATAGTCAAAAGGTTAGGTTAGGGACGTTAGGGTCATTCATAAAAAAAAAAAACCCCACAAGGTTTTATAAAAGAACAAAATAGCTTAATGCGTACTAAAAAAACTTCTGGAAACACACGTTTGGTTCTAGAAAATTGTTTTATCCGAAACGGTAAGCCTATATATAAACTTTCGTTTACGAATTCACAAATACCAAGTAAAGTGTTGTATAAAGACCAACAAAATAACTTGAAAAAATGTAGACACTGGAGATATTGGAACGCCAGTACATGATGATACAGAGGGTCCCGTGATATCTCCTAAAATAATGGAGATATGATAATTCTGGTTTTTTAATAAGATTCACAAGGACAAGAACTACAAATATATTATTTTTATTTTCAACATTTTAATTTCATTAACCTCCTGATTTTTAATATATTTTCTAGTTTCGAAATAAATTGCTAATTATTTAGTACGATACTGGTACATAATATCATTGTATCAGACATATGGCCCACTTGCTCGTACGGCCAGTGTTTTCTTGAAACTAGAAAAAATATTAAAAATCAGGAGGTTAATGAAATTAAAATGTTCAAACGTCAATATTTTCAAAAAAAATGAACTGTACAAAATGGCTATCTTCATTTTTTTTAAATAATTAAATAAAAAATATATTTTTTACCCTTTTTACCAAAACGTTGAAATAAATTGAAACATAAAATATTTGTAGTTCTTGTCCCTGTGAATCTTATTCAAAAACCAGAATTATGATATCCCATTATATCAGGAGATATCGCAATGGGTAAATCCTCACGGGACACCCTGTATATATAGTGTATACATCGCGGCGATACGATGTTTACATAAAACCTTTATAATAAATGACAAAAAATGACTAAGATGTTGTTGACGAATAAAAGAAACAAAGCAACCATATGATATTTATATAAAATGATAAATGAAAAATTTTTAAAATTTAATAACACTGTGGTCAGTAGAAAAAATAATATCTACGATAGTCAAATATCTATTCAATAAAATTATTATTAAGTCTTTTCCCGATTTCATTTTTTTATGAGACAAAAATCTACTGACGTCAAAAATAATATTAAAGTAATAAAGTTATCAATTGTCAAGCTAAGTCATAAAATGTCGGTTTATTATTTACAACAATATTTTAACACTATATTCCGAGCACCCTATATATATTTAATATTTATATACATGTATATGTCAAGAATCTTCAATCGAACTACATTGGATGTAGGCACATTCAGTAGAATAACCAATGACTTATATGGTTTTACCTATTTTTTTATTTGACTTAATATCAAATATTTTGAGGTAAGCACATTATCTATGTTGATTTATCTTGTCATTTATCTCACGTCGGTTTGTAAAATTGTAACGCTCAATTTACAATACTCACATAGTTCGCTTTTACTGTCTGTGTTCTTTATCATCAAATTGTATATTATAATTAGTCAGTTCACATATTTTATTAAAGCTAACAAAACTAAATAGCAACTACAGCAAAACTTCATGCATTTGACTTGTAAGGCATATGCGTTTAAAAAATACGGAGACAACAAAATATATGCGAGTGGTGTAGCATCCCTCTCATTAAATGTTTGCAACAAATTGCAAATATACACATTGTGCAGTATTTGTGTTGTCAATTAATGAACATTATATACGACGTATTTCGACTGTAATATATATATATATATTATTATTATTATTTGGTTTATACGTAGCAACTCAATAAGAGTATACCAACAATATATAAATATATATTCTACAAGACGTCTTACATCTTCTGTATAGAATGTAAAGTAAGTAATAGTTTTGTAAACAAATCACCGCACATATTTCTGTTTACACTGCAGTGTAGAGTATACATTATACTAGTAACTATTACACGAATAAAATTAATCATTCATTTTAATTTTGAATTAATGTTTCACGTTGTATTACCGAACAAATTTAAGCGCCAATTTTAATTTGTGATTCGAAATAATAAAATTAAAAAAAAAATAACTGTAGTTTCAATTTTTGATTTCGAGATTCTGAATAACAAATCAAACCATATATTAAGCGGTTCGTGTTGACTAAACAAAGTTGTCACCACGACGCGTTGTTTCTACTTTACATAAAACGAAATTTTGAACAATATGTTTAAATTAAATACTTTTTAAATTAATGCTAGTGACATTGATTAACTTGCTGTACAATATATTATTTTTGGAATTCGTGTAGCAGATGATCTACCGTGGTGTAGTGACCTACGAATTTAAAATTACTGATCTACGTAAAAATGCAAATATTATGGAAATAAATTAAACTTTTATTTTATCAATCATCATATAGGTATTAGGTATATATTAAATATTTCATATTTCATCACTTGTTTTTGTATTTACTAATTCCATTTTTAAGTACAATAAACATTTTTAATATCTATTAAAAATTCAAAAAATTATCTGGAGGTTAAACTGACTTCTATTATACTTCAATAATATGACGGTGTAGAAGTTTAGATATAGTCCCATTATTTTTTTTAAGTATTTTACTTTGAAGATGTAACCAAGTGCATTCTATTGTTTGGGTATTGGCTCCTGTTTATGGTTTTACAAGATTTTTTTGAATAATTTACAGTAAAATTAATATAACTACGATTTAATAAAACTTGATATGATTTTCCATTAATCTGCTTAAATAACAGCTTCTGGAAGTACTTTTCTTTAAATTATTAAAAATAAATGTCATCCGACGTTTAAACAAAAAAAAAATAAAAAAATGTCGCCAACACATTACAAAAACCCAAGGTCCTTCCACTCACAACAAGAAAATTAAATATTATATTATAGACTTATAATACGGTTATATCGTAACCGTTAACGCAATATTATGATGAATTCACTGTTTGATGGTCAGTTACAAGTAAATAGTCGTCCATAAATATTAAGCGTTTAAGTGTAATAGATAAAATAAATAAATTATAAATTACCAACTCCACCTAGTATATACTCGTAATACGTAGAATCGGTAGATCACCATGATCACCTACTACACGAATATCCTATTTATTTTTTCAATTGAAATTTGAAATTTTATTAAATCAGCTTAAAAGAAACAATATTATTATATCGAAAACAATTATTCCTGTTCTGCGTGAATACAACAGCAATAATCTGCACAGCAATTTTTCGTCACATCATTTAAACACAATTTTAATTCTATGGTTATATCAATGAACGATAATTATTATTAATTAGTAATTTTGAAGTACTAAGATGTGGTTATTTCGATGCATATTAATTTAAAGCATAAAATAAAAATATATTGTATATATATGATTAGATTAAAAATACAAAATAATATTTTTATCTACATATATAATATGTATATTATTATTTAATAATATTAATTTATATTTTTATTCAATGTTAAATAAATTATGCATTTGATAAACGGTTCTGAACTAAGACGGTCCATCAGCTTATATTTCAAAGGATATTTTATTATTTATATTTTATATTTCTATAATTTATATTTATTATATTAATATATGGTACTATGGTAAGTTGAACTAATTATTTCCAACAAAAAAATAACATAGGTATATTTTATAATAACTATAATAGCATTAATTATTAACAGTAATAGTTATTAATTTATAAGTCAATATCGACTGCCATAAAATGGTGCGAATCGGTCCATAGTAAAAATAGTTAAAAATAAATTAAAATATATTTGAAAATTTTATTGGTATATATTATTCTACAGTATAATTTATTGCTTTCGTAATTTTGAGAAATTTTTTTTAAATGATTATGTCCATCACTTGTAAAAAAAAAACTGCGACCGATATATTTTTGATATTATTTAAATACTGTTTGAACAAATTATATTACATTTTCTAACTAACAAATATTTTGTTATACATAAATTGAAAAATAACTCAATTTTTTTGTAAAAGAAGTAAAGTAAAAAATTTAAAATTTCTACAAATAACATAATGATATTAACGAGAGTCAAATATTTAGAAAATTTTATCATGTATTGCAAATAGTAATTTGGTAAAAAAAATGTCCATATTTATTCATTTTTTAATGTAATTAAAAAACAAAAATAACTATCAAAAATTGGTATTGAGTATAAATTTCCATTTTCCTTAATTTTTTTCTCGTTTAGAAAAGTATTGTGAAATTTTTACATTTCACCCCCATATAAACCGACAAGATCCAATTTTTACCAAAAACCATTCTCGAATTAAAAAAAAAAAAATATATATATCAATGTTATGTATGTACATTCATCGCAATTTAAACTATAAAAATTAAAAAGAAATAATATATAAATATGTTGTATGTTATATATTATTGTATCCTATTTATGTATAATATAATATATACTTTCAATACTATACTATTTTATAACTTTAATTTTAAACATACCCATTTCTCTTTCAATTAATTAGTATGCACATTTTTTGTTGTATTACAACTTTCTAGTTTTTGTATTAATAATAATAATTGCGCTTTTAAGTCAAACTATTCATTTTGTTATAATATTCAAACGTGTTTTATTATATATTTATAAATATAACGGGACGTACCTAAAGGTATATTAAGTGAAAAAGTAAAGCTTAAAAATATTGTTCTTGTTATTAATAACATTGTATTATTTAAATATTGCATGCAAAACTAGTTCCAAACGAAGTTACTCTACGTTAATTTAATCCGAATAACCAGTACGAAAATCGAAAGCAGCTGTATATTATTATTATATTAATAGAATAAACAAATAAGATCCTGTTCTTTATAGTTTATATTATAATTACAAGTGGAGTTCTAAATATACATCGAGACTTTTATTTTTCATCAAACGAGTTGTATAGAACAAATTTAACGCTGAAAACATTTTACTTTACATTGCAATAAATATATTTACCTTTTGTATATTGTATATACATATATATTATTTCCCTCCCCCTAATCTGAATTTTTTTTCGCGCAAATAATTAGTACTCAATTCCTATGAATTCTTGACTGGCTTTTTATAACTACTATATACGTACCTGATTTTCCGAGGGAAGAATTCACAGAAATTGAGCACCAATTATTTACGCAAAAAAAAAAATTGAAAAATTGTATATTATTAAAAAAATCAGATTCAGGGGAGGGGTTCGCGTAATTAGAGTGTTAGACTATGTCTCTATTATCAATTATTATTAAAGATATGACCACATTGTAAGAATTATAATTTTTTTAATTAATGGATGTTTACCCAATTAGTAGCTAAACATCTATAGGTGGCATGTATTATAGATCTGAATGCATTTATTGCCTAGCAATTAAAACCGTTAAACGTTTTCTGTGTAAAAATCGCTTTCTTCTACATTTTTGTATACGTAAGTAGTTTTAACCACAAATGAGTTTAAATTTTTGTTTTAAAATTCGAAGTAATTATTATAATTTAATATGCTTAAATAATAAAATTGACACAACTTCTACATTTTAAATTTAAATAATTTGTAGTGATTAGCCTATGTTATATTGAAAAAAAGTACCAATAATATTATATTATTTTGTTTTACAGTTGATATAATTTAGTCAACTATATTATAAATGCTATGCATATTCATTCCCCTAATATGTATCAGGAGATTACTAATTAGTACATCACACAGTAACAGGAATCGTGTACCTATACAACTATACGGGTCTATTCCGTAGACGGTGATTAGCTTGGTAATTATTTATACAACGAAAAATATTTATTTGTTTTTCGTGCTAATTAGTAGCGTAGATGATAGTAAATGCTTTACTTGTATAAACACGCTAAATCATGTATCACGTATTTGTAAGTATAATTGGCCGTATCAAATATCATACTCATACTTTCTATAACGATTATAATTTTTTTACGAGCCTTACGCTTCTTAATATAGACAATATATTATTATCATTATATTTTGTATAACAGTCCTAATTTAATATAAATATATGCATTTATAATTTGTTTAAATCGATGAATATACAGCTTTTCGCAATGATCATCAGTAATTATAAGTAATCAATAGAGTGTATATAAGTATAAATATACAATACCAGAGATAATAATATTATTTTCTAATGTAATAAACGATAATATAATATATATTTTAATTTTATGTTAAGTTAGGTTAGGTTAAGTTCACAAATGCATTTTATTATTTTTCAAATTATCGCTGTATGGCGATAATTATTTTACAATTAGTTATTGTTAACCATTAAATCGTCGAAATTCGTGTATAAAATTACAATAAGTACAAGTTATAATTAATACAGACACATTGTAAAGTAAGTCGCGCCGTTCTGATTAGATTATTATTATTATTATTACTTTTGAGTATAATGAATCTACACAAGCTTTTACGTCAATATTAATAATCCACACATTATTATAACTTAAAAATTATGCTGTTAAACTAATTTTTCTATGAGTATTAATTATTATATAATCTATAATGCACATACAATACTTCCACCAATAATCACCTTTACTTGTAGTTATGCTTAACCTACATAATAATAATTGTATAGTCATTATTTTTATCATATGTATTAAGGTCGGGTAACCGTTTCTTGTCATTTTTCGAATTATCTTAAATAGATAAACGAGAGAATACTGCAGTCTGTAAGTGTGCCACTATTAGAGACGTATTTATATTTTTAGTGCATGAGGCACTATTTATCTTTAGAACCCTTATAAGTTATAATATATAAAAATGCAGTAACTGAGATTTCCATTTCAAATATATTATACCTATATTTAGTAAATTAATATTATCAAGTAAGTTTTAAAAAATATACTGTTCTATGTGCTGTGCAAATATATTTTCATCGTCATAATTTATGTCTATAATGGTAATTGCAGATTCAATATAGAATATTTCTGAATAGCCATTCAGACGATCATCAGTTATTCTAGACTTTAAACCCTTATGCTCTTTTTTGAACTATGTATGTTCAAATATATAAGTTATGAAAATGTTTGTTTTTTTCGAATTTAGTTCAAAATTCATCGGTGTTTGCTTTTCAACCGTTTATCTTGCATTGAAATCCTAGCCAATAAAATGTTATACAAAATCCTATTTAAATGTAATTCATAGCAGAATTCGAAACACCATAATATGTTCTTACATTTGACAGGACTAACGAGGGCACAATTAGTAATGCTAATCAAACGTATTTCTTAGTAAAATAATTCGGTGTAGTTACTATACATATATAAATGTAACTTATAAGTATGATAATATACTGAATACTGTATGTTTGTGGTGTGTTCTGGAATAAAAACGGTTTTTAATATATTCAACGAGCACGTATAATACCTATCGATGATTCTATATTTTAACAGTTATAATTAAAAGACTGTAAATATCTGCATTACATATGGCCATATGGGCCATAATAGATAGTAAATACTACCATTATTATGTTCAACGAGCTATTATTAATATTCATTGCACAAAAGTATTATTTTTTTTTAAAGAAATTATGAGAACTCCAGTTAACTCAATGGTAAGTTTGAGATTAGAATTCTAATCAACAAAACCATAAGACAGTTCTAGCATACAGCTTAATCCGTGGCATACCTATCGTTTACAAAACCGTTTTGCTGTAATATTACATATGGTCCCCAGAATAAAATATAGACATTTTCTAATTAAACGGTTGCTAAATCAATCAATAATCTATAGTCTATACTAATATACATACATACTTTTATTTTATATATATTTATATCTAGCTGCAATATTATAGGTACCTATACATAATAATTTCTTGTAATGATTAAAATTACCTATGCACTACTAATTGTAGTATTGGACACACCGATTTGTATTGGAAGTAATAAGGATGTCCAATATTCAAAACATATTGGTAAACCATAAAGGATGGAAAAATAAAATTCCAATATTTTTTTTGGTGGTAGGTGGGGGCATTAGTGGTACCTAGAGCGATAAAATTATCAATTATACGTAAGAAAAAACCCCAAAAAGTATGTCAATGTTAAAATTATTAAAAAAAATTATAATTTAAAAATATTTGTAAAAAAACATATAAGATGTAAAAACTAAAGGCCGCAGAGGTTGAAGTTATACATTTTAGATCAATGATAATAATAAAAAAAAAAAGGTTGTAATCAGAGTTCGACGTACGTAGTGGGTAATACAGTCATAATAATAACAACGACGATGACCACGAAGACAATAAGACAACACTATAATATTACGCCTATGCTGTATATATATACACAAGTGTTATGTTGAGTATTATTATTACAACACGAAGGTGTGCGCACCTTATAAATCGGCATGTCGCACTTATATACCATAATATACTATATATAGTCAATAGGGCAAACGGCTACCACGTCGTGTACAATGTGTTATAATATATTATATTATTATTATGATGCACCACGAGCGCGTAGTCGTTTAAAATAGTTCTTCCTGTTTACGGTTCTCCGAGACGCGCGAGAAAATACACAATATACCTACGTTATTTTGCGCTAAGTACATCAATATCGGTACATAAACATAATAATAATATTTGGTAGGTAGGCCTAAACACTTTTGCATTTCTATAGTCGTTGACCCCGTCGTATATATAAGTATATTAGCTCGTGTGCACTGTTTCGTGTGTGTGTGTGTGTGTGTATAGATATGCGGACGCTTATATTGTGCGTCGGTAATATTATACGTACTATGTGCGTACTATGTACTATCGGCGAAAACGGATCCGATCAGATTTCGTCCAAAAATAGAAGATGCGCAGATTATTTCTCACTGGATACGGCGCAATATAATGTTATTATACGATACTAAAACTCGTGTATATCCATATAAAACGCGCCGTATCACTCGCGTTTAAAATAATAATAATAATATACCTATTACACGATTCATACGAATAACAATAAATTGTGTGCATATTATAGATCTGACGGTGTCGTTACGTAATAATAATGTACTAGACCGTTGCAGCAGGTGCTGGACATCTGATGATGACACATAGGCTGTTGGTGTTAAACAAAAATCTATATGTTCGACTATGCAAGCAGGAAATGCACAGAAAATAAAACCGTCTCGACGAGATACTTATCGCACAAATGAAAATATATTAATACATTGCGCATATTTTGTATATTATTATGTGAAACGAAAAACGTATAACGAAGAGATAAATACGATTATTACGATAATCAGCTACCTATTATTGTAATCTGTTGTGCGTATATATAATATACGGTGAACGAACCGCGTTTTAAGGTCGTTACACACTTAACATGGGTTAAAATATATTAATATTATACACATACCTAAGTTAGTCTGTCTGCGCTTTATCAGATGCGTTGTAAATTACTAAAAGACAGATATGCGCGGCGCGCGCAACTATATAATATATTTGTAGATCGTCCTAAGCTAACCGAACGTCCTAAATGTGACATACGATCATCGTGGTTCCCGATGCTCTCGTATTAGGTATGTAGTACATACAAAACAGCCACTGTTTCCGTTATAAAAAAAAAAACAACAACCCAAAAGTCCCTATACATTTACATAACCGAATAGGTATATAGACGGTATAGTAATTTGTAGGTACTACTAGTACAATAGGTACGACGACGGCGACAAAAAACAAAACATAGTATTATACCAATATAGGTAATGTTATTATTTATTATACAATATCTACCGTGCATTGTGCTTGTGTTTTCGACGAGATGTCTACAAAAGTTATATTATAAAATATACACAGGTCATCGTGCGCACATCGTCTACAACCCGATCGCGTATGATCCGAGGTGATGTTCGTAAGATCTTTGTCGTTGTCCTCGTTGTACCTATTATAGTATATATTATAGTTATATTATATTAATAAAGCTTAATTAAAAAAAAAAAAAAATCATTTGTTCAGTCGTAATATACGCACAACTGGCGTATCTTCGTTAATAATAGATTAATAGAATATCATAAGAATAATAGTATAAAATAATTTACGATATTTTATTATTATATAAATTAATATACATGTTACGTACATACATCATACATCCAATCATACATACTATGAGTATACAATAAGTGTAAATATACATTATATACACAGATAACATGACGTATAAAACATTAGGTTTTATACAGAGAAAAATTAATATAGTGGATAGTCTGCACTGTCATACGGGGAATTCAAAACTATCCACTAATAAAAATATGTTTTATCCACTAAATTGAAAAAAAAATTTGATTTAGGAGTATATATAATACGTATTATCTTTATGGATTCAAATTAAAATATTAATTTATTAGTATAATAATTAATAGTATGTATATACGAATGTGTAATCAATATTTAACTCTTTTAATTAATTATACTTAGAGCCTCTGTTATTTAAAACCCTTGATTTCAAAAATAAATTGTTTAAAATGATTTACGCGGAAACAAAATTGCATGCAAAACTGCAGTTTGTAAAGTAAAAATTGTTTTTTTTCAATCTTTTCGTAAGTTCTACATCACGTATGCCGTGTATTATAAATATCATGCTACTGTACCTATTCAAACATTATAAAATTATAATATTATTGTATACTACGCTTTTAATTCATTGATATGAAATTACATTATTTATCTTAAGAGGACACCGAGGTTTATTATCTTCAATATTTCGAATTGGTGTTGATAGTGTTAAGACTTCAGATATAGTGGGAGTAATATTTTAAAAAAAACGAAACATTTTTTCGATGTATGTAATACAAGAAACGTTATATTCATAATCTAGTCGCCCTCAAACGTAATTAAACCCGTGAATCACGCTACTGCAGAGTTTAGTGTTTAGTGTTGGTGTACCTATATAAAGGACGAGTGTTTGTTCCAAAACGACCATAATTTACACGATCTTATCACTGGTTTCACGCACCGCAAACAACAATCGTATACAAATTAAAACAAGAAATAATAATGGTAATATTATAACCAGCTAATTACCTAATTATTACGCACCACCCACTAAAGAATGTAAGTATAACCGCGGTTTCGCTCTTGACACGGTCAATCTGTCCGCAAAACCTCTCAAAACCATGGCAAGCATACATATTAATTATGTATACTTTATCTACTGCCAGTTTTTTCTTGTGGGAAATAAAGTTTCGGTCAGGTAGATAATCTTATCCGATGGTTCATCCGACATCCGGCGGCCAATATACTATGCCATGACTCATGGTCATTCCCCTTCCCTCTTTGACATAATATATAGGTAATGCCGTATAGATGTATTTGAAATATTTGAATACATCATCGAAGAAGCGGCAAATAATATTATAAAATAATAATTTATATTATTATTCCGTTGAAAATATATCATAATAATGAAAAATAATATATACGTTTGTGAAAAAATATTCAAATAGTGTATTGTTAGATCTGTATTATACGAATACAACTACGTATATGATATAAACGATATACCTTTATTCTTTAATGAACTTATACATAATATGTTATGGTGAAAGGTTAGGTTACCAAAAAAAATGTGGTATAAGTACTCGTCATCCCCGCTAAAAAATGTTTTACTTATTTGAATAACTGAATTTTATGTATAATACTCGATAAAATGTCTGCAATTTTTAAACCTTATACTGCTCTGTCCCAAAAAGGTTAGGTTATAAGGCATGCAGGTTTCACTAAAATTCGATAAAATATATAACTTGAATCTTGAATAATCCTGATGATCTGGCGCGAATAGACTACAATAGAAAAAAAAACTTTATCAATAACAACTTTGGATAAAATTTGATGTTAATGACTCTCAATATGTAGGTAACGACAGATTTAAAGGGGCGGGGGTCGATGGGTCCGGTAAATAAAATAAAAGATAGAAAATAAATATTTATGAATTTTCAAAGTTTTTATTTTATTATAAACATTTTTTTTATTCTATTAAATTTTTATTATAGAATTATCTCGTCCAATAGTATTTAATAATATTCATTATTTCAATATATTATATAAGACGACACACTAACAATCCACGCAACTTCTATAACTCGACTAAATTATATTATGTACTTTAATAGTTACGTCTTACGTCTATTATTATCGGCTCTCGGTTGCTTGTTTGAACACGCAATTTGCATAATAGTATTATTATAGTACTCACCACCGTTACATCCAATTTTCAAAGGTTCATCAGCAAATCTTATGTAGGTACAGTAAGTGTAACGTGTAACTACATCGAGGCTAATCGAATAATCGATGTACGTGGGCCCATTTTATTACAAATTTTGATTATGGTTTTGTGAAATCACCTTTTCCACTACAGATTCCTAGAGCTTATTATAATTTATTCAACTTTTAAACAAAAGATAATCATTATATTTTCAGGTTTCTATATTTCAAAAATCAATAAAAAAAACCGCTTATAGTTTCTATTTCCCATAGATGTCACTTAACTGCACGATTTACAATTCGTTTATACTATCAAAAATTCGCTAATATCGCAATAATATATATAAATAAATATAATATACCTACATTATAGTCATAGGGTTATTCATCGAGTATGCTCACCAACTCACCTCTCCATTTTTTCAATTAAAAATACAGTTAATCGAAATCTGGCTTTTGGAATTTTTAAATATATAGGGTACTATATAAAAGTTCTGGAGATTTTTTGTACTACTATTAAGGAGTTTCGTGTGTGGAAATATAAAATTATATTTTTCAAATGATAACCCTCCCCCCTCATCTCTGTTTACTGTAAATTATTTAACGGAAAATTGTTTCCAGTGTGCCAAGAGCCACGTGGACGATCGTTTTCGAATAACGGGTGCGAGTGACGCGGCGTGCAGTGGTGTTTTATACATACGCTAAAAAAACGGACGAAATTAAAAGTGGTTTTTTGGTATTTGCACACTTCACGTTATACGATATGTGTGTACGAAATAAGTAAACCGTGTCGATTGGCATAATATAACTTGTTTTCGTAGCTATATAATATAATATATTATATTCGTATGCGCACGATTCACCCGAACATTATATATTACTATATATTTTATTATATTATATATTTATTTATATACGTCGCGTTCGTGAATCGAAATCCTATACTACGGAGCAAGTAAAAAATAAAATCAATGTAACATTGCATAGGTGTTGATCGGTTCAGCGATGAACTATGAAAAAAATTCAGCCTGCAAAAACTATTTTATTTTAAATGTTTTAATCTTGATTATATTTAGTGATGATTATTATAAGGTATAATTATTTATATGATTAGTTTGAAGTTTTATAGAGTACATCGTAATAATAATTAGTAATTATTAAACAAAATAACTCATGTTTTATATTTAATAAAAAAAGAAAATATTTTTTTTTTTTTGAATGTAAGTACCTATATATATCATATAGTTTTTCATCTAATAATAAATCACTTTTATTTTTAGCAATGTTATATTAATGTATTCAATTTCAATATTAATTAATATATTTTTCTCTACAGCCAAAAACAGGAATTTCTCTAATTATTATTTGTATATAGCCAGTGCGCTGTCCATTACTAGCTGTGGTCCACCGGAAAAAATTTAGATGATCCGTCGACATAAGTCCGTCATTGTGCCAGTTTGAGAGTTGTGGACTACAGAAATTTTTGGCTATGTCGTGTGATACTTATACTTAAAGGCTAAAGCCCAATCGAATAAAATTATGATTGATTATATTATTCAGACTCCAGGTGTTTTTAAACGATTTTGATTTTTGCGACTAGCATTGAAATTACCGCAGGTGTATAATCCCAATCACGTGACAACTACGTAATGAAATAGATAATAAAATAATATAATAATGCACTCGTTTTATTACCTTTTCCGTATCACGAGCATAGTGTGACCTTTTTGATAAAGCAATTCGCACTCGACCAGGCTTCGATGGAGTGAGCGAGAGAGAGATAAGACGCTTTGAAAATATAATGAATTTATTGGTCTAGCCCAGTAGTTTTCAAGCTTTTTAAATATGCGGCACATTTCATCTCCTAAAAATTTTTCGCGGCACACCAATCCATATAATATGTGAAGCATATTTTATATATACATATAAATACATACTAATAAAATTATTAATAGATTTTTCGCGGCACACTTCAAGAGCGCTCACTGCTTGAAAACCACTGGTCTAGCCTCTACAGAAGCAGTGGCAGTTCTCAATTCTCATATAGGCGGTCAACTAGAGAAATCTCACTTAGTGAACAAAAAAATTGTAATTAATAATATATTATTTATTTAACGAATAAATTACTACACGTACGATGATCGGTTGAATGATTTGAAACTGAACACTGAAGGTTACCAAAAAATAAAATAACAACGAACCTAATATCGACGTATTTAATTTTAAACCGCAATCATTATTATAGTAATAATATAAAAAAAAATTAAATACTCAACTAATTAAATTTTCAATTTTACTTTTCGCATAATAAATGCTTATCGTAATTAATTAATTCCCAATTAATGAACCTAAACTAAAAATAGTAATTATAATACCTACGTAAAATAACTTATATACATTTTTTTGTAAGCAAAAAAAAATATATTACCTTGTGTTATTATAAATTTCAAAATTTTTAAGTATGATACTCGTATGTAAAATGATTGAAAAACGCTGGTCTAGAACATCATGATTTTATACAGCTGGCGTATGTATTGTACAGTACGTTTTTTGTAAAGACACACTTATACTTTCCAATAATACAGAATAATAAGTAATATAATTTATCCAAAATAAGAATTATACCTCGTAAATACAGGTACCGTTATAGTTAGGTATTTGGTCGATTGTAATATTATAGGTTCATATGTTATATATTGTATGATATTATGTACTTAAATAAAACACAATGTGTTTTAACGTAAACCAAACAACCTTGCGGTATATTTCCCATGGTGCGTACCTATACTTTTTAATTATTGGTCTTTTTTTTTCTTTTTACAAGCACGTCGGAAAGACGACGATAAAAATTTTTTTACCAAAGACAATATTTACAGTGTGCTTGTGAGTAGACTATACCTACCTACTATATATTTGTGTACGAACATGGGAGGGGGTCCATGGCCAAGGCTTGTGGTGTAATAGCAGTGCTGGCTATAATCACTATAGGATTTAAGCGTGGATCTGAAGTCTGAACAAAAATCACAAACATAATCTATTTACAAACCACAGGTGTATTATTTATGATTGACGATATTATATTTGTCTTAATACTCACGACTAGAATTTTAATAATAGCTACCCAAAAGTTTTTCGTATTATTTATATTAAAAAAAATAATTATAATGCACAAAAATCTCACTAAATCCGTCAATCGGTTAATTATAGTTTGTATTGTTGTGTATTATGAAAATATTTCTTACTCTGTATTATAACATCAAAATATTTATCACTATTTTGAATTATTTGTCGGTTATATGTTTGTAAACAAAAAAATCAACCAATGCATTAAAATTACATTCAGGAATTTAAATAGTTGCATTGCAACTTAGGACTTACAGATATTTATATTTTCGACGAGATATATAACCGGGACATTGTAGAATGTCAAATTAATGGTCTTTCGATTACCAAAAATTGCCATTGAAATAAATACGAGTGTTTAATAATTACGTATGTTTAGCACTGTACACAATACACAATTCGAAAACACGTGCGATTGGTAAAAGAAAAAATATGATTATAGGTCATGTAACCTAACCTAACCAACGCAGAGGTGAGTATTAAAAAAAATAAATACGGTCCCGGGCCTAAGACGGTAGTCACTCGCGAATTTATAACCATTATTCGTTTCGCACAATGTACATAATATATAATAATAAATGAGCGGGTTGGCTACAGTCCGTCGTTCGCGCGTCAGCGTGTGTAGATCCGACAAATTTCTACAGCGGACGTGCCAAACGACGAATGGGATCCGTGCCAGACGCGATTTTCGAGCGTATGCGTACAATTAGCTTATCTTGCGTATATGGTACTTTCCTTACTACTCGTATATTATTTTTTTATCGACGAGTCCGACTCGCACTTTACCCCCGGTCGCGACACACATTTCCGAGAGTCTAAATGATTATTTATATTATCCGTCGGAATAGTGTAAGAGCGTAAGCACATATATACGTAGGTATTATACCTACACGCGTCGTTGTTATATTATTATTATTATTATTTCTAAAAGGTGCACAACTTTCATTCCAGCATTATTATTATTTATTTTTTTTTTTTTTTTTGATAGACGTGACGAGTGAAAGCAGTTATCGTCGTCAAAAAGGGCAACGTCAACGACAGCAACAACATCGACAACGAATTCGTCAATAAGATCGACTGGTGGTAGACTAGTAGATAACGTGAATATTGTATCATTATTTTTCTTCGATAATAATCTTTTGCGGATCGGACAATGACGAGAGCAGAACACAAAATCACTTTTATACTTACTATTTACACGTCACCGTGTAGAATAATGCGTATTCGATTTCATCACGCTTTGGCTCGTTGACATTTAAGCGGTAGTCGACGATCAACTGGCGTTTTGCCTCACACAAAACTACGAATACTTAATAAAACACCTTACTTATCACATTTCATTCATTAAAAATAATGTTACGGGGGGCAGGATGAGGAGCACCCGAGAATATAGTTGAGGAAATATAAAAAAATAAAAAGCTTTCAAATCAAATAATATTTATATATATATAATATATATATATATGTTAATATATATAAATGAGAAATGTTTGTACAATATATTTAATATTATTTTATAAGTACAAAAAGCATGGGGAAGGAGAGTTGTGGCTGGGGAGGGGGGGAGTTGACGTATCATTCAGTCATTAGATCGAACGGGATCACCTTTTAACAGGACCGATCGCTCGTCGATCAATATATCACAATGTCAAGACGTGAGTGAAAATGAGTCGTATAAAAAGTTTTCTTTTTTTTTTTTTTAAAAAAATAGGAAAAAAATGTGTACATCATATTATCATTATAATATTAATACACACACGCGTACATACATATGCGTACTTACATCAAAATTATAAACATATTATATACAATAAACGTAATACTCGACGATATAAAAATGTATAGTTGATATTACGTATGTACGCGTGCGCGATTATGATAACAGCATTAATAATATGTATGAAAATAAATAGGAACAACGACAAAATGAAGTGCGGGGTGCAGCAGTGAGACCACATTGTGACGGGGTCTGCGCTCAGTCGGGCGCAGGACGACCCGCTGCTATTCACCGTCTTGAAAATCACGGCGGATCCTGTACAGGACTAGGTCCATAGCGGCCCGAGCGTCCTCTTTGCTGTCGTGGCCGTAGGCAATTTGGATCTCGCGCTTGAGTAGTCGGGAAGACAGCGATTTGAGTGACATTTTGTGAAAGCTGGCGTTCGAGTTCGGGTTAAAGAACAGCATAGACGTGTCTACTACCTTCTTGTGGACGAAGCGAAGTACCAGTAGATCAGTATCCAGTCCATGGCCAATAAGTATCGTGTCTTTGCCAATGTACCGCATTAGATCTCTGCGGACCTGGTCCAACGTCTGGGATGAATGGCACGCGAAGTCAGCCGCGGTAATACCACTGTACCGGGTGTTGTAATCGATTATTGGCCGATCGGGCAAGACCAGCGTATCGTACACGACTGTACCACAGACGTCCACCAGCGTCACCTTGGTTACCTCCAGTCCACACTCGGTGTAGCACATCTCACAATCCAAGGCGTACATGCGGTGACGATTCGGTTCTATGCCCTCTAGACGATCCATGTCTATTGGTAACGACGATAATTCGGATGTCACGAAATCATCGACTTCGGGGTGTATGCCGTCGATAAAACCATTCCACACGTGCCGGTTAGCTTGGGTGCAACCCTGGGACGTCCGGCTGCCATTGCAGCATTCGTACGTAATCGATGTAGTAAGAGGGTCGCAGAACTTTAACTTGCCGTAGTGGTAGATACAACGGCTGGGTTCCGCAGACTTGGCCTCATCTTTAACATTGAAAAACGAAGTGCAGCGAGCGCAAGGAACGTATTCATTTGATGATAACTGTTGTTGTTGTTGTTGTTGTTGTTGTTGTTGTTGTTGTTGCTGCTTCTTCTTCTGTTGTTTTTGCTTTGGCTGCCCATCATTCGCCTTACAACTAGCGAGGTTTTCAGGGATTGGTGGTGGAGTTGTCGACAAACATTTCTGGGTATCCAATAAAAACTCTTTTGCAACAGGATTGAGTACATTTCGCCTCATGTTCTGTCGACGGTAAAACGCACATCCTTTATAAAACGCGTGATTTAACGGAAATCCGTTTTGATACATCTGATCCTCGGTCAGTACATAACATTTGTCCATATAGAAAAATATGACCTCGTCATTCATAAGTAAAGTGTTCCGTACACTGTCCTCGAATACGTCAGTTGTTTTGGAAATAACGGTAGACAGGTGTGGTGTCGGAGACGGTGATATCGGCACCGCGAGTGGCACAATCGAAGTCGTGATTACAGGATTGTCCTGTTCAGCAGATACTTCGTTTGTAATTGTCGATTTGTCTTCGGCCGTTGTCTTCCTGGTCTTCATTGGCGTCGTCGTCTCATCCAACAATTGTGGTTTATTCTTATTGAGCCGTTTCCGCGACCTTTTCCCCGGTTTCTTGGGCACATTTTCGAAATTATCATTATTTTTTTTGTTATTGTTGTTGATAATACTATTGTTATTCCTGTCTTCCACTTCCTTCGGCTTAACATTTTCTTTGTTCCGTGGTTTTGTTTGCTCCGTAATCCTAGCCATCTGTTCCGCCGTCGATTTCTTGACCTCTGAAAAATACACGTGGAAAAACGTTCGTTAGTAATGGTATAGATCAAAAATTAGAAAACTAATAATATTACTATCATAAATATTACTGGGAAAAAATTGTACAAAGGGTACGCTGTTATTTTTTTATGGGCCACATCAGACTCATAATACGATATATCGTGTGGTTAAAATTTTCAATGATTAATTTAAAAAAAATTAAAAGCTCTAAATACACTTTACACACACACATATATATATATATTCATCAAAGCTATTATTTAGGAAATAGTATTTACATATTTAATTTTAAAAAGGTGGGCAAGTGGGTACCATTTTGTTGTACAGTAGTAGTAGAGTTAATCACTGTCTTAAAACGAATGTATTAAATTGTACATACATTTCATATTATAGTATACAATTTACAAACAACCATTCTGAACGGAGACGGTTAGCCTATAAGTAGGTACCTATATTAATTTTCATGATATTTTTTTTGATATTGCTATTAAAGTAATTTATTTTATTATTAGCTAGTACTACGTTGGGTAAGATGATTTAATTTTTGCAAAAAACATAGCATTTATTATAATATTATTAATAAAATATATTTATATCATATTATATTATTGTTATTAACTTTTTGGCAATACCACCTTACCGTAAAATAATATGAATATAGAGTGGTATAAATAGATATAATATCTAAAAATTAATCTACGTATTGTAAAAATTTCATTACGTATAATAAGTTCATAATATGCCGTAAAAGATTTAAGTCCCCCACAAACTTGTTGTAAATTGAAGCGTTTTTATTGCCACAAAATCCCCCCACAAATAATGGCAGACAGAAAAAAATACATACATATCATTAATCAATAATGAATCTATAAAATAATGGGTAAGTGACTTTACACAAATTTAACTTTACTACATCAAATATCTTATGATAATAAATAATAATAAATATTCATTAGGTAGTTTATTATACGAGCTTATAGTTGAACTAACTCGGTACGCAGGTGGTGCACAGTTGTCGATTGACGGACAAATGTTTGCAATAAAAAAAACCCCATTTTGAAAATAATAATATTTTTCAAAATTGAGAACACGTTTCGAAATGGCGCAACACATTATATCAACATTTTATTTAGCTGGTTAACAAGCACCATAATATAAACTAGCTGTTTGTCAATTTGTAATCGAAAATTCGAAACTACCACCAAAAAAGTACGTATGAAACGTAAATATACATTTACAAGTAAAATATTATAAAATTATAACTAGTGGGCGCCTTATAGGCTGGGCATGTCACGATGCGTGCGGGAGATGCGTGATTTATCGAAGAGTTAGAAAATATTATCTATAAAAAAAACACCCGTTTAGTAATCTGATATGTTTCTCGACGACGGCTTCGTAACAGAAAATACACGTTTCAATGTGGTCCGTCTGCAACAGCAGTTTGCTACAACATTTACACCAGCCGAGAAAGCCCCGACCGACAGATGTGCAGATAAATAATAAGACCAACGCGAAGTCAATGTACGTATTAATAATAACAAAATGACAGACATGTGTGTATTATAATAAGGATGTACTTGTGTACTGCGATCTATAGAGCAGTCCAGCCACGCGTTTTTATATAGATCACTTTTTATACTATCACCACCACGACCCCGTTAATAATATATAAAACGCATACCTGCACAGTAAATCGGCGAGATATTATGGAAACATTATACGCAAACGGTAGGTATACTCTACAGCAGGAGTTCGTGCGTCATACTTTCTCGGCATAATCGGAACACTCTCGTTTATCGGTTCGGAGACTTTTATTCCGCCGTAACAGCAGCAAGTACACAACACACGTCGTGTGTATTCGTATCTATTTCTGTATATTATCAATTATTATGTGTATTGTATATTTAATATTATTGTTTTGATCGAGATATGGTTTACAATTGTCCGGTAGGTGGTGGACACCACCGTCCAACACGCGGTCTACTCAGATTACTCTTTGGGACGAGGGAGAAAATCACGAAAATCAAACGTGCTTCAGACGTTGCGTTTAAGTTTAAAAAGAGATGGATAAAAAATAACCAACATAATATTATAAATTATAAACAGAGCAGCTGTACCTATATGTACAAATATATCAATCCAGTTTTGACAAAACGAAAACGACACGCGTGTCAGCGGGCATTTACAGCACCGGATAATTTATTGTAATATTGTTATTAATAACATTGTATTAAAATATTAAGATAGTGTCGTATTCCAATGGAAGACGAGAGAAGAAAAAATCTGCCCGCTTGTCTACTTTCACTGATCTCCATTATAATATAAACGGCCGTGCAGCAGCACTTCACAAACAAACGACTGGACAACTTTCTTCAGTTGTTTAGTTTTAATATACGGACGATGTGTGTTTGTACACAGGATGTACATTATACTAATGTATGACAAATTTAAATGTGATTTCAATAAAAAATAATTAAATAACAGATCTTTCTGTTACACGCTATATACGATAAGTGAGTACTTAGTATCTATCGTTTTAGAACTGATTCACGTCACCGAATTTTTGTTGCATTAGCTTCAGCTACTCATTCATTCATTTCATAATATAAAACCCTTAATTAAATAAATAGTATGAGAAATAGTAACATAATATGTACTTTTGCTATATTATTATATGAATCGCCTACGCGTGAGTAACGGTTTGTCTTCACGAAGTCTTTTACTAAGAACGTATTATCTATTATTACATTAACGAATCATCGAAAAAAGTTATTTATTCGGGAGATTGTAGGTATATAATATCTATAAAAATACCACGTGAAAACAACTTTAGAAAAATTCCCTGTGCTTTTCCCAAAGAATATTTCTTGTGTATGCCATTTAAACGAATGATTTTTGAAAAACGACTGTTAATCGCTGTTAAAAAATAGATTACGGTATTTACACGAAACATACAATATTAACACGAGTAAAAACCATATTAAATTATATTGGATCTATCTGCAGATATCATTATTTTGACGGTTAGCCCGAATATTGATGAGTTTATTTCCCGTTTCCTGCGCGTACCGAAAATAAATAATATGCGTGAATCATATAATTAAAACGTCCACGTTGTGTCACTCGAAGTGTTGGCGCGTCAATCCGAAACAACGACAACTATGTCATAGAAGTTTACCGTCAACATTAAGCTATATTACACCACCGAACAATATGATGAGAATAATAATATATATATAGCAGCGGGTGAGGAGAAACTGCCAACGTAGGAGAGCCAGATGACTCGTCATGTTTACTATTTTTTCCCCTCCGTATATGAACGTGATATTCGACCGAGACCGGCTGCTCGTACGGGGAAAAAATACAGCCAGATTAACAATTTTTTTACAGTGTGCGCGTTGCGTGAAATAATATTGTCGATTAATTTGTTTCTCTCTAAAATCCCGTACACAGACAAGTTGAACTCAACAGTTATTGTAGCCACCAACGCAGTCGTCTCAAGCTGACAAATTCTTAAGAAAAAAAATGTACTTCTCAGCTCGATTCACGGACAGCGCCACGTTATTTAATGTATTCGTCGTATTGTCAGTCCACAGGGTGATTCTTTTAACACTCTACGTAATAAGCCTAACTGCCCTAACTATAAATGTATACTCTTACCCATACAAACGTATAACGCAAAACAACTACTGTAATTTTAAATTCTAAGTTAAGTCGGAATGATGAATATCTGCAAGCGTTGTGTGATAAGATAATCGCCCTGTATATAATCATTTTTTTATATACATAATTTGTTCTAGAATTCTAGATGATGCTATCGGACATATGCTGCGAAGTAGGTGGCCGCCAGCCTTGAATTTTATAATATATTTTTTTTTTTGTCTAAAACACTATAGGTATATTACTACTACTACCTATCATTTTATCGCCTGTTACAATACTCGGCAATTATTATTTTTATTATATACGTATACACATTATAATAAGCGAAACCTCAGTACATTATAGGCTTCAACTATGTACATGCGACTAAGGTCATTTTTTTTCTTCACAAAACGTGTGCACAATATTTGCTAAAAACCTAGGATACAGATATTATACATATACACTATATTACATAATACCGACAACCGAATAAATTAAGACGATGTGAGAGCGATAATTCATGGCGATCGAAATGATCCGACCACGGATGCGAGAAAATCGTGGTCATAATCGAGAGAGAAACCCCGGTTATTACACGAAATTAAATGCGATAGTAATATGAAGCTAATCAAAAATCACATGTTTATAAGTATTCTTTTCGGTCGGTACTGGGAAATTTTGCAGGTTGCTGGGGATATAATAAAATATTGTTGTCTATAAACACGAGTTTCGATGCGAATTCGATACAAATAACACACACCTTTTCGAATGTGACGACGCACTGTCGAAGTTGCATTTGGTATACACATAATACAGCATTATAAATTATAATTTATAACCTATTATAATATCACGACCAGAGTTACACCGGAAGTACCTAGGTAGAGACGTACAGAAATACAGTTTGTAAATAATTGATTCATATATATGATACCATCAGGAAATTGTTACAGGGCGAGCCCATACCGGACCTATATAATATAATATACCTGTAGAACCACTCAAACAGTCAAACCACAAAAAATCAAATTTTGTTTTATTCGTGTATTGTTCTATGTAGAATATTTTAACATCAATCGACCCAACCCTTTAAAAGAAAATCATCGGCTATATTATATACATGTATAGAATAACAAACCATTTGTATCGATACTCGTACTTATAAATAACTAATTTCAGTATCACATATATACTATAGAGTAACACAAAATAATTTTTATTAAAACAATAATTTTGTTAGTTTAGCTATTCTAATTTCTGTCTCAATGATGCTGTCTAATTTTCATAATAGCATCGCGAGAGCGTAATCATAAGGTTTTCTATATACCACTGAGATGACGTAAAAAAGACAACCACGTGAAAAAATAATATTTTTTTCTACTCTAGGTTATAACCGAACACAGCACACGACAATTACGTATTATTACGCGCGTTATATATTCTAAGAACGGAGTGGTGGAATACGACTGTAACGGGACATTGCCTATATAGCATTATTGTACAGATTTAGGTAGGTTTATATAAAATAATATACAGCGAACGGGAAAAACGGTAAAAAACAGCATCGAAATAGGAATTAATTTAACGCAAAAAAAACGCCGTCGCGGTCTAGTCGGTGTTGGCGTGCGTGGATAACCAGACCGAATCACCACTAAGTGCTAGTGGTGATATATATTATTACTCATATCAGTTATTATACCTAACGATAAGTACGACAGTATACTGACCTTTTATGATGATTTTTTCGTCAATATGGACAGTGGTAGTCGGGTTTTCAAAGCGCGTCAATGGCGTAGTCGTTGGCGATGCTGCCGCGCCCGTCAGTTGTAATTTATTTTGTGTTGCCGTATGTTCTTGTGACGGTTTTACTTTTGTCTTGGACGACATATCCACTTGGATACCGACTTTGGACGTCACCGACGGCGACGACTTTTTACCGTTCGACTGACGATCCTGCTTGACGTTCTTGCAGGACGGCGATGACGATGACGATGACGACGAAGACGACGACGACGACGACGACGAGGGTCGGCGGTTCCTCTTATACCGGTTATGATACTGATGTTGGAATTGATTACTATTGTCGTCGTCATCGTCATTGTTACTACAGTCTTCGTCTCGGTCTTCATCGTCGTAGTTGTGATTATGGTCTACATCGCTACCCGAAAAGCTGTCATAACCTGACAGCTCTACAACAGTGACCATAGTTGCTGCTGCCGCAGATTTGTGACTCTTTTCGGGCGACGGTGGCACCAACGGCGGTTTTGATTTATTGACCGGTGCAGTCTTATTGGAAATCTTGCTCGATGAATTCGAATTTACCGAGTCGTTTGTATCCAGGTTGTCGTTTTTGACGCAGATCTGTTGTTTGGTTTTCGATCCTGAAAAAAACGGAAAATAAATTTTTAGCAAAACATAGACAAAATGTATTTACACGACATTGACATGTTTTTCGTTCAGACATTAACTATATTTTAGCGATTTTTCAAATTTCAATTAGTTCGCTTTTTAATCATACGCTAAATATTACCCTATAGTATTTACACCATGTAATCGCAATGTTCATCACGATTGCGTCTGTATTTTTTTGATAAAAGGAGTTAAACTTTTAATTTTTGCATGTAATTCGACACAGAAGCCTATATTTTTCCAGGTTTTCTAATATGATCGCGGGACACTTGTAACAGTAGGTCATAGTGAATTTAGCAACGTCTAAAGAGTGTGCATAAAATCAAAAAAAAAATAAAAAAATAAATGATAGAAAATACATAAAAAAAAAACTCTCCGTTAAATAATTAATTTAACACCTATATAGTATTATCGAGTTTTACAAATTAATTATAGAGTGTTCAATCAATGTTTAGTGATAGATGAGAAGCTATAAGAAATGCGGCTTATAGAGAGTGCGCTTTTATTATTAATCTTTACCACCACTTGCGTACTGCTCATCATATTTATACGAAAGACTTAACGCGTAACATCTGATCAAATGCCTCACAGCCTATATTGCCGCAGTGGTCGATTTGTGTTTTCCGAAAACATGAATAATACCACAGTCATAACTTCATTAACCACCGGCGACAACTTATCAATAATTTACAAATTCTATAGGTGAACTATTCAAAAAAATCGAACCAATAATACACAGTATATACAAATATACAATTAATCGACTATATATATATACGTTTTTTACAGTACTATATAGGTTCACTTACAGAAAATCGTCGTTGGAAAAACAACAACGCACCAACTGTAATAGTCTGATGTAACAATTTTATTGACTAACGATATAATATACTTCATACGTTTCTAAATATCGATATATACATAAATTTGGATATTATTATAATTTCGATATAGTGCAACACACAAATTAATTTAGTAGTAGTAGCTGCTTTCGCAGTTCCGATGTTTTAATCTAAGACGTTTGTGTACATGTATTTTTTTTTTTACTTTATTATTTTTCGATCAAGCCTAACGTCATTTTAAATTAAAGATTAAATTCACTGGTGCCTATATAACCACTCGACGGCAATAATAAATAACTCGGGTACAACGAATAGCTAATGCACTTTTTTTTTCAATTATTACACTTAGTATATGATGCACAACGACGACGATTATACTCAATGAATTCACAACAATATAACTATATTATTATCATTATTTTTTAATAGCCAAGAGGTCATACTTATAGGAGTTAGAGTAGATTTTCGGAAACATGTATTTGTAAACCGTAGGTAATAATATGCGATAAATACATAAAGTACCCGAGACAATAATATTATAATATCATAGGGACATTAGGAACTGAACACTACAGCGACGCTAACATTTTATACGTTTGCACTTTCCGTTAAATAACGAGAGGAAACAAAAAAAATGCAGGAGAGTGAGATATTCAAACCACTGCAGTATAAAATCATCTTTGAGTTATTCTCGTTTCGTCGAACAAAGCAGTTCGATTTTGATTAAACAGCAGTTCACATAGTAATAATAATAATAATTGTGTCCTCTGCAGTTTTAAAAGAAATGCATCGGGTTACGAAAAACGTGTTTTTAATAAATTATTCGTTAGATACGTAGTCACACTTATTATTGGATGTATTGTACTTAATAGCGTATATCACCAATAATCGTGCGCTCGATTAAACGATTCACGGGCAACACAATATTGATCTTTTTCATTAAAGGAGATTCGGTTTTTCTTATTTTTATCGTTTTCTCGTGTACATATACGCATGCGGACATAATGCCATATATACGTCGTTATGTTATAATCTCGAGGCTCTCAAACTGTTAAGCACGTTTAGATAACGTCGGTCACACGACAGCTGTGAATTGTGACACACAATAATATGCATACTATAGATATAACATATTTTTTATTTTATTGTTAGAAAGAACAAAATGTCGTATATGCACACTATACAAATACCTGCCTATAACACAATACACAATCATAATACATAGATATACTTATTCAAAATGTAATGATTTCTTTTTTTTTTCCGATATCTAATAGAATACAACGTCCTTCGAGTAGAGTATTATTTCAACAATATTTTCGGATATTACCATTTTAAACACGGTCACACGCATAAATATTTTTGGGGCTACTGATTTCACATGCTATAGGTTTCATTGAATCGAGCTTTATCTTTTTGAGAGAGGAAAGCTTTTTCAAGCAATCGCCATTAAAGTCCAACAAAAAGTTATTCCCGAAGAACAAATATTAGTCATCTTTTATCGAATATTCCACGTGTATTATAGTTTATACTAATTGAACTAGTTTTGAAGAACAAGTTATACGTCTTATCATTGTAAAGTTAATTCGCGTGCCCGAATAACACTTAATATACCATAAATACACACACATTATCGTAACACGTAACTCATTATCGTGTTCGACCTGCAACAAATCGTTTTTTTTTTCGATTTCAAGTTCAAGTACCCCGTACCAAGTACCACCGCTGCGGTCATCCTTTATCATTGGCGGTCGTTCCGCTTTCCGCTGGTGCGTTATCGGCACGACGAAGAAACATTCGACTCCGGCGGACCGCGAAGCGTTTTTGCTTCTCCAAGGATCTATAGATGGGTTCTTCGCTATTATTATTATTCGATTTTCTTTTGGGGATGAGGGGGGATATCTTGTTTTTTACGGTACACTGACTTGGGATCCACGATTGAACATGCACGGACATGATCTCGGCGCAGTCAAGGTGATATACCTAATACGAATTAGACAAAACCCAAAACAAATTCTCGATGGACGCACACGCATACACCACATACAATACACGCTAATCCACACACGGGCGTGCATGCGTATTGTGTGCTGCACCAAATGAATGGAAACCCAACGTCAATCATCGATTCGCACTCTGCTCCCCCTCTACATTGGCTGCCATAACCACCCATAACTATTATACTATACTTTTGTATATTGTTCTTTGCACGCTGGTCGGTCGCGGTGATAATGCGCGCGCCTCGAGAATTGGCAAAACAAAACTCCTAAATTTAATATCATAATAGCGACTACAGGTAGAGATTAGGGTGCCTATACACGCGTATCGATGACAATATTATCGTTAATTGAATTTGTCGTACTTCAATGAGGTTGACGACGATATGTTACCGTGCACATGAATAATTACTTATTGTTACTATATACATTATATACCTCGACATCATAATACACACGACAACGTCCTTGACATATGCCAACAATATATTTGCGGTGCGTATACCTTTAGACTATAATATAATATACTACTCACACCCACATAATACAGTGTGCCTGTACAGGTATTGTGTTGGTCGAAGAAAATCACACAATGTCGTCAAAGAGATTTGGTACCAAAACATAAAACAAGAAAACTATACGTGAAAAGTATACGACAACGACATAAAATATTACAGTGTATAAAAGAAAAATTTAAATTAAAAATTATTAAAAAATTTTGTAAAAAATGAGTCGTTATTCAAAAAAACCAAGTATTAGTATTTTGTCGCTAGTTCTGTTCTTCGGCATATCTATAAATAAAACCACCTGTTACACCCGTTTTGTAAATTTGTCACAGTTCTGCGGTTTTGCTCGCGAAATGTATATACATAAAACTAAGGGCAACTAAAGCAAGGCTACAGACGAGCAACCATCCCTTTCCCAAACCCACGTATTATATAATACAAATTATATTATATGCATACGTATTTAGGACTCGATCGAATTTTAATTAAAAATTATAAGTAATAAGTTACCTACATACGAGTAAAATTGAGTTTGAGTAGAGACTATAGATATACATGTTTATTGCCTATACGTACACAATATAATATGTATATTGTGAATATAATATACTTCACACGAAACTTCCGACTCGTCGAGCAACGGTACCCACACACATGCGTAGGTAATTACTAATTATTAATAATTTATCATAGTAATATTATTACTCAAGTCTGTGCGACGACCGCACTTTAGGTCAAACGGACGATTACTAGATATACGTTTTTCGAATATAAATCTTAAGGTCTGTAGACCAGTAGTTAAAAATTTGTTCCATACAAGCTTGCAGTTCTTTTTCTCGGGCTACCTATTGTTCCCTGTGATAACTTTCAAGTGTAATTATATCACACAGAGTAGCTAGCATGGTATATAGAAACACTGCAGTATCTCCCTGGCCATACTATATTACTACATAGTTCCCCCCTCTCCAACCGGAAATTTCTAAAGTGGTGTATAAGAATAGTTCTATAATAGGTTCGATAATAGGTGATAAAAATAAGCTCACGCACGCATTTAACTAATAATTAGCGGAAGTACCTAAATAATATTTAATACGTAATGATTTAAACTCAAAGTAAATCTCTGTTTTTTTTTTATCACTCCTTATAGTGTTAATATTACAAAAAAATTATCAACTATATCCATTGTCAAATTTCTGGCACATAGTTAAACTTTAAGGTTTAGTTTATCATAAATGTTATTTTAAATTTCTCATTAAAACAATGCATGCGCAATTTATATTTTAGGTATTTGTGTAAAAAGTACCAAAAATACCAAATACCATTACCAAAATTATAATACTTATAGCTCAATTGGTTTCGATAAATATACATAATATTTAGCTCACTATCTATTGTGAATATCATTCAAATAATGATCATATATTATATATTATTTATTATATTATATATCATATATTATAGAATAATTTGTTATTATATATTAATATATTATTATATTACATAGATAATACATTTATTATGCATAATCGCTACATTTTTAAATAGTGAGATTTTACTTTAAATATGTAAGAAAAATATTCTAAATGATTGTAATCAGCGACAGTGTTTCATCTAAACAGAGCAGAGGAAAAATAATAATATTATAAACAAATACATTTTCTATGCATTTATAATGTTTATACTTAATAGTTAATAATATAATTTATAATATATTATATTGTAGTATTTATAATTCTATATTATTAAAATACTTTATTATACCTGTCACCTGATAGTTATTTTTCTATTTCTTTTTTTTAAAAGTAAGAAAACTAGAAGAAAAAATACACAGCATAGTTTAGTATAACAAAATTATGTTATGACGCGATACATGACAAAACGTGCACGCATGTACAAAATTCCTGAGGACGTCAAAAACTCATACTAGTAACAATAATAATAATAACAACAACAACAAAATACCTCGTTTTAATACAGTCAAATCCCTGCGTGGAAGGGGAATATCGAAGTGGGTGGCATCTCGGGGTAAAGTAGGTATAACAAAGCGGTTGGATCTGAGTTCAGCGATCTTTAAAGGCAATGCATTAATGGCAGCAACAGAATAATATATAAAAACGCGTTTTATTATAATCGAATATTACGAGACGTATTCTTTTGGACGCGTCTCTCGTAACCAATGTGATTCGAGGGATACGCTGCACGGAACACGTTGACCTTGGGTGGTTACTGCGCAGTAAAAACGCCATATTTCATCAACCCCGCTCCAAGTCCCTATCGCGGGAACCCTCTTTTTTTTTTTGTTCTGTCCTTTATCGTCTCCGCCCCGCCAAACACCCCAAAGAGTTTTAGAGGGGTTCGTTCACAACGGTGGAGCTGAGAGACCTGCATGCGCGATCGGTGAGGGTCGCGATTTCTGTGCAAAACAATTTCTTGGTATAGCGGTATGGTCAGCGCGTACAAACCATACTTGTGTATGTGTTATGCCTACTGCCTATGTCACGATGTGATTTTCATCAAAAACTCTTTTAATCAAGCATGTGAATCAAAACGCAACGTTTTCGGCAAAAATCGACCATAATTTGAACATTTAAAAAACAAAAACCGAAAAATCGTGTAGTTTGTATTTAATATACTTTGTCAATGTGAAATATAATAATTATTACAATATTATTATATTATTTTTATAATTATATTTGATGTATTTTTCATTTTTTCCATAAATGTGTAATACGAGGTATTACAAAAATAAAAATAAATGTTCCCACATATTTTATAAATTATACTTCCATATTTATGTATTTTTATTAAATATAAATCCGTTCCTTAGTTATTAAACATCTATGCAAGGTTGTTGCAGACAAAAACACATTATCTTTAAAAAATTTCGAAAAATTCTCAGTTCTTGAATTTTAAAGATCTCTTTAAATATATATTATAACCGCACTTATTGGATATTAGACGTACTGTAACACAATATATTATATTTACGCGTTTACGATCAAATCAACGGCGCGAGGTTCGTGTACAATATCATCGCGCGTTGGGATTATTTTTAGAAGCCTTATTCGAGGCGGTCGACGACGCAGCAGCTGCTTACTGGCTCTCTCGTTGTTAGTGCACGCGCTCTCTCTTCTCACCCACTCTCACACAAGATCACTCTCACTCGCTCACTCATTCTTTCTCTCTCACTCTCTCTCTCTCTATCCCCCTCACTTACTCTCGATCACCCCCTCACACAGTCACTAGCTCATGATCGCACTCGGAAGACGCTATTTTGGGATACCCTTGGCGTACGCATGACAAAGAGTTTTATTTCATTGCGTGCCTACGATATAAAGGTACGTACGTAACAGGTACCGTTGATGGTATGGTATACACAATAAAACTAGGCATCGGCGAGGGAGGGTTGGAGTGCGAGAGAGAAAAAACGGTATCCAGCAGCTTATTGGACGCCGTATAATAATAATAATAATAATAATAGGTAACATAAAGAACAACGACGATGCTGTTACAGCCGACCTACCCGGAGGCGAACCGGAAACAACCGAATTCCAGACACAAAACCAGACGCGCGCGCGCTCTTTAACCTACACAGTACCTACACGGCTATACCTGGCCAACCCGCTAAACTAAAAACACACCTATCGTCCGGCAGTGTGGGTGATTAAATACGATAAGAAATAGAGATATAGAAACACTCACGTTTTGAAACTATGTTGGTTGACTGCTGCTGTTGCTGTTGATCTTTTTGTTCGGCCATCTG
Organism: Rhopalosiphum padi; assembly: GCF_020882245.1. Taxonomy (NCBI): domain Eukaryota; kingdom Metazoa; phylum Arthropoda; class Insecta; order Hemiptera; family Aphididae; genus Rhopalosiphum; species Rhopalosiphum padi. The sequence goes on from NC_083598.1 coordinate 39,906,632, forward strand.
GGGGTCTTCGGTCGAATCACCGACCTTATAATAGGCATGATGAAGGGCGTAAAAAATTACTCCCACGAAAAGAACAAATAACCAAAAAAATGTCATGCCAGGGTAACCTAACCAGTAGTTCTCGCTGTTTGGGGGCCTCTTATAGCTTTCCACTGCTGCGGAGGAAGTAGACACAGACCTGATACTACTGCCTACCGCATCAATCAAGGTGTTGGCCGTCAACGTGATGCTGGCCGCGAACTGCACCAAGTAACTGAGGAGGAAACACGTGGTCATGACTATGAACATGTCGTCGTCGTCGTCGATTTCGTCGCGATCGCACTCGTCGTCGCACGTTGTTAAGAGTTCATTCACAAATTATTTAAAATGCTGCTGTCGTAACACAGTTTTGTAATTTTCGGCTGCGGTACGCACTGTCGTCGCGATCGTGAGAGGCGGTCCACGAGCATTTAAAAAATACGATGAACAACCGGCAGTTGAGAAAAAAAATTGAAAAAATAAACGCCTGACGAGATCAATTGATTTAGTTCGTAAACAATAATATTTAATATTATAGTTACTTAATATCATAACCATATGACAAGTAAGCGCGTCACGTGGTATTAAAATTGTATACACTTGAGCGTCGTCACATAAGTTAAAACTGTGAATGCGAGGTAAGTATCACAAGACGATATAGGTAATATAATTAAAAAACGGTACGAAAAAAATTATGATAAAATAATAATAAAATAAAATCACTGGCGGGAAACAGTATAACGCTCGCGGATCGCGCACGCACACATGCACACGATTTTTGTATTATTATTATTATTATTATTTATTACGAACACACGCGCACGGCACACGGACGGAGAGAGTTGATCACACGACGCGGCCAAGACGGCACCAGGCAGGCGAATGACAGGAGTGAGCAGCCGGTGCTAGACAGTGTGTTACAATGAGTAGCCCGGTCCCGGTGCGGCAGTACTGGCTCATGGCTAGCTGCTTGTCTGGCGTACGCCATCTATCGGACTAACAACATCCACACGTTACGTGGAGTATAATAATAACAACAATAATATCATATTATTGTTATTATTATAACCGTAAAACAATGACAAACAGCAATAAAAATAATAAATTATCATAGTAAAATTAACGCAATATTGTACTTTTGGAAAAGTAAGTATTCTGTCATACGAAAACGATGACAGATTGTTATTAGTTAATACTTATTAATAAATAGATAATATCTAATAAGATTTGCATCGTTTATAACAACTTCGATTAATTATTATTGCTGGATAATTATAATTGTTTTTCAATTCAAATTTTTCTATTGAGAACCAATTTTGTAGATTTTTTAAATCAAAATTTCAATAGGTTTTTGACAAATTTGTATAAATATTTTTTATAGAGAAAAATAGTGTCATGAAACTATATTATTACTTATATTTCCGATGTTCTTATTAGATAAATAATAAGCCGGTTAGTAAAATAAAATCAATAGCTATAGATTTTATTCGAAATCGAAGAACTATTTAAATTAAAACAGGTATATTATAGAATTAATATAGTTACATAAATATGTTCCAATTCTCAATGACCAATAATAATTAGGGTACAACTAACCAATTTCGAAAGAAGCTAATTCTCCAGATCATTTTAACTTGTTGTGCTATAATATATACGGTTATTCCAGTTTTACCTTCAAAAACCTTAAGGAATTGCTCACGTATACAGTTCAATGTAATATAGTATTTAATTTTTTATTTAGGTTGCATTATATATTCTATAAGTACAGTATAGTATTTATGTACCAAAATTATATTATATGATCATAAAATAAACTTGGAAACTGATTGAATGTGGTACTTTTTTAGAGCACTCGAAACGCCCGGCGCTCTGATGAGTGATCATATTGCATGTAGATATTATTATCAAATAAATCATCGTAAAATCTGTCGCGCTAATTCAACACCGACGGTTTTCTCGAAAGATGTCTATATAAGTCTCGGTGATTGTTGCATATTCTGAGATACTCAGGACCGCGTAGTAAAACTCGATATTTGTCCATTATAAACAATCGGGCGAAACAAATAATATCGTGGTCGTTGTGGCAGACGATCTGTCATTACCAAATATTTATAAATCGTGAATTAGACTACTAAAACATGTATAAAAATACAAAAATATGATTGTAACACAAATATACAGAAACGCGATTTCTAATTATTTCTGGACAAAAATATACTATCAAAGCGAATAACGCATCAATAGCAATATTTCGATATTGTGCACTTTTTCGCCGTTGTTATGATGTGGCCGTTTTTCTCTAACTATGATAATATTATTGCAATTATAGTTTTAATCAACGCGATAATGCTAGTTTATTTACAATTGCTTAATATTATTATAATGATTATGAAGTGTTCTTCTAACAGCCATTTTATCGTATATCCGATCGCAACAAGGTCGAGTTTTTTATTATTATTATTTCGATCGAAACGCCGAGTGTCCGAATGACTCGTTTTTCTCGTATTAAATAGTATTTGTTTTTATACAGTAATCGTGTAATATAGTATACACGAGACACGACTCATCGACGGTGGTATTGATTCACGGGTGTGCATTGTGACACCGTATATAGTTGGTCAATTTAAAAGTTCCGTACCTATCACGCACGTTATGACGATATATATGATTGAAAACCATGTTTTCCGTGTTTAAACGAACGCGGCAATGAGTCACGTTATCTCTCTTATAGTCTTATAGTAAATATATAATATATAAGTTTGCGTCCACGTCACTAAAAAACCAACGAATTACGACGCCGGCGGACTAAAAGACCAGAATACGATCTGAACACACATACTTTGAAAACGAAATTTTTTTTTTTTAATTGGCATTACACAAAAAATCAATACTCAATTCTGCTGATTAAAACCCGCAACAGAAACGATCATTTATGCAACCTGCAGTGTCCTGAATCATCATCTATAACACATTTATACACAATGATTATTTTCAGCAAATAATAATATGATGCATTTAATCCTTCTTGATAAATTACGTACATTACATAATATTATGTATATTACATTAGATAATAGATAATATATTATGTAGTACGGTGACACCAGATTCTTTTGTCAACAACAACAATAATTATTTGTCCTGTCTTGAAACTTTTTTTCGTAAATTACGGTCTGGGTTATGTGTAGCGTGGATGAGCACAATCATGGCTTAAGACGTACCTAAATATTACAAATATTATAATATTATAATTATATATTATATATATATATAGCAATAGGCACAATGCTCGGAAAGTGGGAACCTAGGTAATAGGTATGTTTAAGAGTTAGCATACTTAAATCACAGGTCTCAAATTCTAAGTTTTAAATTTATAGTTGTTTAATTTTTAAATCATTGTATTATTTGAATACAGATACATTAAAAATATGTATGGAAAATAATGAATCTAAAAAACTAATAAATAAAAAAAACAATAAACAGATTATAATAATAATACAATAAATAAATCATTTGACTTTCTTTTTTTACAATGATGGATACAAATAATAGTCTGGCGGTATCGTTACGATGAATTATAATCAGTAATTACATACTTAAGAACTTCAAATAACCCTGTAATAATATATAGTTAAAGAATATTCCAATATTGTTTCATTACTTTTAAAATTAAAATTGTTTCAAGTACTCGCCTTAGTACACGATAAAACTAACCTGTACTAATAAAATATTACATTTTTTACTCGTTTTGCGTTTTAAATTAAATACAAAATATAGTTTATTTGTATCATATACAAATCGCTGGAATATTATAAAAAAAGAACAACACTGAATTATATAATAATTAACATTGAAATATTATAAACTATTTTTGATGATTGTTTCAACTGAACGAAAATGAATAAATTAAAATGTTTAAGCAGATTATTATATGTATAAATGTTTAAAACAATAAACGTCAATATGTCACATCCTAATACAAAAAGCAAAGCTCATTCATTAACTAAAATTTAATTGAGAAGTTATGAATTAACCTTAAATTTGGTGTATTGGTATCTGTCACCTATAATACTAATTAGTTAAACACATTATGTAAGTATATGAGAGTATATATTTAAATTTTCAGAACCACATTTATAAATATAATATTTTGTGGTTTTGTAAATGGCTAATTAAATTTTTTTTAATAAATTATAGATCATTATTATTTTTTATCGGAAACTAGACAAAAGCGAATTGTCCTCATATAGGTAGGTAGTCATTTAAATGTAAGTGTAATCAGTAAAAATAACTGTTTTTTGATTATAAATGTAACACAGTGATACACATACATATTTTTATATATAAATAAGAAATATATAATCTATACAACACTTCAACATAATAAGTTTGTGTGAGGTAGGGAATAAAAATACATTTTGGGGTTGCGTGATTAAGAAGCCTATATTAATGACACTTAGCTTGAGATTGATACGCTAGAGGATTAAATTATAGAAGATCGCGGCACCGTTTTCTTTTAAGTCTACAACGAGGATTTCCAGATTAAGTTAGGTTACGTAATAATTAATACAACTTTGACTTTAATTAATGCATTTTTATTACCATGTAAATAAATCATGGATTTTTATAATCTAGGTGAACTTTGAATAGTAACCGATAACGATATAGATACGTGGAATGCGAAATTTTATTATAAAATTGCATTGAAAACAATCATTATATATAGTGTGTGGGTACTTTTAAATTAGTGTTTTCGAATGAGTTGTATTTGAAATTGAAATATTATAACTACCTAGATACCCAAATTAATCGATTCAAGAATGTAAAAAATCGTCGTCTTATATTATGACTAAAAACCAGACTTTTGTACAGCTAACATCTTAAAAACATGCAATTAAAATGCTAAAATGTGCATAATCGTGCAAAAACAAACTTTTTTGGATATTTTTCAATCCAACGCTTTATTTTACAACAATGACTACTACTAATTTTCGGCATTTTCAATTAAATAATAAAGCTATAAAATTATTGCATAAAACACGAGTTGACTACGGCCGTTGCGGATAGACTGTATAATGCAGCGGTTCTCAAACATTTTTTTTACGTACCACTTAGGTATATTATCAATCAGTCGCGTACCACTAATAACTAAAAATAGAACGATCCAAATTCCAAATTGTACAGTTAAATACATTTATTTTAAATAATAAGGTAGTAAAATACTACAGCTACAGCTACAGTATAATTATTTTTTATTTATTAGTTTTTTAAAATAATATATGAATTAAATAATTAAATGTGTTTAATATCCAAAAACGGCCCTCCACGTACCACTAGTGGTACGCGTACTAGTTTGAAAACCGCTGTTATAATGTATATTATAATACTATAATATTATGTAATCGACAATCGTAATTATCTTAATTACATCGTATTATGTCGGTATATATATATATATAATTATATTATCAGATAGAAAAGTCCAATACTTCATCTAACAATATAATATAGCGATGATAAAGTAGATAGATGTTATAATAGATTATGGATCAAAAATATCTATATAAAAGTACTGATTAGTACATTTTTATAAAAAGAAACCTGAAACGTGCAATTTTAGGCAAAAAACCCGAAAACGTGCAAATTTGTCCAAAATGAAACTTTCTTTTAATTAATCCATATCTCTTGATTTGGATTTATAGTTTGTTTCTATATGGTTTAAAACACGCCATAAAAAAATTCAATTTCACGGGAATCCGGTCAAGTATGACTATATACATTATACACAATAATACAGCTCAATAATAGTAATATCTGATGAACAAATTAACCTTTCAATATACTGCAATGATGTAGGTATATTATTATGTCATTATAAGTTTTTTGAGAGGAGGGAATCCTGGCTGTTTGAAAAACACGAATTTCCCGATCACGCCGTGTATTAGATTATTAAGCGCCGTCTATTGAATAATTGAACACAGGACTGTAAATTATGACATCCTGATATTTTCATTAAAAATGTAAATGTAAAACAAAAAAAAAAGTTTTAATATTTAACAGGTAACACAATACACATATCAATACAAGCTGACGGCTGACCTATATCTTACGAATGTATACCTACAGAAAAAAAAAACCATTATAGCCACCTAGTCATAGTAATTTCTGTATTTCACTGAATAGAATAAAACAGAGTAATAATTATTATTATTTTTCTGACATAATTACCGGAACAATAACAAACATTACCGACGATGATAACATAATATATTGGATCCTGAATAAATTTTATGATTTAAAAATTTTTTGTTAATATTACATAAATATATAATATATAAAGTTTAGGCGGACTCGAACATAACAGTATGACTAGGTGATAATTAAGAGGCCTCAGACCCTCAAAAAGCTATTTATTTCAATAAGGCACTATAACAAAAAAAAAAAAAAATTGAAATGCATAAATTACATTATAAAAATATCTATTTCTATCATTAATAAAATATTAAATTGTACGTATTTATAGTTTATTTTGAAAAGCGAATTCAAATTCAAATCAAAATTATATAGTATAGGTAGGCACTAGGTATATAGTATAAAATGGACTTAATTAACTTAATTTTGAGATTTGTGACATAACCAAAGTAATTTCAAATTCCGTATAGGTATGTTTTATTATTTAATACTTATAACTAGTTGCAAGTGTTGCAACCAGTGGCGTAGCCAAGGGAGAGGGGTTTGGGTGTTGAACCCCTCCCCCCTTTGGCCGTATTTTTATCAAAAATATAATGTTTATAATATAGAAATACAATCATTTATTCGTGGTGAAATGTATTCTGTTATGCCGTATTCACGTTATCGACTGCACTTGTGATAATAATCATTATCATTCAATTATTTTATTATTTTAACATGGTTATAGATTTATTTTATTTTATTACTAACCCCCCCCCTAAAAAAATCCTGGCTACGCCACTGGTTGCAATTTTTTATTTTAAGAATGAAAAATGTAAAAAATTCTACAAAAACGAATAACAAGTACACTTTGAGATAATTATAATATTAAGAAGTAGGTATAATTAAAAAATCGAAGGAGGGAGGGTCTAATTTTTGCCCAAAATGAAATGGAACGTATTTAATTATACATATAATAATACTTATAGCTATAATATTTCTATAGGTATATGTCGTCAACTTAAAAAATGTTATATCAATGTCGATGTACCAAAGAATAGTAGATTTGAGGTATAAACCAAAATAAATATATTTGTATATTTTGAAAATTTAATGGTGTACATTTGTACAAAATAATAATCATATAGTAGCAAAAAGTTGTACTATAATTTATATAGAACAGTATCCTAATTCCTAATAAATTTTAAAGTCGATTAACATCAATAACAACTGCGAACTAGTATAAATGGTAAGACCTTTTCGCAGCCATGTATCTGCGCATAGCCGAAGAATCACCCAACACACAACTTAAAAGGTTAGTAATATCCTTGTATATGACCCCTAGATTAAAAAGATCTAATAATGAAAAATATACTCAAAAAGTTACAAATACAAGTATATTCAACTATAGTTGCGTTGACGAAAGAAAATATATATTTGTCGTCTTTAAAATAAATTCCGTGACGGCACACGTGTTTCCCCTTAAAAGTCTCTCTTTTTTTGTAATAGTTGATCCAGGGGCGGACTGGCTGGGGGGGAAGGTGGCATTACCCGCCCAGGCCCCCTAGAAATTTTTGTACTTGGGCCTTTCATTTTCAACAATTTAATGTACCTATTTAATTATATTTTTTTTTTATAGCAATATTATTATATGGATTATACCTTTCGCTATTTATTATTTCAACTGTAAAGTGTAAATAATGAAAAATATAATTCTATATTCTATGTAACTATAAATAATATAATAATAATTATAGTAAATTATAGCCTATAGGTTGTTTGGGAAATTAGGAATAACAACTAATTGTGGAACGGATGTCGATAACGATAAGAAATTTTTATAAATAACATTTAATAGAAGCATAGACCTAATAACTATGAATAGAAGACTATTATTAGGGAAGATATTGAATTTACGAAACAGAATAAACATTAAATATTTATAAATATTAAATTATAATCCGTTGTCATACAAATACAATCATACTTTAACGCTGTGTCCTACGTAAGACCTGCGAATTAATAATATAATATTACACACATAATATTATATACAGCCATACAGGTAAATATTCAGTTTAATCTATTTTATAATATTAGTTCAATCCTAATCATTTAAAATTGTAAAATACTTCATAAACATTTAAATATATAATATTTCAATAAAATTATTTACTTTAATTTTATCGCACATTTAATTTATTAAATTTTTGTGTATGTTTCGGTTCTTATACATTATTATTTATATTCATAATAAATAATAATAATTTAATAATTATTCTAAAATTCTTATAAATTGTCAACAAGAAAAGACAGAACTAATAACTTTATAACCAATTATATAGAATATCTCTCTAAATTTGTCCGTGTCAATAAATTTTTATCAATTTTTGTTTTTAAAATCAAATAATATCTTAAATGTTAGGTATAAACAAGACTATGAACTATGAAGACAATTTTCGTACTCGTATACATTTATACAATAATAGTTATTACAATAATGACTAATTATTTTTTTAACAAATTATAATATAAATTTAATTAGTATAATTTAAAACAATATTTATTTTTTCCCCTAAAATATAGTATTTACATTTACAGGGATACAATTTAAAATGGATAATAAAATAAAACAAAAAAGTGGTTTTCAAAAAAAAATTGAAAAGCGGGCAGCATTATTATCTGCAGCTGGGTCAGATAGTAAACAACGTAAGTTAGACTTTTTTTCAAAATATTCTTCTAATAAAAATCAAAATGAAAATGTCACCGATATTACTGATCAACCAAATCCAATTGAAAAATCGGCCAATGATAATAATGAACTTCGATCCAATGTAACCTCAGAAAATACTATTAAATCATCATATATATTTCCTATTTTAAGTAGATCAAGTGAACAAGATCAATCAAACGTAATAATTAATGACAATGACATTTTTTCATCATCTGAATCCGAGTCTGAAAAAAAAAGTACAAAAAAACTAATTGAAACCGATTCGAAAATTAGTCTTTTTATTCCTCCTATATTTAGTAGTCACCATCAAGCTAAAGTTGCTTTTGTTGACGCACATCCATGTCAACCTCAGATAAATATACCCTTTAATATTAATAAAGTATATTATAGAAAAATGCCAAATGATAATTTCGTGAATCGAAAATGGGTTTCTTATAATTCAATAACTAGAAAAATTCATTGTTCTTTATGTATGGGGTTTACTCGTCCGGGTAGTACTCCATTTATAGATGGAATCGAAATAAATTTGAAACATCTTTATAGTCAATTAGAAAAACACGAAAGTTCTGTACCTCATGACGACGCCTGTAAGGCATACCTTAATATTACATCTGGACATACAATTACTAATGCGCTATTAAGTCATCGCCAAAAAAGTGTAGAATTAAATAGAGAAATTGTAACTAGAATTATAGATATTTCTTTATTAATCGGTAAACAAGGTTTGGCATTTAGAAGTAAGAGAAATGAAGCCGCTTATAATTTAAGTTTAAATTTAAAACAAGGGAACTTTTTAGAAATTGTGAAACTTGTAGCAAAATATGACCCGGTATTGCAAACACATTTAAATAATTCAATTAAAAAAAGTTTATTAAAAAAAGAAAAAAAACAATTTGGACGTGGTTCATGTGTAACATTTCTATCAAAAACATTTTTAAATAAAATTTTTTCTATAACTGGTAATTTAATAAAGAAACATATCTCAGAAGAAGTTTTATTGGCGGGGCAGTATTCATTAGAAGTTGATTCTTCTCAGGATACGTCGGTAATGGATCAATTGTGTATTTGTCTAAGATATGTTTTGAATGGTAAAATAATTGAGAGAATGATTGCTTTAGTAGAGTCAACCTCTGGAACTGGTGAAGCATTATATAATATTGTGAAAAAAGAATTAGATACATTGAATATCCCTCTAACAAAACTAATTGGGGAATCATTTGATGGTGCTGCCAATATGAGTGGTTCTTATAATGGTCTTCAAGCTCATTTAAAAACAGTTGCACCCGAATCAATTTATACACATTGCCATGCACATGTATTAAATCTAATAGTAACAGACTCTACTTCATGTTGTAAATCTGCTCAAGATCTTTTCAACTTACTACAGAAAACTGCAGTTTTTTTTTCTGATTCATACAAAAGAACTGGAATTTGGAAAAATTATCTTTCAAAAGATCAAACTGGAAATGATAAATTAAGAAAACTTCAAAAGTTAGGAACTACAAGATGGAATAGTAAAGATGCCGCATTAAAATGCATATTTGGTTCTTGGTTTGTGTCTGGTGAAACGAGTGATCGATATAATGTTTTAGTTGAATCTCTGCATTTTCTTGACACTGATTCATCTATAGATTCTAATACATCTTCAGATGCCAGATTCTTGTTAGAAAAATGGACATCTTTTGAATATATACTAACTTCATTTATATTTCTCGAAATTTTCCATTATACCACTCCAGCATCAAAATATCTCCAATCAAAAGAATTAGATTTTATTACTGTCATTAATTTAATTAAGTCTTTATTAAGCGACCTCAAAAAAGGTTCTTCTAAATATAATTTAATTGTTGAAAAAACCATGAATTTTATATCTAGTAAAAATAATTCTGAACATATTAAAAAGCTTAATATAGTCATTGAAGAAACGTTTCCAGATAAACGAAGATCAAAAATTAAAAAAATGCCTGGTGAGCTGGCATCAGACGATATCAGAAATATTTCGAATGTAGAATATTTTAAAGTAAATACACATCGAAGAATTTATGATGTACTTATTACCACGTTTGAAAATAGATTTGAGAAAAATGAAAAACTCTATGATGTATTAAGTATATTAAACCCAAAACGATTTAAAGACTTTGCAAAAAATCCTTTATTAATTAATGATGAAAATTTGACATTTATTGCTCAAAAATCAAATATTGAATCTGGAAACACATTGAAAGAAGAGTTACTACAATTTATATCATTTTATAATCAAAATTGTATTAAAAGTATAACAAATAATACTATAAATACTGAAAATACTTCTGAAAATTCTGCAGAATCAAGTGATGATATAATTGAAAATTCTTGTCAATATACTGAAAATAAAGTTGACTGTTATAGTTGCCCCTCACATTTATTAGAATTTTTATATAAATATAATTTACATACATCATCATTTACAAACTTATATTTGGCATATAAATATATTCTCACTCTATCCTGCACACAAGTGAATTGCGAACGTGCATTTTCAAAATTAAAAATAATAAAAACCAGACTTAGAAGTACAATGAAGGAAGAATTATTAGAGTCTTTAATGTTAATTAGTGTAGAATCTGATGTTATTCCAACTACAAATAAAATTATAGATACAATAGGAAGAAGTTCCACTGTATTAAGTAATTTACTCATTTCTTAAATAATTTAACATATTTATGTATTAAAAAATACTTATTAATTTTGTAATTTTTTTTTTTTTTTTAAATAATACAACATTTATAATAATTTGACTAATAATAAGGAATAATAAAAATTTAAGTACATTTATCTATTGATGTTTTAATATCTTATAAAATATTTTGCCACCTGGGCCTTCAGGTGCTCAGTCCGCCCCTGAGTTGATCATTTAGATTTTAATACAACATCACCAGGTACAAATATGAATAGTTTAATAATTTATCATTTCAACCACGATTATAGATAACATTTTATATACGTATACATTAACATGTGACTACGGATACAGCACCACACGGCACACATACACATTGTTATAAAACCAATAATTAAACTTTAAAGTAAATGTTATATTTTAGTTTTGTGATTTACTTGATCTAAAATAAACAATTTACAGAAATGATTATGTCATGTGTCTATATAATATTACTCATATCTCTGATATCACACTACAGTCACTACATACATATTTATATTAGTATTTAGTAGATATAAACAAATACATTAATACTGCATCGTGTTCGATAAAACGAATGATCGGCGACAGTGTCATTAAATAATAATTATATAATGTATAGATTTAAACAGGGAAAATAAAAACTATAACTACATGTAACTATGTAAGTACGTAATACATAGTGGTATGTGTGTATTATATATAATAATATATTATCATGATTGTTCGCGCGTCCATATAGTGACTAAATATATATTATAATAATAGTCAATACACCTACTAAATATAATTGTTATGTAATCAGATGAATGATTTAGTTTGGTGGTATGCATAAAATATAATTGAGAAACATTTTCAAAACGAATTATCACGCCGCTAAAATGATGATAGATAGACCTTGACCCAGGAGAACGTCGTATAAATACCAGCCATTGTAGCTTGTCGGACCTACGTACAAACGATAGCTGATTTTACTCAATTAACGTTTAAAAGGAATAAAACGTGTTTGACAAAAATAAATAAAAACATAAAATGTTTATTTAGAATTAAAATTATTTAACGTATGCTGGAATGCATTATCGATAGACGAGACGAACTAATGCGTTTTATATAATTTTATTATATTTATCAATATTTTTTATATTATAAAAAATGCCTAGAAATGAGTTTTAAGTTTATAACCATGTATTTACAAAAAAGATTCGGAAAGGTAAAATTACAAGTGATATTTTTTTTTTACCACTAGTATTATATATTTATTATAGCTAGAATATGTATTATAATAATATTAAATAATATGCTCTCGATTTATGAATATTTGACTCATAATAATAACAGTAATGACGTATGAATACTGTTTCTAGTTTCTTAGCGGAACAATGAATGTACTGGTTTTACAATGACGTGTTTTTTGTGTATGACTGTTTTATTTGTTGATTATTGTTATATGATTCTATAAAAACAATTTATTTATAAAATATATTAAATTCTGCAGGTATGAAAACTAATCTTATCATAGAATATTTATGTATCTAGTCTGCGTGTGTAGATTTTTAAGGACAGCGCATTTTGTTTTTTTAATATAGCCATGTTTTACAGTTATTGACATTATATATATAGCCACTACTATTTTTTTCGTAAAATCTCAGATTATTTTATTGATCCGCTGCGTTACACTCGAGCGTATTATTGAAAAACGATTTTTTATATATTTTCTCCCTTTTCTACGAGACGAATTGTATTAAATTTGTTTTGCCAAAGAAAAAAATATCAACGCAACGGTGTTTTCTTTAGATATATATACTTCAATATAACTATAAATAAATTACGGAAATAATAACATCATCAAAATTTGCATAGAAAAGTGCGTGACGCTGCAATCGCACCAATACTGAATTGCACCAATACCGAATCGCACGTTTAGAAAACCTATGCTTAATATATATGAAAATAGTCAATAATTATGACCGGACGTACCTACTTCTCATAAAAGTGATTACATAAATAAAATATAATATATCTCAACTCTTTGGAATACAGTGGCTTATCTTATTTTTATTTGTTACTACTACACGTAATATTCACAACCCACTTATACGTAATTAGAGGTGGTCAAATAGATGTGTGTGTGTGTGTGTGTGGGGGGGTAGTTATATTTTTAATGATCAAAGTGTACTATGTTAGAAAATTAACATCCCCCATCCATCACATGACATAGTCATGTACGCTATGTATATTTTTTTATAATTTATATTAATACTATTTCTCGGTAATAAGTACATTTTTTTTATGGTCATTGTAAAACAAATATAATAACTGTAAAATAATTGAAAAAAAAACAAAAAATATAAAAATTGTTTATCTTATAAAATATCCGTGGTTAACTATATTAACTCTGTTGGATTCATATTTCATACTTTAAGATGTTTATTCCCTATACATTATTTTGAAACGCGAGAAAATCAAATTAATCTAAAATCAAACAATAGTATTTTTCAAAATCAACATAAACGTCTGTTTACTAAAATCAATAGGGCCAATGAGTATTTCAAATTAAATGTAATATTAATCAAATTTACTTAAGATCGTATATTGGCCGATTATAATTATAGCCTCAATATTATAGAAGAGTATATTATTATCATATTACAATAAATTATATAGGTACTCTTCGGCTTATATAGAACCGAAAAATTCGATCTCCGAACATATATTTTAACTTTATCTGTGGTAAACTATACAGCCGTGTCTAACACCTCGACGAAACACCATATGTGTTATTAAAATATTTTTTTATATGATATCATCAGACCGGTGCAGCAGCTGCATTCATATAAAACCATACTATACTATACACTGTAAAAGTGGTCAGCAATAATAAGTTTACCATATATATTGTATACAATTTTTTTATATACCTCTGTAGATCCGGCCGAACGGATCATCATCGACCTTGAACGTATATACTCGCTCTATATATTATATACATGTATTATACATAGTCACATAGGTAATATACATTAACATCACTCTCGTCCATATATATATACTATTATTATTATTATTACACGGATAAAATACAGTATAATAATAGGTATATATATATAATATTATACTGGGCGTCTATGCCGACCGGTTACTCTGTATAATATATTGGGGAAACTTGGCGACGGTGAAAACTAAAACGTTTCGGATTTTGTGTTATTGTACCACACTATAATAGGCATGCATTCATCAAGCATATACCTAAATGTATAAAGGTACCCCTCCTTCTCTTCCTTGTATCTGCCCCCCCCCCCCGGGCAGGTGCAAGTCTTGTAACATTGACCACCATCTGGCGAGTCGTGTCGAGTTGTGGGTCTCCAATATTCTGTACACCCGCCTAATTTTTTTTTCGTTGTTCGCCTTTCGTTTTACGCACCATTTTCTTCTGTAATATTATATACACTCCCGTAAAGACCCTGAACTACACCGCATGTGTATATGTGTTTGTAAAGTATAATAATAATAATAAGAAGAGTTCAGATTTTATAGCATTAATATACGTATATATACAGAGTGTCCCCAAAAGAACGTTTTTTTTTTTAAATCGGTTGCAATTTTTTTTATTTTTATATTTACAATAATTATTGTTCTCATCATTTTTTTAATCTACTATCATTCGGTTTGTTGTTATGTAATCAGTTTTTGTCAAGACAATTGTCACCATGGAATCAAACGAAAGTGGTGCGGAGACTATATGTAATGACTTCGTATCTTACGTTGCTTCTTGCTTCCAATGTGTCATCGATTTTTCGGCTAATAAAAATTTAAAAAAACCGGTTTAACTGTTGATCTCAAAACTCAAAAGCTCCGGTTAAAAAAAAGTATCCTCGTGAAACTTAACCTGCAGAGAGAACTGAGAGGTAAAGTCATTGTTAATTTTCTCGACCGCACTTCGGCTTGTCAACAAGTTATAGGGGAAGACAACCGAATAATACTATGTTTATTATTTAAACCGGATGTTATACCGAAACTGTACATATCCGTTTTTGTGTTTGTTTGAAAAATAAAGTGGTTTTTAGCTAATTTAAAAAAGCGCTCTTTTGGAGACACCCTGTATATATATGTATATTGTATATAAATTGTATTACTTAAAAATGTCTTAAATTTATTTCATAATAATATGTATACCGATAATTTAGCGGTTGTTCATTGTTCGGACAAGCTGAAATTGGTTGATTTCAACGGAAACTTGTGTAGGTAAATGTGTAGGTGATGAAAAAAGTATATTATTATGACAATACGACGTTTCGAGTTTTATCGAGTGTTGTGGAGGATCACGATACACATAAAATTGTATCTACATTATGGTAGGCCTGATAATACAAGATTCGGTGAGAGTGAAGACAGGTGTCTACAACCGTACAGCGTTCTGTGGTGCAACGCCAATAAAATATAACGAAAATCGAATAATATGTTATTATTATTATTTATATAAATATATTACTATTTCCGTTGTTTTTAAGTATTTCTACATTTCATATTTTCATATTCAATTACAGTATATGTACAATAATAATTAATGTTATGATTTAATAATTTCCACACTTATTGCGATAGATTCTACATAATTAATAAATATGTACTGTTGTCTGTTATAGTCATGTTTGCAGCGAGTGCATTAAAATGCATTGTAAATACAGTATACAGAGTCTATATACTATATTGTACCTATTTACACTATTTGAATATTATATTATTATACGAGAATATACAACATATTTTATGTATATGTAATTTATTTATTCTACACATTAATTAGTAATAAGATGATTAAAAGTCACGTACAATGGTCGTATAGAGCCTTAAAGTGTACCCAAAAACTTTTTGGTATTTAAAAAAAAATAAACGGAAAGAATATTAAACGTAATAGGTTTTGTTAATTGAACACGCGTACTTTTTACAGGGAGGATAATAATTAATAATGTAAGAGCCGGTGGCATAAGTGGTTATTTTGCTTGACACAGTTTTCTCTTGAACATATGCGATAATGTGTTTAGGGATAAACAAAACGCGGCGAGTAAATCGCATGTAATTTAACTTTTTAGGTTACGGTTTTTTTTAACGTAAATACTATATTAATACATCGCAAGAAAATAACACACGTTCATGTACTTCAATACTTATTAGTTTATACTAAATCGTGAATTGTGATACTTTTTTGCAACATGAAATTGTATACCCCACAGTGGTTCATTTTTAATATATAGTACATATAATATATAATTCCTGAATTAATGATGATTTAAATTTACATATAGATAATTTTTAAAGTGGTCAACCATCAATTTAGTGTAGGTATATGAATATCAAAATACTACCTATTGGACAAGAAATAAATTAATAGTGCTATTTGTGGAAATTGATTAACGACGATGTTATAATAAATTCATATTGTACCGAATAATGAGAGACAATAATAAACAACTATCTTATAAAGCATTTTGATATCAAATTATATACATATAATATAATATAGGCAATATGGCATAATTAAACTATATTGTTATTTAATCGAATAGATACGTTTTTAGATGTTATATGTAATATATTGTACTTGAAAGTTTAATTAATCGTCATCTGGACGATCGTATAACGTGTATATATATTACATATATAATTGTTTTAAAAGAGATGAAGCTTAAACATTTTTTTTGAATGTGTTGAAAACCATATAATTTTAATTTGCTTAAATAAAATTTAGTACAGATATTGAATTTACAAAATGTAAATTTATAACTATGTTTCATATAAATTAAATGTTTTAATACTTTTGACCACAAATCTGTAGATAACATAGGAACCTAGCATAATACAAACACTATATTCGAACGGTGTAACGGTTTTTTTTTTTAATTTGTTGAATATTATTCTACTGATGAGTAATGATAAAAACACATTATACTTGCTGCAAACTACACTGTATTTAATAATTAAAAAAATCTGACAAATGTTGTGATTTTAATATTATTTGAGATCATACATAATACGCTTGAATTTTATGTTAATTTTTAAGAAAATATTATAAAAAAATGTTCGTTACTTATGTATTTGAATTTTAATTAGGTACCTACTGTAGAAGGGAAGATAAAATCTAATTAGATTTTCTCAACAAAACATGTTTAAAAAAAATTAAGCCCGGTCAATATATTAAATGTAAATTACAAAATTAAGACTACAACATCAAAAACTAACATGATTTATATTGAAATTAAATAGATTTAACTAAGATCAAGGTTGGATTTATTAAATTATAATTATAATAATAATAATAAAAAAAAGTATAACCTGCTAGCTATTTCTTTTTACGTCTTAATATTAATGTCGGTTGACGGTCATACATTAGGTACATTTTAATATAATAATATAGATCCCATGTGCTGAATATGGCTAAAAACGAGTATAATATAGCATTTAAAATGTTAATATTATATTATTGTTGGGTATAAAAAAAAGCTGTTATACATTATTTAGAACGATATGATAATTAATTGTACATATCATGTTTTTGATTTGATAATGATGTATTACAATAACCTAACCCAATTAGAATAGGTAGAACTAAAATGCATACAATCCGAACGCAAATCATTCTGTGGGACATATTTACAAACTGCATTTTTTTGCTAATTGCGTTTTATTTTATTATTTTTTTTTTTGACCTTTCAGCTGGTGAATATTTACGTAAGTTTACTATAAACAACGATCGTCGGGCGTATTCTATGTATATATACCATACATAATATTATTATGTGTCGCGTTCTGTGCAATAGCGGCGCCTGCATAGAGGAGTGTTCCCGGCACGTGGTTTGCACCGTCTTGTCCTTAGTCCTTACGTATTGGTTTCACGTGATACGCACAACCGGGCTTTTGGCAAACCAGTTTTTCCAGCACGCGGATGCAGTGGTATACGCACGCGATTAACACGTGGTTGGTA
Source organism: Rhopalosiphum padi (assembly GCF_020882245.1). Lineage (NCBI taxonomy): Eukaryota > Metazoa > Arthropoda > Insecta > Hemiptera > Aphididae > Rhopalosiphum > Rhopalosiphum padi. The sequence continues at coordinate 39,925,214 of NC_083598.1, forward strand.
GGCCAGCCGGCCGTGGATGTATGTCGCTGTGGGCGAAAACGTTTAGCCCGTTTTCAAGTTTAGTCCGCCCGTCTGGGCCAAGTGAAATTTGGTATAAAATTGTATACAAGGTGAGCCAAAGTGATTTACATTTTACCACGCGGTTAACGTGGCAAAAACCTCAATTGTCCACCTTGTACAATAATAATAATATATACACAATATTATTATGCATATACTTGATATTGATATTATACATTTATACGTATAATATAATTTCGTCATATAGCGGTTTATATGGCACGTACTGACTACCTAATATCATACGTAAATCGCCTATGTTTGGAAGGGAGGGGATGCTGGTGGTGATGATGATAGAAAAAAATATCAAAACCAATATTACATAGTTCAAAAACGTATAGGTACCTTTCAGCAGCCGATCTCATCGTCCTTGAGCAGACACTAATTTGATGAAAATTAGTTGTCACTCAGTCATACTGGTATAATCAAAATATTTAGTCGATCGTAGGAAAATCAATAAATCAAAATCAAAATAAACTAGTTCATAAAGCATATTAAAATGTATTGCTGTCAACCTTTACGGCATTACCGCCGAGTTATATCACCGACGATTTTTGCTTTGGCGCGGCTGCGTAGGGGTACTTGCACAACGATACGTCATACACCGCCAATACTATCATCGCTACCATACCTAATGTGTGCGACATGATGCGTTCATGATACTTTTGACCACTGACCATATACGTCGCGTATAAAATAGGATTTTTCCTTATTTAAGCATCACGTTCCGATGTGCCGACAAACTTCTAAGGGGATGTTATTTGAAGAGTTTTTAGAATATGGTTCAGTTTCAATCCCATTACCTCTATAAATATTATATATATAATAAAAGAAAAATCTGTACACAAAATCAATACGTCATGATAATATTTTCACAGTTTTATAAATTATAAATTATAAGTTTATATACAGTTTTCGAAGAACGAGTGTAGATGAACAGCAATGATAAGATAATAATATTAATAATATGTCGTATAGCATTGTGTGATGATTGTGCACGGCTGTCACCCTTCTTAATAATATTCATCGTCTAACAAGCACACAAGCTTCGGGCCGCTATCTATAAAATACCTTTAAAATATAAAACTAAGACTGGGCAAAAGTTAATGCTGAATGACTTTTAACGAGTTAAATTGTTTTTCTTGGTATGATATGCAGTTATTAATCGGGTAAATCGTTTTATAGTCACGTTAAGTTATTTGTTTCCCAAAATAAACTCTATAGATTTAAAATATTTTTTTTTTCAAAAACTTGTTTAAATGACTTAAAATTATCTCGAAAAAAATATTTTAATAAACGTCAATACATTTTTGAATAATATGATATTATTCTTCGATAAAATATAATCATATATAATCATCCGGTAAAAGTTTTACACTGGAAACGCAGTATAATCGAAAATCCGATAAAGTGACAATAATTCAAAAATCGATAGAACAAAGAGAATAAAGAAAATAAATACCAATATGTTTACCAAAGTTGTTTTCCAAGATAATGTTTGAAAAAATTGTAAATAACACATGTATTATGTATATTGTATACCTAGCTATATATCTACCTATATATTTTACTGTAGTTTCAAACGTGACATACTTCAACTATGAAAATATATACCAACTACTGTTACTAATGTTTTAGTTATAGTAAGCTAATGAGTAATGAACATGTGGAGTTGAAGGCTTTTATTAAAATTAAAATGATAATTATATCAATACATATAATACTATAATATATAATTATATTACCTATGCATATTAAATGGAAAATGAGCATCATAATGTGTAGTTATACTTTATATAATATGTGTACTTACATAGTTACATACGTGGGAGTTGAAATAAAAAACATATATATACCTATCAGGGACTAAAATTGTGTGTAGTATGTTATTATGAAGTATATATTCGTGTGAGATTAAAAAATGTGTAATACTGAGTTATGCAATTTAATATATTTCATTTGTATTACTATTGTGTATTGGTTATTACTTATTAGTTAATATTCTAACGAAGTTTTGATATTGTTTAAATTATTAGCAAAAATGTAATATATAATAATAGCATATAAAAAATTGTTTTTGAAATTATCTTTTTATCGTTTTAATCTTAATTGTAATATTTAACGAATTCAAATGATTTTATGACAAAATTGACAACCGTGTCAACCCGTGATAAAAATATTTATCTATTTAAATTTTTGGACCACAGACTTTTACATGTACTAATTAGTTAAAATAGTGTATAATAGTAGTCTGTAGTTTGGAAATGAATTACAATACAATAAACGATTAATTTAATACTATTATAATAGTATAGGTATTACAGTCCACGGACTTAGCTAATAATGAACATTTAACATTGATATTAATTTGAGATTTGTTTATTATTGTCTAAAATTCGAGGGATTTATATATATAAATATAACAAACATTTTTTAAACACCACTTAAAAAAATTAATTACATAATAATTTACATTATATTATTACCTAGAGCAGTGGTTTCCAACCTTTTACATTCTACGTCTCCCTTGTAAATTTACTAAAATCTCATTCCCCTCCTTAAATTGGGATTTAGGTGAATTTTTTATTGTGAGCGGTACAAATAAATCATACAAAATAACTATATATTATACAATATATAATTAGGTATTTACTTTTATTATTTTCATAATTTTTAAAAATGTATTATAAATCGTCATAATTATTTTCGTAATTCCATCATCACTATATTCCGCCTCCCCCCTGAAATTTCCCCCTGGTTGGGAACAGCTGACCTACAGGCAATATAACAATAAGTTTTTGAACAAATACCTACATGTAGAATAATAATTTTAATATTATGAGTTTGTAATTTTTATATAGTCGTTCGACTATCATAAATAGGAAAAATGTGTTTTGTCTTTAACCCTATTACAAATTAAAAATAATATTATATCAATCGTCGTTATTACTGTTAATAGGATACGTGAATGTAATTAAGGGTAATACACCATAACAAATATCTATCTTAATAAATCTATAGGTTATATTGCAGTTCGCAGATGTAATGTAAAACTACACACTTATTAGGTACTTAAACAACAGAAATTATTTACAAAACTTAAAAAAATACATCAAATATTAGTAATATCAACATTATTAACTTTATGCAATTATTTTTTTATTATAGATTATCGACTGATCTCTATTTAGTGCGAAAAATAGTAAATGATTGGTAGATTTTTTATATTGTTTTATTTTTCTTTAATTAACCATTTAAAAATTTAAAAAAATACACAAACATCAAATAAAACGATGTTTCTATCTTTTAATATTAAACTTTTATGTGAAAATATGAACTTGCAAATCGGTGTGAACTTGCACTGGTTAATAGTTATTCAGTCATAATATTACTATTTTTATTATACTTTAGCAATAATGTCAACATCTTAGCTGTATTTTCGTAACTACCATATTATCAATGATTATTCGTTACACGTAATCGTCATAAAAAAATTAAAAATTAGATGTTTTTTTTTTTTTAAGAGAGAAAGCCATCCTTATAATATATTGTTGTCCTTGGATATTGAAACGTGCTTCAGCGAATAACGATGTCTATCGGGAAGTAGGAAGTGGCATATTTTTATGTACGTTGAAGAAGTCTGGTCATGTTTTTTGGGAAGTCCATGGGCGTTTTGCGATAGGAAACGTAATAATGTAATGCAAAATCGAAACTTTGCCCATATCCTAGCAGCAGCATTACAGTAACGATGGCGTAGGTAATCGAAAATCTCGTATAACTTGTTGAATAATTTACCAATCATTTTATAATATATATATATGTAACAAATTAGATTACTTTTAATTTATGCAAATTGTATCTATGTATTGCTAGGAATCTATAGTATTTGTACGTTAAATCTTCAAACAAATTTTTTTAAACAATGGTTGACAACCTTCGAGAGTCTACAGTATTGTGCAAATATGACTTTCAGGCTTATTTATGGTTATTTAAATAAAATTATTATTTTATTATTATATTTAACGAGTCACTAGTAGAAAACTAGGAACATATAATATGTATGATTAGGTTAGGTTATATTGCATAAAGTATAAATAGGCGTAACTATGTAGTCCTATAGATTATAGTGTATTTTCGCACACCTATATGTATGCAAAGTAATATATTATTAAAGAAACTATTAGGTTTAGGTAGTATGCCTGTCATAATATAACAAGTTTTAATTGCATTTTATATAAATTTAAGAACTTTTTAAATTAGTTTTAAGACCATCCCTTTTATTTGTCATGTGTAAAAATCAAAAAACAACTATTATTATATTAAGTAATACTTTATAGCTAAACAAATCTAACAAATATAAAAGATACTAAACCAAATTTATTTCATAAACATAAGTTATATAATAACGATGTTATTTGATTACAATTATTTTATTATTCAAATTTAACTTGATATAATTTATATGAAATATTCTATATACACTAAGATATTTAAGTGATATTATAATTAAAATCTATTTATTGCTATAAAATATTGGTGTTAATTTTCATTGGATGATATTAATTGTTAGTTAGAATATAGAATATAAAATTGTACTAAAACGTACTAAAATTTTCAAAAACAAAAAACTTAATTAAACAGATTATTATGTCATGGAAGTTAATGGGTCATCCTGCAGTATAATACCTACACATATGTTTTGTGTATAAAATAGCAATAGAAAGTTCAAAGTATCTGTTAAAAGTACCAAACTATTTATATTTTATAGAATTAATGAATTACTTGTATAATTAAATGTTATGATAATATACTTATTGCAGCATAATCGTATTTAAGAAAATACAAATTTTTGCTAATACAATGAGTATCGACTTTTTACTATTTAGTAACTTGTTGTATGAATGAAAGTACTAAAAAATATATATTTTATAACGAAAAATTGCAAAACATTAAATCGATAAGTATATTGATGAAATTATAAAACAATTATTAAAAAATTCAAGATAGTATAATGAATTATGAATTAAAAAATAATTTATTTTTCGTTTTCTATTGATAATTGTTCAAAAAAAAAAACCTTGACAAAAAAAATTATGATTTTGTTGATGCTTTAAACAAGTTTAAAAGCTTTCACAATCGTCTTTAAACCCACTATAACCCACTCATAAAGATGCCTTCCTCTCAAACCATACCTGGTAACAGTGGTAACCCTAGGCGTCATCTAAAAATATTACGTGACTTGTTCAAAACTAAAAAAAGATAAATAAGTAAATAAAAAAATATACCTATAACTAAACTACTCTCAGTCAAGTGTTATTGATGGATGATTTCTTATATAAATTATGCATGTATAAATTATCTTTTATCATCACATATACTTATAATGCTAAACAGTACTTACAGATTATTGAATACCTTAATGTAAAATTAAAAAATATAATTTTTTTTGAAAATGATAAAATTTTTATATTTTGGTTATATATTATTCACCTTAGCATAGTTACAATTAAAACATTTTTTTTGTTATATTGAAGACAACTATGTTATTTTGATCAACTTTAAATTTAAGTATATTAAAATATATTAATTATATTTCTTGTATTATTCTATTTTAGTATGGAATTGAATCGATTTTAAAATCTATCTAAGTATTTACATAATATAATATATAAATAATTATACAAATTATTATATTTGAAATACAAAAAGTATCTATTATACGTATCGTTAGTAAAAATGTTCAAGTAAGTACATTTTAATTTCAACTATAGACATGGATAAGTTATTTGCTTTAAAATCAAATTATATATTATGTATAGTGTATTAGTCTATACATATATCGTTTTATAAGTATGAGAAAATTTCTTAAACAATAAATTATTCAAAAATTGCCATTTTCAAACGTGCTATAAAGATTAAAAGTGTTTAATACATCAAAAGGTACCTGTAATGATGTATTAGATGTATAGAATTTTCGTTTACTCGATATACTAAGATAGTTCGGCATTTAAATTTAAATATTTCATTAATTTTTTATCATATTGTTTAAAAAGAAAGTAATTGTTAGAACGGATTGTCAAAATTGTTCGTTTATTTAGTCATTACGCAAATCTTTAGTTATAATATCTTTGATAATTTCCACCTTATACAATGTAGTTATATACTATTACTACATGATTGTAGTATAATGTTTCAAGGTAAATTATCCACGTAAATAAAAACTGGTTGAAAACAAATTGCTTCAAATAATCAATTTTTCATCACCAAATAATGAACTAGTTAGTAAAATTAAATTATGATTACGAAGGGTAATCATTTTTTGATTGTTTTGAAATGTTCATTCAAATCTCTATGAACTCAGGTCTCTGATTTCGCCTCGTCATTGAAAATCTGTAATCAAATTCAATACGTAATTTATTCTATTCGCTGAACAAAACATTTGCGTAATTCAGCTGAACATTAACAATGATTTTTAATCGCGTAGGAAATAAAATTATAATAATATCATTTACATTTGTACCATTCGCCATTAGGTATCAACATTTTTATGAGTTATAAAATTAGCATTTAGTTTAACGTTTAAATAAATACATTTGATAATGTATTTTCAAAATTTTGAACTACTCCAGGAAACATTTATGAGGAATCTTGCTTATTACATTTTTATACTTTTTGTCACTAATTATACAATAAAAAGGTTTTTTCTTGTTCGATGCTGTATGGAGTTTATGTTATACAATTTAAGTATCCCCAGAATATTTACTCACGAGCCGCTACTTTAAACATTTCCTAATTGATAATTATTTTTATTATTTAATCATTTTAAATAATATGTGTTTATTCGTATGTTTTTAACAGAACTACACGTCTTCGAATATAATGGAATACCGAATTATCATGCATTTTACAGAAAAAAGTCGTGAATTCACGATTAATTGAAACATTTAAATTAAATTAATTAAACACTTTTATGTAATGGTTTCTTATATAATTAACGTGCTGGTAGTTGCATCAAATAAATCACGCCAATTAGCATATATTTAATTTTGAGCATTCTATCGCGATCTTTTGCAGCAATAAGTAATATTTTCCCGATGTAATTTCAATGCATTTCTGCTGTTGTTTTTCATATCACCCCGTATTTACATTTATTAATAATTTCAAATTTGTTTATTGTCGTGGCCGGCCAAATTTTGACAATTCCGTACATTTTTTACCTAAATTATTTTACTTATAATCATTGGTGCTGTTAATTTCATAAAATTAAATTTTAGATCTAATAGATGATCTATTCTAATTAGATGTACTAATAGAAATATAACATATTAATAAAATATAATAATATTTAATTCCCCGAGTATTATAAAAAATTATTATTATACAACACATAAATATTTGGATGTATTGTAAAATAATTGATCCTTAATGATCATTCCTGAAACATTCTCTTGAAAAAAATTGGAAGTTTTTATTTAACTCACAATGCATTGAAGGTCAAATAATCTTTGTTGAATAACAAAAATACAAAGAATAAAGTTGAAAGGAAATATAAAATGAAAAGTATATTTTTCACCTATGTTCCAAACCTAATTCCCACACATACGCCATTACAACTTATAGTTGGTTTCACCTTTACTGGATCATCTCTCACTAAATATAGAATATTTCCGGTTCTCTTGACCTAAATATGTAATATTATTCAGAACATTTAAGGTTTTTTTTAATCTTATAGTTTTAATCAAATTTCAAATAAAAGTTATTTATTTTTTTTTAAAGATTTAATTTAATTTTAATGTGAAAAAACTATATATAAAAATTTTTAATAATCATAAAAAATAACGTTTATTCTTATCAACATTTCTAAAATAAACATTATTATAAAAATATAATATAGTGTGAGTTTGTAAAATTAACTAAAGCTAGCTATACCTATATTCAAGGGCGTATTTAGAGGGGAGGGTGATATGGGTATTAGAACATCCTCCATCGGCCGTATTTTGTTTTATTTGACCAAACTCCAAACTTGCTCACGAAGTGCAAGAAATAATCATTCATAATTGTAGTACTATTATTTTTCCTACAATTCATAGGCTGTTGGTCATATTGGCAACGATTCTTGTCACTACATCTAAGAGAGAACGCTCCTTTTCAACTCTCCGTAGACTTAAAAGTTATTTAAGAAATACCGTTGGAGAAAACTGCAGGCTGAATGGCTTAGAATTAATGAATATCCATAGAGATATAACTATATATAGCAGAGGTTATTAAAGAACTTGCTCTCCAATGCCGTCGCTTATAATTCAAATAGGTGATCATAATATGTGTATCATTATATTCATTCTAATCAAATTCATGTTTTTTTTTTAATACTATAGGTTGTAGTTTTTGGTTTAGTATTATTTATTTTATGTGATTTATAATATTAAAGTTATTATTTTAGTTATAGTATAAAAGTGTAGATCTTATACATACTGTCATAATAATATAATATAATTATTTTCATTAATATAATAATTTATATCAATACATGGTATTTGTTAATGTAATGCGGTAGGTGTGAGGGACGGAAAATTTTAAAACACCCCCGTAAATAAATCCTGGATGCGCCACTGCCGATATTTATAATAACTACAACTATACATACAATAACTTATCAATACAAAATTAATAAATTAACACCTACTCAATAAGCTTAGTTTAAAGCTTGTTATAGTCTTATAAGGGATGACGAGTTGAATAATTTAGATTATACATTAACTAAAATGTACAACAAATAACTAATGAAAGCATGTATAACAAAAATAGGTTATATCTAGTCAACTTTAATATAATATTATATATTAGTATATTACCTAACTAGTAACTATATTATTTATAATCATCATTAGGTACAATAAAAACAAAACATTATGCATATTTTATAACACATATCAATACTGTTCAATATACAAGACGCAAGACGTTAACACTATACAAGTAAGTAATTAAGATTAAATTCGTATGAATAATAATTAAAACATATTTAAATAAATTTGAAAATTTGAAAATATTCCACATGCCAAATTTATAATGTATCACTTTGTTGGAGCTCATACAGACGCCGCACAATACCTATATAATACTTAAAATGAGCCATAAAGTTTACACGGGTGTAAAAGTGAGTACCTATCCAATAAAATACACATTTTGAGAGAATTTCAAATGTTTATTATTACGTGTATTCGTTATACAATTTACTTCTTTTTTTTTTTTTTATAGCAAAATCTATTTTTTTTTTTTATAAATTTGAACACATTTATTATATAGATTTATTTGAGTTTGAGGTGCATATCCTTAAATATATAATTCTACCTATATTAACCAAATTTCATAACTATGAGTACGGTATACTTAGTTTGCAGATCGCTTATATATACACAAATATTTCTATCTATTTATACAGATTAAATATATATATGTATAGTTATTAATTATATACTTAATTATTCAATAATATGGAATTTAGAATAATTTCATGTTTTTTATATACTTAGTAGTTACATCCATAATAATTAAACGGTCACTGAACGTATAATGGCTTATCATAAATTATTACATAAATTGTCTGCCATTTATTTTAAATGAGATGAACAAATTTGATTATACAACTATAAATATTATTTTTAATAATATTATCTTACAGATAGATAGTATTTTTTTTCAATAATAATGCACTAAAATTAGTGTGGCTTAGAAGACAAATTAAGATTATAAATATTCCAAATTAAAAGAACCCTAATTTTTTCTATAAAATATTTTGTACTACTCTATACATAAATACTTAACAAATCTTTAACAACATTTAGATAGCATAAATTCTTTACAACGTTTGTGATCATCATATTTGATTTTAGGAGTTTTATTATTAGAAAACTAACTTCATTGCATATGTTTAAAGCTTGCATATCAAATATGATCTATCGTGGAACGAAAGAAAAAACAATTTTAATTTTAAATGATTTTTTCTAATATTAAAAAATTGATAAAGATATAGAGCAAGTAGCAAGTTGAAATTTACAATAATCTAAATATATTTAGTATGTTTTTAAAATTATTTCTTTGTTTTCGTAATTTACATCTTTTCTAATTTTAGTAATATGAATAGTACATACTTGTGAGATAAATACAATGGAAAATATATATAAAGTCATTCAAATTATGAAAATAAACATACTAAAAAATGTGTCCAACATTTATAATTTGATATTTTATTAACATTAGTGTTTATTTACGTCTTCGACGTATAAAAATTTCGTTAAAAAACAGATTATTCCATAAATTTAAACTTACGCTCTATGTCAAATTTTTTTATCTAAAAATTAAATGATATTGCACACATAGAAATTTATTAAAATTTGTATTACGGATCACCTTTTTATCTCTCAAAAATTTAATTTTAATCCAAGAGGTTATCCATCTAAAATTGTGGCTAGTTTATACCTCTAAGCGTGAATACACCGTATACCTATAACATGTTTTCCTAAATAATGTATAATATTGTTAAATCAAAGTTATCATACAAGCTATATAATATAATATGTGCTTTTAATTATTATTGTATCATCGCTTGTATCGGATTGCCTCGGCCGGATCTGTTATCCCTCCCATCACCCTCACACCGGCCGACATGGCGACCGGGTTATCACAGAAATAGACCCACGGAATCTCGGCTATTGACGATACCTATTTAGTTCAACGCAATGTGACTACTATCCGACAAACCATACAGAGGGTACATAAAAAAACGTTGTCGGTTGCCAAATCTACTTACAACACACACAACACACATATTTGTACCATTGTATATATCTTTAAAATATTATTATTTCGACAAATCAAGTGCCTATTAATTTATAAATTGTTCCACAGTGACTGTTTGATGGTCTTTAGATTTCGTTCAAATAAACCGTTTATTAGTACGAAGAACTTGGTTAAAAAAAAAATATTCAGAAGAAAATATTTGCCTTCAAAAGGAACAAGCTTCGGGTTTTCTTTTATAAACAATAAAGATAGATGCACAAAAACGTCTACGATTGAGAAAAATAAATTCTCAAAAAGATAAGATTAAAAAAAAAAAAACCGTAAAAACTCGGGGATATTATGAAAACGAACGCAATTTCACACTATATAAATAATATGCGCATTACGTAAACTGATAAATTGCTAATCAAAGAATGGCATACATCATTGCAATATAATCGCACATATTAAATGAGTATCATATTATAACCTAAAGGTGACTAGCGTAATCTACTATCAGCACACCGAGGTTAGCCACAATGAATGAATATAATAATATATAGGTACAGTATACACACATATAGTACATATTAATATATTATAGTATGTATTCATGTATAGTGTACACTACAATATAATAATACTATGCCGTAAAACCATAATTTTATGTTTAAAAATATGTTAACAATTATTTGCTATTGTGTAATTTTTTTATTCAAAACTACATTTTTTTTAAAAAAAAAAATCTAATTAGTCACACCATTTTAATCATTAAATTTATATTTATTTGAATATACTTAGGTTTATGTTATGTAGTCGAATGCTGGGACACTATTTACATAGCAAAAATGCGAAATGTCTAATTGGTTCATTCCATTGGGTCTACTGATCAGTGGCCACTATTGTATTGCAAACTATAAATGATAGGTGCTATACTTTAATATTATACTCGTACTACAGTACTTACTAACTCTACCTAGTGTTAAACGGTTCAGATCTAGGCAGAGGAAAAGTATAGTTTTTCGCTTTTTGTTATAGAATAAAACTAAAAATATCTGACATAAATTAAAATAAAATTCACCACAATTTTTCAAAAATTCATATAATACATTTATATGGCATTTAAGTTCAACATAAAAACTGGGAAACCGTTTTAACTGCAATTATATTTAACACCCCCACTATGCATTTATCTCACATATGTTGAGATAAATTAAGAATAGGTAGGTACCTATGTTTTTTTTCATACTTAGTCAAGTATTTAAAAATACTGCAGTTTAACAATTTAAACAATTTAAATAACAAAACTTTACCTGATTAGAATAAAGATAATATCAGGGTGATTGGCCTACATTGCATGTTTTTATCTCGTTAACATAGACTAAGTACAAAATGTTCTCAATACAAATATTACAATAGTACCAAAGTTTATACCTACTTTACCAAATTTGTTATTTAAGCGAAAAGTATCAAACAAAAGGATTATCGCTGTTTTAAACAAATGATGAATATAGATAATATACGACGTCATTTAATGTAATTCTTAGGCTTCAATATCAATAAAAATATAAAATACATTGCTATTTAAATAAACAAGTCTCACTAAAGCTGCACATGCTCTACAGTCTATAGAGTATAATATACTATACATTCAAACATAATATTATAATACATTGTATTATATACATTGATTAATTTAAAAATAAACCAAATTTGAATGAAAAATAACAAAGTATTATATTGGTAAAAATGTTATAGAAAAAAACAGTGGAAAGTTTCGCTTCGAACGCGAATTAATTGAATTTAGTATTTTATACATACTTTTCAGCAGTATACTGAAAGAATAGGTACTCTAAAACAAAGTGAACTATTATATAGTTGAATTGAGTTTATTGAACAATATATAGTTTAAGTTATATTTTTTTTTATTTTTTAGGCTTAAAATTATCCGGTTATAGGTTTTCCTACTACTATACAGTGCATTGCATTTTCTCAGATATTTTACTACAGTATCTTATCATATTTACTGATGTCTGCATATTTTAGTTTTTTTCTTACTAATAAAATATATTCGTACACTTGAATTATTATTCCACAGTTGCTGTTATTAACTCTTCTTTTGAATATTTTAAAGTTATTATTATGCATATGTTCGAGTGGCGTAGTTATAATTTTGTTCTAGGGGGGTTTATACGATAAACATAAAGTGGGGGGATTAGCCCCGCACATCCCTGACAGGTTAGGTTCAGGGATATAAACATCTCTATATACTTATTGTCTTTTTACGTTTATTGTTAGTACCATATTGTAACTACACTAACTAGATTTAGTTAGCTATCTTGCATCCTCTTCATACATCATACTTAGTTTTTATTGTAACTATAATATTATTTGCATCAGCTAGCAGGATACTGAGTCCTATTATTATCTTTTTCTCTGAGGTCGAGTACATGTCTCCCCACATAGTCTATACTCTATATGGTCAGATCGAATAACACTGAAAACAGAGCATCGCCCTGTCTCGTGGATCAGGTCGACCTTGCATAGAAATATTTTGGATAGTTTTCATGTTCTTTATAACAAGTTTGTTCATTGAATATTTTAGCATTTGTATTTGTTTTAATTTATTTAATAAACCAAAGCATCTTAATGTTATCCATATAATTGTTTGTTGTTGATACTATTGTATGCATGTTTTAAGTCCATAAACATTATAATTTAAGAGAATATCTTTATTGCATACTTATAGTGTTTTTCTATACATTGTCTCAATGTATGAATACGATTTTCTATGTACTTTCCTTTTTGAAAATCATACTGCCTAATTGTACTCTCCAACAGTCTAATATCCTTAAGACAGCTAAATCAATACTCAAATTTAAATACGAATGTAGAAACACATCACTTGATTTAATCAAGTTGATTATAAAAATATGTAATAAATTAGAAATTAGTACAGCTACAACCTAGGTAGCGTTTAAATATAGTTTACACGTAAGGCATTTTATTTGATTATTGCTTATTGGAATGTAATTTTGAATCTCTCAAAAGTTATAATAATAAAATTCAATACGGGTAATAATACACCAATCATAACGAGGCGCGTTAATGTAGGTACCGCACACAATAACATGACTACCGGATATCCTAGATTAAGTGTAATTTGAAATATTTATATTCTAGTTAATTTACAATATTATGATGCATACTCTCAATGTAAATATTATATATTGCAGATCCGATCTAATAAAAATATATAGTTGGTATAGCACTATAGCCTATAATAATACTCGAGATAGCTCAATAATCACTCTCATAAACCCCACCGCTATACAGTTAATTTCTCGTACAACAATCAATCGAATGTAATTTATGCGTAGCATCGTTGTTTCCAGATAGTTTTAACAACTGGGTAATTCGATTTTTTCCATGTGTAAAGAAATAATGGAATAAAATACTTGCGTAAACATTTTATATACCGTAGGTATATAATGTAGACTTTCACGAAATCACACAACTTCACAGTTGGTGAACACATCTGCGACCCGAGTGAAAAGCATTACAAATCATCGCCAAGTCCAGATTGTCGTTTTTTTTATTTTATTACATATCGTATTCGTTTAAAAAAAACAACTTCCTTCTGTGCCTATATATATTTGTATACGAGATATACCAGGGATGAGACGCCTACACTTTTTTGACAAAAATAAGTAATACAAATAAATAATAATTATAATTAATAATAATATAATATATATTGTATACATTTACGTAGGTATATTGTGATGTGCGTTATATATTGTATTGTTTGTATAACATGTGTGTGGAACAGAAAACATAGACAACAATATGAATCCCATCAATCAAACCTTGTTATATTGAAAAGATAATTTACTTTTTATAATAAAATATGATAAAACACTAACCAGTAGACCAATAACTAGAGTAAATTACTTTTATAAAGGGTCAAAGGGAAAATGGATCATAATACCATATATTATGAGACTTTAGAGATTTCAGTTTACCACTGAATTTGAATTTCTATAAATTTTACTTGACTTACAATTATATTTAATATTATTATATATGCATTATACTGTGTAGTGTATATTTCCTATTACTTTTAAAACTAAATAGTCACGTAAAAATCCATTTTTAAAATAGGACACTTATAAACACTGTCAAATGCTATTGAATCAAAAATATGATGTGTCATTTTTACGACTGGATATCCTTGAGAATTTTTGTTTAATTTGCATGCATATTTTATAGTTAAAACCTATTGTAACTCGTTAAGGACATTTTAATCAATACATTCAATACATTTCCGTAGGATTATCATAATATTAGAGGTCGGTGCATGTGACGCGATGATAATATACTTATTACAGACTAAATAGGTAGTATATACATGTATAGAACACCAGTAGATAAAGACTTTAAATCTCAGATCACAGCTTTTAAAATTTATAATATGACGATTCATTTCTAATTCATTTTTAAGATCAATAACTTTACTATACTGTAAGAACAAGAGAAAACTATAACGTATTATTAGATTTAAAATAAACAATAGATTCGATGAGGATTATCGCGAAACCATTTAATGACGTTATGAATCGTTACTATTTTACATAATTATATGTTCTTATCGTTTAAAATAATAGATATAGAATACAAAAAAGTCACGCGTATTCGATTTGACGTCAATAAAGTACCTAGATTATAACGCACATCAACTAATATTACTACGTGTTATAGGTTTCATATAATATTATCAATGTTTTTTTTTTTTATTATTTACATAATATATTATTATGGTTTAAGCATCATATAATAGTACACTGATTATTTTTTGATTGTCACTATAATATACGTTATTTTTACGCAAACTACTATTACATTAATTTTTCAGTTGTTCATTGTTTGTGTCATGTAGTATTACGATTAGGGCAAATTATACAAATTGTTTACTTAATTAAACAAACGAAATTTGTTCATGTTTAGGCATTTTTAAAATTATAACAATATTAATATATTTTAATTTTACCTAGTATGTTTATATAGTACTCAAATACGAAAACAAAATGGTTGGTGCTTAACGCGTGTTGTGTTATGTTCGTATTAAGACGATGAATAATACTTATAGTTAAACAATAATATACAACTATAATTTTTCTAATTTCAAAAATTTTATATGTGTTTATTACTAAAATAAATAAACCTTGCTTAAACACTATTTAACAGAATGGGATATTTAATTTTACCTACAGCTAAAGAGAATACGGCGAAGGAATAATGAATGATAGAACTGACGTTGTATAATATGTAATTTTTAATCCTAAAATAAAATAAAAATATTTATAAATATAATATTTAAATAAACATTCATTCTGTAAGGTATTGAAATTCTAATAGATTATTATATAACAAAAATATTATACATATTTTTGTATATTTTGTATTTTATACATTTTGTCAATCGTTTATGCAATTATTAACTTAATTTATAATTAACACAACAGCCTCCATGTTCATCGATTGAAAAGCCAGTTTAAAACATTTTAGAACAAATCATGGTTACATCAAATTCTATTATTTTATAATAAACTGATGAGAACTCTGATTAGATAACAATATCTAAAAGAAACAATATATATTTTTTTAACGCTGTGCACACAAATATAAAATTAAATAATATTATATTAAAAATTTGTACCATTTATCAAAAATTAATATTTGATAAAATCATATTAATTTGATTTTTATTATTTTATTTATTAAAAAAAAAAAATTAAAATGCATACTAGATTCTTTATTCGAATACATAATAATTTGAATTTAACATTCTATCATTAAAATTGTAATTAAATTATTACATGTATTGTTATTTTAAGTCAAATTGGCGTACACATTTTCAGACTTAATAATTATAGTTTAAATCTTTTGAAGAACGATCGCATGTATACATTTTAATAATAGCATTTAAATATGAAAACTGTGTTAACAACGGCTTGCTTTAAAAAAAATAATAAAAGTTTTAATAGAAACAAAGTAAATGTGACCACCGCTTAAACTTGAACCAGAAAATGAATACTTTTAAGACGAATCTAATATTTTCACCATGAACTAGTCAAAATATGCCAACCACATCCAAAATTATTTCCTGACAGAGATTTTATCGAAATAATTCAAGAATTCATCTCAGTTCCCTCAATTCTTTTGCTTGTATCATTAACAGTTAAGCCCATGACCCCGGGTGAAATCAATTTTTTAATTAAAACGAAAGTCTCAAGGCAAGGCGCCTGATTATGATCTCATAATAAACCAAATTATAAAAAATATTATTTTATAAGACAAGTCACAAATTATTTTTTTGCTAACCTACATAACAATCACTAAACAAAACTACTATATGCTTAAATTTTCCTATATAAGATAAACATTTATAAAATATGTTTATTTGTAGATATATTAAATAATAATAATTTCTATAATTTTTTAATACAATCACATCAGCATCAAATTATACTAAATAATAATTACAGATGCGTATTTAGAAGGGGGGGAATAATCACCCCAGGTGGCAATTATTTTAACGACTTAGGGATGCCAAATTTATTGACAACTTCATCGTGTATATTAACAATTGTCATATTTTTCCTCTTTTTGTGCTATTTATAAACATTTGACATTTTTGACGTTTTAAAATGTATTCCATTTTATGTATGATAAAATATATATATGATATCAATATATGATAAATATGTGAGTAAAATACTTGAAAATTTAATACGAAGTTCCGTAAATCGCTCTAGTAGTAATTTTGATTTAAGGTCTCACGTAAGCTTTTTATTTATATTTTAATTTAAAAAATAATCATGTACGTTTCAAAATTTTAAATATTCATGAATAGCTTCAAAATAAAATAATTAAAAAAGTCTAGATAAAGCTTTAAGTAATATTCTCACCTTTAAAATTAATCATAGCTCAAATTTCAAATCAACACTAATATTAATAGAGTAATATAGATTATTCTGAACGTAAGATTTATCGTGTTATGCGTTGTTAGTAAGAAAAAGATAGCACATCTCTCATGAAGTCCTTTTAAAATATACTTTTAAAAATCATTATTTTATTTTGTAAACTGGTTTGAAATCACTTTAAAAATCTTTATAAATTATACAATTTATTACATTAGTACAATTATGGAATTAAACTAAAACTAACAATTTAGTTAAATAATAAATATAAGACAAATTCAATCATAATAGCTTGATAAATCAACACTTTAATATAATATTCGTTATAGTTCAATTAATATAAATATGGTACAATTAAAGACGGAGAGAAGATTATCATTGAGTATTAACATAATTAATCTACTAATAGGTTCATTTTTCAAATAATTACTCAAAAAAAATGGGGCAATGAGATAAATTAACTTCACCTTAGTTTTGTCGTTTTAAATCTTTTTAGAAATTGTATGCAGAGACGCCAGATGCCGAGTATATGTCTGCGTTCATGTAAGAAAAAAGAGAATAATTGTGTAGAGGATGATATTCAATACCTAATAAGGAATCAGCAGATCGAATGAACCAGCGCTGAAATCTCTCAAGTTGTGGAGTCATCAGCAATTTAGGGACTTCATACAACCACACCGTATTTTAATATTAATCAAAAGTATAAAACAGTAAGTTATTGAAATTGTTTAGTAACTAGAAGGGTATTGATAAATCCAAGAATTTCTAGAATAATATATAGTTATATAGACATTATCATCAATTGGCTCAATAATATATATCAATATATCATAAATATACTAGTATATTACTAAGTATTTATACTTTATGTATAATAATTATAATATTTAGGTACAAAAAATCATCATACGACGCTTTATACTCGACTATTTTACCAAGGTTTTTCACAGGTACTTGGGGTATTAGATTTTACAAATCTGCATACATGAATACATGATAATTATAAATAAATACAATTAATCGAAGCGACAACAGTGTACAATAATACTTCTCATGTTATTCGCAGTTATTTTATCAAGGTTTCACTTAGATTTTACAATCCTTTTTATAGGCAGTTGTACACAATTGTATGTAAATACGACAAATTCTAAATAACGGCCATTTGTTGACACATATGAAACTGACATTATTCCTATAAGGAACATTTTAATAATACATTAATACCTGTGACTGATATGTGCGTTTTACCTTGACGCGTAATCCTCGGGAAGCAAACACCGCGTTCCATCGGTAAGAATAGGTGATACATATTATTATATACGTACAAGAAGTGTACAACGTTTATTTCGTTGTGTACTGCACAACACTACTATAATATCAAGGGCGGATACAGTGGTCCTAAACGGGGGGGGGGGGGAATTGTTAGTTATCAACTAAAAAAACGCTTGCCTGCCTGAGATCGACATGTAAACTTTCTTGATTTTAAATTTTTAGAAATGTATTAATTGTATGCAATATGTATGTATAATGTATTTTATTTTCATTTTCATTTAGTGAGATAGATCTCTGAAACCAAAGAGCGGATTTTGTTGTTTGGGGTCTTGTTAGATTCACTAGCTATGGCTAGAAGTGCAGTGAAGATTTTCAGAACTTTATCTTTTATAGTTAATTCACTACAGAGCTCCAAAGAATGATTGAATGATTTTTGTAGTTCGGACGTTTCCAAGCTAGATTTGGTTAATCTTAGGATAAACTATTAGCGTGGGTCAAGGTCCGAAACTTTTTACCAATTATGTAATATTTTTTCCCTCGTACATAAAAATAATAATCATTATTATTTAAGTATAATATTATCGCCCTAACAAAGAAGTATGTACTATATATCTATAAATAATTTTTAAAGAATAAAATAATTTATTTTATTCATATTATGTTTCAAGATTTAACATAATTCTTATTACATATATTTTGTATATCGGTATTTACCTATTCAACTAAATTTTCGTCATTCTAAGAAAAGCTTTATTATAAAAATAACTCAACTACTCAAGCAATTTATTATAGTTTATATTATTGTATTGATTATTACGATTCACAAGGTATATTAGTATACTATATTATATTCAGTAGTGTGATCGCGTGACATATTATACTCGTATAACGCATTTCTATTTTCAACGTCTAAGGTTTTCAAGTATTCATAATATGTAAAATTAAACTAACCTGCACTAAGCACTGACCGACCACCAACTACTATCGTACATTTTAACAGTGAAAACAATTTTTTCGGAATAGGTACAAGCTGGCCGTGATGGGTAAACCTATAAATATGTATATAATATATATATATATCTAATAAGAGAAAAAATGCTTTTTTGTTTACATTTTATTTACAATAATTTTTCAAATGAAATAAAAACAATAATGGTCTTGGAAAGAACTGAAAAAATGAATATAATAATAATAACAAACTTTAAGTATAGCCTAACCTAGTACCTGTATTGTTCCGTCGCCTCCGAGTTGAAATAAATAATACATCTATAAATAACGTATAGGTATATCGAAATGTCAACTAAATTGTTTTTCGTTTTACCTGATTTGCGACCCATGACGAGACGGTGATACGACGGTACTCTATAAATTCTACTAGAACTACTATTTACGTATATTTAATTTTTATTGTTACTATGTTTCATCGCTCTAATTAACGCGTGACAGCGTTTGATAGCGCACAGTTGTTTCGGGATTTATACATTAAATGAGATTCGATAAAAAAATCACCCAATAGTGGACGGAAATAAGACCATCGAAAATCGTTTGATGTAAAACTATTTGTTTGTGGTAATACGCAATTTCGTAATATCGATCGTTGCAGTCATCGCGTGTTCTGTTGCGCTAATAGTTACGTCGTCTGGTACAATATCTTAGATTATCTGAGTATACTATAATATAAAATGTATTTTAATAGGTAGGTAGATAATGATCTTAATTACAAATTAATCTGATAATTTTAATTTAATTTAATTATTATTATTTAAACTTAGGTACCAAAACTCCGAGTCGAGTGTGGTTACAACTTACAACTCACATGTCCGAGAACTTGCGATTTGTATAAGATATTTTACTGTAATGTATTGACTGCACACAATATTATACATGATGCGTGTATCGTGAATGTTTACGAAAACGTAGTTTCGTCGAATTCCTGAGCAAAAGACCAAATACTTCGCGTTGGCAAATGACGCGCAACCTAGAGGGAAAATACTATGATTACTAAATGTGATTTACAAGTTCAATCAGAATACGATACAAGGAATACTACACGTCAGACGACGTTACTGTGAACTCGGCTTTAGCCTTCAAAAAGTGCAATACTGTGGTATAATAACAACTATACACTATAACAGCCGGACAGCGGTTTATCGGAGCGACGTTAATCAATGAACAAGACGTGCGCAATAACGATTACAATATTATTGCCGTACAAGATAAAACTTTTTTTTTTTTTGTTATGACGGGTCAACGCACAACGTGTATACAACCGTACCCTATAGGTTAGCTGGGTTATCAGCTACTTTGTCAGTCGTGTCGTATGTTCTTGGTTTGTATATTTTGATTGGCTATTGTGACCGTGGTATCATTTACTAGCCATCGCGAACTACCGTGAGTTGGGCTGAGCTCATATTTTGGACATGACACGATAGACGATGCTGTAGCCGTGAACTCGGCTTAATTCTTATAACTCATCATAACCCGAGTGGATCCTGTTTTTTATCATATATACCTAAATATATTTTCTTTTATAATAATTTCCATTTTGATACGGTTTTGTTAATATGTGATTAGGAATAACCGAATAGAGATGCGTACATAGCTGATAGACGAATGTCCGATTTGAATATTATGTATATAATCGTTATTTTAAAAAGAATTACAGTGTACTCACGATATTATCCGCGGAAAAGGGTGGCAGGGCATCCACGGATAAGCGAATTCCGCGGATAATCCGAAAAAATTAAAATTACGAATTAAACGTATCAACAATTACCAACAATTATTAATATGTATCAAACAAGCGTATTGTATTTTATTTCGTTATCGAGTAATTGACTATCACCACCCAATTAAACCAATAATTATGTATAATGTAAAGGTACATATATATATTTTTTTCATACATATAAGTATGTAGATGATTCCGCGGAAGACAACGGATAATTGGCAAAGCGGATAGTCCGTTCGCGGATAATCGAGAGTACACTGTACAATGTTTTCGCAGAAAGTGCACGAAAGCTATTAGATATGTAATAAGTACGTATCTTTAAATCCAATCAACGCACCCATAAAATATAAAACATATTAATTCTGATCCAAAATTTGAACCTGTAGCCTGTAGGCTATACACATAATAAATATTACGTTTCGTAGTTCCGGATAAACTAAAAAATTAGTTTAAATTGTTATAAAAATAATCAAAGTATTAAAAATATATAGGTACAGAACACATTATTATAATAAGAAATCATTATACCTTGGGTAATTGTCACAAATACAATTAACGGTAATGGTTCTTTTATTAAGTAAAACCCATGAAAAACTTGGTATTATTTCTGGTAAAACCTGCCCAGGCCATCTTGGCAATTGACAACGTTAAGATTTTTAAAACCAGCGATCTGTAAGCTATAATATCAAAAATATTAGGGTTAGGTATATTAGTATAATTGTAAAAAGATAATTTCAATCGTATATAACTTTCATATATAACAATAACGTATATAACATTTCAACGTGACAACGTAGTTTATCTCAAATAAATGATTTGAATTTAGAATTAAACATATAGAATTCACCCACTTCTAGGTTATACCTGTATATAAATTATAATTATTTTATTATTAATACTTAATTTTATATAACAATATTGAAATAATAAATAAATACATCAAGACAATTGACATGATTAGTTCTATAGTATTGAACTCATTTAAATTAGATGATAACTTTTTTTTACTAAATTAATATATTACAGTCTATATGACTATACATATATATATAATTTAGCCTACATATAAATAAACGTAAATAATTCCAAAATTATATTTAAAAAAGAAACTGATTTGTATAACAATGATCACCGCGTGTTAACTAGAGCACAATATGATAATTATCTATATACTATAATACCTACGTTGATTTTTTTAGGAGCCTAGCTGTGACTTCAACAAATTATTATAATAATATCTAGTGAAAAACGTCATGTCATTATCATTATATTAGTTCATAGTTGAGACTTGAGGCCAAGAAGTCCCATTTTAACTTTGAAATGTCACTGAAATCGTTAAAAATTCATTAATTTTTTATACGAAGTACGAATGCTGCGTCATTTTAGATTTCGTTTAAGCTATTTAGAATTATTTTACACGAGAATTACTATCCAAGTATATGCATATTATCTATGGCGTTTTAATTACTTATCAGATTTTTTAATGTAAATTGTTATAATTATTTGAGCGACTTTACGTACAAAATACTAAATAAGATTATTTCTAACTATTTTTTATTTTAATTTAATTAGTCTCCGATATTATTAGTTTATATTTTAAATTGAATATAAATTATTTGTTCCTGTATAAGTATATTTTATTTACTACGTCTTAAATATTACGTATACTAATACGTCTTATTTGGTCAACGGGTTACAAGGTAATAAATAAATAAGTATAAGTAGAACCTAATAAATTATAATTTATAAGTAATCAAAAAAATAAAATACATAAACTAGCCATAAGTATTAAAGCATTAACTCGTTTCCTTTACTTATTATAAAATATAATATACTTGTATTTTTTTAATGTATATAGTATATTATAATATAATTATTATTATGTTTAATTACCTTTTATATAGTTTCTACTAGAAACATTAAATTTGCTATATTTACTGAAAATAATAGAATTAACTTTTTTAATGTCGTGACTTTTAAGTTTTTTTTATGTTTAAAATGGTTTGTCTTCTATATTATAATAATAGATATAATAAGAATAGCTTGAACCTTGAGATAAACATTATTATTTTATAATATATAAGTACTACGCACATGCTTTAAATCAATAATCTAGTTATTTTTTTAATCGGAAAAATTATTTAATTTATTTCGATTTTGGATGAACTAAATTCCAAGTAATTAATTAATTAATTAATTTTTCTATTAATAGTAATGTAATCGAATTCACTAAGGTGGACAATTAAATTATCAATAGTAAATTAAGATCATATCTTTCGTACCTATATCTACTACACCATTTCGGATTTTCAGCTGCGACAAATAAGTTTTCATATCATTTCGACCTCTTCCATCATTTTCTAACGTAATTTATAAATATCTGACATTGTTGTTGCTTATTGCATATGATGTCATACTATAATGACTACTATTTGAATGTATATAAACTTGTCAGAATGTACGCAATCGTTGAATTTAACAAAATGGTATTGTGTATAAAATTTCAATAATAATTTGTTTTAGTAAAATTATAGTATCAATATACATCCATCGTCTACGTTTATAAGTTTGGCAAGTTCTACACAGAATTTCCCAAATATTTTCTCACAAGACCTGATTTTAGTTTTTGTTGTATTTAGACTTAATGGATTGTGCATACTAGCAATTGTTACGAAGATCAAATATAAAATAAAATTACAAATATTATTGTTGTATATATAAAAAAAAGTATTATTATGGAAACCTCGATAGGGTTCTTACAATGAAAAATAATAAAATAGTAGATAAGATATACTTATTTAACCTGCATGCAGTAACTACGGTAATATTGATTATAAAATGTTTAAATCAAACCCAAATTAACACCTGGGATGAGTCATGACTTCACTGTTACTGAAGAATAAGTTGAAAAGTAGTTGACTATGATTAACTGTGGATTTTTAAATGACGAATACGATTTAAAATTATATATGCATTGCATTGAATGCATAATAATATAAAACTCCGTTCAACAGATTAAATTTTGTCTATACAATATTAAATTTAATAACTATAGGAGCCTGTTTAAATCATTATTATTTTCCCTTTCTGATCAGACACAAGATTGTACGATGATGAAAAAATATATTCAATCAATAATACACATATATATGGAATAGTTTTTTTCAGTCTATAAGTACATTCGTTAATACACTATATACATACCAATATCCTGCGCTATGGTCAGCTTTCACCCGAATTTGACAAATCTTGTTCTGTAATAGATTAACGGGACGAAATAGGTATTATTAATGAATACAAGTGATATGTTTAGATTATTTGAATATCATTGATGTTTGATATTTTGTAGATGTTAAATTATTCATATCGTTTATTTTAAGTTTGTTTTTTTACTAAGGATATTTTTCATATTTCAAGCAACAGTTAGGTATAGGTACCTACATAATAAACTTACATTATTATAATATACCTATGAAACAATCGTTAAAAGTATCAAAATTATTCACAGACAAATTGTCAAGTATTAAAATTCCAAATTTCACATATTTTGATACTTATTGATTACTTATTACACTATTACAGTTTGATTGTTTGAAGTACTGTTTTTTATAAATACTTAGACAGTAGACACCTATAGTAATATTTATTATTTTATAAAATTCATAGATTTAACTATTGATAGAGTTGGTGGTGAATAAACGATTATACGGGACGGGGTGGCAGTATGTGGCAAACAGTTCCCATCTGTTTCCATTTGGAAAAAAAAATGTAATTATTGGTGGTTGACCAAAAGAAAATTAACAGCCAAAAAAATGTATATTCTTCACAATTTAAGTTAACTAAAATAGTCTAAATATATGTTATTTAGAAACTCGCTATCAACAGAGAATAAGTTGTGTGTCTTATTATAATATATTATGACCTATATATACCTATAAAGTTCTAGTATCTTCTTTTAATTAATAAATAAATAATAAATTAATATTGTTTTTTTTTCTACAATAATATATTGCATAAGTACAAATCTTAATTTAATCTTGTAGTCGTTTATGTAGTAAACTTTTTATCGTAGACTAGATAAATTAATTAAATAAAGTTAATACCATATTAATAAATAATAATTAATAATATATGTAGTTTGCTTACTATTACAGCTTACATATACATGTTTTTATACTATTATTCGATATTATGTTTTAAAAGAAAGTATATAATAAATATAATATAAAAAATATAACTGATATAAGTATAAAATATAATGTCAATAATTTATCATTACAGTATGTTAATACCCATTATAGTTGCCATAAATATAATATAATTGTAATTTACTAAAACCACTTGTCGGTTAGGTAACCAAAATATTATACACAATGTACATGTGTACATTATAATAAATGGCATCTTGTGTTATAGTCCATGTACAATGTTCATAACTCATAAAATATAAGAACCTAAACAATTCATTAAGTGGTATAACAAATAAAATATGTATAGGTACATATTATAATACTATACAACAATTTATTGTATAAACAAGAAACAATTACCGGGTCGACTATATTGAACCAAATCGTGCGCATTACCTATAGGCATAATAAACGATACATAAATTATTGATAAAAAAAAATACTTAACCGTATTATAATATATTAGTAATATTAGTAACTATATAGTAAGTTTATAAATTATACAGAATAAGTATACCACTTCGAGTTCACGAACTTAATAAAGTCGAGACTGTTTTAAAAAAAAAACATTATACTGTATTATAGTACAACCTATATATATATATATATATATATTAAACAGTATATACATATAGCTAGGTAACACAAAGCAAGTGCGTCATCCTATGCATGTCTAGTCTACAGATAATTTCTTGATTGAATAACTGAAGAATAATCTGGAAAGTGTCGACGTGAGTACGGCTGGAATCGAATAATGGGTTATTGTCTTAAAGGGGAACGAACTAATAAATAATCTACATGCGATTCCAGAATATAAAGTCTTTGTATAATAATTATTACAATGGTTGTGTAATACATATTATACACGAATCCTGTTGGTGAACAACAAAATTGTAATTCTCGACAATAATCGAATACACCTAATAGGTATTATAAGTAGTTGATAGGTATAGGTAATAACAACAATTACAGAAGAACAAAAAATACAAAACCCAATCTCGTCACTATAATATTATATTATATTGAAACGTTATACATACGGTGACACGGTGTAACTTATCATATATAATATTATTATCTATATATCGCAGACCGTATAGTCGTACAAACCGAATTAAGTGTTATTACATCACAATATTATTGACGACCGCGAGTGGTTGACCCACAGCTATAATAGCTCCGATAAGACATTTACAGGGAGGGAGGCTATTAAAAAAAGTATAGATTTATATAAACGCAGTTTTACCTTTTTTTACATAGTAAAAAATCGAGGGGGGGGAGTTGAATACCCTACTTTGACGCCAATACGCCACCAGTTCCAATATTGAACAATTTTGTAGAGGAAAAAAACTAAAGAAACTTTGTTTACGGTGATGTGATAATACTATATATTATGTATATATATATATATATATATTAATCGGCTTAATATGAGACTGCAATAAAACAGAAATATAAGAGCAGTGAAAACAAAAATGAAGTAAAAAAAATCATCTATAGTACAGTTCAAGTTTTCAGCGTGCCGGATCGATTATTCTGACAATCCATTTTCACCAGTTTCCGCTCCAAAGAATTTGCCACGACTCGCGTTCACACAACGGGATATATATAACATATAAAATGACTCGTACACGCTATACATTACTGCTATTGCTACGTGGTATAACAGCTATACCTAAATGGCTGTACCTATATATATATATATATATAACTACGTAACGTCGACAAATATTAACAATAATATAAATGTTGCGAGCTACCGTTTACCGTATTTTTTATCATTATTATTATTTTTTCGATCAACCGTTTCCGTTACCACGCTGAACGCTCCCTTCCTCTTGGTCATTGCACCTCCCGCAATCGTTATTTGCAGCAGGACACATCGACCGGGTAAAAGATTGGTCATCGCAATACGGAATTGTTTCCTATCCCATCATAACAAAAAAATGGTTATAAATAATAACATTAATATTATGTTCTATAACGCTCATTTACATTGGTAAACGTTAGTTTTTGGCACGGTTTATTATATTGTGTAACATAATTAAATTGCTTGAACCAAGAAAAACTGAAAAATTTTTCGTTTATAAAATGTCTCGAATGACGTACAGACGCACAGTGATACATTTGACTTTTATCATTCATTGATTCCGATAATACCTACTTATTATAACATATCCTTTTTAACTATAATATCGAATCAGAATGTACTATGACGTACTTTCCAAAAAATATATTCTTAAAAATTATAATGTTTACCTCTACATCACATCATTTCAGAAAAACTACCTATATAAATAAAATGCAATTCGAAAAAATAGATGATAATATATTATAATAATATGACTTTTCAAACGATTTATTTACTGGGAAAAAGTATAAGCGTGTATTTGAACCATGGACTGATTTCGTTTATGAAATATAATAAAATAAATTAAAAATGTTAAATGAATACGATCTGTGTTATTTCTCGAGAGTCTCGATCTAGATACGAGCGAGTTCGTCGTATTTCATAATTTTAAATATACTTGCAAATATAATATTATTATATATGAATATTTAAATTAGATACCTACAATAAATCGAATAATTATAAATGTCATTATTGTTCGAAAACTTTAATTATTGGTATTTGATAATATATTATTTATTAGATATTTTAGATGTAGTACACTATATATTTTTCGGAAATACATATTTTAATTAAAAATAAAATTGAATGTAAAGTTTGTATGCATAAGTATTATCTTGAGTTTTGACGGCTTGTAATTTTGTATATTTTATTTACGATCTTTTATTTTTCAAACCATTTTACATTGTAAAGTATTTTTTTCCTTTATTAATAATAATTAATAACCGACAATTTATTACAATCCATAATGTATGATATAGATTATGTTTTTTTTTTTTAAATATAATTAGTCATCATTAATATATTAATAATGTAACTACATAATCTGTTAAAATTTTACGTTTAACAACAGCATTATATATTTCTCACAATCAATCACGAAAAATTGTACCTATTATTTCCTACTAAATTGATATTCTGAAAATGTTCACACACATAAATTGTGGGAATAATAAAATATATTTATATTGTTTCTGTAGTGGTTATAACTCAGAAGTAAATAATTGCATATGCTTACAATATACTAATAAATTATACCTAATCCGGCTAATTCATGATTTAAGAACAACTACCATCAGAAATCCATGCAATATTATTTTTCATATACATTCTTATGTTATGTATAAACGTATAATATATGCAATACCTAACTAACTCTATATAAATTCAAAAAATAATTAAAAATAAAATGTATTTAAAATTTTAGAATTTTAGAATATAATATAGTAAATCCTATATTACTATGTATCGTTATTTGTTGAGGAACCAAAGACTATTCAATTTATATTATTATAGTTATCAGTTATCACAATATATTGTAAATTTTTACAATGGTTGTTCCTGAGGGACTGTGGTCGTTGAGAAGTAAACAAAATAAAAGTGTACCGAGCAAGAATTGTTTTGTTGATTTGGTTATATTGTTCAATGTACATTTTTCCATTCTTATTAATTTTCCATGCTTAGAGCGAAATGTATTGTTGTATCATTGAAAACAGTTATAATTTTTCGCTAACGCATCACTGACTCTTATATTTCCTGTTCAACCTCCTTTTCGTCTTCTTCCTGTTACCACGAAAATTGTAGTTACGGTCCTAGGTACAGAGTTTTTGATTTATCATTAAGTTACATAATATATAATATTATAATGTACCTACATGTATATTATCATTAGAAAAATAATCCACTTAGTATAATATCACATTCTGTTAATATTGTTATTGTATAAATTGTACCCACGCCTACTACATTGATTAATGTATTATTATAATTAATAATAATTATTATTATTATCATGTGGACATTATAATAATCTTTATTCTTTCTAGTTAAATAAAGGCTTTTGTCATAATATTTTACAAAATAATTCAAATTGTAACTGTTTGACTTTAAATTAATTTATAGTTTTCTACTTTAGCTAATAAAACAAAACCATAAACGCTTTTATTTCAGTTTAATAATAATTGTCTGTCTATCGAGATATTTAAATACCAAATCTTTTATAAGTTTTGTAATGTATAATATAATACACTAGACACATTTTTATTAAATATTAAAATCCTTTAAGATGCTTATTATTAATAATTATATTTTATAAACATATACATTTAAGATAAGAAGTACATAACATGATAAATTAAACGATGTTAAAAAAAAATATTTTTTTTTACAATTTAAATGTATTATTGATATTTTTATTATAATTACTCAGTAGCCAAAATACCCATAACAGTTTAACAATTATTTTGAATACAGTTTTACAATATGTATTGTTTAAGTATTTAATAAAAAAAAAATTTGTAAGTTAAAATGTATAATTTCTTTGAATTCATCATATACCTATATAAACACAATTAACTATAAATTAAGAGAGAAAAAACGAAACTTGTTATTAGCAATGAAATTACAGTAATTGTGAATATTTTATTTATTTTGTTAGAGTAATTATATGGATAGTATATATCTACGTTTATTATACGTACTACAACTACTACAACTAATACTACTACTACTACTACTAATACTACTACTATTCCTACCACCACTACTACAACTACTACTAATAATATAAATATTAAATCATAATTCATAATAATGTATCGAACACGCGGTTTCACATCAAAATTGCTTATTTAGTCTACAGCATATTCTGCAGACTGCATTATAAGCATTTTATAAAAAGAGTTATTGACTTATTGTTTTAAAAAACCTGATATTTGTTAGCAAGGCCAGTAAGGGAACCCTACTAAAAATATTTAAAGTACTTAGTACATTGTAACAATTTTACGACACATACTTAAAATAATATTAGTGATTTATGTATCTTACATTTTCTCAAGTTAATAAAAACACGTAGTCAAAAAAGTAAAATAATAGTAACGTACTTAGATTTTTATAGACTTTAAAATATAATACATAATATTACATAGGTAATAATATGGTACTTATATCAGTATTATATTAATAATAAATTATATTGTGAATTTACATGATATCGATGCACCATTAAATAAAATGCGTGTGTTTCAATGATATGGGCGAATACGTTTTCATAAAAATGTTATAATATGGACTGTGGACTATATTATAATACGCATATTATATATGAACATGGCTAAACTCATAATAATAATAATTATTATTATTATTGTTATGAATTAAGATATTCATTACTTAATATTAGAAAAAAAACATTTTAAACGAAAAATCGCAAACGAGTACACATTTTTTAGCTGAGTGTTTTGACGACTAATGTTTATTATATAATAATTATCAATAACTGTGTAATATATTATGTATACATGTAAATTGTAAATATTATATTTATATTTCCGAATGGCACGCAATTGAAGTATTTAAGAATTTTTGACACGTACCTAAAATACACTTTTTGACGATTTATTATTCGACTTTAAAAATATCAACAAAAAAATGTTTAATATAATGGCCAAAAAAAAAAAACTGTTTAAAGTTTGGCAATTCTGTGGCATGTACCTTGTATCAGTTGTACCAAATACCTATGTAATATTATATACAAGGTAATTTACCAAGCATATTGACCCTCATTTATTTATTTAATAATTAATTAATTTAAATTCTAATTTTTAAATATACTAAACCATATTTTATAGATCAATTTTCGAATACTTAAGATTATTTATTCTACGATCTAAGTAGTATCATGTGGTAATACAAAATTCCTGTTTTTTTCAAAAAAGAATACCCGTTTTTACTGTAAATTGTATAGTGGAAAATTTTTTTTGAAAATGTTGATATATTTAATTCGAAATTCGGACGATTAATTACTCAATTATTCAAATGTTTACACTAAGAATAATAGTCTTTAAAAAATAAATGGTATCATAAAAATATTAAATTAATATAATATTAAATTTACACATCTAAAGTATTTTATTATACTTGTATAATTTTTCCAAATTAAAAATGTTGACAGATTGATATTAATTCCTAAACATATGTTCAAATCACTATAGCTCCCATAACTCCCGTTATCATGGACTTATTATCCTTAGTATACGTATACACTAAGTGGAATAACTCAAAAAATACTATAGTTCGAATTTAATTTTGATACGTCAACATTTTCTGGAAAATTATCCACTAAATAATTTTCAGTAGAAAAGTTGAATCTCATTTGAGGAACAGAAGTTTGTATCTGCACAGTAGGTACATGTTCTAAATTCTAAGTATAGCATAAGTAGTAAATAAAAAATAGATCCAAAAATCAGATTTTAAGTAAACGCATTACATTATTGAAGAAAAAAAGGGTGAACGTTCTGGGTGAATCACCTTATATATCTATATAATATATACAACGTGAAAAACTCAGTATCATTGCACTATATACTCACTGCAAGATATAAGAATATATTATATAGATCATTACCGCTTTCGAAAACCACTGGGTGTATAATACATCGATTGCGATCGTCGACAGGCTATATTATAAATATATTATGTACAGTATGGTCAGTATGTATACTGTTACTATATACGATATTATATTATATACTTATACAGTTATACAGTTATAGTATCATTACTTACACGCAGAACATAATACAACATCATTAAAGCACCCACATGAGTCACCCAAACTGACTTTACAGCGGGTCACCGAGGACCGTAATAATATGCGCGTGTCTGTACGTCTCGCGCATGAACTATGTAATAGTTACTTGTGTTTGAGTATACTACGGGCTAAGATATAATTATATCTTAATCCGCGGTGTTTACATTATACCAATTACCTACATTGGTTACATATTGTTATATTATCAAAAAATAATCACACATTTTACGGTTTGTCCAGATAATTGCCACTGATAGACTTAAAATATGTTTGTTTTCATGTTGTACATTATATTAACACGAGTCACGGGAGGAATAACGGGCAATATTTGCTGGGCTACAATAAGTTTTGTGGTCATTTTATATTAAAACACAACACAACATGTTTGGGCACTTAAGTCTATAGTAATTATATATGAAGGTTTTTATGTACGTCAAGTAATATATATATATATAATACTATATATTGAATAATATATCATGAACATTAATTAATACTGAAATCCGCAAACATGTCATGATGCTGACGTTATGTACGAATGTTAACAATATTATAAATCGAAAAACACCGTATAATTACCATTTATACACGTGGCCGTTAAACAGGACTTGATTCGATAATAAATTATAGTGCGCTGCTTTTCAGTTTTAAGTGTGATATTACAGACATATCGAAAATTTGTGTGGAATTTTCAAACATTTTTTTAATTATTATAATATTTTACCATACAAATTTGATGAAACATATGTTTTACATAGGTATTTTAATTAATATAAATATTATTAATGAATTATTATAATATTAGTATAAAATGTATAATACACCTATGCCATAAATATGATTTTTACAACTATCACTTTTTTGATTTTAATGCCCAAATATTGTGTGTATTTGAACAGGTAAAAATGCCTAACCGTCGCGCGTCGTGTTACACTAGCCCACAGCTAACTTAGATCGAAATATTATAACATATAATATAATGCAGTGCACCTGTTTCAGTTTCAGATCAATATGACAATATCAGATTATAATTCTATGATAAAAGAAGTTAATTCAAGTGTTTTCAAACCTATATTACTTACGTCACCAATCTTTAATAATGTGATGTATATTATAGTATAATGAGAATAATGACTACGACACCGATCGATCTATTTCGCGAACGGCGCCGTAAAGTGATAGTGATAGCCGATAGGTAGGTATTGATATTTTGTGTTTTCATTTCGTTTTGTCTCGCATCGATATTAGTATCTTATAATAAAATATATACATAGTGATTCTCTAATCATGCGACCCCAACACTTTTATACTTTAATAGTTTAATAATACATTTATCAAGTTCTGATTTTCAGAAACCTAATTTAAAACAATATTCCAAATACTTAGATTTTATATCATTTAAGTTGAGTAGTGCACTGTGGCGATATAAACCTCTTTATTATAATAAGAATCATCATACAGTTTAATTGTCTTTGGTGTATCTAAATTAAATGTTTAATGATTGGTTTTCAGGTTATTGCACTTTATGTTCTAACGATAGTAATCCATGATAATGGTTTTACATAAAATATAAAATGTATGTAATATATGAATATATTTTAATCTAGCATTAATTATAAATAATTATACCATCATAGTCAAACAACGTTAAAAAAACTATAAAATTTGAATCAATATAATTTTAAAATCATTACAGCTTGAGCTTAATTATCATGAACTATTAGTGCATTCTATAAATGCGCAAAAGGTGTAATAACTCATCAACTCAGAAACAACTCGTAATTTAATTTAAAATTTCAATTTAGATGTATACGACTTTCATTCTTTAATATATTTTTTATTTTTTCTGATTATAAAAAATGTATTGGACATTTTTTACTTCCGACTTATCAAAGTACCAAGTACATCTAATTTTCTAACAGAAACTACTACCATTTTTTAAAATCAAAGCATTTTATCGACTACCTGCTTATCGTATTTACAGACAAACAACCACACATCGTTGTAAAATCTGAGTTATGAAAATATAGTCTTATTTAGCGGCCTTAGCCTTTAAATACCTATTCCATATGTATTTAAAAATTTCGAAAATCAGAATTTAAATAAAAGCATAATCAAAGGGAAAATTGGGATGAGCATGGTTGGTTAATCACTCCGTATATCAATAGGTAGGTACCTACGTCACAGCCGATAGAAAAAATATACAACACATAATGTCGATATCGTGTGCTGAAAACCAGTCTCTTACGTCCGGACTTATAGAGAATCCGCATGCGATGGCGATTTTGCCAGTTTAGGAATGCTAACGCGGCCACTTTCGTTGAAACGGGAGAAACAATATAATGTTAGGAGTACATCTGCATAGTGGGTCAAACACGATGAGGTCATCGGTTATTCAATGCATCTATACTTTAGGTACCTACACGACTGCCGGTCGGCCATGGTCAGTATGGTAAACAGACATATTTAATCCCTGGACAATTGGCCCCGTCATAATTTTATTTATAACGGATTTATTTCCATTTTTTACAACGTGATACATAATTGAAAAATAATCAAAATAATACAATTAGGTATTTTAAAAGTTGATTACAAAATATTTTTGATGCATAATAAAAATAATCAAATATTGTAAAATCGAGGTTTTGCTTATATACTCTGGAAGACTGTCACCCGAAGCAATAAAATATTGTGTACTGTCCCCAAAAATGTTTCAGAATGAAACCTGGTTGAAAAACTAATCCGTAAAATGTAAATTGTTTTTGGGCCCAAAACCAAACACCTTTATAAATAAGATTTTATGTATTTCGCAAACTATATAGATACTCCGATAGTGTGAATGTGTGATCAATGATCATTAACCGTTGTCCACTATCATAGCACTTTATTATTCAGAAATATTTGAACTTTTTTCACAGCGTAACGTTTTTTATAACAAAAATACAATATGTATATTATATATTATCAGGATAAGAGATGAGAGAGTCGCGAGCCGCATAATATAATGAAAAATATGCGAAAACTAAGATCACGTAAAAAGACGTAAGCTGCAGTTTGACCATACCATATATATATATATAAATATAAGATGTATAACCACCTAGCAATAAGACGTGTTAACAGTCACCGATAATTGTTGATTATATTTAATAATTATTTTGGCGAATATGTTGTACATTTTTACAAATAAATGCGGACATTTATCGATGTTTGTTAATATAATGCTGTAAAGTCAATAATAGATTTGAATGAATGTTGTCATACCTACGAATGAAAACCATAAAATTAAAATAATTTTGATATTGACAATTAACTAGAGTTACAAATAGATATAGATGGAGTGTAATAGATAAATAAATAAATATAGTTTTACAATAAAAAATGTATTATGTTGAAATTATATATTACTTATTACAACGCGATAAACTATCGTGACATTTATTGTTTCAAAGTACCTACCTCCTCCCTTAATTATTACAATTATATTTTGTACGTTCATTTTCTTTTCTACAACAATGGCATCATTTTACAAAACCTTGGCCACCACTTTTTGAAACAGCTGTCTCAAAAAAAATCGTCTTATCGGATAAAATGTCATCGTATACACGCTGTTGCGCTAGGTTTTGTATATTATATACACGTCGATACTCACGAAAGTATAATATGCAATTAAACGTTACGAAATCAGATTTATTGTCGCATATCGAGTTTACTATCTCGTACGATAACATTAATAATAGCCGAATATACGTCTCGAGTACAGAATTAAAATTTCCAAAATATTATGATAGAACGATAATTTCTTAATTGTTAATACTATCGAAAATATCTTATTGTATACATAGCGCTTCAAGTGTGGTTGACATTTACTAAACATTATTAATTGTAAATGTCAACAATCACTATGATTTTTGGTGTATGTCGACATACACTTCAACCGTTGTATTAACCGTCAACATACACCATCTGCGATCATACCCATAAATATAATATATATATAGCTGATTTTCTCATTCGAATTTGTAGTTTTAGAAAATAAAAAAAAAGAAGTTTCAATGTAAGTTGTACTTTTGTAGTAGGTACTTCTGTGCTAATTGGCTTATTTAAAGTATTGATAAAAGAAGTGAAAAACAGAGCTCTGTTCCGCTTAAATAAATATTATATAAAAAATACTTAAAAATACTAAAAAAAATCTTTATTTCATATTTATTTGAAATATCATCGATATGTTTTTATCAAAGTTTAAAGATAAAAAATTAAAATCATGGGTACCATAATCTATACTCATTTAAGAATAAAAAATTGCTTAAAATATAGTCTTATGAAATATCATGAATCTAAAAACTATATGAAAAACACTTTTTGTTTCATCATTATTAAAAAATGAAAAGCAGATTAGATGGTCACTCTAATCTTTATCTCTTTATGTAGTATTTATTTATTGACTGTAAAGACGTAGTAAGATGTAAAATGAGATAAAGTATAAAAACGGAAGCGCCAAATAAAATTGTATGTATGGTATAATATAACATGTACAATAACACCATGTTAATTGTTAAGCCTATTGTACTCCACAATTAATACGTATAAAGATCGTAATAATGAATTTTTAATCAAAAACACGTTTAAGGAGTTTAGTATAGTTGTAAAGAGATAATAATTATTGTTGTGTTGTTGATGAGACGTGATCAAACGACTGTATACGCAACGAAAGAAAAAAACAAAATATTCTATCGAGAGTGGAAAATATAATAATTTATGATCTTTATTTAACAACGCCGATGTTATGTAAACACAAAAAATGTGAAATAATCAAAAAAATTATGGCTATATTATTAGCAAACAAATGGGCATATTTCCTGATGGTTCTTGTAAGATTGTACTGCATGTCTAGATGTAAATATTAGATTAAACATGCTATGTATTCCAACCCTCTATTTTCTTCTTCAATATTATATAGTTATTCAAAATCTGATGTTTGGAATTTTCAAATACACTTATAGATCATACTTTAAATTGTTACGATTATTTATATTATAGTTATGTATGTAGAGTATTTTGAGGAGATAAACTATTTGGGTTTTCAAACGACAACCTCAAATTTATACTTTAAATTATTTAGCAAATTGTTTTGAAATTGTTGGTGTATTAAAATAAAAATTCAAACGACGAGTAGTTTATGTAATTACTTAGAACAATAAATTCATGAAAACGAGTTAAAATATATTAGAGTTATGGCGATTTTAAAATTTGATCTCTAAGTAGGTGTATTTAATATAAATATAAATAATAAATTCATTTTTAAATAAAAAAATTGAGTGTGAGCTTACTTGGTGAATTACCCTGTATAAAAATATATTATAATAATTACTTAATAAATAGATAATTCTGTTCAAATTGTTCTGTTCAACAGTTTTACAGTTTTAGACATTTCCTATTTCATTAGTTATAAATTCATAAGCCACTACAAGAATTTAATCATTTTAATAAATCGGATTGGTAGATTAAAATAATTCATATTGTACTTCTGCTACAGTGGCACATATAAGTTATAGCAAAACAATGTAATATTAAACAGTATTATTATATTTCGATAAGGATAATGCCAACGATAACAATAATGTGTAAGTATTTTGTCAGATCGAGAATCTAATGACTCGATATCTGTCGTAAACACTATATCATTATAAAAGTAACTTTTATAATTATAATACATTATTGTTGTGATTCGCTCGTCTGCATTCAACCCATGAGGTTAAGATTTAATAACGATTATAATAAATTTACAATTAATATTTTGATATAATTTGAATTCGATGTTGATCCTGAATCCTGATGACCTGATACATATTAAAATGATCTCAATCTGCAGAATTCGGAAATGGCGGTGTCTTGAAATCGTATTATGACGATATATTATTTGTGTCACCGCTTTTACTCTCTAGTCTTCGTAATATTAAATTATAATAATAATATGTATATATCGACGCACTGTAGTTTTTTCCTTATCTTTTTCTTGCGTCACGCTCTTTATAAACTAATAAGGATTTAAGTGCTCCAGTCTCGACTTCTTAAACGGTGAAGTAGCTAATTTCATAAATTTTGATTGGAACCATACGGTCCTCGATTAAGCAAAAATAAAACAAAAGTAATCGAGAAAGCGAAGAATACAAATACATAAATAAAATAAAATACTTCTGCAAATGTCGTTAATATTATTATATTTTGCGTGCTGTTGTTGAGATTACACGACCTAAAAACCGGTGATTTATTTCCGTACTATTTTTCCCCCTATAACACGCAAGGATATAAATTAGTTTATCTATAATTTTTCTTCGGAT
Source organism: Rhopalosiphum padi (assembly GCF_020882245.1). NCBI lineage: Eukaryota > Metazoa > Arthropoda > Insecta > Hemiptera > Aphididae > Rhopalosiphum > Rhopalosiphum padi. The sequence continues at coordinate 39,964,292 of NC_083598.1, forward strand.
TGTTATCTTAGTAGTCGTTGCGACAAGTTATTCTTAGCGCTCTATTATACTAAAAAACGCAAGTGTTATTTATTTAAAAATCTATAAATATCTATAAAAAATAGTTCACTTCAATACTCAATTTTTTTTGATACTATAATTCTGAAATAATTATGTTTTTTTTTTCTCTTATATATAAAAGCAAAAATATATTCTTCCCACTCCATAGCGTACAAGATAACATTTAAAATATAAAGTCCGATTTGGGGAAAATGCATATTAAAAAAAATATAAATATTCCAAAAAAAAAATACTTAAAATAATTACAGATGTTTCTTAGTGTATAAAAACATTTAATCTACACAAACACTTCCAAATTCGAAAAATTTAATACTACATTAAAACACTAGCCAAAAATGTTCATAGTTCATTAAAAATAATGATTTTCTTTATGAAAGCGATATGATGACAATCACGCTTCAGAGAAAAATTCTAAATTTAATATGTTTTCGAAGAAAATGTGTAATCTATTTTATTTATATTAATGTGGCATATACATTTGTTGCAAATATAACACTACATCACCAATCATAATTATTTAAATTGTCATATACTTATATAACTAAAATAGTTATTAAGAAAATATTATAATATCTATTACCAGAATTTAAGATGAAATTTTCAAAATAATCTCAGTACAGTTACCATTACAATTCAATACAACTAAAGAAGACGTCTTATTTCTTTCTTAAACATAATAGATATTCAATGAACAAAATAAATTCTCATAAAACCAAAATATTTAATTGATTTTATTCTTTAATAAAATACTTGTTCACATTCTTTTTAGTTTTGACTTGAAACAATTGGTAAATGTGTAAGTACAGAAGATTTTACTAGATACTAAAATTCGTGCATGGCATTGAAAGGTAAAAAAATAAATTTTTTTTATAGTTATTATGTTGAGCTATAATGCTATATGCGTGTGTAAATCAGGGCCTGTATAATATTATATTACAAATAGTGATCGTTTTTTTTTTATGAACTAGTTACGTTCAATAACTTTGGTTATGTTACGGCACGTAGAACACGGATCTCTTTTTGGTAATTTAAATAAATATATAATAATTATGTACACTCGTATATTAAATTATATATTATAAAAATTATCTAAAAAAAAACTAAAGGAAAAGAAAATAATCGACAAGTAAACATAGAACAATATTGTTTTTTATTTGTTTCATGTATAGAGGTTTTAGGTTTCTAAAAAATTCTTCATTTTTTATATTCTCATTGTGTTTGTCCGTCTGTACGACATAAATTATAATTGCTGGTAAATAGTTAGGATTGTTGATTTAGTTAACAAGAAGAATTTATTCGTAACATTATTGTTAAAATTAACTTTGAATCTTATTAAAATATTTGATTTATTTAAGTTTCTACATATAATTATAAATTATAAGTATTAAATTATTTTTAAATTACACATAAAATTATAGTTTATTGTTTAAAACATACCATCTTCCAGAAAAAATGTCCTGAAGTTGATCGTACCAGGTACCGTCTCTTCCACTACTATGCGCTATGTCCGGTACTCACTATTGAGCATTCACTAAGTCTCGAAGACAGGAACAATTAATTATACAGCCATTCTTTGTTCTCACACAAGTTTGTGATTAACAAGAAAAGAAATTTGATATGAAGTCAAAATATATACAATTGAAATAATAATATATCTTTATTGGAATTGAGACTCATCATTGAAAACCTGCTAACGAATGATATTAATGGTTTTGACTTTTAGTCACTGATATTATGAAGCAGTCAACACAATGTCATATATATTATAATATTATAATTTATATAATATGAACGCGTTATATTTTGGTTCAGTCTTGTGAGCTTTTAACAAGCTACAAAATATATTTAAACGATTTTATCACAACTGCGTGAACGATATCTTTAAGATTTGTTTATACGTGTAGGTACAATAATTATGCAGCTCCTATGTTTGTACAGAAATTCAAATGTTTGCAATATATTGATATATATTTTATAATTATAATTATTTTAAATACAAACTAATTGTGTAGATTGTCATTTTCTCGTTTAATGATTTCTCACTATAATACAGAAGCTACTGCACTGATACACCTTGTAAACATTAAACAGTAAATTATTTACCATGGTTATTGCGTTTTATTTGATAAGGTTTACGCGATTAATCATATTTTTTATTGTTGTTTACGGTTGTCCAAATTCACTTTCGTTTACTTTTATACATTTTAATACATACCATTGCAATGCAGGATGGTGGTTCATTGAATACGTGTGCGAGGCTGTGTGATTATTAATATAATAACATACTATAATATTTATTTACTTAATTAAAGAATTAATGGTTCGAAATAAGAACAATAAAACATGCCACTACACCTACTAATATGAAACAACAATTATAACTATAATAATAATAATAATAATTATATGAAAATTCGAAAACAAAAATAATTTATGATAAAAATCATAATTACAACAATGAAATTACTGTTGTTTCTGTTATTTTTCCGACGATTACAGTAAACCAGAGTGTACAATGTTACGTATTAACAATCAAAAAGTGTATGGCTATTACGAACGCGATCTCTGAAGTAGGTATTTGAATAACAATAAAAATAAACAACAATTTATAGTTTTATACCATCACCCTGCACAATAAATACAAATATACATTATACGTCATAATAATATAATATTATAAACAATAAACATACTACATAGAATATGTTTTTGTACAGGTAGAGTGGATATTTATAATCCACGATCCTGTGTATTATTTTGTATCAATTTATGTGGAAAAATGATATGAAGTCAGAAGTATAATATTTTAGTGTTAAGAGGACGTCATAGTATGACGGTCATACCAGCAATAAGTGTTATCTACGTCTTACCAACGTATATGTTAAACGTGTATGTACGTTGCAAATTTAGCAAATTATTCTAATAATGAATATAAAAACGATTAAACAGTGAAATCATTTAAAAATATAAAAATTTACTATAGCAAATTTGCGTATAGCAGAATCAATTTTATATTGCTAACTTTAATATCGGAGTCAATTTAACAATTATCAAATTTAAGGGTAAGAATATTATTTAGGGTATCATGTAGGCTTTTATTGATGTTTTTATTTTAAAGTGAGTTATTATAGCTATAAGCTATGTAAAATATTAAAACATTAAAATGCTTGTAATTCATTTTAAAATAAAAAAAAAATCAATAAAAGCCTAGTTGCTGCCCTAAATAATGTTTTTACCTTTAAGTTTGGTAATAAATAAATTGACTTCAATATTAAAGCTAACAACATAAAATGGGTAATGATAAACGCAAATCTGCTATAGTAAATTTTTATATTTTTAAATGATTTCACTGTTTAATCGTTTTTATATTCATTATTAGAATAATTATTATATAAAAATATGAAGTTGATAGTATCAGTGTCGTGCTCAGCTTTTTTGAAAGGGGGGGATATTCATTTTTTACTTGTCACAGACCCTAATTTTTTTTTCATCCAAAGGGAGGGGATATGACACCCTGATCCCCCCGTGAGAACGCCACTGGATAGTTACCTAGAATTTTCAAACATATTATAACAATAATATATTAAATAGGTACTTTATTTGACTTACAGAGATTATAAAACCCAAGATGATTATGTTCTTAGTCTAAATAAACCACCCGAAGCCCATAGAATGCCCAAATAAGAATGTCTTATCAGTTGGATCACGATTAAATAAAAACTTTAAAAATCACCCTGTACATTATACAGAAGCGAATGTTTTGGGAGGCATCTGAGAGTACTGACCGACGAACGTTTTTACACTAAACGAATGGAAATAATTCGATCGAAAACAGTAAACGGTACCATAAATCTCGATATTACGTCTTATACTCTGTAAGAATGAACGTCGTATATCGTACATTATACAGGTAGTATACGAACGGTTCTGTCTGTATTTCTCGCGATGACGAAATGAAACATTTGAAAAACGTTAAGGCGTCGACCGTCAACGACTGTAATATTTTCAAACAATTATTCAAGGTTTTCCAGCCGTATATGCAATTGTATATACATACATCACACGTGCGGTGTGTGTGTGTGTGTGTGTGTGTGTGTGTGTGTGTGTGTGTGTGTGTGTGTGTGTGTGTGTGTGTGTGTGTGTGTGTGTGTGTGTGTGTGTGTGTGTGTGAAAAGATGTAAGCTTATACACGTACTTTGTTTATGTACGATATAGACCTGCTGCAAATATAATAATAATAACAACACAATTGTACGAACTACTACTATACGTAAGTATACCTATACCTAACAAGTTATGTATAGCTGTGGTTATTATTATTTCAAGTTATATTATACACCATATAGGTATATTCTGTATTTATATTTTATACTATTATAGTGGGTACTATACGTATGTGGTTCAACGGACCGTGTGTCACATTTCAAAAACTCTTCCGAAATTCTAATAATATTACTTATCAGACACATTATTTAGACGACAAGTTTCGATTATACCGAAGATGTTATGTATGTTGGTCTTGAATTGAAATCATACAAATGTACCTATTTATAGTTGGTAATGGGACGTACGTTGTACGCATATGTATAGACTTCCTTATAAACATATATAGGTAGAAGGAAGGTATACGTGTGTCGCGTATAATATATAAATATGTTACAATAAAAGTACGAATACTGGTAAAAACCTAGATTGTATCGACCACTGCTGAATTTTGAGTTTTTACTGATCGATTTTGATAAAATATAGTCTAAAGTTATAAAAAATAGATCGACCAAACTCAAAATGATTATTGAAGTTAGGAGTCTTAAAAATCAGTAATGGTAGGTAGTTTTTTACTACAATAAACTCTGAAATAGATAAAAAAAAAAATATATGTTAATATAAAAATGTCTAAATCAAATGTAATCAAATTAAAATCTCAACAAATATAAAAAAAATATATGATATAAACCATATAATAATTGTTTAGGTATCATATTATTATCAAGAAAAATGGTTTAAAAACAAAATCAAAGTATTAATACTTAAATATTATTACAGTAAACACAATGATGTTTATTATAGCCTCGAATAACACACATTTTTTTTTTCCAATAAGTAGGTATGTTTATTATTGTATACAATATGTATTGTAACTTATTATTGTGTATCCTCCGTTACACAATAATAAGTTTTATTGGTAAATTATTACGATTGTAAAATATATTTTAAACATATTACATTAAAATACTGAAACACTGAACATTATTTTGTATAACAGAAATATAATATATTATTTTAACCTTGGAAGGTTATAGGGGAATTTCCTCGGCAAAATGCCATCAAAAGTCATAAATTGAAATATTTAGTGAAAAATAAAACGTGATATTCAATAGATAAACAACATTTATAAATATATAATATTTTGAAATCGATTTCGTTTTTGTTTAATAAATTACCAAGATCGATTGGCTGCAAGTGCCGATATTCAGATATTTTCCGACAGTAATTTTCTTCAGTAATGATGTTTCATTTTTTTATTTTTTTTATTCTTAAATTTTAACGAAATTCCGTTTATACAGAGATTTTCTTGGGACCTGTTGACATCGTCAGAGAACTGTGGTGTATGGTATATTGTCTCGGCTAATTATTATTAGTTTCTAAGTTCGCCACTCCACTATACGGCACTATAATAGTTATTGTGGGTACCTAATTATATGCGTATACTGTACGGGATACGCCGAATAGGCTATCAACAATAACCACGTTGCCTCCGTGAGTGTACTTTGCTTATATTCACCGTGAACATTATACTATATATATAATATATACATATATGTGTGTATGTATTATTTAATAATAACGACAACTTAATATACGCGCGTATACCGAAGGTTAACGATGAAGATCTCGCAAATAGTCAAACGCAATCGATTTCATATTATAGATACTTCACGCCACACGTCGTTATACTACTATTATATTATTATTATTGTTATTGCACATACGGTCACGGACAAAACGCTAAACAGCGGTGTTTGATTAAAATAAATAAAAAAATATCGAGAAAAAAGTCCATCGCTGTGAATATAGCGATACACCGCGGCATTGGACGTATGGAAAATGTAATTGACATTTCAAGTTCCGCGTACAGTACCAGCCTATTTACCCATGCACTCTAGTTAGCCATATCATCGATTTACGGATATACACCACAGACGTATATGTACGATAATAATATAAATTATAAAATCAATGTTTACCTGCCATACTATGGATGACGCGTATATTATAATCTATAGTGACGTGCGTGCGTAGTGTAAATCGTGTTTCCGAGTGAATATAATATAATAAATACTCGACCGCCGACTGGGGGGTCTATTAAATACGATAATAATATAATTATCATCGATTGAAAACTGAAATAATAATATTGACGTAATCGTTTGCACAATTGCAATTAATAATATTATTACGCAACGCGAATCTCCGTTTGTTATCATACAGGGTGTATCTCACATTTTTTTTTTTTATTAGAAGTAAAGCTTCAACATCACGGGTCATTAGCCTAGCATATAAATTAAAATTAGATTAGAAATAGTAATAGAAGAAGTAAATTTACAAAATGTATTTGGACTTAAAGACTACGGAAAAAGATTTGTAAATTATTAAAATTTGTTAATAAGATTGATTTTGGTTAGAAATGAAATAATTTTGGAGATGTTGTTATCGTCGAGTGCTTCATCCATACTTGGTGGTATTGCTAAGTTGTTTCTATAATGTCTGTCTCGGTATTTGGTGCAATCAAGAATGATGATGTGTTGGTCTTTGAGGTTGATGTGGCATTCGATCGTCACAAGTGGGTGGTGAATCTTTGCTGATGAGGAAAGATTGGGTTAGATCTCATATCTCTGCACACGTGAAATTTTTAATGATTATAGATCGATGGTATGGGATTTCAAAAGAACGATGTTATTTTATAAAACGATTTGGTAAAGTACCTTAGTTAATGGTTGTTAATTCGGACATACACTATAACATGTCGCTTAAATTTTTCCCGTTATAACTTTAATTACACCGATACACATAGGAACGGCTTCGAACCGGGTTTTCACCACGCCGCGCAGGGTCGACTGAGATGATAATAGACAATAGTAATTGTTTATTACTTTAATAACATTGCAGAAATATGTAATTAAAGCGTTTTACACGTAAACCTGCGCGTAGTAAGCCATCACACTATTGACAATTCAAACATTTAACGGGAATCGTAAAAAAAAAAGCTGCCATCGCATTCCGCAATCGGAATAAAAAATAAAATATAGACAAAAAGAAAACACGAACAACGACGACGACGACGTGTTACGCACGGGGAACAGAAAAAAAGTCTCGGGGGAAGAAAAGTACAAATTGAAATATTTTTAATTAAACTTATAAAATCACTCTGTAAAACCTCAAATATTTTCTTTTTTAAAAAAAAAATTGACATTACAAAAAAATTAATAAAATAAAATAAATTATTATCGCTCAATTTCGCATTATTATAAATCAATATTTTGAGCTATAGATTTTAAAAAATCCTTAAGTCCTATTTTGTATTTCCCCCAAAACTAGTACATTTTAACATTTATAATAATAATAATTAAGAAATAATAATAGAGTGATTATATAAGTTTTATTTAAAATATTCTAATTTGTACTTTTTTTCCCCCGAGACCTTTTTCCTACCATCGTTGCGCACGTGCCGGTAGACCGATCGGTAAAAAGGGATTATGACGCTGAAGTGCTCGAACAGCTGCAGACTTCATGCATTTTTATTCTCGTGGCGCGGACCGATAGAGCTTGACGCACAGCTGCAAGGCGACCGCGATGGTCGGACAGGCCGGACGACCGTTTTTACCGCGCTGCACAGGCTGCCCCGCCGAGCGCGACGATCTTCGCGATCACAACACGAACTCGTCCTCGGCCTTCATTGTCGGGGCCGCGCGCGCGAGGGCCAGTGGCATCCACCACGGGGACATGGACGCGGAAACGTGACCGCCGCGTGACCGGTGCTCGCCCGCGGTTATTGCTTTCGTCTTCGTGTCCTACCTAATGCGACCAGCACCGAGCGTAGTAGCACCGCCGGTCACCGTGGCCAGGCAGGCAGTGCTGATGGTCGCTGATCTACAAGACGTGATCTTTCGCCCGCTACCGTCAGTAAACGGCATCCGAGCCCCGACCGAGTAAGCGTATCATCGACTGCCTTTGCTGCGGACACTACCACGTCCACGACGACGAAAATCTTTCAAACGTTTATCGATTTAATATGTATAATATACTTTTATAATACGTCGACTACTGCGCGTGGAATGGTATTCACGTAGAATTCGTTATAGTTGTGCGCAAGCCATAGGTAAAATAGATTATTCTCGAGAACGGTTGGAAAAAATTGGCTTTTTAAATAATCAAATACAAAATATGTTTTATTTTTGTTTTGATTTATAGTAATGGTTTGTTTCAATATGTATAATATATAGGTACATTATGAAGTAACATCATTCTTATATTATCTACACTTATACTTATGTATACCGTTAATAATATACAATAAAAATGTTTTAAAACATTTTAAACAATTTAAACACATTTTTAAAACCATTTATTTAAATACCCATTCCAACCTTGCCTATAAGACTGACAATTTATTCAGAGTTAATAGTTGGAAATATAAGCGTTTGTAAAGTTGTGTATACATTCTGTGTACATTCATACAATAACTCGATTAAAAAAGTTAATGGGAAATCATCTGTATTCTATACTAACTTTAGCTTGTACTAATACGTTGCTATAAGATTGATGGTTTTGCTACTGAATAATATAGCTGCAGTACCAAGCATTATGTCAACTTAAATTAGAAAGAATAAATATTTAAATGCAAAAATGTTATGTTTTAAAATAATAACTTGAAAAATTAACTTAGGAGAGTGCAGCAGTAATAAAGAAGAAGTGAACAATAAATCAACTGTTGAAACTCTCAAAAATAAAAGAATATTCGCATTATAAAAAAAAAAAAATTCTTATAAAAATAAAGTTGAATTTTTTGTCAAAACAATACGATTGCAAATTATTTAAATATCCACAAAACCGTGTACCGTTATAAACAAAAGGTTTTTTTTTTTTTATTCCAAATTATAATATAGATTCATAATACATATAATCATTAAAAACTACGTGTACAACGTACACCGACATGAGATAGGTACATTCTACGGGAATATGTATAATAATGCGCAAGTCTATATTTATATTTATTATATATATCATTGCTACACTTCAGTTACTGCTGCAGGCACCACGTATATGACATTTACGCCATGGATTTGTAAATACGATAATAAATGTTTATATTATAATTGAATATACAAGGCATTATAAATCATAAAACAAAAGCGGAAACGCACAATGATGTCCAATCGGTTCTAAATACAAGGCAATTATAATAAATTGTAATTTATGAAATTAATATAGTAATAACTATTAACTAATATAACTAACATTGTGTGAACCCGCTGATCTACTTATACATTTAACATATGGCCGTTATTATTGTTATTTCGCGAAAATCGAATTAATAATATAATAATTTATTAAAGGTAGGTACATAATATTATTATTGTACCTATTGTTTTCAATTATCACTTATCTGATGCAATGACATCGTAATACCGCTTACTGCTTAATGCTTAGTATATATTTATAAGCTACACTTCAATTTTTTTCCTAACGGTGACGGAAGGTATGAATTTGAATAAATTTATGTCAAAACAGAATCACACTGCTTTAACGACTTTTACATCCTACAATATCACTTGTAATTAAAAATTATTACGTGATAGTACAAACGATTGTATTTGTTATAGTCGTTTTCAAAGAGCGTTAAGGGTATAGTTTGTTAAAAAATATTTTTTTATTTTATTCGTAGCAGCAAGAGCACTCTATGAGGGAAGAATGAAGTCCAATGAGGTATAGAGCAATTTATCGTACTTTGTTTTTATCTTTTCGTTTATATTATATCATAATTCATGTGTACTGTGCGGTCTTTTGAACGACACGTGTCGTATCAAACGTTTTGTTCAGTTTCGTAACGATACACATGATTGTCACAATATGCGTCTTAAATCTGAAATAGCAATCGTAGCATGTTTACAGGAATCCGTAATCCGTACGTGGTATATATTTTTTTTTTTATATAATTGTGCGTATGACGCGTCGTAATTTCACCGTGGTCGCCCGTGGATACAAAAAATGTTATAATAAATGCATCGTCTAGTAATTCGAACTAGATAATGAATAATTATTGTCGCTTGATACAATGTTTACATAATATAATATCATACTCGTTTCATTGTCGAGATCTGTTTGACATTAATAGCATACCTATCGATAAAAATAATATAATGATTATTATTTGTTATTACTCCATAAATGCAAACGGTAATCAAACCTACCCAATGTACCTATCTATAATAATTGTTTTGACTGCAACATCTGTGTAATATAATAACTGATGCAATCAGAAATCAACATCGACTATTTTATAGTAGGCGATTATGGATTCTAATATATTATTATTGTTGCTATGAATACATTTTATAAGTTGACTGCCCTACTAATTTTATCGATTTTGCCGTGAACGCCTTGAATATAAATTATCATATATGCACTTAGTAGTTTTATAAACCTATAGGCTTTGTATCAAATATCTATCAGGTTTTTTTTTTAATTTCTTCTATGGAAAATTTCTTAGATATAAATAAATAACTAATGTCGACAATTTTTGACTATCATATATATTATGATACTTAAGACAAAATTTGCAAGTATAAGTAAAATATGAAGGCCAATAATAAAATTGAAAGTTTAACATGTATATCACATATGATACACAAGGCAGTCAGCTTGTTATAAAATGCTGCAATGATACTTATAAGATATTATAAAAATAAAAGACAGAAGGCATTATTGTATGTAATAAAATCTTGTCGTCTTAAATATATTTTACTTTGTTTTTTCGATACATTAATTCAAGACTTATTTGAAGTCAAGTCTATAAAAAAAATGTGTATGCAAACTTTCTGAATACCATTATACAGATAGATACAATATTTTAACATAAAAAATGAAAGTTTAGTCATTCGATATTAGACTCTTTATTGCTGTGTATTTATTTTTACAGTTATATTATATTACATAGAAATTAATAAATGGTTAAAGTATTAAGCCGTTCGCCTAAGCCCTAAAGTCGTAGTTTTTATTATTTTGAAAACTTTTATGTTAAACAGACATATATAATATAAGGGTGACTCACACAAAGTTGCCATATTTTAAATATTTTGAACATTTAGTAATGTAAACGTTATGTAAACTGCATAAGACTTTAGTATAAAGACTTAACACTTAAGAATTAAAATATATGTTTAAATAGTATAAAATCCTGATGAACATTGGGTTCAAATATTTTAAGACACATCTTTTTATTTATCTATTAGATCAATATCTAAAATTTTAAATTTGCGATTATGTGATGGATGATTTTTATCACGATTCATCTATTATCTACAGAGGTTTTTTTTTAATAAATTTGATTATTCAGTAATTATTAAATAATTTAAAGATTTTATTTATTTTCAAAAATGATACTTTTCTTGTATTACATTTGTGTACTTGCATATAAATTATAAGTTATTACGAATGATACATACAAAATAGTTTAGCTTTTGATTTAAAAAATAAATGTTTAATACACTAATACACAAGTAGTCAATACTGAATACATATGTATATCGTATTATCGTATTTGTATACAGTTTTGGGATGTTAGGTACATCAATTACTTTTTTGAATTTCACGTTGCAGTGGGTTTTACTCGAATTTATTTCAAAAAACATAGAGAATTTCTACATTCAGTATTAGATCATATTTTCAGTATAATTGACTTTAATAATATCGGATTGAAAATACGTTTTTGTGGTCAATATTGTCGAACACGTGCGACCAAATTACAAAATTGTTTATAATGGTTCTTCGGATATTATGTAATTAATTTATTTGAATATGACATACTGACATATTCGACTTATTTTTAGATAACACGGGAAATGTATAGGTAGATAAAATTAGTAAAATAATTAAATAATTAATAAATTAAAAATAGTTAATGAAAACATACAGCAGGTGCACATTAACATTTTCTCCTTTGCATTAAATATTGTTTTAAAATTGTATTTCTATTAAATTCCACGTCCAAGCGTCGACTAGGCCTCTACGTTTATAAACTAACAGACATACCACAAACATATTTTAAATTTAGACGATAGTATTGTGAACATGATGCTTCTCGGTTATATTACGTTTCTCTGTTTTGTATATATGTTACACAATTTGTAAAAAATAATTATTTTGCAGTACGCAAAACTGATGGATTTTATTATATTAAGTAGTCAGAAGTCTCGAGTAATAAACCGATTGTCACAGCACACACAGCCTACAGGTCTCGTAATTATTTTTTATAAAAAGCATTGCGTATGGCTGCTGTAAAAAATACATAGAGAACAAACAATATGCAATATTCCATAATATGACCTCTACGGCTCTACAGTCTGCAGATATGTTTAAGACTAACGAGGACAAACAGGTGTACAATAAATATAACTTGATATTAAATTCTCGTTTGTTCGCGATTATTATGTAGATTTTAATTTTTAATTCGAACAAAACAAAAATACTGTAATCCTATTATATGTATAATAGCGTGGTACGATAAACCAACATTGTAGTGTACCATATAATATATTAATATACTCGTACATGTAATATTTTTTCAATTGATAATCTAACTATTATTATTTTGTCCTTACTGTTATCTGGTTATATATAATATAATTATATAAATAAATAAAATTCAAAAATAGTAACAATAATAATGTAATAATGTACTTCACCCTTATAGATGGTGGTTTGGATGTGATTGTGGTGGTTGATCATTTGCAACACAACACGGGCCTGAGTGCGAATATATTTTTAAATTGTATTTGAAAATATTAGCCATGATAGTTTTTCGATCCTATTACTAATTAAAAATCATAATTTTTGGTAAAGTAATTGAAGAAAAAATAAAATTGTATTTATTCATAATTACTTCCGTTTTTATAAATAAAAACGAAACAAACGACTAGCCTAAAGTTAATATAGACATAGGTATTTTTATAACTCTAAAAAAAGTGAAAAATATAAATGCGTTTCAATGATTTATTATTAAAAAGATCTGTATAAACAAGATAATTATAATTGTGTAAATATATGTACACTTTTTGTAAAACGAGATACGAATTTAAAAAAGAAAAAATGATTACACAAGAGATTTTTTACTGTTTTACATACAACGTGGTAGTAGAATCGGTCGGTATGCGAAATTCGTAGAATTCGGTCCTCTTAAAGGCTACATGTAGAATTATTTAATGGTTGTATTTACTATTTTTTTTTTTTGAAAATGACAAAACAATTTACTTAAACTATAGCAAGTGATAAGTTCGAGATCTAAACCAAATTTTATTTTTCAACATACTTTTTCATAGATCTATATAGAAACTAGTTGTTTTCACTAATTATTTATACGAATATTTTACATTATGACAATTCGGTTACCGAATACCTAACCTAACCGAATTTCGGTACATGATTTAATTTCAATTGTAATAGTTTTATGTTTTATATTATAGGTACACAATATTTAAATGTTAAAAAAGAAGTAATAGTTCACAGTTTTTGTTTATAATAAGTTTATGATTTCAGATTTGTATCTTTGTTAATTTGAATTGATATTTTATGTATACACCAAAATCAATGTTAAAAGTTTGGATCGCAATTCGCAATACCTATTATATACAATTAAAATATAATAAATATTAAAAATGTTCAAACACTACTCAGAAATGGTGGTTGCTAAGAGCTCTGTAATGAGTGGACATAACAATATAACAATTGAGGATTTATAATGAATTTTGTTGATGCAAAATTGTACCCAATTTGTACAAACTTCCTTCTTAATAACTGAAATTTGTTTTTATTGAAGAATTTTTGAGAAGAGGAAAATGCATATTAAGAAGTCTTGAATAAGAGGAGGGAAATTTATTAGTAATAAGCTAAAAAAAGTCATTAAATAATATTTATTTTAAAGCCACAAATTTTTAGGTTTTTTGATAAACGGGGGGTGGTGGAATTGCCTCTTCCTTTTTATCTATCACTGGGGCATAGCCACACGTGTAAATTAAACGAACTTTCTCAGATTTAAAACCCAAATTTCATGAATATTAATACGATAGTTATGCATTTCATCGATTCCATTGTCTATAGTTACGATAATAGTATGATATAATTTTATAATTATTATCAATTATGTTTGGTTACCCATTCTTTGGATAGCAATATTTTAATTTTTGAGATTTAATAAAATTAAACATTTATTATAAATATTTGAGATCAAGATGTTACCGCACCTATCGTAGTATCGTTATACTGTTTATTTATAAATTATAAAATGTTACAACACACACTACATGCCTACATGCTGCAGCACCACAGCGTCTATTATAATATTACGATGTGCAAAACTGCAAACTATTACACATTATTATGATGATGTATTCACGTGTTATAACAAAAGTTAAGCTATATGAAAAATATAAATCGCAAAGTCTTTGTAGGTGTATGAAGGGAAAACGATTTATTCATGAACCACAGATATTATTATAGTTTTTTTTTCAAAATTTCTCAATGAATAAAAAATCGGTTATACATGTTGCCAAAAATGCTGTTGAAATTGGTCGTTAAGAATTCCGATTTATGCAGCCAGAAAATACAATAATATAATATGAAAAAGAGAGTTTTAAAAATGTGGTTCCGACGGTGAAAGCCGGTATAGTATATCCGATGAAAGTAATGTATGCGGCGTAGGCGTTGTGCAGCGACGGTGGTAGACTTTTTAAGTCGACATAAATGAAACGATTTAAAAATAAAAACGACTTTTAATCCGTTTCGCTAATCCGGTCTCATGTGTTTTTATAATAATATTACATACTATTTTATTATATTGATTAATACAGTGATGGCATAGGTATACTAACAATGACGAGTTACGGGATGTATTAGTTACTAGATAGTCACTTATTAGTAATGATGTTATTTCTCAAGTGACGTGATAGTATCAACGGGTACCTATAATAATTGAACTATGGTTATTATTACATATTTCTAACAAATGTACTCGTTTTGTACAGAAACATTTTGATATAACACATTATTTTAATACAAAATGTTACACAATCCAACATAAATAAATAGTTAAGGTACCCGTTGTAGTGATTTTGATTTACCTTCTAATATATTATTAAATTTTTATTTCATAGTTTACAACTTGACACACTCAAAAGAAAATAATATAACTGTAATTTTTAAATGATATTATACATATTTATATTAGCTAACAATCCAAATAAAATATTTTCTAATTTTCGAAAGCCAAACCCCGTGTCTATATGTTGAATCGTCCTTATATAGTGTGCGACGTGTGTATAATACTGTATAATGCATACATAATATTGACTATATAGTATATAGTGTGCATTGTGTCTACATCTACAAACCGGCCACGTCTTTGAAAACATTTAGAATATCTAAAGTCATAATCTTAGGTTAATTGTTTAACCTTTTCACAACAAGCATTAATTGTTGTTTGGCATGTTTTACAATGGTGTAAGTAAATATAATACTTCTATCTTTAGTCCTGAATGATAAATTTATTTTAGTAATATTATATCATTATGGTTGGTTTTATAGATGTATGTAGACTAAAATAATTTAGATAACACATTTAGGAAATTTTCCATGACTATTTAAATTTGTTTCCATCGCATCCAGATTTATAGAGATTTACAGAAAACCTGCACATTTGTACAAATATGTAACTAAGTGCAAAGAGTTAGATATAAATGCAATACAAACTATGAGAAAAAAACAATAGTTGATATTATATTTTAAATCCCCTAGAAATATATAACATTCAGATACTCATAGTATATTATTATAATTTATAAGTTATAATGTATTATTTTTAACGACACATTTAATGTAACGAAATGTTTTAATAAAATTGTAGAACAAAATAAATTAATATAACATATACTCACAGATATAAGACTCCCAAATTGAATTGGTACACGACATAATCAATTGAACCTGCACTGACTTGTATAATATAGTTGAATGTATTTTTCTTTTTTAATAGGGTGCTACTATGATGTCAGGAGGTTCTGGTGGTGGGTATAATATTTCAACAAAAATGTTTCGAAATTTCTTCGAATGATTTGGCAGATCATTATATAAAATTTAAAAACAACTGGCTTGTATAAAGTAGTTGTTTTACTCTATAAATTTTAATAAAAAACATATAGTTTTGTCTAAATTAAGGTCGGTAAATCTCAGTATACATTATCCTTTTTTTTTTAAAATAGAGAAGTTAGTTTTTTCTTGCCAAAAATGTGGTCTTTCACATGGTTTCAGTAGTATCTACAAATAAAATAATATACTATGATGAACAACGAGAGAGACTGAAATTTTTTAGTCAAAAATTAAACGTCCGAGAGTTTGCTGTATACATAAATATATATTTTTAAAATTTTTTTTTTATATATAAACCGTTAAATCAAAATAAAATATTCCCAGAAACTATAATATTATGATCATTGGTTACTAAAATTATAATCCATATTAATATTATATTATTATTATTAAAATTAAAATGGATTATTTGTATCATATATATAATAATATATATTTACTTATTAATCATAATATTAATTTTCATAAGTTGGCTATTATTTTAAGAAAAACAATAATTGAAATAATTTTGCACTACACAAATAGTAATTAATGTAAAATATTGGAAAGTATAATTTCTCGCCTTCACTTATACGACGACATTATACGCATACATTTAAATAAATGATATATTTACTTATTATATATTATATATATAATAATTTGGATTTGTACATACGCATATTATAATAATTTAATATGAGCCTGGCCCAGAATACAAGAGCGCCGTTCGACTATAGCTCCGTCTCCCGAACGAGTCTTTTCGTTGACCAGTAATAGAGAACAGTTTTTTTAAAAATTTTGTTTATTTTATATTTTTAACTGTTTCGTCGGAGGCGACTAATTCATTGTGAACAGTATTATAGCACCTCGCGTAGTCACGTAGTAATATAGCTGTGTGCCTGTGTAGGATTTTTGTCACACTTTAAACGTACGCACACACGATATTATATTTATACCAAATAAACTACATATATATATTATATGTGTGTGTATGTGTGTGTGTATACTAACATTTGTGTGTAATTGAGGCTCGTTTTCCAGCGCATTAAATAACGTCCGTCGACCCCGCGACGACAGGAGAAGGTCCCAAGTTATATTTGGACATGACTGGCCGTGTGTTCAGGACCGCTATAATATATTATATATACAGAATGTCCCAAAAATAACGCTTTTTTATAAAATCGCTTGCTATTTTTTCGTTTTTATGTTTATAACATTGTTCTCATCATTTTTGTAATCTATTATTTCAGCTTGTTGTTGTGTAATCAGTTTTTTTTTTTGTGTCACCATGAACCGAATGTCAATTGAAACACGTCTGTTGACCTTTTACCAATCTAACGAAAATGGTACGGAGACTGTGCGATGACTTTGTATCTTACTTGGGTGCGACACTACTCCCAATGTGTCATCGATCGTCGGCAGCTAATAACAAATTCGAAGAAACTGGTTCAACTGTTGTAGATCTCAAAAGCTCCGGTAGAGTTCTCGTGAAACTCACTAGAGAGAAATGAGAGGTAGTTATTGTTCATTTTCTCGACCGCACTTCAGCTAGGGGAGGACAATCGAATGATATATTATTTTTCATACTTAAACTGGATGTCATTCCGAAACTGTAAATAGCCTTTTTTATATTTGTTTAAAAATTAAAAAATAAAGATATTTTTTTAGCTAATTTAAAAAAAGCGTTCTTTTTAAAACACCCTGTATATATACTATACACATATATATATATATATATGTAGAGATGATATATATTATATACGCATATATTATTATAATATGTGGCAACAAGTCAAGAAACGCCATTGAGGCGCGTACATAACGAAAAATATGACCGTCAGTCGATAATCGATCGCAATCGGCTTAAATAATAAAACTATACTATGTATAATACATTTTATTACTTCGAACCATTGCAATCAGCCACGAAAAAAAAATGAAAATGTACAAAGTTTGTCCAAATTGACAAACATCGCAAGGAACGTACACGATCGTTATCGTAAATGATATAAATTAACACACTAGATCTCGCACTACATATGGCTGGACGTATGGCCATGTAGGTGTGAAATAAATAGTCTGTCGTCAGAGATACGAGTTGGCTGATAATAGCTATCGAATTCGTAGGCGATCTTCTCTCATCGGTTTAAACTTTAAACGATACTCGTAGGCCGCGTGTATAATTTGATATTATTTCAACTACTTTATCACGATTTCTACGATCGAAAATCACAAAAAATAACATTGTAATAATAAAATTATACTTTATAACATTCAAATCCTAATGTGGTGCGGCAGTAAACTGTGTTTGAACATTCCTAGACGAAAAATAAAATGTATATAGGTACTTATATAATATATGTTAAAAGTTAAAAAAAAAAACACGAACTACAATAATAGCAATAATAACGTTTCCCATCATTTGCAGCGGTAAAATTCAATGGAGTACTTGAGAATCAGTGAAGACTATAATATTATATATAATATAATATTATTTCATATTTTTATGATTATGCTATGACTTTTTACTCAATGCAAAGCAATTTCAAAGTGTAGAGTCCTGTAGCTACTATGGAGAATCACTTACTGGTGTTTACTTATGGGTTTAAGATGACTCAGGCAACTCAACATGGTAGATCGAATTGCAATTCACGTTGTACAGCTATTATTATGCACGTTGCTTAATTTTGTAAATTACTTATTTTTCGATAAAAATGCAAAAGTCAATATTAACTAAAATTAAGGAATTTAAACTTACCTATTATTGAAATAGAAAAAAAAACAGAATTTTATCTAAATAATCGTAATTTTATCATATTATGTTATTAACCCAACTAATCGATAAATCTCTTTTATAATTTCAGCTGTTGAAATATACAAAACTGCAGTGTTAATATAGTATGTGTATCAACAGTATTTTGTTACTATTAGTTTTTGATATTTTAGTAAGACTATCAATAAAAAAAGCTTCTTGCTTTTGTGGATTCAACTCAATACATGTTTTATTTAATATTACTAATGGTAATTATGAAAACTTAATACTAAATATATTAATAATTACGCAAAAACAGCAAAACTATATACAAATCACCATAATATTATTCATATCATTAACATTGTTATCATTTGATTTTGCAATATGTAAATTAAATCATAAATCATAATTTTATTGTGAGACATTTGTCTTAGAATATAATACGCTACATATTATAATTTTTTTTTTACAAATAATAAAAAATGTACTATTAACTAAAATAATGAGTGATTTATCCCCCTTACAGTGTGTGCGTTCTTGTGTGCAATACGTATATTTATTTTTACAAAACAAAAATAAAATTATAAAATTGAATCGAACTTATTATTTATATATCTAGTATCTACAGACCTACAACACTACACTAACATGCGTTGTTAACATGTCTATGTATAGATGTATTATTATTGAATTTGTATACATTCTTTTTTTCATTTAATGCCGTACAGCAAAAGAATCTTGTACACCAACTCTATTTCATGAGATAAATAATTTAAAAATAACAAACGTTTTTTACGTAAATTTTAAATCTATGCATACTTCGTTTATTGTAAGTGTATATTTTCTCTTTTTTTAATGCATATTTAATGAGATTAAAGAAATTGTTCAACTTTCATGGATTATAAAATTTAAATAAGAAATTTTATTTGTCACAAAAAATATAATTTTCTGGTTGCATTGATTTAAATTTCAAATTTAATATGGTTATAGTATATATGTTTACTGTTTATTCATAAATGCAGTTGATTTAAGTATTTCTACATGTATAATTTATATAATGTACATCGGATATGGACTTCAAAAACTTTATTTTTAATGATAAATGAAGCAATAACTATATATTAATGATAGTTAAACAATTCATCGAGCATTTCTCTTTGATATTATAGTAATCTGTATTTGGTATCTATAATTATTATACATTCAACATTGGTAATTTTATAACATGCACATCAAATAAACACTATAAAGTTATAAAAAGCGATATTTACACAATGCGCGCAGCCATTCATGCATGGACCTGGTATGTTTAGTTGTTGATCATTCTATGCGTATTCTATACATTATAAGTTCCTCGTAGGTGTACAATATTATAATAAATGTTTCAAAATAATTCAGTAAAAAAAAAATTTTTCCAATTGATATAATGCGGCGATAGGACGATAGGTACATGATGTTTTCTATGAAAAGATTATTTAATCAAAAATTACATTGTAGAGTGTACCAAAATAACCTTAAACGTGTAACAAAATAATTTAAAAACAAAAATCGTCATAATTTTTAATTGTTTTATTTGCTTTTGTTTTTAATTAAAGGTAATGTCATATTGTACTTATATTATACGTCATACTGGCTACTGCAGCCTGTATAATAATGTGACCTATACAATAAGACACCAGTAAATAGCTATAATATTATTTTAACGGTACCTACCATGGTACCACATAGTTCATATTTTTTTTTTATGAAGCGTTCCAATATCTTACCGCATAAAAATGATTGAGATTAACACATTTAATGACGGTAAATCGTATTTTACAATATAAATAATAAACATAATTTTCAGATGAATTTTTGCACCGAAGACATTAGCATAATAATACAACCAATATTGTTCAATGCATACTCACCGTTGACATAAAATATATATACATCGTGTACGGTTTTTTTTTATTCTTGTTGATGTTTAATTTACATTGATTTTATCATTTTATAAAACAACACGCTAAAAATCACATCAAATGCGTATATGCGTAAGTAATATGATTAGTTTTTCGTATGTACCAACAATTTTTCGATTAAAAAATAAATTTTTAGTTCATATAATATACAAATTTAAAAAGAGCTCTTTGTGATTTTATTAATGGAATTCTGTTTTTAAATCTAAATGTGGTTCGAAAACAAATCAAATCGTATCAATTGAGTTTTATTGTTAATTATTGGCCTATTAGGTACCTCTGCTTTTGGCTAAGTAATATGCAAACAGTTCAGCCTCCATGTGGCGGTTCAAACAAAAAAAAAAGGTACCTCTGCTCTATTCTATTACATTATTAACAATCATAACTATTTTTTATAGGTCAAGATATTAATAAATATTCTAAATTCATTTTCATACATTTTATAGTCACCATATACATGATATACTCTTAATAATTATACATTGTAACTCTATAATTTGTCATCAGATATTACGAAATATTTACTGATATACCTGCGCAAGTATTATATTAAATTTAATACCTAATTATACTACAATAAATGAACAACATTTAAATCAAAATCACGTGATAATAAGTGAGAGTAATAAATACTTTATAATTAAGTAATTATTTGGTATATGGAGACATGGAATTACAACAGCAACAGCTGCTCTTTACTAACTGCTGGGAGTAATAAGATAACAATTCGAGTCGGAGAGGTGTATACCGAATGAGTAATATTAGGTAGTAGAGACTGGCAAACTGCCTTATTGTCTTCTGACACGATTAAACATTTTTATACTTTGATTATACTTTCAATCAATAAAGAAGTAACATAGTACCGTTAATTATTATAAAAATTAAAAAATGTTTATATTGAATCTCAAATTTCACAAGTAATTAAACAAAATATGTTTAAAAAAAATTTCCCTCTCATTTGACCCTCGAAGACAATCCCATGAATTTTTTTTTAAAAAGGTTACTCGAATCGCCTCCCGATTTCCAAACTAACATTCACTTGAATTGCCTCATATTTTAAGTAGTGGCCCTATTGTACTGGGATCGCCTCCGATACCTATAATAAATCGATAAACCAAATTAAATAAACTAAGCAAATAAAAGTCAATAAATAATTATGATAAAAGAGGGTGGGCAAGTAGGTATAGCTCTGCTGTATAGTAGAGATGGAGAGTAGGTCACTATAATGGATGTGTTAAGGTACGGTTTCCTTTTAGCGTCAAAGAGTGGAACAGCACGGCGTCATGACGTCGCGTCTAGACGCTTACCTATCTCCAAACTGGTAGTTGACGCTAGACGCCGCAGGGTTTGGACGCTGCAGGGAAATCGTACCTTTAAATTCGAATGCGATTACAAGTATCATTGTCCACGAAAAACGATTCTGAACGGAGATGATTTGTCAGTCCAGGATAATTAGTAGGATGTATTATATTATTACCTATATTTAAATTGTAATATATCGTTATTTTACGTGATTTCGTATAAAATTTAGTTTCATAGGCTCATACAATTTTTTCTGTATTGACGCTAGTCTATACTTATTTAAATGTAAAAATCAAAAATTTCAACTGTCTATAAATAGCTTAAAAAAGTCAAAATATTTTTAAAATTTAATCGTAAATAGATAACGATAATATAAACATTTTGTGAAAAATTCAAGTATTTACAATGACTTGTTTTTGAGTTACAGTAAAGTAAAAAATCGATTTTGTCGAAAACTGGTTGTGCGTAAAAATACCCGTTTTTCTGTTGCCTAGCTTTTTTGGGGTTTTTTCTATTCATTAGTCATAAAATATAGGATTAATGGATCATACAGATAGTAGGACAATTTACGTATTTTATTTGAAATTGCTATATTTATTAATATAAATTAGTGCTATACTCGTATATCTATACAACATATTAATATATCATATTACATTCTTACTCGATAGAGTAAAGTTTGGTATGTATAATGTGTATGCAGATTTCTTGAATTTTCTTATTATTTCTCAGTAATAGTGACACTTGTACAATTCTTGTTATTTTGTTGTGCTGGGGGGAGGGGTGTAAAAACGGTCATATCCCGTTTCACCACCGTTTTATTTCGCCGCATAATGTTCTCAAATTATTTTTGTTCTAAACCATGGTTATGAATTTGTGATTTGAAAAGTGATAAATATACACAGTGAAATATTTATCATTTGAAACGATTTTAGTACTAAACTATCTGAATTCTGAAGTTATCGATTGATAAATCCCCGAAAATTATATAGTTAATGTTGGAAGTGTATTGAAAACTGTGGAGCTCGTTTGATGATTTAAAATGTATTCACTGTACATTCCAATAAGTTTTGTTATCATAATTACCTACAGCCCTTGTCCAGTTAAAATGGAAGAAAAACGTTTTAAGGTCAAACTTTGTCTGAGAGCAAAAAAAACCCTCTTGAACCAATTCAGAAAGTAATTATAAAAATAATAATTTTATTTTTTATAATCAAAAAAAACTTTTTTTTATTATTTTTATTATTTTTTTATCATAAAATTATCAATTTTTTTATTTATACCTAATAATAGCATAATATGCAATTGTATATAAATACATATTATACAAATATAATTAATTAGTATGTATATTGTCATTTTTCAGTTATTTTAAGTTACTTGAAAAATAAATTCGGCGAAATGGGAGCTGACCGTAAAAACTGATGACAAAGAATTATTAAGCTATAATAGATAAGTAGAAAAGCTTAGAAATTGTAAGGGTTGGGAGAGGGTTAATTTTTAGCACTAAAATCGTAGTTTTATTCGGTAGCATTTCGGTGATATATAGTACGTTATCATTAAAATCTATGTAAATATTTACAGTCCACGATTTTCTTGCAAATGAGATTTGATTACTTTATGCGATTTTCTAGATTACTCTTAGAACAGGCCTAAAATTCATAAACATTCATTAATCACATCTTACTCACTGTTATCGATTATGAACGTTGTTTATATTGTACTTTGGGGAATAGTTGCGGACCAACTGACGGTTGTTTAATTTAAATATATGGCTTATCTGAATAATTGATTAGACCACCGTCAATTAACGCAACGAATCCAACGATATTCGATTAAAAACATCACACGAATCTTAACACATCGACTCGCTCACTGCGCTCAAATAAGATGGGGTGCACTGATAAAGAACGCAAATGAACCGTTTAAAAACAATATCAACATAAATGATTTAATTTCTGGTAAAATTACTATTTCCGTTCAGTATTATACCTTATACGGGTAAACAAAATAGTAATTATATTACTCGTCTTTTTTGCTATACTTGTTATACGGTTATAGTCTTATAGATTGAGATAATTATTTTAGTAGACTTAATGTTTTTTAAACATTATTTTAAAATGAATAAAACTCACGTTTATGTTGACATTGATATATTAATTAATTACTTATATAATATTATACTAAAAAAATTAAATCATAATATCAACCAATCAGTTAAATATTTATGATATATGTATATGTAATTAAATTATGAACATAATACATAATTGATAATATATTATAATTTAGATTTATTCTGTGTACTTATTACAATTCCAGGCTATTCGCTCATGAATAAATACTACAAATTTAATAATTATTATGTTCTGTCGTTTACACTTTTAACTTACACTTCTTTGTTGCTATTGAATTCAATTATAAAGTCAAATGGTATACTCTGCACTCAGCGTGGTTGAAAATTTGCATTTTCTAATTTCCTAGAATATCAGTTAATGTAATGCCAATTATTTACCACTGCTGAAAATTCTCGTTTTATAAATTCATTGAATTTATGTTTTTTTTCTGCTGCAACTTATCACGTTCAAATTAATTTTAATAAAATGTTTTTTGTTGTATAATTGTAGAGAAATAACTTTATAAAAGTTCCATTTTGACAAAACATTTAAACACAATGAAATGTTAATGTTAAGAAAATGCTTGGGAATAATATTGTTGCAAATTTATTTTTCCCTATAAACACTTGGAAATGTACTTACGCAATGCGCGTGTTATAGGTATGTCAACAAGAATGAAATTATTTGTTACTATACGGTCTATATGTATAATTATTTCGTGATTCACACAGTGACGTTATTTTTATTTCAAGCGTGGGCTTTAAAATGAAAAGACAATTCTTTAATTTGAAATATTCTATATAGTATTTATAAATATATCAAGTTGGCAATTAAATTTTCGTTTCAAAAACTAAAATGTAAATATAAGTATGGCAAAGACCACAGATCTTACCAAATCAACACAAAATAATTATACCTATAATATCTTTAAAAAAAATTAATAAGAATATGAATGTTTGAAAGCTAAATGTCCATTTTTAATTTTTTTAAATTATCGACTAGGTATTTCAGTTATTTGATAAAATAATAACAGATTTTTTAGTATTTTCAGTTTATATTAAGATAACAAACAATTAAAGTGACAACTCTCTGACGTAATTTAGCAAAATCCTAATTGACATAGATTAAGATGGTTTTATTTGAATCATTCCCGATGCATTTCTGAGTTACAGATTTTTAATTTTCCATGTACCTATACTAAAAATATTTGAATATTATTTTATAAAAATCTAATCGCATTGGGTATTCTGTTTTACATTTTTATTTGGATATATATTTTTTAAGTTATTATCGTTGAGTTATTAAATATTTAGTATTTTGGTTCAAATATTTCAACTTGAATATTAGTTATCAGTTTATCACTTATCAGATTACCTATTATTAACATTGATCAAACGTCAAATGTGTTTGATTTATAAATTTATAAAACAAATGCTCAGTGTTAATATTTTGTTTTCATTATTTTTTCAATATAATCATAAAATTAATGATCGAAAATGTTAAGCCATTTTATAACTTCTTTTATTTTTACATTCACTATTATAACGAATATAACATATTATTTCGATGTTGATATTATTATATTCACATTTGAATAACGTTGTTCAATTTTTTTAAATCTTTCTGGAGTTAATATTATCAGAAATAAATTAGATAGGATGTGAAATAATACCACCATTTTATATTTTTTTATTGTAAAAATGTTTGCGTGTGTATATATTTTTTCTGTTTTTTAACCACAGCACAAAGGAAAATTGCTTGTGCATTAATTCTCCTATAGTGTATGTGTATTATAATGTCTTAACGCTGTTTCTGCGTGAATAGGTTAAAGTAGTTTAAAAATTATAACGACAGTTGATAGAAAATATGCTACACAGTATTCATTGTGTCTATCTAACTGATTATTTAGTGTAAGTCATAATATATTATTGTCATCGTTAATTTTTCTATTTTAATCTCATCTAGTCGTTAGATATATAAAAATATTGTAGCCATTAAAATAGCCAATAAGAAGTTTTGAACTACGATATAGGTGAAGTGAAGAAATATTTGAGCAGGGGGTGCGAATAAAAAACTGTAATAATTGTATAATACCTATCTATTTTATCATGTCAATATGTAACTTATTATATAAATATACGCATTACACGTAATATCTTTAGCACTATGAAGTACAAAATATCTACGAGTATGTATAAAAACATCATGAAATAGGAAAAATGAATGAAAAATATAACACAATACTTATAAAGTTATAACATTATAAATAACAATGTAATAATATTTTTTATAGGTACATACAGGAATATTAAAGTTCCATAGTTGTCATTTCCTAAATGGAGTACTTATACTATACTACTATAGGTTAAGTTAAATAGGCTCAAAAATGTTATAAATAACTAATACGTGGCCTATAGCGTATTCCTCTCAAAAAAATTTCACAAGGTCTAAATTACGAAAAATATAAAAAAAATAAGAATGAAAAAAATAATTAGATTATAAATGGTTATCGTAAGTTGTAGTAACTATTGGGCGTTGGCTATATTAGTATATATGCCCCTCATTACCATATGTATAGCGTATAGGTTATGGAAGTTCTGTTATCCATAACGGTTCTTTATAACAATGAGAAGTGTTTAAATTAACTGAAAAATAAGTGTATTATACTTAAGATCGTTTCTTGGATTTTTGTTAACTTGTATTAATCGTAGTATCACTAGTATAAGAAAAATCAGAAATTTGTTTTAAAATTATATTATAATATTTTAATTGTTTATGCTGTATCGTTAAAAAAATATGTAAATGAGGAAAAGACTAAATTTATTATATATACATATATATGGTCTAAATTAAGTCCTCTCCCTTCTAAAAAAATATTATAAGTTATGTTTGAACTCAGAGATTTTGCTAAAATACATGACAATACGTGATGACGTTACAAACTATATTTATCATCACAGTATACGCAGAGACGTCTCTGAATTCAGAATCTTCGCACACCTGTGCTCATTTTATACTTTTATAGTATCATTCATGTGAATTTATTTTTAAAATTTATAAGTGCAAATTATTGCGGTTATCCAAGTTTTACTTACTTAAAACGTGTGGTCGTGGCAAGCCCACTTCCCCGTGTCCTTCCTGTCGTTCAATTCTTTTCTCGATAAAACCATTTTCGCATCTTCGTCCACGAGTGCAAATTATTATTTATTAACTGAAAAGCAATATTCGTATATATTATTATTTTAATACATGGTTACGTCTTACGTAATATTTTCACAGAACATTGAAGACATTTATAAATGTTCATAATATATTTCGGGAGGTTATGTTAGGTTACGTAACTGCTATTATATATAACCTAACTTAACCGTATTATTCGTATCATTCTCATTCGTATAAAACGTGTCGGGCGTCCGGTAATTGAACCACTAAAATATTACATTTATAACAGGTAGAAATAATTATTTGGCCACTATTTTAGATTATTTTTTATTATTGAATCCGGTAATTGGACCGCTATATTTTAATAAAATTATATAAAATTTATAGTTTGTTATACCGCTATAGAGCACACAAATCGAAATCATTACTCCAAACGACCGCATATCTTATCAAAAGCTAACGCTAACGATTCATTAAATGAAATATAATTATTAGCTTTATCGATGGCTATATAAGTTGTCATCAAATGAAATAGATAAAATAGCCAAAACCACAATTATTTACAGAGATTATAAAACATCGCGATCATAGATTGCAAACTACGTAATGCAGTAGCCGGTAATATAAGAATAAAATAACCATTTTTAATAATTAGAATGGAAGTTATAAAGTTCACGAGAGAAAAACAAAATTATTGATTTTTACATTTTTAATAATTTTAAATATTATTTTGCTCACGAGAGTCAATAAACGCAAAATGCGTTGTCGAAGTCCAGAAAAAAATGTATACGACTTTATTCTGTAATTTATAAATGTTATATATTTATACATATTTGTTTTATTCATTTGCGTTTCAATCTCCAAGTACTCTTTAAATATATATATATTTAATTTGTAGCCCAATCCCAATGTAATAAAACATAAACATTATTAAACAAATATTGTACACAAAACAGCTAGATAAAATGTGGCCCAAATGAATCAATGTAAGGCGCATATTATATGAGTATGAGTAAATGACATATAATGTAATGTTACAATAAGTTACTTGTAAAAATGGATAGTTACTCCTATGACCATAATGTTGGGTCGTCATTTAGAATTTATAGTATTTATAGATATTGCATTGTATAATATAATATGCATGCTGCCTATAGATAGATCTATAAAATTCAAATTAAACATCAGGTTATTTAGTAAAGTAACACGCTATATTATGACGATTTTTATAACAATAAATAAATTTGAAGTTTCATATAGGTATTATTATTTTGGATTATCACGTTTTTTTATTGTATTTACTATATTTACATAATATATTATGAATTTATGATGTCTAAACATATATGTTTGTACAATCCGTATTAAACCATGATCCAATTATTACATTATGAAGCGTACTCCACCGATTTTTAGCATATAAAACAGAATTTAATAAATGTATAATTTAAACATAAAAAGGGTGAAGTGTTAGCCTTAACGTGCATTAAAAATCACCATATATCCATGTATATAAAATAGTATTATTACTTAAATCTTGCAAAGTACGTCATTTGAAAATAATAATTGCAATAATAACTTATTGTGTATGATACAATTGAATAAAAAAAATATTGCATAAAAGAAAATATACTGTAATGTAATTTATTAAATTTCAATAATCTTAAACAATAAATATAATATAATTTCGAAAGTATGGAAATAACTAAATGTACAATGTTATTCGATATATCTAGGTACTTGCCTATGTATGGTAAAACTTTAATTTCTAATGATTTAAAATAAATGTGATCATATAATAAGTGCTAGGTTAAAAATAAGCCATATACTATAGTGTTATAAATATTTTAAATCAAAATATTCAAAATGTCTATATGTATAATAAAATGCGCACCGGAGGATTGCCTATCATAAATACGTTTCTGGGTGTACCTATATTAGTTTATTACGTTTTGGTATTTTATTATAATATCGTATCAAATGTTATCCATTAAACATTGCATGTCAAATTACTATATTATATATATAATTACTATATACTTGTAATATCAGTGTTGTAGCCAGGAGGGGGCACGTGCGCCTTCCTCCCCAAAAATCTTTTTATTTTTAGTTGGCAGTAGTTTATTTAAAACAAATTGTTTGTAAGTTATATCATTAAAATACATTTTTATATAATTTAAAGTAAATCTATGATAACGATAAATAATTTGTAATTAGTAATAATAATAATAAGCACAAATATTAGATGAGAAACACTAGTGGATCCCATTTCTGTTGTGACCACGATTATAGTTTGATTATTATGTATATCATTTAAATGTATTTAGCTGATTGAGCTGCTTCATCATAATCTTCTTTAATTGTAAATACCTATCCCATTTGTGTAAGGTCAGCTATAGCCTCTTACATATTATATGTTTGATAAAAGTTAAAAAGTAGGTACCTATGATCTTATATTCTTGTTAGCAAATAGTAATAACTAATAAGTAATAACATTCAAACAAAAAATGAATTTTTGTGTGTACAATATATATTGATATAATGATATTAAACTATGGTTTAAAATAATATTAATACTACTACATTAGTAATTGTTATGTTGAATGTATAGGTAATGAGTACCATAGTTAAGATAATTGTAGCTATAAAAAAGTAGATGTGTAGTAAACACTTTATAAACAAAGGGGTCATAAAGTAATAGGTGATAAGTATGTAAACTAACATTGCAAGAATTTGAGAAAAAATTAAGTGCCACCCCCCCTCCCACTCTTAAAAAAAAAAAAGTCTGGCACTGTGAAATATAATATTATATTATTATAATATCTTGTTAGTTAATTACATGATACAGTTGCGGGCGATGTTTCCACAAACAATCGCAGAAATGGCGGGAACAAATAAAATTATATATCATATTAATGTGCTGCTGTACATCCTAACCGGTCTGGGCAAAAAAAAATTTCGAAGATGACCCAACGGAGTAGAAGATAACGGTTAATCGTGTATAGCCGGTTGTACTACGCGTCGTTTGGGAGGCCAATCGACCGCCGAGTGTGCCAATAATTTATAATATAATACTGGGTGATCCATTTAACGTAAGGCACTTTCATTATGCCAGAACCCACAAACATTTTTGCAAAAAATTTTTTTTACTTGTAATTGTAAGTCATTTTATTTTTAGGAAAAAAATTATATTTTTACTCGGTCCTTTTGAATGACATTATCCATACATTTTTATTTTCATATTATTTACTGGAATATTTTGATGTATAAATAGAAACCAAATTTCAACTATTAGTTTATAAGTTACTTATTATAAGAATTTAAAGTATGCGTAGATGCGCGTGGAGTAGTAAATTAACATGCTGCGTGATACCATTCTACTCAGCTCATCGAAACTTCAAATGCTAGAAATTATCTCATAAGCTACTCGCCAAAATTAGATTTTTATACATCGAAATACTGTAAAAAATGTTCTGCTTTAGAATAAGAAATTATAGTAATGCATGTTGTCATTGAAGAATGTTATTTAAAAATGTATGACAATATAAAATAGTAAAAAATGTATGATTTACAATTATTTAAACAAAATATTTTCAAAAGCGTTAGTTAGTTTTTGAAATAACGAGTGTATTATGTTACATGGATCACCCGGTATACTCCACAATACTTATACGTGATTGCGTAATTTTCTTGTGCATAGAAACAGAAATCCTGTCGGCCGTTACAACGTGTCATACGTGATACGTGTCATCGGTGGCGGTGGCGGTGGCGGCATTCCATAAGGCTCGCTAAGCATGGCAGTCTTCCGACCCAGAAGTCCGTCACTGCGGTTCTTTAGATCTATATATTACCAGTGGGTTACTGTTTTTGAATCGCATATATCGGGTAATATTTCGGGAAATATAGAATAACTATTTTACATTTTTGTGGCACAATGTGTCGTTTTAAATCGATTTTCGATTCCGAATCACGTGCATTGTAGGTATACGCGCCGTCCCGAATTTTTATTGCATATTCTATTAACTGGCAACGGCCACAGACGTCCGCCACCACGTCAACCCATCATTTTCAATTATTTTCGTTATGTAAAATCTGTATGCCACGCCTTGCCAACATCACTGAATATCGTATCACAGTCGAGGTGACCGCCATCCACATACTTTACATTAAGCCTGCAGAATCATATCCATGTGGTTATTGTCGTGTCGCGTAGTTGGTGTCAAAAGTTGAGCGGTTCAACTCACTTTCAACATTGATTAGTGAATGATACTACGATACAAGCAACAAGACACGATATTATAGACAATGTAGCCGTGAACTAAGTTTATATACTCGTGAGTGGGTCCCACAATATATATTCTGCTGATCAGTCAAAAACGACGGTATTATAATAATAATTATTTAATAGTTTATTATTATATTATTAGTTTATGAAAAATCAGTTGATCCTACCGTGTTACCAATTGAGCTATAAATTATTAATAGAAATATATTTATTATATATAATAATTAATGGAATATCCTTAGACATGTAGACTAACTTATCTCCACTCATCGCTTAGAATCGATTTTCGTATACAATGATTTATGATTAAATTTAACTTTAACAGATCTATTACAGTGACCTACTCAATGATGAGGTACACTCGACACTGAGCTGAATATTGTTCTGTAGGTATATTATTCTGGTGACTGGTATCAATGTAATATACATCATGTTTAATGCGAGTAACATAGGTAATTTTTTTTTTAAATATCTTACTTTTTATGTTACGATGTTGTGTATGCAATAAACAATGACATGCCATAGTGGCGTGATGTTATATTAGCATAAAGAATAATTTAATAAAAATTAATTGGAAAACTGTGTGCCAACAATTAGTTTATCATTGTATACGAGCGAATTAAGGACAATGTCGTTAAAGTTGGTTGCTGTAAATTAATTACCTACCTTCTCTCTCTTGACCAGTATTCGTGTAATGTTTTTGCTATTCATGAAAAATAATGATATGCCCATTTAGTACAATGATATTTAAATAGTTATATCACTGATATCTAACGAATGTCTTAAATTATAATACATCAACTATTTTCAGTTAACAATGATTGTTTTAATAAATCGAGTGAAGTGATATTGAAATTGTATTTAAGTACTGCAATATTAATATAATAATATGACATGCTCAATTCCCAGCTTATTAAAAAATAAATAAAATACTTTTTAGAAATTAATTTCTTTTAAACAGTTTAACACATAATATTAATAAAAATAATCGTTTTAAAATGTATTACGTGTATATATATGATAAATTGATAACATTCAAACATTGTCTACATTTATGCCACTTCAATTTATTATTTTATAGTTCAGATCTATTTGCCGACTGTCGACGGCAAATAGGTATACGTATTTTTGCGTGAATATTATATTTTGTTTTTTTTTAATTAGCAGTTATTAATTACTATGACCTTGACATATTTATGACTTAATTATATAACAATAATTTGTTGATTGAGCAAACAATAGGGCTAATGTGGTTCAATCGATTTTATTCCATATTCAAATGTTATAATAATATAATTTGATAATTCTATCGTTGATCGTGAAAAATTATACGTGTATCAAGTTTCAATACAAAAATATAATGCAAATTATAAATAATAATAACTTTAATCATAATTTCTTGTAGAAAAGTATGGAACATATAAAAACACAAATGTATTGTCAAATATTATATATTATTACTATTTAAATACAATGTTTATATTTTATAGATGCTATATATATTCTTATGAACATTTTCTGCATCGATTTGTATGATTTAAAAATAGTTTCCATTAATTTTTAAATATTTCTATGTAAATATCAAATGTATGTTCAAAGTTATTAAATTACATCTTAGTAAGAATTCTGAACTTAACCTATTTACTATTTATTTTATAAAATTGATTTTATTTACGCTTTTGATGTTTTTAAATGAAATGATTTTAAAAATTTAAGTAAATATTGTATAAGCAATTTCAGTTCAATTATTATTTGAAAAAAAAAATATAGTAAGTATTCAGTTCTACTTTTATTGAACAAAAAATGTGATCACATTTCATTATACAAAAGCTGTATAATAATAGCTTATTCTATTAATTTACCAGCATTACAAACCGAAATTTCGTTTTGTATTATAATATATCAAGTTTATTAGTATATACTTAAGTGTTACTCGTATGGATATATTCTATTTTAACACAATGTAAATCCATTTAGTATGATCATTGAATGTATAATTTATATTATATCATTTGACAAGCGTTTGTTACTTTGTAAAAAATAAGAACTTTTCGAAACATAAAAATCAGAGTATACAAAGTGTTACGGTTACTATTGTATATTATTATACTATAGAGTATATACTGCATAGGCTATTTATTCCATCGGGTAACTGTAAAAAAAGCCTCGTACCAACTAAATACATTATTCGTTATTTTATTATGATTTAGATAATTAAATTTAATTATCACATTTATCTATATACCACTTCTTTAACATATCTAAAAGTTTAGCTGCAGTCTATACTTAACATTATCGATAATTGCCATTTGTCATTTGTACCTACCTACATAATTTAAAAATTTTAAATGATAAAACATTAAAATAATTAAAAAATATAAAATGATTGTCATTTGTATATAATTTAAATAGTTTATTATTAATAATCATGTTTTAATTTTATAATATAAATGATAGACAATTATATTTGTATCCTCAATTTTTTTTTAAATTATGTAGATACAAATGACAATATTATCGACAATGTTAAATACAAATTGCAGCAATGCAGCTATATACTTATAGATATGCTAAAGAAGTGTTAAAAAGATAAATGTAATGACTAATGATTACATTAAATTATGTAAATCATAATAAAATAACGAATAATGTATTTAGCTGGTACGGGGATTTTTTTTCTGGTGCTTTTTTTCCGGGGCTTTTTTTTCCTAGATTCGACTGATCTTACAGGTACATGCAAATTCTACAGGTACAAAGCAAAGCGTTTCTTGTGTATAATTTTCAGTTTAATAAACGTATATGTATCTGTCTGAACTATTGCATGCTCAAAAGAAAAATAAGTAATTATGAGTACAGCATATAAATATATACATATATTATTAATAGAACCAGTGAACTGTCAAAAATTATATTATTCTTGAATTGTGTATATATTTCTTAAAAAGTCCTTAATATCCAATGAGTGTAGAACTGAAGAAGTGAGACGATTTTCCGATTTATTCAAATAGTCTAATGTATATTATATTATATTGTTTATATCGAGAAATGTATTGTATAGATATTGTAGCTGTATATACGTAAATAACAAATCTAATTTTGTAGTGAAATTAACATCGGTTGCTTACAAATTAATACAAAATTCTGAGTTTGAAAGTATTTAAAATAATCCATTAAGGCGTTTATTCCATTATAGAGTATTTTTTATAGTATAGTATATAGAGTATGTTATAGAAGCGTCTGTAGGAATTTTTATGGCTGGGGGGTAGACAATTAATTTTTCAATATACATATTTATAATTTTTTACATATAGTTTGGCTTGTTTATAAAAGTTAATAAACAGTTAATATAATATATAAAAATATTTTTATATATTTTTTTTAAATATTATATTAGTATTAATATATTTAAATTGTTAATACGTATAAAAACAAAATAATACTACCTAATATTAATATTTAGTATAATATTTAATAGGTATACTATAATATTAATAACACCAGTCCACGGCCCACGCAATAACTTATGCATAGGAAATATTTTGTGTATTTCAAGAAAAAATAAGTGTATTAAGCAGTGTTAAATCTTAATAAGATTTAACATTTTAATCCAGTCCTGTGTATCGTAGTTTTATTACGAATTCGTCTATTCTTCGTGAGCTATACGAGGATCATCCTTCGTTTAATTCACATAATCTGATCATAATAATTGTATATTTATTATAAAAAAAAACTATTGTAAGCAGTTGGTGCAATTCCAATAGGTAATAACTGATAAGAAAATGAAAAATAATAATAATATAACGAATTTTTCGAGTAAACACGTTATAAAAATATAATTTTTGACAATCATATTATTATTATTATATTATGACTATTACGCATAATAGAATCGGATAAATATATATAATATTAATAGACGGGGATTTCTTATTGAGGAAATATCTCGCCCTTGAGTCATTTCCTCGTTTGAATTGCATTTTATAATAGCAGTACGTACAATGTAGGTACATATTATATTATAAATATATACCTGTCTGCCTACACATGTAAGTGTGTTATACTTATACATAGTTTATCATATTGGTCCGTTGAACTCAAACAACATCCCAATGTCACTGCACCGTAATTTATAATAAAAAAAAAATTAATAACATTAAAATTAATAGGTTTGGAATGTTAAATATGCATACAATGTATATTTGAGTATTTAACTTGATTTTTAAAAACACTCGTCCACTAACGCATAAAGATCATATGGCTTAAATATGGATGGTTTGTTTCCCAAGAGACGAGCCTATAGGAAACGTTTAGAAATAAAAGGTCAGTTTGAATAAATTTCTTTTTTTTTTCGGTTTTTTCGCAGTATATCCCACACATTTTGCAGCGTATCAAACGGAGCAGCAAAAAATTATAGGTCGATCACACGTAAAAAATTTCGGTGCCAAGTAAATTATTATGTATTTATGTCCAATATGGAAGTATAAAATTATAATTATGTCTATGTGTTCGTGTGCGTTATAAAAGGTATAATAATATAAATTATGATTCATATTAGGTATACTCGATGTGTGCATGTTACGAATATTGTAAGTTATAACAGCAATCATCGGCAAACGAATGTCGTGGACGAGAATGAAGAAGTTCTTTGTAATGAGTAACTAGTTTTAAATTGTTCGGAAGTGCGTTTTTAATTATAATAATATTATATTAATATTACATGGTATACGTTTTCATAATATATGTATGTACGTATGTTATATGTTTTATTTATTATTAGACATGAGATTCAGACCATTCTCAGCTTAAATTATGAATCATACAAATCATATTATTATTATACTGCTTGTCAAACAGATGTTTATTTTTTTTTTGTTCTCACATAACTTTTTCATTCTCGTGATACATCGTTTATTATATTCACAAAAACCCTTTATTATAAACGCCTTGAATATAATATTATAACAAGCATATTGTGCTTGTATATTCTACGTTTTACGAGTAATAATTCATCATTATTATATAGTTCTCTTAAAATAAAAATAAAAACTTTAATTATTTATTTGTTTTTCCATTCGTACGTAGTACTTGTTATGAATTATAAATTATATACTTATATTAGTACTTTACTAATAACATACGCCCGTAACATACTTAAAGTATAAATAAACGGTAAAAGTATAAAAGCCGTTTACAGATTCACGGTTTACGATTTACATTGATGATGACAAAATGTGTACAAAATAAAAAATATATATTATAACATAATAAAGTACTGCAACAAACTCAAATTACACCAACCGACCAACTGTCCCCTGAATTAGCTATCCCGGGAAAATGCCCTTATTGCCCACTTATAAATACGCGTATTCGTATTTACACGGGTCTGATTAGTACAGTACCTAGTATAAAAGGATTTTTTGACAATATATTATATAATTTATTATCTTCATTGTTCTTTAATATTTCATTAAAAGTTCATAAAATACGAAAAAGTTTTAAGTCACAAATAATATTTTTGAACTACCTATAACAAAACAATTAAAATCGTTAAGATGTGTAATTTCGTCTAAATTTGAATTTCAAATGTCAATAAAAAAAAATAATAGTGCTTAGGTATATTCTAATTAATAACTTATAAAGGACCTTGTATTAAATTTTCAAATCTTAGGTAAAAATCTTATATATTTTTAAATACAAAATAATTTGATAATTTTCTCAACTTTGACAAAATTTGTTAAATCAAAATTTCAAATGCTTATATATTTTTTTTTTTGTGAATTAACGCTAATTTTTTTTTATTTTATATAAATAATAATATATGAGAACCTTGTATATTAAATTTTCAAGGCTTTTAACTGGACGAAAATATTTTATCAACATTTATATTAAAAAAAATTCAATTGTCCATAAATAACTCAAAAAGTATCAAAATATTTTGCTTTTAACAATAATTCGTTTTTGAATTAAGAGTAAAAAAATAATAAAGAAATCAATTTTATCAAAAACTGGCTGAGCGTACAGATTTTCGTTTTTCCTAATTTTTTTTTTTTTAGACCCTACAAAATATCAACTATAACCAATTTACTACAAATATATTCATCCTTGGATTGTTTACTACCCTATAAAGTTGTGATAGACAGAAAAAAAAACCATAACTTTATAAATTCAAAAAAAATCATCGCTCTGCTGAGAATCTAAAACACATTATTATGAAATCAGTGCGCATTTGAGCATAATTATGTCAGAATGTTTATTAGGATCGTTATTATTATAGCTTGATATACATATTCAAGAGTTGTAAGAGCTATTCTAAGAGTTTCCCTTTTTTGAATATTTGTACATTGTTAGTCCCACATCAAATACACGTCACATTTCACGGAACCCTGGTTGTATAATTATATGTACACAAGCTTCATAAAATTTTTATTGAATTATGTTCGAGTGGTTATTATAATACAAACATAAATAATAATAATATATTCATGATAATAAAAAATGAAAGCGATAATTCGTTATAGTAACAAGCATATTATCTATCCTTATAGTTATATTTTCGAAAGTTTATTTATATATATATATATATATATATATATATATATGTAATATAATATTATGTTTACCTATATGAAATACGAGATAAAAGTGAAGTTCGTTGTTGAACTTTCAAATATTAAATAAAAAAATCACCAGATACGCGTTTACTACTGTCACAATATTTATTGAAATGGAATTATAAGAATATATAATTGTTTGTAATAGCGTTCAAAACGTTTTCGTCTATTAAATACAAATATTAATAAATGGCTTACAACAAGTGATTAATCACGTTCAAATATTTAATATTTACACGAAAACAGCATATTATTTTGATGTCATGATGTCTATCGAAAAAACTTTTGAGTTTATTGTAATTTCTAATTCGTATGAGGTATATCGTGGATTAACTGAGTCGTTTACACATAATTTATTATTTTTAACTACACAATATATTCTGTTTTACTTTATTTCGCTGCTATATAGATTGTATCTCAAGTAATAAAAGTTTCTTCTGATGTGTTTCTAATTTATAATCGTCGACGATTTCACCAGATAATTTAGTATATTTGTAAATTGAATAATTGAACTTTATAGTTTATATTGCGCTTAGCGTCGTATTTTATTAAATCAGCTGCAGGTTAAAAATTGAAATAATACTAATTGTCAATTGATTATCTATATAATTTACTATAGGCATAAAATATAATATACATTTATTATTATATTTATTTATTATACATACTTTATAGTATGCGGTATAATATGGTCATACTATTGTGAGTTTTGTGACGTAGATAGGCACATTATTACCTTTGTACTACTAGTATTCACGGATTATATCATAGATTTTATAGTACCTAAAATACCAATAACATAAAATCAAAGGCTATAACTCATAATACTAAAACGCATATTATGGCTAAATTATTTTATTTATTTTTCCCATTTAATTAAATTAAGATTTATAATTGGCATTCTTTTTTGGTTTATAATGAGTAAACTATTAATTATTTTCTATTTTCATTTCCGATTTTAATTATCTTATATTATGTTGTACCATAACTTTTTTCAATTTAAGGTTAATTATAGTATATTTCTGACCTTCTGATTGTTACGTAGGTACCTACTTAACCTACCTATCACTTTGTCCTTCAGTACTAATTATTTTCATATTTTTAAAACAACATGGTGTTATGTTACTATGTTCTTAATTATATTTAATCATTTAAAATTGAGTTCATATAAATTAACAATTTATTTTAACTTTTAATCATTAAATGTGTTAAGTAACTGTCAGACGGTGAATAAATATAAGGTATACATACAACTATACAAGTAATATATATAGGCTATGAATATATTCATCTGGCTTTAGATTAAATACATATTATTTTGAAAGCCTAACCTGGTTATGAAATGGTATGTTACCACTTATAAGCCATGTGGATATACGGTGTTATTTCTTAGTATCTACCGGTCGTTGTCTACTGTACATATTTAATGAAAAAAAAATGTATTTTAAAGATATCTCGATCAATTAGACCATTTGCAGTGGGCATAATAAAGATAAAATATTTAACGAATTGTTTTTTAATTTGCTTAATAATTATATTATGTATTATTATAAGTAAAATTCAAACTTTCTTTTTTAATTAAACAGTTGCTTTCAAAGTTTGAAATAGTTTTTCAAGGATTTATAATTTATTTCAATTTTAAATTATATTTAGTAAATATATATTATATTATAAAAATATCTCGTAATTTCACAAGAAAATTCATCGAATAACTATTGTTATCGACATTTCTTAACGTGTTGTTATTATTATGTTATCTAGTGTAGTTTAAAAGTTTGTGAATTTATTAGAGCACTATAGGAGTTTTTCATAGGCACTTCTATAGTGGCATAAATCTTTGCATTTATCACAGATTAATAACAAATTGTATGGGTATGTATCCTTGATTAATTTATATTACACACACATACTTACTAATTACAATACATACATATTATAAACTGTACATTTCTATCATAAACTTATCCTTATTTATTTTAATAGAAATTTTTTAAAACTCTAATGTATCCGTTTTAAATTAATATATTAGTAATATTGTCAGGTGTTATCCGTTTCTATCACAACCCTTTTTTTTAGCAAAATCTAAAAATGTACAATTACCTACTGTTTCCGCCAAGAAAAGTTTGAAAACCAATGACTTCATTTTTTAAGCAATGCAGTTATGTATATTATTGTGCCTATATAGTAAATAGTAATGTAACATAAATGAAATATTGAGATAATTGTTAAATACTTCTACAGTTTTTCTGACTTGTTAATAAAGGCCATTAAGGTTATTTGCTGCCTCTACTACTCCTCTTCATTAATTGTGTTTAAAAGTGTTATTTATTTTTAGAC
Organism: Rhopalosiphum padi; assembly: GCF_020882245.1. NCBI lineage: Eukaryota > Metazoa > Arthropoda > Insecta > Hemiptera > Aphididae > Rhopalosiphum > Rhopalosiphum padi. Next base: position 40,005,280 of record NC_083598.1, read on the forward strand.
AGGTCTCTCTTCGCCAAATCAACCCACTCCTAAGGGTCTCTTTCCGATCGGATTCTCCATCACAACTTTCTTTATAAGGCATCTGCTCGTCACACGTGATCTGCCATGAATTGGCTGATGGCAGATACTTGGATAAACGTGCGCAGTTTCAAATCGGGGGCAACGAATATTTTTAACAGCCCATACATAAGTATTAAGTTAACATTTTTAAGTTCAAAAGTAAAATTTAACCTTTGACCTTTGCTGACATCTTGTATATAATTTTTCATATTTACATCTTTCCCTCAAATGTAATAATACTTTAATAGCACTTAATACATGTCCTAAATAACATAATTATATATCTATATTATTTTATAGTTTATACACAATAGGTACATGATATATGTATAATTCTGTATATATAAATTACAACAAATAATTACGATAGATAATATATTATAGAATTAAGTTAAAATAAACAATATTATACAAAAACAAATCAAAAAAATTATCAACTTTAAAGTTAGTATGTTAGTACTGTGTAACCACAGTGTTGGGCAAAAAAATGCTATGATTAATCATCAATGATTATAATTTATAAAGGTTTTGTCTATAATTCAAAAGTTATGAATTGCATTAAATATAAATTAATTGGTTTTGTTAATACTTATAGTATTAAGATCATTTAATAACTAATATTTATAACTTATGTTAAAATATATAAAATTTAATTATAAAAAAAATATATATTTTAATATAAATGTTATATTATCTTAATCATAGTATCGTAAAGAAATAACTTCTCATGTTATATACATGATACGTCTGTAATAATGTTAATAATGGACATAGAATACTGTAGAAGTCTGTTATCGCTCTGTTGTTTTGTATAACCTATTTAAAGTTTAAACACAGAAAAGATTAGCTTGGTAGCAATACACTTTTTGGATAACCAACTTATTTTTTATTGAGAATTACCGGTGTGGTGGCCCAGCTTGGACCAGTCCGGCCCTTACAAAGTTACAAATCTATTCAAACCGTCCAGGGGTAGTAAAATCACACCTTGCTGCCCCTGTGTGCACGCCTATGACTGTAGAGTGTAGAGGCTTTGTAACCTGTCATTCTTCCTTTTTTCGTATGTTCCTGAATCAACATTCTAAACTAGCCCATAAACCATATATTTCCCTCCAAATTTTCCTCTCAAAACTAGAAAGTTTTTTCTCATCTCCTATTGTACTGACTCACATTTCATACGCATACGTTGGGTGCAAATATGTAGTGTATAGTCCAATATATATATTTGTCAAATACATAGAAAAATAATAGTAAGTCAGATTCAATTATAAGACTTTTAAAGACAGTGATTTTTTAAGAGCTATAATTTAATTGTATTATTTAACTTATAATATCTAACTGTTATGAGTATTTGCATTTATTTCATATAAAATATAAAATATTTTAATGTAACGAATATGTTATACCTATGCAACTATACAACGATAAGAAAATGATATTATTTTATTGTGCACATATGACTATTTTACGTCTGAGTATGATTTCCAAACAATATTTGGTGGAAACGCAAATCGTATTTTTTTCGGTTTTTTGACGAAAAAAACCAATCTGTAAAATAGGGAGCAAAATTTTTTAATAGGAAAGAGTCATTTTATAATATTCATCAGCCTAGAACATGTAACTCATATTAAGTTTGCCCACCTTGCCAGTCTGTTCCCGATTCACGCGTTTAACGAGCTCATATTATGTAAACGAGAACAACACAAATAACAATTATATATCCATATTAATTTTTTCGACACTCGTGAAGTCCAGAACGACTAATGGATACATATGTATATTGTATGTCTAAACGTATTGTATATGACAGGGAGAGGTTTCGTTTAACATTTTAGATTTTTTTGTAATTGTTCGCGATTACTCTTCACTCTTAAAAATACGTAAAATTGGCTTATTTTTTAAAAAAAAAACCCGTCCACATGTGGCCAAATGTGAGAAAAATAAAATTGACTTTTTTTATTTTTATCGTTTTTATGTGCGTATATTGTTAACAACACACCTAACCATGGTTGTGAAGTTTTGAAGTTGAAAACTTACTCCTTCGTCCAGATAATGAAACGTAGTTTTTCAACAACAAAAAAAAAACGGTTTTTCGAGGCCTTTTGTCGTGAATTTTTAGATTATCAAAATTATAATGTAATATATTTTTAAATGTTGAACCATAATTATAATTTTATAACTGTCAAATAATTTCAACTATAATAAAAATTAAACAATATGTTGCATATAAGTTTTCTAGAGTCTAATCTCGTATGTCATGGGATATCAGAATTTGACGTCCGCAAAAAAATTTAAAAAAAACATTAGATATGTTACTGCTCTCAGTGCTTCATATAATATTATAATAATCTGTCGTTATATTCAAGGCTGATTAACAATGGTCATAATATTATACTTGAAATCGCACTGTACACATATTACATACATACATAATGTAACATATTTTGTACGTTGTATGAAGTCTATATACGCTTCAAAAATCTGACTTAAACACGCAGTTGGTCGAATGCGATGTTATTCCGTTGCGGCGATAGTTTATACGCATTAAAAATAATCTATTTTTACCTATATACCTATATTTTATAATGTAATAGAATGTATACATTTAATATATATATATATATTAATATATTAATTCATAATTGTATAATAAAGATTTAGTTAAACGCATCGCATCTATGTATACACGCGTTGTTTAATGTATTAAAAATTAATATTAATGTTTTTTTTTTTTTATTATTATAAATATGTGCGTCTAAATTTAAAACACGTTCCGTGTACCACTGTCGTAAAAATTAATTAAGTACACCTAAATATAAATTACACAATAATACATCCGATTGGTAAAGAAAACTAAATTATTCATCAGGTGCTAAAATATGTAATTTATATTCTATAGACTATAGAACTGAATGATATATTAACCCGCTAAGATTTACAGTATTTTAGATTCCCAAATCAAAAAACAATATATAGGTTAGTGTAGGTACCTACTTTTTTTAGATCACTAATTTGACTCTCTTCTGACATACTTATATCCTTAAGGTTATTCTTATGTAGTTATATGAGATATTATAGTGTCCAGAACTGAACTAATCCTGTAATTACAATGCATTTGGTTCAATGGGTGTAAGCTTAAAGCAGCTCAATCAGTGGAGATTGCTGGGCTAATACTAATGAGTAATGAGTTACTTCAGTGAATACCCAATTGTACGTGTACTCATACTTATAATATGTGTAATGTGTTCGTATATTATGCAGAACATAGGATGTATTTATGTAACTATTTTAATTCATTGTACGTACCTACTTTGCTTGTAATCTATTAAAATGGCAACAATGGTATTTTTTATATATGTTGCTGTGTAACAACAGTGTAATAAATTAAATCACAAATAACAATAATTAGATTAATTAAAAATTTTAACCACCAGTACCAACAATAATAACAATACTCTGCACTGGCCCATTTTTAAAATTTAATAAAATATATTAAATTAGTAGTATTGATAGATACTCGCAAATAAAGCCAACTGAAGTATTTTTATTCTACCTATTAAAAAAGCTGAAGCCTATAAATTATATTAATAATAAATTTGAATAATTTCTACATCAACCACGCACATGAACACTAAAAACATATTGTAAATATACATTTGTGTATAAGTTATACATATTCTGTTTACATATTTGAAAATATAAATATAATTATACACCAACAAATTTATTGAAAATTCAAGCCAAACTAAAGGTAATGATAAAATAATAAATGTTGACTATTAAAACCATAAGAGTAGATGAGCTACATATTTGAGCTAAAATATATAAATAAAGATAAATAATAGGAGTTATTGAATTTACTGAATTAAAGTCACTGCGTATATACAAGTTTTTATTATATTTAGGTATGCCTTGTATAAGTCATAAATTGTTAAGTGATTGTTAGAAGTGCATATTTTGAGATGTGTTGATGGAAGAATTAAATATAAATAAAAGATATAGTATTATAATAAAAAATAGTAAATAATAATTATAGAATAGGTACTATTGTTTCAAATGCGATGACAACTAGAAGAAAAAATTAATCTGCTAAATTAAATTATTGTATTAAATTATATGTATAAAAATAGTCAATATTACAAGGGGGGTTGGTCACGCTATGTTATTATTTCAGCAAATAAGCAATATCATTTTTATATATATAGTGTATACATAATATATATGTCACTGTATATGTGTATGTTGTACCTTTTGGCGATTAAGAACTAAAAAATAAATCTAGTCAATATAAAATGTAATATTTACATATTTAAAACTTATATCATCAACTTTCAGCATCCGAATTTTCAATAAAAATCAGCCATCAATTTGGACATTATAATATATAATGTATAAATATGTATATTCAGCGTTGGGTTACCCTACAAGCAAAATAATCAGGTGATTGGAGCGGCAAATTTGACGCACTTAAAAATAAAAATAGTTATAATATTATGTTATAATTTGAGACGGTGGCAAATAGCTTAATCCGCCACTGTGTATATTGATGAGAGGTTTTAGAATATATTTACGGCAACCCTTAGAGCTATAAAAAAATTAAATTCTAAATGATATGAGATTTTTTTCTTAATCTCTTTAAGGGCTGCTGTATAAATTCTAAAACCTGTAGTGCGAATACGTACAAATGGAGTATTTGTGTTTTTAATCGTTTTATACAGTCAATACGCGTCTATAAACATCATGTATATATATATATATATATATTTCTTCTATAAATTGACATAATATAAACCACATGCAGTTAAGCGTAGTTTATTATAGGTAAGGTACTATTATACCGGAATTAATGTGCATCTCTACATTTTTTGTATTCATTAATTTTCGTAATGTGCTTGCGTGTGTGGTTTTGTACGCATGAGACATATAAAGTACCTAATACCTAATATAATAATAATAATAATGTATAATGTACGTTCACGCGTTATACGAATCGTACACGAGACCATATGTGGTCATGTGATTGCAACAAAACGTATTGTATGTATATAATTGTACGTTATTATTATTGTATAATATACAAAACAGTATTAGTAGTTGTTTATTATTTCATAAAAATTAATCAAAACGCGTATTTATCGATTTGATATGACAAAAACAAAAATGAAACGTTTGAATCCTTTGCGCACAATTATCACGGTTCACAACGAAAAAAAAATATTTTTCTCGATTGAGAACTCGTTATTTATAACAATATGCGATTATATTATACAAACGTTAAAGAAAGTTTTTTTTACCATTATTTAAAAATATAATTAATTACCATTAATTTCATAACAACGTACGATGAGTATGTATATTAATACATATGTTGAGAATATTATCGTGTGTCCAAAACCTATATGAAGAAAAAAATACTGTTTATATTGTAGTGATTTTTACGTTGTCGACATACTTTTTTATGAATATATATTTTTCATAATTTTCATTCCCACTGTATTTTTGTCTTTGTGTAAGATATATCATGTACACAATGACGTTCACGCCAAAACACAATAAATTATGATTCAATTCCTTTTGGATTTTTATTAATAATAAGACAATATAGGTACGCGACCCAGATCGATGATTACGTTTCGTGATCCAATTGCCGAACGAATATTGCTGTATATGTTTTCTATAGCCCTGTAACCACCATCGCTATAGACTCTATCGAGTATAGACGATTATATAATATATTGTTAATCTGCGGGCAAATCTTTTCAGTTTTAGGCCTTAGGTATATCCATAAATGATAAATCAATACTAAGTATATATCTGTGTTTCGTTTTCTGTGATCTAAAATAGTGCCACATTAAAATGTATGATTTTGTTTTTTTATGGAAAAGTGTACAATGAAAAAACTTACATTATAACTTCAACTATGAATTACTCAAAATCTTTAAAGAGAATAACAGTAAATTCCCTCAATACACTTAATCATCGAATAGGTACATGTGACGAATATGCGTACTGCATACTAAGAAACCTGTTGCACAGTAATCCATATAATGGTCTGGCACTTTCTGAACGTATTTTTATGAAATTTAATTTTAACTTCGTCTAGACCTATTGATAAAATCCTAAATAAAATTCGTGTCGAATAAAGTACATGCAATGCTTTTATACGAACATGGAAGAAATTAAAATTTTAAAATTCAGTCCCCGTGGGTTCATATAAAATAACTATAATAAATTAATAAGTAATAACCATATTAATTTTGTCATAGTGTATTCTTCACAATCACTAATGAACGGTTCTGCTAAATAATGTTTTCCAATTTAATAGTTATTTAATATATTATGCTATTAGGTAACTTTCATCGAGTATATAATATGTATATACGCGATTCGAATTTCATTGACTTCAAAATACGCACGACGCCTCGTAGAGCATCACGACATGTATTATACATAATATAAATAATATAATATAATGTTATAGGTACCTATAATATCTATTATACACATTACACATTGTATTCGTCCTAAGGATTCCAGTGTACTTATAATACGTCACAGCTGTAGCAAAAATTATTGCCTTGACACACGTACCCACACACTATATATACGCGCGCACTTACTAGTACGGATAACTCATTAAATTATAAATTTGTATGCAATAGTGCAATGCCTGGTGGGTTATATACATAACTACATTTTTCGTTTGTTTGAGAACGAACAAAGCGATATATACAGAAATCGGCCGATAAGTATAGGTATACTGTAATAATACATTGTGTATGTAATACACGAGCCCGGACACAGCGAACCGCGGAATATTAGGAAGAAAAGAAACACAAACGATTTAAGTCACTGCTCACTACCTATTTGCCCATTTTGAATTTTGTTGTAAGTAAGCACGACACCTAACCTAACGCACAAATACAAATTAATAAGAAAACAATGTATAATTTTGTATATATATATTATATTTTTGTATTAATGTTGTGTTATATTAAGGGCAAAGAACGAAATTCAGGCATTGTACGTAATGCCAAAAACATTTTAAGAAATCTGAAATTATCAATAATTAACAACTCTATATTTCCAATACATTTTCCAAAAATTTCAGAATTATCCCTGAATATGATACTTAGCCCGAAATATTGTAAACGATGTGTTCTAACCTTTGTAATCCTCGCGATTTTGTTATCGTTTATGTATGTTAAATATAATTTATATTGACTAATTTCTTTTTATTATTAATTTAGTCTTGTACGTTTCATTTACAATCGTCAATCCTTATCGTAGCATAAAAAATGTTCAATTTATCACTTTATAATATAGAGGTTTAACTTAATAATTTAATATCGGTAAAGTATTAGAACTTATTTCTATTGAATAATTAGTAGAAAAGTAATAATGGTTTGTTTATGTATTATTTTCTATAAAATCATCATCATAGTTGGTAGACCTTATATAATTATATTCAAATGTATGTGTATGTGATTAGTGGAACAGTCAAACGTCAAGTTCAATAAAATAAAATATTTATCAAAGGTAAACATCAAAAATAATAGAAGAAATGTTTAATCTTCAATTATATATGTGAAACATACCCGATTATTCCATTACTTTTACCTACTCTATCAGTCATATTAACACAAGTTGACTGATGAGTACTAGAGTACTATTTTAAGTTACGACTTTTTTAAATGTAATTACTACACTATTACAAATGCATATTATTAAAACTGAAGAATAATTTATAAAAGAAAAGTAAATTGTAAAAGTTATTAATAATACTATATTAAGCGTTTAGGTGTGGGCATGTATCATACAATATTTCTAATTTATGTATTTATATTTAACTAAAAACACAGTATACATATACAGCTAATTATGACATGACCAAAATTAGGTGCATTCAATTTTCTAGAAATAATGCATGGTAACCACAAATGCAAGAATTGTTAAAAGCTTACAATATTAATTTACGATTTAATCAATATAATAGTATTGAATAGTTTAAATTAATTATATTCCGTTGGCAATCAATGTCTGGAAATGACGTATGCTAGCCATAAATGTAGGAATTTTATTTAGAATCTAAGATACTTTATAATTAAACTCTTAAGTACTATTATAAGTAAGCTAGCTTATAATATAAGAAATGTATAACTTATAATATCATACTAGAAATAATAATATTATAATACTTATAATAAAAATCGTATAAGCTAACTAACTTAAACGGTGTTTGAATAACGTCAGCTTCATAAAATGAGCACAGGAAATATTTATCAATACGTAACTAGTTTATCGAGTAAATATATAAATTAAATTACATAATATAAACATACATCATAGTGAAGCTAAGTATTAAACTCAACCCTGTAAACGTAAGGGCATCTCCTCAAATACACTACGTCCACATAATTTTAAACAATTCGTCTTAATAAGAGCAAGGTAAATATATCATAATGATTATACTAAATTATAGAATAATATACATTAGTAGAATAAACTTAATAATAACCACCTTCCAAAAACCCTTTAAAACGCTTCCTGAAATATTATGCTGATTTATTTACTATTTTTTGCTACCTCACCTAAATTATAATATATTATTGATTTGGGCCCATCGTATATTAATGTTCATAAATTTAGCTATGGCATATAAAAATAATTAATTTACTTAAATTCTTGCCAATTTTTGTAAGCATTTAACAAATAATACCTAAATTAATTTTTTTTAGCATATCGACTTGTACATAACAAATCATTCTATCATCACTAGAAAATGATTTAGTTCAAGTTATTAGGTGTTAAACATATATGATCAAAATATTTTCTAACTATATAAGGAATAATTTGCTACTTTTAGAAATCGATTCAGTATTATTTTCTTACTTTTTGCCTCGAATATAGTAAATTAATTGTTATACGAGTGGGTGAGCTAAGTTCGCAGATACTCATAATTTAAGCAATATAAAGAAAAAAAAAATAAGAAAAATAAACCTTTATACGTTTATTTCTCGTGATCAAAAAACAAATAATAACATTATTGTTATTTCTCCTACACTTAAAATATATATCACTAGACACCTCCTACTCGTATTATATAAATTAATGTATTAAATAGTAACTAATATTAGTTTCTTTATAAGTTTCAACATTGTTATAATATTATAACATTAACATAGATGCAATACCTCAAGGCTGTAACTATAAATCATTAAATTTTATAAGACTGAATAATAAAAACTAGATGCTATAAAAACGTTCGTATTCAAAAATGTAGATAACAACTTATTCCATATTTTTGCGAAAAAATATCTCAAAATGTTTAAACTCTCAATGCCCCGTCTTCTCTAATACCACATTTAAAAGTGAGACCTTGCAGTAGAATTCAATTTTATCGAATTCACTTTGTATACATACATTATAATATATAATATAATAGATGTACGCATATCATTATTTTTTATTGTTATTAAAGTATTATACTAATTTCGTACTCCAGCAAATGTTTGAGAGACGTCCTTCATTTATAGTGTTTCAAAATCCATTGTAAAGATCGGACAACGACAGTGCAGCGCACGTGCCAATATAAATAAGTACACGGTTATTATTTTTTAAGATTTTTTTCACGTTTAGAGTTTAGATGAGTCTTGTCAAGCACTCAAGACATATTATATGTACCAGCTTATAATATATGTATGCAACTAATTGTCGGGATATTTTTTTTGTAATAAAACATGTTATTCTTAATGTGTTGGCCATTGTTTGACAACTTACAACATTGTATTGACCCTGCAGACATTGCAGTTGCACTACCAACGTGGACTTGACAAGTGTAAAAATCTAAATTGGCCCCTTAGTGAAAATAAAGTCCTACAGATTACCGACAAATATGTTGGACGTGTTGGGTCGATATCCACAAATCTACGCTCCTAAGTTGATTAAAGCCGTGAAAACCCTGAAAATGTAATAATATATTATTATATTATACTATTGTAGTACACTGTCGTTGCAGCATATTTTATTACTAATAGTAAATTAACATGATATTGGTGTATTCGAAATAATAATAATATATTAATTTGGAACCGAAACTTTAAGGTACTATAATGATTATACGTGAGTATTTTTTAATTTGATTTCTCTAATATAATCCATTAAATAATTTTTTGATATTTTTATAACATAGTTAAAATAACACTATTTCCGTCTCAATAAAGTTCATCATTGCTGCCAATCTACTCAACAAGATATAACCCTCCCTGACATACGACTATACGAGTATTATATTGTATCTAAGTAGTTTTATTATTATTTGTACATTGTACATCTTTATATATTTTTACATTACCTATCTATATTCTCATGGGCGTAACTAGGATTTAATAGTTACAGCCAATACATGGGCTAGAGTCATAGAAAACCAAAGTTAAAAATAATTTGAAGGCTAATTGAGGCTAAAAAATAAAACCTTATAGGGGAGCTAAATATAAATACAGGGGGCTAAGCCCCCCCTTAGAATCCCTTAGTTACGCCGATGTCTATTCTATATATTTCTATAGGTATTAGCGGTTCCCAAACTTTTTAGTTGTACAGACCACCAATTTTGTAAAAAATCTTTGAGGCCCACTAATGACTAATAACACACCTATATACGTATAGATATAATATGTAATATAATTAGGTATATAATAATATTATTTTAAATAAATACATTAATAATGTCAATAGTATATGGTCCACGGCCTAGCTAGTTCCACACTGCCCGCGGCCCGTAGTTTGTGAATCGCTAATTTATATGTAGGTAATTTAAATAACTTAATATTGTCAACATCAATGCCCAATAGCCACTGTTGCCATGAATTTGTAAAAAAAATATGTAATACATTTACAGTATATACATATATTATCTTTTTATATAAAAATTTGGTGTACAATGGGTATGTCCGCGATGTACTCCGAAACTATACTCAACCGATTTTGATGAAATGATGATCAATGTGTGTGATTTGGTCTCCATCATAAGATAGGATACCTAGTTTTTATCCCGATTAATGGCCTCAATATTACCTCTTTTTTATGTTCAGGATTGTGCGATTAATTTATTAGATTATTCAAATAATCGATTATTTTTAACGAAAAATACATAATCGGTTAATCGATTGAGAAAAAGCAACGCTGGGCGAGACAGTTATGTAAATCATTGTATTAAGATTTACATTATTTTTGAATCCAGACTCGACGTTAACTAATTTTAATTTCGTCGATATTCAAATTTAACTAGTTTAAGCAATAGCTAACGCAATCGACATAATATTCCAAAAATTTAAAGCCAAGATAATCATTAAAACTGAAATTATTTAAATATTATTTACTATTTAGTATTCACAAACCAGCAAAAATTAAACCTAGTTGCACCTATATATATATCCATACTTCACACATGCGCTCTATGATTGCATCTCAAATCCTGGTAAGTTTTCTTTGTACACGTTGTATTCTGTAGTTCTGCACACCTTCGCATAATCGTCAGAACAATGTTTGCTTAAAAAATAATATTTTATTAAATTAAGTACTATTGTTTATTTTTAACTATAATAGTTCATATTACATCGTCATTAAACAATAAGCATATTATCTTACCAAAAACCAATTATTTTTAGATTACCTATTTAATTTTAGATTTATATGTACAACACAAACACAACTGAAATTTAAGTAAAATAATAACACCTATCTTCAAAATTGAATATACCACAGATTAGTGATTACAATTTACAGATAATCTCATAATGAACTAGATTGCTTACAGCAGGCTGTATCCTTTTTGCATGGGATTGATGTGAACAAAGCCATAATATTTTTTGGTAATTAGAGAATGGTCAGAATGTTCATGATAAAAAAAAACCACGATTCTCACAAAAGTGGCGGATATCGAATTGAGTTATTATCACGAATGACGGAGTAAGCTATCTTGTCTAATTAATATTTAAACCGGATAGTAATAAATTAGAAACAAACCACTAGTGAGGAGAAACCACAAACTTGTAAATTATGTGTGTGATTAGGAATCGTTGCTTTGAAATAAAGACGAGGAACTCGATTCGCTGTATAGTCATATAGTGTACATTAGGTGTCGAGTGCACTTCACCATTGAGCTAGTCATGTATTGATTGTGTTAATTTTTTTTTATTATTTGCTATTAGTTATTAGTTATTACTATTACAGCTCAACCATTGATATAAATACATTACATAAAGTATAATATTGTAAGCAATTACAATAATTGTATTGTTGGCTGTTGTTATAATAACTGAATACTGTTGAAGCTAATAAAGGAATATTATTATGAGAGCTAATAATGAAGATAAGTATAAGTGTGGAAATATTAAACAAGAATAGACTATAGGGAGACATAATAGAAGGTACCTTTAGCGATAAAAGCATTATAACGGAAGAAATAAAGGAGATTAGTAAATATATAGTAGACCAATTAATATAATTAAATTTAAATTTAATAATTGTAATGAGATGGATTAAAAACAATTTATAAAGATTAATTTTGGTTTTTTTTACTACTTTTATTGCATATGGTTTTTATTTTGTGATGAAAAATGGACAAGTCGTCGCATACTTGCGTAAATACATATACGAAAAACGCTTCTATAAGCAGAATCGATCGTCAAAATATTTCTTAGGATACCTTATCGTATGATATAAATATATATATATATATTTAAAGAACTATGGTTGGTATTCTATTTTACTGTTATAATAATACGATAGGAATTATTATAACTTATTAGTAATTTTTGCCAAAAATACATCACTCAACCTGTTGCTCGCTGTTTATATTTCTGATTGTCGTGAGAATTTCAAAAATAAGCTCGCACGTTTACGAGAATGGCGTACATTAACGTTATATTCGTCAAACAAATTTCAATAATCATAATTTTTACCAAGAAAAGGCCAGAATTGCGTTATTTCTGTGTACTTCGCGAGATCTGGTGATAGGTAATATAGCGATCCGATCGTCTCGTGGATAAATAACATTATAGCTCGTCCAATCGCACACTGCCCCGCAAGCTGATCGTTGCGCCCTTTCTCGTGTCGCTGACGAGAATGATTGGCGCGAGCGATGATCGGGCCCGGTTATTATTTATTCCTTGAGCCCGGCCAGTGCGAGTGATGCGGCCCGCCGAGCGTTGTAGCAGCACTGCATAATCGTCCGGCACGTGTACCGTGGCCAGGCTGCAGGCTACATTGCAGGTGGACATTGATCGGCCACATCTGCAAGTGGTCGACGAACAAAAGCATGTTCGATATCTCCTCATCACCGCCAACCAACGGCATCATATACGAGTGCGGTCCAGCCGCGAAACATCTGCGGACTGTAGTAGGCCACAGCCGGCGTGGCTGCAGAATACGTGCCCACTTTACAAGATGAAATCGTTCAAACGTTCGTAAAATTATAAAAAATAAATATTATATTTATATTTGTATTACGTCGACGTACCAACTAACAACCTTACATAGAATATGAAATGTTCATCGAATTCGTCTTGAATCCGAAGTCATAATAATATAAATATGTAATATAAATTATATAGCGAGACAGTGTGCGCTAAGTTAACTAATTTTACATCGCAGTTGATTACAATTTTATAATAATAAAGGATTATAGATGGACAATGGACATATTTTTGCCCGTTTCGGTTACCTATATCATTATTAAACCATTTAAACCTATATACCACTAAACACATTTCATAATATTATGTATATTATAATATATTGCTATTAAAGTAATTTATAACGGTAAGTTGATTTAACTTTTATTGAAACATTCCATTTATTATAAATTAATTATATTATTAATATTTAATTAATATAACAATATATATTTAATATTTATGTCATATTACATTATTGTTAACTTGGAGTAAACACTATCTACTGTAAGATTAACCTAACAATGTGAAGAGGTTCATAGTATACCTATAAACAGGTAATTTCTTACAGTTGTTAATCTAAATATTATTTTGAAAATGTCATTGCTTAAAGTAAAATTCATTATATACGTTAAAGTCTAAGTCCCCAAGAATAATGATTTTAAATTATAATTTATGAGAAAAACAATGAACATCGTTAATCATCATTTAAATATGTAATTTTGTCCAAATTTAAATTTCAAATGCACACAGAAAAAAAAACAAATTATTCCCATGAATTATTTTTAATATTTTTATACATTTGTGGGATATTGTATATTTTTAAAAATTATAAGTTATGTAAGCCTGGATTAAAGATGAATCGGGCCACATAAAACCATAAACTTAGTGGGCCTCCTTAAAACTTTAACTTCAAAAAAATTGTATCATTGCATTTTAAACTTTTAAATACAATAGAGTATTGTATAATTTTGTACAATACATAAAAAAATATATAATATAAAGCTATATAACTTAATAGTTATGTAATAATTTATCATATTTATCATAGACATATTATATATATATATATATATATATATATAACGCTGTTATTTGTTACTAAAAATGTATAACTTAAATTTTTTTTCTTGCTTTATCTTTTGAAAATTGTTGCATAGTTTCATTGAAATCAATCAATTACAAAATATCATTTTCTGAGTACAATATCATTAATGATGTTAAATTTTCTTGAGCCTGGTTTGTTCTATTTTTATTTTTTATTCTTGTCGACTTAGAAAATGATCTTTCGGTCGAAAAATTGACCACTGGGATAGTTAAATATAATCTAAGAGCAATTAAAATATTTGAGAACACTTATTTTTTGTAAACTCATTTTATTACTAGATATTTATTATAATAACAATTTAATATTTATAATCATTTAGTAATTTTTTGTGGTATAAAATTAAGAACATTTTTATTTTATAATTATTAATTACTTACTAATTCCATTAAAATAATTTATTTTAAAACTATTTAAAAACGCATTAAGAAGATATATTTTTGAGATAAAGATGGGTTCTCAAAATAATGGGTCCCGGGACCGTGCCCCCCCCCCCGAGACCTCTGATTCGGGCTTGGGAGTTATGGTCTAATAGTGAATACTCTTTCCTCTTTCATCGAAATTTTTAAGTAAAAAAACTTAAAAAACTAAAAAAAAACATATCGAAAATGTATTATATGTATAATTAGCTCAAAAAGAGTTAAAAATTCAAGTATTTATGACTATTGATTTATTTTTTAATTATAACAAAACAACAAATTTTATTGAGAAAAAATAGTTATTTTACCGATGAAAAAAAAATGTATTTGACGTACCACTAAGAAATTGTATTTTAATGTATAGGTATATGTAATGTATAAAGATCCATGTATTCAATTTTAAAATCTTAGGTATAAATTCTAAAAATTATATTCATTTTTAATTACAAAATAATTTGCATTTAATTTTCGCTGCAATTTTTACGAAATCAGTTAAAATTTTAATTGCAAAGTTCAAACGCTTATACAAAGTTTTTGGCCGAAAAACAGACTAAATATTTTGAAAATTGTACCATGTAATATAAAGCACAAAAATAAAAAATGAAAATGAAAAAAACATAGTATTATAAAATCAATATATCCATCATCCACTCCACTCTGTATCTAAAATATAAATATTTTTTTTTTATGTCCTGGTTCGTATAAACATTAAACTTACATACAACATATTTATACATACGTTATATAGTTATAGCGTTAATTAGCGATATTCTATAAAATTACAAGTAAATTTATAGATTAAAGAATCTTTATAGGTAAAGTACTGAAGTGTAATATATATATATATATTCACGTTAGAGTGCTAAATCAATAATTATATAAATTATTCTTTATTAATTTATTGTATATACAATATAAATATTTCTATCATAAGATAAAATTGACATCATAGTCATCATTTTTATGATGGTATATATTATTATGTATAATTATAAACTATTATTTTTAATATGTGTTAAATATAATATGTACCTACATTTTAATGGGGATCAAAATTAATTTTTATGTAATGACATACTATCTAAGTCTGCAATATTTAGTGAAAGTGAAAATTTTTTTTTTCTATATTATTTTAATACTTTATATAATTGTTGTTTATAGCATATTAGTATTTATAATTATAATAGGTATTATTCGCATATTAACGAAGTGCAGCTTTTAAATAACATATTATTTAAGTAACATATTTAGGTATTAGCCAATAAAAAATGGTATACTATGAGACGCAACTATAGGCTATAAACTGTTTTTGATGTTTATGATCTAGACGTAACTTATCTATTAGAATAATTTTGAGAAGCAATAAGTAGTATTCAGTATTCACTGATTTTTCTAATGTACTCATAAATCATAATATCCATTTCGAATGACTACTTTTTTTTTACACAAAGGAAAAGAAATAATTCAAATAATGATAGAGGCAATTTGTGTGCACTAATTTATGGTGTATACTGTATAATAATAATAATAATAATAATAGTAACACTACTAGACTACTAAAATTATGTGGTGCTGGTGCTATAGCAGTATTAGAGCTATTTCTATACAAGCATAAAACGATAAAATAGTACGCAATATTCCTATCTACTTCAACAAATGCAATACTCATGGTACAAGTCAAATATTATCACGTATGTTCGAATAGTACGACCAGCAATAATGCCTAAACGTCGAATAATTTTAATAATACAATGAATTAAAATTTGTATTTTGTTTTTAAAAACAATAATCTAGGCATGTAGGTATAGCTATAGTAAACGATTTTGTACGTGAATTCTACAACTTGGATTGTAAATATTTGGATGAGCAATATTATATTATTTTTATTATTACTTAATACTTATATTATTATAAATCTTAATCAGGTACTACAGTCTGCAATGTCTATGTGCACGGTGCGCCTGAACAAACATAGTACAGGCTTCATACACTGCCTACACGCTTGTTAATATGTGTATACAATTTGTAAATTCGTATTATCATATTAAATAATAATTATAGTAATATTATTTTATTTTAAGGACATTAAATTATTAGTACATTTGCATAAATTGAAAACTTTTTCGAAACACAGCTAATTCACTATAATATTATATTTTAGATAATAGATATCGGCAATAATTCTAATTTCTAAACATTAATGAAATAATAGAATTTATCATTCAATAATTTAAATAATACTAAATCCCAACTATAAACTAAAATAATTTACTTACAATACTCTGGAAAAAATTTAAGGTTATAATTATGTAATATCACAATGTTTACCTACATTGAAAATAATATTATAAGTAATAACTTTCGTCTTTCAAAAAAATGTATCATTTTTATTGATTGATTTGTATTTGATTAGTATTATTCAAATTATAAAATATAATTTTTTAGTAGGTACATAATATTATAATCAGAACAATTTTATTGTTTATAATATATTATAATACATTGATTGTCTTATTTTATGTGTATAATCTAATGAATTTGTTATTTTATTTAAATAGTTTATGTCAGTTTTTTAATCAACAAATAAAAAATAAGATATTTTAAGTAAAATTTAAAACAATCACTATAAATAGTTTAGAGATTTAAGTTATTATTTTAACACTGAATGAAGTTGTTCTTAATAATAGTAGTTGTTAAAGTTTTATAATTTAATATATGATTTATTATAGTATATATTATAAAATATTAAAACAAAGTATTTTTGTTCTAACTTCACTAGTAAACATATAAAAATTGTTTTTAATTATTGTTAAAACAAACATTTAATTGAAATGTTGTACCCTTAAAGCATCAATCAATTTGTTGTAATCTCAGATGTGGTGACGTAAGATATCGGTTTTGATAATAGTAGTTTTACGTAGATATTTAATAATTTTTGATTAATTTTGTATAGCTACTACTACTTGTAATTTGTAAATGAAAATTTCATTGTCACGATTTTAACCATATATATATAATATAGTATGATAAATGATTCATCAAGCATGCTCACCTTTTTTTTTTTTAATATAAATTAATAATGCATTTATTAAAAATCTGATTGATTCTAGTAATGTTTTTGTAACAGTAAAATCTTTTTTTAAATGAGAATTACCCTTTTAGATTTTGAGCAGAGCAATAAATTTAGTGATTTATTAATGACGTGTTCTTTTTTTTTTGTCTAACGTCGCTTAGAAACGGTAAAAATACTTTAATTTTCAAGTGTGAAAGTGGTTTTCGATATTTAAAAGAATACAATTTAATAGAAAAGAAAGGTTTGAACCAGACTGAAAAATTATTGTGTTGTGAATCACTCGTTATTCAGCTAGCCGTATTATTTGTATTATAGTTTTTACCTCATACAATATACTATAGTTATATTATGACATTACCGCATTCAGAAAATGATTCTGAAAAATGATTTAATTACATTATATTTATTGGTTGATTATGATATTGTGATATGTGTTGAGTATATGTTTTTATGTGTAGTGAGAGAAAAAGATTTTTTAAACTGACCACACTAATTTTCTAAGTCAATTTTTATATTTATTAATTGTTGTTATCTGTATACCGTATGAGTATATTATAAACATGTATAAGTGTATATGAGTGGTTGACGTAATTAACCAAAATTATAAATAATATTAATATTAAACAAGGTCATCGTAAAGTTAAACAGATTCACCGTTGTACAAATTTCAAATGTTCATAAAAAAAAATCAAGATTTTCTAGAAAATATTATATATAATTATAAAAAACTAGATAAACCTGTATTATTTTTTATACATTTTTAAGTATTAAGATTCTAAATTATTTTGCAGTTTTTCGAAAGAGAACATTTTAATTTTATAAATTATATTATGTACTTCTATGACATCACTAAATACAGAAAGGACACATGTCCAATATTTTACAAAAATAACTTCATTACATCATCAAATTTAATAACGATAAATAAATAGTAGTTAGCTAACGAGGCACATATCCCGAATTAAATAATTAAAAATTTCATTAATTTTAGAGAAGACACTTGTCGTTGTCTTAGATATTTTACCTTTTTACCCCAAAAGAATTGTTATAAAAATATTATGTCAATAGGTGTGTTTTATATTTTTTTTTATGTCATAATTTAAACATAACATAAATAATTTGTTTTGTTGTTTTTAAGCATGAGGAAATGGCAAGAAAAACGCCAAATGATGTGCACTCTTTTTGTACACTAGCTACACTAATAATTTTGTTGGTGTGGAATTCCATTTATTATGTGACAGTTGCGAAGGAAAAAATAAAAACCACGCATTACTCTGAATGATGGCACTTGTTAAAATGAAAAAATTGAAAAAAGTAATGATGTTTTTCCACAAAGAAAACACTCGTTTTTGCTACGTGATCTTGATTTTACATTAATAATAACAACTTAGCAGAGTTTCGGTTCCGTTTTTAAAACTATAGAATAAATAGTTCCGGTATAAAACCTAACGAATATTTATAGAAGTGTATTTTTAAAAAAAAAAGCTAAGCAAAACTTCAAATAAGCTCAAACTTTAAATCTAAAATAATAAGATAAAATAATAGTTGTTTTAATTAGTTAAAACAACTTAAGGCTACTATTATGATATTAAAAAACTACTCAGATAATTAAAAAATGAAATTAAAGGATTTGAAGTATTTATTTATTCAGTTACTTTTACTTAACCATTACAGACCTTACTTACGATGCATTATTGTCTTTGTCATATATATAAAAATATAAAATTTGTATAAATTTATGATTCACTATTTGCTCAAGTTATACATATAGTCACAATTCACAAGCTTACAACATAAATAAAAAAGGTGTGATGTCAAAAGTCAACAGTATTATATTAGTGATATTTTGATAGGTTTTATATTTTATAAAATACTACTAATATATAACGTAGTATCTATCATAATAAATAATATGACTAATATGTGTATTATGTATAAATATTTAGGTATATTGTGTATATTATATTTATTAAGCCGTCACAATTTGAACCATTTATATGGGTACGCATTTATGATGATTTTAATAATAATTTTACTAGTTATTAAAGTTATCATTATTCATTACCATAGATAAACTATAGGAAAATAATTATGACTAAAGGGTTGAATAACGAACGGATGAATAAAAATGTATACAATTTTATTGTATTAGAAATGTATGTAATTTTAATACATTTATGTATATCAAAGTCAAATATCACTGACTTATAAAGAAAATATGAAACGTATTAACTTGAAATGGAAAAGTGGTTTCTCTAATGCTTCAGAATTTCAAATGTGCAATGAAAACGAATTAAAAAATAATTTGCATTTTTGAGATAAACTCACACAGATAATATCATGTTTCGGGCTTTTGGTTACAAGAATTGAATATTTTGTTTTTTATACAATTGCAACTGATTATCGAAAAAAAAGTCATTAAAATCGAATATTTAAATAATATAACTTTGGTCACTTTGGACTTATATTTTAAATTTGCTCAAAACAATCTAAATGAATACATTAAAAAAATGCATATTTGATATTTAACTGATTTTAAGATAAGGTGAATCTACTATATTAAATCAAGGATACAAGGATCTTAAACAGCTTAAACAGATAACCATTTAAATAAAATTCGCAGTTTTCGACCGATTTTCATAAAATATAGGTTAATAAATTCAGAAATATCCTTATATGATACTTATTACTTTAATACTTTGTATTATTACTTTTTACTTTTCAACCTGATAACCTATAGATAGAGAATATAATTTACACACATAAAACTAGACCATTAGAGATACTTTATAGTGTCTTAAAAAAACTATAAAATTATTTATTTATATATTATAGTCATTGGTTACAGAAAATAAATTAAATACTATGATTGGATATTATTTAAGACTTAAATTTTATATTAAGTAAAAAAATCTTAAGTATAAATGAGTCTATTGTCTATGCAGTTTGAATTTATTGGATTTAAGAAGGAGTAAATCCATGATTATTTAATTTGTCATAGCCAACGTTGTCTTAGAAGAGCTAGTTATATTGGTGACAAGTCAAAATAACCCCGCAAAAATATTCCATGGCAAAATATCCCGTGTAAATATTTATTCAAAATGTAAACCTTTATTATAAAAGTTACATAGATATTAATACAATACAATTATTATTACCATTTATAGAATACAAACAAAATAATTAAAAACTGTTTAAAAAAATATTTAAATGATATTGTATTATTACTTCTTATCGTAACTTTTATATCGTTATAAAAAAAAAAAACTAAATATGTAGGTATAATAAATACTATAAAAATTCAAGTTCTTACGAATTTACGATTACTTATTCCAAATTATAACAATTAACAAATTAGAGTTTGTTAAAAACTTGTTTGAAACATAAATACAAGTAGGTACTTATTTTATGTAACAAAATATTTGTTATCATGTTATAATGTTTTAATAACAATATAAATTTTCTTATGTTGCGTATGCGCGTTTCTATTGCTCTGTAGTAATCTATAACATAATTTATTCATTTTATCGATGTCATTAATTAATCATGCTGTTTAATTATTTTAGATTAAAATTTAAAAAAAATGTGACTTCAGATTTGCCCCAGAGATAAGTCACAGCTGATGAGTAGCTAAAAATTATATGAAGGCGTAAAAAAAATAAAGAAAAATACATTTTAATGAGAACGCACCAATCAGTGATCCGAGTAATAAATCTTTGAAAATCTATCATATACCAATACCGCGCATAATATAAGATGACGATGGTAAAATATAAAATCAGCAGAAATTGTAGAAATTTAGTATTATGTCAGCCCCCCCCAGGAGGAATGTCTAGCGCTATCTGTACGCAGTGACTTGCACCGTCTAAACATGGAAGTGTCCGATGCACTTTGCAATGGAACCGCGGTCGTACAAACACAACCACGGTCACATTTGATAACGGGTCTGAAACGGTCGGTGGCGGATTGATGATAAACGAACAGCTGGTCACGAAACATGATTATTTAAATTATTTTGTGATAAGGCCCTCCTCCGGCGTGTCGGCTGCCGCGGTTATGACGATAATCGTTATCTGCACGCGGAGAACGCCCACACGGAGACGGCGTGATTACGTGGTCCGAATCGCGTGGCGGGTGGTGGTGGCGAGGGCTGGTTCGCGTTCGGTCGCCCGTCGTTCGGCCGTCGTCGCCGCCACCGCCGACACTGAAGTCTAGCAGCGGGCGCAGAGGCAGCGTCAGTCTCGGCCGTCTCGCTATCGCGTTTTTCTGTTAGCTGCTCCGACGTGTCCGTGCATTTCCCGTCAGCAGATCATTTGCTTCCGACCCGTCGTCACTGTTTGTTCGCACGTCGCACCGCATTTGCGTTTTGTGCGCGCGCGCCCGTCCGTCTGCTCTAAAGTTTTAAATCGGATAGATATACGTATTGCATATTATTGCAAGCCGTCGTCCGAGTGTGTGCGCGCGCCTGCTGGTCGTTTGTTCGTTTTGCGCGCGCGCGTACTCGCGTTAAAATCGTGTACTATCTATAATATTATAGTTATTATTATTATTACTTTATATCGCTCAAGGAGTGTGTGCGCGAGTACGTTTACCCAGTGCGAACCGACGAAATTCACTTTTTTCGTTTCCCTCCCCTCCCCCCATCGTTTTGCCGCGTTGTAGCGGTTTCAATCGCGTCTCTGTGGTGAAAATACGATGCGGTCGGTCGATCGGTGTGGCCCACAGTCGTGGTAAATCCCTCGGAAAATCCCTCTACACCCGATCTCCTAGGAGGCAAAAAGAGTCTGTCGAAATAGTACCATTGCGGTATTGCTGCCCGTTCGTTGCACTTGGCACGTATCGATCGCGCGTCAACCGAACGACGACGGTGATGCCGCCGCCGAACTGCGGTATCCGTCCGGGTGTGACCGCTGTAACTGTTACGGTTGTGCGTGGAGTGAGAATAGCAGTCGCAGTAGCGGCGGCAGATTAAGCTTGCCGAGCGATGCCGGCCAGTGGCCGCGGACTGGACCCGACGGCCGCCGCGGTAGCAGCAGCAACAGCCGTCGCGATCAAGAAAACTTCGCTGGAAAGCGGTGACGATTCGGAAGAGGAAAGCGAAATCCTGGAGGAGAGCCCTTGTGGCCGGTGGCTGAAAAGACGTGAAGTGGTGAGTGTTCTTAAATTATTTTAAACGACTTCATTAATTCAGAGTTGTTTTGTCGATCGGTATCGTTTAGTTGTTATTGTGATGGGAACGAATGGGGTTGACGTAATAACGTCAGGATGATACGTTTTTATTATTATTATAAAATTGACCGCCGTCCAAACAGTCGTGACTGTCGTCGTCGGTAATCACTAATCACCAGTTCTAATGGGCAGTTGTAATAGGTAGCAGTAGTCGTCGCCGTCGATCGTTGTTGTAAATCGTTGATAAGCGATTGCGTGATAAGCCGGTTTTTTTAAAACATGCGTTCCAAATCGAACTGTGCCCAACTGCCGCCGCCACCACTACCACCACCACTGACTGCCACTAGTAGACGGCAACGTCCGCCCACGACTAAATTATATTGTCATTACGCACTATTATATAATTGCCGACACATTGTGTTATTATTTTCGTTTAAATATAATAATAAATCGCCCCTTTATAATAATTTATATTATATCAATAAGTATATTATAATTTATTATATTGATTATTGACCGATGATAATAATTGTCTTGTCGATTCCACGTCGTTGTTGGTTAGCTTGACCCGTGTGATCGGTTCGACATAATATCGAACATAATATTATTTGATTTCCAGTCCTGAAAAACTATCGTCTTGTTATCGTGACAGCTGTCTAAATATTGTGTTAATTACAACAATTAACAATTATATGATTTAAATGTATAATGGAATATTTGAATCGATGTTATGATCAAGAAGTATAATGCAATGTATATTGGAAGTATAAAATTATTTAAATTGTAGCTCTATATATAATGGCTTTAATTCTATAATTTTGCTTTATTATAAAAAAAAATACCTGCCTATTATCTATGTAACAATTTATGTGAAAACTATAGTTCACTGTGTACACGATTGTCTAGTTGTGTGCTAATTTTTAACACGTGTGATAAGTACATAAACTTAATAAACCTAAATCACTTATCTAATAATACCTACATATATAAGCGAGATAGGTACCCTCAATACTAAAATCGTTTGTATTTTAGGAATTTATAAAAAAAAGTAGGTACATACTACATGCTATAAGGGTGATGTTATCCAGTATTCATGTATAATCACTAGAATATTATTTTTTATTTTACGATACTTGATTCTTACCCTAATCAGTTTCGAGTATGGTCGAATTGCACTTATTTTAGTCAAATTGCACTTGGGTTTAAAAAAAGTATTTCAATAAAATTATCATGCATTAAATTAAAAGTGCTATTTAAAACTATTATAAATTATTATTTTTTTAATTGATATGCTTGTATACGTAACGAAAAATACCGGTATATATTGAATTTCACATACTTAATTCATAGTTAGAATCAACATAATATTAAATTACTCATATTTGTCATTATACCTTAATTATAGCATTTTTGGATTTGGAAGTTTTGTATGTAGGTCCAAAGAAGAAAACTGTCAATGAACTTTTTCACTTACCTGTAGTAAGAGATTAAAATAGAGTGAACATAAATAACGTTTAAGTTAATTTTAAATATATGTCAGTAGATACAGCGAAATAAATTTGATATGCATTAGTTTATACATGATGTGTGATTTTAAATGATTTTCTATTTGCCTATTTAAATATAGATAATAATTTATATGTATTATTCTGGGTATAATAATATTATCTGTTATAAGGGGGTCTACCTCAAGAAATTAATTCATTTATTGACATAATGTTTAATTTTAGAATCTGATTGTTTACAAAGTGAACTTTGTCCTAAGATTAAATATAATTTAGGTAGGTAATCATCAATACTTTATTAGTTATCAGTAATACTTTAGGTATTATGTCCTTTATGTCCTTGACTTACAAGACTGAAGTATAAAAAAATATTTAAAAATATATATTATTATATTTAACCAAGTTTGAAATACATTTTCCATGCATTAATATTATTTATTTCTCAATGTTTTGTTTTTTTATAATAAGAGATCTATGTAAACGTCGATTAGTAAGGTACATAGATGCTTCTATTTTCTAAATAAATAAACAAATATCTAAGGATATTAACATTTGAAATCATACTCTTAAAGTCTTAAACAACAATTTTAAAGAATACACTTAAGTAATAGTACATAATAGTACATTTACTTGTATAATTTAGATCAGTACACAATATTTATCAATTTCTTCCGAAATGTTCTTAAATCTTATATAATATTATAAAATATTCAGTTAAATAAGATACTTGTATAAAATCAATACATTCGTAATTTTCGTGCATTCTTAGAAATTATGAAACTTAATACTTATAGATAATATTATGTTAAAATTGTCTTAATATGAAAAAAAACCTCAATAAATATCAGTTTGATTCAAGTTGTATTTTAGGTAAGCAAATTCTCAGAATATTTAGATTACATTCGTGTATTTTCATTCGTGTAAATTATAGAAAAAGAATATTAAAAAATACTTACATAATGTGTTATACTTAAATTATACACATAGATCGCGCGTTACCTGTGTCGCAAATAATTCATGTGCCTATTTTGCTGGTCCCTTAATTAATACTTTTTTTCTTACACAAATTGTTTCAATTAGAGTTTTTCAAATAGGTAAGTGTTTAAAATCAAACATAGTTTCTAAAATCTTGATGTTTTTTCTGAAAATAATTTTATTTGTGCACGTGAACATATTATATTATAGGTAAATCGGGTAGATAAATATTCAGTTAATAATTAAATCGTTGTTCCAAATCTGTACTACTTCTCTTTTTTTATCACGGGTATCTACTTTTAATGTTTTGTGTTTCTTGACCAATGGTAGACCCTGGATAGTGCCAATTATATTGTGTCTGCCAGTGCATTGCTGTATACGCTGTGCGTGTTATCAATTAATTTCTATAAATATTGATGGTAAAAAGTAGCTGCATGTTTTCTTTCCTTTGAAATTTAAATTATGTATTAATCAAATATTTTATTTCCCTATTCCATAACATATTTAAAAATTAGATTTATTATAAGAACTGGTTAACTATTACTAATATTTCTATATATTACTAAGAATATCGTAGAACTTGTGAATATACTAACGAAAAATTCATTTGTAGCTTATATTTTATAAAATATTTTTGGTTAATGGCCAACCCTATATCCGTTCTTCTTCACTACTACTCTCGTTGGCGTTCGAGCATTACATTCCCTATTACGATCCATTAATTTAGGCGAAAACAACTATTTTTAATGCCCGGCATTTGGCATTCAAGATTGACAAGACGATACTGTTGACCGGTTAAGCTATTAAGGTGTATCGTTCAAAACAGCAAAATATCAAATATGCCTTAATTTATTTATTTTTATTTTTTACCTGTTAAATTTGTGGGTACTTGGCTGTTAAAAATTTTATTGAATAGGAATTAACTAAATTTACTGAAACAAACGTGTTTTTTGTCATAATTTAATTTATTTTACCTACATAATATGTAATAGAATTTATTTTAAAGTTAAAAATGTTAAAATCTTTTATCATTTATCTGCATTGATACACTGAAATGTTATTATTATGTGTACGAAAAACATAATACAATTATAATTTTAGAATAGTAGAAATCAAAAGCAGCAATCGTCAGTACTCCAACACTTGTATTTTTTTCGATATAGGTATAATATTTATTTCGAAAATGTATATTTTATTGAAATACACCAGTGGCTAGTTAATACAGTTTAAACTTAGTTTAAACCTAACCTTTGGCAAAGATTCACATATTTATCCTACATTTTATCTTAATAATCTTAATTTTGTTTTCTTTAACGGATGTTAGTTTAATTCCAAAACATACATAATATTTCGGTAAATAATGTGAAAAATACATTAAAAAATGACGCACTAAATATTTGAAATCTTTAATTAAACATTTTTTTTTCTTCCAATAAATGTTTCGTTACTATCAAGGTTAGATAATTACTGGTAAATATATTTTTTAAATTTAATATTATGAAAGTGGAAATAGATAAAATATAAATAGTTTAATATATGATCAAGTCTTTCAATTCTTGTACTTTTATAAGAACAGCTTATACTGAAATATTAAACAATTGAGTTATAAGTAAAATATACTATAAGTACTCGTAATTATTAAAAAATATATACAAGGGTGATTATTTTATCATAAAACACTCTTTAATTCAAAAATTTGAAATAATGAGTGTTTTATGATAAAAGAATCACTCTGTATAATACACTATATTTACTATTAATACAAAATAAGATATAATGTTTAAGAAAAATATACTTCAAGACATATAATAGATGTCCATGCATTTATTACTCGTAAATCTACTTTAAACACACAATTTGTAAATTATTATTGTATATTTTATTGAATTTTTTGTAGTTTTATTATTTTTAAAACATTACATAGGTAATTGAAATGTTTTTACCAGCATTTTAACAAACGTTGAATTTATATTTCGTAAATCAGTAATCAGTATTATTCTCAGCACATTAACAAGTGATAAATAATTAAATTTTAACTTAAAATTGTTTTCTATTCTGTATAACGTATTTCCTAAAATTAAAGTAAAACATTTTAATATCAATTATATTAATAACGTTATATTATTACGTTCGGTGTAATTATTAATAATTGTATGTTTGCTCTAGAAGTTTTAATTTTCATAAAAATGGTGGACATCGTTTTACATAACATGTCTATTATTAATAATACCTCATTGAATTATATATTTTATGTATTTGACCTTGGTTTTATGTGTGGTACCATTTGCTTTTTGGTACCGGAATTGTAAAAATTAATTAATTGTACATATTCAAATGCTACAAAATGAGAAATTATTACGGATATTTTTTAGAAGCGTGTTCAAATGTCATAACAGGCTTACAACCGTGGTTAATTAAATGCTGAAGACGGTTTATAAATTATAATCTTCTTTTATAATTCAGCTTAATAAATGTCAAGTTCGATTTTTTTCACTTTAAAAACTGTTTAATTAATATTTTTGAAAATAACAAACAGCGTTTAATCATTATATTCTAAAAACCATAATAAAAAATAAAATTAAAAATTAAAATTAATTAATTTGAGTTACCTTACTACCAATATTGATCTATATTCAACAAGTAATATACCTACCTATAAAGTTATCTACCCTACCAAAATAAATGCCCAAACATTAAAAATACATGTTCATCGCGTTATTAGATTGTTCATTTGTTGATTATTATTCATAAATTGGTATTATAAAATATTTGGTTAGGTAGTCTTGCATCTTATTACTATGGTCTTGGCACTAATTTATAGAATAATACTGATATAATTGTGTGTAGTGTGATATAGCTTTTATGATGCAAAATATATCATACTTTCATACTTTTATCACATTGATTTATTTGATATTGTTCAGTGTGTTAATCCAGATAGGTCAGTTGATAATATTTTTCAACATTTATTTTGAAATTAATAGTTATATTTTAATGAATGGCTTGAAAAATATACTATAGAAGTAATTATCTAAATATTTCTCAATAATTAGTTTTAGTACTATAACTGAGGTGTAGATACTAATTTATGTATAAAAAATTTACAAGCAAATTCATCAATATATTTCTCTATGTTATGTAAAAATAGCTAACTAACAATATAATTTAGACGCATTATGTATTTTGTGTGGTCAACGTGGTTGCTCGTGTGCCCCTAGAAAAATTATGCATATTTAATATCGTATTAAAATTTTAATAAAAAAGAGTGGAATTGCCTAGGCCTAGGGTCGGCAACCCAAAAGTTTTTAATAAAATATTTTGGATTGACCTTCTAAAATTTGAGCAATTGACATAGTAGAGCTGTTAAACTCATTAATACCATAAAAAGATGAATTGAAATGCCCTTAACTTAATCATGGGACGTAATTTGAATCACAAATTATTTTGACATTGGCTCCCTGGAGTATGGGCTCATCAAATTTCGTCAGAACGTGATAAAACTGCTTTGGTATAATAATCATAACCTTGTTTATAATATTAAATGTATAATATGGTTACGTTATATTAATGAAGACCGCGATATATTACGTGGGCACCGCCAGTTATAAGTTATAACCTCCGGATTGTGTAGTGGAAAAATTGATTACTTAAACCATATTGATATCATTCTGCAGGTAGTACGTATTTCCAAAGCTTCTTGTTATTCTTAGTATCATATTACTGTCTACATTTCTTGTATTCAATTTTTTTGCTTTACCTCAGTTTTTTTTCTATTAGCATGTACCTATATAATTTATTTAATTTATACATTTTACAATGTTCAAATTTTAAACTCTGCTTATAAAAAATAGAATACCGCAATTTACACCTAAACTAATAAAATATTTAGGTATTAAAGTGATTTTATAATAGGATTGAGATATATAGGTAAGCTTATAATATGATTCTTATTGATTTAAATGGTTTAAAAATATTGTGTATAGAGATATGAGATTTTAACCCATTATAAATCCTTATATAAATTTAGTTTATAGTTTGCTCATTTTCGCCTATTGGTTGTTAGTTTAATTTATGAAGTTCTAATGCGATTATATCAAGGACACGTCTTTATTTTTAGGGTTTTTTTTCTTAAAACTCGAAATTCATTATTCATTACTTCATAAGGATTCTGTTTCTATTAGTAAATACTAAATAGTTTTATTTTAATAGGCACAGTCTTAGTCTTACACATTGATTTCGACTTTATATTTTGAACTAAATTTGATTATTTTATTTAATATACCTAATTTTTGGTTATATTTTACTAGTTGTTAGCTATTATTTGTTGGTTGTTATATATATGAATATATAGTATACCCGTAGTATATATTAGAGATTCCATTGATTGCGAATTCATGCATATCTTCTTTATTGTCTTAATGGGTAACTAATATTATAATTTATATTTATAAACGATCGATAAAAATATTGTGTACTATTATGGTTAATTAATATATTTCTTATGTATAAATAAAAACAATTATTTTTTAATGCGAAATCCTGTTTGGTTACCTATGATTTCATAATTATCACAAAACTGACATCGAAAAAATAGGTATGGTGAATTTATAAAGCTAACGCCGGCGCTCAAGGACGTCGAGGAAACCAATCAAACTAGAACAAAGGACTATTATGTTAATACTGATTTTTGTATAATAAATAAATTCAATTTCTACAAAAACGCATTGCATTGGCCATTTAATTAGAACAAAATCGAGTAGAGTTAATCAGTATAACATCAAATCCATCGTTATAATTTAATGTTTTTAAATTTGGTGACACTGAAATATTGTATAGGGTTGAAAATATCTTGTCAGCGGGCGTTGTCTACGTACACACAAAGACTGATGATATATTAGTATTTACTGTAGACAGTGTAGACTATACTAAACTAGGTACACTTTTATGTTATATTAATAGTTAATTCTGCTATATTCGTATAATAGAGTATGCGTTTATACGGTTCAGTTATAAATATTTGTGTATACATTCAATTTTAATTTAAAAAAATACAGGTAAATATATCTTTGTATTTTAAGAATATCATGATAATATAAATTGATATTTAACTGATATAATTTATGAATAATTATATTGGTATTTACTGTTCAGTGAGAGTACACGTTGTGGCCCGACGAACTTCGGTTCTTCAGCTCATCTCCACGTGACACCTTGCATTCATAATAATGGAACCGATTTCAATGGTAGGAGGTTGTTTGGGGATGCGTTCAGTATTGGCGTGTTGTTTTGTTAGATAGTTTAGCTTGTGTAGTTGTTTATCAGGGTTATCCAGCTTTTTTATAATTAACCTATAACCACCATATACGGAAAATAGAAAACCTAGATATTGCAGTGAATGTTATACTTGTCATGAAAATTATATGCTAAATTTACCTGAGTTAAAAAGGTTTTTTTTAATTTTTTTTCTATAACTAAAAACAAAAATAGTTACTAAATTTATAGAATCAGTGTATTTCAAAAATTAACATGGGTGGGTAATAAAAAAAAAAAATTTATCAAGAATTCACACTAGTTATAGGTAACGCTTGTATATACATATTGAATTTAATTATCATTATATTTTTATCTTGCAGTAATTATTATGATATCTGATTAACTAAGTTACTTAATAAAATAAATAATTAATCTTAATTGAAGTTTAGTATTTAAAAATAATAATACTTTTAATGCAATAGTATTATTATTAACTAGTATGTATATATTATAAATGCGATTTAATCAAAAGAAATTTATTTATTCTTATTTAAATGTGTTGAAATTTAAATATTAATTATTTGTTTAATATTTTAGTATACATTCGGCAACCGTGTATAGTCAGGTCAAAAATGTACTTAAAAATGTATCTATACCTATCGAGATTTTGTTATGCATATTTTTTTAAGATTTATATGACATTTTAAAAATATGGCCTCAAACCGTTGAAAAGTCAGGGAATCGTCAATCTTATAAATTGTTGAGATTATGGTTTCCATGTTTTTGAACTGGTCTATACCAATCTGACTGATGTTTTAATGTTTTGATGTTGATCTTCAATATACTAACTATATTATATATATCGGAGTAGTTATTATAGACATCAAATGAATTAAAATTATTTTTTCGCCTTGTAAAGTTATGATTATTATTCATTGAAATATAAATGTTTATATATCTATATTTTCAATATTATTAATTTCTAAATATTTCAGATTATGCCCTCCGTAAAAAAGGTTGGAGAATTCTGGTTAATATTTTTAGTATAATCTACTCATCACTCATAAATAATTTTATTTAGCATATAATTATTTCATGTTGGAATTATAATAAGAATACTTTATATTTTGTTTGTGTTATTTAAATTATAAAATAACAATTTTATACAATTAAATTATTTTAGTCTTATTGGTCCTATGACAATTTTTCACACTTTAATAATATGATGCTATGATATTATGTGTGCGGTTCAAGTGCGGATGTTAAATTCTGTTACTATAATGTGGTATATTGTATTATGATTTGACGCGCCCAATCGAGTTAACGGATGTACGCATTGAGATTTTTTGACCTTGAACAAAAGGTACTATTTTGTACAAATTCATTCAAAAACATTAACTTTGATAGGTTAAATGTGACTTGGAACCAACTTAAATATGTTAGTCATAACTTTATTTGATTCATCAATCAACATAATCTATGTTCGTTGTTTTCTAATTACTTTTATATTAAATTAATGAAATAGATTAAACGAGAAAAAAATCAATTCCTTTATGATAATAAATAAAATTACAAATACACATTACTTGGTATGATTTTTAGTTTTACTATGGCAATATTCAAATTCATTGTTTTCTTAATAAGATACCACACCCGCATGTATTGTGTCCGTTTCACAAACGTACATCATAATGATTGTGTGTGGTTAGCTCTAATATTAATATTAAAATGATACTCTCTATTTAAAGATAATAATATGATATTAATAGTGTGTTGTATTCAAAAACAAAAAACGCAAATGCGTTAATTAGTAATTACTTTTAGTTCAACAATTTATTTTTTATAAGTTAAATTATTAAATTATACTTCGGAAAAATGTCGTTATTTATTTTTTGTGTAATTATTTATCTATAATCTATGTTAATATATTGATTACATATATATTTTAAAGTATTCTTCTTATTATTTATTACTATTGTCTGTTAATTATTTGTAGCTAATAATTATTATGACCAATATCAACGAGAGAATTATTTAATGTGTTACATGTGTTAAACTAGACGGTTATTTATTTCGAACAACGATATTAAGGTTAAGTTTTATTGCATACAATAAAATACTCGTCGTCTTCTGCAAGGATGTATATTGGCATATGATAGACGTAGAAATTTTTATTTTTTAGAAAATAATGTGTACTTCGAAACTTTATGTAGTGTCTATTTTTAGACAAAAGAATTATACAACTTGTAGTTGTACAATAAATGTGTGGGCCCTAAGGATAATGGTTGTAAGTAGGCAGTAAGTTATGTGGATTATCCTTAGATACATTCTCGACGTCTACGTGACTCATCCAATGTTAACCAGTTTTATATTTTTATAAAAAAAAAACCTGCAAGTATGTGTTGTGAATATTTGTTTCGAATTCATTTAACTAAATAATAATATGACAGAAAAATAAAAGTACACCTATTACGTAATAAAATTAAGTTCCAAATACTATTTTCAAATCATCAACATATTGAGGTTGTATTGTTTAGGTATATAATAAATAAATTTTAGCTTCTTACCTATCAATATTATGTTTTTAATATATTTTTAGTATAAACGTATTTTTTTCGAGTATATTTATATAACTGTTTAATATATAAATTTATTTAATTTTATTACTGATAAATAATATTGCGATAACTAGTAACTTGTAGATATATAGAGGTAAAGGAGTGAAATGTACTTTGTTTTTCTTATTCTTAAACGTTTGATGACTTGATATTTTAAAAATTTTGGCTTGCATGTACCTATTTATAAATATTATTTTTTATGAATTTGAAGAATTCCTTTAACTACCAAAATAAATCAATACAAATAGTATTTTGTTGTATCCTTGCCAATGTAACGAAATATTTTTGGTACTTAATAACATTTAAACGTTTTAAATATTATATATATTATCAATCAATGTAAGATGTAACTTATTGATTTATCGTAAAGCTTTTTATTTTTATGTTTTCAAATTAATGGTATTTTTTTAAAATTTAATAAGCATGATTTTAAGTTAGGATTTAGCTTGGTCAGGTGTACGAAGACTAAATTATTCTTTAAATCCGTCTTATATAGTTATAGAAACAATTTTTAAGAATTAAAAAAAAATCATCTACATTCTACAGTTTCCTAATAATTTAGATAGTTAAAAGTTATTTTAAACATTCATTATCGATACAGAAAGATAACTGTGTATACAATCATGATTGTACATTTCCATTTTCATATTTCCTAAACTATTTACTTATTATACTTATCCATCAGTAATAAGTATAAATAACAAAATAAAGGTAATTATGGGGATAGTTGAGTTTGGTTTAGTAATAAAAACTAAAAAAAAAATGTACATTATACTCATTACTCATAAATCAAAATATTTTAAATATACTCTTTATTTTAAATACTCAAAGAGGCACAATTATAGTACATGTATGTTAAGGGTAGCATGCAGTACTTATGCTTATTGGTATTAATTAATCACGTTAATAAACTAGAAATAGTAGAGCCAAAAGTTGTACATATCACTATGAATATAGTTTTGTTAGGATTGGTATGACGATTTGTCACAGAAACTTATTTCTTATTTTATCTTATTCGAACGCTTGTAAAGGAACTAGTTAATACATTTTTCTGTTTGGATTTATTACTATAAACTATCTACACAATACTTTAAAATTTTATTTTTTGTATTTATAAGAACATTTGGGGTCATTGTTCGAAAAATATTAAAATTAAACAAAAAAACAAAAAGGTTATCTATGTCGTTATTTGTGCTTTGCCAAAACATTTTATAAGAATTATAAACGTGACAATTTCTATATTATAATATGAATATATACGTCCATATACGTCTAACATAATACCATGTACATTTTATATCCTCAAAACCAGATAATTTATACAGTCTGTACGTATAGTTTGGTCACGCCTTTAATATGCCATAATAATTTTGTTGTTTCAGAAATTAATTTAGTCATAATATAAGTAATTTATTTTTTACAATTTTAAGACTAATTGTCTAGTTGGCTTAGCCTTTTCCTTAGGTATAGATAACATTCATATCATATATTGCTATCTGTACAAATTTCTTAGTGTTTATATTACCATTGTGTTATAAGTTATTACTTATATACTAATATTAAAGCCAATAGGTCAATTATATGATAAACAAAATGCCTTTTAGATGAAAATTTTTTTTGTTTTATTTAGTTCTTTATATTATATATTATATTCTGATATAATATGCTTCATAATTCATGATTGTATTATTATATTATTGCTTGTTTAAGGTTTTTTTTAATTATTATTATAAATTATAATAATACTATATTCATTATTTTTTTTTAAATATTTAAGTATAACATTTTCCCTTTGTTCTAATTAATTTAGTAATAACTTTAAAGACTTGATGAACGCCATGAATACGTAATATCGTAATATTGCAGTGAAATCTACAATAGCATATCTCAATTTAGAGTTTAAAATTTTAAATCAAATATTATGTGTAATAACATTTTAATTTTTAGTGTGTACATATATTACCTAAAATTCATATTTTAATGATAATATTTTTTGTACTTTTTATTGTAATTTAATTTTAAGTTATCTTAAGACTCATATTATTATTTTCTAGGTATAATTTTTTCCAAAATTAAAAATTAATAAGTAATAACTCCATAAAGAAACCAATAACCAAATATAAATATAGTTTTTTAAAGTGATCGGATAAAATTTGTCTTCCATGTAACGTGAATATTGATGTGTTTGACGTGTTAATTTAAACGACAAGTTACCGTTGAACAGTTATCACTTACATATTGATACAATAATTATTTATTATTGTATATTTTTTTTTTGTAGATACATTGTATACTATTATTTATGATAAATTGTATGCTATAAACGTATATTTATCATTATCATATTATATTACAATTCAAGAAAATCGTTAAATAAATGAGCATAATAGTTATTACATATAACTTTTGATGGTATGTGACTGACTTCGTGTACCAGTTGATAGTAGTAGTTTTTTGTACTACAAATAGTACTACCGTTGAGACGTATTTAAAGAATCAGTAAAATTTATTTTTATTTAATTTATCATATACCAATAACTATTTTTATAATATCAAATATATCATATTACCATATTTTAAGGTGCATTAGTTTATAATAATTAAAATAACTAACATATTTGGAATCATGATTATTGTTTTATAGTTGGTATTTTATAATAAAATTATAAATGGTTGTAGTCGTAATTATAAAATTAAACGTTTGTAATTGTGAATTTTTTGTATTTGAATACATTTGAATTTATACTCAGTTTAGCGTCTGAAATGTTTCGGACCGGCCACTGTTTTCTAATTTTATTCGCTAAATTATACGTAACAGTTATAAATGAACGTCTATGTATAAAAATACACCGAAGTAATAACGTCTGTGCTTTTGGTTATCTTTTAATAACTGGGAATTGTTCCGCTTTTTCATCGGTGTTTGAGTTTGTTAAAAATCTTTATTTTCCTTACTCTATCGTAAAATCAGCTGAAAAATCTAAGTCGTCTATGTTTGGTACTTTGGGTCCAATACGTGTTAAAATAACGTGCATACATATTGTGTGAAGGCTAAACTGTCGCTAACGGTATGGTGGCAGTGATGACTGTAGCAGCGTGAGAGGTGCGATGAGACAGCCTATTGGTATAATGTAGGACAAAAAGCCAAGTACCCATGTCCCATATGGTTATATCTTATATAGCTTAATATAACGATAATAGTAGTAAACCAGCACAAACTGTAAGCCATCCAAAGTTAATATCTATTAATCATTATATCATTTTATTGTTAAATATTGAATTTATTGAAATCATTATGGAAACAAATGTTTGAAAATATAGGTGTACCTACGTTATATTTTACAAGTTACGAGATTTACACCGCACAAAACATGCAAGACACGATGATAATTTTCATAACTAGATAAAGTCAATAGAAATATTTTAATATAACTTAATAATTATATTACACATTTTACAAACAAATTAGATTTGTTTTGTTCATTATTGGTATGTGTGCGGGTGCATTAATGTTATAAAGTAGATATTGTATATAATTTAATGAAGTAATTGTAAGTGTGTGCAAAGAAAATATTAATATTTGCGAAAAAGTATACTTTTGTATACTTTAAGTATTACTTTATGTGTAAAAGAATATTTTTTCGTCATATTACCTCATACTATGCACGAAGACTGAAAATTGAAATTATAAATTCATAATATGTTGTATAAAAATTAAGTAGGTACTGTCAATTCGAGGTTTTAAACTTTAGTGCTTCGTTAAATTGTAAATTATAATAACTAAATACAGTTACAAACAATGTTATCTGTAGATAACTACACGTGATATATTTATGGGTCTTTTACCTTGTTATTATTATAGTATATTAAATATTAATTATTGAAGTTATTATAATTTGATTTAATTTTTTTATGCGAACCAAAAAGTTTTGTTTTTGGATATAACTCAACTATTTAACTATATAGCAGAGATTCCCGACCAGGGTGCCGCGAAATTATTTGAAATAGATTTAAAAAAAATACGATTTCATGAAAAATATAGCATTATATACTTAATATATTTTCTGAGTATAAGAAAGAATATCAAATATATAGTGTGCTTATTAATTAATATATTTTTTATACAGACTGTGTTCTTATCAATTTAAAATTATAAATATTGCTTTCGTATTTTATATATTTATGCTTAATGAATTTATTTTATGGGCGGACGGTAATTGGGCCACATTTTATCTACCTGCTTCATATACAATATGTGCTTACCTTTTACTACCCATAGATTGGGCCGTAAATATATAATATAAAAATATACAAATTTATAACGTTTATTAACTAATTTTTCTACTAATAGGGACATTAAAATACAATTATTTTTTTGAATAATATGATACAGATTTTACAAATTCAAATTTGTCCTTTTCCCATCTTCGTATTTTTTAATTTCATCAAGAATATAATTGTTTTGAATTTAAATTTGTTTCCTATGCTTCTAATTTTAATTTAAACTTCTGATTGAATCTAATAATAGTATTGATCCCAATAAAACTTATATTAATATTATTTTATAAAAATTTTAAATTTATTGGTGGCCCGATTACCGGATACAATAATAAAAATCGTTGAAAATTCAAAATACTGGTCCAATTCTTGGGCGCCCAAATTTATATAACTATATTATCCGTCTAAAAACTGATTAAAACATATAATATTACAACATTTAATACAGTCCACATTATACTTCTTGAGTTAAACGTCGATAGTCGGTCAATATAAAATTATTTAAAAAAAAATGTAATTATAAATAAAAAAAAATAATAATAAATAATATAAATGCAAATGTTCATCGTTTATTTTATCTAAATGTTGTCAATTTTGCTAAATGACGAAATAAAAAAATGTCGTAGAACAAAAAAAATTTTTCGGAAATCGTATTCGACAGAATTTATGTGGAGATAACGTCTCGGAAAACAAGATACATTTGAAACTATTTTAAAAGATATATCAGAGTTCTAGCCTCCATTCTAATTTATAATTATGATAAAATAAAATATTATACCTATACTTACTTATACATATTTTTTTTTAAATTTATAAGTATAATACATTTATTTTTTAACCTTTTATTATTAAAATAATACATATCATTTATTTTATTTATGGCAAGGTAATAACAAACAATAGTGACGGGGCGATAAATTTTATGCGGCGTACTAGCGGGGCGATAATAAACAAGTACCTAAAATTGTATAAATGACCTAAATAAAATTTAAAAAAAAGATCTGGAATCATACCTTTACGAATATTATGCTAAGAAACTTGTTGATTGAATTTTGGAAATTTGCCAACACAAATGCTATGCCAACGAATTATTTTAACATAGGTAATCATTATGTAAAATGTTCATTTCTAATTTACTCAAAATTATCGTCTCTATCGTATTCGAATTATGCTCTAGAAATAATATAAATTTATAGATAACTGCTAGATATACATATTATTTTATTATTTACATGAGTTAAAAAATAAAAATAGTATTTTTAATCAATCATTATAGTTTTATCGTAGAAGTTTGTTATGAGTAGTAATGGGTTGAATAAAATTCAATTGAATATAAATTCTTTATACTAATATTTTTATATGATTTCTTCTTTTATAATGATATATGCCAGGGATAGGCAACTCAATGCTACTAGATAGCCAATTTTTAGAATTTAGTAGGCTAAAAAACATAGAAA
Organism: Rhopalosiphum padi; assembly: GCF_020882245.1. Taxonomy (NCBI): domain Eukaryota; kingdom Metazoa; phylum Arthropoda; class Insecta; order Hemiptera; family Aphididae; genus Rhopalosiphum; species Rhopalosiphum padi. The sequence continues at coordinate 40,044,640 of NC_083598.1, forward strand.
GCAAAAAAAAAGTCAATAAAATTTCAATTGACATTTATTATAGTTCAATACTAGATAAGAATTCATATCTACCGTTTTATAATAAAAATTGTATCAAGCTTATAAATATAATAAAATAAAACAGAAAAATCCTAACATTTTATATTTTTATAAAATGATTTGAAATTTAGAATGGGCCACCAGGCCAGTTAAAAATGGTATACGGGCCCTCCCTGAGATATGCAATGGTTATCGTCAGATAGTGTAGTCTCATTTAAATCGATTTTTAATTATTGATATTTGTATAAAGTTATATATTGTATCTCTTGTACAACCTAGTAAATAAAAAACATAAAATATATCTTTTTTACGTAGATCATAAGTGTAAAATCGCGTGCACGTGTGTGTATCTGTGTGTGTATGTGCGCGCACGCGCACACGAGTTGTATATTATGTCTGTTTATGTGTTGCCAGCTGTTTCCGATCATTGGGAAATGGCTGGCGACGCGACGGCGGGGTCATTGGACGCCACCCCTATCGAGTTCTTTAAATTTTGATGACAATCGTATTGTGAGTATTCAAGTGAACCGGATGAATACGTTACTCCCCTACAAAAAATTGAAGTCGTTATATAAAAATGTCAATAATCAATAATGTAATTGTATGATGTATGACCACCATGATATATCTGTAAAATAATTTTAAAAATTTCATAAAACACGTGTTATTTACTCATAAATTATGAGTCATAAACTCATAAATCATAATTAATTGTCGATTGAGTATAATTAAATTAGGTGAGTGTGTTTAAAATCTTCTTTGTTTGTTAGATAATAAATTGTAAAATGCTAATATTTTTATTATTTTAAGTGAGTGATTCATGAGTAATACAACTATATTGTTCAATTGTTTGTTTAATCATTTTATATTGACTCGTACCAAAGTTTATAATATCTTCGAATCAAGATAATATTATTTTTTTTTAGTTAAACGTAACTCTATACTTACGTATTGTGATTAACTATTTTCCATTGAACACAACAAAATAGAAGCTACTACTTCACTATAATATACATATTATGTGTGTTATACATGAGACATTTAAAAATGAGCGAGTGATACGTTGTTGTTTTTAAATTGTTTTACTGTGAAATACTTATTTGATTTATATTTTTTGTTTAAATAATTTATTTATCCATTATTATTCGACTTTAAAGCTTCAGTTATGTACTCTAGTACAGGGTTGTTATATAACTACGCTTCAAATACATCGCGTTCTATAATAACGATTTATTCTATTGTTCAATTTTGTTTAATGCACACTCATTGTTCATCGGAACTGTAACTGGTAGACATTGAATATTGATTAATGAAACATTCACATGGTACATATGACGGAGCTGAGGGTAAACATGCTAACTTAGTGATTGACGTAACTAGTAATAATTTAAAACATTTTAAACATATTTATTATATTTAAATTTCGTAAGCACTCATATTTTGTAATGAAAATAATAATTTTTTTTAATTATAGGGATCTATCTATAATATATTAATATTTTAAAACAGACAACTTTATTTTTGAAATATTTTTAATAGTTTATTAATTCAGAAATTGTAGATAATATTATGTCACGAGGTCGCCAGGAAAACCATTAGGAAGTATCAAAGATAATTTAAGGTCGTAAAGTTTCTCACCTCTGAACATGTTTTTATGAACAAATGAACAATATTTTATATTTTATAAGTTTTTAGGATTGTGTTGAAAATATACAACACATATTATTTACAATATAAGAATTAAATGGAAATTATTCGAAAAAAAACAAAACAAATGCTTAGTGATGATTAAACAAAACCAGACTATATGTGAAAGTTTTAAATAGTTATATTGACAGGCGTAGACGTCTATAATAAAAACAGCTGCGCGTTAGTCATTCGCCTTCTTTATCCATTAATGGTACATCGTTTTTTTTTTTTTTTTAATCTTTCAATGTACATAAATCATTATCAATCAAAGTAAAAATTCCCTAATATTAATAATATAGTTACATATTTCTATGAAAAACAGAATATTATCTGTATATTATCCGTATATTATACATAATTGTGATATTTTGGTACATATATATTATATATATATAACCATGTACCATAAAATATGCATTCAGACATTCAGTTAAACATTAAACTTAAGAGGACGTCGCACCCGTATGTGTTGTATCCGTCTTACACAAATACGACATAAACAAAAAGCGTTTACGCAGTCTGAGTAGAACTCGCTAAATTTGGTTTTTAGAATAAATATACTTATTATAAAATTAAAAGATGACAATATTTTAGAGGGTACAACAATGAGTTTTTTTAAAAAATAAAAATTTTGAAAAGTTAAATGTTAATTAAAAAATTTTGAAATTTTCGCTATTTCTAAACGATATAATGAATAGTGGAATAATGAAAGAAAACTCAGCGTCTTGCCCTCCAGAATTTTATCATCTTTTAATTTTATAATAAGTATTTACTCTAGAACCAAAATTGAGCGAATTCTACTCAGACTGCTTAAACGCGTTTTATTTATGCCGTCCATGTTGGGATGTCGTCTTAAATATTTACAATTGATTATATTTTATATACATTTATTGTATATTAATCTGAACTTAATGTCCTTCAAATCTTTATTTTTGGGAGAAATACATTGAATAAATTTTCCATTGCAATGAAATTTTAAGTATCAATTTTGCTTCAATATTTTTACATTTTTAAATGATGAAAGTCCTTAATATTTATTTTCTTAGTTGTAATTATATGAAATCAAGTAACTATTTAAAATTTAAAACTATAATTTTATTAAAAACATAATATACATATAGTTAATGATTCACTCATTCACTTGAATATGAGTGTCATTGTACCACGTATGTACACATTTTAAATGTTCCTACCTATAATATTAAAATTTTTCGACCAAGTTTAAAAATAAAATTTGATGGTAATTAAGTGCGATGTAAGATAATATAAGTTAAATATAAAACAAAGAAAAACGTATACCTATAGGTGCTATATTGGTTCCCAAAAATTGTATTTCTCAAAATGACGATATTATTTCTTTATAGTTTGGTACAAGTAGTACAACCCTATGTATAATGTTAAGACCAATTTCTATTTAATTAAAACCACGTGTCAATTAAACATTTTCATTTGAAATGTATGGAATTTAATCTTATTTCAATGTCACTGTTGCCTCGTAAGTCGTAATAGTGTAATGCCTATCTATTACAATAATATAATGTACCTACTTATTACCAGTTTTTGAATTACATTATAATATTATGTTATAATTTTGCAATTTTACTAGATCAGTACCAAATAAAATAGAAATGTTTTATATTATTATAGTATACATTGCACTTTTTTCGACTTAATTGTTTTTTTATTATGTCATTTTGACAATTATTAAATAAACGTGTTAATTTACAGTAGACAGAAATTAAAAAGTGGAATTTACCTTTGTTTAAAAATGTATTATGGAGTCATTAAGCCCACTGTAGTGTGTGTATGAATTAAGGTTAAACGTGACATTAATAAAAAATAATATTATCTTTTAAATTACAATACAAGTTTCTGTTGACAATTGAATAATTTAAGACTATCAAAAATAATAATTATTATAAAAATGATTGTGAAAGGTTAAAAATAAATATTTTATATAGGTAAATTAATTTTATTTTATATTAAGTGTTACATATATGTTATATTTTGTTCATAATACTATATTTAAAAAGTTCTCGCCATCGATACTATAAATTCGGGAATCAATTCTAGTAAATTAAATGTTGTTATATCATATTTGGTTATTGCAATGCATCTGGGAAGCATATCGTATAATTAATATATACTTAAAAATTATCATTTATATTTTAATATTAGAATAACTTAACAGCACGTCATAATTGCAATCCAATTGGATATGTGTCGACGTGTGTTATTAATGACATTCTTCAATATTTCAATTTTACTTTAAATTTCAGTTATTTTGTTCATTACTTAAATAAAAATATTATACCTTCTGAATTTTTTTTTTTAATTGTACTTACTATTTATTGTAATGTATTAATTTTAACATTTTAAAAATGAATTATTAAAACATAAAATCTTTCACAAATTTGTAAATAGTATTTTCAAGGGGATAACATCATTATCTAATAGATGGTTGTAATATTTTCTACATAGGTAATATAAATTAGTTTACTAATTATTACTAGTTGTTAATAGTTATGTTTGTTTTTCTATCTATATGTCTAAAAAAAAAATTTCAAAAATGGCTTGTTTATCTGAGTTTTTTTTGTACGTATTTTTACGATTATTTTAATTGAACTACACAACATTTTTCAATATAATTTAAAGTAAATAAGAAGTACTATTTTCTTTATACATTAATTATTAAGTGCATTGTATGATAAGAATCGATATTGTATGCTCGTATAATATGACTTACTATTTTTAGGATAATTATAAAACAACCATAGCTGTAAACAAAAGATTTAGATTAGGTACAATTTAGAAACCAGGAAAAATGGAATGAAGTTATCAAAATAATAAGTAGAAATATAGTAGTTGTACTTACGCCATTTATGATAACGGGTTGGAAGATACCTTCTAGCTACATAAAATGTAATTGAGAATTTGAGACTATTTGAAGAGCTCATGTTAGGTTATTACTTATTAGCTGTACGCCGCATATTTAATCTGGCCCGATTTTAATTAGGGCTCAGGGTTTATTAATATAAATTTGTTATATAATATTAATTTTAATTAGTTCATTTATCAATCATAAACTAAGAAAATGTTTTATTAGGTATAGGTATATTTACTTATATTACCTAAATAATTTAAAAGTTACACATATTGACATATAATAAAATAATATTAAAATCGTAAATATTTTAAGGACAAATATTTAATGATGAAATGAACAATTTAAAATATTATCCCAAACCGACTATGTATTATATATGAACAGTTAATACTAACAGTTGTGAACTTTTTAATTATCAAACTACTTTTTTTGAAAAATATAACAATAGTATTATTTGATCCATTGTAATAGACTTTCAAAAAGTATAGAATTAATATAAATATAATGCCAATGTGCCACATTATATTAGGCATGTCAATGCCATAACAGCCATAACACAACTAAAAATACAGTTTTTAGTTTTTACACTTTTACTCTGTTTTTTTGTCGTTGAATCTTCTTTGTAATAAACTCGTTCGGATTTGATAATAATTATATTTGTCATTATAATTTATATTGAGATTAACATCTCTTTCTGTAATGCGGTCGACTGGATAGTGAGTGAACCGCTGATGAAAGATTTCTGTTAGTTTATACGTCATGTAATTACCTATTACCTACTTCCGTAATCATTATAAAATTATAATATTATTTATATTAAACACGTATCTATAACTAATTCTGGATAATTATTTACAATGTGTTTTGTTTAACATATTTACATATTATACATTGTAAAGTTTAGATAGCTTAGTTCCTTCACAGTTCCTCAGTTCTAGTCCTTCAATTAATCCTAAACAATAATTATGCCTACCCACGTGCAATTGCACATTTTCGATGTACATCAATTTCTTTTTTATTTTATATGCACAATATTTTAAAATAAATCCAAGTAATTTTATTTCCAATCAACAATATACTTTATTTATTATTGTGTTATATTATTATAGACGTTTTCGTTTCTGAATATCGGTATTGTGTACAAGATGACAAGTGAATAGAAAAATAATAATCGAAATGCATCAATTGCACGTCGTTTAACTGTTTATGCATGTTTTTTTTATTTTTCTATTCGTCAATGTCTGTACAAAATTATATGTTTGATAATGATTTGTAAACTTTATTCAGATTTCAGAGCTCTTCAGTTTATCGGTCTGTATGTAGTACCTCTATTACCCAGATTCGACATTAACATATTCTGCACCTGTCGACGACTACAATAGTATTTAGTTTTCGTTTTGATTATCCGATATTCTGATCGTCACTATTTTCTCGAATAAAAAATAACACTCGAATATATTGTGTATATTTTATATAATTTATAGGTACTTTGCTTGATTTTAGGGAAATCCCCATTAATTTCTAAATGCAAACTAAGAATTAAACCGGTTCGTTTGTACAACTTTTATATAGCGGTATTTATAGTCGGTTGTAGAATTGAGACGCGGCCAACTAGTACTGGGGTTAACTTAATTGGGGGCAAGATCTTTACCTTAAAACATATTTTAACCAGTTCATTAAATTTTTCGTCTATTAATTAATTATGTGCAACTTATGATACTGCTATTAAATAAGTAACGTTACATTAAAATAGAAAGATAGATTAGATATCAGTAAGTGAACGAATAGGTAACATAATGTGCGCTCGAATTTTATATTTTATTATATTATAATATTATTTAAACATTTAAATAATAATGAAAAGGTTTTGTGCTTAGTAGTTAAAACTTTAAACAACATAAAGAGTAAAATATTGGTTGGTGCCAATTAACATGCATCTTAATTTTATATCGAACCATTTTATTCTCAAAATATTTTGAAGTATTTTTATAGTACCAATGTACCATACGGTCTTTTCAACACTCAATTACTCGTACTATTAGGATTCTGATCATGGCATTAAAGCATCGTAGAACGATGTTTAGTGTGTATTTTAGAATTAATTATAGATACTTTCGAAAGCCTTAAGAATAAATTTCAAACTGAAATTAAGAATCAATATTTAAAGTTTAAACCACTATACATTTAATAAAATAAATTAAAACACTATAAATATGCAATTCAACAATTATTATAAATAAATAATCTTTATTAGGTACAGAAATTTATTTAGTGAAACCATCAAAACAAAATGTACTTTTAAAATATACAAATTAAAAAATCTGTTACTATTTATTAAAAATGTGTAAATTTTTTTATTGAATTTAAAATAAAATATACATAATATGTTAAATGGTAGGTACTTTAATACACTTTTTTTATTACTACAATGTGTCAACGTTTTGATTACATAACCCACGCTTAATAAATTCCCTTTAATTAAAAAAAACATCCGTTGAATTTTAAACATTATTTTAGTGTATGTGTAATGTGTATACTATAGGTACACAGTATTCTTTAAATTAAGTAAACAAAGTATAGCAGACTTAACCATCAACACACTTTATAGTTCGTATGATAAAGAACATTATAAAAAAATTGCTTGTGTTTTACATACTTAATCATCATTAAATGATAACATTATAGTCGTTACATCTATCAATTTAATAGTTATAATATCAAACCGTAAATGCGTTCATTATAATATTATAATTTATAACATAGTTTATACAAGAGGTAGAAAATGTGAAAAAAAATGAAAGAATTCGTGTTGTGCTATAGTTATTGTAATACGATCATTGGCCACGATTTTGATAAAAACGTATACATTAAAATATTATTATCATTGTATAAAATTCTTTTGTTGTCATAAAATATATATTATAACGGGGGATATACGATATTGTTAGTTATAATATTAATTATATAGTATAGAACGTTGTATATCGTATTAATATTATTATTATTCAGAAGTATCTTATATTTTATTACAGATATTACATATAAACGTGCATTATGGCCTATGGTATACAAGCTATAAAACTGTCTTAGGTTTGGGGGTGCTTCGTTTTTTTTTGTCATGAATGAAAACCGTTTATTCATTTAGATTTTTTGTCACCGAAATAAAGTCCCGCATCACCACATATATATTATTATACCTATGTATTATAAATACAATACTGCATTTGTGTTTGGGGACCGCGATTAAAGATATTACACCGGTTATCTAATGATTTCAGATAAGGTGACTTATGAAACTACTAGCAAAAAATAATTCTTAGCAATCTAAAGGACAGTATCGTATAATAAAACGTAAACCTACCACCTACGGACTACACGATATATACTTGTATCATAATATAAATAAATTATCTAAGGGTATATAGTCATATAATACTATAATAGGTATAAAATAGAATACGATTAGTTCTAAATGTTGACATATAAGTCGTACGACGCTAGTCGCCAGTAGTTATTTTTACAGCTGTTATATAATTTTATGTTATAGTCACTTTGTAAATAAATTTAGAAGCTGTTAATCATTTTTTGATGGATAACCAGTAATATCTTATATCGTGTTTAGGATATAAATAAAATAAATATAAATATGTGCATTGTGCATGCTGTACCTATAATAATATTATGTCTATACTCTACAGTTGGTGCGGTAATAGGTACCCGTGATATATTTGCATATTTTATTCGTCACTGTATAATATTGTCGAGTAGAGCAGAACAGAAGCGCGGCAAATCCTATCGCCAGCACGCGGGTACGTTGAACATATTATATTATATATATTTTTCGGTAAATTTTCGTCCGGGTGCAGTACAAAAAAGATCTCTGGAATTCGGCATTATACAAATACGTATATAATTGTATAATGCACGGCGATCAATTATTTCCCTCTGCCCCATTGTCGTCGTCGTCGTTGTCGCCGTCTATCCTCCTCGTGCCAATTGTTACGCGTCGTCTGCGGCAAATACATCGGCCGGCGTATATTATACACACACACACACATACATTATATTGTGTGTGTGTGTGTGTGTGTGTGTGTGTGTGTGTGTGTGTGTATGTATTCGCTAGCCAAAACCGTTACTCTCCGTCGCCATCACCGCTCCCACTACCAAGAAATAACCCCTTCGTCTGCGTGTGCTTTGGACGGATCGAATGGTGGGGTGAGGCAGATGCGACGGAGGGGGGGAATTGGGAGTGCCAGACGAAAATCACACGCATAATGTTGTGGCCGGGGGCGCCTGTCGTCTGGCTGCCGGTCTGCCGCCGCCGCCGCCGCCGCTGCCTGGTCGATAACACCCGTCTAGTGTCTCACCCCTTATTTAGCACTGTCGGTATAGTAGATAGGTACGCATAGGTTAGCACGGAATATGTACGTATAAATTGTCGTTAAACGCGACGAAAGCTTGTCCTAGGTCAGAGTCGTGTCTAACAGTGGCGATGGCGTACCACGGTGTTTAGAGAGGTGTGTGGTGTGCAAAGTAATGTTATGCGTATTATTATTTTCCGCGAATTGTATTCTTTCGATTTTACGACATTGACCCGTGTGTCCGTCATCGCTGCTCAGGAGAAAGTTTAAAAGAACATTAAATGTAACATTTTCTCTGCGGCATTTATTAGACGTCATAATAATATATTATGGACTAATACACGCCGTGTCAATCATACGATTTTCACTTCAGATCCAGTCGTCGTCGTCGTATATGAGTGTGAAATAATCCAGGACTCTGAAATTGACCGAGAACTTGTATTTATTTTTTCCACCGTGGTAAAAATGTAATGAATTTAATAACGACGGATGGCACTCGTGACAGTATGACTATAGAAAGAATTAGTTTTCAGATTCATTGTTCGGATTAAATGTTTCATAATTTATCAAATAATAATATTTGATCTTTGTTTGCGCATCAGATATATTTTAGTTTTGCGAGTATAATTTTTTTCAAGTAACGCTGAATATATCGGCAGAATAATATTGATTTGATTACTGGGACACAATTTTAAATACGACATTCGTATATATCGTTTTAGCATAACCATCTAGGTTAGGTTAGGTCCTAACCGGTAAATTTAAACGCATAATTGTATTATGAAAAAATACTTGTCACTTATGGAAAGATGCCCTTAATAGTAATTATCAAGTGCGCAATGCATTCGTTAAAAATTACATCCAATATTAAATAAATACTTTTTTGTTTGGTTCACTCAAAAATTATATTTAAACGAATTAACGATTGATATATATATATATATATAGTTCATGATGGTTACTATTTAACGCGGTTTCTCCTACTTGTCTCTTTCATCCGTATTAATTGTATAGTTTTATTGTCTATTATATATTCTGCAAATGTATTTTCATTAATCAATCATCAATTATTATTTATAGGTGTATAATTCAAGATTTTATTGAAAACGTCTTTATAATAAAGATATTTAAAATATTCTGTTTTTAATATAATATAGAAAAAACACTGTTACTATAAGTATAATGACATACAAAATACAAATTGTTCAATAATTCTGTGTTATGAATATTTTGTTATAAGTGTTATTACTATGTTTGTATATGCAAACTGTTACCGTGCGAACTATTATTTTCTTTTTTCTCGATTACTTGATGTGATGGTTTTCTTTATTTACAGAATACCTATGACCTATTTTCTACTGGTGAAAAATAATATAAAAACAATCATAGTTGATCTCAGTTTTATAAAACAAAATAGTTGTGAGTCCTAAATCGAGCAATTTGATATCGTCTTCGAAATATTATATATACTAACCAAAATACTGTCCTATAATTTATATGACTGTTTATTATACGATTTCCATATACAACCGGTATACCATTAATCAAAACTATTTTAACCTAATTTAGAACGAAAAACCAGTTTTTTTTAATCTTGGTATCTACTTTTATGCTCTCTATATTGTATTAGGTAAGCATTATTGTTCGGTATAAAATCATATATTTTATTTTTTGTTAATTTAAGAATATTTTAGGAAAATAAGATTATAATGAAGATTTATAACATAGAAACATTGATTATAAATACTAGTATTAACTTATAAATGTATCCAATTAAACATATTTAATTTATTGGATTTATCTATTGCAATATTAATCGAGACACTAAAATTATTTATTAATTTTTTATATTGGATATGAATTGTTTGTCACGTTTATCTTCGTTTCCATGAATTTAGATCGATTTTATAAAAAAAAAAGGTTTATTAGTACATCACGGTGGTGTAAACATTTGATTTAATATTTTGTATACCTACTTTCCTATTACTTAAAGTCTTAAAATAATCATTTAAAAAATGAAAATAATACTTACCTATACCTACATACTCGGACTATACATAATTTGTGATTTGTGTAACGTTTTTATGACAGCTTCTGTGGTTATGTGATAATATTATCATTAATAGTAATATAAGGCCGCTATTTGTTTTAAGGTTTTTGAATAGTCTCACTAATTTCAAAAAACAAAAACAATAGACGGCAATAATAAATAAAATAGGTGTGTAGTGAAAAACTCCAAGAAACGAATACATACGCCGAATGCGTGGACCTACGTCATGTTTGTTATTGTATATAATTTATCACAATACACAAAAAAGTATGCATATACTCGTACGTGTATGTAATATTATATATATTTTTATATTTTTGTTAAAACATTTTTTTTGTTTTTCCGAAGACAAATAAAAACAATAATGTACATACTTGCAACGCTTTGATACAACGCTAAGTCGCTAAGTACGTACGTCAATTCCAATAGAGTAAAAAACCGTCCTTGCAATGATTTTGAGTTTTAAGATACTAGTGTTATGACCCCTACGTATACGATATTTTTTAATGAAACTGTTCGTTGTGAACTCATTCATCATTGGTGGTTTATGGTGTCTCAGTTGTTTGAACTGTTTATAACGTATTATTTCGGATCGGCTCATCATCGAATGCAATACAAACGTGTAGACGTGTAGTCATTTAGATTGTCATTATATCCCACGTTCTTTTTCGACCTCGGCGACGGCCATGTCGTATTATTTCCCAACATATTTTATTTGAAATTTTCGATTTGCCATAAAAATTATGTGTAACCAATTGTTTATTGAAACTCAATTTGAATTTGAGATTATTTTTAAATTATCTTGTTGTCAAATTTATTTTGCTTAACCACGGACAAGTGTTTATTGTCATTTGTCATTGTCCTTTTGCATTAATTAATTAGTAATTACTATAAAACATCATCATTAGATCTTTGCCACATCTGAAAACTGTGTATTATTCATTAAACAAGCGTTACGCGCGTTATGTGAATTAAATTTAAATAATGATGTAGAATAAAAAAAAATATAATTTATGATCGAATATCATTTCACCACGCTCATCAGTATAACCACTTTAACTTAACCATCACTAGTAAAGTCTACTTGATATCAACTACCTCGATACAAAAAATTGTAGTATATTATGTTTTATCAACTATCAGTGTTTTCCCTTAACGCTCGTAAATACTTAACAATATATTATACTTGTAATTTTAGTACGCAATTAATTTTGTAGTATAATCGTCATTATACACAAGTAATAAAAAAATACTCTCTTGATATATCTTATTTTATATTAATGATCGTTTTCTAAACAATATTGTATCGATTCTACGAATGCGTGTGAAAACCGTTCTTGTTCGATGCCACTCGTAACGGTTTCGAGTCATAGTTTCTAGTTTATACTACATATTATTATACTGTCCAAAGAACTCGAAGCACGATAATTAATAAAACTCTTATTGTAGATTTTATTCTACGTGTCATATTTTACGGTAAGAAAAGAATGTTATATATGCCTGGCTAAAGGAATGTGACTTTCCGCATGACTACGATCCGCCGGCGGATATCAATTATATTATGAATTGATTTTGTTATTGTCCGCGCGTTTAAAAGTGAACGCTGAAATAAAAATCGTCATCGTGTGACGTGTTGCGGGGATATGTGGTGGTAGCGGTGGTGGTGATCGTGTTGGTGACCCGACTTCCGGTCGGTGGAAGTGCGGAAGACGTTCGTTATAGATATGGCTCACGCTTTTTATGATTTTATGTATCGTTTATATACAAACTATCGTCGGGGGTCGCGTAAAATAGAACAATATATATATAATATATATTTTTTTAATCAATAATAAAATATCGTAGGCGTCCTAATGCTTAATTGATGGTTTTAGATTCTAAGTGGAGCAATGAATGTATTGAGTATTGACCATACAATGATGTGTTTTTCTCTTTTTTTTTTAAATTTGTTTTTTATATTTGTGTCGGTCATCCCTTTTAGGGACAGAATAAATAAATACTTAATTCTTCAATTCTCAACATTGAAAGAAGTTTCTGGTAAAAAATTGAATCTAGTTTGTATTTTAGGTGGTCAAAAGAAAAAGCTTTTTTATACTTTTCAAAATAACCTAAAAAGACAAAAAATATTTACTAAGGATAAACGAGAATTTTAATGCTAAATCGATTTTGCTGTGACTCAAAAACAAAAGACAATAGGTAGACACATTATATTTTCACCGAATTTTTATTTTTGCATTTTTTATTCATGCTATATTTTTCAAAATATTTTAACTTTGATTTTTGTTTTCTATTAATATCGATAAAATAATTTTGCTTAATCAAAAAGCTTAAAAATTTAATACAGATTCCTCTTAAGTAGTTTACCGTGTAAGCAAAATTTCTAAAAATTTAAGTTTTTTATAAACATTTTAAAATCAATTTTGAATGAAATTAATTATTTAAATGAAAAATAACAATTTTATTTATTTTGTTTTAAAATAAAAATATTATTCGTAAACTTTAAACGTATAGGTAATATTTCAAACACATATTGGCATTTTTAAATGCAATATTTCTGACAAGGATTAATTCAATTTACCGTATTACTAATAGTAAAATAAATTACTTTAATTTTTATTATACATATAAATATATCATGAAAATATACTTACTAATATAAGCTGACTGACCGTTACTCAGAATCGTTATTCGTATGTAATGATTTCAATATTCAACATATAGCTGAGTCAGTACCTTATTTTCTCCCATTTAAATTTTAATTTATTAATTAAAATAGTGTATCTCTGATGGTGTACGTAAGCTACTGTACTGAAACTGTGGTACGCGCGCGCGGACTCACGCTCACTAGATGTATATTGTCCACTGAGAAGTTAAATACAATTATTATATTCTAGAATTGCATTACTTATTATTTCCGTTGTAGTAGAATCAAAACTATATACACCTAGTATTATTCTAGTGTTATTGTTATTATTCTAGATGGCGATGTGTTGACTCATATATATGTATATATTATGTATACGTAATTATTTTTGAAAACGATAGTTGAGTCATATTATATAGGTACATGTATAATACAGAGTGATTCAAAATAGAGAAAAATAATAAGTTTATATATTCCCATTTAAATGTTTAAAGTTGATCCCCAATATTGTAAAAAAATATAAAAATTAATATAATATCATTTTAGATGTTTCTTAATAAAAAAAATTGTATTATACATTTTATTCATCAATTTTGAATATTTATATGATAAAATGGCTGTAACTAAAAATTTTAGTTACAGTTTAGGCTATATATGTACATGCAGTGATTATTTTACACAAAGCCCTTATATTTTCTTGATCACATTTTAAATCATTTTAATTAGGTAATTTTAAACATAATTCATTCGGTATATTTTTTCCAAAAATAAAAATGGTCAGTTTTTATATTTTTACTAATAAGAACCCCGCTTTCTTACAGTCAATAATTTATTGGATATTTTTTAATAAATTTGATGTAACTATAATTAAAAATTCATACGTTTAGTTATTGTTAGTTATTAAAATGTTTATAGTAAGGACCATATACCCGTAAGTTGTAGTTAAACAGGGTTTTACAAAATTAAATAACTCAATAAGTATTTAAAGTATTCATTGGAATTGTAATTAATATGCGTTAATATTTTCGAAAAAATAATTTATTAAATAATTAGAATACTTCTAATAATTTACATTAGAAAATAGAAGTTTTTATTTGAAGTGCAGAAGTTTGTACACTCCTAAATCTTAAGTAGTGCATAAAATCTCAAAAATTTAGAAATATGGTTTTAAGTATACCTATTTAAAAATTCAAAGATTTTTAATAACTTCATTATCGAAGAAAAAGGGGCTAAGCATGTTTGGTGATCACTCTGTATATCAAATTTATGAATATTAATTAATTTTAATATTATTTGATCAACTGGGGAATCTGTATGTTAACGATACTTATGATTTTAATTTACATTTGTCAAATATTAAACATTTTTTATATATATATAATATAATCCGATTACATCGTTAACCCGTTATTATAATATATACTATATTATTCAACCGCCTAAATGTATACCAATATATCAATATTTAATGCCTACACTTATATTAGTTATGATTTATATACATACAAAAATATATTTGACTTTCTGAAGTTAAGATGAAACATTTGATTTTTTTTTTTAACTTTTATTTGTGAATACATAAGGTTTTTTAGGACGAGCACATTTTTCTAGTCGATGTACCACGTGCACAATGCACATATCTGTAAAATGTATGTTTATAGTCGATCAAATCCCACCGGTCTATGATGATTGATTTATTGTATTTATCTTATTGACTCACAATTAAAAATCTAACTAAGTGTGTTTAATATTTATACATGGACGATTCAAAAGTCGCTAGAACATGTGTTCTCAAACGTTGTTATTACAAGTAAATTTTTCTACTGTCGATCCTTCGATAACTTTAATCAATGATATGATCACGACGTACCTATATTTAGACATTTTATACGGCATATGCCATAAATTATTGGTAACAATATTATTATTATAGCTGTTGAGTGAATATATATAATAATATATAAATAATATACATATCACGAAAAGACTGTTGGCGCCAATAAGTGCGTGTCATGACCACAACCTGCAACCTAGTCTGCCGCCCGTGACGATAAGTATAGGTATATAAATGTGTACAATACGCATAGTATTTCATTATATATTATAAATTATAATATATAGTATTTTGTCGGGTAGCGTATTATATTATAAAAATACACGCGTTACTCAACGTGGCGCTCTGTAATTCGAGATAACGTTTTCCCCCTTTTTCATTTATAAATCGTATTCTTCCTTCTGACGATACGATGACTTCACTCGCATCAGTCGTACCCGCACTTACGACGCCGTGTATCTCGTGAAATGTGAATCATTTGCGTTCAAATAGACGTTGTCAACATCGACTTGACTACCTTCCTTAGAACGATGATTCAACAGAAACTTGGCAAAATTAAGTGTTATATTATGAATAGGATATTCCTTTGAAACATTTTCTCCGTCCTCGTGGAATTACGGATTTTTTTATTGATTTTACATATATTATGTATAATACAATACCGACTGAATCAAACTTCTTCGTAGAATCATGGCTTTAAAATTCTATCGATTTTTGAATATATTACGTTGTTGTCTAGATATTTACGGGAAAAAATTAAGTCATTGTAAAACGTATATAATAATATAATATAATATATATTAATATTATTATATTATTATTTGATTGGCAAGACAGATGCTAACTTTAGTATTTAGATAAATGTGTAATGACTGAAATGTGCAATATAATTTATTGTACATAAACCATTAAATCACACAAATAATACTAAAATTATTTTTCAGTATTTTTCTGAATCTTCACAATATGGTGGTTTCTACCGTCGTCTGTATCTGTCGTCCCATGGCCGCTCTTAAATAATTATGTTATAATTTATAACAAACGAGATCGTAAATTGTTAATAACCGTCAATTGAACACACGGTCCTAACATAAGCAATCTGTTCCGTTAAACGTTGTCGCGTTGTATAATTTTTTTTGAAATTATTGCATTGGTGCATGTACGCATGCACCGTATATATACTATATTATATTGGGTATCTTTTCTATCGTCAAACGTCGGAAAGAGAAACTGTTTTTTTTTTCATTGTATAATAATATACATTATTTAAGTTATCTGTGATTTATGGACAAGATTCTCAATATGCCACTGAGAGTTATGAACATTGTACACATTTAATAATATTTGATAATAATTGATTTTGATACGTATCGCATATGGGTCAGGTATTTAATATTTTATAGGACAGAACGCAGAAAAGTTATCGCACTGTTGTCAGTAAATCGATAGTGATTCTATTTTATTATATTAGATATATAAAAATATTAAACATCCATAAACAGAAATTTAATTATATTATATACTACAATGTACAACTTATGATAATGAAACACATGTTCGTTGTAGATGAAATTTATTGCGATGAAATCTTGATGACAAAAAAATATTTAGATATATAATAAATAATAACAATAACTCATCTGTCCCATCGATTAGGAAGTTTTTTTACTGCATTTTGACAAAGAAGCGTCATATTATTGAGGATTATGGACCTAACTCGATGCTATAATTAAGTTTTTTTCCCCTTTTGGTGGATAAACACAACTACCACGATTTTATCGCAGTTGCACATAACACAATAATATAATATATTTATGTTGTTATTTGTTATTGTGGCGACGACGCGGTGGCAGTGTATTGACAAAACTGTTGCAGTATATTACATACTATTTATAAGGTGTAACTACCCCGCTCCTGCGTTATTTACGACTGACTATATATAATATTATACGACGAGGTGTTGTATTGCTGGTGTTTGAACGCATGTGTATGTGTATTGTGTGTAATATTGTGAGACGGAAATGAAAAAAAACGACCGAGAATGGAGAATATTAGTCATTTTACGCGCTCTATACCCGTTGGTTTTTTTACCGACAGTGTCAGGTTACTTTTGCTTTTTTCTGCATCCCACGCATGAGTTTTTCAACGCCTCTGCGGAAAGCTCTTCGGCGCGTTTTTCATTTTAAATTAATTATCAAAAGTGGATCCGTTAATGTTTAGTATACTATTATAGTCTACAGGCGTTGGTGTATACTGTTATGGCGTGTAATTTATGCGAGAGTGGCGTGTCCTCGGCTCCAGCATTATTATATAGAAGAAAACAACCCGTACGTACGAGAGTTGTCTATATTGCAATAAATGACTTGATATCACATAAATACTTTTCGAGTGGCACTTCATTATATACGATGATATAACAGCAGAAAATTATTATAATCGAGGATTTAATTATAACGTACCTACTACCTACCCGCTTGATTAATGATTTGTGACGCGAATGTAAAATATTGGGATGTTAGTATGTTACGACATAATGCGTAAAGGAAAACTAACCTAACTTTTATCGATCAGGAGTGTTTTTTGAGATTTTCTCATTTCGACTAAAGTAATTGAATTTCTGAATCAAACGCAAATCGCAATGCCCTGTTATGATTTAATGTCTATAATAAAATGTACAAGTAATGACGACAAACAGGTAATATTTTTGTATTTTAACGAGTTTATTGGTAATAGTACTACCTATAGTATTTCGCACCGAACGAACGAATATCAGTTTAGACGGTTACAACGAGTGTAGACTCTCTCTCTCTCTATATATATATATATTATATACTATATAGTATATATACGCGGGAAGGTTGTTGAGATCAAACGCATTATAATCTGTCTGTTTATTAAAATATTTTTTTAAATAAATAATACGTATAATAATATATCGCCACCGCTGCCGTTTTGAAGTCACGAATGAGAAGACTCGCACTTATGATTATAACATCCAAGAACGCTATATTTACACCGAAATTTAATTTATTTTCGTTCTGCGAAAAACAACGGTTTATCATATATATAATGTGTAAATGTATTCAAAACGTTATACTACAGATATGTTATAGCTTCTTCGAAATAGCTCCTCGGCAATAAAACACTGCAACGGTGTGCGACAAACACCGGTAGCAATAATTTTAATTTTCCCGTCGAGAACTCGACAGTTGGAATACGCTAGCAAATTGTATTGTGTAAAATATAATATTGTATATTATTATAACGGTGGGATTGTATGATGCGTGATAATGATATTATTATAAATGAAAGTGTTTAACCGAAAACGAAATGTGACTATAAAATTGTGTATTATGTAAATATGTTTAACCGTACACACATAATATATAGCGTGTTTTTCTTGAAATCGCCAAGTTTCGTCACTCACGCGTTTCCTTTTTTTTTACATTTTATTTTTCATTCTATGGTCGTGCGTTATTTAAGCACACCCGTTGTCCGAAATTATTTTCGGCAAATGTTATTAATCGTCCGTGCGCTGCTGGCGTCAAGATTTCAGGGTTGAGGTTAAACGTATACGTATATTAATTTTTTGAAAAAGCAAATTCAAGTATCTACCAACAGTGCTCAAACGACCTGTGAAAAATCGTTTTTCTTTATAAGATTCATTCCTCACATGATAGTGACTTCATCACTACAATATACCATGTAATATATATTATATTTTTACTGTTTTCTCGAGTCTATAAAGTGGTTTTGAATTCAGTAGTTGTGAATGTCGTTTATCGGTACAGTTATTTGGCAAGTATTTCGACCTGTATATATAATATGATGAGGAGTGTCGTCGTTGCATGTATTTAAGATAAATTCGTGCGCTCGATTAGACGAACAAAAACTTTTTTTTCAGTTAAAAAATGCCTTTGCGGCTAGTTTGTGTCCTTGTCATAGAAATCCGCGTGTTGTTCATCTGCGCGTATTTTTTTTTTTTTTTCTATACGGTTTTAATAGTAATGACGACAACATAGAGCAGTGGATATGCCTTAAGGCCGACATCACGACGCGATCGTTATATCGCGTGCTATTAGATTCATTATATTATATATATGTATAATAAACCATATGACTTTATGCAAGAGGAAAAAAGTTTTTGGCCGATTGTGCTTTGTGCAAAAATTAAATTGCGCGCACGTCTATTTTCGAATTAAACGACGTCTCTGCATGTATATTATTATCGTCGTGACGAGGCTGACTCCGGTGGACCGTGTATGTACAAAATATACATATTTATACATTTTATAAGGGGTGGAAGGGGAATCAAAGTAAAAACAACAGCACAGTGTACGCAAGGTCGGGTTTCGGGGTTGGCGTGAACAAAACACCATCGAAAAAATACTCAAAAGAAAATCATGTACCTAGTCTTAACGCTAATTTAAACTGTGTATAATTTGAACAATAAAAAAATATCGTAAATATCTTATATCAATTAAAAATAAATAATCAATTTGTTTTATTTTCTTGTATCAATTTTATAAAAATAATTTGTGTAAATAATTTTTACTAAATACTATAACTGATATTCCTTTTATTTACCTATTTCTACAGCATTTCGGTAATGGTGTGAAAGTTATCACAAAGCTTGTGATTGATTTTTTTTTCAAAATATCCCCGGAGTCTTGCCAGTGACTGGCTCAGATAAACGATGTTTTGAAAATATGAAATGTATACTTGATACTACGAAGGAGATTATAGGTAGCAGAATATCTTATTGCCACTTCTGAATCCTTTTCACGGTTGTATACAATTATAAATTCACTCATATTTAGTTGTTTTTGAAACCAGCCGTATTATATGCATATTGTTGTTTACGCTGTTTCTGCGTTAAAATATAATAATATTATTGTTCAAATTACACGTCAAAAGTTACGTAGTCTCGATAACAATTGTCATACCTATGTTCGGTTTTAATGACCGTGTTTTTAAACATACGATTATCGTTAGAAGTTGTTGTTTTGTTGAAGTGGACGTTTAGGAAACGTTGCGAAAATGTAACATAATTGGTTTGTTCAACGGCGGGAATTTTAACTTATTTTTCTTACAGCTAGTATTATACCTATATCGTATATAGGCAACTACATTTAGAACTGGATGATAAATTGTTAAAATAATAAAGACGTTGTAAAATATCTCAGATTAATTAAAAAAATTTGTATATATTATATACGCTACAACTGATATAGTTATTGATATTTCTAATAAATTAATTTTATTTGATATTAAATTAATATAATAGATAGTGTCAATTTTATTTTATAATCATGTGATTAAAAGATATTTTAGACGAATTTTTGGAATAACTTTATCTCTGAGAAGAGAAGGGTCGTTGTCATCTCAGAGTTGGGTGATAATATTTCGCCTAGAATTTAGGAGAGCATCTATGTCTGTAGTCTTTAAGCCAGTTAAAACAATTTTTATCTTTATTCAAAGTATACACTTTTTTTTACATTTCAAAACCAATTAATGTAATACTCGAGTATTGATTCCTTCGATATAGCCATCATCAGTTCAACTTATGTGTACATACTACATAGTTGTCTTTGTTTGTTACCATTAAGTTTGAATTTTGTAGACAACTTGTCGAAGCTTGTCTCAGGTCGAATTAAGATATATGATACGGCGCCGAGAAGCTTATAGCTGCGAAACGTGTCAAATAATAATTAATAATACTCGTTGAGAGTGATTACTGGCGTCGCGTTTCCGTTAATATGACGCAAATCATCCTCGATGTCTTATTTCCGACTAAAAACAATAGCGCCGCGTAATTATAACTAGGACTTAAATGTACGAATATAATTTTCATATCCGGTCTATATATATATATATATATATATATATGTATATATATGTATGTATGTATGTATGTATAATGTATATGTATATGTTATAATCAAAATGAGTCCGAACCACACTATATCCTATTGCAATGATAATTTAACTACATGGACGAAACATCTATGGCATTTAACTATATATTTTTGATCATAAGTCACCCAATCAAACAAAAGTAGTAAATAATGTGACATAACATTAATAGCGTAAGTATATAAAGTATAATATAAACTATTTTTAAAATTTTCATCTATTTAGACTATTAGGCTTAGAAAATCCTTGTTCTTTGTATTGAAAGCCTTATAAACAATACAATAATAAACAAATTTCAAGGGACGCGTTAAAGTGTAAGCTTGGACTCCATCCTTCATCCATTCACCTGTAAAACTATATAATCGAGGACTAAAACGTAGTCTCCACATAGTAGATGCACCTACTACCTACCTAGTCTTTTAGTAGTCCTAGTCTAATGTGTTATTCTCAAAAGTTCATTACCGCATTATTATATACTTATAAGTTATAACCAAGACTGATATATTGATTGCTGTACACTATGCTGCTTAATAATTTACAATTATAAAAACCTTTATAAAAAATATATTAATTATACAGATAATTTTACGATTATACGACAACGCTTTTGGTATATTATACATACTATATACTACATTATAATTGGTGGCCATCACTAAATTGTTTATTTTTATATCGTTCGTTCACATATAGGATATGGATTATGGATATACCTAAAGGGGATGTACAACGATGATATTTAATACTAAATTGTACATTACTTATAATATCGTGTGTTTTGTACATTTGTATCTCGAAACATTTTCGTGATCCTATTGTTATTCGGTTTTTATTTTGTTTTCGTGCAGACGTTTGAAAAAAATAACTAATCGATTATTGCATTCGTTGTTTTTATTTATATCGTTTTTTACTTTATTATTATGCCAGAATATCGTAAAACGCAGTTTCCTCGTTGGTTTTTACTGTTTTTATTGTTTTTACCAACAATTAGTTAGATGAATTACACCTTAAACATAGCGTGTTCGTTGAGGTGTTCCAATTATATATTAAGTAGGTACTTATGACTAATGAATTTACTCTATCCGTACCTCAAAGGTGTTTTCCGTCGCAGTAGTTAGTCGTCGCATTATAATATATCGATTTATGCCAAACTCGTGAGCGGGTTTTATTCTCTGTTGTATAATAATATAGAATGTATAAGTAAATATTGTCATTGTGCAAGACGCTGCACGTGTCATGCCGGCTCCTACGTTGTAGAGAACAATTTCATAATTGCAGTCGTATATAATATTATATTATATAAAATAATTAACAATGCAGTATAAGAGCACTTTTAATTACAGAATAATTTTAAATAATTTAATTTCGATTTAATTTTAGTATTTATAAAAACAATTTATATTTTTACTTTAATAATTTTCAAATATTTTTCACAATGAGGACTTATATTTTTAATTTAATAGTGTAACCAATAGAGTTAATTTTGTATAAACATTTTAAGAGAACGTCATACTCATACGTGTTGGTGAATTTCATATTAGTGTGATTTTATCTTTTATAGATATATATATATATTATAATAAAGTGAATTATAAACATTTTTAAATTACAATATTTGGCATACTTTAAAAATATAAATTAAAACTTCCTAAAAAGTCACCGTACAAACAGATACCATATTTTTACTTTTAGATATTTTTAATTCACTTTAATTAGAGTACTATTTAAATGTTTAATCTATTAATAACACAAAATTGGTTTTGCTGAACGGAAATATACTATGCAATATGTTTGTAATATGTTAATAATAAAATATACTGTCTTCTAAAGAATAAATTAGTTAAAATAAGTTAGTATGTGTTCAGATATTTTATAACATAGACAATTATTTTTTGAATTCGTCCTTCTGATTGTCCTTTTTTACAATATTTAAATTTTTAGCGAATTATGAGTATGTTAATTTTTAAGATACATAAATTGTCTTAAGTGTACTGCACTCCATGAACACTCGTTGTAATCTATCGTTCATGTGTCATATATTGCTTATAAATTTTAAAAACTTAAATGTATTATAGTTTCAAGAAATATGACATTGTAATTTGTGTTCTGCAATGAAGCTGCTGCGCGTTCTCGCTGTAGTTTTACTACTATATTATTATAGTGTATTGATCGTTCCCGAAAATTCATTTCACGTTTTTACAGTTACAAGTATACAACCATATAATATAATATAAATACGCTTATATATTCTCTCTCGTTGTAAAGCTCGACAACTTCGTCTTATTTAAAAAAATTTTCACATGAGACCCTGCGATCGGCTTAATGTTCCAAAAAATCATATTTTTTATTTAGTATCAATACAAACATTCACGTGAGACATAAGGAGTATGTCATCCCCTCTATATAGCAACCGGAAAGTGTTTCGTGGGATGGAGCTCGGATAAGTATAATACAATTTATATATATTTATTAATATAATATATATATATTAACGACGGACGTGTTCTGCACGTGTTAATTCCGATTTTCCGTTTACGTCATTAATTGCGTCAGAACACGTCGTGTAACAATTGGCAGAACGTCAATATACCGTTGCTGCGTTATTGCCGTTAAGTTTCGCGGTCTATGTAGTTCGTTGTCCATCGTGATGTAGAGTCTTTGCAAGGATGAATCGAGGGTTATTGTGTCACGCATAACATGCTTATTAGGTCTAAGAGGTATTATACTATACAGGTCTACAACACTTCATTTGATATTCATCAACATCGATTTATTTTTTCATACATAGCATTTATCTGTGCCGGGGTTGTATTTTATCGTAAACCGCACACTATAGATTCGTCCTTGGCATGTACGATACAAGCATTTACATTTCAAGAATTACCGATTTTTGGAGTGTTTGGTACCTATTTATAATAATGCCATTGAACATTATTTAATGGACGACATAATTACATAGGAAGTGTTTAATATAAAACACATATTATAATAGACACGTGTCTGTGTCCGTAGAATCATGACAGTGTATAATAATTAACGCGGGTACATTCTGTTTTGTTTTCTCGTAGGTGGAGCAACGAGATGTTCCCGGAATCGATTGCGCGTACTTGGCCATGGACACTGAAGAGGGCGTGGAGGTGGTGTGGAACGAGGTGCAGTTCTCGGAGCGCAAAAACTACAAGGCCCAAGAAGACAAGATCCGGCAAGTGTTTGAAAGCCTCACACAACTCCAGCATCCCAACATCGTGAACTTCCATCGGTACTGGACGGACACGCACAACGACAAACCACGCGTAATTACTATATGATCGAAAATCCTCATGCCCCTCCCACCAACTTAAAAAAAAAAAACTAAGATATACAGTAGAAATAGTTAAGTAAATCATCGGTTAACACATCTAGCATTAATCTTATCATATTAACTGATATATGTACAAAATCTTAAGTCCTAACTAAAATTTCTATGTTTTTTGTCTATAATTTTGTATACAACCTACTATCAGTCAATGATATCAAATTATGTGGTCTCTTTGAAATTGCATCAAGCAATTTCTATTTTGTATTATATTATATTATAATAATGATAAGCGCTTCTTAATAACATATTATACTTTATAGTTTCACATAAGTGCTCACGGTGTGATTTAGTTGACGTATAATAGACGCTCAGCAATCATTTTGTCGGTAAATGTTAATAACAAAAATATTTTTTTCTTCTTCTGATGTTAACCCTTAAAGTTATTCTATATTTCTGTGTTTTCAAGGATAGAAACAAATACTGGGAGACAAGATGACATATAAATTGCTAATACATAAAATCCTTATATAAATAATATAAATAACTAATTATTGGTTCGATATTTTATTATTTGTATGTTATTTATCAGAAATGTGATAAACTATAGGCATTTTATTTCAAAAATGAAAGGGAAAAACTATCATAAAAGTAACATGGTTTGATGATATTTTTTCCGTATTTGATGGACTGTGCACACAAATTGCGCCTCATCTGATTAGTCAATTCAATGCGTATAATACTGTATACAGCTATGATCACTCCACAAAACAACATGATGATGCCTACGTCACGGCTGCATATCACATAAATACTATCATACCATGTTACTTTATCGCGGAAAAAACTGGAGCCTACAAAAAAATCACCTTGTGCATAATTTATTGTTCAATATTGCTTATAAATGACGTCTGTTAACCTCGACGTATACGTCTATTGTGTGTTTGCGCAGGTCATATTCATCACAGAATACATGTCTTCTGGCTCGTTGAAACAGTTCCTAAAACGTACCAAACGCAACGTGAAGAAGATTTCACTGACCGCGTGGAAACGATGGTGCACGCAAATCCTATCGGCCCTAAGGTATGTGCTAGCACTGGACACTCCGATCCTGTTGGTATTAGGATCATTTTACTTTTTTTTTTTAATCTTCACTTTACCGTTGCGCTTTTCCGTTACCGGCGCAAAGCGTATACATTACGTTTTCTAGAATAGCGAGTAACAACATAAAATATTACGTGTACTTATAACTAATAATGTATTTTGTCTATATAAACAACAAAACAATAGTATATACATTATGCCATTTATATGTATAGCTAGGTGTTGTATATATATAATAATAATAGATATGTGAGTATAACTAGTATAATAATAAAACAGTATAGTAAATACTCGATAAACATAAAATAATATTATAATAACATATCACACTGGTATAACTGGAATAGTCGCCGTCATCGTAGCCGCCGCTGATTGCAGAACTAATATTCACTTTACTCAAGAGAAGATGTGGAAGACTACCTTTGGGACAGCGAGATCGCAACTGATGGCAATAATCTCCCGTCATACGCGCACGCCCAATTATAATTTGTGTGTGTGTGTGAGTGTATAATTATATTTTTTCAGAAGGATTTAAATCGAAAAATGATAAGACAAAAACAAATCGAGATATAATCAATATGGAAAAATGATTCGCCAAACTGACACCACTGTTGCTGTCACCACCACCACACGACCTGTGTATATAATACAATTAGATACTACTACTACTACTACTACTAATTATAATAATAATATAATATAATATAGTCTACCAGCTATATTATTTGTACAGTCGTAATATATAATATAGTCGCGGGTCGTGCGTGTTGTCGGAGAATGTTTTAGTCGTTGTGGTTTTGCTTCCCTCGTCGCAAGTGCAGGCGACAACAATTCTTCGACTACTTCGACAAAATCTTGCTATGTTCGTCTGTTGCTGTTTTGGCGCTCAGTTATAAAATAATATTTATAATACATATATACAATTTTTTTTTTTACTATTTTTGATTGTACATTTTATTGTGTTACGTGTACATACGTATATATGTATATTGTATATATTTAAACTAATATATATATATATATATGTATTGTGTTGTGCACTAGCAATAATTTATGATTATAATATTTTATATAATATTATGAGAACAAATAATTTATATAGTCGTCCCGAGCGCCGCCGGTCCGACCGGACAACCGCCAATAGTTGGTGTTTTTTTTCTGTGTAGAATAACGAACGTCCAAAATTACGGGGCAAAAAATTGTGCTATCCAGCCGTGTAGTGTGTGTGTCTGTGAAAAAGACCTCCGCTGCCCAAAAGCAAAAAAAAACAAAAAAAAAACAAAAACAAAAGTTGTGGTTTGTTTTTCAGTTACTTGCATTCATGTTCACCGCCCATCATCCATGGGAATCTGACCTGTGACACGATATTTATCCAACACAATGGACTCGTGAAAATAGGATCAGGTAAAGTACCGCACGAGCGAAACATGCCATGTAAGGGAACATTACCAAACAATTTATATATAAAAAAAAATATTAGAAATTATAACATACATATAATATATATATACCGCAGTATGCAATTATTATGGAAGGTGATGATAATTGTTATGATACTAAGCATGGTTTAAAAACAAAACGGAAAAAATCTTGTTTTCAGTGCCAAAGCTCAGAAACGTTCCGCACTGTACTTTTTCGCCGGCTGACGGTCCTAGGCAATGACGATGCTAGGGCCACCCCATATTTCTGTGTAGGATTGTAAACGCGTTCGCGATGTATACATTGATCCGGCGTTAAGGACCGCGTGGGTTGTCCAGGACCGGGCACGATTGGGTTAAATGTACATGCGGTCGGATCGAGCTGACGCACGACTGTGATTACGACGATACTAATAGTGATTCTTTTCTTAAAAAAAAAAAAAAAAACTATAGTTGCTCCGGACACCATTCACGTGCACATCAAGACTTGCCGGGAAAACATGAAAAACATGCATTTTATTGCACCTGAATGCGGAAGTAAGTTAATTTGTTTCAATAATATTTATTAAGATATAGGTACACTAAAACTACATAATGATTCATTTTTTTCATGTCTATGTATATCATTTTGTACTTTGTACGTTATATTTTTATTTTTTCAATATAGCTGTAGTAATTAAGATATTTCAAACGTACCTATTAGCGATTGAATCAATTCTCATAGAAACACCAATAATATGCGCTAAAAATTCCACATTAAATTAAATTACTACACACAGACTATACATATTATTTACAAATGGTTACAAATAAAAAGTTTTATAGCTTCTATAAAGCTGTCATTTTGTACGGTACATTGTTAAAACTGCATAATGTGGTTACTTTATACGGTTAGATAAAAATTTAAGTTTAAAAATGCGGACACTTTGTACTATTATATACATAAAGTATATATTGTTATAATTATACAATGAAGTAGTAAGTATGTATATGTATAATGTAAAAATTAAATATAAAAAAAAAGTAAATTACAAACGTTATTAATATAGTATGTTAACTACAAGTCAAAATAATCAGTTCTTTGTAATAATTAGATTTTAAAAAGTAAAAACCCTAATAAAAATGTTCACAAAAATACTGATTTTGTATAATATGTAAGTAGTAAGTTCCTATAATATTTGTAAAATATATATACTCAATAGGTATATTATATTGTTGGAAAAAAATAATATAAATAAATAATATTTTTAACAATAAGAAGTATATACTATAATTATTTAAACATATATAATTAAGAAATACAATATTTATATAGTAGGTACTTACTGGATCTGTATGATTTGTAGAAATTTGGAAGATACTTAGATTAACCAAATAATATTTTAAACTTAATAACATTTTTAATAAAATTGGTCATGACTTCTGACTTATTTATATTATATGTATACTTAATGTATATAATTGTACAAAGTGTCCGCGTTTCGCACTTTTAATGCTCGATTTAGAATCCAAAATGTTTTTTTCCTAAAATTTGCAGAAATTATTTTTTTCGTAAAAAAAATATAAGAATACTTAAAAAGAAAGTACTATATCGACTGATAGATGTGAAAAATTCATCACCTCTATGTGTGCAGTTTGTATTTATCAATTGTATCATAGAACGCGTGTTTGCCTTATAAATTTCGTACACTACTACGTCTCTCTCTACTTTTATGAGGTTATTTTTTATTAAAAGAACCACCGTTCGATTTCAGATTTTGTGACACCCGCCATCGATATTTATGCGTTTGGAATGTGCGCGTTGGAAATGGCCACGCTGGAGATACAGGGCAACGGCGACAGTGGTACGCTTGTTACGCAAGACCACATCAATCGCACGATCGAGTCGCTGGACGATCCACTGCAAAAGGACCTGATCTACCAGTGTCTAACGGCTGATTTTGAGAAACGTCCGACGGCGCGAACGTTACTCTTCCACCCCGTACTGTTTGAGGTGCACGCGTTGAAATTACTTGCGGCGCACGCTCTGGTCAAGACTGGTAAGTGTTTTGAGCTTTCTGGGGTCTGTGGTATATTTGGGTTTGCATGAAACATTTAAAAATAAAAAATAACATTAGAATTTAACGCAAAATCTGCGTTGAAATATTGTTTAATAGTTCTCCTAATAATCTTCTAATAACTGTTGATATAAATATTTAATATACTTACAATATGAGGAATTAATCAATAAACACTAAATGTTTAAGTATATACTTTCCAAATATAATAATTAATATCAGCAAAAATATATGTAATATACATATATAATTATCTTATGACCAAATTAAGTATTTTTATATTATTTGTCATAAACTCATAAATAAGCGCATCCCCTTCTTAAGACTCTTATTAATATTATTTATTTATTCTATTTTCTAGAACATTTTGCCGACAGACTGTCTGATGAGGTATATCCTCAAGAAAAAGTAATTGCTGACATTGTGCACCCCGACGATGAAACTCGATCGGTCCAGTTCAAAATGTCTGATGTCCCAGAGAGCAACAAACTTGAAAAGTTCGTCGAAGACGTCAGGTGTGTAGAATACCTAATATTATTATTTATATTTTATAGTGAGCAATATATAACTATATTCATTAATCATTAATCATTATTATTGATTTAAAACTAGAAAATAATAGAATTTGCTATTTTTGCGTATTTTCTAAACTTATGATGTATATAATTAATATAAAGTATTGGCTAATACATAAATTCCACTTCGTAGAATATAATGATAAGTAAGTCGATAAGGTTAAAAACGAAATTTAACTTGGCATATTTTACTGGTTTCACTATGCATAATTCTTAGTCTTGACAACTTATGTATGCATTAAATCATGACGTCAAAATAATATTATTTACCGTTTAATAATTAAATGTTTTAACTAAATATAGTTATCCAACATAATTTATCACTCATCCACGATAGCCGATTAACATTATTTATTGAATCGAGTGACTGTTTATATTTTATATATTATATTTAACTTAAATCGATGGAAGTCGTATTTCAAAAATAAATTTTCCACCTCGTTTATTAAACATCACAGTGGTCATTTTAGAGGCGGCATAGAGATGAAGCTGATTCAACACTTAACATATTATATTATATGTATATAAATTATGAACAATGTTTAAAATTGTATTCAATTGTAAACTAAAGCCACTTATTAGCACATCCTACCTATATAAACATATTATAACTATATAGAGCAATACTTCCTACTTCTACCCCACTCTTCCACATGCACACATAATATACACAAAATGTTAAGTTAATTGTTGTTCCTTTTTTTATGAAAACTGTGTGCATTCCAAATAATTTTATATAATATAACGTTTGTCTCTGTTCTATCTTATCAAAAATATAGGTTTGGCATTTACCCGTTGACTGCTTACGCCTTGGAAGCGGGACCTGTGCGGCTTACTACGTACCAGCCTCAGAGTCCGACCGGTTCCATGGATCAGTCTATCCCGTCGGATAGAAGTAGCTCTGGGCCTATCGACGTCGAAGTCAGACGTATCGTCAACACGATGTGCAACATCAAACCCCGAGACGATGCTCAAAATGACTTTATGGTCGGTATATTATTAATTATTATAATATAATTTCGCCACGTATGAAAATATGACTAGAGATTCCTTATCGGTAGACATTTTTAACAATATGTATCGGTTTATATAACTGCGGATTGTAGTTCGTGTATCGTGTTGTTGTTACATAAATCGATTCACGTAATATGCATCATATAATTTATTAAAATATTTTATATAATAAAATACTTAGTAAAATTGATCTCAAAATGAAGAACAAACTGTTAATGATTTAATTTTTATTCCAAATAGATGACAATTCTACTGCGGATGGATGACAAAATGAATCGTCAACTAACGTGTTCTATAACAGACGCGGACACTGCGTTGTCTCTCTCCCAAGAATTAGTGCACTTCGGCTTCATCAACGAGGTGAGTTTGATTCAAACATAGAACCAACAATGATAATTCATTGAGGGATGGGGAATGATAAACAAGCCTATCTATTTTTTGCCAAACCTTTTTAAGAAAAAAATAATATATTAACCATGTTTACTTCTAAATGTTTATGCTGTACATATACCACTTTACTGTTATGACTAAACGTAATTTTCATGAGTTCTTATTTTTGCATGCACTTATACAGTTATACATTAAAATTTCACCGATAAGCAATTTTTACAAGTTATTTGATTCATTTATAAGTTATTTATATAACTATTATTCCGATAATATTTACTGAAGACTGATTTATACGTTTTTTATACAACATACTTAAAAGCATGAATATTATTTTCACAAATTTTGAGTATTTATTATGCAGGGTAATTATTTTATCGCAACACACTCTTAATCTAATCTAACCTAGAAATTAGAGTGGCCTTAGCTTATAATTAGCATAAAGTATATATCCTATATCCTTGTAAGTTATAAGTGGTGTATACTACAGTGAACTATGTTTTAGAATAGATATCATATTTTCATGTTATCTCATTTTTCCTACTGTGCGCTATTGCAGGCCTGATGGGGATAGATTGTTATAAAATCATTAGGTAATGCAAAACAATTAATCGATTTTTTTTCACTCGCAGTCGGACAAAGACAAGATATACGTAATCATCGAAGAGACACTTTCTGAGGGTCCTCATTACAAGGAAGACGACGATCAATCGTCAATTCCCGTGGAAGTCGAATCATCGCCACCGTTGCAGAAACGATCGTCAGCACCTGCCACTCCGTCGTCGTCGTCCAGGCCCAGTGTCATACGGTCGCCAGTAAAACGCGACGGCAGTTAATGATAGCTACGTGGCCAACTCAAGTTGGTCACTCGGTTTCGTCCAACCCGTCGTCTATCGACGACGAGCCCGCGGCAACGAACCGCGTACCGTTTATATTCGCTTCTTCCAAGTTTAAAAAGTATAAAAAACACATTACAGTGCGTCATCGTTACGATAACGTCAACTATATTTCATCCGCGTCAATTCAAACCAAACAAAACGTGCGAAAAACAAAAGCGAATTCAATAAAAATGACCTCCTCTTGCATATTATACGTTATACTCGTCGATTTTATAAAACACACACACACACACACACATATGTATAATGTGTATAAATATATGCTTACACTTATATATATTATAATATAATAAAACGTAAAAACGTAGACTTGAGTCATTATGTTATGCGTGTGTATTATATATATATACATACATATATATATATACATATCCATATATAAATATATATATATGCATGTATGTACGAGAGTATATTATATATTCGATTACGATAAGCTTAATATTTTTTACTGAATATTAATAATATAATAATAATAATAAAGATAACGATAATAATAAAATAATGTTTAATTAGAATATGGTAAAAGACACCTAAATTATTTGTTTTATATAATAAATATTATATTATACTCAATATTATATTCAATTATTCAATATCCGTCGTACAATTTTTATTGTTAATCACATCATATTCATTCCAACCAAAAAAAATAATAATAAAAAGATTTTAAAAGAATCGCTCAATGTAATTTTTATATAATTATTTATTTTATTTTATTATTTTTTTTTTTTAATTATTATTATTGATGCTTTTATTCAACGTGCTCTATTTATTATTATTGTTCACATTCATCATTTAAACATATTATTATTATCTTTTCTCAAACTCGTCGTTCAGTTACCTGTCTTTTTCGGCCAATTATGTATTATATTATATTATGTATGGTCTCAAAAGTCGTATGACCTTCCGCTATTTACACTGTGTACATGTAGAACTATCTTAACACGTTTACTATGTACCAATTTATGTCATTCGCCTAACAAATGTACCGTGTGTTGCGTTCAAAATGTGATATGTTTTTAATTAAAAAAAAAAAGAAGAGAAAATATATTAGATTTAGGCTTAATTATATTTTACTTATGATTTTTGAATATTATGATGAATATTACGTGTACATTATTAATGATGAATTAAAAACTGTGATACTTACAACTAAATGATTTTGTTTATTATTAATTAATATTGTGGTTATTTTATATTTTAGAATACAAAATGAAGTTATGAGAAATACTCAGTTATTCAGATCCATATTAGGATTACAGAACAAACTACCACATAAGAAATTATAAATAGAGACATTAAATAAGCTAAACTTAAAGCAAATAAATCTCAGAATAGTGATTTTTACGGTAAAAATTATATTAGTATGTTTATTCAGTTTATTGTACAATGAAGATATATTATATTGTTTTAGCAGTTTAACAATCAAATTGGTAAGGAATTTTAAAAGCACTTATAAGTTTTATCTTTTAAAAGGTCCAAGTTTCTTAACTAAATAAATCTGAGCACTTCAATGGCCTAAAAACTCTAAAAATATCAAAAAAATGAATTTAAACATAAATTTACATTAAATCGTTTTTTTTTTTTAAAGAACAAAAATTATGTATTAATGAAATAAAAATATTAAAATTTATCCAATATAATGTATAAATATAATGTAATTTATACAAATTACATTTGTATTCACTATGTATTATACATTTTTATTATGTACTATGTTTATATTTCAATTTTTTAGTCATAATACGAGAAAGTAAAAAAAAATCTTAAAAAAATAAAAACGTCAAAAATGCCGCAAAAAAATTTGTAGTTACAACTTGGAGTACTTGAAACACATGTGCAGCTTGAAAAACATCATGTAAGTCTTACATTGTAAGACATTCTAAAAAAAAGTTCAAATACATTGAAAGCCGAGCCTTAGTTATTACATAATGAGTTAACTTGAATTGATTATAATATAACTAATAACTATATAATGTTGCTACCTACTCAAATATTAATATTCTACTTAAAAAGATTTTAACAGATTTTAACAAAGTGTGTATGTATTTAATACAAACTAACCATCAAGAATTTCATAATATGTAAAAACAAAAATTACGATCGTAGACGATCTGTCAGTCTAGTATATTTTATTTTATATTTATATATTGCTGTAAGTAATTCATTTTTCTGAAGTAATCATGTTTTTTTTTCAAAAATATTACATTTCCCTATTTGTGATTTTCAAACCCTAAAATTATCAGTGAAAATGGAAAAATAATATTAAAGTATAGGTAGTATTATATATTATTATTATTATTATGTTAATTGTGTAAAATCGGGCTATGTTTTGCAGTCTTTATTATATGTGATATAATGACTGGGAGCGACTAACTTTTATTTGAACCACAAAACGTTATACTATTTTTAAATTATAATATTTTCTAATAATATTGTAATATTCTTTAGATTATACCACATATATTGACGTTAATTGTAGTTTTTTTTTAATTAAGATTACTTATTTGCATTTTATTTTTTATTTTAATCGTATTACTATGTGTTGTTACTTTTTTGTGTGACAATAACAAAATACATAATGTGAGTCAAATTCTGAATTCACTTTCTATTATTTTCATAAAGATAATTTACAGTATTTAAGTTTTATAAATGCGTGTCATCACTCTTGTTAAAGATACAGTGTACTCTCGATTATCCGCGGAATAGGGTGGCAGGGCATCCACGGTAAGCAAATTCCGCGGATAATCCAAAAAATTAAAATTACGAATTAAACGTATCAATAATTACCAAAAAGTATTGTTATGTATTAAACAAGCGTATTGTATATTACGTCGTTATTGAGTAATTGGCAATCACAACCCAATTAAACCGATAATTATGTATAATGTAAAGATATATATATATATATATTTTGTAAGGATTCCGCGAAGACAACGGATAATCGAGAGTACACTGTAATTTATTTATTATTTAGATATAATAATAAAAAAAATTATAGCATTATATTTATAATGGACGGAAATTTATGAATAGGTATAGAACTATAACAAATCCTTGCTGAAGTTATACTTTGTAACTTTTAGTCCAAATTATTATTTAAGTACCTACCTCTCAACTGCAATCAACCAGGAGACTTTAAAACGAGAAAAAAATTACGATTTAAATAAAGTCGTGAATGTAAGTAATTGTTTTATTTATTAAATTTCATGAAATTAACAATGGATTAATACATTTGTTTAATAATTATAACTTATAAGCTCAATAAATACAGAATTTTGTGAGACTTTTGTAACACATAATATCTAGTGAGAAATGAAGATTTACTTTTACAAAATTCAAAGTTTATAGTTAAATATGTTCATATAGTTAAACCAAATTAAAGCGATCGAAAGATTAAAAACATAAAAACCTTTAATTTTTAATAATATAAAAGAACAAAATTCTACATATTATCTATATTATTATATATTTTTATGTGAGCCATTATTATTGTTTATTCTTCATGTTCTGCCAAACAGAAATTCACGGATACGTGTTTATTTATATGAAGGCCTAAGTAACAACAACGATATTATAATTCGGAATCTATCCTGTACAATTTTATTAATAAATAGGATCGTGGAGAAGTAGTATGTTTTGCGGTTCATAGTTTACGTATAGTGTATTGTTCCACTATGTGCTACCACGTTATTTATATCCGAATTACTAGATTATATTTTATACATTAATCTTCAGATACATAATATATTATTATCAATGATATAGTTGATATTATTATATATTTATATCCATTGCATAATATGTTGTTTATTATTTATTAACTATATGTTATACAAATAAGCATTAGAATGAATATGGCTAATTAAAAATACTTCATACTACGATAGGTAGGTACTTCTTTTATTTCTTCAATTCAGGCACTTTTTTGCGTTGAACACAAAAACATGCACTGCACATTAATTAAAATATATTCTATTCAAACTAGATAGTTCTATCTAAAGTCATGATCTAGACCTATTTTATCAACTGACATAAATACATAATTATGTTTTCAATTTTCGAACAATTCATTAACATATAGTGTATGATGTTTCAACTATATCATGATACTAAATCGTTAATTTTATTAATTTTTTTTAACAACAAAAATAATTTTTTTGAAAAAATTCAAAACAAAATGTATAAATATTGGGATTTTTATAAACAAATACAAAATGTGGCTCAAGGGTTCGGACAATATTTCAGACTATCATTGTTCGGGCGATGTCCAGAACTGATTGTTGGTTGGCAGCCTGTAAATAAATATACATATTCACTTGTAATTTATGCCTATTCAATCCTGTTAGATACTTAACTTTTACCAGTTTTACCTATTTTCAGCTGTTCCAACTTCTAATCAGTATAGTGATGTACTGATGTAGCATATGTTGCCTATGCATGGAACGACGAGGTCATCATTTGTCGATAAAATAAAATATCAGAAAGGTACTCGTACATTCTTTAATCACCTGCGTATCTTAACATTATTTTTTACAAAATATATTATTATTATTGAAACAATTTCAATAATGTATAGACAACTTTCCTGAGTAAATTCAGTTCAATTCCAAACAAATAAGTTCAACATTATTTATATTTAATTATGTCTTTATTAGTATAAGAACGTGAGCCTAAATAGCTTGTTATGTCAGTAATAATAATTATTTTATTTTGTATTTATTTAAAATTTTGAAAAGTGTATTCGTTTGAAATTAAATTAAAATTATAATGATAGACGAACTACTGATTTTCAAATACGAATTAATATTAAATTGCACAGAATTAACAAA
Organism: Rhopalosiphum padi; assembly: GCF_020882245.1. NCBI lineage: Eukaryota > Metazoa > Arthropoda > Insecta > Hemiptera > Aphididae > Rhopalosiphum > Rhopalosiphum padi. The sequence continues at coordinate 40,081,644 of NC_083598.1, forward strand.
GAAATACATCATAAATAATTTTTTTAAAACTGCGTTCCTATAATATATTTACTGTCTAACTATGTAGATATACTAAGGGTGATCTATGGGGCTATTGGGAGTTGTGATATATAGTATTATATGTTATCCTTTTATGCTTTATATATTAAAGAACGGGCATTTTTTAAGTAGAATGTTTCTGATGATACTACTGAACTTGTTTTAAATTGTTTTCAATAGAAGGGAATATTTTATACAGATTTTCCTGTTTATCTACAGAGCGGTTATTCCAAGATTTTTGTTCACTACAGAGGTGTTGAGAATATCTTTCCCTGTACCGATGTATTACAGTCATCCTATTTTAAATTTTTGGCCTGGGATGTACGATATACTTATATATTTCAATATACCAGAATTCAGCGAGTCATAATTTTAATAAAAAATTTTTATTTTGAATTTTGTATTACTTTCTTTGATTGAAGCCTGCAGTCGATTGCTGATTAATGATTATTTAGCATATTATTTAGTATATAGTATATTGTGTAATTTATTAAACGTACCATAAAGAATCTTCACCTCCTACCATATTATAAAAAAACAAAGCTAGATAATTTATATTAAACTATACAAGATAATTTACCAAACATACTTACACCGAAATTTTTTTAATAATGAATTTATTCACATTCCGATTTATCAAATTTTTAAATATAATATAACTGATTTTTAGGGCGAGAAGTGACGTACGAATTTTGAGAATTGGAAATTACATAATATATAGGTAAGTATATAGTAGCTAACTATGGTTTGTATTATAATTTACCGTTACTATTGGTGTTTTATTAAATTACGTTCATATGGTATAGGTATAATATTAAGTAAATCAATTATTAATAGCTTTGTGATTCTGATATATATATATATATAATACAATAAAAAGACTACAGGACGTTTGCCACTCTCGCGCATCCAGTTTACGCTGTTATTATGCTTGAGGGTATGCGGCAATTTAATTTTCCCAATAAATATTTTGCGAACCAATATTATATTATTATGTAATTTGGCGAAATTCACAAAACTATATTGTAAGCACTCAATTAATAGACTAGAATATCTCTATAACCTATAAGAAATAATAAAATAATGATTATATACTAAGCACAAACAATGTTGAAGAATGAACCTAAACCTAGTAAGTCGTAAACTTGTAACTCTTATAAAAATCGAATTATTCATTTCTTATATACATGTATAGTATTTATACAATTTTGTAAAATGAGCATTTGTGGTTTTAAAGGTGACATAAATATCTTGAAGAAAAGCCGCTCACTGGTGGCACTTCACATTTCTCAGGAATATATTTTATTTTATAAGAATCTATACATTTATTGATTATTATTATTTCTACGTAAATAAAAATGTGTTGTTTCAGTTACTATATATAACGTTTTTAATGGCTATACAAAAATTGTATTCTAATAAACAGAGTTTTATATTTTTTAAATGGCTTTAGTAGAATAAAGTATTATACTACAGGCTAAACTATAGGTCTGCACTCTGCAGCCCCCTTAACTAATTAAATACTCTTTTGAATAACTATAAGAACATTAAAAACAGTAAATACTTTACCTTTATTATTTAAAACCAATTTTCTATGTCGTCTATATAAGCTTGTAGAACTACGACAGTGAATACTAAATAATTTATTAATTTATTATCCTTTTAACAAGCAAATCGAAGCGAAGCCGGTAAAATTGTCGTCTATACATAAAAGTATAATAAAAATAAAAATAATTAATAATAATAATAATAATAATAATTAATTATGTAAAATCGATTATACAGCATATTACATAGCTGCCATTGAAAACTAAAACCATAATAGTATTTTCAGGTAAAATGTTTGCTAAAATATAATCGATAGAAATTGTCATTAATATATTTAGGTTTTAAAATATATTATCTTCAAAGCTAAACTTCTTCATTGTGCTATAAATTGTATCTCATCTTATTTCCTAATTTCCCGTTTCCCGTATATTATATTTGTACAAATTTGCTTATAAATATTGACGTACAGTGAAAACAAGTATGTATGTATGTGTGTGTGTGTACATAATACATAGTATAATTTGGAACGAATCCTATAAACCTAAACCTAAATATCGCGGCATATACGTAATATAATAAGTAGGTATATACATGATATATGAGCAATTTAAAACATTTCGTAAACGCGCTGAAAGTTCAAACCTTCTGAAAGACGTTATAAAAACGGTAAATGATACACGTCAATAACATCAGTACACGCGTATAATAATGATAATAATATATGTAATATGTATAAGTATATATCGCGTGGCTGCAACAGCACCGGATCCTGCAGTTGCCCTGAGGGATCTATAGTCTATACGAATATGTCGAAATCGTGTTGCTAATATACCGTATAAAAAACGTATGCGTCGAGTAGCACATTATCTATATATGTAGCTGGTAGTTGCGATAGGATTTATTTTCTATTATTATTATTATTATTATTATTATTACGTGTACGCACACATCTGTGAAAAAAAAATAAATAATCGAAAGTAGGTGCTCGTCTAATATTTTTTTTATTTATCTGTCGCTGGTTCGATATAATTTTGATTCGATTATTTTTTACTTTAAGACCACGGATTGTTCCGTATTGTACTTGACGACGTATCTATAGAGTACAGTGTTTTGTCTGTTTCTCTACAGGAATCAATTAGAGAATAAATTCATATCATAAACATGCGACTCGATAATTTATATACATAAAATAATAAATTACATACAAAAATACAAGATAATACAGCAATTGTATCGTGTGTATTTCATTTATTAAAATTGTGTATCATGATCTCTTTATCGTACAACCAACACTGAAATTACGGCGTTATATTCGATATTACATAATATGTGGCAAATTTTACATAGGAATGATCAGAACTAGGTGATACATGATGTCTGAGAAAAAGATGGGTGTTTTTTGCTATTTTTCTTATATGTGGTTAATATTATACTATAATTATAGGTATTAACTTATAAAATATTATGAAAACCGATTAAAAAACGCAGTTTACCACCCTTATATTCGCTGATTGGACGCTTGAACGCAATTAAATTCTAATACCTATTTAGTTTTCCGTGGTATCTTAAGTCTACATAACGGTAATTTATTGAAATATATTTCATTTAAAATATTAAATATTATTGATATCTGTTCAAAATAATGATGATAATGATTAATTACAGAAAAAGTGATCGAAAACTATAGTAAATATACATCATGTACAACAAATACATGTAAGGAACATATTCTTCGTGCAGATTACGCTGAATTAAATCGGGAATTTTTTGAAAGGCCTCAATACACATTTATATAAGATCATTTAAAATTGTTAATATAATTTATTGTCATTATATTTTTCTATTATTTATAGTATTTGTTGTACAGTATATACTATATATTTATTTTAGTGTTTAAGCGCTAACATTTGGTGAATGGGTCATTGGTATCGAAATATATATATTAAATATACATTTCAAAAAATATATCATCTAGCTGTGATCTGTAATAATAATTACACTAATTAATACCTAGCTATAACGTTATTGAAAATCAAAACTTTTTTTAAAAAAAAAAGATAATAAATTAACAAAATAGACGAGTAAATTATTGTTTGTAAGCATTTTGCATATAATATCCAGTCTCTAAATATATCTAAATCGTTATTTAAACCGTTTAATTACAACAAGTATGTGTCAAGCACTCAAGCAACAATTATGCACTGGCGCACTGCAACATTCGTGTGCTTAAGCCGTAAGACAGATATACAATAGAATCTTTTTCCCCTCGAGCCTTTAATGCGGATAACGCTAAGTATGTAGTCTATTAGGTAAATTAAATGATAATATCTTTTATATTATTTGTATCTCATTAAAATGTATTTAATAAGGTAGGTAGCGAGAATTTGAGGTCGTCTAAAAAAATAAACTAAAATTGTATACATATAATATGTGAATTAGTGCGTATTACTGTTTCAGTGTGAATGTTTATTTCACTAAAAACCACTACATATCAATATATGTAAACAGTTATATTATTTTTACAGCATTATTCTGTGAAATGTAAATTTTTTAAATGTACGTACAGTTTTCTATTATTTGAATCATTTTATTTCAGTGAAACCAATCAAATTGATATAAAACAATAACTTATACGTTTTAATTTACTCTTCTTTTGAACTATTTTTAGCCGTTTTAACGAATATCATATCACCCAAGTTTTATATATATAGTGTAAAATATTTTCTTTCGTTAATGATGATCGAATCAAACTTACGCAATTCCATAATAAAATATAGATAACATTTAAAATGAATTTCAGCATGAGAAAAAAATTCTTAATTTTTATGTATCAAAAATTTCTATTATCCATCACGTCTGGGAGATAGTATCATTTATTCTATTATGTGGTCGTACTTATAACTATAATTTTGAAACATTGAACATTTTCGAAAGTACAATAATATAATTGCTACCAGTGTCGATGATCCGCGCGGTTCACTGCAGTTACGGGTTTACCCATTGATTATATATAGCGAAATATGTAATCAATAATATTTTTCAATCTGCTAGACTACACTAATTTTATTTCTTCATAACTCTTGTTTACAAGAGTTTGTTTATAATTTCACATAAATATAAAATAACGTACGTTAATTCTGTAAGCGAAAGGTTGAAATCTTTTTCTAATTTGGTTTCAGTAACACTTTTCGAATAATTGTAGACATATTGCCTTATATATAGGTAATGATCAGGATGGGTATTATACTATTATGTTTATCAGTGTTTTATTAGCCACTAGCTGTAGAATTTTGAAGTAAACACTAACTTATTTTTCGTTTGAAAACGTCCGAGGACTGTATACAAATACACACTATAAAATAATAAAGTACACTTTAGGTACTATAAATTATAATACAATAAATGCAAGAATCGACGTATTTTTTTATCAATAATTTTTAGCACAGAGTGATCAAATTAACGATACATGACGTACGTTAAAAAATGATTGACTATCATAAGGAAAATAATTAATTTAGTATATTGAAGTATAATTTACCCGAGATAATTTAGTTGCGTTTTTAATATAAAATTATTCATTTAATTTTACCTATCGATCAATTATATTGTTTATACGCGACGATGAAAGTTAAGTACATGATAAATTGCTTATATCTTTATTTTATATAAGCATTGCATAGAATTTAACTTTCGATTTTAAATGAAGAATTTTCTACGTTTGTCGCATTATTTTATATTTTTATATTTTTCTTATCCAGTAATCGTTGCCATTAAACCGATGTTTGCCCATCCCTTTAAAAACAATTTTTTTCTTTGACATATATTAAATATATATACTATTACCTTTCAATTAATAATAAAAAATTATAACGTTGATGAAGTAATTGTTTTTTTTTTCTATCTAATCTATCTCTCTCTCAATATTTTATAAAGTTTTTCTATTTTAACAATAAAGTTTACAATATAATATAAAATGGATAAATGAAAAAAAGATAAATTGTTTATCATTTATAAATACACCTAACTCTATACCGGTCAAGGTCGATGTTTTAACTGTAATCAATTACAAAAAATAACAAATTGATATATTATACAACTACACAATATGTAATGTACACCTAGCTATAACACTATGTACATTGTGCACCGCGCACACACACAGTAGTTTAAACTATATAATAAAAGATAAATATACACTGTTCGATGTCCATCAACATGATAGTTTTGTTCAACCATGCGGCGAATATCATAGGACTCGTATGGTATTTATGCCACAGCTAGAGGTGTACAATTTACTTAACTATACATTACGTTTTATTATCTACATGCTGCGATATAATTATGTTATGTAGGTACACCTATGCGCGTTTATATAGGTACGTAAATTGTGCCGTAAAAACACACGGATTGCGTAGTCGCATATTCGTAATTCGCATACATTTAACTATTTTATCATCACTCGAACCCATGATCAGTTTTTTTCAACAGTGACTGAGTTGAAATATTTAAAACAAAATATGAAGACATTTATACGATGAAAACAGTTTTCATAGTTTACAATACATCCAGCACTATTGTTTTGTAAAAATCCAAATTTACAGGACGACATTTTGAACGCGAAATTAATTAGTTATAACAGCTTATGATTATATATTTAAAGTTTTAATGAGTGGACTGTGTTGATACACAGTGGTATCCCGCAAAATGTTGATTCACTACTTCGCTCTTCTAATAAAAAACAATTACTATATCTACTATATTACTATACTATACTAATAATACTAATAATAAATAAGATATATGATAATGTGATACCATTATACTATTAATCATTCTAAATCCGATTTTCATATTGTACTAAAATTCTCAAAAAAATATTCTGTTTTAAAATAGGAAACTAAAACGTACGTTTTCGTTTAAAAAAAGAAATTTAAAAATTTTAGAAAAAAATTAGTTTTATATTAATAATAGTATGTGCGTCTACTAGCTCTAAGCTCTGAAATATACTGTATAAATAATATAATACCGCACGTTTTGGTCATACATAAATAATAAAATGCTTGTCACAATATTTATTCATTTAATAATATTTAAAGTACAAAAACTTGTATCTCATATTAAGAACATTTTACTTTGCGTTATAGGTTTTTGCAGCTTCCCCTTTAAAATGTAATAAAATTGACTTATGTGCGGTTACCATAAAACCGATGATAGGTATACTTATATTATGTTATTACATATTTTAAATAGTTTTCAAGAAGATGTTTAATACTTGATTTATATTATTTTTGACTGTAATATAACTCTCTCCTCCACCAAAATAAATAAATTTACTTACATCGATATAAATATTGTAGTATACGTATAAATCGTGTATAATAATTTTTCCAATCAAAAATATTAATTTAAACTGTTGGTCATTTTTAGAGCGATGGTCACTTTTCTGACTGTATGGTAAACTCTCCCGGATCAACATTATTTTTACACGAAGGAAATATATAAGCTCTCCCGAATTCTTTAAAATCCACAGAGATGACACTAGCGAAATTGGGAATGGCTGCGTTAAGTGTGTTATATTTTTGGATAAGTTTTCATAGATCCAAATTTAGTTGTGAATATTTATGTATTTATATAAACTGCAATAATTACCCCACAAAATAAAAAATTGTTGCTTCGTACTTAGTTCAGATATAGATTGATAAAGATGCATTTAATAACCTCCATTTATGTGGGTTTCAGCATCATCGTCAACTTCAAAAAACAACAAATGCTTGTGAATCGTTCTATTCGCATTTCAATTTATATTTTTTTAGTACTTATCCATCTCTAGTAACTAGTAACTAATAGGAATAGCGATGCATGTCATTGGTCGAACATATAGTGCATATAATAACTTGTTAAATAAATAATCTTTTGTTAATATACCTATATCTTTAGAAAGAGACCGAAAACTTCACATAGTATGCATGTTAGTGCAGTACTGGAGTAGTATTTTCGTTCGCGTGAAGAGAGAGATAAAAGAATTTAATGTAATGTGATTATATATAATCTTTTTTTTTTATGACCGGCCTACCAATATTACTTACGATAAATCATCACGTTTAACTCCATTTTTCCGTCATCTAAACACATAATATTATTATCATCAACGATTATACTATTGTCAATTATTATCCTTATCACAATCGAAATATTAAAGTCTTTTTAATATATAAATCATCAGATTTATAATGTTTACACACAGTTAACCGAACGTCTAGAGCTCAAAAACATAAAAGTTAAAATAGCATTCCATAAAATTATTAGTTCTCGTTATAGGTATATACATATATATGCATGTATTTACTTATGTTTATTTATAATTTGTATATATATATATATATATATAATATAAGGAATGAGAAACTTGCATATATTACCATACATATATGCTGTGATGTGTACGTAGACGTCGTAGACGAAAAAAGAGAAAGTATATAAATATAACACTAACTACAGAAGTCTGTACGTGTCATGCATCTGTACATATATATTGTATATATATATATATAAAATATAAATATATATGGTCGTTTTTTTGTTAAAAAAAATGGTCCACGAAATCAAATCGGATGACCTGCAACAAAACATATAGTTAGTGCTTCTACTGTAAACAATAATATACGTATAATATATAAGATACGCCATACGCATGATATCCGTCGCGATTCTAAGACATTGCAATATAACTAAGTAGTATTATATTTTATGTACTCATAGAACCAAAAATCATTCGAAGACGATAAATACAAATAAATAAATAGTATCTTGCAAAAAAAAAATTGCTGTATAAATTCATTATAATAAAAATAATTTAAATAATGCATACATAGTGACATTTAACAAAAGAGTAATACAAATATCTATAATAATAATAACAAATCAATAAATAAGGAATTTTATGTGTATAAAAATTAATAATAGATTCATTGAAATTGTCAAAACTTCCTAGCTCCAGATAAACAATTTATTCTTAATACGACTTATAAGATTTCTATAGACTATAATTAATTCGAAATAATTGTTCTCAAACATAGGTTACTGAAAATAACTGCTCACCGTATATAGTGTAGTTGTACTTACAATGCTGCTTCATTATGCTTAATTCAATACGTTGGTACATAATACAATGCTGCAGAGGTAGACCATCGTTATTACATATTGCATCCTTCATCGAGTTCTTCGAAACTTGAAACTTTAGCACTTTATACACATATATAGGTAAAAGCGTGTAGGTAATTTGTATTTTCTACTAACTTATAAGTTATAACACATTTATTGATTAATTTTGTACATATAATGCCGTTTTTATACACATAATTATTTGCTTCCTTTTTACCTCGTTTTCGCAGTTACTTCAAACACCTATAAATAATATGTAAATAAACCTTTTATAAAATACCATTTAATAGTAATTTATAATTCATATGTTAATAAATCTTCATTTATTTTACAAAATTACAAAAATATTGTTATTCGTGCGCGTTCTGCGTATATTGTGTAGCAAACTGTGTAGGTGTAAAAACGTTCTTTAACTCAACTTGTCAATTATCAGTCATTTCTATTTTTTTTATAAAAATTCATCCATAGCTTTAAAAATAAAGTGTATTTATATTTTTATATTGTACCGACTTGAGGCGACTTGAAGTTAAACTTACTAAATTGAGTGTAATCGCACGAGCTATACAATCCCACCAAATAACGCCACTGATTAACCTATACATACACTCGACGCAATGCCACAAAATAATGTAAGTCTGGTTATCCTCTCAAAAAATAAACACATTTTTGTTTTAAATATATCACAAAAATTATACTTAATTATGACGTTTTAGAAAAATTTCATGATTAAAAAATAAATAGTTACCAACAATAATTGCTGTACCTATAACGTCTATAACATAATTACTTATTAATTATTAAATATTTCTAGTATTTTATAATAGGCTGATAATAATCATTTTTATACAAATTCATAACAAAATGATCTTTTCCCTATACTCAATATTTTCGCCAAGTAAAAAATACAGAAAACCGTATTGATACAATTTTGATTCACCACCTCCGCATCCGCCTAAAATATGAAAACCGTAATTTTCAAACGATGCGTTGATATATCACCATGTATAAAGGTCGAACATATAACCAAAACTTTCAAACTCAGATTCTATTTTATTTGCAACTTCACTCTCTTCTCAGTTTTTATATTTGTAACTCAGCTAGATCAAATATCAACATTTTAATCATAAAGGAACATTATGCTCACATTAGTACACTTGTTTGCTGAAAACATAAACCGTTAACTACAAAAAGGGGACAAATTCATTTTTATTGATTTTTATTTTATTTCTAATGTTACATCATTTTGCACCAAGTGCACTTATACATCGGTTACTACAGAAAAGAAGCAAATCCTACCCTAATCTGTCTTGTCAACACTTGGAAATATCAATTTATAAAAAAAAAAAGAGATATGTCTTAAACATGTATTTTCGTCTCTCCTTAAAAAACTGTATAAAAATTGAACTTTACTTTTGGACCTTTCTGCAGTTAGCGATTCATGTTTTTTTCCGTTCGTCATTGCATTATATATGTCGGGGCGCAATAACGTGATTTTTCATTATGATGACAATATCAGGTAAGTTTATAGTGTAAAAAAAATTAACTAACGCTAATCTGAGTCCATATAAAAATTATCATTATCATTTCCTATTATAGGTACGTATGGAGTTCTATGTATAGTCTTGTTTCGTTGAGATTCCGTCGCACTGCACAGTGCAGAGGAATACTATTTACGTTCACGTATTTGCAATCAATGACATGAAAACTTTTTGACTGATAATACGATAATAGAATAGGGTAAAAATTCGTTGAGAACCGTATTTTTCTCAAGACAAACACGACGATGTGGAATAATTTATCGCGGTTACCAGCTCGTAGTAAGTACATAAATATATATAGCAAAAGATATAATATTTTCTATTTTCTATTTATCGGGGTCTTAAAAGGATCACTGAGAATTATGTACAGCACGTTGAACGTGGAGAAAAATGTTCTCGTTTAAGATGATCCATTAACTATAAGAATATATAACCGTCGCGCAGTGTACTCAAAATTCTAAGCACCACACCGTCCACACCCACTATATTATTATTACTTCGCTGGTATTTTTTTTTAATATAATTATTAATTAATAAAAAAAATGAATTGACCTGTGTATAACACGAGGATAATAAAAACTACTTCTTAGTTAAATAGTTTTGGGTTTGCCAAAACCGCCTCCCCTGACCCTCTAACCACCCTTTATAGTTGCACCTCCGCCGGTGATGTGTCTCATCGTGTAATTGCATAAAATAGATAAATACAATAAGCAAGTACGACAGTCGCGTACTTATCTACCTCACCACCGGCTCGGTAAAAAAACCAAAAAAACGATTTTATGATGCAAGAGAGAGCTTTATATACGCACACGCGTGTGCGTTATCCGTGCACATATTATTTTAATATTCGAAAACGGCAGTTGTCCACGCATAATATAATATATCGTGTGACGTGTTATACAATACACCATTCACAGTAAACGTTTTTGACGGGCACGGGAATACTGTTCGGTCTGTTCGTTCGTTCACCTGCGGCAGTCGCGGCGGACTACGCGATTGCCGAAGGGTACCTACCTATACTGCCCATGTGCCGCGTAGTATACACGAGTATGATATACTACACACGTTTATTTTATCGATACCAGTTATACCTAGGCACTTCTAGCCGCGTTGTACACTCCGCGCACATTAGAGAGAGACGAATTAAACACATAAAACACATAATATAATGGACGCGTTACACAATTTATTCACCAAGCTATATGTACAGATTGTCCAGTCACAGTTCGCTGCGACCTTGCGCCTCGCGTATATTCCCCACACACTCACGACACACTCTTATTGACTATATATAATATACGTAATATACGCACATAGCCGTACGTACGTGTAAAGTATAAGTACCTATACGAATAGTTATATAACGCGCGCAATAGTACGCGGTTGTACGCGGTGTACGTATGAAGGGTACGTTATTATTATTATAATATAGACGCCACACTGTCCGTCCGGCGTTATTGTTCAGATTCGGTAGTTCTGAGAAAAACAACGAAAATGTGCCCGTCGTCCGTGACCTTATAAAAGCGTTAAAAAGTTGGAACGCGTGTCGTTTTATATATACGTCCGGTGCGACGTACACTGTTCTGCTGCAGCAACGATAATATGATAATATGCATCGTGTATATATAATAATATAATATGTGTTCGTGTTATATAATATAATATTGTATTCCGGAAGACATATCCAGATATTTGAATATGTAGTCGTGTATGACGATTATGATTGTTAGAATTCAGGACTTAGCGCACTAAAAATCCGTGTACGATAAATAATGTAATACGATCGAATTTTTAATTATAAAATTACAAAAATATGCAGATTTTTTACCAGGAAAAAGCTATAATATACTAAAGTTCTAGAGAATAAAAATTCAAATACACATATGAATCATTAAGTATTATTTAAAATACCTATGAATTTGAAAACAATTACAAATAATTATTGCACAATTTTACCATTGAAATTATTGTACCGTCTGCTTAGACATTTTCTTACGATCCAGATATTGAATACACAGTGATTATTATTTATTATATTATATTTTTGTACGTATTCATGTAGTGAAATAGTGTTTGCGTCCTCTCAAGTAGGTAATTGGATACTAACATAATACAATAAGTCGATAATACTCATATTTTTAGAAAATCCCTTCAAAATTTCTTTGTTTTCGATAATATTTTGATACTACTGATGGATTGGAGGCCAACGATATAATATGTAATATATTTATATTTATAAAATAATAAAATTCTAAATCTCACTGAAATGCAAATCATTTTTAAATATTTTCTTTCCCTAATCGTCTAAGATATTACAAAAAATATAGAAGAGTGCAAAACAAAATCTTCTGAGTTTATCTAGTTTATTACTTAAATTAATTAATTTGTATATTACTATAGCATCTTCTATACACATTATAAAATCTATAAAAATGTAAGACGATCCGAATACTAATTATGGTATAATATAGTTTGCACGCGCTTATATGTAGATTTTACAAGTAACATCTGATGAATATTACTTATATTATATAATAGTTATCACTCAAACTCTTACACCAATATTATGGCCAAAAAAAAAATTGTAACGACACGTAAGATTTCACGTTGATGATATTTTCATTTTCTTATTTTTCAATTACAATTTTTCCTAAGAAAACTTAGAAAACTTGGACACGTTAAAGTTAAGCTTTAAATTGTTTGAAATTAAAAACATTTTCACGCCCGAAACAATCAAATTTTTGAAAATACGACGAAAAGTATAAAATCGCTTGGTTCTCACGTTTAATAATGATAATCATAATCATAACTGTAATTTTGAATGTTAGTGTGATAGTAGACAATTTTAATTTTTACCACCACCACTTAGATATTTAAAAAGCACGTATTTTAAAAAAAGTCATAATATAATAATAATTTCTTTAAATAAAATACATTGCATATACTATTGGTATGACATTCATTATATTATATTATTTTTGAAGAAATTTTTTTTTAATTTTTTACTAGAATGTTTAACGATCTGTAGTCTGTACAATGTACACAGTTATATTACAATAGGCCAAAGAGATATAGTATTATTTTTACAAGCATGTAAACGTGATAGAAAGGAATATCCAACAACGGTACTTCAGACTGAACAAACTAATCAAAATTTAAATAATAATATGACTAATGCTATATTCATTATTGTCATAAAACATAGTACCTAGTACCTACTATTAATTCTAAGAAAGTCTGTCTGGATACCTATATGTAGAAAACAAATACGATAGGAATTATAATTTTACATTTTACTTCGCTCATTTTCATGTAACCTGTAGGATAGTGGGTAGTTTTCAAAATGAATACAATATAATATCACAATGCATTTTTATATTTATTTAAAAATTGCAATATTAATTTGTCGTATTTCAGCAAAACACGGTTTACCATATCTATGCACAGTATAAATAGTATAATATTATTATGGTAGTTCATAGGTGTTATAACTTTTAACTATACAAAACACTTTGAAGAAAAAAAATGTATAATACCTATACGAATTGACCTCATGTTTAAATTTAAAGTCACTTATATAATATACTAATGTAGTAAATTAGTAGGTAACTACAATAATTATTAATTATATTCTAATAGTACCTATACGAATTAAAAAATCACCGTCAACCACATTAAAAAAAATTAAAAACTATTTTTAAATGGTTTAAATCTTATTTACATCATTAACGGGCATACGATAATAATTCATAACACATATTGAAACTATATAAGTACTGACAAGTAACAATTGTATACTCGATATGCATTTGTGCATAATATATGATTTATGTATCATAATGTATGTATAATGTATATATGTATGTATGTATGTGTGTATGTATGTATGTATGTATGTATATAGTATATGACGTATATGTATGTATGAGTGAGTCAAGTTTGCTTGTTAAATCACTGTAGTACACGGAAAAATGTGCTTATCATTGCAATTAACCGGAGACTATACGTAAATTTAAAGAGGTAAAAGCTTTAATAATAAACTTGTTCTTGAAAAAATATATCAAAATATGTATAATAATAAATATTAATATAAGTAATTTGTGCCCATACACAATTATTATATAACTTATTAGAATAGTTAGAACACAATGTAAAAATTTCAGTCTTTCGATCTAATTTTTAAGCTTATTATTTGGTTTACTATACACACATCAAATACAATCCATAAAAGTATATTATAATAAGATATATATAAAAATTATTTTACAAAGTTAGAAATAGTAGTGTACTATAAATCATATTTGTGGGTGTCCAAGTCTTAAAATATTTTATTATTCTATTATGATATTATTTAATTGTCATAAAATATTTATACTAATTCAGAAAATTTTTAAAACATTTTTAAGTTTTAACCTACTTCTTGTATTATGACTAAAAAAATTAACTTCATTGAAATATAATATAGTACATATGTATTTGGAGTACACAGTGAAATAAAAATGTTATTTGTCAAATTTAAGTTTTTTATACTTAGAAATTAATATAATTTTAAAATTATCAATGCTACAAGAAATATGAAATCTGTAAGTATTACGGTTAATTTATTATTTTTATATTACTCCAAAGTTACAAAATAATATGTACCTATAAATTAAGTTTTTATACTTTAGGTTCTACATAATTACCCAAGTCCTTCTGTGGGATGAGAACAAAAAAAATGTCCTTGCTATAATATTTATAAATCGCTTATAAATTGTTAAGTTAGTTTGAAATAATTACTAGTTAGATAAAAGTGGTATAAATCATATTATACAATAATATACAATAATAATAAGTGGTTAAAAAAAGATGATTTGATAAGATAACACCTTTTAATATACACTGGTCACTTATATAGTCACATATTAAATAATACGTCATACTTTAACGTATGATGATTCCTTACATTGTGTATATCAAATTTTTTAATCCCAAGAATCTTGAATGTGGTATAATGTAGGTGTTTCAATTATTTACTTGTAATTGTCGGAGGTTATTTAAGTCTTTATAAAAGTGCTAATATAAGAACGAATAAGTACGCATTCAACACTAATTTAGTGTTTACAAGATAAACGACACGATGTAATTTCGTATAATGTTATAAGTGAACCTGTGAATGTTTAAAAATTAAAAAAAAATATTTTTTAAACATGGTTCATACACGATACGCCGACCCATAGAATAATATTTGTTAATTTATTCGATTTTGATTTCTATTAAATAACTGTGTACATATTTTTATTTTTAATACTTTTACAATGATTTAATATAATCTTAATGCATAATTATTGGTTATTAACATAATAGCATTATTTAATTCGGATTTGGGAAGCAGTGATACGATTTTATAGTCCAAGAATACAACAATATACTACAAGTATTATATTATATTATGTCATGTTGTACGCCGAGTATATAATACCAGGAATTTTTAATGAAAATAATTATATTTTGTTATTTTTAAGATAAAACAACAGTATAGTTTTATAAATAGTGCGCTTTAAATATGGATTTTTCCAAAAAATTGTTTGAATATAAATTTTACTTTATTTTTAATTAAATTTTAATATAAATAATAAATATAAACAACAGTCATACGACATGCAATATACACTTTAATTTTAGAAAAATTAAAAAAAAAAAAACAATAATTAGCTAAGTATGTATGTGTGCCTAGTATATTATGCTAATTTATTATTCGCTTGTGTCTTTTATATATATACATGTATAATAGTGTATATCATATTATAGATATATTAGCTATATAATATGTATATAAATTGTTTATTTTTAAAAACTTCAGAGACGGTGGTATAATGTATATTGTATTCTTATTTTTCTTCATTTTTGCTATATTTCTAATCGTTTTTTTTTGTGCAGTCTAAACGTATCATATTATCTTTAATATCGATTTTAAAACGTTCTTATAGATCTATAAATTATTCAATTAAATTCATGATAACTATTCTTTCAATAATAAATATAAATTTTATAATACATATTATCTTAAAACTTGAAAGCATTTTTTTATATTTTGCGACCAGGTATGGGTAATATAATCACTAACCCAATACTAAAATTACATAATGAGAAATAAGATTGCGCAGTTAATATTGAGTATTGAATGCGTGGATCTCGGCTTATACCAAGGCACCCCAAATGAACGCGAATTTAATATTATAATAGTATACAATAAGTCATAAGAGTGCGCGTGTGACATGCGTCGTACTCAACATATGATAAAGAATGTCGTAGATAACATGTTTTACCTATAGAATTCGTTCAAAACATTACTTATTATTTATGATTAATATATTTTGAACAATAATAATTATTATGTATGTTATACACCTAAAATAGTTAAACGCGTATACATATGACATATAGCGATACGACGTTGAAATTATTTTAAACTTTATTTCGATAAATTTGTGTTTACTGTTTAAAAATGCATACCTATACAGATAGTTAAATATTCAAAATAGCATTCGTTTACAAAACTTCAAATCTATAATTTTCTATGTTTTCTACTTTTTTTTTAGCTGATTTACGTTTGTAAATATAACTAATGAAAATATGTATATACTTGCTGTGACCGTCAATCTCTATGCTATCCTCAATATAACATTCTTTACGTAATTGTTCTTACGCGTTTCAAGAGGAAAACACAATTAAGTACTCTGGTCTGTAGATACCTTGACCAAAATGGACCTATCACATTACACTATCATAATCATGAAGACTTTATGATTGAACAATACAAAATGTATACAATACTCATAATAGTAATCGCATCATTAGAATGTTGAGATGAACCATTATTATTATTATACGTAATTTTATTATATACATTATACATGCATTTTATTCGTCACGGCCATGTTTTGGATTTTACTGTAATTGAAAATATAAAGTATGTACTTAATTAGTTATTAAGCCAACCTATAAAGTCTAGATAAACGTTTTTTTATTTTATATTTTCAGAATTTTTTGATTAGAAATTACTGAGCTATTAAAACCGTATTATTTTATATTGCATATCAACTATATAGTGTTAGGAAATAATATAATAAATTTAATAGATATGTATAAATTAAATGTTTATTATTATCTATGACAACAATATTATCATTTAATAAGATCACTATTTGGTCAATTTCGGCAAAACAAACCAGGCACATATAATAATTATTCTAATCTTTAGGTTTTTGCAAAATATTATGTGCTTATTATTAAAAATGTATACTTGTTGGAAAACAATTTGGAAAGTGGGACATGGTTGAAGTTAGTGTCCAGTGTTAGTAGTGATACCGCTTTAGATTTTTTAAACTCAATAAGTCATTTAGACTTAACCTCACTATTAAAACCTATCTCTTCCTCATTTCAATTGTGGCTTTGTGTGTTGAATCTATTTTTTTTTTTATTATTATTATAAATCTAAAGTTACCCTGACTTACTTGATTATTTAAACATCTATAATAGAAATAGTGATTAACATTGGTATACATATAAATTAGTTTTTTTAATATATATATAATATAGTATTATACAAAATATTATACAAAAATCGAAGTCGGTAAATTCTATATTTAGACGGTTAAATATTTTTATACATATTTTATATACCAAAAGTTTTTTTACCGCCGACCTTTTGCACCCACGCTATACAATATAGTAATGGGCGTTACATATTATAACTAAGACCAACCGTTATATCGAGGTATGTTATCAATTTCCCCTTATTCGCCGTTTTTCCACAAGCCATACGTACCTCTTAATATCGGAACGTATTTTAAATTTTTCATTGACATTGACATTAACACGATAGAGTTAAATAATATAAAAACTAATAACAAATAAGTAATTACAATACAATATATTATGTTAATATATTTATAAATGTTATTATATACCTACTATAATATTTGTATAGGTAAAATATTTTCCTTATTACAACATGCCCTTCACGCAGAATCTTGTAATGATATTGTAGGTACTTTATATTATTATATAGGTAAATTGCAGCACAGACACGACAACTATTACAGGCATTTTAGAATTTTCGATGACTATTTAGTACTTTATTTTTATTTTATATTATCACGAGCCGGTCGTACGAGCACAAGCCATTATTTTCAGTCGTCAATTATTATTATTGTTTTACAATATTACAAAGGAAGCAAATACGCACACAAATATACTCATCATTATTGCTGTTAGGCCCATGTCTATAATACGTCGTATGTATTGGCGTTAATATTAGTGTGTTAAGGTCGTATCGAAAGTGCAGCAGATAGATGATATTATAGGCGTACTATGGGTGGTAGGGCGTAATGTCCCTCGTTTGCATTTCCTTTGGTCGGCCGCCGTGGCTGCCGTCGTCGATCGGTCGGCAGTTCGCACAGAGTCCACTCCGTGGTGAATGTGAATAAGGTTCCGTTTTCATTTCATACGCTGTCTCTAGTGTTATATATTTTTTTATAATCATTATCGCTTGTTTTGTGAGACGGCATTCGATTTTATCGTCATCCGACTTCTGCAAACCACACAATAATATGTCTAGAAGAACCGATTTGGATCTGAGCGATGATCAAAGATTCGCTTTGATGAAGGTATAATAAATAATAACATTATTTGTTTATTTTATTTATCTTATTCCATAATATAATTCCCTCGAAAGGTAATATATTACAGAGTAGTTATACAAGAAAATAATATTACAACACGCGTAAAATTCCAAATTAACAATATTTTTAGAAACGATAAGTACCTAAAATGTGAGATAAATAAATATTAATTAATTTTTACACAATAAGATTATGAACTAATATAAAAATTAAATATTAATAGCTACTACAATTTTTAATCTGTTACACAATCATAAAATAAATACAATTTAAGATTTAAACATTAACATGTGGTTTAGTGAACTGTATACAATGAAATTTTTTTTCCTAAATTTGTAATAAATAGTTGTGTAAACACTGTAGGTACTTTAAAAGTTATTAATTCTAAAAGTTCAGGGTAGTCAATAATTGTGTTGTTTATTTATTTATGGAAAAACGTGTTCATCTATATATTCAATATTTCCGTATTCTCTAAATTTGGAATTTGTTATTTTATAGCGACATCATTAATAGATTGGCTTAAATACTATGCCAATTTTTATGAGCAATTAGTCTTTAAATGTATTCAGATGTCAAATCAAGTTTAATACATTGAAACC
The DNA here is from genome assembly GCF_020882245.1 of Rhopalosiphum padi. Lineage (NCBI taxonomy): Eukaryota > Metazoa > Arthropoda > Insecta > Hemiptera > Aphididae > Rhopalosiphum > Rhopalosiphum padi. Next base: position 40,101,195 of record NC_083598.1, read on the forward strand.
AAATCAAATTAAAGTATCTTATTAGGGCTACAACAATTAAAAAATGTATAAAGTTGTTAAACTTAATACAATTTCTCTTCAATATTATATTCATCTTAGCCACGTCCAACAATGAATAAAGATGTATATAATAATATTTTTCTTCGTTTATCTTATTATCTATTAAAATAACTTATTAATTTACGTATATACCTACGCCGATAACTAAATACGATATCACACAATTATTAGATGTACACTGTACAGTCATTGATTAAAGTCACTTGTTGTATTAATTACTGACCTAACCCGACATACGACATTACGACAATCATCGTAATAATATAATACTATCGCAGTTCTTTAACTAATATTTTTCTTTTTCGTTTTAATCTTTTTCTAGTAAATACCTACCCATAATATTAACCACAACAAAGTGTTGTTTTATTTGAATTTTTCCAAATTAAAATTAGTTGATAAAACAGTTAGTAAAAACGAAACGAAACGATAGTAAGCCGTACACGAAAATATTGTGTTATATATCTAATATAACATTTATATAAATGAAAATCTAATGATACATCCAAATTGTGAAATAACTGAATCAAAAATTTATTTTTAACAATCAAATTTAATCGTTTAGTATTAATGTTTATTTTCTTATTGTGTGATTTGCGTTATTATAAATATTGGCATCCTTGTATATATTATTTATTTATGTGTATTGTATACACGGAAATACGGAATCAGTCTATTTGATCCTTGTAAAGGTTAGGTTAGCACATAATAATGTTATCATAATGCATGCATATACTAGTTGATGAATTATTAACGACACGTTTCTGTATATTATATGCTAGCCAATGCATCTTATGAATGTGAATTTTGAGATTTTGCTAAGCATAATTCTGCCTTACATCTATGATGCGTGTAATATTGTACGGTTTCGATATAATATGAATAGAGTTCAACGTTTATATAAGTACTTATAGTCCAATTAAATATGATGAACTGTAAATTATTATATACGTCGTAATTTCAAATTACAATAAACATTGATTGTTTAAAGCTTATTTATATTTTCATAGTTACTTTTTACTTATTAACTATTATAAAGGCTTGGAAGTAATAAGAAATTAAAATTAAGGATAAAAAATACACATAAAAATCTAAAATATGCAAACAAATTTATTAAAATTTAAGTACGCAAAAAAAAATTGTTGATAATAAGTTACATAATAATATATAATATTAATATTTAAAATATTCAAAACTAGATTTCTAACTATGATATTAATAAAATGTGAGGGAAAACTCGTTGGACAAAAAAAAAAATTATTTAAATTCATAAAAAGAAGTATAATTTATAATGTATTAGTTAAATACATAATGGTATAATAAAATGCAAAATATTATGTTTTATTCAAAATAACTATGATATTAATTATTATTGAAAGATAGTGGATAAATTATCGGTAAAAATTAATCGTGATACATAATATACATTTTTAAGGCATATACCATAGTAAGTATATAATATTATAAAAAGTTTTGTTGAAGTGGAAAAATAAGCTTTTTAATAGTTTGTATAAATCTTTAGAAAAAGATAACGCCTACGTTAAATAATTAAATATACAATATTTAGATAGTAAAATATAAACGTTATTTTTTTTTTTTTTAATACTACCTTATTAAATTTAAATATGGTATTGACGTTTAGTATTATATGCAATTATTTATTTATATCTCCTATCTAAGTAATTACAGAAAAGTATATAGTCTGCCTCATATTGTGAAATTAAAATATAAGTTGTTATATTAAAAATAAAATTACAAAAATCGACTGCAAGTAGTTTACATTAAAAAAAATCCACATGTATATGGCAGATGTTTTAAGTTCAAATCTTGGTGTTTACAAAAATTATCACTGTAAAATACTATTGTATTAACTAGTACTAAGATCTCACGCAAACCCCTAGTTTTTATAATAGCTTAAGTATTATAAAAACTTAAAAATGATGAACTACAGAAACACATTTTTTAATATTTGTTATCGTTTCGAATTTAAAATGATATTAAATCTTTTCCAACGTATAATGGTATACGAATAAAAATACTATATTGCTATATATCGTACTTATAACTAATACGTACCATTTTTACGTTATCGTTTTGTATTCATTACATTATAATATATCTGGTAATCGTTGGTAAAAGTTTAAAACCATTATAATGGTATAGGTACCTACCACCGGCGTTTATTATTATATTATTATTTTATCGTATAGATACGCGTATAATATCATAATAATAAATTGTGAGTAATGTGACCTGTGAATGTTCGTACAAGTTTCATAACCTGAGCCGTTTTAATTAGCGCGAGCGCGCGCGCGCATATACAGTCGTTGCGGTGCGTCTGGTTTCGTTTTTCTTGACACTAATGATGACGGACGCGCGGACAACGACGGCGGTGGCGGAGGTGGCTGCAGCTGCAACACGCTCTCCGTTCATCATAAAACGGTCGTTCTGCCACGAAGCGGTTTACCGAACCGCAAACCGAAGAACGAAAAGTCCGTGACTGCCGCCTTACGGCTTGCGTTCGCGGTACAATAATATTTCAACTTTATTTAAATTTTTTTTTTTTTTAATAACAATAATGACTACACAATAGTTCTTAGCGATTGCAAAACGCGTGAACCAACACTATAGTAAATAATTATATTGTGTAAAAAGTCAGGACGAACTGGTTTTCCGGGAACGGTCACGATTAATAAAAACATAAAAATCACACAAATCACCGCGTTCGTATATCATGGAAAACTCACCTTTACGCGATAATACTAAGTCCTCTGGAACTATTTGCTATTTAGTCGTACCGTTTTAAACGTTGACGTGTCACGCGACTACGTGAGACACGATAAAATAAAAACAAACAGATGTGCCACCATTTTGTACATTATTGTACGGTAACCCTTAGACGGTTTCGATGAGACAAATACGATTGACGTCACCACAGAGCCCCCGGACGAACAATATTTCGACCTTGTTTTTGGATATAATTATTATTTTTATTTGCTTCGCGGTTCCGCCTTGTGAAGTTAAATTACCGACTCACATAAATGAAAAAAACATATTTCAAAATCGTGAAACACATAGTAGGTACACTTGTAATAATTATTGACGAAAAGTATGCCAACTCTAATATTAATTGTTTTCGTAATCTCGTCATTCGTGTTTTCTTAATTTTTATGCATTTATGATTAACTGTAATTAAATAGACACTGCAATTTTGTTAATTATATAATATATTATTTTTATCGTATTGAATCAAATTTAAGTCAATTATAGGTACCAGATAAAAAAATCATAAATAAACATAATATGTATTACAATATTATGCACACATACCTATTACAGCGTTACTCCAGTTCAATTCATGAAGTTTGGATTTATTCTACGATTACACAAACAAGTGATTATCTGTTACAAATAATAATAATAATATGGTTATATATTATATCATATGTGTAAGAAAATTGCCTATTCAGAAAGCCGTGTTCGAAAATAATCAGTAAATCTAAATAAAATTTAAGTAATTACAATGTTCTGTAAATAATAGAAATTAGATAATTTCGTTTGTTTTTAATTCAAATTAAATGTGGTTTGTGTGTGTATGTAATATTATAGTAACTATATTATATTATATTTTATACACATACACAGTACAAAGGTTTACTCTCGACCGTTCGAATGACTTGATTTTTAATATAATACTATGATATGGAATATTGGAACAAAGTATAAATTATTATTATTTCCACCATAATTTAAATCTCGCCTAACTAGCTAACAAAATCCAAAATTTTAAATCAAAATATTTTGAGCAAATACTGAAACCGGAATGAATTGTACATTTTTATTTTTCCACGGCACTGTTTGATATTCAAAATTCAAATGCTCGATAAAAATTTCGTTAATAATCGTTTTGTTTGTTAGAAATCTTTCTTGGTATATTTTTTGCAAAGCACAATTTATCTCGAATTTATTTTTTTTCTTACTTAATACCGTATTCGTCGCCACGAGCATTGCACGAAAATCCATTCGTTCTTCAGAATAACAAATAATGATCAGGAAATCAAAATGTTGGCCTTGTGTATTACATAAATCATGATTCCGTAGTCTGATTAATGTTAATTCTATAGTGTGGTGACAAATTACTGCTACAAATTTTCATTGGCGTGAAAATAAAAATATTTAAACACAATACAAGTAGTAATAATATAATATAACTAATTAATTATAACTATAATTATTTAAAAGTAATAAATACCATATTATTGTTTTTTTATATATATAAAATGTATGTAACAATTGTAATAATATTGTTTTTGGACAAACGTCAATCTCATACTATATTTAATCAATTATAAGTTTATAAAATATTAAATGTTGTCGTACATTTTAATTAAATACAACCTTTGAAACAAAATAAGTTGTTATAAAATAAAATAATATTATATTATAATATTGTAATACGCTGGTTATTACTTATTATATTTCGAGAATATTTAAATGCAATTATTATTTATTGTTGTCTTTCGTTAGACATTTTTACTAAAATCATTAACGTATATTATTAAAATGAACTTCCAATTAAAAATAAACCACACGGCAAAAGTGGAAATTCCATACAATTTGTACGTGTTACAAAGACATCTATTAATAATAATATATGTATGTCATTTTCGTTGAATAATTTGTATGCATTTATATAATTTAATTATTTTTTTTGTTTAATTTAACAATAGAAAGAAAGTATTTATTATGTCCTGAACATACTATATTTTGTTGTTTATTGAGAAGAAGATCATGATATCTAGTAGAGTAATAGACATATTGTGTTATTATCTCATAAGTCATTAACACGCAGTGGTTATTTCGAAATTCTATCAACAGCTCGTCCATTTTTTATACACAAGAACAACTCATGATTTAACTGTATTTATATCGTCGAGGACCGTAGTCTAATTTAATTTTACTTTCTTGAAAGTATGTTTATAAAACGTTTTAGATATCTTATTGTCGTTAACATATTATATCCAAGAGTGACAACACACGCTCGGCGCTCGCTATACCTATAGTCTATGCATTTAGACAACAAATAATCTTCTAAAGCGGCACAGCTATTTGTCTTCGTTTAGATGTTTTAAAATTATCTTTGCATAACTCAAACCAGATATTTTGTACTTGAATAATGTATTTTAAATATAATTTTTCAGCGTACTGAAAGTATTGCAAACGTTTGGACCGTTTAGTAAATACTCTGTTTCAAGTTAAATTTAATATTTTTTTTTTTCAAATAGCATTAAGTTATATCTGTTGTACATAAAAACCTTAGCATAGTTTATCATAACAGTTATCAAATAATATTATCGTAATGCATGCGTTGCGTGCATTTTTCGATTTCTACTGCGAAACATTTGAATGGGTATTTTGCTGACTCAAATCTAAACATAAATAAAGTGTAGCTAAAAAAATAATATATCATCTATAATAGGTGTTTGTTTAGAGGTTTTGTTATTTTGATAAAAATTGTTCGTCATTGCCTATTGGGCTTAGGCATTCCCGTTGTGCAAAATTGCGAACCTTTATCATTGAGTTGGCCAAAGTCGTTCATTTTGTCAATATAGCACTTACACCGCTACCGACAAACGGGTTAAGGTCATCTGACTTTTTTCTTTTCTTTCTGTTATGGCACACGTCAATATTGTAAGATTTCAATACGAAATTAAGTAATTATACTTTATTATTATTATACACTCGGTACTGCCGCAGCTTGATGTATATTTGTGCACGTTTATGATATACCACATAATAATATACATATCTATTAGAAGACGTGTGATGTATATGTGTACGATGCTGGAGGGGCGGGGACCTAAATCGCCGAATGATTTTCGAGAATGATTTACGACGTTGTCGATTGTGTAACAAGTCTCGTCTTTTAAAAAATAAAATAAAAAAAAACAATCCTTGTAACTTTCACCGCCTAAGTTGGTCCACGCGTTTGCAACTGCGGCAGAGGTAACCAACGGGAACTGCTATAGGTACAAACACACACACACACACACACACATATTCGTCACTGCTTATGTTATCGTATTGCGTACATTTTTACTTTTTATAAACATAACTATCCGCCATCGAACATTATAGCATTGACTTACGTATAATAAATGTATATGTAACTAACGCGCGCGCACGCCGTCTCAATAGAAGGATAATAATTTAGAAGGTGAAAACAAATGTGTTCTTTTTTAAATTATTGACAAACTCTACATCGTTATATACTTATGCAACACTATAATACAGTAGGAAATAAGTATAATATAATATTAATATACATAATATGTCATAATATTTTATAATTATTTGGTTTTAATTTTTACATAGCCATTATTATAAAGATTAGTTTTTAAGGTTATCGATATAGTTATCTAACCCGGATTAGGTTCAAGTAAATACCTATGATATGAATTATCTTCAAAAAAAAATTGTCCAATCATCAGTTATGTATACTTCCAATAATACGTTCAGTAACGTTTTGCATAATTGGCTAAAAACTCAAATAAATAAAGGTAAAGTATACAAAATATATCCGTTGGTAACTTGCAAGCATTTCTGTACAAATAACAAATATCTCTTATAACTTTTAAAAATGTCTGTATGTGATTCGTAATTTAGTAGTTACCAATAGTAGTGTTTACAATATTTTAAAATAATATGTATCAGCTCTAATTAATTAAAAACATTTTGAGCAGTGGACAATCACTTTAAAATAAATTCAAATGTAGCTCTATAAAATTTGATATTATATGTTTAGACTGTTTAGAGTAAACAACCTTAACAGTCTACCAATTTCCTCAATATAGTATCTCTTAATATTGATGACTAAGTAATTTATATAATGTAATAATTGTAAATGTGTATATTATGTTAACGATACATTTTTTAATCCTGAGGTATCATAAAATAAATAAATAAATAATTACAATAATAAAAGTCAATTTTGTAAATTTTAAAAATTTCATGTAAAATATAAAATGTATAATTTTTATAATAGATTTAAAGAACTAACTACATTTTCCATTTATTTTATACATATATATGTTATGTGATATTTAATATTTAAAATACTAATCGCCGCTTATCGGACTCACTTTTAGACCTAAGTATTTAAGTCCATTACTATCCATTATCTGAATGAGTCAATATAAGGCGAAAGGTCCAAGAATAAAGAGATGTACATATTATTATGCATTTATGCACTGTAATACAAAAATTAAATTTGACTATTTACTTATAAATATTCATTAGATATTATATATTTATTTATTTAATGTATTTCAAATGAGTGTTGTTATTTGCAAAGAAAAAAACCGCAAACGATTATTATAACGATTAGAATAGAAAATATATTTATTTTTCAAGTGCTTATATTATCTCTTCCAATTATTATGTAAAAAAAAATATTTTCAAAACTCAAATATTTTTTTATGTGATAAGTCAAGGAAATAGTATTAATCATCAAAATATAATATGTGATGAGTTTTGGAGTTGGACTAAAAATTTAAAAATATGCCCTCAATATCAACCCCATTAATCAAATCAATGTAGTGAGTCCAATAGACGAATTTTCTCCTTAAGTGTTGTAGTATATATGTAAATCGGAACCCATTTGTTTGATTCCATTAACTATAAGTACTCGAGTTCAATAAACGGCAACTACTATATATATAATATTATGTAATACACTAATATAACTTAGGTTATAAATAATTATAACCATATTTTCTTAGATTCGCTTAATACTTGAAAATGTCTACGTATTGGTGATTTCATACCATGATTTATTTTAAGGGTTGAACATTTTTTTAATGGGTATAATATTTTTGTAGACGTTATTTTTTTATCTATATTGGCATTATTACGTATAATGAGAAACATATACAGAATATATGTTGAAGGTTCAAATCGCTTTGCTTTCATTTTCATTTTCTGCTATCAAATGTTAAACCAAAACAATTTTTTCTTATATATTATAAGTTATAAATTATAAAATTTATTTGTAATTTATGTTGATTATGATTTATTCTAACTACCCCTGAAATTAATTTCTGTGTACTTGTCTGCATATATATTATATTATATTTTGCACCATATTTTAAAATGTAATTCATTCAAAATCAATAAAAATTCATTCGTATCGTTCTATAAAAATATAGCCTAAAAAACTATAGGTATACTAAATCTGCATACTGCAGCAAATAGATCGCATACACATGACACCTTATATTTAACATTATCATTAAATATTTCTTTGCAGAGAAAAAAAATCGTCTATTAATGAGTTGCATGAACAAATGGTTAATGGTTCACTAAAATGTAATGTACCAATTATGTGCCACTAAATCGTGTTTAAGGAACTATTATATCACTATTGATTCTTTAAGTATTTTAGTATTATCGTTTATTTAAATCGGCAGAGAGAGTTATAATCAGAAATTTAATGTTATTTAAATGTAGTAAAAATAAAATACGCATACACTAATATACATGTATATTAACAATATATTATTTAAATACACGTTTGGCAAATTGTATACCTAATCTTATATATTAATATATTATGTTATAATTATTTAAGTCGTCGTTCGACCAATGGCCACAGCTGCCGTAGTGTTATTTGTTTAATAAATAATAATAACATTGCATTTGTGTTGTTTCAGTTGCGAAGAAGCGTTGCAGACTTAAAGTTGGATGATAAATACGATGACTGCTTTTTACTAAGATGGCTCGAAGGTAAAATTATTTTATCTTTCAAACAATTTACAAAACACATGCGTACATTTCATTAGTTTAGTACTGAATATATCATATACGATTAAAATAGTGCTCAGGCCTTTTTTATTATACACCGTTAACTTCACTGTCTTTAATATAACGTGTATCGGTTTTCACACGTAATAATAGTTATAATACGTATAATAATTCATAAGGAGGGAAAATTGGTTTTATCAAAACATTATTCAAAGCTTTTTATTTATCCACACTATCGAGGGTGGTCAAGGTGGTGAATAACTATTTTTAGTTTATATTATGTTACTATATTGTAACTTCATATAATTTGTTCTATCATTTCAATATTCATTGCAGAGTTCCGGGTTCAATAAAAATTAACTATATGATAATCTCGTATCAGTTATATTTTTTTTTCATTTATATATTTGTACACACATATGTATACAATAATACTAGTATAAAAATATAATATATTTTACAGTACATTTAGTGAATTACAATTTTTCATCTATACACATATTTAAATTGATAATCTCACGAACTGAGCAAAACAATAGTGTGAATTACATTTATATTAACATCGCTTACCTCAGTGAATGACCTTACATATTTACTGTTTCAAATGTTTCAATGTTTAATTGAATCATTTAGATGTCGACGTATACATGTCCCATTATTAAAAACAGGTGTATCGATCAATACTAAACAATGGAAGCAGTAAAGTTAAGCATCATTATATACGAATCAGAGCGCATAAATTATACGTTTTTTATATCTAATACCCGTATGAGTGGTATGGCGACCAAACATCACAGCAAAATTACACTGGCCTACTTCATAACCTAATTTATACAATTATTTAGGTAAAAAATATCCTATATATATAGATATTAAATAAATATAAAGCACAAAATACCACAAGGTATTCCCAAAGACCAAAGTACGCAACACAAAACAAAATCACAAACATCCATTAAATTTACAAATAAACAACAAAATCGGTAGTCAAAAGTTTGAATTTGATGCTTTTTTTTTATTTAATAAATTAATTATATTCTAAAAATAATCTATGCATCTATATATGTATGTATATATATACCAAATACTACTCACTCATTCACTGATCGCTACTTTTCTAAAACAACAAAACGAATGGACTTGAAATTTGATATGATGCTCTAGTGCAGGGATCGTCAACCTTTTTACCTATACGGGCCATCATTTTTTTCAGTTTTCATTGAGGGCCGCATACAAAATTAAAATATTAAAAAATATAATTTATTAAATATATATATATTACGGTATATACATTATATACGATTAGATTACGTTCTCGCTCATAGCTTATCTCATGAGATGTGAACATTATTTTATAATAGTTATGATTAAATTGTATTTATATACATTTTTAAGATATAAAATTGAAATTTGATGAGCCGCAGCAAAAAGTTCCAAGGGCCGCGGGTTGCCCGCGGTGCCTGCTCTAGCCAAAGAAAATATTTTTAAAACATTCTCATTTTAAAGATAGCTCATGCAGGGTTTTTTTCTGCAAACAGAAAGTATATAATTATATACAAAACTAAAAATATTTAATTTTTGTTTGTTGAAATAAAATTCCTGCCTCTTTGGTTTACGAAAATAAAGTAGTTATTATAATTGGATATATAGTTTTAAATTTGTAATTAGTTTAGTCAAAATTACTCAAATTAATGTATTTTAAACATACGTATCTGTAGCTTACATTTAACGGAGTTTAAGACGGAGAAAATTAACTGCCATTATTTAATTTTGTAACGGACAACGCTGTGCAGGATCTGTTAATATAAGACATAAGTATTATATAATAATATAATGTTAAACATTAGACATTTTTTGATTTCATATTTTTAGTATTTTTCAATTTATTAATTTTCACTTATTAATTTATCATGAATAATTCGTGATACTTAAGCAATATTGAAAATACGTTATTAATCTAATTAACTATAGCTAAATTTATGATTCATTTCATATTTAATTAATATTAAATAGACTTGGATTTTCATTTATTTTATTTTATATTTTATAGCACGCAACTTTGATCCAAAAGAAGCAGAAGACATGTTGAGAACAGTAAGTAGTTTTAATATAATAAACGATTCAGAAATATTATTCTGAAACATTCAATGAATAGTAATAACTGAGTGATGATACAAGCTGTTTAGTGGTTTTGTTTGATTACAAAAATAAAAAATAACAATAAATTTCTCAAATTAAGCAAATTCTTAAAATGTTCGAAAAGTTTTGTATAGATATAATATATACTGTGAACAGAGTGTTCAATAAGTTTGAAAACAGTAATTGGGTTAATTGTTACTAACAAACGATAATATGATATAATTATTGAGAGGTTATTAAATATTTTACTTTATAAATGTACAGCAATGTTGTCTCTTATTACTCCAAGTAATTATTAAAATGTACAAACAGCAATTAAAAGTTTCCAAACTTTTTGAACACCTGGTATAATATACTTGTATGATATACTGGTATAATTTACTGTATAATATCAAAAATATTGTATGAATATTGTTGTTAACAGTTAATAACAGCTATTTTTTATCGGAATATTAGGACTACATAACTTACATTCTGAGTGCATTATATGTTGTATAATTTGAAAAAATTCATTCATTTACATTTCAAAAAAATAAATATATTTTTCTTAAGTATGATGTATACTGTAGATTATGTTATATTGTAGTCAATGAAATGGCGGGAAGAGTGGTCGATTAACAAGGACGATGGCTGGCAGCCACCCCAAGTGCTGGTCGACTACATGCCGAGTGGTATCAGCGGCTTCGACAAGGAAGGATCGCCGGTTGTTGTGCTTCCATTCGCCGGGTTCGATGTGTGTGGCCTGCTTAAGTCAGCCCCGCCGAAAGACATGGTCAGGTTTTTAGCACAAAAACTAGACTCGTACTTAGAAGTGGCTAGGCAATCGTCGCTGAAGCACGGTCCAAAAGCATCGCAGGTGTGCTGCATTGTCGACCTGACCGACTTTAACCTAAGACAATTCACTTGGAAACCAGGTAGATTATTATGCGAGCATCCTTACTAATACTTATCATATAATATTGCATTGTCACTATTATGTTCATATTTTACTCACAATCTTGTGTTGATTTTAAACGTTTATAAAACAAAAAAAAATGTTTCAATATTAAACATTTTTATATAATATGTTCAGATTTTCATAAAATTATGCTGTACTAGATTAAAAAAATTAAAAAACTGATTAGATTGCCTCTAAAGCAATTAAAAAGAGTACAATTTTAAAATAAGTGCAACATACTAGATATTTTCCAAAAATAAATTTATTCTAAATCAAATCATTGACTCCCCGATATGACTATAGTTTAATACGTAAATATATTATTTAAGTATAATCGACATAATTGACATAATAGTTACTCACTGGAGTTTGAATTGTCAAACATTTTGAATGTCTATGACAAACATTAAAACTTAATTATATATTTATATGGTTATATTATAAAAATATGAATATATGATAGCAGTATAGCAAGTTTCGATGGGTATTATTTTTATGTAAAATCACCGAGAGTTATTAAACGAGTTTTATTATTCTAAATATTAGTAATGATAAAATTAGTGCCTCTTCTCTTACAAATAATTATGATTATGATTATGTTATAATTGTCTGTTATGATATGTCATTCATATGTCTTTTAAATTTTACTGTTTTTATATCATGGTTGTAACTTGAAATATTATCATACTTCATACAATTCATTGTTTATGTATTAAACTATATTTCATTTAAGGCACTATAATACTTCTATTACTACTTCAATTACAAAGTAATTGTACAAGTCACTTTATAAAAAACAACAGAACAATTAATAAAAAGTTATGATTTTCTCGAGTGTCACTGAGATTTATGACCATGTTGTTTTCGTGATTTTGCTTTACTCTTGATGAATTAGATATTTTATATTTAATTTAAACGTGTAGAACTATATTAATATATATATATATTTAAATAAACATAACTAGTATATATTGAGAACATAACATCGTATGTTCTCACATCGATATAGTTGTCAATCGTCACGGTAAACTTTTTAGGTAACTATATTATTTAAGTGTCGAACAGGAGCTGTTAATGATTGATAGTTGTTCGTGTACGGTTCGTCTAGGACAATATTAAATTATTTAGAGGTCGGTTGAAACGTATTCCGTTTACTATAGTATCGCATGGATGTCATCACAGTTAATTATTCTGATCAGCTTCTTTATGTGTTAAGTCATTCAAATTCTACCCTAAGATTGATCTTTCGACGATAATACGTCACACAACTAATTGCATTTTCCATAAATTGTTATGGGACCACTAAGAAATTTAAATAACAGCAATGTGACATTGGAAATTTATTGTTATAATACATAGCGGCCGAAATGATAATCAACTTGTTGCAAATGTACGAGGCCAATTACCCAGAAATATTGAAGGCATGTCACGCGATTAATGGTGAGTATATTTTATGTATATAATTTATCTAACCAGTAACCACAGATCATTTCCGTGACAAATATATACATATTATGTAATAATATGCACATATAGGTATATTATGTTACAATGTTATTTGTTTTACGATTTTCAGCTCCCAAAGTGTTCACTTTTGCATTCAACATACTTAAAAACATACTGACCGGCAACACAATGAACAAATTCATAATATATAAAGCAGACCCGAATAAGTGGAAACCTGCGTTGGCCAGCGCCATCGACAGCGACCAGTACCCAGCGTTTTTGGGCGGCGATCTGAGGGATCCTGATGGCGACCCCAGATACATCACCAAGGCTAGTCAAAACACGTCTTAATAATTTCTATTTTTTTTTAATTGATAAACTATTTGGGAACACATATTTTGAATTTTAGTTTAGTGTTTGATCTTGCGCACCCTCGAAATGAATTATTTCAATGCTCGTGCGTGTAAAAACTGATTATTCAATTTTTTTGTTTCCAATTACCTTCACTCAGTTTTGATAGGGCGCCACGGAAATGTGTTAAATGTGTTATAAATGGTCTACTCTTACCGCCTTTTATGATCATTTCCTTAAAAAAAAAAAATCCATAATAATAATGTATAATAGCTTAATACGCGATCATAATATACGTCCAGGAGTCATCTATCTGACTCGCGCGTCATCCAAACGAATCATAATATTTGCGTATATCAAATAATTAATGACTATAAAATATGCTATATAATATGCTATATCATGCGTGGCTTTGTGTCCGCCTCCGTGGTTATTTATTCTACTCTTTTACATTTATCGCTACTAATGTAGGATATTCCCAAGTAACTCGTTAAGAATACAAACATCGCAATACTGAACAAAAATTATCGCTTCTCGATGTAATCTGTATAATACCAAACAGTAATCGAATAAAACGCATTTTATTTTATTATACGTAATAATAATATATGATAATAGCTGTACAAAATACTACAAGTACCTATGTGTTGAGTGCGACGTTAAATTGATGGTTTTGACCAAATATAATAAACAGTTCTAAAATGTATTCAATTAAAAACATATAATGTTTTTTTTAAAAAAATCTAAAAAAGTTTCTGTGTGAGCGCTTTCTTTTGAAATGCGACTTTTGCAAAACCCTTTCTTAGTGGATATTCATATTATAAAACAAATGTACTGTCAAGTACCACGAATGCCAAGTATCTACCTATTATATAGTTTAGGTTCTACGTAATATGTTAATTCTCTATTAGTCTGAATAAAGTTTTGTGAGTTTAAAGATAAATATATTGCGCGTGGCACCGTATCATTTTGTTTTTAAATAAATGAACGGACGCAGTATAATGTCAATTTTAAAAAATCAATTAATTTAAAAGCTAAATTTATCCAGTTGTTTGTGCTCTGTTTATAAACTCATATAATACATACTTTATGAAGATGACTAGCTTATTTTCATTGCAATCCGAACATTTATGAATTTATGACATAAAATATATTTTATGAATACAATCTGTACGATATATCGACATCGACTATAAAAAAGTATATAATAATATTATTATCTTATATTACGAGCCAAACATAGTTTAATATTCAACAATACCATTTTGAATATTGAAAACATTTTATTTTTTGTTGTCAATTAATCGCAATGTGTTTTTGTATTATTATAGATAAATCAAGGCGGAAAAGTACCAAAGGAATTATATTCAAAAAATGACAAGAAACTTACAAATTCTGATGACATGACATTAGTGAATATAAAAAAAGGCGATAAGTTATACCTAAAACATACAGTTACTGTACCACAAAGTTTTCTAAGGTAAATTTTACAATCAAATATGAATTTAATAATATAAATATTTAAATTCTATATTATTTTTCAATTATTATGATAATACATTTATAACTTTATAAGATATACAATTTACATAGAAAAATAGATTTTAGTCAAATGTTAAAAAAGAAAGGTGTGCAAATAGGCACCGCTCCGCTGTAGTTATAGTTATTAATAGGTATCAATTGGATCACTAAAATTGATGTATTCAATATATTTGAATTCAATGATACATCATGATAAACGGAACACTTACGTATGAATATTGAAAATGTTATACATTTTTAACTAGATACAAAATAATTTTATCAATTTTGACGGAATTCGTTAAAATTCTTACTTTAAACAATTATAAAAATTATTCTAGATTTATGGTCAACTTGCTCTTTTAATTTCAGTATTAAAAAATGTTACGGGAGCTTGCATTAAATATTCAAGCATATATATTTTTTAACAAAATTGTTGACATTTATAGAAAAAAAGTCGAGACTTTAATTGTTCATAAATATCTCAAAAAGCATCAAAATATTTAAGTTTCATTAGTTATTTATTTTTTAACTATAACAAAATAATAAAATAAAATTTTTCAAAAACTGGCTGAGCGTGAAAATTCTCGTTTCTTCTTAATTTCTTTGTTTTATTTTTTTTTCTCGATTACTTACTAAAAAAAATACTGGGAATTTTTAATAAAGACCTCACATACATTTTGACTATTCTGCAAATGGTATTAACACATTACAAATAAAAAAATAATAATAATAATAAAACACACACGTCACACACATATTAATATTATCATTGTAAAATCAATGCATTCATCGTTCCGCTCAGAATCTAAAATGATATACAGAAACAGAATAATGTATTTTTTTTTATAAATTTTTAATGTGTAACTGTTTTACATAAGGTGGCAGTTCAAAACAGAGGGACATGATATCAAATTTGGTATATTAGCAACAGATTCAGAAAATATACAAACAGTAGTGATGCCGATAAAGAAAGTCGCATGCCACGAGTTTGAAGAAATTGGAGTCATCAAATGCAAGCATCCTGGAGAATGTAATTTGTTTTTTCATTATCTTTATATATATTTTAAGTTTTAACATATCCAGGCAAAGTTGTTTAATTTTCACGCGAATCAAACACGTTTATAATATATTGATATATATTATATATTATATCAAATGTTATGTGAATAGTTTGTTTTTATTAATAATGATTTGAAGTTTAATCTTTAAATATTCTATATTATTCTATACATAAAAATAGTACAAAATTCGCGTTTAAAATATAAAAATTGCGCCGTTTATACGTATCGAAATCGCTAACATCATGTGTAATTGAAAACGATTTATGTTCCAACAGATACGGTAGTATTTGACAACAGCTACAGTTTCATACGTGGCAAAAAACTCGCATACAACATTCGAATCACATTGCCTGTAAAAGAAAAAACCATCGGTACGATCGATCAGATGGTGAATATGGAAGAATAAGTTACATAAGATCGGTGTAAAAGTATAATAGCATTTAATGACTAATGTCTAATAATAACAGTAATTTTAATTGTATTATATAATACATCCATCGGAACCGTTAGAAATTCAAATCAAATTATATAATATACTTTTATATAAATACGTATAACTGATATTTTTAATTGTTTAGGAGGTACCTATACCAATGTATAGTAATGGCCAATACTCACTCGTGCTATGCCTGGTATAAACTTATAAATATAAAATAAATTCATATTTGTCATTCTATGCCATACATTTAACAACGTACGGTATAATGGGATCAATAAAATAGTCGTGTTGCTAACAAATGATAATAAACACGATTATTGAAATTTGATCAAATTATAACTAGTGGTCCACACTTTGCACGTCTTCTCGTACATCCGTAAATCAAAATTGCTATAATTTTTTAGATATGTTTTGATTTTTTTTTTTATTCTAATAGAAAATAGGCATACAAACTCGAGAATAATTTGTGTATGTTTTAAAGTACAATAATAATTAAAGCGTCTAACAATATAAAGTATACCTCATAACATTTTCAAAAGATGTGTTGATATATTTTTTTAAATGCCAATGACGTGTTATAGACAATTATTGTTGTCCTTCAATCAAAAACTAGTTGAAATAATTTGTTTTATGTATATTATATTATTATGTTATACATACCACATAGGTATATTATTCATAGTAATTATAAAAACAAAACAAAAGATCCCTTAAAATACCACAGTGATATAGGTAAGTGATACGTAAGTTGTTAAACTAGATAATGTATCAGGAGCATTCTATGAACTTTAGTATTAATTATAAATAATTATCATTTTGTTAATGATGTAAGTATAATGTTGTTGAAATTATTTTTCTAATATGTATATTCTGTTTTTTTTTTTTTTTGAGAATTATGTTATTAAATTATTACCTTATAAACATTCATTTTCTGAATGTTTGTTTATTTTATTTATATAAAATAATACAAACTATGTAATATTATTATTATATTATTACCTATTATTGATTTGTATTTTCAGTTTTATATAATTGTTTTAATTATTCATTAATATTATATATTTACGTATTTGTATTATTATTAATTAAAATAAACTATAAAGCATTTCATTTTTAAGCTCTGTATCATTTTATGCCCAGTAAGTCATAAATAAGTAATAACCTAAATGTGAATACCATATTATATTTTATTATACTATATATATGTCTATATGTCGAAAAATAAATACAATCGTTTTCAACCTGATTTACGATTAGGTGTATTATATTCATATAATCCCTGCTTAAAACAAAAAAATAAAACTTAAATGTTTTATACAAAAAAAAAACCGAAATATGCACCACACCATTGTAGAAAATAAATAATAAAGTTATTCACTATCTATTGTAATCAGTAATCACGATATCAAAATGTTCACTTGTCCTGTAACTATTACTATGATATTATAATTATTTAATTATATACCCCTACATCTATTTAAAGTAACTAAAATTAGTATTGAAATGGTGCGTTTTGTAAGGTTAAGTATAATAGGTAAAGAAAAAGGCAAAGGACGTTTTGAAAAATCAGTTTGTTTTTTTAATGTAACTCAAAAACGAGGCATCGCAAAAACTTGAAATTTTCACCTAATGTTTATACTATCATTTTATATTTACTATAAAATTTTCAAAATATTTTATTTTAATTATCTATAGGCATAATAATTCTTCAATTTTTTTAATTTTTTTTTTTTATAAATGTCAATTAAAAATTATTTGCTGGGTAGAAATGCTTGAAAATGTAATATAAAACACCACATAATAGTTGTTCTTATAAAAATGTATTATAAATCATTTATAATATTATGCACATATAATCATTTAAATAATAGCAAATAAAAACATTAGACAGCTGAGAATGCATATGGCATTATTTCTTTGGCTAAAATTAACAAAATGATTATCTAAACACAAGTTATCAAACTTTGCATGAAATAGTGAGACTATAGCAACGCTAACACGCTATATCTATTTAAAGTTTGATAATAAATTTCTTTATTGGTTATACATATCATAAAATAAAATATATCGCCATGAACCAAGAACATAATTTCAAAAAAACTAATATTTTATTCGGATTTCATAAATGTATTTATTGTAGTAAAATAAATGTGTTTAAACCGGTCTATAAATGCGTGGACTGTGACGACTATTGCCATCGGGTATGCTATAAAGAAAGCATAAATCCAGCTGAAAATGATAGTGATATAATGATAAGTATAACAAAAAACAAAAAACAGAATATAAATCTAAGCGTCGATAGTGAACATCGGATAACAACCACAAAAAACTGCAGCAAGGAAACGATTATTGATGGATTTTTACAACCAATGGCTGTCATGTACTCTACCTTTATACGAAAACGATGTACGATAAACCGTATTATTGAAGCATTACACAAATTATTCCCAGAAGTAATGCACCCACCGTATAACGGGTTTTTTTTTGGAAATTCAAATAACACAAAACTTGGAAAATAAAACCATCATTAACAAAAACTAATAAACAAACGTCAAAAACTCTTATCAATTAATAGTTTTGCATCGAAATACCTGTAAAATACACCATTACAGTATTTATATTTTACTATTATAATATACATATACATGTGCATATAATATATAATATATATATATTAATTATATATTTATATGTCCTAGGACTTAGACGACTAGACATGTGTGTCGTCTTACATTCATTCTGTATTATTACTAAGGAATCCCCCCCTCATATAGCTATAACTATATTTTGATTCCTTAACAACGTAGTGTTTAATAATTATTATAACAATACTATAATCCTCTTAAACCAACTACATATTCGTGTGCCGAAGTATAGTCTCATCGCTTACTCCGTGTTCTGCTACCAGGTCATCCACTCGATAAAGTAAAATATATTACATCAACGTTTTATTTCGACATACGTTAAATTATGCTCGGTATAACTATATTAACTAAGCGTTTTGTCTGATATTATTGACATCTATAAACCCTCTCGTGTTCCTCCGTTTAGTATTAATTCGTACCATAGAGATGGGCAACGTTTTACAATAGATAGGTACATAGTTCAATATTATTTTTATATAATATAAACATAATTATAAACATAGAATATTATGTACTCCTAAATTGTAAACACTTGAGTCTTGAATAGTAATTTGTCCACAAGTTTTTCTAAATCGAGGTTCTTACATATATATATATTTTTTTAATCGATTATAATTCATCGTGTAATAATGAAGACAACGCACTAAAATATAATGCGAAAATAAATGGTGTAATAATAGTTGTTCATCTCTCTGGGTGCAGAACCACGTCTCATATACATTATATGCATGTATTATATCATGTTAAACACGATAAGAAAATTATAGGTTAATATAATAAATACGTGCAATATTTTTTTGTTTACTTACACTTTGATTTAAACTTTCAAGTAAACGAATAGAGGTTTGTGCGCGGGGAATTTTACTTTTAGCACTTCAACATTTGACTTAATATAGCAATGGTATAAGTAACAAAAATAACTTAAAACATAAGTTAAAAGTGATATGATGATATTGCACTTAAGATACATATAATACGCCTATATAGGTAGTGTAATAATAAACCTTAAGTGTTATACGTATTGAAATCGCTTATTGAAGACGTCATTTTATAAAAGTAAATATTTTCATTATTCTTTATCTGATAACTGTTTACTAATTTTTCAACAAGTTGTGGACAATTTAAAGTTGTAATTGTTATCCTGTGATATTTCAAAAATACACAATTTAGTATGGAATATTTTTCTATACTTTTAATATGTTTGACTTATAGGGATCATAGAAAAAATAATATAAAGCGTGTACAGAAGTGTTGGAATTGCCTGTATAAGATCCTAAGGTAGACAATTTGAGTTTACCCAAATCTTGTGATCAAAAAGATTTTTACATATTATTAGTAATAATTGTAACTCGTTTAATAGGATTATAATAACCAGTTGTAGAAAAATGTAAAACATTGAACGCGATTGTATCGTACAAATTTACTAAGCACAAGCTACAGAATATAGGTATACTGTGTTGAATTATAGAACGCCTATACTTTCCATCGCTTCAGTCGTTACTTCGAAATAATTGTAAAGTCAATGATACTTTTAAAATGGTTGTGTTTTTAGTTTAATTTGAGTATAGAAGAACATGCGAATATGATGTGGTAGCGCGTGGTGTAATGCGTGAAGGTGTTTTGGACTCAAAGACTCTGCTATACATCTGTGTATGCTGTGCTGGGGGTTTGATTATATATATATGGCGTCCCCGTTCCTCTTCTCGAAGATCTGAAATCCTTAGGCCACGGCCCTGCAGTTGTTGCGGCGTCCTTCGAATGCTGTTGTTTTTGTAAGTACGATTTGTGTGAGCCTGTGTAATACCGACGACAGGAATGATCAACACTTATGACAATAAGGCATTGTATAATCAATCAATCCAATTATATATACTTGCGTATCGCGATTCATGTTGGCGAGTCCAAAGATTCGCGGTTATTGCGAAACAATGATATACTTCTTAGTTATATTTATAATTTGTAGCAATTCGACAGCCTATAACGGATGTTAACGAATAACGATTCTTATTTTAAATCGAGTTTTTTAAGATGTTTCATAATTTGTTTTAATATTTATATTATACTAATTACTATATAATATAATAATGAGTGATTTGTTTTTCAATTAGTAGGTAGGTATATTACGGTAGGTTGAAGTAATTGCCGTCAACATTAAAGCATACACTATATGTTTTAATGTTATTATTAATCAGTACAAGTCAATACTAACGTATTTTGGTAAGTATATGATAACAATGAAGACAACAACTTGAACGTATTTTATAAATATGACATCATTATGATTATTTTTTTATCAGCGAGTGCTGAGAGTACTTCAAATATGAAGTTAACAATTGAAATCAGTCAATTATATACATAAATTTGTGTAATCTAATATTTGAATGTGTATGTAATTAGGGACGTATAGTCATTATATTTATAGTGTTTATGAATTTTGTACACAGTAGTTCGGTACCTGTGTGTAAAGAACCTTGTGTAATAGTAGCTGCATTTTAACGATGATTTCGATTATTTTACACTATTTGTTTGATTATTTTACCTTAGTAAGTACGTCCGTGACTGTCTTACTTCTGTATTATTTTTCAACTTCCACATACGACAAATGGCAAAAAGCGAAAGTACCGCATATGAAACCCGTTCCGTTATTTGGGAATTTAGTAAAATCACTACTAGGGCTTGAAAACCAAGCAGTAGCGTTCGATAGAATTTATAAACAGTTTCCGGATAAAAAAATTTGTGGGTTTTATCAGATGAGGACGCCATATCTAATGATTCGAGATCCAGAATTGATCAATTCGATGCTCATCAAAGACTTTGCGTATTTCACCGACCATGGTTTCTATTTGGATCCGTCGATCAATCTCATGTCAAATAGTCTGTTTTTCATGAACGGACAGAGATGGAAGATAATGCGACAAAAGCTCAGCCCTGGGTTCACGTCCGGTAAACTCAAGTTGATGTACGACCAAGTCAAAGCCTGTAGCAAAGAGCTATTAATCTATCTCAATAAAAAATCGAATATGACCGATGAAATTGAGATACATGATTTGTTGGGGAAATACGCCACCGATGTCATTGGGACATGTGCTTTCGGTTTGAAATTGGGTAGTATGACAGATGAAGACAGTGAATTTCGGAAAAATGGACGACAATTATTCAAAACAACATATAGACAGCTCATCGTCGTCATGTTGGGCATGATTTCACCGAAAATTCCAAATATGTTGCAAATTCAACAATTTTTACCGGAAGTAATCGAATTTTTTAATTTAACATTTAAAGAAGTCATTACGTATAGGGAATCGAATGACGTGAAAAGAAACGATGTGGCACAAACATTGATGCAAGCTAGAAAAGAGCTTGTTTTGAATAACGATTCATCCCCTGAAGGTAAAAAATATTACTTGATTACGGTTTATAGCTGATAATAATTATTGTTTACTCAATTATTTATTTTATTGTTTATTTTTGCAGAAAAATTTACGGAAATGGACATTATTGCAAATGCGATTTTACTGTTTATTGCTGGTGCTGAACCTGTATCCGATACGTTAGCTTTTTGTTTTTATGAATTAGCGTTGAATAAACCAATCCAAGACAAACTGCGTCAGCATATTTTCGAGACAAGAGAAAAGCATGGCGGAGAGTTCAATCACAATTACTTGGCGGATCTACATTACGCCGACATGGTTTTATTGGGTAAATTTTCAACAATACTAGAAAACGATTGAATACAAATCACGACCACATTATAGTTCGTTTGTGTAGTTTTGTTATCAGTCGTTTTGGTACAAAAATAACTGTGGAATTCAGTAGGTGCAGATCCAGGATTTGTACAAGATAGGAGGAGGACACAATTCTCGGGAAATTTGATGGCACCCCCTTATTTTAATCATTTTATTTTTATAAGATATCACATCAATACTCCCTCCTGGAACTTTATCTATTAATTATTAATAGCATTAAAAATTGGTTCATTTTTTGCATCGTAACGATAACTAAGAAATTATGCGATCGTTTTTTTATGTTTATTTAATAAAAATGTTCGTATTAATAATTATATTATGAATTACCTAATTACTATTTTGTATAATTATGTAAATACCTGTAGGGGGATTTTCAATTTAAATATTATACAAAATTAATATAAATAAAATATCAATAAATTTTAATTATAATATCTTAAATTTATTTTAACTTAATAAAATAAAAATCATCCTTATTAATAAGCAAAGAATAATATAAAATATGATTTGAATTATAAACTAAAAAAAAAAAAAAATTAATTGCTAAAAATTCAGATTAAGATTAAAATTACTACGTTTGAAAATAAAAAACTTATAATATGATATATATATATTTTTTGAACATAATATTGTACAATTAAATTTTTTAAATTAATCTTTCAACTCCACTTTAGTTCAACCCAGTTGTTAATATGCAAAACTTCTTTCTAATGAAACCGAAATAGGTAGGGTATAGTCACTATACACTATACTATAGTGTTACTACCGTAATATAAATTATGATTGATGGTTAACGAAGTAAATATTGGAAAATCTAAAATTGTTAGAATCAAGATTATTTACTAATATATAGTACACAATGATATAGTAGTTAGTTCTGTATCTATCATAAATTTATATTCTAATAATTAATAATAGATTAATAATTGCATCCTCTAAATTTTGCTGCAATAGAAAAATTAAATTCGCCTAATAATACATTATATTTTTTTGAAATATATATTATACTATTTTCAAACAACTCAGTATTTTACATAATTTTAATAAAATTTGATAGCATAAAACATAAAAAGATTGAAAAATTGTATATTACGAGTTAACAGAAGAAAATCTAAAATTAAAATATTTTTATTTAATATTTCTATAAAAATTAATATTCTCCAATAACCTTTTCGGTCATTAATATCGACTTTAATATGATAAATTACTTTTTAGATCATATATTTTCTATTTTAGATTCTATTAACATTAAAATGCTAAAAAAAAACTCGTTTCAGTTAATTTATAAGGCAAAAAAATATGCTATGATTGTCATGTTAAACTGTTGAAACTACTTGAACGTATCTATAAATGTTTTTTTTAAATACCTGCATGCAAATGTGTGATAGGTACACAAATATTTATTTTGGCGAGTATTTTATTACTTTTAAAAATAAGTATCTGTAGATGAATATTTTTATTAAGTATATTTTACAACACTGTATAAAAGCATTAATGTTAATGTGCGTAAAAAAGGGGGTAATCAATAATCATTGATACTTTAGAACTGATTAAAATAATAGCAAATACTTTATATTTTTTTTATTGCTCATACAAGGAATATCCAAGGAATAAAATTTCATTTAATTGTCTTATTTTTATATTGTCAATGTTATGCGCTTAATATTAATTTATTTTATATATATAATACAAGAGTTTTTGTAATAAATTATTTACTATTTTTTATTAATATTAAAATAAAAAAGGGAGAGTGGGTAATCACTAGTCGTCTAATCGTTCTTAGGTGCAATAGTTGATGGTGTACCTCATCGTCCTTATCATTGAATAAGTCACTATATTAATATAAGAATTAATTTTTATTTAAATAATAAATCGGCAAATCGCATACGAACAACATTTACGATCGTCAGCATATACATTATTAAATTTATTTTATGATATTATATGAATTTATATTAATATTGTTTAAACCGTAGGTTTAATTAATTAATTATTTTATTATTCATATTTAATTATTAAAACAGTGAACATTTATATCATATATATTATATATTAACTTTTGGGTCAATACCGACTTTCCGTAAAACGGTGTGAATAATAATAGGTTTTTAATATAAATATACAATAGAATGTAATTATTTTACGTCTAATAAATTATAATATGAATATTCAGTAAAAAAAAGTCCCTACAGTTATTTACTTTTGACCCCTTCTCCCATGTAACAACTAGATTCAATTTTTACCAGAATCTATCCCCAAAATTCAAAGTATTTTTACTGTTCCTAAAAAATGGAACACAAAAAATAACAATAAATAAAAATAATAAAAGTAATAAAACATAATTTATCTTTAGAAATTTAAAATTTCAAAATTTAATCCATCAACTCAACATCTAAAATGTATTTAAAATTGATTAATTATATAACAATGAAAAAATTATAATAAGATTAGTTTTTTAATGCCTTTGCAGTTTTTCAGTATTGGGCCCCTAAAAATAATGCTCCAGGGGCCTTTACAAATGTGCCTTTCCGACACTAGAGCTCCGACCTTCGTTGTCTGTTTTGTGTTAATTAACGCACATTCTAATTCATCTTTCTCTCTACGACTCTACTTATATCTAAATTCTAAATAATAATATAAACAATTTTATATAACAATAGTAGTAGTGATAACAGTTATGTACAAATAACAAATTCTAACAAATAAAACCACTGTGGAAAAATGTTTCTAGGTAAAAAAAAAAACTATTTGATGTCCACCTGCAGAAATTCAACTGATTCGTTTAAAGGGTGTTGTCGTTTATAAAATGTATTATCCATGATTATACAGATAATATTATTCAGGTGTAAGCTGAAAACTGTATACCCACAGATTGTATTACTTCATATTCGATGTTTACTCTTGGCTTGACTGTATTTAAATTAAATCGTATATAACTTATACTATGTTTAATATAATATGTGAACTGTTTTAGAAACAATGCGCAAACACAGTGGAGTTATTGTTCTATTTAGAGAAGCGACTAAGGCTTACCAAGTACCCGACCAGTCACTAGTTATTGAAAAAGGACAAAAGATAATAATACCAATTTATAGCTTTCATCAAGATCCCAAGTATTATCCTAATCCAGACGTTTTCGATCCAGAAAGATTTTCTCCTGAGGAAAAATCAAAACGGCCTAATGGCACTGAATTATTTTTCGGAGATGGACCTCGTTTTTGTATAGGTATCAACCTCTCTTTCTCTCTCTCTCTCTATATATATATATATATATATATATATATATAGAATATATTAAATACATTATTATAGTCAAATAAATTAATATCAATATTTGATTAGTTAAAATAATGAATAAAATGTTGATTTGCAGGAAAACGTTTGGCTGAGTTGGAATTAAAATTAGGTTTATCAGAAATAATTTCCAACTTTGAACTTTTACCATGCAGCAAAACTGAAAATCCAATACAAATTTTAGCAAAAGGAATGGCTGTAAAACCAAAGAATGGCATTTGGTTGACTCTAAAACCAATCAATACATCATAACAGGTCTATTAATGATGATCATATTCATGTGCCTGTATAGTGTTTAATAATAATATATTTTTTACACTTGAATTTTATTATTTTTAATGAATGAAAAGTGATGTTTTATAAAGATAATTAACAAATTATCATAGTATTAGAAGTCAAATTAGGTATAAATATTTATAAAAAAATCATTTTGAATACAATCTTATGTCAAAATTATTATTTTTTTTGTTACCTATACTCTTAAAATATATACAAATACAAATTAATTATTTAATAATATCTAGGAAACAGAATTTATTCTAAAAACATATAAAATTTTTATTGGAATGAGAAATTTTTAATCCGAATAAAATGTGTATGATTTAGATTATTTTTTTTAGATATTTTTACATATTTTGTAAATCAGTACATATTTTATAAATATATTTAATATTTTGTTTGTAATTTTTGATTTATTTCGATTTTTTTGTCGATTTTCAACAATAATAAAAATATTTTACGTAACCTACAACATATAAATGGCTAATAATTTGATTGGAAATATTTCAAAAATAATTGCTAAAATTTGTTGTTGTTTTTTTTATTTTGTTCATATGATAAAACACTTGTAAACCCGAAATATGTCCTTATCAGATGGCCATATAATATGTATTGTTAAAGAAGCACAAGGTCACATAGAAAATTTAGCTAAAGAAAATGTTGCATATATTGTATTTGGAAAAAATAATAGACTAAAAATGTGAAATAATTAGAAATCCCAAAGAATATTATTATTAGACATCGGTGATATAGCTAATATACCTACACTAAACCTATTTTGATTTTTTTTATTATTACATTAAAATCCATTCCCTAGACTAGGGATACTCATAAGTACCTATTTTAAGGGCAATTAGGTTGGTTTTTGTAATAGATTATGTCATCGAGCTGCATAATATTAAAACGACTGCACTATAAATATAACGCTTTATGCATCACAAGGGTCTGTAGTCGTAAGCCAATTGTGTCGTTCGTTTGGCGTCGTATATAAACAACTGACTTTACTCGAAATCAGTTTATTAATACACCGTTCTCTGTCACTAAATCATAGTTAAAAAATACAAAATCCGTTATTACTGATCCCATTGCACTGAATTGTGTTTTCTATATTTTCATTGACTTGAGCAATTTTGCACTATGTACCTTTACAGTAGTCATGAACGACAAGAACAAACCCGTTCAATAAAATTAAAGAGAATATTATTTGATCTTAATTCGATTTAATTGGTTTATCCTTGGTGGTTAATATAAATGTACGCAATACGGTAAACCTATTCACATTATTTACAGTATACAATTTTTATATTACGTATTAACTATAGACGTATGTTAAACTTATTTTTAAATGCATTTTAAATTTCAACCGTACAAATTCTTATATAGCTGAACCACGTTAAGGTATAGCCAGGCCCGGCTCAAGGGATAGGCGGCATGAGCCCACGCCTATAGGACGGCATTTTTCAGAGACAGCATTTAACATTTTTGTATTACAGATTTGATGAGGTATTTACATATAAGGGGCGGAAAAACTCAAATTTGCCTAGGTGTGTTTAAACACTTGAGCCGGTCCTGGGTATAGCGTTCAATACGACTCCGTGTTATATCTAAAATTAAAATACTATATAAAAATTATAGTTATTAATTGGTTTATATAATGTTATTATGTTAATGGATTTGTTTATTGATAGTTTTTATTTTATTAGATTCTGAGCAAAGCGATGAATTTATTTGATTTTTTTTCAATAATTTGACGTGTTCCATTTGTATCTTAAAACAATTTTCCTTGTAAAAAAACTGTTTGGATCATTAACTTCGGTGGCGGTTTCGAATAGGGAATTTAGTTTGTATACTTTGGTGGGCCCAAATCAACAAAAACATACGAACATTTCTTAACATTTTAAAACTATTATTATTGTTTTTTATATTAATAGTTGACAGTTGCTTACTGTTTAGTAACCTTGATTAATACTTAATAATAAAAAATAAAAAATTGCTTTGTGTATAATTATATTTTCAGTTTTAAATATTATTGTTAGCATTAAAAAATGTAATAATACAATACTTAATAAATTATTTCTAAATTTAATTAATTCATAATATAGTATGATATTTTCATACAACGTACAGTTCACACAAAAATATATTAAATAATTTACATTAATATTAAAAAACCATTAGTATTAACCATCATTATTAATTAAAAAATAATCAAATATATTCAAATATTTATCATCGAGTATACTAAATAAATATTTATAAAATTCTGATAAATTGAACCATGCAAACAAAACTGTATTCGAACTACTAAATCATTAAATAACATTATTAAACAACGATTGGTTTTAGACATAACCAAATTCCATTTTTTGGTCTAATAGCACCTCCAGCCTTCGCCAATTTAATAGGATTTTCAGTTTTTACACACGGTAAAACTTCAAATTTCGAAATTATTTCTGAGAGACCTAATTTCATTTCCAATTCAGCCAAGCGTTTACCTGAAAACCAAAATATCAATACAACAAAAAAACAATGAATACCAAGCATAAAAATATAATATTACCAATACAAAATCGAGGTCCGTCGCCAAACAACAATTCAGTGCCACTAGGTCGTTTGGATTTTTCTTCCAGAGAAAACCTTTCCGGATCAAAAACGTCAGGATTAGGATAATATTTTGGATCATGGTGTATGCTGTAATTCGGTATTATTATTTGTTGACCTTTTTCAATTACTAATGACGAGTTTGGGACTTGGTAAGTCTTAGTAGCTATTCTAAACAAAATAATAGTTCCGTTGACTTTACGCAATGTTTCTGAAATATAATTAAAAATATTACATTTTAACAAAATTGAATCTCTCTATTTTATTTAAGAATGTTTTCCTAAAAAACAATATTTTATAACACGTTTAAGATTTGCTAGAAAGTAGAAAAATAGTTACCTGTTATAACCATGTCAGCGTAATGAAGATCCATCAGATAATCGTTACTAAATTCGTCACCGTGTTTTTCTTTTGTCTTGTTAATATGTTCACGCAATTTGTCTTGTACATGTTTATTCATCGCTAACTCATATAAACAAAAAGCCAACGTATCGGATACCGGTTCGGCACCAGCCAAATACATTAAAATCGCATTTGAAATTATATCCATTTCTGTAAATTTCTCTGCCGAAAAAAAAATTAAATTATAATTTTAAATAAAACATTCAACAATCACGGTATAATGTCTATACGCAGTGGCGTAAGCATGATTTCTGAAGGGATGGGATAAAAAAAAAAGCTAAATGGGAGGGGAAAATTGAAAAATCCTCCGCCCTTCCAAAACTTTTTACTTGGGTAGTAAAATATAGGAACAAATGAGGAACAAGAATATAATTTTAATTGATTCAAAATTTACATTAAACACGATATGGAAGAGTATTCACTCCAATATTCCATTAAGTCAAAACTTCTGTATTATAAAACGCTACATCATTAAATGTATAAATAAAATAAATAATAATTAAATTAACAAATCTAGTTTTCTCTTCTTTTTCTTTTTTGCTAGTTAGTCTAAAACTTCTGCTGTAATTAAATATTTCTATAAACTGGCATAAGTGTTAGGCCATTTAGCCGTTCCTGTAATAAATACATTTTCACATATTTTCAACAATCTCGTGAATGTCTTTTTTTAGATTATAGATAAATAAATGATACGTACTATGTACATATCTACTAGTGTACTACATATACGCGGTGAACTAACCCTGTAGCGACAATATGATCATTGATCTCATTAGTCGTTGTTCATAATCTAATAACAGCGATAATATCTGATACATTTTAAACACTGCAGGCTCACAGTGGAAGCATAGCCCTTTTAGTCGATCCTACATACATATTATTAAATATTTATATATAAAGTATTGTCTCTATAAATAATAATAAGATAAGCTATAATAAAGTATAAACATAGTCGTCATTGACCATTTCGACTAAATAAATATTACTTTGCTATACAAATAAAATAAAATTATAATGGCAGGTATTTAGTGTTGACAAAATTGTGAAAATTCAATAGCTCGATAGATCATAATATCACAAAATATTACATTATAGTGCATACTGCATAATGTAAGCAAAAATAAAAAAAATAATAAAAAGCCAATTAGGGGGGGTCTGACCCCCCCACGTCCCCCCCTTGTATACGCCACTGTCTATACATAAGTTGTATATTATAATCTTCATTTTTTTACCTTCGGGATACGAGATATTATTTAGTACAAGTTCTTTTCTAGCTTGAATAAGTGTCTGCGCCACATCGTTCCTATTCACATTGTTCTTTTCTCTATATTCGATTACACCTCTAAATGTTGAATTAAAATAGTCCATAGCTTCCGGTGAGTGGAATCTTATTTTTAAAATACTCGCAAGTTTTGGTGAAACCATTTGCAGCAGGTTGGCAACAATTATCCTAAACGGCGATTTAAATATTAATTTCGTACACTTTCGAAATTCGTTGTCTTCGTCTATCATACTATTTAATTTCAAACCGAAAGCACACGTCCCTATGACGTCGGTGGCGTATTTATTCATGATATCGTGCACGTCGAACTGATCGGTCGTCTTCGATTTCGCGTCGATATAGTCAATCATATCTTTGCTGCATTTTTTAACCTGACTGTGCATCAGCTTGAGTTTACCGGATGTAAATCCCGGGCTCATCTTTTGTCTCATGATCTTCCACTTCTGGCCATTCGTGAAAAACAAACTGCTCGCCAAGAAGTTCACGGACGGGTCCATTTTGAATCCGTGGTCCGTGAAGTGCGCAAAGTCTTTGATGAGCACGTTGTTTATGAGTTCCGGGTCTCGGATCATCAAGTACGGCGTCCTCATCTGGTACAAACCGCAAATTTTTTTATCCGGAAATTGTTTGTATATCTTATCGAACGTCTCATTTTCACTTTCGAGCCCTAGCGTCGTTCTGAACAAGTTGCCGAACAACGGTACCGGTCTCGTGTGCGGCACGTTTGCTTTCCTCCATTTGCCGTGCGTAGACGTCGAATAATAATAAAGCAGTACACCGATCACTGTAGTGCATATGACGGTAAACGAATCGGTTAGACAGACGATCGTCCACGAAATCATCTTCCCGAGATTCTTGAGCAATCACGCGTATTGTTCCGTGTCCTACGATCACGCACTTGATACGCGCGAATGCACGACTGAGTGGAATTGCATCCACTCACGGCGTTTATATGTTATTTTTTTAGCGTTATATAGAACGCGCTTCTCGGTGTTATTAACTATTCGTTATTACTATAACGCAGATTACGTCATATACCGTACAGAGTTTCGCTTCGAGTACGGCCGTCACGTTTATATATGTATATGATGTATAGGTTTATTTAAATTTTTATATTTTTTTAAGTACCTTATTGATATTTCAAGTATTTTGGATTTGAAAACTGCAGTTAATGGATTGATGTTGATTACATATAAAGCCTTCTTCGTGTACACTCTCTGTTGGCATATATTTTATAAATATTGTTATTTTCTTATCATATAAAAAATTATATTTTATAATCATCAATATTACAGGTCATCAGGTATTTGAGGTATTTCTATCAAGTTCTTATCTTCAATACTTGTTTATTGTTGTTAAGTAGGTGTATTAGATCATTGTCTTAAATTATTTATGCAAAAATTAATATAGGTTATCCTATCAAATCCCGCGCAGATAAATATTATTCTGCAGTATAAGGGTCAATTTTTAATAAAATCAACCTTTTTTACTTGGCCCGCGCTACATTTTTAATTTAAATCATACAATTTCAAAGTCAATCGTCT
Organism: Rhopalosiphum padi; assembly: GCF_020882245.1. Taxonomy (NCBI): domain Eukaryota; kingdom Metazoa; phylum Arthropoda; class Insecta; order Hemiptera; family Aphididae; genus Rhopalosiphum; species Rhopalosiphum padi. The sequence continues at coordinate 40,133,744 of NC_083598.1, forward strand.
TTACTCTATGCTACATCTATGCTAAATTAAAATGCATATTTTGAATGACTCTTTTTTTTTTTTTGCTTTTTTGCTCTCTATACTCTGCCCCGCTAAATTTTAATTTTCTAAAAATTGGCCCTCTAATAACTTTCAGTTGCCCATCCCTTCTCTATATTATACACATTAACTTATAGTACCTATATTGCTATTAGTTACTACCATTGATTATATAGGATAGACCGCTGGTCTCCAACCTTTTTTTCCGAACCAGGGAACTTAATATTTCGCTAGATTGTACATTTGTACCCCTCATTATAACTTTTAAACTCAGATAATACAAATTCAATATTTTTCCGCCATCACCTATTTTTTTCGCGTATTCCGGGTACGGTTGGAATCGACTAGTCTATAATCAATGCTATAATTTAGTAACATATCGCTCATAATGAGCAACACCCGCCTTGTCCTCATGTACTTACTCCAGGTTAATGTGACCCACAACCAAAATTCATTTTAGCTGATACTGTCAACTTATAATGAGGTATTATGATATTATACACGTTTATCGTTTTATACGTCCGTTCCTTTTAATACCTCATCGACTTAGCACCTATGTATTATGTATAGCCTATATAAGCGCCTGTCTAGCATTAACGTCAACCTATTATTATCATTATAATTATTATAATAATATTTTTGGTGCATGTACAATAAAGTAGTGCATGTACGGTAATATGGTATGTCCGTCACGTGACCGACCGGACGATCTAAGCGAGGTTGCTTTGGTAGGCGGATGAGGGGGTTGCGGGGTGAGCAAAATATGCCGTGAACGTGCACGGTCGGGCGGCGGACGAGCTATAGAGTGGGGGCGGCGGCAAGACAATAGGACGAGCAAAAGACGAGCGAAAGACGAGGACGAGACGAGGACGAGCCAAAGACGAGGACGAGGTGCTGAAAGCCCCCTTTTCATACTACTGTAAATAATAGTTGTTTCAAAGTATTTTTAAATTGGTAACAGTTGGGATTATTATTACACCCTCCTTTTGAACGAACACAAGCAAAAAATAGTTCTAGGTGGTCTTGTGAGAGTTTATATGTGAGAACAAACTTTAAAGGACTCTGAGTTTTGTATAGTAGTTTATATGAAATTTCTAAAGTACTTTTTATACTAGTGATAAATCTTATAACAAACATCTTTCTGGCATGAGTGTAAATTGGCCTTTCTTCTACCATTAATTTTTTTATGTATTCAGTAGTACTATCGAATACAGTTTCAATAGACTTAATATTACCACTATTAATAGGGCTTTTAAAGCCTTTTGAAAAGGGTATTCTAGAGTTTAATATATCAAATAATCTATCAATTTGTCTAACGAAGTAAACTGTTGATTCACTTTCTTGAAATTGCATATCTCCTCTATTTTTTAAATATTCAATTGCATCAGCTACACCACTGCTCAATGTCTGAACTGCCGACCTAACTTTCATAATATTGTTCCTGTAATTTAAATGTAGTGATGTCAATTTATTTGCAAATCTCAAACCAATATGACTTTGTAAATTACTTAATGCTTTTATAAATTGCCATTCTATAAGACTATTATTAATTTTAAAAGCACCTTTATCAGCCAAAGAATTCCTTGCAAGTTTGATCATATGGCATGCGTCAAATATAACATTGACTTCTAAATTACCAGCATTAAATTTACAATTAAAATCCGGATCATCAGGATTAAAATTGCAACCCAAGTTTTTGAAACACTGAACATTGGTACGAGCTCCATCGCAGGTTACGCTCCATATACGAATCCCTATCTCATTACGCTTTAGAATAGCATTAGTTACAAAAGTACTTAAAGCACTAGGTACCATTGATTTTATTTACAAAAAAATAAGCAATTGGGCATTTGAAGCGGAGTCCGCACTCCAGTAGTTGTTATCTATCTCAGTGAAGATAAACCTAAATAATATATATATATATATATTTATAAATATTTTTTGTATATCGTGGTGATAACATAATATTATGTACACTGAGACTGAGCACGATTTAAGATAGGTATATAAAGACTTATAATATATTAATATGTACTTATATCTTAAATCGTGACACTGATGAGATAGATACACAAATATCCGGTGCAACTCGTTTGCGCACAATCCAAATTTTTTACCTAAATATCGATGACTCGTTTGCGCACAACATAAATGTTACTGCGTAACATAATATAATATAATATTTTATATTTTTTAATTTGGACTTACCTAAAGTATTATCGATACAAATTATCAGCATATCAATAATCGATATCATTAGTCATGATTATCATTAAAAATAATCGACGTGTATTAAATATAATATACTTTTAAACAGTCGTTCGCCAGAAACCAGTACTATAACTATTATACTGACTATGGATATCGAAGTTTCTGATGTTTTTGAAACGCGTCGAAGTAAAAAGTGCATAAATATAGATAATTATAAATTTAGAGAATTTCAAACGTTGAAATCAGGTGATATACATTGTAGGTGTACAAATAAAAAATGTTCCGTGAGTCTTGTAGTTAGGTTGGTTAATAATATAAAATATACAATTTTAAAAATGACAAACACGCATACCCATGAAGAGTACGACAACCGAACAATTCATCGAGAAGTAGCAAGAAGCAATTTAAAACGTAGAGCAGAAGAGGATTTACACATTAAACCAAATAAACTAATACGCCGGGAACTGCAAAAAAATGATAACTCTGAACATCTTCAATATAGCGATATGTATAATATATTTATATTAACATATAAAAATAATTTGAAATTGCTACAAAGTGCAGAACACGTTTTTGGGGATGGGACATTTACATTCGCTCCGAAATATTTTGTTCAACTTTATACTATTCACGTATATATAAACAATTTTTATGTTCCTGTGGCGTTTTGTTTTTTAAGTAACAAACATACTGATACTTACGTCAATATGTGGAATACATTACAAAATATATGTATTCAAATTACTGGTAAAATAATAAATTTAAGCAATTTTCATGTAGACTTTGAAAAAGCTGCGCATAATGCAGTATTGCAAATTTTTCCTAACTACAAAATTGCATGTTGTAACTTTCATTTAGGACAAAATTGGTTTAGACATATTCAACAACACAAAATATTATCGAGCGCGTACTTAAACAATGACTCTGAAATTGGCAAATGGATGAAATATTTTTTTGGATTAAGTTATTTACCTCCTGAAGAAGTTTCTGATGGATTTTGTGATCTTATGTCGTTAGCGCCAAGTACTACTTCTATATTTTCCGATTATATTTTAGAAAATTACATAACATCGGACAGTAATTTTCCCCCTAAATTATGGGCTTGTGAACCTAATCCTAAGACTACTAATGGTGCAGAAAGTTATCACAAACATTATAACAGTCAGTTTTACACTGCTCATCCACACATACATCAAGTAATTGACGTAATTATTGATATTCAGAGTGAAACTGATTTAAAAATTAATTCGATAAATAATAATATCATAAACTACAAGAAAAAAGAGACAATCAATAAGCAGATACAATTGGAAAATATTTGGAATGAATATAAAAATAAAATAATTGATCGCTTAACTTATATAAAGAAAATCGGACTTGTATGCCACCATACAAAATTAGTATGATTTTATAACCAATAAAAAAATATGTGTGCGCAAACGAGTTGTACCTTTATTATTTAAACCTAAAATATGTGTGCGCAAACGAGTTGTGATTTTGTGCGCAAACGTGTCGTAAAAAAGGCAAATGTGCGCAAACGAGTCGTACCCCAAATATCTGTGGCGCAAATTATCGAAGCACGTCACTTTGTTCGACAATTAATAACCACCCGAAAAAAAGCCAAGTGATAACGACAAAGGCCATTCGTCAAAACCACTGACTAAGATTATTGTTCTGTGCTAAGATATACCTTATATTATCTTAGTGCTTAGTCCATGGTCAAAACACCATCATCAAAATCCGACAAAATACCATTCGATATAGAAAAACATCGTACCACACTACCAAACTACCAACCGTAAATGTGTGTATAATAATGGTAGGTATTTGACAAATGTATATCGACAAAAAGCCACCTAAATTAATTAACTACCTATTATCAAAATGAATTAAGTGTCTGGTGCAAAATTTTAAATACTAATGAAAAAAGGTAGGCAAGTGGGTACCGCTTTGCTATACATTAACTATGGATCACTATTATTAGTGTATTTGTATTAAATTTGAATTCGATTGTAATGTCATTAAGAATATTCAGTGATATATTTTTTTGATAATATACATAGCTATAAGAGCACGTCATACTAGCAAGTGTATTGTGCATACAGTCTGTATGGCTATATTTTAATAAGACAACTTGTCTCTATTCTCTGTCTTACACTCTTTCGAACGTAAAACATAACAAATTTGCGTTCAACGAAATCAATTTTATACAGTTAGCTGTAATATTAAAGTCAATTTACCTATTATCAAAATTAAAGTTAATAATATAATTTTATAGTGAGTGACGAGCATTTTAAAGTTTTTACGTTGAAAATTGGTATTACATTTTACAAAATAAATGTTAGTGGAATTAATCTAAAAAAATAATTTTATACAACTTACGGAACCCGGGGGCCCCCAGAAATTGGGTGCCAAGCGCAAGTGCACCATCTGCACTTGAGTAAATCATGGCCTGTTGAAGATTGGAAATCGGTTAGATATTCGATCTATACACAGTTTGAACAAAAAACTTGTGTCCACAAGGCAAGCACGCATGTGTTTTATACTTAAACGAAATAAGTTATGTATGTGCTTATTTAAATTTTATATATCAAATTAATTACCATTGTTAAATCTTAAATAATCCATTCCCAGTAAACATAGTACATAATTATGTGATGATAAATTTAGTTTAGTTAAGTATTATTCATTAAAACACACAACATTTAAAAAAAAGTCTTAAAACGTGGAAAATTGTAAAAATTGCATTATAAAATTAAATAGGCAGAGAATGAGAGAACATAAAGTATATAATTATAACAAAATGTACCTATTAATTTTTATAAATATAGTTTATAAGCAATAACTTATTAGTTATTACTAAATACTAATAATCAAAAGCAATGACTTTATAACAAGTAACAATTATAATATCTAATAATTTGTTTTCCAAAAGCCAGCAAAAAAGAAGTCAATAGGGGTATATAACATCTAACTCTGAATGAGTCCACTCAAATAATTATAGTGACATGTAAAACAAATCTCCAATTTTTGTGCAATGAAATTGAATTTATATTAGCAGACGGAACTTTTACTTATTGCCCAAAACATTTTTATCAACAATATACCATCCACGGTGTTTGTAAACAATATTACGTACCACTTGTTTTTTGTTTTTTGCCATCAAAAACCAAAGATATTTATAAACAAATGTGGGAAACATTAAAAGATTTATGTTTAAATAATGCCAATAGTGTATTCCAGCCTTCTCTCTTACTATTAGATTTTGAACTCGGTGCTCACATTGCTGCTAAAGAAGTATTTCCTTTAATTATTATTAAAGCCTGTCGTTTCCATCTTGGTCAAGCATGGTACAGAAAAATCAGTTCCATTCCAATATTAAAAAAAAACTACGACGATAAAAATTCACAATCTGGACTATGGTTAAAACTTTTTTTTGGTTTGCCTAATTTACCATCACATATGATTTCTGAGGCGTTTATTGAGATAATGGCTACTTGTCCAGAAGAAAAACAATATTACGATTTTGCTGATTACATATTGGATAATTATATTGAGACCAATCATTTTTCACCAATATTGTGGGCAGAAGAGCCCAATAAAAGTACAAGAACGACTAACGGTGCAGAAAGTTACCATAGTCAACTTGGGCATGAATTTTATGTTCCACGTTCTACTATATTTAATTTGGTAAGATTGGTAAGAATATGAATTTAAAATAATAAATACATTTTTTGCGGTTATTATTAATTTATTTTTGTTTATTTTTTCTTCCAGATAGATGTGTTAAAACAACAACAGATAATTACTGAAACCAAATTTCGACTCATACGAAATGGCAACGTGAACCGTACACGCAAAGTATGCTGCAGGGAGAGAGAAAAATCTATTTTAAATGTATATGATCGTTTCATTAACAACGAGATTAGCTTGATTGATTATTTAAAAACATTAGGATGTAAGTTTATTTCAATTTAATTATAAATTGAATTATTTTATATTATGATTTTTAATTAATACTAAATTATTTTTTAATAACAACAAAATCATTTTTAAATAACACCAAATTATTTGTTTAATTAATAATAATAAAATATGTTTAATTTTTAACTGTCAATCAAATGTGTGCAGTTTTGAACTATCGACCTTTCAAATTTCCCTTTTTAACAATAGAATAAATGTGTGCGGTTATGAACGGTAAGTGTGCGGTTTTGATGACCGCCGTATTCATCGTCTTCGTCATCCCATCACCATAACCAGACTTTAATAATTGCTAAGTTAATTTAAGTATTGTCCCTATTTTGTGAGCTCTTTGGTCATTGTACCAGACCGGATCGACCTCAGAGACCCCTCCCCATAATTAACTTGCATCATCATAATTCCCGTAATAGATCTTTCCTGTTCCTTGGTGTCGTCGTGCACGTAAAATTGCTTATCCTAAAGGTATGAGGCGTAGGCATAATTGTATAGATAGTCGGCGATACTCGGATGTCACAAATAATCTTCCGTGTAGCCCTTATTATTGGGTGCGTACAGTCATAAATCATAATATCTCTATATATAATAACTAAAAGTTGAGTTCATCACATAAAATCTAGTACCAATAAGTCTTGATAGGTGCATATAAATATATAATTAGATATTGTAGGTATACATTTATAATATTGTCAAAAATAATTTTTTCATTAAAACGAACATTTTATTAAATTTATTTCTGAAATGTTTTTCGTAAACTTTTACATATTACCATCACTAACTTCAAATAATAATATTATATAATAAAATCAACAAGACTTAGGGAACGTTGACTTTTTTTTTGGTTTCAAAAACGCTGATGTAATCTGCAATGGATTTTAACAAGAACCCTCCCACCAAAAAAAAAAATTAAAATATAGTTATCAGTGATACTAATTTAGTAAAATCGTTAAAGCTAATTTACCCAGAATGATGGTTGATTCAATTAGGCTACTTTTGCGCTCAGCGCCTCAAGTATAATACGTCTAGTTTCCGTCAATATAACTAACAAATTGATAATATATTTTCTTCATTCATGTAAACATTAATCCTTTTTGTAATTTTAATTATAAAGAGAATTAAATATTTTATGATTTAAAAATCAAAAGTCAAAACACCAAAATGTGTTTAATTATCAAGAAAGCATTTATATTTATTATAATATTATTCAGTCATATAGAGGTTGATAGGAAAATAAAATTAATAAAATTTTTGATTCACAAATACAAATTAAACTAATAATAATAAAAACAATTATATGTATATCAAAATCTCAATGCTTTAACGTAAAACCCATAATTGTTGTAAACATATTTTTTTTTAAATATACAATTACAATTCATAAAATTAAATCATTTATATTAATTTTTAATGAAAATTTGTCTATACAAAGTCCTCCTCTTGACAGGATATCTAATAACCTACATTATTAGATTTTAACTATTCAACACATTTATTCAAAAATATGTTTAAAAAGAGTTATCACAATATTTTTATAATTAAATATAAATATAAATATACATAATATATATATTTCGGATTCCATCTTGAGTGTTCGATCCATGGATTATCATTTTATTTCCAATTATGTAAGATAAGTCCACAGCAAAAATATTCAACGATATCTTTTTTTCCTGAATTTATAAAATTACATTCAGCTAATGAAAGTTAGTGGGAATAAATTGAATGTTTTCAATCTTGATAAAAATGTAGTATATTATTGTGGATGTGCAGGATATGCATTATACATTGTTTCGTAATAAGGATCAAGTGAGCAAAATTTGTTGCTAAATTTTTGAAAATTTATTTTTTTAAATTGAAAATATTCACTTAATAAAAAAATCTTTTAAAATAATAGCAGAACTTGATCAAACGGAGGTTTATTATTAACTGAACTAAAGTGGATTAAATAAGCAACTTATAACTTTTTAAAAAATTGCAGTGTAACCAACATGTATGATATATAGAGGGAAAAAATGGTGTTAAGGAAAATATTTCCGCTTGAACTTAAATCTCCCTGCTCAAAAGTGCTGTGAACATACATTATGGTTTTTGAAAAACAGTGTTTTTTCGTGTTACAGGGAAATAAAAATAGCTTGAGCGAGATATTCCCACTTAAACTTTAAAAATCTCCCTGCCCAAAAGCGCTGTGAAAATACAAATACATACTACTAATAATAAGATACATGACAGTAAACAGTAAAAACGTGTTACATCATATAGTCAATGCTTACCAATTATTATTTTATACACTAGCTATTATATAATTTGTAAAATATATTTTTTCCGTATTGATATTAATTTATTAATTTTATTAGTTTTTTTTCAATTTAAGTAGTATTGATTTTTATGTCAACGAAGTCAACGTTTTTTTTTTTAAAGTATTGTCTTGACCGTCAACAAATTCCCTTCACGAGCAATCAACGAAGCTAAGCTTCGAGCACTTACAATGGTGAATGCGATCTAGGATAAATGGACGTAGCCGTTTAGACGTAGGGACAATTAGACGTAAAAAAAAAATTATATATGTATATAAATCAGTAAATAAAATTAATAAGTCATTTATATTTATTAACATAAGTCAAAAATGAATGTAAAATATTTAAATATACAAATTTTTAATTATATAAAATATTAAAACTAAAAATATATCTAAAACAAATGTTTTATTTTAATAGATACGCCAACAATTAAAATAAAATATCAAAAACAAGTTATTTTTATTAATTATATTTATTTTAGTAGGTATGTAAAATTGTATATATAAAATATAAAAGAAAATTATATATTGTAATACCTAAAAAAATTATGAATGTCAAACATAGTTATTTATATTAATTATATTACTTATCTTATACGTATATTCTTATGTAATAATATTAAATATGATCAACATTTTATTTTAATGCAGAGAAATATTTTGCGCGATACTGCGTAAAAATTATATTTTTTAGTTCTAGTGTCATACCTTTGAATAATTTTAAGGTTAGATTAAAATATTTTAATGATGATCTATTATAATATTATTTATTTTCTTTATATATTTTTTTTTTACGTCCATTTGTCTCCACGTCCAAACGGCTACGTCCATTTGTTCTCATTCGTGGTGAATCATATGAAACAAAAATATTTAGTTCCTGATCATAATAAAGCTATTCGACCTGAATACATATTGCTTTTAAATAGCAACAACATGACACTATTTTACACATTTTATCTGTGTTATTTTCCTTTACGAATACTGGTACCATGAATGAGACTATGCATTAATCAATTTATTAATTAATACCTTATTAATTATGTTATAATCAATGGTTTAATAGGGATAATAAATTTAGATTCCATTTAGAATATTCATTTTTATTCTTCTTCTTCTTCTTCTTGTTGCGGGTTACAATAAAAATATTGGTTAATATTAATTTTTATTACCTAGACAATAATAGGTTTTCCAAAATTATTATTTTATATTGAAAATTAAAAACGTTTTTATAAAGACATGTTTATTAAAAACGAAAATTAAACCCATAAATAGTTTCATAAAATTCTTTTCACATAATATGAAGCCGTAAACGTAGATCGTACATACAAATTATGTTGTTATTTTTTCTTTCCCAAAAGTGTTGTTTTGCGGGACTTTGTTCATATTATGTACTAAATGCACTCTAAAAAAGTCTTCTGCACCAATTTGATTTCAAACAGAAATTAAAGCTCCAAATTCAAGTGCGAGATTGCGGGGGTAATAGAACGAACTTGATTTAAAATGAGGAACATATAAAAGTTATTACTTATTGCAAAGTTCTTAGCATTGTTGTATATCAATCGATATATTGTGAGGAGATTCTCTTCGCGACGAAATGTCCGGGTTCATTATTTTTATAATAGTATAAATCCTATTGCCCGGATATTTGTTCATTTGTCATTTATCAAATTTCCCCACATGTAGGATAAAAATTTAATATAGTATATACTTCTGCAATGTACATAGTATGTTAAATAAATGATAAAAAAACGATATTTTATCAAAAACTAAAAATTAAAATATCGTAAAAAACCAACGAGAGACCACGTTATGTTCTTACCTAAAAGTTTGATAATATTTCAATTCACTCTAATATTAAAACTAAAAGCACGTTATTATAACTGGTGAACAAAAATTTATTATGTCGTACGTGTGTAAGACGGAGACAACACAGCGGGAGAGATGTTCTCTTAATTTTTTTTTTTTATTTAAAGGTTCACAGGCTACAACTGCTATGGTTATTAGCCGACATTACAAAATTACAACATTACATTACAATATTAGATTAAGTTTCAATGACAGGTGGAAAAAAATAAAAATTTGGTTTAAGATTGTGTAAAAAGGTTTACAATTGTACAAGATCTTGATTTATATTTTATTAATAAGATTGTCTTTGGTGATGAATTGGATGGTTTTTTGAGTAAATTCTTCATTGAGGGCTTCTTTGATGTTGGGAGAGAGGTTGAGGAGTGCGCGAGTTGGCTCATGTATTGGGAATTCTTCGAAGATATGTCTTATGGTGATGCGAGTTTGGCATGTGTTGCATATAGGGGGTTGGTCTTTACTTATAAGGAAAGAGTGTGTTAGAAAAGTGTGGCCGATTCTAATGCGAGTGATGGCAACATTTTGACGTCGGCTGAGGTTCGGGGGAGTATGCCATGGTTTAGTTGTACTTTTTATGTACTTAAGTTTGTTTGTTAGGGGAATGGAGTTCCAGGTGTGTTGCCATGACTTGAGGGTTTTGTGTCTAATCGATGTGAATATGTCGTAGGAAGATATTTTATCAATGGTGATGTCATGTACGTTTTGACTAGCTAAGGAGGCGCTGCTTCATCGGCCATTTCATTTCCCTTTATGCATACATGGGAATGTACCCACATGAAGTCGATATTTTTTTGGGTGTTTATTAGTTCCGTTTGAGTTGCTTGGGTGATTTCGTTTTTTGGCAACGGGTTTTTTAGGGATGTTAGGACGCTGAGAGAATCACGTATGATAAAAAGTTATTCGTTGGAAGTGAGTTTGCTAATTTGATTGCTCCAAGAATTGCAAAGTTTTCAGCGGTAAATATGTTTGTAATTGCCGGGAGTTTGTATTGTATGGTTGTTTGGTTGTGCACGATTGAGAAACCTACTCCTTGATTAGATTTTTAAACATCAGTGTAGATTTGAGAGTGGGTAGGGAATCTGTTTTGGATAATGTCATAGAAATGGGATATTATTATTTTGTGATTGTTTTCGTATTTGATTTTTTTTTTGTTTAATAACGTTTTTTTAAAAACGTTTTCCATACATGAATTAAAAAGACGTGAAAACTGGGTATTGAATTAAAAATATGGAGTTCCAAATTTTGCGGCTGGCGCATATTAACAAATACTCGTAATAATAATAATGAACCTAAATTGAAAAACATGCGTATAATAATAGCAGCGTACCGTATGCGCGGCTGTCTTAGACTTTATAAAACATACACCGACTGTTGTTTATATAAATGTATAATATGTTCTATATAAATAATTTGGAAAATATTATTGATTTAGCTGATGAACATTTTAAATGTAATACATATTTTGCTATTTTGGATTCTTTTACAGTTACATGGAAATATCGTTTGAAGATTTCTCTACCATTGTTAAAAAATTTGAAGTAGGTACTAAATCAAAAGAAAACTTAGATGAAAATTTTATTTTTATTAAACATTTATCAAGATTTTATAAAGTTGTCATAGATGAAATGGTTATAGAATTGAAATACCGTCCATTTTGTCTGGTTTAGTAACAAGTTTATTTTAAAACTGAACCAAAAAAATTAAATGAACTGTTTAAGTTCATGATATCTCGAGACGTGGTTTCTTCATATCCAAATATATATACTTTAAATGGACGATTTTATACACTTCCAGTCAGCTGTGTAATTGCAGAAAGGGAAGTATAGCCGGTTAAGACTTCTCAAAATTTTCCTTCGCTCAACTTTGACTGAATACCGGCTATAAAATTAAGCAATATTGAGCATATAGAAAGCAGTGGCGTATATAGAAATTAATTTCAGGAGGGTTAAAAAAATTTCCATTTTTAAATTACAATTAATTTTGAAATTAAAATCAATGACCGTACCAACCATCATTTCAGGGGAAGGGGGGGGGTGAACCCCTAATCCCTCCTCCTATATGCGCCACTGATAGAAAGCAGAATAACACAAACAACCAATTGTAATAACGTAATAAGTACATATCAACATTTGAATTAATGAAAAAGCGCAGAAAATTATAGTAATTAATATTCTTTACTATATTTATTTTATTTTTATATATTACAATAAAATATAACTTTATACATGAATTATTTTTGTATTGGAATAGAATTTAGAACTATACATTCTACTGTGAAAATGAATGCAGTTATTGAAAACTAAAATAAAATAAAATATATATTACTTACAGTTATGTGTATACATAACTAATTAGAAAATTAACTAATTAATTCTTTTTTTGTTTTGATGATAGATAATTAATAATTTAGAGTACCTATTCATTAAATATATATAAAAAAAAAATCAAATTTTCGACAAAAAAAAAGGTTGACTGATATAATATGTACAATAATTTAAATGTAGTTAGCATTGAAAGGGTTCATAAAATAATAATATACATATACAGGGTGTAAATCCTCGCGGGACACCCTGTAATCTGTATATATATATATAAATCCTTCTCAAAATATGAAATACTCATAATTATTTAAATATTTCAGGTAAATTTATTAATTAAAATATCGATTTTAAAGCAACAAATAAAAATAACAATTAATTAATTATACCCAAGTTTGTAAGTAAGTTTTAAATTTTACTTAAAAATTAGTTGTGAATGATGTCTTATCCCTTATAGTTACTTATATTAAATGTTGGTATTAAACTATAATATAAATAAGATAAATCGCCAGCGCAGCTAGCTACTTTTTAACGTATAGTTGGTTAAACCTTCTACACACTGGCCTCGCATAAGTGAGGTAGACCCACAGTACTAAAAACCTGGTTTCCCCACTGCACGTATGTATATATTACGATGTTTATGTCATCACTTAAAACGATAATATATATTATATATTAATTTTTATAAATATAGTTTATAAGCAATAACTTATTAGTTATTACTAAATACTAATAATCAAAAGCAATGACTTTATAACAAGTAACAATTATAATATCTAATAATTTGTTTTCCAAAAGCCAGCAAAAAAGAAGTCAATAGGGGTATATAACACCTAACTCCCCCCCACCTGTGCACGCCACTGAAACCACCTAATATTGAAAATCTATATCTCGCTCTAAAAAGTTAACGAAAAATAATAATTTGAACGATAAATTTCATATAAAAAAAAAGTAGCCCTATTAATTTAGTACATTTTAAATAAAGCTAGGTTGCCATTTGAAAATCAAAAGTTGATGGTGGTTTAACTATTAAATAAAAGGGTAAAAAAATTAATTTTTCCATACAGTTTGAGAAACAAAAGAATGTAGGGACGCATTAATAATTAATTTTATCGGGTTGATTTGTGAATCTAAACCATCCAGGGCATCGCACGCATCAAACGCATAAAAAAAATACATTCAAATCGGTTCAGCCGTTTAGGAGGAGTTAAGTAACATACACACGTACAGTAGAATTATATATATATAAAGATAAATCCTTCTCAAAATATGAAATACTAAAAATTATTTAAATATTCCAGGTAAATGTGTTAATTAAAATATCAATTTTAAAGTAACAAATAAAAATAACAATTAATTAATAATACCAAAGTTTGTAAGTAAATTTTAAATTTTACTTAAAACTCAGTTGTGAATGATGTCTTATTCCTTATAGTTACTTATATTAAATGTTGGTATTAAACTATAATAAAACACCCACAGTACTTTCCCCACTGCACGTACGTACCTATATATTACGATGTTTATGTCACTTAAAACGATACTTAATTGATTAAAGTTAAACTAGGCAGGTGTCTGGAATATTGGATTACATTTGATAACAAAATGGTTAAAAAATGTTGTGAAAATTTCGAATCAATCAAATCATATTTAAGGGTATCGGGGTGCTGGGTTGACGCCACGTCAGTGTCCGGATTAAAGTTTGGAATTCTGAACTTCCTAGTAAGTTAAAAAAAAATATTTTTAATATTTCCTTATGTCATAATGATTATATAACCTAGTGGAATGTTGATTGTTGGTGTAAAAATGTACAACTTGGGGTACTGGAGTGCGGACCTCACCGTCACACTTTTTTCGCTGGAATTAATAACATTGTGTTTCCAATTCGATAATGTCTATACAAAAAAAAAAGTAATATACTACTCACAGATAGTACATAAATGCGTTATTACTATTTGATAGTAATTTTCTTTTTATAAATTTTTATCTGTTTTTTAACCTAGTTTTGAATATTGTTTTATTAAATAAATATTGTTTTTTCACATGTGCTTAAAAAACTTTAAGTTTAATAAATAACATCTAATAGTTTATGAATAGTATATTATATTGCCTAAAGCAGAAAACAAATAATGAATATTTTTTTTTTGTCAAAGTATATTTGTTGTTACACATAATGTTTTAATTGTTTATTCTTTTTTATATTAGGTTGAGTTAGGAAGGAGTCGATTATAAAAGAAGACGAAAACTCGAGATCTCTTATTATTATCATTTCATTATTTAACGTTCACATAATTGTTATTCTTTGCACATATCTGCAAATAACTAAAATGAATATTTTTAACAAGTATTTTATAACTATTACGATCAATGTTCTTTCAATTTTGATTATTCCAGCAACTGCATTCGATAAATATTACGACGAATTTAGCAGTATGGTCATATTTTTTTTTAATTATTTTTTTTTTTAGTTTTAATTTGTATTGTATTAAAATTTATATATAATTTATACTATTTCTTGAATTTTTGTGATTTTAGGTATTCCAACCAACCCTCTCAGACAAGATGCAGGTATGATATAAATTATTTAAGTATTTAATATTAAAAATTTGTTTTTATTTTTTTTGCATTGATAATCAATAGATTTTTGATTTTGTTATACAATTATCTAGAAACTAAAATTAGTTATTGATATTCTACCATTGGCTGGAGATTAACATTACATAAAACTTTTCTTAATTTTAAGTGTTATATATAATATACAATACTAAATTGTTGTATACAATATTAAATTACAGGAACGAAACTGTTACCTAAATATAGCTGTAGACCTGTAGTTCATAAATAAGTTTTAATAAATAATATTTTTTTTACACTTTGAAATTTTACCTGGCTTCAGTGAAGCAACTTACAATTAATGGTACCTATAAACTACAATTTTAATACTTTTTTCCACATCTAGTTATTATAAAGTTAATTAAATTGGTAAAATTTAAAAAATATGTACAAAAGAATCGGACTAGTTGAATCTTATGGACTTATGGTTATATCTTATTTTATCTAATGAATACAATTTTAGTCTATAAGGTAGGTCTTGTGTAAAATAAGTATATCACCAATAATTTTAAATGTTTTTTTTTTTCAGCCGATTGCTTTTGTAATATTTTTAACTTATTATTAGTAAATAAAATAAATTTAGAATAGTTTTAATATTAAGTATTAAAGTTGATATTTTATACTGTATATTCTTAAATGATGGTTGATATTACTGAACATTATTTTAAATGATAAATTTACAAAACCAGTAGGTAACCTTGGATATTTTATTGATTGATGTTGTTTTATATTATGAAGTAAATTTGTTGTATTCATAAATTGTTATAGCTATTAGGAAAATATTGAAATGTATGTGTATGTGTGTGTTATTTTAGATCATTACTCTAATAATATTTCATATCATTTTTAATTGTTTTCAACTAGATAATAAAAAAAATAACATTTTAACAAAATTATTATAACTAAGTAATGATTGAACTCACAAAATATACCATAATGTATTCTATTATAGATTCTAAGCAGAGAGATGAATATATTTATTTTATAATTATATTTTATTTATGTTCGTGTTTCGTGTTAAACAATAAAATATAGTAGAAAATATGCTCGATCTTCAAATTAATTGAGGATTCTGATAACAAATAGAATTAAGTTAATACTTTCAAAAATTGAAATTTAAATATTTAAAAAATTTTCCACTATTTATTAAATTAAACGTGAAAAAAAAATAAAAAAAAATAAGAAAATAGAATTCGTGTTTTTGAAAAAAGTCGATTATAGTACATTTAAATAACCAAGAACAACTAAATAGCCATATAGGTATTTAGAATATTCAACCATGTTTATAATAGATTTTTTTGAAGCTTTTTATAGAGATTTTATATTTTTGATCCTTTTATAATTTTTTTGATTTTTTTTCTTTACATTTTGATAAAAAATATTCACTTAGACAAGAATATTAAATATTATTATATGATTCCTAATAACCTGTAATTAACTGTAAACATCTGATAATTTTATTAAAATTTTTATAAAGTTAGGTTAATATATAATTAAACATATAACGAATTTTTTATTGTACTTTATCAATTATTAAAATATATTAGATGTAATACTATGCTCTTTTGATTTTATAATGGAAACCTTGTACAGATGTAACAGTTTGATGGGCCAATAATTTATTTTAAAAACTATTTCTAAACATTTAATGAATCAGTATAGTAATCTAGACACAGACAGTATAATAATCGAGATTATTGTATTTAATATGTTTGAACCGTTGATATAATGGATTTTTATGCTAATATAATTATTGAATTATTTTTAAATTTAACAGATTTCCTAAAAGATATTTGTGGATTCCTAAGTAAGCAATTATAATTTATATCGTAGTTATTATATACTACCTTGAAGAATACTTCGTAGAAAAGAAATAGCGTTTATTTATTGAATTAGATAGGGTAGTTTAGGTTTGTTTAGGTTAGAGTTATTTTTAAGGATAAAAATAATAATTTTTATGGTTAGGTTAGGTTAGGCCTGGTTAATATTGACGGAGTTTAAGAATATAGCTCTATCATCGAACTGTTTCGTCAAGGTGGTTTGCTCTAATAATTTCATATTTATAAAGAGTGTCACAAATTTTGTGAGATGAATTCAGTTTCAGTGATGAAAGCTTGTATCTTGTTACTTAAGATCTGGCGTAACCACCGCACTAGGTTAGGTCGTTAGTTTTTTAACGATAAATTACTAGAGATTATGTTTTAGAATTTTCATGAGTTATGTAGCTTTGCAAATTTTTTATCTTTCGTTTTTCATGTAGCCATATTAAAATAATATAATAATAATAATCAAAGTACAGAGGTATCAATATATGCGAATAATAATAATAAATTGTAATATTTTTTTATTTTTATTTTTAAAACCTTCAATAATTATATGTTTTGTATGGCGATAAGTTATTCTATCTCTATAACTAGTAGTTATCTTAAAAACGTTTATTAAAAAAAAAAAAAGAATAAAACATTATTTTATGAATCCTCGCACCCAAACATCCAATGCAGTATTTGACACACTAATATAACAAGTTTAAATACCAATAAATTATATTTTATTGGTTGCTATTCTTCAAACAACTATAGTATTGTATTCACATACACTTTATGCGTACAAATTATGCTCCATATAGTAGCTTATTATAATTCAAAATTGTAAATATAAAATGCAAGTACATCTGTCAGTAGTGCCTATTTATATTTACTATTTTTTTAGGTTGATTGCCTAAAATAATATTTGGGTACAGTTACGTTAAACTAGTTTAATTAACTAATGATTTGTCTTATATTAATATAATAAATTTACAGATAATGTTAATGAAGAACATCAAGTGCAATATAAGGGTAATTATTTGAAAATAACTAAATACAATTTTTAATTGTATCTATGATGTGATGTATACATTTATTTAGTTAATGTATAACACCAAATAAGTGGTCTTATTCTTAAGGTTTTAAACTTTTTTAAAAATCAATTTCATTTTTGGCCAAATGGAATCGCATAGGTTGTGTATTATTTTTTTTCAAAATCAATGATGATTTGTTATAGTTTAAAAACAAAATTATTGGATGATCATTTTTCATTAATACATTTAAACCATTCAATACAAAAGAACATGAGTTTATCTTTTAAAATGCAAAAATAAAAATGAATGTTTACGAAAAACGTAATCATCATCCATGTAAAACAATTTATGTTTTACACATAGGTTAAATGTGTATTTTACAGCAGAATATTAAAATATAATAATTTATGTTTATATAAGTTTATATTTTCATAAATATCAAAATAAAATACTTATTTCTGTTTCAAATTGTAAATAATTATTTATCTATATTTTTAGAAAAAGTTGGTATGTATTTACTGTTTTTTTTTTTTAAAAAAATACGTTTTAATCATTAAGTATTAAAGTAGATTTCTTATTTTTAGGTTATAAAAATATTATTTGAATATTGGATATGAACTGTTACATTGAATAGTTTCTATACTTTCTAGTGTTGTTTATAACTCCTCAAAGTTCGAAAAATCGATTAGAAATTTAGGTGTTCAGTTTGAGTGCGAAAGTTGACCCTAGTTCTAAATAAATTGAATTGAATTGAAAAGTTTAAAATTTTAATATTAATCTAAACCTCAAAAGAGTTTAAATTCTAATTTTTCTATTTTTTATTAACTGTTTATTAACATAAAATACATCGGTACCTAATTTATGTTTGTTTATTATTTTTAATCGCATTCTAGTTGAGTTATTGTTGTTAATGATGTATATATATATATATATTTTTTTTTTAATTTAATACACTATAATTAGTTGATTATCAAACATGGAGGTGGTTTTGAATAATAAAAATAGGATTTAGTTTGTACTTTAAACATTTCAAAATTCTTAATTTTTTTTTTTTATTTCTATCAAGAGTAACCGGAATTCTTATGCAAAGTTTGATTAACTTTATTTCATTAGTTTGTTTTAATTCAAAAACTAATAACTGTATAAAAAACTTAAGATTTTAACTAAGTATTTACATTATCATTTTATATTTACGGTATAATTATCGAAATATTTTGACTCTTTTTGACCAATTTTAGGAAATTGAAGTTTGATATTTTATAAATGCCAATAACATTTTAAGAATATGTAGGTATAAATGTGTGATAATGTGTACCTATATCGAAAGCGAATTATTATAGATGCTTTGAATTTTCAGAAATGTTTATATATATATTAGTATTATATGATAAAATATGTATACATTTTAAATTATTTTCCACCTAAATGGCATGCTAAACTTTTAAGTTTTTTAGGTTTTTTTTTTATTAATGTTGATAAAAATTATTCAATGAGCCAATATTATTGAATATGTATTACAAGATCCCATATAAGTGGTTCTTAAATCTGTATATAAATATTTAAAATAGTTGGTTTGTGTTCGTTTCGACATAATATGATCAATAAGTTTCGTTTGATTTCGGTACGAGACCATTTTTTTTCCGATCCACCTTTAATAATTGTATACTTTTATAAACTTAACCGTTAATTTATTTTTACTTTTATTATGAAATTTTAACGATATAATAATATGTAAATATTTTATTTTATAGAGCAATATTTTGGTAAGTATTAATAATTTTAAGTTGTCATTCAATCCACTCAATGCTAAAGTTTTATAGAATTATTATATTTGTAAGCCACGGTTTTTAAATTTGATGAACAACGTTATAAATATATTTATATTCAATGAAAACTGTAATCCCACGTATATGTAAATAATGACTTCTACAGTTGACTATATACAGCATTTAATACTGTAGGAGATAGTAGTAGTTAAAAAATTGACAACATTATTAAGATTATAAGATTGAATTTTGAAACATAGACTTAGTTTAAAAAAAAAAAAAAATCAATTATAAAAATTACAGGTGTATTAGAATTGTTCCATTAATTAAAAACTATATATTTGTTTTTATAGGAAATCCAGAAAAGCCAAGTAAATATTTATGAGTTATATATTTTTATTTATTAAAGCTAAAAATAAATTAAGGGTATTGAGTGCTGCTAATGTGACGTTACACTGGTACTCGGTACCACAAATTTAAATTTAAATTACAAATGGCGTATAGTCATTAGATTTAATTACGCGATAGTAAAAAATCTTGAGAATATTTCGTATATACATTTGGAACTTAAGAAGCCGGATTGACGTAGCTAAGATATAGACTATATATATTATTATTCAGATGTCTAAAAAATCTAGATATTGTATTATTGTTAAGTATATTAATCAGTTCTTGCCTATCGTTATCTCTTTGATTGCGTTTGGTATATGATAATTTATTGTTGTTTTTAGCATGTGTGTAATGTAAGAGCCATTGATTAGCGATTAGTTCCCGTAAAAGTTTTAGTATAATCGTACCGTCGATATAGTTGCTCCGCCTACCGATTGTTTATTGCGTCTAATGAATTAATGTCACCCGCACTTGCATATTGTACTATCACCACCTACCACCACTTTTTAATATCGTTTGGTACTATTTTCACCACCAACACTGTTATTGTATCTCAATTTATCTCCAAGATAATGTTTTTTTATTTTGTATGCCATTTTTGTAATTATAATCACAAACGTCTTAAATAATGAAATGTTGAGGCCATTACCATGAATCTAAATTGCAATATCTGACAGTATAATTATTTATGATATCTAAAGGTTAGAGTTGGGTATAACTTCGAGTCGAATTTAATTAGAGCAAATTCAATAACTTTCTTTGCTTTCAGTAGATTTGGGCTAAAGTAGGATATTATATAAATATAGAATATGTTCTATATTAGATATTACATAATAGGGTAGGGGATACCGAAATTACAGCCACCACTCCTCTTCATGAAAAGCTGCCTGTAGCATAGAGTCATCAATTGCTAGTTCCAATAGTGTACATTGTACAGGTTCAATACATGCACGATAAGACAGTGGTTTATGTCGATATTGTGTAATTTCATGGATTCAAACAACAAACTGTATTATGATCACAATACAAGGGAGGTTTAAATAATTAAATTTTTAAATATATCTTCTATTAGTAATTTTTAAAGGATTTGGTTTTTTTTATTTCAATTGCTATATTTTACATTAAATTTATAGTAAAATATAATATGATACATTATATTATAATTATGGTATTAACAAAATAATATTTTAACTAATTTTTAATAGGCGCATTTGGTAAGTTAAATTTCAATAATAACTTTGAATAAGGTTTATCTTAATGAATTATATTAAATATTAAAATTAATTACTTATACCTTGATTATGTTTTATTTTATTTAGAAGAAATATTTAGTACGTAAAAGTTGGTTATTAATTTAACTGTGTTGCTTGTTATGCAATTGTATTTTATATTTTCATGTGATACATTAGTAGGATAAAAAAGCCGGTTCTAGGTCCACACCATGCACACCATTGCACACCATTGCACACCATGCACACCCTGCTCACCCCTGCACACCCTGCACACCCCTGCACACCATGCACACCCCGGCGCACCATGCACACCTCAGCCCACGCACCCGGCTCACCCCCCGCACACCTTCATAGAACACCATAGCCCGGCGCACACTATTTCCATTTACACTCGTTAACATAAATTAATTTATTTATCATATGGCGCACCATGCACACCATGCACACCATGGCACACCATGCACCCCGGTGCACACCATTTCCATTTACACTCTTTAACATAAATTAATTTAATTTATTAATTTATTTTTTATCATATGGCGCACCATGCACACCATGCTCACCATTTTAATTTATACAAATTATTTTATTTTAATAAGTTCTCTTATCATATTATGATAGCTGATATAGTGATATATAATTTTCATGTTGTATATTTTACCCCTTCTCAGAAATTAGTAAAAACCTAATATTTCGACGAGGGGATGAGATGAAATAAAATCAGTATGTGTTGTGCTCTCTTGTTGTAAACAGTTTATTCTACGATTTTATTTTTTTCCGAAAAGTTAAAATAATATGGCAGGCTTTACTACTAAATTATTTAAGTACATCGCGCCACCGACCCCGAGAAGACTTATAGATGAAAGTGTTTTCATTCTCGACTTCAATACACGCAAGTTTATTACAACAGGACTAGATCCGGCTGACAATTTCAACACAATTATTCAAATAGTGACGCCTTCGCGTTATGTGAAATTAACACCAGCATTTAAAAAAAAGGTATTTTCGTGTATGATTGAAAACACATATCCCATCAACGAAAATACCTTTTTTTTAAATGCTGGTGTTAATTTCACATAACGCGAAGGCGTCACTATTTGAATAATTGTGTTGAAATTGTCAGCCGGATCTAGTCCTGTTGTAATAAACTTGCGTGTATTGAAGTCGAGAATGAAAACACTTTCATCTATAAGTCTTCTCGGGGTCGGTGGCGCGATGTACTTAAATAATTTAGTAGTAAAGCCTGCCATATTATTTTAACTTTTCGGAAAAAAATAAAATCGTAGAATAAACTGTTTACAACAAGAGAGCACAACACATACTGATTTTATTTCATCTCATCCCCTCGTCGAAATATTAGGTTTTTACTAATTTCTGAGAAGGGGTAAAATATACAACATGAAAATTATATATCACTATATCAGTTATCATAATATGATAAGATACTTAATACGTATGGTTAAAATAATTTATGAAAATTTTTACCATTGGTTATAATATGATAAGAGAACTTATTAAAATAAAATAATTTGTATTAATTAAAATGGTGTGCATGGTGTGCCATGGTGTGCATGGTGTGCATGGTGTGCCATGATGTGTATGGTGTGCCATGGTGTGCATGGTGAGCCATATGATAAAAAATAAATTAATAAATTAAATTAATTTATGTTAACGAGTGTAAATGGAAATAGTGTGCGCCGGGCTATGGTGTTCTATGAAGGTGTGCGGGGGGTGAGCCGGGTGCGTGGGCTGAGGTGTGCATGGTGCGCCGGGGTGTGCATGGTGTGCAGGGGTGAGCAGAGTGTGCATGGTGTGCAATGGTGTGCAGGGTGCGCATGGTGTGCAATGGTGTGCAATGGTGTGCATGGTGTGGACCTAGAACCGGCTTTTTTATCCTACTTACATTTCTCTTAGAATATTTTATTAATTCTCGAAGTCTCCATTATATTATTATATAACAAAGATAGAATACTTATAAAGTAATGTAAAAAAATCAAATATACTGTTCCTATGTCATTATTATTTTATTTTTATTTTTTTTAGGATTAAAGTATTAATCCCACTATTTAAAATTTTTTAAATCGGTTTTATATATCATTGCCTTTTTTTTCCAGATGCATTAAGTATGTACTTTTGTTTTCGTTTTATTTAACTAAAATATATTATTCTATTTTTTTTCCAAGATTTTAAGTGTGTACTGTGACTTTAGTCTTTAGCTATTAATTTCTCCCATTCACTACAATTTTAATAATACTCTTAAATGCAAATAATAATAAAGACAACATTATCCAATATGCAAAAAGTAGAATTTAGGTCACAATTGTAAATTTAATATTTATTATTATGTATAATATTATAATTATTTTATTAATACTATTATATTATACACATATTTTTTATAGAAAGAATTGGTAAATATTTTACATATTTAATTATTTACTGTTTTATATTTTTTGTTTCATCTTGTACATGCCTTAGTGATGTTTGTATAGTTAGGGGTGTTAGGACGCATTTATAAGAATTAATACACAGAAAAGTTTTTAAAATTAATAAGGGAGTTGTTTGTTTAATACGCAAAACGATAAATTAATTAATTATACTAACTACAGCTACTACTTTCATAGATTTTATGAGAAATATATGAGAATCTGTCTAGGTATCTCTATATTCTAGAATTTAGACTAATCTATCCACCACGACAATACAAGAGGGTGCATATGTTATTGACTCAGTCGATTCCATGCGATAATATTACTAACATCCAAACACCTTCAATGTATATTGTGATTGGGTGATAACGTCTTAATTCTACAAAATAATATAAAAATACTTTTTAGTATACATTGTGCTTTAAGTGTAATCAACATTTACTAAACACTAATTGTAAACGTCAACAATCACCGGTGTATGAACGCGTTAAGACCATTTTGTCAACATTTATTACGATTTTTGGTAAAATATCAACATACACCGGTGACTGTTAACATTTGCAGGCTGCGGTCATATACCTTAACATAATATAGTATATGTATATAATGTGTACAATTTACACATTAAAAATTAACTAATTAATTATTGTCCACAGATAAGGAAAGTACGTATATTATTTTTACTTATATTGAATATAATTAATATATTTCATATGAAACATGTCCTACAGTTATAGATTCTGAGTGGATAATTATATATAACTGTAATGATACTTAATTTAAACACACAGGACGGTTTAGTTGTTTATACAAATTGACAAATAAGTTTAAATTAATAATGATACATTAAATTATAATACATATACATTATAATATAATATTATTAATTACATTAAAAGAGAGTAGGGTTAATACTAAATGACTAAGAGCTCATGGTGTCTTTTCCTTCTTTATTTATATTGCGTTGTAGTGGTTTGAAGATTTTATGAAAGAATTGACAATCTTGGAGTTGTTTTTGGTTTCTGGTCGCAGTGCGATGTCGATTACGATGTTTTGTCGACCTCGATCATTTTTGAGGCACTCAGTTATAATGTGTTTCACGGCGAGTTTGACAGCGCGGCTTCACAGTGGGCGTTTCCTTAATTGACTTAAAGTGATCGTGTGTGAGACGATCAGACGCGTATGCTCTTTCAGTTTAGTACCGATTTTTTTTTTTTTTTTAAAACTATTAAACTACCTGTTGTTAAATCTTTTATGATGTAAAGTTATCAGACAAATTTCTAATCATACCTGTTTGAAGAAGATAGTTCTAAGCCTGTAACAGATTTTTAATTTTTAAGATGATTTTGGTTAGAAATTATTATCTACTTTGTATTTTAGAGAGTTCATTATGATTCGTGACAATATATTTTTAAAACCAACTGGTTGATCCCAGTATATTATATTTGTATACATTGTTTAGAAATTTAAATTTACTGTTCAATTAAATCCAATAATACATTAAATTTTAAAAATTATCTCAAAATGGCTACTTTAAAATCATGATAATTAATAATACATTTTAAATCACTATTAATTTCTTATATTACTTCATCTATTACACAACACTCTAACAATTATAATTTTTTTTTTTTTTTTATGGTTTTTGTAGATAATCTAAGTATGTAATCATTATATTTTTTAAATTGTTATTTTATACGGCTCTTATTTAATTGTGATGTAAATAAAACGATTCGGTTCTTAACTACAGTTTGCAATTCTATAGGTTTTATCTACATAGTAAAATAAATTATAGATTACCAAAAATCAATATCATATTTTCATTGGATAAATAATTTAATGCTTATTTGATAATACAAATTTATTGAATATAGTACTACCAAATTTTTTTTCCCTAGAAACACGAAAATACTAAAGTTCTAACAAAACAAAAATATAAATGTAATATCCAAATGGTGTTACCCTAGAACTATTTGATTTATAATTGACATTTCTTTTTAATGTATAAGAAGATATTATATCTTAAAGTTTAAGGAACTATCGTTATACGGAATTATTGAATATTTTGAAATTTTATCATAATATATTTTAGTAGTTATTAATTATTATTATTATTAAAAACTTATCAATAACGATAATAATCACATTTTTGTAGAAGTGATAGCTGGTACGTATATATGATTAGTATTTTGAATTTAAATTTTATTTTTATGAAATTTTAAATTAAACAAAATAATGAATGTGCTGTAACTAAAAAGTTGTTAAAATTATATTTTTATTAATCTGATTTTTTTTACGTTTTAAATATCTATATTACTATAATCTATGTATCATGTGATTTTTATATATTTAAAAATTAATTAAATAATTATTGTCCACAGTCTATGAACGTAAGTAGAATTTCTTTATTTTGTATATATTCAATGTATTTCACGTGAAATATGGCTTTAATTTTAGATATGTAGCCAAATATTTTGAGTAATGTGTGTTTTTAATTTTTTTTTTTGGAACGTTAAATATGTTTCTATGGTTATGTGTTTTTAGTATAACATAGAATCTAGCTAGCAAAATTGACAAAACAAAAGTTAAAATAAGGGTATATATTTACACAACACCAGTTCTTGATAAAGTTAGGCTAGGTTGTAATCAAACATGAAATTCTTTGTTCTAAATAGGACTATTAGGTTATGAACTACAATAATCAATAGGTTATGGTAATGATAAAAAATTATCCAAGGTATATGCTCAAGTTTGTTTTTAATAACAATATAAACAATTTAAAAGGGAGCTTTTATACATTTTCAAATTGTTGACTTATAGAAAATTTTTTTATTGAAAATTGACATACATATTTATGAAAAATAATTACTCAAATCAAAATCTAACAGTTAATTCGTTTATGAATAATTAAAAAACATTTTATATATTATTTTTAAAATAAATTATTATGTAATGTATTGAAAATGCTAATATAAACTGTTTCGCCATACCGTGTTTACTCAAATTGAGCATTCGGTTTGACGACGATGACTCGAGTTCTATTCTTCAATATTTGTGCAAACAAACAACACGTGTAGTAAAATTAAAACAAAACATAACAACAGCGCAACAACGACAGTGTGAACGTAAAGTCACGTGGTATTTCCAGATGCTGTACCACAGAATATAATAATCAGCATCGATACTGATAACAAACTGCATGGTAAGATAGGGCCAAAAAAAAAAATCAGCCAATATTTAAATTGAGATAGTTTTATCAATTTTAGCTAGTGATTCGAAAAACTTTCAAAAAAAATTACAAATTTCTCCAACAGACATTCTATTTAATTTACCAACAGTTTTATTTTATTCTGTGGTTGTTTTACTTTATATTTACCATATATGTTCTTGGGTTATAAAATTATGCTTTTTTAGTAGTTTGGTTAATGAAATAAAATATAGGAAATTATGTTAAAATTTGAGTCAGCTTTTCAAATTATATTTTCTATTTAATACATATTAAGTACGTTTAAACATTAAACGTGACATTTAGGGCATGGATCTAAGGAATATAATCAATGAAATTTTTAAGTTTTCTTCTAATATCACTTTCTAGTTTCTATATCTAATAAAAGAAAATTAATAATAAAAATATTATCTAATTCATTAATATATAATTAAAAAACTAATTGAGAGGTACACTTTAAACAAATATACCTAATAACAATCTTTTTCAGTGCATTTCCTGGTTTATTATCCACACACATATGCAAGTGTATCCATTACAGGAAAACATAACTCTCTGTAATCTATTGTGCTTACTTTTATAATACAAAATATAAATAGAGATTTCTGCGAGAATAATAATATAGGCGTGTTACTTAATGGTGGAGCCAATTCTCCAATGTTAGTTAAAATTTCATTTAAATCGTCTTAGCAATTGGATCCATTGGAGTTTTTATAGAAATTTATGAAAAATATCTATCTATAAATACCACAAAAAATGTAAATGTGTTGGGTTCACATTGTTTCCATTTTGATTTCGAAAGCTGTCAAAAATGTTTTCCAAGCAATACTGATTAAATTTATATGTGTGTACAACATACTGTGATTTTTGAATGTCGTTCCATAAACAATTAAATATAACTTCTATAGAAAATTATTAAATTGGATAATCTGTAACCGTTGACGTATTTCTAATCACGAATTAAAATTTATAAAAATCTCTTAAAATAAAATGGTGACTGATTATCTGCTATCGGCCTGCCGCCCAAAAGAGTTCGCTCCCTTTTCGTACGTTCCAGCTGACCGGACAATGTTTGAATTATCCACCAAGGGGAGGAATACGTATCACGATTACGTATGTGGTGGAAATGTTTTTGATATCGACTTGACTAAACATAGACATTTGGTAAAACGTAAAAGTACGATTATTTGTTATTAAATTACAACAAAAAAGGAAATCGATTTTGTCGAAAACTGATTTAGCGTAAAAATCGTTGTCTTTTCATAATTTTTTTTCCATTTCCTAAGAAAACTTTTACAAATTAATAATTACTCTTGGCGTCTAATAATATACCGATTAATATAATTTGATTAAATTTTCCACTAGAAACTATTCACAAATTCTTAAATTGAAGTATCTTTAACCTTATAAAAATTGATTTTAAACACATTAAATAATGTAAATAAATAAAAATAAAATAACATTGTTAAAACATCAATTCATTGATCAATCTGATTAGAATCAAAACATTATAAAAATATCTTGTTAACTTTTCTCAGTTTATGGTAAAAATAGGTCTTCTATAGAGTTAATGTGAATATTTTTAAATGCATATAATTCATAAATCATCATAAACCTCAAATAATAATAATAACTCATTTATAACAATTACAATTCCTTTTTTTTTTTAGGAAAAATGAAAAGTAAGTAAATATTATAAGTATTTTTAATTTTATTTGTAAAAAATTCTTTTTTGAAAACATTTTTTTTTATAATTTCAAGTGCAATAAAACGACATATTAAAAAATTCATCATTATATTATTTGTTGTGTTTTTTACGTTTATTAATGACAATACAATACAATACTTTTAATTTTATATTATGGAACAAAATATTTTTTGCACTATTTCGATACAATTAACTCCTAAGTAGAACGAGTAGAATTCTCAGAAGATCATAATATCTTTTCATGTTTATATAAATTAAAATAAACAAATCCAACAAAAAGAAATAAATCATTACATTATGCATGTCTATAAATAAACCTAAAATATATATATAAAAAACATGCAATTTAAATTTGTATTTAAAATCCTTGTATTAAAAAGAAATATGTATCAAATTATGTTCTTCCTATCGATTTCCCACATAAATATGGAAATTTATAAAGTCCATAATCCTGATTATTTATATTTTAAGTTAAAGTCTGCTAAGTAGTAGACAAAAATTTAGCGTCGTAACACGTACAAATTCTCACTGCTCACATAATACTCGGCCAAATTTCGATTTTAAATGTATCGAAATATTCCAAAAAATATTTTGCTTCAGAATGCATGTCATCATTAGAAAAGTAAAAACATAAAAACATATAATTGTTAGAGATTTTGTTTAAATTCAACGGGAAATAGTGTGGGAAAAATGTTTTCAAAAACATTAATATATCTTTAAATAACGAGTGTTATTGTTCGATAAAAGAATCACTCAATATAAAGTTTATAATATCTATGTATATATTTAAAAATTAATTCAAACATTTTTGTCCTAATAAGATATTCATGGTATGTATTTTATATATTATAATATAATTCTGTATGAAGTAATATGGACTGCAAATTTTGATTTTAAGATGAGTATTTTAAAGAACGTATGATTTTATTTAATTTTTGGAATAATAAAAATGCTTCTATCTCAACATTCTTAAATCTATAATATAGCAGACCGATTCATCATATATTTATTATTGACAACCAATTAAAGTAGCTGTATTCATTCGTGTAAATATATTTTAAAAAAACAACTAGTCGATACCAGTCTATTTTAAAATTGCATCTATTATTTGAAATTTCAACTTACAGTTGAATGAAAGCCAATAAGTCTCTGAATTTTTAAAGTTAACTCCTATTGACTAATTTGAAATCACTACAATTTATTTTTTATTTTTATATTACATTACATCTAACTATAATAATAACTTTTTTTGTTTCATCAAGAAATTATCGGAATAATTATTATAAATTATTTTTCAAATTACAATTTAATCAGTTAACCAAAGAATGCTTAATAAATACAGCTGTTATTTTATTGTGATCTAAATAGAACTTTTACGTTCTAAAATACTTTCTTAAAACCAGTAGATTCTATCTACATGGTAAATTGGTAAAATAAATTAGAAATTAGAAAAAAGAACATTCATATATAATTTTTATATAATTATAAAAATTTAATATTAATTTTATGGTACGATATTATACTTCTTGTAATACAAAATTTTCATATTTCTCTGAAAACATTAATTTATTATAGACCAAAACATTTCTAGATAATTGAATAATATAATTGAATAATCAAATGGTTCATGACATTTTTTTATTTACTCTAAAAAAAGTATTAATTATTTTACTTTGAAGTTTAAGTAGTTTTCTTACGGATTTACTGAACATTTTGAAATTCTAATAATTAATAAATTATATTAATATAGATAGACCTTGATTTTTTATATTAATATTAAATGCATATTTTATCCTATAGTATGGCAATTATGAAAATGTTATAATAATAATTATTTATTTATTTTTATATTATTACAGAAAAAAAAAGTACGTAATGAGTTTCATTTACTAATAAACAATTAAAATTAAGTTTGAAGCTTTGATTTTAAAATTATGCCTAAAAAAACCTCTCAGTCATGTTTAGTAAATGGAAATGATTTCTATAACATATTTATAATGCGTTTCAAAAACATTACAAATTTCAATATCCATTAATTTCGATTATTTAAGTTGATTATTGATATGCTGGTAGTTTGTACTGATGATTTGTACCAATAATTCAATTACTTTAGTTAAGTCCAAATTTAAAAATATAAAATATATGTTACTTAGTATTTATGCTATGCGTAAATGAGTTGCATTTTGTGTAAGTGGCATTCACATTGCTTTTCCCTGTTTCGATGCAAATTCATTGACAACCACGTACGTCTTGGTAGATACATTACTTCTAAACTTTTACAAGGGTTATCTACAAATTCCTGATTTCTGACTTTAGACTCTGTCCTTTTATTTTTCCATGTCACGAAACGACATAATTTTGATTTTATTAAATTTTCAGCATTGGCAAATTAAGGTTTTCTTGAATTGGCGACGTGACTTCTTGTAATATTTTATACAAAAGCGAGTTTTTGTTTTATTGTTATTTCTTTATTGTTCTATCCAGTGAATTGTTTCTTCGAATAGGAGGAGGCATAATATTCGTCAAACGGGCATGACACCTCATAATCCAAAGAATTAGTAACTGGTTAGGACATTAAATAAAATATGTAAGAAAACGAAAACTCGGTACTACAGGCAGATTAGGTCAGGTTATTCTACAATGTATCCTCTATATATTGATATACTTGTATAAAGACAAATTAGTTCATCAATATTCTCATAATATTATGAGATTGTATCATAAAGTTTAATACTATTTATTAATTAATATGTTTATCATTTTATTTATAGTGTATACCCGTAAGTGTATTAAATATATATTTTTAATTTTTACTTACTGAGAACCATATGTATAAAACCGTTCAATAAAACATTGAGTATGACTATTATTATTATTGACCCCGTAATTAAATTCAACAATAACGAGCAAGTTGACTCGCATATGTAGCAATTCATTGCTATGTTGTTCATTGAAAGTTTAATTACGAGTATAAATTTGCAGTGTAGAACATATTTTATATTTGGTTTACGAAACTAACCATTAATAGATTTGTACACGGTACATAACATGGTATGGACCGAGTTTATCGAAATAATTGTAAAAAAAAAAAAAATTAGTTGTACTTCTGTGAGTGATTAACCTTTCTTAGGTTAGGTTATTCTTGGTTCATTAAACGAATACGGTGTATAACTATAAAAAAAATCAAAGTTAAACCGTGGATTTTAAGTGGCTATACACTTGTTTGATAATCGATTTCATTTAACTATCAAATCATATTTAAAACTACCTTTTATATATATATATATAATCTATATTATATTTATTACATCGCCATTGATGTCGTGTACTCTTATATAAATGAACCACAATTTGAAAAGTATTAGTAATATTTAATATTTCAATCATATATTATTTCTTTTGATTTAAAATTGGTTTATAATAGACAATTTTAAACGAATGTGTGTTTATTTTGTTTTTCTTCTACACTAGATTATACAAAACGTCGTATAAACATTTTATCACATTAAAATAACGATTTAATATTTATCAATTTTGTTTTTTAGTTAATATTATTATGAGTACGTATGTTTTTAATTTACTTGAGTGTAACATATTTTTTATGACTATTTAAGTTCGTTTTCTATTAAAACTTTTTATATATTTTTAATAAAAATTTGTGTAGGATATTGAATTACATATTCAAACTCTTTGACTGAGTGAAACACAATTTTATCGTTTTATCGACATTAATTGGAAAAAATTTAAAAATTAATTTATAAAATTATTTAATGGACATTTCAAGTACCAACGATTATTAATTTTTAAATTACAGCAAAAATCAAAAACGATTTTATCAAATATTTGTAATGCGTAAAGGTGTTATTTTTGTGTTTTTCTGTTTATTAAGTTATTTTGTCAACTATTGGAATTTTTTTAGATTGACCCATCAAAAACCACCCATAAGTCCATCTATAGCACCATTTTTCTGGGTGTTACTCGTTTGCGTACATTTAACCTTTTTTTACTAGTTTTCGTACAAAGGTACAAGTTAATTGTTTACACTTTTTTTTATACCTGCAATAAATGACCTATTCTAAGCCTTGTTTGCATACATAAAATAACTATACATATAGAACTTATAAAAATAATGTTTATTTCTTTATAAGATTTTTTTCAAACATTTTCGTTCTCATTTTTAAATGCCTAGGTTAGGTAGGACTATCTGTACACAACAGGCATGATTAAAAATTTCTTCTTTTTTGTTGATTTAATTTAAAATAAAGTTTTCATGTTATTTTGTTAATTGAATGTTATGTTTGTATTTTATTAATTTTAATGTAGTTTAATGCTTCTTTATCGTTAACTAAACTAATTTATCGCTATAATATTTTGTGCTGATTTGTTTTATATATTCCAATCAATTTATAGATTTGTTACGTAATTGTCTTAAAAATTTGTCTAAAAACTTTTATTTATTTATGGTGTCTTTTCCCTGAACATTATTAATAATTTTTTTTATTGAATCTAATTTTTACTCTGATCCGGATTGAATTTTTAATATTATGTTTATATAACTTGGTAGATGTTTGGATGTGACTAGTCTTATTGGCTATTGTAATGACGATGAAATTTTTCAACGCCATTTGTTGTCTGTGTATTATTATTATTTGGTGCACTCGCCCAAATAAAGGAAGGAAAATCAGAGTCAAAAAAATTATAATTTTCCAGAATACCTATACTCTGTGAATTTGGTTAACATAGGCACAATTGATGTAAGTCTGTCCCAGATTTCATCTGGTGGTAAATAACTTGAACCGAAAAAACACTTAAGCCATGCACCAATTTCTCATGAATTGTTAAAACATTCGCTTAAAAATTTTTCATTTTGTTGGATGTGTAACCTAGCTAACCTAGATGTGTTGCAAACGAGTCGTTATTTTTCAAGTCAAAATTTGTATAAGCTGATTTTCACGTTTTTCGATGAACGCAAACGACTATCACTGTTTTTCTACTAGAAATCACCATTAAAAATCAATGTATTTGAAGGACATTGAAAGGTGATGAGAAACACACAAATAAAAATATGTCGTTGTAAAATTAATAAGATCGTTGATCTGCTAAGTATATTGAATATTATAGGGCAGGGGAAACCAACTATAATATAATATACGCAAATATTTAGTATAATTATTCTAATTATTATTCAATATAATTTTTAACTTTAATGGTACTCTATGTATAACATAGAGTTTAGTTGATTTTTTTTTATTTAAATTTGATTTAAAATGATATTCTGATTTCAAATACTTCTTAAACATCATTAGGTCTGAAATTCTACTGTGATTGATAGGTCGATTCGATACACTGCATGTGACCGTTGACCAGACGCAGTCGACTAACTTGAGTTTATTGCAAGACACTTAAACACAAATATCGACTTAAAAGAACGCTAAACTCGCATTTTTTGTTTTCGTCTTACAAATATAAAACAGCGCAAAAACTATTTGGCGTGGAAAAGAACCGAGAAATCTACAGTCATAACTAAGAAATGACATTTTATCACATAAAAAGAACACCTAACCTAAAAAATCTTGTGAAAAACAGCTTTTGCTATGTTTTACATTTGTAATATAGAGACAATACACGTGGGTGTAGCGTCTTCAGGAAAAAAATATATAATTCATTATAGGTTAGGTTATTAGTGATGGCTAGAGTTACAATTATAGTAACCTAACCAGTTCTCGTTTTTACAGTTTTTTTTTTATAAATACCTTTCAATATACATTTACAAGCACCATACAACCATGTTTCAAAGACGTGATTGGGCATCGACATTCTCTTTCTGACTTCAAATACAACTTCCGATTTTACGTTTTGGACTTTTAGGAAATCAGTTCGAGTCTTCATTGAAATTACTTTGCAACACCATATACTAGTATGCCGTTATAAACCTATAAAATAAAAATAGAAATAACTGTAAAAAAAAATAGTAATCTGTATGTATTTTCTAAATGAATATGTTTTTATTTATATCTCGATAAATAGCATTAGTTAGGCTAGTATAATGTTGTTACTATTATCCCATGTATTAAATTAATTGATATTTTTTAGTAATATATATAATTATTTTAATACAATAGGTAATTATAAAAACTTTTAGATAAATATCACAATGTAGTTTATTTTTACAGAATTGGCAATCGATTATTTCATGAATTATACTGGTATGTATTATTTTATACCTATATTATCTATATAAATAATAAAATATTACCTATGTAATTTATATTATAATCATGGTAATTGTTCCAAAATAAATAAATAAATTGTTTTTATATTAACTAAATAAAAATTAAGTACAGGGTAGTTCATATAGAACGCAGTTTTTGAAATTCTGGTTATTTTGTTGTTATTAGGTTGGCGACACTGTTCTTATAATTTCTGTTCTCTGTTGTTGTTGAGGTTATTTTAGAACTTTTTATTTTCGTGTCCCCGACTATAGTAATTGGTCAATGCATTGCGTATTTTGAACTTGTCCGGTGGACCATACTAAACGAAAGCATTCGTTAATTAAATTTTAACGGGGTAATGTCCTGATAATGTGAAAAACTTATCTTAAGTCACAAGACTTATTTCCACTTAAGTGAAAATTTCAATATAGGCCCAACATTTATAAAAGGTGAAGACGGCAATGTAGACAATGTAGAAAAGGTAAATGGAGATTGTTATCGTATTTCAAACATAAACCTCAACTCATGGTTAAACATGACGTATGATACATGATGTATCAATTATGAAGTATTTCTTATAAAAAAAAAAAAACAGCGTTCTTTATGAAACACCCTATATATTCAAATAATTTAGATCAGAGTTGTCCTCTGGGTCTGTGGTAAAACTTCGTTTTCATATTATTTGTAAATAAACGAGTTTTAAAATAATCTATTGGTAAACAATATACCAACTCTCCCATCCAATTTGCAGAGTTTTCAATACATGGATCACCACCAATGTACTATTATTGTCGAAATAGAGCTTCAATAAGTTCTTTTTATTCAAAGCTTTTCAAATCGTCTCAACTTAAATGAAACAGCACAGATTTATTTAATGAATATACAATAAATATTTTTAAAAAAATTGAATTATTTAATAAAAATTAAATTTCCATTAGTTATACATTTTTATATATTAATTAATGAACAATAAATATTTTTTGAACCCTTTTGCATTTCACAATTAACATTTAAAAATAAATTTTATTTAAATATTAGACATCAATGTTTATTTAACATAAATAATTTTACATTCAACTAACATTTAATTTCCATTGTTAATGTATTTTAAAAATATATTATAAACATTGTTTGACCCCTCTTGCAGTTCACAATTAATATTAAATAATTATTAGAAACTATTATTTTATTTCAATTGATAACAATAAGTATTATTTGTACTATTTTTTTTATAATAAAACTAGCTATGATATTTTTAAAAACAAAAATATTCTATTAAAGTAGTTTTTTTGGAAACCAGCAGGTCACCTTGCCGTACATAATATGTATATATAGAGGTATATAATTTATACGTTTATTTTAATAATTTATAACTAATTTTACACAACTTTCTTAGTTTTTCTTCCATAAGAACCTAAATGTCAACTGATAATAATCAAACTCCTCCTTTATCAATATTACTTTGGAACTCAAATGGATTAATCCACAATAAAAATGAACTACAACACTAACTCTACGACAAAAAAATAAATATCGCCCTAATTACAGAAACACACCTAACACCAACGAAACATTTCAACATACCAGGCTATACAACACACCGAACAGATCACCCCGATGGTACTGCACACGCTGGTACCGCGATCTTAATATCCACTACACTATTACACTACGCATTGCCGACATATCAAAAGATCTATATACAAGCTACAAATATCCAAATAGTACTTAACCATATCCCCATTACAATATCATCAATCTACTGCCCTCCTAATCAAAAAATAACACCACCTCGACTCCAAACATTCCTAAGAACACTTAATAATTCATTCATTATTGGCGGTGACTTTAATGCAAAGCATACCGCATTTGGATGTAGATCAAATAACCCTAGAGGCCAAACTTTTTACAATACAATTTTAAATAATCACCTATCCTTCATTTCGCCTAGTGCCCCAACCTACTGGCCATCCCACACAAATAGTCACCCAGACGTACTAGATTTTTTCATAACCTTGCTACCAAACCACTTAAATAATAATATAAGAAACCTTGATGAACTGTCCAGTGACCACTCCCCAGTTCTACTCCACTTAGGTGGTAAACCAGAAAACGTAAACAACACTCTACACTCTAGACAAATTAATTTCAATTTATTCCAAAAAAAATTAGACGAATACATTTCATTAAATACCCGACTAAAAACTCGCGATGACATAGACAGCGCTTCACAATTCTTCATTACAACTATCCAAGAAGCAATAACCTTTTCACTATCA
Source organism: Rhopalosiphum padi (assembly GCF_020882245.1). Lineage (NCBI taxonomy): Eukaryota > Metazoa > Arthropoda > Insecta > Hemiptera > Aphididae > Rhopalosiphum > Rhopalosiphum padi. The sequence goes on from NC_083598.1 coordinate 40,171,143, forward strand.
AATACGAATATACCAATAAAACCACACCAATATACTTATTTTACCACAGAATTTAAAAGATTTAATTAAAAAAAAAACGCCAAGCTAGAAAAATTTGGCACCAAACCCACTACCCGGAGCACAAACATGAATTAAACAAATTAACAAATAAACTGAAAAAAGATCTGCAAACCTTCAAAGCCAATCAATTCCACTCATTTTTATCATCACTTACGCCAGTTAATGGTTCCTTATGGAAATCAATAAAAAAATAAAACCAAAAGAAAAGACGGAGTCCCCCCCTTAACAAATCCTAGCAACACTCTAGCCATAACCGACATATGAAAAAGCAAATTTATTCGGCAATCACCTATCAGAAAATTTTCCAACCCCACTCGGACACAAATTACAATATAACAACACACATAGAAAATGTCCAAACTTTTCTTAACAGTCCACTACCTATATCACTACCAGCTAAACCAGTCACACCACAAGAAATAAAATATTATATTACTAAACTACACAACAAACAAATCTCAAAATACTCAAAAAACTAACAAATAAAGCCATCCTTCTTTTGACTCACATATACAACACAATGCTCAGGTTATCATACATTCCCCCAATATGAAAATTCTCAACAATAATATTAATTGCTAAGCCAGAAAAACCAAAGCATTTGGTAACCTCATACCGCCCGATAAGTTTACTACCGACACTAGGGAAACTTTTCGAAAAATTATTTCTTAAAAGAATAACCCCTATTATTAAAGAAAAAAACATCATCCCAAATACTCAATTTGGATTCCGATCATATCATTCGGCAATCCACCAAATACATAGAATTACCGACAAAATATCATCGTCATTCGAAAAAAAAGAACACTGCCCCGGCGTTTTCCTTGACATTGCGCAAGCATTTGATTGCGTCTGGCATGACGGATTATTGTTCAAATTAAAATCGTTTTCTACCTGCTCCGTATTTCCTCATCCTAAAATCTTATCTTGAAGACCGATATTTCACCGTTAAATTTAACAATTCCTACTCTGCCTAACACAAAATCAAAGCGGGAGTACCCCAGGGAAGTGACCTATCACCTATACTCTATAATATCTACACATCAGACATGCCCAAAACAAACCATACAACTCTAGCAATATATGCACACGATACCGCTATACTATCATCAAATAAAGACCCAAACATAGCCACCCACGATATACAATACCACTTAAATCTTATCTCCGATTGGACTCAAAAATGGAAAATTAAAATAAACGAAAACAAATCAGTTCAAATAAATTTTTCTCTGAAAAAAAAACGAATGTCCTCAACTTTTGCTCAATAATTCACCAATTACTATCCAAAATGTAACCAAATACCTCGGAGTTCATTTAGATAAAATACTTACCTGGGCCCAACACACAAAACAGAAAAGAAAACAATCAAACACACGTCTACATCTCCTCCGTCCATTATTGTCTCCCTCAATGAATTTAAAAAACAAAATATTAATATACAAGACGATTATTACCCCCCTCTGGTCATATGGTATCCAAATCTAGGGCCAAGCCAAACCTTCCAATATAAGACCCATACAGGCTTTCCAGTCTATTGTCTTAGACAAATAACCGGAGCCCCATGGTACATGACCAACGACGCACTACACAAAGATCTCCAAATCCCAACAGCCAACGAAATCACTACTCGTCACTACAAAAAGTTTAACTCTAAACTGCACTCGAACCCAAACCCTCTAATTTCCCGCATGTCCTCTATAACCATCCCCAACAATCCGCCGAGGAGGTTAAAAAGAAAATGGCCAAGAGACGCTCTTGCCTAACGGTCTCCATATGAACCCATCAAATTAAATAGGAGGTACTGTTGATGGACGGTTTTTCCCCCCTCAAGACATTCAAGTAATTTAATACCTATCATCAAATTTACTTATTGTACAAATTGTATAGATTGTAAATATGCTTTTTAAACAAAAAAAAAAAAACTATTACCATTAATGTGGTCTACTCCATTCGAATTGTTGAATGAAAAAATGAAATATCATCCAGACTCCATGCCGAGGATTTAAAATTCTCTCAGACGACGGATATAGGCGTCGTTCATTTTATTAGCCAGCTAGTATACCAACGTTCGTCATATTAGCTCAGGCGCCCAGCGTAATGATTTCACGGGCCAATTATTTTACCGTTTAATATCATTATGTTACCTACGTATGGATATAATATAATATTTTATATTTCGTAACAAAGATTTCGAGTATACTTTAATTTGTACAGTACCCATTTATACTTTTAGGTGGTTTTTTAAAATTGTTTTTATTGTTTATAATATTTCAATTATTTCGAATTAATTTGAATAATTTAAAATTAAAATATAACGACTAATAAATACACATATTATAATGTTAAATTATAATTTAAATAAAATTTCTAGTGTATAATATGTTGGTATATTAATATGTAATAGTATGTTTATGTATATTACAGTATATTACCTACCTATAGGAAATTAATTTTATGGTTGATGATAATATTTTTTTCATATTACACATTGCTTTTTGCGATGAATAGAATAATATTAATATAATTCCTTATTATATAGTATAATATTAGTGCTCAAAATATTATTATAAACATCGAAAAATACCAATCATACTAAAATTAGTTATGTAAAAATATAATACATATATAATAATATTTAAAACTTGTAAAGTAAATTTTAATAAATATTATAATTATATATTATACTATACAAGTACAATATAACTGTAAAAGGAACAAAATCTTTCAAAATTTGTTTATTATTGTACCTAAATTACGCGTTAGTACACTGGTTATTCCGAGGGTTATTCTCTCTCAATTGCTTGGTAACGTACATAATATCACGAAAATGCAAATATGTATATTATAATAAACTCAACCATAAAATACAATAATATTGTATTATTATTTTTTTTTATATTATAATAATTCACTTTAATAAAGATCTATCACTTCACTATATTATAATATTGTTTTTAAATCAACCACCCATATCGTCTGTTTTGTTTTGGTACGTCAAATTTTTACATTACCAATGTATCCTCGAATGTATCTTATTTACTTATTTATAATAGTGATAAATTAATAAGTGTTATTAGTAATAACTTAGGTCTTAGGTGAAGTATATCACTATTATACTGCAGATTATGATCGCCTATTCTTCCTCCGATCCGTGTAATTTACAAGTATTTATGACCTGGTGAACCACTATACGGTATCATCAATCACGATACGTCGTACCTTATTTGAAGTTTTATTATATCGTATTTGACCCTTCGTGATATAATATTATGATTTATGTTTGAAGGTTTTGCTAGACTGGTCTTACCTTACATCAATTAATTAAGATACAGTTTCAAGAAAAACTGAGAATTAAAATATAATGTAAACCTATATATTTGCGCCTATGTAATTAAATAGGTTTTATTTTTATAGTATACTGAAATTACTGAATATACCAAGGTAAATTAAATATTACAATGATCAAAAACTCAGAATCACTAGAACTACAAAATCCAAGTCTTAACCAATTTGTTTTCAATACTTAGTTTTCCATCTCAATCTAATATATCCATATTCCATAATAATCTTTTGAGTCACAGACCTCTAGAATCCTATAGATGTGGTCATGTGGCACTATATACTATATAGTACATACTCAACCCATATTAACCCATTACAATTGCCTACTTTGAATCAAATTCAGAAATGGAGAGAATTTGGGGGGCTTCCACAAATATCATAGGCTCATATTGGTATTTAGAATGTTAGCCACCACTGGAATTTTAGTGCATTTCCGCCTTTGCTTTAAATTCATTTTGTTTCTATAACATTTATAGGTTTATTGTTCGCAGTAATGGGATATTAAATTTTTTAAATTTTTTCAATAGTACCATTTTTGGACAAAATAGTTTTGTTAATATCGGTTTATTTTCAACTGGAATATTTTTGAGCAAGTTATTTTCAGATAAAATGTGAGTGTGATTATTCTTTAGATAATATATTTTAGCAACATTTTTTTCCTAACAAATTATTTTCTGCCATATGATTTTTGAAAAAAATTGTTACTTTATCATGAGAAATATAACCTTTTGTAGTCAAATAATATACAAATAGAATTAATTACGAGTACATAATATTGCATATTATTATAACATACAATGTATTTAATTAAAAAATGTCTATTATTGTTATCAATTTTTTTTTTTTTATAGTAATTTAAGAATTATCTTCTGTGTCTTCGAAGATCATATTAAGTAAATCAGGTTTTAAACATTCTTCCACTTGAAGTTTATGCAATGTACCCCACTTAAGCAGCGTAGGTAAGAATTGCAACCTTATTCTTTTGTCCAATTTAAATGGATTGTCATTGTTATTTTTCCATCTGTAAGAAAAATAACACACATAATTCATTATTGACATTTCAATTTAACTATTGAAAAAATATATTTATTTTATTTATGTACACCAAAGTATTCATTTTTATTCAAGGTGCCAAGTAAACATTAATTTATTTGTTACTATTTTAATATCACGCTTATGTATTATGTGCAATTGTTAAATACACAGGAGTTAAATGCAAAAGGTCTTCTAATTTGAATTAAGCATTTATATTTATTAAATATTTAGTATAATAGATGAGATTGAATTTACTCTAATGATTGGATATAAATACAAAATAAACATAGTAATATTTCTTATTTTACCATGTACCAATACTATTTCACTAATTCAATATGTAATTTCTTTAAAAGTCTAATAACATGCACATTAACATTAAATTGACTTTATTAACAGTTAATAACAATGTTACTTTTTTTTATATATAATTTTTTAACTTTTTAATAAGAAATTAAAAAAAAAAATTGCTGTTAAAGCTATGATATAATATATTAAAATGATAATGATTGTTACAATATAATAAGTTATTATTTCATTATAATACAACTATTAAATATTTCTTAATTTCTTGAATTCCATACATTTTCCATTTCTTTAAGGTTTTCTAATCAAGCAATTATTAAACATACATTTTCACTTACTTTATATTTTTTATAATTATATTAACAATTATAACAACCAATAAAACATACCTACCTACAAAATTGTAGTTACATATTATAAGACAATTAAAGTAAAAATGTTTATGCCTATAAATTTCTTTTTATTCCCAAAACATAATATATTATGTTTATACAAAATTCAAAATAATACATGTTTTCAATTTTTTGTAACAATTTGATAATTGATTTAAAATGCATAATAAATAATAATATACCAAAATCTAAGTATAAATATAACTTAATTATTAATTTTAACAATATTTAGAAATTTCATTCTAAACACTTTTTTTAAATAGTTTAGTATTTTTTACCTCTTTTAGTATTTTCTATTCTATAGGCACTATTTTATAATGATATTAGCAGGTTTATTTTGTTGTAACGAGTAAAATGTTAAGCGAAAATGTACTGGTTTAGAACTTACTCTTCTCTTTTGCCAACTTGGGCGTATACAATATTTGTGTCACTTAGATATTCTTCATTGTGTTCAATCTGTTTCTTGATAACTGGATCAGCTAGAAAAATTAAATAATTGTTAAATACAAAATATTAAATGTTAAGTCAATCAATAAGACTTGTTGCTTTACAATCATGCCTGACAATAAACATGTATGCAATAATGATCGATCAGATACCTTCAACACAGTCTGAACACCAACTTTCACCGCTCTCGTTTGGCGTACCAGTGAAAATTACAAAAATCTGCTGTTTGGATTCTTCAAGTGTTTTCATGAGCATAGTAAACTCTTCATAGTTCTTTGTATGGTGCAAGACGACCATATTCAATATTTCAAATAGATTGATGTAATATTACACACGAAAAAACCTACAGCAAAACGACACGACTATATAGTATGTGGGAGTGTCATCAATCGACAATTATTATGAATGTTATGATATTATTACGACTAATATTATTATTATTTAATTAAAGTAATACGAGCGTTATCGTCACAGTATCACGAATTCACAATACTCGACTGACACGACAGTCGAGAACCGAGATGGGGTATCAGGTATAGGTATGTGAGGTATAAATTATGAATATCTTCGGAATCATCGACGTTTGTAATCACCGGCAGGACAGGTGGTTCATCTATACAAGTATTAGGTGTATACATATAATATTACACATTTACACGTTACAAATTACAATATTCAGCGTATTTTGTTGTTGTTATTGTTTTCGTCGTTATCTCCCGTGGTGATAGCGGCGACTTGGTGGGGAGCCATAAAGTGTTGTTAAGACCTTGGGAATGTTTGGATTACTGTGTGTTTCCCCCGCGTGTTGTCGACTGGGGTTATCAAAAAATTTTCGTACAAGAGAGAGAGACGACTGCGAAATTTTCTCTCCTCGTCCCATGCCATCCAGACATCAGTAGCCGTTTGTACGTGAGTGTGCGTGTGATAACATTCACTTCACACTGCGTCCAGCGGTGTACCAGTTTTTTATTTTTTGCAGATCTACATATGTTCTTTACGAACCCGTGAGTAATTAAAATTTATTGTTTATATTGTTTAATTAAATTTTTTTTTTTTAATTGGAAAACACATTATATATTAATGCAATAGATTTTTAATCACACTCGATAATTGGTTCCACATTACCCGAGTCCCGACAGACCTCATAGCGCAACAATGTTATAACGTTATATTGTTATAATACCAGAGCACTATTATATCATCAATCGTCATTATTTTAACGAATCACCAGTGAATACACGTAGGTGAATTTTAATAGTTTATTCCTTCTACTTCTCTTCAGTCACGTCTGCATTAATTCACATTGCATCAGTTTTTTAAGATTTTATTTTTTATTATTGTGTACATTAGACTACCATATTTTGTTGTTCAAAAAATTATATGTAGATAATATATATATATTTAAAATATATACATATTTGAGTACGCGGCACTTAGCTCAGTTCTTGATGTCATCATTCTCAATCAGTTCCGGTCGCCACACGTTGTATGGTACCAAAGACAACTTGGTGGACCAAGACTTTAATTGGCATTGTTATAATAACTTTAACAACCATCAAAAGGTTCGTTATATACTACCCACAACTGGAAATGCAAAACTGTCTTAGGCATTAACATTTTAATCTAACATATGTTGGTAATGATTTCTACAGTTCTTGAGACTTGATGTGCTTCGAAATTGGATATGTTGCAGCCTAATTTTCTTCATGCATGAATGGATTGATTTCAGTTGGTTTATGATAAATAATAATAGGTCTTATGACGCAAAAAACAACTATTTATTGATTGTTGAAGTATTTTTTTTAACATATAATATATATAAATACATATTTAGTTAACAACATAGAAATTTAAAAACAATATTTGAGGTGTGGTTAACTCATACCAAATACCTACATACATAACCATGGTCAGTGAGTTATTTTAAACTAATTTTTAACTACAATCAATTTATTATATAAACAATTTCAGGTGGTCTTCTCAAACCTGTTGTTGTTAAAATGTTTTTCTAATCAAGCGTTAAATATCTAATTAGACTAAGTGACTAATAAACTAGTTCTAAAATGTTTTTAGACATTTTAATGCATTAGTAGTTTCTTATTACTGAAAATAATACCTACGGTGTTGGTATTTAAATATACATAAGTTTATTGACATTAAAAATTTAATAGTGAAGTAACTTCATATATTTTATTTTTTAGAAGTGCAATAACATGTCGCAGTGCGACGTTACAGAAGCTGGTGTCCCACTCAACTCTCCTGCTTTTCTTTCTTGGCGTAAACTTCAATTAAGTAGAGCTAAGCTCAAGGCGTCTAGCAAAACATCAGCGCTTTTATCAGGTTTTGCTATGGTATGTCAAAATATAAATTGATTAAAAACTTAATTATTATTGATAAAATAATTTTCTATAGGTGGCAATGGTAGAGATGCAAATTAGCGATGATTCTAAAGTACCAGAAGGAATGCTTGTTGCATTTGCTGTATGTACCACTCTACTAGTTGCTGTTCATATGTTAGCTCTAATGATAAGTACATGTATTTTACCAAACATTGATGCTGTATGTAATCTCCATTCGGTAAGTCTCGTACATGAAGCTCCACATGAACGTCTACATTGGTACATAGAAACTGCATGGGCATTTTCAACACTTCTTGGTCTTCTATTGTTCCTAGCAGAAATCGCCATACTATGTTGGGTCAAATTTTACGATATATCTAAATATGCAGCATGGTCTGCTGTTATTATGTTAATTCCAGTTCTAGTGATATTTTTAGCATTTGCTATACACTTCTATCAATCTATGGTAGCCCATAAATATGAAGTGACTGTGAGTGGCATTAGACAATTAGAACTTCTAAAAGAACAAATTGAAGCAGGAGACTTGGAACGCACAAATGGATTGTTACTGAATACACCAGGCACACAAATTGTTTGACAGTGCCATCAAATGAGACAAAAGTCCTAAGTAACCGTTTAGTTTTTAAAATACAATTTATAATGGTGCTTTATTAAACAAAATTTAAAAAATATGTTCACTTGATGATTTACAATATTTGACTTATTATCTTGACTGTTGATCTATACATTTTTTTTTTACTATTTGCCATATTTCTTACCTATCCTATAAATTAATTTTGTTATTATAAAGTTTTAATGAATACAAGTTACACATAGTATATACTATATATTATATTTTATATTATTTTTCATTACACCGCTCAATATTTCCTAGACTAATAATGAAGTTTAAGTTTTTTATTAAATTGTAAATATTTTACATTATTTGTAATATAATTTTTATCACCAGTCTACAAATTAAACATTATTTAGTAACTATGTTATTATGTCTTCTATAACTGACTATTTGCAGTCATTGGCCTTTGATCAAGTATGTTACATGAAAATAAAGAATATTATAATCATACTAATTCACTAAAAGGCTACCCTAGGTATTAGTTGTACTATATTATTATGCTAATTTTATACAATTTAATAAGTTTTATAAGAACTTCAGATTGGATTAGTGTGTTTAATTATAACATAATATATTAGGTAAAGCATGATTTTAGTCTGTAATATTTACCATGTATTTTTATTATCATTATTTATCAATGGATATTTTCTGATCGTCTTCTACACAAAAAAAGATTTATAGCATTTGTTTTTATTATTCAACTCATAATAATTTTTTTTTATTATTATTATTATTGTTATTATTATTATTTTTTTTTACTTATACATTGTTTTTATTTTAATGTGATTTTATTATTTTACTTTCAATATTATAATATTGTTGTTCAGATAGTTTTCTGTTATATTATATGTGCATAATATATATTTATTTATAAGAAAAACAATGATTTTTAATTGTTCCATTTGTTAAATTATCCACAACAAATCTATACTTGAATCTAACGTTGCTAATGTTAATGGAACTATCGCTTAATGCATGTAATATGTATGTACTTACTAGAACAGAACTTTGTACACTTCAAAATTGTTATGTATTTTTGTATGCAAATGGTAAGCAATAATAAATGTTAAAAAATGAAAACTATTGCTGTTTTACTGTGAACAGTGCAACCTTGATAGGTTATGCTATATATGATATTATGACGCGATATTAATAAGTAATAACACTTTATGAAATTGTTTTTATTTCAATTATTTTTTTAATTTCTTTTTTTTTTTTTCTGTACTAAACTAGTATTTTATACAGTTAAATACAGAGTGATACATTAAAGTAACTATTCTAATTATTATAATTTGTTTATCAATTATTAGAAAAATTATTCTTTTTTCCATGTTTGAAAGCAGAATGTTTTTCTAAAAATGTTGTCGTTTATATAATTATATATATAAATTTTGGAAGAAGATTAAGACTAATAAAATAAAAGGATACCTGGAAAAATTTAGTCTATTGTCTAATACTCTATTAATGTCTTAAAAATTAAAACGCTTATTTATGAGGAAAAGATATAATGTATATATTTATAAAGATAAATAGAATTTATCATCCAACTTTAATATAATATCTTAATTTTCAGAAAAGTATAATTCTTCTTACTATGAAAAAATATATAGATTATCGTTAGAAAAATTAAAAATCACTGTCCATTGATAAAAATAATTACTTGTGTTGTATTATGTTGAAAATATAAAATAGTTAACGTTTCAACCACACAAAAATGTACCAGGGCAATTTATTAGCATTGCCAGTTAAATGGATTATCCCGTATGATGCATGTTTATTATTTCCAAAGAACCTACCAACAATTATTTTAATCGCATTCACGTTTATTTTCTTCAATTAATATTCCCAATGATTTCAATTGGTCCGCATGACAGCGTTGATTCGTCATGAATTGTAAATAAATTATGATATATTGTGGGCGCGTGTTGTTTTAGTTTACTTTGGTTATGAAAAAATAAGCAGATCAGTTTTGTTTCAATGTGATATGTAAGAATATGAACCTTGTTAGTAACAATCGTTATAGAAAAAATAGTAGTTGGCACTAATAATTGCTAATAACCACGCGTATTACGTCAATACTGTGTAATTAATCACATTTTCAGAAAAACTTTAGATATTAGGTTGTTGTACTATTGCTCGTACAATATTTTTTCCCATAATGAAAACTATTTGTTTTTGACGTTTATGTTGTCCGTTGATAAACGTCGCGAGTCGTGACTTGTGACTATAGTACGACACATTTCTCGACAATCTTGAGTCTTGACTGCCTACAGCGAGTCACGTGCTTGTTTAAATGCTACAGACATTTAATGTATTAAAATCGTCGTTTTTACATTAATTCTAACATTATTATAGTTATCATTGTCGTTATGTTTATTTATCTTGTACGCTATAAATGTTATGTTCATATAATCATGTACCATTGCCTCGTTCGTTTCGACTTTTAGACGATCTAAAATATAGATCTCGTCTCTTGTGTAATTCCGATTACAAATCGAACAGGTAGGTACGGTAAAAAATTTATTATTCGGTTCGTACGAACAATAATTTAATGGTTCGACGAAAATAACCGAGACGTAAAAAACAAAAACCCGTTTTGTGAAAAAAAGAAATCCTAATAAAATCGTTCGACCTGCCGCCGCCTCAGTACCACCTCCGCCCGGTAAACAATCTACAAATTACACTATTACTATTATTTATTTATAATCGTCATCGTCATTAAAGTACAATAATAGTATGTATGGAGATTCAAAACAAGTTTTTTACGGCGGTCGGTCGCAGGCGTCGTTTGAAAACTCCGTCGACATCGATTATTTTTATTTTTTTTTTGTTCGCCAGCCATTCTCGCCGCCGCCGCCGCCGTTGTTATATTGTACATTACACGGATCTCGATTATTATTAGCGGGGGGTTGCCCGAACGCGCGTCGTCCAAGCAGTCGGTGTGCGAATATTAAAATAACGCTCGTACTTCGCGTATCTAACGTCTCCCCGAGCCCGTACATTACCATTCACACGTCCATTGTTGTGTGTGACAAATAAAAATAATAACGCGCGCATTGTGTGTCAACAATCCGTGTTGGACTCCCCGCCGACCCGGGACCATTGAAAAGGGAAAAACGCGATAAAACAATAATAATAATACTCTCTCAGGGTTGCCGGCGGAGTCTGCTCGGCAACGACACAAAAGCTAAAAAAAAAGGTATTTCCCGAAACGGTTATCGGGTTAACAACACCACAGTACGTGAATATTATAGCTGTGTATATAGAAAAGGCCGCTGATGTCGGGTGCGCTCTCTACAACTAGTACGCCATTGACCGTGGTCGTGGCGACGGCTGCAACGGCGGAGGGGTGTGTGAATATTTTGGGCAATAAACGCCTCGGTGAGAACGCTGCCTCGTCGGCGACGGCGACAATAATAAAACGCTTGTGCGGCAGCCGTCCCAACGCCCGAGCAGACCGACGAGCATTGTCGGAATAGTGAGTACTCAGTAGTAGTAGTAGTAGTAGTAGTAGTAGTAGTACTGAGTAGTGAGTACTACTGAGCGTCGCGCCGCCGCTGCTCGGTCGTCGTCGTCGTCGTCGCCGACGCCGTGTTGATGTCATTGTTGTCGCCCGGCCCGCCGCTGTGTGCGTGCGTGTGACACGGCGAGTGTTTTTTCGAAGCAACCTTGGGAAGCGGCGGCGGCGGCGGCGAGGCGACGACAACGACGACGACCGGGTTTTTGTTTTTCCCGATGTACAAACGGAAAACATTATTTTGTTGATCGAAATCCGGTGCGCATGCGCCGCGGCAACAACGCGCCGCGGCCGGCAGTTGTTCACTAAACATTGTTTTATAACGTGAACTAAACCCAAGGCCGGTGCAGTTTGCCATCAACCATCGAAACGCGCGCCCGTTTCCGCCGATTGTTGCGACCGCTGTGCTCCTCTTGCATCTTCACTTCTTCGTCGACGATCGGCCGGCACAACGACATCATCCATAATATATATTTTTGACACAATTATCGCTATAATTATTTAAAATCTCCCGCCCGACGGCACGTTATAATTATTATTATTATTGTTGTTGTTTGTCGGTCTTAACGCCGCCCACCGACCCCGCATGCGCGTCACCCACCACTCGAAACCGTCCGAAATTCGAAACGAAAGCTCAACGGTTTTCCACTCTCGTCCGTCGCGCATCGGCGGAAGTCGTGTGGCGCGGTGGTGGTCCACGAACCCTGTGCCGGGGCGGCCATGGAGTGGTACCGAGAGCAGACCATCCAGCTGATCGACTTGTTCCGGGCCCGTCCGGCCCTGTGGGACACCAGTTCGGTGCACTACCGTAACAAGCGCATGAAGAACGAGTCCCTGGAGCAGATCAGCGCCAAGCTCAAGTGTCCCAAGGAGGAGATCGCCAAGAAAATATGTACGTTGCGCGTGCAGTTCAGCCGGGAGAACGTCAAGGTGAAACGGGCCCGGGAATCCGGTGGCGTCGCTTACAACCCCAAGTGGTTCGGCTACCAACTGCTGTGTTTCCTGAACGATCAGTCCCGGTACACGTCGCAGCCGCTCAACAACTGTTCGACGGGCGCCGCCGCTGCCTCGGGGGCGTCCGGAGCCGTGCCCGGCGGCGCAAACGCGCAAAACGTGAGTATTAGTATAATATTATTATAACGATGGCATAATACTATTTAACGATAATTATTATTGTCAAACTCAAAATCACGGATGTAATGGTACCAGGCTCGGATCCAGAACTTATTTACGGAGGGGGAGGGGGCAATACAATGTGCATATCCAATTTTATCGGCTGCCAAATACAGACATCATCCAGGTACATCCTAAAATGTACCTGTGTGGCAGAGTCTACGGCGGGGGGTGGTAATGCCCCTTACCCCCCTCGCAATACTTGGATCCGAACCTGAATGGTACGGTGCAATTCCGTCAAATGATCTGCTTACAATGATACGAACATCTATCCACGGTTGAGATTTACCCTCTTTTGCTATTTATGGACAAGATGACATCTGTACAATCACTTATGACTGGAAATCGCTTAAGCTGGACAGGAAATTAGTAGTAGTTGTCTAATCGAAATTTAATTAAAGAGTCGACTTGCAGATAACGGAGATGGTGATACAAACTTTCCCGTGACAATTGTATTAATTTTGTGGGAGTGTGGGAGAAGGGGAAAGTCTAAGGCACTGCTATATTAAAATCAACTCCTTAAAAAATCTGTACGGTGTACGTATTGCGACCAGTGAGGATATTTTCACGCTGGCGTTTCCGATCTATTTTTAGCCCTTCAGAGTCGAAAATCGTAGTTTAGTAGATGTATATTTTATAATATATTGTACTATTTTCGGTTTTAGCTGATATTACCAGCGAAACCGCGTAAAACCGGCGGCCCAGCGTGAAGAAACGCTCGCAACTTATATCGCTAGTCGCACCGCTTGGTAGTTGGTTGTGTACTGTTACCATAGCGAGTTTGAAACGTTTATCGCTGACAGTGCGTTAACGTAGACAGTGCGACGCTTGCGCTCGACGATACACTATATCAGGCCGCCCCCGCCCCGGCCTCGTTCACCCAGCCACAGCGAGTGCAGATAATTCAAAAAAGAATTGTTTCGTCCGTTTCCGGGCACGGGGTTCGAATCAAGGCGATAACGCCACGCGCGCCTAAAGTTTTTATTGGTGATTTTGAAAATCATCTGTACCAATACCATATTACACCTAAATATAAGACCCTTTCCGCGCGTACGATTAATTATGTATACATATATTCCCGGAACCATCATATCTTCTATTTGTATAGACATACAAATTACGTAAAAACCGCTAGTGAAATGTGTTGTTTATCTGTATCAAAAAATTCAAGTTATAGATTCATACTTATTATATAATTCGTATTTTGTGGAGAGTTTTTTCTATTTTTGCGTACATTTTTAGATCGACGTCTTTGTGTAAGACTCCAAATAATTTATTTAGTAATTAAAATTGTAATAATATATAAAAACATTAATTTCCTTAACTTTTATAATAGCTAGTACATAATTACTTTTATTTTATTCTATAAATAGTACCTATATAGTCAATACTTGAATATTCAATAATTATCGGGATAGGTAAATGTCAATTCTCTGTATTATATTATTAATGCTTATAAATATGTTAGGTAGGTATGTTGTTTCAAAGTACAACATAATATACTAAATAAAAATAAACACATTCGTCAATTTTGGTTAATTATAGTTTAGAATCGACTATAATATTATAGTCATAAATCATAATAGTAAAAATAATAATAGTTATCCTGTAAGAATATTAAAAGTGACCCAGTATAACATTGCCTTTTACTGTTCTACCTTACTAGCAAGTTTAAAGAAACTTCCATAACCTTCTGTACAATTTCAATCTTTTACTCAAAACTTTTTACTCACTCAACCCTAAAAAGTTAAAATTAATATTATACATAGTCACAAACTTACAATAATGCTAGCTAACTAACTATGATTAGCTGCTATTTTACTGTAACAAAAACACATAATTATTCTAAAAATAATAAGCGGTGAATAAGTATACTTGCCTTTGCACGCACAATTCGGCAGTTTTAAAGTATAATAATTTAGGTTGGCTATAAAGAAAAAAACGTATAAATGATAAGCGCGTCAACGTGTTGTAAGACTGTGAGCTTGAAAATTACTTATTGTGTTATAAAGACGGCAAAATCATCGCGTTCTACTTTTTAGAAACAACATAATTTTTACTAGTATGTTTAGTACCCGCTAAAGTTTAACGACACTATTACATTCGTGCGCGGTGCGCGTTGTTATAAATATACATATTATTTTGATAATGCAGTTAAAAAATCTATCGACAAGGATACCAGGAATTTTTTGTTATAGCTCATTCTAGTAAATGGTAAAGTGTGCGATCTACCATCGGTTTTTGCGGTTTACCGTATTTCTCGCATAATTTTTTTGAACTTTATTGTAGTTATTATTTATGATGTACATCAATGTATAATAATTAATATTATAATATTAATACTATATTAATATATTATAGTTAAACAATAAAATTGATGTTGACAAATAAACGATATTATTATAGGTATTTCTATTACTTAAATATTATAGTTAAATTATTATATGTGCATATATAATCATTGATATTATTTATGATCAATGATATAATGTACTAATGTCTAATAGGTATACTTGAATCCACATTTATTTCATTATGTGTCGTACAATTTTGAAAACTTAAGATCACCTTAAAAAAATAGAAAAACGTACACAATGTTCATGATTATTATTGCATAAAAATTAAAATATTAAGTAGGTAATTAATAAATTTATCGTACTAAAATTTAAAATTTAATATTATAAATTTATTTGAAACAAATTTTACCAAAGAAATAAAAATAGTACGTTCTCGGACATAACTCAGCATCTCATAATTTCAGGATTTTTTCGAAAATGTCTATATAGTCATCTAAGCATTAATGCTATTTTTATAGAATACTAAAAGTGAAGTAACTCCTTTGACACATTAAAAGCTTTATGACTTTCCAATAATAGATAAAGATGAGTTTTCTTTCATTAATTCAAGTTATGTTGACGTGTTAACTATCACAAGAACAGTTATATTTTCCATAGATATTTCTCCACTCTATCACTTTTCACTTTTGAAGCGTAGTTTTATTAAAGTAATTTGATAAAAAAAAGGCCTGCTTTATTAACATTTCCATCATTAAAGTAACCTGTTTAAACTGTTTAAAGGGATAGCCAAACGTTAGCAAGCCAATTGGAATATACGAGTACTTCGCAATAATAAATCCTGATGACTTACCTAAAATCTTGCAGAAAAATATCGTTGTTGTCGGAAACGCTAAATAATTGAAATACTAAATTTCTTCATTTGTTCAGCCTGTTGGTCAGTTTTTGATTGCAAAATAATATCATTTATATTATTTATAATATAAACACGTTCAATTTGAACCAAAAAGTCGTAAAATTCTTTTACGATCACTCTGTTTTTCTTACCGTTTTCCAAACGTTTTATCATCCAAATTTTTTCCTCAAACGAAAATTAACGAAGCTGCAACATAACGGTCTGGCGTTTTCACACAACTGACGCTCTTATAACTAAAAAAACACCAAAACTCGTATCCTGTTTTTATATAACACAAAAATATTATTAGATTGTAATAAGTAACGCGCATACAACCAAAGATTATGAACAAACTATAACGATTTGTGTGGGCTGAATCGTTCTTAACCATTCTTATTAACCATTTTCGGTTAGTACACTATTTTAGTCACCATTATAAAAATAATTGAAAATAAATAAATATTAAATTGGTATGTGACGTCAATTTTTTTTTCAATAATAATCAATCAATTTATTTATAAAATAGTTGAACATTTATGAGTACCTATATATTTTTTAAATAAGCATTAAATAAATATTAAATCGGTTTGATTGTTATAGTAAGTGCCTACGATAATTATTTAAATAAACGCCAATGAATTTTTAACACAAGTACCATCTCGCGGGTACGCTACAGTCAGTTGGAAAAAAAAGTTTTCTTTAAATGGTACAAAACAAAAGTTTTATTCATTTAAAACTTTTTTTTTTAAATTCTTAACGGTTTTTTTTAATGTTTTAAAAAAAATATTTATAACAGTGCTTTGTTTCAAGTGTAATATATTATAGATACATTATAAAGTAACATCATTATTATATTATCTACACTATGTCACTAAATAGTAGTATACCGTGATCTACAAACAAAATGTAATATATTTTATAAAAAAAATTACGATAAAATTGTAGGTTTATTTTTGAAAGTTTATGTATAATTATTTTAAACATATTATCATTCCAACCCTGGTTACACTACACACACACACACATACACACAAACACACACTGTACATTACTCTACACTCTACACTCTGCAGTATATAAAAATATCTTAATGACAATATCAACGAAAACGGAAAATCTTCAGGTCCTCTTAATTGGTATACCACATACAAGTAAAATATTTTAGAAAGATGATAATCTTATGGCAAAGCAAACTGCCAATTTATGAATCTAAACGGATGATATCATTTTAATGATAAATCAATAATACAATTTTAAATTGATGACAAAAATAGTGTACTGGCCGAAAATGGTTAATACGAAATGGTTGAAAAATAAAAAGTGTATCGACCAAAATGTTACCAAAAAACGACCACTTCTTAAGAATCGAAAGATTATTGTGTAATTTTTTTAAATTTTTTAACATACAATATCATATGGACTCGTATCACGATCTAATGTTTTGTTCGTTATTAACAGATCTCGTTGTAATCGATGCTTGTTGTAGTGATTTTTATTGACATATATATCGAACATTGACGTAACTCGGGGAGCTTAAACGTTAGATTCCCTATACATTTTTACTTTTTAGCCTCTCTTAGTTAAAGTCCGAATTCTCGCATTAAGAAAAAACTATCACGATTTCAATATGTAAAATATAAAATAAAGAATGTACATACTTATGTAATATATTAATATTGTGGATGTACTTTTCATATTATTTTTATAAGAAGAATCATAGCATACATACATGATACATATAAGTGATCTGGCTAGTAGCTATAAGTTATAAGTTTATAACAATTATTATGGAAAAATTATTATCTACTAAGGTTATCGATAATCTATTGTTTATAAACATTTGCATCTATGTAAATATAGGCGTATATACAATTATAAAATATATAATATTATACCTCAATTTATTGTTTACATCTTGATTTTAATGACGAAGGGGGAACATTTTTACTCTACAGTTTATTTTTAACTTTGATTTTATAAAACTCCCTAGTCCCTGTAAGGCTGTAACCTTCAAACTATAGTGATAGATACTACTATAAAACATAGAACATGGTTTTATCACAAAATGTCTTATTAATTATTATGATATTAATTTATCATTAATATATCATAGTAGTCGACTAAAATATTGTGTGCGTTCCACGGTAACGGATTTTTACTATAACCTGCCCCGGATTTCCGGAGAACAAAGAATTTGGACATTTGAAAAATTTGACATTCACCGGTTAATCAGTTCGATTATTTAATTCGTGCAATACTACAAACAGTAAAAACAAACTAACAAACTTTCGGAATTGAGTTTATAGATTAAATGCAAAATTAATTTCGTTGAGAGTTATTAAATGCAAAATATATAATCTTAGTCAGTGTTTTTTATTCATTTCGTTAGATATGTATAATAAACTGGTTTATTTATTCGCTATTAAATAACTGCCCATTAAATTTTAACGTACGTTTAGCTATATACATATTATATATATAAGTGATTTTAGTTTCCGACCGTTGCAATTTATAACAAACGAGATTTATATAGATTTCGATGGTCGTTAAGTTGTGGTGTCTTTGTTTCGTTTTCGTTAGCATAAAACAATACTATACTATGTTCTACAGTCTCATATAACCTTACAGTAGCTCTTAAATGTTTGAGTTGGATAAAATTCTCAAGAGGAGGGTCTGTGAAAAGTATACAAAAGACAAATTTTGGAATTAAAACAAATTGTATTTTTTAATTAGTCAATATGAATACCGGTCATATTTTTTACCAAAAAGTTCAACAATACTTAACCTAACTCAATTTAAATATATTTTAAGTTTAAGTTTTATACACAGAGTGGCACGTAGCCAAGGGTATTTAAAAAATGTTGTTTTACTATTTCAGCCTTCTTAAATTTAAATACTTTTTAACTACTATTTTAATAAATCAAAATTTTCTGAACAGTATTCTGTCAATTATAGAAAACGTAAAAAATTATTATAATGATAAAAACAAGAAACATTTTGTTTCATATAAAATTATGTTGATAAAATATCTTCAGTAACGTTGATAAATTGGTTGATACTTTTCGAGATGATAAAAGCTTTTAAAATAACCACTTTGTATTATACTTAAGGTAATTTACACTTTTACAGTATTCATATACCTAAAAATTAAATTTTAATTTATAAATTATGTAGTTACGTTTTCAAAGTATGTATTTTTATTATATTTATGTAATATTAATAACTATTTCTTAATTATTATTAGATATCCTAAAGTTTATTGATGGTTACTATTTTTTTAATAATTATCGATACGTAATTGGCTCAATTAATAAATAAACAATGTTGTATGTGAATGATTGAGTCTTGCAGTATGCTTAGTGAAATTAGGTTATTATAGTAATTATTAGTAAAAAGTCGATGAGGTATAGGTTATAGGTATCTGATTTAAAAAAGAGTTTGAAAATATTGATTATTATTTACGTTGTCTAAAATTCTTTATTTCGTTGACCATGCCACTTATATTTTCATTTTTATTCTCTTCTAATTAATTCCAATGTAATACTTCTTTGATTTGTTAAAATCAAATAAATATAAATTTAACATTATTTATTATTATTAGTCATTACTCATTACTCATTAGTCATTACTATATTGTTCGCTCAAATAAACAAATTCGGTTCGTTTGGTTTCTACTATTTCTTCTGTTAAAAACATCACTTGTAATTAACTAATCATTGTATAATATACTCTGTACACGGTCGATTTATGCTGAATCATTTCTATCTCCATGACCTCTGGTCAAACTGCTAAATTTGTTTGAAAAATGTACTATATTATATAATATTCGTACGATGAAGTTCAAGCGGTAAAACGAGTGAGATGTACTTACACATTAACAAAATTAACCACAAGTATTTATCAATTTAAAAATTCTCTTACAATGATGATATTATTTGTATATTTTATGTATGATTACTATTATTTATTCTGTTACTGAAAATAAGTTAAGAGACTTGATATTTTTTTTATTTCTTAAATACTCTATCGTTGATATACAGCACTTACATGCGACATTCATAATATTTTAATCATAACGTATTAACGTTTTATTGTTATGTAGAATTTAGATACATATATTTTATAGAAGTCATATTCATATCGACACTATCTCAATCGAAATCCTTGTAAGGGACCGTTATAATCTTATACAGCATAAGTTGCATAACAAATTAACAAATAAAGATATTAAGTTGCCCATGATTACACATCAAAAGTATTAGGTCCTTTGCACCGTTTCCACATTGTATAAATTTCTTTTATAATTGTATATTTTTTGTGCTATCATAAACGATTTGATTGTTGGTTATCATTTAAAAGTTTTAGCTATAGAACAAGCGGCAAGGACGCACTCCAACTATTTAATATAATTTGTCAATAAGACTATATATGGACGTACTCGGACTATGAAAAAAATTTAAATTAAAAACGGAATGTACTCGGAACATCTCCCTCAATATACAACCATTATTTGTAGCTCATATTTCATGCTCAAAGCCATGGTGGCTAACTGGGAAAAATGTCTTGTAGAAAGGTTACGTTATTGTTATCCTCGGAAAAAAAATAACTATTTATTTATAACTTAAAATTCTTATTTAATTTTTAATTTTTTTGAAGTTATAGGGACATTCTTTTTTAACTTCAAAGCATTGTGTACCAGTCACAACCCGTAAGTGTATTTTAAAAAACGAAAATAATTCTTATAACATTTTAATGTAGGTACTCTTAACAGTTGTAGGTAAATGTGATTTTACTATTTTTACTACATTTTTAAAAGTTTGAATGAATATAAAAAAATACTAGTTGATGAACAATAAACTCGGGGTGCGTACCAGAAAGATTTCGCAATTTTTGATTATAATTAATACAAAATCTCGTGTTTGATATTTGTGTAATATTTATGTGTAGTATTTTAAAATTATTTTGATAAATGTTCCTTATCCCACCATCGCAAAAATATAGCTTCTTTATCGTTTTTTTATGTATATAAATGTATAATAGTATTTTTATTTTCATATTAACATTAAAATGTATATTTTATAGAGTAAAAACTACTAAATTGTGATTTGTTAGGTAGTATATTTTTAACGATACACGTCAGAGCCCTAAACAATTTTTTTCACCCTGTTATATAAACAACTGTTTAAAAACTTTCGAAACAAATTTACAATTTGTATGAAAATGATATCATAATAATGTTTTAAATATTCAACATAGTTTCAAATTTATGAACTGCTATTTATTTAATATAGATTAAAATTGTATATTGTTTTAGATTAGACTAGAAATTATTACTTATACTATCATATGTTTGTATTAGTTAATAGTTAGTCATATTGTTTATATTTTAACGTTAAAATCGTAATAAAAACGTAAAGCTTGTTACTTATAGCAATATGTTACTCTACAAACAATACCATAATTTATTATGAAAATTGCATGATATATAAAACACAATCTTACATAGTTACAACATCAAAACAGCTAGGGGGCCTCTAATCCTCTCGTTTTTGTCTTCAGCCTACATTTTAAGAAGTTTATCTAATTTAATTTAAGTTCCTTCTTTAATTTCTCTCTCATTCTCTTCTTTCTTCTTCTTTAGATGTCATCACCTCTTTCACGTATTTTCTGATCGTTTCCTATTTGTTAGCGTTGTCCAGCACGATCCTCACTATGTTTCCTGGGCTTATATCTTCTCTTAGTATTATACAGCATCTCCTTTTTTCCACCCATGCATCGCAATCGAATATGGTACATGATACATTATCCATTTAACAAATTATAATGAAATGGATTCCTTCTATCGTCAACTAATTTTTAAGCTCAATAAACTTTACTTACCAATATAGTACCAGTCGTACCACAGACATTTAACTTTTATGGTAGGTATTCTAAATGGATAACGCAAGTAACAATATGAATACGCTAATATTCGATATTATATTTTGTACACATTATGTTGTATTGTTGTGTGACTCATAATAAAAATATATTTTTTTTATTAATTCTCCACGCCGAAAATTATTCATTTTTTATCATTCTTTCGATTCACTATTCTTTATGTATAAATATATTTTCTATACAAAAACAACAACTCATCAATTAATTATCATAATATAGACATACATTTAAATCAATATTGATCGTTTTAGCAATATTGTGTGTGGTAGGTATATCTAAAATTATAAACATATAGGTACTTATAATGAGTGATGGTTTAAAATAACTGAACTCTAAACTATACAGTTTTCTTACTTAATGCTAATAATATTTTACTTTAATTAACTAAGTGCTTAAAAAGTTCGATTAACAAATATCAATTTTATAAAAATTTTACAATATTTATTATTTCCCAAAAATATATTCATATGTGAATTGTATAATATAATCTACCTATACTTTATGTCATATAATTAAAAAATTAACTTATGTATATTTGGTTACATTTAATTTTTTTAGGAGGAATATTTGCATTGGCCATTGTTGAATAGTGTAGTGTGTATACTATAGTAGTATAGTTGCTAACTATATTGTTTATTATATATGTATCTATAGAGTCCTTGTTTACTATGAAATGTAAGCTACTAATTACACGATTTAAATAATGAAATCAGCACAATACAAACTTTGTTGATTAGAACAAATGGTTTTTTTTAAATAAATAAAAATTATAGTATGTTCGTTGAGGTAATAATTAATTGTTTGTACGTCATTAACAATATTAGCTTGTTTTTCAGAACAATTTTATAATTTTAATCCTGAAATTTAGCGTTTACACATTTTATTAAAACGCACTTTTGTTAGATAACGTATTTTTATGACTGAAAACCCAATTTTATTTAATAGTTGTTATAAATTTGATACATTTTTAATAACGGTATAAATATTCACAGTCGATGGATATATTTTTTCATTGGTTGAAATAGGATTAATTAAATTGTAAATTAATTAAAGAAATAAAAAATTTTTGTAATATTTTGCATAGGTACTATTATATTGAATATATTATATACAAATACAATATAACTAATTTTATTTCATAAGAATAATTTAGTAAATACATTATTTATTTATTTTATAAACTAACTGAAACAAATACCGAAATAATATAGTACCTAATTTTACTACTATTATACTAGGTAGTGATACTATAAACATATAATCTGCTTAATAATTACCAAACAGAGTCTTTTAAAGTATTATGTCTACTATGTAGAATTCTAGAATATTGATATACTTTATTAATACATTTATAATTTATGGTCTATAATTAAATGTATTTTGAATAATATATTATTATTTTTTAATGTATTATTACGGATTGGTTTATACTATGATTTGTGCCTGATTCTATCATTTTTAAACTAAAAGCAATTTTATTTGAAAACAATTATATTTATTTTAAATTCTCATATAGAGTTTATTTCCTCCCTGCCCAGTATCAGAACCTATTATTACTCTCCGCCACCCTCAGGGCTGGGGATAGGAGATCTGAAATAAACACTGTCTCTAAGTCCCAACACACACATTCTTCAATACTTTCAATAACTATTCATTGTTTTAAAACACTATTAATATCAATAATATCACACAGTGACGTGTTATATTTAAAAAAATATATTTATATATTATATATAATAAGTAAATTAAACAATATTCGCAATTTCAAAAGTTACCGTAAATACGGGTAATTACGAATATATAATATTAAATTTTGATAAAAATGATAAATATGTTAAATACATATGCATTTATGAGATTGCAGTCATCGAAATATATTGATGACTTGATGTGTAATAAATTTGTTATAATATAATTATTGAATATAGGTAGGTAGGTGTAAAATTGTAGGTGAGGGAAATGTATTTGTTGATCGAGTTTGAAATAATTTTGTTTTATAATTGTTTATAAATTTATAATTAATTGATATTATTGACCTATAGTTTAAATCTAAGATTAATCATTTTTGTAACTTTGTAAGTTATAAAATATATTAATGATATGACTTTCAACTTTTAAAGTCATCATAAAACGCATAAATTACAAGTATAAATACACTCGAGGAATGTAGATAAATGTCTTCATATTGACCCACTCAAAAGAACCTTAAAAGAACATTATTTTCATTTAATTTTACTATTGTTTTAAAAGTATGTAGTAATTATTAGGGTATTAAGAAATTATTAATTAATATCATTAGGTACCTATAATATTGTATTTATTTATATTTTATGTATATATATTGATGCTAGTTCATAATTTATTACACAATATTACATGACCTTTATAGCTTCTATTTCTATATATCAATCGTATTATAACAACTAATGTAACGATCGTAATTAACAAACAAAAAACACGATAGGCATAACACTAAAAAATATAATTAAAAAAATTACTTATACTGCAATATAGCAATTGTAGTAAGAATCAGTGCGCAATTTTCATAGCGTCTCCATCGTTGTGTCGTCACACAAGTTCCCCTAAAAAACATTATCAACCTATTATAATATTCTAATGCATTAAATCGACAATTAAACGAAAACACATTAAACCAAACGTAATGTAATTAAAAGAAATATATATAATCAATTTGACAATTAAATATTAAATTCGTTTTTAGAGAATGATGAACATGGACAAATTTAAATCTTTGACTAACTATTTGACACATATACTATGGCTAGAGATCGGATTTATATTCTCTTAAAATCCCTTAACTATGTTGTTTATCCTTAAAAATGCTTTAATATTCTGTAAAAATAAAAAAGTAAAATTGTTCAGTTTAAATTTGTCTTATTAATTTGGTTTACAATAGCAGATTACATTTATTTTGTTTTGTTTTGTTTACAATAACAATTAATTGGTGCATAAAAATAATATTTAATATAATTAATAATCATTTTCTTCTGTAAAATATTTATAAAAATAAATAGTTCCATGATTCATGTATCGTAAATATATCTTATTCCCATTTAACTCTCTATATACTAAAAACAAATATGTAAAATCATAATAATTCGACCTCTAACCATGACTAATGTGAATAATTTTATAAGACATTTTATATGTAGATACAGTTCAAATGAATAAAATATTGATATTTTGCAAAATACGCTTATTGCCTAATCATTAATTAATTACCTAATATTAATATAATATATTTTCTATTTCTTCGACCATGAGAGATGAGACAAACCATAATAAGCATAATATAAAAACTCATTAAAACGTCTTTCTTAATTTTGCCTAATTTATCATAAATTACAATAGTCATCGTCATTGTTACAAACTTGTCACTTGTGCTAAAATATTTAAGTGGTAAGCAATAAGTATCTAGTATCTTATACGATTATATAAAAAAAAACCTCGGATTGATTCATTTTGATGAAACTACCACGAAAGGAAAATCCAAACGGGCCGCGTGTAAGGACTGTAAATTAGTTGAAAGGATGATAAAACACTGCACGATTGTATATGTACGCCATTAATGACCACATGACTACATAGGTACCCGATTGATCATTGATTATTTCAACACCAAGAAAAGAAAACCAATTATATTATTATGATAACTGTTGACTGTTGAGTAGTATGCAACTCGACATCCATGTGATCTAGCTATAAAATCTATATTATGGAAAACAACTATAATAAATTTCAAAGACACTATTTGAGTGGCCATACACATTTGTAAAATCTAACTAACATGCTAATGCTAATTTGAAAAACATTGCCTACAGCTGTGATTTATACACATTAAATTCCAGTTTTACTTTATATTTTATAAAGTAACTTTATCTTTGCATTTTTTTTGTCAATTTGATTGAAAAAAATAGAGAATTGTAAATTTGATAAAGACATGGAGCCTTAGAATATCTAAAATTATTAAGTTTAGTATTGCAAATTGTGATGAAAAAAAATATGTGTGTGGTATATTAGTGTAAAGTATTGGGAAAAATTAAATAGACCAAATATAGAACAGATGTTCCAGTTAAATAAACAGCTACACTTAGCTATAGCTAGTTGTTTAAGGAGTTAACATAATTATATTTTCTAGTTATTCTATTATACAGTAAAGTAAGAAATAGATTTGAAACTGAAAATAATTTTTATCACGTTTAAACTATTTACAATATAATATTGGATAAATTAAACTCAAATATATGATATAAATGATATAATTATCAACATTTTAAGACTAAAGTTTATGTTAAACAGTAAAATAAGGTAATAATTAGTTAAATATTTTTAATATACATTATACAATGTATAAAGAACTTGTTTATTTACTTACCAGCTTTATTCTTATGTATTATATTAAAAGGGTGTTATTATTTTTCAAGATATTTTGTTTTTAACTATTCATTACATTAAAGTAAGATAATGTTAACAAAACTATAAAGATTTATAATAATTGTATATTATAAAAATAAAATAGTTATTTAAAATTTTTTTAAATAAATTCACTCTGCAAGAGCTAATGACACAATAAATTAAAATATTGTATATGTCTTAGTCATATTAAGATACTATTATTATGTTTTAGCAAGCAGACATGGAAAATCAACATTATAATTGGAGTCAAACATCTGAGGACAGTTATGCAGAAGCAAATGAAACAAATGCAAGTGGCTATGAGGCAGACAGTGTTCTGGCTTCAATGATGCACGAGTCCATGGATGACTACCACAACCAGGAACCTATAGTGGATGTGCAGGAACCACAAACATGGTCATCATATAGGAAATATCGTGGTATGCAGCCAGTAACAGGTGGAGATTATTCAGATGATGATGGTGGAGGCTATATTAGCAGAAAGATGATGCGAATGTCTAGGCTGGATGTACCTTCTGATGAATTCAATACATTCTCAGACTATGTTGCTGAACGGATGCGTAACCTTAAAGCCGACAAAGCTCTACAGCTAATGGCTCGACGAGACATTGAACAAGTGTTGTTCAAATACGAAATGAAATTGTTGGAGCAAAAGAGAGACTCCCAACAACCCGACACTGAGGCAGCAACCACGTCAAAGTCTATTTCACCATCACCCATCAGCGACCTGGAACAACAGTAAACCAAATCTTATTGTGTTATAGTGTTATCTGCGACAGCATTTATTAAGTGATAACAACTAGTCGTTGACCAGCATCCATTCATGTACATTGTTTTAGATAATATTAATATTGAATAATTCTATTGGGGGAACTATTAAAGCTCATGTTAACCCTGAAGTTATACATATAATATTTTAGACATTTGTATACAGCCAATAATATTTGTTTACAATACTATGTAAACTTAAAGACAATTTATATACATAATTTTTGATTCCTATATATTTCTATTATTATTAAATGTATGTATTTCTAATAAAACATTTTACATTATGAGAGTATGATTTTAATTACAAACAAAAATTATCTTGTCAATTAGAATTGGCTTACTCCGAAAGTACCATACCCCCATGTATCCAATTCATTGGGTAAACATTAAAATTTGTTTAAACAGGCAACATTTAAACAAGAAAAATCTCTCAATTGTAATTTGTACATCATATTAATCATTTATACTATATTGTATATACAAATTATATAACTATTAATAAATTAATGATCCTATTAGAACTAAATAAACCCTACATGTGTGCATTAAAAAATACCTATATAAGAGTTTTTATAAATTAGTATTAATAATGGAACTAATATATGATCTGAAACCATATTTGGTCATTTCCATAAAGTATTTAACTTTTAATCTATTTATAAATCAAGCAAATAATGCTATTTGAATATAATACAACTATGTAATTTCCTGTTATACATAATTATAACAACATTGCATAAAATATGTAAATCGTCACCATGTACCTAACAATATTTGATATATTATTTTTATATATTCAATTGAAGGACATTATAAAATATCATTGATCGTTATTAAAAAAAAAAATTGGCTATCTATGCTTCTAGGGTAAGCTGCAAGGTATAGAAGAACTGATTTTCCTGAGTGACTAATCATAATTTTATAAGTTAAAACAGAAAGATATACGAGTATAAGTGAGTAAAATGGTACATAACAATATTTTACAAAAAGTCTGAAATTCACATATATTAGTATTTATTAATAAATTAATATTTATGCGTGTATAGTGTATTCAATTCTAAATTTCTAAATGTAAATAAATTATTGTTAAATGTTAATAATTCAATATTAGTAGGTAACTCAAAAAATTAAAAACAATAATTCAAATAATCGTTATAAATGTTATAACATCAGATGATCTGTCATAAAGTGCACACAAATTATAAATAAAATAAATAAATTATAACATTTAAATCTTTTTAAGTGTAATTATTTTGACAAAAGTACATACTGAGCTGAGCTGTGAATGTCCATGGTGCCGTCTATTTATTAAGGAGCAAATCATTGGCAACCTAATTCACATATCGTTTTGGCGTCGCACGATCTTGTGAGTATATAGTAGTGTAAATGATTATTTTATTTTCTAGTGCAATTAACGACATTATTATCAGCAATTACTAACTGGGACCTAGGTACCTACTTCATTTTCTCAGAAATCTAAATCGTCTTGAAGATTGTTCTTAGAATAATCAGCTAGAATTTAAAATGTCTTCTGCCCTCGAGATTCCGAAATATTCCATTATACCTAGTCACTATTTAGTATTTACATAAAACAAATATAAATTATTATTATTATTTCACAATTAAACCTTGTGTTTTGCCACAGTATTTTATCAAAACTTACTGCGTCGCTTTGCAACACTAGAGAAGTGGAAAACTAAATCAATTTACCTATATAAGAATTATTACTTAGCGCTATTAATATAATCTTTAAATATTTTCAAGTTTCTTTGAGTAATTAGATAAAGTCTTGTGATTTTATAACATACTCGTACCGTTCAACACACATCTTTTCTTTTTTTTGTTTATCCAATAATTGATTCAAACATTATAGATATGTATATTTACAGTAACACTGGTCACAAATATATTTAATAAAATAAAAACTATCAAATTCCAGACCACATTCTTTTAATAAGTACATTATTCATACATTCACTACCTACATTGTTTAGGTATTTCTTATTATGCCATTTAAGTATAAAATACAATTTCGGCGTAAATAAATTTTAAAGATAAAATATAATAGAATTAATTGTTAATAAATAATAACTAACACAAGTACTGAAGAGCCAGGTAATTAAAATTAAAATTTAATTAAATATGATGAAATGGTGATAAATTTACAATCGCAATTCCAAATTTTCCAACCACATTCCAGTTTCGGTTCCACTTTGGGTAGTCAAAAAGATGAAAATGAATTTAGTTTTGGGACAAGTGCCTATGCACAATGCAGTATGCAGCGTACATTTATAATATTAATATTTATTATACGCACATATAAACAATAAGTATATAAGGGGTATATATAATATGTATATACTGTGAAAGTAAGTATACACGTATGTAATTTTCGTCGATTTTCATAATTTAGTGAAAAAATTTTATTAGCATGAAATGATGAATACTAGAGTCTAGAATACTCAAGTCTTGAATTTGGTTTTTATTCATTCTTTTATATTTTAATATTGCGACTATGACTGGTTCTTTATATAACTGTTGTAATTCTATATTACTCCTTATTTCATATTTTGTGTGATATTATTTATTTTTGGCCCAAATATTTTTCTTAATATTTTTCTTTCAAAAATTGCTATTTTGTCTTCGGCTCCTTTAGTTTTTGGCCATGTTTCACACGTATACAAGATAATAATTACCTTGCATAATGTAATTTTCGATTTAATTGATACCTGTTTTGATATGAGTATACTCGTTACTCTGTAACAGCATTTATTATTGCTGCAGTTGTTCTTATTTTAATTTCATCATGGTTATTATTTTTTATATTTATTGTAACACCCAGATATTTAAAATTATGTACTCTTTCAAATATATACCTAGTTTTAAACTTCTAAATTTTCCCCGTGATTTCCTCGTCTAGATATTATAGGTACCATAATTTAGTCTTTGCTTATTCGTTTATTTGTAATCCGATGTATAGTGCATACTGCATAGTATATAATATTATATATATATGAAAATATGAGATTTGAGTAATAGTGTACCTATTATGTACAATGTATACCTATCAACAGTTATTAAAATTTTCAGGATCTTTAAGTTTTATATTTTTATACTTTCGAATAACACTATAATACAGTTACTAGTACAATACTATTGTCTTATTTGTACCTAATTATTATTGTTTGGTTGCATACGACGAAAAAAGTTTGTTTTGTTACGCCGCGATGGTAACGTTTAACTCATAATGATCATCGAACATCGCGTGCGGTGAATGCCGAATGGTAAGCACGATTCCACCATTCGGGGATTCGTGCGTCGGGCAATAGGGACGGTTAAAATGGTTAAATATCAAATAATAGTGAACATATTCATATATGTTGTTAATATAGAAATACGATAATAATTTAATAATATTTCTAAATATTATTATTATGGCACCGTTCAATGTAGTTCAGTATTATGTTATTTTGGGGATTTACACGTACGTCGGTCGTCACTGCGCGGGTGCAATCTGAACATTCTGTGAACGTTAACGGTTAACCACACTGTACAAGCGTTGTAATGTATTAGTAATCACTGGTTGTCGTTATCAGTTCGATTGCTCTTATCCGAGAAGTAAATAAAAAATTAAATACAAATTTCAAATTAAATTTATCCCCTGTAGGTAATTTAGTTGTTTGCAGACATTACGTTTAAACTAGTTTCATTCTAGATCGATTTTGAAACTCGACGTCGACAAGGTTCGCACTTGAAGACATTTATTATTTTATAGCTATAAACGATTAATATCAAAAACGCCATTGCAATGTCCGACGCTCACGCCAATCCGATTGCCTGGCAGTACGTTTGTTGTTCTCTGCCAATCTTAATACCGATGTCAGTTTACGTTCTTAAAAAGTGTTTCAACAACAGATATCGCACACTCAACTCAAAGGTAAGCCCAAACGTGTTTACTATGTGTTTTGTCGTACCAGCGAATGTCTATGACCTTTATACGACCCTAGCTTTTCGGTATTGGACTTTGTACGCTGGTATAGATTTATTTTTTCAATCTTCTAGATTTTTTATTTGAATAATTTTCGAACAATAATTTGTAGCTTATTATTATTTCTGCAGTATATCAGCCATATATTACAACAGTGTAATGTATTTTTTCCATCCACTACATTTATGGAAGATACGCATGACACTATGTGCTTGTTACCTATGAAGATTAAGCTGTATAAGTACAGAAGTCGGAAATAAAAATTAATGCTATTAATAATATAATTTAGTTACAAAGTCTGATCTTATTAAGTATTACAAAGGTTGTATTTTAAACCAGAATTGTACAGCATCATCCCATTTCATATTATACTATATCAAATATATTTAAGTTATAACTGAATAATTTTAAGTATCTACTGCTCATATGGTAATCATATTATGAATCAAACTAGTTTGTTGAACTGAATTAAATCTTACTTAATTACCTACCTTAACACTAATCATTTTTAGAAATATCTTTTAATAATCATAAACTATGTTGTTAGGTTGTACTTATTACAGGTGCCAGTTCTGGATTGGGTGAGACATTAGCGCATGAATTTTATTCCCATGGCTGTGCACTAATTTTAACGGGACGTAGCAGCAATGAATTAGAACGAGTCAAAAATGATTTATTAAGCCGAAGTGATGTAATTGAAAAGTTTTATTATTTTAACATATTTTCCTATTAACAAGTTTAATCATTCTTATAGATTAAGAATGTTAACAAACCATGTATTCTCGTCTTGGATCTTATTGACCAATCAACAATAGAAGTAGTTAGTCAAAAAGTTTTAGGAGTTTTTGGCCGTGTAGATATTCTCATCAACAATGCTGGCATCAGCTATAGGGGTAGAGCCGAAGCAACAATGGCTGAAGTCGATTACAAAGTAATGTTGGTCAATTATTTTGGCCAAGTTGCTTTAACTAAAGGTAAATATAAAAATATAAATTTATTTTTCTCTATTTCTAGTATTTAAGTTGTAATAACTATTATTAATATTTTATTTTAGCCATATTGCCCAGTATGATTCACCACAAAAGTGGACATATAATAGCAATTAGTAGTGTACAAGGAAAAATTGCTGTTCCATTTAGGTAATATAATATTTTTTTAAATTACAATACATAACTACCTAGCATTAATTCTCGTTCATCAATTTACAAATTATAAAAATATTTGATATTACTTTAATGTACTTATATTCCATTGGCTTTAATTATAATATTATAATTATCCATATTCACCTAACTACAAGATATTTAAATTGTTCAAAATTTAAAATAAAAAATTGTAGTATCAATTGAAAATTGAATAATTCAAATAAAATCATACTCAAAATGTTTAAATTAAAATCAAAAATGAATGTTGGTTACAAATTAAAATTGTTATTTATTTTATTATTTATTTCCAATAAGTAAAGATAAATTTAGCCTATCGATATTATTTTAAGATTTAAAACTAAATTTTGTATATAAAAATTTATAATATGTTTTTTTTAATTGTTTTTTAAGAGTATGTACAATAAGTAAATTTAAGGGAAAATAAACAATGACAAGGTGGTAAGGAGAAAGATCTCACAGTAGAGCTAAATGAACATGAATTTAACATAAGTTAGATAACATTGAGTAGATCTTTTGACCATTTTTATTAGAGACATCTGTTTGGACACTACTGCTGGATTAACAAAAACAGCGGTTCACATAAAAATGCATTTTTACTTATTGAAAAATTAAAAAATTATTTTTTTTTAAATTATATTATTAAAAAATGAATAACCTTATTGTACTTCATCGTAAACTGAATAAAAATAAAATATCTAATAGGTTTATTCGGATTTAATCTGTTATTACTTAGTTTTATCTAACGTTTTATTATTTACGATAGTAACTATATACAAATACATATAAGTACGTATAGGTTAATATAGCCGGATTATTGAGATTCTACTATATTTTTTTTATTTTTTCTGAATGGTTTACAAATATTAAATCAATTTTATGTTTGTATTATTTTTAGATCAGCATATACTGCATCTAAACATGCTTTACAAGCATTCTTTGATACTCTCAGAGCTGAAATATCACATCATAAGGTAAAAGTAACCGTTGTAAGCCCTGGGTACATTCAAACAAATTTGTCGTTGAATGCATTAACTGGATCTGGATCAAAATATGGTGGTGGGTATTTTCAATACATATTAATTTTTAATTAAAATTTTTTATAATATATTATTATTAATTATATATAAATATATTATATTATTTGTAGTTATGGATGAATCCACAATGTCTGGATACTCGGCTGAATATGTTGCTCAACGAATAGTAGATGCTGTTGTTAACGATGAACAAGAAGTCATCATTGCTCCATTTTATGCTCGTTTAGCAATTGGCCTACGTTATGTATGGCCACGATTTTATTTTTGGATTATGAAATGTAGGGCTGACCGGCAAGCTAGTCAGAAAATGTAGGATTCAAGGATTCCCCGCCATCAGACGGACGAGCGTCGGCTACAGCCCGTTATCGTCGGCATACGGGAATCTCACATTTGACAAACAGCCAGGTCAGTCAACTAGATTTCTAGAAATTAGCTGTTAATTATTATGTTTGAGTACTTATAATTTTGTATTTTTGAATATAAATACCTAGTTGTTAGTGATGCACAGTTTCACATAAATTATTTATTTAATTTGTATATCTTATATTTGTACAATTTTTACTTATTAAAAACAAAATGCCATAATTGAATTATTCAGATAAGTATAATTGTACAAAACTGCCCTAAAAGAAACAAATTAATACCATAATTTGTGAATTATTTAGTATGATCAATATTGATGTAACAAGTGACATAAATCTGATTCTATTTCAAGTTACCAGAATACTAATTGGTATTAATTAAAAGTAAAGCTTGGAGTAATATTAAACAAAAGTATGATAATTTAATTTATTATTTTTTGCTATTAGCATGTGATAATATATGTGTTTCATAATAATTTACCATTAAAAAGAAAACTAAATATTATGGATAAATGTCAATTGTCATTAATTAAAAATCAATATGTCAACATTTGAAAAAAACGTACAAAATAAATTTCTATTTAATATAAATTCACAGTTTAATTTATTTATAATGCACAATTAAATGTAAAATTGTAATTAATTTTAAAGTACAATTCAATTTTGTTAAATCCCTATTATATTTCTTTATCAATTTTTGAATCAAACTATTTTAATTACTTATTTAATAATAAATAAATGTACCCACTTATCTATCAAAATCATTGTTTACATTATTATAAGTTGTAATTCATAAAATGTCATTAAATGATTTACCTGTCGATCATTTATAAATAAAAATATCAATACGAGACTTCTTCATTAATATTGGTTATTTAAAATATTTTGTTTTTGCACTTTAATATTTTGCATTGGGAGTTGTGAAGTATTTTTGGTCAATCTTGTATACAATTAATATAAGTATTTATTGCACTATTGTTGATAATTGAAAATGTTAA
The DNA here is from genome assembly GCF_020882245.1 of Rhopalosiphum padi. NCBI lineage: Eukaryota > Metazoa > Arthropoda > Insecta > Hemiptera > Aphididae > Rhopalosiphum > Rhopalosiphum padi. The sequence continues at coordinate 40,206,282 of NC_083598.1, forward strand.
AGTTTTGAAAATAATTTTACCAGTAATAATTTATTAGTATTTTCACAAACTAATTGTTTAAGCTTGAAAATTAAATGATAAAAATGAGCTTTTAATTTAAAACTAAAATAGGGTTAAGACACCATTGGTCTTTTAAATATTTACTGTGCATCACTAACAAAGATAGATAATTGATAACTCATAGTCAGTGGTGACGTGGAATAGCTTTTCATGAAGTATCGGCTGTGTTGATAAAAAAAAAAAAAAAGGATAACATATAAATATAGCCATAGAGAGGAATACCAAATTTCTGCGGGTAGGCAATAGTTGGCTATATTTACAATTATGAGGATGTCTTATTAACAGTGGCGCCCACTGGGAGGGTCAGGGGTGTCAACTGACACCCCTCAGAGAATTGGTAGGTGACTAGTGTTGTGTGAATTGTGAACTAGGATGAATATTTGTATATATAATTTTATTTTTAGTATCTTTGTTAGTAAGAAAAAACCAAAAACACTTAAAAATAAGAGCTATACTATGCCTAAACTCAGATTTTACTGGTGGGGGGGGGTATCTCGAAATATATATTTTCGACATCCTTTTGAAAAATCTACTGTGCGCCACTGCTTATTAACATGTTTTGTCTTCATTTTATAAGAGCAAACCACAGTAAATTTATGTTCATTTAGCTTTGTTTATTTTAATATTATAATGAATTTATTTATTATTGGACTTAAAATATCTAAAAAAACATTTCCAAGACTAAAGAAACCTTTAAGTTAAATAACATATAAATTTGATCTTAATACTAAAACTAAGTTAAATAGAATACTGTGTTACATAATTTTTAAAGAAAGACAACACATACTGATGAGACGTTCTCTTAAGTTGGAAAAAAATGTAGATACATTAAGGTACACTTAATCAAAAAATTTAAATTATATATGCTTCATAGATGTATAAAGTTCACGTCACCACTACTCACGATCACTGCTACCATTAGTGTAGTATGAAATTTTTTAAAATTATATTATTATTGTACATTCCTTAAACACTATTACATCTTAGGTTTACATAAATTTAAATTTTAAATATTGTTTTAGGTTTAGAGTTTATTAATTACCACCAATTTTTTTCACACAAAATGTATTGCAAATAATAAGTTTAATTATATTATAATTTAAATGATCTCCTTTTTTTCATAAAATAATTTTTTTTATTGTTGATACATTTTTGTTGCTTAAAATGGTGCTTGTTTGTTACACATTTTGTGTTCTTTTTTATTACATTTTTTGACAATATTTATATAAACTTTTACCACATTTTTGTTTTTTATATAATTAATCACTAATAATTTACATATAAATTTGAATGACAACAGCGTATCGACAATTACATTTTAGAAATCTCATATAGCTCATACATATATTATAAGTAGTTCTTCTGATTTCTGTCAATTATTTATGTATACTTAATAGTGAGTTGTTGATATAGTTAAACCTTATGTACTGTTAAATATTTTTAGTTATTTTTAGAATAACGTTTCTTTAGCCAGTTAATATTAGATTGTAAACTTAAATGATTAAGAAACTATACCATTGTAGACAATAACTCAATGTGTGCAAATATTTATGAGGATAAATTTAGATGTTTATTGTTGTTTTTTTTTTTTTTTAATTATTTGTAGCCTTCATAAATGTAGATATATTATAATGGTAAACAAATTATTGAAACCTACAAAGAAAACTAGTGTACATTCTCATGTAATTGTTACGCTTAACATATCTTACAAATTCTTGTCTAGTTTTAATGTTTAAAAAAATATTAATTGACAAACAACTCTTTGATAGAATAAAACAAATTATATATTATGTGTATAAATGTAGGTTATTTTATTATGTTTTACTATTGTCCATGTTGCTTATTTTGAAAATATCAAGCACATATACTATACATGTAACTTTAAAACGTCCATTGTTCTTGACATCAAACATTCATTGTTATAAAAAAAGTTTATGTTTTAACGAAAGCTACACAAACACTAAATTTAATTAAATATAGAATGCAATTTATTATGATATACAATTTTTAATATTGTTTTGTTTTCTAAACATTATAATCTTATAACAATAAATCACATACAATATTTTATGCAGATTGTAAAATGTTAAGAAATTTATTTTGTGATATTTTTTCAGTCTATTCATAAATGGTTAAATAAGTCTGTAAAAAAAAAAAAAAAACAAACGATGGAATTCGTAATTTTGATCAATGATAGTTAGACAATATATAGCAACATAATATTGTGTTTCTACTTCCACGAGGGAGTAGTATTAAAGTATATATAGTATGTTAAATTCATAAAAAATAACCTTATCTCAATAGATTTTAAAATATTATGTTCTATTTATACTTTGGCATGCTACGTTCACCCTAAACCATAGAACGATTATAGGTAGTTTTTAGATATTAGTTGAACCTTTTAGAACAACCTTATATTAGATCGAAATTTAAATTTATTTGTTGCCTTTAAAATGAAACCTAATTAAATACAAATATCTTTATTTTAAAATATTCTACAATTGAATAAAATTGTTTTTGTTTTTCTAAGTTTCTAACTATTAAACATTTGATAATTCATGTTTTTTTTTTTTTAATCACAATAAAGATCTTTTGAATAACAAAGAAATATAATTTTACTACCGCATTAATTAACAATAAAAATAAATAAATTATCAATTTATATATTTTATCACGTCACAAATATAAAACATTACTGTTTTGTTTTTATTTTAATGGCAATTTTTAGCATGATCTAATATTGTTAGTAATTTATAGACAATATTTAACATGACTAAATCATGTGTGCTAAAACATTTTACACCTATTTAGATGCCTGAGATATATCCGTTCACTCGTCCATAAACATCAAGTGTATAAAGAAGTTATTTCCACAAATATAAAGATTTTAATTATTTAACTTATTATACATAATAATAAATTTTAATTTATGAAAAATAATGTTGAGTTTAAATTATTTTTAACAATATAATGATTTATGTAGCAATGAAAATTTATAGTAAGAATTCTAAAAATATAACTTAGCTCAGTGATTAAAATTTAGGATAGTTTAAAATGTTTAAATATCAGGAAAATAGAAATTATACTTTGTCAATTGTCACTATTATTATTTTATATAAAATAAATAATATGACTTAATAATTGTCATTACAATGTTTCTAAAGCCTAATAATCATCGTATTTATTTGAATGTAAAACTTAATGAAAGATGGAAATAAGTATTTAAACTTTGTATAAAATTACATTTCGAGTTCTTAATATGATCTCGCAAAGTAAAGCCGATAATAATTCCAGTGAATAATAAATTTGCATTGAATATTATTCATTAATTCATTTAAAGATGAAATGTATATAGAAAGTATGATGTAACATGGATATATGCTCTACACCCGAGAAGGAAATCTCTTAGTCACTGGCGTTCAACATTATCAGGTACATACAATCATAAGTTGGTAGGTAAATAAAATAAAATCAAGTGTACATATATAAAATACAATTTTAAAATGTGCTGACTGTTCTTGAACCATCACGTTCCCATAAAAATTTGATCTCAATTTAAAAGATTATTTGCAATATTCGTACAGCTTCCATATACAATAAGCAGTTGACACAACTGTTACTGATGTGTGTACAATTTTCCTCTTGGTATCACTGCCACGTTCTATAACCACTGGCAATGATGGGGTGTTGTCTTCCTTTTGGAGCGATTTCAATCTTGGGTCCTTGTGCACCTGATACTTGCAGCATGGATCAAACTGCCATGAGATCATATATAGTCCAGTGCATACAAATGAAGCCATGCACAAGGGGCCATATACAAATGGCTTCGAAGTCCAAAAATAAGCTAATATTTGAGTAAAAAAAAAAAAAAAAAAGTAAAATATATTAAAGTGATAACAAATATATTGTATAAAATATTTAACATACTTAATACAAAAATCCTAGATTACATGTATATTTATCAAGCACTGAAAAATTAATTGTAATAATTTGTTCATTAAAACTATATTATTTACTTATTATGTAAATATATGATTAAAATTGTATTTAATTAATTACACAATATGTTGATTTATATGTTTTAATTAAGATAAAATAAATTTTATTTTTTATAAGTTATGGTTTTTTATTTTACTATCTACACATTGAAAATAACCTTTTCAATTCTGTTTTAATGATACTAAACTGAACTTTTGATTAATTTTAGGAAACCACTACTAATTGTATATAATTCCAAACCTGTTCCTGCAGACAAAGCACTAGATATGATAGCCGTTTGAGAAAGAAAATTTCCAACAGTAATCCATCTCACAGTTTCATCAGCCAGCTGAGTTGGCTCAATAATAATATACTTGTAGCCAGCCTCTAAGGCATTATCCAGTTCCTGTTCAAACATTTCCTGTGAGTTGTCATTGTCATAGACTTCTCTTATTATGGCAGTATCTTCTTGATTTATTATTCTATTTTACAGAACACACACATTCAGTAAATTATTAATTATTATAGTAACAAAGTATGTTGTATTAGTAATTTATTTACTTAGTTCTTATATAATTAAAAAAAAAAATTTTAACTTAGAATAATAATCAAACTTACTCGTAGGATAACATTTTCTGAACACTTGGTGCTCGTTGAAATGTCCCATTCACCGAGTTTAGACTCAAAGTTTATGAAACTCTATCATTTGTGATGTCCGCTAACTGCGTTTAAAATCAAATCGATTATTTACCGATAACCACGTCTTGTACACCACATTTAATTTTAGTACGGTGTACGAACTACGTTCGTCTTTTATCGGCGGGGATGTGTGTTTATTAAACAATGTACCGAACAAAACATTCGCTTCGGTAGAAAAATAAAGAAAGACGGACCGTGAACGTTGAGGACGACATTGAAAAGAAAAATTGCACGTTTGATAAGAAACAACAACTGATATTGTGTGGACCGCGCGCTAGTACATGGAAGAAAAACGACCGTTCGCGGGAAGTAAAATAAAACCTGTTATTCCATGAGGCTAACCGGTATATTTTAATCCCAGTACGCAGAGACTGCGGTATACTTAAATCATAGAGTAATATTACTCTATGACTTAAATCGGTTGATGATGTAGAATGTAGATTGAATATTTATTATTACGCGCCAAAGTTTGGCCATTTGCTCTCTTTCTCTAATTTTACCTTTTTGCTAGACGCTAGTGCTTATTTTTGCCCTTAACGTTCAACTTTTTCAAAACTATTCTGTCGGCCGAGTCTACGTGATATATACTTGTTAATAAAGGTATATGTTGTAATATACCGTATGTGTGTCCTAAAATACCTTGTTCGAGACGAGCCATCATTTAGCAATATAATATATTATATTCAATAGTATAGAAATGGACGTGATTACGATCAAATTGAAAAAAATGTTGCTGTCACGAAACATAGTTTTTCAGGTAGGTTTATTATATGCCTATATATGTGCAGATGAAGAATGTTGAATGTTATAATATTTATAAGTCGCTGAAGTTTTAAATAGTAAATACTATTTCAAATTTACCTTAGATACCTTTCTCGTTTATATTAATTATTAGTTATAAATTTATAATTTATAAAAGTTTGTTGGTTTAATTATAGTACGTTTAGTTACCACGTGCATTTTTCGATTTTTTTTTCTGTTTTTGAAGCATGTATTTCAAATTTTAATCAGTTAAGAACGATGCAATTAGCGCTAAAGTATTATTTTAGCCTTGGGTTTATCCTTCTGAATTTTGATATTTAACGTTTTTACACATGCGCACTGCGCTGTATTTTACTGCCGCAGTGCCGCGTCTATAACAAATTTTTCAATTTTTGTTTAGGTACATATTTTGATGAATTATGAATGATGGTGAAATCATAACACGATCGTCTGCCGCCCAGGTTTACAACATCTGTGACTGAGGCTATAGACTACTTTTCTTATTTTACTGGTAGGTGATGATTACCTCTGAGGTTATACTGGCTACCCGAAGAGTAGTTATGTTTCCCTTAAAGACCCTGAACGGGTTGCCAACCCCCCTCATCACCACAGGTTGGCTATTTTAACACCGAGAGGAGGAATGATATAAATTCCAAAATAATGATTTACGCAAATTCGTTTTTGCACCGTCGTTTTTAATTCGTAGAAATACGTGTTAAAAAAAAAAAAAAATCGCGTGATAGTTAAACTGCAATTGTTTCAGATATTTATTTCTATAACTATTCTCACTGTATCCTAATTATCCTCTAATCATGACCGAACCATCTCAATCTATTCTCCCTCATTCTGACAAAAATGTTACCATACTCCTACTACATTGACTACATTGTCTACATTGATTTATTATTCTATTCCTGCCTAGTTACATCACTTTATAGTATTTTAATTTCTGCTACACTCTCGCTCTTTTTTTTTTTTAATATAAATATTTAATTTATATTTATTCCTATAAATTAAAGCTTCAAAATTGCGCTTAGTTCTCCGCTCCCGTACATCGGTGATCGGTCTTAGATCTGCGCCTGGACTTAAATAACATTGCCTTTTAAGCTCAATTTTTAGATATATTAAAAAATTCAAATATATGCAAAAAATTTCATTCAAACTTCTAAGCATTCAGGAATTAAAAAAATTAGATCGAGCGATAAAAAAAATAAACTGAACTAATCAATAGATTTGAATATATGATAGATAGCATTGATAAATCAACTAAAAATAAATATTAAATTATAAATAACATTATAAGATTTATCACCCAACATTTTAAAACTGATTGTAAGTAAAAATAATAATAACCATATATTTTTGAGATATAAGCTAGTTAACTTCTTCATTGTGTTCCCTGGGTAACTCTAAATGACCTGGGACAGCCCTAGTCATTTGTGTAATTGTGTTATAACTATAATAATGTATAATTAAATATGTATTTTATAAAAACTTTTCCTATATGACTTCTTTTAAAAATAGTTAATAATAATATGTGTATTATATTATTTAAAAATCATTGCCAACTTAATTTGAAAACAACTAAAATAGCTTTGGTCGAAACGGGTATCTGGGCGAAACGGGAAAAGTTGATTTTGGGCGAAACGGGCCGCGCCCTTCGGAAAACTTTCTTAAGGTATACACTATCATACAATGCCTGCAGGTCACTTCCGAGGTATACTGTATAAGTAAGTACCATAATCACGCATGGGTTGTTGACTTGTTGTGTTGACGGACAATGCAGTAAAATATTGATTATAATTTGCAATAAATAATTTATAATGTAGAAATAATTTTAGATAGAGATAATTATCTCATTTTCATTCGAGGAGCGTGTCTCTCGGAATTGTGCCTCAAGTTTAATTTAATCATACTTTTGTTGTCGTTTCCAAACTAATCTTTGATTTTATAAATATATTTTTATTTTGTATAAAAATATTTATTCTTCCTGTTATTCTTACAATATTAAACTTAATATAGTTAATACTATTAAATTGAATATTTCATATAAACATAAATGTTAGATGGAGGTGTACAAATAAGATCCTTTAATTTTAAATATAACAATTTTTTTTCCTAGCCAAAACATATATGTTACGGACTTAAAAGTACGAAACTTAAGGTAAAACTTAAGGTTTACCGCTAATTTATAAGGTAAAAGGTATAGATAGTTAGGTAGGACAATTGGACATAGATATTATAGGTGGTACCTATTATATTAGTAATTAGTGGCACCTTTAGTCTAAGTGACCTAGACCTGAAGTGCTGTAGTAACCAATGACAACCAAAAATAAACAATTTCAATTTTTTGTTTTTCAGGATAACATTTTGTATGTGATTTATTCTTTAGAATTAAAATCCTAATATTATCTTTTCAGGATAAAATGTAACTAATAGACATAGACACACTCATTTATATTTTATGCCTATGATATTCGTCTCTTTTGATCGCAACGAATCTATATTGATTTATTTTAATTGAAATGAGTATATCCGTTTACATTCCAATAAAGAACATAAGTAGGTATTTACATAGTTACACTCATTTTTATATGCATATATTGATGGGTTTATTTATTATTTAATCATTTTTAATCAATAGTGTACATCAATAACCAGTAACCACTATATATCTGTCTTCGATCTTAGGAAAATAAAACATTAATTTTTGTTTCTTGATGACCCTATATAATATTATTGCACAACATAAAAAATATCTTTCTTAAGTATATATATATTCGTTTTAATTATTTATAATTATGTTTATCAAAACAGAATATACTAGAATAAAATTGTAGAATGTTTATGATTTTGATGAATTGCATTTTTTTTCCTTTTAAAGGGCGCATTGCCAAAACATTTAATAAATATTTTTTGTTTGTTATATACATATATTTCCGTGTTCGTTTTTATGTAAAGTTGTTACTTACTAGTTACTACATATAATTAAGCTTTTGTAAATGTAATGTTAAAAAGAAATATAAAGTAACTGTACCATAAATATAAAAATGCCTAAGGTAATATCATGATGAGTGTTTTAATTTACAGGATAAAAGTATTCAGTTTATGATTCGAAGTTTAAAAGATCCAAAAAAGTTCAATTTAGTCAGTAGAACATATTTAGATGCTGATATGATTCAATTTTTGTGTGAACCTTTACTTTCAATTAATACACCGTTAATAAAGTAAATAATTAAATTTAACATTTATTTTTTTATATATATAAAAAATGACAAAATAGTATTATATTAGTTATACACAATTATTAAATTATAACTATTCTATTTTAGAAGTATATGTTTATGCATATGGATGTTATCAAAAAATGATATATTTTACAAAAGAAATGATGTATTATACACTTGTAATAGTTTATTGCGAACACTTGTATTTTTAATAAGAACAAGCGATGCTTTAGTATCTGATTTAATTCAACTATTGGCAATAATAATCAAAAAGTATACAATATTTTTATAACTACACGATTGAGTTAAATATATAATAACATTTAGGGTTGTGAATTGAATGCACTAAAAAACCTTTAAAAAAATGCATTTAAGTTGTCAACAAATGCAATTAAAATTCCAAAAGTTATAGTATAAAATGGTTTTTAATTTAATTGTTATATTTATATTGACATCAATATATTATATGCATAAACATTTATTTATTTAATAAAAAAAAAATGTATAAAAGTTGATTTAATTTTAATTTTGAAGTTGATTGATTCTTTAATAATGCTATATTCACTTGAAACATTTTTTTAAAGGTTTTCAAAGATGTTAAATAACGAAATTTAATTAAAAATACCGGATAACTAACTAAAAAAAGAAAATGTGACCTAAAAAGGTAAAAAATGACCTGAACAATTTAAAACGTCAAAAAATTCAAAATAAGTTTCATAAATGGATTTTTTTTATTATTTAATATCATCATAAATTAACAATATAGGAACAAATAATACAGTTATGATTATCAATTCCTTTTAAGCGTAGCTTATGTTATGGATTGGGAGTATATATTTTAAATTTTTTAAATTTCATAAAATTTAATTCAATAAATAAACGAATAGATGAGTAAATAAAAAAAAAAACAAAAAACAATACAACTAAAACAAGTTATTATCTATACATACATAATAATATAAAGAAATAATTAACAAACAAAAGGAAGTAAGTAATATTAACAATTCAAATTTAAACTAATTCTAAGAATGACCAATTATAAACAATTTGTTTAACACTACCATGATCAGTGGCATAGTCAGGATTTTAAAATAAGGGGAGGGAGTGGCTAAACCTATATAAAATACTAAGAAATATAATCAACAATTAACAATAACAGTTCATTTTTATATTAAGTTGATACAGCCGATCCGGGCCATGGCCCACTGCCCCCCCCCCCACGGCTACATCACTGACCATGGGTGGCCCCCTATTCGGCCAACACTTACTGTTTACTTTTCGGCCAGCACAGTTTTAACAACTTATGAGTTATGATTGTATCCAAAACTATGATTTAAAAAAAAAAAATTATTACCTACCTAATACTTTATAAAAAAATAATAAAATAAAATAATATAAAATAACAAAATGTTACAATATAATACATTATTCGAATAAAAATTAATATAGTATTATAATACCTATACAAAAATAATTATAATAATAAAATAAAATAATCGGCAATACAATAAAATGTTATAATATAATACATTAGTCGAATACAAATATAATAATAATACAATATGCATTCAGAAGTTTTATTTTTTATAATTATATGATATTTGTAACGACATATTTTATTATTTTTATAGTCTTCAATGTAAGCTTCATTTCGTTGATTTTAGGTTAATACCTATATATTTAATAGCAAGGGCGCCCATCTGTCAAAACCTAGGGGGGTGACAATCACAATTATAAGTAAATATTATCATTAGAAAAATTAATTTATTATTCATAGCTAAAATAATAACAATAATTTTACTATTCTAGGGGGGTGACATATCACCCTCTTGCACCCACTAATGGGCTACCTTGGTTAATAGTTATATCAATTAATAAAGAATTATAATTAATACCTTATTAATTTTTATTCGAATAATGTATTATATTATAACATTTTATTGTAACATTTTGTTATTTTATATTATTTTATTTTATCATGTTTTCATAAAGTATTATGGTAGGTAATAATTTAAAAAAAAATCACATTTTTGGATATAATCATAACTCATAAGTTGTTAAAAGAAAACTGTGCTGGCCGAAAAGGGAAAGGTACATTTTGGCCGAAAACGGTGACGCCCCTGACCATATTGTAAATGTATATTTTTTATGTTCATAAGGTATTAAATTAAAATAAGTAGGCCCTAAATAGTCAACAAATGACTGACCAAAAGATTTTTTTGCATATTTAACATCAATATTATAGACTCTATTTTCTTTTTTGTTTTCATTAACAGGACTACTTGTTTTCTTTTATTAAATGTTTAAAAACGAACATAATTACTATTTTTTTGTAAAGTGATCTTACTGGTAACATACCCAAATCTAAATTACTTTTATTTAGACAGGTTCGCACTATATTATTTAGCAACAGTTTTAAAATGCCATCACCTAGTCCACCCCATATACTAATAGACCATATTTATAAATTGATTGATACAAGTCAAAATATATCATACAAATAGTTTGTTTTGGTATCAAGTTGTTGAAATTTGTTGAATGATGATGTATAATTCAAATTATGTATATCTTCTTACAAAGCTTCGTTTCACAATCACAAAAAAATGCACTTTCCTATAAATTCACAGTCCTAAATTAATTCATTAATAACTATAATATTGAATACTATTGTACTTGATTTTAGGGGAGGAACAAACCTTCAAGAAATCTGCAATATACCTCAAGTTTTAACCATTATAAAAATGGTTTTTACTAATTCACAAAATTTACCAGCACATTGTGTTATTAATGTTATTTCTATACTGACGTATTTTCTGGCGTGTCCTTCAATTGAATTAAGTAATAAATTATACAATACGAGCATGTCTATTTCAAAGGCAATTTGTAAAAGTGTCACAGGAAAATGCATCATTGACTCTCGTGTGGTTGACATTGCATCAAATCTTTCTAGTAGTTTGTTAAGGTACTTATAATTTATTTAAAATTAATTAGTAGCGTAAACTATAGTGACATGATGCGTATAATGCCACGAATCCCAAAATATTTTGTCGATATGCGTACATATATAATTTCTAATAGAGGAAATGTAGGTAAACATTATTATTAGATACATCGCATTATTAGATTAGAATTCTGACGAACAACAATCGAACCGAAAGGAGTTAGAAATATTGTTATTATACAAAGTGATTCACTAAGTATGTTCATCACTATTTTTCTTCAAATATACGCATTTTGATTTTTGAAATATACTTATAGATCATATTTTCAATAACTTATATTTGTTGTGTCATTTAAAGAGTTGCATGTGGTGAAATAAATTCTTTTCTTTCAAAATTAGAAAATTAGAAATTCTAATGAGAACCACCCCTTAAAATGTATACTGTAAATTATTAATCCAGTGTGACCATAATTTTAAGCATCTGTCAAAAAAGGAGACCCTTTCTATTTTTATTTTTTTTTTTAAGAATAATTAGGATAGGTACAATAGTTATAAAATTCTTAAATACTACGCTAATAGTTTATATTTTTATAGAATTTTAGTAATTACTAATTAGTAATAATTCATAAAATAGGTACCATTTGAATAATACTTTTTACAAAACATATTATTAGTTATTATAGTAGTATAGAAATATGTATTCATAAAATTCTTTTAATTTATGATTAATAATTTAATAATGATTGTGGATAATGCCTCACTGATATCAAATTGTATTACTAAAATTATAGTCCATAAATAGAAGGTAAGAAATTTATATTTTACCATTTAAGAAATCTTATATGAAACTAAAAAAATAAATATTTAAAATTTGTGTGAATACGTGAAAAAATTGAGGACATTTAAAAAAGGAGACAAAGATTTAAAAAGTGGAATAATTGACTGGTCACCCTTTGTTAAGTATAGAATTTTTATTAAAATATTGATGTATCTAAATTGTATACTTTGTGTACTAGGCAATAAGAATAGTTCATGAAATAAGATAGAAAAATATGAAGATTATGTTGATATGAGATTTAAACTAGATATAATATTAATCTATAATCTATTAACATTTTAAAATTGTCGAAGTATATTAAGTATACTACTATATTTTATATTTTGTGTAAAACCAAAAAAAAATATATAATTATGGTAATAATAATAATGGTTTAGGACTTTTAAGCTTGAATCACCTTGTGTAATGTATTTATTTGTTATTCATTGTTTAATCTACAATTTATAAATTACTAAATACTATAAATTTAATACCTATGTATTGTTTTGTAGATATCTATAAATTATAATAATTGTGATGATCAATAACGTTGTATACATGTTCTGATTATATAGACTTTATTCTACCATAACAAAGAGAGTGTTACTAAATGAAAATTTAAAAAAACATACAGAAATAGCCAAATTATTGAAAAATGTAGCTTGGTATATGATAAAACACATAAGCTTACCATTTGTTCTAGTAAGTACCTAAACATTACTGAATATTTTGGTCAATAGGACGCTAATGTATATAGTATAATATAGATATTAAAATATTAATTTATAATACATAGAAACATTTGAATATAAATATATATTACAAAAGTTATCGAAAAGCAATCAAAAATTTAATAAGTCCGTTCAAAGAAAGTTTATCGACTTCTGCTCGTCAAAATATAGCTAGTCATTATGCAGCGTCAAAAATTATTAGAATTTTATATGAATTAATTGAATATAAGTAATATTGATTATTTTTATTTACCTATACATTAATATATATAAATAACTAAAAATGTGTGTACATATTGATATCTTATTAGAAAAAGATAAAAGGTAGAGATTTATTTTAATATTAAATACAGTTAATTAGTTATATATATATATATATGATATTATCCAAAATTGGCTCGTATATACAGGGTTATTTAAAATGATTCATTTGGTTTTAAATGGTTATATATTTTTAACTTTTTGGTTTAGAATAACAAAACATGAATCATTAAATAAAAAAATAATATTTCAAATTTATGTAATCGTACCAAAATAAATGTTCTACGTGACTTCTCTTGGTCACACGAACAACATCTAATTCATTCCATATATATCCGTCGTAATTGACTGTGTTGATTTTTAGCTCTTTTTTGGTTAATGATAATATAGTGGTACGTTTACAGCGTATCCTTAACATATCCTTAAAATACGTAGTAGCATGGGCATGGCGTAATATAAGATAACCCAGGAAGTCAAGTGCCAAGCAATAAGTATCAGATGATTCATTATGAATAACACTATATATATATAACTGCTTAAACTTTTAATATTTATTTGGATTATACATTATTATTCTATAATCTATTTTCATATATTAATTGTGTATTATTTATCTTTAGTAAAATTGGCATTTCAGCCGAAGAGTTGTTATTTGAGATGCTGTTTTATTTATCATCAGCTTATCTTGAAATAAATCATCATTGGCCTGGTGGTATTGATATGTTTCGCAATCAAATGGTTTGGAGCTTCAAGAATTTTCCCAAAACTCCAAAAGATTTATGTTTTGTTCTAACAAATAGCACAAATACTGATATTAGATATTCTATCATCATTTTTATTTATTTCTATCTTTTAACTTGTTCCAAGTAAGTTTGTATGTAGGTAATATAATATTATAATTATTTATAAGTAATGATATTTTTGAAAAATGCACTTTTTACTATATTAAGTAAAGTTAATTTAAATAAGGACGAAATTGATTCCATATTATACGAGTAATTGTTTATTTTTATTATTTATACTTAGATATTACCTAATATTTGTATGGATCTAACATTTTAGATTAAATGATAATATGATTTTATGTTGGTTAGTAAGTAAATAAATAAATACTCTTAACAAAATTTCATGAAAATTATGTTAAGTTATTTTTTTTAGATTTTTAGTGAAAATTATGTATTAATTTCACGATATTTTTTTTAGTTCGTACTTTTTTATTATAGACAATTTCGTTTCTATTTCATACTTAATGTGTGTCAGTATTTAAATAAAAGGTATTTTTAGAGAAAATATTTGAAAAACAGTATTCTCGTAATTGTATAGGCAGAACAAAATGCAATGTATAATTATTAACTATCTATAAATAATTGTAGCCTTTTTAATAGTTAATAACATTTTATATTTGTCATTATTTAGTTAATATAAACTTATTATTTTTATTGATTCATATAATAACACGTGGTTTTTCGTGTAATCAAGCTATTCCCAAGAATGCATTTTTGTAGTGAAAATAATTTACACCACAATTCTAACCGCGGTACCGTGGCCTGCAAAATTAATTAATCTTAAAGAGTTTTATCAGCGGATGACTTTTTTTCATTAACTATTCTTTCTATGTTATTTACTAAACTGTGAATATATTATACAGTCAAGTATAAAATACAAGAAAGCAGCAATTTATAAGTTGTAGATTTACAATTTTTAAGATAGCAAAGTATTTATTTGAATTTATATATTTATATATAATCCAACTGTTAATGAATCTGTGTATATATTTTTTTAGTGATGAAAAGGAGTCAATATACTTAGAACCAATGTGCGATTACTTATGTTCAATACAGAATGAAATTCCTATTCCTGTTATTAAAGCAATTCTTTTTAATATTTCTGTAAATATTAAATATGTAATTTTTCATTCTACACATTATTAAAAATATGTGTTTATTTCAGATTTGTTTTGTATCCCACCATGCTGTAAATGCAATATCCGGTTTAGAATTTGCTACAAAAAAATTAGTTGAACTTATAAACTCAAAAATTATTGATTCGATTTTTACCCATCACCCTGCATTGTTATATTTTTTGTTCGCTTCAAGTATAATACCAGAAAAAATACAATTACAATTAGTGAGTATAATACATATTTTAATGTTTTCGAAGTTTTCTTAGTTTAATGTATGCCACTACTGTTAGATTAAACAATGGGTCCAGAATTCAGATGAAATTAGTTTGGTTGAGCTGGAGAAATTTTGCTTAAATAATCACAAAGCAAAGTTATGTTTGATGGTAAATTTAACTACAATATTGTCAATATCCATTATCAATAATTGCAAATTATAAAAACTATTGATAATTCTAACTATTATTATAGGATGTGCTTATTAACGATACGAACATCGACAATAATAAACTACATTCAGGATTCAATATTGTTAAGAAAATAATAACTACAGAAAACGAATGTAATGAACACAAAACATTATTAATTATTTGGGATATGTTACCCATATATTTAGGTTCATTCTGTTGTACTAATAATTCAAAAGGAATAGGAGGTAATAAAAAAATAGTTCTATATGATATTGTACAATTGTTATTAATTAATTTAATTAATTTAAATTAAATTATTATTAATACTTCAGCAACAAATTTAACGTTTTTATTGAATTTAACTGAACCGTGTTCTCTTCTTGGGACAAATATTTCCATTAACGAACATCGTAGTATAGTTTATACAATGTCTTCAATCATAAAAATCCATCAATCTACTTTCACTGAACAGTATTCACTGTTATTATCTCTTCTTCAGCATCTCATAACTCTGATTCAATTTTCTAACAGTGATGGTATGTAATTAAAATATAGGTGATAATAAAACATATTATATGGCTTTATATGTCTAATTGAATAATTTCTTCCATAACTTTATTTTAGTTTTAAATACAATTAAGAAGAATAAGAACTTTCTATATGCTCTTGAAAACTTATGCCTCTCAAAAAATAATAATATTTGTTTTCTTGCAATCAATACTGTAATACAATTATGCCAGCTTGAACAGGAAGAAACTAATATGGAGCACAAACTTCTAGTATGATTTATTAAATTTGTTTTATATGCCTATGCTACACTAAAATGACAAAATATACACATCATAATAATGAATTTATATTTGCCCTAGTATTCAATAACATTAAAATGTGAATATATTTTAAACGCCATGACTAGACTATGTCAAAATTGCATAATATCGTCTATTACATTATTTAAAATTATTTTAAAATATTACGAAGAAGGTATTTGTAAATCGGTTGAATTTACTGAAGCACCAAGTGTTGATTTTTTAAAAACCATTTTTATGCAATTAAAAACCATTATATCTCAAGTAAGAATTAAAAAAAAACTATTTTTCAGATTGTTTTAATATTTATATACCAATATTAAAAAATACTTGTAGGGATTGGATTGGGTGTCTGACCAGGCTTGGGAGTGCATAACTACAATACTGTCAACAAAACTTTTAAAACATTTACAGGAACTAACATATCTTAAAATTGAGTTCGCCACCGATCCTTGGCTTAATTTTATACTTGTAAATTCGAAATCCTTTAGTGAAAGATGTTTAGAATTTTTATATATTTGGTTAAAACATTTTGTAATAAGTAAGTACTAAGTGCCAAATAAATATTTTAAAAATAAATTAAATAAAAATTAAAAAGTGGTATTAATTAAAGCAGAATATGAATTACGGGTACCATATTTTAATTTGTGGATATGTAGAAATATGTATTATATTTTCTATATTTTATAACTATAATTTGTATAAGACTATTGTTAATAGCTATTTTATTTAGTTTTTTTCGTAATTTAAAATGTTTAAACTTAAGTACAAATATTTACAGGGTCATGAAAATTATGAAAATGTATAAATTATTTTGTAGTTCAAATTTATACAATTTTCAATTTTAACACTTAGGCATATAAATGGTATACAAATTTCTTCATTTCTTCATTCCTATTTTAAACTGAAATTTAAAAATAAATATTTAACTTAAATTTTAAAGCTACATACATTTTTTTATGAGTTTGAAGTTTAATGACATTATATATTCAATTAATATTAATTTTAAGTTATTTACAGCCAACTGAAATATTCAGTTTGTTCTTTGTTACAAATGTTGATGAATATTTTTATGGTCAGGCAAAAAACTTGAATATGTAATAAAAGATACCTCATAAGTTGTAATTACATAAATTTGAAAATATTTAAAATGCATATGCGTGCGCCTTTTTAAAAATTATTTAATTCACCATTAACCGTACTACTAATTATAATATTCACTTAATATAAATTAATTATAAAATAGTCACACACTGTCAAATTTATAAATGTATACACTATTTCCGCTCAGAATTGTTTTCCTTATGCAATGATATATCATTCATGATATTATGATAATTAAATAATAATAATAATAAGTAAATTAATTATCATTAATTCAATTAAATCCAAATTTATTACTTCCATTTCCATTACAATGACAAAGTTTATTCGAAATACCTAATATACAGTAGAAGGACTTTCCTAGTTTTTTTTTTAACGTGTCCTTTCTAGTAATAGTATTGTATAACATTATAGTACTATATATGTGTAGATGATGAAAATAATTTCACAATACGTGGATCAAAAGTCTTATGCCCAAGTCTCTTCGATAGTACTATAGTTCATATTTCAGTAACATTAGTCAACCAAGTTTATGAAAGAAGTGAATTGATATCAAAAGCTAAATTTATTATACAATTGGTTAGTATTCATAATATATATATCATAAACACGTATCTCATAATATGTTGTGTCATTTATCAGCTCTTATTTTTTGTGAGTTACAGATATTGGAAAACAAATTCTCGTTACCTAATGAACTAGAGGGTAAAATGAACGTATTTTTAAATTAAAACTAATCGATGACTACAATCATTTTAAATATTAATTTTTTGAAACTATTTTTAAAACTCGTAAGAGTTCATTAATATTTTTTTTCATGTATCTATATTATTAAACTTATAGAATTTTCTTTTATGCACGTTTTGTAAGAAATGCTCTTCTGAATTGCAATTAGTAATTACTTATAACCAATGGGCAACATATGGGCAATATATTAATAATTTTTAAATATTTATTTATATGTTATTTATAATAATAAAAATATTTAGTTAATCTATATTTTACAATACATATTTTAATATTTTATTTCTTTTGTACACATATACTTGTATAATTAAATGTATCGTTAAAATATTAAAATCTGTTTAGTTATAATTTATTATATACAAAATATTATGTTTATTTGCTTTATGTATAATACAATAAAATTGAGTGCCTATATCTGGATATAAAAATAAGAATAAGAATTATATTAAATAACCTATAATTTTCTCAAATTTTCAAACATTTAAAATTATTATTTGTAATTGCTTATGTTTAATATTATAATATATATATATTTATATTATTCAATCTATTTTCTATAATTCCTCGTCATTATAAGATTATACATTTATACTTAATTTAAGTACCTATATTATTCTAATATCATAGATTTTTTTTTGGAAAAAATTAGCTCGACTTATACCGTATTTCTATAATAAACAAATAAATTACTTATAATAAATATATAATAATTTAATTATAATATATCATAAAATGTCCATTAGATGACCACGAAGACGGCTGTCTCCAGTTCTGCACTCAAAATCCTTTATCGTTTACAGTGATTTATCGTTGATTTCAAATTTAGAACATCCATTACACTCGACATCTACAAAAGTATAAAACGAAGCGAATTTTATAGTATTTTTATATCTTAATTTCTTGAATATGTTATATGTAGTATTACCTATAACTTTAACTTCTAAATTTTTATTTTATAACAAATAAGTATGATATAGATTAGATTTGGAGTTTTAGAAATTTAGTGGTCCGGTGCATTGAATAAATTACCAACATGGTAAAGCTATAAATTTTATAGTGTAATAATGGTATGCGGTATACGTATTAAATCGTATAAATATAATTCATACAACGTACTATAATTTGTTTAAGTATAATATGTGTTTTTTAAGTAAGAAACGTTCAAACTGTTCGTACATGTACCTATTATATATTATGGTATATACATATAGAAAGCAAATTATTACTCAATATACAATGCGTATATAATAATTATTATATTATACGGATGTAGCGAGTTAGACGGAGAAAAAATATAAAATTATCATCCAGCTGAGAATTGAGGAAAAGTAACGGTTCATCTGTTCGTGTTACTATATACATAAGTAGCATTATGTTTGGGAATCGCAAAGAATGCGTCGTAATATAAATATATACGGCAAGAATCTCGTAACGGCGGTAAACGCGTTATTATACACATGCACACGCTTATATTATTATGTAGATATTATTTTTTGTGATCGAAGTGTTGAGGTTTGGCGTCTGAAAATCGCTGCCGTGGTCTATACCACAAGGTCGGCAAGCTACCATAAGCGGAAAGTAACACTGGCACCAAAACTACATCAAAGCATCCCACGTGTGCGGGGAGCGTTTAAAACGAGTCGGATACTATGTGTACGCACTTCCACAGAGGTCTAATAACCTAATAATGCATATCATAATATTATGTATTGCGCTCGATGCACCCACGTGAACGAGTTTCACTTGCACACTACGGAGATGATCCTCGCATATATAATTGATACGACAATATAACGCGATGGGAAGTGTTTTTAAGGGCTTCATATTAAAACTGACAGTGGGCAGACGAGTGTCATCTTTATATTATTATAAAACAAATATATAAAAATATATAGGCAAATATATAGGTAATCAGTAACCACTCTACTGTGCAGTAAGTAGGTGTTGACTGTGTTGAGTGCACCTCATCATTGAATAGGCTACTGGATTATATAACGTAATGAATGTGCTAAATTTAAATTCAATGATAATAATATATTTTAATAATTATACATTTTTAACAAACTATAAACGATTCTATAAGCGGAAGCGGTTTGTCACTTGCCAGCCTATTTTATATTGTAATTACAGTAATTTATTTTACTATTAGTATAAAATTAAAGTATTTTAAAAATTTTTGCGTATAGTAAATCAAACAAATAAATAACTAAAATCGTTATTCTTTGATTAAATATCCAATTTTGTTAACATTTGAACTAATAAAAAAATTTGTAATCAACAGAATTTGAACTTCAAATCACTCATAAAATAAATAATAATCGTGCTCCCACATGTTTTTAATATTTTTAACTTACAATAAGAACAACTTATAATGTTGGGTATTTTATTAAATTTAAAATATTGTCCGATTATACTTAAACTTAAACTACATTAAAAAAAAAAGACAATAAAAAAAATAAAAAATGAGAAATGCCTATAAATAAAAATTAGTTTATATATATTCAGATATTCTACAAATAAATCAAATAACAATCTTTAAATTGTATTGAAAAAATAAAAATTGTTTAATGAGATCTCATTATATTATTTTACGCGTAAATATCAAATTTAGACTTTAGACACTCATAAAAGTATCGGTGAAATTACAATTACACTTCAATTTTTTTTATAATTTTATTATTGTAAGCTAAACTTACATGGGTCTATTATATTTTTAAACTTTAAAGATATGAATATTAAAAATTATATCAATAAGATACTGATTTATAGTTATTTAAAATTAGAAAATATGTAAATAAAATTAAAAATATTAGATATGTAAAACTTTATAATTAAGCTTAAATTTTTAAAATTATATTTTAGGTAACATTAATTAGGTATCTATAAAGCTTATAACAATCAGCTAGTCCTGCATTGTATTTCTGTAATGGAATCATTCGATTTTATTTGTAGGCAACCACTAAAAAAATTTCAAATAGCTATAAAGAGCCCAAAAAGAATAAAATATTATTTATATATTTAAACTCTATACACAGTTAATGTTAAATATCTATACTGTAATTCGCTATTACTGTTATTAGATTTCATTAAAATAATAAAATTTATTTTGTCAAAAATTTGGTTATGCGCAAGAACTACAATTTATTTTTCCTAATTATTTTAAAGGTAAATACTGAATAAACAATACTGAGGACTTTTTGATTTTGACCCCTCCTCTCTCCAAATTACTAACTATATTCCGTTTATCCTACCAAAAAATTGAAATTGAAGATTGAAGTACTTTTAATGTTCTAAAATAAGGTAATATGTAAAAAAATAAATAAATAAATAACAAAAAAAAAACACATTGTAAAACCAAACATATTACTCCGCTCAGAATCTTAAAAATATTTATTACATATTATATATTTCCGATTTCGTGTAAAATAAGTGGACTGTTAAATGTCTGTGTCTCATAATCTCATTCTTTGAATTTTTGTTTTTGCAGAATATATGGTTTTTAATTTATGGTTGTGAATCGTTGTACTATTGTGCAAACGTGCAATTATTATAATAGAAAAAAAATATGGTCCTTATATTTTACAAATAATTATACTTGTGCTAGAAAACTAATATTACTTTAGTAAATATTATATTATTCATGTATTTACACCTAAAAGTAATCCTATACAAATTTAAATTTTAAATAAATTACTAATTAATAATTGTATAATATTTATAGGTATAACATTTTAAATCGAAAATTAAATTTTAACCAAAAAGTTTAGTTATTAGTTGCATACTTACGAATATTATTAGTGGAAAATTAGTAATGGAAGAAACTTTGAATTAATAACATTATAAGTATTGTGTTTTCATAGTGAAATATGATCTTAAATTCCGTTATACCTTATCGGTTAACAAATAATTGAAAGCCTAAGGTCACGCGAAGTTATCATTATAATATTATATCATTATTCATTAGTATGTACAAAAAATATAAATAAATGTTGAGTACTTATATATTATCAGTAATCATTACATCGCATTATACTTTATTTGTTTTAATTTTTGCGATGATTTGTTATTAGAATATAGTTATTTCTTTGATGTTTAATAATATAATATGCCTAAAAAACGTAGAAATCCTAAATCCGTGTAACAGGAAACTGAAGACCATATATCATATTTACATTAACTATGTGTATATAATGTTTTTGTATAACGGTCGAGATTATTAATTGTATACACAATTGTAATCATTTATAACGATTAACAGAGATATGGCGTACAGAGCCACGATTAATAATATTGTATCAAGACTCCCTATATAATAATAATTATATATAATGCCCCTACGTATGATGTATGCATGCATATAGCATGAAGGTTAGAATTAGAACTATACTCTAATCGTCATGGTATACAGACATTTAGTATATACTGTATTCAACTATATTATATTATAATATATAGCGTTATATGCTGCTTGTTAGTTGTTATCATCTGTGCATGATCGCTGCTGCGAATTACGGTTTCCAAACTTTCTAGATTCAGTTGTATATGCGTTTTAATGGTCGGTTTACATTTACGTACGAAATACACAATATTGTGTTATTTTTGTTCTTACGTGTCCTATTGTTAAGCTTGTTGAATGTATTACGGACGACTGTACAGATGACGAGATACCAATTCAATATTAATTATATACATATACTATATCTATATACTTGAATTTGAATGTATAAGATGTCTTGATGGTTTATTCATAATTTACAGCTGCGCGGAATATGTTGGTAGTCGGTAGTGTATAGCTGATTGTTGTGCCAAAGAGATGATGAAAAAAGAGATGAAATATATGTATAGAGATGATCTGGCGTGCGCAACAGTTGTATAGTATCGACACAGGGTTAGGAGTTTAGGACGTATGCTGCAAAATAAGCGTATTGCGTGCGACACCGTACAAACCCGTGTAGTACCTGTATTATTTTACGTCGCGATCGTGTAAACAGAACCCTTTTCGATTACTATACCTACGTTATAATAATATGATATCTTATTAGATGATTGACACAACGTTAAGGATAATATATTGTGGATGTGTTAGGCGTTAGCAACAGGTATATAATATATACGAGTATTATATGTATATGGGCACATGATATTACGTCCCTCTCTATTGATTTATATTCAGTGTGCAGACGAATGATATAATATATCCCACTAATGAATTCACAGGATATTCCTTATTCGATGTACAACGCGTACACGCGCGGGCCAGAGGATGACGTGCAACGCGAGAGGAAAAAATGATTCGATTCGAAAGAAGAGTTGACGGTATGAATGTATAATTCGATTACCGCAGCGGATTTTAGGTGTCGGTCGCGTCTGCGTGCGTCATTTTTGTCGTTCATAAAACCATAACTTGCAAGTATATGCCCCTGTCCATATGCCCGTCGCGTATATATAAGCATATATATAACATGCTATATAACACATACCTATATTATAATAATATTTAATACCTATGTGTAATATTTATGTACGTATTATTGTTTGTTTGAAAAATCTTTTACCACGCGTTGAAAACGAGTATATAGCCGTATAGGTACACCGTTTATTGATGTCGACATTATCTAGTTTTACGCGCATACCTCCTCGCTTCCATATGAAATATCATTATGCCCCAACAATTTCGCACATTTAACCACGATGGTGTTAAATATGACATAAAACGTTCAATGTATTAAATGATGTCCAAATATGGTTGAATAATTAATAATACACGCGTGCAAGACTAGTTAATTATTTTACGTTTTATAGCAGCAGTTACGTCATGTCGTCATTACAAATTGTGACGTAAAAATAAAAAATGAAAAGAAACGGAACATAATATACCCGCGAATGACCTTAACGATAATAATCATAACACAAACCTACGCGCGCGCCAGTCGCGAGATAATTTATGCGTAGGACAGTTATAGGTAGGTACAGTGGCTTATTTAGATACTTTATTTTGGAGGGAGGGATATGCATTTTCCAGTGATATACTCATCACTTGTATTTTCGTATTCCATAATATTATACCATGTGTTGTTTTACATAGTGCATAATATGAAATAGGAATTGTTACGTCCGATCGATCATACACAAATATATTATATTATTATGTGCATAAAATATTTAATACATTTAAATATGTGTAGTTATGCTCCACTGCTCCAGCGCTGCACCTATATGATAGAGTAACGTACCGCCTGATGAGCCTCTTTCAAATACATATGCTACATAAATATAATTTGGGCAGTTATCGCGAACTTAGCCATCCCCCTCAAGATGATGGAACGATATTTGTAATAAATAAAGTAATTTTTTATTTTATAACAAATAATAGTTAAAATTTTTTTTTTTTAAATAGATAAGAGTTTTTGTCAACTTATCAAACTTATTACAAAGGCCTAATCTAATTTCACCTTACAGCAGGGCTGCTTCTATAAGCCAAATGTTATAATTTTGGGTCTCTGTGGTTATCAGCTGTTACTATATTTATATTTGTGATTATTATTGAATAATTCAAAATTTAAATGTATCCTTATATATAATCCTTTTTATAAGTGGCGTTAGCCGTTCCCATAAATTAAATTACATGATCATGTTCTTCAATGCGGAGAATTAAAACATATGGCTCAGAACTTCAAAAGACAGATTTTCAAATCTTTTCTTAAAGATAGATTATAGATAATAGAAAAGGATATTTTCAATAATATTTCTTGTATTTATTTATAATGAATTTTCAAAGAAGAGCTACTGCCCTTCAGGCAGAAACCTACCGGTTCTTTTTTTTATAAATACAATATAAATATACAATTATATTCATTAACTTGGTTATTTTAATATTGTTTAAAAAATATAATAGTGCAATTTATTTTTGAATTAATAGATGTGGTTACAACCCCGATACTTTTTATCTGAAGAAGTTTAAGTAATAATCATAAATTCATAATGTATTAAAAAATTACCTATGATATAAACAAGGTTTTTAAAAGGTAAGCTGAAGGGATGTTGGGGAAAAATTCCTCCCTAATCAGTTTGGCATAAATTTGTCCAGTCCTTCCCCAGGTAAAATATTGAAATATTGCGCCTATATGATACACTGAGATTCCGAATGTGATTTCACACACATTAAAACAAATATATGATATTATAAGCAATAAGAATATTTTATAAAGACGTTTAATAAAAATTGTGTAATTTTTAAGAATTTAACAATATATTCTTGTAACATTATTAAATATTTAAATATTATGAATATATACATATTGTTCGACTGGCGACTGACGGACTAAGTATAGCTACTACTATAGCTAATAATATTATAAATGTCAGTAGATTTTTATAGAATTTTAATCAAGACAAAATTATATAAAACGCGTTGACATGAATATTCAATGTATTTTTGTTCGCTTATCATGATGCGGTATTGCGGTCCATCGATATGTTGTGGTCTACAGATTTCTAAAAAAAAAAAAAATATTAATAATACTTAATAATTTTCAAAGATGCGTTAAAAGTGCCGAGAGCGGCCACTCTATATTATGATGGTGACCCGCGGGAACATGACGTTTTTCAGGTTTTAACTACATTCCGTCGGTCAGTCTGTAATTCTGCCGTATGTATATAGATATAACAAGGGGCCCGTATATTAAATAGCGCTCAGATTTCTGAACACGGTTTGAACAACCAGTGTTATCACTGAAACAGTTACATACGAGAAACAATTTTTTTTACTCCATTAAACATGTTCAACATTTTGATTAGATGAAAACGATTCGTGATGAACTCGATGAACGCGAACGTGGCAAACATTGATCTGGACATGGCTCAACTCGTTTGTTTGCACGCGCGGAAATTTGTCTCGACATATAATGCAAGTGTTGGATGGTACACAATGCGTTCCTAAATCCTGATTCTGTGGTTCTATCGTTCTATGTACAAAACGTTTAAACGTCCATTTCAAACGATGCGGACGTCAGAGTTAACGGATTGCTTACTGTAGGCCACCTTAACTTTCGTACTATTCGCAGCCACGATAGTTTGTGACGTATATGTTTCTTTATATAATACTCACCCGTGCAGGTATACCGTTTTCGTTTTTCGTACAAAATTACCCAGTGTATAATTTTAGTTATTTTGATGTAATAAGACCGCATAGTGAACGGTAAAATTTTACTCAATAATAACTTCGTTTTGTTTTGATTTATTTGCACAGTTTTTTCGTGTGTATTATAATGCATATCTTAACTTGTTAGTTGTAATAGGTAATCGTTGCGATATGTTGCAATAAGTAATAAAATAATTGAAGTTATATAATAATTTTGAATATTGACTAACCCAAAAAATATAAACTTAAATGTATTTATTCAACTTAAATACAATTTTAGAGAAGTATTCATAATTTTCATTTTCTGCATGATGGTCTTATTTTATTGCCCCTCATCAGTCCTCCCATTCACATATTTATAAATATCAACGATTCATTATCAATAAATAAGAGTAGGTAGATACAGAACTCAGAACACTTCATCATCATTAAAGTTAATAATGAGGAGATTAATATTAAACGAGTTTTCCTTTACATAATAACATTATTTATCCTTACAACAATTATACATAAAATAATGTCACATAGATGCATTTTTATAAATTTTGACTTTTGAGTTTTTAAGTTGAGACAATTTAGGTTTGCATTCTAATCTAAGACAATGCTTGTCACTAACCTAAATAAATCATCGGAATCAGCCCACTTACTTTTGTAAGAATGTAGTTTCATAATATTTTTCGATATTTATCAAAAACAGAAAAGGGGCTGCAAGTAAAATAATATTCAAATACTAAACTAATTTTAACCGAATTTAAATTAATATACCTATATAACTTTCATAGACACTATCGAATATGAATCGTTATTATTTTATGTAAATCATATAATAATATAATTTGTTATATAAAATTGTAAAACATTAATACACTGGATAGTTACGTGTTACTAACAGATGTCAAGGATAACCAATACCAGTATGATTGAATATTCGATTAGTGTTTATACTGATTACATGAATATAACTTATATTTGACTAAACATGGTTGAATTTTTATGCTATACGAATAAGCGCAGTGATGGTAGTTAGTTACTGCCAAGTTTTCTCGCGACCTAAGGGGAAACTAATAAAGTAATAAACGAAATTCTGTCATTAATTTTGCATCATGAAGGACTAGTTATACATAAGTGAGTGAGTAAGTCAAATATAATAACTATACTGAATCTGAAAATGTTTATATTAATTTATTATCGTGTACCTATCTTGTACTTGTATACCTACATGGCTACATAAACACAATATATCAATTATCAATACATATAGGAATATATTATATATTATATAATATTATATTATAATACAATATTATTAAATCATGACATAATTTTTTAACATTTCATTTCTTCAACAGTAAAATTTTACCAAACGAAAAACACGATTATTACCATTAAATTATATTTCACGATTGCTATACTTATACTTTTATCGAATTTATATAATATAATAATAGTAACAACTAACAAGATTTTTATGTTATGATTTGCTAATTGTTTCAATCTGATATCATAGTCATATTCATCAATTCATCATCAACTCTAATTATGGTATAATCGTCGTCGACCTACATTTTTAAAGTGATCAATTGAAAAAACTCTAATAAATTAAAAATTTGCTTTACAGGTATAATATCCCGCGTATAATAATTATTAATTAAGAATATATTATTATAGTCTTGTAAGCTGTTAAACTGATGGTTATCTAATATGAACTACTAATCCGTACAAAAACGGACGATCAAACAATTATGTACGGTGTACAGCTTACAATTATTTACAAGTCGGACGTGAACATTGTACAGTAATGTATACATTAATATTATTTTTGTATAATATGCGTCCTCTGTTCGACGTCCCGACCATAGTCTAGTATTTTCATTTTGAGTGGATGTCTATTATTAGATGCCTTCCAATATTATTTATATTCGTAGGGACTAGTTATTTGTTGTTTTTTTTTTGTCATGAGATAACACAGGAAAAAAGTAAAAACCAATTCATTTGAAATAGGTACCTACAACCTACACCACTTTGTACAGTTGCACGTCCTGTTTTGTCGTCTGTCGTCTTCGCGTTTGCAGTCCGCTGCTCCGCTGTTTGCATTTTCATTCTGCCGTCTCCGCGTTTACTGTCTATAGTCTTCGTTTGTGATCCGTCGTCGACATCTTGATTTTTCTCGGCAAAACCAAAAGATACAACAACTTCAGACCGGTGAAACGAAACGAATTTAATGAGCTACAGTCACAGGATTAGGTATCGTGAAATGAGCCGATTCGACCAGATACATGTTGTCAGCGCGCTGGACAGTGCCTGGGAAGGACTCAATTCACTACTCAACGTAAGTCAGTATTATATAGTATTTAGAATATTGGAATTTTTGTTTTTGATTATTTACCGCAATCGGTTGTATGTGTTCAGGAATTTTCGCTGTATTGATACATGCAATGATTCGTGATTGCTATAGCTTATAGATTTATTACTGGAAATTATTGTCATTTGGGACAGGAGAGAAATATTTCGTGTCTTGTTTTGTCGTTCGCGTTCGATATGAAGAATTATGAACACAATATTATTAATAGTCTCAATTGGAGTTTCAAGTAGACATACTCGACTTCGTGTTATACATTTTTTTCAATATATTGTTTTATCGACACACTTACGTTGACAGCGACGAATAGCACAGGCCGGACTAAAAAATTACACTACTCCATCGGTATGTTAACATAATATTCGTTAATTATCGCGTGGAGTGACTTTAGGAGCAACCGCACTCGAGTATCTATTAATCTTGACAATCGAGTGTTTGACTCGTGTCTTTGGATTACGATCATATTATGTTACCATTATGTAATAGTAAAACAAATTGTATTATTATAATATTATTAAAATAATATTTATTTAGTATAAATACTTGTAATAATTGTTCTGTTCTGAAAAATACGTATGAATATTATTGGTCTATTGTTATTACTGCTACTACCTGTCCTATTTTACCTTATATTATTTCCGATTTGATAAAAATCACTTGACGTTATTTGGAAAACAACAAATATGCAGCATGAACAGAGTTCTATTGTAGTCAATTCTAATTATTCTCTATTTTTCAATGTTTCTAATTGGAAAATAATATTATTTTAATTTATACATTTATAATACTTGCACCTTTGATTTCAACGTAAATGTTATTATTATAACATCACGCGTCTGCACTGACCAAGACAGACAATCGTATTGTTCAAATATACATTATTAATTATTTTATTACATAGGTTAGGTGCCCATTTCGTATAATTTTTTTTAAAAAATAAACATTTTTACGTGACCAAAATAACATAATTATTATTTCCATTTTAATCCAAGATATTTGTGTACTGAATAACGATAAACAAACAAAAACAATTGAATTAAATTTCATTAAAATCCTGTGTGTAGTACTGTAGTATTAATATGGATTGTCAGCACAGATGTTTGTCAGTTTAAGATTTTTAGTGTGAACAGTGGCAGAATATAGTATTTTTCGAATTATATGTTATCTAAATATAATCTAAAGACAATTTTACTCTAATAATAATATTTAAAAATTCCGAATTATTATTTTAAAATTATCTTAATAATTATCCAATTAGCAACATTTTACCAACTCTAGTGGTTCTCTGAATAGTATGTATTGTATGTAATATGTATTTAATATTTTATTTATATTACCTATTTACTAATAACTTGCTGTGGTGTTAACGTTAAGGAATAATTACTTTTTGAAATATTAAAATTTGTTTTACCATGTAAAAGTGTAAAACTTACTACAAAAGTCGGTCGTGGTTGAAATTTGTTATGACCATGGGAATCACTTTCGGTTTTAACACATCGACACGCCTCCATGATAAAACTTCCGCTCCGGCGACGACCTAGGTATAATACGCTGTACATGCGAATCGTGCATAACATATCCGGTTTTGAGCTTTAATTTTAATACACCCGAATGCGTTTTGTTTTGACGATGCGACGAATCCATCGGTGTTCACACTGTTATTCGATTTAAATTCAATTGTATTTTAATCGACGCCCCGTGACTGCGTTTTTTTCGTTTTACAGAATTTAACAAAATAAAAAAAAGTTGATCGAACAACGATGATAAATTAAATATTAAATTAGAAAAAATGCATTATTGTAATGATACTTTCACTTATAGGCGCAGGCGCACCCCGTTTTGATCATTTCTGCCGACGGAGGGACAGTGTCCGATTTTCTTACAATATTCAAACGCAACGTTGTAGGTATATATTAATGTTGTAGGGCATTAATATATCTAATGTTATTATTCGTTAATGATTGGCTTAAAAATCGCGTAACTATACCTGTATGACAAAATAATATAATGCGACATAAGCAACATAATACGTAATTTATTATGTGCATTCGACGTTATAATAATATTATGTAGTTCGCGTTCATTTTAATGTGGTGGGTAGGCCGAAGAAAATAAAAATAAAGATTTATGGATGTAGGAAGTTTCGTGTCATTTTCTACCTACATTCTTTTAAAAAATAAATAAATATACAAGTATACCGTGTCCCCACTCCGCCAACACACGATTTCGAGAAAGTGACTGTGTTAAACGTTAAACTCTTTCTTGATATAATTAAATTTGGTATATCGAGGACTTGGTTTTTGATTGTTTCGCGGATGAATCGGAGTATAGTGTATACATAATATATATTGTATATAGTTTGAACATTGAACTTGTATTTTTTTTATCGTTATTGCCTATTGGATCATATATATTTATGTACGTTTTGATAAAAGTAAAAAAGTAAAATTATTTGATTGTCCATTGGTGATCGGTAATCACGTATCGTTGATACATATTGTGTAGAAAAAGTTATTAAGATCGTGTATAATGATACAAATTGTATTACTATGAAATCTCATCACAAAATATACCATTAAATTGGCCGCAATGTCGTTACATAATTATGATTTATGATTTACGAAACCGGGTATAAATAATAAGGATCATTTTGGTGGTTTTTATTTCACATCGTAATACCCCAAAAGACATAACGTATTATTTAATACTATAGTAATCCTACTATGTAAATAGTAGTCTATTATACTGCTAGACATAATAAAGTAAGTACTCATATTATAACGTCGTACAAAAGTATATTAACGAGTAATATTATATTATTATATATATTTTAATAACGACCGAAGTTCAAAAAAATTTAACACCAATAGAAATAAGATAAAATTGTTATGCAACGATAAAAGGAAAAAAATATTAGTGTAATAGAGGTATATTGATAATTTTTTTTAACAAATTTGGTTTTTACTCTCTTGGCACATTTATAATTAGGTCGGAAAATGAATATTTGTTTAGTGTTCAAAGTTTAAAACTAATTACTATATTTTCCAATAAACGTTTAAAATTTGTTTGTGTACATTATAGAAATATAGAGTACTGTAGTGTACACTTGTAATGTGATACTTGTGTCTTGTATACTATATCGTATGTATTGTGAAACAATTATTGTGACATAATATGCCATTGGAATTGTAAATACACCTTCTTCGATTGTTGTCATTACATTTGTATATATCTCCCGCGTGAAATTCAATTTGAAATTGTGTAATAATTAATAATTATTATATTATAATAGTATGTACATATTTTATTGGTTCACGATTTAAAATAAATCACAAAACCGTCTAAGTTTACGTCGATTTCTGATTTCTAGTTATTATTTTTATAATCAAATTCATAATCATTATTTTGATTTTTTTAAATTATTTTATATAGATTTAATTTTTTATTCATTAGAATTTAAAAATATACATAAGTATTATGTATTTGTGTCTGTGTCATTCAATATCGTTTTATTTTTGTTTTTAAGAAAGTTTTATGTCATTTTCATTGGCATGGACCTCAACAAATTAGATTCGAAATTGGAGTACTGCAATTTGATCATTTTAGTTAATTTTTTTTTTCTTAAAAATATGATATTATATGATAAAAATACTGATATAATACTATTTATAATGAATGTCGAATGATATAATTCTAGACAATTTTTTAATCAATATAAATAGATTTTCCACCTTCGTTTACTTTATACGCAATAATAATGTAACGTTTACACAATTCAAACAAATAATAATTCTATGCATGTTAAACCCGGGTATAGTTCATATCTATTTATTTTACAACCAGTAATACCAATTTAAATTTAAATTTTAAACGTATATATTATAGTAATTTTGTAAATTTTTAATTCAGTCAAATACTCATAATTGACATAATTTATGTTTTATTAGTTATTGATTAACTATTGCTTTAAAAAGTTATTTGTTTTTTTTTTATTTGTACAAACAAAAATGTAATAAAATTATTAAAAACGAGTAATTTACATGATCATTAATATGCTATCAGGTATGTAAATCAATACTATTATATAAACACAAACGTACGGATTTAAAATTTAAATAATATTCTAGGAATAAGACAGTTAATACGACATTAACATTAGGTATAACGCGAATAAAACTGTTACGTCACACCTTGTTATAATTTCTGGTAGTTAAAAATTTGTGTATTGTATGATAAATGTATGGGAACAAAAACGTGTTATTTGTAACCTCCGACGATTATCTCAATACATTTTGATGTTCGCATTTTAAAGTTTTACCGGAACTATCGTCATATTATAATTTTTCGCATTGTACGCGTTGAGTTAATGTTGATGATGTAGGTATTGATGTTTGTCATAAATTTCATGTTGTAAGAGTCAAGATACATTTTATATTTATTCAATGGCGTATTTTTTGTTGTATTGTCTTGTGTCTTGTCGAAGGTAGTTTTTACATGCCCTCACCAGTCACCACCAAGTAAAAACAAGAAAATTTATTTAAATGTGTTATACTAAGTAGGATTGATGAATTTACCTAATCAAATAATTTTATACTTTTAAATGAGAACCAAAAATATATATTGGTATACAATATTTTTTTAAATATTTTATGAATAAAATAATAATTTAAACTAGCTAACAGTATACAGATATTTAACATTATTTAATGCATTATCAAAAACGATTAGCGCATCTCACACAGCACTTCATTGGCCATGTCTTTACTAAACAAATATTTAAGAATTCTTTTGTTTTTGTCAGGTTTTTTAAACTGAAGATCATATTATAATCGAAGACGTATTATAACCTTAGTCTACTTATTTAACTAGCAAGTATGATATTTGTTTTAGTCAACCTTAATCTCTTATTTATTATTAGATTTGAAAATAAATGTGAACAATTAACATACAGTGCAGTGGTGTGTCTGTGTGTGATTGACTGATTAGTCATTAGTGATTACATGACTTATATAAATGTGTTTCCTTAATTCTATTATTAAATAATTATATTTAGGTAGTACTTAATATTTACTTATAAGTTATAACTTTAATATTATCTATTAAATATTATAATTTTATATTCGTATATTCTATTTCATATTCCATTACTTAAATTTGTCTAATTAATATATAAATAATATTAATAATAATCTATGTAAACTTTCTCTCTATATAATTGATT
Organism: Rhopalosiphum padi; assembly: GCF_020882245.1. Classification (NCBI taxonomy): domain Eukaryota; kingdom Metazoa; phylum Arthropoda; class Insecta; order Hemiptera; family Aphididae; genus Rhopalosiphum; species Rhopalosiphum padi. The sequence continues at coordinate 40,240,448 of NC_083598.1, forward strand.
ATTAGATAATTTTTCTTATGAAAATTATACACTTCCCAGAAAAATTATCACATATAAGACTATGCCACTGAATAAACTGAAAACTAACAGTATTTATTGTTTTAGGATATCATATAATACGTATATTGTATAATATTACAATAATATAATTTAATACCAATAATAGTATTATAGAGTATTATTCACTCGACTTAGTTTCGACTGATTATCCTTATTCCCCTTATTAGTTATAATGTCCGGCAAGAAGCAACACGCTGCCGCCGACACCAGTTGAAGGAAGACCCGTCGGGTCTCGATAATATATTATTATTATGGTTTTCTTTTACGGTGGATGGCTTGGCGAGGAAGAGGGCTTTTTCGACCGTATTGCATCTTTATGTATATACCTATTGTACAATTGTAGAAAATATAATATCAGTGTTGTTAAAATAACGTAACAATTGATCATTAGTCGTTACTTTTTAAGTAATGACAGTAATAGGTTAGTAGTGTTATTATTTTCGATACAATTAATGCATATCATGTGGGCATTAAACATATACGTATTATCAAATAACTTAAATCTATATTGTAATTTATGTGGTATTCATGTTTTGATCAAAAATTTTACATTTATTTTGAATGAAAATTGCTCTATTATTCGTAAAATATATTGTTAAATATGTCTTTATTAAATGTGCAATATTTCAATAAAAGCGGAAGTCCAGGAAATCGTTTTCATATTTCATATTAAAATTATTCAGTACAAACTGTAACCATAAATAATAATATATATATTAAAACTCCTACAATGACTAGATTACATTAATATATTTTTTTTTTTTTTTGTTAACAAATCCAACGTAGTTCCAATCCAATGTTGTTTTTATTTTAAAATGTGAACTGAAGTCTGAAACACTATATACTTGGTACTTTTTGTACGGTAACGAGTGACACCTTAGTGTTTACCCAACTCTGAATCAAATATGTATATCATTGTGTACCGAGGATAGGACCTACCAGAAATGTGTACCTTAGATCATACACTAGTCTAGTTATATTTTGTACACTGTACGTTTGTACAGTAAAAACGGTATAATTTTGATGCGACTTAACGACTGTCCACTAGTGTGGATCGAGTGTGGCGGGTTTGAAAGCGATGGGACACTGTTAGGGGTATAACAATGCCGGTGATGAGGAGGAGCGGCACGAAAACATTTTCCAAACTCGTCATCGTTTTCGGTTTTTCGAACACCGTGGCGATGTTTACACGATACGGTCACGTGATCGCATTATCTAGGTACTATAATATTACGATATGAATATAAATTATAATAACATCGTTTCGTCGAACGAGACTTTACGAAAGGTTTGGAATTTGATGTCGGGAGGTATTGTATCTCCGGGCGGCGGCGCGGGGCCTCGCGAGCGTGAGCCCGCCGGCTGGTGGCCGGTGCAATGGTGGAGCGGCGGTGCGCGCCGTGTATGCCGACCGACCGATCTGTTTCATCGATTCGCGCGCGCCTCGGCGGCAGCGGCGGTGGGGATAACCCGCCGCCGCCGCGCACTCTCTCTCACTCACGTCCGCCGCGCGCGCTCTTGTGCGAGCGTTATTCTGACGGGAGGGGATAGAAGCGCACGGTGAACGGGGCACGGGGAGCCCGCGTACGTACGTTCATTTTCCCGTATCCAATCCATTCGTCAGATTGTGTTTGTGCCTTGTGCCACTGGGCGTCCGTGTCGGTTCGCAAAACATTTCTCAGTTTTCGTTTCACCGTGCACAGTGCACACGCACGCACAAAGTCGTTACTCTTGTTATTATTATTCTATTGTAATTTTTTTTCCATCGGTTTCGAGTTGGTTTTTATTATTGTCATCGTCGTTATTATTATCGAAACGTATCAATCTTTATTAGCATATTAAAAAATCGTTAATTTTATATTATATTGTTGTTCGTCGCGTTTTGTTTTTTTTTCCCAAAATATTTTATCATCCGCCGCCGCCGCCGTCGTCGTCCGCGTTTACCGAGTATTTTTACCGAGCCAGCTCTCTTCTTCCAACGCCCGCAGCACACACGCCGGTCTCCGGACGCGTCGTGTAAACGTAAAACCCACTGCTTGCTGATCGTTGAACCTCTCACGGAAAACCGATCATCGCCAAAACGAACGCATCGGGAACGCGCCACCGTAGTGTAGCATGTTAGGCCGCCAGTCGTCCGCCCTTCTACGTTTGTGATAAACAAAGTTTTTCGATACGGCCTCAAGCTGTGGACTGCAACGCCCTATTTGATCCCCCATCAGGGGCTATACTATCCAGTGAGTACAACGTAAAACGTTTAATATTACGAAATATGTGTAAATAATAGGAATCAACGCCGTGCGGCGCATCCGACGATGACGATTACTACTATGTAGGCTTTACAGCTCATAGTTGTTTAGAAATCGCCGCGTCGCGTGCGTGTGTGAGACTCGTCGGCCGCCGCCGGGAGGATCGTACCCAATATAGCGTATTATTGTCGGCCGAATGGTCTATGCGCGCGCTCGTTCACGACGATGGCGATTAAGACGAGTTGTTTGGGTTCGGCGGCCTTCGGCGGATGTGTATTGTGTACCTGCATCGAAAATCTTATCTAGCCGAGACGTTTCGTCGTTACAACTGTATTATATATTACCCAGACCCATTAACCGCTCCACTCGCCGTGCCTGTGTCATCGGTGAAATAAAATATAATTAATATTATATAATAATATATAGGTGTATATTGTACAGCACGTCATTACCGTCACATTGGCCGCGATAACTCAAAGGTTTTCTTCCGTACAGATAAATGCGTTTGTTGCATGACACGATTATTATTATTTCTCTCTCCCGGCTTTTGCGCATTCGCCGTTATCACGATCGCGCGTATTATAATATTTGGAACGCGCCCCCCCCCCCTCTGATAGATCGATAGATCTCACCGCTGTCATCCAAAATATTTCTTAAAATTCGAAAATACCGAACTTTGATGTGCGCCCAGTTTTCTAGCTTTGTCGTTCGTAGGGGGTAATAATCGTTGCCGCCGCCCCCGTCTGTGAGTTATTTTTAATGACCCTCGCCGACAGCGCGGCCAAGTGGACTAAAAGTTATTTCGTTTCGGAAATCGCACACCATTTCGCTCACCCTAGTGCTAGGAACGTCATATTTTTGATTGTTTTTGCATCGGTTTAAAAGGGATCAACGAATATGCCACTGTTGCAGGTGGAAGAATTTAGGCACTAGTATCTATTTCGTATATCAAGCACACGATGATTATGACATACATGACATATAATATTATTTACACATTTATTGTTCGTGACAAAACAAGGAGTTATTATTTTTCCCTGCCTGTTGATGGTCGCTCGAGTTACGAACACGAAACAAAAGTCCATTACACTAATTATACTGACCCTGCAGACCGTGTTCATCACTGCTTCCCTCTTCCTCCTCCCTTTTTTGCTTTTTCTTTCTCTTCGACGTCAATCGTATGGCGAAGAGTCCATTTCATATATTATAATATTATAATGATATTCATGTATTTTAAAATTTCCTTCAAAATTAAATAGACGAAAATAATGTGCGAGTATAGTATCTTTCGCTCCTTGGACCGACGCCGCCGTTCGCTTTAAGCTCCTCCTTGGCTCCCCAAACGATCGATATTCGTATAATACAATTCGTCTGTATATATCGGGCCCGAGGTGAGTTTATATATTATTAAGTGCTCAGCCGTGTTTTCGTCGTTTTATTTATTCCCACTCAACAATTCGCTGGCTTTTCGACATATTCATCTCTCTTTTCTACTTTTATCTAAATAAAAGCTTATCTTTTTCCAAAATGTACAATACGGGCGTTCTGACATTTTTCGCATTCATTGCCGTCTTATATGACGACCCACTTTTCAACTACCCTCCAACTATCACAGCTGTGGAAAGAGGTTTTTTTTATTCCCGTTCGATGACATATTATATTACGACCTACAATTTATCGAGTAGATTGAATAATAGCATCGCCGTACATTTTATATAGTCTATATATGTACGTATAGGTTGTATAAACAAAAGACTTTTTTTTGACAATGAAACGTGGTATTGAATTTTGTGCTTGACTAAAAAAAAGTTATTAAAAATAAAAAAATGTTTTCCCCCATTTTGGTTGACGTATATTTTTATACATTTTTTTTTACAAGTACAAGTACCTACAACGCATGTGATATTTTTACGAGACGGCTGCTCATATATGCAACTGACGAATGAATTATACATGACACGAGTGGAGCAATATAATATTGCCGGTTGCCAAGCAAACGTTTGAATATCGTTTGCAAATGGTGAGAAAAAAAGCTTATTGTAATTCGCGTGAACGAAATTGGTTTCGGAAACTTGGCACGGTCAACTCCCGCGCAATGGTCTCAGTGATGGTTAATTTGTTTCCTCGTAATTAGCGGATTTATATACTAATAACTCTATCGCTGTAAAACGACCTTTTATATTATTATTGTATGTAACCTAATGTCCATTGACCATATGGACTGCAGCCAACCGTATAGAGTACACATGACATGTGTTTGATTTTAAATACGTTCGAAAACTGTATATAGGTATATATTTTTATTTTATCGTTATAAACTTTTTGCTATTATTATAATATATACAGTGATGAAGTTTTCGTAAACCAAGGCAATATTTTGAAAAATGTAAGATATTTTTAATTTTAATGAAAGTTCTAGAAAAATGTAATGTTATATCTACCTATGTGTTCTAAAAACTTAAAAACAATGATTTTATTTCCTAAAATATTAAAAATGCATTTGCCTGATTGGCGATAAAATATTATCACTCTGTGTATTATTTATTATATTTTTTTTTTATTATATTTTTGATAAAAACGTAATATGTTTATGGTTTATTAGATTTATTTAAAAAAACACTAAAATATATTATGTATCAAATAAACTTTGAATTCTATGTTGTCGGTTGAAAACACTGGAACTCATTCCAAATATCTATATATCAATATCAAAGTTTCTCGAACCTTCATCCGTATACGACGAATGATGTACATAATATACACGAGTATATATACGTATAATATAATGCATATTTGATAAAAATCCCGATAACGGTGTTAAGACTGTTCGCACCTAATGCTACTTTTATGTGTAGGTACACTGTACGCATTATTTTATATGTTGTATCGACAATATTAAAGTAATATTATATCGCTAATCGTTTTTACGTCTCAATTATTTGTTACCTATTATTATATTTATAATTCAGTACGCCTTAGGTACGACAACGATATTGTTGCAGATAAAAGCGATTTTTTTCGACCATGTATTGATTTAATCAGCCTTCAGGACTTTTTTTCAAATACCGTTGGCATTGCCGGTCGTTTGCTCGATTATTATAAAACTTTGGTTTACTGAAAATTACCAGACACTAAGACAACGACAATAATATTATATTATTTACTCGGCATATCCATATTCTTTGATTATGTATATAGTATAAATGTATAATTTCCTTTCTGTCCCGAGGGGCGGCACTGCTGTAGTCTGCGTTATTTCAGTTAAATTTTTTCTTCCGCCGCGTGTTGCGTGCGTTCCTCGTGTGTGGAGGTCGCCCAAGAGAGAAACACACATGTCGAGGGGGGCCGCGTATAATTTATTTATCCTGTCTGTCTGTGATGGGGTTACGTAGGGAGTGGACGGGGGCGGCTCTCGCACATCTGTTCTACGTCGTTTATATGTATACATATATATCTTTAGATGGATGTATGCTTGGTAACGTGCCGGGAACGAAATAATAATAATATATATGTTATATGTTATACGTGTTATATAGATAGATACGGTAATAGAGTATGGGATGCGTCTCGTCGTGCCCCGGTGTAGTTGTGGCGTTGGTGGAGGCAGCGACGGTGGGAAAATGCCATTAAAAACGCACTCGAAACATTGATTTTTCCTCTCCCCGACTCACCGAACGAGAACTGAACGTACGACGACGCGAATCGTGTCCCGCGTAGACGTTATCGTCGTCGACTGAGCAGTTGATATCATTATACATAAATTTATTATTTAGGTCGAAACTAGTCGAGATCGCGACTTCGGGAATTTATTTTATGTGGATGTTGTCGTCGTTGCACGTATTGATCCATGGACGTGTGTATTAAAAGCTCTTTTCGAACGCTTTTTTTGTACTACATACAGACTACCCCATGCATCGACCAGAAAGTTTAAGATTTCGTACCTTAGACGACGGTAATGATATATTTCATGATCGATCTGCGATATAATTGAAAAAACAACAAATATAATTTCACTGCAAAAGAATAAAACGGTTATCCGAGCGATAATCAGCTGCTGTACGGTCACAAAGAAAATTTGTTTAACTTTTTTGTTACTCGACGACATTCGTTGTTTTGTTTTTTCCGAATATGTCTCTCACGTCAATCATAATTCATTTACGGTGTTTTATTATTATACCATTGAATCTGTATAAACGCGACGGCTGTAATCGTAACGAGAATAACAAAGATCTCCCACGCGGTTTCTAATAATTATTTGTCATTTGTCAATTGTAGCCTGCAGGGTCCTGGGAAATATTCTGTTTTTTATATAATAATTATTACTATTTTCGTTTTCTCGTGCAGACTTCGGACAGTAACTATGTATGTATTGTTAAGTCCACGAGAAGATTTTTGGCTATTGTTATCCTGATAAATGTGAAAGCTTTATATCGATTATTATCGTGTAAGTGATAACAATAGTCAAATTACTAGCATGCGATGCTCATACTTCTCATTGATTAACACGGAAATGGGGTGTATAAATTGGAGTAAGTCTAGACTCCAAATCGTTTATTTCGTTTAGATCGACAACAGTTATAAATTAAATTAAAAAAAAGAAATAAAAACATTGTCGATTGGCATTGGGTATTTTTAAATACCGGTGATAAGTATGCATTTCAAAGTACATTTTAGTCGTCCCGCATACTATAATAACGACAAATTATACTCGCCCCGTTTTGTGTTGTCTATATTATATTTACTTTTTACTTTATTTTTCGTTACCGCGGCGCCCACATCCTGTAATCACGACGGATTCCTTGCGGGTGGCACACCTAACAAATCGTTGCAGCTGCTGCACCTATTCGGTGGCGGTGCACCGTGATGAGATAACACAATATTTTGAATTATCATAATAGTAACCAGGTCTTCCGTTGTATATTCCATCACAGATTATATTATGCGTTATCATTTATTATCTGACCAACGATTTTGAAGGATTTTCCGCCCTATAGGCTATAGGTATACTCCAGTACTCCACGCGCCATACGCAGATAATAAATAGGTAGTTTCTATGTCTATAGTCGAATCGTACGCGCGCTTACGGACTTATCATGCTGTATTTCCGCGATCGCGTACCTACCTTTATCCACCTACCGGTAAACGCAAATTTCACAACAATAAAATTGCATTTAAACGCATAGAAAAACACGTAGAGGCGTGTATTAGAGCCCTGACCATAAACTATATTACATTTATGTATTATGTACCTACGGGTTTGTCAATAACGCGCATGTAGGTAATCGGATCGCCGACGCCTCGGGCTGTGGACAAACGCACACCGAACGGCCGATATGGTTACACTTTATTGGCACGAATTCAAAAACGGTCGGTGTCGTTGTCGGGTGTTTTTTTCCTCTCGCGTTGCTGCCGCCGCGCCTGTTTGTCTTCGCCTCCGCCCCGGTCGATCGTTTACAATACGCACGCGGTTATTGTGTTGTGTCGTATAGTAGTTGTAGTGCGGCATATAAAACGCTTGGCACATATCTACGGCGTACAAACCGCGTGCGGGCAAGGTTAACCTCGTCGTTGCAAAACCCGACCTTCGCGGCGTGCCATATATCGCGTTTTCGATAGTATTCTTTTATAATTACAATTGTCGTTATTATTATCATTGTACATGATGATAAACATCATCGTTCGCGTGTCAGATACGATGCACATCGAGCGGCGGCGTCGGCAGCCAATATCACGTCATATCGTCATACCTATCGTGTTTTCGAATTGAGAAAATCGCCTCCTCAAACGGCGTTCGGACTTGTGCCCTCTGGCGAGGACTTTGATATTATTTTACTACGTACCGTTTGTTTTATCGAACTGCTATTTTGTTAATGCTCGCCGCGATACAATTGTTGTACTATAGTGTTGTTATTTGTTATACTATCACGCGGGTATTGTGTTATTGCCATATCCTTGTAGTCAGGTTTTGATGTACTTAATGTAGATGCGTACGAAAAAAAATTTAATTAAACCGCGGGTTCAATCGACCGTGTGCACACAGTAAGGAACCATAGGATTTTCTTTCTTAATTGCGAATTAAAACGAGCGGTTAGTGAATCAGGCAGGCGTGCCGGTCTAGAAATCGCTTTTCGCGCATATAACATTATAATATGTACCTGCGATATAACTAAATAGGAATTCGCTGACCGTGTAGCTATAGGCGAGCAATGACGTTTATATCATTATGAGTCTAGATGGTACTCATCGCGGTCCGTTTGCTTTCGATGTTAATCATATTAATATTATATGTGTAATTATTACCGGCAGACGGCAGTGTAATAAATCGTTCTTCCTGGGATTTCGCGAATTTTCGAAAATAAAAACCTCGACAACGTCGATTAAATGACTAGAAGTCATTATATTTCATTCAAAATTTTAAATAGTATATTATATAATATTACTATTATTGTACTTTTTACGTTCGTCTAAATCTGCTGATGAATTCATATGCTTATAGGTACACACAATATTAACTCATGACGTACAAAACGGACTCCCGCCTACATATCCCCCCTCTACATCCCCTCGCTGTACTTCTACGCGTTTTCCAAGGTTTTATTAGCCCGATACGATGATGGTTATAATAATAATAATAATAATATTATTGCGGTTCGTTTTTCTCTAGCGAATTACCGTTTGTTCAGCTGAGTAGAGGGGAAACGCACGTGTTGTCTGTCGTTGTCGTCATCATTACCTACCTGTTGGTAAGGCGAGAAGTCAAAAAATAAAATTAAATCACTCGTAAGTACCGCGAACGTATTGTTGAAGTTTATTTTGTTATACAACGGTCGAGGAAACGGACTGTTTATAATATCGTGTGCTGTAGACAGAGGGTAATACTCTGCGAAACCATATAAAAGTTCACTGTTCGTGCGCCCAATTGCATTTCATCCGCGTTTTTGTACTTTATTTATGGACGTGGGTATCAACATAATATTATACGCGTGATTTAATTTAAACGACGTTTCGACAGTGCCGGTCGTGTTTGTTTTTGTCTGGTTTCGCTTTTAAACGATTATTATTATTCTCCGTTCAATCCATATCCGATAGGCATAGAGTAAATTATTATGATGAGTAGCATTTCGCACAAACGTACACACGCAACGTATACACAGTATATGCTCTTTGCCTGTATGTATGACTTATGGGATTACAAATCAATATTTTTTAATTAATGTGTGACTTGTTGGCTTAGGGATACTTTCAGAAAAAGTTAAATTAGTGTATCGTGGAAGTAACAAAATGTAATGCCGTCTAGAGCTTTAAAGTTTAGGCTCATATTCATTTTTAAATTGATTGATATTATTTTAATTAATATGTTTTTTAAACTGTTTATGTGAATAATAAAGTAACCTCCTCCACCAGGTAGTAAGTGAGTAATTAAGTATTTATTACTAAAATTTGATTGATTATCCACATTCAGCTGTAAAAACATAATTCCTTACCCGTGGTCGTCCCTGCTTGTTGTAGTGTATGATAATATTTAAGGTCTGTTTTACAATTTGTTAATTGTTATAAGAATAGGTCATACTAGTAAATATAATATTTAGTGTTCAGGACCGTCTAGATTTTAATAAAATTATCGTTTAAATATTTAAAATATTAATTTCTTTTACCTAGATTAAGTAGCAATGACTGATGCCATAATATAAGTCATATTACTAATTTTTTACAACTTAACACACACTATGACAGTTGGTACATTAAATTGCTTACTATTGTGTATACTAAATAAAATCTAACGAATGTCGTATTTATTGCGTTTTAAAGTTCATGTTTGATTAAAATTCAACACTGGAGTAGGCACATTGTCCGTGTATATTATGTTAATTTAATTTAATAACGTTATCTGCAGTGTTTGAATTAAATTGGAAAACATATACAGAGTGATTCGCATAGCAAGCTCACTGTTTTATCTATTCTTTAAAAATACAGTTATTTAAATAATGATTTTTTAATATTTCAATACACTTGGACTATTTTCAGTGACATGGATATTTTTTCCATATCACCAATATAAATATAATTTTTTTAAATGCGCTTTTTTTACTGTAAATTGCTAAGCAGATGCCTAATTTTCGGTAATATTATTGCATCTAAAACGAATTGTTTCTGTTTTAAAATTCAATGTATTTAGGATATTAATTCTTAATAACTGGTTTACATAAAATATAAAGTAGTATAATATCGAGTATAAAATTTAGTTTAGTATTAACATTTGTGATTGATTATAAAATGTTAATATATTATTCAAGTAGGTACTGTAATATTAAAATCATGGTTTATTTATACTTATTATTATTGATTATTATCTTCAGCAAGATAGTGCCTATATTAATTCAGTAATTTTTCGTTCGAATTTTGATCAATATATATTAAAAAAAATTCTGTATCGATATGTATAAACACTATAAACTACTATTTAAATAACATAACAAAATATAAGCATTTAAAATTTTGTTTTAAGTATAATTAAAAATTCCAAAAATCAGAATTTGAATAAATTAATAAAATGGTAGCGAGTCTTAGTGATGAATCACTCTGTATATCGTATATGTATATGCAGAAATAAATAATTTTAATTTGTAACCATTGTTCTTATTTGGTATCGAAAAAATAAATACATATATAATATAGGTACTTTTATATGATTGGTAGATTCAATTAAATATTGTATTCGAATGTAATAAAAAAAAGAAGGGAGAGGGCACTTCCTTCCCTATTTGAGTGTATAATTATCGAAAGAAAAAAACGCTTAACATCAAATATATATGAGTTTTCATCATTCTCATAACATAAACTACCATATCAAATATTTAATTATTATTTTGTCGATATTCATATAATATTGTTTTCGTCTGTTGTGTGTTGGCATCGATAAGTTCGTGTGTGTTTGGAAAAAAATCAGTTTTATGAAAAGAAATTGTAAATTTTAATTATCTGTTATAATACTGTTGACTGTAAATGTGTAAATACATAGGTGTACATTGTACCTATACTTATACATTTTTAATATGAAATATGTTACTATCTTTCTTAATTGAAGTTTTTTTTTAATATTGAATGTTATATAACAAAATATTTATTTATGGTTAGTTTCGATTGTTGCATTTAAGACGATCTTTTGTCTACAATAAATCGTTTATAAAATATTATATTTCATGATGGTTGTTTGCAGTTTTAAATGTCGTATAGTATAATTTGAAAAATAATAACGAGTCTAGTAATTATAACCATAGTCTATATTGATTATTGACTTGATACGATGCGTGAGATTTGACAATTATTTCGTCGAAATAATATTATCAATTGTAACCTTTGATTACCATCGTTCGTTTACCTCTATTGCGGTTTCCATTTATAAATTATACACTATTGCACCGTGCTGTTATAAATTAAATTGGTCATATTATGGCTTGAAATTTGAATGGAATGACAACCATTTATGTACGAATTATTTTTAAAACCGTAAGGCCTCGTTAGAACTCTTTAACTCGCATAATTTGGCAAGTATTTTCATTTCATTTATGAGTATATAAATACATCCCATTGCCAATACTTCGTTCAACTTGTTGTTTTCAGTGAATATTTCTTTTTAATTTTTTAATTTAATATATATTTATTATTTGGATATATTAGCTTCATGTTGATTAGATATTATTATTACTGATGTATAAAGCAAGTTCAAAGCGAACTGATTCGTTTTAAAACCAATTATTGAATACATTTTATGTTATATCATATTATACCTACCTACTCTCGAATTGTGTAATAATCGCGTGTATATACTATTTACTCATCTAATTTTTTTATGGGCGTAACATTCTAATAAAGTAATATGTTTTCTCTAGTTATTTTTTTTTGTCCCGATAAAATGTTAAGTTTACGACCACGCAGTTATTTTTTTTCAAAATACCTGTGTTAAAAACAAATATTTCATGAAACAATAATAGTCTGCTTTACATAATATGTAACTAATGTCCACATTTGTGTTTTTAACATGACTAATCAATTTAATTTCGATAACAATACAAATTCATTGTAAAGATATTTGGTATATCATCCTTAAGAGGTGAAATTAGTTTGATAAAAATGAGTAATGACTGATAAACAATATCGTTATTTTGATTATTTTGTGATTGTGAACTATGGTAGAAAGTAATGTTTTAATGAGTATGGCTTTTGGGTCTGAACAAGTAACATTGATAGCCTATATTGTATTATGAATTATGATCATGGTTTTACCATTTTGTACTAATATGTATCGGTGTACTAGATAGATTTAATGTGGAAAGAATGTGTAATAATTTTGGATTTTTTTCTAGGTTCATTTTTTAATCAAACACCTATATTAAATCAATAATAATTTCTCTGAAGTATAGACATGTTTTTTTATAAACCATTAAATCATGACCGGGTTGCCATTGTGGTTGTGGACAATTATATTTTATTTAGAAATATAAATAATATATTAGTGCAATGAAACTGGTTGTGGAATGAGCCTATTAGGGTTTTTAATACTTCATTTACAATAGTTTAGAAATTGGCCAATATATTCTGCTGGAAAAACGTCTATTTAATTATTAAGTTGTTTGTATAACGACTGAATTTAAAAAGGAATTCGTGTACATATAATTGCTCAATATTTTACAGCTTTTTAATTTGATGGTCTTATGATTATACCTATATTAAAGTATAATAATAATATAATAATATCCATTAATTTTATAATTGCCTAGTATATTGCCGCTCTCGTACTCTTAGCGAGACGCTGTTAAAGAATTAAGTAGTAATAGTATTTCATACTATATAATATATTATATTCGGCATTGCCGAAGGAGAATACGACTAAATTCGAATAAGTTCAGCTAGATACGAGGGAACTCTAACACGATTATACGAAGAGGAGAATGAAACAAAATAATGTATCATTCCAATTCGTTACGAAAGAGCTGCCCGATTTCTACTTTGCTGTAGTTGCTGTAAAATGCTCGAAAAAAATAAAAAAATTGTAGTATAACAACGTACTACGTTTTCGGCTCCTTAGCCAACAACAACGATAATGCGGGAACAAAGCCGCCGGCCCGCCGCGCCCTATGTACTTGCTCAACAGGTCTCGCGTTTGAAGTTCGCTCCGCAATCGCGCGGACAATAAATTCTATCTAAATTTAGTGCGGCTATAAAAAAAAAATCTTCCTAGCGTTTCAGGACGCGTTTGCCAAGCTCTGTATCGCACGCACGCACAAATGCTGTCGTCGCACGGTTTGATGATGTATGTACGCGTGCGTTTATTATCTCATTCGCGTTCGTTTCTGACGAATCATTTATATTATTATTAATATTGTCGGCGGCAGCTATATATGTATAGCCGACAATAAACATCAATTTAACTCAATAATATTATCCCAATGTACAAACGGGCCCGGCCATGTCGGCGTAATATGGCTCGCTTTCTCATAGGATGTAGCCACTTGTCGAGCGACACAAAAACGTTGTATACATATTATTATTATATTATATACGAGCCCGCAGCATTTTACAATATAATATTTGGATTTTTTTTTCTAGTGTACCTATAATATTATATTGTGTATTTATATTTCATATTCTATATTTTTTTCCAACGTCGTCGTCGGTGAAGTATTACAACAATAGTCATCCCCCACCGCGATAGACGCGTCCTCCGAATTGGCCCCGGTGCACACAATGCATCTCACAGTACATCCTCATTAGACCAGAGTGCTCTCCGCTCCAGCGAAATCCCCCCCACACACCGCCCCGTCGTATTTTCCTTCCGTGAATAATCCCGTGGCCTGATGTACACTACACTACTGTAAATATACTATAATACTATATAGTAAAGTACTTATTATTTATGATGTGCACGACGAAATGTGAAAAATAAATAGACAAGTCCTTCGAGTAGGTACACACTACACTACACTCATGCCGTTTACACGAGAATTCGCACACATTCATATACTTGTTGTTTACTTCCAACGTCCCGACGAAGCACTAAACATCCGTCCGGAAACAATTGACAATTTTTTTTATTTTCTCTTCTTTTTCTATTTTTTATCAATCAGCGGCATTCTGGCGAAATATGTAAAATACAGGTCGTTGTAGTATGAGACGCACGTGCGTCTTCAGGAAGAGTCTAGCTTGCGCGCGTGGTTTGGTCACGAATATTTTACCGCTTTCACGCACCGCACGAATATGGCCATCGTCATACCAGTTCTCCATTTAAAAATCGAAGTTATGTAATTTTTTTGGTGAAACTTTGATGCCTATGCATACATATTATATTACAATATACCTACTACCGGTCTAGTCCCGCATACACACGTTTAGCCCGTCGGTATGTATTCATACGAGCTCGTCCTAAAACAACATTATATATTTTGTATATATATGTATAATATAATAATATATCCGCAATAATTAGTATTCAGCTGTTGTACGTCAAACTGGTTGCTGGCCCGAAACCCGCGCGGCATGTATACCCATTCTATACCTCTTCGACGCTCTAACTCCACTCGTTTGTTCGAGGCCCCATAGCTTAGTCCGTCTATGAATATAATTATTCCGTGGCGCTCGCTTCATATCTCCGCGGGATTGTTACTGCAGTAAATACTATTGCACCAGAAATCACCTTGCGCTAAAGATGGGCCAAAAAACATGACTAGTCATCTGACATAACAGACTAATGCGCATATTTGGCAGTAGGTAGTTTAAATCTAAATGCTTAAGTCTTAAAATATAATATTTTGTATTAATTTTTTTGGAAAAGGGGATTTTGGCATAAATTTTAAAAGTTAAATAAGAATTGGAAAAATTTTTTAAAGAAACAACTGCGTAAATGCTATTTTAAAAAAAATGATGCATTAATATTAAATTTTAAATAAATAGTTTATTTTTAAATTTAAATTGGCATTTAAAATTATAGATGAATGAAGTAAGGTACTAGAAGGCTACCGTAATAATTGTAATTTATTTCTTAATTTTATATAAAAGTATATTGTTATAATTTATAAGTTAAAAGTATCGAAAACTATTTTGTGATAACGACAAAAAGTAATTGAGATTATGATTTTTTACGAATTGTAAAATTGTTTTCTATTTGTAACCCAACTCAACCTTAATTCTAAAGGGTTTTATTAATTTTATATTTTTCTTCCCTTTTTTTTTTCTTTATTTGAGAATATCTTTTAACATCTATGAAGTTATAATCTGCTGATCGTTTTGCATATTATACTATACATCACGTAATATTACTTTTATGGTTATATTACGTTCGTTTATAAGACGGTCACAGTAGAATTATCTACATTGATGATACAGTCGATCCTTCAAGTTTATCTCGACGATACTATATAGGTACACTTTTATATTCATATAGTACATTGTACATACCTATTTTACATATAAATATTGAGTGTACGATTATAATAATATCATGACGTTACTTGATGCCCTTGCGATTACTTGCGACTGGATACATAATCGATATTACCCAGAGGCATGTGAAATTTTTCGTCGTACACACACGATGTACGACCTAAAACTACCTAGTTCTGCGCCAAGTCAAATTATAGTGTGTTTATTATACACTATAATATAGGTCAGGTACCGTACATATTATAGACTTACATCACTGCAGATGTATATACGTGTCAATTGTGATGATAAAGATGATGTCATATCTCTGTACCGTTATATTTTCGAGTCGTCTTTTATATCCATTAAAATAAATATCTAGAATTTCGTTTTCGATAGATCCACGATGGTAGGAGTTGTTTTATACTCGTATATATTAGCCATATCATTGCGTTACAAATAACGATATTATGTGTAACGTCTTGAATGTTTTTGCTGACGGTCAGCTTAAACTTATTATGTACCAATTTTTAATACGACATGTATAATATGTATAAAAGTCCTACATGTATAACTACTATAACACAATATAAATTAATGTAA
Source organism: Rhopalosiphum padi (assembly GCF_020882245.1). Taxonomy (NCBI): domain Eukaryota; kingdom Metazoa; phylum Arthropoda; class Insecta; order Hemiptera; family Aphididae; genus Rhopalosiphum; species Rhopalosiphum padi. The sequence continues at coordinate 40,256,773 of NC_083598.1, forward strand.
CTATGATTTGATTTAGATTTACAATATGGGAGGGGAGCCCCTCGAACACGTATGGATTTGACCGGGGCTTCTGAGCCGTTTATGATGTATATTTGTTACCCATGCTCATATTGATGTTAAACATAGAGTCCGTTTAGTCCGCATTATATTTTGTGTAAAATACATTTTAACAAATAAGGTCGTTGGGTATTTATCTTTGATGAACATTCATGAAATTAACTTGATATAAAATGTTTTAAAAAATCTGACCTTTAAAATTAAACGATTAGTTTTACTTACTAAAAATGATGTTTATTATTAATATCATTGAATTCTAAAAAATAACAATAAATTACTATTATGTTTACAGCAAATGGTTCAAGGAGGAATTGATCCATATGCATCACTCGCAGCAGCGTCTGGTGCATTCCCTATGCAACAACCCGGACAAATGGCTGCGATGACGCTTAAAATGGCCAATCCCCAGCAACCAACTCTAATGCCAGCCACGGTGGCTGCACCTCAAAATACAGCTCCACTTCCACCACAAGTGACTGTAGAAAGTGATCCACCGTTGCCACCTATTGCATACTCACCCCCGACTGGGCTTAATATGTCCATGGCGTCATCACAACAACAGCAGCAGCTTCAACAGCATCAGCAACATCAGCAGCAGCAGCAGCAGCAACAACAGCAGCAGCAGCAACAACAACAACAACAGCAGCAGCAGCAGCAGCAGCAGCAACAACAACAACAACAGCAACAGCAACAACAACAACAACAACAACAACAACAACAACAGCAATCTGTTGGATTAATCAAGTCTGACCAACAACAAATTACAGTCACTACAGCATCACAACCGGTAAATATTTGGGTTAAGGTTTGATATTATGATCAATTGGACAATTAGCTAACATTTTCTGCTCACACTGTAGTGGCCTTAGTAATATTGTTTTGTATAATCCAAAAACAGCTAGTTCATTTTGTCATATATTCTTCTTTTTTTTTTTGTGATGTATAGTTGGAATGTACTAATGCTACAAATGCATTGACTACACCGGTGTCAGTATCTGTAGCCTCACCAACGAACATTACCAATGTTGGCGCTGGGTCCCCTTGTTCATCTAGCGAAGACAAAAATATCCAATCAAAGAGACTTCATGTATCAAATATACCCTTTAGATTTAGAGAGCCTGACTTGCGTGCCATGTTTGGGGTAATTAATTAATATTTTGTTTGATTAATATAATTGTATTATTAATAATAGTTTCATTAAAATATGTTTAATACCCACATGTAAAATAGGTTTGATTAGGTTATATTTCATTTTAAAATTATTATGTTGATTTCTATATATATATAATGTCTTTATATCTATTATACACATATAATATTAATGACTTAACTTTGGTATATTGTTTGTGTTCTGTTATATACAGATTTATTTAAATGTAAGAGAATAAAAATTATTATCATCCAACTTATAAACTAAAAAAATAAAAATGTATGAATTTAAACATTTCAACATTTCAACATTTTTAAAATAAAAATAAAATATGTAGGTAAAATAAAATAAAATAATTTATACATAAAAAAAATAATATAATATTGTGTATTAAAAAAAAAGTAAAATAGTAACTTTACTCATTAGTAATGAGTCATTACTCAAATATATTTCTGATAAAATTAATTTACTCTTCAATATGAAAAGTAATTTCTTTACCTTTAGGCTATAACAATTTAAAAATCAAACCAGCATACAGTTATTTCTCTAATTTATTATCAAAATCAACCAAAAATCAATGTAAGTGAAAGTATGGCTATAACTTGAACAAAATATCAAAAAAAAAAAATGTATTTTAAAAACAGTAAATTAAATAAAGTACTATGCAAGTAAATGCATTGTCTAAATGTTTAAAAACTAAGTTGTGAGTTTTTAAAAAATTATAATTTAAATAATAGACTAATTATTAATCATATATATTATAGTATTGTTTTTTTCTGATTAATAAAAAAATTGTTACTTTTGTTTTTCAATACATATTATTGTAATGCTTTATATTTTAAGGGTTATTTTTCAAAAGTAATTTTCATTACATTTTTGTTATTTTGAAAAATTCTAACAAATAAATGTAACATATACTGTTATATACTGTGAAGTTAAATAAATAATTGTAAACATGTTTAAATAAGTACATACAATATTATAATAATTCATATTACCAGTGGTGTGGCAAACGATAATTTCTAAGGTGATTGACTTGGAAATTTTTTTTAAATAGAGGGTTGAGTTGTGGTTTTAATCCTTTAATTGTAAATATAATATAATACTCAATATGTAGTCAATACTGATAATAATTAGTTCTATTATATTATTATGCATTAATTATATATGCAATTTATGTTAAAGCTCCCCTCCCCTCTACCATTTTTTGTGTCTATAGTAGTGGTTGGGTCCTTGGTATATTTTTCTTTGCCCCTAGAAAACTTCCACTTTGCCGCACCTCTGTATATCACAAAATATATGTTAATATATCCTATTAATGTTTTTGAGAAGTAAAAATAAATCTGTGATGAATCATAGCTGAAACATGCTAAAATTGATGCACTTTTGTCACTAAGTAATAAACAATAAATCAAATATCAATTCAAATTCTATTTAATGTGTATGAAAAAAATAACCATTTACTAGGAATAGTATATTATTGTGTTAACTATTTTTTATCTTAAAGAGATACATTTCACATGGAGTAAAAAGTTGTAGGTATTACTTCATTAGAAAATGAAACATAAAGAAAGCATTTCTAATTCAAGCTACATAATCTAAAGCAGTGGTTTTCAACCTTTGGGTCGCGTAAGCTTTAAAATTGGGTTGCAATAAGTCTTATTTTTTAGCAATTTTAAGCAATTATAATTTTTTTACAAAGCTTACAAGGGTTGCGAGTCCAAAAAGCTTGAAGACCACTGATCTAAAGAATATTAAAAAAAAAAAAACATTTAAATACTTAAAATTAATAAACTTATACATTTATACATTTATATAAAATGTGGAGCAAAATAAATGTATAATAAACTATTACTGCAAAAACCAAATCATCAATATTCATGTATTGCTATAAAAATGTTCATCATGTATAAGCTTTTAAAAAGTTGTTAAAAATGTTGAAAATAATAATGCTTCTAGATTTTAACCCAAGTTACATAACATTTTTAATCTATTATAATGATTTTAATTATACATCTTGTATAGTTCCAAAATGAAATTATTGTTATTGTTTATTTGGTCTTAATATTATGTCATTTATTTTTTCAGCAATTTGGACCAATTCTAGATGTTGAAATTATATTTAATGAGCGTGGATCAAAGGTAATTATGGTTAATTAGAGTTAATAAAATATCATAATTATTATAAAATGTATAACTTGATTAAATAAATAAACCATTCACGCTTTGTTGGCAGCTAAGTAACTTTAAATAATACATTGACTTAATTAATAATAAAATTATTCAAATTAATGAAACATTTTTAATAATACATTTTTTGTATAAATATATAAAAAAAAACTTTAAGTCCTTTAAAAAAACAAAAGAAATATAACAATTATTAATAAATTATTATACCACTTTGTCCTAGGGAGCTTCTAAATAAATATTAAATCATATTATTCTAGGGTGATTATTTACTTTGGATTTTAAGTTTTATATTAATATTTAAAATTTTTTGTTAATAATAAAAACTAAAGTATATAAATTTGTATATATATATTTATTATAAAAAGTGTATCACCAAATAATTTATTTAATACTCAGTATGAGTAAACAAAATACCTATTGAAGATTTTCATTGTACTGTGAGATTTGAGTATTAAATCCTTCTCTTTATATATTTTTCCATATCCAAAACGGACAATTTTTGGGAGCATTCACACAACGCTATAAGTAGCGCAATATTTTATGTTTTTACTTAACACTAGTATATCATTGACACGTAATTAATAGCACAATAACGCTAATAAAAATGTATACCGCTTAAAAGTTCCACTTTCTTGTGAAACGCTATACATAATGAATGCTGGACTAACTTAGCATTTACTGTACTATTTTTTTTATTTTTTTTATTATTGTATAGTGTTAACTGTGAACGTCAATGTTCGCTTTCCCCAAACAAATTTAACTAAATAATTTTCATCTGAATTCTTTAAGAATAAAGTTAAAAACATTTAAAAAATATATAAAAATCAATTTACTACTTAGTAATAATAATAAAACAATTTATTTTCTGTTGAGTTTGTTTATTTGCATGTGTTTTGTTGTGTGTGTTGCATGCAGGGATTCGGTTTTGTAACGTTTGGGAATAGCGCTGACGCTGATGAGGCTCGCGAACATCTTCACGGAACAGTTGTTGAAGGCAGAAAAATAGAGGTTTGCATGCAAATATTTATGCTATTATTTATAAATATATTATATATATATATATATATATATATATTTATATTTATACTTATATTTTTACTTATAATTTATATGTTTACACTTATTACATAGTAAGACTAATCACGACGTAGAAACTTAATTGTTTATAATTTATAAACCATTGTAAAAACTCTAAATCATTATTATTATTATCTATTATTATTATTATCATTATTATTATTATTATTATTATTATTATTATTATCTACTATTATTATTATTTTTTTAGTGCTTATATTTTCAATATTTTCCTGAACCATAAAAATATTTGTGTAATATAAAAATATCCATCAGTTTGATATCTAACTATATTTAATTAATTGTTTTAAAGTTTTTTTTTCTATTTATTTGCTAAAAACATAAATTATATTAATGGTACATAAATGATGGAAATTGGGAATTAATAGGATTTTTTTTTGAATGAAAAGTTCATCTAGTTTCATTCATGTTGGCAAAACATAATGCTTGGCTATGCCATTTTTATCAATGAATTTATTAAGATAGGAATAATTAATCTTTGTACTTAATATTTTGTACAAATATTTTTATTTTTATAATAAATTATAATATTATTTTAAACTTAACTTTTAATTGAAAAATATTTTAATGTTTATATTTTATTTATTTCAAAATACTTCATTAACATTCATGTAACTTGTATGCAGATCATGATCTTTTTTAAAATTTATTATGTATTTATCATTTTATTAATTAGGTTTATTGCTTTGAAACATGCCTATTACTACATACACTGTATGTATCACTTGTATATTGTTTAACATTTGGCTAATAATTTTATATTGATGACTGATGCTAAAATTAAGTAACCACTAATTTATTGACAAAAATCAGCGTAGAAATTACTGTCGCGTGTCTTCTATTGTCCAAACTATATTGTAATGTTTGACCTAATCTTGGGCACAGTTAAATTGCTATTGTTGGTTAAATGGTGATAGTCAGGAAGGATTTCTACTGTGGGTTAAAAAAAATATATTTACAATGAGCATTTTAATTGTATGATAACTGTGTATTTAATTTGCATAATTCTATATAAAAAAGTTGTCATCAAAAGTTAAATTTGTCTAAATGAAATTTTATTCAGCAAAGTAATGTCAAATTCAAATAATTCTTATTATTAATATTTTACTAGAATGTTCATTTTACAAGATTCAATGCTATTATTATTTTTATTAAATTGAAAAATGTGTAGTAATTTAAATGAAAATGTGCATGCAAAAAATGAAAAGAAAATTATTTTATTTTTATTGGGACTGAGATGTGTGTGAACGAATATTTGTTATTTGTTTGTTAGGTAGATAATTCTGAAGCTTCAAACTTCTAAATTATTTTCTTTGAAAGGTCTCACAGTTTATTTTGTTGGCACTCAGTTTGTGAATGTTCGACTCTGAAGTATGGATACTTATATAGTGATTTGTTATTACCACCAGCATTATTCAATCATATTTTTGTTTTAGGTAATTTTAATTTTTTTAGTGTAGTTAATTTGAAAGGAAGATATGTTGCATATTGTTATTCTTGAATTTTTCAATGATAAAATATTATTGTAAATCTTTCCATGTATCAAGACGCTCGATTGTAATTGAATGATAATTTGCATGATGCTTCAGTCACGACTATGGGCCTGGCTGTAAAATACATTTTCTCTTGTCTTATTCCTCTTTTAATGTGTCTAGTTCCTTGATTACTAAAACTTCATTGTTCCTATTTAAGACGTAATGTCAAAAAACAATAAATAAAAATAATGAAATCCCCTATACTTTTATTTATAACTACACTTTCACATTCTACAACATATTCTGACTATTACGTGTTTCCGAAGGCTAGTATTGATTGTAGGTTACAAGCGTGATTTAGAGGTCTCGTGTCAAGCGTTTCTTTTCTGTGTTTCAAAGTGTCAGATTATTTGACATTTCTTTGCTGATCGGGTGAATTTATCCAGACGCGCCACTACCCTGGGACGAATATACCAATTTTATTATGTCGTTGACGACGAGTAAGTATGCTGTAGACTAGTCATGATTTCATATAATATATTATGTATAATACGGAAATTATGTATAAATATATATATGTCCGACAAATTTGTTAATAATGAAATTGAAATTATGATTTACTTTTATTATAACTTTTTTTGTAATTTGCTTAATTTCAATTTCATTGTCGCACATTGTGTATGTAATAGTTTTAAGTCAAATTTGTTTTATTGTAATATTAGTTTTAAATTATAATTATTATTAATCTGTGTGTATTCAAATGTGTATTTAATTTAATGTGTAGAAACACTAGGAACTCCATAATTATTTAAAATATTTGATTACTTTTTAACATTTTAGGTGAACAATGCAACAGCAAGAGTGCAAACTAAAAAAGTAGCTGCGCCTTTACAATTACCAAATGGTTAGTATTTTTTTTCTATTATTTAAATATATGATCTATAATGTAGCGAGTATATTATAAACAATATACTTTATTTATAAACATATATTTATATATATATATAAGTATATAGGTTAATTATACACATAAAATCATAATAATATATAGACCAATATTATGTACATAAAGTACTCACTAAAATGGCTTTCTTCACTATTGTTTGCTTATAAACATATTCATTTGGGTATTTGGCAATATATTTGATAATTTTTTTCGATGCTAATAGTAACAATATTTTTGTGTTAAGATTCCCATTTCAAATATATAAAATATTATTTGGATCGTGTCTCGAATTGAGAATTCAGAACACTTTAATGGCTTTAGATAATTTGTAGGTATTTTTCTTTAAGTATCAGTACCGTGTTTAGCTTGTCTCTATAAGGTAGATAATAGCGTGATCTTGGGATATATAACTTCCAAGGTATATTATTCATTTATAGTTTTTCAATATGGTATTTACATTTTGTTATGTGTTTTGGTTGATTTCAATAGTATTACTCTCTAGAAACGGAGTATTGCCGAACCTTGGTGAGAAACTGTTTGCAAAAATTAGTGCATGTTTCCAAAACATTGACCATATTTTAACGTATTTCATGCTTAAATATTGTTTTACATAGGCGTTAATTTGCATTATTTAAGGAGCATGATATTTTACACGATCATTTTATTATTTTTGAACACTTCTCGGTTTTATTTTTTTGTTAGGCCACATAAGTTGTGTTTCACTTAATTTGTAATACCTATATTTTAGTTAAACAATTAACTAAAAGTTTCCTAAAACATAAGTATACGAAAATCATACGAGTATTTAATATAATATAGTAGTTTTACGAATTACAATTGGTTGTCTGGGAATTTTTTTAATTCATGCTTTTGTATAGTTTTTTTTTAAATTACGCTTTAAGTAGTTGCATTACATTATATGTATAATATTGTATGTATGGTAAATTAATTATGTATTGGCTAACATTTGGTTTGTTCTTATTGTGGTTTGCAGTTTGTGTTCAGTGGCCTGAGGGTAAGTAAACTGCCAGTGCAATGTAAAATATTAAATATAGTACGTGCATGATCTAACTAACATTTAGATGAGTAGTTTTTTTGTTAGACTGTTTGTTTAGAATTTCTTTAAAGTTAAATGGCTAATTTAGATTTGTATTAGATCAAACAGCATGATACACGAATATTTATTAACGTGTACATATGAAATATAATATATGAATGTACATAGCGGAAAAAAAACTGCAGTACCTAAATAATTTCTCGTTACGTTAAATCTTATTGCAGTATCTGTACTCTAATTATAAAATATTTCGTTATCATTTAGTCGAAAAAATTATTATCAATACAACAAAAAAAGCGTGTTTAAAACCACGCTTAAATAAACGCGTTTTGAGTAGTATACTTTGATATACTAATTTTTTTTAGCATGTAAATTGTAAACATATTCTACGAGCAAAAGATAATAAAATACAACGATGTATTACGTATGCGTACAATACAAGGTGAATTTTTGAGCATCCTCGTCCAGTTATTATATTTAAAATATCCATTTATTTTGATTTTAATAATTTTTAAGTACATGTAGTATTTAAAGATCGTATTTAAAAACTTGGAATTTTACAGTAATTACGTACGGGGGTTACAAACTTTTTTATTCAAACCAACCTTTTTCTGCGATTCTAGTACCTAGGTAGTGTATATTTTTTTTTTTTAATTTTTTTTTATTGCAGAAGTCAAAATTTGAATGATCTTAAATTCTATTATATACTAATATGATTATATAGTTTAAAATAAATCATCATCTAAATTGTATGGAATATCTTTAACAGGACGCTACAACCGCACGTATGTTGTCTTCGTCTTACAAGTGCATACCTATATAGAAAATATACGTTCAAGAATTCGTATGTGGTTTTGTTAGTTTGAAAATTAGAGTGAATTGACCAACTAAGGAACTTAATTGTAAACAAATTATTGGCATTCGTAAATCGACTTTTTACGATAGGTAATTAATTTTTTTAGCGAGTTTTACGTCTATAAAATAACCTACTTGCTTAAAATCTTAGTAAGTAGAAACATAAACAAGTATTAGTCTTAAATAACTAGTTAAAGGTTTAACTTCTATATACACAAAAAAAAATGTTAAAAGTTAATCATATGTTTAGAAATTTGCATAAAACAGAAATTATTTGATTTTCGAGAAAAAAATTTGTATTGCTGGGGTACGACAGATGTTAATAAATTCAAATATTTAAATACAAATTGTCATTAACAGGATAGGTAGTAGGTGCACTGTTAGTTTTCTTTTTCTGACCCACACGCAACTAAACAAAAGCAAAATCGTCTATATTTTTGAGTAATCTTGAGAGTTAATTCAACTATGTATTACAAAAATTATAAAAGGTATTATTTGATTTTATACTACTCTATTACTCTAACTATATAAATATAGAAAACATTTTGTAAATTTAAATGTATATTAAATTATGTTTAGACAATTAAAAATACTATACTTACAAAAATATACTCTATAGTTTCTGTAATAGGTGATTTTACTTGAAAACACAAATAATGATTTTATGTGATTGGATTTTATCTAGTTATGCATGGGTCAGAGAAAGAAAATAAACAGTGTGTTGACAATATCTTAATACTAAGTTAAATATTCTAGAAAATCTTAACTCGAATACTGTTAGTTGCTTAAGATCATAAAGTAAACGCGACGAGTGTGCTCAAGAAATTGCCGTACGTGTATAATAATGTAAAAACGCTTTTCATGGGGTGCGGGCACAGAAAAAATAAATAAAAAGCGAAATAAAATCATTATTCTAATTATAACGTCATCGCGCAAACGCGGTATTTTTTCTATTTTATTAGCCGCTGCAGCAGCACTCAGAGGGGCAGCTATACAACGCGGCCGGGCTGTGGCGGCCGCGAACGCCGTCAGGAACGCGGCCGCAATGGCTGCTGTGGCCGCGGCGTCCAACGGCGGATTTCCGTCGGTCGGTGCTCCAGGATTTAACACCGCTAGACTGCCAGCGACCAGCATTGCCGTCACGCCCAATCCGTTACAAGCTATAAACACGGCTCCCGGTTCTTACGCCCCGTGAGTACAAAAAAAAACGTTTAATAGTAATTAATTTATTACATATTATCTATTAATTTTTAATAATGATTTAACTCGCGACGATATAAAATCATGCGATTGGCGTCGGCCCGAATTTTTTCTGTCTTCGAAGTGAAATTAAAATTTCAAGTACAAAATATGTATTAAAATATTTAAGACCGCTCAACTACATTGGAGGTTCCCACAGGTCTTTTATAAATACTCGTTTTATCAGTTATCACTCTGTTTAGTTGCGTATATATAATAAATAAGACAGTAAACCAAACCAAAAAATTGGTTATAGAATATTACTTTTAAATATTAATTTGTCGTGTGTTCATTAATAATTATTAATTATCAATTACTTTAAAAAAGATATATAAAATATTTAATCATAATATACTTATAAACTATAATAATTAATAACTAATTAATAATGTGACGATACGTGTCTATATTACTGACCATTGTGCTAAAGTTGTTTTAATTGCCTTGTCTAAAATGTATTCGCTCATTTTGTAGAAAAAAGAACTATTTGATATACCTACTAATTTTCACGGATTTTAATTCTGTCCAACGACTTCTGAAGCCTCTTCAAATACATCTTAACTTAACCTCATTAGTAAAATGAATCATATTACAACGCGTAATATTTCTAGTCCATTACTTCCGAGATTTTTACTTTATTTTCACCTATTAAAACTGTAGAATACACAGCCATTAACATATAAATATTATCATCGTTATATCACTCCTCTCTTATCTCCTAAATTACCAATACCCATTTGTAAGTATGTTAGCTGTAAGAAGTAAGAATTATGCCTGAAAATCCTCCCCGTCACCTCAAAATAAATTGTGCTGTGACTTGTAAAATGTCATGGATAAAATTTTTACTAATAAATGACTTTTTTAAATATATAAATCATTTTATAAAAATTTAAAATCTAATAAAAATATGCTTATTGTAGAAAAAATAGTATGTGTAAACCACGCGTATACGACATTTTATTAGTTGCATCTATCTATTAATCTCTGCCTACTATTGCATCATTACAGTGCGTTTCGTTAAACTTCATTATAATCATTATGAATGATTAAAACTATCATCATTTACATACATATTTCTAAATTATAAAATTAATTTTATTTATTGAGCCTCTGTGTTAAATTCCATTTCAATATGCTTTCTACATTTTATGGAAATATACTTCAAATAACAATAATTATTTTTATTTTATGCACTTTAATGTAATAATATGTATTATACTTGTGCAAAATTAAACGAATTAGTTTGTTTTACATTTTCTTATTCCATTGTAGATTTATTATAAATGTATATTTACTATATAGGTAATAATTTTATTTTCTGTTAAATACAAGTATTAACCAAAATTATGCTCACATGCAGAAAAATACATAATAATTAATTATCCACAAGTCTTAACTAATATTATTCGTTGTTTTTTTTATCTGTAACACAGTGGTATTAATAAATTTTAAATTATTAATAACATAAAGCATTTTTATTCATATACTATAACCATCCGCGTACAATTAATTTTTTATAATCTATTTCAATTTTATTTTGTATTACAATACCATCGATTAAGTCTTTTACAACGTTCATCGTAGTTGAATTGCATTCGAAATAACTGGTTTTGCAAGTTATGAAAATACACAGATATTTCAGATAACCAGTTAGGCATAAAATTATAATATATATACAATATACAGTATACACAGTACACACACTAAACACTATAAGTGTAGTCATTTTGGTTTCAAATAACGTTGCATACCCGTGAACATAAAAAAAAAATATTCTTAAATTTTAAGTTCTTGTCCTATGCCGTAAAACTGGTTTAATCTTGACTTTTATTCTATATATATATAAATAATACTTAAATTATTTTTTTATATATTGATATAGTATTGTATAAAATTATGCAGAATTATATTACTATAGGCCTTAATAGTAAATAATGTAATATGTTATGTTCAATAACAATATTATGCCTCCATTTTAAACATTTATGTATTCATAAATTAAAAAACGAAAAAATGTATTTATAATTTATTATTAATTGACAAAGTTATGAGTATAGGGGGAGTGAACTCACTTTTTTGCATTAAATTCTTATTTAATCTAAATAACTATATAATTAATAAATTCTTTGTAGGTAGGCTGTTTTATTGTAAACATACCTATATATTTATAAAAATTTGTTATTATTTAATTATTTTATACTTGAATATTAAAGTAAAATTTGATATTACTGTTTTTCTTATGGGAAGAAAAACTTACAATTTGTAATTATTTAATGAAATAAGTAAACATGATAACTAGCATATAATATATAATAATAATAAGATATTGAATCATATTTGGGAAGGTTATCAATTAGACAAATCAGACATATTTATTATCACTCGAAAAAATAATTTATGCATTTATAAAATAAGTTTTCAAAAGATATAATATCTATGATTTGAGATGTTTTGTAATTACAAGTACATTTTCTAACCGTTTTTAGTCATATTTATGTTCTTAAAATCGAATACAATAACATTATTATCATGTGTATAAGATTCGAAAATAAAAGATTAATATCTGATGTTTGTTAGAATATTATTTATAAATATGAATTACTTATTAGTGTTAGATATTATAGTTGAAAAATATCGAGAAAAACTGTAAACAATGTTTACGGCTTTTCATTCTTACCACCAGTAAAATGTGTTTCAGTGGAGTGTACTATGATCCATTCCTGGCAGCTCAAGCTGCAGACAATAACTACAGGTTACAGGTAATATCTTTGTATTATTTATACTTTTTATACTTCATATTAATCATAAATGAATGTTTTAAATATTTTACAAAAAACACTAAGAACCTACCATGTTAAATTTATATTATATTATAATTTATATTTACGAATCGACAAAAATGGGAGGTTAAACATGGTTTTTTTAAGCTTGTCGGGTTTCGCGCTCCACTTCATAAAACAATTATTTTTATTTGTTTTAATTCGGTTTATATTCAAGTGTGGTTGGTTATGAACTCATAAGTAATAAAGTGCTTTGCGTTTAAACTTGTTTTAAGTCGTTTTATATTGATTATGAAAAGGTGACCCAATAAATGAATTGAGAATTAGTTGAACTGGTGTTGGTATTTTTTTTCAGGCAGGAGCAGTCAATGAGGTAAATGACGATTCATATAGTATAATCACAAACTATTCCTATCCTATACAATTTTCTTATTCTTCATCTCTTTTTTTATTTTTAAATGCATTAAATTACAATATCAAAAAAAAACTTGCGTTCCTTTTCTATATTTTAACATGAACAATTTGCTCAATTCATTCCAATCGTCATTCTTGAAATTCGTTTTAGAAAAAAATCTTATGTGTAACGGATTACAAAGGCTGGAAAAGGGAAATATAACGTGAGTTTTATATACGAAAAAACATGACGAATGGCATGGCCGGCCTTTTTTTCTTGACATCACCGCTTCTATAATGTAGATGCACTGAGAAATCAGTGTCTTGATCAATATTTTATATTTTATTATATGCGGTTACAAAGTAATATTTGTACATACCTATATTATATTAATTTTATTAACACCAAATTCTGTTATTCGGAATTTTCCTGAAAGTTTGTACTAATCGGTTACATATATAGAGCGCTAATCATTATTTATTATTAACACTACGTTACATATATTTTAATTTTTGCACAGTCTTTGATTCCTGTGATTTTTTTTTTAAATTTTTTTTTTTAGAACATTAGGCATTTGTTGCCTGATTTTAGAATCAATAGCATTTATAAACATTAATGACACACACACTCACATATACATAGTACATACGTGTTAAATTATTAGGTATACATAGTGATGGGTATATTATGCATTGCGATCGTTTTGTCATATTTTAACAATTAATTAAAGTTCTTTTATAATATTATGTCTACAACAACAATAGCAAGCACTATTATACATCCCCGTTTACCAATTCATATACATAATCCATTTACTTAGTTATGTTTAAATACGACGTAATATGATGTATATGTGTACACTTTTAAATGTTTACACTAATATATTGTTAGTCTATAGAGTGAAAGGGTGAAAAAGATATTCATAAATAATTCAAACAACACGATTAATGTGGAAATGTGTCGCTACCCCGAAGTGGTAATTGGCATCAGTTGAGTATTTAATTTCTACGTTAGACTTTGATTGGTATAAGACTGTGCAACATATTTAGTGTTTATTTATTTATTTTTCGGTGGCGGAATCGTTTGTGAAATTTTTATATATTGAAATGGCCTATTATTAAAAAAAGTAAAAAATAATAATAATAAAACATTGCATGTAACAAAAAAATATATATACGAGCACAAACTCACTCGCTATAACTATTATACAGGTTGAATTATCTAGTATGTTTAACAAATTTTTTTATCGTATCTATATTTGTACAAGGAAAACAAATTTGTTGTTTATTAGTCGTTTTTTATAACCTAAATAATATGTACCTACATAAAATATATACGTACACTTAATTATTATTATTATGTGTATATGTATATTGTATTTTTTATTTATTTATTTTTATTTTGGGTTGCCTGTTATTTCTTTCTCCTTACATATATATATATATTGTGTATTGGCTGTTTTGTTGGGGAAAATGTAGACGAAAAGCTATGCTTGTAGCGTTTCACTGAGAAAATAAAAATTTCAAATTTGGGTATTATAATAATATATAATAATTAATAATTCATCTTAATACTATACTAGCCTTGGTTGAAAATAAATATATGTATATATATATATGTATATATATGTGTATATATATATATATATGTATATACATATATGTATAATTATGTGTCTTATCATTTATTTGTGTTGCTAGAAATGTACTGCTATCTATCATATAATATTATTAAAAGGAAAATTTTAGGGTGATATGCCACATATTAGCTGAACGTACAGCTAACTGTTGCATGTGAAATGGTTCATAGTGGTTTTTTATTTTATTTTTTATTTTTGTGTATCCATATATTATATATATAAATATATATATATATATATATATATATTAGAAAGTTTTCGAATAATTTTTATTTATAATATTATAAATTAATAAATAGGTATATGTTTACAAATTTATAATTATTATTTATACATTTTTTTCTGTTTTTTCTGTTTACTATAACTGTAAGAATTATAACATCATAATTCATAATTCATTATGAAATATGTTACCTGTATGTATTATTTTAACGCACGGACTTCGTCAATTTCTATGTATAGATTATAGAGTTACTTCACATAAACATTTAAATGTAGATGAGGTACCTTATAGTGGACAATTATTTTATTTATTTTTCGTCTTGATTATTTGAAGCCGTATATTATCTTACATCTCTAATAATATCACAATAGTATTTAGAGGTTTTTATAATTCGATTACACTATACTGGGCAAGTTATAATTTCATATAATATTTCTATTGCCTATATTATTATTATATTATATACACTGATATAATATTATACATTGTGCACACTGTAAGCTATGGTTTACATCTCGCGATTTTCTACTTTTTATCGTTTATCCTCACCCGTTTATTAACTTGCCTATAGTGTATGTAATTATTATTGCATCGCGGTAAATTTATATTATTGAATTAATATTGTTTTTTTATAAGAAATGTATGTATTTTTTGAATTATTATGACATGCATATTACCTATATTCAATTCTTGTCCAATTTTGTGTTGATGAATATTATATTAATATACTTACAGGTGGATTTTATTTATTTTGTATTTTACCTATTTTTTGTTCGCTGTTATATTGGTGGTTTAGGGTTGATAGTTATTCTACATAAGTAATAATGGAAAAGCGCAACTTAACGTTATATATATATATATATATATATATATTTATTATTATATCGATATAATCGTTATATATTAATTATTTTTCATTTGCTAAGTACATTAAATACTTTTATACCATACTATATATATATATATATACAACAATAATAATATATAATAATAATATAATGCTTGATTGATTCCGGTATAACGCGTCCACGTGTGATAATGTGCCTGCATTTTTTTTTTTGTAAATGTAACGAATTTTTGTTTTACTAATCGTTCCAAAAACAGGTAGCTGCCGCAGCAGCAGCCGCGTCACCCCTACTTAAGGCCGCAGCCGCAGCCCAAGGGACTCCAGCGTTGTCGTCCGCCGCAGCGGTGGCCCAAGCGCAACAGGCATCCTACGTTGCCGCCGCCACGTACACAGCCGCAGCGGCTAGAGCGTACAACGCGGCGGCTGCAGCCGCCAACAACCAGATGGCCAACCCGGCGGCCGCTGCCGCTGCTACGTACACGGCGTTGCCAGCTGGGTGAGAGTGATAATAAACTATATCATGACGATGATGATAAATTATGTGTCCCCTTATAAATTATCTACATAATACGATGATATTATTATAATTATTATTTCACCAAACACACGCTGCACGACCGTCGTCATGATCAGTTAATCAGTAGCTCTATACACATTATATAATTATGATTTAAAATAGCAAAAATAACGTTTTTCATGTCCTTACAAACGTACTCAAGGATGGGATAGTTTATAGGGTTAGATCGCCCCACCATTGATTATTAACGTGGCATAGGTACTGGCATGTACATTTAATTCTTAGAATACTAACTCGAAAACAACTAACACAACTTAAAAAATTATTCGATTATATATATATATATTTGATATATAGAAATATATTAAATAGCTCCCTACTTTCATGTTTGGGATTTATAAAAAATATGCCCCTCCCCCTTAGAGCATTTCTGATTACACCTCTATATGACTATATGTAATAGTTAAGTTGAAAACATAACTATCAACGACCACCGGCCAGAAGCATATTTTGGGATGAAGTTATAGTGATTACTCCCTAATCTTTTTCCCGTTTAACATATATTTTATACCTAAACAGTAAACACCCGATTAAAATGCTCAGTTTTCACAAAAATAACTATAAAACATATTTATCTTGTATTTTTGATATTTTGTGTTGACGTTAGAAAACAATGAAATTGTTTTAAAACCACCTCAATTTTTTTTTTTATTTACAATCATTATTTTCCAGACTTCTAATTTTTTTTTTTAGCTGCAACCGCGCTTAATTGATTTTAATTAGTATAGACAGCCGCGTGGCTGTTCGCGTCTTTTTAAACTTCGGGTTTTCGTCATTTTTTACAGTTGTTGAGGGTATGAAAAAAATTTGCCAGCCGGATTTATTTCACCATCGAATATTTGATCACTCACTCAAGTCTAAATTCAACAAGCAGCGGGAAATTTGAGAACATAAAACGCTATACGAGTGGTAATACCATCATCAGACAAATTGTTTTTGCCGCCGTGTCGGTATTTCGATGTCACCAATATTATTGTTAATATATCCAATGCGTGCTTATTCTATTAAAATACTACTTCATCATATTATTATTCTTTTCCACAGTGGAGTTTTCGTGTCATTGTATCACATTATTGTATAGTGAAAAATTAGTTTGATATATATATACACCGCACATATATATACCAATAAAACACTCGTAAATTTGACATCAGATACATCATATATCATATTATTATAATATATCACTATATGTATATATATATATACACCCGACTATAAACCTATAATACACTGCTTCACAAATCTCATTTTCTACCATTACCACGCGTTACAATATTTATTTTTTTTTATCAGATTTATTCGTAAAAAAATTGGACAATATAGCGATCAACATAAACACATTTTTTATTCATCGCAATTTAACCGCGGATACTAGTTCTAATAATGCAAGCCCGTAAACATGAGGGTTAGAGGTATAAAAATATTTACCCTCCCCCCCTTCGAAAATTGATCCTAAATACGTGTTTGCTATAATGCCTGCAGCCTTAAAGCGCTGGAAAAAAACATATCCATAGAGTTAAAAATTAAAAACTGTACTGGGTAATCCATTTGAATTAATTTTTATATTTTTGTAAAACTCTTTCATATTCATTATTAATTTATTAATGTGTTTATCGTTGGATCCCTTATTGGTAATGTTATTTAATAATTTATGTACCTACGAATATACGATATATATACGACTTAACAATATGCGCGCGTAAGCGTCTTTATTCTTAAAGATCTATTCTCTATTAGCTGAATATGTTCAGTGAGGCCCATTATCTTCTTGAAAATTAAATAATAATAAACAGATTTTGTCTTAAATGGTAATTTTGTTATTATTCAACTCTTGCATGTAACAATATCGTCAATATCATAATTATTATAGTAAAATAATAAAATGTAACTCGTGTGCCAAAATTATCACGATTATTTCACGATTATTTATTATATTACATAGAATAATTTATTGTAATAATTATTAGTTATTACTAATTGTTATTCGTATGATATTATTGTGTATTTGTGTGCACAACGACTGTTTTCATATTAAAATTTAAAACCTTTATTAATCGTAGTTTACAATACATATATTTTGTATGTTTTTTCGTATGTTGAAATAAAATATGTGTGTAATGTGTATAGAAGCGTTTAACTGATCACGGCGATGGAATTGTACATTTACTTAGTTAGTGATGAGTAAAAGAAAACTGCATGCAAGTATATATTTTTCTTTTACCGTAGTGTAAAACTAAAAGCTTTTTATTTTGTGTTAATTCATTCTGTAATTTGGCTTTGTATAGCTTATATATATATTATTTGTTCATACTTTTTAGATTAAATATTTTTATTTATGTTTTGTGTAGTCTTTTTCGTTCTATGTGACTTCCGCATTTTTTACGTGTTGTGTGAATTTTTGTTTTGTTTTATATATTATTTATTTAATTTGTTTTATTCCAATTGATTAATTATTTTGTCAACTGATATCATATATTCATTTATAACGTTCATATAAGGGTGATAAGTCACTTCAAAGAGTAAAAAATATTTATTTCGTTTGTTTTTTAATTTATAGCTTTGATTAGTGTTAGGCAGGTTAGGATTGATAAATTTTAAATAGTACGAACTAATTCCGTATTTTTTAAAAGACATTTTTAGCCTAAATTTTACCATGTATACCATACATTTTCTATACCTATTACGTATGTTTAAATCAATAACTAATTTTGTATTTTTTGCTTTTTAACAAATGTGTTTTTAGATATACTGGGCGTGAATACACCGCAGAATCATACTTAGCTAGTCACGGTATTGGTCCAGTCACTGGATACGGGGTCAGTATATTATTATCTTATAAACACACTCATATTATATATACATATAATATTAAAAGATTATTGATGTGAATTTTTTACCGTGGCACTCGTTCCTAAATATTTTACTATTCGACCGGTTTTTCGGCATTCGAAACTTACTGCTTAACCATGATTGATTTAATAACTATAAAAATAAATATTAAATATTACATTTTTATTACAGATGTTTTATCAAATAGTTTTATTATCAAATATTTTCTTTAAATTTATAAAAATCTATTCATTATTTAAATTTTAAATGAAAAAATAATTCGAAAAGTTCGCATAAATTAATTTATGAGTATAAACTGATAACCTTTTAGCACTGTTTTAACTGAACCAATTTTACCACTTGATTATCTGTGCCTATGAGTGCTGGGTGGCCACAACGAGGCTCGTGAGCCGCACGCGGCTCTTGACATTAAGCTTAGAGTAATTATTATTCTTAAGAGGACGTTATACCCGGATGTGTTGTCTGTCTTACTAATGTAGATCATAGCAAATTTTCGTTCAGCAGAACACATTTTGTGATGTTAGCTTTAATATTAGAGTAAATTTACCTATTATCAAATTTAAAGATAAGAATATTATCTAAGGCATCTCACAGGTTTTTATTGATATCTTAATTTTTAAGTGAGTTATGGTTATGTAAAATATTAAAACTTTAAAATGCTCGTAACTCGCTCAAAAATTAAAATACTAATAAAAGCCTACGAGATACCCTAGATAACATTATTACCTTTAAGTTTGATAATAGGTAAATTGACTAATATTAAAACTAACATCACAAAATGTGTTCTGCTGAACGAAAATTTGCTATGATTTACATTAGTAAGACAGAGACAACACATGTGGGTATAACGTCCTCTTAACTATTTTAATTATTTTATGAACATTTCTTAACAATGTGGCTCGCAAAATTATTGTTAGTGGTCACCCCTACTATATAGTTTAGACTGTATAGCTTCTAAATAATTGCTACGATAGTGAATAGTGATTATTATAGCCGTAAAGGTCTTAGTAAGAGCCTGAGAGCCTACCCTATAATAACTAAATACTGCTGCGATATAATATTATTAATATTCGTCGTGTTAATGTTATAAAATATGATCGAATATAATAATATTATGTCAATGATATATTTAATGAATGTTATGTAATTTATATTATCGCACTCTTAAGGACGCATAAAATGCGTTTTCATTAAAATTAATTGGATTTATATCATGTTATCGAGTATCGTTCTATACGGCTTATTGAATTAATTGTATTTCTGGCAAGTGACGGGCCATAAAATAATTTGCGAAATTATTTATCTGTGTCCGGCCGATGTAGTTATAAATGACTGTTGGCGCGAAACGATATTACTTTACACTAAAAAAAAACCTATTGCGTTTAATTAAAACAATTTATTGTTCGTCTATTTTTAGTTTTCGGTGGCGTGACGAGGTCAGAGGCGAACATATCAATTTGTGACTATTACCCCTATCATAATTTTAAAATATAAAAAATTTTTTTTATAAATTTGATCCATCTTTTCCACCATAAATGAAAGTGAATGTACAACCGAGTACCATGAAAGCAGGTTAATCGAAATGCAACACATGACTTAATAATTCTATCACCCTCAAAAAAAAAAAAAAAATTCAATCTAATTATTCACTTATACGCCCACTAAAATGGTAATGTCAGCAGCCTCGGATCGTCACGTCAAATATATGAAATTAGAATGTCGCTGCCAATAAAAAAATGTGAATTCACAGATCAGTTTTTAATATAAAATAATAAAATAGATGATAACTTAAAATGTATCTTGTGCGTATAAATATATTCAACTTCGATATATTTATACTACAAATTATTAAAGTTTTTAAAACTATGTTATTTTTTTCATTTTTAAATTGTTCATGTCGAGAAATATTTAATTCGCAGGTTTATTATCTTGAAAAGTGTTATAATAACTAAAAATAATCTCGTACTTATCCCATTGTACTTAGATAGTTAGACCTTATTGCTTACAGAAACATAATTGTTCACCAATATAATTTTGGTATAGGTATTAATTAATAAAAAAAATAATTCTAAAAGATTCCATACTTGCCTATATGTAATATGTGTAAGAAACTACGAAATGTATAGGAATATTTTATTTTATAAAAAAAATTCTGGCTAAGTAAACAAGCTAAGATATTAATAAAATGCTGTACGCTATTTTTTTTTATCCATGGACCACTAGATTATTCTGTAAGCAGATTATCTCAATTGTTGAAAATTATTTTTTAACGCTTGTACCTTTACTATATTATTATTGTATAATAACAATGTTTTGTTTTTTATTTGATTTCAGCCAATGTACCGAAGTGGCTACAACCGATTCACCCCGTACTGATTATAATATACAATATAATAATATTATCCTATGAGATTATTATATACATTACGATTAATTATAATTTTTACTCGTGTAAGAAGGCAGCCATATAAAATAATATATATATATGTATATTATACTATTATATCCATTGATATACATAAATATTTGATAACGCGGTGAAGAGATGAATTTAGATTATTTTAAATGTCTCTCATCTGGTACTCCCTGTCCCGACCGTGTGAACTTGGGCAACGATTTTTGTAATAATTTTTGAAAAATCATTTAACACCATATAAACATAGGTACTATATAATGTACATTGTACTTATTACATGATTAATTAATAATTGTAGTCGTTTGCATTTATCTCTGTTACCGACGTTGTTAATATTGCGTAAAATGTATAAAAGCTGACCACTTCCGATCCTTAATCCTTCACCACGACCGCTTAACTTTTTTTAAATAGTTTAATTATTATAGGTATTTATGTATATTAACGATTTAGGACTCCAAACCCTTTCCGAATTTTGTACATCCATATATTTTGTACGCCATTTATTTATTTATATTATTATTTTAATTGTTATTATATGATTATTATTATTCGATTTCCAATCCCTGCTGACCATCACTTGCTCCTTCTCTACCCCGTTTCCAAATATTGTTGAAATACATTGATAAATAATAACTATGAACAAAATATCATGACAAAAAAACATATATATAAAAAAAAAAATTACCTTAGATTAGAATGCTTACATTTGTATGATAATATATTATATTTGTTATTATTATTATTATTTGACATAAAATCGTTTGAATCTCGATTGATGGACATTCGTGAGTTGGTGGGGAAAAAAAGAATCTCGACAGTAATAATTATTTTTCATAGATAATGATGGAATAATAACAACATCGAAAGGCGTTCGTAGTGGGTTTTCTCTTTTCTAAGAGTAAAATTTTATCGCTGCCGTTGCCTTTTGATTACGTTTGTTGCTAAAATACTACCTTAGACCACGATTATTTTAGCGACTGTGTGTGTGTATATATATATATATATATATATATTTATGTGTATGTATATTATTTAAATTATAGGAAAAACGATCTGAATGTTCACCAACCAACAAATATATATTATATATATTAGAGCTCTCTCAATTTGTTTGTTTGTATGTTTTTTTTTTTAGTTCATTTTTATAATAATATATTATAATTTTAAGTTTTATTATTACTATTATATTTTTTCTTTTTTACGGAAGCTCCGAACAAGAAACATCACACTTAGATTTTTTTTTTTTTTTTTTATAATACAATTATTATTATCATTATTATTATATATATATTACTATTTTACATTTCTGTACAATCGTGTCTAGTTAATTTATTTATTCTGTTAGCGAGTACAAAATGATGATATAATATTTATTTATGTATATTATTATGAATAATGATAATAATAATAATAGCGCACAACATAATATTATGTACATTTTTTTTTCTAAACAAAAGGACCGCACAAATATTATCGTGTTACGAAACCAAAAAGAAAAAATAATTTAAACAAAAACAATTGTGTACCAATTATTCAATTGTTAATATATTATTATAAAATATATACTTTAAATCCAAATTTTGTTTATCCCTCCCCTTGTTATTATTATAATTTGTAATGATATTTTATAAAATGAACAATTATTATAATATTTTATGGTTCAAATTTTGAAAACACATTTATTTATTTCCTTTTCCAATCTAATATGTTTCTTTGTTACACTTATTTATCAATCATAATATAAAACGATAATCAGATATGACATGTAATAGTATTGTATTTATAATTTAATACTTGAAACTTTTTTTAAAAATGTACCAATCACTGAAATAGTTTCCTATGTCATATCATTGATTATAAATAGTATAGCCTATAGATATTAAGTAAGATGGTAATAGGTTTTTTATATAGGTGTCCAATATCTGTCTTAAGTTATTGCGATATTAATATATTTAAATTTACCTATTTTGATTTTTAACGGTAGTTAATACCAATTTCTAACTTAGACAATAGAAATTGAAATAAAATATACAGCATCAGTTATTCATATATAATTTATATGTATTATGTATAAATATATTTTATTTTATCAGAAATAAGTTAATAAAATATTGTTAATCTCAAAATAGTTTTTTGGTATACATTTAATAAACATAAATATTTAAAAGTAACAAATCATAAATTAGACTTATGGAACAAAAATGCATCTTAAAGCGATATTATGCCTGTTGCCGTTATCATTTATTTGTACTGAGTATGTAATGTGATATAGTTATTATACGCAAAAAGATTAAACTTGAAGATGATTTTGTATTACATTGGTTGCCGAAAACTTTTTTAATATATTATAAGTAAAATCACAATTTAAAATCTAGTTTTATTCACAGAAGCACCATTGAACTAGGTCTAAATATAAAATAGTATGCAACATTTATGTTATACATTTTAAAATATTTAATAAATGTTTATACTCGTAGTAAATTATAATTCAATAGGGTTTTCTATATGAAATAATATTAACATTTAGAGATATTAAAAATAATTTATGCTGATGGTTTTTTTTATTGTAATAATGTTATTTTTAAGATATAATTTCTAGAAGTTTCTATTCTAACCTATGTTCAGAGTACATAGTTTCATAGATCATATCAATATATTAGCCAATTTTATATAGTTCAGATTTTCAAATTGGGGTTGCATATACATAAAACATAACTAAAATGCATTTTATCAATGGGCATAAATCACTTTAAGATGCTCACATTCGATAACACCAAAGAACTCAATAAAATCCAAAAGGGAAAAAAAGCTCACACTTAAAAAAAAAAAAAACATGTATAATGCATAATGCATTAAAGAATTGTTCTCATGAAAATTGTCTTCTCAAAAATCAAAACAAACAACAGATATTATAAGAATCTTACATGCGTTGTATTTCAAAAAGTTTTACTTCGGTGTCATACCAAATAGGCGGATCAATGTTTCTAAAAAAAAAAACATCCATTTTATATACATATATAAACATTGAACCTGAAATTTGTTTGAAAATAATTATTATCAAAACCTGAGAAATATAACAGCCCACATATATGTACGAAACCAAGCAGTTGTTCCTGGATTAGACTGATACTTTCTTATGAGTATTGGATGAGGGACTGGTAACAGTCCTACTAACGTACCATGTTGCAAGAATTTTAGAATTTCACTTTCATCCGTCAAACCTCTAGAAATAACATAAATAATATGTTCATTATTCAGTTTAACAATATCATTTATGACTTGATAATCCATCTATACAGCCATTGATATGAAATTTAAATGTCAAATAAATAATTATGGATTGTAACAAAAATAAAATGTAATAAATCATTATACTTGTCTATGCATATTTTTTCCACTTGAGGCACTAGCACTTGCAGTAATCGCATAATTGTTTGTAATGGCAACTTTTCCTTCCAAGATCGCACCCACTCTGTAGTTGGAGTCCATTCTGCATCATTCTAGATATGTGTACACAATTAAAAGTTAAGCACATAAGTTTACTAATATACTAAGATTTCAATGGTTTTTAATTTTTATAATCTATAATGAGCCATACAGTAAAGAAAATATAGTAAATAGTATTATTTATTAGTTAATATTATCTAAATACTTTATAACATCCACATAATAAATTTAATATTTTTAATAAATATTTAATATAAACTAATGGACTTAACACAAGAATATTAATTTATTATTATTTCAAGCTCTTAATAATATTAAAATAAATATTTATATTATGTAAAAAATTAAAAACCTTAGGCGACGATGTTGTTGGAGAGCAATCTCCTTGGTTAGAAGATTGTTTTGTAATTTCCTTTGTCATGCCATTAGACATAACCAGTTCAGCGGGTAAGGTTAAATTTCCCGGATGAGCACTTTCACGTTCAGTTATTTTCATTACACCTGGCATTCGTTACATTACACCCAGTTAGCAAAGGCAGAACAAATGCATGTTATAATTTAGAAGCATTCTAAGAAAATAATTAGAGTCTGACTTTTCATAGAAGCACAAATTATGATCATATTTTTTTCAACTTAACATAGAAATAAGTTTACTTTGCATATTATTAACTATTAAGCAATATTACTAATTATCACAATTTACAAGTATTTAATAGTTATTTCAAGTTAAATTTTTTAATTGCATACTTAAAAAATTTATAAAAGCATATTAAATAGAACATTTTTAAGAATGTTAAGATTTTAAATAGCAAAAAGTCCAGACTCTAGTTATAAAATGGTTACATGGTTAGTTGTTTTTAAACAGTCTTCTTACCTGGAGTATCAGGAAGTGTGGCATTAAGAGTTCCAGGCTCGGCAGGCAATGCAGGAGTAGACCCTTCCATACTAGGTGTTTCAGTAGCTGTTAGACTAACAGAACTAGTGGCTTGCATATTTCTTTTTGCTTTTTTAGTTAGTGATTTAATAATAGTATTGTAATCAGTTGGCAAATTCGCTAAACTATGAAAAACTTGTCTTTTGCGAATAATTGTATATACTAAATTTGAATTACCTAATGAAAACAAAACAAGATTAACATATTAACATGATGTGAGGCAATAAGTACTTACCATCAAATTGGTATTGTATAATATTATTAAATATTTCCAACAAGAAAAAAGCAAGGTGATTGGCAGATGGTGAAGAAAACAAAAACCATGGAGTTGTAAATGCATCCACCAAATGTAAAAGCTTTGTACTCGATACCATTGACAAGGTTTTTAAATATGGAGAGACTATAAATAAAACACTATAAATTATTCTGAAATTATTGTAAATCTAAAATTATACTGACCATTTACTAGGATTGTAAGAAGACAGTCGAATAGTGGTTGCATTCTGTTATGTCCAGTAGTGATTATCTTATGAAACACAACAATAAGAAGATCTGCGTGTGTACCACTAAACACTGGTATATCCATAGGTATTGTTGCAGTGTATGGCTTGTTGAGACGTACTCCAAAATTTCTCTCACCACTAAGTAATAACAAAATAAATACTCCTATGTGCATAAGACCAATTCGAGCTGAAAAATAAAATAAAATGTTTAACCTAAATGTAAACATTAAGCAATTTTATATTTTTTTCACTTACATTGATCTGCTCTGGAATCATTTAAATGATACAAAATTGGTACTAAAACATCAAGGACATCACTACTTTTGAGTACAAAATATAGAAATTTCTATACCAAATGAATAGATAATTAATTTTAACCTCTTCGCTATAAATCAGATAGTTTAAACATTTACTTTATTAAATTCACAGATTTTCCAAAAGAATATCAACAGCTCTTGGTGGAATTGCACTTTTTTTGTGGAATGTGGAAGATAAGTCTGTCGTAAGGGATTCATTAACAACCTTGTAAATCCACTTAAAATAAATGAAAAATCTTCATCTCGATGAACTCTTGATAAATAATTAATAAACAAATTATCTATGGCTGCTTCATCATTCTACAACACAGAACAATAAAAATATAAAATACAATGTATAATATATTAATGTATACCTGTTGAACATCAGAATCCAAAGCGACAATAAGGATTTGTAGACACATATCAACTAAGGGTTCAGATGTGTCAGCAAATAGAAGATGATTGTACGGAACACCCATGCCAATAGGATCGTAACCGCACACAGTATTCAAAAGAGATGTAAGCATAGGCAATGCATGGCGATTTTCGGCTGAGGTTACATATTGTACCCATCTATTACCATCTAAATGCATAATATATTTGTGTTAAAAACAAGAACTTAAATCAAAATACTGGATGATGTTTAGGACACCATAATTGCATTTGTTATTTTTATCTTACAATTGCATATCAGCAAATTTACGTTCAGTAACTCGCGTTTAGCTTATATATAAGTTATAATATT
This sequence comes from Rhopalosiphum padi, assembly GCF_020882245.1. Taxonomy (NCBI): domain Eukaryota; kingdom Metazoa; phylum Arthropoda; class Insecta; order Hemiptera; family Aphididae; genus Rhopalosiphum; species Rhopalosiphum padi. Next base: position 40,284,497 of record NC_083598.1, read on the forward strand.
AGTGAGAATTGGCTTATTATCAAACACGAGGATAAAATAATTTTCTATGTTTTGTTATAAAGGTGTTTTACGGTTATTTTTATTTTTAAGCAAGCTATGAGCATTTTATTAATTTATAACATTAAAACATTCACTATATACTAATACAGCCTATGAAGATTTGAACCTAAATTTGCTATATTCGTAAATTAAGAAATCTGAAGCAAAACAACAAACATGGGTGTGGCATCTTCGAAAGATACTTTACTTTGATTTGGTGAGTATATAGCTTGACTGAAACACGTCAACAGTAAACGCAGTAGTTCAGTGCGATTTGATTCAAAAGTTGCATTTTTTACAGGAGACTGTGCAAAACCCACTCCTTTTTCCCAAATGTATTCACAACTATCTACTGCATGTAAATCTTCTGCTTTATCCTAAAAAAATATGATATAAAATTATTACAATCCAAACTATACATTAATAATTATTTATTTGTTTAAACATACTTTTTAAATTGCTGATTTTATTAAATTTAAGTAAGTAAAAAAAAATGAAGTACATGATTTATGTTTACTTTAATATTAAATATAATATTTAATTTGATTATTTTAGAGATAGTTATGAATTTTTTTCATTATTACGACAGAGTTTTAAAATAAAATAAGAACTGAAACTTACCGGCCCAGTCTTACGATTCGATGCGACTGTGAAATCTGGGCAAAACAATAAATCCTGAAAACAAAATCTATGAAAATCTTAGAAGACTGAAAATTTTTCTGTTGGTATACATACACATATAGCACTACACAGTGAATGTGCCAATGGAATGGGTGGATCACCTTTGCCGGCTGGCAAACTAGACCAGAATATGTTCTCCCAATCTGGTTCCTCAAAGACATATGGGAGCACTCTAGTCAACAGTCGTGAGCAATTCAAGACTAGTAGATGAAACCAAAAAAAAATAATAATGAAGTAAATAAACACAAATATTGAAACCATAGTCAAATGATATAAACAAGAAAGTATTCACCTGTATTTTGATCCTGCTGTGTGCGACAGCTGTTCTCCACAGCTTTGACAAACTTCTCGACCGCCTTATAGCAAAGCGTGGCCAAATTAGCAGGTACATCTTCCCTAAGTAACCGAATTTCAGAGGCCGGCACGAGTGTAAACACGTCCTGCACATTGGTTACGGTCTCCGACCAAAACTGATTCCAAAAGTCATTGTCCTCAGAGCTGATGGTCTGTGTGCAGTTTATGCAGTGTTAGAATAGACACATACTCATATCACGGTTCAAACTTACCTGGGTCTTAGATGTTAGCTGAACAACGGCTTTTCGGAACACCAGTTTGGTGTCAGCGTTGCCCATTTCTAGATTTTTTGTATTCACGGGCGGTGGTGAGCTCTGGTGTACGCAGCAGTCGTATTACGGGACGCAGGTCACAACGGTTTAGCAGACGTCGATGTCGCTGTCACTATGTTGAGGGAAGCGGGAATAAAAACATTGTGATTGCTGTAGTTGCAATGATGTTAATTTATTATTGTTATTAATTATTATATTTATTATTCGATTCGGACTAGGTTTCTGTCCCGTTCTGATTTCAGTTATCACTTATCAAGACGATGACGACAATAACAATAATTGATAACGTGGCGGTTATATATCCACCACGATTTAAGAATAATATAAATATACATAATATAAATACCTGTGATTATATCTTAAATCGTGATATCCACCTTGCGATGAGGCTTATCCACAGATTTATAAAACAACATATATATATATGACATACCTGTGGGCTTAACGGTAAAAAGCTAAAAAAGTCTATTTCTGTACGTATAAAACTATGGTTCATGTGAAATATATACATTTAGCCATGCGTAAAACTATAAAACATACAATTAGCGACACTAGAGTACGGTAATGTATTGTTAGATTGTTAGAAACCTAACAGCCCCGGCTAGGAATTAATCAATGAAGATCGGTCCAGTCAAACGATCTTGTTTTGCAAAGAATTGGCATGTGCCATTTTTATAGTAAATAATATCGTACCTACCTAATACTTTAGATGACATGTTTTGTTGTCGACACATATCAAAAATGAATATTATTAAATTTCTTATTAAAATAAGTGGTCTGCATGCTCAACTGTTTATTTTAGAGGCTGAAATGCTGAGATGCTCGAGGACTGAGGTTCTGGTCACCCATTTATTTAACACAGAAAGTTAGGTTCTAAAGAGTGTCTTACCTTAATAAAACGCGTTGTTCATCGATCGTTCGAATATAAGTAATAAATTTATTATAATTTTATTATATTATATACATGCGAATATGATGCGAACAGTCAGCCTCATTATAATAATACGCGGATACGGACCGTTATCTTAGCTCCAGCTTTGCTCTCTGTCAAGATTTTTAATTTTTTTGTAGACCCGAAAAACAGGTCTGATACGGCCCCGGACAGAGCTAGTTAACGTATGTGGGTGTAGCATCTTCTTAAGCAGTTAAGCTGATGAGCGATAACCAATCCGGTATTTTCAATTTATTTGAATGAATTTAAACTTTTGTAAAGACAGTCATCTTTCAACGAATCAAAATTGTCTAGAGGTATCAAATAGAAGAATATAAAAAAAATCATGACCGTGGAAAATATATTTTCTCATAAGCTGTCTACTAAATCTATAACAATTTTGTAAGTAAAGCTTATATTTTTTCACAGTTTACTTCCTCAGATCATCTTCTACAAATGGTATTTTGGTTGATAACGTTCCAAATATTTCATCTTATTCCTATTGGGTACTATTCTACACTCAAATTTAAAGCATACTGATAATCAAATTATACAATAGGTATTGAAATAAAAATGGCATCAGTAAAACCAAAATATTGAGATCTTTCCATTTCTTGCCTCTTTATTATTTCTGTCATTTTCTCGCATTTATTTAATGGTACCTACTTATTTAGCCTATACTGGGCCCCATAGAAATGATGAATCCCAACTCTCGAGTATGTACCATCAGAGTTAGATTGGGCCATGTCTATGCGTCTAGCCTTATCGCTTTAATTATTTAAAATAACCAAAGTTCCCGGGGCACTTGCCCACCCTGGCCTCAGTATAGCGCCGCCCATGTACGTCCGTGTTAAAAGCCTGCATGTCATAATCATTGGCGTGCATATTTTGTACAAGGGATGCCACCATGAATATTCCTAACTCTTTTTGTCCATTTTATGTGGATAGTGCTCTACTTTCTTTGGTTACCAAAACTACATATTTGGATAGAAATCTACGATGACAGTGCATTAATTTCATACTATACATACATAGCTTCCTTCACCTCTAAATGAGCTAATTTATTAGTTACTAGCAGGGTATTGATTGGGCGCCCACCCTCCTTTTTTACTTTGATATTTACAAATTAATCATTCGTGCTAAAGTAGGAGTACGGATCGCGATGTTGTCCTTTTGATTCTGCTACTCAGATTGCAATGTTCTTCCATATCCATTTCTCTTGTAATTAATATAGGTACCTATATAGTTCGGTTAACATTAAATAAAAATTCGTTACACTTGTATACTATATAATATTATAATATATATAATTCAGTTATTTTTAGAGGTTTTCACACATGCATATTTAAGTCTACAATCTACAAACTACCCTTTTATGACATTCCTATGATGCCCTTACCCTAATACCTTCAGTGGATAGTTTCACTTAATTTCCTTTGACCTTTGTTAATCCGGGACCGAATTACGGCCACGGCCTTCGTGAAGGTACAATCAATACTATTTTCAGGCAATTTATTGTATACAATTTTAGTTGATCACTGTGGTTTACAGATGAATCTATTTTACCCTCAGAGTAGGGCTACGCTTAGTTTTTTTTTTTAAGAGCATATACGAGTACATATTTAGTTTCCGATCTATCTTCATATTTATCATATCCATATGAACACGTGCGTCTTCTTTCAATGTAAAATTCTGCGCTATTCCAGAAGCTCTTTCCTGTATGTATTAGCTATTTACTCTCTGGTAATTACCTTATTATTTTCAATTTTAAAACCATTCTCCTAGCTATTGCAATCAATGTATTCGTTACAAGTGTTCCACCGTTGTTTTAAAAATCCATACTTTCTACTGTCTTTCATCACCAAGTCTATATTAATATATTATTATCTACTTTATATGGGTTTTCAGGCATGTCGATATCACTGGTAACGAGCACACCAACTCATTGGCTAACTCCACCGATTACCCCTCTCCCACAGGTCCGCTTTGATATCATTATTCTGTATTAATCCTTCTACACTATAAATTGAAACTGGTGTCATCATTTTGCTATGAATTTGCTGAATTTTTTAATATGTTAATTTTAGAATTTGCTACTAGCCGTTTTTCTAGTCATGAAAAATAGAATCTTTCCCAGCACCGACAACTTAAAATTGATATCAACGTTTGTCGTTTAGTGATTTAAATATAATAAGCTGTTATCAAATCTTTAGATCAATGGTTTTCATATTATATTCCATATTATATGGATTTGTGTACCGCGAAAATTTTGTAGGAGATGAAGTGTGCCGTATGGTTAAAAAGGTTGGAAACTACTGCGTTTAGATATTAAAACTTTTATTTTAAATCAAACCTGTGTACTATATGTCCAACAAGTACAATACTAGGAAGTTAAACATCACATATAAGAAGAACAAATTAAATTTGGAATATTCATGACCACTTTAAAAATAAAGTTAAAGGTTAGAATTTATAAGAACATAAAAAAGATTTAAGTTCAATCAAACATTTTATTTTATGTTAAATAATAAAACTTGGTATTTAATGTATTCATTTGAAGAATCAATAATGTCAATTAAAATGTTTAATAAACAGAAATATAACAGTATAGTTATTTTATTTTATTTGTTTACATATATGTCTTGTCTTCCAGATGTGTATTTGAAAATTACAAAATGTGCATTATGTGCTATGAATTTATGACTTAAACTACTCATATTTTGCAAATATTGATAACACATTATCTGATAAATGATCAATAATATAAATTATTACAAACAATTAATTAAAACTTTAAACAAATTTGGATTATTGTCTTATTGAGTATTTTTTATTTCTGTTCCCCTCGTCTTACTCAATCCTAAATAGTAGTTTGTTATTTGATTAATATTTCAAAGAACATTATATTTTGACTAATTTAATTTAATCAATCAACAACATTCAGTAATTACAAATACAAATAATTTTAATAAAAAGGTTGTATGTCCTAATACATATTATAACTTATTTATAACTTAAATAAAAAACATTATTTCAATTTTACAATAAGAGTATACAAAAATAATTATATAAGAGTGAATAATAACTCTATTTTGTCCAACTAACTTTTGGTATGTCAAAATGTTCAGTTAGATTATCTAAGTGACGGTTAAATTCTTCGACTCTTTGTTTATGTGTTGTTGATGCAATTTTCAAAATTTTTTCTTTTTGCTAAAATCAATTATTCAATAAGAAATAAATTAGTTAAATACTATTAGATTCTTGATAAGACAATATATTAATGATGAAAAATACTCTACCAATTTTTCTTGTTGTTTCATGAAGGCTAATTCAGCCTTAGTAGAAGGCACATGGTACTCCTTGGTTACTTTTTCCTGTTCTAATCCTTTAGTCACTTTTTCTATTGTTTTCTCTTTATTTTTACTTTTCTTCTTTTTTCTGTATAAATTAAAACAATAAATGTATAAAATACTTTAAGTAAATTAACTAATACTATGAAAATTGTATGATTTATACTAAGTCATATATTAACTTGGATTGTTGAAAGGATTAAAGCAACTATTAAAATGATATTAAGTATGTATTTAAAAAGGATAATATATATATTATTTTTTTAAACTGCCTAATGTATCTTTTTTTAAATAATCAGTAATCTTTATAAATATGAAGTAGCTTCTTTGACGTGTCACAATGCATAGCAATTTTGAATACCTACTTTACATAGAAAATATACAATATTTATTATTATAGTGCATGAATGGAAAGGTTAATAAGTGTTTATGCAACTATGCAAAGGTAAATTGGAAAGTAACGCCTGTTTATTTATACAATTTGAAGTTATAGATTTTTTTCTATAAAATGATAACACAAGAATAAGCAAATCTCTTTATAGCTCATCTCAAAAATAAATTTTAACCTCATTCAAATGCAAGCAACATATCATATTTACCTAGTATCTACATCATAGAAAAATCTTTAGTTGAATAATCTTCCAATAACCTTCCTACAAACAACAACCTAACCTTTTTTAATTCACCTATTTACATTTTTTAGTATAAAAATTACACCAGTCATCAATTTTGAGGGAGGTTTTTGGTAGTAAATTTAATCTAGTTTATATCTTGGTGGGTCAAAAATAGAAACTTCTCAGTAATTTTTAAAATAATTGTATGATAATTTTAATGACCAAAAAGTTAGAAAGTGTTTACTAAGAATGGTTTTTCATAATAAATTATGATTTATTATTGAGTTCAAGTTTAACACATTTATTATGATGATCTACTCAATGATGAAATATACTCGATACTTAATGTACAGCAGAATGATTAACCACTTGACAGCTTTTTTATTTAACCGTAATTTCACACAAAATTTACTTATTCTTTAGCTTTGTTAATTAAAAAATGAAGATAAAAAGCTGACCCACATGGGTCTAGATGGTATTAAAAATGTATCTTACGATTAGGCAACTAAATCAAAGTATAAAACGTGTTTTTGTGAAGCTACCAAGAGCAAACAGTTTATTAAAAATTGTTATGGTAATAATTTTATGTCAAAACTGTTTAATATTTACTAAAATAGTAAAATATTTGCTTCTATCTCCAACCGTTATTAAACCATTGTCCAAGAATTAAGTGTTTCTGGTTCTTCTGATAATAGGTACAATTTCAATAAAAATATCTTTTTGGATTGTAGAACAAACTTCATATGCCATATCAGTAAATAATAAAGAAATAGTTTGCAAACTGTTGGCTTTTGTTACTTCCGCGAAAATTCGATTATATTGTGTATTATTTTATTTTTAAATTATAAGAAATGCTATACATTTTGAAGAAAAAATAAACTAGATTTTTTTTTAATAAACAGAAATAATACTTTAAATTGTCCTATTAATATTTATTATACTCAAGGTTCACATACTTTTTTATTCCTGAATCATTTTTCAATTTCAAACGTCCACCGCCGAAAGATTCGTATTCAGACATGGTGTATACAATTATTACACAGACGGACGATTTGTGAATTCGGTAGTCAAGACTCTGTGTTGTTATGGTTATTATTTATTATTGTTATTAAATTTAATTTTTTGACACTGCTTTTCTTTAAACTTTTATTATATCTCAATATTAAATTTAATTATATTATTAAACAATCTAAATTTCGATATCAAAATTGGCGAAATGTGATATCACCACAGCACATCACTTATCAGTGCAGCATTTTCACAGTTTCAATAATTGAATTGTCGTTTGTTATTAGGTACGCTCTGTGATACAAGTAATGTTCGAGATAATATTCTGACCTAGCCCGCGTATCGCATCGCCCATCGCCTTCTGTACTATTACTATTGCAGTATTGTGGTCTGTAGGAAGAGTAGGAACCGCCTGCCAGCCACACCCGTGTGGAGTATAGATTATAGAACATCTATTTAATATCCATTGACTATTGACTATTGTCGTCCGGCGACAAGTTTTGAACATCACAACCACTGCCGAGTAGGTAAAAAAATCTGCGACGACTGCAGGGCTGCTAAGTCGTTTGTGTATCGGAGAACGCGCACCTCCGAACCGTAGCCATGGGATCGCTGTTCCGCAGCGAGGAAATGGCCCTGTGCCAGTTGTTTTTGCAGAGCGAAGCTGCTTACGCCTGCGTATCTGAACTTGGAGAATTGGGATTGGTTCAGTTCCGGGATGTATGTATATAATATTATAATAAGACAGCTAAATTTTTCTTCTAAATTTTGTTAATCGTATTTTTTTCCCTTTCCATTTGGTTTTTACTCGACGTTTAGTTAAATCCTGATGTCAACGCTTTTCAACGGAAGTTTGTCAGCGAAGTGCGCCGCTGCGATGAAATGGAACGTAAACTGCGGTACTTGGAAAAGGAGATTAAAAAGGATGGAATACCCATGTTGGATACGGGTGAAAATCCCGAAGCTCCTCAGCCCCGTGAAATGATTGACCTTGAAGTAATTCATTAGTTCATTGCATATAATATATCTATATATTTTTTTTATTCTATAGGTCTACATTACCTTCACTCCTATATTATATTTGTTTCTATGTTTAGGTACATTTAAACAGTTTACACTTAAGGTTTACTTGCTACTCAAGATTTATAATTTAAGATAATAAGAATTAAAAAAATATATTTCCAATACAATCGAATAAATAATTAGAATCTTAGATATTTAATCTTATACTTTTATATAATTTAAAAGTTATTTTGTTTTTACATTTTATTTTAGGCTACATTTGAAAAATTAGAAAATGAGTTGAGAGAAGTAAATCATAATGCTGAAGCCTTGAAACGTAATTTTCTTGAGTTAACAGAGCTCAAACATATCTTACGAAAAACTCAAGTATTCTTTGATGAGGTAATTTTTTTTTAACTTATTATCTTTAAAATAAATATTTGAAGTTATCTAAGTAGGTTTCTACTGTATAATAATAATCATCAATACCTAAATTAAATAAAAAATTAATAGATTAGCTAAATATGCATTTATGCCTATTGCTAATTAAAATAATATTTCCATAAAATGAATGGTACCTAGTTGTCTAGAGATTTTATAAAAAATAATATACTATTATATTATAATGATCTCATAAGTTTCAGTATCTGGCAACATCAAATTAAACAGGAACCACCTCACCATAGTTGGATCTTAAAGTTTTCATTTGGGTTTCTATCATTTTCTTACTTCACTGCATTTTTTTTTATTCTTATGATTTGATCAGTATTTTTTTTTCAACTTTTTAATTGCTTTAAAGTATTATCAAGTTGAGCTTTATTTGCTAATTGCACAAATGTAGATTTTTTTAATGTTCCATTTAGCTTACAGAAAAAAAAAATATTAATTTTTAATTAGGTATTTAATTTGTATAATTATAAATATGTTTGAATTAAATTATACTTAAAACAAATTTTGAAATTTATTAGTGATTCTCCAGTGTAGAATTATTTAACTAAAAAATATTATTTATTGTATTTATTTAATTAAGAATATTTATCCAAACTATAGTAGTCACCCAGTTCTTTATTAAATTTTTATAGGATACATTTATCAATCTTCTAAAATTTGTTATTATTCAAATTATTTTTATTTTTATATATTAAATAGTATTTTTATTAGGTATTCTATAAACTATATTTTACTGCTTATCATTTGCATGTTTGCATCTTCTGTACAGTTAACATAACTGCACTCTCATTCTCTTTTAACTATATCACTGATGAAATAAGTTATTGCTCAATATTTATTTTTATATTCTTTTTGTTGGTTGTGAAATGATAAGAGAATAAAAAATGACGGAGATTTCATCTATTATGTGGTGGAGGTAAAATAACAGAATATATGTTATTCTGTGGCGAAGAAATATGACCTATTTAAAAAAAATAGTGGTGTGTTGCCTAAGTATTGTAAATATATTAAACTTTTGTTTGGCAATGTTGACTAGTATATCAAAAAAATAAAATAAAAATTGCATTCTATTAATATTTTTAATTTTGGTATAGACTATTATCTACAATTTTTACATTTCAATATAGTTAAATGTTAATAATTTTGTTTATATTTATATCAATTATGTTGGGAATAAATTATATTATCGTGTTACTATTTATTATGTTATTTAGTATTTTAATTTAAAATTAAAATTAAAAATGAATCTTTATCAATAAAATTTTAATTTTTCAACCCTATGCATGCATTTCATAGCAATACATGACATCTCATGAAAAGATTAACTGTAAAAATATTATGTCAACATGGCAAGATAATTGTCATTTAAAGCATGCATTTTTTGGCGTGGGTAATATAAGTTGTTTATACAAGTTTAAACTTAAATGATTGAAGTACATTGTTTAGTAATTGCGAAAATAAATATATTTTAATAATAACAATCCATTTTGAGCTTTTCAAAATATAAGCAACCTAAATTATATTTTAAAACCATTAAACAAATTATATTTATTTTCAATAATCACTTTCATAGCATTTGTTTACTTTACACTATGGTAAAAATTGAAACTTGAAATACAAAGTTTCTGCTTTAATTATTTTATTATTTTATTGATCATTTTTATTATTATCTAGTTAAGCTTCTTATTTTATTTGCTTAATTTTTATTACTAGTAAGCATTAAAAATTGTATTATACTTAAAAAGTTCTGTAACATTGATTCAACACCATTTTTATATATTATTAAACTTATTTATTATATTTTTTTAAAGCAAATAGTTATATTATTTATTCAAAAATATAGTAATGTAATTTATAATATTTTTTGATGCTTGCTTTTTCATACAATCATTTTATCATATACTTACTATAACAAAAATATTTGTCTGGTGGGGTGGTGTGTGTCCGTATGTCGTCCCTATGCGCGCGCGTGTGTGTATGTGTTGCCAGACTGAACAGCAAATGGGTACCGCGGTTGCTTCGCAGATGGCTGACCCAAATCGGGAGGACGAGCAAGTGACACTGCTAGGCGAAGAAGGACTTCGCGCCGGCGGTCAAGCCCTCAAACTAGGGTACGGTTTTACAATATTTTCATATGTAGTATTGGTTTTAATTGCTGTATGCTTTGATATTCTATCCAATGCAATCATGTAATCTGTGGGATTATAAATATACTATTATTTAGGTATTCTGCTCGATTGTTAATGTGGGGTTCAAAAATATTGAAAAAATCAGAGTCAAAATTTGAACCAGAAAAGGTTGGGAACTACTATTTTAGGTAGATTCTCTGACGTGTTATTATGATCTTGTGTGTTTATTGGCTCGTTCTGATCTAACATTTTGTGAATTTTCTTAGTGATTAATATTAATATTTTCCTTATTAGTTGAAAAAAGTCAGTATCAGAATATTTCCAATACTATTTTTTGCAATAGATTTGACTTTATTTTCTAATTCAAGTTGTTTCAATTGTTTTATTTATTTTTACTTATTGAATGTTATATATTATAATATAGTCACATAGATTTATAACAATACTTAAAACTGGTTTTTGGAAATCTGCTTAAAACTAGCTGAATAAACCTTTATTTTCATTTTCTTACTTTAAGGCTCATTTCACATAGGCGTGTATCGTATGTGTGCGTTATTAGTTTACATTGTTTAAGTTCATAGTGCCATACTGGCGAAGGAAACATGCCATCGTCTGAGTGGCGCCTATATTTTTAACCGAAGTAACCAAAAATGCAAGTATACAATATGCGCCCATATAAAACGGGCCTAAGCCTAACTGTAACCAAAACCAAGATCTTAAAAACCAGTTTAATTATTCATCCTTTTCTGACAGTACTGACACTTGATATACACTATGTTCTCGTAAGTTTTGTGAACTGTTTTTTTTAATTGTCCAATTTTGTTTCATTTTTAATTCTTGGCTATTTTATAACCTCATTTTAAATATGTGATTTTAGTCATAGTTAGACTATTGAAAAATTGAAAAACCAAAGTCTTTTTTGGCTTGTTATAAACTAGTTTTAAGCTCCGATTTATATTTATTATATGATAGGAAATACACTAATGGGCATTATACATTTATTTTCTGGCCGTCTTTTTATTGAAGTATCAAATACATAGTAATGGTGAAATATATTATAGGATTATATTTTTATAACTATATAAAGAATGTTTTCAATCAGCATTTCCCTATAAGTAAGTTTCTACTTGTTTTTATTTTTATTTTATGATATATTCATAAAAACTATTCAAGTACAACTGATGACTTAAACAATTATTTGTAAATATTATACTATCAATGAATCAATTACATTTTAAAATTATTTATAGTGTATTATAATATGATTGGAAATCATTATTCTTTATTTAATGGCTATTTAATATTATGTTTATCAATAATTGTGAATGTATTTTTTACTAACCATGAACATCATTAAAACATAATATATTGCATTGTGTTAGTTTGTAAATAAGATTGTGGTGGAGGATATTTAAAGACACATATTGGTTACACATATGTAAATACCCAATATATAGCTGCCGATGCTGCCGTGTAGTTTGACTGGACCTGGGTTTCCTGGTGAAAAAACTGTTGTAAAATTTAATATTTATTTCTAATTTTATTGTAAATTGGCAAATATGTTATGTTCTTTAAAATTATAAATTATCTTGAACAGTTTTGGGCTATGTATTTAATTGCTATATACATACATATATACATGCTTGTCTAATTGACTAATACAATTATTTGAATATTAATAATAAATAATACTGGTTTGTGGTTAAATTGTTATGGTATGTTAAAATTAATGCGGGTTTCATAAACAATGCTTATACTTCACTGCTTTGCTTTTACACTTATAAAATCATTGCAAAACAAAATTACTATATTTTCTTCATAATCAATATTTTTATAAAAAGTTATAACAATAAAAACAAAACCCAGATATTCAATAAATAAAAAATATATCATTTTTTTTTCATATTGAACTATAGGTAATTAAAAATCAATATGTTAAATAATACTTAAAAATTATAAATATACACCTTAGTAAAATATTTACCTTTAAATTATAAATATATATATATATTATCAATTAAAATTGACTAAACATTTTATGAGCTTCCGTGTTTAATGTATTAACCTTAAATAAATACCAAAAAGATAATTTCTGATTTAATACAACTTATAAATAATTTTGAAAATCAAACATTTATTCAAATTTTACGACCATATGTGTGTGTGTGTGTGTGTGGTGTACAATAGCAAGAGGGTGGTTTGCACCCAACAGAATCAATGACGCGGGCTCTTATTAGTGATGACTCAATAGCACGTCAAGTCAACGCTGGCCCAGTGCAATTGGGGTATGTATCTATATTGATATTATTATTTATATACACAACTACACATTGGATATTTACAAAACATAACTATGATTAAATAAAATTTATATTGTTTAGATATAAAATATAATTTTTTTTTTTTTTTTTAAACATGCTTGTACTAAGGGCATTTATGTTTTGCTGTGAGAGTTTGATAAATTATTTTTAATATTTAATTTGAATTATTTCATAAACGCTATAATAATAATCTATCATTTCTGAGTTGGTGAGTGGAATACATGGAAGAATTGCAGGTCCAGCGCAGATATTGGTAAATGGGAGAAAATTACATTGATCATTCCACCACAATCTTAGTTTTATTTACTTACAATTTTAATAGTCTGGCTAATATGGTTTTGTCTTCAATGCTTTAATATGTCTAATAAATGTTAAATTATGTTTCATAAACTAATACTTTATTTTAAAACTAAAGATTTGTTGCTGGAGTCATACTACGTGAAAGAATTCCTGCATTTGAGAGGATGTTATGGCGTGCATGTCGTGGAAATGTATTTTTGAGACAAGCAGAAATTGAAACTCCATTGGAAGACCCATCAACTGTAAGAATAAATTAATCATAATCAATAATATTTATAATGAAATAGTTTTTAAAAAATAGTATAAATTAATTATTATTTTTAAATACATAATACAAATGATTGATCAATAGTTGTAATTTAAAAAAAAAGGTGGGCAATTTGGTAACTGCTCTGGCATACAATAGATATTGAATGTACATCATCATTGAGTAAGTCACTGTAGATATAGTAAATTGGGATTCAATGATAAATCATTTTTAAATTAAATTTCCTCTTTTTTCAATTTTTTTATTTTTTATATTCCTAAATTACCACCTAGGTCCACTTTGTTATCTTAATAGATATTAAAGTTAAAGATTAAATTGTTTGTACTTTTCTAAAAGGTAATGAGTAATGACAGATAAATATTGAATCAATAAATTTATCGGTCTGTTTAGATTCAAACATAATATATGATTTAATTTCTACAAATTAAGTTACTGTTCACACAAATAAGTTACTATCAAATAATAAATTATAACATTAATTATTACATTGGTTATACACTTTTTTATTTAAAATATTTGTTTACTTTAGGGAGATCAAGTCCACAAATCTGTTTTCATAATATTCTTTCAAGGCGATCAACTTAAGTCTCGAGTACGTAAAATATGTGAAGGATTTCGTGCTACATTATACCCATGTCCTGAAGCTCCATCTCAACGTCGTGAAATGGCTATGGGAGTTATGACACGTATTGAAGATTTAAATACTGTATGTAATTTTTAATTTTTATGTCAAGTTCTTAGTAAAACTATTTTATATAAATTATAGGTACTGGGTCAAACACAAGACCATCGTCATCGTGTGCTTGTTGCTGCTGCTAAAAACATAAAAAATTGGTTTATTAAAGTCGTTAAGATCAAAGCAATTTATCATACATTAAATTTATTTAATTTGGATGTAACACAAAAATGTTTAATTGCTGAATGCTGGGTACCTTTACTTGATATTGAAACTATACAATTGGCTTTACGTAGAGGAACTGTAAGTCTTTTTAAAGTTATAACAAATTAATGTGAAATTTATCTTTTAATTTAAAATTTTTTATTAGGAACGTAGTGGTAGTTCTGTACCACCCATTTTAAATAGAATGGATACATTTGAAGATCCACCAACTTATAATAGAACAAATAAATTTACAAGTGCTTTCCAAAACTTGGTTGATGCTTATGGAATTGCTAGTTACAGAGAAATAAATCCAAGTAAGTTTCATAATATTTAAAGGACATCACAACACTACATTTTTTTTTAAAATTTTAAGTCTATTGGTGTATTATTGTAGTCAACACAATGAAAAACATTTTGGTAAAAATTCAAAGTTAAAAAAATTATTATTCAACGAGATAATGAGAGTTGATGAATAGTCGCGTGACGTCATAGAGCCGATGACTGAGCAGCCGCCTATGTTTTACGTGTAAAAGTAGTTTGATTTACACTATGATTTGAATAACTTAAAATAGTATTTCAGAATTTTTTTTTTTATAATCCTAAGTATATTTATGTATTTAAGACGATGGCATGATTATACCATGATATATCTTGTTGTTGCATACCTATTATAAATTATAATTATTGAGTTTGTGACTCGCGTTGTATTGCCACACAAACCAAATTTTACAAAATTAATTATAATAGTTTTATCTACTATAAAAAAACTAGAAAGTATATCAAAATTATAATCACACCAGTGCCATAACCACAAAAAAAAACACTTAAGGTTACTTAAAATCTAAAAATATTATATTTAACAATTGAATCTAGATACTTTTGCTTGTAAAACATACGCCGCTGTTCTGACTTCAGCTCTATGACGTCACACGCATATTTTCAAATGCCTGCATCTCATTGAATAATTATTTAAGTGTGAGACCCACACCATATTTCTCAGATAATGACATACTTTAAATCTAAGCAAACTTATTTTTTAGTGCTGTGATGTCCTTTAATGTTACAATTAAAGTTTAATACCACTTATGTTATTTTTTAATTGCAGCACCATATACCATAATCAGTTTTCCATTTTTGTTCGCTGTGATGTTTGGAGATCTTGGCCATGGATGTTTGATGTTCTTGTTTGCTGCTTTCTTAGTACTACGTGAAAAACCATTAGCTGCAAAAAAAACTGATAATGAAGTATAAAAATCCTTCATGAATATATAAAAATTAAAAGTTTTCTAAATCATAATTAATTATTTTAGGTATGGAATATATTCTTTGCTGGACGGTACATAATATTACTTATGGGTCTCTTTTCTATGTATACTGGTTTTATATACAATGATATTTTTTCTAAATCTCTAAATTTGTTTGGATCGCATTGGCATACAAATTACGATGAATCAACTGTGATGAGTAATAAAGATTTACAGATAAATCCTTCTAATTCATCAGAGTATGATCAAGTTCCATATCCAGTAGGACTCGACCCCGTATGGCAGGTAAAAAAATAAATGATAATATTATATAGTTTATAATTTAATGGTTTTAAATTAAAATTAATATTTATTTTTCTAGTTGGCATTAAACAAAATTGTGTTTTTAAATGCATATAAAATGAAAATTTCCATTATAATTGGTGTATTACACATGTTGAGTGGAGTTAGCCTAAGTTTGTACAATTATAGGTAAGGATATTAAAATACTCTTACTTTTATTGATTAACATCTTCATAATAAAATATTATTTAACAAACAATTCAATTTTTAGATATTTTAAAGATCGGCTTTCCATTTATTGTGATTTTATTCCACAAGTAATATTCTTGACATTCCTATTCTTTTATATGGTGTTATTGATGTTTATTAAATGGGTATCATATGGACCACAAAACGGTATGTACTTGTTACTACAACTATTTAACTATAGATATTATTAATAATTGAAAATGTTTATAGCCTTTCCTGATAGTCCCGCATGTGCACCATCAATTTTAATTACATTTATTAATATGGTGTTATTCAAAGATGCTGTTGCATTAGAAAATTGTAATACAGTTTACATGTTTTCTGGCCAGGTAAATATATTTCTTAATGCATTATTTTTAAATACATACAATAAAAACTACATTATTTAGTTTTTGTGTGAATATAATATCTATTTTATAAATATTTTCTTTAGGGTGCTTTACAAAAGTTTTTAGTCATTGTAGCACTTTTGTGTGTACCAATTATGTTGCTTGCCAAACCCATATATATTATGCGTCAACAGAAAGATAAACATGTACAAGTAAATTATTTATAATATTAAATAAAATGAAAAATATTAATATTTATTAAGTATTAAAAATCAACTATATTTATTACCCTTTTAAAGTTAGTTAATGGCCATGCAACAACTGAAAATGGTGATGCAGAAGGTGCTGGTCGAGTAGTTCAACAGCCACCACCACCGGCTGGCGGACATGATGAAAATGAGATTGGTGAACTTTTTATTCACCAAGGCATTCATACAATTGAATATGTTCTTGGATCTGTGAGTCATACAGCTTCATACCTTCGCTTATGGGCTCTTTCTTTAGCTCATGCACGTAAGTTATACATAGTTATTTGTATTATTCACTATTCATTGTATATTAACACAATTTTTTTTTTTATAACATTTTTAGAATTATCTGAAGTGTTATGGAGTATGGTAATGACCAAAGGTCTGATATTGAATTCATGGATAGGTGGAGTGTGGTTGTGGTTTGTCTTTGGTTTTTGGGCAATCCTAACAGTAGGCATTCTTGTGCTGATGGAAGGACTTTCTGCATTTTTACATACACTTCGTTTACATTGGTAAAAACATTTTTTATTATTACATTTTAAAAGGAATTTTAAAACTAATTATTATTTAATAATTTTTCGAGTTGCATCTAAAATGTTTATTTGAAGAAGTTTTTAAATTGTATTTGTATCCTTTATTTTTTAATTAATACATAGTTCATGCATTTATCATTTAATTGTATTATGTCATATTAATACAAAAATATTAATTTAATATACATTTTTTAGGGTTGAGTTCCAGAGCAAATTTTACAAAGGACTTGGTTATGCATTTGCACCATTTTCTTTTGAAGTTATTTTAAATACGGCATCTACTGCTGTTGAAGAATAAATAAAACATTAACATGAAGAATGTAGTAATATTATTTTAGAACTATATAGTTGCTATATTAATTAATACTACTAAGAATAAACATTATAATTTATAATAATTTCATTCCATTTTTTAATGGTTTTTAGAATCTTTTGATTCATTTTTAGGTTTATCATAAAACTTAATTTTTGGAATAAACATCTAGATTTAATATTATAAAACCAAAAAATAAATACATACTTAGAAACTATAATAATGTTTTTTCATTTATTGAATAATTATAATTTTCATAAGTTTATTGGTAGTCATATTTGTATGTACACAATTTATTTTAAAATTATTAAAGTTAAGTATATTTTACTATTTTAGCATGAAATTATAAAATTAATTATTTTTAAATATTAATTCATACTCTTTTTACATGGGTATTGATTTAATCATATTTCACTTTTTTAATTATATTGTGGTTTTTATAATTATATTGTTTAGTTTGAATTGAAATATATTCAACTTGTAGATACAATATATTATGGTATAACAGCATTTATGTGGTATTTTAGCAATAGTATAGTTTTATTAGTAGGGAATGGATATTAATGTAATAAAAAACCACAATATTAACTTATTTTTATTTAAGTATTATGTAATAATCTCTCAAAAAAAAAAAAAAAAAAAGATAAAAAGAAGAAATATATAAACATAGCTTAGCAAACAAGTATAAATTTATATATTTTTATAAAAGATTGTTTCAAGACATATCAGTTATTTTTTTTGGTCATAAGAATATGAGATATAATGACTTAAATATACAGTTATATACCTATACTCTATAATTTATATAGTTGATCATGGATATTATATATTATAATATTTATTAATATATGATAGAATATAATAGTCATGAAGATATTAAATAATAAATATTTACTATTTATGGAATTGAGATGAGGCATATTATTATTTATAAATACTGCTGTAAAATGTTTTCACCTTGTCTTGTCCAAAATTCCAATATAAGTGTACAACTGTTAGTGACTATTGACTAATAGTTAATACAGTTGCAGACTGCAGTATACTGTCAACTGTGTACTATTCTATGTGTCAAACTCAGTAACTCATGAAGTCACGACTGTCAAATTCTTCATGAGTTGATTACAGTTGGTACGACTTGCGTAGAAGTGTTACCATTTGCTGTCTTGTAAAAGTATTGCACAATTTGTACTACTGTAACAGCAGTCTGGGCGTCTGGCGTTTTACTGTAGTTTTCCTCACTCCTCATTTCATTCCACGTCCGTGGTTCATTCTCTAGTCTTTACTGCTTTAAAGTTTTTTTACTTTCTTTACTAGCTTAGTGTGTTTTGTACGCCGACCGGCCCGACCATGGGTCGTGTTGGTGGGCGGATTTTTCTTTGTTGGGTTGCCTCTATAGAATAAATTGACATCCTCGCCCTTTCCATTGGCATTTGGCTGTTTGGAGTTTAAATTGGGTCCCTTGCTTTCAGTTCTTGACATCTAAACGCTAACGTGTCCGACTACCATTTATCTGTCACGTGCACATTTCAAATTTGTGTTAGCTTCTCGCGACCAGGGTGTACGCCATCTCAATGCTTATCTTCCGACTGATGCGGTTTCGGTGCCGTCACCATTTCTTTATTCAGAATCACCGCATAACTCATTAGCATAGATCAATAGTCCAGTAGTTGCAGAATGACGTCCGCCTCGACGAAAAACTATGTAAGTATCGTTGACCTCCGTCTGACAGCAATGCTGTGATCTTTGTTCCTTAACCTTACATTTACTTCGGGCAACATGCCACTTTAATTTTCGTTTTAACATACAAATGATTTAATGTCTGGTTCTACTCCCAAGTCCATCCACCGATCGAAATACTAGCATGCACGTGCTTTGATATTACTATCCACCATCAATGTCAGTATTTTGATTGGACATCATCACTGACGCGTTTTTATTTTAGTGTTTATTGTACATGTGGTTTGCTTGCTGCTTATTGTCCATCAGTTCTACTGTTATTGATTCAAATTTCATTGATTGCCAATTTGCCTTTTGTTAAACCCTATGCCCATGAGGTTTATCTGTGTTACTTACAGGTTAGGTATATTATGACCCCGTGTTAGTTTATCTAACTTGTATCTTCTGTAGGTAGTAGGTACCCTATTTAATTTCAAATAATCGATTGTGTAAACTATTAATTTCTGTTATTTCCAATTTAGCAGTTGACAATCGATCCTGTTGTACGTTTATTCAATTTTTTAAAGCTTTCAGTTCGGTTGATACGTAGTACATTGGTATTATATAAACTGTTCAATTAGTGTGTGGTTATTCTATGTCATACGTATTTATTTGTGTAAAGAAACAGACTGTCCACTCCCCAGCTTCCCGCTAAGTTACTTACTAGTTGAGGACGTTTAGTGAGTGGTAAAATAATTTTCAAACTATCGTAACTATTACTTTGTTCACTATAACTAAGTAGTATTGCAAGTCTGAAACATCTATATTTAAGACTCAGTAGTTTTACTTAACAGTTAAAATCATGAACATGTGACGAGCGAGGTCAATGAACTAAGTATTTATCTTTCTATGATAGGCACTATTTAATTGTGTAAAGAAATAGTCCATTCCCCAGCTTCCCGCTAAGTTACTTACTAGTAGAGGACGTTTAGTGAGTGGTAAAATAATTTTCAAATTATCGTAACTACTATTTTGTATAACCTTAACAAATTAGTACTGCAATTTTGAAAACATTTACATTAATGACATTAATTGAGTGGATATACCTACTTCACAATCAATATCTTCAATGTATTTATGTATGATAGTTTATTATTGGTATCAAATGATGTAAAATTAACTTTCATCTATATGTGCCTATCTAAAGAAAATATCCATTCCCCAGCTTCCCGCCAAGTTACTTACTAGAAGAGGACGTTTAGTGAGTGGTAAAATAATTTTCAAATTATCGTAACTACTATTTTGTACAACCTTAACAAATTAGTACTGCAATTTTGAAAACATTTACATTAAGGACATTAATTGAGTGGATATACCTACTTCACAATCAATATCTTCAATGTATTTATGTATGATAGTTTATTATTGGTATCAAATGATGTAAAATTAACTTTCATCTATATGTGCCTATCTAAAGAAAATATCCATTCCCCAGCTTCCCGCTAAGTTATTTACTAGAAGAGGACGTTTAGTGAGTGGTAAAATAATTTTCAAATTATCGTAACTACTATTTTGTATCATTTTACTAATTAGTACTGTCATTTTGGAAACATTTACATTAATGAAATAAATTGAGTAAATATACATAATGATGTAAAATTAGCTTTCATCTATATGTGCCTATCTAAAGAAAATATCCATTCCCCAGCTTCCCGCTAAGTTATTTACTAGAAGAGGACGTTTAGTGAGTGGTAAAATAATTTTCAAATTATCGTAACTACTATTTTGTATCATTTTACTAATTAGTACTGTCATTTTGGAAACATTTACATTAATGAAATAAATTGAGTAAATATACATAATGATGTAAAATTAGCTTTCATCTATATGTGCCTATCTTAAGAAAATATCCATTCCCCAGCTTCCCGCTAAGTTATTTACTAGAAGAGGACGTTTAGTGAGTGGTAAAATAATTTTCAAATTATCATAACTACTATTTTGTATCATTTTACTAATTAGTACTGTCATTTTGGAAACATTTACATTAATGAAATAAATTGAGTAAATATACATAATGATGTAAAATTAGCTTTCATCTATATGTGCCTATCTAAAGAAAATATCCATTCCTCAGCTTCCCGCTAAGTTATTTACTAGAAGAGGACGTTTAGTGAGTGGTAAAATAATTTTCAAATTATCGTAACTACTATTTTGTATCATTTTACTAATTAGTACTGTCATTTTGGAAACATTTACATTAATGAAATAAATTGAGTAAATATACATGATGATGTAAAATTAGCTTTCATCTATATGTGCCTATCTAAAGAAAATATCCATTCCCCAGCTTCCCGCTAAGTTACTTACTAGTAGAGGACGTTTAGTGAATGGTAAAATAATTTTCATATTATCGTAACTACTATTTTGTACAACCTTAACAAATTAGTACTGCAATTTTGAAAACATTAATATTAATGAGATTAATTAAGAAGATAAACCTACTTCATAATCTGTATGTGCAATGTATTTATGATTGATAAAAAATTGAGATGCCCTAGATAATATTCTTTATCCATGCATGTCCCAGCTTCCCCGTAAGTTACCTACTAGTAGAGAACGTTTAGTTGTTAGTGAGCGGTAAAATAATTTTCTAACTATCGTATCTACTATTTTGTACAATCTAATTAATATAGTATTGCATCTAACATCTAAAATCTAGAAATGAATTTCATAATATTTTGCTCTTAAAATATTTTGTTAAAACTTCATGAGATAATTTAACAATGTACTATTATATTTCATTCTGTTGATTGGCAGTTAAGCTTTAAAACAATTTGAAAATAAGTTATTTTTTAAACTATGACCATGTTTATGATATTAAAAAGTGTGTGTGCAACATACTCCTCTTAAGTGTTGTAACTATCTAATCCATATACCTTAAATCTTAAATTTGTCTTAATGTAACAAAAAATTAAGTAAATCAAAATACATTACAATTTTGTATGGATGTAATTTGTAGATTATATTTAAGGATTTTAATAATTTATTTATTTACAAATTATTTCAATGCACATGGATTTAATAATTGTGATATTTGTTTTGATTTATAGTTGGTTCTTTAAGATAGCAAGTATCAATTTATTACATCACTCATCAGTTGTTTGGATAATTGAAGTAGTACATGCTCTAATAGTTTTCTATACAGTTTTGCATATTTAAATAAAGTAAGTATTTCAACATTTGTGTTATTCGGTATATATAGAACATAAAATAAAATAAATTTTTACTAAACTTATTTTATAAATACTGTTAAATCTTATTAATTATTACTATTTAACTTGAATTATTCTTTTTTTTCTTTAGGAATTTTAATATCAGATTTAGTTGTTTTCAGTTTTTCAGCTACCAATTTACTACAATTATAAATATTATATTATGTGTTTTGTTTTAGTAATAAAAGTTTACTGTGATGATAATTTCAGGCTCCCTCATCTGAGAGAACCCAAAAATTAAATAATGCAGAAATTACCACTTTTCTGAGTAAACCACTACAATTTACAATTTTGATTGTTTTTTGCCTATTAAAATACTTGTTTTTTATTTTATAATTTACTATGATGAAAATTCCAGGCTCCCTCATCTGAGAGAACCCATAATTTAATAATGCAGAATTAACCTTTTTCTGAGTTATTAAATAACTATTTACTAAATAGTATTACATTTTTCTAAAAAATAAAAAAATACTTAAGTACATGATTAACACTTCTTAATGATGACTTAAACAGGCTCCCTCTTCTGAGTTAATCTGTTAAAAGATTGTCTGCGGAAAACTGCTGTAATGTCTGATATTGACTTGTTTTTAGTTAAATAATATTTACTATGATGAAAATTCCAGGCTCCCTCATCTGAGAGAACCCATAATTTAATAATGCAGAATTAACCATTTTCTGAGTTATTAAATAACTATTTACTAAATAGTATTACATTTTTCTAAAAAATAATAAAATACTTAGGTACATGATAAACATTTCTTAATGATGACTTAAACAGGCTCCCTCTTCTGAGTTAATCTGTTAAAAGATTGTCTGCGGAAAACTGCTGTAATGTCTGATGTTGACTTGTTTTTAGTTTAATTAGATTTACTATGATGAAAATTCCAGGCTCCCTCATCTGAGAGAACCCATAATTTAATAATGCAGAATTAACCATTTTCTGAGTTAATAAATAACTAATTATTAAATAGTAATACATTTTTCTAAAAAAATAAAAAATACTTAGGTACACGATTAAAACTTTTTAATGATGACTTAAAACAGGCTCCCTCTTCTGAGTTAATCTGTTAAAAGATTTGCTGCGGAAAACTGCTGTAATGTCTGATATACATTTGGTTTTTTTTTTTGTTATACGTACTTTCATCTATTTGTATTTATTTTACTATGGTAAAAAATTAAACGTACAGCTAAGCATTGAGTATGATAGTTGCAAAGATCAATTATTCTTTCTTAAATATTGATATGGGATGTTTATTGGTATTTTATTTATCTTCCATAATCTATATACATTTTAATGTAAACAATTAGGAGTTTTTTATGGGCAATACTTGTCAGATCAGCTAATGTTTTATAAAATTATAAATTCGTTTTAATTTGTCTGACAATAAACTAATAAAAAATATTTATATTTTAGATCAAATTTTCTTTTTATGTGTTGTTCCGTTGCTGACCATATTGTAAAATGTATTATCCTAAGCTGCTGTTCAATGAGAAATAATTTGAGTTAAAAAGGTAATTTTATAATGCATAATTTTGTTGTATCAAAATTTAATTTAAAAATGTTTTCAGATCAATATCTTAAGGCTTAAATTGTTTCAAGATCGTATTATCATCCATATTTTATTTCTTTTCTTTGCAAACTATCAAAGTTTATTTTCATAATATGGCGGTGCTTGTAGAAACAGCTACAAGTTTACTTGACAATGACTGCTCTACTATTTGTATCGCAGAACACATCTCGCCTGTATTCGTTACAACATAATTCAGTGGTATAAAGCAGGCACTAAGATCAGACCAAATTCCTCCAGGATGCTGGTCAAACTTGAGTGTGCTTGCCAAAGTAAGTAAAAAAAAAATGAAAATGAAAAATATACAATTGCTGTATTTATAAAACTCATATATCGTTATCTCATATAATTATATTAATTAAGTATTTGAGTCTTGTTTATCATTTAAAAATAAAATAATATTGCTACTAAATTTCCATTTTCTATTTTTACTTTTGTTACCAGTGATAATGTTTAATTTATGTAAGCTACTTTATATATATGATTTTCAAAAATATATAATAGATAAAATATTGACCAATCTAATATGTATATATTATTGGAAAAAGTGTATTAAAAAACAATATATTACATTTTATTTGATAACTTGGTCAATTTAAATATTTCTCATTTATCCATTAGTTATTAATTATTATTATTTATCATACATTTTATTTTCAAAGAAAACTGTGATACTTTATTTTAATTAAAACTTATTATTAAAATTCAATGTTTCCCTCACCAGTTAAAATAAGGTTTAGATATAACAATATGTTTAATTAGTTAAAAATAAAAGTCATAACTAATGATATTCAAATGATGAACCACGTCAAAATTGCTGTGTAACTGTTACCTTTCAAAATTCTTACTAAATTATGTATTGTATGGTAAAAACTCTGTCTAATTATAATTGAATTTATTAATAAAACATTTTAATATTTATTATTTAAAATTATCTATGATCTACATTAAAATATTTTTTGACGTGGTTAGTAAAATAATTAGGTTAAATAGGTAACACATAAAGTTTAAACAATTCAAAGTGTTAGATTCAACTTCACAGTATTAACTTAAGTTAACATGAAGTTGCAATAAGTGTATATGTTTGAATAAGTTTAAATAAGTTATTATTATGAGTCAAGTAATTTTAATAATAGATTAAATTAAGATACTGTAATTGTCATGTCAGAAGTAGAAAATAAAGTTTTTTAAAATGTAGAATAATTTATGATGGATAATAATAAATTAACAATATTTATATACTTCATACATTAATGTATTCAAACTTTTTTTTATTTACCTTGATATATTTTTAAAATTATTGAACTAATTATATTTATTTTAATTAAAATTAAATTACTAATAATATGGAGTTTTTTAATTTAAGCTTATAACCATGTTATTAATTATTATTATTGTGGTTTTGTAATTGACAAAAATTCAGTATATCTAACAATTTCAGTAATTTATTATTTCAGTTGTTAAAATTAAATTGATTGGTGCCTTGATATGATAGTTTTTATTTTTGTAATACATGAACCATAATTAATATTGATAAAATATTACATTAAATATAACCTGCTTATAAATTTAAGTGTTGAATCTTTAACAAACAAACAAAAAAATGCAATGATTTATTAAGTCTTATTCTCTGTTTGGTTACAATTTAAGATCTAATACTATGCAGTGTTAAAGGTTTTATATAGTTATTGTTGTGAACATTTCTTAATTACAATAATTTAATTATTTATTATCTTGCATTAATGCGAAATTATGGTAAAAAATGTTCAATAAAATTTCCTCCATAGTATCGCCATCAAATATATAATTAAATAAATAGGGTTGATGGATTTATTCAAACAGTAAAATTTGTGAAATTAAATATGGATTGTTAACAACAATATACTCTGGAACCATTTCCTCTACTCTCGTCTTCACAATTATTGCTTTTAAAAAGTTTTGAATTCATCTTCTCTTAATTAAATCTCGCTGTTATTTATTATTGATTAGCTGATAGATTTTTCAAAATTAAGAGATTCAGTGTTAATTAATTTGTTTTCTATTCAAAATTTAACTATTAAATAGGTATTAATATCAATGTTTTATTACTTTAATGTGACTAAATCATACTTTAATAATTAAATATTTAATTTTGTTGCAAGTATTAAAATGTAAATTAATAGGTATTAAATTAAATATAATCTAGAATAAAAAATAAATATTATGGTTTAATTTTCTTATGATAATTATTTCATTCCCATAATTTTTTAAGTAATAATATTCTAAATTGAAATACTACTGCCACATCTAAAATATGCCTGCGACTTATTAAACTAAAATTGTATCTCTTACACATAAATATACATTTATTTAAAATCCTACATTAATGTTTGAATTTAGCTTTTACCTGAAATGCATCACAAAATTAAGTATTATATTACAACCTAATTTCATTTTATTCTGGACTACAATACATTACTATACATTACTCTTTTTATATTATATTTATTGTTATTATTTTAAGTGAATACTTAAAATTAGGGCCAATGACCGGTGGAATTAGATAACATGTTAAGCATTGTTAATTAAGACATCTTTACATGTTGTAAGTGTAAATAATATTTCTATTATTAACTATTAAGTTAACGTTAAGTTATATTATTAATACAACAGCTGAGTGTAATATATTAGATATCATGTTTTAAATTCTTTATCAAGACATTTTGACATGATGTAAGTGTAAATAATTTTTATATTATTAAGTTAATATTAAGTAGCGTCATTAATTTGACTGTCTGATCGCCTGAAACTGAATTAGATAACATGTTGATTTTTGTCAATAAAGACATTTTAGCATGTTGTAAGTGTAATTAATCTTTTGTTTAAGGTACTGTTAAGCTAGTATTAAGATAAGTCATTAATTTGACACAACGGAAACACGCACAAAATTATATAGATATCATGTTTTAAATTGTTAATTAAAACATTTGACATGTTGTAAGTGTACATAATTTTTATATTATTTAGTTAATATTAAAATTATATTAAGATAGTTATTATATTTGTGTTAATAGTTAACACAAATATAACATTTTAAATAAGGTTTTAGTAATTTATACTATATGGGAGTTTTATTCACGTGATTAGAGTACAAGATTGAAGAATGTGTCAAAACACTTTCATCTTGTCGTAAGTTTAGATTTAAATTAGTTTTAGTTTACTGATGGCCGAAGTTCACTCCCAAGCATTAGAACACAAATTCATGAACGTATTTCTTTACGTCAAGATTTTGTTGTAAGTGTACATAGAAATTAATATGATTTTTATAAATTTGTATTAGTCTTATTTGGTTTTTGTCTTAATCACACCTTATTTCCAATGCTGGTGAGGGATGTTTTTAAATTAATTTAATATAAATTATTTTTTTCCTCTTCTTTTTTTTTTAAAAAAGATTTTGCCATTGATTTTTGTCTTTGTCTTACGCATAATGAAACAAGTATTTTTTTTTTTTTTTTGTATGTGTTGTATGTGTAGCATAATCAATATTCACTTTATGGTGCAATAGTTGTATAGAATAAAACAAATATAAGTTAATATACATTGTAATAGAAATACAAACATAATTTTTAATATCCAAGAAATAATAATTGGTGTCAACACTTTTTACCACTTAGTGTTTTGGAGACAGTTTTTAATTGTATCTAGCTTGACTTAATATTTAAGTAAATTTTTATTCATTTATGTCACTTATGTTAATTTGTATTGATTTATATGAAATGTATGTTATTGTGAAAAAAAATAATACTTATGATATATTAATATTATGTTGGTCAATTTTCAACAATAATGTATATTCAACTTTATTTTATTGTGTGGTACTGTGGTTATTACAAGTTGAAGCTATTTATGTGTAATTTTTTTTTTTTTATATAATTGTATGTATTATTACTACATTTTTTGAATTCTTGAATTTTACAAAACCTATTTGGTAAATTTTAGAAAGCTTCTTATAACACCTATACCTATAATACTCTTACAATATATTGTTAATTAGAATTTAAATACATAAAGCTTCATTTTGACTCCAAAATTAGGTCACCCTTTAAAATGTAACAATGCAGTTCAAAGATTATGTAAATTAATCATGTTAAAAATGGATGTCTAAATAAAAATATATTAAAAATTTAATTGATTGTCTAAATTATTTTCTTCTTTAACAGAATATATAGATTAAATTTTAAATCTTGTATGGTAATTTTTGAAAAGAACAAATCTACGCATTTCAATGAATTCTAAGTATGTATTTATACTTAACTTGTAAGATGAGGCTTATGTGAAAAATGCATAGACTCCAGACTTCGACACCCATTGTTTCTAACTGTCTTTATTATTACTATCCATTTTGACATTAGTATGATCCTTAATTTATTAAGTTATATTTACTTTTTGAAAGTTGAATGAAAAGCTTACAAAATATTAAATCTTGTAACTTTGTTATTCAAAATTATACACAGGTCTTGTTCAAGGTCGTACTGCAACTAGTTTTTTGAATCATTTTTCTGGGGCCTGGGCCTACAAAAAAATTGAAACACAAGCCCCGGCTAATGCTTATGCTACACTAGACACGAACACCAGCTTTAGAACTATTCATGTGTAATTACATTTGTATTATAAAATAAGGTCTAATCTTGAAGAATAATTGAATCTGTAAGATTTGGTTGGCCTCAGGCTTGATAAAGCTATCTACAGCCCTGGCTTTGTTGTTTCCAGATTAACTCTGGTTGTATTTGTGAACATTTCATTATTTCAAGCGGAATTCAGGTACATAGAGACAGTTCTAAAACCTATTAACAACATTTTTCAATATTTAAATTATTAAAAAAAATAGATAAGCGGGTATTGCTCTGCTGTACATAAGCTGTGTTGGTCACTATTATAGGAGCATTAAATTTAAATTAAATGATATATATTATTGTATCCAAAAAACCAATCAGCCTAAAAGCCTATCAGATATATTTTTTATATGCCTATTTTATTTTTAATATTATAATGGGTTGATATAATTTGTATGGTTTCAATGTGAACTCTGAAGAATTGTTTTGTTAATTTTTCAAAACAAAATACAAAAATAGCTTCTATGAATTTTTAATTTGTTTGGTAGTGAGCATGTTTTGACGAACTTCATCATAATTCTAATTTCAAATGTATATAAATTTAAAAAAAACTTCTGTCTATATATACAATTTTTCTACAGATATAAAAATAACTTTTGTGGGATCTTGTATTTAATTTTAAAGAATTTTGACCCTGTGAATAATTTTTTTAACAAATTTTCTCACGCATATACCTAAATGACAAAAAAAAGTTGAGAAATTGAATATTTTATCGTATTAAATAAAAATGAAGATATAAATATCTGGTAAACATTTCAAATATCTATTATTATTTTTTCTTTAATTTATACCTCAGTTGATAAACTTATAAAAACATTATATTTCATTTTTAAATCTTGGGTATGAAAATTAAATTTTTTATGAATTTTGACAAAATTTTAGCTTTAAACGCTTGGAAAGTTATAAGACAATATTGTGAATATAAATGTTCGATAATTTTTAATTGAAAAATAAACAACTTTAAGAGCTTTCTATTAAATTTTTAATCAACATTTATAAATAAAAATTATTTTTATTAATAGCTAAAAAATAGTTGGAAAAAAACCACTTTGATTGATAAAAATTTCAAATATCTAAAAAAAATTTTCATTTTAGAAGTTCCGAATAAAAAAATTGATTTTCTCGAGAATTCGATTTGCGTAAATTTTTTGTTTGTTTTATCCTTGTTCCCAGGGCCTAAAATACATCTGATTTCAGGGGACACACTTATAAATTTAACTGTTACCTTTGGGCTTTGACAGATTTATATAGCAAAAAAAATATTTGGTGGTTATAACTCCTAAAATCCCCCTTTTTTTATGTAGGTACCACTTACCTTACACATTAATATTATTTATATGATATTGGTATTTGGTACTAAAAATATATAAAATAAATACAAGTATAAATTCAAAATATTTTAAATTATGTTGAAATTCCTAAATATTTGTTATTACTTATTTTTGTAATCAAAACTAAAATACCTTATAAAACTTAGGACACATTTTGATTTTCAGGGAATACAGTATTTTAGCCCCACCTTGTCCCTATAGGTAATAAAACAAAGTACTGAGATTTTTTTAAATTAGACCTCTAAAATACAAACAATGTCCAATTTGATATTCAAAACCACTCCCACTTCTTTTTTTAAAAGTAAGTATTTTATCGAAGACTTATTGTGTATTCGTACAGAAAAAAT
The DNA here is from genome assembly GCF_020882245.1 of Rhopalosiphum padi. NCBI lineage: Eukaryota > Metazoa > Arthropoda > Insecta > Hemiptera > Aphididae > Rhopalosiphum > Rhopalosiphum padi. The sequence goes on from NC_083598.1 coordinate 40,315,147, forward strand.
ATATAACATGATAAATCATATCAACCAATACATTCAGGTGCCCTGGAAATTGGGCCACTACTGTTTTACATTTATAACAGATAAGCCTAGTGATTGGGCCACTATTTGTTATTATTATATATGGTAATAGGCCAAAATCAATGGCGTAATTATGGGGGGGATTTATTGGGATATCCCCCCAGACGCTTTTTTTTAGAATAACCATAATTAAATTCTCGTAAGCATTTAGCTTTAAAAGATTTTAAGATTAAAAATATTTTAAAATAGGAAATAAGAATTCATGGATATTATCGTAGTTAAGATTTTTTTTTTATTTTACTAATATAAAACTAGTAAAGTAGTAAAATTACGATTGCTCAACAATTACAATATTATATATTATGAGCAAAAAATTGTATAGCTCATAGTTAAAAAATAACACTGATAAAATCTACAACTTACGACTCTTGTTATAATTTTAACTAAAACTTTACAAAAATAAATAATATGAACGTGGTGTAGACTGGTATTGAATGAAAACATAATTTTATTTATTCTGTGGTAGGTATAAGGTATTAATTATTTTACAAATATTATATTACTAAACCTTGAGCAACAATGCAACACCAATGTCTATTATACTAAAACGAGTAATAATCATTATTTTTGTAAATTACATAATAATTATGAACTTTTACTAACTTAAATACTTAATAGGAACGCTTGAATGGACTTACGATGTTATCAGTGCATCGGGACATTAAGTTGAACCCCGATGACGTACTGGATATTTTGGCGAAAAAAACAAAAAGGAATTGACTTGATATTATAATTTATGAAAAATATATTTAATTTAATTTAATTGTTTACTTTATTGTCTTTGTAAACTATTATTATACCATTTACCACATTTAATTTATAATAATAAATTAATATAATATTTGTATCTATATGTGATTTAATTGTCAAGTGGGGGGCATAGCCCCACTAGAACAATACTATAAGCTCATATTCCAGAACCAATTCCAAATTACGCGACTGGCCAATATTAAATTTTTATAAAATAATAATGATAATTTTATTATAATATAAATTGCTACAATACGTCAATACCCAACACGAAACTTTATTTGAAGCAACCGTGTGCCTTATCAAATGTAATAAATTATTCAATATTAAATTATGTAAGCGTAATTTACATAGATTATATAAAAGTATCGCGATCGTTTAGTTGATTGCAAACTATGCCAGAGTGGTTTAACCCGCAACCCTTGAAGCCTTCCCTCCCCCAAACAATTAAATTAATTATTTTCAATTGATATTGAAAAATTAGCTTCTAAAAAATAATGCCAATCATCACATTAATTAATCAATTAATTCTAAATATAAGTAATTTAATCTGTAATGTAATAATTTTTGCTGGCGGCCCCCCGGTGTTTTTATGATTGTAAATTGGCCCGCAAACTACAAAAGCTTGGACCAAACCCTGATCTATGCTATCCACATTTAGTATTATAAAATTTGATTCGGTATATATTTTTGTTATACGTGTATTAAATGGTAAACAAATATTTTATGCGAATCAGGTAGATAAAATGTTGCCCAATTACCAATAATAATATAGGTTATAATAATCGCTCCGCTCAGAATCTAAAAACACTATAATGCACAGTAATTACTAATTTATCACTATTTTTGTATGTGTATCGGTCAGGTGGTACTTTATTATTCAAATGTATACTGTTTACACTTCTGCAGAGTTTTTATATAATGGTATAATTAAAATTTAAAATGGTTAGGACTTAAAAAGTAGTTTAATACAAACTAGCCACTAGATATCTAAGTACATACATTATAACAATGATTTCGAAAGTAATAATAAAGTAGTAGATTTATAATAAGTAAATATTATATATAACAATACTTTTTTATAACTTATAAGTTAGAACTTAAAAGTACCTATTAACTATCTTTAATTTATAACACACATTATATTATTTAATAGATGTATAGGATTTTAAAGATAATGTATAAGTATTAGTTGTATTCTATAAGTATTTATTAATTAGACTATTTTGCTGTGTAGGTATAAGCAATAAAAAAAATTAACATTACATTTTTACATATATAATATTATGTTGAAATAAATTTTAGACAATAGTAACTATTATTGTTTTAAGTTAGCATTATAAAAATAACGATCAAGTGAAATATGTACAGTGCCGAATTGGTCTGGCGAGCTATCGAGTAAACTCGGTGGGCCTGTTTTTTAGTGTTAGGTCGTTTTTTTTTTTTGTGATAAATTAGTACAAAAAATAGTAGAAAATATAATTGATTTGAATTATTTAAACCATATAGTAGCTGTAGCAGCTGTAATCAAACGTTAGAAATTCGAAAACTCGGTAGGCAGATATCTTGCCAATCTGGCGCTGAATATATATGAAGATTTAATAATGTATAAGTTAAGTATATATACCTATGACCTAGCTATTCTTAAAATTTTATACTTAATGCGATACTGAAAATTGTAAACCATATCTTAACTTATACTTAAATTATTTATTCATATTCGAAAAGGTCTAAGAATACCATATATTTAATAATTGACATACATTTGTAAAGAGAAAAATTAAAAACATATAATAATGCGAGGAACTTGTAGATATTGATACCAGTTAGGTATCTAATTATTATAATTTTATAGCAATTAAATAATGCCCAACTAGCATTAAGTCGATTATCTGGGAAATTTAAATAATACCTACCACTGCAGTTGCCTTAGCCTTTAGCACGTGAGTGGTGAGTTCATACAATTTTATGTAGACAATAAAGCATATTTGGTTATTAATTAATATATATATTATGCAAATGTATTTTGCAATTTAGAGGTTGGTTATAAAATCATTTACTATATTATACCTAAGTGTTCACATTATATAATTTACATATTAATATTATTACACATCAATTTAACTCGGGTATATATATGTACATATTAAATTTGTAAGTTAAAACTTATATTAATAATTAATAATATGTGAGTAGAGACTTAAAATATAGATTAACTAGTTGGGAAAATAAAGTCGTACGGCACTAGATCGGACACCGATCCCAGCGTGTTTTTCATTATTGTTCCAAAGGCATCACCGATAGCGGGTCCAAACTCCTTAAGTAAATCTCGCCAGTTCTCGTTTAGAAATAGGTTCATGTTATCTCCTGAAATGTATAAAACAAAAGCGTCCTTTAAAAATACGACCACGGCGACGACTGTCGTCTACAGGACTACAAACAACAGTAAAACATATCAAATACCGACGCGTAAATATAATAATTTTATTAAATTCTGTTACCCCTAATTTCTTTGTTTTTCTTATGCTATAATTAACTCAATAAACATATGTTAAAAAAAATTAACTCGGTTCACTTGGAGGTTACAATATATATAAATAAAAATAATAAATACGAGTATACCTTTATTCATTATTACAGCGTTTTCACTTGTGTAATAATATAAGTAATAATTATACAGAATATTATGTTTTTAAAATTTAAAATAACTGTGATAAACTAAATATATATTTTACCCATTATATGTATAAGTGATGACATAAATTTATGTTCTTATAAAGATATTTAAATTACACTTATTGTATACATATTAATATATTATATTAATTTGTTGACAAGGTTATCCTCTATTAAGATTTAAGATTACGACATAAATATATAAATACCTATAGGTACGCTCGGTAGATAGGTAATTTAGTATACATATAAAGGTAGTTAGAAAAGATTAAACAAGGTCTTGTATTTTTATTTATCTTGCAACGGTATATAATTATTATTTGCATGATCTATTAAAAAAAAGTGTACCTAGTGCCTACCTATTTAACATTATAATATTACTAAAAGAAATTTGTGACGCCTGCATATTATTGTAAGTGTAGTAAGTGTACCTATACAACTTGTATATTAATTACTAATAGCTATTATGATATAGTTTTCAGTGTTTTTTTTTTCATTTTATTAAATAATTATCGAAATTGCGGTAATTGCATGACGCATATAAATATTTAATTTATAGATTGCAATGCAATGTACTTATAATATAATGTTATTTGCACTTATTGCACTTACCCAAAAGTTTGTCGCCATTGAATAGATTATCTAATTTCAATTTCATCCCGTTTGCATTGAACTTCAATTCACTCTTGGTGATATCCACATAGTCTTTTTCGTTCGCTCGTTTGACTAGATCGTAGTCGTACAAATACGTGAATGTTATCCCGTCTAATAAATTTATACAATTAAATTATTTTATAACATGAATTTTGATGACTTGCATTTTTTTAATATATAGTTATTAGTTAAGGACTGTTCTTTTAATTTTTTACGTAATGTGTACATATTTTATTAATTCTATATCGGGTGGCATTGTGGCTAATTCCTCCCCTAGATTTTTATAACAATTAATGCAATCGTTAATAATTAATATTATCGCATATTGGTTTTAAAGTATCGGTAAATAAGTACCAAATTTTAGGTATTTCATGTTGTTTTAAATTTATGGATTAAAATGATATTTTTTTCGTCAACATCACTAGAATTTAATCAACGACAATCACTGAAGTTGTTTTACAATAAATGTATTGTAATTATCTGTTAACGATTTATATTAGTCACTAAAAATGTATTATACTGGATATCAGTGAACTATTATTTTATAAATTTTTATGAAATTATAACTGATTTTTATGTCTCTTGGTTAAAAATAGTTGACAATAATTCACGAAAAGCACTTACTAACTGTAATATTGGCGTCTCCGTCGCCTTTGATTGGCAATATCAGGACTTGTCCTTCTACAGAATATTGTCCCAAAAACATACATTGATCGAGTTCAAAGTCCCATTCTACGTGTCTTTTTTTCTCGTCCACTCTGTGTACAATAATTTTAATTATATTAAACTTACTATATAGAACTATTCTTTTAATCAGTGGTGTAGCCAGGGTTTTTTTTCGGGGAGGGCTGATCAATTTTTATAAAGTACAATTATGTACCACTGCCCACTATAATGCTGCAAACTACCAGCATCTGACTTACATGATTTGTACACTCAAAAAACGCATTTTTAATATTTAAATTTGAAAAATAATTAATTTTTAATTTAATAAAATTAAATATCCTTTTATCGTTTTTTTTGTATGAGTTTAAATCACAGATAATACCATTTTGCATCCAAATAATATAATCCATAGGGATTTTATACATGTAGTCTATTCATTATCAAATATTAATAAAATGCTATCATACTTCAACTCTATAAAATTATACAAATGTTATCAAATGCAATATAATAAAATAAGTTATAATTTATGACGTTAATGTTGTTTTCATACCTGGCTTTGACGAATCTCGTCTCCCTTAGTCCGTGCAGTTCGCAGTTCTTGCACGTCATCGTCAGACCCACTTGTTTCGTACCCTGTTTTATCGTTAACTCTGGTATGACCAAAGGATCCAATTTCGGTATCCGGTACTTGGGGTCACCTTTGACTAAACGGTCGATTACCGGAGCTCCTTTGCGCACGACGCATTCATTTAAGTTTGGATCGTCCCTTAGACAGCCTTTACCGATGTACGATGCTGTAACCGTTTATAAAACCGTAATAATCACATCCATTCATTACATTTATTTGATATATTCAGTGCCACGATTTGTTTATCACTTTAATAACTATTGATATATAATTATTATAATATAATATATGTACTGGGTGATTCTTTTATCGAACAACACTCATTATTTGAAAAAATCTATTAATATTATATTTTAAGTTTTTTTTTTTTTAATGATAAAATACATCATAAATTTGTCATTTCATATTCTGAAACAGAATATTTCGATACATTTAAATTGAAATGTGGACAAGTAGTTTTTGAGTTGAAGATAATGAATAGTTTCGGTGAGTGAAGTGGGGTGGTACGGCCAGTACCGCGGGGATATCCCGCAAAATGTTGGTCTACTATAGGTACTCCACTTACCTAAGCTTTAAATACTTATAAAGTTATTTCTTAACTACTCGTCCGGATTTCGACTTTTATATATAGAAATTCCTGACGAAAGTTTCGCTAATGATGAGTGGCTGCTTTCCACATGTTTTACATTCGAGTAATTGTAAACTTCTATTTTTTCTCTAAGTATGATTGAATAATTAATTGTCTTGCTACCCCTTGTTTATATTTCCGTGTATCACATTTACTCATTGTGTTAATAACTAATAAGTAGATTGTAAATCTTTTAAAAAATTTAACAATTAAAAAAAAATGTATAGAAATGCTCTGAAAAATAAATTGATTCAGAATATTAATTAAAAATGTTAATTTATTTCGACGGGAAATAATGTAACAAAAAATATTTTCAAAAACGTTAATAGATTTTGAAATGATTAGTGTTTTTCGATAAAAAGAATTAGCGTGAACATAAGGAAGTGCTTTGAAATAAATAGCTTTGTGAACAATTACTGAACTAGAAGGTTAATATCAAGGGATAAATTGCAATGAATAATATTACATAATATAATAATTAAGGTAGTTAATTATTGTTAAACCATTAAACTAATATTTGATAAATTAAAGATCATCGTGTAATTATAATAAATAGCATTGTTGGTAACCCTCCTTAAGTCGAATGTTAGTATTTTCAAAATATGTCAATGTCAGTATTAATTTATTACTATTATTATTATTATTTTTCGATAAATAGTTACAAACATAATATTATATTGCGTAACATACCTACATAATTGAAATTAATTCTGAAGTGATATACATATATATATATATATTATATGGTGACAGGTTATTTTACAGGTATTTTCATGAAGGTTATCTTCGGTTTTTTATTTTTATTTTAAACCCATTATCAAAATATTTAAATTATATAATAATAATATATTCTGTGTTTAAATTGTCGTTATTATCAACAATATAATACATATATATATACATCCTCAGATATTTATTATTAGGTATATAACTCAGTAACGTTATAAAAACAACTAAATATGAGCTTATTGATTATATTAATCCTTTTATTAATGTAATTGCATTCGTTAAAGTCACTGAAATATCATATATCCACGGCGACCAACGAACCTACCTATATATATTTTAAATTGTTTAACAAAAATAATATAACCTATACCTACTGTATTTCTATATAAATTATTGTATCGCTGATCGCTGTATCTTGTAGATATTTAATATGTTCTATACTTTTTATATATTCGTATAAATAATTAATCAATAAAGATGTTTACTTTTAAGTGTTGAATTTCATTTTCAATATTCAGATGAAAACTGAGTATACTCACTATATCCACTTTAGTGGATAATATTATATTGATTTTAAATTTTAAATTTTAAAATAAACTTCATAACTATAGTGCCTATAATAATCTAATAATCAACCAATACTGCTATGCTATAGTTTTTGTACTTCTTGTTAAACACCCGATAATATAAAATTTATATTATTTAATTATATTATATATACGTTTTGTATTTTGTTAGAAATTAACAATTTAACAAGATTTAAATTGTTTGTATCTTTTAAAATACCCAATAATCTATATAAAGTTATATGTATATTGTATATGTAACATTTTGACCCTATGTAAGATGCATATACCTATATTACTCATGTATTATTATTAAATCCAATACTTTATTTTATTTTATTATTATGAGTTGATTAACAGATAAGTATAATTAGGGCTCGAAATTATTGGAGTTATAGAGTTATAAATCAAAATATCTATGCTAAAACAAGATTTGAAATATTTAAACGAAAATGTTAATTATACAAAAATAATATTTTACATGCAGCATACATTTGATAATTATTATTTATTAAAATTGTGGTATGTAGGTAGTACCTATATAATGTTAGGTTAAAAATCGATTTATTTAATTAATGAAAAATGAAAATGAAAAGAAACATCTGATATGTGAAAAATTGCAGGTTACCGGTTGGCGATATTAATTATTGAAAAAAAATTTAAAAATTATTTATTTTTAAATTATTTAACTGATTGTAATAATTGGCGAGTGTTCAATGTATCTACCTATTTGTTTTGTTTATGATTATTTAATAGATACATTACTTACGTAACGGTAGAGCTTGGAGCTTAGCCGATTCAACATTTTTCACGATCACGTAACATGTCAAAAACAAACAAACCACAAATTTCGTCGCCATCATTATTTATTTATCTCATTTACTATGGCTGATATGTATTTATTTACACGGACAGAATACGCAAATGACACATGCATAAAATACGTATTAAACAGTATAACTATGTATAATGAAAATATATAGGCGAGGGAACCGACCGGACGAAGAAGCTGGCTATATATAGATATGGATCGAAATGATGTCCATATAGTATGTCTACGTAACCGGCGACTGAATAAACGATAATACTTTTCTCACATACGTATATATACATCTCATACGAATTATATATAGGTAAGCGTTTATAATCGTAATTATTAGTATTATTTAATTGTGGTGCTGCGCACACCAATTGGATTATATGCGATTGTTTTGTATTTTTTCTTGTCGTCCTTGGTCCAATATTTCTATACGGCCGCGGTGGCGTGCTATGTGTGACTACAGGTGAGTATATCGGTGTATGATATCATTGGTATCATCTCATTCGTCACTTATCAAACTATCGAAGCCGTTTTTATAACACATAATATATTACACGCGGGGGACCTTCGTAGAGCCATCGTTGATTCTACATAATACCTGTGGCCGATGACGAGGCGGAGCAACCTAGCTGCAGGCGGCTGCTACTATATAGCCGACATCTCGGGAGATAATTCATTTTATATAAATAATAATTAAATATATATGTGCAGTATATTTAACAAATAGTTGCGTAAGTCATATGTATTTAAAGCTGCAAGTATAGTACCTATATTAAAGTGTATTAATATATATTATACAGTAGGTATATTATTACGTATTAGCATAAAAGTTATAAATAGAATTTTCTATTTAGTGAAAAGTTTTACAAAGTTCTGCAGCACATGCAGCTATCATGACGTACGACCTTATTGAAGTTATTTTCAAGAGGTATTTGTAATACGTAATAAAGTAGTATTTTAAAAATATGGGCAAGTCTGGATACCGCAATACTGTTTACTGTATAGTACCTAAAGGTATCGAATTGGATAATGTAAGGATGTGTTAAATTTAAATTCAATTAGGTATATCCATTATATATATGAAAAACGATTCTGAGCAGAAACTGTCAATATAAATGTATACCTACCATTTTATATTATGATTTTTTTTAGTCAATATACCTTAACGTAGAACAGTGTAAATATTAGATGCATAGTATAAATAGATAATATCTTAAAATTAATCTACACATATTTGGTATATCATTGCGAATAGTAAAATTCAGAATATGATTATTATGTTTTAAGCTTCCACAAATAATATTTTTGAAATATAACAAAATATAATTGACATAGCTATTCATCATGAAAATATGTAATTACGCGTCCAAATTTAAACTTCAAACTTTTATAAAAAATAATTTTGATGTATACGTTTTAGGTTTTCTATCTATAATATGAAATACTTACTTATTAAGATATTTTGAACTTCAAATGCATATAAAAAAGCTAATTTGACTTAACAGTAAAAATTTTTTTAATAAAGGTTGAAAAATGTTTAAAGAACTTTGTATTAATACATTTATAAATCTTAGATACCTATATAAAGAACCTAATTTTTCTATCTTCAAAATAATTTGGAAATGTTCGAGATTTCATAAATTTCAAATATTCATAAATTGCTCAAAAAGAGTCAAATATTTTTAAATTATACTCTGGTTTGTATAAAAATTTCCATTTTTCTTTAATTTTTTTGTTTGATTTTTCCCAATTATTTTGAAAAACACTGTTCATTTTTAAATTTGATCTTTATAAGGTAAAAGCTATATCCAATTTACTATCCAAAACCACTCACAAAGTTGAAAATCGAATTTTATAGACTATTAACTGTGTACACCAGTCATTCTCAAAGTGGACGATGAATGATGAATCATCATCATGAATCCGGGCCCTAATGATGATAGTCTTCAGGGGAGCGGTATAGGATCCAATTATCCAAACTAGATACTAGTGGTACTACCGTTTATAAGATACACTACAAATGGTAAAACTGGAAAATTTTTAATTCTAAAAGTGGGCGGTGGATGAAATAATAAGTTTAAGAACTTATGGTGTGCACATGTGTCTGCAGACACAAGGAATCTCACAGTCACACATCATTGTAAAATCAATCTGATCGCTCTACTAAGAATCTAAAATGGGAGCGAACACATTTGATGAATCACTAGTATGTAGATATTTTTACGTTTTTATATAGAGAACCTCCTTTCTGTATATAGACCCTTCCGGCCACCCCTTACCGGTTAGTATGCTTTTTACAAACAATAATATACGTTTGTAGTAAAAAAAAACATTAAAATCCTGCACACTATATGCTTATCTATGATCCTGCAGTTTGCAAGATCTAGGTATACATAAGTTCGGAGGTTCCCTATTGGTCTTCAAATATTATCTGTTAAAATTTAAAGTTATTAACATCGATCATTATCAGATAAAGCACCATATATGAAAATATATAATTATTAAGTATTTGATATATATTATATAATATATATAGGTAAGTTCCAATAAATAGTATAGCTATATAATATAAATTATAATAAGTGTATTATATATTTATACCTATGTATACTTTCTCTTATAATAAATAAGATAGTTAACGCCTCACGCACTTTTTGTTGGTATTCAATGGTAAATAAATTAAAACCAAACCTGATTTGTCAATAAATTCGTGCAGTGCGTATAATATATTTAAATATTTCAAATCTGTATTGGTTATATATGGTATTACCTATCATTTACATCTAAATACTAAATTGTACACTTAACTATTTGTTAGTCAGCGCGTTTTAAGTTGATGACTGCGTAGAATTTACGGACTAATGACTACGCAGCATACTATAAGTACCTATTATATATTTTATTATTAATTGTTGTAATATGATATAGAATAAATGTTACATGAACAAATGTCATTGATCCACTTATCAATTATACATAAATAATTTTAATTTCAACACAATCGTAATTTGGATACGTAAGTACAGGCTATAAACAATTTTTATGTTAATTTCAAGGATTGCGATGCACGTAATTTATTTAATTTAGGTATATCGTTTTTAAAGTACGAAGTACAACATTGCAGTTGCGAATTTTGTTAGTTTATGGCCAGTGTTTCCCAACCCAGGGGCGTGTACATATTGTTGCGGGGTGCAAGCTGTCATCACGAAGTAAAATTTATATTTATTTAGGTAATTATTTTTATTTTATAATGCAGGGAAATAATAAAAATTAATAGCGAGCGATTATCGGGTACAGATTAAAAGATTACGAGTGTTTGGTCGCTGAACACTCATAATCTTCGCCGAGGTACTTAATCGTAAAAAAAAATTGTCTAAATAAAAGTGTTGTCTGCAGCCTTTACATTAATTGTTAATTCTGTTATTTATATTTTATAATTAATATCATCGATAAAAAAAGTACTCATTCCGAATATTGTAGTTAATATTCGTTGATTATACAAAATAAGGTGATTTTTTTTCAATTTATAGGAAGGGGCGCGAGACTTGAAAATCTCCAAAGAAGGCGTAGAATAGATGAGATTGGAAAAATGGGGACCATTGGTTTAGCCGTGTTATCATGTAATAAAAATGAAGGTTTTATTACAATAGGTAGGTACGCATTATACATTTATATTTTAAACTTAAAGTATATTGAACGCGGTGTTATATGATTGAGAACGATTGTCGGCAAATCAAAGAAATAATATTTTGTACCTTATATTAGTTATATTTAAACGATTGAGAACGATCTTTTGAGCAACGTTGTCGTTTATCTAAATTTTTAGCAAGCATCTTCCTACACACAAGGGCGCCCGTAGAAATATAAATCGGGAGGGGAGAAAACAAAGTCAAAAGTATAAATACTTAAGCCACTCAGGTAGGTAATATAAAACAATTATTATTTATAATAATAACTACAACAGCGGGGGGTGTGGACCCCCAGCCCCCCCTGCAGGCGCCCTTGCCTACACATGTAGTGATTTCTGTTTTGAAGGAAACTCAAACACAAACCGCGACAATAATTAAATCAATCGAAAACAATATTATCAAAACCATGGCCAATAATAACTACAATCGTATTATTTCTACAATTAATTCTTACTGAGAGTTTAAACACTTTAAACAAACTAAAGATACCTATCAATATATCATGACTTCATGCGGTATCTAAAATTAATTGGAAAAAAAAATCTTTAAATTTGTTCAGAAAATGTTTCAACGTAGAAGCAAAAACACTCGTTTTTCACTGTTTTTCACTGTTTTTATAATATAGTTTATCCAGATTGACGTCTTGCTGGCATCTAATAATAAGATTCATGTACATAATATTACAAGCTATAATAATTAATATTCGATTACACGGTGTTCTTAATAAAACATGATACTTTGATTTTTAAAATTAAGGTACTTATTACGTAACATCATATTTTAGATTCGGTGCAGAGGCATATGAATGTATTGATTTTTCAATGATATATTTTTTTGTGTCTGTAAACACATGTTGGAAATGAAAATAATTATTAAAAATAATTTTTTGCAAATATTTTCGTTTAACCATATTTTTTTGATTTTGTATTCTCCCGATTATTTTGTAAAATATTGAGGATTTTGTACTTTATTAAACTACTGAAGTAAACAAACTTACAAACTTAAGCCAATTTTTTACCAGAAACTACTATCAATATAAAATATTATAAAATTATTATTATTATTTAATATTGAAATAATCATTAAATTCATCGCCTCATAAAGAATCTAAAATTTTAATATTATATTTTTCTAAAAATCTAATGATTCATTAGCTGAGGTCTAAATGACTTAGTCTGTTTTGGTCTTGGTGATAAGCTAGCCGATATAGAAAACTTGTAAATATAAAAATATAATACATTGTAAAACAATTTGGTCATTTGGATGCCAATTGTTTAAAGTATACGTCAAATAAAGAAGTCATATTATATTCAATAGAGATTAATATACGATGATATTAGTTCTATTCACACTAATAATATAATGCCTGAAAAACGGGTAGTACAATTTTACTTAAGCTGTCATTGCTTTTGGTTGTACATTTGAATAACAATCAATTAAATATTATTTTTTTGAATTAAATACAAAAAATTATTCGATTTTTGTGAGTCAAAATAAAATTCATATGTGAGCCATCTTAGAGTAATCTAAAGGAGTTGAAAAATAAAACAAAGGATACTATCCTAGTCTTAAGGAATTTATGTGTGTACAATTTGATGCCAATAATTGGTTCAATAGTTGCTAGTTTCTAAGCTTATATAACCAACCATACACATTCATTTTTATTTATATAGAAAAAACTAGATTATAGATAGATATAGATGTATTATACTATGTATATGTTCTCACGGATAATAATAATAATAATAATAATTAAAACTAATTAGGTGCGCGTTGTATGCCTTCGTGATATGCTCATGCATACAGCGTATACATATTATGTATATACACAATAACATACCTATTATACCTGTGTAATATTATGTTTAAAATTTTAAATTTTTATATAAATGTTGACGACTATTACGGGTGGATGTTTTCAGTAGCGATTATTCTCTAATTAGTACCTACGTACCTACTGGCTACTAGTGTACGTCATAACATTTCGATTTTCAGAAAATTGGCTTAAATTGCGTGTAGTTTATTTACGCTTTAGATTTGCGTATCTACTGTTTCAAATTTAATGACTCGGAAACTTTCGGATGTATGCGACGCGCTGTAGCTGCAAGTACCTATTATAGTATTATGACGTTTACACTAAAAACAATATACATATCATGAACATAATTAATTATGAGATATCATGTGTATATCTATTATTATGTCACAATTCAACGGAAGACGTACATCGTATGCGTTTCTAATAATGAAATTATAATCATTATTATATTATATTGTGTTGCTATTTTTTTTTTTATTTCCCAGAAACAGTTTAAATTAGACGGTGACATTTTCTTGTTCTATTTCTTTCCGAGAGATATTTTATAGGTTACGACGACTCTGTGCATAAATAATATATCGTAGTATTCACCTACAATATTTATATGCAATTAAAATAATTTAATATGTATTTTGTACTTATAATTATTTTTTAAAATTGTAGGATATATTTTTCATAAAATCATACTTATACCTATACTTTTTACCTGTGGTCGTAGTCATTCTGCTTACTACTCATCTTCAAATAAGTTAATGAAATAATATAATTATGCATTGCTATGTATAGTGCGTAAAAATAATATACTAATAATTCAAAAAGTAAAAAATAATATAAAGTATATCAAAATATATTATTAAAAATCAATAAATAATAGAATATATTATAGTATTTTAAATCGTTAAAACTGTGTATAAAGGGGAAACGGGTACGATAAAATTGTAACATTTTCCATACTAATTCTATTTCTAAGAAAATTCAAACGTTTTAGTTCTGATTTTACACTAAATTGATTAAATTAATTGGGGGACTCATAATTTTCATAAATATGTTTAAATCGAACCTTAACATATAGAATCTATAAAATTTTATCAAAAACAAAAAAAATATTACAATTATATCTTGTTTTGGGCCAATGGTAACAATGTAAGGTACAAATGCAACTCAAATTATAAATATATATTTTTTATTAATCTGATAAACTCAGCGTCTGTGGCCATTAGTAAGTTATAATATTACAATTTTTACATAAATGTTTTAGATTCGATACATTAGAATCATTAGATTAAATAGAATTATAATATTTATTATAGTTAAGGTATTTACAAGTAGTCGTAGTGGGATTATAATATATATATATATATATATTACTTAAACATTTAAACGGTAAGGTGATATTATTAAATTAAACTGTATAATTTTATAATAAAATATTTATTAATATACTCGTAGTTTATTATATCTTATTATTAATCAAAATGAGATTTTTAATAGTTTAATTCTAATAACTAAATATAACAATTAAAAAAAAGATCGATGTTACTATAATTTGTAATTTTTGTTCAGTAAGATAATATTAAATTTATACCATGCATTATTAGTTCCGATAAACTTAATTTTCAAATTGGTGGACTCGATAAGATAAACTAATAGTATACCTATACCTATACTAACGAAATCAATGTACTTCATGGCTCATCCCCTAATAAAAAAATATCTAGCAAAATCAAGGATATCTCTTATAAACGTTATTTGATTAAATTAATTATTTATAACTCATTTTATAAATTAAAAGTAAAAAAAAAAAAATTTTTAAGTTATAATTATTATAAATCAAGCTCAAATAATGATTTATGGTAAATCTTATGTAAAAGTATAGGTACTCGCGTTCAAACGGCGACATCCAATAGGGCATATTATATTATTATATTAACTGTATAATAATAGTTATAATAATAATATAGATAATGGCAATACTGTACCTATGTAATAGAAGTATACAATGGGAAACGTCATTACAACAATATAAATAATAATATTATCGATCAAAAGTTGCATAATAAAAGCTTCGAGGGTATTATATTTACTATTTGGTTCATACACATGTTAAATTATATATTTATATCGCGTTCCATTATAATATCATATCGTGCAGCAAATCGCTCGACATGCCATAATTACTCGCATAACGGTATATATACTATATAATTTAGATAAATCCGTTTTCTAAAACCAAATATGTATTCATATTTTATAAGGTAAACTATACAGTAGATATAAACAGATACACATAATTGTAATAAGTACTAATGTATAATAATCATAAAATTCATAATAATGATATAATATTATAGGTTATTACTTATTAGTTACATTTATTACGTGCAATAAATAATAAATTACAATTAAAATAAAGCAAGACTATCGCATATGAACGCTAATATTAAATGTATAAGTACAATGAGTTTGAGAAATATTCACTCGAGGGATACAAACATTTTGTATGATCTAAATCAAAATTGTTTAGTCTATTATCATATTATATGCATCGTGATTAGTTCGACATTTATATATAGTATACAATTTAAATTTCCGATGTAATAATGCCAATGCTTCTGGCTTCAAGTTATAAGTAAATATATAACATTATAACACCTTATAATACACAATATTAAGAAGAGTAATATTACAGGGCTGCTGTGTTGTCTCCGTTTTACTAATGCATTCCATACCAAAATATATATATATACGTTTAAAAATTCTAATTTAGTCTGTTTAGATTAAATATTAGAATGAAATGACCTATTATCAAACTTAATAACTAAGAACACTACTTATCTAAGTTTTTTCTTTGGTGTTTTACGATATTTTAATTTTTAAGTGAATAATTGCATTTTTCAATAAGTGCATTTTTAAATATTAATGTTTGCATACTCATAACTTATATTTTGATATGGTGTGCGTTAGTAAGTTAGATAAAATACAACACAGCGAGTACGACGTCTAGTATATACTATTATACTAATACTATAATAATTAAGATTCTGAGTGAAACTAAGCATGTATTGATAATACAAACACAGATAATGTTCTTATACCATCCAGTTTCATAATAGGTCGATTCACTCTAATTTTTAAACTAAAGGAGCTAAACGTGATCTATTGAGCATAATTTTGCTATGTTATGCACTTGTAAGTCGAATAATGTAGATATAATATAATATAATAGCTAAAGGTCATTAACAGCCTTAATATCAACCTATTATGTATTTTCAACAAATATTAAAGCATATTTCTTAGTGTTATTATATACATATTATATAGGTAATTACTACTTAGGTACTTAATATAAACAATAATTATAAATACACATATTATATTAGTGTTATACAGCCTGTGACAAAAATCCGGTTCAACCTTAATATCTCTTGAGAAAATCAATATATTTAAATTCGGTTTATTTTACAGTAATAAGTATGGAGTTACTGATTGAATGATATAAAATTCAATTTTTTTTTTCAAAAATTCAAAAATTATCAAAAAAAATGGTTATATAGGTAATATATTTTTAACATTCATTAAATACATAATCTGTAATTATTATTTTATAATAAACGTATGTGATGAAGGTAACATGGTTTGAGTTACAGAAGATAAGAAGCCACCTATTGGAGGCACTAGGGCACTTTTTTAAGTTGATAAGTTGTGATGTGAGTATAGATAACGCAATAGGCGAGAGCGGTTATTTAAGGAAAATCTTTTGATATAGGGATGAGTTGCCAGTTAGCCGGCGGTTTAACAAGTTATTAAAATTGAAATACAAATTGACCAAGTTATAGAGCCAGTAATGTTTTTGAATTTCTAAGAACAATAATTTTTCTTAAAATAAAAACCAATAATGTTTAACTTATAATCTCTATAACTTGGTCAAATTTTACTCAATTTTATTTTTTTTTTAACTATTAAAAATTGTATCAAAATAATGGCTATCTTACAAATTTAAAAAACTTAATTATTAGAACGCCAGCTAACTTTGACAACTCTTACATATATCAAAAGATTTGTCTTAAATAACCGCTCTCGCCTACTGCGTTATCTATATATGTACATCACCACACATCAACATAAAAAAACTCTAAAATTTCACAACCATCGCAATCCCTTGATTTCCGAACTATCCACCAACGCTATTCCTAGTGACCCCAGAAGGCGACTTAAATGCACCTGTTTTCGGGACCTGCTAAATTAAAATTATTGCACTATCCTCCTTTTTAATCTCATTCTGTCTTATACTAACGCACTAAAAACAGACCCCTACCCTTAATAAGTGCCTCCAGTCGGCGCATCCCAAACGGCTCCCGTCCATTGTTTGCTTATTCCAAGGGGTACAATACGATTGCGAACGTTCTACTTTTTTTATAACACGATTGCGAACGAATAACTCTTATCAGAGAATTTGTTTTTTAGCCGAAAATCGAACGATTGCTAAAATTTTTTTAGACAACGTTGCCAAGTTTATAATTTCTAAATATTTTAAACATTTATTATAATCATTTTTTTTTTTTTTTTAAATATAAACTATTGGTATTAATACAATTAAAACAACAACTCTTCGTTACAAACTAAAATAAAATTATACAAATAGGTATGTAGCGTTTAAAATGTTGATTAATTAAAACAATTTTCGTTGTATAAATATTAATAATACTGTTACAAAATGTACTTGTTAATTTTACGTTATAGAAACTGAATAAAAAAATAATATAATACATTCAAAATACTAGTTTTAAAAATACACATGTTAACTAGTGTTACATTAGAAACTGAAGAATAAATAAAATAATACATATATACATAGATCTGAGTTCTGTATAAAAAATAAAATAATACATAATTATACATTCAAAATAATAGCCTTTAAAAATTTTTTTCTACATTTTTACTTTTTTTTAAATTTTTTCCTTGGTAGGAATTTGCAGTTTTTCTTAAATATAAAATTAAATCCTTG